>NC_080766.1:26767085-31567085 GCF_020826845.1 Diceros bicornis minor | reverse complement strand
TGTGAGCCAATTCTTTAAAATAAATCTCTCACATCTCCTATTATATCCTACATATGCTATATATATCTATTATATCCTATATATAACTATATATATATATCTCCTACTGTATCCCATATATAGCTCCTATTATAGCCTATGTATATTACCTACTTACCTATCGACCTATCTGTTGCCTATTGGTTCTGTTTTTCTGGAGACCCATGACTAATACACCATCCAATTAGGTGGAAATGAAATTGGTTGCTAAGTCTCTGGGGTTCATGACTTCCCTTTGGGCAATTTTGACCCTTGAACAGATTACAGATCAATAATGAGTTCTGTAAATTACCCTTAAAACCTTCCGAACATGTAACGGCCTCTCTGGGGTCCTCAGCTTCAGCATCCGCAGTCTCTTTTCCTGATCTTGCTCCTATTCAGAGCCCCTAAGATGAGGTTGTCCATATAGGGCAGTGGATAGGGTAATTGAAGTCTCATATTTGGGTCCTAAAACCTTTCCAAATATTCTGAAGTATGTGGCAGCTACACTTGAGCTTTCAATAATAACCTCTGTACTTTATATTCCAAATTCAGAACCACATGAAAAGCCAGTTTTGGGGGAGAACAAGGCGAAAGTTAAAAGAAAGATGGAATATTAACCTTCACTGCAGAACCTTTTAGATTTAGAAGAATGATTGCACAAATAGGCTGTGTTTCCATTATCATCTAAGCTTTGTGAATCACAGAAAGTACATTGCTAATCACCATTTGCCTTGTTTTAAACAGGTCAGAATGTTCTCAAAAATAAAAGCTTGGTAAAGTAACTACTTGTGTTGACCAGTGCTGTTTTATCTAGAAAAGTTGCTCTGAAGACTATTTGATCCGCAGTAGTGGTTCTCAAATGATAGTATGTATCGTAATCACTCAGAGAGCTTGAAAAACACAGATTTATGGGCCCCACACATAGAGTTTCTGATTTAGTAGGTCTGGTGTGGAGGCTGAAAATTTTCATTTTTAACAAGGTTTCCAGGAGATGCTGATGCTGCTGGTTCATAGACCACATTTTCAGAAACTCTGGCTCTTAACCAAATTCAATCAAACACATGAATTAGTGGCAAATATTGCTTCCAACTGGGTTCAGCACATGACGAACAGGGATTCACTGAGCACTTAACATGTGCTTGGTCACTGCTGAGGTAGGTGCTGTGGAGATACAGATAAGATATTGTTTCTGCCATCAAAGAACTCATCATCTCTGTGGAAAATCAAGGATAACACCTCAAGAACAAAACTTGGTACATAACAGCTTATGTGACACAGATGGGAAGGTTGGCAGGAGTTCAGAGGACTCTGGTAACCACTGAAAGCTTCTGTTGAAGGGGAGACTTGAACTGGGCTTGAGGAACTGGATCAATAGATTAAAGAAGGAGGAAAAAAAATTCAAGGTGGGAGAACTACATGGGGACAGAGGCAGAGATGAAATGGGTATTAAATTACCTGTCTAGGGAAAATGGTTGGTGTCTTGCATATGTATGAATTTAATAAATAATTTGATGATTACCATGACTTAGAGTGCTGAACAGATTTAGAATGGTTGGTAAAGAGGTATATTATAAAAGACCTGCCAGCCGGGCAGAGGATTTAGAATTAGCACAGTAGGAAACCCAGAACGTTAAGTAGAAGAAATCAGTGATAGGAAATATAAATTTAGTAACAATGTGCAGAATCTATTGGAGTGGAGAAGTGCAAGATGAACTGAGTGCCTGGACCAAAAGGTCCATTGCAGAATCCAAGAGTGAGACGTTTAGGGCCAGAATTAGGCCTGTTGCAATAAGACAGTAAGAAAATGTTCATTGCAGCATTATTCACAATAGCCAAGACTTGGAAGCAACCTAAGTGCCCATCAAGGGAAGAATGGATAAAGAAGATGTGGTATATATACACAATGGAATACTACTCAGCCATAAGAAACGATGAAATCCAGCCATTTGTGACAAGATGGATGGACATTGAGGGTATTATGCAAAGTGAAATAAGTCAGAGGGAGAAGGTCAAATACCCTATGATTTCCTTCATTAAGTAGTAGATAATAACAACAACAAACAAACACATAGAGACAGAGATTGGATTGGTGGTTACCAGAGGGGAAGTGGGGAGGGAGGAGGGCGAAAGGGATAAGTTGGCACATGTGTGTGGTGATGGGTTGTAATTAGTATTTGGGTGGTGAACATGATGTAATCTATGCAGAAATAGAAGTATAATGATTGGTTTATACAATGTTATAAACCAATGCTACTGCAATAAACAAAAAATTCAAAAAAAAAGAAAAAAAAAAAGAAAATGGATATGCAATATTCCCAATGGAAAATGATTGAGTTTAGTGACAAATAAATGAGCAAAGGTGGCACTTTTATATTAAATTGGGTAATCATCCAGAGAGGCAGTGCTATTAATAGGCAGGAATATTTTCAGTAGAAGTCAGTTTTGCAGGAGAAATGTGTTTGGTCTTAGATAAATGGATTTGAGGTTATGATAACATTTTCAAGAAGGGAATCATCTAGGGGCTGGCCCGGTGGCGCAAGCAGTTAAGTGCGCGCACTCTGCTGCGGAGGCCCGGGGTTCGCTGGTTTGGATCCAGGGTGCACACTGACACACTGCTTGACAAGCCATGCTGTGGCAGTGTCCCATATAAAGTGGAGGAAGATGGGCACGGATGTTAGCCCAGGGCCAGTCTTCCTCAGCAAAAAGAGGAGGATTGGGGGATGTTAGCACAGGGCTGATCTCCTCACAAAAAAAAAAAAAAAAAAAGAAGGGAATCATCTAGGTGAGATTTGTAGATTCAAGAAGGATAGTATACGGTATCAATTTGAAAGTCTCTATTGTTAATTTGTTATTTAAAGGTGTAAACATGAGAGAAAATATTCACTCACATGCATAGTTATCCCTTAAGTTTTAACTGAGTGCCTTCTCTAGACCAGGCAGTGTATTAGGAGTACAAAATGGAATTTAATGAGCGAATTTAGAGGAAGAGGGGGTAAGGTCAAGGAGCTGAGTGTTGGAAGAATTCCTTAGAGTTAGGGTAAAGGCAGAAGAATAAAAGAAAAGGACACATGAGAGATAAGGCTGTAGAAAAAGAACGAGGAGGGAAATGAAAAGGATTTGAAGGTGATGAATACAGCAGAAGTCAAGAAAAACGAAAATTGGAGAAAGGTCACTGGGCTTGGCAAAAGAAAACTTTAAAAATTAGAGAGGAGTAGGCAGAGAAGAAAGTGGAGTTGAAGAGACAGATAAAGAAAGAGCCAGAGAGAAATAAAAGTGGAAACAAGGCAGGATGCCACACTGGTGAAAGGCTAATAACCGGAGGGCAGAAAAAAATACCTCATCCTCTGAGACTAAAGGGAAAACACAAAGGAGATATGATTTATTTTCAATACAATCATCCACTTTCAAAATTAAATGTATTTATTTACATAAATCTATAATTATTAAATATTTCTTGCACATGATGTAATCTGCTATAAATTATATGCACATTTTAAAGTACACATTAAATGAACATTGACTTTGAGCTAAAAGAATTTCCATTAATATTATGATAGTATTGGATTTTTGTGCAGTTATTTTATAGAACTGGATAAATTAAATTGAAAAGATAAATTACAAAGTATCTAATGGGATAATAAATTGTTCATTTTCTATTTTTTTGTTTTTGCGGACAAATTAAGATTAATATTCACACTTTGTTTCCCTTAATTGGAGAAATCTTCACTGAGGATGGAGAACATAGGAGTTAAGCAATTTTCAGAGGGAGAAACCAGTGGCGATTTCCAGATTTGATGATTTTCCAGGTATAGAAAAAAACCATAGAAGCAAGAAAGGAAAATTGGTTTAAAGGGTCAATAGTGTATTTGGTGAAAAGTAGAAAATAGTTGGAGAGAGAGTATAAAAATTTTACCATCACGTATTCTGGGAATTTGTGTGGTTTTATGGAGAGGGCTATGGTGGTAAAAGAGACAGATTTTTTTTTTTACAAATAAAGTTTAGGGGTACAAAAGTCTTGAGTTTTATTTAAAGTGGCACAGAGTCGTCATTTATGATTAACGTGAGACCATTGGTACAAAAATGGAAAGGAAAATATGGGAGAGATGAACTAAGTTGTTGTAAATTTTGCATTTTATTGAAGTGGTGAATTTTTACTAATGAAAAACTGAAGATAATTACATAAAATTATCAATAATTGGGAAATTAAGAGAAAGAAATTTTCAGAAGATGGAATTCATCTTAAAACTTCAGATGAATTCTCATATGGTAAGGAAATACTTTCCAGAACAACTGAGCATTTTTGGGGTGGGGAAAAATAGTAACCACAATTTCTTGTAGTCATGTGAAAGTCCAAAATCTGAAAAGGAACAGATACTGAAGTGAATAAAATTATAGAACAAAGCAATTACACAAAACAAACATATGTTGCAGTTCTAGTATTCTTAAGGACTTGCACAAGGCAAGATAGTTTCCAGGGTGTCGAATGCACAGAGCAAAATCAAACAAAAAATAAAAACAGTAGGGTTATCACTTTTAAAGACCTTACATACGCTATAATCAGTAACATAAGACACTTATGCAGACACATGATATGTCATATTATAGATTATTTGCACCAAAGATGGCTCAAAGTACCAAATTTCAGAAGATTTCTTCAGATTGTCTTACTAAAACTCACTCCTCACTCAGCATCTTAAATAAGGGTTTTCAACTCTCATGGTCAGGTAAATAGTTGAGGTTGAGTTGAGACTACTTTGATAGAAAAGTGATTCAGCCCTATCAAAAATCTATTTTGAAACTATTTAGTTTAATCCAAGCAAAACTGCCCTCCAAAAGGTTATTTAAAAAATAACCTGTTTAACTTAATATGGTCTATTCCCTTGTGCTGTGTAGAAATGCCAATAGTTTTCTTTAGGAAGGTTATATATTCATAAGATTTTCATATTCCAACATATACTCTAAAATTATACCTTTCAAATGAGCTTAAAAAATTATTTCTCAACTGAAAAGTTATTTTTATTGCACAGATATGTTAGTTTGTTGAACAATGTCAATCAGGTTTTTTTTTGATAGGATGGTTCTCCTGAGGACATTTAAAAATGCCCCCATTACATTTTAATTGGTCTTCCTATTCTAATACCTGGCATATAGGAGGTACTCAAGTAAAACTTAAAGAATAAATGCAAATTGTGACTATCTCGAAAGGGACTTTCTATTACAGCATTTGACTGTATATTTTCATCTTGGATACTCTGGTTCTCGGAACACCTTTTAATACCTCCCAGACCCAGTGTTCCTGGAAACATAGTTGGAGTGTGCTACTTACATAGACTGCGATAAGTCCAACGCAATCAGGGCTAATACTCAAGGAAAGATCTTTGCTCAAGAGTAATTTAGCAAATAATGGTTTCCAAGAAATAGGACATTATTAAATGTGTTGGATGAGTGGTAATGATCACTGCATCTCAAAATATCGACCTAATTATGCCATTCATTTGCTCAAAAACTTCTCTTGTTCTTCGTTACCTTTAGAATGAATTCCATGCTTTTTACTTTGATATTTGAATAACTTTATTATTTGGCCCTAGTATATCAGACTCTTCTCTATTTTGTACCCAAGGAGGGGGAAAAAAAGAAAAAAAAAAATCCTTGCCCTCACAAAGCCTATGCTCTAGTGAGAAGAACAGACAGTAAATAAAATGAGTAAGTAAAACACAAGTGGTTTTATGGTGATAAATGCTGGGGAAAAAATTAAGCAGGGAAGAGATATGTGGGAAGGGAGCAGTTATAAATAAGGATGTTCAGGGAGGGCCTCCCCTTGGTAGTGACATTTGAACAAGACCTGAGGGCAGTGAGGGAGTGGGTCACAGACACATGAAGTAAAGGTTGCAGGCAGAATTACAGCAAGAGCCCTGAGTGGACCTGTGATTGGAGTGTTTTGAGGCCTGTTTCATGTGATTTCTCCTTTCTCTTTACCCCTGTGTCACTTTATATCTCCATTAACTCACCCCATCAGCCTGGGATTTGATTGTATACGTACTTTTCTTCTTTACTAAGCTGGAGGTTCATTGAAGGCCTGTTCTGGGTCTTATTCATCTTTGTATTTTCAGCAGTCCCTAGTGTCACGTTGTTTCTTAGGAAGCTCTCAATGAATACTAATTGCATTGAATACATATTTCTAAATTTAGCTTTCCCACACCCATCCCCTCCTGAGAACAGGTGTAGATTTTATGATAATATTGATGGCATCCTAAGCTCCTATCTTTATCTAGCAGCCTGAGATGGGAATCTTGCAGAAGATGGGAGATACTCAGTGTTTAGGGTTAGATTTGGGGGAATTGCTCCCATGCAACTGAGAGGCTTTCTTTTTCTCAAGTTTCTGCTGGGTTAGAGATATGGGGCTTTTACTGTTTGGAGGCCATGTAGACCATGAGATCAAACACACAGTTGCTACGGTCATATTAATTCTCATACTAGGAAATTACCTTCACAAAATATTCATTGAGGTGAATGCCAGCTCCTGCATCAAAGATGAAGAAGTGGTTTTCCCTTTTAAAATCATAGGAGACATCTTGATTTTTCATGTGGCCCAGGATGATCTTCAGAGAACTGTCCAATGTCTGCTTCATCACCTTTTCAATGTCATCATATTTGGTAGCTCTACTGGGTTGAATAATGTTCTCCCCAAAATTCATATTCACCCAGAACCTCAGAATATGACCCTATTTGGAAATGAGGTGTTTGCAGGTATAATCAAGTTAAGATGAGGTAATAATGGATTAGGGTGGGCCCTAATACAATGACTGGTGTCCTTACATAATAGAAGAGGAAAATTTGGACAGAGATAGGCACAGAGGGAAGAGGATGAGAAGATGCACAGGGAGCATGCCATGTGAAAGCAGAGGCAGAGATTGAAAAGATATGTCTATAAGCCAAGGGATAACAAGGATTGCTGGCAACCACCAGAAGCGAGGAGAGAGGCATGGAGCAGATTTTCCCTCTGAGCCCCCATGAAGCAACTAACTCCTTGCTGACACCTTGATTTTGGACTTCTGGCATCCTGAACTGTGAGAGAATAAATTTCTATTGTTTTAAATTGGCCAATTTGTAGTAATTTGTTATGGCAGCTATAGGAAAATAATGCAGCTGTTTTCTCTAGGCAATAGGTCAGATCTGATATGAACAGTTAGGGTGTGGGGACATGGAAGACCATGCCAGCTAGCTTCCCAGTCAGCTCTGAGATGGCTGTCCACAGCATGGACTATGCCAGTGGATGCAGGGCCAATGCTCTGGACAGCACCGTGGCCATAGTGCCACTGCCAGAGGGCCATCTTTGGTCTTCTGGGCAGCAGTAATGTCATGGACTGTGATCATTAGACCCTCGTTAGTTCCTTCATGAGATTCTGTGTTTTATAATAAGATATATATATTTGGTCTTTGTCCACATTTCTGGCCCAGATCTCCTTAAACCTTTGGAATTTCCTAAGTGATGAGAGCCTTAACGTGTCTTTTATGTTAATGAGGTGATTTTTTGGAACACAGCCAAGATTGGGGGCTGGTTGCCAGGAGAACCAACCATGTGATTAGAGGGTTGGAACTCTCAGTCCCGCCCCTAGACCTCCTGGGAGGGGAGAGGGGCTAGAGGTTGGATCAATCACCAATGGCCAATGATTTCATCAAACATGCCTATGTAATGAAGCTTCCATAAAAAAAACCCCAAAAGGATGGAGTTCAGAGAGCTTCCAGGTTGGTGAATCAGAACACTTCCATGTGCCATTGTGCTGGGCCCAAACTCCATAGGGACAGAAACTCCTTTGTTCAGGACCTCTCCCTATGTATCTCGTCATCTGGCTGTTGATTCCTATCCTTTAATATCCTTTGTAATAAATGGTAATCTAGTGAGTAAACAGGTTTCTTGAGTTCTGTGAGCCACTCTAGCAAATTAATCAAATCCAAGGAGGGAGTCACGGGAACTTCTGATTTACAGCCAGTCAGTCAGAAGCACAGGTAACAACCTGGATTGTGATTGATATCTGAAGTGGAGGGCAGTTTTGTGGGACTGAGCCTTCAACCTGTAGAATCTGATGCTATCTCTGGGTAGATAGTGTCAGAATTGAGTTAAATTGTAAGACACCCAGCTGATGTTGGAGAATTACTTGGTAGTGTGTAGAAAACTGCCCTCCCTCGTCTTACCCCCCCCCCACACTGAAATTGATGATCAGAATTGTGCTTCACAAAGCCAAAATTGTCATGGACGACCTTGGCTAGAGGACTCAAGCACTTGGTGCAGTACAAGGCTTTGGTGACAATCTCGAGGGAGTTGTCACTTCCCATGATTTAGTCTCATCCCAGAAACAGAGGCACTGGCAGAAGGGAGAGCGAGCACAACCTTTTGGCTTCACTCTTAAGGTGATGCCCAGCATTTTCTAAAGTGGTTAAGACAAGGAAACTTGGGGAAGTGTTAAATATGTGTATTACTTTGATTGTGGTGCTGGTACGATGGGTGTTCACATATGTTCAAACTCATCAAATTGTATACATTAAATATGGGCAGTTCTTTGTATATCAATTATACTTCAATAAAATTGTCAAAAAGAAAAAAAACAAGATACAGTGAACTCCACAACATGTTCAGCACCAGCATTACTCTGTTTAATGGTGGTGGTATCTTGCTCCTAGAAGATGGAGCTGGACTTCCCATTCACTGTTAAGTTTTGTGTTGTCACCCTTGATAGTACCATTGAACTTGCAGTGGCTGAATCCCACTTGTTGGGGTCAATTAAAGGGTTATTTATGGTCACAATAGCCACATTGTCAGAGTTGAAAACAGCCCTGGTCACAAGGTACCCAATACAATCAAATATGTTTACTACAATCTTCACTATTGCGTCTTAAGGATGCAGTTGACATTGGACTGAAAGGTGTGGCTTTTGCTTGAATAAGGAGACACAGAGGCTAAATTTAGCTTTCATTGGTATGTTCCCATGAGCTGTTATAAAATGGGAAATGTAAGAGTTTAAAGAGGTTGTTTTTTTATTCTGAAAGGTGTGGCTTTTGCTTGAATAAGGAGACACAGAGGCTAAATTTAGCTTTCATTGGTATGTTCCCATGAGCTGTTATAAAATGGGAAATGTAAGAGTTTAAAGAGGTTGTTTTTTTATTCGAAGACTTAATATGACCAAGCAAGAGTGTTTGGAGATTTTATATATATATTTCCGCCCTCGGTAAAGAAGTCAATAAAAGTTGTTTTTGCCAGAGTCGCTTGTTGTGGGGAAATCCCACATTGCAAAATTGGCTTTTCTGTGAGTATCGGAAACAGGCAAGAACAATGAAATGGGTTTTATGCTATTGTCACAAGCTTCTCTTAAGTGATGTATAGCTGAGCAATCAAATGTTGACCTCTCCTGGAATGCTCCTTGATTAAAACATGGGCATTCTAAATGTCTCCCATTTCATAACTAACATTTAATGAGACGAGAATGTATGTCAAGAATTCCCACCCATTCCCTATAAAACAGGTAAAAATGTACTGAGCAACACAAGTACATTTTATAGGTGGTGAGATAAATATTTTAATAAGATATAAATTGAAATCACATATAGGATGTGACAATTTCCTGATAAGTCACAATAGTAAACTTTGCTTTTTATAAAGTACAATACATTTTCTAAATTTTCTTTCTTAGTTTCATATCCAGTGAAATACTCATCGTGTAGAAACAGTGACAGATATTATGACTAATATAATTGTACTTGGCAGATTTGAAGTTGAAGGAGTAAGTGTGAAGTGTAATACCAGCTGTGATAAACTTTTTGATAATATTGCCGCTAAGTTTTAAATTCTATGGGAAGAACAAACAGGTTTGGATGGGGTTTAGTTAAAAAATATAAAGGATGTGTTGTCTGGAAACTGTGAATTGTGTCTCAGAGCATGTCTGAGGGATGGAGTCATGTTTTCTGCAATAAATAAGGAAGATTTTACATAATGTTTTCATGGAATCGAAAAAGGTAGCCTTAGAGAACATTCAGTCCAAGGCCATGATATTTCAGCTGGGGAAACTGAGGCTTGGAGAAAAAAAATTATTTAACCATCAGAAGAGCTGATATTAATGCTATTTATGAATGTACACAGAGTTGTCAAAATCAGTCAATTTCTTTGGGGTTCTTTTAGAAAAAGCAGATAAACAATCAAATAGAAATTGCTTATTTCGTTAGGCCACACTTCCCTAGTTTTCTGGATTTGAGAATGAGCTATTTATCTAGTTGTGTTTGGATAAATGAATAAAGTTATAGTCAGAAATTATAAAGTTAAATATAGGATGGTATATATGTAGAAAAAAAAGTTGCACCATTAGTTCTAAATTTGGCCCTCATATAATGAGAAAAGGATGCATTTTCAAAACGCGTTTTCTTGTTTGTTATTTTGTTTAGTTTCTAAATAAATGGTAAAATAAGTTGACTCTTGATATATTGAGATTCTGAACTTCCACAATGTTTAAACATATGTAAGTAGAAGCTTATAAGAAAACAAGATGTGTCAGAACCACAAATAGAGGATATCTATTAGGCCTATGAAAACAATCATTTCTAGGGTGACAGATTAGGCAAAATACTTTTGTAGCAGCAGATAATGTCTTGTACATGAAGCCCTCTCCAGATGGGAAAATAGCACAGTAAAATTTGCCATATTTATGTGAAACAGTGTAAGGAGAGAGATGACAGAGCACGTGGTGAACCTACCCACTCTCAATTGTAAAGGTTAGCAGCATCTCCTGTCCCCTCACCTCCTGGTGCTGGTGTTGCAGCTACCCTGGGATCTCGCATGGGATCTGTGGATATAGCTCTGGCTGAAGGCTGTGCCTATAGATATGGCTGTGGTGATGCCTCTGGCTGCTGGAGCTTCTGCCCATCTTTTATAAATGGTTATTCCTGTCACTGCTTGTAACTTAAATTCTTTTTGTACCTCCAAACAAACTGCTAGACTTATAGTTGATGTTACAGACCAAAAGTTTGTGTCCCCCCAACATTCACATGTTGAAGCCCGTTTTAACTCCCAATGTGATGGCATAGGGAGATGGGGTCTTTGGAAGGTACTTTAGAATTATATTAGGTCATGATAGTGCAGCCTTTATGACGGGAAGAAGAAGAGAGTGAAGTCTCTCTCTCTCTCTCTCTTTCTCTCCTCCCTCGTCCCTCCTACTCCCCCTTGCAAACACAGAGGAAAGACGATGAGGACACAGGGAGAAGGCAGCTACCTACAACCCAAAGAGAGAACCATCACCAGAAACAGACCCTGCTGTCACCTTGATCTTGGACGTCCAGTCTCTAGAACTGTGAGAAAATAAATTTCAGTTGTTTAAGCCACCCAGGGCCTGCCCCGTGGCTTAGCGGTTAAGTGCGTGCGCTCCGCTACTGCCGGCCCGGGGTTCGGATCCCGGGCGCACACAGACGCACCGCTTCTCCAGCCATGCTGAGGCCGCGTCCCACATACAGCAACTAGAAGGATGTGCAACTATGACATACAACTATCTACTGGGGCTTTGGGGAGAAAAAGGAGGAGGATTGGCAATAGATGTTAGCTCAGAGCCGGTCTTGCTCAGCAAAAAGAGGAGGATTAGGGGGCCGGCCCAGTGGCACAAGCGGTTAAGTGCACGCGCTCCGCTGTGGCGGCCCGGGGTTCGCTGGTTCGGATCCCGGGCGCGCACTGACGCACTGCTTGGCAGGCCATGCTGTGACGGCGTCCCATATAAAGTGGAGGAAGATGGGCACAGATGTTAGCCCAGGGCCGTCTTCCTCAGCAAAAAAAGAGGAGGATTGGCGGATGTTAGCACAGGGAAGAGGAGGATTAGCATGGATATTAGCTCCGGGCTGATCTTCCTCACACACACAAGAATAAATAAAATAAATAAATAAATAAATAAGCCACCCAGTCTATGGTATTTTGCTATGGCAGCCTGAGCAGACCAAGACAGTTGATTTCTTTCTTTTTTTTTTTCCTTTCTTTTTTTTTTCATGAGGAAGATCGGCCCTGAGCTAACATCTGCCAATCCTCTTCTTTTTTTTGCTGAGGAAGACTGGCCCTGGGCTAACATCCATGCCCATCTTCCTCCACTTTATGTGGGAGGCCGCCACAGCATGGCTTGACAAGCGGTGCGTCAGCGCGTGCCCGGGATCCGAACCAGCAAACCCCAGGCCGCCGCAGCAGAGTGCGAGCACCCAACTGCTTGTGCCACCGGGCCAGCCCAGACAGTTGATTTCTGTAGCACTTCATGATATCGTTTCTAGACTTAATTCAACACTAATTATCATTGCAAACCCACTTTGAGGAATGTCTACAAAATGACATGAGTCTTGTTACTATGGTAACAACACAGCATGGCCGGAAGACAGATTATATGATTCTAAAACATACCAAATTTTTGTTATAATAATATTGCTTGGTCATTATGGTCGTACTTGTGAAATGACATATTTTAAAATTTGAAATAAAATAATTGACTGATTTTTAATAAACGTATTTCAATTAGCTCAATTAATTTGTTTTCTTATTATTTACATAGGACATTGTGTTATAAATAATTTTCATATGTTGAGTCTTCAATTAAAGGCATCGGATACAATGTTTTAGATAGACAAACCTTGATAAATTGATTTCAATACCTCAATAACATTTTCTGTTGATCCAGAAAAAAAAACACACTCACTTAAATGTTGCAAATATTAAATGAGATCACACATATGTACTGTCTAGGATGAAGTCTGACACATAGTATGTGCCCAATAAGTGTTAATTACCTTCCTTTATCTCTTAGTTCTCATAATTTGTCTTGCATGATCATCCTGAAACCCCAATGTCCCATAGTAAGGAAGAGGAGTTTATATATTAAAGATGAAAATGAAAGTCAGCCAACTTGTAGTTAAAAGCAGAGGAATAAGACAACTCCTTTTCCCCTTCTCCCGCTTCCAAAGTTGGTTATCACAGACTGCATAGAAAATGAGCTGATGATTGTGATAACGATCTACTTCACACACACGCAAAATACAGGAGTTGGATTTAGACCAGATTTGGTGACTAGAGATTTTGAGGATAAAAGGTCAAACTGGTAAAGGTGATAGCCCCAAGGGAGATAGATCCCGAAGTCCCAAATCACAGTGGCTGTAACACATTGGACATAGACCCAAACTCGGATTGGCTTTAAGCTGTGGTTAAGAAGTGGAAATGTACAATATGGCAAAATTCTATTTATCACATATAAATTGACTTAGATTTTTGAGATAGGGCACATACTTTTAATTCAAACCATATGAAATGTATTGTATTTGAGCATTTCTTGAATGCTAAAATAGCAATCTCATGTAGTTCAACCAAATAGTTCTGAAATTAGGAGAGCAAGTCCTGGCTATGACAGCTGCTAGTTATGTCACCTAAAATCCTGCAACCTTCCCAGATCTCAGTTTGCTTCTCTGTAATATGGGGCTTGTGATATTTGTCCTATTCCCTAGATAAAAAGAATGAATGTGAAAGCACTGACAAGGGAGCTAATGAAATCTTTATCAAACGCTCCTCCCTTCCATGCTGAGCACTTGGAGTGGGAGAGCACAAGGGGAGATGATCAATGGCAGCTGATAATAAAATTGATAAAACTCTTACATGAAGTGCTTTCCTTCATGTTAGGAGGAATGCAATTAATCCACATGTTCACTACGCTGTAAGTGACACGCAACCCAGGATTCTGCTTCAAGAGTTTTCTATCACTTTTGCTCTATATTGAGTTGCAATGGACCGAATGTTTGTGTCTCCCAAAACTCATATGTTGAAGTTTTAATCCCCAATGTGATAGTATTAGGAGGTGTGGCCTATGATTAGGTAACTAGGTCATGAGGGTGAAGCGTTCATGAATGGGATTAGTGCCTTTGTAAAAGGGACCCCAGAGAGCTCTCGCACCCTCTTTCCTCCATGTGATGATACAATGAGAAATTGGCAGTCTGCAGCTGGAAAGAGGGTCCTTACCAGAACCCCACCATGCGGGCACCCTGATCTCAGACTTTCAGCCTCCAGAACCATGAGAAATAAATTTCTGCTGTTGATAAGCCACTCAGTCTATGGTACTTTGTTATATTAACCTAAATTAAGACACAATTTAAACTGCATTTACCTGTGGAAAAATTATTTTAATACTCAAGGGCTTTCTTACCACATAGAATCAAAGAACTTTGGAATTTGAGAGATCCTTAGAGTTGAGGATGCTGAAGACAAGTGATCTGAACCTTTAGAGTATTTATATCATAGTTTGAATAGAATAATTTAATAACTATTTTCTAAATATAAATATTCCATCTGTTTATTTTATGACTGCTTTTTTTAATTTTGGAAATTTTACAAATGGAAGAAAATAAGTTTTCTAATTACACTGTTTATTTTTATGATACATATTTTTCATGTGGGTTTATTTTCATTGAATTTCATTATTATTATTTTTCATTTGTAAACCAAAGAAGTATTGTATGTATTATGTGGCTACAGTCCCTAGACTAATTCCTACCACATTTTGTCAAGTATATTCTTGACAAAGTCAAGTATATTCCTGACAAAATCAAGTATATTCTGATTAGTTTTGAACCATATATCATTTTTCCAATGAAAAATCTAGAAGATTTCTTTCTTAGGTTTGAAGTCTCACTAGACTCCATATCATATTTCTGCTACAGTGATTCAATCGCACGGAGGAGGTAGAGAAGAATAAAAAGTTTTCTGAAGAAAATTTTGTGAGGAAGTTGTGCTAACATAATAAAGCGATATTGTGAACTACGTATATCCAAAGTTTTCAGAACATTATCAAAGTTTTCAGAACTTTTCTGGAGGTTTTCCTAACACTCTAGATGCTCCCAAAGTTTCTTTGGGAAAACCCCAAATTACTATGAATGGACATTTTACCTTATACCATGGAGCATGCATTTAATATAAATGTGTTTCCACTTTTACCCAACTCCTTTTTTTTTTTACATCCAAACTTTGGGTAAGTTCCCTAGAGTCATATGACCCCAACTCAATTTTCTCAACAATCTTATAGCAATTGACTTAACATGTACAATTTGTGAACCAACTTACTTAAAAGTATTTGCCATTTGATCACTGTTTAGGAGTGTTATGTTATATACATCGTGTTATATATATCAATGCAAATTAATTTTCTGTTGCTATTGATTCATTCATATATGTTTGGATTTGGGTAAGGACCTTGCTTTTGAAGATAATCTCTTTATCCAAACCAACGACTGAAATTGACAAAGTCATTTTATGAGCATAATATACCTCTCACTTCTGAATTTGAGCATCGTATGGATAGAAACTTTATAGCTCGTAATATTTACTTGCTTCCTGGAACTATTGGCTTTAGCCTCCACATTCTTTAGGAAAAAAGTTACTTATCTTTGTTTTAGCTGGTTGTTGACAACACAACTTAAGGAAAAAGAATTAAGTTTATCTTCAAAGGACACAGAGTAGGGTTAATAGAATTATTATCTGAATAAAATAAAAGTTTAATTTGAAAAAGGTGTATGAAGACACTTCATGACTGATTTTTATTCTGTTTTTTTCCCATGAAGCAAAAGATGAAGGAAACATTCTCTCTTAGAGAGCTCATGGGCAGCATTTTCTCTGAATTTTCTGGGAAGTATCAGAGAGAAGAATCAGCTAGAATACTACTATGCCTCTCAAGGAAACAGATCTTAATAGGTCCGAGTAGGTGTATGTTCTAAATTGCCAAGGTCTGGAAGCATCAGGATAAGATTAAACATAGATTAATAACAATGGAAGACATTAAGTCTGTGATCTAACTGTAACTACATGTTTGTGTTTCTCTAAAATTCGTTCTTATTTCACTTTAATAAATTTAATAGATTTACAAGAATGTCTAATAGTTATGCTTACATATTTTCATTATGATTTCTATTTTGGTGAATTGCATAAAGTAGAAATATAACCTCTCACTTACCCATGCATATGGAATCAATGTCTGAGAACTGAAAGTATAAGCAGTTTAATAACTGCTGATATTAACCTTTCAATCTATGCTGAACACCTTTAAAATGTCTAGTTATTTAGCCAGCCTTAGTCTGAAACTTTTACAGGGATAAAGAATGAACTGTTTCCTAAAGCAGCCCATATTATTGCAAATACTTATAATTTTAAGAAAAGTCTACTTTATACTGACATATCCATATCTTCCATTTTGATTCTTCCCCCTGAACTAACACAAGTTATATTCTCCTATCCAGGATAGCTGTAGTTGTCAAACACTGCACATGGCCATTTTTCAAATTAGGCATTCAAACTTACCTCAACTATTTCTCTTTTTATATGGTTTCTGGAACCTTCCAAATTGTGTTTCTGTGTTTATTCTCTCTTGGGCACTTCTAATTTAGTAATGTTAGTTTCAAAATGCAATGTTTAGAACTAAAAAGAGAATAAAACCCAGTGATGTCTCTAGATCTCACTTGCAGTGCCACAGTTTTAGATTGTGTTATCACCGCACATCGTTGACTCATGTAAAGCTAGAGGTCAAACAGAACCTCCAGTTCTTCCTCAGATGGTACTAATCTTAGTTTAGATCTTCACAATATAGCATCAGATAGCATTTTCATAATTCCAGAGTGTCTGAGAAAAATTAAATTGTTGTCATGTAAGACAGTCTATATTATTTCAAAGCTGGATGCTCTGTAAGTGTACCACATGTGCATTCCGTAATTCTTTAAAAAATGATAGGAAAATGAGTGAAAGCTTGTTTTTACATGTTTCTTTGATATTAAATTACAATAAATGTTAATTCAAAAATCTAGGCATTAGTAAAACTATGTCCTGTGTGCGTGTTTGTGTGTATTTATAGTGATTGTGTATACAGAAATAGACTTGGAAAACATACAAAACTTCATTACTATGGTTACCACGCCTGTGCTTCACTGTAGTGTGTACACATGTTCAATTCCTGGTCCTACAATGAAAGAAACTCACACCATCTTTCACTGAAGAAAACGTTATCAAATAACACTGGCATCAGCTTGACTAATTCATCCAGGTGGGAAATGGTTATCAAGCGCTTACTATACGACATCCAACACCAGTATGAATTGAACAATCTTGTCAAGATCTTGGCATAGGTTAAACGTATGTGAAACAAGAACAGAGTCTATATAATTAAAATTAAAATGTCATTGAACTTGATTTTCATCATATAAAGGTCACTAATTAATTTTCTCCAACTTTGGAGGGAATATAATGTTTGAGATGGTCTGACATAAAATATAGCCTTTGTAATATACCTGGAATTCACTTTCTAGGAGGTAGGTCAGCTTGGGTACTTCCAAGAGAAACAGTTATCCTTCAAAGCATCTGGAACCAAAATAAAATCTATATCTCAGGAAAGATTTGCTTTGGTGGGCAAGACAATGTGGACACAGAATGCAAGCAGCACCAATATGAGCATCAAATTGAAATTTTCTTCACAGGAATAACTCTCTACAGTGTGTTTCATTATAAACAGCAGAAGAGATTTATTTATTTATGTATGACTGATACATTATTTTAAGCAACACCAGAAAGGCTAGATGACAAATAAAATGGATATGATATATTTAGATATGAAATTATACAATTAATAAAAAAAATCACAAGCAAATATTGCATATCACCTATTTCATATTGATTTGGAATCTGTGACTTTGTGCGGGAAGGGGACATGATCATTCTATTTCACAATAATGAATATGTGGAGTAGAAACAAATAAGAATACTTCAGAGGTCATAAAAGAATGGAGTTTGGACAACTTGAGGTAAAAATCAACATGGAGGAAGAATTTGAAGAATTAGCCAAGATGTGTTTATAGGAAGAAAGGACAGAGTTGAACAAGTAATTACCTAGAAGAGTGATGCTAAACCAATAAAGATATCTGAACAGTTCAGTGATATAAAATTATGTGGACAGAAGATTACATGTAATAAGAATGTACAGAAAAGAATGACTATCATTAAACTTGAAATTAAATTATGTCTCTAGGTTTGGATTCAGAAAACCTTTTGAATGTCGTAGCATATGTTTAAAATAGCAATATTTGTGATTATGGTATATTCATTTTAAAAAATAAAACAATTTATAGCATTGACTAATATTTTCCAACCTGAAGTTCCCGAATCTATACGGTTCTACTGGCCGTGGGATCTGTGAATTATTTTTAACAGTCATAAAAATCTTTAGGAAATCATACATATTCCTATGTGATTATGTTGAAAAGGCGTTTCAAAATGTTTCTTTGCTTTTGAGTAGAATTAGATCAATTTATTGTGCTAATACTTTACTTTATGCTGATACAAAGCTTTGATTGGCCTCAGTATGTCTTTGATTAACAAAAAATGAGACGAGATAGTATTACTTAATAAATACAGTGCACTCAGCAAATTTCCCTGCTGTTATCAATAAGCAGCAGTTTACAGCTGTGTAGTTTTAAAATCTACAATCCTTTGAAGAAAGCTTGTACGACCCTCCAGGCCTAGGTTCACTCCTTTTCTGGGGAATGGTGATCTATGGGGAGCCGTAGAAAAGGAGCCTATATTTTGCTGGAATTACACCTGTCGTCACTCTTTTATTTTGTCGTGACAACCTGCTAGATTTTCACTCCTGGTAAATATGTATAAAACAATGAATTCATTTTTCTGAGATATAATTGAGACTCAATTTCAGATTTGCCACACTTGCATGGAACATAACTTGTCCAGGGTAAAGATGACTACAACCTATCTCCACCATCCATAATGGCTGTGTATCTATGATTCACCTGTAAACAGAACCTGTGAGAACTAGAGGGAAGACTTGGGGAGCCTTTACACATCATGTGGTCTTTCTTTTTCTATTCTGCTGTCTATACGTATCTGTGGACTCAATGTCACTCAAAACATATGATTGACAAGGAAAGATACTTCAAACTGTAGGCAGAGCTGTGATTCAAGCAGGACTCACAAACCCAACAGTCAGCTGTTAGCCAGACGGAGGACCAGATGATAACCAACAATGGAAAAGCCCTTTTAGGGCCAAGGGGCGTTTTTTAAAATTTTTATTTGGTAGCATTCTATTTTGTTTTTATTGTTTTAAGAGCACTTAACATGAGATCTACTCTCTTAAATTTTTGAGTGCACAATACAGTATTGTTAACTATACGCAAGATGTTGTACAGCAGATCTCCAGAACTGACTCATCTTGCGTTATTAAACTTTATATCTGTTCAACAGCAACTCCCCATTTCCTCTCTCCCTACCCCCTGGCAGCCACCATTGTACTCTCTGTTTCTATGAGTTCAACCATTTTAGATACTTCTCACAAGTGGAATCATGCAGTATTTGTTCTTCTGTGACTGGCTTATTTCACTTCACATAATGTCCTCCAGGTTCACCCATGTTGTCACAAATGGCAGGATTTCCTTCTTTTTAAAGCTGAATAATATTTCGTTGTACATAATACCACATTTTCTTTATCCATTCATCTGTCGATGGATGTTTAGGTTGTTTCCATATCTTGGCTATCGTGAGTAATGCTGCTATGAACATGGGAGTGCAGATATCTCTTCAAGATCCTGATTTCAATTCTTTTGGAAAAAATACCAGTAGCAGGATTGCTGGATCATATGGTAATTCTATTTTTAATTTTTTGAGCAACTTCCATGGTGTTTTCCATAGCAGCTCTACCATTTTACATTCCCACAAGTGGTGTACAAAGATTCCAATTAGGGAAAACTTCAGTAGTTAGATGATGAAGTAAAATCAAGAATTACTTTTCCTAACAGCTATGTTTTTCCAGTTTTAAGTGGGCTGTCATGATTAATGAGCAGGGCCTTCCAGAGACGAGCTCTCCTGTCACCTCTCTCCAGCACTTCTTTCTTCCATGTAAAGCTGGGATCACCCATCATTTGCAAGCCACACTCCCTCTGTAACTGAGTTTTTATAGAGTTCCTACTGACATCAGTCAAACTCTCCCCCAAAGTGCTCCATTCAGATAATTCTGAAAATAGGGGACTATGACATTTGCAAATAAATGGAGAAATAATAGCAGTTCCTAACACACTACAAACACTACAGTCTCCCGTAGCACAATGAATGAAACATTCTCCTTAGTCTATAGTGACTACATTTTAACATTTTTTTTGTAATTGACAGCAAAACAACTGCTTTTCCAGTCATGATAGGTTATGCAAGTGTTACAGGTTGAATTGTGTCCCCCTCAAAAGTTGTTGAAGTCCTAACCCCCAGTACCTGTGAATATGACCTTATTTGGACATAGGGTTTTTGTAGAATCAAGCTAAGCTGAGGTCGTTAGGGTGGGTCATAATCTAATCTAACTGTGTTCTTGTAAAAAGAGGAAATTTAGACACAGAAACAGACACTCAGAGAGGGAAGACACAGGGAGAACACAATCTATAAGCCAAGAAATGCTTGAGGCTTCCAGAAGCTAGGAGAAGGCCTGGAACAGATGCTACCTCACAGCCCTCAGACAGAACCAACACCTGCCAACACCTTGATTTTAGACTTCTGGCCTCCAGACTGTGAGACAATCAATTTCTGTTCTTTAAGCCACCCTATCTGTGATACTTTGTTGTGGCAGTCCTAGAAAATTAACACAGCAACCGAGTACAAAGTGCTAGATATTGTTAAAATGGCTTTTTTCTCTTATTTAATTTATCAATTGATATTCTTTTCCTGAAAGGACCATAAGGTAAAGAAGTAGCTGAGAAATGCTAATAACTAGAATATGTAAAAAGAGTCCACCACTTGCGTTAATATGACTTTTATTAGATTTAATGAAGAAAACCTTAAAAAACATAAATTTTTCATAACATTGATTTTTCTTACAAAGAATAATATTTTATCACAAATAAATTACAAAGATAATTTTACAATGATACATATTTTATCACTGTTTTATATTGCTAAACTATGGAAAATATAAAGAAATTAAAATAAACCATAATTACACTAACCAGAGAAAATTACACTGTATTTTTATTACTTTTGCTGCTAGTCTTTTCAAAAACTGTGTATGTGTGTATGCGTACTTCTTTCTAACTTAACTTTTCTGAAAATATAGTTCTTATTAATTTTCCTTTGTTGTAAAATCTTAGGGTCACATGGGGCTAGAGGGGCTAATATGTTGTTCTCACGTGTCTTTGACGGGATATACATAGGCAGGTAGCATAATCAATGACTTATCTTTTAAATAATAACCATGTAATTTCATGTTCATATTTGCCATTGCCTTAAAATAGATATTTTTAAAAGCGTGGCACGCTCCCATTAGACATTGAGGTGTTTTATTCGGACAAGAATATAAAGCAGTGATCCAAATGTGGCCCTTATGAAATCGTTGATATTATTCCCCAGCATGATGCTTTGTAAAATGGTTTGTAAATGCTGTGTAAATGCTTCACAACTCATATCCTCAGAACACAAACACGTGTTATGAGCCTGTGGTTCCAGCCTAAGAGGTGGCTTAGTTGTGGTTGTCTCATTACAATGAAGATCATGGGAAGGTGCTGGGGAGTCACTAATGAAATCATTTCCTGTCAATGGGTCTCTCAGAAGAAATGTATAAAATATGTGAAAGTGGCCTTTATTGTTACTAGTAATAAATAATAGTAACTGAAGATTTAATTTTAGTTCCTCCAGAACATGTTGCACTAACACTCAATGTGGCTTACATATATGAAGAATATGGCTACATATACTAATGATATTTTATGTCTTTATCTGTTCATATATGAGATTGCCAGATTTAGCAAATAGAAATACAGGACACCCAGTTAAATTTCAACTTTAGGTAAACGTATCAATTAAAAATTTTTACGTATTATTTCTAAAATGATATTTTAATATAAGTGTGTTCCAAATACTTCATAGGACATACTTACATTAAAAAAGTTATTCGCTGCTATCTGAAATTCAATTTGGGTGTCTGGTATTTTATCTGCTAATCCTAACATACCAAGGGGTCCTTCTGAAACTCAAGTTCCACTTATGTGACTATTCCAGATAAGGATTAAGAGACAACTTTCTGTTAGACAGCTGTTCATAGCAAAGAGAAAAGTTGATGCATAGAGAAGCTGAATACAGGGACTAGAGAAATGGAGACATTCCCATTTTCTCATGATTGTTTTTTTATTTTTCTGCAGTGTGAATTCACCTTTTTTTGGGAAATGAAGTCCAGGCCACCAATTCCATATTTAAATTGTTTATAAAGGAATATTCTTTCCAAAAGCAAAAAAAAAAAAAAAAATTGTGTTTTTTTTGGGAACTGATTACCTTATTTATATTAAGCAGTTAAAATATTCTCGGAAATGGTGGTCTCACAAACAGATATAAAAGGGAATACTACAGTATCTATTAGATATAGAGCTGTATTGTTCTGTGGGAAGAAACAGTGTGGAGTAAGTGGAGAGGTACTGAGATTAGGGTTCGATGATTATATTTTAGTGAGACATACATGGAGGATAAAAGGAAAGGGACACCTCGAGGACCACTTAAGAAAATTCTCCCTCCGGGGCTCTGGAGAAATAACATTTACCTTACAAGGGAGACAGAGGTGGGTGGGTATGAGTTTACATGTTCCAGTCTAGAGAGATGTCAATGACAACTCCTGAATAATAGAATTTGAAAACTAGAAATGATGTAAATGTCTTTTGAAATATGAGGATATAGAAATGAAATGAAAGCCATACTAAGGAATGGTAAATATTGCAAATGTTCAGGAGCTGAGGAATGTTGATTTGAAAAAGAAGGAGGGAGGTGGTAGGAGGCATGAGTGTGTGGGGACATCACATGGAAGACTGAAAATCTAAAACTGATTATTTTCAAAATAAATTGGCTTTAAATCAACTGAGAGTAGGAAATGAATAATGAAGAGGCAAATGGCCAACTATTGGTTTAGGAGATATATCAAGAGATTTAACATAGCTCAAACTTTAGTACAAGATATAATTATAGATTAGTGAAGAGAAAAGCAAGGTGTTATTTTGCATGATGACACTTGGGGAATATGTATTTGGAACTCACTGGGAACATGTGTATAAAGCACACAAGTTATTTCTGAAAGTTTATGATTGATTTGGGGGAACTGAACTAAGGTCCATAAAAACAGAGAGCTTCGTATGACATAAAATAAAACAATAATAAGCTTTTTTAAATATAACTTTTTTTTTTTTGTGGGAACAAGAATGCAAAGTGTGATATGTACTCTGTAGACCTTTCTCATATAGAAAGATCCCAAGGCAGTACACGATACTGAAAAGGCAGTACACGATACTGAAACTCAAGAACTTTCTTTTACAACCTGGCTGAATTCTCATCTTCTGATGTCATCTAGTTCAGATACTACAGAAATGTGTGTGAGAGATGTAGATATGGTTCCTGCCATGGTTGTGTGTATAGCTGTGTATATGACTCCCACTGTGATGGTAATGGTTATTATGGTATGGCTAACAACTGTTTTGTTATGGAAGATTCTATGATTTTTCCTTCTAGAGAATCACCATTGAGCATTCTTTGTGTCTCATTTAATTTCTCAAAGATACATTGTGCTTTAAGCATCCTTAATGCCAACAACCCTTCACTCAAGAAAAGATGTCATTGCTTGGTGAAAATGTCCTTTGCCTTCAAAATTCCTTTTAGTGCTAGACATGATTTAGTATCATCTAGAGATTGAAAATGTGATTGATTATTTTGAAATTTTGAAAAATATGTAAATTCTCTGTATGTAAGTATCAACACACACTTTAGACTTTTTGACCATTCTGGAAAGCCAGACAACTATTTCGATTAGTTGAGCCTTAGTTTCTCAGAAATTGGTTCTCGACCTTCAATAACTCTTTTTCTCTTCATCTTTTATATTCTAATAAAAACTTGAATTATTTAGGTGTCAGTATGTGACACCTTCAATAATGAATAGATATTTACCTATTATTGAATATAATTCTCGATACACAAACAAAGAAGAAAGGAAGTGGAATGGTCTCATCCTTAATGTGGAACAGTAGATTATGATGAACAAAAACCAGGAGAGGAGAAGGAGGTAGAAGAAGGGAGAAATTTTTAAGTGACAAAAGGGAAGACTGTCTTAGAGATGAAGTTGTAGCCATGAAATCCATGGTGACTGATGAAGGACGAAAAATCATTGTAGACAATAATATTAAGCAATAGTTTTAAGTATAAAAATTGAGCCTCTGCAAAATCTTAAAAATCCTTCATCCTTCAAGATGTTTGTTGTAAATAAGCAGACTGCAGAAACAGTACACAATAAAGATTGTATTTATGCTGGAGAGTTTTAAATTATAATAAAAGAAAACCTTCAACAAAGTTAGTATGACATGCTTGATGACATGTAAATTGCTAATGTATTACATGATAAGTAGGCATATATCAAAAATAGTTCTCACAAGTTTAATTAGCCAAGCAAGCTCAACTTTTAGTTTTTTCTTCTAATATTTTTGTTATCAAAAGTCCTTGAATATCATCAACTATATTGGAATAATGGAATATCCAAATGAAAAAACTAAATGTGGACATTGACCTATAGCTCATACCATATAAAAAAGTAATTTGAATTGGATTGCAGACCTAATTTTAAATGTTAAATCATAAAGTTCCTAGGAGAAAACACACTGACCAATATACCACACTATATACAAAAATTCGACTTGGATTGCAGATTTATATATAAAAGCCAAAACTATAAAATCCCTAGAACAAACACTTTGTTTTGAGGTAGACAAAGATTTCTTATAAAGAGAAAAGCACTACATGTGCAAAAATTTGATAAGCTGGGCTTCAAAGATAAAAATTGTTTTTCTTCAATAAGCACTATTAAAAAATGAAATGAGGGGCCAGCCCTGTGGCTTAGTGGTTAAAGTTCCATGAGCTCTGCTTCAGCGGCCTGGGGTTTGCAGGTTTGGATCCCGGGCGTGGACATATATCCCACTCATCAAGCCACGCTGTGGTGGCATCCAACGTACAAAATGGAGGAGTATTGGCATAGATGTTAGCTCAGGGCCAATCTTCCTCATACACACACAAAAAAGTGCAATCTCATTTCTCACCCTATTCCCTTCATCTCCTCTTCATCCTCCTCCTCCCTCTCTTTGTCTTCCCCTGTCTGTCTCTATCTCTATCTCTCTTTCTCTCCACATATTATTTGAAAATGGGGTCATTTCAAGGGCACAGTCTGTGGGGTCAGGCTCCCCTCAGATCCCAACTCGACCCACTAACTATGTGATCTTGGGCAAGTTACTTATCTTCTTCCTGACTCAGTTTCCTTATCTGTAAACTAGAGCTTTGGTACCTCGTAGGGTTCTTTTGAGGACTAAATTAGAAAATCCATTTCACGCACTTCAAATGGTTTCTGACATTGCCGGCTTTCAATAAACGTTAGCTGTGATCATCATTATTACTATTTATTCTGGCTACATCGGCAATCAGGAGTAAGTGTTTAGGAACTTGTACAATAAGAATAATCTGATGAAACAATAAATGCATTCTCCTTAAAAAAACAAAGCCAAATATTTACTTAACAATGTTTTATTTATTCCTTTTTCCTATTTTGTATTAACTTTCCAGAATTAAAAATCAAAATCCTTTCTCTTGAGTGGCATTAATGAAAAAGTAATCCAAAATAGTATAATAACTTAATTTATGAGTACAGATTTACATTTGCAGGGTTGGCACACGTGAGGACACACACATATTTGCAAGTATTGTTAGACTTGGTATTTAGGTAAACTTTTTCCAGGTGATAGTAGTGTTTTTTTTCAAACTTCTTGATTTAAGAAGCTGAAATTGTTTGGACAACTATGTTGAAACGAGCTGTTATTTTTCTTCAGTTGTATGTGTTACATAATTATAAAATTCTTTAATAAACCCCCTATTATTCAGTTTTCTAATTAACATTTATACAGGGTATATAACATTAAAGTAAGCCTAACAGAAATGGAAAAGTCAGCATACAAGTATTTGATTCATCAAGTTATTTTAATTGATGTTACTTAATCTAACCTTAGTTTTTACCAAAATTCTTAAACAAAACCGTTCAGGATCTGCTAAGAGCTGTTAAGAGTCCTAATCAACTTTTCTAGGCATTAAAACTGAAAATAGTCTAGGATTTATCTAATCAGTACTAGCTATTTTGACCATTTTTAATAATCCTGGGAAAATATACTTTTTTTCTAAATCTGTAGTCAATTTGAGTACTTAGGGTGTCAACAGTTGTTTGCTTTTATGCCATAAGACAAAAAAGAAACAACTTATCTCATCTCAGCTATCAACTGAAGCCATGTCTAGAAGGTTCTCAGGTGGAGACCCAGAGTGGGTGATGGACCTCATGGTGGGGTGGTGGGGCACTTAGAAGATCCTGACCCCATCCCTGGGGTAGTAGAATTTCCCCACGAGACTCCTGTATATGATAAACTGAGACCAGGAGTATTTGTGTAGGGTAATACACAATTCTCCTATGCCAAAGGGTAGCCACACAGTTTCCCTTTGTTAAAGAGCACAAGTTTGGGGTCCACACAGACTCGTGTTAGTTTCCAGTGTTCCCATTTATTACCTGTGCATGTATCAGAAGGCTTCTTAAACTCCGTTAGCCTCTTTCCATTTTTTATAAAAAAAGAAGTTATAAATACTGACCTCAGGGGACTGTTGTCATAGCTAATGAGATATTATACTTAGCACACAGTACCATGCCTAACTTATAGTTGATATTCTATAAAGAACAATATTTTATTGTTGTTTTTGGCAAAACGACTCCTTGTGTATGTTGTTTTGCATCATATTTAATGTAATCCTCAATCTTTGCCAACTCTCAAAAGGTAGTAACCTCCAATTTAAGTTATCTGATTGTACTATTGTTTCTATTTCCTTGTCTCTTGCTTTTGTTGGAATTCATGGAGTGCAGGAGAATTGCTATAGCAACCTGAACAATAGGTATTTTCTCGTCCGTAGTGCTAAATATCCAGACATGTGGAAGCATCTACAGAGTGATGAGATTTTATTTTATTTATTTATTTTTTTTGTGAGGAAGATCAGCCTTGAGCTAACATCCATGCTAATCCTCCTCTTTTTGCTGAGCAAGACCGGCTCTGAGCTAACATCTATTGCCAATCCTCCTCCTTTTTTCCCCCAAAGCCCCAGTAGACAGTTGTACGTCATAGTTGCGCATCCTTCTACTTGCTGTATGCGGGAGGCGGCCTCAGCATGGCCAGAGAAGCGGTGACGTCGGTGTGCACCCGGGATCCGAATCCGGGCCACCAGTAGCGGAGCGCACGCACTTAACCGCTAAGCCATGGGGCTGGCCCTGAGTGATGAGATTTTAAATTTTAACAATTAGAAATTATTTAGAGTTATTTTGGTTTTCTTTTTGACAAAATAAAACACAGAGAAATAATATGCATATTCACTTTATTTAAGAGCAAATGTGGAGCACCATCTTATATCACATACATACTACATCATCTCAACTTATAAGCATCATAAAATCCTTTAGTCTCTCCTGAATTCCACCTGGGAACTTCATAGTTGAGAAAATAATAACTTTAGAATCTCAACTACAAAGCAGAGTGTGACATCCTGAGGAATGTTGTTATATTGCTTGAGTGATTTTTTTCTTATAATTACTGTATTTGTTGAATATTTTGCCATACTGTTTTTTTTTTTTTTTTTTTGTGAGGAGATCAGCCCTGAGCTAACATCCGCCAATCCTCCTCTTTTTTTTTTTTGCTGAGGAAGACGGCCCTGGGCTAACATCCGTGCCTATCTTCCTCCACTTTATATGGGACGCCGCCACAGCATGGCTTACCAAGCAGTGCGTCGGTGAGCGCCCGGGATCCGAACCAGCGAACCCCGGGCCGCCGCAGCGGAGCGCGCGCACTTAACCGCTTGCGCCACCGGGCCGGCCCCTTTGCCATACTGTTTTTAAATTAAAATCCAACGTAATGGCAAAGTACCTCTGAGAAAATGGATTCTATAGAAATGAAACAATTCCTTACCATATGAGATTATGTACCAATGAAAGATCGGAAACATGGTCCTTTGAAACTCTAAACCATGACAATTCATCTTCACTCTCAGCATAGGAAAAGTAGACAAGGTTTCTTGCATTCCATTATAGGTAGAATCAATTTAAGGGTATCTGTCACACCTGGTCTTTTATTTGATATGTTCACTAGCAATTATTAAAATATAAAATAAAATTTTCATCTATAGACCTAATATCTGTAAATTGCAACACTCACCTTTCCTTTGAAAGCAAACAGCAATAATAAAAACTTTAATTTTAAATGGAAAATATTAAGACCTTATAAATGGTAACAAATTTGCTAGTTTCTTTTTTATCCATACTGCAGCTTCAGTTATGCAGCAGTGAAAACTCTGCAATAAAATATCTATTTTTGTTGCTGATGAATCATACACATTGCTCTTCTCAAGCAAGAAGCAGTATTTTCAAATAGGAGTAGAGGCAAATGTCAAGTAAGGTAAGAAGATATCTATTTAAAGCACACCTGCCCCATTTTCTATTAAAGTTTTACAAATATTTTTTCCAATTATATACCAAGAACCTAACTAAAACAAAACAATACAAAACATATTGTATTAAACAATTTAATCCCACCCCAATTATTTTCTATTCAAGTTTGACAATTTTTTTTTCCAATTCTATGCTAAGAAACAATACAAAACATAAATGGTTCAGGTTACCATATGTAAATCTAAATTTCCTAGTATTCATATATTAAATATTACAATAAACTCTGTGACTTCTTGGTTATGATTGTTCATTTAATAAGATAATAGGGAAAACATTCCTGGAACCCCAGTAAACCAGAAGAATAATGGTGAATAGAATCAGACACTTCGGTTTGCGTTCATCTTCATTTTCCTCCTCTTCACTTAGTTTTTATTCTAAAGAAAAGAGTGCCTATCTCTCCTTTTCTAAAATATACTTCTTAGCTAGATGCTTCATCAGAGAAAACAAGACATCGATAGCACAGGGGCATATATTCTGGGCTCTGAATTTTTCTCTCTGATACACCTCATGTGAGTGAGCTGCAACCTCCGGGCACTTTGGGCGCACTTTGGACCCACATCTCCTTGTTAGCGCAGACAGCATGTTTCCCGCTCTCCTGCGCCAGAGAGATAGGAGTTATGGCCCTCTGTTCAGCTAGAGGGCAGTAAAAGCTACTCCAAAGTACAGATAGAAGACTTGATCCCAAAAAGAACTGGGCCTCAGCTTCTAAGTACACTAAATGTGAATGAAAATCCAACAACCCAAACAAACAGACAACTTCAATTAAGCTTATATTCTTTCTGAGGCCAGATTGACTTAGTTCAAGGTCATCCCCTGCCTGCGCCTCGCCCCTGCCCCCGCGCTCCCAGAGGATTTGTTGCCTGAGGTACAACTATATGCAGATGCTAATTCAAATATCCTTATGCTTTCCTAATATTTAAGGCACTCCACAGCAGAAATGATGTAACAAGCTGGCTGAGGACAACTTAGCAGAAAAGTTATTTAAAACAGGTATGATAGTAGTCTTTGAATTCTCAAAAGATGTTAACAAAAATAAAATAAATTTCTTAGAAGAAACTTCGAGATTACCTTAAATGTCATTCCTCCAAGGCTTCTTTTTTATACTAGTCAACTTAGAGATGAGAACTTGACTGTTTGGCCCAAGGCTGATCAATTGGTTAGTGGTAGAGACATGAGCAAAAGCCATATTTCTTCATTGCTAGCCAGGTGGGAGATTTCAGCCTCATAAAATTGCAGTTAAATTAAATGCTATAAGCATATAACGAATGTTTATCCTAAGTACTAGGGCAGCAAATATGCACAAGACACGGTACTGGTTATCCAAGAAAGCACAGCCTAGTGGTGGAATTAGACCCTGAATGCACAACTGTAATGCCGTGGGAGAAGTGATAAAACATAAAATGTTCCTCACAATTCCACATGTCCAGAAGACCACATAGACATTTGGGGTCAAAGCCATACATTGCAATAAACTACAGTCATCCATCGCTTAATAATGGGGATATGTTCTGAGAAATGTGTCATTAGGTGATTTCATCATTGTGGGAACATCATGGAGTGTACTTACACAAATGTAGATGGTGCAGCCTACTACACACTTAGGCTATATGATACTAATCTTATGGGACCACCATTGTATATTTGGTCCATTGTTGACTGAAATATTGTTATATAGGGCGTGACTATTTGCCTGAAAAATTTTCTCTGCATTCTCCCTAGACAACCTTGCAGGACTGATGGAGGATTCAAGTATACTGGGTCCTAACCATCTCTAGCTTTCATTATACTTATTATGGATCTTTCAATCATTCTAGTGATTCCCACCATCAGTAAAATATATACTTTGATTTATTTTCTGGGAGTAATTGCAGATGGATTGTTACCTTCTGTATTTTCTCCCTTTTGCATCTTGTTATACACAAAACACATTTTATTTGGTAAAGGCTGGCTAGGGTCATGAACTCAAGAGGCTTCTGTAAGACTACAACCCAAATGATAAAATACAAGCTGCTCTCTGAAATTTTGCCTCATGTAATTTAATTGCTGTGAATTAGGCTTCCTAACAACTAAAGTGTACAAAAAATATGTTAATATTTATTTTGTATTGAGTAAACACTGAAACCAAATTCCCACTTAATGAGATTCCACCCATGAATTTGTTATGGTCGCTCCCCCCACCCTGCCCCCTTCAAAGATAACATCAGAATCTGTGAATGTCTGTTGTTGGTGATCCTCATTGTGGCCTGTGATGGAGTTTTGAAATCCATCAGCTAAATTCCCTGGGGCAAGTATGGAGTGCAGAGATCTTTGCTGAAGCTGAGAATTCACTATAATTCTGAAGATAGAATTCACTATCTTCTTTGAGACCTTGCCAGTTTCTTGGGTGGTGCCCTGGAGTGGTACACATGCTTCTGCTGCTCAAGGTAACAGACTCCCTCCTCTTCTCTTTCCAGGACATTAGGTGAGATTGCTTTCTCTGTTTCCCTTTCCCTCTTTTCCCTCCTACTATGCTTTCCTCAACAATATTAAAACATTTTACTCTGTGTCCATTTCTAAGATACTTAGATTTTGACAATGAAACAAAGAGTCCTTATTTCCTGCTCCATCTAACTTTTCTCCTTTGTGACTATTTTTAATGCGAGGAAGATACAACATAGAAAAAACAATTTAAACAAATTTCCAATACATTTTCTTGCTCCATGCCCTTCCTCTGCCACTGCAGTGTTCTCCCTGCCTGAATGTTGTGAGACGTTGGCATGAAGAGTTTTTCTGAAATTGAGTAATGATGGTAAAAGTCAATGATCTGGGCTGTCTGCCTGGAGGGAATCATTTCATTAGAGTGAATCCTGTTCATTTAGAGAAGCTACCCGCTTCTCCAAGGAGGCTCTGGTGGATGGCTCCCCTCGTGCTGGGTGATGGACTTAAGGAGCTTCTTCTCAGCTGCGGGCCACACCTGAGCCCGTGTAATCAACTGCCCATTCTGTCAAATATCCTTTCAACAAAGTAAATGGAGAAATCATACATCTGAATGGCAACATTATCTTCTACAGGGGTTTATTCCCTTCCTTTCTTCACCTAAAGAAATCTCCCTCATCAATCAGTTTTCTTTTGTTATATAAATCTTCCCTATTTTTTATCTCTCTGCTTCCATAGCACCCTGTCCACAGGCCTATTATATGACCTAACATCTTGGTATTCTTTCCTTCTCTTCTCTTCTCTTCTCTTCTCCTCTCTTCTCTTCTCTTCCCTTTCCTTCTCTTCTTTCTCTCCTCTCCTCTTCCTCTCTTCCCCTCCCCTTCCTTTTCCTCTCTTTTTCCTATATGTTTGTGTCTATTTTCCTTACAACATTATTCACTTCTTATGGACACTGGGTGAAGAACATGGTAATAATGGTTATATTTGTTAAATGGGTGAGTGAATAAATGGATGAATGGGCAAAATAAACAACTTTGGCTATATTGTTAAACTAAATTCTCTTTGACTGAGATATTTATTGCATTTAAAACTTTACCCCTTTAATCTGAGAAAATGTTTCTTCAACATAACAGCACTACTCACATCTTTATCCACTTATAGACAGCTCTTGTTTATCTACTGGGAGCCCTTTGATCCAGCAGGTAAAAGAATCAGAACTTGACTAGACCAAGATCTCTTTCTTCATCTTTGTCGTTGATTCCTTCAGCTCAATAGGATTTAGAGTCTTTATCTAGATAAAACTATCCATACAATCTATATAAAACACATATTATTTGGAAAAAACAATATGAAGGTACCTAAAGAGGCAGAATGGGAGAGCAAAGAGAGACTCCAATGAGCTCACGTGGAAATAGGATTCATTAAAGTTGGAAAGACCTAAGTCAATTTCAAAAGAAGGCAAGAGTGTGTAAGAATGACAACCATAAGGCAAAAACACGAACAGACATTCTAAAATTCATGAAAAGAAATACAAGTAAGTTTTATAACTACATTATTTCCCTTGCCTTATGAAATTAATATACAACAAAAACTACCATTTCTAACAAAGACCTAAGGATTTTTAAAGGTAGGATGATTGTAAGGAGAATTTGGTTCATATGAAACATCCCTTGCAACTCTCATTTTTGCATTCTAAGTTATAATTAAGCATTGCTTCAGAAAAAGCGTGAAAATATAATGAATTTCCTTCATGCACAGTTAAGGAGATGGAATCACTAGCAGATGAAGGGAGGGTTGCCCTGTGCTTCATTATCATTATTTTCAAATAATATTAATTAAGCCACTTCCTGTGCTGATGGGTGGAACGTAGCGTTCCACAGTCGAAATGGAACAGATGTTGTCCTTGACCCTATGAGTCACAGGAATGAAACATATGGCGTTGCTTCATGTATATCCAGAATAAGAAGCAACTAAAAATGTAAAACGATACTTACAATTTATAATGATTCAGCAGAAAAATGTCTGTTCATGGCTAGTTATTTCCTATAAAAACAATGCAATAATATATTTCGTTGTACATGTTATTGACAGGTGCCTGTAGGTTAGAAATCTCAGCTTTCCCTCCAAAGGTTTTGTGGTATTTCAAATTCTCACCAGCAAAATATGAAAGAAACCTTCTCAAGCACTGAATATTATCGATTCATTTTAGGTTTTACCAATAGAGGAATGGTGGTGAATGCTATGGTACATTGGTATTTTTCAATACTATGTAGCCATTGAAAATAATGAGTTATAGCTCTTTGTGTTGATATGGGAAAGACATTCATGTCATGTAAAACAAAAGATTGTCAATGGAAAAAAAGCAAGCAAACTACATACATCGTTACATGTATATAACTTTTATGGATCTTGAACCTATTTGATCCAGTACCTAGAACGGTCCAAGAATCATAGTCAAAACAACCAAAGAAAAAAATAAATAACAAAATCTGAGCTTTAACTGCTTTTCTCCCAAACATTAAAGGAAGTCAAATTCATAGCGCACAACAACAGTCCCTAATATGCCTGGAGGTTGACGTTTATCTAAATTCCCCAAGGATTTTTACTACTCCTGCACAACTTCTCCTCTTTCATCATTCCAGCCCTTGTTTAAATGGAGTAATCTTTTCTGTGAGTCCTTCCTCTCTACCTACAGTCTCACTGTACCAGTCAATCTCATGCCATCCTCCGATTCGGCTTCACAGACTTTCCCCCAAGGGTGGTTAATAAAGTAGAAATTGATTAAAAAAAACACTTTTTATATTGAAAATATTCACATGTTAATAATTTTTGAGACCATTACATAATACTAGTCTTGTTTTTTAAGTAAATAAAAGTAATAAAGTATATACATTATTGTGAGTTTGTATTCATATAGAAATGATGAAGAAGTGAACACGAAGGTGTCAGCATCGGTTGACTGAATGGTCTTGCACGTCTCCGGCTTGCACCTGGGTATATACCCAGGAGTGGAATTAAAGAGTCTTATGAAGTATGCTCAGATTTTACTTTATGAAATAATGCAAAATTGTTTTCCAAAGCAGTAGTTTCCATTTGTACTCTTACCTGCATGGAAACAACAAAAGCAACTCACCACTTGTGGGGCATGGGGACATGGGCAAAGGTAAGATCACATAGGTTGATTCAGTGGTATGGTTAATATCCTAGCTCATAGAGTGTGTAGCGTGTTCATGGATGCTCATTTTATTGTTATGCTTTATAACTAACATGTAAGTCACATATATTCTTTCATATGCATCAACATTACATACTAGCTATTTAAAAATAACAATAAAAATTCATTTTGTCTATGAAGAATTTGGGGACTGTGAATATTTATTTGAGGTTCCAGAACTTTCTTTTAAGAAAAAAGTTCTAGTTCCATTTGGAGGTTTGGTAACTATTTATTCAGATTGGAACCTTGATTAGTCTCCAAAAAGTTTACAATTAGATGCCAACTCTACCATCCCTTTACCTTAATTAGCAACGGGTAATCCCCAGAAATGCATGACCTTTTATTGCTAGACTTCAGGAATCTTGAAGAAAAGTTTCTGGACGCCTATAATAACTATGTAATTCCTTATGGGCTGCATAACCACAGTCAAATATTTGCCCTAGCAATGCCTTTAAATTTGACATTTTATCTGGTCCAGATTATTTTTATAATTTTTTTCCCCCACAAGATTACTATATATTTTTTTAAGTGGCTTGAAATCTTCTATGAAAAGATGGCATTAAACAATTCATAAAGGGTTTTCATCTTAAGTCTTAAGACAGGAGATTACTACACTGAAAAACAACCATTGCTCTTTCAGAAGGAAGAAGATAGGAAGACTGTGTGAAATTACCCATTCCGCCATTGTTCCTGTCTCCATACATTTTTGTGTATGTCAGAAAGTAATTAGAATATTTTTTTATTCTGTGGAGTTATTTCAAAATATCCTCATCAGACTCTGCTCTGCCTGAGATAAATATAATTATGCTCTCATTGTTCTATTCACTATGGATGGGCTATCTATGCCAGGGTAAGGAAGTGCTGCTTAACAATGCCTCCATGAGGGTGAATTTCTCATCAGTGGTCAAATTCATACAGCTGTGTTTGTAGAGCAAAGCGTCGAGTCTGATGATACTCAAGCTGGTGGGGTCATAGAAATAAACATCTGGAAAATTATGAGAGAAACATGTGAACTTTAAGTTGAAAAGAACCACTTGGCTCTTTTCCCTTAGAACTACCTAAAGAGGCAAATTATAAACTCCATAGCAAATGAGTTCTTATCTTCTGCTCAGATGCCATTGTAGAATGGTTTAGTGGAATGATTGCTGGTATACGACTCAGAAGAGTCTCTCAAACTTGCAGTCAGCTTTTTGCCTCCAGAACTGCTCCCCAAAATTGCTCCTGTACGGTTCGTCTATGATACCTTCTTCCTAAATCCAAAGTTCAGTTCTCCACTGTCAACTTACTTGACCTATCACCAGCATTTACTGGTCTATTCTTTCTTCCTCTTTGAACGTCTTTCTTCCCTTGACTTCCAAGTCTTGCTACTTTCTTGTCCTCTTCCTACTTCCCTGGTCAATCTTTCTGTGTCCTTTCTCATACCTCTGCTTTTCCCTAACATCTTAATATTAAGACGGCCTTGTCTCAGTCCTTGGATCACTTGGCTTCTCCATCTCCATCTGCTTCTCTATCACTATTGATTGCTCATTTGGTTTCATAACTTTTAGTACCATTTGTAAAATCTAGATGACTTACAAATTTGTATTCCCAGCTTATAACTTTTTCCTGATTCACATAGCCAACTGCCTCCTTGAAATCTTGATTATTTCTAATCAACACCTCACATTTATCCTGTCTAAAATTGAACTCCTAATCTCCTTCCCCTCAAATCTGCCTCACTTGATGCTTTCTCCATTTCAATTAATGGCAACTCCATCCTTCCAGTTGTGAGGGGTCAAAATCTAGGAGTCACCCTTGATTCCTCTCTTTCACTCTCCATAACCAACTTATTAGAGAATAATCTTGGCTCTAACTTCAGAATGCATCTAGAATTCCCACCACAGTGGTCTTAACCACCATCATCGCTCAGCTAAATTACTGGAAAGTGCTTCAGACGCCCCTCTGCATCTCCTCTTGCCCTCTACAGTCTGTTTTTAATATAGCAGCCAAAGGGAAATTTAAAATCTAAGTCTAGACGTCTGTCTGCTCAATACTCTGAACGTCTATTTTACTCAGAGGAAAAGTGCGAGTCCTTACAATAGCTTGCTAGGCCCCATGGATTCTGGCCCTTCTTTACGTTGCAAAGCTCTCTGCTGCTCTTTCTATCACTTTATCCTCTCGAGCCACATTGACCTCCTTGCTTTTTGTTCCAAGAACACTACAGGCAGGCTCCTTCTTCAAGACTCCACTCCAGCTTAGAAGCTCTTTTTGCCTATATCAGTGTGGTTTACTTCCTTCTCTCCTTTCCTTTGCTCAATGAAGTTTATCCAAAGAGAGTACTTTAAACAACAACTTCTATTTCTATACCCCAACTCTTGGAACCACTGGTCCCCTTACTATATTCTACTTTTTCTTTTTCCATATCACTTATCACCATCTAGCCTACTATATCACTTCTTTATCACTTTGTAAATTGTCTGTCTCCACTGCTGTAGTAGGCTGAATAATGGTAATAGGCTAAATAATGGCCCCAACGATAGCTGGTCCTAATGCCTGGAACCTGTAAATGTTACCTTATTTGGAGAAAGGGTCCTTGTAGATGTGATCAAGTTAGGGATCTTAAGAAGGAGGATTATCTTAGATTAGCTTTGTAGGCTCTAAGTACAATCACATGCCTTGTAACAGAAAAGCAGATGGAGATTTGACAGACAGACAGAAGAGGAGAAAGCAATGTGACCACAGATGCAGAGATTGGAGTGATGTGGGCATAAACCAAGGAATGCCTATAGCCACTAGAATCTGGAAAAGGCAAGGAAAGATTCTCCCCTAGAACCTCTAGAGAGAATGAAGCCTTGCAGACCCCTTGACTTCAGTCCAGAGATACTGATTTCAGACTTCTGGCCTTCAGAACTATGAGAAAATAAATTTCTGTTCTTTTAAGCCAGTAAGTTGGGGGTAATTTGTTACAGCAGCCATAGGAAACTAAGACCTATTATAGTATAAACTCCATGAAGGCATAGTCTTTGTATGTTTGATTCAATAACATATCTCAAATGCCTAGAACAATGCTTGGCAGCATAGTAGGTGTCCAGCAAATATTTGTTGAAAAAAGGAATAATATCCATATTCCTCTTTATATACTGAAAACAATCTTGCCTTCTTTATAGGGATGTTTTAAGACTCTGTGAATCTGTGTTCTTACTAGTCATAGAGTATTCTCTGACATTTTCTATTCAGCATCAAATTTTAGAAAAATTTCCACCTATGCTCAAGAATATCTGTGATAATCGTCAAGTTTGTGATATTTATCACTACTATATATTTGGTCTGTGAGGTTAAAAATCCATTATTTCTTTTTGTTCTAGAATTATAATACAGTATTCATCAGAAGGGTGGGACTTTCCTGATTATGATTTTAATGGGCTGAATGGCCAGGAAACTCATGGGGAGATTCATTAAAAAATAAATATTAGCTATATTTTAAAAAGATGACATCCAATTTTGAGCAAGAATGAAAAAAATTGTATAAAACCAAAGACTTTTCCGCTAATTTTCAACCATTATCAATTATTGCTTTGCATAGCTCTGCATTACTTTGTCTAGAACTGACTATACCTTTCTTAGTATCAGAGCCAGCATTTGTCTGTAGCTTGGAGACCTCTATGAACTTTGTGCATAAAGTCTTCTCAGGAAGCTTCAAAGTTGCCTTTTATCTTTTCTTCAGTAAGAAACTTCTGTATGCTTACTACAAAGAAAAAGTACCATTTGTCCTTTCCGGTTTTCTGCTCATGCCTGTATTTCCTCTCGTAGACTCTTATTTCTAGTGCCTAAGCAGAAGCAAAAATAAAGGTTTCAACAGCATGATCTGGTAAACTCCATGATTATTGTTTCTAAACAATAGTTTTCCTGCTAGGCTCAATACTCCTACCTTTGAGCCCACTCTTAGTTATTCTTCCATTTACACTGAATTCACTTTCCACCACCAAGTCTCTTAGTCTGGGATTTAAACACTAAAGTAATTGTGTTATAGACTGATTCAGACCTATAGACTTTATTTTGAGGAGCTTGGTGTTACCAAACCAAGCTACAAGCTTTACCATATGTTAAGGGCAAAGGGAAAAAAATATGCTTTCAATAAAACAATAAACCAATACTCTCCCCACATTATCACAGCACTTTTAATTTTTATATGTTCTCTCTTGGTAATTATATGGAGACATACATTATGCATGCATCATTTATATAATTGTAATAAAGTATATATTTAATTTTTAAAAAATTGATGGGCTGGAACACCCTTGATTCTATTCCTCTTTTGAACAGTCTTACTTATACTATTTTAGTTTCTTCCTTCATTACCTTTCTTCAGGATGTGTCCTCAGGCTCATCCCTTCTCGCCTCCAGGCCGTCTTATCTCTTGTCTGGTTTTTCTCCAGTTTGTTCTCTACATGGTGCCAGAATGATCTTTTTGAAGCATAAAAGATTACACTTATCCACAGTTAAACTCCTTCATATCTATGGAAATATGCTTAAATCTTTAACTTACCATAAAAAGCCCTTAATCACATGGGTCTCGCTATCATTGCTCCCCATAAACCATCTACCATTCCTACTCATACACCCTGCACGCCAGCCAGACGTACTTTCCTGTGGATTTTCTGGAGTGCTACATGCTACTGAAGCCTTCATGCTTTGCTCAGGTTCTTCCCTTTATGGCTTGGGATGCTTCAGAAACATTGCATCCCTGCCACAGGCTTTCTTATTCTTTGATGAAAAGTGTGGAGTTAAGCTCACTATCACGTGGCGTTTGTGCCATCTTGTTTTGTACCTCTTCATCAAGACTCTGATTGTCACCAATGCTCAGGATTCAGCATATAGTGTGGTAGTTTAATAGCAAATGTATCCATGCGTAGATATCAACTAGCTATTGATACAATGTTCTCATTTTAGTTTGTATTTAAATGAAACGGAAAGAACTCTATGAATCTATGTACAGAGCATTGTGTGTCTTAGATATTAGAGTCATCTGGCTGTGACCCTTATTATCTCTGAATAGCCAGAGTGGATTCTTTTGTTTGATTGACTGGGGGGATATACCACCTATCTATTGTCATAATAATGCTGTGTGACAAGTAGCCACAAATATTTAGTGGCAAAGAACAATACATGCTTATGGCTCACTGTCTGGGGTCATCTGTGTGTTGGCCAGGGGCTTTGCTGATCTTAACTGGGTTTGATCACATTTCTAGGGGTTGGAAGTCTGTTGGCTTATGTACATTGGTCTTATCTGGAAATGACTGGAGGACTCAGCTCTGCTCTGCATGTCTCTCCTCCTCCAAAAGACTAGCACAGGTATGTTCTCTCCATAATGGTGGAAGGACAAGAAAGCAAGCAGACACATGAGATCTTGAGGCCTTGGCTCAGAACTTGCATACTATCTCTCTGTCTCACTTTATTGGCTAAAGCAAACAGCGTGGTTGAGTCCTTGGTGTTGGAGGATGCTAAAAATGTATATGGAAAAAAGGCACTATTACAGGGATGAGAGACGAATTGGAATCATTCTGCAATCTACTACAGCAACTTTCTCTTTCTTTCCTCAGGACTACAAGTGTACCACTCTTGAAGCTTTGTCTTCTCTCAAATAAAAAAACTTCCCAGATAAAGACTGACATATCCTAAGTCAAAGTTAAGTGGGTAGCTCCCAATTATGTTGGAACATGTTGCCTTTGAATTTTTCAAAATATTTAACTCAATTTTTCTACTTATATATTAGAAAGTGAGTATATGTAGAAATATATATGTGCAACTAGGATGCTGAGAAGCAAAACTCATGGCAATATAATAATGCAACTTCATTTTTGTCTCTTGTTGTTTCTTTAAGATATACTTAGTGTGGGTAAATTTCTTCCGCCCCTAGAGGAAAACCATCAGACAAAATTTCTCACCAGAAAAATGTAACAGAATATTGAGGTATCTTAAACCATTGATTAAATATTAAATCCAAGGTATTAATCAAAACTGTGTCTCAAGTATTCACAGTGATAAGAGCATAGGAAAAGGCATGCCTGAATTTATCATCTTCAAACCTCTTCCTGCTCTGTGGACTTGATTTTTAAAAATTTTTATTTTTTTATTATTTATTTATTTATTGAGGTCACATAGGTTTATAACATTATATAAATTTCAGGTGTGTGTCGTTGTATTTCGACTTCTGTCTAGACTGCGTCATATTCACCAGCAAATGTCTAGTTTCCATCCATCACCATACATACGTACTCCCTTACCCCTTTTGCCCTTCCCCGATCCCCTTCACTTCTGGTAACCACCAATCTGTTCTCCATATTGATTTTTCCCAACAGTAAATTCATGGACTCTTTGGATATGGCCATTGCTGGGGAATGTTCTCTTGAAATTCTTTGAGGCAAAGAATTTCTATCAAGGCAAAACCATTTCTATCATGGTAATGACTTGTGATTCCTTCCTCAGCCTTTAGGAATCGAAAATTTATCTACAGCTTCTTGTTGTGTCTTCGCGTGACCCTCTTAGACAGGTGACCCAATGAAGGCTCTTTCCCATATGTCCCTTATCTGGTTTACATAGAACACACATCCTTTTCTTAGCAAATTCTAAGAGTGCAGGCAAATCCCAAAACATCCACCTCCAACCTGCTGCCCAGGATGCTTTTGTTTTCTGAAGTCTCTATCAGGACCAGCTCTCTCTATCTCTGCTTGCAGCAAGAGGTACTCAGGCTTTCCCAGTCATTCCACAAAATCTCCCCTCACCAAGTTTGAAGCAAAGGAGGGAGAAATCCCTCTCCCTTTGTGGTTTAGGGGTGAGAACTCACAGCATATCAACAGAAACTTCTAGGAAATATCTCTATAAATGTCTCTCTTACTTTCCCTTCTCAACCCTTTATATTCTCAAAGTGTGTGATGGAATCCATGAATTCTGGGCTTGGGTTTCAGTGATAATCTTTGAAAAATCTAAATTTTAGCCTAGCACCTTAATGTCTTTTAGGTCTCTTTCACTTTTGTGATTTAGTAGAAAATTGAATTTTTTGATCTTTTTGCATGTACAAGTCCCCACTTAGACCTAGCCTGTTTTTTGGCAAGGTTCTTTGAAAAATGGCCCATCCATCTCCTTCCCACTTGAAGTAGAGAGAAATTTTGGGTAAGGGAGACACTACTGTGGGTTGCTCCAGTAGGAAACTCTCAAGTGATCATGACTAATCATCTCAAGAAGGCAGCAGAACGGAATCAGCAGTTGGTGGCTTATTGTGCTGCCTATTCTTTTCCCCAGCATCTTCTCATTTTCTTGTAAACTTAATTTGTCTCTATATTCCTAGTTCTAGGAAGATAATACACTACTTAACTCTATGTATAAATAGAGTTCATAGAAGAAGTTGAGGACATGTGCAAATGGAAGCTCTTAAGTTCCTTTCAATCCCTAAGAAAAAGCATGCTCCTGGTGTTAATAACATGATGACTCACCATCCAAGTGCTTTATAAAGTTGAAAAGTGGGTAATCAAAGTTTTATCATTGATAAACAGTGACTATCATGGAATTCAAACTTTTGGCTCTCACACGGTTTTAAGTATCGAGCCTTAGGCCTTTCAAATGAGAAAGTTTGCATTGAAGACCAAAGAGGAAAGAATCATAGTGTAGTCTTTAAAGTCATCGTTATATCACACTTGAGAGATGACTGCAGAACACCAGCCTCTGGGCAGTTCCTTTAATTTTTAATTGGTTAAACTGTCCAAAACATAGCTTGGGTCTCTTATAGGACAAAGTGGCCTGGGGATGCTGAAGCCATTCTGCAGGAAATCTGTGTGCCTCCCATAAAATGAACTGGCTTGCTCTGAACTACATACTTTGTAGTTGAAACCTTTAGTGTCCTGTGGTTCTTGAACAAATATCCTAGGATGCCAGAATGATGGCTCCATTTTAGGGATCTCATAATTTTGGAGAGGAGTAGCAGAACTGAGGTGAAAGAAAAACTCCCAACCAAACAGATATCTTATATTGTGCTTTAAAAAGAAGGATACATGGCAAATGTGTTTATTTTCATCATTGTGTTTATTGTTAGCTGATACTTATCTGGCAATGTATAGTTTTCTTCTACAGTTATGTTTGCTGTTACCAAAAATCTATTTGCACCAGCAGCCTTTACTCATGTCAAACATATCCTTTCTGTTCAGTATCACATTCTTTACATCCTTCCTATATGAATCCCTCAAGTGAATATGGACATCCAAGACATTGGACACCTTCTGGAAATTTCATAGGTACAGAGTCTCAGGAAACTGAGGATGAGAGGGATACCTGATTTCCATATTTCATTAGTTTCATCTATGGATCTGTGGTTTATCATAACTTAACTACAACAAGAACCTCCCAACTGATCTCGTTAGGTTCAATCTTTTCTTTCTTTTATTTCTGCCATGAACATCATCAAATTAATGTTATTCAGTAATGATCATCATGTGATTCACCTAAATTTTTTAGATCTCTAATGCCACTTTAGTTTTTCATTCTTGCCGTCACCTACCATCACGTTTTTATATTCCTCTAGTTCTGCACAACAGCCAAACTGATCTATTCACAATCCTCTGAATATTTTTTTTTGGCTCTATGTTCTTCATATCTTCCCAACACCCCAAATTATCTTTCTTTTGCTGCCAAACAAGTAGTCCAGTTTAAACTCCACCTCCCGTGTGACGTCTTTCATCACTTCTTACATTTACTTCCATGGTTTTATATTTATACACTGCAATATAATGTATTAAATAAAATCTGTTGAGATCCACAGCTTTGTTTTCAAAGCTTTGAAGACATGTGAGAAAGCACAAATCCATGCAATAATTACTGTAGATACTAAAAAAGGACCCAAAGACTTGCAAACACACTCTTCTTAGGTAATATTTTATGATTCTAGGTTATCTTTATATAAATTAATATTGGTGCCCCTTGCTTCTCTCTAGACTGGTTTCTAATTCAGGGCATTTTTCCACCTACCAAAAGTAGAACATTTCAGATATATCCTTTATGATTTGGAGAGGCACTGTTATACAGTCACGCATTGCTTAACAACAGGGATACGTTTTGACAAATGCATCATTAGGCGATTTCATGGTGTGTGAACATCATAGGGTGTACTTACACAAACCTAGATGGGATAGCCTACTACAAACCTAGGCTATATGGTACTAATCTTCTGGGACCACTGTCGTGTGTGTGGTCTGTCATTGACCAAAATGTTGTTATGAGGTGCATGACTGTACTCAGCTGTGTATGCAATGAACCAGATAGAAGAAAAAAATGTTAATCTTGAATGACCCTGACTAAATAATCAGTTCTCATTTATCACTATTTTGTCTAAGTGTTGATGTACTCCTTGGCTGGCTGCAGCCCAAAGGTGTTGGTTCTCAAGATGGCACTTGTTAGCTATTAAATTAGGTCACTGCTTCTGCCTGCATAGTTTCTGAAATGTTGTTTACTGCTGCCTTTGCCACTTGGTATTCATTCCTCGTTTTAAATTTTATAATAATGTCACTCATAGTTTGACTGCTATCTATTTTATATGCTTCTCAGATGCTATGCTTAGATTGCAAGGTCAACAAAGGGAGTGGTTGTGGAAATCACACAAATTGCTGATCACAGTCTTTGTGGCACAAGTGCCTAGCTCCTTGCAAATGCCATCTGTGAAATGAGGGTGTTAGAATAGAATGTCTTTTAAGATGCTTCTCTAGGTTGAGCATTCAGTGAATCATTACATCATTCTAATAACTGAAAGATATGCGAGGGAGGACAACATGCTGAGGGAAGACCAATTTTTTTCTATTCTGTTTGGTTCAAGGTATTTTAGATAGAGCTGTACGTAAGAGGAGAGTACAGTACCAGTTTTAGTGTGATGATCAATTGAAACAATGCATGCAAAGCACTTAGTCAAGTGCTTGAAAAATAATTTATTATTACTATTATCCTTATCATTTAGATAACCTTTAAAGAAATATTTTTGCAAACTTCACTTAGATTGAGTTTTTGTGGAGGAATAGAGGAAGAAAAGAGCTACCTCAGAGGGTACAATTTTTAAAAACCTTTCTCTGAAATCCAGTTACGTATAATATAACCGGTAGATTGAAAATCACTTTTTGGGAGAACTCTCTCCCTCTCCAATGTAAACCAGGTCTCCCACCATATCCTCTAATAAATTTGACACTCCGCCTTCAGTGCACTCTCAAGGTTACAATCATATCCTTGTAGATATTTATTTTGTTATTTTTATTATCTATATCCTCCGGAAAATTTTAATCTTGAAGAGATCACTGTGTGTCTCTGTGTTGTGGCATCCCTATTTCCTGCATTGAGAAAATGCTCAGTAAATATTTGTTATATAAATATTGAATGCGTGAACAAATGCAGAGAAACTTGGAAGCCACCCGATAGTTGAACCATCGCTTATCTAGTATCAGATCTGAATTTTAGTCCTGTCTTTAACACTAACTATCCATGTCACCTGAAATAAGCCTCTATAGCCTTAATGTTTTAATGGGAGGGTTTGTGCTAAATCAGTGGTTTGCAACCCTGCTTGTACATTGTAATCCCCTAGAGAGCTTTTTAAAAGCATTTAATTTTAGGCTCCATCCCAATTGAATTAGATTCCCTGTGAGCAGGGCCCTGGCGCTGGTATGTACATATTTTAAGCTTCCCAGATGTTTCTAATGAACATCCAGGTTTGAAAATCACTGTACTAGATTAATGAAATTTCTTCCATTTCCAAGTCTAGATTATTTTGCCTTCTGAGAAGGCAGGCAGTTCTATTAATTTTTTTGAGCATTTGGAATGATTCTTTGCACATAGCAGGACAACAATAAATGTTTGTTGTTGCTGAACTAGCAGAGAGTTCTACTAAGGTCATGAATACTAAATGCAGGAGATTAGTCTGGTGACTGGAATGATGTGCTCTTCTCTCATTTTATAGTGGGTTCAGGAAAAAAGGCTTTGCAAATTAGATGAAAATAAATTGGAAAATCTCCAGCAATGACAAGTAACTTTTGGTCTCTGTATTGAAGATAATTAGATATTTTCAAATAAAACTAGCCATCACTTAACTGAACTCTTCATATATGCAAGACAGAGTTTTAAGCATTTTTTGTGTACCAAGTAATTGAATCCTAATAACACCTTACAGTAGGTGCTATCATTATCCACATAGTACAGATGAAGCAAATGAGGGACAAAGAGGTTAAGAATCTAGAAAATGGTAGGTCTAGATTTGAACTCAGTCTTTCTCCAGAAATGGGGCTTATTCACCATTATTCTAGGGCAGTGCAGTTTTACAAAATAACCTAGCCAGAGCGAAGTGACAGCTCATGCATGAAAATCACTTTTAATGATAAATATATGACCTCTGAAGAAGATGGCATTTAAACTCAAATAACTTATTCTTTGTTGTTCAACTGAAGTTTCTACTCTTGACATCATGGGTTGTAAACTACCAAAGTATATTAGTTATCTATTACTATGTAGCAAATTACCCCAAAATGTAGCAACCTAAAACCATACAGATTTATTATCTCTGTTTCTTGGGGTCAGGAATACTGGCATGGTTCAACTGGGTTCTCTGATTCAGGGTTTTTATTAGGCTTTAATTAGGGGTTGACTGGGGCTACAATCTCAAATGAAGACTCAACTGGGGAAGGATCCTTTTCTGTGCTCACTTACACGGTTGTGGGAAAAATTCAGTTCCTTGAGGGATGTTGGACTGGGGTCCTAAGTTCCTAACTGAGTTGTAGCCCTAGTTCCTTGCCATGTGGCCATCAAGGCATGCATGAAAAAGTCAAGGAGAATGCCAGCAAGGCAAAAGTCTCAGACTTTTATAATTTAATCTCAGAAGTGACATCCCATTTCATTGCTGTGTTCTGTCTATTAGAAGAAAGTCACTAAGCACATCCTACACTTAGAGGGAGAAGATTACATAAGGGTATGAAATACCAGGAGGTGGAGATCATTTGGGAGCCAATTTAGAAGACTGCCTGCTACACAAGGAATTGTCCATGGGGAATGTGCATGTGGCTCTACCTGTAGCTCTGCAACACCTGGGTGTCGCATGACCATGGAAACTTTGGTGGCCTGGGTGTGGTAATGGCTTTAACTATGGATGTTGCATATTTCTTGACAAGGTAGACAATTATTTTATGGCTTATAGATTTCATAGCCTCTTATGCATCCAAATGATGACATACTCTGATGTAAAAATTCCACAAAGTAGATGATGCTCCAATATTTCTTATTAGGTTTCTCCTCCTTTAGCCTCAGTTTAGCAGCTCCTAAGGAGCCATGACCACAACCATAATCTCACTCTGTCATACTCTGAAATCAGACTGCCTGAAAGACTTATTCTCAAATAAGTGATGTTGGTTTTTATAATCCCCCGATTGTGTTAGTTAGATCATTTGTCTTCTGCTACATTCACGAGGAAGTGACACTAAATCAGTTTCGTAGTAAACTTATATAGCTAAACAAGCCTGACTTTTTTTTTCATTAACACACACCAAGAACTTTATAGTCTTTTATATTTTATTGGACCTTGTGATTTCCACAGGGATCTGTTTTTGTGCCACATGAAGGAACTACACTGGATGAAGAAGTTTTATTGCTCCAATCACTCGTACTTTATTTATGTAAATATGTGCTCTCAGAATTAAGGTAAGCCCTGAGTCAGGTTAGTACTTCCCTTTCAACCCACAGCCCATGATAGAATTATTGTCATTGTCATGATTCAGGTTGTTTTCAGATGCAACACAACATAATGACATTATAGTTCCTCTTCAGCTTCACATGGAAGATGTGTTAGTGTTCATGCCATTCTTTTTTTTTTGTTGTTAAATAAGCACTTTTTTTTTTTTTTGCAGGGAAAGATTCGCCCTGAGCTAATATCTTCCTCTTTTTTTAACATCTTCCTCTTTTTTAACGTCTTCCTTCCTTCCGTTGCCAATCTTCCTCTTTTTTTTTCTCCCCAAAGCCCCACTGCATGGTTGTATATCTAGTTGTAAGTCCTTCCAGTTCTTCTATGGGAGCTGCTACCACAGCCTGGCTACTGACAGATGAGTGGTGCGGTTCCACGACCGGGAAATGAACTCAAGCTGCCGAAGTGGTGAGACCGCCAAACTTTAGCCAAAGAATGGCTCATGCCACTCTTTTTGGAAGTAATTTTTCATTAAGTCAAAATAGTACAAAAGAGCCATCTACGTGCAATATTTTATAAGAACCTTTAGGTGCTGATCATGTTATGTTTCTCATTCACACGTTTTGGAACTTACTCAGGAAGGGAGCATGTAGGTGTGAGGTGCTGAGCACTGTGTGAGGCAATTGCAAAAGTTATTTCATGTAAACGTCACAAAGCGCCTATGAGATAGGCATAATAATGTAATTCACAAATAAACAATATGAGGGAATAAATTACAGACCTAGGATTTCAATCCAAATCTTTCTGACTTTGGATCCATGGTAACTTTGTCACCACTTACTACTATGTTGCTTAAATTCTGACTAGCTCTTGATAATTTACCCCTTCTTTTTCATGGACTCAATTTTAATCCCAGCTAACTACAGTAAGACTGTGGTCAAACTATGACAGTCTCTCACCTTGTGCTCCGAAAACGATTATTGAGTTTTTACATTTCTTTTACATTTGTTCAATCTGAGGATTTTAATCTACTCAAACAGCATGAACCAACCAGCCTATTTCTTCCTGAAGAATGACCACAGAAGTATTCTAGTATCGCCAACTCAAATGCTTTAATGATTGCCAAGTTTCAGTATGAGGAAGGACTGATGATGCTTCTTATGACTACCACATGAAGGCTTTTCTTATACATCCATTTCTGGGGCCAGCCCACCATGGCGTAATGGTTAAGTGCGCACGCTTCGCTGTTGGCAGCCTGGGTTTGGATCTGGGGTGCGCACCGATGCACCGCTTGTCAGGCCATGCTGTGCCGGTGTCCCATATAAAGTGGAGGAAGATGGGCACAGATGTTAGCCCAGGGCCAGTCTTCCTCAGCAAAAAGAGGAGGATTGGCGTGGGTGTTAGCTCAGGGCTGATCTTCCTCACACACACACACAAATAAATATCTGTTTCTGTCCTTCAAACAATTAAGTCTATGGTTTGTGTACCATAATATTATTTTCTAGCTGCTAATTGCTGGTATAGAAATCACAATACTGCTTGGATTAGTGACATCCAATGTGATCTGACTCTTCGGTATGGCAGTTAATCTTTGTACCTCTGTAGAAAGTGTGATGTAGAATGTGTGATAACACGGGAAGCTCCACCCAGATCCCACTTCAAGGGAAGACTTGTCCTGGCTGCTGGGAGTCCTGTCAGCAGACAATCTTAGCTTTCAGCTCCTTCAGGGAATGCCTCAGCTGCATAAGGCAGCTCTGCTTCAGGTCACACCTTTTCAGAGATGGCTGATCAAAGTAGGTAGCATAAAGATCCGTCCATTCAGCCCAACCGGGGATGACTCTGAGGTTCCATTTCAGTGCCAGAGCTCCCCGTGGGTGGGCAGTGGCTGTACATCCTGCATTGAAGTTTGACTTCTCCCTCTGTCCGATCTCGCTTTGTCCTGCCTCCATTCCAGTCGTTGGTCCCAAGGTGGTGCCCTAATGAACATCCTGAACACCAAACTGTGTCTCAGAGTCTGCTTTCCTGCAAACTCAAACCACGATATCTGTTTCAAACCTTTACCACACTCTTGAGACTTTTACATCCTCTTCCCTATATCCAACATATCACACAGTTCATTCTTATAGAATAGCCTTCCTTCAAATTTCACAGAAAGGAGGAAAATTTATCAAAGGATAATTAATTCAGCTTCCAGACACTGGGCTTATGAATTTAGATGTTCACGCCTTCTTGCGTCCTTTCTTTCTGTCCCAGGGTAAAGATTGTCTTTCTATCCAGGCTCTGGGTCCCAACTTCTCTTGCCCTGTAGGAACTTCTACCCCTTAAGAATCCAACACTCTTTCCCTCACCCGTTTCCACAATAATTTTAACAAGGCCAGACCTCAGCCTTAAAAATCAAAACAAAAATTCACAATCTAACTTCTTCTTCTACATAACGTATCATCTCTCTCTTTTTATTAATTTTCTTGAAAGAGGAAAACACACAGGCTGTTCACCTTTTTTTTTTTTTTTTTTTCATTTCATTTACTCTTCAACTCACTAGTCTTCAGAAACTACTCACTCCAACGTTAACAACGATCTCTTTGTGGCAACATGTAGTGGATACTTCTCGATCTTATGTTGCTGACTCCCTTGGCCATTCTAACAGAATGTTGTGTCTGGAAATTCTATCCTCCATTCTCTTCTGTAATATGATTATATCTGACTCTTCCTTCTCTTTTCTCCCTCTTAATCTTCTCATTAAATATTATCATTTCCTGTAATTCTGTACTTGGCCCTCTTCTATGACTTTACATAGTCTCTCTGGATAATCTTATCCATGCCCATGGCATCAAATAATACCTGTATGTTGATGATTCTCAAATCAATACCTTTGTCTCAAATGGCTCTTTCTTTCTTTATTATTCATTTATTTATTTTTGTGAGGAGGACTAGCCCTGAGCTAACATCCGATGCCAATCCTCCCCTTTTTACCCGAGGAAGACTGGCCCTGGGCTAACATCCGTGCCCATCCTCCTCTACTTTATACGGGACGCTGCCACAGCATGGCTTGACCAGCAGTGCGTCGGTGCATGCCCGGAATCCGAACCTGCGAACCCGGGGCCGCTGCAGTGGAGTGCGTGCACTTAACCGCTGCACCACCGGGGGGCCCCAAATGGCTCTTTCTTTAATGTGTCTCTCGCTCTCGTCTTTCTTTAATATTCCTCTTTCTTCTTTGTCTTTTTTTCTTTCTTTGTCTTCCTTCTTTCTTTGTCATCATCATCATCATCATCACCATCATCACCACCATGTAGCTATGATGTCCATCTGGATGGCCTCAAAGTCAGTGTGCTCTAAATTTAACACATCTGCTAAAAATTTGACCCTCTTCTTGTGTTTCTTATTTCAGTAAAAGGCAATATTTTTCACCCATATGCCTAACCCATAAACTTAGTAATAAATCCTTGATTCTTTCTTCTCCTTACCTTCTTGCCAAGCCCTGTGTACTTTGCATAATTAATCTCTCTTAAACCTAACAACTTTTCTCCATCTCCACTTCTACTATCTGAGTTCACACCCTAATCTCCTTGGAATGGATTATCGCCATAGTAACCTAACTAGTCTCCCAGCCTCAGTTTCAGCCCCAATGAGCTATTCTCTCCCCTGCAGCCAGGACATCTCAAATAGCCCTCAGAATAAAGTGCAAACTCCTTAGGATTGCAAAAACCATTCTTGGCCTGATTTTTAATCCTCCAGTTTTATCTCTCACTTCTCCTTACCATTCTCTATTTTATGGGTTTTCTGAATAAATTATAATTCCAGGAACACCATGAATTTCCCTTACCTCTGGGTCTTTGTGTACGCTGCTTCCCCTGCTGCCACGCTCTATTCCTTCCCGTTCCCACTTGGCTAACTCCTGCTCATCATTTAAGAGTTAGCTCATGCGTCTCTTTTTCTGAGAAAGCATCACAGTCTTGCATGTTTGGGATGAGTACCCCTTCTACGTGCTCTGTAGTGCTCAATGGACTGCCAATATCAGTTTGGGTAGTCTTGGATCTACTCTCAGTAATCACAGCTTTTCCTCTTCAAGTAGTTTCAGATGTGAAAGAGGTTTGAGAATTGTTTGTCAAGCTCTCTCTGGCACACTAGAACAGATTAAATGGCTTATTAACTTGGGTGCATTGGAGGTCAAGTTGTGCATATAGATACTGAATAGTCATGATCTTGTAAAGCTCTAGTCCAGTGGATAGGGCATCTTAATAAGAAATCAAGGTACAGACTGTTTGAGATGATGTAGGTAAGCTGTGTCTGTCATACAACGGCAATTATTTAATTATGGGGAAATTTCTGACTTCATCATCTTCCTTAACTTCAACTAATAATCCTTTTCAATTACCAATTAAGATGTCTTCATTATTTTCAGGGATACTGAATATCTAGTCATAGGAGTGTACATTGCAATTAAATAGAATTTAGGTCTGCTTTCTAGAGTACTGCAGAAGGAAGTTGATACTTTAACATGGCTATGCACAGCCAGATAAAAGAGAAAATTTTAACATAAAATATATAAGAGCTATTATAATTTGAACACACTTTTTTCTGGATTATTTAAAATCTTTGTGAACTTTGATTAAAGGGCAATAGAATTGTCCATTGCTTATTGATTACTATATAAATATAAATATAAATACACTTGACTTTTATTGAGCACTTTTGTGTGTCAGCCACTGCATGAAGCACTTTACATGTAATAACCTATTTATGTGTCACAGCAACTCTGTGAGGATGGCATATTATCCCCATCTTACAATGAAAAAATGGAAATTTAGAAAAACCAAGTACTTGCCCCAGATCATACAGGTAACTAAACAGCAGAACCGGGATTTAAGGCCAGGTCTGTCTGATTCCAAAGTCTATGCTCTGAAGTAGTTGGCTGAACTAACCCACGTGTCTTTCACAGGCTTACTGTCATTTGGTTTTCCTATTAATAGACTTTGACATCCTAGCATTGTCATTTTCCAAGACAAATGTGGTGTGCTCCTCTTTCCTGATGTCTTAAAGTCTGTATTTATTCTTGGCTCATAGGATAGATGGTCCCTAAACTCTCCTAGGGGCAGGTATAAGAAGGGAGACCTCATGCTTTGGTCTATTTAGAGGTTGAATATTTGTAGAGACTCTAAATTTGGGACTTGTTCTGAGTGGAATTGTGTCCCTCAAAATAATATGCTGAAGTCCTAGTCCCTGGTAGCTATGAATATGACCTTATTTTGGAAATAGGGCCTTTGCTATGTAATCAAGTTAAGATGAGGTCATACTTTATTAGGGTGGGCACTAATCCAATATAACTGGTGTCCTTATAAGAAGAGACACAGAGACACACAGGGAGAGCACATGTGACTACAGAGGCAGAGACTGAAGTGATGCATCTACAAGCCAAGGAATGCCAAAGAGTGCTGGCAACACCAGGAACTGGGAGAAACACATGGAACAGATTCTCCTCTAGAGCCTTCAGAGAGAGCATGGCTCTGCAGACACCTTGATTTTGGACTTCTGGTCTCCAGAACCATGAGATAATAAATTTGTGTTGTTTAATCCACCCAGTTTGTGGTACTTTGCGATGGCAGCCCTAGGAAATGAACACAGGACTCTGTTAACTATCTCCGGTGTTTTAAGTCTGTATATCTTATATGTTTACTGTGTTTGGAGGTAAGAATGGGAAGAAAATACATTTTCTCAAGAAAAAGGCAAAGTAAACAAGAAATCACTTTTCATCTGTTCTTCTGCAAGAAGCTACAGATGTTAAGTGACTCAAATTCATCACACATATACTCAGTCATTCCTGGGGGCATAAATCACTTGCAGCTGCAGTGAAGAGAAATTCATGTTGGATTCAAAATGATATACCTATAGCATAAGAAGCCGTTGAGCTGAATAAACACAAATAAAAGCAATGTTTGCTAGGGAAGATTATGCATTTTTATTGGAAAATTGAAAACGTAAGCATTCTAAGACATGGGATACAGGAGAAATAGTTGATATCAGAGTTAAAAATAAATTTGACAGGAGGAGCTGTAATTAGAATGTTGAGATTTGCAATTCAAGTATTCAATTGCATGAGATGCCTGGAAAATCTGATCCATGTGATGGATGCAGGCTGACTCCTGCATTCATGGCGGCCAACAGTGGAGGATTACTTAGCAAAGTAGAGATGATCACCAGTTGTAAACTGTGGATGAAAAGAAGAGGACGTCTTATCATTTAAAATTGAGCTGATGAATCTCTAGGGAATTGTTTTAAGCTATCCATGTTTTCAATAAAAGCCATAGGACTTATTTCCTCATAGCACAATGGGCGACAGCAGCCATACTGATACCCACCCTAACCATACCCATTGACTTGTCCTAGGCCGCCAAAGTCCCAACAATAGTAATACCCAAGGCCCCATAACCACAACATCCACCACCATGGCCCTCAAAGTAGTTTGTATAATATCTGCAGCATAGAGTCTTGGGAGATGAGGATGTGTTAGGAAGCAAATGATGAGTGTCCAAAGTTTGACTGTTAATGTATGTGGGAGCTTTATGTACCACCTAGAGTGGCTGTGGAAAACTCCAGGACTCCAATTTCTAATTCCATAAAGGAGTTAGTGTCAAAATGATAGCTAATTCTTGTACATATGAATGAAAAAAGTTAAGATGGTGTTGGAATTCTTGTGGCAAAGTTAGAATTCCATGACCAATTAGAAAAAGAAAGATCTAGTTTCAAAAATCTTTGTTTATCCTATAACTCAAAATGAGAAATCCGTAGCCTATATCTGCATTCAGAGATTCATATATAAACGGAACACATTCCTTTCCAGGTCTGGGGAATTCAGCTAACCACAGGAATAGGCCTGCTATCTCCTTTATATGCAAAGCAGGTGGAATCTCTTTACATCAGTAGAAAGATGAACATTTTCAAATCCAGTTTTTCTCACACTGCTTCTTAATATCATCTCATGACATCAAGCTGAAAGCAGTCATCTGGGGATGTACTGTAATGTTCTTCAGCTGAGAGTGTTGGATTTCATTTTTGTTGAAATACTGTCACTAAAAATAATGATTCCAGCTTCACATAATACAATTCAGGCATGTTACATTTTTAAAATGCACAGAAAAACAATATGAAGAGAATACAAAATCCAGCATTTCTAAGCTGGGATGTTGGAAATGCATATTCTCTGTAAGAAGCTTGAAGATGCAACTTAAAAACAAAATGATTTCGCCTAAGACCCATCACAAATACTCAGGGATGAGGTCACATAGAAGCTAGTTACACACACATTTTTTGTTTAGGTCTTGACAATCAAAATGCATAGTTGCCAATGACATTGGGCTGTGCAAAATAATAAGTACCTATGAGTTTACAAGATGACAGGGCTGTCTGAGTTTATGTGGACTTTTCATCATTGCTTACATGGTTGATAGATAAGTGGATGGAAAACAATTCCTCTGTGTGGAAAATATTTAAGTACGAAACAAGACAGTAATAAGATTTCTGTTGTTGTTTTAAGGAAATAATTAGAAAAATTGAGTGATAGGGGAAATATTTTTGAGGATGGATTCCACCTGGAAGTAGCCTCTCTCTGGGGGAAAACACTGTTGTAATCTTTAGAAAGTCTCCATGGCCACAGCAGTAGAGGGGGAGAGAAGACTTCCTTCTAGGCTCCTGTAGCAGGCAATTTTTCAAAGCTTTTCTGAGTGATCATCTTTACATTCCAGGATTGCTCATGGTCAGACAGTCCAAGATAATAGTAATCAGAGTATAAAGAACTATGAAAATCTTGTGAATCAGTGATGACTTAAAACAGAAAGTGCTTGAGAGTGCTTCTATCATTAGTGTCAGAAATGTTATAAGGCATTGATCAGTTTAATGAGAATTGATGTGAACAAATTTAAAAGACAGAACATGGCCTTTTGAAGTGGCATGAAGAATGATGAATAGCAGGTGCCCAAAGGAGAAATGAATCTGTAAAGAATTGTCACAATGACATTTACCCTAGCAACAACTAGTCTAGATGTTCACTAGTTTCTTAGAATATAGAGCCTGAAGTTAACAATGGACCAATACTGCCATACATCAAGACACTGTTATATTTATACTATGTTTATATTTAAAATAATTGATTAGTGAATTTACTATAGTCTGGGTTCTCACCTATATTATTATTATTTTTTCTGGTATATGGTTTTCATGAAGAGATCCAATGTTAGAAATGTAATCAGGTGGACCCCGTTGTTGTTAAGGTCCCTGTGTCCAAGGGAGATAAATCAAGAAGCAATCTAAAATGGTTCTTTTGAATAAGACTTGTTTACATTCGTAAGCATTACATGCAGCACCTCAGAGTATGGTAGGCAGGTTGTACCTTCCTTAGAGTGCCCACCATGTAGCAGAACATGTACCAGAAAGGTGCCCCTACGGGTGCCCACCAAAGAGTACGAGTGGGGCCTGAAATGACCCCATACTGCATTTGCTGGGCTGTGATCTTAGCTTAGGACTATAGGAGCCTGGAGGAAGGGGTCTTGTAGTTTGCACAAAGGCACAATATTGTGCTTCTTCTGGGTTTGTTTTGTTCCATGACAAACCAGCCGATAGTAGCATAAAGAACAACAATCCTTCATGTGGCTCATCTGTAGGCAGCTGGGGCAGCTCAAAGTCTCTCTGGGAGCTTGAGTTACCTGAAGGCTCGTTCACTCACAAGTGTGGTTGTTGATGCGAGCTCTGGGCTGAGGATTCAGCTGTCAGCAGGAACGCTGATACATTGTCTCTCCAAGTTACTGCTTGACTTCCTCACAGCATGGCAGCTGAGTGCCCAAAGGGAGCATCCCAAGAGAGAGTCAGGCATAAGCCACATCGCTTTTTATGACCTAGTCTTAAAAGTCCTACAGTGTCACTGTGCCACATTCTAGTAGTTATGATTGTTAAAAAAGTCAGCCAACTGCTTCGGCAGCCCGGGGTTCGGTTCCCAGGCACAGACCTATACCACTGGTCTGTCAGTGGCCATGCTGTGGTAGCAGCTCATATACAAAAGAGGAAGATTGGCAGTGGATGTTAGCTCAGGGTGAATCTTCCTCAGCAAAAAAAAAAAAAAAAAAAAAGTCAGCCACGTTTTAACAGATAGGGACATAGATTTCAGAGTTGCATGGTTTTGGAATACTCTTTGGGTATGGAAGTGTCGTTATGGCCACTTTTGGAAAATATACTCTGTCATAGTCCTGGCTATAGGACCATCAATTTAAAAAAATAGTGAGATCATCAAAAGTTAATTGATAGCTTTATCACTCAGGAACCTGGCCAGGAAGAGATGATGTGCTCAAAAGGAGTATTTAAAGAAAGCTTAATAAAGGAAACTGTTTACAAAGGTGTGGGTGGGATTGAGGAAACCCACAAGTAGTGATCAATCACCTAGGACTAGCAACAGTGGGAAGCCACTCCTACATCTGAAGGACCAAGGGGAGAGAGTGGTTTCCAGAACCTAGTGAGAACCGTAGATGGAAGAGAAGGGTCACATATGGACGTACACTTTCAATTCTCTTGGGTCATATGGAAACTGTACAATTAACTTTTTGAGGAACTACCAAACTGTTTTCTAAAGTGATTGTACCAATTTATATAACCAATGTATGAGGCTTCCAATTTCTTCACCTTCTGACCTACATTTGTCATTGCATTTCATTTTAATCATAGACATCCTATTTGATGTGAAGTGGTCTCTCATTGTAGTTTTGATTTGCATTTCCTTAATGTCTAATAATGTTGAGCATCTTTTCACATGCTTATTAAGTATTTGTATATCTTCTTTGAATAACTGTTTATTCAGATCTTTTGTCCACTCTTTAATTGGGTTATTTTTATTGTTGAGTTGTAAGAGTTTTTAGCATATCCTGACTACAAGTTTCTTATGGGATATATGAATTGCAAATATATTCTGCTATCCTGTGGTTTGTCTTTTCGCTCTCTTGATATTGTCCTTTCAAGCAAAAGAGCATCTAATTTTGATGATGTTCAATTTATTTATTTTTTATTTTGTGGCTTGTGCTTTTGGTGTTGTATCTAAGAAATGATCACGAAATCCAAGCTCATGAAGATTTACAGTTATGTTTTCTTCTAAGACATTTACATCTTTAGCTCTAACACTTATATTTTTGATCCATTTTGAGTTAATTCTTGATATGGTGTGAGATATGAGATAGGGTCCAACTTCATCCTTTTGCATGTGAATATCCAGTTGTTTAAGTACCATTTATTGAAAAGCCTATTCTTTCTCTTGCCACTCTTGTCCTAAGTCAACTGAGCATAAATGTAAGGGATTGTCTTACCTCATCCAAGCATCGAAAGTCTAAAGTCCAAAGTCTTATCTAAATATCATCTAAATCGGATATGAGTGATATGCAAGGTATGATTTATCCTTAGGCAAATTCCTCTCTAGCTATGAATGTGTGAAAACAAACAAGTTATGTGCTTCTAAAATACAACGATGGGACAGACATAAGATAGACATTCCCATTCTGAAAGGGAGAAATAGGAAAGAAGGAAGTGGTAACATGTCCCAAATAGGTCCAAATCCTAATAGGGCAAATAACATTAAATCTTAAGGTTGGAGAATAATCCTCTTTGGCTCAGTGTTCTGCCCTCTGGACTCCCTAGGTGGTGGTCCTGCTTCCAAAACTCTCCCAGGCTGGAGTTGCTGCACTGTGACTTTGGGTGCCCTGCCCCCATGGATCCACTGGCTGCAGCCCCTGCTTCAGCTTTCCGCAGGGGCCTTTTCCCTGATACACTAGGTGGGGGCATTTGGGACCACCTGAACTAGAGAGGAACTAGCTCTGCCCTCCCATCCCAGGCCCTTGCACTATGGGCCTGGCATAGGACGGGCAGACCTGATGATCTCTGAATCATCTTTGAGTTCATTCTTCCATTATCTTGAAGAATAACACCTGGCTTCTGTTGAGATGGCTGATCCATACTAATCTCCTTATCAAATAGTTGTTTGGCCATACCTTTAGTGTTTTCATTTTTTGGGGTATAGTTAGGCTGAGGATTTTCCAGATCTTTAGTTCTGCTTCCCTTTAGCTTAACAATTCTTCCTTTAAGTAATTTCTCTCCTCTCACATCTTACTATAAGCAGTCAGGAGGAACCAAGCCACCCCTTTAACACTTTGCTTAGAAATCTCTTCAGCCAAATATCCTATTTTATTGCTTGCAAGTTCTACCTTCTATGAAACACAAGAACACAAACACAATTCAGCCAAGTTCTTTGCCACTTTATACGTTTCCTCCAGTTTCCAATAAGATGTTCCTCATTTCTGTCTGAGACCTCATCAGAATAACCTTCACTATCCACATTTCTACCAACATTCTGTTCCTAATTACTTAAGTATTATCCAAGAAGACAGAAGCTTTCTCTACAACTCTCCTTTCTGAGCTTTTGGCAGAAGGGGTAAGAGCTTTCCGGGTTCTCTTTTATAATGGCACTAATATCATTCATGAGGGCTCCATCATTCTGAACTAATCACCCCCCAAAGGCCCCACCATCACACTAGAGGTTAGGATTTTGACATATGAATTTTTCAGGAACATAAACCTTCATTCCATAGCATTCTGCTTCATACCTTCAATGGGCTTTTCTCTTTTGTCCAAATGTCTCTCTTTCTCTTTGTCCAGATATCTGCATCCATGTATATCCGTCATTTGACTGGTTACCTCATCTGGAAAGACTTTTTTTTTTTTTGCTGAGGAAGATAAGCCCTGAGCTAACACCTGTGCCAAACTTCCTCCACTTTATATGTTGGTTGCCGCCACGGCATGGTTGATGAGTGGTGTAGGTCTGTGCCCGGGATCTGAACCTGTGAACCCAGGCTGCTGAAGCAGAATGTGCTGAACTTTAACCACCATGCCACAGGTCCAGCCCCTCTGGAAAGACATTTTTAACTTAGGCTAATTTGGATAACTCTTTTTTCTGATAGATTCCTATGAAGTTTTTAATTTTATTCCTCTAATGTCCTGATAACTCACTTGTCTCTATGGGTGGGGTGAGTTCTCGACAAGTGTGTCCCAGCACACTGTGTACTGCTTATCCTGTACAAATATATTGACAAATTTTACTTTCTATAAAACATTTACTATCACCTTAACTAAGAATATCTCATTTCTATTAGATGGACTATTGAGTTGTCAAATGTGCCACAAACACAAAAATAGTGAATACTAGTGGGCTAGAATGTTCTTAATGCCCTTATAGGCCAGGTGACCCTCTAATAATCTTTTGAGAGCCACGTCCCTGTTAAACCTGTAATGACATCCCAAGAAATGTTGATCTCTATTTTAATTGGTTTCTGCTGTGCACACTACTCTTTTGCCACCTAACACACATATTTGCAATCATTTGTTTACATATCTGTCTCTGAAGGGCAGAAGACAGGATCATGTCCTATTCATCCTTCTGATCTATACTCTAGTACTGGGTCAGGCATGGTGAAGAGGCAGTAAAAATATATTAAATAAAATGAATGAGTTAATCAAGTAAGTACAATTTTATAATAGTCAAAGAAGATGATAACAGAATGTTCACATACGCTTGAAATCCCAGGAACGATAAATTACGATTGCCCAAGTTATTATATCGTTGGTCAATCATATACAAATTAAAATTACTTTTTATAGTTTATTATATATTTTTAAGTTTTATCTAGATGATATGATGATGGTAGACTATAAGGGAATTGAATTCTACTTGTTGACGTAAAGTTTGATTAAGTAGAAGTGGAATAAACTGCTTCTCAGAGTTTTTGAAAACCAAACAGCTGATATTTAATCCCAGTTCAGCAAGACATTCACATTTCATTATCTAAAATCAGATGCATTACATACGGCACCAGATCTTGGCACAAACAATTGACCTCATTCTTTTTCTTTCTCATAGGGCGAACGGCTTGAAATCTCAAAATTATTTATGACCATTTTCTATTTGCCATTCCCATGCCCTCTCGCATCTGAGTCCTGCTAATTTATCTTCTATGTCTGTCCGTTCTTCTTGTGATTCATATTTTCACAGCTTCTGCTTCAACAAAAACATATTGGCTCTGAGAGCAATCCCTTAATTATTCTCCAACTTCATATTTCTTTATTCCATGATGCATTCCACAAAGCCATAAGCTATTTAATCTTCCTAAGAGAATAAAACCAAACCAAAATAACAAACAGAAAAAATTTCACTGCTTTTATCACTGTCTTGCTCAAAAATTCCATCACGCTTCGTCTACATTCTCTTTATGTTTTGGCCGTATAATATCCAATAACTAAGGCCTCCAATAAAAACACACTAGCCCATCTTTCTCAACCGAGCTCTCATTAACTTCTTTTCTCAAATCCTCAGTTTTATAGTCCTGAGAACATGTCTTGCACAGTGTCACACGCGAGGTTTTGTTCATTTCATTTGTCTCACTGATGAATGTTCTCTCCTCTTGCCATGTTTTATAAATTTTTCATCATAAAACATTTACTCAGCTGAAAAATAGAAGAATATACACCTTTTTATTCATCACCTAATTTGAACAATCATTAACCTTTTAATATATTTGGTCATCATTTTTTGTTGAAATAATTTAAAATAAATCACAGGTATGATATTTCATAATTCAAAACATTTCAATATGCACCTCTAAAAACTAAGCGTGTGTTGTTACTTTATCATAATAGCATTATCACACCTAACAATAGTAACAATATTTCCCATATATCAAGTAACTCAGCAGTCAAATTTTCCTGTTTGTTTAAAAAAGGCATTTTAATGTTTTTTTTAAATCCAGGACTCAAATAAGTCCCACATGTTGAATTTACTTGTTATGTCTTTTAATTCCCTTCGAATTCAGAAGAGCTCTTCTTTTTTATACTATTGACTTGTTGAAGAAATCAGATCAGTTGCTCCATAGAATACTCACAATCTGGATTTGTCTATTTGTTTACTCATGATGTTGTTTAACTTGTTTCTTTAAATCATGTATTTTGTATAAATTGTAGATGAGACCTTAGGTCTCGGCTTGATCCAGGTTTAATACTTTGGCAGGGATACTTCAGGTGATGCAGGGTATTCATTGTGCACATACTGCCCAGTTGTTCTAAACCTCTTTTAATCTAAATAATTCTCATTCCTCCAATTCTGTTCCTGGTCCCTCGATAAATTCTATGAAGCATCACATTCCTCACTAGAGTTCATTGATTTCCCCCCTCCTCTGAACACCTGTGGCATTTATGGTCTATAATACATTACAACACTTCCCATTTACTTTTGTGCTATGCTATATACCATTTTGAAGTACATTTTCTATTTTGTGTTAAATTCATCTGTTCAAATATGTTGTAGGTCCTAGTAGTCAATTCCCACACACCGTGTTTTGCCCCATGGCAATGAAGATATTGTAGGTTTCCATCACATATATATATTTTATGATTTTTATAGTTGACTCCACAGGGACTTATCCATGTATTTTTCATCTTTTAAAGAAAAAAGTTAAATATAGAAGTATTCTTTGTTTATGCCACTTGTATTATATAGAGGAACAAAACACAGCAAGAGTGAAGGAAACACCAGTAATATCCTCAGTAATGAGGATAATTGTAGGTCCTAAGACCACGCACACAGACCATGCAAGGACTGAGACCACATATGTAGACCACACTCAATGACTCAATGAATATTTGTCCCCCCAAAATGAACGAATGCTTGATTTGCTCATACTGTGAAAAATATTGTATGTCAAGAATGTTTTTTAAATTGAATAAATTGATTACTGCTTGTTATAGCAGCCAGAAGTCTCTTGAAGTAGTTCACTCTAACAATTTTCTATAGTAAAGATATTCCACAAAGAGTTGTCTGTAAAGACGTCTGCAACGAAGTACCTAGAATACACTTTGAAGCATATGCAGTTTTCAACAGCTGTTGACGTAGTCCATCTCCTTCCTCTGCGTATCCAGGGAATACCATGGAAAGATTAAGTTAGCTGAAGATCCCTGGGGGGTTTTTTCCCCCACTTGCTATCCAGAGCTTTTCCTTATATTCTTCTTTTGGTCTCTATCAGATTTTATAGAAAAAAACTAATAACATGTATCAACTCTGGTCATTTAGGGCTCCAGAATATGGAAGTGTTTTAGTCAGTAAATGAAACTGCTATCTCCCCCGACTAACAACACTGGGCAGCTCCTCAGAGGACTTTATGTGGCATCACATTTTGTTTTTGGTAGCTGTATATAAATTCAAATTATTATGTTTTGTTTCCTAAAATAATCTTGGGCCTCATTATCTGCCATTGTGGCATAGTGAAATAGTTGCTAATAAAGGCAAGAAATCTTTCCTGGGACTAAAATCTAGTAGATTTGTTAAAAATCTATGCTTACATTGTCATTATGTTTCTCCTTGCCTCATTCGTTTGGATTTTATGACTATTATGGTAAAAGTTATTTGGAGGCCTATGCACAAGTATCCCTTTCTCTTCAAGATATGTAAACAGGGTATACTAAATGTAAATAAATTAAAGATAGAATGCTGACAGCTTATAAACAAATGTTAAAATCTGTAGTAAACACCGGAAAAGAAATTGGAAATCAAGTAAAAGTTAAGTAAAGCCGTGCTTTCTAAAACTTCTTTCAATTCTATGGGTCCGTGATTCAGTTTTCTGTCATCTGAAGCATCCTTTCAGTTTTTAAATGTTTTCTTCATTTGATGTTATCTTTATTCACAAGATCATGTGTGCTGGTAATAATAAGTGAAGCAATACAAACATGTGCAAAGGTGAAGCTAATTATCTCCTATCCTACCGCCCACACATATTGCTCTCTTCAGGGCACCTTCCCTCACTTTCTCCTGCCTCATATGTCCATTTGCAACTTTGTCTCTACTCATAGACAAAGTGCAAAGTTATGCACACATGGGGGTTTGTGGTCTCAAACAAGAAAGAATCAAACTATACATACTGGGTGCTTGCCTTTTTATCCTGATATGTATTATGGATGTTATAAGTCAATAGATATCCCTATGCACATTACATATCACACACATAAATATAAGTATATAAATGATATATTCTTCATTCTAGGAATTTTTTAAAGCACAGTTTCTGTTCTTCTTTATTTCTTGCCTTTGGTTAGCCCCTTACCTTCCCCCATCCCCACCCACTCACTCAACACTACCCATCAGCTTTCTACCACTGCCCAGCCAGATAACCATATGCTAAGTTGTCTAGCATATTTCTCTTTCTCTTTCCCATTCAATATATTCATACATATACCTATAGATATCTCATATATACATATAAATATTTCATGTATATATATATACACACAGATATAGATAAATACTTTATTCAATGTTTTAATTAAGTTTTGAGCTGTTGTCTTGTTAGAGCTACAGATCTGCTGATCTTTTTGCGGTGCCCTTTGGTCCATACAGGGAATTGGAATAAAATCTCTCTGTTTAAGAATCAAACATGACTTAGTTCCACAAGTATTTAGGATTTTAAGGCTGTTAAAAGGGACTGGAAAAAATTCAGTGTTCTGGCCATCATTACATTTCTTTTCCATCTAGATAAGTCTAACCTTTTTGCCATTGCCTTCTACCACTGGGCCAGAAATTTTGCTCCGTGCTGTCATATATTACTGTAATTTCCTTCACAGACCTTTTTCAACCTGACATCATGATCACAACTTTAGCAAAAATGTCCCCTCTGAAACCCAATGGTGCTATATTTTCAAACTATCAGAAATTTTAAGCCTTCCTGCTACAATTTGGCTTATAGATTCTGCATGATGTATCAATCATAATGACATTCTCATCCACTTCCATGCAATGCAGACCAATAACTCTGTAACTCCGAGGTAAATAAGCAAATAATGAATTAACATAGCACAGCATTTGAGGTCAACGTGTGGATCTAGAGAATGATGATGGTTTCCAATTCACGCACCTGGTTTTGTTGGGATGGTGAGCCTCTGAGTCTTGACGGTATATCACCTACTGAGATACCAGCACACAAGAGTTAAAAAAGAGTTTTCATAAACTGTCTCTGAGTAGAACATATAAAGAATTATTCAGCAGACTATTTAAGTAGATATCTTATAATTCACTGTAAATGGGCACTCTATAAGGAGTAAGGCATAGCTGCTAATAGATCCCAAATATTAGTCCTTAGAACTTCATCAAGTAGAAAAAAAAATCAGCTTATTTGCAAACCCTTGGGATTTTGTGGTTCAGCTTGTTCACCTGGTCAGAGTTGGACCCATCAACCTTAAGCAGAGCCTGGCTCTTCTTTGGTAATCTTGTGGGTGGAGTTTGGGGGTCCATTCCCAGACATGGGGGGCTGGAGAGGCTCTTCTCTAAATAATCACTAAAGCTCTGGTTTTTTATTGTAACTGCCTTTATAATGTTCTGTCATCGCCTCTTTTTTATTTTTTTTCTCCGTTGTTTTTATTTATTTATTTAATTTTTGTTTATTGCAGTAACATTGGTTTATAACATTGTATAAATTTCAGGTGTACATCATTATACTTCTATTTCTGCATAGATTACATCATGTTCACCACTCAAATACCAATTACAACCCATCAACACACACATGTGCCGAATTATCCCTTTCGCCCTCCTCCCTCCCCCCTTCCCCTCTGGTAACCACCAATCCAATCTCTGTCTCTATGTGTTTGTTTATTGTTGTTATTATCTACTACTTAATGAAGGAAATCATACAGTATTTGACCTTCTCCCTCTGACTTATTTCACTTTGCATAATACCCTCAATGTCCATCCATGTTGTCACAAATGGCTGGATTTCATCGTTTCTTATGGCTGAGTAGTATTCCATTGTGCATACATACCACATCTTCTTTATCCATTCCTCCCTTGATGGGCACTTAGGTTGCTTCCAAGTCTTGGCTATTGTGAATGAAGCTGCAATGAACACAAGGGTGCATGTATCTTTATGCATTGGTGTTTTCAAGTTCTTTGGATAAATACCCAGCAGTGGAATAGCTGGATCATATGGTAGTTCTATCCTTGATTTTTTGAGGAATCTCCATACTGTTTTCCATAGTGGCTGCACCAGTTTGCACTCCCACCAGCAGTGTATGAGAGTTCCCTTCTCTCCACATCCTCTCCAACACATGTTGTTTCTTGTCTTGTTGATTAGAGCCATTCTGACGGGCGTGAGGTGATATCTCATTGTAGTTTTGATTTGCATTTCCCTGATAGTTAGTGATTTTGAACATCTTTTCATGTGTCTGTTGGCCATCTGTATATCTTCTTTGGAGAAATGTCTGTTCAGGTCTTTTGCCCATTTTTTAATTGAGTTGTTAGTTTTTGTGTTGTTGAAATGCATGAGTTCTTTATATATTTTGGAGATTAAGCCCTTATCAGATGTATGGTTTGCAAATATCTTCTCCCAATTGTTATGTTGTCTTTTCGTTTTGTTCATGGTTTCCTTTGCTGTGCAGAAGCTTTTTAGTTTGATGTAGTCCCGTTTGTTTATTTTTTATATTGTTTCTCTTGCCCAGTCAGACATGGTGCTTGAAAATATGTTGCTAAGACCGATCTCGAAGAGCGTACTGTCTATGTTTTCTTCTAGACGTTTCATAGTTTCAGGTCTGACATTCAAGTCTTTAACCCATTTTGAGTTAATTTTTGTGTATGGTGTAAGGTAAGAGTCTACTTTCATTTTTTTGCACGTGGCTGTCCAGTTTTCCCAACACCATTTGTTGAAGAGACTTTCTTTTCTCCATTGTATGTTCTTGGCTCCTTTGTCAAAGATTAGCTGTCCATAGATGTGTGGGTTTATTTCTGGGCTTTCGATTCTATTCCATTGATCTGTGTATCTGTTTTTCTGCCAGTACCGTGCTGTTTTGGTTACTATAGCTTTGTAGTATATTTTGAAATCAGGGAGTGTGATACCTCCAGCTTTGTTCTTTTTTCTCAGGATTCCTTTAGCTATTCAGGGTCTTTTGTTGTTCCATATAAATTTTAGGATTCTTTGTTCTATTTCTGTGAAAAATGTAGTTGGAAATTTGATAGGGATTGCATTGAATCTATAGATTGCTTTAGGAAGTAGGGACATCTTAACTATGTTAATTCTTCCAATCCAAGAGCATGGACTGTCTTTCCATTTCTTTGTGTCTTCTTCAATTTCTTTCAGCAATGTTTTATAGTTTTCGGTGTACAGATCTTTCACCTCTTTGGTTAAGTTTATTCCTAGGTATTTTATTCTTTTTGTTGCAATTGTAAATGGGATGGTATTCTTAATTTCTCTTTCTGCTACTTCGTTGTTAGTGTATAGAAATGCAACTGATTTTTGTATGTTGATTTTGTATCCTGCAACTTTACCATATTCGTTTATTACTTCTAAAAGTTTTCTGGTGGATTCTTTAGGGTTTTCTATATATAAAATCATGTCATCTGCAAATAGTGACAGTTTCACTTCTTCCTTTCCAATTTGGGTCCCTTTTATTTCTTTTACTTGCCTGATTGCTCTGGCTAGGACTTCCAGTACTATGTTAAATAGGAGTGGTGAGAGTGGGCATCCTTGTCTGGTTCCTGTTCTTAGAGAGATAGCTTTCAGTTTTTCACCATTCAGGATGATATTAGCTGTGGGTTTGTCATATATGGCCTTTATCATGTTGAGGTACTTTCCTTCTATACCCATTTTATTCAGAGTTTTTATCATAAATGGATGCTGTATCTTGTCAAATACTTCCTTGCATCTATTGAGATGATCATGTGATTTTTATTCTTCATTTTATTAATGTGGTGTATAACGTTGATTGATTTGCAAATGTTGATCCATCCCTGCATCTCTGGAATAAATCCCACTTGATCATGGTGTATAATCTTTTTAATGTATTGTTGTATGCGATTTGCTAGTATTTTGTTGAGGATTTTTGCATTGATGTTCATCAGTGATATCGGCCTGTAATTTTCTTTTATGTGTTGTCCTTGTCTGGTTTTGGTATCAAGGTAATGTTGGCTTCATAGAATGAATTAGGGAGCTTCCCCCCTCCTCAATTTTTTGGAAGAGTTTGAGAAGGATAGGTATTAAGTCTTCTTTGAATGTTTGGTAAAATTCAGTAGGGAAGCCGTCTGATCCTGGACTTTTATTTTTGGGCAGGTTTTTGATTACTGTTTCAATCTCCTTACGGCTGATTGGTCTATTCAAATTCTCTACGTCTTCTTGATCCAGTTTTGGAAGGTTGTATGATTCTAAGAATTTATCCATTTCTTCCAGATTGTCGAATTTGTTGGCATATAGCTTTTCCTAGTATTCTCTTGTAATCTTTTGTATTTCTGAGGTGTCTGTTGTAACTTCTCATCTTTCATTTCTGATTTTACTTACTTGAGCCTTCTCTCTTTTTTTCTTGGTGAGTCTAGCTAAAGGTTTGTCAATTTTGTTGATCTTTTCAAAGAACCAGCTCTTGGTTTTATTAATTTTTTCTATTATTTTTTTAGTCTCTATTTCATTTATTTCTGCTCTGATTTTTATTATTTCCCTTCTTCTACTGATTTTGGGCTTTGTTTGTTCTTCTTTTTCCAGTTCCTTTAGGTGCATTGTTAGATTGTTTATTTGAGATTTTTCTTGTTTGTTGAGATAGGCCGGTATTGCTATAAACTTCCCTCACACAACCGCTTTTGCTGTATCCCACAAATTCTGGCATGTTGTATTTTCATTTTCATTGGTCTCCAGGTATTTTTTGATTTCTTCATTGACCCAGTCGTTGTTCAGTAGCATTTTGTTTAATCTCCATGTATTTGTGGCTTTTCTGATTTTCTTCATACAGTTGATTTCTAGTTTCATATCATTGTGGTCAGAAAAGATGGTTGGTATTATTTCAATCTTCTTAAATTTATGGAGACTTGTTTTGTGGCCTAATATGTGGTCAATCCTGGAGAATGTTCCATGTGTGTTTGAAAAGAACGTGTATTCTTCGGTTTTTGGATGAAATGCTCTGTATATATCTACTAGGTCCATCTGTTCTAGTGTATCATTTAAGGCCAATGTTTCCTTAATTGTCTTCTGTTTGGATGATCTATCCATTGGTGTAAGTGAAGTGTTAAAATCCCCTACTATTATTGTGTTACTGTCTATTTCTGTTTTTATGTCTGTTAATAATTGCTTTATATATTTAGGTGCACCTACACAAGGGTGCGTAGATATTTACAAGTGTTATATCCTCTTATTGGATTGTTCCCTTGATCATTATGTAATGCCCTTCTTTGTCTCTTTTTACAATTTTTGTTGTAAAGTCTATTTTGTCTGATACGAATACTACTACCCCAGCTTTCTTTTCATTGCCATTTGTGTGGAGTATCTTTTTCCATCCCTTCACATTCAGTTTGTGAGTGTCTTTAGGTCTGAAGTGTATCTCTTTTATGCAGCATATTTTTGGGTCTTGTTCTTTTATCCAGTCAGCCACCCTATGCTTTTTACTTGGAGCATTTAGTCCATCGATGTTTAAAGTAGCTATTGATAAGTATGTACTTACTACCATTTTTTAACTTTTTTTTTTCTCAGTGTTTTAGTAGTCCTTCTCTGTTCCTTTCTTCTTCTATACAGAATTGATGGTCTCTTTAGTTTAACCCCTGTCTGAAAGCTCTACTCTTTACCTCCCCTCCTCCCTCCTTTTATGTTTTTGATATCATATCTAACCTCTTTTTTGTGCATTTGTATCCATTACATTCTTATCATGGAAATAGATAATTTTTACTATTTGTAGTCTTCTCTTTTCCCCTTAAATCAGCCCCTTTAACATTTCTTGTAGCACTGGTTTCTTGGTGACAAACTCCTTTAATTTTTGCTTGTTCGGGAAATTTTTGATCTCTCCTTCCATTTTGAATGATAACCTTGCCGGGTAGAGTATTCTTGGCTGTAAGTTTTTTCCTTTTAGCACTTTAAATATATCATGCCACTCTCTTCTAGCCTGTAAGGTTTCTGCTGAGAAGTCAGCTGATAGCCTTATGGGGTTTCCTTTGTATGTAACTTGACTTTCTCTTGCGGCTTTTAGGATTCTCTCTTTATCTTTAATCCTGGACATTTTGATTATGATGTGTCTTGGTGTGGGCCTCTTTGGGTTTATCTTGTTTGGGGCTCTCTGTGCTTCCTGTACGTGGATGTCTGTTTCCTTCCATAGGTTAGGGAAGTTTTCCTCTATCATTTCTTGAAATAGATTCTCTGCCCCTTTGTCTCGCTCTTCTCCTTCTGGGACACCTATAACACGGATGTTAGGTAGCTTGATGTTGTCCCAGAGGTCCCTTAGACTGTCCTCATTCTTTTTAATTCTTTTCTCTTTTACCTGTTCAGCTTGGGTAATTTCTTCTAGTCTCTCATACAGCTCACAGATCTGTTCTTCTGTATCCTCTACTCTGCTTTTGAGTCCCTCTAGTGACTTTTTCAATTCCAGTATCGTATTCTACATTTCTGATTGGTTCTTTTTCATATCTTCCATTTCTTTGTTGACAATGTCACTGAGTTCATCTATTCTTCACCCCAGGCCAGTCAGCATCCTTAACATTCTTAGTTTGAACTCTCTGTCGGTTAGGTTGCTCATTTCTGTTTCACTTAGTTCCTTTTCTGGGGTTTTGTCCTGTTCCCTTACTTGGAATGTATTTCTTTGCCTCTTCATTTTGCTTCTTTCCCTGTGCTTGTACCTACGTATTAGGTAGGTCAGCTACGTCTCCTGCTCTTGGATAGGTGACCTTATGTAAGTGATGGCTTAGGAGGCCTGCAGTGTGCTTCCCTCAGTTCTCAATGTTCCAGGGGTGACCCCTATGTGGGCTACGTGTGTCCTTCTGTAGTTGCCTTTTTGCTGTCCCTGTAGGTGCCCAGGGAGGCTGAGTTATGCTCCTGGCCCGCTGTTGTAATGCTCAGCTTCTTGTAGTTATTGTGGGCCCTTCAGTCTCTTTATCAGGTGTGGGGAGCCCCAGCACAGTTGGCTTCAAGTTCTAATACCACATTTGTGTTTCAGTCTTTCTTTTAAGTGAGTAGGCCCCCAGCGTGGCAGGTTGTTAGGCTCAGGGGCTTACAATTGCTGTAAGCCTCCAGCCTTTAGGTCTCTTGCCAGCTCTCTGAGGATTGCAGCTGGGTGGGGCTGGCCTCAGGCACAGGGCAACCAATTGTTTCAGGCTTCGGATGGTGGAGCAAACCCCCTGTGTGGGTCTTTGAGAAGCACAAATCTTCTGCAGCTGACAAGCCCCAACCCCTCAGGTCCACACACATAGTCAACACAGTCTTGTTCTGTGTGCACGCCCCGACCTCCCGAAGCGGACCTAGTCTCTCCTCAGCGGGAGCCCCACACACTCCACCACCGTCCCACACTCTCCACCGGCACCTTGTGCACGCCCTGCCCCGCTGAAGTCGGCTCAGTTGCCAGGCTGCAGAGAATCCAGTCACCAATCTATGCAGGCCCTCAAGTTGCCTGAGGGCTTGTTGTTGGGTGGGGCCAGTCTCTAGGGTGGGCTGCCTGCCCTGGCTGAGCTGGATTAAATCGGTGCTCTAGCGGGTGGGGCTGACCCTGGACTAGCAGGCCCCAGGGAGAACTCCAATGGCGTCTGTGTCAGCACGCCCACAGCAGGCCACAACAATGGCCGCCACCACTGTCCCAGTCCCTGGAGAGGCCTCACCTCTCATCGAGATGCACACAGGGCCTATTAGGTTAGTCTCTTTTCACCAAAGCACTGTGCACCTTTCTTTCTGGTGACTTCAGGTTGCTTTCTGAAACCGGTGAGTTTGCATGTGGACCCTTTAAGAGCCGGTTTTAATTTCTTTGCAAACCAGCTTTTCTGGGAGTCCTCCCCAATGTTTTAGTAGCAGGCAAAGTCAGATATTCTGCCACTCGTCTCGATTGTGCGGGGTCCACAAAATGCCCACAGCGGGGGCGCTCCCTGGCTCAGGGTCCCGGTCCTCCAGGGAGGGCTGCGTACCTGTAGGCTGCTCCCGGGCAGCCGTGACGCTGGCGGCTTGTGAAGGCGGCGTTTTTCCTTTCCAGAAGGGAGTTCCTGCCTCTTCTACCTCAGTTAGGATTTTCTGCTGTTGCAGGAGTTCCTCTTATCCAGTTTTCAGTTCTGTCTCAAGGGTAATTTTTCCATGAGTAGTTGTAAATTGGATGTGTCCGCGGGAGGAGGTGAGTTCAGAGTCTACCTACGCCGCCATCTTGACTTCTCTCCCTCTTAGCATTGTTTTGATTTGCATTTCCCTGATGATTAGTGATGTTGAACATCTTTTCATGTGCCTATTGGCCATCTGTATATCTTTTTTGGAGAAGTGTCTTTTCATTTCCTCTGCCCATTTTTTGATTGGATTGTTGGGTTTTTTTTTGGTTCAGTTGTGAGAGTTCTTTATATATTATGGAGATCTACCCCTTGTCAGATGTATGTTTTGCAAATATTCTCTCTCAGCTGGTGGGTTGTCTGTTCATCTTGATTCTGGTTTCGTTTGTCTTGTAGAAGCTGTTTAATCTGATAAAGTCCCACTTGTTTATTTTTTCTTTAGTTTCCCTAATATGGGTAGGCAGGTCATCTGAAAAGATTCCTTTATGACCAGTGTCAAATAGTGTGTTGCCTATATTTTCTTCTATGAGTTTTATAGTTTCAGGTCTCACCTTCAGGTCTTTGATCCATTTTGAGTTAATTTTTGTGAAGGGCGATAGCAGATGGTCCACTTTCATTCTTTTGCATGTGGCTGTCCAGTTTTCCCAACACCATTTATTGAAGAGACTTTCCTTTCTCCATTGTATGTTCTTAGCTCCTTTGTCAAAAATTAGCTGTCTGTATATGTGTGGTTTTATTTCTGGTCTTTCAATTCTGTTCCATTGATCTGTGTGTCTGTTTTTGTACCAGTACCATGTTTTGTTTTGTTTTTTATTGGTATTCATTCTGCTTGGTGTTCTCTGAGTTCCTGGATCTATAATTTGGTGTTTGTTACTAATATTCAAAAGTTCTCAGCCATCATTATTTGAAATAGTTCATCTATTCTCTTTTTATCTGCTCTCTGGTAATCTACTTCTGTGTTACACCTTTTGAAATTGTCCCACGGCATTTGAATATTTTTTCTTTTTTCATTATTTTTTATTTTTTTTTACATTTCAGTTTTGGAAGTTTCTTTTGACCTATCTTTAAGCTCACTCATTCTTTCCTTGACCATGTCCAGTCTACTAACGAGCCTATCAAAGATATTCTTCATTTCAGTTACAGTACTTTTGATTTGTAGCACTTCCTTTGGTTTTTTCTTAGTCTTCTATCTCTATGCTTACATTACTGATTTATTCTTACATGTTGTCTACTTTTCCCATTAGAGCTCATAACACATTAATCAGTTATTTAAAATTCTCTACTGGATAATTTCAGCTTGTGTCCTATCTGAGTCTGGTTCAGATGATTGATTTTTCTTCAAAGGTTTTTATTTTCTTGCCTTTGTCACAACTTCTAATTTTTTATTGAACGTTGGCCATGTGATGTAGGATAATAGGAATTGAGGTAAATAGGCCTTTGGAGACAAAATCAGCAGTTGCTTATTTACTTTTCATTTCCTAATATAAATAAGACAATCAATTATAAAAGAGAACTAAATTACCTGAAGAATAATTTATTATGAAGAATATATTATGGATCTTTGTACTAATAAAGCATGTTATGATCAGCAGCTTTATAAGATATGCATACCATGGGTTATTATGCTTAAAAATAAAATTTATTGGGGGCCAGCCCAGTGGCATAGCGGTTAAGTTCGCATGCTCCAATTTGGTGGCCTGGGGTTGGCAGGTTCGGCTCTTGGGCCCAGACCCACGCAGTGATTATCAAGCCACGCTGCTGCGGGTGTCCCACAAATAAAATAGAGGAAATGGGCACGGATGTTAGCCCAGGGCCAATCTTCCTCAGCAAAAAGAGGAGGATTGACAGCAGATGTTAGCTCAGGGCTAATCTTCCTCACCAAATAATAAATAAATAAACAAATAAATAAATAAATAAATAAATAAATAAATAAATAAAATTTATTAATTTAGGATAGGTTAATTTAAACTTATTAAAATATATGTAAGGAGAGGCTTTAAAGGTAGAAATGTGTAGCTTTGTGGGATTAGGGTCATTGTGTATATTATGTTACTAGACAAAGAATATACTCTATTAATAGATCTAGAAGCTTATAATATATCAGTAATGATGTCATTCTTAACATGGGCCTGTGGACATTGTGCAAGGACATTTGATTGTGCAAGGACTGGGATTAAATGTCCTTACAATCCCCAAAGAATAATTAAGTAGATAGTTTAACTTTTCTTACTGAAATGCTGAAGCATGATTTCTTCCGTAGTCCAAGGCAAACTAAGTTCTGGTATTGTGTCTATTGCTGAATTGTCCCTTTCTAACTGGATACACGTTTTCAGTTCCTAATGTACTGCCAGCCACCTTTGCCTGTCTATGAAAATTAATCAAACAACATATATGTGACTATAGATATGGTTTTCAAACATAGCACAGGGAAATTGGCATTTCAAATTCCTGTAGTAGATTTAGGGAAAGAGCTAGAATTAGAGGGAAAAATATGTAATTTTCATGTATTTGAAAGAGAATTTGGAAATACAAAATTTAGCTGCCACTGATAAAAGCGAGAAAGCTGCAGTCCAGTTTGCCCAGACCTTGGTTTTCCAGGATGGTAACCAGGAGTCTGTCCTTAGAGAATCTCACAGACGTAAAGGACAGCTGGCCCACTCTGCATGTAGCCAGGAGATAAAGAATAGGTCAAATGTTTTGTTTTTAACTGAAGAGGAGTAGCCAGAAGAATGTGAATCATTCAGTGACACAGCTTGAATAATACTTTCCAGCTCTGGGGAGACAGAAAAATTCTATAGCCTGAGGCATCTGAAATGTTTGAGAGAAAAAGGGATTGTAGTTTTACTAATTATGAAGCTTAACCTGACAAGGTGTGGAGAGAAGCAGAAGCTATGAATATATTTATGAAACCAGAAAACAACAAATTTTACAATGGTTACATGAAAAAGAGCAAGAAAGGTGATGCAACGACTTATATGCACACTCCAACTCACAACATATATAAATACACAAGTGTTAGACATAAATTAATATGAATGACAATAGATAGCATTATCAATGGGAAAGTTTATTGAAAAGTAAACACATGACAGTTGTTGGATTCAGATGTTAGCAAAAAGATAGTAGTATTACCATAACAAAGGGAACTATCTTTAACATGTGAGATAGCCCAGATGAATTTGGTCAACTGAGATGGAGGCATGCCAAATCTAAACTTATTTTTCCATGTATCCTAGTATATGTTTGCCATTGAGTCACAATGGATTTACCAAAATGAAGAACCCTGGAAGCAGAATCAGTGGATCAAAGGAAGAGGAAATTCAGGCTGAGCTACTCAGAAAGATCCTTCCTACAACCCATAGGACCAGTATCTGCCACAGCAAGATGGGAGGCAGCAGCCATACCCATACCCACCTGTCTTAGTCTGGGCTGCTATGACAAAATACCACAGACTGGAAGTTTAAATAACAAAGATTTTTTTCTCACAGTTCTGGAGGCTGGAAAGTCTAAGATCAAAGTGCTGGGAGATTTGGTGTCTGATGAGGACCCACTTTCTGGGTAACAGACAATTGTCTTCTCGCTGTGTCCTCACGTGGACAAAAGGAGTGAGGGAGCTCACCAGGGTCTCTTTTATAAGGACACTAATCCTATTCATGAGGGTTCTTAATCACGTCCCAAAGGCCCCACCTCCTAATATCATCACATTGAGGGCTAGGATTTCAATCTATGAATTTATGGGAGACATACTTGTTCAGTCTATAGCACTGCCATAGCCAGGATAACCACAACCATAGCCACAGCTCCATCCGTAACCACAGCTCAGGCCACCAAATCTGCAGCACAGACTAAGATAGTAACTGCCATAGTAGCACATGGTGCCAGGACTAGAAGGTTCAGTTGAGGGGTAAGGACCTGATGTCCTCAGTCTAAATGTCACCATTGACCTTTTATACACCCTTCATGGTGGGTGGGGAAAACCACAGGCAGTGTGTTTACCTTATATTTTAAATTAACTTTCTTTATTCCAGCTTTTGTTTCTTAAGGCAAAGAAGGCCCTCATAGCCAGGATTTCTCTGTCATGTAATAATTCACACAGTCATATCATGTCTTTAATAAGAAATTCATATTCTATTTCCAAAAGCCATTCTCACTCTAAATTTAATTACTTTGAGGTATAGGAACAATTTCATGTAACTTTTCTTCAAAAAGTTTGTTTTTGCTAATAATCATTTTCATAATCAGAATACCGTTTGAGAATAGAAAGGATAGATGGGTGCAAGGAACGGGGATGTTACCTGAAGCCACAAGTCTGCCAATTCTCTGTTCTCTTTTCTCAGGAGAAAATAAAGTTTTTATCCTCCCAAAATAATCCTAGTTGTTATTTGTGATTGACAGGCTGAATCTATATCCCTAGTGTTACAAAGCCATCTCTTAATTCGTGTTCAATATTGTGAACTATTGGGTAAGTTTGACCTTGACTATATTTGGATGAGTTTACTATTATACAAAAAATTTAGAATTTGTGTATAAGCATGTTTTCTTAATATATGTTGGTTTGTTCTCCTCACATGGAATATAATTTCTTATGGAGTAAAACTGACCGTGCTTGAAACTTCCTCTGTTACAATGATGTAAAACCCCACTGTCCTTGGGAAGATACTGCAAAGGGCTTAGTCCAAAAATCCCAGTTTAGCTATCCGGTTCCAGTCCTTTGCTAGAAATCCAGTTGACCTGGGAGTGCTGCAGAACCTGTCCACATAGTGTTTGGAAAATGACAGAGTCCATGCAAAACAAGGTGAAGTCTTGGGCTTGCTCAGCCATCATATTGGATGGGAGGTGCTTCATGCAGGTGGAAAGAAATTCTTCCTTTTGGACAGACCAAACCTTCACTGAGAGGAGCTCCAAGTTTTTCATTAAAACGAATGTTTATGTCTAAGAGATGCTGTGCTCTTTACTGACACTAGTGGGAGAAGGAAGAGATGTCTGTGTGAAGAGAGGGGAGCCCAGCAGTCTCTCTAACTGAGAGAAACACAGAAATGAGGCAATACGTATGCAATATCACTCAAGGATTATGTCACATACAAATGTGAAGATGAATTAATAAAAGCAGTTTGAACATACACCAAGAAGTATTTTTATTTTTTTCCATTTTGAAGCTGTTCATACTGATCTCTGATTTTCCTATTGGTTTAACCTCAGAGAGCAATCAGCATGTTTCCATACCATCATTATTCTATTCATGATCATAGAAAGGTTGTGGGAAGGACACAGGAAGGTCGTGAGGAAGTCTGCACTTTCTACTGCTGCTGCACCCAAGTTATCTCCAACACCACCAGAAATACGGTTTATATCATCCTTTGGACGTTGACACTTGGAGGTGGGTTTGTATGTGTATGTATATGTGAATAATGCTTCTTTTTCACATGCTCCTAATTGAAAATATATGGAAGTTCCTGTGAAAAGTTAAAAACATTTAATAAGAATTAATTAATTTATCCGTTCAACAAATATTTGTTGGGGGCCTCCAATGTGATGATCTTTAAGGAAGTGAATTATACGACTTTTGGTAACATTATTTTCTTATTCGTAGGATGAGGATAAGGTAATTGTGCAAGGTCATTTGAGGAAGTTTCAGCATCCTAAGTTCAAAAATATAATAAGGTATGATTTAACTGGCTGCTATGACAATGAAACATACAAAGAATTTCTCTGGAACATACAAATATTCTATGTTTTATAAATATATAACAGATTTTTCCAATTATTAATAGAGATTTGCAGTTTAAAAAACGGTAGTTAGTGATGTCTAATGGTTGGTCAGATAGTTATCATCATTGTTTTGTAATCTCAAAAAAACCCATTGTCTCTATACATACCTTTTGGATAAAATGTTTCAATTTCTTATAAGTAATATAAATATAATTAAAGTTCCATTTCACATTGTTCCAGTTTTCTGGGTTTGAGGGAAAAGTAGGGTCAGTAAAAAAATTATTTTATAACTACAAAAAAAAAGTGGAAACTACCCAATGTCAGAGCTGATGGTATAAGAGGGAAGATCTTCATCCAATTTGCTGAATCCTGTTGTGCTGAAATGGTAAGAAGATAACTTTTTTTGGGGTACTTTTGGACAAGAATGTCAGGTGGATGCGCCAAAAATGTAGCCACAGCCATGGTAGACTTTCTGATCTTTTTTGGGTGAGAAATTTTTCATGAAAAAGAAACCAAGAAAATGTGGAAGAAAAAAATTACATCTACAGAAGTACAGTACTAAATGATGAGTCCAACAGTGTGGTATTGGGAGACAGCCAAAGACAGAAGCTAAAAGAGCTCATTTTTTCTTTTTTTAATTTATTTTTAATTTTTTTATTAAGGCAATTTTTTTAGAGCAGTTTTAGTTTCACAGCTAAATTGAGAATAAGGTACAGAGATTTCTCATATATGGCCTGCCCCCATACATGCATAGCCTCCTCCATTATCAAGAGTCCTCACCAAAGGAATGCATTTGTTTCAACCGATGAACCCACACTGATGCATCATAATCACCAAAAGTCCCTGGTATTCATTACAGTTCAATCTTGGTGTTGTACATTGTATGAATTTGGACAAATGTATAATGACATATATCCACCATTACGGTATCATAAAGAGTAGTTTCACTGTCCTAAAAAGTCTGTGAGCTCCACTGATTCATACCCCCCCACGCCCCAATCCCTGGCAACAACTGATCTTTTTACTGTCTCCATAGTTTTGTCTTTTCCAGAATGTCATATAATTGGAATCATACTGTATGCAGCCTTTTAATATTGGCTTTTTTTTTTTTTTTAATTTTTTTGTGAGGAAGATCGGCCCTGAGCTAACATCCATGCCAATCCTCCTCTTTTTGCTGAGGAAGACCTGCCCTGGGCTAACATCCGTGCCCATCTTCCTCTACTTTATATGGGACACCGTTACAGCATGGCTTGACAAGCGGTGTGTCGGTGCACACCCGGGATCCAAACCGGCAAACCCCGGGCTGCTGCAGCAGAGCGCGCGCACTTAACCACTTGTGCCACCAGGCCGGCCCCTTAATATTGGCTTTTTTAACTTAGTAATCCGCATTTAAGTTTCCTCCATGTCTTTTCGTGGCTTGATAGCTCATTTCTTCTTAGCACTGAATAATATCCCATTGTCTGGATATGTCACAGTTTATCCATCCACCTGCTGAAGGTCATCTTGGTTGCTTTTAAGTTTTGGCAATTATGAATAAAACTTCTATAAACATCCATGTGCAGGTTTTTGTGTGGACATAAGTTTTCAACTACTTTGGGTAGACGCCAAGGAGTGTGATTACTAGAGCCTATGGTAAGAGTATGTTTACTTTTTAAGAAACTGCCAAACTGTCTTCCAAAGGGGCTGGACCATTTTGCATTCCCACCAGTAATGACTGAGAGTTCCTGTTGTTCCACATCCTCATCAGCGTTTGATGTTGTCAGTGTTCTGGATTTGGGCCATTTTAATAGGTGTATTGTGCAAATTTTAATTTGCATTTCCCTGATGACATATGATGTGGAGCATCTTTTTATATGCTTATTTGCCATCTGTATATCTTCTTTGGTGGAGTGTTTGTTAAGATGTTTGGCCCATTTTAAAATCAGATTGTTTGTTTTCTTATTGTTGAGTTTTTAGAGTTCTTTGTGTATTTTTGATAACAGTTCTTTAGCTGATGGGTCTTTTGCAAATATTTTCTCCCAGTCTATGACTTGTTTTCCCTTGATATTTGTTATCTCTTGATATTATCTTTCAGTGCAGAAGTTTTTTAATTTTAATGAAATACAGCTTAGCAATTATTTCTTTTATGGATCATGCCTACGGGATTGTATCCAAAAAGTCATGGCCATATCTGAGACCTAGGTTTTCTCCTATGTTAACTTTTAGGAGTTTTATAGGTTTGCATTTTACATTTAGGTTTGTGATCCAGTTTGAGTAAATTTTTGTGAAGGATGTTAGGTCTGTTTCTACATTTGTATTTTTGCACGTGAATGTCCAGTTGTTTCAGCACCATTTTTTTTACTGTTTGTAATCACTTTATTAATAAATATTTTTTTATAAATAACTATTTAGATAAAGTTAGGAATAGTTTCTCCACAATTCACACTGGCCTGATATTTTTTGATCCATATGCTGCTGGGGAATGTGAATATTCACCATTCCATAAAGTTTCACAAGGAGGCTTCTCACAAGTATATCGGTTAAAATCATATTGTAATTTATATTCTTATGCTATTATATAAGAAGCTACAAAATATTTCTTAATAGTTTTATGAAATGCTTTATCTTGGAATTATCTAACTTTCATTTATGTATACAGTTATTATCTTTGCTCCATTGTATTGCTTTTGCTCTTTTGTCAGAGATCACTTAACTATAATTATATGGGTCTATTTCTGGGCTCTCTATTCTGTTCCATTGATCTATTTGTCTATTCTTTCACCAATACTATACTGTCTTGATGACTGTAGCTTCATAGTAAGTCTTGAAGTTAGGTAGTGTCAGTCCTCCAACTTTGTTCTTCTTTTTCAATATTGTATTCCCTACTTTGGATTTTTTACCTCTCCAGATGAACTTTATAATCAGTTTGTCTATATCCACAAAATAACTTGCTTGGATTTTGATTGGGATTGCAGTGAATCTGAAGATCAAGCTGGAAAGAACTGACATATTGACAATATGGAGTCTTCCTATCCATGAACATGGAATATCTCTTCATTTATTTAGTTTTCTTTGATTTCCTTCATTAGAGTTTTGTAGTTTCCCTCTTATGGATCTTATACATATGTTGTTAGATTTATACCTAACTATTTCATTTTTTTGGATACTAATGTAATTGGTATTATGTTTTAAATGTCAAATTCCACTTGTTCATTGCTGGTATATAAGAAAGCAATTGACATTTGTATATTAACCTTGTATCCGGCAACCTTACTGTAATTGCTTATTAGTTCCAAGAGGTTTTTTGTCAATCTTTTTCAGATTTTCTACATAGATGATCATGTCAGCTGTGAACACAGACAGTTTTATTTCTTCCTTCCTAATATGTATACCTTTTATTTCCCTTTTTTTCATCTTATTGCATTAACTAGAACTTCCAGTACAATGTTGAGAAGGAGAGATGAAAGGGAGCATCCATACCTTGTACCTGATCTTAATGGGAAAGCTTCAAGTGTCTCTCAATTAAATATGATGTTATCTGCAGGATTTTGGGAATATTCTTTACCAAGTTTAGGAAGTTCTCCTCTATTCCTAGTTGACAGAGTTTTTATTATGAATACAAACTGGATTTTGTCAAATGCTTTTTATGCATCTGTTGATATGATCAGGTTATTTTTCTTCTTTAGCCTGTTGATGTGACAGATTACATTACTTTATTTTTGAATGTTGAACCAGCCTTGCACATCTGGGATAAATCCTCCTTGGTTGTGGTTTATAATTATTTTTATACATTGTTTGATTTGATAATATTTTGTTGAGGATTAAGAGTTTCTGATTTTGTTAATAGTTTTTATTTAAAAAAAAATAGAAGATGAGGCATGTCTTTAGCCTGATCAGATGTGAATGGATGAGTGGCTGCAAATTGGCATGAATGCATAGGTTTTACAGGTGTTGTTAAAAATACCTGGTGGTTAGGCTTACCACTTGCCTGAGTTCTGGCCAAGAGGACCTTCAGTTCTGAGTCCTGTCTTTTAAAGAGTTCTGGACCTCCTCCTGCACATGCTTCCCCCTAGGGAGTGAAGAATATATGGGACCAAAGGGATAGACTCACAAGGAGTTGATGATCTTTACCTGAAGATAGTCCTATTGTGTCTGTTACCCTGGAATTCCCTGCCAAGTGGCCCTGAGCTTGCTTGAATCCAAGGTCTTATTGCTCTTTCTCATGGGCCCCATTACTAAGCTGAGCTTCTCTAGGGCCAAGGACAGCCAGGTGATGAATGTTTGTGGGGGGGTGTTGATGCATTGCTCCGTTGTTCACCTAAGTCCACCCAATGCCCTATGGACTCCGAGATGGAGCCAGATGTGGAAGGAGAAGGTGCAGATTGTAGGCCACAGACCTACACTTTTAAATTTTGGTGCAGAACTCCAAGGAGTCTGAGAATTTCAAGTTAGAACTTTGCCTTATGGATCATTATGAAGTTTATCAAGGTAGAATAATAAACATATAGGTCATATTTAATATGACATTTTGCTAGTTGAAACATTGAATACATATTTTAGACTATAAGTTTGATATATTTAGATATATGGTATGTAGGCCACAATTTGTACTTTTGCCCTGATTACTGGATGGACACTTGTCTTTTTAGGCATAACCTAAAGCTCAAGACAGCACCAAAGGTGACAGATTTTGTTTTCTTTCTCTCACCATTGCCATCTCTGTCTCTCTCTTTCTGTTGTTCCCTATTATTCTTTCTCTTTTTTCCTCTCTCTCTCTTCTATTACACACCACACACACACACATACAAAATTGTGAGAAAACACAAGATGCAATGTGAAATAGAGTTTATTGAAAAAGAAACTAAGATTTTTTTTACATACATTTGAAAACCAGAATTAATAAGGAAATGGTGGAAATGCAATATTAAAGCAAAAGCATGTTTTAAAAATACAAAATCTGAGGTATTCCAGGTGATTTTGATCAATAAAGATGCCATGTCAAATCTGAACTGTGTTTTTCCTGGGAGCCTAAGATGGGTTTACTATGCATTAAAGATATAATAGAAATTCTAAGGTCATTGATGGTGGCAATAGGATGAGTCCAATGGGCTGAGTGGCTCTAGAAGTTTCTTAGTAGAACCCATAGGACGAGTATCTGCCACAGCAAGGTGAGCAGTAGTAGCCATATCCATACCTGTCATAGCCAAAACCTATGCCACCATAACCACAGCCCAGACCACCGTAATAGTTGCTGTAGTAGCACATGGTGTTCAGAGTGGAAGGTTCAGTTGAGGAGGAGGGAATTACTCTTCTTAGTTTAAATGTTATCATCTGCCCAGGGCCTTTTATACTCTGTCAGTGGTGGGTAGGGCAAGCCGCAGGCATTGCTGACCTCATAATTTAGAATAACTTCCACTAGAAAAATTTACTGAATCTTTTGTTTACTTAGGAAATGAGAGTTCCTCAGATGTAAGATTGTTTTGCTATTACATCGTGTTCCATAATTAAATCCTGTGATTTAATGAGACATTCTTATTTTCTTTTGAAAAACAATTACTCTGTGTGTGATTAATTTAAGGTTGATTATCAGTTTATCATTTCTCTCCACTCCCAAGTTACACTACATCTGAAAGCCCAGGGACCACATTTCCCAAGATGCCTTGCGAAATAAAATTCTTTGTGAAGTTCCCTCAATGAGAGAGACTTCAATGAGATTTAGGAGGCATTAGGAGGCATTAGAAGGCATTAGGGGCCCTCTTAAATCTTTTGCTTCACTAGACAAAGCGAGGACCCACATTACCAAGCTTGCTTTGCTTTTATGTCAGAATGACTTTGATCAAATCACATGCTTTTAGAGATCTTTTCCCCTTATTTTTATTGCCCATGCTTACCTGTATTTATTTAGTTGAATTGATGTGTCCTGTCCTGACTACTTGATGTGACGTAAAGCATACAGTCCTTCCTCCAGGTTTTGGTGTGTTGGCTTGTTTGTTTTCTAAAAATAACTGCAATTTCTCAAAAGGCAGTCTAAGAATTTAGAGTTTACGTTACGTGGCTTTGTATGTGGAAGTGACAAGATAACTGAACTGGACAAAAGTTATCATTTCTGTAGGGTGGAAACACTGGGTTTTAGGGTATGAGTGTGTTTAGCATTTTTAGATGCTGCCAAACAGTTTTCCATAGGGGTTGTGCCAAATAACACGCCCACCAGTAGTTTTGTGAGTTCTAGTTGTTGCACATTCTCAAAATCACTTGGTATTTTCAGTGTCTCTAATTCTGGCCATTCTGGTGGATATGCAGTGCTATTTCACTGTAGTTATAATCTGCATTTTCTTGATCTAATGAAGTTGGTCATCTTTTGTTATTGTCTGCTATAAAATGCTTGTCCATGTTTTTGGCCATTTTTAATTGTTTTACGTCTTTGCCTAGTGATTTGTATGTATTTTTATTTACGTTGTACAAATCTTTTTTTTTTTTTTGTGAGGAAGATCAGCCTTGTGCTAACATCTGCCAATCCTCCTCTTTTTTTGCTGAGGAAGACTGGCCCTGGGCTAACATCCATGCCCATCTTCCTCCACTTTATATCGGATACCGCCACAGCATGGCTTGCCAAGCAGTGCGTTCGTGCATGCCTGGGATCTGAACCGGTGAACCCTGGGCCACCGCAGCGGAGCGCAGCACTTAACTGCTTGCGCCACTGGGCCGGCCCCTGTACAAATCCTTTTTAAAACACGTGTATTGTAAGTATTTTCTCCCTATCAGTGGCTTTTCCATTCTCTTAAAAATAAAAGTCTTTAATTTTGATGAAATCTAGTTTGCTAATTTTTTTTAGAGCTAGTGTTCTTTATATCATGTTTAAGAAATCTGTTTTATATATGTATACTGGTGAATTATTAGTATTTTTAGCGTGTATTCAAAAATAATTTTATTAATTAATCTATTTTTAACTGAAGGGGGTTTTACCAAACACAATGATCTATGTAAATCACACATCTTTACTCTTTAGAGAGATCAAAAGTTTCAATAAGGGACAGAAAATATCTGAGCATTGAATTTTATATTGCTGTTGAAAAGTTTTCTGTCTTATCTGACAAGCAATATCGTCTTACCCAGCATTATTATCATTTTACTATCCAGACTCGCTAGATGCCTGTCTGCATATCTGTAAGGACTCCTGTTTTCTCCAAGTGCCCTTAAATGAAATAGACACACCCAAACATACACTTATAAATAGTAGAGAAATGAATATAAATGCAAAGCATTTTGCAGTGAAAGAGAAAGTTTATTGAAACATAAACTTAAAACCTTTTTCACATCGGAGTGGTTAAGTTAAAATGAAGGAAGAAAAAAATATGATAGCAAATGTAAACATTTTTATGAACTGTAAAGTATTACATGTGACTTTGGTTATCAAGTTGAGGCATGCTGAATTTGTAGTATTCAATCTGAAGCTGAAGTAGTCTAAGATCAAATTTTCAGTGTTTGGAAAGAGAAATAAATTACTCATAAGAAGAACCCTGGAAGGATAGTTTGAAAGCACAGAAGGAGGAGTTCTGCAGGCTTAGTGGCTCTAGAAGTTTCTCAATAGAATCCATAGGACAAATATCCGCCACAGCAAAATGGGCGGCAGGTGCCATATCCATACCGGCCATAGCCACAGCCATAGCCTCAGCCCAGGCCACTGTAGCTATAGCCCAGGCCGCCATAGTAGTTGTCGTAATAACACGTAGTGTGAGGAATGGAAAGTTGAATTGAGGAGCAGGTTATCAATTTCCTCCGTGTGAATGTTAACATCTGTCCCGGGCCTTTTATACACCTTCCCTGGTGGGTGGGACAAACAACAGACAGGAGTTAGCCTCATATTTTACGTTAATTTGCATTTTAAACTTTCAGAATCTATATTTAATTAGGCAGAAAGAAGCCCTCATAACTAAGAATCCCTTGCTGTTATGTCAGGATTCCTACAATCAAAGTAGATGCCTTTAATAAGCAACCTTTGTTATATTTGGAATGTCCTACTTACCACGTTTTTGTTACTTTAAAGTCTACGACAAGTTTGCATGGGGAGCTCATTTGTCTCATGTCCTTAATGGTTATTATTTTTGTTATTAAACTTCTCATCTCACAATGAAGTGTGTGGTTAGGATTTATGAATGTCCCTCTGTGGGTGTACGGGTTAATGAATCGGAGACATTAATAAAGTAAAAATCTGCCAAATTGCTTGTTTGTTTTTTTAATGGGCAAACAATTATTTCCCCCAGATAAGAGTTGCCAATGATTACTTATGAAACAATGGCTGCCTGTACGTTCCTTTGTTGTTTTCATGCCACCTCTTCTTTCACCTTGAAATTTGCTGTTACTCAGTATTCTTGCTTTGGTCTAGGTAATTTTACCCTTGAATCATGTAATTTTCCATTTACTTGTTTATTAATTTTCCTATTAATATTCCTATAATATATCCTATTAATAAATATTTTTCTTATTTATAATTAATACCTTATTTAATGTATTAATTAAATATCTTGAGTGGATATACAACTTTGTGAATTTGTAGGTCACCTTGTTGTCAACACCCTCAGTCCCAAATGGGATACCGATGAAGACTCAGTTCATATTTAAGTACGAGATCTTCTTTACTCTCCTCTCTCTGGACCCAGGATTGCCCTTGCCCATTCAGTTGCCCTCTAGAAGTAGCATGACCTTGGCAAAGGAGACATGCAAACCACTGGCCCAGTACTAGTCCTGATCGGCAGTCATTTGTGTGAGGCAGTGATGCTTAGTAGAGAGGTAAAAATCTCATTTATGTAACATATGGACTCTTTCTTGAGCAAGATTATGCTCCATGTTCTTTAAAATGAATATTCTAAATTTAATAGTAGATGTGTTCCTTCCCTACACTATGTAGACCCAGTTATTAGAGAAAACATCATATTGTGGAAAAAATAGGAACACGCTGTGTTTGAGTAAAACCTAAAGTACTAGATTTTCTATTGACAACTGTGCACGCTTCTATCCTCATTCTATTCTCTATTTGTGTCCCATTGACAGGCATCTACAATTCCCCAGTTACTTGTTAGGAAGGTCCTCCAAAGTTTCTGCCAGTGATAGGCTCTTGTGCAAAACTGGGGCTTGGAAGAGAGAAAGAAGCCATGTTATTTCACTGGCATCAGCAAGAAGATATACGACCCTTGGCAAATGTGGGGTTTTTGAAGTATGCTTCCCTGAGAAACATTGCCCTGCATACTACAGGTGCTGTAACTTTCAGTGTCAGTTTGTTATAGGTCCTGAAACTTCCTTGCTCACCAAAAGATTCCAGTGAATTTGAGTGATGATAGAGGCCTTTCTTGACCTTTGCTTCTATGGTCTTTCTCATAGTTTGATATGCACTTATTTCTCTGCATTAAATCCCTTTCTGTTTAAAATATACAAAGTGGTTTATATTTCCTTAAGCAAACCTTGAAAGATACACCTAACAGTGCAGTCATATGCCCAAGGCATTACTCAGGATGATAACGTGTAATATATGTGTGAATTAATGAACACACAATTTTATTGTGTCACAAAATAAATTTCTTTTTCTTGATTTTAAAAGATCAACCTCTTTCACAATAATCATGGGGAAGAAATCCTGCCAGCTTATAATTCTATATCCAGTGAAAGTATCCTTCAAAATTTAATATAAATAAAGATTTTTTTTCCAGAGGAAAGTGGCTAGCAGAACTGCAGTAAGAAATACTAAAGATCTTTCTTCCTGCAGAAGAATGATCCCAAGTAGAAACATGGAAACTCAGGAAGTTTTGAAGACCAAGGAAAAGTGAAGTATATAGCTCAATATAAATTGCTGGGGAAATGAGCAGTGTGAGGAAGGTGTCTACAAGCTGGGGTGGAGGTAACAATGGAATGTGTTGTGGAGCATGAGGAGGGTGGAAAGGCATCTACACGGCCTGGTGTGGCAGAACAGAAGCTGAGTGTGGCATGGAGGCTGTCAATGGAGAAGGCGAGAGGTGAAGACAGCCCATTGCAGGATGGCAGTAATTGACAGTGAGCACAGGAGAAGAGCAATGGAAGTGGTAGCTATCCAGAGCAGGGCATTGGAGCCCTAGTTGGGTTAGGACGACATCTTATGGTGGATGAGAACAGTGGAGGAGGCCCAATTTGGGGTACTGGAGTGTGAGCTGGGTGAGGAGGGAGTTCACTCAGTCCTGCACAGGTGATAGAGACTAAGCAACGTAAGCTGGGCATCCACATGGATCCAAGACTGTAGTAACTGTTTGGTGTGGCTTGTTGGAGCACATATAGGGTGAGGAGGGTGTCTTCATAGAAATAGTGGTTGGGGGCTGCATCAGCAATGGAAATTGGTTACGTATTGGAAGAGTGATTGAATAAGTAAATACATTAAGGATAATGGTAGCCACGGACAGCGGCTGCAATGATCAACCTATGGTAGACAGAAAACTAGAATGAACGTTGTGATGTTGGAATGGAATTGCAAGTATCAGTGTGAATGCATGGTTTTCAATATATTTATACACATAGACAGAATAAATATAGATGTGGATGTGTATCTGCATATAAAAATATATACGTATGTATGTGCACATGTTCCTTAAACTCGGCTACTGAGAGGATTGGGGAATAACATCCCCTAATAACAATGAGCATATCTATTGCCCAAATCTTAATTTTTAAATACTTTTTTTCCAGTAAAAGGAACCAAAGTTCTTGAGAAAATTGGTTGATACTAGTGTTGGGACAGAAAAGTTAAAAGATGAGATAGGACCATCTTTTTGTGACAAAAGAAGTTCTCAAAAAAGGATGAGTACATATAGGATGTATCAAAAAGATACAGAAGCTAGCTTAAAGTGTTTCCTATTGTCCAAATCTGCCATAGTTTCAGCATTAAATTAAATAATGATAGTTTTTAATTTAATTATATTATAATACATTGAATAAAATATAAATACATGAGTATTAGTGGATATAAATGCAGACATGGATAAATAAGTGGGAAAGGAGAAAGCTTTTCCTTATAGTGAAATGCCTACTGATGAATATAGAAAGGATGATAGATTTTGAAAAATCACTGTTTGGCAACCATCATGGAAATAATCAATTCAGTCAAAAAACATCAGTAGGTGGTAAAACTAGTGGATGAAAGCTTGCTGAGAAATGGGATATTTAAAAAGTCTCAAAACAATTCCTGACAAAATACTTATTAATCACAAAGCAGTAAAGAGTAGCTTTACAGTGGATAAACCACCATAATCAGATAATTAAGGTTAACATTTTCAAGAATAGGGCAAATCTAAATTATGTCCCACCTAATAATATGTAATGAGAAGAGTGCAGGAATCATTTCTGTGATATTCCTACTCAAAATGCAAAACCTAAATCGAGCCATGAGTAAATAGCAGACAAACCCAAATCGAGGGACATTCTTCAAAATAGCTGGTCTATACTCCTTAAATGTCTCAAGGTTGGGAAAATTAAGGAAAGACTGAGGAACCCTTCCAGGTTAAAGGAGACTAAAGAGGCGTAATAACTAAATGCGATGTGTGATCCCAAATTGAACCTTTGTACTATAAAGGACATGACTGGGACAGCTGGTGAAACTAGAATGTGGTCTGAAGATTAGAAGATGGTAATCTATCACTGTGACTTTCTTGATTTTCATGGTCGTTTGGTGGGTATGGAGGAGAACGTCCTTGTTGTAGGAAATGCATGCTTAGAGTGTTCCATGATGATGAGGCATCCCATCTGCAAATTACTCTCAGAAATTTGTATTGTTTTTGCAACTATTTAGTAAGTTTTAAATTTTTAAAAAAACACAGGAAAGTGCAAAAAAAAGTCAATATGATTGACCAAAATAGGATAAAGGAGAAAGTTCACATGACTCTTTCAACAGATGCAGAAAAAGCATTTGATAAGATTCAAGGCCAATTTATAATAACAATTCTTAGCAAACTATAAATGGATCAAATTTTTATTCTGATAAAATGTACCTGTAAACCACTGACAACAAAGTTCATACTTAATGGTGAAATATTTGAAGTGTTCCTCCTGAGGTGATAAATAAAATGAGAATGACTGATAACACAGTCTCTCTCCAGTGGTGTCCAGGATAATCTAATCAACTAGGCAAGAATAAGCAGTAAAAGGTATCATTTATGCAAACAAAGAAATAAAATTACTATTTGAAGATGACAAAAATCCAAAAGAGTATATAAATAAGCTATTAGAATTAGTAAGTGGTTACCTAAGTTTCTGTACATAAGATCAATAAACAAAAAGCAATTTTATTTTTGTAAACCAGAAACAAATAGTAAAGAAATAAAATAAAAATAAAATAAAAAATCATTTACTATCACATAAAAATACATTAAACTTCTAGGAATAAATACAGTGAAATATATTTAAAACTGATAAACTAAATCCCCCAAAACATTAATGAGAGACATTAAAGAAAATCTAAATAAATGAAAGAATGTGCCAAGTTTAAGGACAGGAAAACTCAAGTTTTTTGGTTGCCAGTTCCTTTTAAACTGATCTATAATTTGATGCTATATCACTAAAATACCAGAAATTAAGTTGCTTTTGCCTTTTTTTTTCATAAAAATTGACCAGGTGACTCTACAAGTTATATAGAAATGCAAGCGACAAGAATAGCTAAGACAATCTTGAAGAAGGACAAAGTCAGAAGACTTGCACTACCTGATGCTAAGATTTATTATTAAAGTTCAGTAACTCCAAATGTGTAATATTGACACAAGGTGGCCAAGAAGATCACTGCAGAAAATAAAGAGTCCAGAAATATTAACAGCATGCAGTCACCTGATATGTACCAAAGGTACACTTCAGGTCAGTGAGGGAAAAAATGATCTTTTTAATAAATGGCACTGGAAAATATTATTTAAAAATTTTGCTTATATCTTCTATCATATGCACAAATCAATTTCAGATGAGTTGTACATCTAAATGTGAAATTTTGAAATTGAACTTTGAGTAGCAAAAAAAATGCTTAAATAGGAAGGAAAAAATTGGAATATATTGAATTAAAACCTTCTGCTCATCAAAATACAATATTAAGAGAAAGGAAGGCAAGCCATAGAATTAGAAGATATTTGGGGTGAGTGTGTGTGTGTGTGTGTGTGTGTGTGTGCATGAAACAACCCAATGGACAAATGGGCAAACGACTTGAATAGGCACTTCATGAAATGACTGTATCTAAGCGACAACTAGGGAGCACGGACTAAAATAAAAAAGCCTGAAAATACTCAGCTTTATCAAGGATAAGGAGGAATTGGAAACATCATTGGAGGCGAGATGTAAATTGGAATAATTACTCTGGAAAACTGTTTGCATCTACTGAAGGTAAGCATGCACATTCCCCATACCCAGCAATTTCACTTCTAGGTGTATACCCTACAGGAATGCACACATATATTTGTCAGAATCAATGTAATCCTTCAAAAGTGAAAAAGCACAAATGCCTGTTATTGAATAAATTGTGTTATAGTCACACAACAGAACATTCTACAGAAATGAGAAGGAAGGAGCTTCTGCTACCTGAACTTGTTTGAATCTCACACACATAAAACTGAGCAAAATGAGCAAGACCACCCACTGTGATTTTATTTTATAAATTTCTAAAACCAGGCAAAACTAATGCATCACGTTAGAAAGAAGGATTTGGTTACCTTGGATTGGAGTGAGATGGGAAAATCTTCTCGGGTGTTATTTATGTTCTATTTTCTCATGTGGGAGTTGATTTCATGTTGTAAAAGTTCATCTAGTTGTTTACTTATGATTTGCGCATTTTTTACATGTGTTTTACACTTCAAAGATTTATTTAAAATGACATGAAACGAAATAGGCTTTTTTTTTTTATCACAAAGTGCTCATCAAGCAGAACATTCAATTTGAATGATTAGTTTTCTGGTCGTTTGCTCTCTCAATTTATAGGCATAACAGAGCTGGGTGAATCATAGTCCTTATTACAATAGTACACCCCTCTTTGTGGAGGAGCTCACATTCCTATCAGACAGGCTTTACCTCAGAGATCACAAGAGGAGACAAAGAATACTACTGAGTCACAAAATTTGATTTTGAAATTAAGATAATGGAGATTGATAAATGGAAATACTTGGGTGGCTAATTTGTCATGTGCTCTTTAATGAAATAGTATGGAAATATGAGTTTTTCCTGCCTTATTAATTCATTCATTTCATAAATATTTACATAGAGTCAAATGTATGTTGGACAATTTTCTAAGTGCTAGATCATAAGACTTACTACTCGCTCCTAAAATCATCTGTTTCTACACTCACTGTATGAGGACATTGCAATTTTGTAAGATCGTTAGAGCAACATTAGCCACCTCTAATTCTTTTAATTCATTGCTGAAACTACAATACATATTTTATCATAATTTTGAATAAATAGGTATTTGTTGATATTCCTATCAGAGATATTTTAAAATAAGGAATATAGATGTTCAATTTTGAATATACTGGCTGGAATATATCTTGTGAGAATAAAGTAATCTGCAGTCATATCATTTGTATAAGATATCTCCTATACTCAATTTTTTGAAAGGCAATTTTGTTTTGGTGAGGAAGATTGGCCCTGAGCCTGAGCTAACATCTGTTGCCAATCTTCCTCTTTTTGCTTGAGGAAGATTGTTGCTGAGCTAACATCTGTGTCAGTCTTTCTCTATTTTTTCGTATGTGGGATGCCACCACAGCATGGCTTGATGAGTGGTGTGGAGGTCCATGCCCGGGATCCCAACCCGTGAACCCCAAGCCATCGAAGCGGAGTGCGTGAACTTAACCACTATGCCACTGGGCTGGCCCCTTAAGGCGATTTTTTTTAAAACTCTGTTTATTAAACAGAGGAGATTTACCTGACTTAAACTATCAAGCAGGTGACACACACATGTTGCATGAGCACAAAACTAAAAGAGAGAAAGAAATATAAATGAAAAAGAAAGCAAAGTTGTCAATGAGAGTTTCTTAAAAAATGAAGTTAAAACTTTTTGCACATGAGAGACATTGAATTAAACCTTACACCGAAGTAAAATAGAAATACAACATCAAAAGGAAATATTGCTATTAATTGAAAGAGCTTCTGTGTGATTTTTCTCGATAAAGAAGACAAAGTTGTATCTGAATTTCCCTAACCACAACTCAGGAGATTAAGAAGGATTTTTCTTCTTCTTTTTTTTTTTTTGGTGAGGAAGACTAGCCCTGAGCTAACATCCATTGCCAATCCTCCTCTTTTTGCCGAGGAAGATTGGCCCTGGGCTAATATCCGTGTCCATCTTCCTCTACTTTATATGTGAGACGCCTGCCACAGCATGGCTTGATAAGCGGTGTGTAGGTCTGCACCTGGGATCTGAACCCGTGTACCTGGGCCACCAAAGTGGAGCATGAGAACTCAACCAGTATGCCACAGGGCCAGCCCCTAAGAAGGATTTTTTATGTCTGAAAAGAGGATAGAATTACTGGAGGCAAGGTTAAGGAGGTCAAGAGGATACATCCAATCGGTTGAATTACTCTGGAAGTTTCTCAGAATTCATAGGACCAGTATCTGCCACAGAAAAATGGGTGGCACCAACAGTTTGCTTATCCACTGTAGCCACGTCTGGAAACACAGCCATAGCCACAGCCCAGGCCATAAGAGTAGCTTCTTTAGTAGCACACAGAATTAGTAGTGCAAGGTTCAGTTGAAGAGCAGGGAATCTGTTTCTCGGGATTGAATATCACCATCAGTCCAGATCCCCTCTGTAGTGGGAAAACCACAAGTAGTGTTAGCTAATTTGCATAAGAATTTTTGAACCTCTTCATTCATTATGCAAAGAAAGATTAGTTTATTATTACATCAAGATTGCCAGAAATCCATCACACCCATTTAAGAAGCGATTTCTCTCCTATTTTCAAAAATATGCCTCATTTTATAGTTGGTAACATAAACATGTCAGGTTAAAAGGGATAACATAAACAGGAAAGCTGTATTACAGATGTTTGTTTTTGCTAACAAAAACTTCATTTTAGAGCCAGTCCGGTGGCTTAGCGGTTAAATGCCCGCGCTCCGCTACTGGTGGCCCAGGTTTGGATCCCCGGTGCGCACGGATGCACCGCTTCTCCGGCCGTGCTGAGGCCACGTCCCACATACAGCAACTAGAAGGATGTGCAACTATGACATACAACTGTCTACTGGGGCTTTGAGGAAGAAAAAAACGAGGAGGATTGGCAATGGATGTTAGCTCAGAGCCGGTCTTCCTCAGCAAAAAGAGGAGGATTAGCACGGATGTTAGCTCAGGGCTGATCTCCCTCACAAAAAAAAAAAACCAAAAAAAACTTCATTTTAAGTTAGACATGCACACTGACATTTCAGATCATGCATAATGAGTTTGTGGGTACATGGAAGGAGAAATTATTTGACAACACAAATCTGATAAATTCACCTAACCGTTTCCTTAGGGATAATGAGTCTCAGAGTTTAGGTTTTCTGAGGTTTACTTGCAATAAACTGACAATGTAACATCCCATTCCGCTTTCTAAAGTAAACTTTTATTGAAATACAAAATACGTACAGATGACCATAAATCATTGTGTGTAGAAACAGATTAATCTTCATAAAATAACCATACAAATTTAATCAGCATTCAGATCAAGAAATAGAATAATATCAGGACCCAGATGGACTCTCACGCTTCTTCCCTTCACCAACAACCTCCCAGGCATTATCTTCCTACCTTTTGAAACCATGTATCTGTTTTACCACTTTATAAAGTGAATTCATACAATATGTACTATTTTTATCTCATTTCATATTTTTAGTATTGTGATTTGAGTTTCTTACATGCTGTTTGTATAAAAATTATTTATTTTCATTACTTAATAGTATTCTCTTGTATGATATACCACAATTTATTTATCCATTTTTTGTTGATGGAGAGTTGGGTTGTTTCCAATTTTAACCATTATGAATATTACTTCATGAATATTCCTGTACATATCTCGGTAAACTTATGTACGTCTCAGTCAATTATTGCCACAATAATGTTGCATAACAAACTGACACAAAACACAGTTTTATATAATAGTATACATTTACTTCACCCTTATATGTCTACATGTTATCTGTGGTTTGGCTGAATCAGGCTGGGCTTGGCACGAAACAGTGGGTTGGATCCATGTAACTCTCTTCTAACTTGCACCAGAATTTCATGGATTCATCTCCTTCTCACTGCGGAAAACAGGAGTGCAAGTGGTCCAGCCTAACTGTGGAAGTAAGTTTCTAGCCTCTACTCCTATGTCCATTAATTTGTCGCAAGCACGTCAAGGGGTGGGGATGTACATGCACACCCTGTCCACTGAGAGGTCACACAAGTTCTGTAGCTACGCCAACAACAATGGAGAATGGATATATGATCCTCTCCTGTAGGTCAAGGAGGGGATGGATATTGATGAAGAGCTATTTATTCTGCCACAGATATACTTTGTTGAGGGCTTAACTAGAATTGGAATTACAGTTTTATAGAGTATAGAATTGTTCAGTTTTTGTAGATACTCTACAAAACAGTTTTCCAAAGTGGTTGTATCATTTGATAACTCCACAAGCTGTTGCTCCACATTCTCACCAACAGGTCACACTGCCTGTCTTTTGCTTGTAGCCATTCTGGAGAGTATGTAGTGATTTCACTTTGCATTTCCCTGATACCTAATATAGTTGAACACCTTTTGTATATTATTGGCCATTTTTAGGTTTCCTTTCTTTGAAATACTGGTTCAACTCTTTGTCTACTATTGAGCTGTATAGGAGAAATAATCAACAAAATTCTTTCCCCTGCTACATCAAAATTTAATCTTATGATTATCTGGCTGGGTTTGCTCTCCTGGTAACCTCATAAGGTGAGAAATATCAAGTACATTACAAGCTTCATTGCTTATGATAAAAGTGGCCCCCAATTAGTAAATTGCATCTGGATGGGGGAAGCTACATGGGATCTGATCTGGACACTTCTGCCAATGACCCAAAGAAGAAAAGCCGAAACTGTAGATAGAAGAGACCAGTGACATCAGCCTAGAGATACAGCCCACTTAGTAATGATCAGAGACAGCCAAAAGAGAATGTCACAGAATGTGCCCATGGGAATCAAATTGTTAATTGTAGTGGAAAAAAAATAACACAAAATATGAGGCTCAGACTTTAGCCTGATAGGATGTGGATGCCATTATATGTGATATATAATGGCATTTATATATATACATACATATATATAATATATACATATATATGTATACGTATATTTGATGGTTTCACATTACCTGAATGCACAGATTTATATGATTAGGAAGGAAAGAACAGTTGATCTGTTCTTGTCTTTTGGACACATCATCCCTTCAAGAGAAAACCTATACAGTGATTTCTTTTTCTCCCTTTCTCTCTTTCTCCCTTCCACTCTTTCTCTCTTTCTCTCTTTCTCCCTGCCTCCCTTCCTCCTTTCCACCTCTCTCTCTCTCTCTCTCTCTCTCTCTCCCTTCCTGTCCCTCCCTCCCTCTCTGCCTGCCTGCCTGCCTGCCTTCCTCATAATTGAACATTGCTGTGTAGCACCACATTATGGCAAGAGGGGTAGATTTAGTTGAGAAGCTAACCATCAGTTTCCAGAATTCAAAAGTCACCATCTGCAAATGGGCTTTTATATATTCCCAGTAGACGGTGAGGCAAACCATGGGAAGTTTAGACTCCATATTTCAGACTAATTTGCATTTAAAATTTCTTGAATCTATCGTTTGTTTGGAAGAAAAGCCCTCATAAATAAGAATACTTTGTGATTACGTAAGGATTCCCACAGTCAAAGCAGTTGCCTTTAATAAGTAATTCTTAGTTCATTTAGAAAGCCCATACCCATTCTATTTTTGTTTTGAGCCTGTGATTAATTTTCATGAAAAGCTCCTATATCACATCTTTGGGGGTATTTATTTTTATCTAACTATGAAACGTATAATGTAGAATTATAAATATCCTTGTGTATGAGTGTGGATTTTTGGATGGGGAAAGTTAATGAAGCCACAAAATAAATAATTGCCTTTTTTGTTTTTTGAAAATGTTTACTGCAAACACCTCTTCTGTAACTATGCGTTTCTAGTGATTACTTATGGTGAACTGTCTGCCTATTCATTCATTCATAGGCTCTTTGTTCCACAAATTCATATAAATAGATCTCTCTTTTCGCATTTAGATTTGTATCATTTTTGTTTCTAGGTAAGTTTATCAATTCAACCATGCAATTTCACAATTATATACTCATTTCCTTTATAAAATACTAGTTAATTCACTAGAGGTAGAATTTAAATTCCTTATGGGTGAAACTGATATATGTCTTTATAAATTTTATATTATAATGGGAAAAAACTTCTGTCTAAAATCAGGAATCTAAATAGGACCCACATATTGAAACAAGAGATGTTGGTCTGGAAAAAAAGAGGAACACATGATCTGTCTAATTGAAACCTACAGTACTAGATTTTATGAGAACAACCCCATAATATCGTCTACATTCTATTTTCTTCCATTTATCACAGGAATTGGAAACTGTATTTCTCAAGAGTCTTTTGCTAGAAGGAAGTTACAACTATTCAAATGACAGGCTATTGTCCAAGATTGGTTAAAGGGAGGAGAAAACCACATTATTGGGTAAAGCAGTGGGATAATATATGACTTTTGGAATATGTGAGGTTTTGCATGAAATCCTGACTACTATCCTGAGGATCACCTGTGGTTCCCACACTTTCTTGGCTCATTGAAACACAACAGTAAGTCTGAGCGATAGGGGAGATATTTCTTGACCTTTTCTCCTCCAGAACTTCCAGTGGTTGAGTAAGCTACTATTTCTTTTAATCGAATATTTTCTTGCCATAAGTATCCAGAATGTTTTCTGTTTCGTTTTCCAAATCCTAGTTGGTACACTTAGCAATGTCTTGATATGCACACAATATTATTAAAAAGATTTAATATGTAAAATTATGTGTAAATTAATGCCTACATTTTTATTGTGCTGCAAAGTAAATTTCCTTTATTTTTTGAAAAGGAATGGCATATTTAAAGTTCTTAATAAAATAACTGCCAGCAAAAATATTTAGAAGTTAAGAAGAAATAATTATATATTCAGAGAAATACTCTGAGGGAATTTGTCACGAACAGACTTGTATTAAAAAAATACTAAGGGAATTACTTAGGCAGAAAGAAAATTATTTCAGTTGGAAACACACAAATAAATGAAAGAGTGAGGAACAAGGAATGAATGACTGTGACAGTAAAGATAAGTGAATATTATGTGTATAAATCATCATCATCACCGTCATCATCATCATCATCTCTGGGTATAAAATATACAAAGAATCAATATTCTTGAAAGCAGTGATATAAAAGATGAAAGATAGTATAATTTAGTTAATGTGTTTTAAGGTTCCAGCACTATATGATAAGTAGTAAAAATGCTAATTTATATTAAAGTGTAATAAGTGAAAAATACATTTTATTCTCTAGTGAATCACTGCAAGAATGATAAAAGAATAATCTTCATGAAAATAGAGGGAAAAAGGAATATAAAATATTTGATTAATTCAAAGAAGATAAGAAAACAGAAAATGGAACATAAACCCAGTAGGACAAACTTAAAACAAATAGAAGGTTGGTAGATTAAAGCCCAAATATATGGATAATGTAAATAGACTAAATATATCTGAAAATACAGAGATTGTAAACCTGGAAAAAAATATAATAGCTAATTACATGCTGCATAAAATAGACACATCTCTAATATCATGTTATAGGATGTTTGAAAGTTAAAGGATAGAAAAAAATTTATCTTGCAAAAATTAGGCAAAGGAAAACTAGTGTGGCTATGTTGATATCAGATATTAAAGAAATAAGAATTTCCAGAGCAAGAAAATAAAATTTCATAACCATAAAGGGACCAATCCATCAGCAAAGCACAGCAACTTTTATCCAACATGACCTAAGTAATATAGCTTCAATATTAAGCAAAAGCACCTTCCACAATCATAGTGGGATGAAGTAAAAGCGTTTCTTAATAACTGAGAGAAAAAGCAAATAAAAATAAAAATAAGCAAGGATATTGAAGAACCTGAACAACACAACTAGTAAACTTGAGCAGTGGATAAAAATAGAAGGCCAAACTCAACAGCAGAAAAGATAATTCTCAAATGCACGTGGAGCATTTATGAAACTGACTACACGCTGAGACAGAAGCACGCCTCAGAACATTTCAAAGGATTCAAATAATTTATAGTATGTTTTCAAATCACATGAAATTAATTCTAGAAATCGATAATAAAAATATAACAAGAAAAGCTCCAATTATTTCACAATTAAGTAGAGCACTTAACTTTTGGTGAATCAAAGACAAAATCCTAATGGAAATTGGAAAGTGTTTAAAAATGAATGATACTGAAGATATAGTACATTAAAACTAATGGGATATAAAGAAAGCAGTATTTAGAGGGAAATATAAAGATTTAATTGCATATATTAGAAAAAAATTAAAGTGATACTGTAGTGCTGTGAGGAAAGAATTGTCTTTTCAGTAAATGGTCCTAGGTGGATGAGTCATTCATATGGATAAAATGAATTTAACTTCTGTATTACACCACATAAAAATCCTTTCAAAATGGATTGTAGATATAATTGTAATGGATAAACTAATAAAGTTTCTAGAAGAAGATATAGGAGACTATGATATGACCACAGAGTCACCAACAATTTCTTAAACAGGACATAAAAAACTCTAACAATAGAGGGCCAGCCCGGTGGCTTAGCGGTTAAGTGCGTGCGCTCCGCCGCTGGCGGCCCGGGTTCGGATCCCGGGCGCACATCGACGCACCACTTCTCCGGCCATGCTGAGGTCGCGTCCCATATACAGCAACTAGAAGGATGTGCACCTATGACATACAACTATCTCCTGGGGCTTTGGGGGAAAAAAATAAATAAATAAAAATATTATTAAAAAAAACAAAAATAAAACCTCTAACAATAGAGAGGAAAATGATAGGTTAAACTATATTAAATGAAGAACTTATTTGTCAAAATGTCAAGAAAATATCATGAGAAGATAACTACAATACATATATGGAATAATTCCCAAATTCGTAAAGAATTCTATCTAATAAATAAATGAAAGATAGTCAATTAAAAGTCAGCAAAAGTTATGAACAGACACTGCATAAATGAGAATTTCCAAATGGACAATAAATATATAAAAAGATGTTTATCCTCGTTACTTGTCAGGGAAACACAAAGCAAATGTACAGTGAGAGAAGTAACACCAGCTGGAATAGTGTAAGTGAATAATCTTAAAACTATAAAGTATTCCCTAGCATGTGGAAGAACTTAAACTTACATATACTACTGATGGGCGTTATAAATTGGTATAATCTCTTTGGGAAACCGTTTACTAAAGCTTAAGTCTATGACACAAGGCTGCATTTATAAGTATATATAGAGCAAAATATGAATAAATATGTTTAACAAAAATATGTACAAGAATATTTTTAGCAGCATTATTCATAATAACCCAAAAGTAGAAAGCTCAAACATCCAATTATCAGACAAATAAATTGTGGTATATTTACACAGTAGAATAATCTAGTTGCATTGTTTAATATGGTAGCCATTGGCCACATATGATTATTTACTAAATTTTTTGATTAATGTTTGCATGGTATATCATTCTCCATCATTTTTACTTTCAACTTACATACTTCACTTTTGAAGTGAGTTTTTTTTAGACAGCATATTATTGGTTCATGTGTTTTTTCCACTCTGCTTATCTCTTTTAGTTGGTGCATTTAAGCCATTTATATTTAATGTAATTATTGATATGTTAGAGCTTGTGTCTGTCATTATATTACTTGTTTTCTCTGTTTATTATTCCTCTCTTTCTCTCTTCTTACCTTTCTGTACATTACTTGAACTTTTCTTGATTCCATCTTGACTTATTTACATAATTTTTGAATATACTGTTTTCGTAGTTTTCTTAGTGGTTGCTCTAGGTGTATTACAATATACGTACATAACTTATCACAGTCTACGGTGTCAACATTTTACCTCTTCAAGTGGAGAGTAGAAATCTTATTTCCATTTGGGTCTCTTTATCCTCCCCACTTTAAAAATGCACTTGCCTTAAACATTTCCTCTACATACATTGAACACCACTCAGGTGGTATTATAAATTTTGCTTCAACCATCAAATATAAATTAAGAAATTCATGAGAAGAATAGTCTATTATATTTACCTAAATTTTTACCCACTCTAATGACTTTCTTTTCTTTCTGAAGTTCCAAACCTTCTACTGTTATAATGTCTGTTTAGAAAATATTCTTAGCCATTCTTTAAAGGTAGGTGTGGTAGTGACAAAATCTCTTCATTTTCCTTTGTCTATGAATGCCAGAAGGATATTTCTGCCACATATAAATTTCATAGTTGATTCTTCTTTTCTTTTAGTATTTGAAAAATGTTGTGTCACTTTCCTCTAGCCTCCATGATTTCAGATAAAAAATTGACTTTCCTTCCCAATAAGTAAGAAATTGGGAAATAATGATTTTTTTGAGTGTTTCAGTCCTACTCTCTTTCTCATTTCCTTCAGGACTCTGATAACACCAATGTTAGCTTTTTTATTATTGTCCTACTAGTCGGCAAGACTCTGTTGATTTGGTGTATTTTCTTCCTAATGTTCAGATTAAGTAAATTATTTTGGTTTGCCCTCAAGTTCACTGATTCTATCATCTGTCATGGTCACTCTACTATTAAACTCAATGACTTTTTATTTTTTTTTTGGTTGTTGTATTTTTCAGTTCTGTCATTTCCATTTGATTCTTTTAATAATGTCTGTTTGCTTAGATTTTCTACTTTTTCATTTGTTTCAAGAGAATCCTTAATTGCTTCTTGAAGCAATTTTATGATTGTTGCATTAAAACATTTATCAGTACCATAATAAAATTCTTATCAGGTAATTCTAATGTCTTTTTGATCTTGCTCTTGGCATCTGTTGTCTTTTCTCATTTGAATTGTGATTTTTCTGGTTCTTTGTATGATGAATGCTTTTTTTCCTGTTCTGAATGTTTTGGATAGGATGTGACTTGGATTCTATTTCATCTCCCTCTCTCTCATTTTTTCTTTTTTAAGCAAGCAGTTTTCTTGTGAGGTAGCAAGGGCTCTGTGTGTTTGTTTAGCTTCCTGTTGGGCCCACTGAAACCACCCTGGCAAAAGTGAAGTTCTAACTCACGCTGCCTCCTCACTGCAGATGGGTGGAGTACAAGTTTAGCACCCATCTCTGCCCTATTGACACCTCCTGGTGAAAATGGTTGCCTAATTGCACTGCCTCATATATCCTAGTAGGGGATATAAGCCCAGCTTCCCACTGGGCCCTGCTGATATCACAATCATGGTGAATAATTTGCTTTTTGCTTATTATATCTGTGAACATGTGCATCTTAATGTTGGTTTGATGAGTGACAGGCTGCTGCAGCAACTTGGATCCCACTACTGAGAAACTCACATTTTTTGCAGATATCACATTCTGCAGAGAATGTATAAATTGACAATAATGCCATAATATAAAAAAGTTGAGATTCTTGAGATTGATTGATGAATATAAATAAGCAGATTTAATTTGTCATATGTTTTTAAATAAAACAATATAGAAATAGAATGAGAAATTTTGCATAACTGTTAGTTAGCCTCATTAATACATTCATTTAACAAATGTTTATAAAGTGACTACTCTATACAGTGTTTACACTTGGGGACCATTTTTCCAGGTGCTGAACTGTGTGATTTACTTTTTGTATCCTAAAATAATCTTTTTCCACACTCATACCATGATGCCATGACAATTATGAAAGACCATTAGATAAATATCCATCTTTGTAGAAAAATTATTTAAATATGTTCCTATTTTATTTGAAATTTTGAAATGTAATGAAAGTGAAATGAAAAAAAATGAATCCGTTTAATGACAAAAAATGCATTTCACTGAAATCTCAGCAAATGGAATTGTTCCTACTGGTTGGATCTGCAGGAAAGGTAGCCTTGGTGGAAAAATTGAAGTGGTAAAACCAAAAGAAGTTCATACAAAAACACAGCAATGAATGGTTCAATCTAAACATGCAGTGTCAGAAAAAGGCTAAGAACAGAGACACAAGAATAGAATCATGGAAAATTATGTTACCATCGTGGAAAGCATTATTAAGTAATTAAGATAACTATTAGTTACAATTTTAGCTTAGGAAGATAAGGTTTTAGTGTGATCAAAGTGTTGATGGTAATAGTGGCTGTAGGTATACACAAGCGCATAAATTTATGTTGGTGTTGCCTAGGAAGAAATAGTGGTTATATCTTTTTTACACTTTCTCACTTTGGGAATATAAATACCTTCAGTCATAGTCAACCAAAACTAATGGAGATGAAGAAAAGTAAATGAAAAGCAATACTGACAATGAGGATGTTGATTTAAAAATGAAATAAAAATTTTCTGCCCATGAACGCTATTGAACTAAACTGTAAAGTTAAATGGAAGTATAATTTAAGAGAAACAGTTCTATAAATCATAACATATTTCAAATGCTTTTAATCAACCAAGATGAAATGTGACATATTTGAACCTTGCTCTCCCCTCCCCCTGCCATTCCTAAGGCAGGGGGCTAAGACTGAGTTGGCCACTATTGAAGAGAGACTAGAATTCCCTGTGAAGATCTCTGAAAACAGAGTCAGTGAATCACAAGAGAAGTCAATAGTCTGAGCAGCTCTAGAAGTTCCTCAGTAGAATCCATAAGACCAAAATTTTCCACAGCAAGATGGGTGGCAGCAGCTGTATGCACACCCATGATAGCCACAGCCATAGCCATAGCCCAGGCCGCCGTAGCCATAGCCCAGGCCGCCGTAACCATAACCAAGGCCGTTATAGTAATTGCTGTAGAAGCACATAGTGTCTGGAGTGGGTGGTTCAATCGAGAAACAGGGAAACAGTGCCTCAGAGACAATGTGACCATCTGCATAGGACCCTTTCTGCACCCTCAACAGTGAATGGGGAAAACTACAGGCAGTGTTGATCGCATACTTCACACTAATTTCCATTAGAAAACTTTTAGAGTCTCTTGGTTCATAAGGTGAAATGAAGCCTTCATAACCAAGATTACTTTGCTATATTAGGATTCCTGCCACCAAATCATAGGGCTTTAAAAAAGGCATTTTCTCGACAACAAGAAAACAGATGACTCAATTAAAACATGAGCAAAAGATCTGAACAGACACTTCACCAAAGAAAATATAAAAATGACAAATAAGCATATGAAAAGATGCTCAACATCTTATATCATAGGGAACTGTGAATTAAAACAATGAAATATCATCACATACTTTTAGAATGGCTAAAATCCAAAACATTGATAATACCAAATGCTAGCAAGAATGTGGAGCAACAGGAACTCTCATACTCTGCTAGTGGGAAAGCAAAATGATGCAAATGCTTTGGAAGACAGTTTGGCAGTTTCTTAAAAAACTAACATATTCATACTGTACAATCCAGCAATAAGCCCTTTGTTATTTACCCAAATGAGCTGAAAACATATGTCCACACAAAAACCTGCACACGGATGTTTATAGTGGCTTTATTCATAATTGCCAAAACACGCACACAATTGAGATGGCCTTCAATAGGCGAATGGATAAATGAAGTTTAGTACATCCACACAGCGTAATATTATTCAGCAATAAAATGAAATGAGCTATCAAGTCATGATAAGACATGGAGGAAGCTTAAATGCCTATTGCTAAGTAAAAGAAGATGATATGAGAAGGCTACATATTGTATGATTCTAACCACATGGCATTCTGAAAAAGGCAAAACTATAGAGCCAATAAAAAGATCAGTGGTGTCCAGGGGTGTGGGGGGAGGGAGACAGGGATGAATACGTGAGGCACTGGAGATTTTTGGGACAGTGAAGCTATTTTGCATACTATTGTAATGGTGGATACATGTTATTACACACTTGCCAAAACTCATAGAATGTACAACACAATGTACACTATGTAAACTAGGGTCTTTAGTTAATAATATGTATCAATATTGGCTCATCAATTCTAACAGATGTACCACAGTAATGTAAGACATTAATAATAGCAGGCATTGGAGGCCAGAGGGTGTGGGTATATATGGGAACTCTCTTACTTTCTGCTCAATGTTTCTGTAAATCTAAAACTAATCAAAAAACAGTCTATTAATTTTTTTAAAAGAAGCATTTACTTCCAAAGACTTTGCTCTCAATTTGGTTAGTGGATAAGTATTGCCAAATTACTTGGGATGACATAAAGCACACAAACATTCCCTTAAATTTGTGATTTTGTTTTGGATATTGGTTCTACCCAACTGTGGATTTCTAGGTATGTTTATATTTACGTATTTATTGTAATTCTATTATATTTATAGATTTATTATAAATTATATTTATATATTTGTTGTAATTCTGTAATTCTATTATAATTATATTCTATATAAAATTATATATACATGATTTATAGATATGTAATTCTAGTATACAGTCTTAAACTTTATATTATATTTGATGGATGATTGGGTATATTGAAAGGGAAATTACTTGGTGCCAAAACTGCCAAATTCTCCATCTGTTCTTAGACGAAAGCATGCCTTGTCTACTAGATCATGTTTCCTACAGAATACTTTCAGTGGACTAACTTAACACATATTTTTGCTCCTTTTAAGAAAAAAAAAAACTTTATTCATGTACATTGCATAACATCCAGAGTGTGCATAAATCGTAAGGGTAGAACTTGATGACTTTTTAAAGTTGACATGCCTGTTTAATCAGTACTTAAAGCCCAAAATTTCATAACACTAATATCTCAGGTGACTTTCCTTATGCCCTTTTCCATTCAGTACAAGCGCCCAAGTGTAACCATTCTAGATATCCGAAACCATGGATTTGTTTTGCCAATTTTTGAACCTTATACAAATGGAATCACACAAATAGGATTTTTTTATCTGGCTTCTTTTGATCCACATTTTGCTTTTTTGATTCATATATTTTGTTTTTGTGTTAATTCTCAGGGCTTTATAAAATTTCAATGTACAAATAAACCACAATTTCTTTATCTATACTCTTGATGATCGTTTGTGTTATTTCAAAATTTTAACAATATTTTACAAATAGTGTGCCACAATCTTGTAAATGTCTCTTGGTACGCTTATGCATGTATCTAAGACATGGTAATTATTGCTATAATAATGTTGTATTAAAAAACTCTCAAATCTCGGTGTCACACAACACTAACGTTCATGTCTTGCTCATGTGTTTGCGGATTGGCTGGTATTTGGCCAATATAAGGTGGGTTTGGCTCAAGCTGCATGTTGGTTTCAAGTCTTCTCCATGCATCCCTCATCTTTCTTGGACTGGCAGCCACTAGAGGCATCTTTTCCAGGTGAAAAGGAAGAACAGGGAAAACTCAGACGTGCGTGCATATACCTGTGTTCAAGGCATCTCTGCCAACCTCCTACTGGCTAATGCAAATAACATGGTCAAACCCGAAGGCAAGAGTCAGGAAAATACATTCTGTCCATAGTAAGGCCAAACCAAGTGACATTGGTAGCCATGCTCAAAGGGGAAGGGACATATACTCCTGCCCTAAAGCTGAGACAGGAAAGAACATAGAACATATTTTCCTCAATAATAACCTGACCCAGGGATCCACAAACTCTTGTGCACCATCTGTTTTGGTAAAGTTTTATTGGAAAATATCCATAACCATTCGTTTATGTATGGTCTATGGCTGTTTTCATGTTACAATGACAGAGCTGAGTAGTGAAGACACAGACCACATGGCCTACAAAATCTAAAATATTTTACTTCTTACAGGAAAAGTTTACCCACCCCAGATTAATCTATCAGAATAGGCATATTGATTATGTGCATACTTAGAGTCAGAATTGCTGAGTTATAGAAGACACCACTAATAGTTTTCCAAGGTTTTACTTTCCACCCGCAGTTTTTCCACTACTTGTTACATTTTGTATTTTTCATATGTTTCAGCATTGTTGACTTATTACAGTTTATTGCAATATGTTATTTTTACTTTTTTCCTGATAAGTCTAGGAACTTAGAGCTAGCGGTTTTTATATTCCAGTCCTTTATATTATACTTGTGATGCATCTCATTTTCTACATATTTAAACCCCCCAAAAATTATCATTATTGTTTGTGTACCATTAATATTCATTTACATTTTTCTATTTATTTAAGTCTTTTGTGAATGTCTGTGTTTTTGTCTGGGTCTCTTTTCTTCTGCCTAAACAACCCTACTGTTTCTTACGATTAATACTTGATAAAAATAAATTTTCTCACTGTTTATTTGTCCAGAAAATTATTTTTATTTTTATGTAAGAAACTTTTGATTGTATGAAATTCTAGTTGATAGTTATTTGTGATCCTCCTTGCTTAAAATATCATCACATTTTCCTTTGGCTTCCTTTGTTTCTGTTGAGGAGTCTACTGCTAGTTTTACTGTTACTCTTGTAGGTTAATACGTCTGTATTCTCTAGCTACTTTGATTTTGGCTTTGCATTTAATTTTCAGCTCTTGGGTTATGCTGAGATGTGATTTTAATTGTTCTCCTCCCTCTTGGCAGTACAGAGTTTTTAGAATACAGGGGTTGATACCTTTCATCAGTTTTGGAAAATTATGTACTACTTTCTCTTCAAAATGACTTCTTCCTAATTCTTTCTTCTCTTGCAGGACTCCAATTACATGTATGTTTTACCATTTCATAAAGACTGGCACATCCTTCACATTCTTTTCAGTATTTTACATTCCAATTTTTCTATCTTTGCTTCAACTGAATAGTTTTTATCAACCTATCTTTAAGCTTAGTAACTCAGAATTTCTGTAGGGAGTCTATTGGATTCTTTATTACATTGTTCATCTGCTTTCTTTTAAAGATCTGGAATTTAAAATTGATTATTTGGTGAATTTATCCAATTTTAACACATATTTCACAATTTTCCATTATGATTCTCGTATATATTAGTCATGACTGTTTTAAAATTTCTTGTCTGCAAACTCCAATGTATGGGTCACCTTTTGGTCTGTTGTGTTGTCTGTTGCTTCTTTTATGTTCTTTTACAGGGCTCCATAAGCTCAACATTTTGTGTAAAAATGGTAGAGGAAACAGAATAGTGTTGTATTTCACCATAGAGATATTTTTTTGGTTCTAGGCTATTAGAAAAGGTTGATTGCCTTAATCCAAGGAAAGACTAACATAAAATGAGGCTCTTGATTTTTTGGTAAGGGCTTGTCTACCTCTATTTTGCTTCAGGCTGTAAGGTTACTCCTTCGGTTCTTTCATTTAAGGGCACTTCTTCTTGGCGATGCTTAAACTCTAGTTATTATTTCCTCATCACCTTGATATGGACAAAAAAATTTATCTGCTTTCCAAATGCATCTGCTTGGTTTCTTAGGAAATTGACCTTTACAACTTTAGAATTTGGAAAATATCTCAGAGAAACCTGGCTGTGTGTGGAGCTCAGTGTTCTGCATTTTCATCAGAATCTTATGTCTTTAACTGTATTTGTCAGCCCTGAAAAAAAGCACCCCAAAATTCTGCTGGTTACTCTTTCCCGCAGCAGTCTCTTGCCCTACTCCTAGAATCAAGAACTGCAGAATTTCAGATCGCTTTTCCACAATTTCCATATCTTCCGGATATTGGTCCCTTTCTTCCAATTTTTTTTTTTCATTGGCTCTGCATTGTACTTAATGTTGTTAGTTTGAGTTTCCCAAGTAAAACAGAACTACTTCAAGGGTGGAAAACAAATTTGTTTCTGGAGAAAGTTAATATCTATAGACATATATATTTGATAAAAGACAGACCCCTCAGTAAAAAAATGAAATAATCTAGTATTAATATGATACTGAGAAAATATCTCATGATTTTGATAAATTTATCTTGTCATGCATATTATATATTTTTTTCCAAATACTTAGAATAAATTAGTATATTTTGAAGTACTATTTGGCCACCACGTTGGTAAGGCAGAATGTCATTATTAGCACTGACATTTTAAATTTGATAATGCCTATACTCATTTTCTAGGCAAAAATATTTTTTAAAAATTGAAAAATATTTCATAAAAGCTGAGGTCTAGCTGATATAACCCCACCATCGGTGTTGCAAAATACACAAAACATATAAATTCAAACCAGTTTTAATGCTCTGACGTAAAATACAACTATTATAATAACTAGCCATTTTTAAAATTTAGATTAAGAACATAAGCCAACAGAGATAGTAGGCAAGATTATAGAGACATATATAAAAACAGATTTCTTATGAGCACCATTGAAAAGAATTGATATTTTTACCCTTTTCATTTTTAGGCACACAAAAGAGCACTCTTGCTCTTTTTCTCTCCCCCTCTCCTACAAACAACCATGCACACATGTGAATAATTACACACAAGTACACAAACATACATGATAAACTGATAGAGATAATTCAGTATAAATGTAACAAAGCAATATTTGCAATGAAATAGTTTATTTAATAATACATGTCTTCTTTAAGTAAAATATATGATCAAATTTAATTAAATTTTATGTAGCATTATAAAGGTAATACAGTATCAAAGGAAAAACTTTTCTATAAACTATGATACAATCCAATTGATAATGGTGCATCATTACAATAGATGAATTTCATTTATTTATCTCAGATAGTTTAATACAAAGTTAGTATTTTTGAAGACATTTTAAAATTTCTCAGGTAAAAGAAACCTGGAGATAGTGCCAGTAAAACAAGAGGACATAGCCAATAGACTAAAAATTCCTTAGTGGAAGCTGTAGGACCAGTATCTTCCACAGCACAGTGGGTGGCGGCAGCTGTAACCATAGCCACCATAACCACAGCCATAACCACTGCCCAGGACACAGTAACCATAGCCCAGGCCGCCATAGTAGTTGCCGTAGTAACACATCGTATCAGGAGTGGAAGATTCAGTTGAGGAGCAGTAAGTGAGTATCTTTAGTCTGAATGTCACCATCTGCCATGTGCCTTTTATACACCCTCAGTGGTGGGTGGGGAAAACCACGGGCAGTGTAGCATCTTATATTTCACTAATTTGCTTCAGCCAGTATCATGAATATCTTGATTTATTGGCAAAATGAGTCCTTCATAACTGAGATAGTTTTGCTCCTATGTCAGGATTCCACAATTTATGGACCTTTAAAATGAAACTCTTGTTCTATTACCAAGGCTATGTTTCATGCTATATTTATTTAGTTGAATAAATATGACCTGATTACATGGTATGGTGCAAAACACGAAAATGAGTATCCCAGTTTTTTGTCTTGTTTACCATTTCTCCATGAGAAGAAGAGTTTGAACATAATTCTCGTCTGGTGGAACATGTCTCCTGAATCTTCCTTGTGAAGGATGGGTATAATATATACATACACTCTTATAAAACACTTCCTTCCACTCAATATGACTTTATTGGTTATGTTACTGGCAATATGGCAGCATGTTACTATCACATATAAACATATTTGGCATTTATTTATGAACCTTTCCTTTGGTATGTTCCTTTGATCTTTCCAGAAAGTGCATGACCATTTTATGAGCAGAAACTGTCTATGCTTTATGATTCCTTTTGTCATCACATAGGAAGGTGCTGTAGATGTATTTGTGAAATACACCAAGGTTAAGTTTGGTGCTCCATTCTCAACTCTTGTGTCTTTTTTTACCAGGGATCATTTTTGTTCTTACAGATGCCCTGGAGTTGCAGTAGTGACTTGTCTCCTAAAAAGTGTGTGAACAGTATCGGAGAGGCAAAAAGAGTCATGAACTTATTCTTCACTGCCTCAGTTTTCAGCTGATAGGTGAAGCATTGTTGGAGATAGAAATCTCCAATCATGGAAAGACTAAACTAGCACATAGCAGAGACTATGCTCCAAGGTTTTTTGTTTTTAGTTTTAAATTTTTAATGAAATTTATTAAAATATAATTTATAAAAAACAAATTATATATTTAAGAGTAAAGCTAAATGAATTTTGACAGAGATTAATATAAATGATATATCTTCACTCTAAACATAGCTATTGGGAGAGTTCATGATGGGGGAGGAAGCTTCCTCCCTGATTTTATAATTGGTGAACCCAAATTTTCTCTGACCCCACAAACACTGCTAGTTATACACTTTGTTATCTTCACACATTGAAAGTAGTGATGGGTGTATAAATATGATAAAGAACCTACTTTCCCTCATGTTTCTAATTTAGATGACATGAAACTTTGGAGAGAAATTCGCATAGGTTTTCAGCCTCTTCAACTACTCAATTGTTATTTATTTGTTAACAATGATTTTTAAGACATTGTTTTATGTGATATCTACTATTGTTTCTGTGTCTCCTCTTATCACTGGCTTTCTCATCCATAGCATGAGATGCTAGAAACTGTGAAAGGATGTTAGAGAAACTTCAGTATTACAAAAGAAAAATAGAGCCAGCACTGATGGCCTGGTGGTTAAAATTTGGTGCTCTCACCACTTCTGCGGCCCTGGTTCGTTTCCCAGTTGTGGAATCACACCACCCATCTGTCGGTTGCCATGCTGTGGCAGTGGCTTACATAGAAGAACCAGAAGGACTTACAACTAGGGTATACAACCATGCACTGAGGCTTTGAGGAGAAAAAAACAAAAAAAGAGGAAGATTGGCAATAGATGTTAGCTCAGGGTGAATCTTTCCCCACACACACAAAAAGTAAATAAATAAAAAGCAACCTCTATTTAAAAAAGAAATAAATTTGCTTTCTTTTAAAATTAGAAAATAAGTAATTATTTTTCTTCATTGGGGCAAATGTTTATCTGGCGTTATTGTGTATATCTTCAAACAATTAAGATAGATTTTCAGATATCAAAATGGTACTTGACATCTATGTTAGTCAACCTGAATTTTATTGGTAGTATTCACTTTTCAAATATGACAACGCCTAAATAGTTTTGGGGCAAAATATAGCAATTTCTTGAAAAGCAAACAGTCCACTTAATCAAAATGATCTTTTGCCTGACTGATCATCATATTCCATGAAATTCTGTTGTCTCTTTACCGTTTCCCAATATCATTGGGCTTCTTAAGAAGAAATAGAATAAGAGGGCACATTCATTTTTGGGATTTCAAAGGACAAATACGGAGCTACAAGAGGTGGGGTGAGGTGGTATACGAGAGGCGCAGTGACTCAGTGCATTGAAGGCTGTCGTGCTGAGGTAGTGAGCAGCCAGCAGAGCCTTTCCAGAGGATTCGAACATCAAACATCAGGCAGTCAGCAGCCATTGGAGAGGGGATGTTTGGCGAACTATTTTATGGATGACGTGTAGAGTACAGATAGCAGCATGTGAGGTATGAGGAGTGAATTATCTTTTCTCTGAGGCACGGTTTTAAGCAATTCAGTTGAAACTTATCATATCAAAAAATAGACAAAGGCAGGAGTTTTTAAATGTGGTGATAGAAAAACGGACAATTTTGTGGGCAAAAGTGTCATTTAAAAATTTAGCATATGAATATAAATCCATAGTCTGATCAGATTTAGCAGTGGCTACTGAATCACATGGAAGCCTGGACTACATCTGACCTTAGATAAAAAGAACTGATGTTCAGATCCTTGAATTTTTAGGCACATCAAAATCTCAGGAGACATCCAAAGGCATTGTTTTTCTATCTCTGTCTCTCTTTTTCTGTTTCTCTTCCATTTCTTTATCTCTCACTATCTCTGTTCCTTTTTCTTATGTACACACATGCACACAAACACAAAAAGCAAAAATGATGGAAAGAAATTAATATAAATGCAATGAAACAATATCTACAAGGATAGACAGTTTATTAAATATGAACTTTATTTTCTCAAGTGAGCAATATGAAATAAATATTGATGAAGAAGAATAATGTCAATATAAAATAAAAAGTAAAACTTTTCTATAAATTATAAGACATCCTATTGATTTTGGTTAATCAAAATGGGGATTGCTGAATCTGAATTACCCTTTTCTTCCCAATAGTCAGGAATGAAGTTGGCATTTCTGATGTGAGTATGGAGGTTGGATTAGGAAGCACAAGAGGAGGAGTCCAGTAGGTTGAGCTGCTCAGGAAGAACCTAGATAGAACTCATAGGACCAGAATATTACACTGCAAGCTGAGTAGCCCATAACCAGAGACCGGGCACCATAGAGGTTGCCATTATGACTCATGGTGACAGAAATGGTAAGTTTGGTAGAGTAGCAGGAAATATCTTCCTCAGATTGAATGTCACCAACTGCACAGTTCAGGGCCTTTTAAACACTCCCAGTTGTGTGTTGCACGAGCCATGAGCAGAGCTGCCCTTGTCATTCAGAATAATCACTCAAATGTACTTTTTAATGTACCTTTGTAAGTAATGTATTAATGTATTTTTCATTTGTGTTAAAAAGTAATTGCAATTTACTTTATTTAAAGACAGTTTAGGTTAGCCAAGTCTTATTCAGTTATTAGGTTGGCCAAGCAAAATGATCAATATCAGCATCATGTCTATCATAGTTATAGGATGGGTGGGCAAGAGAGAAGAGCTGCCTGAGCCCCAGTTCTCCACAGCTCCTGTATGCAGATTCCCTAAGGCAGTACCGTTACACACAATGTCATCATTTGAGCAATGAGAGACTGGAGATGGTATGTGCACATATTTGTGTATAGCTCCAATTTTTCTCATGCTCTCGATCGAAACTTAATGGAATTCATTAAAAATTAGTTTGCTATGTTCCATCATTTAAGCAAATGACATTCCATTATTTAGGCAATATTTATTGTGGGCTCACTATATACCAGTCACTTTCGAGGCAATGGATTGTATTACTTCTATTATTATGATTATGTCTTCTCATATGATCTGTTTTTTCTTTTATAGTATTAAGACATAGCAGTATTGCAAAGCCATTTGAAATATTGAAGTGTCCCGAGAAGACAATACAAAATTGAATTGTTTTAACTGGATATCTCCAAAGTTGGAATAATGACCAGATAACTCCAAAATGTTTCCATTAGGATAATGGGGTTTTACACCCCCTTACCAGATGAAAGTACAAAACATGGTCGGAATCTAACAATAAAGTGGTTATATTTTATGTGAGATATTTAACTAACAAATATTAATAGAATGCATTTGTAAATACAAAATAAATTCCATGTAAAATAGTAAACTCACTGAGACCTAGTCAAAGACTTACACTAAAACTAAGTATAGTGAGAAGGAAACAAGAGTTATTTTTATGGGAAAACAGGAATACGCAAGGAGTTGGTCTTGTCTAAATAACTCTCAAGAACTGTGATTTTGGAGACAAAAATAAATTGCCTGTAAGAAAACAATAAAGTGAAAATTTACTGACTTGTCAATCTCTAATTATCTACCCCTTTCTTGTACTCACATGAGTCCACAACCAATTCACAGATTGCAAATCAGATTGAGTTTGGATGTGGCGTTGTTGACATTGCTCCTGTACTTAACTTCCAGGAATTATCTTTGATTTTACAGGTGCCGTGCTGGATGTCTGTTGCTGCAGTAACATGTCTTTTCAAGATGTTTGATTAGTCATAGAGACACATGTAGTGATTGGACCCATTTTGACCTTCTCAACTCTTTTTTTTTTTTTTAATAATTTTATTTATTTATTTTTTTTCCCCCAACACCCCAGTAGATAGTTGTATGTCATAGCTGCACATCCTTCTAGTTGCTGTATGTAGGAAGTGGCCTCAGCATGGCCAGAGAAGCGGTGCGTAAGTGCGTGCCCGGGATCCGAACCTGGGCCACCAGCAGCAGAGCTCACGCACCTAACCACTAAGCCATGGGGCCGGCCCTGATCTTCTCAACTCTTACCTGAGAAGACTGGTGCTTTTTGAAGGCAGATCTTTACTTAGAGAAGACTATGCTCCAGGGTTTGCCTTAAGATGAACACTTAAATGTAATAGATGAGATACTCTTTTCTGACCTTTTATGGATCTAGACGGCAGATGAAAGACTTTGTGTGAACAAAAAGAGCAGAAAAAAGTATCTAACTGAGTGAAATCCAGCTTCAGATAATAGTTAGTTGCAAAGTATTACTAAAACGCCATACACAAATGTACCCCTTGAGTTGATGTATTTGACCATGTATTAAAATGCAATTCTGTTCTATTTCAAGTTTATAAAGACTATGTCTGTCACATCTGGTTCTCTCATCAGAGACACTAAAATAGTTCTTTATATGATTAAATATAATTCATTCAACAAGTATTTATTGTCTTCTACAATCTAGTAATGTTTTAAAGCAGTGGATTATTGTTTTCTATCATTCATGGGATGAAATTATAGAAATTATGGAAGGAGAATTTTTTTTCGCAAGTTTCTTCTGAAAAGACTTCAGTGGAAGAATAGAATACAAATATTTTAATGTATACCAAGTTATTATTTATCATAATTTGGGACAATTATGCATATAGCTATACATGGTGTTATGCTTATTGCGGGCTTCTAAAAATAATTTATGAAATATTGCTTTCGGCTTGGCCATATATGTTGGTCTTTTGTAATGCCTTTGATAATGCTGACACTTCAAATATGAATAGGTACATATTCATCTTTTGTTCAAAGTATTAGAATTTCTTACAAATCAAATAAAAAAGAAATATCCAATGTAAATGACACTTTACCAGATGAATGTCTTATCAGAGAAGAGCCTATTTCCCATTGTTTATTGTTGGGGTGAAGGGGCTGGTGGAAATTTGAAGTGAGCTGGAAAATCAATCTTTTTGACTTCAAAGGAAAACTTGGAATTACAAATTAAGAATTGAATGATATAGTAGGATTATAATATATACATATATACACATATATAAATATTATAAAGTATAAAATGAGTTCCTGTGTTAAATCTTTTTGTGATGAGATGATATCAATGAATCACTCTTGGAGGAATGATGTATAGTAGAATATCAGACAGGTACACTATTTAAGCAATGTCTGAATGGTGTCCGGGAGCTGGCTTGTACCAGCTCAGAGATCCTATTCTTCTTATCTCTGCATTTAATGGCATCACATTCGTAGCTTTGTATCAGAAACATTGGGAGTACTTACACTATGGAAATCTGCAAACACCACAAACAGGACGTTTTTTCCTCCTGAGGGTGGTTTACCAATACACCACTGCACCAGACCTAAACATATAAGCTTATTACTAGTTGTGATGGGAAAATAAACTGTTGAGTCAAAAGCATCTAAACCTGTAGAGCATGAGGCTAAGACTCCAGGCTGATTAGACAGAGGGAGCAGTGACTGAAGAGTCACAAGGAAGCATAAATTTTATATGAACTGGTGTTACACCCTTGTCTTTCTGGCATCATTGTCATCTCAGGATGCGCCAAAGACAAGTGTTCTCTTTCTCTTGTATTTTCTTCTTCCCCACCTCTATTAATCAGAGTTCTCCAGAGAAACAGAACCAATAGGAGACATATGGATATATATACAGATATGGATATCTATAGGAAATCTTCTATATCTATATGGAGATTTATTGTAGGAATTAGCACACATAATTATGGAGGCTGAGAAGTCTCATGATCTGCCATCTGCAAGATGGGGAACCAGAAAAGCCAAGGGTGAAATTCAGTCCTAGTCCAAAGGTCAGAGAACCAGGACTGCTGATGTCCAAGGGCAGGAGAAGATGGATGCCCCAGCTCAAGCAAAGAGAACAAGATCACCTTTCCTCCACCGTTTTGTTCTATCCGTCTTCAGCAGATTGGATGCTGCCCACCCACATTCATCAGGGCAATCTTCTATACTCAGTCTACCAATTCAAATGTATATCCCTTTCAGAAACATCTTCACAGACACATCTAGAAAAGTTTTGCCAGCTATCTGGACATCCCTTAGCCCAGTCAAGTTGACACAAAAAATTAACCATCATATCACTCCATTTGCCAATATACAAAAACACATACATGCACATGCACACACACACACACACACACACAAATGACAAAGAAAATCAATTGAAATGCAATAAATCAATATTTTCCATGAGATAAATGTTTACTAAAATTAAACTTTTCTCACATCAAAGTTTTTGATCAAAAAGATAAGAAATTTTGAAGGCAATATAATATCAAAGGAAAAACTTTAAAAGAAATTGTGAAACATTCCTGATGATTTCAGTGATGCTAGGTGAGGCTTGCAGAATCTGACCTATTTTATTTTTTTTTAAATACTTTAAGATGATGTTGACATTTTAGAATAGAAAATGGAATTATTCATATGAAGAATCATGGAGGCAGATTCAGGGAGCCTAGGTGGACCAATCAATTGAGTTTCTCTGGAAGTTTCTCAGTAGAACCCATATGACCAGTATCTTCTGCAGCATGATGGGCGGCAGCAGCCATATCCATATCCACCATAGCCACAGCCATAGCCACAGCCTAGGCCACCACAGCCACAGCTACCATAACCACAGCCCAGACCACTGTAGCCATAACCCAGATCTCCATATTAGTTGCCGTAGTAGCACATGGTTTCAGAAGTGGAGGATTTGATTGAGGAGTAGGGAATCAGTTTCCTTGGTTTGAGCATCACATCTGCACAGGTCCTTTTATATGCACCCACAGTTGTGGGTGGGACACATCACAGGATTTGTTGATCACGTATTTCCTACTCATTTACATTAGCGCACTTCCTGAATCTTTGTTTCGTTAGACAACATGAGGCCCTTGTAAGCAAGATGACTTTTCTATTGAGTCAGCACTATGATCCATCATGTGCCTTTAAGGTGCTTTTCTTATTCTCACTTTAAAATCCTTACTCACCCTTTATTTATTTAGCTTAAAACAGTTGACTAGTTTTCATCTAGTTTAATCACTGACTAGGTTCCAAAATGTTGATTTTTAACATTCTGTCATTAATCCTGCATATATTATGTGAGGATATTTACAAAGTGAAAAATAACCGTCTTAACAATAGTGCTTTTCAGTAGAGTCAGGTAAGCTTTTCCATGTTTATTATTTACTTTAATAAAAGTAAATTCCACGCAGGCATAAAAGTATAGAATTGCATTTTGAAATTTCATAAACACATCCTCAGAATTTAATAACTATCAACATTCCACCATCAGTTCCTGCTCTCCCTGTGCATTTTTTGTAGTTATTGTTATTTCTACTGAATATTAAAACAAACCCAAGACAAAGTAGCATATTTCTTATAAGTAAAGAATTCTTACTTCAGTGTGTATCTCTATCACAAAATGAATTTGAAAAATATATATATGTAACTACAATACCATTGTCACACAGGTGAAATTTTAAAAAAAAGTTTCTTAGCATCCTCTAATACTCAATTCATACTCAGGTTTTCTTGGTTGGTTCACAAATATATTTTTATAGTCATTTTTTTCACTTTGGGACTCACATTGCATTTAGATGTAATTTCTTTTAACTCTTTTTTAAATATGTAATAGTTCTCCAGTCTCTTTTTTCGTGCATTTTATTTTTTAAGGAAACCATATTATTGTCCCATAGAACTTTTAAATTTTGGATGTGGCTAAATTTTGTCTTCCTTGGTTTTTCTTTTCATTTATTCCTTTATCCCTCACACCATCTGTGTCCTGGTAGGTAGGTATAGAAGGTTGATGTGATTCTGGGCATTCTTCTTATTTTTTTTTTTTTTTTTTTTGGTGAGGAGATCAGCCCTGTGCTAACATCCGCCAATCCTCCTCTTTTTTTGCTGAGGAAGACGGCCCTGGGCTAACATCCGTGCCCATCTTCCTCCACTTTATATGGGACGCTGCCACAGCATGGCTTGCCAAAGCAGTGCATCGGTGCACGCCCGGGATCCGAACCAGCGAACCCCGGGCCGCCACAGTGGAGTGCGAGCACTTAACCGCTTGCGCCACCGGGCTGGCCCCATTCTTCTTATTTTTGACAATAAAAATACTTTATAGATGCTCTGTGTACATTCTTCTGTATAACATTAGGAGGCACATGCTGTCTGGTTGTCTCATTGCTTCACATTTTGTAATGTTGGGAATATTAATTGGGTTCATGTTACAATATTCCCCATCAATTTTTTATCTACTGATTTTTGCACTTGGTGATAGTTACTTATACTCATTACTGCTAGAAGTTCTAAAATACTGATTTTTAAAATTCTATCATTACATCTCAGACCACTGTAACTATAGCCCAGGCCACCACAGTAGTTGCTGCTGCAGCATATGCTGTTACAAATGGAAGGTTCAATTGAGGAGCAAGAAATAAGTTTCCTGAGTTTGAATGTCACCATCTGCAAAGGATCTTTTATACGACATAAATAGTAGATGGGAAAAACCACAGAAAATGTTGACCTCATATTTCACATTAATTTGCAATAGAGCTCCTCATGAATCTCTACTTCTTGCATTATGTGAAGTGAGTTCCTCAAGCCATGATTACTTAATTATGATGCCTGGATTCTCACAGTCTATTCACTTGCCTTTAGTAGGAAGATTCCATTCCATTTTGAATAGTTGTGTTCACTCTATGTGAACTATATAAAAATATATTTAATATCTTGCATCAAGCGCCATGATATTTCATGAACATATAAGGCCTTATTGTTTTTTTCCTCTTTTCACTTGAAGAATATTAACTTCCACTACATAATCAGATGTGAGATAGGTGGTTGGAAGAGGAAAGTACTTGAAGCCATATGTCTACAAATTTTATGAGTTATTTTCATTAGAGAAAAAGATTTTTCACCCCAAGATAATGTTTCTCACTGGTTAATGGCATTGATTGACTAATTATAAATACATTTCTATCTTATTATAAAGACACCTCTTCTTTCATTATGATATTTACATTAATTTTTAATGTCTGTGTTTGATCATATTTTCTGAAGTTGAATATTTACCCATGAAGTTGACCATTTAGCATTTATTTTATATTCTTTTCCATTAATGTATGATGGTTCCACATTCAGAGAGTTTTTAATCTATTTATTGGTAGAAATTGATGGCATTTTATCCATTCATCCATCACAGGGTGATCAAATCCAACTGACATAGATATGGGAAATGAGGAGGGTTTAGTTCAGTGGTCCTGGTGAAGTTGTCTTCTCTTCCATCCTCCTTCCTCACCCCTGCTAGGTTCCCAGAGTTTCTTTTGCTCTTTGTCTTTTGCTGAGGAGCTTCTGAGAAATGCACACACAGGTTAGCTGGATAGTAGCAGAGGGGGCATGTATATCATAGGACAGGTGTTGTCATGCGTGGGAATCAACTGGGTGTTGTTCTTGTCGCATATAGAAAAAAAATCTCTGTCTATGGGAGAACATGCACCAGGTTTTCAAGTTTAAATGAACAATTTAACTTCTATAACTGAGCTGGGTTTTTTTTCGCAGACACTGGCTGGATCTAAGTGTGAACCAACAAGAGGACATGGTATGTGTCCAACTGACTGAAATCTAGTGAAGCAATGGTATGCATACGGTATCACTGGAGAAGGGTATGATAGATAAACATACGAGATAATTGGTGAAGTTTTTTCAATTATGTCTAAAAAAGTAAGTTTTTGCTATTTTATTAGACAATTTTAAACACACAATCCAATTTCCTCATCAGAATCATCAGAGGGTTCAAAATTGTACACTCGCCTTCCAGTATTCATGATCACAAGAATGTAGAGTAAAGGATGGTGGATTAAAAACTCTCTACTTTCCACTGCTACTGAATTCATCTTACTCTCTGAGCTTACTCTGGGAAGGTTTGAACAACACCAGTTGGACAAAATAGAATCATTTGAGCATAGAATCTCTGGAGAGATAAATGTGTACACATCTGAATAGTCATGGTTTTTCACATGCTCTTAATTTTAAAAGTAAGCTGTTAATTTGAAAGCATTTTAAAAGTCATATAAGACATTAACAAAGATTAGTCAGCCTTATATATTAATTCACTTATTTTCCATATATTCATTTAAAAAAAAAACTTGAAACCTTACTACTGCGGGTCACTGTCCTTGGTGCTGGAACCATGTGAATTCTACCAATAGTATTGTGTTCTTAGTATTATTTTATTTTTCTCTTGTAATACAGACTGTGGTATTTTTAGAGCCATTTGAGAAAATTCCATTATACTACGGGGCTACATATATTAGAATATTTTACATACTGAGAAAATGAGACAAGACTTCTAATATTTTATGGCAAACCGCAAATGTCCTTAATTAATCTTACAACCTAGTTTTAAAAATTAATTAATATAGACTTGCAATTCCTGAAGAATGGCTTGACACGTATATTATTCTTAAGGAATAATACCTGTAATATGCAACATGTTGATACTTTGTATTGATATAGTGGCTATGCCTTTATCATTCACTTGGGGAAAAGTTTATAATTGCAAACGAAGGTCAAAATGGCACACAATGTTAAATCAAAATGACTTTTCAACAGACTGATGCTGAAATTACATTATTCTTATTTTTATTTTTCTGATAGGTTATGGAAGAAAGTTATATTCAATATAAAAATAAGTTTCAATATCTTCAAAAGAGAAATTGAAAATATGAAACTCAAAACCACTGTTCCAGGGGCCGGCCCGGTGGCACAAGCGGTTAAGTGCGCGCGCTCCGCTGCGGCGGCCCGGGGTTCGCTGGTTCGGATCCCGGGCGCGCACCGACGCACTGCTTGGTAAGCCATGCTGTGGTGGCGTCCCATATAAAGTAGAGGAAGATGGGCACCGATGTTAGCCCAGGGCCATCTTCCTCAGCAAAAAAAAGAGGAGGATTGGGAGATGTTAGCTCAGGGCTGATCTCCTCACAAAAACAAACAAACAAACAAACAAAAAAAAAAACCACTGTTCCACAAAAGCAGTGATCTAATTTCTTATGCCTGATGTGCTAATGCAGTCATGGGGTGGCACTTTCTAGAGATTCTCAAAGACAAAAATGATGTGCAGACCCACTTTGTGTGATGCCATCAGATATGGGAAATGGAGGGTCATTTAAAAGATGTGAATTGAAAAATCCAAGTACAACCACCAAGCAGCACAGTCCTAAATATCTACATTATGAGCACAAGGAAATAGCCAAAGACTGGGATCCATAGAGTATGGTGGGAAATAGGAGTATTTATTCATTAATTAAACACCTAGCATATGGGCTGTTTTAATATGATCAGGTATAGATGGTTGCAGTGATTACAGATTCATCAAAAGCAAGTTTCATTTAGAAATAACTTATTCTTGGGCTTCGACTTTTTATCATATCAAGAAAGTCAATGTTTCTGTCACAATAATATTTTATCACATTCATATGCATGCAACAAATGTAGCAAAAGTAATATTAAAAAAAGCAATATTTTCAACATAGGAGATTTTATTGAAAATTGAAATAAATTTTGTCTCACATGAAGGATGTGGAACTAAAATATATGCAGAGCAATAATCGCAATGCTGTAACAAGAGAAAAATGTTCCTTTATAAATCAAGACATTCCAGATGATTTTGTTCAACAGATGACAGATGTAGAATTTAAACTATTCTCTCCTTCCCAAGTAGCCCAGGATGAGACAATCACTATTTTATAAAGAGAAGAACTCCGAAAGTGGAGTCGGGAAGCACAGGAATAGGAGTCCTGGAGTGTCTTCAGAAGTTTTTCAGTAAAATCCGTAGGACCAGTATCTGCCATAGCAAGATGGGCGATAGCAGCCATATCCATACTTGCCATAGCCAAGGCCACAGCCACAGCCATAGCCACAGCCCAGGCCACTATAGTAGCTGCCGTAGCAGCACATGGTGTCAGGAGTTGAGAGTTGAAGGCTCAGTTGAGAATCGGGGAACCAGTGTCCTCAGTCTAAACATCACCATCTGCCCAGGGCCTTTTATACACCTTCAGTGGTGGGTGGGGCAAACCACAGTAAGTACTAAACTCATAATTCACACTAATTTACATTAGAAAACTTCCTTAAGCTCATGTTTTTTTCAGGCAAAGATAGACTCACAGGCTAGATATTTATTTTGCTTTCAGGTCAGCATTCTCACAATCAAACCACATAACTCTAATAATAAATAATTGCTGTATTTTCAAATCTGCATCAAACTGGGCTAGTTAGTGAAAATTCATTGACTAGGTTTTATGGGATTTTGAAAGAATGTTGACTCTTCACGTGAATTTATAGGTTCATAGGCAGATATTTTAACTAAAGTAAGAATTCTGTCAAAATGCTTATGTATTTTTTTATATGATTCCTCCCTCCAAGGAAAATATGTGCCTTCAATGCTTTGTAATGGATAGACTGACACAATGTGTATTCAAATGTCATTATAAAGGCACCCATACGTCCATCTGTAATTACGTTACTTTTTTATTATTTTGGGGGGAAAATTTACAATTTTGTTATAAATGAAACGTTGGCTTACATATTTGTTTTTCTTATCAAGTTTTAAAAGGATGTGGAGAAATTGGAACCCTTGTACACTATTGGTGGGAATGTAAAATGGTGCGGCCGCTATGGAAACAAGTATGGTAGTTCCTCAAAAATTAAAAACAGAACTATCATATGATCCGACAATCCCCCTTCTGGGCATATTTCCAGGTATATATCCAACAGAATTGAAATCAGGTTGTCAAAGAAATATCTGCACTGCCATGTTCATTGCAGCATGACTTGCAATAGCCAAGACACAGAAGTAACCTAACGTCATCGATGAATGGATAAAAAAGGGAGTGTATATATACTTTGGAATATTATTCAAACTTAAAAATAAAAAGGAGATTTCTGCAGTTTGTGACAACATGGATGAACCTGGAGGACATTATTCTAAGTGAAAAAAGCCAGTCACAGAAGAACAAATAGTACATGATTCCTTTTATATGAGGCTTCTAAAATAGCCAAACTCATAGAAACAGAGACTAGAATGGTGGTTGACGAGGGCAGGGAGGAGCGGGAGATGAAAAGTTACTTTCAAAGGGTATAAAGTTTCAGTTATGCAAGATGCATAAGTTGTAGAGATCTGCTGTACAACATTGTGCCTATAGTTAACAGTGTTGTATCGTGTACCTAAAAAGCTTGTTAAGAGGGTAGATCTCATGTTAAGTGTTCTTCCCTCAATATCAATAAAAACAAGGAGGTAGGAGGGAACTTTTGGAGGTGATGGATATGTTTATTACCTTGATTATGGTGATGGTTTCACAGGTGTAATCATGTCAAAATTCATCAAATTATATTCTTTAAATATGTGCAGTTTTTTTGTGTGTTTAAATTACACCTCAATAAAACTGTTACCTCAATAAATAAAACTGTTAAAAAAATGACTGATCTTTATACAGAGAATGGGCAGACTGTGGCAGGATTTTTTGCTTTTCTCTGTCACAGTGTATCAAATTCATGTGTTCCTCTCACAACAGTCCAAGTGGAGGTCTGGAGACTTCTCTATTCCTCCCCTCACCTGAGTTCTTCGGTGTTCCATTGACCTCCCTGTTGCCTGACGTTCTGGAGTGAGGTATCCTCTCAAGGCTGCTGTTTATCAGCATAGGGAACACATAATTACCTGTGTGAGTTTGGAATTCTGTTCTGAAGGCAGCTAGAAGCACAGTGCATGAGGCAGACAGAACAGTTCTCAGTCATGAAAGAGCGTAGGTTATCTCTTAGGAGAGGCTATGGGGCAGGTTAGACTTTAAGACAAACATTTAAATACAGTATTTGAAGTGCTTCTTACTGATGTTGTCTGTAAACTAGATGAAAGAAGCAAAAGAGGATATTTTGAAAAAAGCTAAAGGGGGAAGACACAGCGATGTATCTAGTTGGCTGAAACCTAGCTACACGATGATATTCAAATGGAATCTGCTGAAAACTACCATAGATGATATGGTTGAATTGATAAATTTAATCCATTATGTATTAAATAATCGTATTTTATTTTTAAAAGATGGTTTTTATATACCCTACCCAAGAACTCAGTGATCTGTAGTATTCACTTGTTCTCAGTCTCGTCATAGTCATAATGTGGTTGGGTGAGGGACTGAGAATGTCCCTTTTTCCATCTTATAATAAAGCTATATTCCATTCTGAGTACTCCACAGAGAGCACATAAAGAGACAATCAATACTTTCTGGGTAAAATAAAGTTATTTGAACATTAAGACTCTGAAGATAGTTTATATCCCTACTTTCTCATCTTCTGCTAAAGTAAAATATGAAATTCCAGGGAGATCTTTTTCAATATTATTTATTGTCATTAATTATTTGTTCAAAAACATTGATTAGGCACATACCACGTGCCAGCATCTTTTCTAGCTTCAGAACTATGATCCATTATCAGTGATGTTGTGTGGAATAATATCTTTTTATTATTCATTACTTGAGGATATGTCAGTTATGCAGGCGCCTTTGGCAAAATTCCACCATCCCAGAGGAAAAATTGGAGGAGAATTCTTTGAATCAGTTACTGAAACAATGAAATAGGACTCCTTAAAATGTAAACATATTTCCTGCATTATGCTATTGAAAGTTCTTCAAATAATAGTATACTTTTGAAATTTCCGGCGTGCTTCCAGCCGCACGTGTTGATATCTGAGACTGCTGTCTGCACCATGCATGAGATGGTCAGAGACATCGCTCCTCGTTGATGTCTTGAGAATGAAGATTCCTTTTCCTCATTTGCTTGGGGAAGGAAGCTAGAATAACTGAGAAAAGCAGTTTTGTTTTCTTCAGGTTAGAAGTTGGAAGAACAAGATTAGTAACCCTAATGAAAGTGAAAGGTGGTGATCCAGCTTGCTAAAACATTGTTTTCCAAGAAGGCAGCCAGGAGGCTTTTTTGGGTAGATCTCATTACTAAAATGAGAACAGACCCACACTAAGTAGACAGGTATGTGTTGTACTCTTTTGCTGTTGAACTCAGGGGAAGGACAAGAAGTATGAGAGGCAGAATAAACCACTTATACCTACTGCAAGGCACAAATCTAAATGATACAATTTAACTGTGGAGTTTTAGAAAAATAGCCAAAGACAGACACATCTAGCATATGTTAATAGAGAAAATAGTCTATTACTGTGTGAAATAACATTTAACTTGTCTATGTATGAATAATAGTGCTGCCTATAGGTATATATGAAAACACAGTTTTTATATATATATTATAATGGACTGATGATAATATCCTTATCTCTTTTGGAAAATGATCATCTAGAATAACAATAAAGGCAATGTCCAAAGGCAGTTCCCCGTGGAAACATACAAATTAATGTAAATAAAGAAAAATAATACTGAATATGATAAAACAAGTTCATTAAAAATTTAACCTAAAATTTTCCCTTATGAAAGGTATTGATCAAAAATAGAAAAGAAATATATTGGTAACCCAATAGGAAAGATAAAATTTGTCTATAACTTTTGACACATTCATGTCTATTTTCATCAATTGAGAAATATATCAGATCTGAATTTTGTTTTTTCCAGTTACCCTGGATGAGTTTGTTACAGTTCGTATAGAGAATAGACTTAACTCTTGTAAATAACTGTCGAAGCAGAGTCAGGAAATGAGAGGTGAAGGACTCCAGTAGCCTGAGCTGCTCTGGATATTCTTCAGTAGCATCTATAGGGCCAGAATCTGCCACAGCAAGATGGGCAGCAGCAGCCATGCCCATACCACCATCCCCACAGCCAGAGCAAGAGCCTAGGGTGCCATAGTGTTTGTTGTAATAGTGCATGGTATCAGGAGTAGAAGTTTCAGTTGTGGAACAGGGAATTATTTTCCTCAATTTGAATGTCACTATCTGCACATGAAATTTTATACACCTTCCATAGTGTATGAGGCTGTGTGACCTCATATTTCAGACAAAGTTGAATAATAAAACTTCATGAAACACTTGTTTCAGTGAGGAGAGGTCCTTAGAGAAATACTATTAATTATTTTCCCTTGAATCCAATAATTATGTCATGTCATAATTAGAGCTTCTTCTTGTATTTGGAGATCTCACTCTGTGTTTTGTTATTAATGTCTATGCTTAAGTTCCTTGAGATGCTGTAAATGTTCAAGCCCTTTGACCCAGTTTTCTTTCTTTTTTTCTTACAATAATAATTTCCATTGAGTATTCAGATATGCAATCAAGGAACAGAGAATATATCTATTTAAGTGAGAAATTGATAGAAGTGAGGAGTTATCTGAAATAAAATATCTTTTAAATTACATAATTCTTTTCCTTCGCGCAAACAACTCTTATTACCAAATAATATTTTTTGCTGATTTTATTAACAATGAACTGACATTTACATTAAAATGCTAACATGAAGTCAAGTATTTTTTTTTAGCATGCGAGTTTTATTTGTTAAGCATAACTTTGATTCTTTCTACATGAGTTCACCATTATATTATGCAATTAAGCGTTCATTTAGAAATCCAAGGATTGGTGTTGGGTCTCCTCCCACATCTCACCTCTTGGGTTCTTATATATTCAACTTGGTTTTAAAGTTGTCTTTGAGTTTCTCCAGGAAAGTTTTCTTGAAATAGTGGCAGAAGAAATGTGTGACATGGGCTTCTCATATCTGCTTCTGCATTTAATATATTGTGGTAGCATATGTCATATATAGTATATATCTGGAAACCTCCACTGTAAGCTTATGAGAGTAAAAAAGGCAAACAAATATATTATGAAAAGAGTTTTGGTTTTATGGACCCCTTGATAGGGTCTGGGTCTCACAAGTGTCAACAGACCACACTGGTTTAGAGCAGTGATCTTCAAATTTTTAGATAAGAAAACATACCCTCCAGAATTTGAATTTAACAATTTATTTACAAGTTTTTAAAATGCATTAATTACTAACAATCATTAAATAAAAAGCATATAACATTATTTATAATAGTAAGAACTCACATTATGATAGATATGCTTTAGTACATTAAAAAATTTTTCTTTAAAATTTTGTAATACATAGACTTGAAGTTTTGGTTCTAAATTCAGGGTTTATTTTAATTATTAGAAAAGATATATTATTTGCTACATTAACCAAATCACGATACTAGTTTTTAATCCCATTATCTAGTTATGCAATTTGTTTTCTAAATTTGGCTAATAAATATGTATCTCCTTTAATTTCAACAGTTTGATTTTACAAATTAATTGAGATATTTTGTTTTTATACTAATGGGGTCAAAACTGACTAAAACTCTTCATTTGAAAACAATTTCAAAAAAGATTAGTATATTCTATTTTAAAGTTTTAATATTACACAGATATCAGAGTTTTATAGGTAGGGCACCAATATAAAATTTAGTAACATCACAATGGAAACAATCTCAAATGTCCATTTATAAAATGCTCTCTCCCAACACAGCAGCAAGCCTGGCATACTTTGGGAGCTGAGTGTTGAATGAATGAATGAATGAATGAATGAATATATGAAACAGACTTCTTAATAAAAATAGTCTATCATAAAGAGATTTACTGAAAAGACAGCCAGGTTCTCAGAGCTGGCACAACATTCCCTATGTCCCATTTCAGCTGGACACAAGCTCTATATGAGTGACCTCAGGCAACTGAGAGGCTTTCTTGTGACGAAGATACCGGAAAGCAGTCAGAAAACAGACACCTGGAAAACTCATAGAAGCGTGACTTAAAATGTGGGTGTGTTCCTCTGTGTTCTGGGGAAACAAAGACAGTCAGCCCCGTGCAACTACTAGACTTTAGATGCATTTTGAACTATTTTGCTGGTGAATTAAAGAGAAGAAGACAAATTTATGTGAGGAGGAAGCAATCAACGATGTCACATGGAAGCTCAGCTTGAAATAGTATGAAAAATATGTAAAGGGACAAGAAATAGAAAAAAGGATGGAGGAAAGCAGTGTCAACCCCTTGGGATAGTAACTCCCTACGGGTTTCCATCATACAATCATCCACAGGCAAAAAAGACCAAGAAAATAAATAAACGTGAAAGCATACCATATTTGCAAAGAGATTGCGTTTATTGAAAGAAGTATTTAGGGATCAAAAGGAAACTTTCATTGCATTTTAAAAAATATTCTTTATGATCTTGCACAATGGAACCAGAGAAAGATGACAGCTGTAGTTTTTTCGTGATATCTCAGATTTAGATTTTTGCTATTTTGAGGAGACAAGATGAGATGAACAAGAGCAGCAGCAAAATTCAAGTTTCACAGAGGGACAAATCTGATGGGCTTACGGGCTCTAGAATTTTTCAGTAGAATCCACATGGCCAATATCTTCCATAGCAAGATGGGCGGTAGCAGCCATATCCGTAGCCACCATAGCCACGATAGCCACAGCCATAGCCACAGCCAAGCCCACCATAGCCATAGCCCCCACAGTAGTTGCCGTAGTACACCATGGTGTCAGGAGTGGATGGTTCAAGTGAAGAAGAGGAAGATAGTTTCCTGAGTTTGAATATCACCGTCTTCACAAGGTCTTTTATACTCCCTCAGTAGTAGCTGTGGCAAGTCACAGGCAACGTTGCCATCGTTACAAATTATTTTGCACTAACCACAAACAACACCAACAGCAGAGCTCTCATAAATCTCTCATTTCATTAGGCATAGTGAAGCCTTCATAGCCAAGATTACTCTGCTGTTGTGTCAAGATTTTCACGATCAAATCATGTGCCTCGAATGGCAGCTTTTTGACTTGGCTTTGAAGCCCTTCCTCATTGAAGCCTCAGATTTAAATTCCATAATGAGATCCTATGAAATCACAGAAACTACACAAACTGCAATTGATGCAGATTGTTTTGGCTTTAAAAATACCCTCAAACTCATCTGCCCATTGAGGAAGTTACTCTGTTTAGCTTTGGGGAAATAGACATGCTATGGGGAAAGGTTAACTTAAATTATGAGTTGTGTAATATTGCCCAATATTTCTTCATAGATAAAACAACTCATTTTATTTTAAATACATAATTCGGGTAACATTTTTAGACGATACAATTTTACAAGTGTACGAATACATTTTATTTTTCACATTTTACCAAATTCTATCCTGACTCATCATTTCCACTGGATGGCAAAATATTCTTGTCCCTTCAAGGTAAACTCAGCAAAATTCAATGATGTTCTTAAAATTCAATTGTGTGAAAGGTTTCGCCACTCCTTCTTCTCCTCCTAAGGTGGACTTTAATGTGCAGTGATATTCTGTTGATTGCAATGGAGCACCTTCATCTGTCTTGTACTGACATCTGTGGTTGGTATGGTGCATATTGGCATTTTCCATTGCCATAACCAAAACTCCTCTGGCCTGTCCACTAGTTACTACTCAGCGCTACATCTTTGTGTCTCTGGCTGTATAGCCAAAAAATCTCTCATCGTGCTAGGGAAATCGATGAGTTTCCACTCAGATCCATCTGAGTGGGCACCAATTGTTGCATTCTCTACCTACCTGTGTTATGTTTGTTCGGTAACTCACAGGATTTGCTCCTTCTCGGGAAAATCAGAGTGTGTCTTTCTCTACTTTTAGAGGCACAGCTTTAATGTAGGGTTTCTCTTCCTTTCAGCTTCAATGGCACTAGGCCCCCAAATGAGGACTTAATCATGCCTGAGTTCTCTTGTTCAACTCATCAACTCTCCATTAAAGCTTATATCCAGGAAAACAGTTATAGGATGAAATAAATAATAATAGCAAACATTATTCTACTACCCATTATTTGCCAGACACTGTTCTAAGTGCTTGAAACATATTAGATAATTTGACTTTCAAAATTGTTTTGTGGGGTAGGTATTATTATTACCATCTCATTTGCAGATGGGGTAACTGAGGCACATAGTGGTGGTGACATAGCTATAAGAGAGAGAGGTAAGATTTGAACCCAGAGAGCTGATTTCAGAAGTTTTATCTATTATGCTCTACTGACTCTTATAAAGTCATCGTACTAAGAACGTAAGTTTAGAGAGCAATTTCACTTAGTCATTGAATTCGGCTCTGAGCCTCATTGCATAAAAAATAATAAAATTGGCCATTAATAATATGTTCCTTATAGTTCAAGATATTTTACCAAGAACTTCTTGTTTGTTGTGAAAATCTACTAGTACCATGAAACATATCTTTGGCAGTATTATTGTTTTAAATAAATAAATGTCCGCATTCACCTTTGAGTCAAAAAATAAATACTGAAATTTAAAGAAAACTCTTTCATGAAAATGCAATTTTATAAACGAAATGAAATCACATCATTTATATTTTCTGGCTGTTGATTTAGGATATAAATTTGAAACCATGGAAAAGATATTTGGTGTTTTAAAAATAGAACCCTAAAAGGAAATATTAATGTAAGTGAGAAAGAAAACTTCAGTTTTCTCAGGCCTGGTGTTCCAGAATTTCAAACTCTTGGCTTTTGGTCAATAGTCTCACGAAGCTGAGTGATACATTTTGGCTTTTCTTGTAAAATATCTCTCAAGTGAAAATGAGGAGAATCTCTAAAGGAAAAAATGGGTTTGGAGCAGCAGAGAAGAGATGGAGAAGCTAAAGGTTAAAGTAGATTATCATGGCTTGTTCAATGTCAGCCAAAAAAAGGTAAAATAATTGGTTGTTTGAAGTAGGTCAGAATGTCTACTTAAAAATGCTCTTTCTTGCCATAAAGACAGGTTACAAATGGGTCATTTGAAGATCTTGTATGACTGGGGTTTTGAAGATGAGACAGTTTTTTTTTTTTTTTTTTTTGTGAGGAGGAGTAGCCCTGAGCTAACATCTATGCCCATCTTCCTCCACTTTATATGGGACGCCGCCACAGCATGGCTTACCAAGCGGTGCGTCAGTGCATGCCCGGGATCCGAACCTGTGAACCCCAGGCCGCCAAAGCGGAGTGCGCGCACTTAACTGCTTGCGCCACCGGGTCAGCCGCGAGACAGTTGATTTTTATTAATAATTCACAAATGATTCAGTTGTGACTAAACAATAGCAAATGTCCTCAATGCCCCTGAGGCTAGACCTTAAAACCAGGAGTCAACAAATTACTCAGATTGGTCCTACAAATTAGCCAATAGTGTGACTTGTATGGTGGTTCCCACTCGCATTGAGGGCATATAAAAGGCCCTCTTCAGGGAAATTGTCCAACCTGAAGTCATCTACTCTCTTTCTTTTCCCAAGCACAACCTCAACAACCAACACCATGTATAGCTACTACAGAAACTACTATGGGGGCCGTGGCTATGGATGCTGTGGCTATGGAGGCCTGGGCTATGGCTATGGCTCCTGCTATGGCTGTGGGTTCCGCAGACTGGGCTGTGGCTATGGCTGTGGCTATGGATATGGGTCCCCCTCTCTCTGTGGCTATAGATATGGATATGGGTCCCCCTCTCTCTGTGGCTATGGATGCGGCTCTGGCTATGGTTACTACTATTTAAGACGCCATGGGAGACTCTCATGCTTTACACCTGGACTTTGGGATTCACCAATCTGAACCCCACATGTTCTGAGCTTTATGATTGGGTGACAACTATCTTACACCACAAGTTTTTGATGTGATTTTGCTGAAGACTTGCCTTCTGATGCCTTCCGGATCTGATACTCCAAACTTTTCCTTTCCTGAATTTAACTCATGACAAGAGGAAGAATGTGAAATTCATCCTGTGAACTCCTGTGTGGTCTTTCATAGGGATTTTCTGTTAGAGATCTTGCATTTTGATTTTGATACAGGGTCTTTTTTTCTGTTTTTCTAATAAACTTATTCAGTCTGCTATAACAATCCTGATTTTCTTTTCATTTAATACTCAGTACTTATCATTTTAGCTTTTTTTATTGTTTGCATTAAAGGAAATAATCACCTTATTTAAGGGATATCTTCTTTTTATGTTTCTAATTCAATTGCTCTACCAAATCCTTGATATGTGACATAAAGAAAGTAACAATCTTTGTAGCCCTCAGTTTTCCACTCTGGTTAAGCAATAATGATACATGTTATTTTGGGTTATTGTTAAGATAAACAAAATAATATTTGTCAATTTAGTTAAGCATTACCTGAAAACACTATATATTCCAAGTGCTTTTACATTGAAACTTTCATCTACATGAAATTCTTTAGAAGATATGAGTGTTGACTCATAATTCCTGATTCTAATCTTTGATTTGGGTGTGTTTAAGCAAGAACTGTTCCTTATGCTTGTCTAGAGGTAGAGAAGTTCAAATCTACCTGGCCTGTCTCCATCTAACTTTTACACGTCTTGCTATGGTTTACAAATTTGTTTTAAAAAGGTGACATTTCTAAAACCCATTAGGTATTTATATCTAGAGCCATTTCATGGCATTCTCCATTCTTATTTGCCCTGAGATATTTCTTTCTTGTGATTTGCGTGGTTTCACAGTTGTATTGCAATTACTTGCCTTTCCACTAATTTTCTGTGACTCATATATTTGTAAACTTGGCAATTATCTTTTCTTGAAATGGGATTTCTAGATCTTGGGCGTGAATGAGTTTAAGTGCTGTATTTAGTTTAAAGTAATGAATGTGCCCCAATTCATGTCCACAGATTCACAGTTTAAAATTGTTAACCTCACAAGAAGGAATTAAGATCCCCAAAAAGATCAAACTCCCAAAGAGACCATTTTTTTCCTCAAAGTATGCCTTATGAGGACGTGTCTTCCTATTTACTTTCTTCTTGAAGCTTAAAATTTTTGTTTAATATGAAGTGGAAATTGGATTATCTATGCTTACACATCTCAAAAAATAGTGGATTTTAAAACTCTTTTGGCTTTCTTGGTAAGCCATAATAGCTGGACACAAGCAACGCCTTAGATATAGACTCACAAGCCAAGACTGTTGTTGATTATGATTTCCCAAGATCAGCCCCTGGCACGTGTTTTAATGTTACCTAAAATTGATTAACATTCTTAGCAGCTCTAACATATTGAGTTTGCTGTTAAGTACCACCATTATCATCCCCAAATGAACATCCATTTGTACTCACATTGTTTTATTCACTTTGAAGTCTTCAAATTATGAACATCTCAATTGAAATTGAAATATGCAGGATTCTTTCACACTTTATCTTGTTCCTTATTTGTGTCTCTCTTATCCTACAGTGAAAAACCTCTACCTCAACAACATCATTCTGTTTACTCTATCCAACAATATACACAAAATAGTTCCCAAATCACCACACTAAAACGTAAAACATAGGTCTACCTCTTACTAGCTTGGGACACTTGGCAAATATTGTAACCTCCTTGGAATTGGTATTCTTACATAAAAATTAAATATAATGATGGAACCTACCTTCTAGAGTTGTTATAAACATTAAATATGTTAAAATATGTAAAGCACTTAGAACAATGTTTGATATTTATTGTATCACTTTTTACTCTTGCAACCATGGTTTATTTTCTGAGTCTTTGCATATAAAAAATAAGTTTCTGTCAAACTTGTTCTATGCTGCTTATGAAATTTATATGCCAAAGCTCTGTATAATAATTTATATTTATAATATAAATAATAATAATAATTAAGTAGCATTTACTAGCTGTTTACCATAGGACAGTCACTTGCCAAGTCCTTTATGTACCTTATCTCATATAAGCCTCAGAACAACTCTATGATGTATTAAAATTATCCCTAGTTTACAGGTGAATAAAAGCAAAGAAGAATGAAGTAACTTTCTTACTGGCAGGTTTAATGTGGTAAAGATGTCTCATAACCACCTGTTTGCTATCTCTGTGTATATTGATATAAAATATTGTTGGTTTTTTCCTGCTTGGATATTTACAAGGATTTTTTTCCCCTACTAAATGCAAAAGAATCTCCCAGGATGCATTTAGTTACTGGTATCATTTAGTTGTTATCGACCAATATTAAATGAAAACATATCTGATGATCAAGTTTATTTTTAACTCTTCACCCCAATAAAAAGTCTTCCATTACATTTTTCCTTCCTCCTTTATTGTCTACCTGCCACTTTATTTATGAAATTTCAACTCTCCTGTATTAGACATCTAGAATCTTTGACACACATCTGTTACTTACTTGGCATAATTTTTATCTTTTCTTGCTTTTGCTCCAAATATTAGGAGAACTTCTCAATCTCTTGCTCCCATCTCACCTTACGTTTAATTTTCTACCTTCAATAAATTCAATACATTTTTATGACAAGTATATATTTCTTCTTTTTAGATTTTGCTGTTTGCTTGTATGCTTGCTATAGCTTTATCCATTCTGTGGCTCTTATACATTATGAATTTTAGAATTAAAAAAAAATGTGCTAAATGATTCTCCTTCTTTTGCAGTAGCACTATTTTGATAGGTCGCCTCATTCTGAGTCCTTAGATTGATCTTTTGATTTTGACAGCTTGTTCTTTTCATACGGTTTTATTCTTAAGAAGAATGATCTACAGGGGGCGCTGGCCCAGTGGCATAGTGGTTGGTTCGTGCACTCTGCTTTGGCGGCCTGGGGTTAGCAGATTTGGATCCCGGGCGTGGACCTATGCACCGCTCATCAATCCATGCTGTGGTGGTTCATATACAAAATAGAGGAGGATTGGCACAGATGTTAGCTCAGGTCCAATCTTCCTCAAAAAAAAAAAAAAAATGATCTACATACTCAGTACCTGGGCTATAGATTTGTTCCATCAGAACTTACGTATTTTCATATGCAAATCTTTCATACACAGACAACTGAAAAGAAAAATGTTTAGATTTCTAATTTTATTTGGCTGATTTACCAATACTCATTCTCAAGGGAGACCTTATAGTGTGAGCAAGTGTTGGTAGTCGTTTCCAACACTACAGAAAAGATGCTATTGTTCCTGTTTATTGTGGCTGTTTTGCTGATTTCCGCTACCATGTTAGTGATGTTCTACTTCAGCTTCCTTCCATTTTCTCTCTAGATGAATTTTTCTTTCTTATACATAGAATCTTAAGCTATTCACCTTTTCTCTCATCCAGTCTTGCCAAAATATCACGAGGAAGTACTCTCAAGATTCTTGCATACACGTGGCAATACTTGCATATATATGGTACCCTTTATTAGTTTCTTTCAGTATTATAGATTTTTTAAACTATAATTATTATCCTTCCTCCTTGTCTGAAAATATTTGGAAACTTGGTGAATTGAAATTATTTTTTGATCACATATTTGGTCCTAAAGTCAATATAAATTCTATGTTTTTTTAAATATATAGTTTGATTGAATATTTAATATCTGCGCATTATAACGATGTTGAGTCAGTCAATGTTCCTGGTCACCAAGAACAGAACAAATATCAGATATTGAATAAATAAAAGAATTAACTAGTCCTAAGGCCCAAGAACCAGGGCAGGAGAAGATGGATATCCTGCTTAGGCAGAGAGCAAATTTGTCCTCTCTCCACTCTTTTAATTCTATTCAGGCCCTCAATGGATTGGATGATGCCCACTTACATTGGTGAGGGCAATCTTTGCAATCTTCTTTACTTAGTTTCTGGACTAAAATGCTAATCTCATCTAGAAATACCCTCACAGACACATCCAAAATAATGTTTTACCAGCTCTCTGAGCATCCCTTAGCCCAATTTGACACATATAATTAACCATGACAGCATGGAATGGCAGAGATTATTGCCGCAGTTAAAGATTTATAGGGTGTAGGAATCATGGTACCTATCATATGTACATCTAATTCATTAGTGTTCTTCCTGCAAAAGTCAGAGTTTTTGGCAAACTCTCATGTGAGAGTTGCAGTACAGATCTCCAGGGTTCTGAAGTAAGACATACTGTGGCAGAATACATTCATAGCTCAAAAAGAGGCTCCTGACCTACTAAGCCAGTAGAGACTGAGCATCTCTCACTATGCAGCATCAAATGACAATATGAGCTGATCATCATGACTGGGGACTCTCAGATCCACCAAGCCGTAAGTTTTGGTGGACTTAGCAGCAGGAATCTAATGTTAAGTGGTAATAGATTCAGGATCAGTCAGAGCAGGCGCAAAGGTCATGAGTGAGTTAACACTTGTTATTGACCTCTGTAGCACTAAAGCTTTTCATAAGCTCACTTCTATAGCCCCATGGGGGCATTCATATGACCAAATGGCAGAGCAAGAATATATCCAGGCTCAATTTGTTGGCATTAGCTGAAAATGGACTACTGTTGCACTACTACCCTGCCAAGAATGGCTCTGAGAGAGAATAGTCAGGGAAAATATTCCCAGTGGACAGAACTTTAATGCAGCATACTTGATCGTTAGTTTTATGTGGAGGGAGATATGGTCTGAGGTAAGAGTATACAAAGACATCTGGACAGTTACTAATGGTTTGGTTAGTTGTTCAGGGATCTGGAAGGAATACAGTTAAACAAAGAGGCTGGGGAGGAATTGTGTAGACGGACATATTGGAGTGGATAAAAATTATGTAGATAATTGTGTTTGATGTCAGTTTCCACCAGGGTCCATCCACAACAGAGGAGGTACTAAAAAACCAGGTGGACGGTGACTCAGCCACTGATGTCTAACAGCTTCTGTCACCTGCAAACCCAGGACATGTGCAATGGACTCAAGGATAGAGTAGCCACAGTGGCATAGACGGCCTCCTTTTACAAAGATGATCTAGCTAATATTGGAGCTGAACATCCAATTGGGAAGCATCAGAGAATTTCACTGAGCCCTATGTGGGCTGCCACACTTAGAGAATACCAACCAACTCTTGATGGCAATTTGATTTTATCAGACTCCTTCCACATAGATGGAAGCTGCTATTTAATGGGAATGATAGATATTTTGGGTATGGGTTTGCTTTTCCTATCCACAGGGGTATGACCAGCACCAACATCTAAGATATGTAATGTCTTATTTATAACCATAGAATTCCAGTATAACATTGCATTGGACTGAGGCTCTCTCTTAATTGAGAAGTTGAAATAATGCATCCACTTCTATGGGATCTATTAGTCTTAGCACATACCACATCAACCAGTTGAAATGGCTTCTTAAAATGCAGCTAATGAGAGACTATAAGGACTATACTCTGTGGTATTTGGTACTGTCTTTACAATGTAGAATATATTTTTTAACCAAGGGAACTCTGTCTCTATTATCTAGAATATACAGATCTGAAAAGAATATGCGGGGGTAAAATTGTTCTCTTTTACCTTCAGTCTCTGGGACTCAGTGAATTAATCTAGAGTTTTTCCTACTTGATGATAGTGGTTTTACATGCCAGTAGATCAGCAGGGAAATAAATTACTATACTGATTATTATGAAGAGATACAAGTTCTTCTATATAGTGGGAGTATGAAAGTATATGTGAGAAATTCACGACACCTACTGGGGTATGTTCTGGTTGCTTCCATTCTTAAAAGACTACAGTCACACAAGGGCACAGGAACTGAGGGCTCAGACTTCTCAGGGATAAAGTTTTAGTTTATCCCCCCAGGCAGGCTACCTAGGCCAGCAGAGATGCTAGCAAAGGAGGAGACAATGTACAATGGGTAATAAAGGACAGAGAGGACGAATGTCAATTAGTGCTTAGAAACCAACTTGCTGCTGAAAAGGGACTTCGGCTTGTCTCATTAATCTTTTCGTTGCTGTTTACTTTTGTTTTGTTTTTGAGAATTCACGACCAGCTGTTGTCTTTAAGGAGAGGTGATAGAAGAAGGTGAACATAACACGAGATATGACTTCATCTGAGTGGTGCGAAGACTGAACTTGTTGGTGCCTCATCAATACACTCTCTGCATTCATCACTTCAGGCATGCTAATGGCTTCCTATTGCAAGTTGTTGAGATTCTCAGAATGAAGTCTTTCTCCCTTCAAGTGCCAATGAATTAATGTCCCTGGAGCAGACCTTAGCTGATAGAAAGGCGGCAACTATGCAGCTACACACACATACACACGCACACACACACACACACATTCTTACACTCAGAAATGAAGATGAATAAACATAAAAAATATTCTATATGCTTGCAAATAAACATATTTAATGAGACATAAATTAGAATTTTCCCAAATATATATTAAGATTGGATTTATGCAAAAATAAATGATTTTTCCCCAGAAAATCATTGGCTATTTCAGATAATTAATGAATTGGTGACTCTTGTATCATGGGTAGCCTAGGATTTAGATGTTAGTGTTAACATAGAAAATAATACTAGTATAATAAAGGATCCGTATATAATAAGAATAAATATCCAAGGGATCAACAATCTAGAATATCTCAATAAAAGCGAGAACACCAGTATTTTCCAAAGCAGCATGGGTGGTAGCAGGCATATCTATGGCCACCATAGCCATAGCCATAGCCATAGCCACAACCCAGGCCATGGTAGCCATAGCCCAGGCCACCATAGTAGTTGCCATAGTAGCACATTGTATCAGGAGTGCAGGATTCAATTGAGGAGCAGAATCAGTTCCTTGAGTTTAAATTTCATGATCTGCATGGGACCTTTTTTTTTTTTTTTTTTTTTTGTGAGGAGATCAGCCCTGTGCTAACATCCGCCAATCCTCCTCTTTTTTTGCTGAGGAAGACGGCCCTGGGCTAACATCTGTGCCCATCTTCCTCCACTTTATATGGGACGCCGCCCAGCATGGCTTGCCAAGCAGTGCGTTGGTGCGCGCCCGGGATCCGAACCAGCGAACCCCGGGCCGCCGCAGCGGAGCGCGCGCACTTAACCGCTTGCGCCACCGGGCCGGCCTGCATGGGACCTTTTAAACAACCTGAGCGATATGCGGGAAAACCACAGGCAAGATTGACTCACTTTCAAACTAATTGACATTTTAAAAAATCTCAAGATTTCCTCATAACCAATATATTAAGGACTCTTGCTATTGAGTCAGGTGCCTTTAGTACAAAATTTGTCTCCTAATTATACAGTATTTGCTCACTTGAGAACCCAGCCTCCATTAGATCTTATGAGCAATGTAAGCCTCACCTCTATTTATTATTATTATTATTGATTTTATCTTTTTAAGATGAGATAGGTGATTTTATTTTTTGAATTTTGTTGAGGAATAACTGACAAATATAATGGTGTATATTTAAGGTCTACAACATGATGATTTGATATACATATTCATTGTGGAATGCTAACCAAGATCAAGATAATTAATACATTCATCACCTCACATGGTTAACTCCTTTTTGTGTGCGTGGTAAGAATGCATAAGATCTACTCTCAGCAACTTTAATCATACAACTCTATTATTAACTATAGTCACCATGCTGTACATTAGATCTTCAGAATTTATTCTTATAACTGAAAATTTGTACCCTTTGACATACATCACCCCATTTACCCCTCCTCCCAGCCCCTAGCAAACACCATTCTATTCTCTGAATGGAATGAAATAGGCATTTTTTTTTTTTTAAGATTACACATATAAGTGATACCATACTGTATTTATTTTTCTCTGTCTGGCTTATCTTACTTAGCATAATGCCCTCAGTTTCATCCATGTTATCACAAATGGCAGTATTTCCTTCTTTTATGACTATGTGCCATTTACCTTCATGGACCTTAGACATGGAAAGGAAATATTTATTCTGCTAGAAATCTCTGTTTAGAAAGCTATTTTACTTTGTTGATTTTTTTCCATTTTTTTTCACTTATTCTTCATATCTCTGTTATGAACCCACTGTATGCCAAGTATTAATTTTAAGCATATGGGATGGAGAAATGAAAAGGTAGATGAAGTCCTTCTTCTCACGATACTTACATTCTTCATTGAGGGGAAGTCAGTGAGAGACAGACAATAGGCAAGTAAATTCTGAAATAAATACAGTAAATTCTGATAGGGATGAGTACTTTAAAAACGATAAAAACCAATGACTTGGATAAACTTAATTGCTACTTGGGGGAGTTAATTTTAAATTGAGTGGTCAGAGAAGACATATCTGAAGAGACGGCACTTTGCTACCTAAATGAAGAGAAGGATTCAGCCATTCCTGCTGCTGTTTCCAGAAAGAAGGATCAGCAGTACAAAGACAAAGGTCTTAAGGAATGGAACAACTTGATCTGTCTACGATGCTGAAGAGCCACTGTGTTTGGAGCATGACAAATGAGAAAGAAAATGGTAGGAGATGATGTCAGAGAGATAGGATAGGTTATTGTAGGATATTCCTTCTAAATGCAATGGGAAGTCTATGTAGGTATGCTCCAGGGGAAGGCCGTAATTTGATTTTTTTGAGCCATGAGATTGAGATATTGGAAGAGAATATATTTGGTGTCATGAGGGATCATGGTCTCTGTCTTGGTGATGTTAAATTTCTGATGACTATTAAACATAAAAATTGAATTATCAAGCAGACAGTTGAATATCCCTCTATAAAAGAGTGAAGCTAGAGAACATAGGAAGGCCAAGAACATAGCTCTCAGATTGAGGTCAAGTCATGGAGCAGATAACGAATAAAATCCTGAAAAGGTGAAGTTGGAGGCAAAACGAGAGTATGATGTATTGGATACTGAGAGAGAGTCTCTCAGAAAAAGAAGAGTTCAATTGACCTGAATTTTGTTTCAGAGCTTCAGTAAAACGAAGACAAAGAAACAAATCACATTTGGATTTCACAGGACTTGACAGGAGCACTGTCAGTAAAGTGATGGGTCAAAAGTCCAAGTGTTTGAGAGAAAAGAAGATGAGACAATGAAAATAGTAATCTTAGAAAAACATTTTTGCAATTTTCTATTAAGAGGAACAGTGAATTAAGGAAGCATCTTGGAAAACTAAAGGGAGTTTTCTTGGGCAAAGATTTGTTTGTTATTTGTTTCGCTTTTCACGGGAGATAATTAAACATTAATTATATTTCAGAATATTAGGGCAGCAACATTTTTTAAAAAAATAGAATTCCATGGTATATAGATAGGCAGAAGACAGGATTTTTAGGGCAGTGAAACTATTCTATATGATACTACAATGGTGAATACATGACATTATATATTTGTTAAAACCCACAGAATATACAACACCAAGAATGAGCGCCAATTTAAACTATAGACTTTTAGTCATAGTAATGTGTCACTGTAGGTTCATTGGTTGTAATAAATGCACCACTCTGGTTTTCAATGTGTCAGTAGTTAGGGAGATTGTCTGTGTGTGTGGGGACAGGGAGTTTATGGGAATTCATTGCATTTTCTCCTCAATTTTGCTGTGAACCTAAAACTGCTCTAAAAATAATTTTTACTGAATAAAAAAAGGAATGCCATGGTAAATAAAGCACTCATTGTCTGATTAGAATAAATATTCCTCAAGTTCTTCCTAAAGGATCAAGAATTACTGAAAACAAATTCTAAAAGAATTGCCTCATAAAATTTTATGTTAGGACGTTGAGTTATGTGATAGATGGTACCTTTCACAATCATTTTAACCAGTTACAGAACTACCTGATGAATGATTATTTTGTTCCCTAATACTGTTTAGTCGTTTTCCTTTCTGGTCCATGAACTTATACAGTGTATAGGACTTAAGTCTAAGAAATGAATGGCTATCACATTATTTCAACTAGTGGTCATTAAAAAATAATTCTCAGTTGAAAGATTACTGATTGATGAGTCTAAAGTAGGATAATATGAAGCAACTGACATTTCCTATAGGGAAAAATTTAAAGTGATATAGTTGATATTTCCTAACAGTTATTATCTCAATGAAGGAGGGACTGAAATAATATGTAACCATAATAATGTGTCTAGTTTACAGAAATACACTTATCAATAAAAATAAATACAAAATGCATTTAAAAAGGCGTGTTAAATGGATAAATGATTGTGTTTGATCTGATTATAAGCAGGAAAACATTGTTCTGTTACATTAAGAGGTTATTTTCTCTTGATTAACGTAAATTACTTGTCAAAGCAGAGGAATTGAGTGAATTCCAAATATCTTGTGTTCTGACTTCCAGAGGAGCGTTCACTGAAGTGCAGATGGTTTCCCGGTCTTGAAACTTCTTCACTGCTCCATAACCCAAACCCACCCTCTTTGACTGTGCTTGGAGATTATATGAAGAGGGACATAATAACAATCTTTGAACACAGAACATCACTGGAGTGTCACCCTGGTCATTGATTATGGATATGTCTGCATAATCACACCTCCTTCTTGAATCTTCCCACAGAAATCAAATCCAGTTGTTTTTAGACAATAACAGGATTCCCTTGGTTTTGCTGTGCCTCCTAATAGCCTGGATTATCATAGTGAAAACAGTGAAACAAAAAAAAAAAGTCAATGATTATTCAAGAGAGTTCTGTGTGCCTGATTAAAAATAGGTTACCTATTTAACATTGTGTGTCTTTAAAGAGAAACTTACCTTTGTCTAATGGGTAAAATCAAATACCTGAAGGAAAAAAAATCAGTTAGAGTATTAGCTGATTATTGCGTATCCCTAAATGTGAACAGATGTCCCTGTTCACTAGTGAGAAATTACAAACAAACAAACAAAAAAAGAATCTTGGAAAGCACTGACATTTCAGATGTAATAAAGCCCATAAGCACATAATTAGCAAAAAATTCTTAAATTTCTCAAAAGTTAAAAAATGGTATCATTTGAAAATGGCAATTGATAGAAGTCTCAATATAATGGAATGTATTATTATCATTTCTTGTAGAGGTAGGCTCTGCACAGAAATTGGAATCTATAGAAGAAACTATATTTAGCGTCCTGAAGAAGAATTAGGCATATAAGAATATAATAATAATTTGTATAAGTAAAAAAACAGAGATACCGTTGGCTCAGGCTGGTTCTTCAAGAAATTTTAGTAAGCTGGCTCTTTGTTAATTCTGTTACAGAAGTGAATGAGTGTTGCAATTTTCTATGCTGCGTCTTTTCATAGGTGGAGAGAGAGCTGAAACCCTGAAGAGGAAGAATTGTTTCAAAACAAGGTAGAAGCAAAACTCATTGGTTAAAAATGAGACCTATTGGTTTTGGAAAGACAAGAAGAATATGGATTTTATTTTGTGCCAAGGGCAAGTCAAAATTGGCCTGCTGCAATGCTGCTTTTTGAAATGATGCATGTTTATTGAAGTTAAAATGAAGATGTGATATAATACAGACATTTGTATGTATGACTGTCCTCTTTCATTATTGGCACTGAATTGTTTCAGGGGGTCCTGAGTGGCCCAATAAAACTAGCTTCCCTAATACCTCTGAAGCTTTATCTTATGGTTGACTAATTAGGTTACTCATAAGATTAGCCAATGGTGTGATTTGTGTAGTGGTTCCCACCCACAGTGAAGTCATATAAAAGGCCTTCTGCAGGGGAATTGTCCAGACTGAAGTCGTCTACTCTCCTTCTCTATCCAAGCACAACCTCAACAGCCAATACCATGTGTGGCTACTACAGAAACTACTATGGGGGCCGTGGCTATGGATGCTCTGGCTATGGAGGCTTGGGCTATGGTTACGGAGGCCTGGGCTGTGGCTACGGCTCCTGCTATGGCTGTGGCTTCTGCAGACTGGGCTGTGGTTCTGGCTATGGCTCCCATTCTCTTTGTGGCTGTGCCTATGGATGCAGCTCTGGCTGTGGCTATGGATGCAGCTCTGGCTATGGCTCTGGTTTTGGCTACTCTTATTGAGGATGCCACAGGAGACTTTTATCTTCCACACATGTAACATCATGATTCATCAGCCCTGAATCCCATGCCCTTGTGTTACCACACTAGGTGGGCTAATTCTGATGTGATTTGCTGATTACCTACAATCTGATGGTCCCTATCTTGATCCACTACCCATAGCCACTTATTCTCAAACTTTGGTTTCATGAAAAATGAGAGAATGTGATATTCTCCCCCTGAACCCACTTATCTCCTTGTACGAGAGTGAAGCAGTCACTGGTGCTGTTTGATAATTCGTGCAATATTCTGTTTACCAGTGTTTCTAATAAAGTTGGTTAACCTGAAATAAACCTTTGTAAATAGAATTTATTTTATACTTTTTGGACTTTTTATTTGCTTGATTCCAAGAAAGACTGCAATTGCCTGTTTATGACATATATTTTCCTACTATTTCTACTTCTGTTGCTCTACCAGTTCTAGATTTGTTACCTTCTAAAAAGTATTTTAATATTTGTAAATTTCCTCCTTTGTTGCTGTAAGTTTTCAGACTAAATGAGATAGCATTTGTCAATTAGTTTTTTGTTGCTTAGGGCATGGTAAATATTCTGCATATTTTTTCCCACCAGAAATCTCCATCTACAAAGTTCCATGCCTCCCCAAGTCTTTTTTTTATGTTTTATTTTTAAATTACAGGCAGAAAAATTCACTCTCTTGATGTATAGTTCTGTGATTTTGAAAAATGTATGGTGTTGTGTTACAATCACCACAATCAAGATTCAAACAATGCCATCACTCTCCCCAAAATATCCCGCATGCTTTTTTTTTTTTTTGTGAGGAAGATCAGCCCTGAGCTAACATCCATGCTAATCCTCCTCTTTTCTTTGCCGAGGAAGACCAGCTCTGAGCTAACATCTATTGCCAATCCTCCTCCTTTTTTTCCCTAAAACCCAGTAGATAGTTGTAGGTCGTAGTTGCACATCCTTCTAGTTGCTGTATGTGGGACGCGGCCTCAGCATTGCCAGAGAAGCGGTGCGTCAGTGTCTGCCCGAGATCCGAACCCGGGCCGCCAGTAGTGGAACGCATGCACTTAACCGCTAAGCCACGGGGCGGCCCCTGTCTGCTTTTTTAAAACTCTTTTGCAGTCATTCCTTCCCCATACTCCTGAATCCTGGTAATAACTGATTGTTCTATATCCCTATACTTTCACCTTTTCCAGAAGGTTTTATTGTGTTGGAGGTCCCCAACACCACTCTCACTTTTGGTGATTTGTTGGAAGGACCCATGGGACTTAGTATATAATTGTGTTCATGGCTAAGACTTATTATAGCTAAGTAGTAAGCATACATAGCTAGACAATAAGGGGAAAAGACCCAGGCAAATTCTGGTGGTGTCCATGTGTAGACATCCTTATGCTCTTTCTCTCCACACAGAGCTCATTCTTTCCTCGGTAGCAGAGATCAAGCTTTCTGTGTGTGATATTCCTGTTCAAGGAAGCCCATTGGAGACCCAATTCCCAAGAATTTAACTGTAGACAGATCAAAAAGGTACCAGTACTATTCCAGATTCTTGGAAGGAAAACATGTTCAGCAAAAACCACATTGTTTGTACAAACAGTCTAGGTGCAGTGAACCAATCTTATTAGTTAGGAAATGGGGGGAATACTTCTGAAATGTAAGTTCCCAGATTTGGTATCAGAGTAAAACTGATTTCATAAAATGAGTGGAGAAGTGTTCCCTCCTCTTTTTAAATTCTTTCTTTCTTTCTCTGTCTCTCTCCCCCTCTGTCTCTCTTCAGAGAGATTCCATAGAGTTGATATTATTTCTTCCTTACATGTTTGGTGGAATTCATCAGTGAAATTATATGAACCAGGAGTTTTCATTGTTGGAAGGATTTTAATCACAAAACATATTTTTTCATTAGTTGTGTGGCTATTCAGGTGATCTATTTCCTTTTGAGCAAATTTTGGCATGTTTTGCCTTTTAAGGAATAGATCCATTTTATCTAAGTTGTCGAATTTATGGGCATGATATTGTTCTTTATGTTCCCTTATTGTCCTTTTGGTGATTGTAGGGTCTGTAGTGATGCACCTCTTTTATTCCTACATTTGGTAAAATGTGTCTTCTCTCTTTTTTTTTTTGTCAGACTTCCTAGATGTTTATCAATTTAATTGAACTTTTCATAGAGTCAGCTTTTGGTTTCATTTATTTTCTGTTTTAAATTATAATGATTCCAACTGTTAGCTATATTATTTCCATTTTTGTTTTTTTGTACTTCTTTACTAATTATTTTGGATGAATCTTGAATTATTGATTTGAAACTTTCTTCTTTTTCAATATAAAATTGATTGCTATAAATTTCCCTTTAAGCATTGCTTTATTTGCATCTCAAATTTTTATACCTTTGATTTTCACTTTTATTCTGTTTAAAATATTTTTAATATTCTTTGAAATTCTCTCATAGACATACACATATATGTATATTTGGAGTGATTTTCTTATAAACAATATATAGATGGGTCTGATTTTAACCAATTTGACAACCTCTGTCTTAACTGTGTATTTAGATATTTACGTGTTGTTTAATTATTGATACAGATGGAATTAGTTCTACTATTTTATTATTTGTTTCTGTTTTCTATTTCTCAGTTTCCACTTTGCTGACTTATTTTGTATTATTTGAATATTTTTAATATTAGAGTTTAATTTATCTAGTGGCTTTTTGGCTATACCTTTTTATTTTTTAGTGGTTATCTAGGATTTGCAACATACATAACCAATTTTTGACAGTATTCTCAGAGCTGATATTTTACTACTTTAACCAAAAGGCATAAGCCTTAAAAACTTACATGTCTCTTTACCACTGCCTCTTCCTGTTACACTTGTCATATATATTATATCAATAGACCTTCAATCCCCCTCATTCAATGGCATAACTTTTTGCTTTCAGTAGTTATATGTATTTTAAAAAACTTAAGAGAAGAAAAATAATTTATTTTATTTCTCCAAATGTTTACAATTTTCTACTGCTTTTTCTTTATTTATGAAGTATCAAGTATCCCTTTAGTATTATTTTGCTTTAGCATGAAAAACTTCCTTGGGTATTTCCATTAGAAAATGTCTCCTGGACACAAATTCTTACTTTTCCTTCATTTGAAAAAGTTTTTATTTCACCTTTGTTCCTGAAGGATATTGTTGTTGGGTATAGAATATTGGGTTCTTTCCTACCAGCACTTTAGGTATGTTTTCCACTGTCTTTTGGACTCTATTGTTTCTGATGAGAAATCCACAGTAATTTCATCTCAAGGATTGATTGGGGAAGGATCCCTTTCCAAGCCACATTGTTGTTGGCACAATTCAGTTACTTGCAGATTGTGGGACCAAGGGCCTCAGTTTCTTGCTGGCTATTGACCAGAGGCCACTTTCAATTTCTTCCCAAGTGGGCTTCTCCATTGGGCAGCTCACAATATATCTGTTTGCTCAGTCAAAGCCTGCAAAGAAGCAAGTATGTAAGAAAGATGGACATTTTGATAGTATGTTAACATAATCATGGAAGTAATATCCTATTACCTTTCTATATGGGTTAGAAACATGTCACACTCAAGGAGAGAGGATAATACAAAGATGTGAATATCAGTAGGTGAGGGTAATTGGGGGCCATCTTAGTCTATACACTACAGCATCTCTCAGTTGTCTTCTCCCTTGAGAATTGATCACAATTACTAGTTCTCTGTATGTAATATGATTTTGAATTGTATCCTTTGAATATTACAGTGTGATTCTCCAGATCTTGTTAAAAATCTTAAGAGAGTATTATATGTTGTTGTTGTTTTCTTTGAGTAGGAGATTAGCCTGGTAAGATTCATTTCACTACAATTTCTGTCTCATATTCATGATTGACTATGTTATACATATCAAAGCCAAAGAAGGAAGCTAAAGCTTGAAGGTAAGGTTTCATACATTTGGCTATATTTATCTAATATGTTCTCAGGCTGCAATATCTCCTGTCCGTGATGAACCCATAAAAATTAGTGTCAAATAACTTGCTGAAATGTTGACATTAACCCATGTCCGTGGCAGATTCTAAATATTTTAAATAGGGCAACTGGGCAACCTGAACCATGTTTCTTTCCCCTCTACTCCTAAATGCAATTTTCCTTTCCTGATATAAGTGGTTGATAGGGCCTGTGAGCAACTGGAAGTAAGTGAAGACTAGGGCTCTGTTTGGAGTCTAGTGAAAAGAATTAATATAGGGCTTTCTGCATTGTAGGTTTGGCAAACACCTGAAAAAATAATCCCATATATCCTATCTAAGCACTATAAATGAAAATGCTTGACAATATCAGCACTCATAGATCTCTGATCACATAGGGAAAGGTCAACTTCAGGACATCATGCCAGGTCCCTGTTGAGAGTGGAGGCAGCCTGAAGTACCAACTGAAAGACTATATCGGTCTATAGAGCAAAAAATATGAAGAGCTAAAATCACCATAAGAAAAAAATGTATTTCCCTCTTTTTAACAGACCAAACTGAGATTTACAAAGGTCACAGATTTTTCTGAAGTCATAAATCTAGAAATCAGTACAGTAAAGAGAAATATTGAGAAAAAAGTATTTCCCAAAGTAGTTGTTACCCTACTAACAATCAAAAAGACAAAGGCATACTCTGTCTAATAAATGAATAGAAGTGAAAATAGTTTTCTCTTCCAGATTTATCAGGAAATTCAAAATTTATTAGGAAAACGGACAAGCAAATTTAGCAAAAAATTACAAAAATAGGAGCTATATCAACATCATCTTGATGTAGAGGAATGTGAGTTCACAGGATGAATTTCATACTCTCCCAGATATCAAGTGGCATCAGATCCAGATATCAGGCATTTAGGAAATCATATCAGAAGTTTGCAGTATAGTGTAGAATAGACATCACCTGAGGGTGAGGCACAGAACTTGTGGGTTTCAGAACTAGTGAATCATTAAGTTAAGGTTCAGAGAGTGAGAGTCTCCCATGGTGTCCTTTAACAGTAGTAGCCAAAGCTGGAGCCATAGCCAGAGTTGCCTCCATAGCTGCAGCCACAGAGAGAGTGGCAGCCATATCCATAGCCACAGCCCAGTCTACGGAGGCCACAACTGTACCAGGGGCCATAGCTACAGCCCAGACCTCCATAGCCAGAGTATCCATAGCCACGGCCCCCGTAGTAGTTTCCACAGTAGCCACACATGGTATTGGTTGGTGAGGTTGTCCTCGGGTAGAGACGGAGAGTAAAAGTGTCATCTGTACATTTCTCCCTGCAGAGGGCTTTTTATATGCCCTAAGTGTGGATGGGATCCAGCACATGTGCTCATATCATTGGCTAATTTGCAGGACCAATGTGAGTAATTTGTTGACTCCTGGTTTTAGGCATGGCTTCATAAGCGATGAGGAAATCTGCTTTGTTTCACCACATCTGAACTAGTTTGTGGGCCATTAATGAGAATCAATTGTCTCATCCTCAAAGCCTTACTCAGGAGATCTTCAAATTATCCTTTGTAACCAATCTTTACGGTAAGAAATAGCATTTTTATTGACAAACTCTGACTTGCTCCAAACAATAATTTTACCTTGTTTTTATTGACATTCAACAGATCATTGTATTCTCCTTAACTTTGAACTTCTCCATCTGTTACCTCCTACTCCAAATGTATTATTTTCCTTTAGATATTCTTCATTTTCATGTGAGAGATGGCTTACTACTAAAATATAAGAAGTTATCACTCAGCTTCATGAGGTTTTTGACAAAAAGCAAATAGTTTGAAATATTGGAACACCAGGCCTGAGAAAACTAGACTTTTCTTTCACATTTACAATAATATTTCTTAAACTTTTACCACTCTATTTTTAAAGTATGAAAATTTTCCCCAAGGTTTCAAATTTATGTCCTGAATCTACAGTCATAAAAAAAGAGTAAAGATGAAATTTTGTTTGATTTATGAAGTCACATTTTTATGAAATAATTTTTTAAAACTTTAGATATTTGTACTCTTTGTGATTTGACTGGGAAGTGAGTATGACATTTTTTTGTTTAAAACAGTAATACTGGCAGAGATATCTTTTCATGAAACCTACTAGATTTTCCCTAACAAACAAGTTCTTGGTAAAATATGTCATATTGTGGAAATATGAAAAACATATTATTATTATTTTTACTACAATGAAGGTCATGGTTGAATTCAATGATTAAGTCAAATAACACTGAACTTTTATGTTCCTAGTAAAATCAACTCTTAGGAGTCAGTAGAGCGTAGTAGTTAAAGCGTGTGTGACTCTATGTTTGCACATATTCACTCAAGTTTTCTTTAGGAAAAAGTTTTAATTTTATTTTTAATTAAATAGAAGCTTCTCTGAAAGCATATTTTAAAAATATATATTCATTTATCTCCACCATTTCTTTGTGTGAATGTATGTATATTGTGCGAGTGTTTGTGGGTTGTGTGCTCTTGTGTGTGTGTGTGTGTGTTTGTGCAGATGCTGCTCTTCTATTGGGGGGAGGGCACTTCTAGAGGTATCAAATCCTAGCTACTTGCAGGAAAAAAAGGTCCTCATTCTAAATGTCTCAAGGATGTGCAGTATGAGGCCACTAGCAGGACTGAAATGATTAAAGCAGAAGAATACGGCTGAGGCACCAACAAGTAGTTCCCAAGAATCTTGAGAGTGTTGTTTGCTGACATACCTTCAAAAAGATAGGATAAAAGAAAAACGCAATAGCTTAAGATTCTTTGTATAAGAAAGAAAATCTCACCTAGGGAGAAGACGGAAGGAATCTGAAGTAGAACATCAATAAACAGGTACATAAAATCTTTTACATGGTGTTAAAAATGACTAGCTCTACTCGCTGCACTAGTAAGTCTTCCTTGAGAATAATGGATAGTCCTAATTAGGCAAACTAAAATGAGAAAATCTAAATATTTTTCTTTAAAATTGTCTGCGTATGAGAGATTTACATATAAAGACACATAATTTCTGATAGAATAAATCTCTAGTCTCAGTAGTGGGTGTGTATAGATCACTTCTTTTCAAGAACAGAACCTTATGAAAGTAACTAGCTAGTCAAAATCAGGAGGTAAATCAGGGAACTCAGAATGAGCCTCTCTTTCAACATAGTGCTATTATAAGAGAAGGGAGAACACTTTAACATATTTAAAAAAATTTTAAAGTTCACTAATGTTTAAAAGCCATGTAATTTATAAAACTATAACAGGCATACCTACAAATGGCAAATCTGGAAAGAGGAAATATATATTTGTCATGAAAGAGTTGATTTCCAAATGTAAATGTTCATTATAGGCAAAAATATTAATATGAAGTGAGATGGGGGCAATTTCAGAAATTCTAGAATTTGGAATAAAAGTATAATAAGAAAATTATACAAAAACATAAGAGATGTGCATAAAAGATTAAGAGTAATGATGTGATTAGGTTCTTATATATTTCCATACTGATGAAGCTTCGTGATCTACAAATTGAAGAGAATTATTAATGGTAAAGAATTGCTGTATTTAAATCTGCTTCAGTTAGAGGAATATAGGTTCAATAAAATTTAAGGTAAATTAAAAAAAAGACTATTTTCTTTAGTTCTTGTCATAACCTAGATAAAGCCAGATATTTTGCCTTATAGAGGACATCAATAATAGAGGATCTCCTAAGGTCCAACATAGGAATTACCTCCTATGTTCTTCTGGTTTATTTGGCTCCTAAAAGGGAAGCCAACCTCTAGCCCTATGCTTTGCCTGTACAGTAGTCCCCCCTTATCCATGGTTTCGCTTTCCGCGGCTTCAGTTACCTGAGGTCAACTGTAGTAGGAAAATATTAAATGGAAAATTCCAGAGATAGACTATCCACAAGTTTTAAATTGAGCACCTTTCTGAGTAGCATGATGAAATCTCACACTGTCCCACTCTGTCCTGTCTGGGACATGAATCATTCCTTTGTCCAGTGTATCCATGGTGTACACATTGCCCACCCATTAGTCACTTAGTAGCCATCTTGGTTATCGGATCTATTGTTGTGACATCGCAGTGTTTGTGTTCAAGTAACCCTGATTTTACTTAATAATGGCCCTAAAGAGCAAGAGTAATGACGCCCCAATTGGGGTATGCCAAAGAGAAGCCATAAAGTGCCTCGTTTAAGTGAAAAGGTGAAAGTTCTCAATTTAATAAGGAAAGAAAAAAAATAGTATGCTAAGGTTGCTAAAATCTATGACCACTTTTATTACAGCCTATTGTTATAATTGTTCTTTTTTATTAGCAGTTATTATTGATAATCTCTTAGTGTGCCTAATTTATAAATTAAATTTTTAGTAGGTATGTATGTATAGGAAAAAACATAGTATATGCAGGGTTTGGTACCATCCACGGTTTCAGGCATCCTTTAACACAGGGGTCTTGGAACATATCCCCATGGATAAGGGGGAACTACTGTATGTATTTTCTGGCTCATGAAAGAGCCTGGAAGTTTCTACTCTTATTATAATGATAAAGGGTTATTTATAGTAGAAATCCATAAATTTAGACTGATATAAATAAATGAACAATCAAGTGGAAAGGAAAACATCCTTGTGGTAGAATGCCAGCTAATATATTTGGAAAAAACAAGGTTGAAAATCAGACAAGTCAGCATTTGCAATCTATCTTCATAATAAATAATATAGGCAAGAAAAATAAATAAATACTAAAACTAGTGGTAAATGTTGGGATATGAATATTTATACAGTTACAAAATATTTCTACCAAAATACTTCTTAATTGCTAAAAGAATAAGCAAGTTGAGAAATCTGGTACTCACCATATTGATCAAGTGACCAAAGTTATCACCATCAGTAAGGGAACAAATCAACTTCAGGTGCCTACCAACAGGGTACAATAAAAAGCAAACATCTGTTGATGGGCACTTGGGCTGCTTCTGAGCCGTGCCCATCAATGGATGAATGCATAAAGAAAATGTGGTATATATGTACAATGGAATACTACTCAGCCATCAAAAAAGACAAAATTGTGCCATTTGTGACAACATGGATGGACCTTGAGGGTATTATGCTAAGCAAAATAAGTCAGACAGAAAAAAACAAATACTGTATGACTTCATTCATATGTGGAAGGTAAACAAACAATCACATAGGTAAAGAGAACAGATTAGTGGTTACCAGAGGCAAAGGGGATGAGGGGAGGGTGAAAGGGTAAACGGGCACATATGTATGGTGATGGATAAAAACTAGTCTATGGGTGGTGAACACAATGCAGTCTATACAGAAACTGAAACGTAATAATGTACACCCGAAATTTACACAATGTTCTTTATTCGCTTGATGAAATACATAATCTTGTTCTAATCATGAGGAAACATGAGACAAATCCAAACTGAGGAATGCTCTAAAAAAACAATCTCCTGGAATCTACAAAAATATTAAGGTCATGGAAGAGACTAGACAGTATGACAACTGGGTGCATGACACGACCCTGGATTAGATTATTTTTCCAGAAGAGCATTATTGGAGCAGTTGATTCTTAGAATGAATATTGTGGAAAGGAAGAGGAGGAAGCAGATTTGGATAGAGGGGAAAGTTGAGTTGGCTCAGGCTTGATGGAGGCCTCAGGAGACCATATGGGAGATTCTGAAGTTGGGATGTCCCAGTAGAGTTGTTGGGGTTGAGGCAAGAAGGTGTGTCATTATACCCCTACACTGATTGATTAGTTGAGACTGGCTGCATGTAAGAGGCATAACCTTGTGTGAAGGGTGCTCTTTGGCTGAAGCAGTCCTGTTGAGGGCTGATAGCTGAAGGCACTCTGCCTGGAACACCCTTAACAGCTGAGAGTAATTTCTTTATTGTTGAAAAGGAAACTGGGTGGATATCGCAGTATTCATTAGAGTACTATCAAACAAAATAATTTCAGAAGTTGAGTAGCTAAGGTGAATGCACAACATTTAACAAAACTTACGTGTTTAAGAGTGATCCAGTCAATAAATATAAAAAAGTTAGTATAAAGTCCTTAAATAATTCACCTATTATACAGCACTCTCAATGATACATTTTTCATACTTCAATGTGTTTAATTTTGTTCTTAGATTTTATTGTAGGGCACACAGTTACCTTATATCTACTCAATATTTGATTGAGCTTTAAGTTTCTTAATTTTTGGCATTAATTAATTTGGCGTTAATGATATTAATCTTTGTCTTAAAATATTAGTTTATGAAATATATGATTACTATAATTGATAAAATAAAAAACAGATTGTGGCATATTCTAGTAAATAATTGTCTTGGAGTGTTAAAAATGTATTAGTATATTAACATCGTGAACTAATAAAAGGCTGGGGTAATGCTCTAGATTTCATGAAATGCTAAATTACAACAGACAATAAATTGCAAAGTATCATATTTTCCATTAACTGAATTCTGTATCAAAAGTAAAAGATATTAAAAGACAGTTGGAAAAAATTGAACATGGACTATGAATTAGATAACAGTATTGTATCAAACTATTTGTTTTGTAATAATAGGATCGTGGTTACTTGAAGAACCATCACCATTCATTTATGAATGAAGCGTCATGAAGTTTACAACATATTTTCAAATGGTTCAGGAATAATGTTTGAGCATGAGCGTATGTAGAGAGAAAGAGGCAGAGACAGAGAGACAGAGAGGAAACAAAACTGGCAAAATACTAACGATTGTCAAATCTAGGTGAATAATGTTCAGGTGTTCACTAGACTACTTTCTTGACTTAATTGAGGGTTTGAAATTTTTCAAAATTAAATTCTGGGAGAAATGAATTTATAGCTAGAAAAATATTATTTTTGGAGTACTAAAATCTGCAATGAGTCATTTCTTTATATATAAATTTAAATGATTCCTATTTGAAAGATGGAATATGAGCATAAAGGATCAAAAATGTAAAAAGTAAAAAAATTTAAAAAAATAAGCCCAAAAATGTATGTAAACTCTGGATAACAAAGAAGAGGAAATAAGAATACATAAATTGATATATATAGCATATACAAATATATTAGGTATGGTTGTTTCTGTAACAAGAAAGCAGAGAAAAATAAAAATGCTTACATATAAGAGTGAGTGGGAATGGGGCAGAAGGAATAAATATGGAGTGAGACTTCTCTAAGTATACCTTTTATACAGTTTTGATTTTTGAAACTTGTAAACATTTAACACATTCAAAAATAAAATAAATATGCTTATAATTGAATATACATAGAAACAAACTCTATACATAAAATGAATAGCACAACTACTCAGAAAGAAAATTAATTCACATAAATGTTGAGCACAATACCCTCTTCATTCTTAGTGGGATACTTTCTAATGCTAAAAAGTATTGCCAAGAAATTTTAGCAGGTTTCTCATGGGTATTGCTTTCAGTGTGGTAATTCAGAGTGTATTTTGTGTGTAGGGTTGATGTAGTTGGGGTGCAGAGTTTTCACCATAAGAAAAGAGAGAAACAATTGAGGAATAGGGTAAAATGTAAAAGAATCTCATGTTTTTGGACTTCAGGTGGAGTTATTCACACTTTGAAGTAAACAAGCCAATGTGAGTACAAACTAGATGTTTGTTTGGGCTGTTATTGGTGGCATTTAATTTCAAGTTAAATATGTTAGGGTAGCTAAGAATGTCAACGGATTTTGCTCACATTAATACAGGTGTGAGGAGCAGATCTTGGAAAATTCTAATCAACAAAATCTTGTCTCGTGAGTCTATGATTAAGAGTCTATTATCTAATTTAAGTCAATATCTAATTTATTTTTGTTCAATTATTATGACCTATCAGGTAGGCCAAAATAGTTTTAAACTATACTATTTCTTGAGATGAGCAACATAGACCATCCAATTTTTGCATAATATTAAATAGAAAATTCTAAGCTTCAAGAGTAAAGTAAATGGGAAAGATAAGTCTTCATACAAGAATGGCTTTAAAGGAAAAAAGTGCTCTCTTTTGGGTTATGATCTTTCCAGGGATCTTAACTCCCTCTTGTGGTTTCAACTTTTTTACTACCTTAAACTAGTCAAAATGAATTGGTACATATCCATTATCTGATGCTGAAACGCTACTTAAACGCATTCAAGCCCAACCCAAGAGCTTGAAATCCTGTATCAAGAGAAGACACTTGCCAAGTTTACGGATACATTTGTCACAGAAAATTAGTGGAAAAGCCAATGATTACAGCTACAACTGTGAAATCACAGAAATCACAGGAAAGAAAAATCTTAAGACAAACAGTATAGAATGCCATCAAATGACTCTAAACTTAAATATAGAATGAATGTAAGAAAAGGTGTCATTTGAGAAAAATAAACCAAATTTCAAGGCATATAAAATTTAGGTGGAGGTAGAGTGGGTTTGACCTTCTCTGCTTCTCGTGTTGGGGAAGCATAGGAAACACTTCTTGTTTAAATACGTCCGAAACAAAGATTAGAATCGAACTGTGTGTCAACTTTCATGTCTTCTAAAGGATTTCATACAAAATGAAGGTTTGGTGTAAAAGCACTTGAAATAAATAGTGTTTCCAGGCAATGCTTAACTAAATTGACAAACATTACCTCCTTTAACCCTAACAATAACCCAGCATAACACAGCATCACTGCTTCACCAGAGTAGAAAAATGAGGGCTACAAGATTGTTACTTCCTTAATGTCACAAATCAAGGATTTGGTAGAGCAACTGAAGTAGAAATATTAAAAAAAGATATCACCTAAATAAGGCAAATTCCTTTAATTCAACCAGAAAAAAAAATAAAAGGCAAATGACAAATACTGGACATTAAAGGAAAAGAAAACCAGATTTATTATTCCACATTGAACAGGTTTATTAGGAAAATAGAGAAATAGGTCTTGCATAAAAATCGAAAAGCAGGATCTATGACAGCATCATTCCAATGAGAGACCACACAGAAGTTTTCGGGATGAATGTCACGTTCTCTCACTTTTCATAAGTTAAGCATAGGAAAGGAAAAGATTGAGGTATCAGATGCAGAGGGCACTGGAAGGCAAGTCTTCAGCAAGGCTCAGAATAGGTGGGGTTCAGAATTGGCGAATCCTGATGTACAGGTATAGAGGGTGAGAATCTCCCGTGGTGTCTTCAATAGTAGTAGCCAAAGCCAGAACCATAGCCTGAGCCACATCCCTAGCTGCAGCCACAGAGAGAGCGGGAGCCATATCCATAGCCACAGCCCAGTCTGCGGAAGCCACAGCCATGGTAGGAGCCATAGCCACAGCCCAGGCCTCCATAGCCACAGCCCAGGCCTCCATAGCCACAGCACCCATAGCCACGGCCCCCATAGTAGTTTCTGTAGTAGCCACACATGGTATTGGCTGTTGAGGTTGTTCTTGGGTAAAGAAGGAGAGTAGATGACTTCAGTCTGGACATTTCTTCCCGAACAGGCCTTTTATATGCCTTCAGCGTGGGTGGGATCCACCACATGTGCTTATGTCATTGGCTAATTTTATGACTAATCTAATTAGTTTGTTGTTCCTCAGCCGTGAGATAAAGCCTTAGAAGTATTCATGAGGATTCTTGTGTTTGGTCTTTCAGTTGCCCCTCCCCCCATGCAACCGAGGGCTTTAATGAGAAGAGAGGCACGTCGCACCCACACAGTCCTGCCCACATTAGACTTTCATTTTAACCTCCTATAACCGTCCTTTATGTCAAGAAAGAATATGTTTGTTAGTCTCAACCTTATTTGTTCTTGGCCCCAGTTAGTTCGACTAGTTTTTTTTTTTTGTGAGCAGGACTAGCCCTGAGCTAACATCCGATGCCAATCCTCCCCTTTTTTCTTGAGGAAGAGTGGCCCTGGGCTAACATCTGTGCCCATCTTCCTCTACTTTCTATGGGATGCCACCACAGCATGGCTTACCAAGCGGTGCGTTGGTGCACGCCTGGGATCCGAACCTGCAAAGCCTGGGCCGCCAAAGCGGAGCGCGTGCACTAAACCGCTTGCGCCACCGGGCTGGCCTCTTGACTAGTTTTTTAATGTTTCATTAAATAACACTCCTTTTGACTCATGAGTTTTTCTTCTCTTGATCCAAATTAGTTATCTTCTTCAGGGTTTCAGTTCCTTTACTATACTGAAACCATAATGTATCTTTCATCCCCACAATGTTGATAATAATCCAACTAATTAAATTTTCCAAAAAAATCAAGTCTGAGCAAAATGCAGTATACTTTTCTACTTGTAGCAATAAGTCTAATTCTCATTTATGTTCAGTTTCTACCGAAGGACTACAAAGTAGAAATTATTCCTTGGAATCCAATTTCTCTGCTTTTTTTCCTCTAAATTGAATATACAGTTATACAAATTATTATTCTAATTAATATTAGAATTATATTCTTAGTAACTATGCAATAAGCTTAACATCACATTTATGTTTATCAATGTATTGGACAGAGGTCTGTTCCTTTATCAAGACATCCAGTCATTATTCTCTTTATAGCTAGTTCCACTGAGATCTCTTGCATAGCCTTGGCACTATTACTGTCTTTACTAAAATAAGTGTGATAATCGATCCCACTGGGAGGCACCTGAAAAGTGAGAATATTTTCATAATACAGATAAAAAATGTACTTTCCTGTCTTTAAGGGAATGAATGTGGGGAGATAGCATTCTCCAAACAGCCATGTGTAATCTATCAGTAGATTTCTGTTATTCTAATGATAGCTCTGAGTCAAAATATTATTTTTATGTATCCTCTCATAACCTTAGGCAGGGACAGAGAGTACAAGATGTAGGATGCTCTCTGTATTTTAGTCAACTCTCCTCTGGAGATCATTACAATGAAGACACAAGATTTTTACAATTTCCCAATTCTTCTGTCTTGATAAGCATATCCAATGAGTCAAAAAAATGCCTCTTAATAAAATAGAATGTTTTTATACTAAGGATCTGGTCAAACACATTCATCTATTCATCCAATATGTGTTTTTGTACGTTCTTTCCATGCATGTCTTTTGGTAGGTTCATTTTTGTAAAATAGACACATTGTGACATTTTATTCCCACTTTATTGGGTTGAGATGTTAGAATTAGAGGACATCTTCGTTATATCATTTTCAAAGTTCCCATACAGAAAATAAAAGTAGCCTCAACTATCACAGTGCAGAGTCAATCAAGTAATAACTTAGAATATGTTTCCAGAAAAACTAACTTAAATAATATGATGATCAGTCTTCCTCTAGGCTACGTTCTCAGAATGTCTCCTGAAATTGGTAAGACTAGATTGCATCAGTGATAAAAAAAAAAACAAACATACAAACTATAATTAACTCGAGTGTGTTTTTTTGGTATTTGATTAAAGTAGCTATAAAAGACATTATTATTTTGTGCAATAAAACATCCTTAATAACAACATTTATTAGGTTATTTCTCCGCAGAATTTACTCCCTGGAGTTAATTTGTTTCTTAAGAATTAAGTTCCTCTCTCTAATGCAACAATGAGAGCATTGCACTCAATGAGATTCATGTAAAAAAATTTTGTCCTACTGTGATTTTCTCAACACTATTCAGTTTTTAAGAACGTTTCTTAATCAAAAACAGAACAAAACAACCCTTTTAGTCGTCTCAGTCCTCGCCAGCTAATATCCCATTTTCTTCTTCTGTTTCATTGCAAAACTTCATATGTATTCCCATGGTAGCTTTCTATTCTCTCTGTACGTCTTTTCTCACACCTTTTGTTGTTTGGTCCCCCTCACTGTACTAAAATTGCTCCTGTAGGGATCACCGACACCCCAATCTTACCAAGTCTAGAGGTTCATTCTTCTTCATTTTACTAAGGCTCGGAGTAGCATTCAGATTCACCAACTTTTTTTTCCGTTCCTGAAAGACTCTCCAGTCCTCACTTACATCCTACCACACATTTGGTTTAATTCCAGTTATCACCAGCTGCTCCTTTTCGATATCCTTTCTCTTTTCTCTTCTTCAGATTTAGTTCTCAAGTGTGAGGTTGCCTAGCTAGATGCTTGCCCCTCTTATAGTTTATGTTTACACTCTCTTTAGATGGATTACTTTGGATACACTACTGTATCCAATTAATGTCAATTCTCATTTTCAATTCTGATTGGATCTTCCCGAATGACCACTGGACATCTCCTTAGATTGTTATTAATGGTCATCAAAAATGTAACAAAACAAAACTAAGTTCACGATTCTTCATACTCCCAGATATTTTTTCTTCTTTTTTCCTCCATCTTAAAGCATGCAAGATGTAAAACAGGTCAGGATCTTCCCAGTGGTTTATCTTTTAATGCCTTTCCACATCGAGGTTTCTAGATTATACCAGACACTCAGTTAAATTTGAATTTCAGAACATTGAATTTCCCAAATATTACATGGGATACATTTATACAAAAAATGGTTTATCTGAAAATTCAATTTATCTAGGTGTTCAGTATTTTTATTTGCTATATCTGGCAACCTAAGCTTAGAAAGCACAGCCTTTCTGGTCTGCCTTGTTACAGTCTTTACTACATCCCGGAGTGCATCTTGCAACATTCTTTCTCTCCTTATAGTACACAGACATCGATGGCCTTTGTGCTCTTCAGATGTACCTTTCATTTTTTTTGTGAGGAAGATTAGCCCTGAGCTAACATCTGTTGCCAATCCTCCTCTTTTTGCTGAGGAAGATTGGCCTTGGGCTAACACCTGTGTCCATCTTTCTCTACTTTATATGTGGGATGCCTGCCACAGTATGGCTTGATAAGCGGTGCATAGGTCCGCACCTGGGATCCGAACCTGCGGACCCCTGGCCGCCAAAGCGGAGTGCCAGAACTTAACCACTATATAATGGGCTGGCCCCAAGATGTACTATTTTTGTTTCCAACTTAAAGTCTCTGCCTTTGAGTTACTGATCCTCTGAAAGTAACAGAAGAAATGGCTAGAACGTCCTCTTCCCTTGGTTCTCTCAGAGAGGCTTTCCCTGACCATCCAGTGCGAAGTAATCTCTCACCAGTACTCTTTAAATTTACCTTACCTCCCCTTGATTTATTATTTAAATACACTCATCATTATAAGAAATTATCTCATTGACTTTTCATATTTGTTTTCAAATATCTGCCTGCATTCCCTGCCCTTGCTCAATCTAGATTATCAGATTCATAACAATAGGAATCTTGTCTGTCCTGTTCACTGCTCCATCCCCAGTGCTCGTAACAGTGCCAAACCTACAAGTGATTCTTAAAAGTTTGATGTACAAAAGAATTAATAAAAGACCAAACCAATGCAATCAAGTAGAATTTTTAAATTCTTCTTTCTGACTTTTTTATTTGAAATAATTGTAGAGTTACCAAAAGTTGCAAAAATATGCAGAGTGTTCCATATACCCTTCACCCAGTTACACCTGTGTTAATATCTTTCACAACCAAGTACAATTATCAAAACTAAGAAATTAACCTTTTCCAATATTCTTAACCAATCTAAACACATTATTTGGATTTCACATTTTTTCTATGAGTGTCTTTTTTTTCTGTTCCAGGATCCAATCCAAGATCCCACGTGGCATTTGGTTGCTTTATCTCTTTAGTCTCCTCCAATTGGTGACAGTTTCTCAGTCTTTAATTTTTATGGCGTTGACAATTTTAAAGAGCCTAATGTTTTGTAGTATGTTCCTCAATTTGGGTTTGTCTGTTTTCTGATAACAAGGTTGAGGTTATACATTTGAGGCAAGAATACCAGAAGAGATGAGCCTATTTCGTTGTGTCATAGCAGGAGGTACATGGTATCAGTAGATCTTTGAGAGTTTCTGGAATAGATTTTTAAGGTAAGTTACTAATAGAATAAATCCTTCTATTTCTATATAACCATGGTCCATGGATTTAAACTTCAGGGACTCTACCATGGCTTTTGATCGTATATGTAAAATGATAGATGCATATATATCTATATCTATCTATCTATCTATCTATCTATCTATCTATCTATCTATCTATCTATCTATATGAAGTATAAATCAAAGTGAATAATATTGCTCCACAAAAAAATAATAAAACGCATTAATCTTTCAAAGATTTACAGCTGAACTCTATCATGTTCTCTCTGTCTTCTACCATGTCTTCTCCACCACCTTTCCATCCTTCCCCATCTCTGAAGCCACACTTTATTCCCAAGGCTGTGTATACGCAGATAGGAAGGAGAATATTATTAAGGGAAAAAAATAATTTTCAACAGGTGAAAACTTTATAGGTTATATGATTTCACAGTAGCTAGTAATATAGGTTAGATTTCACATCTGAAATAAACAAGCCACCAAAGTAGGAGAAGAATCTTTCATTAAAGGCGCATGATTTTATTACAAGAATCCTGACACACAGCAAAGTTGTCTTGGATATATTGGTTATGAGGAATTCTTGAGATGGTTATAATGCCAATTAGTTTGAAACATGAATGCAACAGTTCCTGTGGTTCGTCCCACACACCACTCAGTTGATGTATAAGGCCCTGTGTTGATTATAAACTTAAAACTCTAGAAACTGATGCTGCTCTTCAACTGAGCCTTCTTCTCCTCGTACCATGAGCTTCTACAGCAACTGCTACAGTGGCCTGGGCTATGGCTATGGTGGCCTGGGATGTGGCTATGGATGTGGCTATGGTGGCTATGGATATGCCTGCTACCGTCCATGCTATTATGGAAGATACTGGTCTTCTGGTTTCCTCTGAGAAATTCAAGATTGCTCATCTGTTCATGACATCCTTTTGTGAGGCAGTATGTGTACCTCTTGCATTATTTGTAATAGTTATGTTATCGTTTGTTCAAACAATGACAGCCAATTCTTAGAATCCTGTGCAACATCAGAACTTTTTGGATTGAATTGCCTGAGTTTCCAACGATTTAGAAAAGTAGTAATTTCATTTTGTGTTACTATTATATAATTGAATACAAACAATCTTAACCATTTCCATTTGGGAAAGTGCCTAAATTCATTTTTCATTAAAGGCAATTTGTTTTTCACACCTACAACATTTTCATGTACATTTATTCATTATATTTCTTGTGAATATGTATATGTGTGTGAGAGAGAGAGAAGAGGAGAGAGAGAGGGAGAGAGAGAAATCACTGACCTTCTGGCTATCTACAGCTGACAATTTGGATGTGTGGATGAATAGTTGTATTCAACCAGTGTTTTTTTAATATGGGTTTTTGTGAGCATATTCAAGAGTTACTATTATCTATATTGATCTAATCAAAGCCTTATCTTTGGTATACCCAAAGTTTGACTAAAGACATTGGCAAAGTGGTATTCCTCTTCTCACCACTTCATTCTATTTCTTTTTTTTGGTGAGGAAGCTTGGCCTGAGCTAACATCTGTTGCCAATCTTCCTCTTCTTGCTTGAGGAAGATTGTCCCTGAGCTAACATCGGTGCCAGTCCTCCTCCACTTTGCATGTGGGACGCCACCATAGCATGGCCTAACGAGCAGTGCAGGGGTCTGCGCCCAGGATCCGGACCAGTGAACCCCGGGCTGCCAAAGCAGAGCACGTGAACCCAACCACCATGCTACCGGGCTGGCCCCATCTATTTTTTTATTATTTCAGTCTTTCTTAACCTTGTATTTGAATGTGCCTCTGGGCGGATGTAATTTTTTCTTCTAAATGGTATATTATTGCTGTATCTATTCACTCACTGACAATATGTCCTTGAACTCATCTTATGTGTTGTAGCTGCACAGAGGGCTTTCTGTCCTTCTCAAATTGTCGCAGGAAGATATGGAATTTGAGGTCTGTTCCAGTGAAACTTTCAAGGGGCCAATCTTTGCTTGCCTTTTGGGAAGAGATCTGTTATCTTTAATAACAAGGCAGTGGCTTGGGTAGACTAAAATCATGCAAACACAAGTCTGATCCAAAATATAGGCTTCAAACTGTATTCCTGATCCTGGTAATCTGAGTAATATTCAGTAAAACTTTATAATAACTTCTATTAACTCCCTTCATTTGCTAAGTAATAATAATATCAACAATGATAAAATATAAATCAATAATACTTATTAATATTTTAGTAACTAATGTTAGAATTTGGGGTACCTAAGACTGACAATGGATCCATACAAAATTACCTTCTGAATCGAGATCAAAGTCTAAGGCTAGTCAAAATCTTGACCTGCCCCCAAATGCATGTTTTCTGGAAGCATCTAGAGGAGAGAATTATGTATATATGTCTTCCTCCATCAGTTGAAGACAAGCAACACATGGGATTATGTATTATATCAATTCTTTTAATTCATTGGCTCTTGTTTTGGCCTAGTATATGTTCTATCTTGAAGAACATTCTGTGTGCGTACTTGAGAGAAATTTGTATTCTTTTTTGTTGAGTAAAATGCTCTCTAAGAGGTATGTTAGGTCTAGTTGGTTTATAAAGTTTTTCATATTTATTTGTATTATGAGCTTCTATATAGTTGTTCTCTCCATTGTTATAAGTGGGATAGTGAAGCCTTCAACTATTATTATCACAGTCTCTTTCTCCTTTCAATTCTGTCAATTTTTTGATTTGTGTAGTTTTGAGCTCTGTTGTTAGGTACATATGGATTTAAAGTTGTTATATCATCCCGATAGACTGCCTCATTTATCATTACAAAATATCCTTCTCTAACTCTACTAAAATTCTTTGTTTTAAAATGATATTGTGGGCTGGCCCCATGGCTTAGTGGTTAAGCGTGTGCATTCTGCTATTGGCGGCCCGGCATTCTGCTATTGGTGGCCCGGGTTCGGATCCCAGGTGCACACAGACACACTGCTTCTCCGGCCATGCTGAGGCTGCATCCCACATACAGCAACTAGAAGGATGTGCAACTATGACATACAACTATCTACTGGGGCTTTGGGGGGGGAAAAAAGGAGGAGGATTGGCAATAGATGTTAGCTCAGAGTCAGTCTTCCTCAGCAACAAAAAAGAGGAGTATTAGCATGAATGTTAGCTCAGGGCTGATCTTCCTCAAAAAAATAAATAAATAAATAAAAATAAAATAAAAATAAAATGATATTGTTATATCCTCTCCAGCTTTCTAATTGTTCGTTTGCACTATATATATATATATCTATCTTTTTACTTTCAACCTATTTGTTTCAAGATAATTTGGTTATTAAAACATTTTTATGATGGCTACTTTAAAATCTGTTTAAGATAATTTGAACATTTGATTAACTTAATTAACTCAGTGTTAGGGTCAGTTGATTATCATTTCTCATTCAAGTTATAATTTTTTCATTTTTTTGATATGATGTTGTGATAGAAATTCTGTGTATCAGGAGCTTCTTGGTCCCGTTTAAATTTTTTTTTTTTTTTTTTTTGTGCCCTGAGCTAACATCCGATGCCAATCCTCCTCTTTTTGCTGAGACAGACTGGCTCTCGGCTAACATCCATGCCCATCTTCCTCTACTTTATATGGGACGCCACCACAGCGTGGCTTAACAAGCAGTGCGTCGCCTCGGTACATGCCAGGTATTCCAACTGGCGAACCCCAGGCCACCACAGCGGAGCTCACACACTTAACCGCTTGAGCCACCGGGCAGGCCACTAAATTTATTTTTTAAAGCAGATAGTCATTCTGTTTAGGTTTAGTTCATGGGTCTAGTGGTCTATGATTCACAATTTTCAGAGTTGTTGCAGTGTTATTTTGGTCTGTTTGGTTTATCTTGTGATACTGGTTGTGCTGCTGGTCTCTGCCGTTGCTTCCTGAAAGTGTGAAAAGAGTTTTACCAGCCCATCTGCTGTGTGTCTTTTGATGGATTAGTGGCATAGTAAGATTCCTCACCTATATCCCTCACTGTCAAGGTGTCTCTTGGAGGGGACAGGAGAGTTTCAGGTACATGAGGAGAGAGTCTTCCTGGACTTGGAAATAACTCCCTTTAAATAACATATGAATCAAAAAAGAAATCACATGGGGAATTAGAAAGTATTTTTAATTGATTAACAAAGAAATGAAATATACCAGATGTATGGCTTACCACTGAAGAAGTGATTAGAGGAAAAATTATAGTTTTAAATATTTATGTTAGGAAAAAAAAGACATTTTAAAAATCAATGCTCTAAGCTTCTTTAAAGCTAGAAAGGAAGAGAAAATTAAATATAAAGTGAGAAGAATGAAGGAAAAATAAAGACAAGAGTAGAATTAATTCAATAAAAAATGGACAAACTATAAAGAAAATCAATAATATCCAAAGTTGGTACTTTGATCAGATCAATCCAATTAATGAATTCTAGACAAACTGATCAACAATATAGGACAGAGAATACAAATTATCATATGAAGAATGAAAGAATTAATGTCTTTTAAGATCCTACAAGCTCCAAAAAGGATAAGTGGATGTTATGCCAATAAATTCCACAACATAGATTAAATGGGAAATTTCCTTTAAATACAAAATTACCGAAACTTACTCAAGTAAATCTGAATAGCATATCTAATAAAGAAAATGAATTCATAATTAAAAATACTTTTCCACAAAGAAAACTCTAGATGCAAATGTCTTCACTGGTAAATTCTATTAAATATTTATACAGCATTCTTATGGGTAACTTAAGAAAATCACAGTAGGTTAGGAATGTGACTGTGAATATTTTTCTCTAAAAGCAATCCTGAACAAGAGGTATATTACACTTGTGAGAGTTTTATTTATGTACCAAAAACACAGAAACCATCTTTATGAAGAATACATATCTATCTATCGATCTATCTGTGTATCCATCTATCTATATCAAGGAGACATAGATAGAAACACATTGATAATGAATGACTTTAATATGCCACTCTCAGAATATACAGATCGAGTAGAAAAAATAAGTAAAAAGAGAGAACACCTAAATAATATAGTCAATAAGGTAGCTCTTATGGATATATATCCACCTCTATATTGATAGTAGAGAATAAACCTTCTTCTCAAGCTCCCACAGAAATTACACAAAAATTGATCATATATGAGGTCATGAAGAAAAACATTAAAGTTTTTAAAGTAGAAATACTGCAGAAAACACTCTCTGATTGCTATCGAATAAAGCTAGAAATTGCTTACAAAAACAAAGAACAGAAAATCCCCTTCACCTGGAAAGAAAATCTTTGATTAAACAACTCTCAGGTGAAAGAGAAAATATAGTATGAGATTATAGAATTTCAAAGTAAATAATGGCAATGGAAATAGTGCTTAAAAGAATCTATGAAAAAATTTCAAGCAGTCATTAGAGAAAAATTCATAGCACTAAACATTGTTATCATTGAAAATGAAAGAACATAAGTTAATATCTCAGTTAAGAAAACTTCTTTTTTTTTTTTTGCCCTTTTTCTCCCCAAAGCCCCAGTAGATAGTTGTATGTCATAGTTGCACGTCATTCCAGTCGCTGTATGTGGGACGCCACCTCAGCATGGCCGGACAAGTGGTACATCGGTGTGCTCCCGGGATCCGAAGCCCGGGCCGCCAGCAGCGGAGCACGTGCACCTAACCCTAAGCCACGGGGCCGGCACCAGAAATGTCTTAAAGAACAAGTAAGTAAACTAAAGAAAGTGCAAGGAAGGAAGTAATAAATAAACAACCACAAATTAATGAAGTAGAGAATAGAAAAAAAATAGAATTTAAAAATGACTCATAATGCTATTACTTGAAAAGGTTAACATTTATAAATCACTTGCTAATTTGATCAAGGAACAAACCATATACAAAACAAGAAATAACAAAACACAAACAGGGAAATAAGAGGTTTTAAAAATTATATGAATGTACTTTTCAATTTTTATGAATATGAATTTGAAAACCTAGATGCAATGGATAATTTCCTGGGGGAATACAGATTATCAAATTTGACACCATTACATTTAGAAATTATAAAGAGACTAATTTCCTTAGAAGAAACAGAGAAAATTTTTAAGGAAATTCTCTAAAAAATACTCCAGATCCAGATAATTTTTCAGGGAAATTCTACAAAATCTTCAAAAACGAGATAATCTGAATATGCTGTGAATTGTTCCAGAGCACTGCCAATGAAGGAACACTTCCTAATTCCTGTTAGGAAGGAGGCACAGCATTGATATTATTGGTGGGCAGACTACTCAGGTGCCTCCATGATTTCTGCCTCTTGATGTCAATGCCCTGTGTGATCTCCTCTTCTTCAGTATGGGCAAAACTTCTAACAGAATATGGCAAAAGTAATACAATATATGTAATTGTGTATGTGATTCTGATACCTGAAATTGTATGGAATTGTAGCACCCCTCTTGCTGGAGTATCTTCCCCTCCCTTCCTGGCTTTGAGAAAGCAAGCAACCATGTTTGGGAACCCACATAAAAAGGAACTGTAGGTAACCTCTTGGAGCTGAGGGTGGCCTCTAGCAGACACCCTGCAAAGGCCTCCCACCAATAGTCAATGTTGAGCCCCTGCCATATACCTGAGCTTGGAAGCAGATCTTTTCTCAATTGAGACTCAAATGGGACCACAGAGGTGACCAACACCTTGATTACTGCACTGTGAGACCCTGAAACTTTCAGTTGAAACCTGAAATGCTGTTTTTATCTAATTATTATGGCCCACCATGCAGGCTGAATAGTTTTTCAATCTACTATTACCTTAGGAAGTAATAGATTGCAAAAATGTTCCTTAGGTTGTTTCTTTCATCCAAATATTTTTTAAAAGATATATTGGAAGTAGAGAAGGATATTTATTACAACATTCATTTAAGAGATATTATGAATATGAAATTGGGGAAGTTATTATTTTTTCTTATTATTTACCATAGAGCACACAATGCTTAATTTATAAATAATACTGCATTTAGTGTTGAGAGTTACCCAGAACAACAAATATTATTGTTGTTCCTCTTCAGTAGCAGAGGAGGAAACTGAAGTTTACAAAGAATAAGTTACTTTCCTGAGAAAATTCACAATGGAATGGGTCAAGAAGCTGACCTAGAAATTGTAGGGAAAATATCTCCCCAAGGGGGCAATTCTTACTTTTCTTGCAAACAGAGATCAAAAAATGTCGGTAGGAAACTTGGGACATCAAATGTCTGAAATGAAAACCAGGGTTGCTGTTTGAATTAAAGTTTATTAGGTCAACAGAGAAACAAGCTCCAGCATGAAAGACATCAAGGCAGTTTCTGTGACATCATCATCTTGATGAAAACAGTGAGGTTGCAGGTGAATTTCATCTTATCTCATTTAATGAAATAAATTCAGGGAAGTTGTAAGTTAGATTGTAGGTCAACAACAGACCATGCTAGACTTCCATGATGCAGGATAATCATCAGCCAAGGGAAAGGCACAGGACTTGTGGGGTTCAGAACTGGTGAATCCCAATGTCCAGGTATAAAGAGTGAGAGTCTTTCATGGTGTACTCAAGAGTGGTAGCCAAAACCAGAGCTGTAGCCAGAGCCACAGCCATAGCAGGAGCCGTAGCCACAGCCCAGGCCTCCACAGCCACAGCCCAGGCTTTCCGTAGCCACAGCATCCACAGCCAGGGCCCCCATAGTAGTTTCCGTAGTAGCTGCCACACATGGTGTTGGTTTCTGAGGCTATCCTTGGGTAGAGAAAGAATGTAGGTGACTTTAATTGGGACATTTCTTCTTACAGGGAGCCTTTTACACGCCCTTAGTGTGGGCGGGACCCACCCCATGTGCTCATATCATTGGCGAATTTTATGACTAATATAATTAGTGTGTGTTTCAAGACTAGAGCATAATGCCTTAAGGCATTAAGAAGGCTTGCTTTAACCACTTGAGGTTCCTTAATAAGATGGAACAGTCACACTTACAAAGCTATCTTCCATAACAAGTCTTCACTTAAATGTTCTATAATCAGATATCATGTAAGCAGGGAGCATTTTCAACAGTCTCGATTGACTTTCTCTTGACCACAAATAATTCTTTTTTTCTCCTTGACCTTCCAAAATTATACTCCTCTCCATAAGATATTTTTAGCTCTCATTCCGGCCCAGAGTCAAATAGTAGAGTGGTGTGGTGGCATATGTAACAGTGATGAGATTAGTATAGAAGGTAATTTAGGAGATCATCTGTATTTTAATAAGCACTCCCCTAATTGTCAGAGATGTGAGGACATAAAATCTTTAAGATACTGATTTCATCTGCCTTGATGAGAAATTCGAATAAGAAAACAGGGTTTTAATACAGTCAAACTAATAAATGAAAAAATTTTTTATTCATTCAAAATGTTTGCTTTCTATGTAAGTGTCTTTGTAGGTATATTTTTGTAAACAAAATATATAAACACATTATTGTGACAAAATGTTATTCAGTGTCCTTGCTAGAAGCATAATTAGCAGATAGATCTTGATCATATCACTGAGAATTTTCCCATAAGGGAAATGCAATTTTCACTCTGGAAATGGTATACAAATATTGTTGTTGCCTGTCCAAATTTGACCAGATCTAACCTTTGAGTGCTATAGGTCATAAGTTTATTGATTGGTGGAATTTCCCACCAATTAGGGGCAAAAAATCATTTGATATTTTGTTACTTTCATATGTTTGTTTACATATAATATTAACAATTTTCACGTGGGAAAATTTCAATTTTTCTTTTCAATAAAGCTAATAAAACTTTCACAATATGTAGTGCTTATCATATACATTCATTTTTCTCTATCATTTGCATCTTCTTGTGTGTGTGAGAGAGAGAGAGAGAGACAGCAGACACAGAGACAGACAGAGAGAAACTGCTGCTTCTGTAGCTATTTTAGTTACTAACGTGGCAAAACAGGAAAGGCATGGCTAATGGTTTTTACCAATAAGGAGCTGTGTAAAAGTATTATCATGTGCAGCTCCAAGAACTAGTATGCTCTACATTGATCTAATATAAGTCTCATTTTAGGAAAATTCAATGTTTGACCCAGGTCATTGGCAAAAATAGTAACACCATTGTATATTAAATACTCTATTTTCCACTGCAATTTTCTCTGTCCTGATAGTCTACATTTAAACCTGTGCCTCTGGAAAGGTATAATTCCACCCCCACATCATGTATTCTGCCTTCTTTTCACCACAGATAAGAATCTCTATATGCAGCTTATTGATATGCCTGATAATCCTATATTCCCACAGCAAAGATCACCTCAATTTGAAGTCTGTCTCAGTGAGTCTGAGTGTGTCTGGCTCTGGTCATCTTCTGGCAGAATCCCTGTTACCATTTATAAAAAGTGGTGACTTAGGGGCCAGCCTCAGTGGCCTGGTGGTTAAGATCAGGTGCTCTGCTTTGGTGGCCTGGGTTTGGTTCCTGGGCGCGGACCTACACTGCTGGTTGGTGGACATGCTGTGGTGGGGGCCCATGTACAAAATAGAGGAAGATTTGCAACAGATGTTAGCTCAAGGTTAATCTTCCTCAAGCAAAAAGAGGAGGATCTGCGACATATGTTAGCTCAGGGCGAATTTTCCTCAGCAAAATAAAAAAAAAAAGTGGTGACTTGGGTAGAACATCATGAAAAGCACATGACTGACACAAATGAGTACTGAATAATATGGTCTCCATCCTGGTAGTTTAGTTGACTTTCAATGAAGCTCCCAGTCATAAAAAGATGACTTTTTATCTTTATTCCATTCATTTCTTAATATTCTTAATTATTCATTATTAATTATTCTTAATAATGATTAGTGATATTAACAACATGGTGATAAGTTATAAAGTAACAATAGTTACTATTATTTCCTGTTCTACTCTTAAATGTAGTAGGCTAACCAACGATAAAGGATCCACCTGAGGATTACCCTTTATAGGTCAACATAAGAGACTAGTCAGTCTCCACACCAGTTCCCAACTTCAGGCTTCCTGAAAGCAAACAGAGGCAAGAACCTCTGGTGTCTACTCCTTCCTCATTGAGGTGAAGAAGTCAATCCATCATGCAGTGCTAACCTGACTTTCCCAACCAGTGACTGGATAGAGAAGTTGGTGATCATTCCTCTAAGAAAATATGAAGAGAAGAGTAAAATGATTCCTCCTGACTGAAATATATGTTGGGTCTCTGCTTGGTATTTGCATAAATTATCCCATTTAATGGATCAACAAATTTATAGGTTAAACATTTTAATTTCTGTTTTAGCTATGCCAAATTAAATCAAATCTGAGAAAGGTAAATTTGAAGTATTTTTGGTGAAATTCTGTAGGATTGAATATCATTTGTGTTTAGTCCTGTGCACATATCTGATTCTTGATAGAAGTTGTGATGGAAGCCATTATAATTTTGCATAATATATCTTAATTATTAATTTATTGTGAAAATGAGCGTCAATGTATTTTGGAACACAGAACTTTAAATCAGTGAACAAAATATTTTGTATCAAATATGATACAAATTATGCTGGTCAATAATAATAATACTGGTACCAAATGTATATGACATATTAAGTTCAAGAAAAGGCAAAACTAACTATCAGTGATAGAAGAAAGAATAGTAGTTATCTCTGGGTAATATGAATATGAATTAATTTTGTCAAATGTTTTTTCTGCGTCTGTTGGGATGAGTGTAGGTAACTTTTGCCTTACTTATCCTGTTAATTTTTTGAAATACGTTGCTTGTTATATGGTAACCAAACTTTACATTCATAATTTAACTTTATTTGGTAAAGATTTATTATGTAAATAATTCTTACAACGTCTTTGTCTGGCAATATTGGCCTTATATATTGTCATAGAAAAATGTTTCCCCTCCTCTAATATAAGATAAATATTTTTAAATTTAATATTTGATATAATTTACCATTTGAGCCATATTGGCCTGGCTATTTGGGGTGTGTGTATGTGTGCACATGTGTATGAGTATGTAAAAGTTTTTTTAAAATATGAGAATGTTTTTTAAGACATAGGGCTATTTAGATTTCATGTTTATTTTGTACTAGTTTTGGTTATGTGTGTCCTTCAAGAAATTTTTCCATTTCATCTAAGTTGTTGAATTTATTGTTACAAAATTATTCACCTATTCCTTATTAACCACGTCTGTAAGATCTGTAGTGACGTCATCTCTTTTATTCCAGATATTGGTAATTCCAGATGTTGTTAATATTCCAGAAATTAATTAAAATAAAGATTAAGATTTTTCTGTATTGTAGACCTTCTCAAAGAAGCACAATTTAGTTTCACTAATCTTCTCATTCTTTTTTGTTTTTAATAATTGTTTATTGCAGTAACATTGGTTTAGAACATTGTATAAATTTCAGGTTTACACCATTATACTTCTATTTCTGCATAGATTACATCGTGTTCACCACCCAAATACTAATTACAAGCCATCACCACACATGTGCCAAATTATCACTTTCACCCTCCTCCCTCCCCCCTTCCCCTCTGGTAACCACCAATCCAATCTCTGTCTCTATGTGTTTGTTTATTGTTGTTATTATCTACTACTTAAGAAGGAAATCATATGGTATTTGACCTTCTCCCTCTGACTTATTTCACTTTGCATAATACCCTCAATGTCCAGCCATGTTGTCACAAATGGCTGGATTTCATCCTTTGTTATGGCTGAGTAGTATTCCATTGTGTATATATACCACATCTTCTTTATCCATTCGTCACTTGATGGGCACTTAGGTTGCTTCCAAGTCTTGGCTATTGTGAATAATGCTGCAATGAACACAGGGGTGCATGTCTCTTTATGCATTGGTGTTTTCAAGTTCTTTGGATAAATACCCAGCAGTGGAATAGCTGGATCATATGGTAGTTCTATCCTTGATTTTTTGAGGAAACTCCATACTGTTTTCCATAGTGGCTGCACCAGTTTGCACTCCCGCCAGCAGTGTATGAGAGTTCCCTTCTCTCCACATCCTCTCCAACACATGTTGTTTCCTGTCTTGTTAATTATAGCCATTCTGACGGGCGTGAGGTGATATCTCATCGTAGTTTTGATTTGCATTTCCCTGATAGTTAGTGATTTTGAACATCTTTTCATGTGTCTGTTGGCCATCCGTATATCTTCTTTGGAAAAATGTCTGTTCAGATCTTTGGCCCATTTTTTAATTGGGTTGGTAGTTTTTTTGTTGTTGAGATGCATGTGTTCTTTATATATTTTGGAAATTAAGCCCTTATCAGATGTATGGTTTGCAAATATCTTCTCCCAATTGTTAGGTTGTCTTTTCGTCTTGTTGATGGTTTCCTTGGCTGTGCAGAAGATTTTTGGTTTCATGTAGTCCCATCTGTTTATTTTTTCTATTGTTTCTCTTGCCCCGTCAGACACGGTGCTTGAAAATATGTTGCTAAGACTGATGTCGAAGAGCGTACTGCCTATGTTTTCTTCTAGAAGTTTCATGGTTTCAGGTCTTACATTCAAGTCTTTAATCCATTTGGAGTTAATTTTTGTGTATGGTGTAAAGTAAGGGTCTACTATCATTTTTTTGCATGGGGGTATCCAGTTTTCCCAACACCACTTGTTGAAGAGACTTTTTTTTCTCCATTGTATGTTCTTGGCTCCTTTGTCAAAGATTAGCTGTCCATAGATGTGTGGGTTTATTTCTGGGCTTTTGATTCTATTCCATTGATCTGTGTGTCTGTTTTTGTGGCAATACCCTGCTGTTTTGGTTACTATAGCTTTGTAGTATATTTTGAAATCAGGGAGTGTGATACCTCCAGCTTTGTTCTTTTTTCTCAGGATTGCTTTAGCTACTCAGGGTCTTTTGTTGTTCCAAATAAATTTTAGGATTCTTTGTTCTATTTCTGTGAAAAACGTTGTTAGAACTTTGATAGGGATTGCATTGAATCTATAGATTGCTTTCGGAAGTATGAAAATCTTAACTATGTTAATTCTTCCAATCCAAGAGCACGGAATATCTTTCCATTTCTTTGTGTCTTCTTCAATTTCTTTCAGCAATGTTTTATAGTTTTCAGTGTACAGATCTTTCACCTCTTTGGTTAAGTTTATTCCTAGGTATTTTATTCTTTTTGTTGCAATTGTAAATGGGATGGTATTCTTAATTTCTCTTTCTGCTACTTCGTTGTTAGTGTACAGAAATGCAACTGATTTTTGTATGTTGATTTTGTATCCTGCAACTTTACCATATTCGTTTATGGTGGATTCTTTAGCGTTTTCTATATATAAAATCATGTCGTCTGCAAATAGTGACAGTTTCACTTCTTCCTTTCCAATTTGGATCCCTTTTATTTCTTTCTCTTGCCTGATTGCTCTGGCTAGGACTTCCAGTACTAGGTTAAATAGGAGTGGTGAGAGTGGGCATCCTTGTCTAGTTCCTGTTCTTAGAGGGATAGCTTTCAGTTTTTCACCATTGAGGATGATATTAGCTGTGGGTTTCTCACATATGGTCTTTATTATGTTGAGGTACTTTCCTTCTATACCCATTTTATTCAGAGTTTTTATCATAAATGGATGCTGTATCTTGTCAAATGCTTTCTCTGCATCTATTCAGATGATCATGTGATTTTTATTCTTCATTTTATTAATGTGGTGTATGACGTTGTTTGATTTGTGAATGTTAAAACATCCCTGCACCCCTGGAATAAATCCCACTTGATCATGGTGTATAATCTTTTTAACGTATTGTTGTATGCAATTTGCTCATATTTTGTTGAGGATTTTTGCATCAATGTTCATCAGTGATATTGGCCTGGAATTTTTTTCGAGTGTGTTGTCCTTCTCTGGTTTTGGTATCAGGGTAATGTCAGCTTCGTAGAATGAGTTAGGGAGCTTCCGCCCCTCCTCAATTTTTTGGAAGAGTTTGAGAAGGATAGGTATTAAGTCTTCTTTGAATGTTTGGTAGAATTCACCAGGGAAGCCGTCTGGTCCTGGACTTTTATTTTTGGGGAGGTTTGTGATTACTGTTTCGATCTCCTTATTGGTGATTGGTCTATTCAAATTCTCTACTTCTTCTTGATCCAGTTTTGGAAGTTTGTATGATTCTACGAATTTATCCATTTCTTCCAGATTGTTGAATTGGTTGGCATATAGCTTTTCATAGTATTCTCTTATAATCTTTTGTATTTCTGAGGTGTCTGTTGTAATTTCTCCTGTTTCATTTCTGATTTTACTTATTTGTGCCTTCTCTCTTTTTTTGTTGGTGAGTCTAGCTAAAAGTTTGTCAATTTAGTTTACCTTTTCAAAGAACCAGCTCTTGGTTTCATTAATTTTTTCTATTGTTTGTTTAGTCTCTATATCATTTATTTCTGCTCTGAGTTTTATTATTTCCCTTCTTCTACTGATTTTGGGCTTGGTTTGTTCTTCTTTTTCCATTTCCTTTAGGTGTATTGTTAGATTGTTTATTTGAGATTTTTCTTGTTTGTTGAGATAGGCCTGTATTGCTATAAACTTCCCTCTTAGAACTGCTTTTGCCGTATCCCATAAATTCTGCCATGGCGTATTTTCATTTTCATTTGTCTCCAGGTATTTTTTGATTTCTTCGTTGACCCAGTCATTTTTCAGTAGCATTTTGTTTAATCACGTATTTGTGGCTTTTCTGATTTTCTTCCTATAATTGATTTCTAGTTTCATACCGTTGTGGTCAGATAAGATGGTTGGTATTATTTCAATCTTCTTAAATTTATGGAGACTTGTTTTGTGGCCTAATATGTGATCAATCCTGGAGAATGTTCCATGTGCATTTGAAAAGAAAGTGTATTCTTCGGTTTTTGGATGGAATACTCTGTATATATCTACTAGGTCCATCTGCTCTAGTGTATCATTTAGGGCCAATGTTTTCTTATTGATCTTCTGTTCGGATGATCTAACCGTTGGTGTAAGTGGAGTGTTCAAGTCCCCTACTATTATTGTGTTACTGTCTATTTCTGTTTTTATGTCTGCTAATAATTGCTTTATATATTTAAGTGCACCTACATTGGGTGCGTAGATATTTACCAGTGTTATATCCTCTTGTTGGATTGTTCCCTTGATCATTATGTAATGCCCTTCTTTGTCTCTTTTTACAGTTTTTGTTTTAAAGTCTATATTGTCTGATATCAGTACTGCTACCCCAGCTTTCTTTTCATTGCCATTTGCGTGGAGTATCTTCTTCCATCCCTTCACTTTCAGTTTGTGAGTGTCTTTAGGTCTGAAGTGTGTCTCTTGTATGCAGCTTGTATATGGGTCTTGTTTTTTTCTCCAATCAGCCACCCTATGGCTTTTAATTGGAGCATTTAGTCCATTGACATTTAAAGTAGCTATTGATAAGTATGTACTTACTGCCATTTTTTAACTTTTTTTTTCTCAGTGTTTTAGTAGTCGTTCTCTGTTCCTTTCTTCTTCTATACAGGATTGATGGTCTCTTTAGTTTGACCTCTGTCTGAAAGCTCTACTCTTTAAATCCCCTCCTCCCTCCTTTTATGTTTTTGATATCATATCTAACCTCTTTTTTGTGCATTTGTATCCATTACCCTCTTATCATGGAAATAGATAATTTTTCCTATTTGTAGTCTTCTCTTTTCCCCTTAAATCAGTCTCTTTAACATTTCTTTAACATTCATTTAACATAGCACTGGTTTCTTGGTGACAAACTTCTTTAATTTTTGCTTGTCTGGGAAATTTTTGATCTCTCCTTCCATTTTCAATGATAACCTTGCTGGGTAGAGTATTCTTGGCTGTAAGTTTTTTCCTTTTAGCACTTTAAATATATCATGCCATTCTCTTCTAGCCTGTAAGGTTTCTGCTGAGAAGTCAGCTGATAGCCTTATGGGGTTTCCTTTGTATGTAACTTGACTTTCTCTTGCGGCTTTTAGGATTCTCTCTTTATCTTTAATTCTGGACATTTTGATTATGATGTGTCTTGGTGTGGGCCTCTTTGGGTTTATCTTGTTTGGGGCTCTCTGTGATTCCTGTACCTGGATGTCTGTTTCCTTCCTTAGGTTAGGGAAGTTTTCATCTATTATTTCTTGAAATAGATTCTCTGGCCCTTTGTCTCGCTCTTCTCCTTCCGGGACACCTATAACACGGATGTTAGGTAGCTTGATGTTGTCCCAGAGGTCCCTTAGACTGTCCTCACTCTTTTTAATTCTTTTCTCTTTTACCTGTTCAGCTTGGGTAATTTCTTCTAGTCTCTCATACAGCTCACAGATCTGTTCTTCTGTATCCTCTACTCTGCTTTTGAGTCCCTCTAGTGAATTTTTCATTTCCAGTATTGTATTCTTCATTTCTGATTGGTTCTTTTTTATATCTTCCATTTCTTTGTTGACCTTCTCACTGAGTTCATCTATTCTTCTCCCCAGATCAGTGAGCATCCTTAACACTCTTTGTTTGAACTCTCTGTTGGGTAGGTTGCTCATTTCTGCTTCCCTTAGTTCCTTTTCTGGGGTTTTGTCCTGTTCCCTTACTTGGAATGTATTTCTTTGCCTCCTCATTTTGCCTCTTTCCCTGTGCTTGTGTCTATGTATTAGGTAGGTCAGCTACGTCTCCTGCTCTTGGATAGGTGACCTTATGTAAGTGATGGCTTAGGAGGCCTGCAGTGTGCTTCCCTCAGTTCTCAATGTTCCAGGGGTGACCCCTATGTGGGCTACATGTGTCCTTCTGTTGTGACCTGTTTGCTTTCCCTCTAGGCACCCAGGGAGGCCGAGTTATGCTCCTGGCCAGCTGTTGCAATGCTCAGCTGCTTGTAGTTGTTGTGGGCCCTTCAGTCTCTTTATCAAGTATGGGGAACCCCAACACAATTGGCTGCAAGTCGTAATACCACATTTGTGTTGCAGTCTTTCTTTTAAGTGAGTAGGCCCCCAGCGTGGCAGGTTGTTAGGCTCAGGGGCTTACAATTGCTATAAGCCTCTAGCCTTTAGGTCTCTTGTCAGCTCTCTGAGGATTGCAGCTGGATGGGGCTGGCCTCAGGCACGGGAGCACCCAATTGTTTCAGGTTTTGGAAGGTGGGGCAAATCCCCTATGCGGGTCTTTGTGAAGCACAAGTCTTCTGCAGCTGACAAGCCCTGTTGCCCACAGGTCCACACACACAGTCAACACAGTCCTACCCCATGTGCGTGCCCCTACCTCCCAATGCGGACCCAGTCTCTCCATGGCGGGAACCCCCCACACTCCACCACTGCCCCACACTCTCCACTAACTCCTTGTACATGCCCTGCCCCACTGAAGTGGGCTCAGTTGTCAGGCTGCAGAGAATCTAGTCACCAATCTATGCAGGCCCACAAGTTGCCTGAGGGCTTGTTGTTGGGTGGGGCCAGTATCTAGGGTGGGCTGCCTACCCTGGCTGAGCTGGATTAAATCGGTGCTCTAGCGGGTGGGGCAGACCCTGGGCTAGTAGGCTCAGGGAGAACTCCAATGGCATCTGTGTCTGCACGCCCACACCAGGCCACAACAATGGCCGCCGCCAATGTCCCAGTCCCTGGAGAGGTTCCACCTCTCACCGAGATGCACACAGGGCCTATTAGGCGAGTCTCTTTTCACCAAAGCACTATGCACCTTTCTTTCTGGTGATTTGAGGATGCTTTCTGAAACGGGTGAGATTGCACGTGGGCCCTTAAAGAGCCGGTTTTAATTTCTTTGTGAACCAGCTTTTCTGGGGGTACTCCCCAGTGTTTTAGTAGCAGGCAAAGTCAGATATTCTGCCACTCATCTCGATTGTGCTGGGTCCACAAAATGCCCACAGCAGAGGCGCTCTCCGGCTCAGGGCCCCACTCCTCCAGGGAGGCTGCGTACCTGTGTGCTGCTCCCTGGTGGCCGTGAGGCTTGCGGCTTGTGAAGGCGGCATTTTTCCTCTCCAGGAGGGAGTTTCTGCCTCTTCCACCTCAATTAAGATTGTCCGTTGTTGCAGGAGTTCCTCTTATCCAGTTTTCAGTTCTGTCTCAGGGGTAATTTTTCCACGAGTAGTTGTAAATTGGCTTTGTCTGCTGGAGGAGGTGAGTTCAGAGTCTCCCTATGCCGCCATCTTGACCTCTCCCTCCTGTCCTTCAATCTTTTCATTCTTTGTCTGTTTTCTATTTCATTGATTTCTGCTTTATCTTTTTTATTCCCTTCCTTCTACGTGTTGGATAGAGTTTGTTCTTTTTTCTAGCTTTTAAAGTGAAAGCTTAATTGTTGATTTTAAAACTTTCTTCTTTTCTAATATATGCATGTAAAGCTTTAAATTACTCTGCAATCACTGCTGACAATCCCACAACTTTTAGTATTTTTTTACTGTCAGTATAATTTTATTAAAATTGTATTTTAATTTCCCTTGTGCTTTATATTTGATCCATGAGATATAGATTGTATTGTTTTGGGGGTTTTTCCAGATATATGTGTGTTCTTGATGTCTAGTTTAATTTCGATAGAATTTGTTCTTTTTAATTAATTGAATTTAATTCATTGGAATTTATTTCATAGCCCAACATATGATCTATCGTGAAGTATTCCATATGCACTGAAAACAATGTGCTTTCTACCATTGTTTGGTGTAATGTACTACAGGTGCCAGTTAGATCAATTTAGTTGATTTGTTTCTCTTTCCAAATCTTAGTGATTTTCTGTCTACTTAGTTCTATCAATTACCAAGATAATTGTTTTAAAATCTCTAGTTATCATTAGGGATTTTTCCATTTTTTTCTTTCAGTATGTTTTAGTTTTTATTCACTCACTTTGAAACTCTCTCATTAAGTGCAGGCACACTTAGAATTGTTATTAAGGAATTGACTTTTCTATCATTATAAAATATTGCTCTTTAGCTTTGGTAATATTCTTTATTCTCAGGTTTATTTGACTGATAATAATGTATCCACTTCAGCTTTCCTATTATTTGGCTGATCTGTGTCTTTATGTTTAATGTGGGTTTATCGTGGATAAGCCACATTTGACTCTTATTTCTGATTGATGTATTCTGACTTTCACGTTTAATGCACTTTTGACACAGTTGTTTTTAAGTCTACATCATCTTGCTATTTGTTTTCCGTTTGCTAATCTGTCCTTTCCCCTCCTATTTTCATTTATTTTATTGTATTATTTGATTGTATTTTTTTAGGACTTCCATTTTATCACCTCTATTGGTTTATTAGATATAACATGTTTAAAGATTTTTATAAATATTAGAGTATGCATCTTAATTTATCACATTCTTTTTTCCAAATATTACATCACTTCATATAAAACAAACTTACATCTTTTCATCTTTTCCCTCATCCCATTCTTTGTGCTATTGTCAGACTCTTTAGTGATTTTATGTTTCATCGAAGAATTAATTTTTGTATCATTTTTTTGAGGCTTACCTTGTCTCATATTAATATAGCCACTCAAGCTTTTTTAAAATTAGTGTTTATTATATATTAATAATTAGCGTGTACATTGTATATTAATTCATTCTTTTATTTTTAACTTATCTGTGTCTATACATTTGTTGTGGGTTTCTTTTAGAGCATAGATTTATGGTTCATTTTTACTTGCAGTGTTCAGACCATTTCAGTTTAATGTAATTCTGTCATGGTTGTGTTTAAATCTATATCTTGCTATTTGTTTTCTACTTGTTACATCTATTCTTTCCTTTTCTTAACTTATTTTCCTGCCTGCTTTTGGATCTTTTTTTTTTTTTTTTTTTTTTAGTGTTCTATTATATTCCTCCATTGCTTTGTTAGATATACCCACAGTTGTGATTTTAATGGCTGTTCATCTTTCTGTCTTTAAGTTTATTTTTTCTCTCTGTATTTAAATTTTGGTAATTGCTATTGCTCTATCTTCAAACTCACTGATCTTTTCTTTGGCAATATTAAATTTGATTTTTTACGACTTTTTTTTAGAGCAATTTTAGGTTCACATAAAAATTAAGAGGAATGTTCAGAGGTTTCCCATATACTCCCTGCCCATCCTCTACCCCATTCATGGCCTCCACCATTATCAAAGTCCTCCACCAGAGTGGTAAATTTGTTACCACTGAGGAGGCTACACTGACACACTGTATTTACCCAAGGTCTATAGCCTACAGTAGGGTTACATTAGGGTTCATTCTTGGTGTTGTAAATTCTATGGGTTTAGACAAATGTAAAATGACATGTAGCCATCATTATAGTACTATATAGGATATTTTCACTGCCCTAAAACTCCTCTGTGCTCTGCTTATTCCTTCCTCCTCCCTCCCTTGACCACCACTAACTCTGGGCAACCACTGATATTTTTACTGTTTTCCCAGTTTTGCCTTTTCCAGAATGTTTTGTAGTTGGAATCATACAGAATGTAGCTTTTTCAGATTGAATTTTTTCACTAAGAAATATGCATTTAAGGTTCCTCCATGTCTTCCCATGGCTTGATAGCTCATTTCATTTTGTTACTGAATAATTTTCCCTTGTCTGGATGTACCATAGTTTATTTATTCATTCACCTACTGAAGGACATCTTGGTTGCTTCCAAGTTTTGGCAATTATGAATAAAGCTGCTATAAACATCTATGTGTGGGGTTTTTGTGTGGACATAAGTGGATAAGCTAGATTGCTTGGTAAGAGTATGTTTGGCTTTCTAAGAAATTGCGAAACTGTCTTCTCAAGTAGTTATACCATATTTCATTTCTACCAGCAGTGAATGAGAGTTCTGGTTGCTCTACGTACTTGCCAGCATTTGTTGTTCTAGATTTTGACTATTCTAATAGGTGTGTATCTCATTGTTATTTTAATTTGCATTTCCCTATTGACATATAAGGTGAAGCATCTTCTCATATGCTCATTTGCCATCTGTATATCTTCTTTGATGATGTGTCTATTAAGGTCTTTGGCCCATTTTTTAAACAAGTTGTTTGTTTTCTTATCACTGAGTTTTAAGGGTTCTTTGTATATTTTGGATACATATCCTTTATCAGATATGTCTTTTACAAATATTTTCTCCCAGTTTGTGACTTATCTTTTCGTTCTCTTGACATTGCCTTTGCAGAGCAGAAGTTTTTAATTTTAATGAAGTCCAGCTTATCAACTTTTTCTTTCTGGATTGTGCCTCTGGTGTCATATCTAAAGTCATGGCCATACCCAAAGTCATCCAGGATTTCTCCTATGTTATATTCTAGAAGTTTATAGTTTTACATTTTACGTTTAGGTCCATGATCCATTTTGAATTAATTTTTTTGAATTGTGCAAGGTCTGTTTCTGGAATCATTTCTTTTTTGCATCTGGATATCCAATTGTTCCTGCACCACTTGTTGAAAAGACTGTCTTTTCTTCATTGTATTTCTTTAACTCCTTTCCCAAATATCAGTTGACTATATATATATGTGAGTCTATTTCTAGGCTTTCTATTCTGTAATGTTGATCTATTTGTCTTTTATTTCAGCAATACCACACTGTCTTGATAACTGTAGCTTTATAGTAGGTCTTGAAGTCAGGTGGTGTTAGCCCTCAAACTTTGTTCTTCTCCTTCAATATTGTGCTGGTTATTTGGGTCTTTTGCCTCTCATTATAAACTTTATAATCAGTTTGCTGATAGCCACAAGATAACATGCTTGGATTTTGATTGAGATTGCATTGAATCTATAGATCAAGTTGAGAAGAACTGATGTCTTGGCAATATTGAGTCTTGCTATGCATGGTCATGGAATATCTCTCTATTTATTTAGCTCTTCCTTAATTTCTTTCTTCAGAGTTTTGCAGTTTTCCTCGTGTAGATATTGTAAATTTTTTAAGGTTTATATCTAAGTATCCTATTTTTTTGGTTGCTAATGTAAGTGGTATTATGTATTTAATTTCAAATTTCACTTGTTTATTGTTGATATATAGAAAAGCAATTGACTTCTGTATATTAACTTTGTATACTGAAACCTTGTTATAATCACTTACTAGTTCCAGGAAGTGTTTTTTGTCATTTATTTTGGATTTTCTACATAGATAATCATGTCATCTGTGGAAAAAGACAGTTTTATTTCTTCCTTCTTTATCACTGTACCTTTTCTTTTCTTTTCTTGTCATATTGCATCAGCAAGGTCTTCCAGTATAATACTGAAAAGGAATGGTGAGAGAGAACATCCTTGCTTTGTTCCTGATGTTAACAGGGAAGCTTCTCACTAGGTAAAATGTTAGCCATAGTTTTTTTGTAGATGTTCTTTATCAAGTTGAGGAAATTCCCATCTATTCTTGGTTACTGAACATTTTTATCAAGAATAAGTGCTGGATTTTGACAAATGCTTTTTCTATATCTATTGAGATGATCATGTCATTTTTCTTCTTTAAGCTGTTGACGTGATGGATTGCATTAATTTATTTTTGTGTATTGAACCAGCCTTGCATAGTTGAGATAAATCTCACTTGGTCACTGTGTATAATACATTTTATCCAATGATGAATTCAATTTGCTAGCATTTTATTGAGAATTTTTGCATTTCTGTTCGTTTAGACATTGGTTTGTAGTTTTATTTTCTTGTAATGTCTTTATCTGATTTTGGTATTAAGGTAATGTTGGCCTCATAGAATGAGTTAGGAAGTATTCCCTCCGCTTCTATCTTCTGGAAATGATTGTAGAGAATAAGTATAACTTATTCCTTAAATGTTTTGTAGAATTTTCCAGTGAACCCATTTGGGTCTTGTGCTTTCTGTTTTGGAAGATTATAAATTATTGATTCAATTTCTTTAACATATATAGTTATAATAGATTGTCTATTTCATCTTGTGTGAATTTTGGCAGACCATAGGATTTTTTATAGCAAGCTACTGTTTATTTTATTAATCATTATAAAAACTGTTTATAATTATTTAAATTTATTAATTTTTATTCAGTTATTTAGATGTCTGATTAGTTTTTAAACTTTTGTCTGTCTCCCCGACTGGAATATGCCCTTCATGAGTACAAAGATAATCATTCTTGTTCAACGTTACCTTTAAGTCCACCACAGAAATCAAAGAGGACCTAAATATATACAGAGAGTTACCATATTCATGGATTTGAAGTCTCAATATTGTTAAAATGTCCATTCTCCAAAAATTGATGTGTAGATTCAACTCGATCCCAATAAAAATCTTAGCAGGCTCTATTTGTAGATATTGAAAAACTGATTCTAACATTTAGATGGAAAGCCAAGGAATTAGAATAGCCAAAATAATTTTAAAAAGGAACAAAGTTGGAGTTTGTTCGACCTAATATCAAGATTTACTACATCCCTGCAGTAAACAAAATCATGTGATATTGGTTGAGGCCAGCCCCGTGGACTAGTGGTTAAGTTCAGCATGCTCTGCTTTGGTGGCCTGGCATCGCAGGTTCAGATCCCATGCGTGAAGCCACACTACTTGTCAGCCCTGCTGTAGCAGTGACCCACGTATATAGTAGAGGAAGACTGGCACAGATGTTAGCTCAGGGCTAATTTTCCTCAGAAAAAAAAACAAGTCATGTGGTATTGGTTAAAGAATGGGCACACTGTATAGTAGATGAATGAATAATTAAACCTAAGGCTCAGCTAACAGAGTGTTTGCCCAACTTTCCAGGAAGGCCACAAATACTAAAGTCAGTGATTATTCTGACACAATTACTTGTAGGAAAAAAATGAAATTTCTTTATTATAAAATATAATTTACTCCAACTATAAAATATTTATGCTCATGGATGATACAAATCCATAGAATAGGAGAACCAAGAATTTACATTTTGAGCCTAATCAGAATCAAATCTTCTGTTTTCAGGTAACGTAATAGAAGCATTCGTAATTCTTTAACAACAAACAGGTTCTTTTAAGTAAATACAAGTAGTCTCCAATCCTTACTTGAATGTAGAGATGATAAAATAGGGCATCCTTTGGAGGTAAAGTGTTAATCGTGAAATATTATTTCAAAGGCACAGGATGTTCTAGGGTGATATTCTAGCAGCAAGAGGAATAGTATCTTCTGTAGCAAAATGGTTGGTACGTATAGCAGTCACGGCCATATCTGGAACCATAGCCAGAGCCATAGCCACAGCCATAGCCAGAACCATATCCACAGCCCCCATAGGAGTTTCAATAATAGTTGCAACACATGGTGGCAGAGGATGAGGTTTCAGTTGAGGTACAGAAGGATGTTTCTGAAATTTGAATGTCACCTGCTACCCTGGAACCTTTATACTGACAGGTAGGGCCAGGGAATATCATCAATTTTGTGATTTATGGAATAAATATTTATTTAATACATACTAGGTGCAAGTCACTCCTGTCAGTTGATAAGGAGAAGACTTGGTCTTTTCATAGCTATAGCATCTGCCTTAAACGAACCCATTATCATAATCTCTTATTTTACCGGGAAACCATGTTTGTTTTTTCGTCACTCGGGCATTCTCTTGAGCCAATTGCAATTAAGGAAAGTTTCTGTCAAGTATTTAATCATCTGAACACATGATTCCAAAGATATATTTTATGTAGCAAGGCTCTGTAGAGGGAAGGAGGTTTATATCTTGGAATTGAATTATTAAAATGAGCTTGACTAATTACTTTGACTAGCTTGCTAATTACTAATTACTTTTAGTAGATTTCGTTGGCACCTAATGCTGCCCTATACAGAAACTTCTCAACACATTAAGTATAGAGTTCCTAGGAATCCAAATACCCATGACTATAATATTCTGATGATACATTTTACCCTTAGAGACATTCCTCCATAAATTTTTATCAACTCTAGTGGTCATTTAGTTTAAATCAGAGCAACAAGACAAAAAGAATATCCTTTGCAATAACACCATTGAATGTTTTGTAAATCATAAATTTCTTCAGATGTTTAATCTGTTTGATCACAATGAAATGTGAAAGAGGTAGGTAATTTATAATATGGAAATCGGGGTACACAGAGATTAGGAAACTTACTAGAAGTCACATAGCTAACACATTACCAAGATCAAGTATTTGTTCTTCTTTGTTATGCTACATAAAGTCTCCTTTTCTAATCACTGGATGCTTGAACATTTGCTATTAACAGGCAGCTCGTTATTTCTTATGGCGACACATTTCATAGTGAAATTACTATGTTACAAAATCCCCACATGCTCAGAGTCTCATTATTCCCCATGTCACTTTGGGTCCTAGACAATGTTTATTTCAGTCTTGTGTTCACAGGCCAGTCCTATCAAGTACGGCTGAGAGTGCCTCTCATCCTTTCACCTTCACTCCAGAGTCCTCCATCCTTGATGCCCATTGGTATGACTGGTCCCCTAATCTCCGCTGATATGCAGATGTGAACTCCAGGTCATTCAAGGCAACCACACCTCTTACTAGATAATTTAGAGAACCATAGAGGAAGCCTGTTGTAAGTTACCACAAAAACAGCAGCTTAGAACTCCATCCATTTATTATCTTACAGTCTGAGTCTATCAGGAGTCTAAGTACAGCCTAACTGGGATCTCTGCTCAGGGTCTCACAATATTGTAATCGCAGTGTCAGCCAGGAAATCTGAAAAATCTCTTTGCTGTATAACTTACCTAGGGTTGCCAGATTTGCAAGCATGTCCCAAAAAGTGCATGAAACATACTAAAATGTTATCTGTTCTTTATCTGAAATTCAAATTTATCTGTCAATCTCAAACATAACATAATCACAAGAGTGATATACCATCACCTCTGCCAAGTTTAGAGGCAAGTTACAGCTCCTGCTTACACTGAAGGGGAAGGGATTATACAGGACGTATGTTGTCGGGGGTCGCCTTAGAATTCAGCCTACCCACACCTTTAAATTTATTCCTTAAGCCCAATTAGTGATTACATTTTCTCCAGGATAGATAATAGCTATTGCAATAAGGTTCCAGCATATGGGCATTTTCTGAAATGTATTTCCTCTTTCTCCCCGTCCAGAAAGGTATTTCCCTTCTTGTGTGATTGACCATCTCCTATTCATTCTTCATGGTTTAAGCTAGAAGTTTCTCTCTTCTCCAGAAATATTCCTGACCCTTTTCCCTACTTATTCTTAGTCCTGGCCTCCCTTCTGACTTCTTCCACTTTATTTCCTAAACATCCCTGTGTATAATTATATTATAGAAATATTCTTATGATTGTAGTTTGTGGATTTTTTCCATCTTTCCCACACTTTTAGAAACCAGGGATGAAATATTTTGGTTCTCTGTTCATAGCACATAATGAAAGATCTTTTATTAAGAGTTCAATAAACGTTTGATGAATGAGACTACTCATTCATCTAATTCATAAGAATTGATTCTATTTCTTCAAGAATAACAATCAATCTATCCATCCATCCTCTTTTGCTCTTAATTTTCTCAAGCCTACAATGTCTTTCAAGATTCAAGAGATTCTAGGAACACTGAATATTTAACCATGAGTGGTTGAATCTTCACTCCAGTTCTGACAGTCTTTCTACATCCCAAATGAAGATAGAATTTCCAAAGGCAAAACATTATCACTGAACTCTCCTCCCAGATGGAGAAACATAAAAGGTTCCAGTTCTGTATTTTCCTGGTATCAGCATCACCATTTTCACAAGCAGGCTTCAAAGCTCAAATTCATTCTTAACCTAAAGTATCCTAGAATAGAATGGGGATACAAATGGATATGTAAGATCAGTTAATTCCACCCCTCTCCCTGAGTTTGTAATTTCCCCCTAAACTAACCCTAGTAGTGAGTGATACTGCCTGGGTTTAGACACATCCAGTGACAGAGCACCTAATGAGGAAGTCATTCTAGTTTCAGATGGTGTCACATATTAGAAAGAGCTCTCATGTTGAGGTATTTATATGTCATGATCATCCATTCACTCACCCATTTAGTGTCCCTAGAAGGACACAGAACACATCTGCAATGCTAGTCTTAATAATTTTGCAATACCAGTCTTCCCGATCTATTAACTGTATATACCACTCTGAATTCCTCACCATTCTAAGTGCTAAGAAGAAATTTATACTTTTTAGAAATTATCTTGTCTAGGATTTTCTCCCTTCTCCTTCACTGTTGATGTCTAAGACCTTTTAGTTTCTACCTTCACAAAGTCATTTATACTCATTTATTACTTTTCATGATCTATGCCACTGCCCAAGTCCAGGCCCTTTTAACCAGTCTTCAGGTCATTTATATACCGGACTATTGAGCCTTCTGTCTCTCATCTTCCAACCCACTTTTTCACCATTAGCATTTTCCCAAGATTTTCTTCTGGCATTTGTCTGTGTATATGTGTGCACATGTTGATGACTGCATGAATGCTTATTAATATGGAAAGAAAGAAATGGATTGGTCCAGGATCGTGAAACACAAATGCTTAAGGACAAACCCTTGAGTAAAATAATTAAGAAGACATGATTCAGCCAATGAAGAACCATTTTTTCAGGGATGAAATTCAAGATATGTAACATTCAACAAGTCATGGATAGTGACCAATCAGAATGGAAGCTAGACATACACAGTTGGAATGAACAGCCGAGCATTAGCCCTGCCAATATCTGAGGAGGTCACAAAAATAGAAGACAAAAATGTAAGTCAATAGTACATCTGACACAAAGATACACAGACTTTTTAGGACCAATGAAACATATTTCCTTGGAAATAATCACAACATAGAAATATAGAATGAGAAGGGTTTGTACTTGAACTATGGCCAATATGAGGTCTTCTGTTTTTCAGGAATATCGTGTAGTAACTCAGGCCCCCTCAATAACAAACAACACTTTCAAGAACGCAGTCAGTTTTCTGCAGGCTCTGACTACTCTCTGTTTAGTGGGATCGGATATGATTGTGAGACTTTGTAACAGAAATGGCCTTGGAATGATCATTTTAAAGGAAAAGGTGCACTGCAGTTACATTCTAGCAGCAAGATGAATAATATCTTCTATAGAAAATGGCTGGTAGCCACAGCAGGGGAGCCATAGCCAGACTTGTACCCACAGCCATGGAGACAGCCAGAGCCAGAACCATATCCACATCCATAGCCAGAACCGTATCCACAGCCGTAGCAAGAACAGTATCCACAGCCATATCCAGAACCATAGCCACAGCTACCACATAAGTTTCTTTAGTTGTTGCAACACATGGTGTCTAGAGGTGGAGTTTCAATAGTTCAGTAGAGGAGCCGGTAGAAGTTTCTGAAATCTGAATGTCATCTCCTCTCCTGAGTTCTTTATATACTACCAGAAATAGATGGACACACAACACAGACTCTGTGACTTCATTACCACAGCAATTTTCATTTTCATAAAGCTTATTATTCTAAGGACAGCGACTTTTTCAGGTAGTTATGTCCAAGATTTGGCCCTTGTTAGTCAAGAGAATTGTAAGAAAACAGATGTAACCTACACATTGAACAAGTGCTCCTTATGGAATCTAATCAAACCTAATTTAGATGTTCCCTCCAGGGGGCATTAATTCTCATGCACTTCCAGGTACACATACGTGGGCACTGGGAGATGCTCCATTATGTCATATCTCAATATTGACAGGAAAGCACCTGGGCTGGTGGCGAGAGGCAGCCAGCAGGGCCATAAGTGAGGCATTCTCAAGAAAATGGATGGAGCCCAGGTAGAATGGCCACAGCAGTGGTGGCTGGAGGAAGAGTCAGGTGAAGCAAAGAAAATCTGAATTGGTGCATTACATGTGTCTTGTGCAAATGTTTTCTCAGTATTGGATTTTTTTCTCATTCTCTTAGTTAAGTTTGATTTCAAAATTATCCACTGAATTTTTTATTTCAGACATTGCATTTGTGAGATGTAGATTTTCAGTGTTTTATCTTTCACTTATCTTTTATTTCCATGTATCTCTTTATATTTTTGAGCATATTTATAACAGCTCTTTTAAGATCTTGATGTGCTCATTCCATTATCTCTGTGATTTCTTGGTTTGTTTTTACTGATTTTGTTTCCTAGTCACAACTTTTTTCTGCTTCTTTGCTTGTCTAGTAATTTTTTAATACATGCCAAACAACATTAATAATCTGTTGTTTAGGATGTGGATTTTATTGTCTTTCTTTAAATAGTACGGAAGTTGGTTTTGGCAGGCAATTAAGTTACTTGTGTATCCTTTAAACAACTTGGTGGGTCTAATGTAGCCTTTAGTGCTAGTTTGCCCAACTACTGAAGTGTTTCCCATTTGGAGTCTACTTTTCAATGAAGTCTCTTCACTCTGGCTGGTGGAATTCACATGACTTCCAGTCCTCTGTGATCTCTGGGGATTATTTAGACATACAGTTGTTCTTTGCCCCTCCTCATGGAATTTTGTTATGCACTTGAGTGTCTTAGTGCTCAATAAAACAGGCACAAGAAGACCCCTTTGTAGATATCTAGAGTTCTTTCTCTGTATAGGTCACATTTCTTTTCTATTCTAACTCAAAAATTACAACCACTCTCTGACATTTGATCTTTCTTCACTCAGTAAAACATTGACATCATGCTTTCCTTGGGTTCTCCTGCCTAAAATGTGGGCCTGAGAGAATTATAGGTAGAAAGCTAATGTGACAGTAGAGATTAAATAGTTTGTTTCCCTTTGTAAAGGCATTACGGTCCTGAGCTACCTGTTGTACAATTCCTGAAAAGAGTTATTTCATATATTTTGCCCAGTTTAATATGATGGGAAGGCAAGTCCAGTAATAGGACTTACTCTGACATGGCTGAAAGTAAAAATTTCTCTTCTATGCACATTTTAAAAGAATGAGGTAGATTTCTATTATTTTTTGAAAAAAATCACATTACATTTTGAGTGAAAAGGCAAGTTGAATGATAATGTATACAGTGATCTCATTTTTATAAAGAAAAGTTATGTGATATTTGGCATTAATTGAGACATTAATATGATATGATTGATTTCTTCAGTGGTAATGAGGTGATTTTTAGAACAAGAGAAAGTCAAAAAACTTTTTTCTAAAATGCATAACTTCTTATCAATATTCAGCTATTCTGTCTTTATACTCAGAACTCTGCATGGAGGTTGGCTATTCCACATGTGTGTAGAGCAAAAGCAGATCTTCCTCCTCCACTGCTTAGCGTAGTCAACAGAAAGACTCACGCTGTGCAGCTGAGTCTCTGCAAGTTAAGTGAGTGCATGTCCTAAAAAGGGGCATTTGTCAGACCTCCTCATTACCTTCTCTTAGAGCAGATGTTGTGTGCCCTTGCTGACATCCAATTTCAAAACTTTCGCTTCATTTAGTATTCTAAGGAGCATTTTTAAAATTCTCTAAAAGAAAAAAGTTAATCTGCAGGTGTTACATTGTCCTCTCTCCCAAAGTTTTCTATCTTCTGGGAGAAGGACATGCACATCTTGGAGCAGCATGCTAATCAACAACAGAAAATTGTCACAGATGTTCGTCTGTTTAAATGAAGCAGAAAAACACGGTTCAACGTGATGACAGTGGGTCTTTGTTCCCAGAAGGCTATTCCCTGTGGTCTGAGACATAATGATATTCCACAATATAGAATTGATTTGAAAATCATGAAATATTTTGGAAATCGTCTGCAGTCGTTAAAATGAACATTTAGAAAATATTGATGCCATCAGAAAATATTACCTAAATAATGCCAAATGGAAAGTCTGGCCTAAAAAATGTGTGTAATATTTTTAAAAATATGTTAAATAATTTCAAAATATGTTAAAATAAAAATAGAAAAATATAGGAAGGATACACATCATAATGTCAGCATTGATTATCAATAAAGTGATCTAAATATGTAAAGGTTTTATTCCCTTTTTGTTTATTTTCCATTTTTCTAAAAAAATTTCTAATATTTTACTAATTGTAAACTTTGTTTATTTAAAACAAATTACTTGTAAATCAACATTAAATATTTATTTGAATTAAAATTAAAACACATTCCATGCCAGAAAGAAGAACCATAATCTTACTCAGCTCAATGACATCCTTCTTACTGATCCTGTACCCGTTTCTAACTCTGTATAATCCAACTTGAGCAAAATGGACATCAGCTTTTACTTATTTATTTATTTTTCTTATAATTATGTTTCTTGGGAATTTTAAGTTCAATAATATTTTAAAAAACTAAAATATATATGTTCCATTTACTCTATTTTCCCCTCCCTACTTCATAAGAAATAATAGTGGAGAAAATAAAGAATTTTATTTGATGAACTAAAACTGTAATTAATTACATAAAGTTTTTTTCGATTTAATCTTAATAATTTATGACATTTCTAGAAAATCAGTTATAGCATATTTCCCTCTGATACATTAAAAAGAAGTTTATTAACTTGAAAAAAGAAAAAGCAAGGCACAGCAATGCCTTCTGCTCCCCATCTTCATCTGAAGCCACAGATTAATTTACTGTTTTCTCAATGATTGCAAACAATAATTTTACCAAATGCTTTGCACTACATAACATGGGTTATCATTTTTCAAACCTCCACTGACAGCTTTCTCATTTACTTACAATCTTAACCTGAAACCAATGGCACGTAGTTTCTTTTTTCATACATTAACATTTCACTTCTTGTAATAATTTCTGTTAGTCAACTTTGATGAGGTGACAATTTCAACATCACAGCAGACTACAGAAACAAATCACTCTTTCTCAATCATGTTACACGTTTGGGTCAACTGCTATCGATCTGTTCTTTATATTTTCTTATCCTGGGATCTAGGCAGAAGGAACAGCGCCCTTTGAGCACATTTTTGTTGCAAAGAGAAAGAGCAGGATCACTGGCAAAACTCGCGGTGTCTCTAAAAGGGTGTGTTCAGATGTGACATACATCACAGCTGCTCATATTCCTTGACCAAATTCACTGCATGGCAAACCCAGCATCAGTGGAGATGGGAATGCATGATCCTCTTACAAAGAAGAGAGAGAATTCATGGGAACAACAATACAGTTCACCACATTGTACCTTTATGTGCTGCTATAGATGTTGATCTGGTGAAAGTTTTGTCTAAATACACTTGCAGTGTGGTGAGCTATTTGTCTATGCAGAAGCTTCATCAATGTCCACTTAAACAGCAAGCCTTCCAGTCGTCTGAGCCCTGAGTACTCGTCAGTCTGCTGTCTGCTTCCTCCCCTCGAATCTACTCTCCTGCTTCTGCCTTCTCTTCTAGCCCTTTCCATGTTAACTTTGGTGTCCGTAAACTATTCAAACACAATCCCCTATGTGAGTAGCACACAAAATTTTAGGTTAGTGGGAAAGAAAGGCTTTTAGACTCCACATTCAACTTCCAATGACACAATGATGACGATGATGATAAATGCTAACACCTACATAGTACTATGCAAAGCTCTCTTCTAAGTGCTTGACATATATAAACTCATTTAATACTTTATATAACCCTATAAAACAATTTCAAATATTGTTTTCATTTTACAAATAAGAAGAAACCAAGGCACAAGTATAAAAAACAATGGCCCGGTTGAAATAGATGAGCAGTCAGTGATAAGAAAGGGAGACGCAGCATGATTATTTTATTCTCTACGTTTAAAGCTAACCTCTTTAGTCACTTACTAGCTGCATTTTTTCCTCCTATGTTGAATCAAAGTGTAGGGAAGAAGGAGAGTAGGGAGATAGAATAATCTTATTTGTCTTGTTGCCTTTGTGTTCTCTCTGCTTAGCAGGTGGTTAAAACTGGCATCTCCGGTTGGGTCTCCTGGAAGATAATAAAGATGACTTTTCTCTCATTGGGTACTATCAGACTTCTCTTCTAGATCTCTAATTCTCTTGATTCAGCATCTTACCACACTTTCTGATATCTGCCATTTACCATCATCACAATCTCTATAACTCAAAAACTTTGAAGACCGTGGCACCTGGCACTAAATTCTTTTCTTACATTTAGTATATTAAATTATCATATAGACAACCGATTTAAGCACTCTTGCCTCAAAGTTCCTTGATCCCCTCATCACATCTGCTCTACTTCAGCAAATCACTCCCTGATCCATACTTATCAATATCAGAGGTGCTCCTTTTCTAAAAATGAAGCCCAATATCCCTAAATCTCTTATCCTTCCAGTTCTTCACATCTCTGTTACATCCATGCCATTTCATCTACACAATCAATGTAGATTTTTGTTTTATCATCTCTTTTTAATCTGTTATGTTTTAATACTCTATATGTGCAATGGTTTATATCTATTGTCTTTGGATTATTATTAATAGTGTCCCCTTTAATATTCAAGTGTACTAGTTTGGACAGTAAATTATATGGCCTCCTATCTATACTGTTAGTTTCATCAATCAGATTTCTTTCAGCAAGCTCTTTTCTCCTTCTATCCCTCTACCCTGAAAACTCTCATCTGTGCATTAATGCAAGTCTTCTCTACTGCAAACTCAGGCTTCCAACTGCTGCTGGAGGCAATCCCAGAACTGTATGGAGTGGTGCCACCACACATTTACAGCATTCTCATTTTGGCTGAGTCCTCAGTGTTGCTTGATCATTCTTTCACTTGTTCTCAGGCCTCTTTCTTTCTTACTTTCGCTGCAGCTGTTCCCCCTCTTCACCATTATCCCTAAAGCCTCTTGCTCAATGCTTACTTCTGCCTCTGCCCTCCTCTGTCTGTAACTCTTGCTTCCTGTTTCATGGAGAAAAGATAATCTATCAGGGGAAAACTCTATCAACTCCCTTCCCACACACTTATCTACATTTGCACCTGTCTTTTAGTGTTTTATCTTAGTCTGAGAGGAAACTATATCCTCCCTCCTGTCCAAAAAATCATTCTCCCACTTTGCTCTAAATGCCATCTCCTTCAACACCTTGCTTGATAAATTATCCTCTCTGTCCGCTATATTTTCAGCTTCTTTTTTTCCACTGACACTTTCCTTTTAGTCTATAAACACGCTCAGGTCTTTTGATATTAAAAAGCGTGTCTCAACACCAGACAACCCCTGGCTAGCTTTTTCTCAACTTCTTTTATATCTAAGGTTTTAAATCGTTTTCTCTGATGCCTCCCGTTCAGTCTTCAATCCAATCTAACCTGTCTCCTACTCTCACTAAAACTCAAGGGTTGTTCTCACTCAGGTCACCGACAACCTATTAGTTATCCAGTCTCCTTGATACACCTTGTGTTTGTCCTCTTTGTTCTGTGGCATTTGGTACTGATGACCACTTCTTTCCTTGGCTCCCATTGTATGCTTTTCCTGATTTGATTCTCTTGCTTTTATAGTACTTCTTCCCAGTCTACCTGGAACGCTGTTATTCCTCTGTCAGCTGGAGATCTGCCCTTGGTCTTTGGCTCCATCACTAAATACACAAAATCCAATCTCATAAGTAAGACATGAAATTACATGATGATACAGCCTCTGGGTTAGTGTCTAATGCCATTTCTGCTGTTCCCTCATATACCAATAGCCATTTTATCCTGCTTTTCCTACTTAGAATTTGCTAACCGTGACATGCATTCTTAGACCTTCCTGTCTAAGGATAAATTATGCCATCTGTGATAATACCTCTTCCATCTGTCTGCCAGCCTATATCTGAATGAACTGTTAAGTCTCAACTTGAGCATCACATCTTCTTAGGAGAGATTCCTTATCTGCCTCCCACACGTCCTACTTAGTCATGCAGGGCAGACATAGATGATCTCTTTACTCATCACCCACAGAACTCTGAATTTGCTTTATTATAAGACTTAGCATTTGTTTTATAGCTGTTTATTTTAGGCTTATTCCAATAGGATTTATTAATTCATACACATTATATAAACTGAACATCTATCATAAAAAGAAAAATAACGTATACTTCCTAGCTTTAAAGAGTTTAGAGCCTAGTGAGTTAGACAGACAAGTGAGTTTATACTCCAGGTAAGTGCTCTGAAAGAGGTGGCCACAGGGGTATCATGGGAGCATAAAGATAGACATCAAACTGGTGGCAAGGTAAATCATCCAGAGGTAGGGACACATAGACTGAGTTTTCTATGACAATGATGAGGTAGCCAGAAAAAAGCAAGATTGGAGGTCATTCCAGGTAGAGGGAATAGCATATAAAAAGGCTTAGATATACAAAACAACATGGTTTTTCAAGAAATATGTACAGTGATTATGAATTAAGTGTCTTGTCTTGTTTACTTCTGTATTCTTTACTCTTAGCAGAGTTTTTATAACAGAGATCTGGCTCCTAAATAAATAAATGAGTTAACAAATCAATTAAAAAATTATATATATATGCAAATAAAATGATGATTATGCAGCTGAAAATACCAATGTAGGCACAAAAGTTGTTTTCCAAGAGCATGCATTGTTAAGAACTACGTGCTACATGGTACTGTCACCAATTAGGTGCCTAGAGAAACTCAAAGATAGGTTTGGAAGCAATTAACTGGGTTTTTTTTTGTGTGTGTGAGGAAGATTAGCCCTGAGCTGACATCCATTGCCAATCCTCCTGTTTTTGCTGAGGAAGATTGGCCCTGGGCTAACATCCGTGCCCATCTTCCTCTGCTTTATATGTGGCATGCCGCCACAGCATGGCTTGATAAGTAGTATGTAGGTCTGCACCTGGTATCCGAACCTGCAAACCCCAGGCCACGGAAGCAGAGCACCTGAACTTAACTGCTATGCCACCCAGGTTTTTCCAAGTCATTTCTTTTCCTTTTGTATGTTAAGGAGATGGAAGCACCAACCATGCTGAAACTGACCAAGCCTCACCACAAGAGCTATGCCCATGACCTTTGCCTTATTTTTAATGCAAAGATCTCTCCAGGAGGAGCTTAGGTTTCATTATGTGGAAGCATGTTTTCCAACTGAGCCTGTGCAAGTGAATACCCACCTCTCCCTTTAGAATATTCATTCCCCAACCAAATAAAAGTTCCTGCTTCTCTTTGTTTGGGGATGACATGACTTTGGAAATGATTCCTCATGGCCTCCTATTTGCTGCAATACACTTTACATTGTGAGACAACTTCCACTGGTGTAGAGTCTTATTTAACTCACTAGGAAGCGAGCGCACTTGGTTTGGTAACAGTACTGCAGTAATTGACATTAATTATCCCTAATCATGATAAACTTTCGAACTCATTTAGTCATAGCAAAACCAATGCTAATGTCCAAAACAGTCGCTTCATTTTTCCTCACACGCCCTGGCTCTTTCAAGTCAGACTGAAGTTCTGCTGCATCGTTTAATGTTGAACTTCTTCATGGCCATAATTTGTATTTTCTACTTCACATCCTTTTGGCTGTTGTTCTTCAACTCACTCACAGAAGATTTGAAAAACCATGCCGTGTGTCTCATGGTTTTATAGCTGGTCAGATTGCTTGTTTACTCACGCCTGGAGTGGTACTCCCTTATTTGAAGGTGATTTTTAGTGTGTGTTTAAAGGATGACTTCAGAAAAATATCTGGTTGTTGCTCCAATTTCAGTCTTCATAAGTGGTTAGTGGAATAAATTTCCAGACATGTTGTGATCGTGTCTGGTCCAAAGAAGTGTGCTGGGGGTAGGGTGGGGGGGTGGGGCATGGAGGCGAACATCCAAATATTTCAAATCTTAATTTTTCCACAAGAGAAGGAAGTGATATCAATGGTAACAGGAATACAAAACAGAACAAAAGAAGCCAAGCCGAATCACATAGCTGGACAGATTTGAATTTGAACTCTCACTCAGAATTCTATTTACAGTTTGTGTGATTTTTTGCCAATTACTCAACCTCTTTGTGCCTCAGTTGTTTGATATGCTAAACTGGGGATATGTCTGTCTCTTAGGATTTTGTGACGTTTTAATGAGATAAGATACAAAACAGTGCCCAACAAATGTTAATTCCCCAATAGCTCTGGACGTTGATAAAGGTTTTTAGTAAGTTCAAAGCCAGCGTAATAGTGAGATTCAATGTACCTGACATGTCAACTCTACTATCATGACTTCCGTGCCAACTGACAGATGGGTTTGGATTTAATACATCACCAATGGGAGAGTGCGAAACTGCAATTTGGCGGGATGGATAAAAAGCTATGCTACAGATTTCATATTATATTTGTAAACAAATAGTGCACATGAGTGTCTGATGCCTCACACGTCCCACTTCTTAAATCAAAACATCATTTTTCTTTTTTTGCCAGAATGAGCTGCCCTTGTCATTGAGGTTGCTGAAGGCGATGACAGGCTAAAAGGGCTCTATGAATAAATTCCAGTAAAGCCTTATAGTGTGGATGCTTCTGGAGGAGAAGTTGTTTGCAAGAAAGAACTATGCTTAGTCAAATTCAGTGATGTAAATATAGTAACTAGGTTGAAAAGGAATCTGTGCTCTGACCAGAATGTTAGAATCTGAAGGAATATTTCTTTAAGGAATCATCAGAAAATAGACTAGAATAAAATTAGTAAACAAATATGTTATAATAATTGTATTTATCTTGATCCCGGGCATTTCTTTTTGTGTCAATTATTAGTCACATTAAAATACTGAGAAATATTTTTTTTGTTTTTAAAAGAAATTGTCTTATTTTTTATAAAAAAATTTTAAACAATCTGTCTCTGATTTTTTAATGTAAATACATCTTAAAGCTTACTGAAGTATTTAAACTGTTTAATCACAGCTACCCAAATACCTGCCTCTTGCTTTCCACCTGGTACTAAGATCCAGGAGCATGAAGCAATGTTCTTATCTAAATGTGCTATTATCCAGGTAAAAAATGACCATAACACACAACAATAACAACGATGCCTTTGAATGACATAGTATTGTCAGCACTCCTGGATTCCTAAATATAAATTATACATATATCACTATCTCATAAAGGATGTTGGTCATCTAGGTCTTTGATCAATCTCTAAATGCCTGGAAAGATTAAGGTCACATAGGTAGAATTCATGCCAACTAATCAATATCTGTTAAAATATAAAAGAGAAGAAAATCTTTTAGTTGGAGAACAATTTTGGTCCTAAGACAGCAAAGCTGTTTGTCAGACTATGCTTTGCATGTCTCCCCTCATACCTCCAATAAAACGTGCTCTAAGCTGTAAACTGATTCTGTGATCTCAGATATTGTTATTAACAAAGTGCTCAAAATGAGGTTAGCAGGATACATTTGAGGCTGTGAAAACTGGTGATGGATTTAAAATTTGGAGTTTAAGTGACACTGAGCTCTAACCAAGGAAAATATTCTCATTGTAGGGACATGATTTAACTGGCAGAATTTTACTATAGAAATTAGTTAATATGAATTATCCAGTATAAACAATCTTCTCTGTCTGAAAACGTTCTGAGAAATTAATGCACTTCTTGTGAAAATTCATTCATTCATTCATCCATCCATCCATTCATTCATTCAACAAGTACTTAAGTACCTACTATGTGCCAGATACTTTGTGAGACAATGGGGTCTAGAGATGGGTAATATAGGGTTTGTGCCCTGAAGTAGCTCATAGTTTCTTACGTGAAACAAGAATATGAGCAAATAATCATAATAGAGCGCTGTCATGTTAAGGGGTGAGGATGACACAATGGGGACGTGATGAACTATATACAGGAAAGAAACAGAGATGAATTTAGAAAGGATGGCTTATTCAGGCCATATCATTAGGAGATCAGGAGTTTCTGTCGTTGCTGCAGCTACTACTGAGCATATAAAAGGTCATGTGCAGATGATGACATTCAAACTCAGGAAACTAACACTGTTCCTCCAGTTAAGCCTCCACTCCTGACACCACATGCTGTTATGGGAACTATTATGGTAGTTTGGACTATACGTATGGCTGTGGCTGTCATGGCTGTGATGGCTCGGGCTGTGACTATGGGGGTATGTTTACAGTTGCTGCCACCCTTCTTGTGGTGTCAGATGCTGGTGCTATGGATGCTACTGAGGAAACCCCAGAGCCACTCAGCTTATTGGACTCATCGTCCTGTGAAGTGCTAGCTCTTTTTCCAGTGTTCATCATCCCATCGATGTGATCAAAAAATAAATAACAGGCAGACCCACGGTTGAATTACGTTAGAACACAATCTGCAGGATCTGGATTGAGCAAGAAGTGTCTCAAAGTTCTTATTTTTCCTTTTGAAATTGTACTATTGTAAAATTCCACACATTTCCAATTAAAATTTTTTGTCTGAGAAAATTCCTGTTTTTTTAAATTAAATATGTGGTTTTGCCAAGATGATTTTGTTTGTATTCATGTTTATTGCAATAATTTTGCATCGGTGTTTTTATATTTGCATTTTCATAACCAATGATACAATTAGTGCTTCCAATTTGGTTTAATTACACAAGTATTTGTAGAATGGTTGCTTGCTATGTATGAGTTATCATCCAGACACCATAGATATGAAGACGTACAACACGGATATGGTCTCTATTCTCTTGGGTGTACAGTCTACCTGGGCAGATACTTTTAATCCATTAGACAATCATAATACAATTTGATATTTGTTATTCTTAGAATAGTATAAGATATGCTGGGATCATAGATCGTGGGGAGGTTGAAGTCTTTCTGGAAGAAGTGACATTTGAAGTTTAAGTAGGTGAGTAGAAGAGTGCTAGATGAAGAAAGTGGGTTCTGTGTGTGTATATGTGTGTGCATGTAAAAGAAATGAGGGAAGGAGTGTGAGGGTTATACACAGGAGATAAACAGGAGATATATAGAAAATAACATGAGTTAAAATAACAGGAAGACAGTTGATGTGAATGGACTCTAAAAGATTCAGAGAGAATGAGAGAAAGAAAGAAAAAAAGAAAGACAGGGTTAATATTGAAATGATCATAGTTTTAATCTCTGAATCACTATGGAGCTGAAGTTTAATGTGCTTTCAGCATTTTTTTTTCAAGAGTGTGAATGCAACCATCACTCCTTTTGCAAACAAGGGTTGTGGCTGTTAATCACAGCTTAATAGATTAAATCGTCAACTTCCTAGATTCACCTTGAGGTGGATGGTACTTCCACAGAATAAGAGGTCTTTTCTTATTGTCACATTTAATTAATTCTTCTATAATTTACCAAACATTTATTGAATATGAGCTCTTTGTCAGAAACTGACCTGAACCTGGGGAAAACTAAACAATGGACTCTGTCTCATCTAACAAGATTCTCATAGTCTTTTCTCATAGGCATTTTCCACTTGACTCTGTTCCAAAGAGAATGCTTTCTTAAACCTATCAAAACATAATCTCTCCACTTTTCTGTATCCCATCACCTCTTACTTTGTTAGGAACTTTGCTTCTCTTGTACCTTCCATATGAAGTCTCCAGTTATCTATATTCTGTATCCTTCTGAAATTCAAATATTATCTGGATAATCCAATATGTGGAGTATGTAACATACAAATACATCAACAATAAATAAACATAAAATTATAACCTAACAAAACCCAAGACAAAAGGAGAATACCTATGATAGATACCACATTCCCTAGAGTCTTATTTCTTTGTTCTCTGTCAGAGGCAAATTTCTCAAAGTAATCCTGTGCTCATATTGTTGCCAATTCTATCTATCCAGATCAATTAATTCTAATCTTTTTTCCTTGCGCTGAATACCACTGAAAATTCCCTTGATGATGTGAAATTTGATTCATCATAGCCCACAGTTCTCTTCATTTCTTACCAGGTCCCTGTGCAGAGACAGACAAGGGTCCATTGTGCAGTCTCTCCTTTGTATTTTCTTCCTAGTTGTCTTAGAATAGGTCCCACTGAAGTGGAGCTTGAGAATGGGATTTCTAGACAAGTGCTTTGTTGGGGAACTCTCCAAGGAGAATTATCTAAAAAAGAAAGACAAGGAGGCAGGATAGTGCATGGAAAAAGCTAAGCAAACATGTGCTTGTAGCTAAAGTCTAGCCTCTATTTGGTTCCAGAGGAATCAATGAATTATGAAGCATACCCCAGAATTGTCCCCTTTTGAGGCAGGAGGGCTGGGTTTTGTACTCCCAGATTATTTAGCCACTGGCTGTGGGATACTCTTCATTGGGGCAAGGGTGCACCTCAAGGAGATGTAGCTCTTGTCAGCCCAGGGCAATTCTCTGAGGAAGAAGGCAGCTGTAGATCATTAGTACCCAACACTCACAGCACTTGGTGACGGGAGCCCCACCTGGTAAGGGGGACTGGATGACACACCAGCAGCATCTTCCCCATTAAGCAATCTCTGCCACTCTGCTTTACATACTGACTATATGCAAGGCACTCCATGTGTTTATTGCTATTCCAGATTTCTCAACACAACTTGATTTGTGTATCTAACTACCCACTCATCAAAGACACTTTTAGACATCTCAAACGTAGTCTTTTCCTAATGTTCTTAAACTTCCTCCAATATTCTAGGTCTCAGAAAATGGAACAGCTTCCTCCAAATTTATCATGCCCAATCCCTGGAAATTGTTAAAGACATATCTTTCTCTCTCACCTCTAAGTTGAATCCATAATTAATTTCTGTTGATTATATTTTCAAAACGTATCTTAAAAGTATCTCTATCTCCACTGTCATGTCCCTAGTCCAAGGTCCATCATTCTCTACTTGGGCTATTGCAATAGACCCTTGTCTGTCTCTTGACAGGTATTCCTGCTCCCTCTCTAGAGAATTTTTTCTAGAGCTTATCTTGTACCTCACCTATAGTTTTTCAAACTTTTCCACAACGGAGCCTCTAAGAGTAGGGTACATAAGATCCATGAAAACAGGGTCTTTATTTTGTTTCTGCCATATCAACAATTCCAATATATCAGTGTCTTACACATAATGGGTGCTCAATAAGTAATTTTTGAATGAATTAATTAAACAAGGTGTGAAATCATAACCCTGCAATACCAGCGAGCATCGCCTGATGCAACCCATTCCAAGCACGACATTTATAGTTATTTTTGAGATTTTATATTCTTCTTATTTTTCAGATTTTACACATTCTTCTTGTATATGATAATATAAAATCTCAAAAACTTATAAATATAATAAATTACTTAGGATTTTAATCACTTAAAAGTTCATCCAGAGATTTGAGTAGTATTGTTCCAGGAAGATGTTCCTTTTTTTTCTGCATCTTGGGTAGTCTGGACACAGTGCATAAACTCTTCAGTGTGACAAGAAAAATTTACTGATAGGACATTGCTTAAGCATCTTAGTGGGGCAAATAAAGTCATCCACACTTGCACTTTTCTTACTTTTTCTAGCTTCATCTTCTTTTGTTTCTATTATAGAACTTACTGATTTAATCATATGCATCTGATTTTTAGTAAAATAAGACTTTTGCACAGATGTTCACAAAATTAAAAATACTGGAAGGGCAAGTAACATAGTTTAACACGGAGAAGGTGTAAAGGATGTATTAATGGTTTGTCATGACTGTCAGTCAATCCTTCTTTATTGGATTAATTTCTCTCTATCCTTGCAGATAAGGTGGAGTGATGGAGAATGGAAATCTGGAACCAGACTATTGAGGTTCATGTCCCAGCTCTAAAATCTACTACTTGTGTGGTTTGGAAGAACTTACTAAACTACTCAGCCATCAATCTTACCTTTCATAAAATAGAAAAGATAAACACACACCCTGCCTCAGAGGTTTGTTTCAAGAATTAAATGAGATAATATATATAAAAGACTTAGCACAGTGCCTCGAATATAGTAAGTGATCAAGAGATATTAGCATTTATTATTAATACTAGCTCGATACCCCAAGGTAATGGCCCACATACTGTTTTAGACTTTTGTTTTCTGAAAACTTTAAATAGAATGTGTGTTTTCTTTTATAACACTTCTAGTTCATGAAGATCCTGACCTTTTTTTCAGATATGTAGAACCTCATTGCTTTGGACCTGTGCCCCTTGTACAACATCTCACTGTGAGATTAGATATGTAAAACATAGTCACATAATGTACTAAGTTCTTGGTAGCTCAGGCAAAGAAAGTTGAAGTCATTTCAAGATTTCTTGTGCCGTGCTATTTTATTAGACAGGAGCTTGTAAGAAAGCATTATTGTTTCCTTGTGTTTCCGATATAATGAATATTAGTTGTCTCCATAATATCATTGACTTATTTGCATAATCTCAGACTTTAGAACACAGGAAGAGTATAGGAGAGGATGTAGGCATCTGTTAGAGGCCACAGACAACTTTGGTCCTTCAACCAACCCTCCAATGGTGCCAATAAAATGAGAATGTTTTTGCTTTTTTGTCCTTGAATTATGAGCATAAGTGAAAATGAAATATATCAACCTCATAACCATAACCATAACCATCCATCTCTCCAGTTATCAAAGCTCTCTCCTGCATCAGGTAAGTTTGCCAGAAAGTAGCTTACTTGCATTACAATGATTTTAGCTCCTTTGAAATAATAACTTAAGTTTAATATTAATTGCCTTTAAGTTTTTTGTACATAGCGTCAATAATAAACATTATATAATGTTTTGTTTTTTTCTGTAAAGCCATTGAGGATTGTATCGTCCCTGAGAATTATACAGGCAAGGGAGGAAACAAAAGTAATACATGGAGGTGAGAAAGAGAAAGAAATTCAAAGGTCACAAGGATTCACAGTTTCACTGAGGACTGAAACTAGAAATAGCCTCACAATCTTGTTCCAGAGACTATGAAAGTTTAGATACAAGGGAACCTCTTGGCAAACCCCATGATAAAACAACAACAACACAACAAAAGGTTTAAGAAGAACCAAGTTCATACATGAGTTTAAATATATCTAGACTACATCACAAGCATTTGGTTTTTGGGGTTGGGTGAACATGGTGATGGAAAAATATCCTTAAGGTAACATGCTGAAATCATGTGGGTCAGCTGGGGGTCTGCCTCTAACTTTGATGTTCTTCTGGCTTTGACTCTGCCAGTTAGATACACTTTATCATTTCCAAGATACATGAACATAAGGTACAGTTTGTATTATGTATGAGACATAACTGAATTTGAAGACAACTTGTCAGAAACTCTGTCTCTCTTGCCCTAATCCCTAGCACAGTGTCTGGGATGTGGAATAGATTCAAATGTTTGGGACTGATGAATAACAGATGTCTTGTTACGAATTGTGTTAGGAAGGAAGCAACAGCTTTGTAACTGACATAATCATTTTTCAGTAAAGATACATGATATGAGAGCAAAGAAATTTTAATTTTAATGATCATGCAGCCCTTATCTTGTCTGAAGAAATATATTAATGATATTTTCCCCCATACAATTAGGCTATAGAATGTGAAGGAGTGGTCTACTGAGTGGGTGTAAAAGGGCTTGTGTAGGTGGTTCTCACAGGAACCTTACACTCCTGAAATCATGTGCTACTATGGCAACTACCATGGTGGCCTGAGCTGTGGCTAGGGCTGTGGATGTAACTATGGCTGTGGTGGGTAAGGATAAAGCTACTGACAGTCAGGCAACTTTGGAACGTATTGGTCCCACGGATTCTACTTAAAATCCTGCATTGTTGCTTGTCCCTTTGGACTCATTTATCTCTGAACCTATGATTTTACCTCCAAGTTGTTTTATACCTTCTGATTTATGTTCAGTTTTAACAATGGCAAATAAATTCTCATCTACAACATGCAAAACTTTATAATTTCAGCTTCACCCACTAGATTGAACAAACTTAATGGATAACTTTCATTTAACTTAGAATTTACCTTTTTTCCTCTTATGTAACCTTAATACGTTGAAGTAATTTTATTTTAATATCTTATGTAGAAAAATTTCAACCTTATTTCAAACATCATCTGATTTTGACATCGTGACGAGTCTTTACTTTTTGTTTATTTCTCTCATTAATATTTGCCTCTGTGGTTTTGTGATTGCCTGGGTGAAAATTTTCTCTTAATAGTAAAATTTATAGATGATTAGGCGAGTTTCAACAAGCAACATTTAGCTATTTTTTTTCTTTTGCAGCTGCTACTTAAATACTTGTTGTTGACAGTAAATAGTTCAATTGCTATTTATTGGAGACCTTGGGGCATAAAATCACTCACCTCAGAAGACAACTATAAGATTACTTATCTATTGATAAATAAATACAAGGAACCTAAGGTAATAAATTGTGAGGTATTAGTGAGAAAGTTTATTTAAAGAACAAGCTAGAGAGTCCTCCTTCCCTTTCTTCCTTCACCAAGTACTGGGGACCTACGAGATTCTTATTTTTCTACTAAGTTGAAGGAATAGAATTGGAAAGGAAAGATCATGGCCTGCCATGGCAGAGCAGATATTAGGTAGGTGACCCTAAGTACCTGAGCCAAAGCGGGTCCAAGAGGAAAAGCAGGAGCTAGGACTGTCTTTTAATTGCCACGAACCAATCAGAACAACTATTCCTTAATCTCATCAAACAGAGAATTCACTTCCTTTCCTTTGGGGAATTTATTAATCTGAGTAATCTAGCTGATGACACAAAGTACCCCATACCTCAGTGATCTCATTCATCATAATGGTGCTAAACACCATCTACACAGATTCAAGCCCATGAATTTGTTTTTTTCTTTCCAGCCCAGATCTCTCACTTGAAAACCAGTTTCGTGCAACCAACTATCTATATAAGTCTTACATATCTCATAGTCATCTTAAGCTGAAAACGTCTAAAATTAAATTTCTCGTCTTCCTCTACTCCGAAGAAAATTTGATCTACCTACAAGCTTTCCCATGTCAGTTCGCTACATATCCACATTTTCAGACCAAAAACCTTTGAGTTCCTTGACTACTCTCTTTCTCTTGAAGGCTACATCTAATCTATCAAAAAGTTATATCAACTCTGCTTTCAAATATATCAAGAATCCAACCATTTCTTGCCATCTCCACCACTATAACCCGAGTTCTTGTCCAAGCTACACGTAGTAGATGCTTTTAGTGTTCTACCCATACCTGCTTGGATCTCTTTTCCAATTGCCATGCACAATGCCTTCTTGAATGCTTTCCTTTTCCTTGCAGGACATTTGGTTCTGTATAAAAACATCCATAAGACATTTGGTCTAAGCCAAAAGGTCCTTGATATTTGCAGGAACATTTGGTTCTGTTCAAAACATCCATGAGACATTTGGTCCATTTAAATTAGGTGAATGTTTTCTGCATGCAGCAACCTTATGATATGTGTGTTCTACTTGTTTTAAGGAAGAACATTCACTTACATTTTGCACAATAATAAAGCAAACACTTACTGAGTGCTTATGCTGTAAGAACTACCATACTTACTTCTTTACTGTCATATCCTTCTTGTCCCCACAACAATCCTATAAGGTGTATGCTATTATTAAACCCTGGCCCATTTTTTTTTATTTATGAGATTTTATATAACTTAGATCATTGAAATCATATAGCAATTTTTGTATACTGCTTTTGTTAGTTAGCATTATACAGTCACTAGGGCCTCCCCATGGCATTAAAATGATTTTTTTTTCCATTAGAGTATCCCCAAAGCTTAAAACAGGACCTTACAGTTTATGTACAATAAATATATTTGATGAATGAATAAATGTGAGAATGAATGAATTTAAAGCTACCGTGATTTACTAATTTTATATTATTTCATGTTGGAGGGCTGACTAAACATTGTCTTCAATTCTGCCATAGTGTTCCATGCTATCAACTTTCTTTATTTTACTATTCCTCTATTGTTGTACATGTAGGTTGTTTCCCATTTTTGTTTTTCTTATTATAAAAACTTCTGAGATGAACATCTTCTTTGTGCATACACTTTTATCATTGTTTTTTATCTTATCCTTAGGATGAATTCTTATAATTATTACATGTATTGTATACTTTGGAGGCTTTTGTTTGTTCTCTAGGAATGATCCATGACTTTGGCTCTATATTTTCTGGTAGGTATCACAGAAATTAATTACATCATTTAGTGTCCATAGAATAGAAGTAATTCTGCTTCCCAGATGATATTATGTCTGGTCCTGAGAAAACATACTTCCATGAGTGTTCATAATATACTGTATAATGTAGTAAGTGATGTCTATACAGTAAAGAGAATGTAATGTGACGATGCAAACTCCTTAAAGTCAGGTTTTATTTTTCCTGTAATCAGAAGAATAAACTTCAGAATACTTATTCTTATCAGCTTCCTCAACAGCGGCAGATGGTATAACTACAAAGAACACATCAGTAAATGTAATCCTGTTGTGGTTGGAGAAAAATGTTACAGTCCAGATGTTTGACTATGCTACTTTGAATTTATCCCAGGATATATTTTAGAAAATTCTACATAAAATAAAAGGGAGCATCACATTCAAGAATGCTGTATAAATTTTTTTTCTCCCACTAACTTCAGACAATTATTTCATCCCATTGAATTCTAGGTTAACCTTCTGGAGGAGTACCAGGAATTCAGGAATTCTATGTTTTGGTTAAGTGGGAAGCCACGTGCTTCAACAATTAGCTACCTTAACAGTAGAATTTTATGAATGTCACTGTGTCTGTTATACGTTTTTTTCTTTTTTAGAGAATATGAGGATTGCATTCATAAAACTGAATACTGTGGACTTTAGATCAATCTGTTTTTTAGTATAAGAGAAAAGAGCTAAGAAAACTCAAAATTAACAACTGCCCCATGTTGCTGATGCAGTCTGTTTTATTTTACATTACTGTTTATACGTGTACTGTCTCAGTGTTTGCTGGAACAGTCAGGCTGCCAGGATATTGACATGGGAGTAATTGTCTTGGGTACAGAGTAAAAGTCTTCTGAGTAATAGAGTACAAGAGAGAAATTTCAAACATGTAAAACAAAAGGTGAGACAGTCCTGATGGTATATTTATGAGGTTAAAAAATGTTAGAGAGAGATATAATGAACTTCACGAATTAAGCAAAGATATCTAGTTGCAAAGCAAAACACAATTTAACCTACTAATACATCAAAGGAGAAACCAGTAATAACAGGAGTGGAAGCAATTTGTGGTTGCCATAGAACATCAGGGAGTGGAGCAACCTACCAATACATCAAAGGAGAAACCAGTAATAACAAGAGCAGAAGCAATCTGCGGTTGCCATAGAAGATCAAGGAGTGGAGCGCATCACTGAGACACGCACGAGGGTCATTGCAATAGCTGATCATATATGTCTTCGAGCTTGTCCATCTGGGGTAACCCAGAATATTGCTCAGTAAATGCATTAAAGAAATGGGCTGGGTAAATATAGTTTCTGGAATACAATAGATAACAGGATTTAGTCCAAGGTATATGTTGACAAAAATAATTTTATTGCATAATTAATTCTTCCTAGCTCACAGAGCACAGACAGAAGTATCCAGAATCCCTTGGGAATAAAAAGTCAAATCTCTAGAAGCCTCCTAGGAAAACATTAATTGCCCTGATAAATTTATCCCTATCCAAAGTCTAGCTGTTCAGCTTATAGGCTCAGTTAGGTGGTTTGGTTCAGTCAGTACATTGAGAGCAAATCCGTTTCTCAGGGGCTGACCAACATTAACAAGTTCAAGTGGATCATCTATAAAACATAATGCCAACTTATTAATATACAATAAGAAATAATTGTTGCAGGAACGGTAATACTTGAGTGTGCTTGATTTGTAAACTCTCCTTGTAGTTAACCTACATGGAAATCCAAATTATAGTCAGATCACTTTGTTAATTTACAGAGACAAATTACTGTCACAGGGAAATGGAAATACAGTTCACGAGCTGCATAATGATGTTTCGGTCAACGAGAGACTGCATATACGACATTGGTCCCATAAGAATAATACCATATAGCCTACGTGTGTAGTAGGCTATACTATCCAGGTTTGTGTAAGTACACTCTATGATGTCCATACAATGATGAAATAGCCTAATTATGCATTTCTCATGACATAGCCCCATCATTAAGCGATGCATCACTGTACAGCTTTGTATTACCACATCATCTCTATTTTATATGGGGAATGGAATCATAATCAGAGGCCAATTTATTAATTTACCCAAGAAATCACTGTCAAAATGGCCAAAGGACTCAAACCTAATATAATCAGTTTGCTCTTTTCCCATAAGGAATGGTAAGACTGATAATAATCAGAAAATTGTGTTCTGGGCCAAGAATCAGAACATAGGGAAGACATAAACTGAATGTTTAATCATGTCAGACTAAGATACTTTAATAAAGTCATCACACAATGTATTTGATCATTCTAACGTGGCTAGAAGTACTTGAAGTCCTATAGTAATGTCACCTTTGCCCTGAAGAATATTTGGGTCCCTCAGTGTAACTCCAGTATCCTAAAGAAACTCACTAGAGCCTTTTAGCTCCTTAATCAGTGAATACTTTGATTATGCTAGCTGCCGTGTTTGCACTGCATGCCTAGGAAACTAGTCAAGACTTTCCTTACTGACTAGAGTTACTAGAGATAGACTAATACTCTTTATTTTTTTAATTTTTTTTTTTACAGTTTGATTTATTTATTTATTTTTTTGTGAGGAAGATCAGCCCTGAGCTAACATCCATGCTAATCCTCCTCTTTTTGCTGAGGAAGACCGGCTCTGAGCTACCATCTATTGCCAATCCTCCTCCTTTTTTTTTTTTTTTTGTTTCCCCAAAGCCCCAGTAGATAGTTGTATGTCATAGTTGCACATCCTTCTAGTTGCTGTATGTGGGATGCGGCCTCAGCATGGCTGGAGAAGCGGTGCGTAGGTGCGTGCCTGGATCCCAACCCGGGCGCCAGTAGCAGAGCGCACGCACTTAACCGCTAAGCCACGGGGCCGGCCCATACTCTTTAGTATTAATATTAGTAATAAATTATTATTTAGTACTACTAAAAAAGACTCCAGTGCTAAGTTTGTCAAAAAATGAAATAAATTTCCTTTCTAATAAACATAACTTTGGTTTTCAAATGGTTGATCTACGTAGCCCTTTCTGAAAGTAACTACATAACTCAAAAACTTGACTATTACAATATGTGGGAGAATGATTATCTTCATTTTGTCTATGGGTAAAGGGAAATTGGAAATAGTAAGATTAATGCTTTTTGCTATTTAAGAAATCCTTCAGTGTCTCAATACTTTAGTAATTTGAGTGTCTCATACAAGGTCCAAGATGCCTGGCCTATAAAATCTTCTAACTTAGCTTTTACTAACTTCATGAGCTTTGAATTACTGGTTGCCCATACATCTCTTGAGATTATATCTAAAATGCTGTGTTCATATGCTTTTCTTTGCAAGAATACTATCCACCTTTTCAATGGTTTGGTACATTGAAGAATATAAGTTCTAGCGCTTTGTGACAATGTCTAAAGCATCATTACTTTATTGTTCCAAATATAATATTTATCTAATCAGTAATAATTCTAGCAAATAATATAATTACTTCATACATTTGGAGTATGCTGCCACTAGGTGTCGGTAGTGGTCATCCACTTTTAACACAAAAAAGGTAAATATACATTAAAAAAAAAATAGCCAAAGATATAAAAGGCAAAACAAAATAAAAACAAGTACAACAAAGGTCTTCTGAAATAAAGTATAAATGAAAAGTGTTACATAGTCCAAATGTATTATTACACATTGATAAGAGTGCAATTAGTGATAAAGTTACAACAGCTATTGTCATCTGTGAGCCAGACAGTAGAGCTTGAAATAATAGGAAGGGAAATAGTAGAAAGAGGCAAATTTAAGAGAAATTCAACTGACGTTAGATAATTTATGTCACAATCATAAATTTAGGACAGATTATGTACAGAAAAGTAATGGACATACGTGAAATAAAAAATGTAATCGATGCTGTAGAAAAAGAGTAATGTTCTTAGCCATGGGTGATTTGTAGAATATTTATAAAAACAGCAAGCATATTCTATGTTCCAGAAAAAGCTTAATAATTTACAAAAATAAAAAATAAATTATATTTATCACCCCATGATGCTAGAAAACTAGAGATTACTTTAATACAAACTTTATTGAGATATGTATTTTAATTAAGTAATGAGTGGAGGAAAACATAAAGAATAAGACAAAAAACCATTTAGAAAGTAAGAACACTGCATATGAAAATCTAGATTTCTGTCTCACCATATAAAGTGAAACATGCAGAGCTTCAAATACGTTCATTATTTAACAGTAACAATTAAAAGAATAAAATTTAAAATAATTTATGTAGTTCAAAGTTAGGAGAAGACCAAAAAGACAATTACAAAGAAATTGAAAGAGAAAGACAAAATAATAAAAATTAAAGCAAACACTAAAAAATAAGAATATGGAAAATTAGTAGAGTTAATAAATAGATCAGTTGGTTGGAGGAATCCAGAAAAATAAAAAAAAAATCTCATGATGTAAATTTTGCTTGTGTATATAATGAAATTAAATATGAGCAAGAAGATATACTAAGGACTACAGCAGGCTTTTTTCCCCTGAAATATAGGACAACATCATTCAGGTTGAATGCTAAGAAATTGAAAATATCTGAATAAAAGTCATGCCTTGCTCCATAAATATTTCAAGAAAGAATGGACAATTAATTATGAAAGCTAAAGAAAACATATCCAATGTAAATCTTTTCAAGGCATTTTTTTCTAGACTTTCAAAGATCACATAGACCAACACAGAAATACATTTTGTAAAGTTAAAATTATTCTTGTACTTAAACTTAAAAAAGATATCACAAAGGATAACTAAAAATTCAATACCCTTCTTTATATTTGTAAAATTCCTAAATAAAACACTAGGAACAAATGAACATGAGGCAAAACTGGCCTTTTTATTGTGTTGTCATGAACTGTTAATTCTGACAATAGTACCATGCTGTTTTCTTTTGTATATTTTAATATCTACTGGAAAAGTTCTAGTGTGGAAAACTACTTTCTTCTTTCAGATAAATATTACGATAATTTGGGAAATTTCCCCCCAAAATCACACTATGATATCAATTAGGATCCTGTTATATTTATGAATTAAAATGGGAAAGATTATAATCATTTCTGTATTTTATCTTCCCATATAATGAAATAGGTGGCATAACTCATCCTTCATTCAAGTCTTCTACATCCTTCCATAAAGTTTTTTACCAATGTGATGTATATTTCTTGTTAAATCCATTGCTCTATTTGACATTATTGTTGAAATTGGAATAAGCAATTATTCAATTATGCTTCCTAAAAGGCTTTGTTAGTGCACATGAAAGTCTATAATTTTGTAATGTTTATTTTATAACTATCCATCTAATTGTAGTCTTTTGTTACTCTCATTGTAGTTGATTTGATTTTCTTATGTTTTCCAACTGTGACCATATCATCAATTTCATAATAATATTTACATTCCACTATATCATTTCTCAGATTATTTTCTTTTCCAGTTGCATTAACATCCTCCACAGAAAGGTGATCAATAACTGGAGTAATTATGGAAATCCTTGCTTTATTTTAGTGTTCATTCACAACATGGATGATAAAATTCAACAGTACACATAAATTGAAGCAATCATCTTGGACAATATAGAAATAAAGAATGGTTAGTTTTCCTATAGCAAAATGTTCATAGAGTTATTTAATAATAAAAAGTTGTGTCTTTATCTTTTTCAAGTATTATCACCACTGGAATTGTGTCAAGAAAATGATCTAGAGATTTAATATCAGATATTTTTAAAAATCTCCATCCATAGAAAATTAATGTATTTTGCCTCCAATAATTCCATCTCTTAAAGACTCTGATCCTTTCCTGGGTAAATGGAGCTTTGCTGCCATATTTATACCATCATTCTTTATACCATCATCATTCTTTATACCACCAGCAATAACTAGATAGAGATGGAAATATATTTTAACAAAAATATCACTGTAATTGGGTATTGTGTATGGCAATAAAGAAACAGAACATAAAAGTTTATAAAGCACCTCTGATGTTTGGTCAGACTGGAACCAATGAGAATGTAGGATTGCTTATTACTTTTACATATTTACGATCTCTAGTCTAGAACTTAAAATATCATCGACGCTTCACATTGTGTTATTTATGTTTCACATGACCTTTGCAGTAGTGGATAAATACTTCTTGACGTGTCTTTTCCTGAGCCTAGGATATTATTAGGAACTATTCAAGAAATCAGTTAAAGAGAGTATGAGAAGTGATTAAGTAACAAAGGATAGATGTATTTTAGACATTAATATACTAAACATACTTCAATATACACATTTTACTATACATGCCTCAAATATACATATGTTACACTAAATATAATGCACATAGGTGTCACACACACACAAATTATATACATACTTATTTTTTTATTGGAAAACATATTTCAGATATTTTGTGCTTAAGAAATGTTGATGCACATAAAACCGAATGCCGTATAACCACATAAAAATGCTCAAACCAATGACAGTGCTATGAATTAGGCTAAAAACATCATTTACAAGCAAATACCAAAATCAATCCTGTCCAAAAACAGAAATAAAACAAAAAGTAGTATTTATCTGGACATTTGGATTCTCTCCCAAGACAAAAATCAAGACAATTTTGGTGATAACACGATAGAACCTCTAAATCCTGCTCATTGCAACCTGGGGTTCTGTATATCGTGTTTGAAATCTGTAGAGGGATGATGTTATTATTTCAAAACAAGCTTAAGTAACATGTGTGGCTTTCAAGCTATGCAAACTCATAAAGCTTGGTTACAGAGATTAAGTATGGCAGTAAATCTTTTTTATTATTAAAAGCATATAACACACCTTAAAGAATTTAGAGAAAACAGTAAAGGAATTCTGAAACTAATGGGTGTGAGAGCCTCTCCTCTAAATGAACACAATGTTAATGACATGGTTTTCATACAAATTAGTTGATAAAATACACAGCATGATTGCTTGTTGTTTGTCACACCCACTACAGAGGGTGTATAAAAGGCCCAGTGGAAGTAGAGAAGTTCATATTCTGCAAGCGAACACTTTGTTCTCACCTAAATCCTCAACTCTTGACACCATGAGCTATTACTACCGCAACTACTATGGAGGTCTGGGCTACGGCCTTGGCAGTCTGGGCTGTGGCTATGGCTACTTCCGAGGTCTGGGCTGTGGCTACGGTGCTGGCTATGGGGGCTACGGATACGGCTGCTACCGCCCATGTTACTATGGAAGATACTGGTCCTCTGGCTTCTACTGAGAAATCCTGCCCGCAACCTTGCACACAACTGAGGACTTTCAGCTGTTCCCTGCTGCTGTTTCTACCTTCTCCACACTTCATTCCATTGATGCCTCTCTCAGATTAAACAACGATGAGCCCATCCTCGGTTGCCGTGATAGAGCTTCAGATTTCAGCCTACCAAGACTGACTTGATAAAAATTGTCTGAACTTGCCCTTCTAATTTTGGGGTTGGGGGGGAGATTTACTGTTTGGGTAAAAATTCTCCTTTTGGATACATATTTTGGCAGAACTCTTATTCCAAATTGGTCATGTGAGATATGTGAAAATTCACTTTACATTAAACTTACTTTGGCATTTGAAATGTGTCATAGTTGTCTGTTCCTCATCAACAGGGTTTCCCTATGGACAAAGCATGGAGTGTGAGTTTATGCGTGTGTCTGTCTGCAATCTGTGTCCGTGTGCCCTGTGAAAGCTCCTGACGGTGGCGTTATCGCTGTAATCTTAGGTGATGGCGAGGGTAGGGAGATTTTCCAGCAGGTCTTTTCACACTTGGTTAAAAGTATATGGACACAGCTGCAGCTGCTCTTAACCAAGCTCACATCTTCACAGTGGGACCATTATGCAACATTATTGCACCATTTGCCATTGTTGTACTCAAAACCCTGCTGTCTTTTGCTGTTTCCAAGCAGGACACAACTCTGTTGTGTTGTTGGAAGCTGTGTTCTTAATGGATTTCTTCCACTATGGCTGCATTTTTGGTCTCACCTAAATGCCAAGTGAAGGAGCTCAAACAGCCTTCAGAATTACATAGCACTTGGTCTACTAAGTTGCTGTTCTTGTCACCAGGAGCCCAGAGCTCTATGTTATATTTGGATATGTGGCTCAGCAAGTCCTTACGTTGGGTGCCGAAATAGACATTTGTCATACTATAGATGTTTGCTCCTCAAAATGTCCTACTTTGATTAGTTTTACTTACTTGATAATCAGATTAATTATGTTTATGTATCTCAGTTTGTGATTCTATGTAAAGGACCAAAAGTCCCTGTCTCTGGTGTGTGTGTTTGAGCATCAGTTTTATTTCTAAGCTTCCAGAAGTGCCTGCATTGTTCTTGGTTGCTCTGTTTATCTCTTATTTGTACCTCCAGTTGATGTCTTCATTTTATATGTAACTTTTTTTTTTTAGATCAAGACTTGCTTCACCGATGATAAAACTCACAAAAATGGAGATTGTATGGAACTCTTATTGTCTCTCTGAGGAACATATTTTTTCAGTTGTCAGGAAGAAAGTTCTCTTAAAATATCTCAGAATGAATGACAGCTTTTGAAAGACAACTGCATTCAGGCTATTACAACAAAAATAGGTCAACATTTGCCCTACTTATATATTAATTTATGACAGTGGCATCCTTAGCTTTGGATTCTATAAACCAAACTGATCAAAGACAGAAGCACATGAAATCTGAAAAAAAAAGAGGGAAAGATGACATTTTTAATTTCTTTTAAGAACATAGGATGATCCTGACAAATATATTAGTATCTCTGCTTGTATTACTGAAAATGTTGATAATGAGTGTCTTTAGCTGTTGACTCATAAAATAGTAGCAACAGACATCATCAACAAATATTAGACATGAGATACAGAATATCACATGCAGTACAAGTTCAAGGGACCAATACCAAAGTTTCTACAAACTTTATAGCATAATTATACATCAGTTCACTAATTTTTTTTTTTTTTTTTTGGTGAGGAAGATTGGCCCCGAGCTAATATCTATTGCCGATCTTCCTCTTTCTGCTTGAGGAAGATTGTCCCTGAGCTAACATCCGGACCAATCTTCCTCTATTTTGTATGTGGGATGGTGCCTCAGCATGGCTTGATGAGCAGTGTTTAGGTCCACGCCCAGGATCTGAACCCATGAAACCCAGGCTGCCATAGCAGAGTGCACAAACTTAACCACTGCACCACTGGGCTGGTCCAGTCTACTTTTTTAAAAAATCCATATTATTAGATGAACTGGACTTGGGTATCTAAGAAAAATGGCTGTGCTAATTGTGTCAACAAGAGCCCTAGCTTTTTCAGTTTTACTGTGCTTGGTGATGCCATGGTGGCTGGTGCCACTCATGATGGATTCAATCATGCATTTATTCAATCATCTACCCAAGAATAATATAGCATCACATTGTGCCCAATCTGTACTAAGTACTAGAGGTAGAAAGACATAAAATGTTTCCTGAGATCTTGATGAGATAACAGGTCAGATGGAAATTCAGATAATAAATACATAATTACAATTCTCTGTGTTAACTTTTCAGAAAGATTTATGTATTGGGTGCAACGGGACCTCAGAGGAGGGGCATCTAATCAAGTCTCATGGGATCAGTGAAAGTTTCACCAAAAGACACTGCTTGAGCTTAGTATTAAAGAAAAGTACAAGAAGGGAGGATTTAGAACGTGTCGGGGTGTAGTGTTAGTATTAGCCTGAGTGCTCCAGGCATCCCAGTTTTCCCAAACCAGTAACTAGATGCAGGTTTCTCTAGGAGACAGGTGCTCATTCAACATTTTCAGTAGAGATTCATTTGGAAACTAGAAATTGGAAGGTGGAGTTAGATTGCCTGGGAAGCTCGTCTAACTTCACAGGTGATAACCATCGTCAAAAATAATGGTGGCAGTTATCTGGGAATTGCTGTGAGTGGGGATATGAAATTGAAGAGAGATAACTTAAAAGAATCAGTGCCCTGTTTTGTAACCAGCATACGTCTTAAGAAGATTAAAGTTATAGAATCAATTGTATCAGAAAGATATTATTTTGGTGATCATAGGTTTTAATCAGAAATATATTGCTGAAGGCGTTCATTGAATTCTCCTTAGATACAACGTTACTTAAGAATATCCTTATTTAGTAAAGAATATTATATTATCTTTTACCATTTTCAAAGCACTTTCCTGCGTATTTTCTGCTCAATGTTTATGACTGCTTTTTGAACTATACAAAGTTATTTTTATTCTATTTTCAAAATGAATTTCAACAAAATGTCCAATGTCACATTAAGTGACATAACCAGAACTAGAAGCTACATTGTTTAACTTTAGTTTACTGATCTGTACGGAGGAGAAAATTTTCTTTGAATAAGGAACAACATGTTCTTTTGAAGGTCAACAAGCAGAATGTGGGATTAAAGTAGTGTCAATCTCCTCTCCACACTAAAGGGTCATAAAGCAAGTCCTTAGACGCTCAATCTCTCATATAGTTACTTTTGAGACGCATAGTGGACTCATATTCCATATTTCGCATGGTATTATTTTCTCAATTCTCTTTGAACTCCTTGTGAATCATGAATGTGCAATGAAACATATGATGAAGTTTAGGGATATTACTAATGATTTAATTTTAGGAATTTGAGTGTTAAGAGCATTCAAGATAGGAAGGTTAAGAGACTATATTAGTTTTCTATTGCTGCTTAACAAATCACCACAAATTTATAAGCTTAAAACAGCACCCATTTCTTAGCTCCCACTTCTGTAGGTCAGAGGTCTGGCACGGTGTCACAGGGTTCTCTGCTCAGGGTATCCTAAAGCTGAAATCAAGGCATCAGCCAGGCTGAGCTCTTATCTGGAGGCTCTGGAGAAGAATCTGCTCCCCAGCTCATACTGGTTGTTGAGAGAATCCAGTTCCTATGGTTGTAGGACTGAGTTTCCGTTTCAACGCTGGCTGACAGCTGGGGGCTACTCTCAGCAACTAGGGGCTGCCTACATTCCTTGCCACATGGCCTCCTCCACCTTTGAGCCCACAAAGACATGTCAAACCCTCCTCAAGCTCCGAGTCTATGACTTCGTCTTCTGCTCCTAGCCAGAGAAAACTCTACTTTTACAGGGTTCATGCGATTAGGTCAGGCCCACCCAGATGGTCTCCCTTTCTTAAAGTCGACCATGCCATATGAAATAGCCTAACCACGGGAGTCAAACCCATCATATTGATGATGCTGGAGTAACACAGGGTGTATACACCAGGAAGGGGGATGTTCTTGGAGGCCGTCCTAACATGCTGCCTAAAACAGAAACATGTTTTCATACTATCCTGAACAAGTGCTTTCCACCTGATTCAGCGTAAATGCAAAGCCCTTGCTATGACCCCCCTCAGTACATGTGTGAAATTATGTTTTAAATAGTGCTGCTAAGAGTTTAACTGTCCAGCACAGACCTAAATGATCTTACATCTCCGTTGCAATCTTCCTCACCTCTCTCCCTGGTTCATTCCACTTCAGGCAAATTGGCCCTCAAAGGAGCCTAATATGCCACCATTTCAGAGCATTTGTGCTTTTGGTTCCCTCTGCCTGGCGTGCTCTTTCCCCAGACAGCTACATGGCTCTTGCTGTCATCCATCAGGTCTTTCTTCAAAAGTCACTTGTCTAGAATGGGCCTTCCCTACCAATCTATCTACACTTGCAATATCCCCAATAGATCATTGCATATCTCCCACCTCTGCTTTATATTTCGTCCTTAGCTGTTACCACTATCACTATGTAACATGCACTTTTTGATTGGTTGATTGATTGATTGCCCTCCTTCCCCATTAGAATGCAACTTTCAGGAAGATGGGGCTTTTGTCTGCCTTGTTTACTTCCTTTAAATATGCTTCTCACTGCCTGGGAAAATGTTGGGTACCTAGTAGCCACTCAGTAAATATTTATTGAATGGATAAATTAGGTCTGTATTTGTTCATGGTCTGTCTCCTCCACTAAAATGCTAGCCCCGTGGAGATGGGGGATTTGTTTTTCTTTCTACTGCTTTACCTCCAAAACAAGTAGGTAAATGTTCTTTATTATTTGTTGAAGGAATGAATGAGAATTAATTTGAATTTGTGGGAAGCGAAAAAAGAAGCTTGACTCAGGTATGAATCCAGGTTTCTGGCTTGGATAGCTGGTGATTTTTGAAGCTCTTTGACAAGATAGGAACCATGGGGAAGAGAAAAAACGTTGAGTGCGTGATGGGTGAAAGGTAAGATGATCAGCGTTTTTTGTCTTTTTTTGTTGTTAACATTTTTCACGTATTGAATTTGAAATAAATTTCAAAGTGAATAATGTGCAGATGAGAGAGAGATGGTGGAGAGTTGCCAGGGTTACTGCCTGATGGTGACTGTTTGATCTGTGAAATGAAGTGGAGCTAGGCTTGAGTGAGAGAAAGGGAGAGTGAGACGGTGTTTTAAAAGAAAGACAGATGTTTGGCATGAGGGGGGGAAGGAACCAACTGGAGTGGAAAGGTAGGTTTACGGGCAGTGTTGAGGGTCCAGTGGGGATTAGAGGCAACTCATTTGTGTTGTGTTCAATCCTCAGAGTTTTATGAGGTTTTTTGTTTTTTCCAGCTATGTAGAGTAGATCCAGTATAATTAATTTGCTAATATATTTCATTACTCATGTTTATTAATATGATTTTTTTCTTTAAATGTAAGGTGTGTGTGTGAAATGTTTTTCAGCCAATGCTGAGACACACAACTCTATTTAATATTAAACCTAGTCATTGATATAGAAGTTCCTAAAAATATTGTGGATTATATGCACAGAAAAAGAATAACCAAAGAGATGACATTTGGAAAATTACACTACTGGTATCCTTCAAGCAGAGAGCAAGAGGGTATTTTGCTCACTAGTGTATGCTCAAGGTATGTATAGTCGAGTGTCTGACTATGTTAGGTACTCAGTAACTGCTTCTAGAGGAGCAATTTACAGTTTCTCTAGATACAACACAAACTCCAGGATAGAAGTATGTTTTTTGACCAGCCACAACCGGCAAATCTAAGCCCCACCTACATTTTGAAGAGAAAGATCAAAAAAAAAGGAAAATAAATGAAAATGATTAAAATTATCCCTAGTAAATCAGAAAATATAGAAAAGAAAAAATACAGTTTTCGAGAGCAGAAGGATGAAGCAGCAAAAAAAGTTTCTGATTAAAAAAACAAATCTTTTTTTATGGCAAATCATTTGAAAGTATCAAGAAATGATAATGGAAAAGCAATATAGTCTTGAGGAAAGGGAGAAGTAAAAACACAAATCCAGAATCATACGGTGTTCTGTAGATATTTAGCTAAAGGACAATGACCCAGTCCCCAATAAGTCGATATCCCACAATTATGTTACAGACTGTACTACAGGTAAGGCAACTGCCCAGACCTCCAAACAGAGCTCCTTGTTCATTTTATTTTCAATTAATTCATTAGTTATATATTGCTCACATATTACTGCTTTAATATCTTATCCTGCACTAGAATGCAGCCTCTCTGAAGTTCATGGCTAGCTTTCCTTTTTTACACTGACTATATTAGTGCCTGAAATATAGTAATCGTTAGGTGAATATGTGTCTAATGGATTAACCACTAAAAAGTTGTGCAGGCTGCCTTCAGCAGGCTAATAACTCCCCTAGATATTTCTAATGATAGTATTATGTTAATAAACATGCATGATGGGGTTGCTAAAGGACTAAGAAAGGTTAATTTATGAGTAGCATGCTTTGTTTTTTACATGCTTTGTATTTTATTATATGCTTTGTATTTTAAAGTGGATTTAAAAAGAAATATTTAAAATACTTATTTTTAATTTCTTTTTAAAAGTAATCGATTTTTTTTCTTAAATAGTTTAAATATTTCTTTTTTGAAGGTTAAATACTTCTCTTTGCAAAATGTCCTTTCAGATCATGATGTTTGTCCCATTTGTTTATGTTTGCTTTTTTTGCTCTTGTCTGAGGAGACAGATAGTACTACTATATAGTAGTACTCCAAAGAATTGTTATGAGTTTGAGTTTAATACATATAATCGACTTCAGATAGTGCCTGGACCATATTAATCACTTGGTAAATATTATTTATTATCATTGTTTACTTTAAAAATAATATATAAATCACATAGAAGAGGTCTGACATATCCTGTCTGGTCCTTTTTTAAATAATATGTCATTTACATGTGTGCTGTCCATAGAGAATCATCAAAAAATTCCTTTTCCTGGATTGCCAATGAAAATGCCCTGTGGTAATTTTTAAATTAAAGTTCCTGCACTCCTTTTGCAGCTATTAGAGATACAATAATGAGGAAAGTTAAACTCATATACTATTACCTTACCAAATTGGCTCATGTCCAAAGTCTCTTGAGTTGAAAGACATTTTGAGGAAATTTCCCTTTACCTTTTGCAGTTTTTGTACGATTGTTTGATTTTTCAACAGTTGTCTCAAAACCACAGAATTAGGTTGACTTTTAAGTGAATATATTTTAAAAATATACAAGGTTTGAAGAGAAAATAATGAATTGTTAGAAGAAATAAAAGGAGTCCCTAATATTGACATTTGGTGAAATCTTGAGATGTGAATGCAGTGGTATCTCAGAAAGATGAAAGGCTGGAAAGAGTGCCTTTTCTTCAGCAACAACATGAGTCTTAAGGTGACTGGGGGAGAGTCTGGTCTTTTGTCTGCTGGGTGGGAGGCAGTGCTGGCTGATGATGAGAAGAGAGGGCAGATCACTTGATGTTGCATGTACGGTCGTCCCCGCTTACCTGCAGGGGATACATTCCAAGACCACCAGTGGATGCTTGAATCTGCGGATCCCACTGAACCCCGTATATCCTATGTTTTTTCCTATACACATCGGTTTGAGGTGCGACAGCAAAGCTAGCATGAATTTCATTTTCATTCTTCACAGTTCACGGGTAGAAGATTCATTCTTACCGTAGGTCTTAGGAACCTCAGCATATAATTTTTTTTCTTTCCTTATTAAGTTGGGAACTTTCACCTTTTCAATTAAAGGAAGCACTTTATGGCTTCTCTTTGGCATCTCCGAATTGCCAGCATCACTACTCTTGCTCTTTGGGGCCATTATTAAGTAAAATCGGGGTGACTTGAACACAAGCTCTTGCAATAGTGCAACAGTCGATCTGATGACCGAGATAGCTAGCAAGTGATGAAGGGGCAGGTAGCAGATACAGAGTGTATATGCTGGACAAAGGGATGATTCACATTCCAAGAAGGATCGAGTGGGATGGTGGAAGATTTCATCACGCTACTCAAAACAGTGTGCAGTTTAAGATTTATGACGTGTTTATTTCTGGAATTTTCCATTTAATATTTTCAGACTGCAATTGACCATGGGTAACTGAAACTTCGGAAAGTTAAACTGCAGCTAAGAGGGGACTACTGTACAGGCAAAGCTTAGGGCTAGAGGTTGGCTTCTCTTTTAGGAGTCAAATAAAGCAGAAGAACATAGGAGGTAATCCCTAGATTGGATCTTAGGAAATCCTTTATTATTGATGTCCTCTATAAGGCAAAATATCTGGCTTTTTCTGGGTTACGACAAGGACTAAAGATAATAGTTCTTTTTTTAATTTACCTTAAATTTCATTGAAACTAGATTCTTCTAACTGAAGCAGATTTAAATAGAGCAATTCTTTACCATCAATAATTCCCTTCAATTTGTAGATTGCAAAGCTTCATCCATATGGAAATACATAAGAATCTAATCACATTGTACTCTTAATAAACTGGTTAAAAAAAAGCAAGTGTAATAAGGGTATATGAAATTCAAAAATCATCTATACTTTTTCTGATATTCAATTATTTTGAGGTTTTTTTTAAAGCGTAACTGGCTGAATATACATGCTAACTGCGTTCATGTCTCTTGCACTTATTTCTAGTGATAATGAGAATAAATGACAGAATAAACAAAAATATAAGGCAGCTGCACAATATGGCAGAATAAAATCCCTCACCTGCAATCATAGCCTCAATTTCAAGTTTACCTGCTGAAACCAGGCTGAATTGGAGCACTTAAGATTATTGTTGCATAATTCTGTCTGAGTTGTAGTTTTCTCACTGGCTAAAAAAAATAAAGGACAATGAAATAAATGATGCCTCAAGTCTCTTTGAATTCTGAAATTCTATGGTCCTATGATAATATGGAAGTTAGAGTCTGGAATAAGAATATATTTGTGGGCAGGGAGCTATTTATAGTGATTAACAGAAACTCTTTCTACACAATCTTCAATGGTATCTACCAAGCAGGCTTGCTCTACATGAGACAGGATGCTTGAGAAATTCCTCTGACTTCAGTTGGTGGCTCCTTTAAAAATTAAAATATCATCATTGCACAACCAAATGTCATTCTCAGCTGACATTGAAAGCACATTGTATTAAGACGTACATCATTGTTGACTGCCATTTTTCATAAGACTAGTATTTCACGGAAGAATTATGGTTCAATTTATGTGAATTCTTGGGAGAGGAAAGAACACACTTGGCTTAGGAAAGAGTCAACAGCTGAATGTCAAAGGAAAGTGTGCAATTAGAGGTAAATGCAATCTCGTGTGATGCAATTCAAAGAATACCTGAAGCTTTAGAGATGTGTTTATGGGGTTTGAAACTCAGAAACCTAATCAAGTATGGGGATCATAAACACAATAGCATCTTATTAGCAGTAAAATACTTTTCTAGGAATTCGAATGAAGCAAAAACTCAACGTGCCGCATAACTTTGAAATGACTAGTTACTTAAACAAGGAAAGACATGGTTTGGTGTTAGGAAACAAGATCGTTGACATAGTTTTCAGTGATGTGTTCTACTGGATGACATTTAGAGATTTGGCTTTCCACACTCATCAGTGTATATAAACGTCCCTGTGCAGTCACATCACAGAACTACCTGCAACACCAAGCCAAACTCACCACTTCTGACACCATGAGCTACTGCGGCAGCTACTACGGAGGCCTAGGCTATGGCTATGGAGGTTTCGGTGGCCTGGGCTATGGCTACGGCTGTGGATATGGCAGCTTCCGAAGACTGGGCTATGGCTGTGGCTATGGAGGCTACAGATATGGTGCTGGCTATGGGGGCTACGGATATGGCTGCTATCGTCCATGTTACTATGGAAGATACTGGTCTTCTGGCTTCTACTGAAGAAATATTTTAAAATTTGCAACTCGTGGACTTAGTCTTCTGTGAGACTCTGATTCATCTAGAAAACTTTATTCCATAACCTGCATGCTTTATTTATCCTGTCTTGATAATTAAACTGTTATTTGGACCACCTGGTTTCTGACAATAATGTGAAGAAAGCTTGATGACCTGGATGCTGGTGTTTGATTAGTGATTTTCTTCAGAGATCCCCTTCTATATGGGATGGAGAGCTATTGTACTCTAGCAAGGCTTTATCTTTCAATAGCTGATATCTAATAATAAATTTTTTCTGATGTAATAAATATATTTTGAGCTTCAATTCTTTTATCACAATAAATTTGCTATGATGCAGTAATAAATCATCAGCCATGGCAACATTTTCTTCTTATATCTAAGAAATTTACCAATATATCTTATTTCATGATTATCTCTTCTTCTTCTTTCCCTTACCCGTTCCTCTTCCTCCTTCTCCTTCATCTTGTCCTCCTCCTTCTCATCATCACTGTCAATATCTATCTTTTCTTTCCCACCCAAGCATAGGGATTCTATGTTTAAAACTTAAAGAGCCTCTGTGATGATAACAAAATTTCAATTTAATTTTTTAAATTCATTATTCCTTGGAAATTATCTTGTTAATCTCAAAGCAGAAAAGTAAGGAAAAACTTGAGTTTGCATGTAAATTATTTTAGAACACTTGAGAAAATAAACATGAAAGAATTATACGAAAATATTAACAATTGTTAAATCCAGGAAATGGGTGTACGACGTTTGTTGTAGTCTTTATTCTTCCTTCTTTTGGTATGCTCAAAATATGTCTTAAAATAAAAATTTCATAAGATAAAAAATGCAAAATTCTTAAGAATATATAAATAAGTTTAATTAGCAATATATTAAATAGATAATACATCATGACCAAGTGAGTTTTATTTAAAGAATGCAAAAAACCTTACCAGTTGGAAAATCATAAACATAAGTCCAAATGTTATCAGAGTAAGTAGGAAAAAATGTAATATCATATCCATAGATTATTTTAAATCCTCAGCCTGTTAATTCCAGCATTCTTATTATGTCTATTTTTAGTTCTAACGATTGATTTTCTCTTGAGTGTGTTTTCTCTTGCCTTTGGCATGCGTCGCATTTTTTTGTTATTGTTGAAAGTCAGATATGTTTTATTGGGTACTTGGATCTGAGGCAAAGAGGCCTTTAGTGTAAGAATTTATGTTAATCTGGTTAGGAGTCAGGCTGTGTTTAAATGGTGTAGTTCTAGGGGCTAGAGGCTTGATTCCTCTGGACTGGATTTTTCTAAGCACACGTTGTCAGAGAGAATCTGTGTTTTGCAGCTCTCTCTGCAGTAATCCACTATTATACTGGAATTTCTCTGGTGTGGTGATAAGGTTTAGGGGAAAAGAATCATTCTATAATTTTACAATTAAATCTCAGTCTGTTAGTGGGTTTGCGTCTCAAGGCTGACATTCCCAACTGTTTCTTCAGTATAGTTCTTACTGTCTTCTCTGGATGTAGAGTTCCCTATACATTTAATTGACGTCTTGACTCCTGTAGACACTGTTTTTTTCTCTCTCTCAGGTGAGACAGGGAGGCTGAAACTTACTCAAGTGGGAGTAATTCCCTTGCTCCAGGTAGGATAAAGCTCAGGTTAGATCTTTTTCCCTGGTGAGTAAGCCTTTGTTATGGAGAAGGCTCTGGGCGTATTTTATGTAGATTACTCTTCCCTTCCCCTACCAGAGCCATGAGGGGATCTTTCTTGGATCTCTACCATGAGAACCTAATGAAATTATTGGAGGTAAAGCCCAGTAAAGTGTAGAGATTCCCTTAAAAGCTTGACCCCCAGGAGTTTCTCATTCTTACACTAGTGCATACTCAATTTCCAGCAATCTAGCAAAATTACCATTTAAGTGTTCCATCCAGGGGACAGCATCAGTGGCTTCTGTTCCAGGTAAGCAGATCTAGGTTGCAAGTTCAGATGTGCTGTCTCTGCAGACGTAGGGTGGTGATTTGCTCTGAACCTCAGAGTCCTGGTGGGTCCAATGAAAATCATTAATATTCAATTTTTTCCCCCCTTGTTTTTTTTGTTGCCAGGATGGGAGTGATGACTTCCAAGTGCTTTACATGTTGGAACAGAAACCAGAAATTGATAAAGGGCATCTAAAAAACAAAAACAAAGAGAAAACCTACAACAAACATACTACTTGATGGTAAAATACTAAATGCTTTCTTCCTGAGCTTGGGAAGAAGACATAGATTTCTTCTTCTACTGCTTCTATTCATCATTGTCCTGGAGTTCCTAATAACTACAAGTAGGCTAAAATAATAGTGATAGTAGTAGTAATAATAATAATAATAAATAATTGGAAAGGAATCTATTATAATTAATAATAAATGTATCAAGTTTCCTCAGTATACACTTAATTTACAAAAATATGTTACATTTCTATTCATAAAGAATTAGAAAAAAAGTTAAAAAGTCAGTATAGTTTACAATAGCATCAACACATTAAATACAGGGGCTGGCCCAGTGGCGTAGCAGTTAAGTTCCCATGTTCCGTTTTGGCGGCCCAGGGTTTGCAGGTTCGGATCTCGGGCACGGACCGACACATCGTTGGTTATTCCAGGTTTTTTGCATTTCTATATAAATTTTAGAACCACCTTTTAATGTCTACAAAAATTTCTTCTCAGATATTTTTATTATAATTGCACTGAATCTATAAATCAAATTGGCCAGAACTGTCAATAATAATGATTGTTCCAATCCACAATCATGATACATCTTTCCCTATACTTGGACCTTCTTTAGTCTCTGTAAGTAATGTTTTAAAGCTTACCATTCAGAGGAATTGCACAATTTTCTTAGAGTTATTAATAGGTGTGCAATCACAAAGGTCTGAATTGTCAGATTTTCTTGATACACAAGTCTGACTTAGCAACAGCATTACTAAGGAAGAGGCAAGGACAAAAATATGAGAGCAATAGTACTCTCTGCATCAATATCTCAGAGACACCAAACTGTCAGATATAGTTTTCAGAATCCTCTTTTCCACAACAGACCCACTTTTCTTTCCAAGTGAGGAAAGCTAATGGAATGAAGTTTCAGTTAACTCAGGCAAGACGAGAATTAGGGTATGTCAGCATCCAACTTGCTACTCACCTAGCCTTCACCTGGCTACATCACTAACTTCCAATCTTCAACAGAACTGTAGTTTATAAATTTAAGATTTACTTACAATGAACAATCTAGATGAACCAGCTACACACTGCTAAAAGCAGTCCTAGAACAGTCAACTGTTGGACACAATAACCCATTCAAGATCCTCATCATTCATTTTCATTTTCAGCCAGTAAACTCCATCAGTCACTGAAGGGCAAATCTGTCTCCCATACCTCTTAGAAGAGGGGACGAGGTTAGAGATTCGCCATTAGTTCTTTCCTTCATACTATGTATTTAATGTTTTGTTTTGTTTTTGTTTTTCTTTGTGAGGAAGATTAGCTCTGAGCTAACATCGTTGCCAATCCTCCTCTTTTTGCTGAGGAAGACTGGCCCTGGGCTAACATGCGTGCCCATCTTCCTCTGCTTTATATGGGATGCTGCCACAGCATGGCTTGACAAGTAGTGCACCGGTCCGCGCCCGGGATCCGAACCTGCAAACCCCAGACTGCAGAAGCGGAGCGTGGGAACCCAACCACTACACCACCGGACCAGCCCCACCACAACAATCTTGAGAAAGAAAAATATTAAGAACTTCTAAACTGTTTACTACAAGACACCATAAAAAAATTGAAAAGGCCTGTCACAGACTGGGAAAAGATGTTTGACATACATTTATGTGGCACTGGCACACATTATCTATATAGATATTCTATAAATGCAATAAGAAAAAATCTGAAAACAATTTTAAAAATTTGCAAAAAGCTCAGTTATTTCACAAAAGATATTCAAATACCTGATTAGCAGCTATAGGTGTTCAACACCGTTCGTCATCAGAGGAATGTACATTAAAACCGGAGTGAGAGGCAGTACTACACCCACACCAGAAAGGCAAAAATTGGAAGTACTTACGATATGTTGTTAGCTTAGGTAGGAATGTAGAGGAACAGGAACTTTTGAATATTATCATAGAGAATCTGATTTAGTATGGCACTTTAGAAAACTGTTTGGTCATGTCTATTGAAGCTGAACATACATATATTCTATGACACAGCAATTCCGCTCCTGGGAATGTGACCAACAGCAAAGAGTTCATATGCCTACCAAAATAAATGTCTATGGACATCCACACTAGTTCTATTCACAGTAGCCCCAGACTGGAAACAAGCTAAATGTCCGTCAACATCTGTAGAATGGATAAATGCTTGTGACATTCCCACACAGCAATGATGAAGAACAAGGTATTGCTACTCTCCGTAACGTGGGTGAAACTTACAGACGTATAATTGAACTAAATAAGCCATACAGAAAAGAGTACTCATTGTATGATTATGTAAATCTATTTCAAGAAAAGATAACAAGAAAAATCCATCATGTAAGAGCTCAGAATCCATCCCTTCTATCCCATCCTCCTATCCTTTCCACCTTTGTCCCAATCTTCCTTTGTGGGGTGATCAGTCGGATTGGTTTGTGGTTTACCCTTCATTCCACCCCCCCTACACACACAAATAGTTTAATAGATGTATATTTTCTTGTTTATCTTCATATTTCTTACACAAAAATTACATATTGTACGTATTTTATTGCACTTTGCTTTTTTTCACTTAACAATGTTTCCTGGAAATCATTCCATGTCAGTTTCAAGACATGTTCTTTCTTTCTTTAAAGTTTTAAATGTTTCAAGTATTATAATACTCCATTTTGTGGATACACCATACTCAATTCAACTATTCTCTTATGTATGGATGCCTGGGTTTCTTTGTTATTTGAAATTACAAACAATGGTGCAATGACTAACATTGTACATATGTATACTTATATTGCTAGAGACATATCTTCAGGGTAAATTCCTGAAGAGGCATTGCTGATTCACAAGTTTATGGGTTTGTAGTTATTGCCAATTTCTTTTATATGTTAGTTTTCTATTGCTGCTGTAATAAATTACTATAATCTTGGTGGTTTAAATAATTCATATTAATAAATTATAGTTCTAGGAGTCAGACATCCAACACAGATGTGGTAGGGCTACATCTCTTTCTGCGCTCTGTGGGAGAATATATTTCCTTGCCTCTTCCAGCTTCTAGAGGCTGCCCACATTTCATGGCTTGTGCCCATTCCTCCATCTTCAAAGTCAGCAATGGCATATGGATTCCTTCTCCTGCTGCCATTTCCCTGGATCTCCACAGGAGGGAAAGTTGTCTGCTTTTAAGGACTCGTGTTAAGATTGGGCCCACCTGCATAACCAAGATATTCTCCTCATCTCAAGTTCCATAACATAATCACGTCTGCAAAGTCTCTTTGGCCATGCAAAGTAATATTTTACAGATCATGGGGACTAGGGTACAGACTTGTTAGGGGGGCCATTATTCTCCCAACCACATACTCCATCTGGACTTTACAAATTTGCATTACAAGTCATGTACAAGAATGACTATTTCTCCATACCTCACCAACAGAATGCATTGGCATGTATTTAAAATTTTTGCCAATCTGATAGGTGACGAATGGCATATAAGGTAATTTTCATTTGTATTTCTTATACCATGAGTGAGGCTGAATATCTTTTGTTATGCTTAATGATCATTTTATATCTTTTGGTGAATTATCTGTTCATATTTTTTGCCCATTGTCTTTTTACTTCAATATTCAAAGTCATTATATGTTAAGAATATGATCCCTTTACCCATGACATTTGTTGCATACATTTCTCCTTGTTTGTCAGTTTTTTTTTCTTTTCTTTGTGGTGTTGTTGCAAACCAATGTATAGGCATAGTTATAGATATCGGCATAATTATAGATACAGATAAGATATAGATACACACACAAACACACACACATTAAATTACATACAAATTTCAATTAAGATTCACACTAAAAATCAAATTTATCAATTATTTATTTATTGTCTCTGGTTTTTGAGTAAAAGTTAGAAAGCCTTTCCTATTACCATTTTGTATAGGAATTCACCCATGTTCTGTGTTAGTACTGTATGGTTTCTTTACGTTTTGACTCGGATAGAGTTGGAATTGGTTACTTGTATGTCATACGTAGATATGAATCTACACTGTCTTTTTGTTTTTTACAAGTGGTTGGCAATCTAGTTGCTCACTCATTATTTATTAAAAAGTCTATTTTTACCCAAGTGATTTGAGGTGCCCATCTTATCATACATTAAATTTTCATGTTATTTGGCTCTATATCTGGATTTTTAATTTTATTCCTGTGTCTTTTTATTCATGCACCAGTACCACATTTTTTTAATTACAGAGGCTTATATCATAGTTTAATATCTGGTAGGGCTAGAATTTCCCCATAGCCTTTTTACACTAATATTTTCCTGGCTATTCTTGAATATTTATTTTTTCACATGAAGTTTAGTATCAATATATCTATCTCAATTAGAAAAAACCTATAAATATTTTTATTGAGGTTGAATTGAATTTGTAAATAAACTTGTGGAAACCTTACATCCTTATGATGTTGAATCATCCATTCAATGAAGAGAGGATTTGTTTTTCAATTTATTCTAGTCTACTTTTAAGTTTTTCATGAGTTAAAATACCAAAGTATAGTTTTGCACATTTTTAGCAGAGATTCTGAAGCATTTTATATTCTTTGTTACTTTTGTAAATGAGGATTTCTCTATCACGATATCTTACTTCTTTGTGTATATGCAAACTATTGATTTTCTATGATAATTTTATATCGTGTTGCTTAATGAATTATATTAGTTTGAGTTAGTTTTATCCTTGATTCTCAAGAATTTTTCCAAGTATGCTGTTCTGTTGCCTGCAAATAGAGACAGTTTTCCTTCTTTGTATCTTTTCCTAATTCTTACTCCTCTATTGATATTTCTTGCCCAGCTGCCTTAGTTATCTCCAGGACAAAGATTAATAGTAGTGAATATAGTGGGCATCTTTGCCTTTCTCTTCATCTTTGTGGAAATACCTCTAGGGTTTCATAATTAACTGAGATGCTGACTTTAAGACAATTTTATTATGTTAAGAAATTGTCCAACAATTCCTATTTTGTTAAGTGCTTTTATCAGGAATAAGTCGTGAAATCTGTCAAAAGTTATTCAGCATTTATGGAAATAGTATATGACTTTTCTTCTTGAATCTATTAATACCATTCATTAGGTTAATGAATGTCCTGATATTGATATCTCTTATATTCTTAAAATAAATGCCATTTCTTCATGATGTATTTTTTTATTATGGCATTAGATTCTATTTACTAATGTTTTATTTAGTATTTTTGCATGCATACTCATAAGTAATATTGGTCTGTAATTTTCTTTTTGTGTGCATGCTACCTTTATTGAGTTTAGGTAAATGGTATATTTACTTCATAAAAAGTATTTGGAGGCTTCGTTCATTTTCAACGCTCTGGAACGATTTACATTGCAAAAGGACTATGTCTTTGAATTTTTGGTAGAATAGCCTTTGAAACTGATGGGACTTGTGGCTTTTTGTGTGCATGTGTGTGTGTGTATTTCTTACTTTCTGTTTCTTCTCAAAAATTAATCTTTAGTATTTCTATCATGGGTTCAATTCTAGTAAATCTTTTTCCTTAGAAAATTAGGCACCTCATCCAAGTTTTCAAATCTATTTTCATAGAAGTCTACAAAGACTCTCTCTCTCTCTAGCTATATATTTATTTACATATATTTATAATATATATTATATATTTTAATATACATTTTAGTTTAATTTAGTTATATTTTTCTTCTTCCTTTTTAAAAATGTTAGCTGGTAGTTTTTGTATTTTGTTATTTGTTTCTAATAACTATGATTTTGCATTATTAATTATTCTATTCTTTCCAATTTTTTGTGCTTTATTTAATCAAATTTGTTTTTATCTTTATTATTCCTTCTTATGCTTTCTCTTAATTTACTTGTTTGTACTTTTACTCAATTTTGAATTGTAAATTTAATTCAATTATTGCATTTTTGTATTTCGTTGATATATGTGCGTGTCTGGATTTTCCTCTGCTATCTTTGTAATGTATACTCCATATTATGATATATAGTATTTTCATTATCATTATCACCATTTAAAAATTCTATAATTTTTTTTGTATTTTTCCTTCACCCAAGAGCTCGTAGTTTTTTGTTTTTATTTCTGGGTAGAAGGGCCCGTTAGGTTCTTATTTTTTTTTTATTAATTTCTATTTGTATTGCATTGTGATTAGAGAATATTTTTTGCAACATCTATTTCATGGAACTTCCTGATGCTTTCTTTGTGATATAATAAATCTTGGTAATGTTTCATAGATGCTTGACAATAATCTTTATTTTCTATTATCAAAATGTAAAGTTATATTTAATTTTAAAATCAGTCAGTACTGCTTATTTTATTTTGATCCTCCATACTCTTACTTATATTTTTCCTTTTTACCTGTCTTGTTCCGAGATTGGTGTGTTGGTCTATCTATGTCTCCATGCATCTCCAATATATTTTGCTTTATAAAGGCGGCTGCTGTGTTGTTTTTGCATATAGAATCATAACTGTTATTTCTTCATTTTGAATCGTCTTTTAACTTTTAACTAAGAAAATGGCCTTCTTTGATGCATTTTATCATTTGACTAGATTTTACTTTGATATCAGAGTCATAACCACTGCGTTCTCATTCTTCCCATTTGTCTAGTATACCTTTGTGTATACATTTTTAAAAAAATAATCTATTTTGTAGAACAGTTTTAGATTTACAAAAAAATTGTAAAGATAGCACAGAGAGTTCTGTAAATCCTGCACCCAATTTCTCCTGTTATTAACATCTTACATTAGTATGGTACATTTGTTATAACTAATGAATCTATATTGATATGTTATTACTAAATAAAGTCCATACGTTATTCATATTTCCTTAGTTTTTATCTAACATACTTTCTCTGTTCTAGGATACCATCCAGGGTAGCATAGTGCATTTAGTCATCACAGCTCTTTAAATCTCTTCTTGGCTGAGATACTTTCTTAACTTTTCTGATCCCCAACAACCCTGACAGTTTCTAGAAGTATTGCTCAGGTATTTTGTAGAATGTCCCTCAAAACTGGGGTCCACCCAGTGTTTTTCTCATGATTAGACTAGAATTATGGTTTTTGGGAGGAAGATCGCAGAGGTAAAGAGCCATTTCCATCACATCATATCAAGGGTACATACTATCAACATAACTTTTCACTGTTGATGTAGACCTTGAGCAACTGGCTGAGGTAATGGTTGTCATGTTTCTCTGCTGTAAGCAACTTACTTAGTAATATGCGTTTAAGATTCGTTTATGTCTTGTCTTGATAACTCAATTCTTTTTATTGCTGGGTACGTTGTACGGATGTACTGCAGCTGTTCATCCATTCATTTATCGAAGGACATTGCTTCCAGTTGTTGGAAGTTGTGAATAAATCTTCCATAAATATTCACATGCAGGTGTTTGAGTAGGCAAAAATTTTCAAGTCATTTGGGTAAATATCAAGGAGAATAACTGCTGGCTCATGTGATAGAACTATGTTTAGCTTTTTAAGAAACTGCCAAACTGTTTTCCAAAGTGGCTGTACCATTTTGAATTCTCACCAGCAAGGAAGGAGAGTTCATGCTATTTTGCATCTTTACCAGCAATTGGTATTGTCAGTTTCTGGAACTGTGTCTATTTTAATGTGTATAGTGGTATCTTGTTGTATTATTTTGGATATACTTCTATTATTAGACTTTTTAATCATTTGGCTTTAAATGTTTCTCTTGAAAATAGCTGTTTCTTTGTGAGCCCAGTTAATATTTTAACGGGTAAGTTAAGCTTGTTCACATTTATTAGGTTGCTATTAGCTTTAGTGTCAGCTCTGAAAAAATATTTTATGTTATAATTACTATTGCATTGTTATATTTTCTCTGCTTCTTTCTTTATATATTATATTCTATTTATTCAATATTTTATAAATGTCTTTTGATATTTAGAAATGTTTTGATAATTATTTTAGTGGTTAATTATGAATATTTGGTAAAAATATCCTTAGCCTCTCGTTTTCTTATTTAAACTTTTACTATCTGATTTGTCAGTTTTAAATGATAATCATTGATTATCATCTCTTACTTCAACTATCACGTAACTTTTTCTACCTTTTCTCCTCCCAACTTCTTTAATTTTTAGTTGAGTTAGTTTTACTTTTTAATACCATATGATGTTGACATATTATTCTTTTACTCTTATCTTCATATTTGGTTTAGTCTTAGATAAAAATTAAATATATTAAATTCTCAACATCTATCCCTTGTTAAAGTTGTCCTAGTTATCTTTGTTGGATCATCAGTTGATTGATCAAGAGGGCCTTGTGAGTCCAATATTTTTTGCTAGGTTCTTGCATAGTTAAAACCTGTGTTGTGGTTGTTGCTTTCTATAACTGGGATATTTGAATGACAGAATGGTTAGATACAAAATCTTTGGTTCCCATTTTCTTTCCTCGAGTTTTTTGAAAATGTTACAAAAGCATTGCTTTGCTTTGTATGTCACCTTGAAGAAGTTTGACAAGAGTCTAATTCTTTCATTGTTGTAAGTTATTTTATGTTTTCTTGATGCACTGAAGAGGTTTTTATTTATCTTTAAGTCCATTTTTCATTGTGTAAAAATATACATAACTTAAAATTTACCATTTTCACCATTTTTAAGTGCACAGTTCAGTGGCAATAAGTACATTCACATTGGAGTGCAACCATCACCACTATCTACCTCCAGAACTTTTAACTAGAATATGTCTTGAAGTTGTTCATTGTGGATCTGTTTTCAGAGGTAATGAACGTCTATTAAAATAAGTACATTGAGGGCTTCTTTTAATTTTAACATTTCTTCTTAGATTATAATTTTGAATATTACTTTGTCTCGTTTTTTCTTTTCTCACAAATTCTACTTACATGTAAGTTGGATTTCTGCTTGTCTCTCATTTTACCCATTTTCTCTCTCTTTTTATTTCTTTTTTAGCCATATATTCATTGTTTTCATTATTTTCCTGCTTTTCCACAATGTCATCTTTTGTTTTCATTTGAATCCATGCTTCTTGGAACTTGGTTTTCATTCTGATATGATTTTATTTTTTCTTTTCTTTCCTAAGTTTTTCAACTCATTTTATTTCTTCCTATCTCTTGTGCATTTAATTTTTAAATATTTAATTCAATATTGTTTTGTTAAAGTTTTCTTTTGCTTCTTTTTTTGTTGTTTGTGTGTGAGGGGTTATCAGCTGAGTGCTTTGATAATCATTTTTGTTGTTGTTTTTGTTATATACTTTATATAGATGAAGACTGCTTGCACACCTGGATTTGTGGATAGTGCTGGTGAGGTTCGTTATGATGTTCCTAGTCTAGGCATGCTCTCTTGTTTTCGTGTATAAAGCATCGTGGATGTTTTTGTTTTTGTTTCTGTTTGGAGAGGAAGATTGTCCCTGAGCTAACATCTGTGCCAATCTTCCTCTATTTTTTTTGTATGTGGGATGCCACCACAGCATGACTTGATGAGCGACGTGTAGGTCTGTGCCTGGGATCCGAATCCGCGAACCCCCAGCAGCCGAAGCGGAGTGTGTGAACTTAACCACTATGCCACTGGGCTGGTCCTAAAGCATTGTTAATTAATTGCATGGCTTTATTTGGAGGGGAATTGGTAGTTTTTCCCTCATTTTTTCCTTTCTTCTACCTGGGCCCTATATTTTCTCCTCACACTTTGTTTTCTTCACTGCAAATTTTCCAAAGGACACTATCCTCCCTTCTTACCAGAATCATTGCCTTCCAAAATTGACTGGTACTCTATTTCTACATTCTTTTAAGCACTTTCTTGTAGTTTGCCTTGACCTATTAATTGTTTTTAAATAGTATTTCCTTTTGGGGAGAAGATTTTCTCTTTCTTGGGACAATTTTTGTTGTTCAGTCTTTGGCACTTCTGATTCCCTGTTGATGTTGCTTTGTTCTTCATAAAGGGTGAGAGGAAGAACTCAAGAAATATCTCCACTGGAAATGGATGCTTCTTCTGTCTACTTCTTTTTCTAATTTGAAGTCTGTAGTACCCTTCATCTTGTAGTTTTGTTGGAAGCATAGAATTTGTGTGGTTTTATAATTTTCTTTTTGATGGTCTGTATACTTGTTAGGTGATATATTGGGAGATTCAGACCTATGGAATTGCTACTTCACCTACCCAGGAAATCTAAGATGCAAATTATTAGCAGAAACAAAACTTCCAGAATTATTCTTTAATTTCAATTTGAATCTCTCAATAGACAGAAGGATGTAAACACATTGAAGTAAATAAAACTTATTGTTGTTTAGGAAAGTTGAGAGCAGAAGAATGGAAAACCCATAAGATCCAAAAGGCAGAGATAGCACAGAATTTATTTGTTCTGTATAGCTCTGCCTATTTAATAATTTATTCACTCAACTAACAATATATTACCTATTCTGTTCCATTCATATAAGTTGTAATATGTGATTATAATAAATGTCCTTGCCCTCAAAGAGTAGATAGTGTAATGGAAACAATAGTAAACAAACTAATTAGTATATTAAAATCTGATGAAATGCAAAGATAGAGTTTTGTCCAGGGCATTTGGTAGCTCTGAAGGATTTTTTGCATCAGGCAGAGGTAGAAGTAGCTTCAACATCCTTGAAATGTTCTTGGAGAGGGTGACTGTTGAACTATGCTTTGAAGAATTGGTTGGAATAAGATGGGTATAGAAGGAGAAAAGAGAATTCCAGAATTAAGGAGCAGCTCCTGTAAAGTCTCAAAAGCATGAAGTAGGTTAATGTCTTTGTTACTTACACATGAAATAAAGGAAAATATATGGTAGATTGTAAGCGACCAAGATGGAGGAAAATAAGTTTGGTGATGAAAAACCTTGTTTGTGAATTTAAGATTTTAATCTTTTCCTTAATGACTGAAAGATACAATGGTTGAAAAATGAAATGATCAGATTTGTTTTTTAGAATGTTCCTTTGGACTCAGTATGGAGAACAGATCAGATGATGGCTCTTCCTTGGGGCAGTGGGGATGGTCTTACATTAATCCAGGAAAAAGTGGTAGAGGATTGATTTAAGTGATAACAATAAATAGACTTATGAGTCATATTAATGAAATATTATTAGTGTGGTTTAGTTGGTGACCAATTGAGTGTATATAATTGGTGATCAGAGTTGGGGAGATATTTATTAAATATGAGAAAGGATTCCAGGATCATACCCTGGTATGCAGCTTGAGGGACTGATATATAGAAAAGAGGCAGTTTCATGGAAAAAGATGAGTTTACTACTAGACGTGGAATTTGAGTATAATTCAAATGGGAGATATCTAATAAAAGTCAAATTGATGGAGTTGATGTTTAGAGAAGCCTTTTGAAAGTCATCAGTGTAAGCACTGTTATTAGATGCAATATTTAATGAAATTTCATGGGAAAAGTGCATACATTGAATATGGAGGAAAAGAAAGACTTTTAGAGTTAATGGAGGAATAAGGAATTAGGAAGAAGACTAATAAGGTATCGGAAGCGAAAGCTAATTGAACATTTGTCATAGAAAATAAGAGAACAAACCTTTACAAAAAGAATGAATGGATGAGGAGGGCAGCAATGTCAAATGTCAAGGAAAGTTCAAAAAAACAAACAAAAACCAAAGCTGAAAACCAAGAAGATTTCCTCTAAATTTGACTATCTGGAAATCACTAATGACTTTGTGACTATGCCCTGACCACCATGGAGAAAAGACCTTGGGGGCTGGGAATGATCAGTAGCTAAAACAATGGAATGCAAGTTAAAAAGAAAAGCAATCTGAGGTTATGTAATTACAAGGCTACTGGAAGCCATCAACCAAATTAGACCATTTTAATTAGAACACCAGCATGGCCTTTGAAGAGGCTATAATTGTCTTTCATCTTGGAAACATTTTGTTCTTAGGAAAGCAAATTCATTAAAAAATGATAATCATTCCTGAAAGATCTTTAATAAAAATTTAGAACCTTTGATATGTAAGAAAAGAACAATTTAAAAGAATATTTAGACTTTGAATTATTCTGTTATATGGAAATGAGATCACTTGTCATTGTTATTTACCACACCCACTAGTGAGGGTATAAAATCATTCTGGGAAGCTAGAGACACTTACATTCAGAAAAACCATCTTCAGCACCAAACCAAATCTGTAACCCCTGTCACCATGAGCTGCTACGGCAACTACTACGAGGCCTCGGCTATGGCTATGGAGGCTTCAGTGGCCTGGGCCACGGCTGTGGCTGTGGATGTGGCAGCTTCCACAGACTGGGTTATGGAGGCTACTGATATGGCTTCTGCCACCCATCGTGGTACGGAGGATATGGATTCTCTGGCTTCTACTAAAAACTTGTAGATCCTCAGAGTCTTTCTCTTCCCATGCTCTTGCCTATATGCTTCAATGATACGAACACTTTTCTTGATGTAGAGAAAATATCAAACATTTGTTGGCTTCATGCTCCAGAAGGAACTAGTTGTTCCTTCCTCTGGAAGAATCTGGAGTTTTTCATTGAATCAGGGTTTCACCCATTACTGTTTAGTCACTAGCATCTGTTGTGACCATGGGTAACCTTATTTTAAAATATTTTTAAGTAAACATATTTAACTGGCATAGGGAGCAAGGCTTTATCAATTCATTTCAGTACGTTTCTAATTGGTATATGGGACTTAAATCAGGATGTTATCTTTCTTTCTTCTCAATTAGTGTTTTGATTCAACGTTTTGAATCAATAATGAATTTGATTCAATAAATGTTCACCGCATGTCTCCATGTGCTAGGCACCATTGTAAGTGCTGAGGCTATGAGAGAACAAGACAGACAAAACCTCTATGTACTTTCATGTGTCCTACCTCTCATTTGTTTTCAGTGGTTTTTGTGTGTGATTTTGTTTTTATAAATCATCCTGTACACTATTATTTTTATGACTTTAAAAAAAAAAAAACTAATTGCAAACTTTATTCCAGTAAGCGTGGTTTGTATTCTGGGGTTTATTATGGGAAAGTAAATCTACGGCAATCACAGAAAATAGTGTTTAAATAAAACATTGACCTGATACAAAATAATATTTATAATAATATGTAAGGTACAAAGAGTGCTATAACCAGCAACCCCAAACCCAACACTGAATTTTCAAATTTCTAGTGTCTTTTTACAGTTTTCCCTCACTGTCTGAAAGTTCACTTTATGCCACTTCACTTTTATAAAAGACCTATATTAGTACCTGTTTTTGCTAACTGAAAGAAATCTGAAGAAGATTTTTGGTTTTTATGAAAAAAAGTGAAAGTAACATTCTGCATTTCTTTTGTGGCAGGCCCATTATAGAAACTAAGCCATCAAGCATGTTGTTGTATTTCAAACCTTCCACACTAGCCACAGCAGACTAAGAACCTCGATCTTTGACATTGAGGCAGGCAGACAAAGAAGGTGTAGCCATTAGTGACTGACCTTCCCTGATGGATTCAGACAACGATGGATGTTAACAGATGACCCTCTTCCTCTCTCCTGCAGTCCAGTCTCCTATACCTCCCACCACCCCAACCTCTGATGACCCAGCCTAACACACCATCATCAACACCACCACCTCTCAGCCTTCCAGTGTGCTCGCTGTCTTCCCAATTCTACTAAGTGAAAGAAACTATTCTGTACAGACATTATTCTACATTATACAAGCTGTGTGTTTATCACATCATTTCTGATTTTACTATATATAACTGTTATTTTAGGTTTTATATGTTATTTGGTATGATCTGGTAGGTTAGTTTTTGGGTCTAGGAAGGCTCAGAATTTTTTCCCGTATAAATTAATGGTAATCACTTCTTCACTTTATGCCATTTGGCTTACAAAAGTTTTCACAGGAATGCTCTACTTTCAGATAGTGGGTGAAACTTGTATTATTTAATAAGGTCAATTTTATCTCTTAAAATAAATAAAATATATAAATATGTGAGAAACATTTTATTTTATATAAATATATATTTTATATAACATATATATATATAACTGAAAGTCTCCTTTGCTTCCTTGACAAATTAATTTACTTAATTGGCTTTCCTGTTTCCCATCTGTAGAGTGGGGGTTTTGCTTCTAAAAAGGTATTGTTTCTCAAAAGTAAGGCTGAGGACTGTCTCAATTAAAAACACCTGGAGTGCCTTTGTTATTTTAATTTTCTAGGATATACTCTTAGATAATTTGTTTCTAATAGGTTGATTATAGTTTTCCAGACTTTCCATTAATCAAAATTTCCTTGGAAAAAATCACTGTTTTAGATGCTACCCAAGGTCTCTTCAATTTCTTATGTTGTAGCGATGCTTGATATCAGTTTTTCCCCTCCCTCTTCCCAACAAACAATGTTTTTGTGGTAGCTTTCAGATGCTTTGCATTCTCAAGAGCATGTCATCTAAAAGTTAGTACAAGGACTCTCTACACATGGAAGAAGATTTCGGGTGAGCTGATGTGACAATTACATCAAAAGACAAAGTAATGAACTGAAATCATACCATGTTCCTCTGCAGAGTTCAGGATGTGCTCATTTCAAACAAGTTCTTAATAAAGATAAGAATGGCACTGTTCAATTTATAGGTTATTATGGCTTCTTGTTTAACTGCCTGTTTCTACAATATGATCATTTGATGAGCTTTTGGAGGCATCTGCCTGATAATTTTAACATATGTACTCTTACCGGGTTCCAGGGAAACTTGCAAATCATTTAGTCTTAAAAATTTCTCATTCATCAACTAGACCTTATGTTACTGCTGGCTGTTTTCTGTCAAATACAAGATAAGAAAATCACCTTGAATAAAATAAACAAGCACTTTCTCTAAACCTTTAGATGCTGAAGAATGTATGCTGTTTTTTAAAATAATAGTTGTGTGTCAAATTGTGAAAAAAATTGTCCCTTTTTTATTAAGAAAATTAATATCGATCTAAAATAAGTCATTCTACATTTATTTGCTACGTTGGAGAAATATGGACAGACTTGTTAGTGCCCACCATAGTTAGTGATTATGGATTGGTCGTACGGATGATTAGCATCTCTATCATTGCACAGGCTTTGAGGTCAGGGTCTGTATGTACCCCTTGTATTAACACACTGCCCCATACAGAGGTACTCAATGAATATTTGTTAAAAGAAAAAAGTCATTAAAATAACATGATTTTGTGATCCAAAGATGTTATTGATCAGGACTCATTGGGATCTCCAATGATAGAACTAAAGTACTAGCTGAAAAAATGAACAAGACGTTGACAATCGATTTCCAAGTCCTCTTTGGAAACCAAATTGCATTTTTAACTATTATATTTCGATTCTTAAAAGTTGATTTTTTGATGCATTTCCTCCAGGTGATATGAATTAGGAGTGAAGTGATGCGAATCACACTGAAGCCTCTTTATTTGCATACATAACTTGAAGAAAATCTCTTAGCCTTTCATAAATGATTATGAAGTTGCACAATTCTACTTCCAAAGGTAAAGTAACTTTGTAAAACGAAGAAAATATTTTCCAGCAAAAACTCAGAAAGTTGTTGATAGGATCAGAGGAAGGTATGTATGTGACAGTGTTTTCAAATGTCTAGTTTTGTTGTAAATAAATTATTTTGCAAAAGCCTCTTTGGTGTAGCTTATTCAGAAAAATACACAGCTGTTAAAAAAACAAACTTGTACTGAGTATATCTTTCAAGTGAAATTTTCTTAACTTTAACAATGAAAATTCTGATCTCTTGATTTCCCAGTAGGTCAAAGAGATTTGCTGTTTATCATACATGTGTTTCACTTTGGGTTAATCCTGTGTCTGAGAGTTTCTGCAAGAAGTGATATAATTGGTGTCTTTCTAGGACATTTCACATTAGAGGCTCAAAAAGTCAAAGTTGCTTGTGGGCTTATGGATGGATGTCTTAGATAGATGAAGCTTTATAATATTTATTCTTCTACCATTTAATGAACAATGAACATTCGTTGCCTTTATGAAATAATTGATGCATAATTTAAATTCACATTTTGTGGTTTGAATGGAGAAATGATTCCTGTTGACCCACTGGCCTTGAAACTGTTGATTTGTGTTACCTTTCTACTACTAATGATTAATATCCACTAAATAATTCAGGTCCTTTTATTATTGATGCTTTTACTGTAAAATGAATCTTGGAGCTGTGGTCCCATCTGTAGACAATTAAAAGAGGAAACCTAACTATCCTTACTGACACTGAATCTTTTTCACTTATTTCTATTTTCTTTGACTCAAACAAATCCAACAGGTCCAGACAAGTAGCACAGAATGGTAAGTAGACACACCATTCCAATTACATTTTCCTGAAGAATCAAAACGAAAGTCTATTAGGAAGAATTGTTCATCATTTTTCCTTTGCTGATGATTTTGGAGACTCAGGATTAGGTGCCATAAAGAGAAATTGTGCTGAATTCTCACATGACCTTGACCAGTCAGGTAAATTGAATGGACATTCAATGCTAAATTCACTGTCAGTTCTTTAGGAAAACATTATTAAATTAAGTGTATTGTGAAGAAAAAATTCCACAACTTGTCTTATAAAAAGAGTATAAAATTGACGACGGCCCAACTTTTAAGCAACTCAATTTTAGTAACAAAATATGAATTGTTCAAAATTCTAATGGAGTAGAGCAAACTGGAAACGTGGCATATTTTGGGATTTTGAGCAAGCATCACCAACATCTATTCAGTCTTACTAGTAAATCAGCTACAGTTTCCCATGATGTTGACTTCATTCAATAAAGAGTGTGTCTATAATTTTGAATAGCAATGAGATGCTGTGATGCCTGGCTAGAGGGTTTTATAGATGGCGGTCATCTCATGTGTGGTCTTTGAAGATACTACAATCATTGTCAACATAGACAAAGGGTATTTCATTGGAATCTACACAAACAGCCCTTAATTAGAAGACAAAGAGATTAATGAGATTATCTTTCATGTCACTGAGGCCATGGAATGAGGATTATGCAAATCTGTTTTTACTGCCATACTCTTTTCTGAGGTATATGAGACCTAGGCAGATGGTGACATTCACACTTGGTAAACATGCCTTCATATCAAACAAATCCCCAATTCCTGACACTGTGAGCTGCTACTATGGCAACTACTGTGATGGTCTGGGCAATAGATGTGGAAGCCTGGGTTATGGCTATGGCTCAGCCTATGGCTGTGGTTGTGGTAGCTTTAGAGGCCTAGGATATGGCTATGGAGGCCATGGCTATGGTTCAGAGTATAGAGGCTATGGATATGGTTGCTGCCACCCACGACGCTATGGAGGATATGGGTTCTCTGGCTTCTATTGAAACGAAATAAAGACTGGTGCTTTAGGACTTTAGAATCCTAATATCACCCTACTATTAGCTCTTCTTTCAAGTCTTTTTATTTCCATCAAAATCCAGATGCTGCTCTGACCACCTAGCCATGTGTACAATGAAAAGTCCTGAAATTGATCAACAACACTTCCTTCCATGACTTACTTGGGAATTTCACAGATTGAGTCACCTGCGGCAACTCTGTGGCCAATTTTCAATAAAGCTATTGTCTTTGAATGACAAAGTGGACATAATTTCTTCTAATTTATCTCATATTAGTGTTTACTAATTTTAAAGTTACCACATAGACTGATTATTTTGCTTTAGAAATTATTCTTTTAGGGATGACCTTTTCAGAGGACTTTGTGTTATATTTTTGTTAAAAGTGTAGTTTCTTCTTTTAGCATCGCCTGTAAAAGTTAAGTTCTTCTGGTTTCTTAAAACATTTCTAATTCTTACAACAAAAATAATTCTTTGGGGGAAAAATCTATTTTTTCTTAGTGATGCTTGGAAGGCTGATGTTTCTTTGCAGAGTCAATTAGAAAGCTTCTAATTACCGGACAAGGGAAGAGATGGCAAGGAAGTTGAAGTAACTTAGATTTCAGCAAGAAGGAAGAATGCTGATTTGAAAAAGATTGTCTTAGACTGCTTATAATATATGACATTTTTTTTTTCTTTCTAATAAGCCATAATAGAAAAAGGAGAACAATGAGAGAGATTGTTGGTCTTTATTTGCCTGAAGATTTATATATAGTTAGTTGAAGGATGATTGAACTAAAGAAAAACCAAAGTCTAAAGGGAAGCCCTCTGCAAGTGCTTTTGAGATTAAGCTACCATGAACCTGCAATGAGCAGGCTTCTAGAACTGTGCCGAGTGCATAACATGGGCTCAATAAATATTTGTTGAATAAACAGAACTAATTAATGAGAAAAGGGGAAGGAAATCAAAATTTCTGACCTACCATCTGTATTTTGCAAGATGTTTTGTATATTTTTTATATATATATTTTATATATTTTTTAACATTTAATTTTCAAAATCTCCTAAACAAAGGAATGAAAGTATAAGTAAACATTTGTCTTCAAACAACTCTAAGAAGCAGTCAGAATATGGGGAAAAATACAGATTTTGAAGACAAAGAAACAGGATTGTATTCCCTCTGTACTACTAACTAAATATTTGGTATACAGCAAGTTTCTTAACTTCATTGAAACATTTTTTTAATCAATTAAGTCTGATAATAATTTTTACTTTCAAGACTTGTTGTAAAATAAACCTACCCTCTGCTGCACACACACATGCATGCAAACAAACGAGTATGTATCATGATGTGTATAAGATACAATAGGTGATTGTATTAATTTCCTAGGGCTGCTGTAACAAAGTGCCACTAACTGGGTGGCTTCAAACAAAAGAAATTTATTATCTTACAGTGGAGAGGCTAGAAGTCTGAAATCAAGATGTCAGCAAGGCCATGCTCCCTCTGAAACCTGTAGGAGAATCCTTCCATGCCTTTTCCTAGCTTCTGGAGGTATGCTGGCAATTTTTGTTGTTCCTTGGCTTGCAGCTGCATAACTCCAGTCTCTGCCTTCATTGTCACATGGTGTTCTCTCTCTGTGTCTCTACGTCCTCTTCCCTCTATGATTGTCTGTCTCTGTGTCCAAATTTACCCTTCTTACATAGACACCAGTCATACTGAATAATCATATTGAATTAGGGCTCCCCCAATCATCTCCACTTGATTAAATCTGCAGAGAACCGATTTCCAAATAAAGTCACATCCACAGGTATAGAGCAGGCAGGCTAGGTCTTCAATATATCTTTTGGGGGGGGCTTAATTCAACCTATAACAGTGATCAATATTTTCTGTTTAATATTACTTTATTTAGATTACATAATTAATAGATGATAGAATAGAAAAAATTAATTCGACATAAGACTTTTGATTTCAGTCTTAAAATTCTTTCCACAATTCTAAGCATCTCTTCCTATAACTGAAAGAGATTTGAGAAGAGATAATGATGACTTTGATTTAGAATGGATTGTGTTTAAACTGGCAATTAGAGGGTCATTTATAACTGCCTATTAGAGAGCTTGTGGTTTTAATTTATATCCTCTCATAAATATGTACAGCCAAACAGCCTCATCAACAAAAGCAGAGTCACTAGCCCGAGGCAGCTTATAATTGATTTCAGAGGATTGGTTTGTGATTTTTTTACTATCTGCTTAAATTAACTATGCAAATCAAGATCTTTCCCCAAATTTCCATTGCCATAGAGGTTTCAACTTTTTAAGATTATGTATGCTTTCCTCCACATCTTTCTTACCTCTTAGACAAACCTAGTCATTCTAAAAGCCTACTTTAGGCTTTCTGCAAATGTCTGTTCATAGAAACAACAAAATAAATATTATGTCCCATCAAAATTATACTTTCCTCATTTCTGAAAGAATTTCTCAACTCATCTTTTGATTTTTCAGCAGGAAATAATCAAGTAAAGCCATGTCTTGGGCCTTTGAGCAAGATATTTTACTCTTTTCTCACATGAATGCCACTTAAAAGATATGTAAAACTGAAAAATTGGGATAATAATTACAAGGCTTCTTTTTATTTATTTTTACTTTTTTAAATTTTTTTTGGGAGGAAGATCAGCCCTGAGCTAGCATCCATGCTAATCCTCCTCTTTTTGCTGAGGAAGACCGGCTCTGAGCTAACATCTATTGCCAATCCTCCTCCTTTTTCTCCCCAAAGCCCCAGTAGATAGTTGTACATTATAGTTGCACATCCTTCTAGTTGCTGTATGTGGGACGCAGCCTCAGCATGGCCAGAGAAGTGGTGAGTTGGTGCATGCCCAGGATCCAAACCCGGGCCTCCAGTAGCGGAGAGCGTGCACTTAACTGCTAAGCCACAGGGCTGGCCCCTACAATGCTTCTTTTTAGTTGTAGCATTCTATGATCCCTTAGAAGAATTCAGACAATTAAAAATATGAGTTAGTCTTTTCAGGGCTTGGGGTGAAGGAGGGGAGATGGTAACCTTTCTATCACAACAGCTTTGTCTCCATATACCTAAGCAACTCTATCGTTTTAACAAATTTCCTGCTGGTTGTATGCTTGATTAGTTGAAAATCATTGCAGAACCATCCAGCTCTAACATTTGTTTAAAACAATCTCCTACTTCCATTTCTCATGTACAAGGCCATTGGTGTTCTTGACTGTTAATACTTCCAACAATTTTATCAGTCTAACGATTAGAGCCACTCTCTCTACAGATTATTTTATGTTATTAAGCTCTTAGATTTTCTTAATGTTAATGAAAACAAAACTTAAACTTTAAGGAAAAATAACTTTTAAATTCTTTTCATTTGCTTGAGAAAGCTAGAGGCAAAGGGATGAACAATTTTGCAAATGTTCCCATTATCAAGGACATTTGGCTTTGCCTAGTAAATGTTAGTGTCATTCATGAATCCTCTACTTCGCAAATTTATTTTTAAATCATTTAATTTTTTTCTTTGTTCAAGACCTGTTGGTTTGCACGCTTTATCATTTATTAATTCATCTATTTTTTGTATTTGAAAAAATTTAAGACAATATAAGAATTATGCTTTAGAAGCTGCTGAATGACCATTAAAGGAAATTAGGAGATTGATACATTTTCACCACTTTTATGAAGAGGGATCATGATTTTGCATCATTTTCCTGAGTAAATTTTATGCTATTTATTTAATAGTAAAAGGAAAATGGTGTGGATATCATATGAGATTTAAAAAAAATACTTTAGCAAGGTAATATAATTAATGGTTGGAAAGTATTAGGTTGTTTTATAAGAGAACTACTTGATATTATGAAACCTACGTGTGAAAAGAGTGCTTTGAAGATGTAACTACTGTTTGTTATCAGAACCAGATTGTTTTTGAGGAATGCAAGCTAAACAGAAAGAAAACTAATAGAATGCTTTAAAAGCAAGTTCAGATTTTCTCTCAGATATGAAAGGAATGGTTTTTTTGACTTGTTTGTACAATTTTTATCTGGAAGGAGAATTTGATCCATCTTCATGGATTTTTAATGCTACTCCTAAAGGCTTTGAAAGTTACCATATAGGTAGTTGCAATGCAGACTGCCCCATCTATCAAACTAAGTTTTTAGCTCCTGACATCATGAACTACAATGGAAATTACTAGGGCAGCCTGGGCTATGAGTGTGGATATGGAGGAGGCAGTTTCCATAGACTGGTCTATAGATGTGGCTCTGGGTATGGTGGCTATCATCCGTTCTGTAGCTAGTTCTCTGGCTTCTACTGAATTACTGTCTTGGTTACCTGATAACTGGGTACTAGAAGCAGACTTGACAAAGTAGACTGTAGACCCAAAGTCACTATTAGTCTACTAGGTCCAAATAGTCAACAGCTACATGTTTAAAACAGCTTATTCCATAGTTGCGCTTACATTGTGTCTTCAGACATCCTTCACTTGTACTTTATAACTGAGAAAACAATAGGTTAGCACTTAATCACAAAGGTCTGGCTTTAAAGAGACTTGGGTTTGAGTTTTGGCTCTACTAATCCCTAATTCTGTGAACTTGAACAAGTTAATCTCTACATGCTTTCCTTTTCCCTCTGAAAATTGTACTTAGTGCCAATCTCATAAGATTTTGACAGCTGAATGGAGTTGGTTCCTAATCATAGAGTTGTGATGTTTAAATGAGAAAATATATATATGACTTAGTAATGAATGACCATTACAAGTTTCAATTCCTTAATAAGAAAGATCCTTAATTAAAAAAATAGAAGCAAACACGGATTTTGCTTCCATTCATTTATTTCAACAAATTATTTTCATTTTTTCCTCCTGACAAAATGAGCCACAGAAAGCAATTACTGTGGTCTTTTGAGCGATGGCTGTGGGTATGGCAGCCTAGAGACCTGGGTCAGATGTAGCTCTGGGTAGCTGTGGCTCTAACTGCTGCTGCCAAGCGTGTACAGTAGAATTGTTAGGTTAAAAGTTCCTGTGGAAGGACTGACATATAACAAATGTGATATTTCAAGTGAATGTCAGAAATTTCAAAGTTACTGTCCAAGAATCAGTTAGATGGCCCAATAAACCACAGACAAGATACAGATGGTTTGAAAGTGTGGATGTGGATCTTACAAAGATTATTTATTTTTGAAGAAATATGTTAATATCCTGTGAGTCCTCATCCTGAAGAGAAGTAGGGTATGCTCTCCCCCTTACTTGAATAAGCAGGGTCTAAGACCACTCATAATGCCTTATATTATTTTTATTGAGTTATGTGCACAATAGACTAGGATCTGACTCCTATCTGTGGAATGTAATGGGTGAGAAGGAGTGTCTAGCTGGCTTCTCTGATAATGGGACTTAAGGAGAGTAGGCTACTTTGCCATCAGGCAATAATATTGGAAATCGTCAGAACAAAGAATACATGTGTAATTTACAAAATCCAAGGAAGTACTCATTGGTAGAATCCACATGCAGCCATTTTTGATGCAGCCAAGAGTACCACTTGACGCACAAAATTAGACTCTAAAGTCCTATTAACCGTGGCTTTATAAATACATACTGATTTATACACTGCTGAATAAGTTCTCTCTTTGAGGTGCTAAATAGATATGTAGCTAATGATTTTGATTTTTTCTGTAATCATAATTTTGGTACATTTTTGGAAATGCTTTCAGAGTTGAAGCTGTTTCTCTAGTGAGGATAAATTTGATGTTTAAAAATATTTAAAAGTAATTTAGATGCACAAGTGTTCATAGCAGCTTTATTTGTGATAGCCCAAAGCTGTAACAACCTAAATATCCTTCAAATGGTGAATAAACAAACTGTGCTACACACATACAATGGATTTCTACTTACAATAAAAAGGAAAGAACTATTGATACATTAAATAAATTACATAAATATCAAAGACATAATTCTGAGTGAGAGAGGCCGTTCTGAAGGGATTACATGCTGTATGATTCCACTTATTTGATATTCTCAAAAAGTCAAAGCTATAGTAATAATAAACAGATTAATGGCTGACAAGGATTATTCAGAGAAGGACGGTGTCACTATAGAGTGATAGCACAAGGGAGCTTTTGGGGCGATGGAACTGTTCTGTATTCTGATTGTGGTAGTGGTTACACAAATCTATACATGTACAAAAATTCATAGAACTATACACCAAAAGTTAAAAAAATGAATTTTCTGTATAATAATTTAATGAAAATTAAGTTAAATTAAAAATAAATAATTTTTGAGACTCCTGGTCTTGGTTCAGAGGTGTAGTTGGTTAGAAAATTGGAAAATATGAAAATCAATTACTTTTGTTGACCCATCAGAGATTAAAATCAGAGGTCAAATGGCCATCCTAAAATTTGGAGATAGGTGCCTATGGAGAGAAACAGGCTTCAAACATTTTCTTCCTTGGAGAAGATGCCATAAGAGTTAGTAAGAAGGTTAAATTATACATTTTGACTAAATGCTTAAGGCTGAATGTGGGCTAGCATGAGAGTCTGAAGCTATTAGGTGCCACATCATAGGAAGGTTCCCACAATCTTGCTGGCTTTTCCTCCAGGATCTTCATGACGATCTCACAGAGATCATCACGGAGAGTCTATAGAAAGCCCTAATCCACCCCATCCCCTATGGTGTTACCTGGGGAGGGGGAATGGCAGCTGAATAAAAAGCTTAACCTACAAGAAGAAGGCCGAGGAGGCTTATATGCTGAGCACACTAGTGGAATATCATTGTAACTTGGAGAAGGGAATGGAAGATACCACCAGAATTCCACCCAATACATTTTTTAAAATCCCTCCTAGATAAAAAAGAAAAGACTCCATTTTCAGGGGGAAGGGTTTCAAAACCATAGCTCAAGGAAATTTGTGTATAACCACGACACCCAGGGGGAAAGACTAGGAAGAATTAAAAAAAAAAAAGAACCTCTAGTGAAGGATACGAGACTCTTCCAAAGCCCACATCCCTGAGACCCAGACTTTGAAATCTGTCAGTAATCAAAACATCAGCCTCACCCCCTTCCATAACTTCCTCCCATCACCATTGTCACACTAACAGAACTTGAGTACAAATAACAGTGGACTGGCTGGAAGAACTGCAAGAAACAGATGCTTTAAGGAGTAACACAAAGGTAAGACACAAATCCAAATGTTGGAAGAATCAAGAGGAATTTGAAGTCTCTGATACTATTAGCAACAACAAATTTCCACTCTGGTAACTACAGCAACAAAATCTTCAAACACAGTCCCAAACCTGCCTACATTAACACAAATCCACACATTAAAGGCCTAAAAGGAAATTCAAATTCATCTCCAAGAAAAGCATATATTTACCACAGGATTTCCAATCCTGTGCAATATGTCAAGTTTTTAGCAAAAAGCTACTAAACATACAAAAAGGAAGAAAAATCACAATCTTAAAAGAGAAAACAATCATCAGAACAAGACACAGATATGGCATAAGTATTAGAATTACCAGAGAGAAAATATGAAATAATGATGATTAAAATGTCAAAGGCAATAATGGAAAAGGTGGACAATAGGCAAGATGAAATAGGTACTTCCAGTGTGGAAATAGAAACTAAAAGAAAGAATCAAATGTAAATGCTAGAAATGAAAAATACAACAGAAATGAAGACTATCTTTGACATGCTCACTAGCAGATTCAATACAGCTGAGGAAAGAATCAATAAACTAGAAGAGAGTGCAAGCAAATCTATGAACACTGAGATGCAAATAGAAAAAATATGAAAAAGAGAAAAGAGCAGAGCACCCAACACTGGAAGAAGAAGAGAGAGCAAGGCATAAGAAATATTTGAAGAAATAATAGATGACAATTTTCCAAACTTAGTGACAGACACCAAACCATAGATCCAAGAAGCTTGGAGAACAGAATATCAAGCAGGATAAATACCAAACCAAACTAAGCCAAACACAGAAACAAACAGAAAACCCAATACACCGAGATATATCATATTCAAACATATGAAAGACAGAAAAAGAGAGAGAGAGAAAGAATATCACGAAAGCACCCAGGGGAGGGGGCTTATCTACACAGGAATAAGGATAAGAATTATAGCTTATTCCTCCTCAACAACCACAAAAGCAAGAAAATGGATTGAAATCTTTAAAACCTTGAAAGTAAAATAAAACTATCAACCTAAAATTCTATGTCTAGTCAACATATACTTCAAAAACGAAGGAGAAATAAAGACATTCTAAAAAAACTAAAACAAAATAACGCAACAACAAATTGAGAAAAATCATTACCAGAATATCTACTCAAAAAGAATTGTTAAAAGAAGCTCTTCAGACCGAAGAAATATGAGTTAGATCAGAAACTTTCTACACAAAGAACCTAATAGCATAAAAAATGAACTAAATAAAGGCAAAAGATTTTTTAAAAATTTTCTTATTTTTATTTTCTATAAAAGATAACTGACTGTTTAAAGCAATAATAGTAATTGTGCTCTGGGTATTTAAAGCCTTTGTAAAAGTAAGTTGTATGACAATGACTTGAAGATGGAAGGGAGGAATTAGGAGTATTCTTTTATAGGGACTTAATGACTTACATTATAAGTGACGCAGTAGTATACACTATTTAAATGTAGATTCAGATTATTTAAACATGAATATTGTGGCGCCGGCCCGGTGGCAGGAGCGGTTAAGTGCGCCCACTCTGCTGCGGCAGCCCGGGGTTCGCAGGCTCGGATCCCGGCCACGCACCGAGGCACCGCTTGGCAAGCCATGCTGTGGCGGCGTCCCATATAAAGCGGAGGAAGATGGGCATGGATGTTAGCCCAGGGCCAGTCTTCCTCAGCAAAAAGAGGAGGATTGACAACAGATGTTAGCTCAGGGCTGATCCTCCTCACAAAACAAAAACAAAAACAAAAACATGAATATTGTAAACTCTAGGGCAATTAATAAATATACTAGAAAAGCATAAATTACAAATCAATACAGGAGATAAAATGGATTCATAAATAATAATAAAAGGCAGAGAAAACAGAATAAGAGGAAACAAAAGAAAAGAAAAAATGCAATCAGTATAAAACTGTTAAAAAATTGGTAGATTGGAATAACACTATATTAAAAAGTCCTTTAAATGTGAATCATCTAATCATACCAGTTTACAGACAGAGATTGCTGCTGTAGATAAAAAAAGCAAGATCCAGTTATACGCTGTGTACAAAAAGCCCAATTTAAATAGAAAGACAAGTTAAAAGTAAAGGGGTGGAGAAAACGTACAATGTACACAATTAATCAAAAGAAAGCATAGATAACCATATTAATTCCAGCAAAAGCAATCTTTAGAACAAGGAAGTTTATCAGAGATAAAGAAGAACATTACATAATGATGAACAGGTCACTTATCCTCATGCGTCAAACATGTATGTACCTCAGTTCTCCCCCTTAAATGTGTATGCACTTAACAAAAGAGTTTCAAAATGCATGAAGCAAAAATGATCAATCTGAAACTAGAAGCAGACGAATGCATAATTATAGTTGGAGACTTCAATACTCCTGTCTCAGTAATTGATAGATCATATAGACAGAGAATCAGTAAGGATATAGATATCGACTTCAACCCACTTGATGTGATATTTATTCACCACAAACACATTGTCCTCATGTGTGCATGGAATGTTCACCATGAGAAAAGATATTCTAGGCCATAAAACAAATCTTAACAAATTGAAAAGAATAGAAATTATACAAAATATGTTCTCAAAGCATAACTGAATCAATTAGAAATCAATAACAGAGAGATAACTAGAAAATTAACCAACTACTTGGAAGTTAAACCATACACTTCTAAATAACCCATGGGTCAGAGAGGAAATCTCAAAGTAAGCTAAAAATATTTTGAAATAAATGAAAATGAAAATACAACATGTCAAATTTGTGCAAAGCAGCTATTATAGTTCTTAGATGGCATTTTATATCATTAAATGAATATATTAGAAATTAAGAGAGCTCTAAATGAGTAGTCAATGTTTTCACCTTAGGAGGTGAAATTTACCCCAAACAGGCAGATAGAAGGAAGTAATAAAAATTAGAGCAGAAATCAATGAAATTGAAATCAGGGATACAACAGAAAGAATTAGTGAAACCCACAGCTGGTATATTGAAAAAATAAATCAGATTGATAAGTAAATGTCTAGGCATGCTAAACAAGGGAGGGGAAAGAGGGCAAGGACACAAATACCAAAATCAGAAATGAAAGATGAGACACCACTACTCATCTCACAGATATTAAAAAGGAAAGAGGACAGAGTACTTTCTAACTCATTTTATAATACCAGCATTACTCTGATGCCAAAACGAGACAGATAGTAAAATACAAGAAACTAAGTAATAATTTACTTCATGAAAATAGATGCAAAAATTCTCAACAAAATTTTAGCAATTTGAATCCATCACTCTATAAAAAGAATAATGCTCTATGACAAATCCCAGGAATGCAAAGCTGGTTCAATATTTACAAGTTAATCAATGCAATATTAATAGCAAAAAGAAAAAAAAAACCCTCATGATCATTTTAATTGATACAGAAAAACGTTTTGACAAAATGTAACATACATTTATGAAGACTCTTAGCAAAGTAGGAATAGAAGGACACATGTTCATCCTGATAGAAGTATCTATAAAAAACCTGATTAAAATCACTCAGTGGTAAAAGACTGGATGTTTTCTTTCTAAGATTGAGAACAAAGAAAGATGTCCAATCTCACTCTTCATATTCAATATTAAAGAGGAAGACCTAGTCAGTAAAATAAGGCAAATAAATGACACACATGTTAGAAAAGAAGTAATAAAATTGTCTCTGTTCACAGATTGTCTCTGTGGAAAATCCTAAAATATCTACCAAAAAACTCCAGAATTAATAAGTGAGTTTATCAAGATTGCAGATTGCAATGTCTAAACAAAAGCAAATATCTAAGGGACTCCAGACATAAAGTTGTAGTATAAATAAATTTGGAATATCATATTTCCCCAGATCTTTTTCCACAATTGTGCAGTACATCCAATTAAAGAGATACTAACATACAAAGATGTGGAATAGTTAAAAAGAAAACAACTTTATCTTATAAACTACCTAAAGGTGGCTTAAGCTAGGAATGAGAAAGAATCTTAAGGATGTGTCTTGAGCTTATATTATAGTGGGTTCATGAAAATGGGTCCAGTGTCTCATCTTTTTCTAACTGGCTAAACTTTGAAGGTGAGGTGAGGGCAATTGAGGAGTGAGGGGCATGGCTACTTCACTTTCCACTGTTTCCAGTAGAGAAGAGTCTTGTGCCGGTGTCGTACAATATCAGAAAAAACTACAAAAAGAGCAGGATATTATGTCTAAATGTGACAGTAGAGAATAGCCCCAGATTCCCCCAGGACCTCAGAGTATCACAAGAGTCTGTCCAAAAGCTCTTGGCCCTTGAGCAAAACAACAACCAAAAAAAAAACAAAAATAATTCCAGGATCCTATTACCAATAAGCTTTCGTGTCAATTACTCTGGTGGCCTTGGCTGTGGCCTTGATGATTTTGGAATCCTGAGATGTGGCTGTGGCCCTGGCTCTGGCTATATTGGCTGTGGTAGATTCAGCTAGCGCTGCTATGGTTCCTCTTTCTATAGAAGATATTGGTCCTCTGGGTTCCACTGAAAAATCCATCAATCACTAAAGCATTAGAAACTTTCTATAACTCTAAATGGTGAACTTATTCTTTTTTTTCTTCCTGTCTTCAAGTCAAGCACATTGTTAACCTCATTAATTGCAAAGACTGCTAACGTCACACACCATTACAGAAGGCACTTTGAAGAAATCAGAGCAAGAAAGCTTCATTGCACGCAGCAGAGAGTCATCAAAGGAACTGGAGTTCCTTTCATAATGGCTGCATTTTGGAACTGTTGCTACTTCATTAGTTCACTTGTGACAGCCTGTTTCCCAGCAAAGTTTCTCCATTGGCGTAACAAACTTGGTTTCATTTCTATTTGTTTTTGCTAAGGATTTTCATACATGTGTTTATTTTTTTGCAAAACCTGAATAATAATCTTTTGAAATATATATTTATATGTCAATATTTATGTCAACAGATATGATTATTTTTATTATGAATATTTCTTTAAAAATTATGCCCACAGAAGTGTTTAAAATTAACACTTGTTTTATGTGATCTTGTTCAGAATGATGCTCTTTATCTGATTGGACATCCAAGAGAATCAATAAACTCAGATATTCTTAATATAGGCTGAAATTTTACCCTGTCATTCTACAAATATAAAGTTTAATTTATCGTTTCCCTGTCTATAATATAATTAGTGACCATTAATAATCTTCATTGCTATATGGGAGAGGGGTCTTCCTTTGTGTTACATTTTTTCCTTGACTTACCTACATCTCTAAGAGGAAGACATGTGTTCTGTGTTCTGGGGCTTAAGTGATATTTGCCTCCCTGGGTGTTGAAGGAAGTTTCACTTGTTAACTGAATCGGGCTTAGGGTCCTGTCTCTATGCCACTTCAACAGGTACAGAGCCTGAGATTTCTCACAGTCTGTATTACGTTTGTCTTTGTTGAAACTTTTCCTTATTCATACACTTGGATTTAGATGCTGAGTCAATCGTCTTCTCATTTTACCCCTGGTATTTGCCTCTCATTATACCCTTGACAGGTTTCTGATCTGCCCTGGTCCCTGCCTTCAACCTCCAACTGCTTTTGTTTTCTACTTTCAATTTTTAGGACTATTTCGATAGACCCTATTTCAACCATAAACTATGGACCTCATCGAATTTCTACTGTACATCACCCTTGTTCTCACTTCCACTCTTACCAGGATAGTATCCACTACACACTATTCTAATCATGCCTTTGCTACATCCTTAAATCCCTTGCCTTACTCCACCAGTGCTGTCGGTCTTTTGAAACTCCAACCTCTGCTTAAGTCCAACTCTTTGCCTACTCTGTGCTTGCTCATATATCAAGGTATTGGTCTAGAGAAGTACATCCTTGTTGATTGTATTATGTTAAATTTAGGATTTTAAATCTTAATTAGGCATTCAGTCCTGCCCAGAAATTATTCTCCATTTTCCTACTAAATTCACTTTCCCACTCTCTAAAATAACCAATTCATCCCTTATCTTTCTTCAAACTTCTGACACAATATGCCTTACTCCTCATCTAACCTATGACTTGTTTCAAATGTCACTGAAAAATTAGGAACAATAGAGAATTAAACATCTACCAACCATAACTGTATTTGATTCCTATTGCTGCTGTAACAGGTTATCAAAAACTTAGTGGTTTAAAACAACTCAAATTATTACTTTGCAGTTTCTGTAGGTCAGAAGTCCAGGCACGGAGTGGCTCAGGTGACTGTTTGCATAGAGTCTTACAAGGCCAGAATCAATTTTTCAGCAGGGCTGCATTCATTTCTGGAGGTTCTTGGGGTGAATTTGCTTGCAAGCTCCTTCCAGTTGGTGGCAGAATTCAGTTCCATGTGGTTGTAGGCCTGAGGCTCCCATTTCCTTTCTCAGCCTTTAGAAGCCATCAGTATTCTTTAGCTCATAGACCCCACTCCACCATCTTCAAAACCAGCAATGGCAGGTCAAATCGTCTTCACAGTTCTAATATGTGACTTCCATTTCTGCCTCATCTCTTCTGCCTTTCTCTCTTGCTTTTAAAAGTGCATGTGATTACATTGGTTTCACCTGGATAATCCAGGCTAATCTCCCTAGTCAGCTGATTAATAACTAATTACATTTGCAAAGTCCCCTCACAGCAGTACCTGGGTTTATCTTTAATTGAATTACCAGGAGACAGAGAACTTGATAGTGTGTCCTCTGAATTCTTCCTACCCTAAGCATTCCTCAACAAACATACAATCTACCTTCTACGTGTTCCAGTGTGAACAGTCCTTGCCCGTCTGGAAGCTAATCTTCCACTTGTGTACTGGATGCTCTCCCCTCTCCCCCATTCAGACCTCTTAGTTTTCAACTACCCTTCAGCAGCATTTATGCTAAATTTACTCATTTCTCCTTATTGAAAAACTTTCTTTCTTTATCTCCTGATTACCACACTCCCCGCATTTTCCTCCTACGACGCTGACCACTCCTTCTCAGGCTCCTTTGCTAGATTCTTGTTCTCTTTCCTGCCTCTCCGTGCTAGAAGTCTCCAGGGCTGAACTCTTGTCTATCTACTCTCTCTCTCTCCAACTATTTCATGCAGTCTCATGATATAAACACCATTTGAATAATTATGTATCTCCAATTTATATCTCCTGTCCTAACCTCTTCCCTCAAGCTTCACATTGCATATTCTACTGTCTAACATCTTAAATAGACAACTCCTATGTCCACATCAGAACTCTTGATTTTTTTACATTATGCTCCCACCCAGGCTTTCGCTTAAATATAATGCCAAAGGCATTCAACGAATTTCTTAAGCCTTAAACCAAGATGTTACCCTTTAGTCCTGTTTTTCTTATACCTACCATTTATGTCCTATCCACCAGCAGGCCCTTGTCGAGTTCACCACTATCTCTTGCCTGAATTACTGCAACAACCTTGGACTCTAAGCTTCTGTTTTTGAGCTCTTAGAATTGGTAAACAACACAGGAGCAAGTCATCAATCAGATCACCTCCTTCTTTTAATTAAACATCTTCAATAGCTTTCCATTACTCCTAAATTCCATTAAAAATCATTATCAAGGCCCAGAAGGCCCTGTCTAATCTAACCCATGCCTAACTTTCTGACTTTATCTCCCAACATTCTCCTCTTCATTAACTACAATTTAGCTGCGATAACTTTCTCACTACTTCATCATGCAAAAATATTTCCGACCTTAGAACATTTGCATGTACAGTTTCTTCTATCCAGTTTGTACTTTGACTTAGACATTTACACATGTACCTCCTTTACTTCATTCTTGTGTTCAAATGTCATCTCCTCAAAGGGAATTTTCCCTCAAAAGGAATCAATAAAATCATTATATTTATATATTATAATATATATTATAGTTATAATATAGATATATAATAGACATATATCTTTCTATATATCAAAGAATTATATATTACATATTACATTATATTATATATTATTTTATATATTACTTATAATTACACATATATTAGGTATTATAATATCTTATTGGCATTTGCCCCTATGCTGCCACTTTGTATATAATTTCTTTATTTCCTTCATACACATTATCTCTAATAGATAATCTATTTATTGCCTTCTTCCTGGAATGTAATCTTAATGAGGACAGGCATTTTTGTTTTAACCTTTACCTCTGAACATAGAAAACTGGCATAAAAGGAGATCTAAACAAGTATTTGCTAAAAAATTGAATAAATACCGGGTCCCACAGTTGAGATCTCTGCCATATCAGTAAGTTATTACCTGTCAACCCTTGCTGTACTATGGAATCCTCTGGGGAGCTTTTAAAAATACTGATGCTTGGACCTATTCCAACTAAATAAGAATTTCTGGATCTGGGATTGGCCATTCCCCTACACAAGAGAATATGAAAAGCCCAGTGTAGATGGTGACATCATAAGCTTCTATAAATCTACTATTGGAACCTTGGGTCCCTTCTCTGTCTCTGCCCCTAACTACAGATTGACGGCCATGGTGGACATGATTGTGGCTTCCACTGCCTCTCTTTCTATGGAAGATATTTGTCCTTTCTGTTCTAGTGAAAAACTTGTTATAAGAAGCTCAGATCTTTTATATCATTAACACAATCTATTTATTCTACTGAGTTCTTCAGTCTTGTCAATGTTATTTTCACTTTGGACTTATTTCAACTCCTTTATCCGGAGCCCACCTTTGGCCACAAAAGGTAAAAACCCACCGAAAACTACGCACCTTGGAACTAGCTTCAATACTGAGGGCTGATTTTCCTCGTTATTGTGGCTCATTAGCGTGGTGCTTTCTTATTTATGGTAATAATCCCTGTCATCTTTGCAATAAACTTATTTTATTGCCACTGCATATTTGGTTTCTTGTCCACGCATTAAGATGAACATGTTTTACATAAGTTTTGTAATATCTAAGCAATATATTTTCTTACTGAATAATTATTTTTCCCCCGGGATTATTTTTCTTGGGAATGATTCTTTAGAAATCATTCTCATAATAATTTAGATAAGACACTTTCTTGAAAGAGAGCTTTTAGGAATATTCAGTGCTTGTCACACATTTGACAGGTATTCTAATTTTAGATGTGGGGCTTGGCTAACTGCCTTAAAACTTGAGTTTAGTTATGTATCCCTGACTTGCACTCCTGCAGCTTAGGTCTCCATAATTTCTCCTTCCTTTCTATAAATTACACAGAACTGCATACTCAGGCACTAACTCATAGCAAATGTTGCTATATAATTTATTTTGGTCACTGACTAATGAGGACTTTTCACTGGTCCTATCACTTTGTGAAGAGCTCTGCCCTTACTATCTTGCCATATTTTGGGGAATTCTGTTAGGAATAATTGCTATCAAGTAAGATCAAATTCCCTGCGGCCATATAGAGCTAGAGAAAACTCATACATACATTGCTTTTCCTCTCAGTTTCTAGGTATTGAGAATCTATTTTATTTAATTAAATCCTTAACTACTTAGTCTTTCAGAAAAAATATTATCATCATAGAGATAAGAAAACAGAAATAGGCTAAGTACTTTATCAAAGTAAAATAGCAAAGATTCAGTAGCAAAAGTTTGAAAGAATCTGGGATGAAGGAATATCGACTATGAAAAGCATTAAATTAAATAAACTGTAATAAAATTTAAACCCAGCTTGAAGTCATAAAGGAGCTAAATAAACTTTTTGTGCATTTTTCTTAGGAAATTAATAAAAAATAACTTGGTGATACTGGCTACTTTTCTCAAGGATAAATTATAGATATCCCTCTGTTGATGGATTAAGAAGGAGTACCTTGAATTAAGAAGGAGTACCTTCATCATTAAGACTGGTCTCCAGCTCCTATGAGCTACTATGGTAAAAACTATGGCAGACTAGGCTATGACTGGTCTTGATGTATTGGTGGCCTGAGTTTAAAATCTGGTGGATTCAATGATTTAAGCTATGACCACCAACTACTTTCTTTCTATGGAAGAAATTATTTCTTTACATTCCATTAAAAAATTTTTTGATCTCTCAGTCCTTTGGACTTTCATTATTGCAGTCTATTTCTTCTTTTGTTCCTTCAGTGTCATTAAAATCATGCATAGTCTTAAATTCTTTATTGCAACTGCTCTCCTGGTAGCCTAGCATGGACCACTAATGAAGCAATCATATTCCAGACTGCATACTCAGGACCAAGCTGAAACAAGAGGACTTATCTCTCTGATTTAGAATTTCATCCATCTAGAGGGAATTTCTTTTATCGTTGTCACATTATCAGCATTGTGTTTACTTCCTTATTCCGTGGAGAAAATGTCTGTGTGTGTTTCCAATAAAATTACTTTATTGACACAGCAAACGTGATTTAAATTTTATTTATTCATCTAAATGGACTTTTTTTCACCTAGTTTTTGCCAGTATTTTACAATAAACAATATATTTCTTTTTGAATTATGTTTCGTATTAGTGATTGCTTATAAAAGACTTAAATAAAGCTTCCTTATAAGATGCTGTCTTTCTTAGAGTGAGACAACCTTAGTGTAATTCAAATATTTCAGAACTAATTAAGCATAGATTTTCCCCAAAATGATAGTCATTGTCCTTTCAATTAACAGATATAAATTCTTGTATATCTTTTTTTTCTTGTTGTTTCAATTTGACTGTGCACCTCTAAGTATCTTCAAAGCTATATAAGAAGGATACTACATTTATTCCTTTGACAATTACTTTTGTGAACTGAGAGAGGAGTAAAGTATGCAGGGCTTGTTGCTCTATGCTTAGGGAGTTTTGCTGCAATGGTCAAAAGCAGAAATGGAAATTATTATTCTCTTTGCACATATGTGAAAATTGATATTTTAAGAGATTGAGAAACTCAAGTCCCCACAATGTGGTTTTCTAAATTTAGTTTTTCTTTGCTACCTTCCCCTGAAAATCTACAAAATATAAACAAATCCTTTACCAGTCAAAGCTCCCTATCTGTTGCAAAGGACCCTGATAATTGTATTTTAATTGTAGAAATATGTTAATTTTAAGCAATAACAGAGAAAAATGAAAATTGAAATATTTTCAAAGGAAAAATACAACATTTCGTGCATTTTTTGAACTACTCTTAATAAGAAAGGTATGTCTTAATAGTATTGTTTTGAACCAAAGGTAGATTTAAAAAAGACTGAAGCTCCTGTGTTGTGGTTTACCACACCCACACTGAGGGAGTATAAAAGCCCGGGTGCAGCTGGTGATGTTCATCCTCAAGAAACTCACCTTCAACATCAAACCAAATCCTCAAGCCCCAACACAATGAGCTACTACTACAGCAACTACTATGGTGGCCTTGGCTATGGCCTTGGTGGTTTCAGTGGCCTGGGCTATGGCTATGGTTCCAGCTATGGTCTTAGAGGCTGTGGTGGTGATGGCTGTGGCTACTTCCATCCCTCTATCTATGGAAGATACTGGTCCTCTGAATTTTACTGAAAACATTGTCCATCTGCAATGATCTGTTTCCCTGATCCAGAATTCATCACCCATGTTGGCGATCTCCACTTCTGCTATATTATTGACATGAAGCTTCCTTCTTTATCCCTTTTGTGACGTTTCTGACCATATTCTCCAATAAACTTGGTGAACTTTCTAAAGTGTGTTTCATTTATATTTGCCCACCTAAATGCACTTTTTAGTCATAATTTGGGCATATCTGAGCAATGTATTTCACGGAAACATGTTTTCCTCATGTGATTGTTTACTTCCTATGAACTGATCTTATTAAGTTTTAGCCAGTAACTCCTATATCTCATGTGATAACTCGCTCATATGTGGCCCTCTTTTTGATTTGACATCCTATAGAACCACATATATTTAGGGCCGGCCCTGTGGCTTAGCGGTTAAGTGTGCGTGCTCTGCTGCTGGCGGCCCGGGTTTGGACCCCGGACGTGCACTGACGCACTGCCTCTCCTGCCATGCTGAGGCCACGTCCCACATACAGCAACTAGAAGGATGTGCAGCTATGACATACAACTATCTACTGGGGCTTTGGGGGCAAAAATAAATAAATAAATAAAATTATAAAAAAAAAAAAGAAACACATATATTTAGACACAACCTAATCCTTATGAATAGAATGACACCTCATTTGTAAAGTTATTAGTTTAATGTAATAACTACTTTAACTTCAGTACAACAGGAAAGGAATATTTTTGAGCGTATTTACTCTTTAAATATTTTTATTTTTATGAGCTTTGTAAGAAAGAGCTGTCCGTGCCTTTTTGCTCAGTCTTTGTTCAGCATGATACTCTACCAGGTGATTCCTTGAAAAAAATGACAAGAATACATATTGCTTGAGTCTTTTCTACCTACCCAGACCCCTCCCAAACTTACACAAACATACACCACACACACACACTGCTTACACAGCCATCTTCAATTTCCATAGAAGAAATAGAGGGGATGGGAATTCTTTTCTATGTTCAGACTTTATTTTTTTTAACACCTTATTATGTAACTATTTAACTTTTCAGGTTTTACCCTACTTTTCTCTATAAATTAAGAAAAAATTGAGTCTTGATTTAATGTTTCTATGATTTTTGCAGCTCAGGTTGAGTAGTGCTATTTGTTCCTATTTAAGTGGTATGTAAGTCTTGAGAGGAACTTTATTGTAGGCGTATTCTTTGGAGCCTTTCTTCAAACTCGAGGCTGGTTATTGGCTTTTATCTTGTATTTTGGTATCTTCAGCTGCCTAATCTTCTCATCTTTTAATTATGCACAATGTGATTCCCAGTATAACTCTCGTTTAATTAAGTTATACGCATCTTCATGGAGCTCCATTGATTCTCACTAGCACTTCAATGATGTGTTCATAAACTAATAGTTTGTGCTGACTTTTGTGATTTAGTGAGTTGAGGAATGATTCTGATAATAAGTTTCATGATTCAAGCTAGAAATAGGACTCTTCAATTGAATCATTAGCGGTTACTTACACAGCACCAAATCCAATGTGACAGGAAACTTTAAATAACAGCACTGAAATTCCAGGAAATAAATAATAGTTAAAAAATTACACACCTAATTCCTACTTTAGAAAGAATCTTTATATCTCATAGATATATATTAAAATATTTATAGGTTCAAAAAGCAAAACATCTCAAAATGATGCAGTAGAGAAAGAAATGTGAGGCTATATTTAAAACACAACTGACCTTGACTTGATAATTCTTAAAAATGAACAAATGATTATTACCTACTTTACTGTATTTAAATTTTTTCCAAAATCACAATTTCAAAAACAATTAAATGTTTTCTTTTGGGAGAAGGAACATAAGACTTAAAGAACATGCAGAGACATATTGAATAGAACTGTACTTCATGCACAACTTGCTAAAATATTATTTTAAACAAATTAGGGAAAGGCTTAGCCAAAGAAGAGAAGAGCAAGCACATTGTCATGAGGAAGAAGAAGAAAATATCACTCACAGGAAAAAGAAGGAATTGGAGCTTTAGGGTCAGTGTTGTATTATTAGAGTGCATACAGCGTATGGACATCCGTAAATAGTAAGTAAAATAATTTTTATTTCATATTGCCATAAAATTTAAAAATACTAGTGGCACAGGAAAAAAATGAGTGTGAAAGGAAATTAATTGAAAATAGATAAAATGCTGTAACCTTAGCAAATGCCAAAGAAGTCTTAACTCAAACACTGTGCCATAGATGGGGTTTGGAATAGAAAGGAAAGGAGCTTAAGGAGATATATGTTTAAAATGTCAGATAGATTGATTACATGAGTGATGATAAAGAAGAGGGATGCAAGTAGAGTCCACGGTTTTAGAGATAGAGGCCTGAATAAAGTTGTGGCTCTTGATCATATGAACAGAGAAATAAATATACATAGGAGTAGAAAAAAAATGAAAGTCTGATCTCAGACTACTTGTACATACACTGCCACTTTGATTGCCAAATGAAAATATCTTGTTGACAGAATATTATATGACTGACGTCTTTATCTAATTATACTTTTATGTAATTTCTACTTATATATTAATTGTAATTACCAAGAAACACCACAAAATTTACTTTGTATACAGCAGATAATTGCCTCTTAAATTCAGAGTAAAGGAATCAAAGTGACTTTCCAAAGTTCATTTTAGCACCAAAATATTTATTTTTATAAGGTTTTCTTTTTAATATTATAGTTAATTTGCCTTGATGTGTTCTCACTCCAGAATGTTTACAAATATATTTCCCTTCCAATTGAGTATTGACTGACTAGAAATCCAAAAAAATGGATTTCATCATAATTATTTAAATGTGTGCACTTTAAATAAATGTAATGAGAAAACTTAGGTCCCAGTGCTGTTTACTTTATAAAGAAAATCAAGTTAACCTATAAGAGTCTAACACATTACATTTAAATAAGAAAAAATATTAACTATAGCTTGTAAATTTTATACTTGTCTCTAAACATCTGCACAAACACTATTTTTTTTTGTGTGTGAGGAAGATCATCCCTGAGCTAACATCCGTGCCAATCCTCCTCCTTTTTTTTTTTTTTCCCTTTTTCTCCTCAAAGCCCCAGTAGATAGTTGTATGTCATAGTTGCACATCCTTGTAGTTGCTGTATGTGGGACGCGGCCTCAGCATGGCTGGACAAGCAGTGCGTTGGTGCGTGCCCAGGATCCGAACCCCAGGCTGCCAGTAGCGGAGTGCGCGCACTTAACTGCTAAGCCACGGGGCCGGGCCCCTGCACAAATACTATTGATTTTTAATGATTTTTTAAAATTTTACACCAAGTTTTCTTGCTAATTTGGAGGCATACCATGACCTAAACATATTCCTTTAAACTCTTTTCCTTTCAAGAAAAAAATGTTGGTATCAACGGAGTTCATCCTTGCCAGGCCACTATTCTTATTTCATTCTATAACAGGATATTGTAAGAGCTTCTCGAGTGATCCTCTTACTTTCGAGAATTCACCGTACAATCCACATTGCAGAGAAAATATGCATTCCTAAAACATCACTGCTCTGATGGGATTGCCTTTAACAAAAATATGGAATATAATGTATGATCCACCCTGGTCTTAAGTTAATATGCTTCCCAACCGGCAATAATTCTTTATTTAAACCCTGTGTTCCAACCGCAATGTTCTGCTCATTGAGGACACATCTTGCTTCCCTTTGTCTCTGATCATAAGCTAAAGCCGTTTTCCTCGCTCGAACCTCCTCCTCTCTTCTCACTTTGTAGAATTCTTATACATCCTTCTAGATGCAACTCATTCCACACTTCTTGCAATTCTTTGCAAGACATTGCAGCCACTCTAATAGTTAATTCCTCTAAGTCACTCTTGAAATCAGTGTAACTATCCATCATTTTACTCTTCCATATACTGCCTTATGGTATTTAAAAGAGAAAACACATGTATGCATTCATTTACAGGCACTAAATACCACAAACATGCATACAACATGAAGAGACATGCGCAAACACACATTTTTGAGTACCATTAAGTTGTAGGATTTTTGGTCCATGGAACGGTCATTTGTATATTAATCACTTATCATCTCCTTGCCCAAAGACTTATCATAATAAGTTTCTTTCTCATAATAAAATGTAAATATAAGTATTTTATTGAGTTTATTTGTGTTAATTGTGATTCTTTTTGTGATTTGGAATATGAAGGATCTGTTTATTCAAATGTCTCTAACAAAAAAATTATAAAAATTTAAATAGGCATTTCAAGAAAAAAGAAATTTAAAGCATCAACGAATATGTATTTTGTTTACTTTTATAAGTATCACATTAGGTGTCAGGTCTGCCCTCAAAGTGTTTTTAAACAAGTTCCAGTAACCAATTAAAAAATGAAAAACAAATTCTGCAAGAGACAGTGTCAATTTAAAAGAGTAGTAGTATGCTAGTAGGTGTTTGTGGACTAGAATTGTTGAAGGAAGCTATAAGGAAAAGAGGGAGTTACTTCAGAGTGAGAAAGAATGTTTGAGAAAAAGATTAGAGTGAAAAAGGCAATTGTAGTTTTAAGAAACAATTTCAGAAGGCTTACCTAGGTCAATGGAGGCTTAATGTAAGTCGTAATATGAAGAAACTTGAGCAAGTAGGCTTGGATTATTTTATGACAAAACCTGAATATCATCCTTACAAGTATGAAGGTGCTTAGAAGGTTATCACACAGATATGCAAACAAGAAAGAAAAGTTACGCACTTGTTCCTATTTCCTTTCTGAAAAATATGTATTCTTAATTAACTACGATTGTTTAATAATTTTCCCCTAGTTTATTTAATCATAAATAGGAAGAAGAAACCACCGTTGAAGAGAAGTCTATCTGAGGCTAAAAGGAGATATCATTGACAAAGATCAAACTCTCAAGCCAGCTGAAATAAGGGAGCCTGATCGTTACGATGTAGATATAGAAATATGGGAAAACAGAAGCTCTGAAGAAATGAAAATAATGATTTAATACAAAACCTGGTTCTAAGGAATGGAAATTAAGGTAAATTCAAAGGAAAAATGTACTCATGCATCTTTGGATCAATTCTTAATAAGAAAAGTATGACTTAATAATACTGTTTTCACCAAGGATAGATTTTCAAAAAAAATTAAGCTCCTGTGTTGTGGTTTACCACACCCACACCGAGGGGGTATAAAAGTTCAGGTGCAGCTGGGGATGTTCATCCTCAAGAAAGAAACTCACCTTCAATATCCAACCAAATCCTCAAGCCCTGACACAACGAACTACTACTACGGCAACTACTGTGGTGGCCTTGGCTATGGCCCTGGCGGTTTCAGTGGCCTGGGCTATGGCTATGGTTCCAGCCACTGTCTTGGAGGCTATGGTGGTTATGGCTGTGGCTACTTTCATCCCACTTTCCGTAGAAGATATTAGTCCTCTGGATTTTTCTAAACAAATTTATTCTATTACTCACTCATCACTTTTTAATAATTTTTTTATGAATTAATTCTTTTCTTTCCTTCAAAATCAGCAGCGAAATTTTTGAGAGGACACTGAAGAAGATTTTGCAATGAACACCAACACCTTGAATCAGCGGAGACACATATCTCTGAACTGGAGTTTCATCACTCAAGCTGGATGGTCTCATTCCTGAAACACTGCAGACACGTAGCTTCTTTCTGTATCTATTCTGTGATAAACCTAGGCATAGTATCTAATAAACATTTTTAACAGAATAAAAACTTGGGTTCATTTCTCTTCATTCATCTCAAAACAATTGACATTCAAGTTTTGTAGTGTCTTAACAATGTTTTTGCAGCAAACAATTTTTTACCCAGGGAATTATTTATTTCATACCATGTTCCCTTATACATGACACTGATGCTTTAAGATTATAACTCCTTCAAGTGGTATGGGTTTTGCTCAATTCATGCTTCCGTTTGATTGAAATCCCACAGAATCAAATAATTTTAGACATTTTGAATTCCAATGAAGATATTTTCCACTACAAAATTCAAAGTTCTATGTAACACCTGTTCTATTTTCAATATCGTTATATGCATTATTAAGAATCTTCAGTGCTGTAAGGGATAGGGACGTCTTTCCTGGTGACCTCAGATTTTGTTAAGTTATTAAGCTGTGCAAAAATCAGGTCTATGTGGACAAGTGCTGTGTGTTAGGATACTTTGATGCCTTTTGACTTCTTGGGAGCCAAAGGCATTTTGCTATATTGATTAACTCTCATTGCCTCTGTTCGAAGTTAGAATAATTCTTCTATAGTTTTCCAGCTGTTTGACTACTGCTATTTTCTTTTTTATTTAAACTTTGACAGGAAATATTTTCTAGATATTGTCTTTGGCCTTTACCTTCAACTATGAGACTGGCCGTTAACTTCTGCCTCATGATCTCTCTTCTTATCCTTGAATTCCACACCATGTCATTCCTGACTTACCATTCACTCAATTGTGTGGGCCTCTTGTGTTTTCATGTATCACAACTGATTCTCACAAATAATTCAGCAGTGCATTCAAGAAAGAAGTGTAGTGCCAGCGATGATTCCTTTTGATAACATAGAAAAATTAAGGATGATTATAGGAGTGATACTCATCAATCTCATAGAGAATTTAACCTTTTCAACCAATTCAGTAGCAAGTATTTATGCAGTACTGAAATGAATCTAAAAAGCGATCCTACTTTTTTATCAATAAATAAGAAAGATATAAACACAACTATAATCAGTTCCATTATTTTTAATATGTCCTTATGTTCTTCATATTATGGTTTTATGTTTTATACACAACAAAATACCTTCAGATAAAATAGTATGATGTCTGGATATTTTTTTTTTTCCTGAGGAAGATTCACTCTTAGCTAACATCCACTGCCAAACTTCCTCTTTTTTTTATTTTTTATTTTTGCTTGAGGAAGATTAGCCCAGAGCTAACATCTATGCCAATCTTCCTCTGTTTTGTATGTGGATCGCTGCCACATATGCTGCCACACGGCTGACAAGTGGTGTAGGTCTGCACCTGGGATTCAAACCCATGAACCCGGGCTGCTGAAGTGGAGCGCACCAAACTTTAACCACTAGGTCGTGGAGCAGGCCCCTGGATTTTTTTAAATTGTAAAAACAGAGAGTTAGTATAGGTATAAATGAAAGATAATTGGCAACTACTTGATTATAGCTGCAGATGGATGACATTCATCTCAGTGTTCATTATATTATCTATCTCTATACTTTTCCATGTGAAAAGTATAGAAAAATAGAACCAAATTAAAAGTTCTGTCATGCAAAAACATGCACTATAGGATTTAAAGAACATGGAAAGTAGATCATACAGAACTGAAGTGAACCAATATTTTACCTGAACTTCACAAAAAGGTTGAGACATGAATTAGTTGATCAAAAGCACAACAAATGATGCAGGTAGCATATGTATTGACTATGATTATGTAAAAAGATATATTATATTTATGGAAAAATTTTAAAAACGAAAGCTCAACATTTGGTATTGGATAATTAGGCTGAATATAGCATTTGGAAAACTTCAAATGATAACTTTTCTCTCACTAGGTGTGTTTGAAGATTTTTAGGAGGAGGAGTGGTAAGAGAAAAAAAAAAGTGCTTTAAAAAGTTTGAATCCAGAAAAAAAATGCTGTTGCAGTTTTCCTGGCGTTTTGGAACAAGGTCCCAACTTCTTCTCTGTGACTTGGTTTAGTGACTGACATGCAAAGACGTGGGCTTTAAAGATATATGAAATACTTAGGAATAAACTTAACCAAGGAAGTGAAAGACTTGTATACTGAAAATTACAAAACATTGATGAAAGAAATTAAAGAAGACACAAACAAATGCAAAGACATCTTGTGTTCGTGGATTGGAAAATGTAATATTGTTAAAATATTCATACTACTCAAAGTGAAAGATCTACAGATTAAATGCAACCCCTAATAAAAACCAATGTTGTTTTTAATAGAATTAGAAAAGTCAATTTTACAATTCATATGGAAACACAAAAGAACACAAATACCCCAATTATTTCGGATCTTTACATGCAATTCATCCTGACATCAAATAATTATTCCTAAAATGTCCTATCTTTTGAGGCACTACCCTGGATAAGACCATCAAATGCTTGACTTCATAAACAACAGGGAATATGCAAAGGTCCTCACTGGTCTGAGGAAACAATATACTTCTCAATCTTCAATTATTCTTTGCAGAAGTTTTCTGTCCTGTCTACATGCACATCTTGCTAAGTCTTGCCCCTTAGCACTAGTTAAAATCTTTGCCCATTGATGAGATCTCCTCCTCTCTTCTCTGTTGGATTCTTACAAATTAGGTTTACTAATTTAAACCTTCTCTAGAGCTTATTTTGCAGAACAGTACAGCCCACTATAGCTTTTCTTTCCCTAAAAAAACTTTTCGAGTAATTCTAACTTCTTCTAATTTTGTACTTCCATATGTTTAGCTCTGCACCTGCACACACAACACGTACACACATAGACATACACAAACACACATACTCTTTGTGACTAAAATGAAAGGATAAGCTTTCTAGGACCATAAAGTGATCATTTCTTTGTTTCTTACTTATTATCTTCTTTCCTAAAAGTATGGCAAATTACATTTTATATAATAGGAATTCAGTTAGTAATACAGAAAGAGAGTAGTTCAATAGATGACTGTGGTTTGGAATGTTTGAAAGAGACTATGTGGAGAAGAATATATTTCATAAGTGTAGGAAATGTAAGAACACTTAGTTGAAAGGTGTAAGAAAAAGCTTGAATGTAGATACAAATTGCAGTTTTAGAAACCACTGGATGATCCTTTTGAATAGGATGGATGCTTCAAGAAAGGCGGTAGTGGGAAGAAAGTTGAGTCGTGTTGTAACAGGGCTTGAATATAATTTAATAGAATTTGACCAATACAATATGCAGGAAGCTAGAATGTTGTTTACAGAAAAGACAAACAAAAGAATTGCCAAATATTTGTTGTTTTCTCTGAATAAATTCTGTCTCCTGCATCAAAATTATATAATTATGTATGATAATTTTATAATTTGTATGCTAATTTATTGAATTTTAAAAATAAAGAAAACATGATATTTGGCATGACTTGAAACTCTATTGTAGGCAAAGTGAAGGAAACATCATTTGACAAATCCAAACTCTCAGGCAATGCCAGGAATGAGCTGCCTGATGTGAGGGATTTCATGATTACATTTTAAAGGTAGAAATATGTGTAGTCATTAGCTTTGAACATAAAATTTATTTTTCTATATAAAAACTGATTCTTAGACACAGCAATTAAATATATTCAAAGGAAAAATTGAACTTATGCATGTTTGGTACTACCCTTAAATAATCAAGGTATGACCAAATGGTACTATTTTTCATCAGAGATGAATTCAAAGAGAATGAAGAGAATGAAGCTCATGTGCTGTGGTTTGCCACACCTTTCACCAAGAATGTAAAAAGGAACTGGTTTCTTTGCAATCTTTATTCTCAGGACATTTATTTCACTATCAAAACAAATCTTCAATCCCTGACTTGATGAAGTTATTATCGTAACGCGTACAACAGCCTTACATTTAGTCTTGGTGGCCTGTATTATGTCTATGGCTCCAGCTATGACTATGATTCTGGCTGTACCTACTCCTTTCTCTCTATTGATGGAAGTTTCTGGACCTTTGGGTTCAACTTTTTCCATAGCATTTGTTGATGTCCTAGGACCTCAGAAGCCACACACTGTCACGGGTTAACTCTACTTGTTTGTTCTTTTGCATCATAAATCTTACATTTTATTCATTGCCTTTGGCTTGTAGCTAGTTATTTCATCCAGTGACAAAAAGAAACAAAACTGGACACTGGTTAAAGATGGTAAGAAAGATTTTATTCAGTATTACTGTGGTAGGGGAAAGAGCTTCATAGAACAAAGCTCAACTGCAATTTATGCAGAGGTGAGTGGGTATTTAAGACAGAAAATAAGGGGGTAAGGAGGGGTAATGAGTGGAGTCTTGGGCAGAGTCAGGGAAGTGGAAAATTACAAAAAGCAGGAACAGGGGGTTGGCTAATATGATTAGGCCATCTGGGTTTTCTAATTAGTGCTTATTTGAAGGAGAAACAAACTTTTTATATCTTCAAGACAGGAGGTAGTTTTGAAAATTGTAACAAGGCACCCAATGAAGTTAGGTCATTACTCTCCTACAGAGACTGGAGGCAATGCAAAACATTAAAAGTGTGAATTTCAAAGAGATGGCTCCCAGGTCCTTGAGGAGACATTCCTGGGTTGTATAAGATACATTTCAAAGGAACAGAGAAGGGATTTACAATTGCAACTTTTTAAAGTAAGTACTTTTAAGAAAAGTGTGGTCAGGCCTATAGTTAGGTTTTGGTTGGAACGAACAGTAAATTCTTTTGGCAGCATTGAGCTTTCTCAGGCAGACATTTAAGAGAGACTGAGAGTTGTGGTTATTATAGGTCAAGGTAGAGGCCAAGTTCAGAAGAGAGCTCAGAGAAGCCTGGATAAATTTTGGTGAAGGAAAGAATCTTTGTCACAAGCAAGCCTAATGATGAGGAATGTATGCTCTTGAATGAATGCTAGTGCAAGTTGTGTTATCGGGATCTCGTGTCTCACATCCTCATGTATTGCACTATCAGGAAAATGTTCTACCATGCCATCATTGTCAAATTGTTCTTGAACATGGGGTCTCCAGTATGTATCTTCAGTTGATTAGTAGATAAAACCCTTAGCTCACGTAGCAAAAAAATGTTTCATTTTTATTAGTTCTTCTGAGTGTTGATGCAAATAACTGATAATTAATCTATAAATCAAAATTGGGGTGAGTTTATTATGAGGCAGGTCTGAGCACTATAGCCCGGGGTTTCCTTCTCTAAGGAAGAAAGCACACCAAAGAAGTGGGGTGTAGAGATGGTTATATACCATCTTGGAAAAAGAGCGTACATCACATATGACAGGAATATCTCTTTTACTACTGTCACGAGATGCTTAGCTAGCCCAGCAGATCAGTGGTCACAAGGTGAGCACAGGGAGTCAGTGGTCAATGGGTCAGTGGTCATGAGATGAGCACAGCAGATTGGTAATTAATCCTTAGTTTCTTGGAAGAGATGTTTATCTTTAAGGAAATATCAATATGGGGAGGAAGCTACATCCCTATCTTAAGGGCATCATTCTTGTCTTTGGGACATTGTATATGTTTAAAGCAGATCTTCAATGCATTCTCAAGAGGCCACATCAGTATTTTCTGGAAAAACAGGGTCAGGCCAAATTAGTTTTAAACCAAATGGCTTCCTCATATACTCCAATACATCCTATTGCTTTTTATTTATTCATCACAGGTGAAGTTCTTACATATAATAAGTTTTGAATTACAATGCCATTTAAAGAGATTTCATTATTTTTTTCCTGTTTTATGTAACTTTTTATCACTGTTCTCTAAAACTACTAGGTCTAAAGCATTAAAGTTAAAATTTACTGGAAAAATATATTGTTGTCTTATAGATATATTCTTTGAGTGTCTCAATACTTCTTCATTACTATTTTCTTTCTCTTGAATGACTTTTCTTCTTCTTAGTGTCTACTGACCTCTTGTGTCTCTGAAAATATAGGTCAATTTCTGTTTCTTCAGTGGACTCTAATTAAGTCTTTTCTTAATTACAAGTGACACTTGGGTCTATTTTTATCTATACTTCTATCATTAAACATACAATAAATAAATTTTATTCTCCATTTATCTCCCCATTTAGAATGTAATGTGTTGAGGCAGGATGATATTTCAGTTATTTTTATATTCCATTCAATTTAATAGACACACTACTTTTTTTCTATAGCATTCTAGAGAAAATGGTAGCTACTAGGACGACTAAGATGAACAAGCTAAAATCCATTCATTCGAAGGGGATTAAATATTATGCTATTTTTGAAGAGAGAAAATACGTAAAAGAATAGTCAGTTTTAATATAATAACTTTTGAACTTAACTTTGGGTAAAAACTCTTCACAGGAGATATGAAGCCTCAATTAAGTATTGAAAGATGTATTTCATTCTTGACATAAGAAAGTTGAAAGAAACAAGACGTGCTTAGAGGTAAGAGAAATGATGTCCAGGTATGAGCACTGCAAATTATTCTGTATAATTAAGGTATAGTATAACTTCCCTCATCAATAACTACACTATAAAATTTGAAATCCTTTGGACAATATTATAAAGTCTTTTCCAACCTGACACCAAGACACCATCAAAGCATAGATCCTACAAATGTTTGTTAAAATCATAATTTTTATAAAAACAGATACTGAGCACGTGCAAAATTTTATTTAATGTATTAATCAGGGAACCAGTAGAATGACAAACTTGGTCCAAATGAAAATATAGAAAACCAGGATATTCATTATTAGTGAATAAAAGAAATGTTGAGATAGCTAAGTTAGATTGAAAAAATTTGATTCACCTGCAAACAGGCAATAAACAATAATCTTTGCAGTTTTCCAGTCTCATGAAAAGAACATCACTACACATCCTCAGTTTTATAGTTGGAAAACGCTGGGCCCAAATCAATAATGCAAATAAAGTTTTTACTCCATTAAAAAGTCAGATGACCCTCAGATGAGCTTATTGGAAAATATCCTTAGCATATATTAAAAGGTGATATACAAGACTTCCAGTTTCAGTTCTGGCATGGAAAGAGCTTGGAGGTCTTCCGTACAACAAGGAAAATCTGTACAAACTGAAAAAATCAATGAATTTTCTTGGATGCTTCAGAGAACTAAGGTCACTGGGCAAACTAACATCCAAAAACTAGAAAGACACGTATATCCAGAAAGATACAGCTACCAAAATCTGCTTACCTGGAGCAGAAGTTGCTCAAATCATAAACAGCTAGGAACACTTAAATGGTAATTTTTTATGAATTTTTAGAGGCTGAGTGTAGATGAGCATAAAAGTGAACAACTACTAGGAGAACAGTATGAGAAAGTCCTCATACTTTTTTGGGTTTTCCCTCCAAGGACCCCACCAAGTTTCCACTGTGACCATCCAAGAAAGATCCCCTCTTGATTCTAGGAGGGGGAGGGGAAGACTAACCATTGTGACATACGCCCAGAGGCTTCTGGATTTAAAAAAATGCCTAATCTCCAGGAGAAAAAACCAAAAACCCAAAACCAAAAAACTTTGCCAGAGTGCAATTCTGAAACTTTACCCCAGTGGAGGGAAGGGAATTTCTCACTACCCCAGCTTCTTCCAGCCTTCTTGTCTCACCTATAATGAGGGGGAGAACAGACACGAGTCAGGGCTTCAAGGAAATAGACAAAGAATACTGCAGTCAAGGAACAGAGCAGGGAGAACCTACTGTGCGGGATCCAAATGTGCCACCCCAAATTGTATCTCTTTGGCTTGACTATTTTTAAAAAAACAAAAGACTTGAAAAAAAACTTTGACCTTTCCCTTAACTGCCTAAAAGAATTTAAGAAGGCCTGTTCCAGGAAGGAGCTATCACCACAAATAACTTGGAGTATGTTAGGTATATGAGGTCCTCCTCAATGGGAAGAACCTTGCTAAGACCATTTTTTATCAATTCTCTCTCTCTCTCTCAGGTCACTTTGTCTCTAGATGGTCCAGCAAATATTTGTTTACCAAACATTTGCTTTTCCATCTCCATGTGAATTGTCTTCTTCCCTTTTGAAGTCGCAAACCCCTACTCCCAGCATCCTCCTTTGTCTTTAGCTGAAGATGATATTTAAGATGGTGGCTTCCACCATTTTGGCAAGTTACTCAGTTTTCCTGGGGTTCTTCCACGTATACATGTTATTAAACTTTGATTTTCTCCTGTTATTCTGTCTCAGGTCAATTTAAATCTTAGGCCAGCCAGAAGAACCTAGAAGGCAGAGGAAGAGTTCTTCCTCGCCTACACTGCATAATTGAAGAAAAATTTACAAAGGTGATAGCACTGAGACCAGTCCCTGTAAAAAATCTGATATTTAATCAGAAGATTATAGAATGGTCCTTTTCCCTACATCTTCTTACCAAACCAATAGGACTTCAATGTAACAAATTAAAGTGGATTCAAGGGGAAAGATGTGCAAGACACAGACTCTCTGAGGAGGGGTACATAGGAAAAACTAAGGTATAGAAGGATGACCAAAAAAAAAAAAAAAGAAAAAAGGATACTAGAAGAATTTGAAGACTCTGGCACCTGTAACTACAGCAAACATTCAAAAAACCAACTCCCTAGCCAGATTAACATAAATTCTTACGCTAAAAGCCTCTTTACCTCAATTCAATTCTCTTGACTAATATATCATGTCGGACTTTCAACAAAAAATTGCAAGTCATGCCTAAAGGCAAGAAAAAACACATTCTGAATAAAGCAATGATCTCAAATATGATATAGATGGAATCAATAGACATGAAATTTAAAATAACTATGATTATATGTTAAGGGCTCTAATGGTAAAAATGGATGAGTGATGTAAGCAGAGATGGAAACTCTAAGACAGAATCAAAAAGAAATGCCAGAAATAGAAAACACAGGAACAGAAATGAAGAATGCCTTTGAAGAGTTCAACAGCAAACTCAACACAACCCAGGAAAGAATCAGTGAACTTGAAGGTAGATCAATACAAATTGGTCAAAATGAAATGTAAAGGAAAAAAAAAAAAAAAAAACAATGAAAAGTGCACTAAAATATCCAAGAAATGTGGGGCAATATTAAAATGTACAATAGATATGTAATTATAATATAATAAGAAAAAAAGAATGAAATAGAAAAAAATATCTAAAGTAATAATGGCTGAAATTTTCAACATTATTAACACACATTAACATAGATCCAGATAGCTCTGAGAACACTAACCAGAGTAAAACAAACAAAACAAAATAAAACAATCAGCAAAAACTCTACACTTAGACATGTCATATTCAAACTTCAGAAAATCAAACACAAAAATTTCTTAGGAGAAAAAAGCACCTTACTTCTAGATGAAAAACGTCAAGTATTGCAGTGAACTTCCCATCTAAAACTATGCATGCACGAAGAGGGTGGGTGAAATATTAAAGTGCCAGAAGAAATACTCACAAATCTAGAATTCTATAACAGAATTCACCCTTAGAAGTGGAAGGAGAATAAATACTTTCTCAGACAAATGTGAGGGCACCCATCACCAGCAACCTGCTCTTCAAGCAATGCTAAAAGACATTTTTCAAGCATAAGGAAGATGATAAACTTAGATCTACATAAAGAAAGGTAGTAGGAGAAAGAATAGAATAGAGAAGGAATCAAAGAAGGTAAAGTAAAATCTTTTGTTTTTCTTACCCTTCATTGATCTAAAATAAAACTGTTTCTTAAGGCAAAAATAGTAATAATGTATTGGATGAAATAACATATGGATAAGTGAAATGTTATAAGAGACAGGAGAGGGAACTTTGGAATACTCAGCTATTAGTTACCTATAGTACAAGTGAAGTGGTAATGGTATTTGAAGGTGAACTTAGATTAGTTAAAAACGTATAATGTAAACTCTGGGGCAAACACTAAAAAAAATAAAATTAAGTATAATTGAAATGCTTTCTAAGAAAGGAAATAAAATATAATCATATAAAATGCTCATTAATATAAGAGAAGGAAGAAAAACATGAGAAAAAAGAAACAAAGGCTAAATGCAATGGATAGAAAACAGCTACAAACTTGGTAGATACTAATCCACTATATAAACTATATAAATTATAACTTTAAATGTAAATGATATAAATACACAAAGGAAAAGACAAAGATTTTCAGCATGGATTTAAAACAAACAAATAAACAAATAAAAAACACCACCCAAGACTCAACTACATGTTATCTACAAAGAGAAATCCAGTTTAACTATCAAGACTCAGACACATTATAGTAAAGGCATGAAGAAAATATACAGGGCAAACACGAATCTAAAGAATGCTTGGTTTCCTATATTAATTTCAGGCAAAAATACTACAGAACAAGAAAAGTGATGAAGAACAAAGAAGACATAATTCTAAATTGTATGCACTTAACAGAAGAATGTAAAGATATATGAAACAAAAACTGCTAAAACTTGAAAAGTAGACAAATCTGGTAATGCAGCTGAGGACTTCAACACCCTCTGTCAATAGCTGATAGATCAATAAATCAAAATTTAATAAGGATATAAATGATATGTCTTCACATAATCAATTTGATAAAATTCATATTTATAAAATATTCCATCCACTAAGAGCAGAATACACATTCTTCTAAAGCTTACTAGGAACATTCATTAAGATAGATCACATTCTGGGCCATTAAACACACTTTAAAAAATTTAAAAGAATAGAAATCTTACAAAGCATATTTTCAGACCGCAGTGGAATTAAACTAACAATCAATAATAGAAAGATAGTTGGAAAATCCTGAAATGTTTGGAAAGTAAACAGCATACTTCTAAATAACACATGAATTAAAAATATGTCTCATGAGAAGTTGAACAGATATTTTGAACTAAATGAAAAAGAAAATGCAACTTACTAAAATGTGCAGGATTCAGCCAAAGCAGTGCTTAGAGGGAAATTTATAGTATTAAAATGTATATATCAGAAAAGAAAAAAAGATTTAAAATCAATAACCTTACTTCTACTTTAGGAAACTAGAGAAAGAACAACTTAAGACCCAAATAAGCAAAAGAAAATGTAGAATAGCACTAGAACAGATATCTGGAAAATGGAAAACAATAGGAGAAATCAATGGATCCAAAGGCTAATTCTTTGAAAAGTTCAATAATTGATAGACTTCTAGCCTGGCTAGCCAAGGGAAAGAAAAAGATAAGACACATTACTAACATTAGAAATGAAATAAGGGTCATGACCACTGATCTCATGGATATTAAAAGGATAATAAGGAGTCTATAAAAAATTTATACCTATAAATTTGCCTATTTAGATAAAATGGACAAATTCCTTTAAGACAAACTATCAAAAGTCACAGAAGGAGAAATAGATAATCTAAATAGCCCTATATCTATTAAATTAATTAAAGCAATAATGAAAAACCTTCCAAAAGAGAAATCACTTGGCCCCAGTGCCTTTCTAGTTTCATTGGGGAATTCAACCAAACATTTAAAGAAAAAATAATACCTATTCTCCACAATCACTTCCACAAAATAGAAGCTGAGAGAACCCTTACTAATTCATTCTATTAGGACATTATCCTAATATTAAAATCAGACAAAGGCATTAGTAGAAAAGAAAATTGCAGAAGAATGTCTCTCATGAGATTTGTTGCAAAAACCCTCAACCAAATATTAGCAAATCTAATCCAACAATCTATAAAAAGAATTATATGATGAGGTATAAGTATGCAAAGCTGGTTTAACATTTGAAAATCAATTTATGTAATGTGTCATATCAACAGGCTAAAAAATAAGTATCACATGATTGTATCAACAGATGCAGGAAAAGCATTTAAACATCCAATCTCCTATTATGTTAAAAACTCTCCTCCAACTAGGAATAGAGGAGAACTTTCTCATATATAAAAAGTAAGAAAAGAAAATCTACTTTTAACTTAGCCACGAGGAACTAGATATTTTACCCCTAAGATTGGGTTATTTTATATAGGTTAACCTAGTTGTTTTTCCTAAGGATATAAAATGAATCCTATATTGGGTTTGGATACCCATGTGCTTTTTTTCCACAGCAATTAACTTTGATTAAAGTTTTGAGATACTTTCCTCCCCAAATTGCCTTCATTCAAATGAGTTCTCCTCATTTATGTTGATTCTAAATTACAGACTAGGGGTATTTTATTAAATTACTTCTATTTACCCTAGACTTAAACAAGCAAACAAACTGTTAAATTTCTTCTAGTATCACAGAGACTTCTTTCTCCCATTCCCCAACTTCTCTGATCCCACTTGTATGCATTTTGCAGGGGTATGGACTAAGTTACAAAATGGAATAGTAGTTTAGAAGATATAAATTATTGCTAGAATGGCCCTCACTTAAAGGATAAAAAGGAAAAGCTATCAATATGCTGCTTAAATATCTCAAAGGTAGGTCACCTCCTGGGATATTAGCAGTATTTTTACTTAAATAAAAGGACTGGATAAGATCAATCACATCTCTTCTTGGATACCTCTGTGGGCTTTCCCATACCTACAGCAGAAATCAATAGCAAACTTTTTCTGTAAAAGGCCAGATAGTAAATATTTTAGGCTTTCTAGATAAATATTCTCTAGCACAACTACTCAGTTCTGTTGTTGTAGTAGGAAAACAGTCACAGACAATATACAAATGAAGAATGTGATTGTTCAATAAAACTTTATGTACAATTTACAATTGCAATTTTATTTGGCCTGTGGGCTGTAGTTTGCTGACCTCAGACCTAGAGGATAAAATAAAAGTACTTTAGTGGACATATAAGGTTTTTAGAAATGTAGACTTTTTTTTTTGCCTCATCTTATACCCTCCCCACCTCCTTTTTATTCCAGCATTATTAAACTCTATTCCACATGCACACTATGTAGTTTTGTGGTTCTATAGCACGCCACTTATAGTTCCGTCGGCATAAAAGGTCATTGTTTCTTTTTATTTTCCACCTGTTAAATTCTTATTTACTCTTTCTGAAAGAACTAATACATACGTAATCATGATTATAGGAGTTTTTCTGGTTTGACCCTCTTAGATATGAATTATTCCTGGGGTAACCAACCATCTCAGCTTACTCGGGACGGAGGGTTTTCCCAGCACTTGGTGCATTCAGTGCCCAAACTGCTGCAGTCCCAGGAAACCCAGGACAGTTGGTCACCCTAGCTGTTTCCACCTTTGGATCTCTTGAATATTTAGATTTGATACTCTAAAATTTAAGATTTTAGATTCTACCACAACTATGACAATATTGAATTATAACACATATACTTTATTTTTTATTTATTATCTATAATAGTAAATTCTACAACTGCAGTAAGAATTAGGTATTATTCATCTTTTATTGTCCAAGAATATTATATAATTATATGGTTCCTAAAAACTGCAGGAAATATATATATATGTATTTAGAATATTAGTTTTGGTATTAGATATATATTTAGAACATTAGTATTAGTACTAGAATATTGGTATTAGAATGAGGTTCAGAGCAAGAGTGGAAAGAAGGAAGTAGGGAGGATAAAAGAAGGAAGGGAAGAAGGAAGGGAGCAAGGACGGGAGGAAGGAAGGAAGGGATATCTGGTGTAAATAAAGTATAAATAAAATCTAATATTTGCTATAATAACCAAATAAGACATCATAAAATTACAAGATTATTTTGGCCTTGAAAACACAAAGAAAGATTTTTGGTAGAAACACTTTAATTTTTTGTTATTACTTTTTGATATAAGAAATTGAAGTGGTATTGACAGAAAAATATGAAAATATACTATTTCTTGCTGTTACCAAAACATAAATTGCAAACATTTATTGCAAACCCAATAAATTCTGGTCTTGTTGATTCCCTACTAAAATACCAAACTCAAAATTCTCACCCTTAAAACACTTTTCTGTTACCAAAAGATTAAAACACGATTTAGGAAAGAAATGCTAAAATGTAATATGAGATAGTTTGCAAAATATGAATGACAAAAAGTTTTTAAAAAACATACCTGTTACTAAACAATTGTCCTCTTGTCATGTTGAATTAATTATAATTTTATATAGTATTGCAACTTCGATGACGAACAGGTCTAAGAGTTGTCTTGACCGTTGAAGAGAGAGAAATAATGTATATCATTTAATTTGGTGAAAAATAAGTGGCCCAGGAAATGGACTGAATTGGGAGAAACTGTCTCAGGTGGCGTCATCAGAGGGCTGCCTGATGCCTCGAGGTCTGGCATCGAGGCGACTTGGAGGATTAAGTCATGGTTGGCTTTGCAGTGCCCATCAACTCTTCTCATTATGGGCACAATAAGTTTTGTGGAAAGCAACCTCAGCAGGAAAATCTAATTAAAAATTTAAAATTTCTTAACTGAGTCTCTTCTAATTAAGAAAACAGTTTGATTGGATTTTTATGGTAGAGTAGTCATGGTTTTTCATAAACTTGAAGTAAATCAGCACGGTTGTCCACATCTACCATTGAAGGAGTATAAAAGCCTCTCTCTGTGGGTGGTTAGTTCACATGAAGAGGGCCTTAGACGACCTTCAACCAGCTCACAAGTGCTGACACTGAGCTGTTACGGACGCTTGGACTTGCACAATAGTGACTTGCCCTCTGGTCCTGGCTGTGGTTGTGGCAGCCTCCGAGGCCCTGGCTATGGCTTTGCCTCTAGATATGGAGGGCTTGGTTCTGGCTCTGGCCTCAGGAAATGTGGATTTGACTTCCACTGGAAAATCTATTGATGCTTTGGGGCCTTAGAAAGCTCAAATTCTAGATCCTTTACTCCAAAGCGTTTTCTAATATGTTCTTGTTGGATTCTGTAAAAAGCCGTCGTAACCCTGGTGGGACATTCCACAAGAACTAGGAGTGTGGCAACAGCTGCAGTGGTAATAGCATCAACTGCAAGATTGTGGATTCTAAGGTTGAAACTGGGATTCATCTCTGAACCATTAAATTACTTACATACAGTCATTGCTTTCATTTCTATGATAATTTTTCAAGAAAGCTTTTTGTGATGTCACAAATTCTTCTCCCCCACCCTGCCCCTACCAACTGATTAAAAATAAAGAACATGCCCAATCAGGAAAATAAATTTTCTTTCTGGAGTGGGACTTTTCCCCCACAATTGGTTCCTTGGTCATGAGTCTTTCAGGTGACTGAGCCAAGATATTCCAAGGAATATTTGGATTTTGTTTATTTAATAGTACTTAGTTTTTTAAAAGAGCTACAAATTAAGAGTGTCAAAAATTTCACATCTTTGTGATAGAAGTAATAGTGATATTGACTCTCTCTTACAAACATACCTTAGGTTGCAGATGATGCTGTTCTTTTTTCATTGTGAAATAAGGATAAATGGCAAAATTGTGGCACTAAAAGAATTCCATTCTTTCAGGAAGTTTTTTTCCCTTAGTAAATTAGTTTGAGGTGTAAATGATGACATGAGTGGAGCATATTAAAATAGAGCTAGGGCAGCCGTTTCAGATGAATTGCTTTGCACATCTTGTTTTCTTCATCTTCCAAACTGGACCAAACCACCAACATTCCAAGAAGTCAGTAAGGACAAGAATATCCTGTCTGTAAAGACTGATGAAATTGGACTTTGCTGATGACTGGATTGCTAACCAATCAATAAAGTAAAAGTCTAGCCTTTTGTCTGAAGATCGAACCTCAGGTCAATCTATGAAGTACAAACCTAGCCTTACCTCATCTAGCACCAATGAACTCTTCCTTAATACAACTCCCCTCATCCTTCCTTTTTCCCTTTAAAAACCTTAAGCCCCTCTCCTGTAATTGGGACACTATTTGGATTTCTCCCTGTGTCTGTGCTCCCTAAATTGCAATTCTTTGATCTCAGATAAACGCTTTGCCTCTTAAACTGATTTCCGGTTTTGTAAGTTGACATATGGTATCAGAAAGTGGGATCCGAAGTGAGTCTCACCTTCTCGGACCAGCATCCCATGGAAATGTGTTCAGTACCAACCCAAGCCCTTTTATGTGCTCAGCCATTTCCATGGACAGCCAACTCCTCCTACCGTGAGACCTCTCAGGCTGGACCTTCCTCCCTTTGGTTGAGGTCATTGCCTTTTTGGGGGGAGATCAAGGGAAATTACCCCAGGAGACCATTGTCTCAGTATCAGCATGATGGCCACTGCCACAGGAGGGGACTCCCTCAGCAGTTTTCATTGGTCGGTGAGGGCTCTAACCAAATTAAGAGATTTTTCTATCGTCATTTTTGTTTGCACAATTTTATCAAAGTTAACAAAGTTTTCTGAGAAGTTCCTCCCTTGAGAACTCCAGTTGGTTTTATATTTAAGAACGATTGTCCCTCCTCTTGTAAATTTTTATCCCAGTGGACCAATAATACTGAAGATAATTTAAAATTACAGTGGCCACTTTGCGGCTATGTTGAGCTCCCAAAACTTGTCTTTTTGCCCACTAGGTTTGAGAATCATGGACCAGACAGATTAAATGCAATCTTTAATTTTGAAAGAGTCAAGTGCACCACCTTCTGGCACACTTGCTTAAAATTATGGTCTCAGAAGCTGCAAATATTTACAAAGAACAGCAAAAGCAAACTAAGCTTGTTTCTTGTCCTGAGAGATTGGATTGGTAACCATTAGGTTGAGGTCCCCAAAATGTGGTCACACAGAAATGTCAGTTGCACCCCATTTGCAGTCAGATATGGCTGAACAGAAGTATGGGTTGAATTCCATTTGTGACTTGGGTCCTAGTAAGCTGCTGCCATCCTCAAGGGAATTACATTGGCCATTAGAATGAACATTGAAATTAGATAAGATAATTTAAGAAGTGCATTTATAAGTAAAGGCTTCAAAATTCCATAAGAGCCTTATTGAAAGTTCCATTGCAAAAAGCTAATGAAAAATCAAGATATAAAAGGTAACTGAAAGAAAAGAATATATAAAAGTCTGTTAAGTTAATGACATTACAGACATCCCCATATCTACCTTCGAAGGAGAGCCCCTATATGGGCTCCATCCAGAGTATATGAGATTCTAAGAGATTTTGTAGTAGACTGCTATGTTATTCCCTTAGACAGTCAAGGAGAAACTAAAATTAAAAATTAATGGCATTGTTTAATACTGCCAGGAATATTTACTGTTTGTTCCAGCTGAAACTTGACAAGATATTTGAAAAAATATAGTAACTTATGATCAGAAATTTGGCCAAATTGAAAGCTGATATTCAGAGCCTGATAAGAACTTTTTTAGACATTCTTCCCTAAGTTAAAATAAAACTATGTACCCAGAGGGAAAGAAGCAAATTAGGGATGATATAGTTGGACAGGTAGATCAACTATGATATCATTTAAGTTACAACCCAATTTCTGAGGAATTGAGAGCAACTGTCCTTATATTGCAAATCTTTGCAAAAGTGGAAATGCAGCTGTAGAGGCAGTTCAGACTCCACCTGTTCCCTTTCATCAATCCCAAAAACCTCTCTTATTTATCTTAAAAAACTTGTAACTTCCCCAAGAACTGTTATCTAGAGCATTGCCAATTCTTAAGACTGGTAAGGAAAAAAAAAGAGGAAAAAAGAGAAAAATGGCTATAGAAGTGCCTTTGCCCAAAATCTAGCATCTTAAATGTCTTCTCCACAAATACCAGTAGAAAAAAGCTTTAGACATGTAAGCAGGTAAACTTAATTTATTCCATCCACCAGAACAAAATTTGGATCAAACTATTCTTTCATAACTAGTGAACTTTGTATTACTGTACCTAATTCATGACAGTAATATCAAAACAACAGCTATGAAGGTCTCTATGTATGTGTGTCTATCTATAGATGTATACATTCCACCTCGAGATGGTATAATTTCTAAAAGAGCTCTATTTAATTGGCTTAAAGTAGGCACTTATATAAATTATTTCTAAATATAATAAAAGTTAACCCAAATGAATTACAGGATCATGTGATCTAGAAAACTATTTGATATTAAAGCTAATTTAAGTTTGTTGTCTTTAGAGTTATAAGCATTAAATATAAAACTTTTGTTCTATCTAGGTTTACTAAAAGTCAAACATTTATATTATCTCTGTTACAAAATTTAGCAGCATAAAAATGATCACTGACCTTGTCTAATGTCTTATGAAGTTTTTGTAGGTAATTTAAATATAATTATTGGGAAGAAGTAAACTAAATAGATATAAGTAAAATTAAAGGGTTTTTAGGTGAACTTTTTCATAATAACACTGTGTTATAGTATATGTACTTAAAAATAACATCAAAACCTTTTGGTTACTTGAAACCTTAGATTTTTTGCTAAATTAAGTTAACTGATAGAAATTTATTGAGTATCTAGATCATTTCCAAAGGAGATAAAATATTAGACATTAATTACTAAACATCAGCTTATCTACTTTTGGCTTATTATAGAAAATGTTAAAATATTTGGGTTTATTAATAAACATGTTTTGTGCCATACTGAGAAATTGTCTATGAAAAAGCACATGTTTCTAGAAAGGCTTTTTAAGTCTGCCAATCCACAGAATGCTAATGTAGAGGACAATTCATAATTTCTTCTTAGTTTTCACTAAAAATTAAAGCTTCTAAGGATTAAGAATTCTAATTAATACATATGTTTAAGGCTAATAAAAATTGACAAGGGAAATATCTCTGTATATAAGGAAAGTAGGATGCGTGTTTTCAGTAAAGATGGTATAAGGAATGGAGATATATTTGTTGGTTTTGTTAAGCAAAGTAAATTTGTCCTAAAGTAACAGGGAGGAGTGAAACCATAGGACAAATTCTGAATGTAAAAAAAGAACATTATAGAAGGTTTGTGGAAGAGGAACTCTGAGGAAAGAGTTTTGTGCTTGGTTAAGTTAGCTAAGATTAAAATGAATTTAACTAAGTAAAAGAGTTTTAATATCAAAAGTAAGCTAGTTGGGGCCTGCCCCATGGTTTAGTGGTTAAGTGCGTGTGCTCTGCTACTGGCAGCCCGGGTTCAGATCCCGGGCTTGCACCGATGCACCGCTTGTCTGGCCATGCTGAGGCGGCGTCCCACATACAGCAACTAGAAGGATGTGCAACTATGACATACAGCTATCTACTGGGGCTTTGGGGAGAAAAAGGGGAAAAAAAGGAGGAGGATTGGCAACAGATGTTAGCCCAGGGCCGGTCTTCCTCAGCAAAAAGAGAAGGATTGGCATGGCTGTTAGCTCAGGGCTGATCTTCCTCAAAAAAAAAAAAAAAATTAAGCTAGTGAAAAATTAGAATTTGGTTTTCTCTCTCTTTTAACAGGATAGTTTCCTTGGAATTTTAGTCTGATCTTAATAAGGAGACTATGAAAGCTTTTTCTTTGCCTTTGAGTAAGTCTACCTAAAAGGTGGGAATTTTACGTTTTGTCAAAATAATTTCCTATGTTCGAAGAGCTGAGGTTTCTTTTTTTTTTTATAAACTTGTTTGTTTCTCTTTTTTCTTTCTAAACATTTTTATTTATTTACTTTTTCCTCCCAAAGCCCCAGTAGATAGTTGTATGTCATAGCTGTACATCCTTCTAGTTGCTGTATGTGGGATGCGGCCCCAGCATGGCCAGAGAAGCAGCGCGTCGGTGCACGCCGGGGATCCGAACCCAGGCCTCCAGCAGCAGAGCGCGCGCACTTAACCGCTAAGCCACGGGGCCGGCCCCAGCTGAGGTTTCTATTAACAGAGTTAGGATTTTTTTAAACTGTTTAACTCTCTGTGTTTGCCTTTAACATCTTCTGTTGTCACTTTGGCTAAATGGATAACTAAATATTGTTTCACAGTGATTTGTGATCCTACTTAGTCAAGTGTCCAAACTTTAATATTTTTGACAAACTTCCTGAAATTCAAATCCTAAATAAAGTCTCTTTTTTTTTTTACTTGAAAGTAACTTTGAGAATTTCCAGTGGACCCCTGGGACTTCTCAATTTGATCTCTCTTCCTATAAAAGGGAAATATTAAACTAATTACGTTTATTTGATATGTTGCACTGCATGGGAAGCATTGTCAAATAAGTGATTCTAAGCCTCCTTTATGGATATTCTTACATTCATATATGTTATTAATATAAATGTTTTAAAATTATATGAAATTTTTAAAATTTATGATATAGCCAGGCTATAATGTTATCACTTGTAATTCTAATTATTATCTTAAAATGTTGTATGTCATAAAAATAACAAAGTTTCTTGGTCAATTGCATTATAATGTTAAGTCTGTTGTCATCTGTAGATATTTTTATTTTTACTCTTATGCTTTTGCAAAAATGTTTCATCTTCAGAGAGATTCATGGCAAGGACTCTGACAGTTACTCTAGAAGACAGGTTTCTGATAAACTTTCAGATCATAAAACTGAACTGGGTAAGAAATTATAGGACTCTAATGGAGAAACCAATGGCTTCATACAACTGCTAACAAAAGATCAAGATTAAGAATTGATTACATAACACTACATAAACTGAGGAGGATGCTCTAATGATTTGTTTTTCCAGATTTAAAGAAATCTTTTTTCTTAAGCTATCAACAATTTGGTAAGATATACCTTTGTGAACAAAGATGAAATATTTACTTTTTCTCCGTACCTGATCCCTCCAGAATTCAGAAAATCTCAATGAGTATTCTTATTTTCACTTATATAAATAATCAGGCCAAGTTTTTAATATAATCAAATTAGTTCTACTATAATTATATTTGGTAAAAATGAGGGTAATCGTGGAGAGAAAAATTGTGTTGCACCTCTGTAGATGTTGGATTCTAGTCCTGTTAATTATCTTTGCAGTTTTGTTATATACCTATAGACTGGATGCCCCTGGCCTAAGGTATTGTCTTTGGCTTCACCAACTGCTCACAGTACCCTCTTTGGAAAACATGAACTGATCCCACATGACTTGGTCACTGGCAGATCAGTGTCTGTTGGTATACAACCTTCTCCTGATCCTTTGTTGTCTTATGCTAGTATGACCAGCTACTGTAAGTCTCTAATGTCTTATACTCAAGACTATCATCAACAGGTTAAAGAAGCTGTCCTTGATTCCAATTTAAAGAATCCTGTTGGTCACAATCCAGAGCCTGGTGCCTGGGTATTCTGGAAGTGACAGTAGAAGAAGACAGTCCTGGAGCCTCATTGGAAAGGACCTTACTGAGTGCTCCTAACCACTGACACTGCTGCAGAACTAGAAGGCATTTAACCTTGAAGATACATCTCACAGCTAAAGAAGTCTCCACCTGACATCTGGTCCTGTGTGAACACTGGAGACCTCCAAATCAAATTGACTAGGAAGAGAAGCTGCCAACATCTGAGGCAAATGGCTTTCCCAAGATGGCTGGACCAGGGCTGTATATCTTTAATTCACTGTTGCTTCTTACCTTATTTTCTCCCTCTCTTTCTTGGAAAGACAATACTCTTATTCACATCTCCCAATATATTACAAAAGGAGGAAATCTTTCTGGCTATTGGGTTTGTCAGAATCCTCAGTCCATACATGAATCTAGAAAATCCTTCAGTACATTTAACTACCAATCTCCCTTCCATCCCTCCCCAAATTCACTGTGCTAAGTGTCTAGAACTTTTCACCTAACCAATCAAGCCTCCAGAGATTTAAGAGGTAACATTTATAACTGTTGTAAATACCTCTTGTTTTACTTGAGTAAACACCTCTGGAAGGTAGAGACAGAACTAGACAGAATTTGAACTCAAGCCAAAGGGTTAAATGCAGTGCTCACTGACATCTTTTGGTTCTTGAATCTCTTTAGCCTAGTGCCCTCAGCCATTGCTTCCTGGTTCAAGTGTATTCTCCAATTTAGACGTAGCATTTTGTCTGTTATTTTAGGAATTCTCATTGCTGTAATACTTTGTCTCCTCTGCATAGCTTGATATTATAAAAGCACCACTCAGATATTGGTCACTCAGCGCTTTGAAATGATTACTAAGGCTTGTGAAACTTCACATGAGAACCTTCAAGGAACTATAGAAGACACCCTTAAAAGAACTTAATGGTAGAGCCTTCCTCTGCTCTGCCACTCTTGTTTCTCAAATGTGGCCTAAAGGCTCCTAAGGAAACCACTTTCCCTCCTACATGGGACATGACACATCAGGAATGAGCCTTCCTGGCAATAAGGGACCAATGATGCTTTGATGGCTGATCAGCAATGCTTTCCAACAGTCAGTCAGCAATGCTTTCCAGTGTTTGATCAGTGATGCTTTCAGAGAAAGATCTTATCAAAAGGGAAAAATTGTGAAAGATTTCATGCGTGGAGCTGTATTAAAATGAGCAGCCATTTCAGAGGAATTGCCTAGCATGTTTTGTTTTCTTCATTTTCCAAGCTGGACCAAACAGTAAGGACAAGAATATCCTATCTGAAAGGACTGATGGAACTGGGCTTTGCTAATGACTGGATCACTAACCAATCAATGAAGTACAAGTCTAGCCTTTTGTCTGATGACCGAATCTCAAGCCAATCTATGAAGTACAAGCCTAGTCTTACCTTATCTAGCACCAATGGACTCTTCTTTAATACAACTCACCTCATCCTCCCTTTTTCTCATAAAAACTCTAAGCCCCTCTCCTATAATCAGGGTGCTATTTGAGTTTCTACCTGAATCTGTGCTTCCCAAATTGCAATTCTTTGATCCAAATAAATGCTTTGCCTCTTACACTGATTTCTGGTTTTGTAACTTGACGGAGGTTTAAAGGGTAAGAAAGAGGAGAGCAGCTCTTGGTTTGGATGAAGACCTCTTATTCTTAGAATGCCAGAGAAAGAAGTTTGCCTTTTCCAAAGTGGGCCTTAGTGAACTTCAGGGTGAAAAGCATAATCTCATTGTCTCTGAGTGCCAAATACAATGCCATGGTGATGGAGATTTGTGTACACAATTGAATCAAATGAAGGTACACTCATACGCCCAATAAGACTTGCTGATCACAGACTTTATGTGCTAGGCATTCAATGGATAAAAAGACAAATCCTGTATAGAGTCTCCCTGATCTTATCTGATGCTTACATCAAATAAGATCAGTAGTAATGTTTGAGCTGTCATCAAATATCTATAACAAAACATGATATAATCAACAATAGAAGAGAGATAGAGATGGAGTTTGAAATGAGTGTTTAAAGGGAACATAGATCTTTTTCTAAAAGCAAAATGATAATATCATTCATGGGGTGAGCACAAAACCTCCCCAATACCAGCAGTCTGATATTCTTCCCATCTACTTTGTTAGACAGGCTGAAGATATTTTACCAGAAAAAAATATACAATATTATTTAAAAGCATGTTATCATGAAGCCCTTGAAGTCATGATAAGTATGAAATCTGTACTCAAGCAGAATATGTGGTAAACAGAATTAAAACCTAATAGCACTAATTGGGAAATATTGATTGATCCATCAATGAAAGCTTAGTTTTAATAGATATGAGGCCCTCTTCTTACATAAGAGAAAACAAATTATTGAGGTTTTTTCATGTATGTTATTTGATGTATTATGCATAGAGTACTTAAGACATTTCACACTTACCACTGAAGAAGTTTAAATGTCTTTCAACATCAAACCTCAACTCTTTACACAATGAGCTAACGGGCAACTACCTCGGAGGCCTGGGTTCTGACTTTGATGGCCAGGGCTGTTGCTATGACTGTGGATGTGGCAGCCTTTGAGAAGAGCGTACAAATGTGACTCTGGTTATGGGGGTTGTGGATATGAGTGCTATCATCCAATTTGTTATGGAAGATGCTGGACTTCTGGTTTCTACTAAGTTTTAGGACCTAAGATTCTTGGGTGAATGATGCAATAACAATATCCAACTTTTCAAGTGTTTTATGCAATCAAATCTATTTCTAGCTTATAACAAGCAGAGAAGATGAATTACAGGCTTACAAACTTGTTGGCATTAGATTTAAGAGCTGTCTGTATATGGACAGCTGTTCAATAGCAATTTGGAATTATTCTATAAATATTAGATATTTTACCACAATAGTTATTTCTCCTTTCACTCTCATGACACTAATTTTTCATCTGAAATTTCTTTAGTGTATTTTACACTGGGAGATATCTCTATAATCATTTTCCAATAAATATTTTAACATGACATTACAATATGGTCTTGACTTTAGTCATTTATCTTAATAAGTTTTCTTTGTTTTAAGATATTTGAAATGAAGGCAATATTTCTCTTCCTGAGGATACCATTTATTCCTGTTATTAAATCAGTGAAAAACAAATACCGTAAATTAAGTTTGCGAGGGAGAGATTGCTGGTCTATCTCAGTTGGCTACTCTTCTTTTCTATTCTGTATTTGTGAGTCAGAATCCAGACTTCCAGTCCTGAGCAGCCTTACCAGTCATCACTGAAGGAACTTATTAGACAGTAAATTTGGCTTAGATGGCTTTTTGAATTCCTAATCAAAATTCATATTGGTGTGAACTCTAATTTATGGAATAATTTTGGTTGCTAAAATACCTGGACTGAGATTCTGATTATAAGTAGTCTTGATTATAACTTTATTTGGCCACTTAGCCTCTGATTATATCCACAGTATTCTAAATCACAGAAGGGAAATTGATATCAAGGAGCTGTGTGAGAGCTTCATACTGAACCACTGAACCAAAAAGTCTACCGATCCTATCACACAGACCCTGTTACTTATTGTCTTTGGATTAGCTGCCTCATGATTTATTTGTAGGGTGAGGACTACTTAATCTGTTCATCAGCCAGAGCTTCTGAGGACTGATTTTATTTCCTCAAGTCTTTGCTATTTCCCTTTTTTTTATTGCTTTAAGTTAAGCACGTTAACAGAATTTTTTGAAGTATGGTACTAGGTACGAAAACCTTAGACTTACTCTCTTGGGAATCTATCAAAAGGTCGTTATTCCAATTGAGATAGTATGTTGGACATTGAATTAAAAATCACACTAATGTAAGTTAGAAATATTCCTAAATTAATCTGATAGGAAATTTTATGAAGTCCCAATCAATCTAAATCAAAGTCCATTAAGTAAGGAAAACATAACATGCTTTTATTTTCTTATTTTTTGTTTTAGCACGTCTAGTGGGTGAGTAGTGTTATATAATTGTGGTTTTAATTTGTGTTTCCCTGATAACTCTGGTAACTAATAATGTCGAACACTTTATTTGCTTATTGAATGTTTGTATATCTTCCTTTCAATGTGCCCAGGTTTTGGGGGATGTTTATCTTTGGACATTTGAGTCGCAGGAGATCTTTACATATGCTGGATCTATCTATTTATCTATATTTATATTCTCTATACCCAATCTATATCTATACTTATCTATATCTACATGTCTATATCTCTACTTTTTTTTCCAGTCTGTGGCTTGCTGTTGATGAAGTCTGTTTCACAGTGTTTTAGTTTACAATCAGTGCTTTCTGTGTCTTAAAACAAAACAAAACAGACAAACAAACAAATAGACTTCTAGAAGCTTTAGAGTTTTAGTTTTTACGCTCAGGTCTACAATACATTTTTAAATAATTTTTATGAATATAATAAAGTAATTAAGGTCGTTTTTTCTTGTTCCATATTAATTCCCATTGTTTCAGTACCATCTGATAAGTCTTGTTTGCTTTGGAGTCTTTGTAGGAAAAAAAGTCAAATTCCAGATTCCCTAAGATTCTCCATTGATTTACTTGTGTAGCCTCACACCAATATCATACTTGCCTGATTATTCTGGTTTAATGTCTTGAAATCAAAGTGTTTTTTTGTTTGTTTTAAAAGATTGCATTAGATATTCTAGGCCCTTTGGCTTTCCCTATACATTTTAGAATCTTTTGTAAATATATACATCATTCTGGCCTTTTGATTAGGACTTTATTAATATATAATTTGGGGGATACTCAATCTATTGTCAACACATAAACATTACATGTATATGGCTTTATTTTATATATATATATAAAATACATATATATAATATATATATAAAATACATATATATAATATATATATAAATGTCTATTAATTTCTCCCAGAATTCATTTGTAGTTATCAAGGACAAGGTCTCACACATCTTTCTTTAAAATTATCGGTATTTTATATTTTCTGATAATATTGTTAATAATATTTTTGCATTTTATTTTTTAATTTTTTATATATAATTGCATCCTGGATTTGTAGATTGAGTTTGTTTTCTGAAAGAATTAGTGTAAAATTAATATTATTTCTTGTAATAATTAGTATCATTTAAATAGTTGCTAAAATTCACCATTAAAGCAATGTGGACCTGGAATTTTCTTTGTTAGAAGTCTGCTTTTTTTTGAATACAAATTTTATTTCCTTAAGAGACATAACCTTTAAGGTTTTTACTTCTTGCATCAGTTTTAGTAAACATTTTAGTTTGAGGACTTTGTTGCCTTCTTCCATGCAGCATGAGTATATTTCAGTAGGGAAATCAGTATAGAGAATTTTATTTCTATCTCATTTGCTATTAAGAAAGCCTTTGGAAATCAGGTTAGTTTATTTTCTACTGTATTAGTCCTGCCTGGGGTGGAACCAGTACTAATGTTTTGACTGATTGGTCAATATACATACAAATATAATATTGACATAGTTCAATAGAATCCAAAATTGAGATTATATATTTTATACAATTCTGTTTACCAATGCAATCCAAATTCTATTATCAATGCAGTCCAAAATACATAAATAATCCATCCCTTCTTTCAAAATGTGTCCTTATTCAGCCCTTTTGTGGTATGAAAAGAACAGTGGTAGACCAAAATATTCCTCTAAACTTGTAGGAAAGAAAAATATTTTTGTAATAAATTTCTTAATATATATAATCTCTCTTTCTCTATTTCCTGTCATTCCACTTGGCATTTCAATGAAAATAGTTAACTTACTAAAAGTATTTTAAATTAGTTAATTAAAATATACGTAATATTAAAAATATTAGGTGCTGGCCTGGTGGCACAGCGGTTAAGTGCATGCTCTCAGCTGCAGTGGCCCTGGGTTTGCAGGTTCGGACCCCGGGCGCACACCAATGCACCGCTTGTCAAGCCATGCTGTGGCGGCATCCCATATAAAGTAGAGGAAGATGGGCACAGATGTTAGCCTAGGGTCAGTCTTCCTCAGCAAAAAGAGGAGGATTGGCATCAGATGTTAGCTCAGAGCTGATCTTCCTCACAAAAAAATAGATATATGTATTAATTGGTTTGATTTTTTATTGTCAGTGTTCCTCTGTGGCATGCAATGATATTTTTCCTTTTTACTCTTGTCATCATTATGACATTAAAGCCTTTTGCAACTGTAAATGGAATGTAAACACCTAGATATAATAAAGAAATAGATCACTCTGCAGCTTTACTTGATGAGAATCACCATTCATCCAAAAGATTTTTTTTTTTTAAGTGGAATTTCGATACCATTTACCAAAAGACAAGCATTTTATTGTTGGTGTTTCACATGATAGAATATATAGAAGATGTAATAAAAATATATTGTCCTTTCAAATTCGAATGGTATATTCAGGTAAAGGTATAAAGTGAAGGTTTTTTTGCTGTTTGAGTTGGTGAAACCCAATTATATAAAGACAACAGAAGTGAGAGCTGGATCTAGCATTAAAGATTGTACAGTGCTGCCCCCTATAGCACAGGTAAAAATAACTCCAAATGGTTAAGTGACTTGCCTAGAGTCACAAAGACCACAAGTGTCAAAACCAAGATCAGAAAGGTGATTTCTTGGTCAAAACCAAGATCAGGTGATTCACTTCACCTGAATCCTGGTGGTCTATGGCATATGCTGATTCTCCTTCACTAAATATTTACAAATATGAAGACCCTATGGAAAGTTCTTGTCATATTTCTGAAAAGCTACGATTTTATAGCTGAGTTTATGGGGATTAGTTCCCTCTGTAGATTAACTATCTCTTACTGTGTTTTCTTTTACATTTTTATTGTTACAATTTTATTTTATTGTATATAATCTACTTCTCAATTTCTAATTTAGTTGTACTTCAAGGCAAATGAAGAAGGAATAATGTTAAAACTCAATTCTCAAGATCATGGCTTTTTATTAGAAAGATTTGGATTTGTTTATACAATATGAAGATAAAAAAATAAAACTTAGCCAGCTCCTGTCACTTTCACAGGACTGTGTTGTACTTTAACAGGAGAGGACATAGTAGATAAAGTTTGGTAACGCCACTAAAGGAACTTTGATCCATAAAGCTAAATTTCATTTAAAATTATTTTATTCTCACTCAGGTCAGTATCTTCACAGCCTGAAAAAGTGTTACAAAGTTGCAAAGGAAAAGAATTATCAACATAATTAGAATGATAAAAAAGCATATGTGACATTGCTAGTATAATACAATATCATACTTTTGAAACCTACATGTTCATATTTTATTGATTTTTGTCTGAGTTACAGGAAAACCTTTGGAATTTATAACAAAAGTTTCCTTTATATATAAGTAAAGGCTATTACTTATCCCAAGTGAAAACACATTTTCTTCTTTCCTACTCATTATCATAGGAATATTTAACATATATTTCAAAGAAAACTTCCTAAAAGGGAAAAGAAGAAAAAAATAAAAGATCATCATTCATAGCAGCCCGCCCCGTGGCCTAGCGGTTAAGAGCGCACACTCAGCTACTGGCCGCCTGGGTTCAGATCCCGGGCGCACACCGACACACCGCTTGTCTGGCCATGCTGAGGCGGCGTCTCACATACAACAACTAGAAGGATGTGCAACCATGACATACAACTATCTACTGGGGCTTTGGGGAGAAAAAGGGAAGAAAAAAAAAAGGAGGAGGATTGGCAATAGATGTTAGCTCAGGGCCAGTCTTCCTCAGCAAAAAAAGAGGAGGATTGGCATGGATGTTAGCTCAGGGCTGATCTTCCTCGCACACACACAAAAAAAGATCATCATTCAATCTACTTAGGATCTAACAATTGAGCATAAAACCAAACTTCTGCAAAGAAATACATATCCCACATTTTCCAATGGATACTTCCATTTGATTATTTTTTCACTTATGAAAAAATAAGGCAAATATTTGTTCTACACATTTTATAATATTTTAGTATTGATATTTTGCTGCTAATGATCACTACTTAGTTTTGTGAAAAACTATCATATTTTATTCCTTGAAATTATTTTGATTCTTATTTTACTGTTGAGATTTTCCATTTATGTCTTATTTGGTGTTCTGTCTCAGGTAGATGCATCGTTTTCTATCCCAAATAAACAAAAATTAGCCATTAATCACTCTCACATGTTGTGGCTGAGTTATATGGGCAAAATGTGATATCCTTAATCCAGGCTGAGTCATTTGTGATTCTATGTGTTCAAGAGAACTCACTGAGAATAAGAAATTCAGCTTATTAACTGTTTCTAGTTCAGGATGAGAAATAATGAAATAATAGTTGGATAAAAGAGACATGGCATATGATGGGTTATGGCACATTGAGCTGTATTTTGGCCTTAAAAAGGTACCTTGCTAAGCTGTAGTCAGAGAGTTGCCCAGATTGTGGTAGCCATGATAGCATTACTGTCAATTTAATTATAATCTTTTCATTAGTTTTATAAACAGTTTAAAATTCCCTACTCTGCTGTTTAGAATTGGAACATCCATTTGCGGAAATTTGCCTTTCTTAAAATACTTAGAAATCTCACAAAACTTCAACCACTTGTTTAAAATCATGTAAATTAAGTAAGTTTTTAATGGCCCAAGTCAAAAGACAGGTGCAACCTGGAAATTAATCAAGCGTAGGGTCAACATTGGACCTAGTTGGCTAACTCAATGAAGGTAGTTGAGGGACTCTAGGAAGTCCAAGCCAAATGTCTTCACATATATTTCTTGGTTCTGTGTCATTTCACCATTGTGTCTTCATTTTGAAAACTTTGAAGATACCCTCAATTATTTTTTTTTTTTGTGAGGAGGACTAGCCCTGAGCTAACATCTGATACCAATCCTCCCCTTTTTTCTTGAGAAAGGTTGGCCCTGGGCTAACATCCATGCCCGTCTTTCTCTACTTTATATGAAATGCCGCCACAGCATGGCTTAGCAAGCCGTGCCTCCGTGTGTGCCCAGGATCCAAACCTGGGAACCCCAGGTCGCTGCAGCGGAGCACGTGCACTTAACTGCTGTGCCACCGGGCTGGCCCCAAGATATCCTCTATTTTAAGATATACTTTTAACATTCAGAAGACCATAGGAGTTGTTATATGTTTTAAAAAATGAGACCTTAATGAACCATTAACAGATTAGTAGGGCGTAGTTAGCAATTGCCTCAGAATAAATGGGTGCAGAATAGACTTATGTCAACAAAGGGAAAGATATTATGGTGGATATGAAAAGGAGGTAGAAAGAAAGAAGTATTTATTGGAATAAGTGAAGGAAAGCCTGGGGGGAAATATCATCAACTTTAAAATTTTACCTGGTTGTTTCTAGTAGGTATTGAGAGGAAGGAAAGATAAATGAAAGCTAAAATGAAAATTAAAATAGAGATCATATATGGATCACTGAAGAAGGGCATAGAAAGGAAGAAATTGGCTGGTGTGTGCAAAAACAGAGAGGCAGATGCAATCTGCAATTTTAGTAGGACTTTGAATAGAACCAATTATGGAGGAGGGTTTTAGGATTTGAAATGAAAATTGGACTGCTACTCCAATAAGCCTTCTTTTGAGATAGATTTTGTACCTTCAACTTCTGAAATTAATTATTTCATGTTTTGAAACCAAAAGTTTATAAGGCTGGTGTGTAAAGCCAAAAACATTATAAAGATTATGGTGATTAAAATACTAAAGATCAACACGTGCCTTCTTTTTTTTTAAATTTAGAATGTTTTCATATATTCTGAATAGAGGCACTTTCTTTAGTCTTCACCCTGACAAATGAGCTTGCTTTTTGAAAAATAGAGATTTAACATCTGTAAATAGAACAAATATCTGTGAATTTAGTTGGAGATGGAGTTATCCATTCAGAAGATGACAGAACAGAGGAAATGTTTAATTAAAGGGAATTCCATCGAGTGTAATTGATGTAATATACCTGGTAATAAGCAATTCAATTTAGGGTTTGGAATGCACAGATTTTGAAGAGTCAGCCATTTCTTCCCACAAAAGCAAAGCAACAGGCTCGAGGATGTCCAAAATAGAAAGCTAAGTAAGCTGAAATATTTTAATCAGAATGAGAGCCTCTCTCTGTGTCAGGAGACTGCAGATTAATGAGTTATAACACTACAGGTAATATGCAGAATGACACAAAGGAAGGATATACACATGATTTATCACATGTTCTGCTCAGGATATATAAGCATCCTTCTACATATGCTGACATTCACACTCAGGATCTTGCCTTGAACAGCAAACCAAACTCACCACCCCTGACACCATGAGCCACTATAGAAACTACTATAGAGGCCTGGGCTATGGCTTTGGAGGCTTCAGTGGCCTGGGCTCTGGCTGTGGCTGCAGATGTGGCAGCTTCCCCAGACTGGGCTATGGAGGCTTCGGATTTGGCTCTGGCTTCGGAAGCTGCAGGTATGGTTGCTCCCGCCCATCACGCTATGGAGGATATGGATTCTCTGGCTTCTACTGAAATCCTGCTCCAGGAGCCCAACATCTGAGGCATTAAAAGGATTATCCAAATCTGACTTCAATAACTAAACCAAACAAGGTCACTCAGGACCAAGCCAAGGTCGAAAGCATTTAGCGTCTAAGATTTCAGGAATATATATTGTTTCATAATTGTCTGCTTCATGTCTCCTGGTGTCCTCTATTCGTGCTTTTATAACGGTGGGTTTTCAACATTCCTTTTGCAATAAATTATCCTACGTTAAAACAGCATACATGGCTTTTTTTTTTATTTAACACAGAATATCAAAGTGATTATTTGTAACTGCACTCAACTGACAATGAAGAAAATAAACTACTCCACAAAAAGCTGAAGTAATAATATATATATACATACACACACACATATACATCCATACGGCTAGATAGATACATGTAAACCATAACACTCAGTTGAAATGAAGCTTTCTTCCTCTGAACAATCAACGTTTTCAGACAACATTGGTATTTAAATTTAGCACTTAAATATTAACTTTATATATTTTTACATCTAAAGTGAGGCTAACATGAAGAATGTTCTCTTCCAAATTTATTTCTATTTAGCCCTTTTAGTGATGACAAAAAGTAGTGATAGAATAAAATATATCTCTAAATATACGCTGAAAATGAAATTCTTTTTGTGAATCTCTATCATGTTTTCTTCATGGTCCACCATGGTGTAACATGGCGTTGTTCTTCAATATTATCAGCACACTGAAATACTTTGCAATTCAACAGGGAAATGTAAAAATCACTGTCATCACTTGTGAGGTAATCTGTATTGAGGCTGTGGCCCACCAGAAGCTCTATACACCTTAGCAAATGTCTTGTAATGTGGACCTTCGAAAAGTGGGCCATTTCTTGTTAGTACTTCAAGTGAGTATTTGCTTATAAAAAAACATAATAAAATATCATCATTTTTCCCCACAAAATGTTATATATTTCGGTAGTGAAACTAAGGCGAATATCTTTTGAGTTAACCAAATTCAGTAAAACCAAGGCAATAATATAGTGATAGAATTATGAAGCTGGCAGGGGTTCCATAAAGCTTACCATAACACCATCTTAGATGGGAAAGCACCTCCAAAAAGTGAAATAATTTTTTTTTTTCAGGAAGATAGTCCCTGCACTAACATCTGTTGCCAATCTTCCTCTTTTTTTCCCTTTTCTCCCCAAGGCCCTAGTACATAGTTGTGTGTCATAGTTGTAGGTTTGTAGCTCTTATATACCAGATGCTGCCTCAGCATGGCTTGATGAGTGGTGAGTAGGTCCACACCCAGGATCCGAACCAGTGAACCCCGGGCCACCAAAGCAGAACCTGTGAACTTAACTGCTACGCCACCGGGCCAGCCCCTGAAATAAATTTCTAAAGCTCAAAACTGGCATGAATAGTAGAGCCTAAGACTAAAGCCAGTTGTACTAAACACCAGGCAGGCTGCTTCACCATTCTTACTCTCCCATTCATTGTGTACTTTCCTCCTTGAGTGCTGTCAAATATGGCATCCTGAAAGTTCTGATCATGTGTCTTTGAAGAGTTTAATTATCGCAGCTGATTAACCACCTCTATTTATGCTGATTTGTAAAGCTTCTGATGTAGAATCTTGAACTATCAGTTTTTAATTTAGTTGTATCTGAGTAAAAATAACTAGTAAATTAGTGCTATATCCAAACTCTACTTAAAAAATTATTATGATACATTTGAAAATCTCAAACTTGTTTACTGAACATATGGATGGATTTGCTCAGCCAGATCGTATCCTTTCAGTGAATTCAGGAGAGATGATGTAGCTTCACTGGGAATAGATCAGGGGAGATATATTTCAGTGTCATCATTGGAGGACTATACTCTTCAGTTTGACTGACTAAACCTGATTTCTCATGAAACTATTTTACTCCCTAACTGGATAATAGCACCACAGTCTGAAGAAAGACTTTATATATCTAAAGAAAAACAATAATCAATATAACTATTTGGAGAAACCACTTAACCCTCTTAGTATAACGTAGCTTAATCATATTATTATACCTCTTATTGTTAGATTGCATTGATTCGTGTTGGAATTAAGAGAAGAGCTCCAGAATATACTTCCTTCCAGGGAAAACTTGTCACCTGGTCTAGAGAAAATGCATCACAGAATCTCAGTCTCACAAATGAGGGAAGATCTGACAGAGTTAAATAGGCAGAGTGTGAAATCATTAAATCTGTTTGATTTATTTATGATTTTATGACTTCCTATTTACTTAATGAGAATAAAATATTCAAATTAACAACCATATTTTAATTTAGGATGAACAGTAAACACGGAACAAGTTCTGAAGAGAGCAGACAAAGGAATTAAAGAATAAGATATGAGGTAGCCAAGAGTTTCTTAACTAAGACAAAAAAGCATTAAACATAAAATTAAAAATTAATAAATTAGAGTCACTATATTAATAAATTCTGTTCATATATAGATGCCATTTTAAAATGAAAAAACAAACCACATACAAGGAGAAAATATTTTCAAAACATAGATCTGACAAAGTACCTGTACCCAAGTGTATAAAGAGCTTCTACAAATTGACATTAAAATAATACAAACTCAATTAAAATGGACAAAGTACTTGAATAAACACTTCAAAAAAGATGACATCTAAATGATCAATAAGCATATAAAATGGTGCCCAATTTCATTACTCATCAGGTAAAAACCAAATTAAAATAATACCCCCATATTACTATATGACCACAAGAAGGATCAAAATGAAATAGTCTGAAAATGACAAGTGTTGCCAGAGAGGCAGAGCAACTGGAACTCTCTTGTGTTGCTAGTGGGATTGTAACTCTAAAAACCATTTTGGAAAACTATTGACAAGATCTACTGAAGCTGTTGTCAAAATCTAGAAGGATGGTTATCTCGAGAGAGCGATATTGACCAAAAAGGAGCACTGGAGACATTTTAGGCATTAGGGCATTCTTGGTATAGGTAGTGTATGCATATTTGCAAGAATTCATCAGATTGCATGCTTAAATTTACATATAATAAATAATGTATTATTATGCTTGAAAAAAGAACCAATGCAAATGAAATGATAGTTATATGTTCCTCTAAATTCAGAAAGCCATTTGAGTTTATTCCTCCTTTAAATCCTTCTTGTTTAAATGCAGTCATAGAGTTACCCATGACTGTGAGAAGCATGATGCTTACTTTTAAAGATCTTAGAATTCATTTATTCTTTCAACACTTATTTTTTGCGTTTCTGTTACATGGTATTTATAACAAAAGGTAAACAAATCCAATTGGGAAAATGAATCTTTTGAAAATTATTTATAAGGTTAAAAGAACCTGAATACTATATTTGAGGTCATATGAAGTTAACAAGAACTTAAAGGTTTAAGCCTAAAAGTAAGGACACAAGTGGAAGAAATTAACCAGGACTGGGGGCAGCTTTGGCTATAAGTGACTAACTTCTTAGAGTCAGCTGAGGGGCTTTTGCCCTCAATTATCTTTTTATATCCTTTATCTTCTAACATTATATATACATTTTGGAGATTCTGAAGACATTTCCAATGTTAATGATGTCTTATTGAATTTGGCAGAGCCCTTGGATTTGGATTATCTTTTTAACATGTAAGACCTTAACAAACATTTAATGTCTTAGGAGGGACTAGTATGGTATTTCCTGAGAAGAAAAGAAAAAAAAGCAGAAAATAAGCAAAGGAAATACAAGGGGAAACGTTTATTGTAAAAGTAAAGATACAAGAGGAAGGGATTAACTACGGATTGAATAAAAATTAATGGGCGCCAAAGAGAAATTTTATATAGTTCACAATTTTACCTAGCCACCGTGGCTAAATGGTTAATGGGAGAAGAGAGGCTGGATATTTTTTGTGAGTGTGTGAGGAAGATCAGCCCTGAGCTAACATCCATGCCAATCCTCCTCTTTTTGCTGAGGAAGACTGGCCCTGGGCTAACATCCATGTCGATCTTCCTCTACTTTATATGGGACGCCTCCACAGCATGGCCTGACAAGCGGTGCATCGGTGTGCTCCCGGGATCCGAACCTGGGCCGCCAGCAGTGGAGAGCGCGCTCTTAACTGCTATGCCACGGGGTGGCCCCTGGATGATATTTTAAAAGACATTGTAGCATATGTATTAGAATGGCTAAAGTTCAAAATGTTGACAACAACAAATGCTGGTGTGGCTGTGGAGTAACAGAAACTCTCGTTCATTGCTGATGGGAATGCAAAATGGTACAGGAACTTGGAAGACAGTCTGGCAATTTTTTACGAAGCTAAACATAATCTTATATATAAGGTTCAGCGATCACTCTCCCTGGTATTTACCCAAATGACTTGAAAACTTATGTCTACACAAAAACTTGAACGCAAATGTTCATAGAAGTTTTATTTGTAAATGCGAAAACTTGGAAGCCATCAAGATGCCCTTCAGCAGGTGAATAGATAACCAAACTGTGATACATTCATACAATGGAATATTATCCAGTGGAAAAGAAATGAGCTATCAAGCCACCAAAGGATATGGAAGAATCACAAAAGCTTATTGCTAAGCAAAAGAAGTCAATGTGAAAAGGCTACATACTGTATGATTCCAACTATGACGTTCTGGAGAAGGCAAAACTATGGAAACAGTAAGAAGATTAGTGTTGCAGGAGTTTGGCAGAAGTGAGGGGTGAATAGGTGGAGTGCAGGGGATTTTTAGGGCAGTGAAAGTATTTTGTAAGATATTGTAATAGTGGTTACAGGACATGATACATTTACCAAAACCCATAGAACAGTACAACACATAGAGTGAACCCTCATCTAAACTGTAGACTTTAATTAGTAATAATGCATCGATATTGTTTCATTAATTCTCATTAATATACTATACTAATTCAAGATGTTTAATAATAGGGGAAAATGCATGTATGTGTGTGTGTGGGGGCGATAAGTATAAGAACTCTCTGTACTTCCTGCGCAATTTTTCTGTAAACTTAAAACTGTTCTAAAAATAAAATCTATTAATTAAAAAAATGGAGATTATATGTTAGATATAGGGGTGAAGAAATGGGAGAAAATGGTGAATACAAAAGCAGGGAGGAAAATGTAATCTGTATTTTTGAAATTACTTTGGATAGAGGTAATAGCAGACGAGAGGGTCAGTTTTTCAGAAGATTAAATCAGTCTTTAAAGCTACTTCTGTAATAAATTTTTGATTTGCCTTTGGTTTCTGAACAATTTTATCCTACAATTGAAAAAGCCCATAGAATTGTACAACACAAAGAATAAAGAGTAAACTATAGATTTTAGTTAATAATTACGTATCAATATTGATTCATCAATTGTAATGAGCAAAAACGGTTTTTATTTTTCAAAGTAATAAGAAAAGTAAAAAGTATGTGAGTTATGATGGTCAATGTTCTAAAATGAAAGAAAAAAATAGATCTTTTTTCTTCCTAGAGTTCCTTAATGGTGTTCACAACAGTCAAGCTGATTCTTTCTGGCTCTCAAATGTTTCTGTTTCTTTATCTCCAAATGGGATAAATAATTTACTTTTTAAACCTGGGAATAATATGCTTTAAAATGATATGATAGATTGTGTTTGATTTAATTTGTAAATGAGGTATAGCAATCTAAAGAAAACCAGAGATGACAAAAATATTTCATTGAAAAACACAACACTATCAAATATGAGTGGTATGCCTAGCTATGAAGAATTCTATTTAGGGACTGATATGTCCAGACTTTGAAGATACAGCATTCCTTCTTATAAAGTGATGCAATAACTGTTTTCCCCAGCTTTCTTAATGTATAATTAACAACAAAAAAAATGGTATATATTTAAAGTGTGCAATGTGATGATTTGATAAAATGATGCAATAACTTTTAAGGGCCACCCTAACTAGGCAACAAAGCAATCTCAAACATTTTAATCAGTGTGAGGGCCTCTCTCTGTGTTGTGTCAAGTAGATATAATAAAAAAATGACACAAAGGAAGGATACACACGTGATTTATCACGTTCTCACCAGAGTATATAAGCATCCTTCTACACATGCTGACATTCACACTCTGAATCTTGCCTTCAACAGCAAACCAAATTCACCACCCCTGACACCATGAGCCCCTACAGCAACTACTATGGAGGCCTGGACTACGGCTTTGGAAGCTTCGGTGGCCTGGGCTCTGGATGTGGCCTTGGATGGGGCAGCTTTGGCAGACTGGGCTGTGGCTGTGGTTTTGGAGGCAACAAATATGGCTTCTACCGTCCATCATTCTATGGAAGATATGGATTCTCTAGCTTCTACTGAAATGCTGCCCTGGGAGCCCATCATCTGAGGCCACAGGGTGATTAACCAAATTAACCAAAATTTGAACCCAACAGGGTCACCTGGGACCAAGCCAAGATCAAAAATATTTAGCGTCTTATATTTAAGAATATCTACAATCTTATGTTTGTCTGCTTCATGTCTCCTGGTGTCCCCTATTTGCACTTTCATAACTGTGGAATTTCTCTGTTCCCTTTGCAATAAATTTTCTTAATTTGAAATGGTACATATGGCTTTCACTATTTATTTATTTAATTAAATTATGACTCTCCCTTTCACTGTATATTTTTCTCTTCTTGAGTGCTTTTAAAGAAACAGATCTGAATTTCTGACTATACCTCCCTGCAATTATCATAGCAATGTAAACAGAGTTTATGAGGATTAATCCACTTTCCACATTAGCCACCTCATTTTGTTTAGCAGTGTTAGTTTTTATTTAGAATCTTGGGCCTACTAATTTCTAGTTTAGCTGGATCTGAAAAAAAACTAGTAAACAATGTTAAATTCAAATGCTATTAAATTATTAAGATGAATTTTAAAGACTCAGACTTGCTTACCAGATATAAGAACAAATTTGTTCAGCAAGCTAACAAGATCTACCCTTTTAGTCAATCTAGTCATAGTATATCAGCCTCACATCAACTAGATCAGAGAAGTAATAGCTCAATCACTCCATGGGATGACTATACTATTTGACAGAGTACAACATAACTATTCTCTTTTCTTAATGGTTAATATAATTTATCCACAATTTAGGGGAAGGCCTTCTGTAGCTATTAAGAAAAAGAATAATCAATATAACTACTTGGCGAAGGTGTTTCACGCTCCTATATAATGTAGTATGATTATGTTATTAGATTTTGAAATTACTGCTTTTATGGATCTCTGTTGGACTTAAGGGAAATACTCCAGCACATCTTTATTTCCAGGGAAATTCTATTGCTTATCCTAGGGAGAACACAACAGAACAGATTCATCAATCCCAAAACTGATGCATATCTTGCAGAGTTAAATAGGTAGAGTGTGACACCGAAACCTGTTTGATTTATTTGTAATTTTATAGCTTCAGCTTGACTTAATGAGAATGAAATATTCAAATTATCAACTGTCTTTAATGTTTTTATTTTTTTGGTGAGGAAGATTAGCCCTGAGCTAACATTTGTTGCCAATCCCCCTCTTTTTGCTGAGGAAGATTGGCCCTGGGCTAACATCCATGCCCATCTTCCTCTACTTTATATGAGATGCCTGTCACGGTACGGTTTGATGAGCAGTGTGTATGTCCATGCCCGGGATCTGAACCTGCGAACTCTGGGTCGCCGAAGTGGAGTGAGCGAACTTAACCACTATGCCACCAGGCCAGCCCCAACTGTCTTTTATTTTTATAATGATCAATTAAAATGGAATAAGTTCTGAATAAAACAAAGAATTAAACAACACTGTGTGAGGTGGTTGAAAATTTTTAAATTAGCACCAAAAGACATTAAGCATAAAAGAAAAAGATGAATAAATAGACTTCATTATATTATAACATTCTGTTCCTATATAGACAGAATTTTAAAGTGAAAAAATATAAAATCACATACTAGGTGAAAATATTTTCAGTACATAAATCTGACAAAACACCAATACCCCAAAATGTAAAGAGCTCTTGCTAATCAACAATAAAATATTGATTAAACAGCTCATTTAAAAATGGACACAATACCTGAACAGGGACTTCTAAGTTGCTTATAAACATATGTAAAGGTGCCCAATGCCATTGCTTATCAGTTAAAACCAGATTAAAACAATATACAGATACTACTATATATCCACAAAAATGATCACATTAATAGAGTCTGAAAATGACCAGTGTGGGTAAGGATACGGAGAAACTCTCAGATTGCTGGTGGTACTGCAAATTTAACACCTGTATTGGAAAAATCATTTGGCAGAGTCTACTGAAGCTAAATATATATATAGTACATATATAGCAATTCATGTCCTATGTATACTCAAGGTAAAGGAATACCGAGGACTACAAAAAAGATGTCTATTCAAAGATACATACCAGGTTTATTTATATTAGTCAAAAAAAAAAAAAAAAAGAGAAGAAAGACAAAACTGCTCAAATATAGATTTACCAGCACAGACTAATAGATAAATTGTGCTCTTTTCATACAATGGGCTACTTTGCAGCAATAAAACCAACAAAACTAATGCTACATGCAACAACAAAGATGTATCTCACAGAGACAGTGATGTATATTCAGGGGAGAAAAAGTGCTGGTATACTGTATGATTTCATTCATGTGACATCAGAACAGGCAAACTTCCAGGGAGTAATACTAACTGGTAGGGTCAAGAGAGAAATTTGGGGAATTTGAGTGTGATGGATCTAAGTGGTCTGTGAATAAATACAAAATATCATTAATTTGTATACTTAAGATTCTGTATGCTTTCAACAACAACAGCAATAAAAGCAAATGAAATGATGTGTTATATGTTTCCCTAAAGCAAGAAAGCTATTTGAGCCAATCACCCCTTTAAATCCTCAGATGCATTCACAGAGTTATCCATGTCTACAGAAGACATGATCCTTACCTGGAAGGACCTTAGAATGCATTCATCCATTCAACACTTACTTATTGAGTTTCTACTGCATGCTAGTCATTGAACAGCAGTCAACAAGTCTGGTTGGGAAAATGCATCATTAGATAATTGCTTCTAAACTCACCAAAAGCTGAACAGTGTATTTGAAGTCATAAACGGTTAACAAGAATTTAAATGTTTAATTCAAGTTAAGGGCATATCTAGTAGGGCTTAGCCAGGATTCAGGTCAGCCTTGGGTATAGGTGATCAACATCTTGGTGTAAGCTGAAGAATTTTTTGTCTTCAATTAGTGTTTTCTTTAGTCTGTCTTTTTACATTATACCTACATTTTTGGAGATCCTGAAGATATTTCCAGAGTTAGTTTCTTACTGAATTTCACAGGGTCTTTGGAGATGACATATATTCTCAACATCTAAGATCTAAAAATATTTAACATTTAGTAGAGACTAGTTAGCTATTTTATGAAAGGAAATAAATGAACACAATTGGCAAAGAGAATACAAAGGCAAAAATATTATGATAAAATTATGATATATATATGGAAGAATTTAAGGAAGGATTGGGTAAAAATGGATGGGAGACAATGGGAAATTGTATACATATATCACTATTTCACCCAGTCCCCAACCCTAATAGGAATTGGGAAGAACTGAGGCAAAGTGACATTTGAAAATAGATTGAATGAGAGGAGAAAGGGAAGAAATGATGTCTATAATGACAGCAAGGCAGACATAATCTATATTTTTGATAGCAGTTTGGACCTTGCCAGAAAGGGAGTAGGGTGGGAAAGGAGGAATTTTGGACAGTTTTTAAGGCTGCTTATGAAATAGATTTTTGATTATTGTGATTTGCCTTTAATACAATCACGCTTCACTTAACAATGGGGATCTCTTCTGAGAAATGTGTCGTTAGGCGGTTTCATCATTGTGCAAACAACATAGAGTGTACTTACACAAACCTAGGTGTCATAGCCTACTATCCACCTAGGCTGTATGGTACTAATCTTATGGAACCACCATCGTATATACGGTTGCTCATTTACCAAAATGTTGTTACGTGGCGCATGACTGTATTTGAACAATATTGCCCCATGTTGTTAATACAAATGTTTTTTATTTTTCAAACTAGTATGCAAAATAAAAAAAAGAGATGCTTTGGATTGCTTATGATGGCCAATGTTATAAAATAATAGAAAAAGAAAGGCTGTATTTCAGTTTTTTTTCTCAAGTCTTATACTGGTGTTCACAGTGGGTGAGCTGATGCCTCCAGCCTTTCAAATGTTTCTTTAGCTTTGGAAGAGAGACTTCACTATGTGGTATTAGATGCTTTTGAAAGGACAAGATAAACTGTAGACCTTTGAATTTAATAATTCATTTCCTTTAATTGTAAATGAAGAATAACAATTCAAGGAAAGCCAGAGATGAAGCAATACTTAATTTTAAAACACAACACTACCAAGGGTGTTATGTAATATGCCTGACTATGAAAAATTCTATTTAGTTTGGTATGTCCATACTTTGAAGGTAGAGCAATTCCTTCTCATAAAAGGATGCAATATGTTTAAGGGACAGCATGACTAGACAACAATGCAAGATCAAACATTTTAATGAGTTTGAGGGCCTTTTCATGTCAGAATTGTGTCAAGTAGGGGTAACACATAGAAATACACAAAAATAGGTGGCAGGTGGTTCATCACATGTTCTGCTCAGGGTATACAATCATACCTGTGCAGTTGTTGATATTCACACTCAGGATCTTGCCTTGAACAGGAAACCAATCACTACCCCTGACACCATGAGTCGCTACGGCAACTACTTTGGAGGCCTGGGCTCTGGCTATGGCTGTGGATGTAGCAGATTCCGCAGACTGGTCTCTAGCTTTGGCTCCAGATTGGGCAGCTTCTGCAGACTGGGCCATGGAAGTGATGGATTTGGCTCTGGCTATGGGAGCTATGGATATGGCTGCTTTCACCCATCATGCCATGGAGGATACGGATTCTCTGGATTCTACTAAACTACTGCTTCAGTAAGCCAATGTCTAAAATTATAAAAGGACTTTCCAAATCTGAGCTCAATAACTGGACAACCAAGATCATGTTGGGGTTATTTGCACAAAAGTATTTAGCCTCTCAGAATTTTAGATAATTTTTCAATTTATGCCTATATCTCCATTATAATCCTAGAATCCTCTACTTTTGATTTCATAACGGATTGGATTATCTGTTCACCTTTCAATAAGACATTAAACTTGGAAACACAATATGGTTTTTGTTTTGTTCATGAAACTAGATTACATGGAATTGATGATAATTATATTCTACTCAACAGTCAATTAGAGAAGATGTCTTCTTGGCTGATAATCAATTTTTGTTCCTATACCTCACAAACATGCATACAGATAGCAAAATTGATAGATATAAGGACGAACGATTCTAGACAGAAATGAAAAAATATTTTTAAATGGTTAGTGATTTAATATTTTTCAATATTTTGCTTTTATTGAGATAATATTCAGATTTGTCAACAAAAACCAATTCCATTTTACCATATCTATATATTTATCTATGAAATATATGTGTTCTATTCAATTAAATTCACATTTCTCAATTCAGTCCAAACGCATAATGAATTCTTCCATTTGTTCAAAATTTGTTTATTTGGCTTTTTTATTGTAAGAGCAAGCAAATGGCAATAGACCAAACAATATCACTAAGCTAATTATGAAAGTAAACCACCTTTCCAAGAATTTTTGTATTTTGTGTATTCTCACCCTGTGTTTCCTACTCTTCTGCACATTTCATTTGACATCTTCGTCAAGCAGCTGACCTATAAGTCAGTGATGAATTGGGTTAAATTTTTTTTTATGAGGACATTTAATTCAAAACATTTTAGCTAAAAATTTTCAGCTAGCTTTCCTGTTTTTTTTTTTTTCCTTGTGAAGAAGATCAGCCTTGAGCTAACATCCACCAATCCTCTTCTTTCTGCTTAGGAAGACTGGCCCTGGACCAACATCCATGCCCATCTTCCTCTACTCTACATGGGACACTGCCACAGCATGGCTTGACAAGTGGTGCGTTGGTGCGCACCCAGGATCCGAACCGGTGAACCTGGGCCGACCGCATCGGAGCACGTGCACTTAACCGCTTGCGCCACCAGGCCGGCCCCTAGTTTTCCTGTATTCTGACTGTATCTTCATGGCTTGACATGGCGGTCTTCTTCACCATCATCATCATTTTAAAGAATTTTGCAATCCAACAAGGGAAAGAAACAACAAGACGTAATTATGAACTAATTATTTTTAGCTTAAGCTGATGAAACACACAGCTGAATCCAAAGAGCATTCTCATAAATCTGAATTTCATTTAAACCACTCGCCTGATAAAAATGGGCATTCAGATAATAATATAAAATTAAGATATTTTGTTTAAATTCAACAAATATGTTTGATTCAGTCAAATAGTAGCCTCATAAACTTGCCAAACTGGAACAGACATTAAATGACAGCAGGGCCCGCACCTCATCTTGCAGGTAAAAAGTCAAACAAACAAACGAACAACAAACTCAGAAAAGCAATTGGCTTTTAAAGAGTTATATTGGCTCTAGTGACAGAATCAGGACCACGACCAAGGTCTTCTGAATCTAGGCGCCATGATACATCCTCCTTTCTCAGTGTTTTCTCCCTTCTACTCAGCATCCATCAACACAGCTGAATTTATGGGGCATGTGAAAGAAGATTCCCTCTCTTAGATAGAATCACCATTTCTATAACAATTTATTGTTATGATATAGAGAATTGAAATTCTTAATTTCAACGTTAGTTTTATCTAGATTTCACCTATGTCTATATGCATATCTGTCTATATGCATACGTATATCTATATATCAAAAGATCAAAGTCGTGTTTTGAAAGGCACCGACTTATTTAGTCTACATGAAGATAAACTTGTCCAGCCATCCATTATCACCTACCCTTTCAGTCAATCCAATCTGGGTGTTTTAGAGACTCAGTGTAAATAGCAGATGAGATACAGTTGTGTGACTTTGTTATTTCACACTTAATCAGGTAATAGTTCCACAGTCTATGGGTATGGCCTTAAGGGCTAAAAAAAACAAGTTATCAATGTCATTAGATTGAGAAGCATTGTATATGACACTCCTAGTTAAACACATTATCATACTTTTGCATTCTGTTTTATGATTTAATTAATTTTTGTCTGAGTTAAGGGAAAACATTTTAAGTTTATAGCAGAAATGCCCTTAACTTCCAAATAAAAGCTATAATTTGGCCAATGGAAGATTATACTTTCACCATTTCACACATCAACACAGGATCTGAGCCTCACAATCAACTCACCGTCGTTTGCAGAAAGCTCCCAAAAACAGAATGACAAAGAATTGTCCTGTCTTTGAGTCCACTGAATTAAGAGAAAAACAAAAAACTCTCAAAAGAAATACACATTTCTCCCTTTACAAAGATAATTAGTATCCAAAGGATATTACCATTGTTCTATTTTGTTAACTCAGAAAAAAACAATAAAAAAATTTGGTTCATTTATTTCACAACTTTTTGTTCTTAATTATGTATATACATATATCACTATTTTCTTCTTTGAAAATACATAAATCAGGGCATATTTCATTATTGAGCCTTTTTTTTTAATTTGTAAAATGTATTGGTTTTTATCCATGTGAACATGGCTATCTGCATCAGAAACAAGAACTTAAATTAGCCCTTATCACAGTCAAACAACCCAGCAGACTTAACCTCATGGGATTCTTAAAACTATTAGAACTATTTGTGATTGTTTGGCTTCAAAATGACTTGTTGAGAATGAAAAATTTTGCCAACTGTTTACTTTTTCAGAATGAAAAGTAAAGATAGAATAAATTTTGATAAGGAGAAAAAGGGATTAAACACCCAAGGCAAACATTAGGTTAAATATCCCTTTAAAACCTGAAGGCCATTTGAGTCTATATTCCGTCTTAGAGAATTACCACAAGTTGTGGCAGACAGAATTCATTCTTTCATTAATTCAACAAATATTTTTTGTTTGGAAGAACAAAGAACAAATCCAGTTGGGAAAATTTACTATTGAATATGTTACAAAAACACCAGCACAAAAAGATATATGCCCCCCGATGTTCATTGCAGTATTAGTTACAATAGCCAAGACATGGAAGCAACCTAAGTGTCTATTGATGGATGAATGGGTAAAGAATATATTTATATTTATATTTATGTATATATACACATTGGAATATTATTGAGCCGTAAAAATGGAACTCTTGCCATTTGCAACAACATGGATGGATGAATGGACCTTGAGGGCGCTGTTCTAACTGAAATAAGTCAGAGAGAGAAAAACAAATATCATATGATCTCACTTATACGTGGAATCTAAAAAAAGCAAAAAAACCCCTGAGCTTACAGATGCAGAGAACAGATTGGTGGTTGCCAGAGGCACGGGGTGAAAGGTGGTTTTAATGAAGTGGGTCAAAAGGTACAAACTTCCAGTCATAAAGTAAATAAGTCATGAGATGTAATGTACAGCATGGTGACTATAGTTAACGATACCGAAAGTTGCTAAGAGGTAGATCTTAAAATCTCATCACAAGAAAAAATAATGTAACTATGTATAGTGATGGATGTTACCAGACTGATTGTGGTGATCCTTTTGCAATAGACACAAATATCAAATAATTATGTTGTACACTTGAAACTAATATAACGTTATATGTCAATTATATCTCAATAAAGAGTGTTATTTAGAAGGTCCAAAACAAAACAAAAAAAATAAAACGACGACAACAAAATAAAACAAAGTCCTCAGTAACGTCTTTAAAGTCACATAAAGTAAACATATCAGTAAAGAGCCAAGTCTAAGATAGGGTCACATTCCAGTGGGGCTTAAACTTGGGTTTGGTTTCCTGTCTTTACTGAGGGAGCTGAGAAACCCGCGCAAACGGTCTGATCAGCTTCATATCCTTGTCTCCTGCCTCAGTCATTTCACCGCCACGCATTCGTTTTTGAGGATTTTCAAGGCGTCAGGATTTTGAGAACCTGTTAAAAATATTGTATGATCGTAAGAACATAGAAATATTTTGTAGACATTTAAAACCTTAATGAATAAGTAATAACTTAAGAAAAAATGTTTGCTGATTGCCTGAGAGAAAATAAGGGGGTGGGACCCATGGAATTGGTAAGGAAAATAGAAGGACAAAAATATTAGGATAAAATGAGAGATATGAGTAGAGGGATGAAATATTGATTGGAAAAAATGGATGAAAACAAAAGACCTAGCTGGTGGAAGTATGTATTGGGAATGAATGTAGAATAAGATTTAAAAAGAGATTTGATAAGAGAAGTGATATACCGGTTTTGAAGAAGAAAAAATGTTAACTGTAAAGCATGGAGCCAAGATCATCTACATTTTTAGATAATTCTTTGGGTGTAGCCCACTCAGGAAAAATAGGTAATGGTGTAAAGAGAATATTTTTGAACAGTTTTCAGACTGATTATAAAAATGAGTTTGTTCTTTTGGATAGTTCCTCAGTTTCTAAAACAAATTTTACTATGTCAATAAACCAAAAGGATGTTTTGCGAGCTGATATATAAAATCAAAATAGTTTTCTTTTGTGTGTGTGTGTGTGTATTCAACTTGAGATATAAATTTAACATTTGAAGAATTTGATGGATTTAAGAATTTTAAACTTGATTAGTGTATTTGAATCTAGATGGAAGTAAGATACAACAATCCAAAGAATGATAAGAATATGAGAAATGAGAAAATATTTAATGAGAAAACACCATCAAATATGAATGATGCAATGTGCTTAGTAATGGAGAGTTCTATTTAAGGAATTTTTATTTTGTGACTTTGAAGACAGATTTTTTTCTCATTAAAAAAGAACGAATGTAGTGGTTCAAGGGCGTTCTAACTAGGCAGCTAAGCAAGCTCAAAAATTTTAATTAGTGTGTGCCTCTCCTGTTAGCAAACGTATTAATGAGTTGCCTCAAGTAAATGAATAATTTGGAATGACACAATAGAATGGTGGCCTATTTTGTCCCATGTTCTGCTCAGGGTATATAAGCGTACCTGTACAGATGTTGACATTCACACTCAGGATCTTGCCTTGAACAGCAAACCAACTCATCACTCCTGACACCATGAGCCACCTCAGCAACTACGACGGAGGCCTGGGCTATGGCTTTGGAGGCTTCAGTGGCCTGGGATCTGGCTGTGGCTGTGGATGTGGCAGCTTCCCCTGACTGGGCTATAGAGGCTTTGGATTTGGCTCTGGCTTTGGAAGCTACGGATATGGCTGCTCCTGCCCATCATGCTATGGAGGATATGGATTCTCTAGCTTCTACTGAACTACGCTCTAGTAATGCAAAATCTGTTACCATGAGTGGATTTGCCACAACAGCCTTCAGTCAGTGGACTGAGGTTACCCTAGGCCTATTTAGCAATCTGAGAATATCAGAGAATTTATTAATGTAAGCATGTCTGCATCATGTCTACTGGCATCCTCAGCTTGGGCACTAACAGATGATGTATGTTGAATACCAGTAAATGACCTAATTTGAAATAGAAAATATGGCTTTTTTGGTTTCATTTAACTCAATTATGTGTACATAATTAGAAATACAATACACACAATTATATATTCATGTGTACATACATATTAACATATAAAAAAGAATTCTAGTTTGAGAATTAGTAATTCAAAACAATAAAATGTTATTCTTTTTCTTTATTTTAGTCACATAACTTTCAGAATTGAATTTGACAGCAAAAAATCAACTACGGAGTTTTAAATCTATATGCATTTTAAGGAATATAATTATTTTACATTTCATATTTTATTTATTTCTATTTCTTAACGGAGTTCAAAATTTGGAACTAATCCTTTGCCTCCTTCAAAAATTTTGATTTTCTCCATTTATTTGTTTTAAAAAGGGGGGTGTTAGATGTATCTATTTATGGTTGCTAAACATCCGTATCATTAAAACTGTAACCAGAGCAAACTTTCTTTCCACAAATCTTATAATGCATGTTTCTAAATTTTTAGAGAAAGTAAACTGTTTTTCTATGAATCTTCAAATTATATATTATCTTCCTTTATTCATAATCTTCTGCTTTCATTTAGTTTGTTATGCACGTAAAATAAGACTGACCTAAAAGTCATTGATAAACTGGAAAATGAAATGTGAACTTTGTTCATTCAACTCACTGATCTCACCTGTTCTCATATGGGGACACTGTTCTTCAGCATCATCGTCATTATTATACTGAAATATTTGTAATCCAGTAAGAACAATAAACAGGTAGAAGTATTATCATGAGGCAAAACATTGTGTGGTTTCAGCTGAACAAAAGCACCATTCAATAATTTTAAACAAATTATATAAAGATAAATTTCAGTTAAACATAATCCCTTCAAAAATGACTATTTTATTGGCAGCATAAGAAATAAGGACTAGAATAGGTAAAATACTGGATTTCCTAAATTGTTTTCATTAAACTAAATGATACCTTCAGGTAATGATATGAACCTAATGATATTTGGTGTAAGCTGGACAAGCGTAATAAAAAAAGGACAAAAATGAAATCATGGAATGAAAGACTGAAAGGTACATTAAAACTCCATAATGCCACACCATAATATTGCAGGCAGACAATCTCAGAATAAGTGATTTTCCCTGACAATTAGTAGCAAAACTAGGGTCGGACTCCCGCTGTCTTAACCCTCAGGTATTCAACTATACTATGCTGACTCTCTCTTTATGTATTTTCACCTTGAATGTCATCAAATAAATCATTTTGAAAGTTCTGGCCATGGTTATAAGAAGAGCTAAATTATCACAACTGATTTTATGGAAATTGGTCCCTTTACTTAGATTAACATCTATGTTTCTTTAACATTTTTATTGTTCTGATATAGGGAATTGTACCTATCAATTTCTAGTTTGTCTGCTTTTGAATATAACTAAACAATGAGTAATGTTAAAACTCAACTCTAGGGGCTGACCAGGTGGCATAGTGGTTAAGTTCATGTGCTCCACTTCGATGGCCCAGGGTTCGTGGGTTTGGATCCTGGGCATGGACCTATGCACTGCGCATCAAGCCATGCTGTGGCAGCATCCCACATACAAAATAGAGGAAAATTGGCACAGATGTTAGTTCAGGGAAAATCTTCCTTGCAAAACAAACAACCAAATAAACAAAAAACTCAACTCTAGGTAAAACAACAACAACAAAAAACCCATCATGACCTCTTCTTTCAGTCAATGCTATCTAGGGGTTGTACGTAGCATCGCATAGGCTGAGCTGCAGAAACAGAGCCAAGCTGTTCCAGTAAAGAATTAGACTAGGTAGTTTGACCCAGTAGAACAAGATTTCTATTTTCCTTTCATTTGCATTAATATCTCCAGGGACAGGTTCCATGGGGCTGACAAGCAGTAATCAATACAATTATTACTACTGTTGACATTCTTAGTACAATCAATATTATCATAATTTTGTTCTGTTTAAGGTTGTATTGATCTGTACCTGAGGTGAGAGAAAATGTTTTGAGTTTATAACAAAATTCTGCTTTACTTCCCGAGAATATGTGAGAACATTTTTCATTCCTCCAGCAATCAACATGAATAGAAACCTGGGTCATGAGTTAAAACTTTTTTAAAAATAACAATGATCCAAATCTGCTTTTGACCCACTGAATGGACAGAAAAATAATAACCCTCCAAAGAAATTCCAATGTGACTTTGTCGTTTGTGCATATAGGGAAAAAAAACAGTTTTTTTCCATATTTTTCAAACTGTTTTTTCTTGTTTTTACAGCTAATGGACATTTATAAGGGATGAATACCACAGTCATGTGTTTTCTTCTTTGAAAACACATTTAGCATTTATTGTTATTGAAATTTTTCACATGTATCTAATATTATTTCTATCTATAGAGACAGTGTTATGCATTTAAAAAAAATTGCCTTTAGTCATGGTCACATGTTCTGACAGAGCTGTATGAGAAGAGTGTGAAATACTTAATGCTATGTAATTTATTCATACTTCTAAATGATTCACTAAAAATTAAAATATTCATTTTATCAATTGGTGATTTGCTGAAATGAGGAATAAAATTGGCATGAAGTTTGGTTAGAGTAGTATGAAGATGAAAGGCTACTATTGGGTTAAATGCCACTCTGAAACCAGAAAGCCTGCTGGAACTCATGTCAACCTTAAAACATTTCTTAGAATAGCCAATGAGTTGCTCAAGTTATGATATGCATGATCCTTGTTTTAATGTCAAAGTCATATGATTCTTTCAAAAAATATTGTGGAGCACCAACAAAATGCTAGGTTTTGTTTAGATACTGTCAGGTCAGTGAACAAATCCACTGAAAAAAATGTGTCATCCAAATATGACATAAATCTAGGCAAAAGCTTAGCAATATGGTTCAAATCATATAGCACAAGTTTCTTGCATCCCAAGTTTCAAGATATGGGCACATTTTCACAGGGCTTAATCAGATATGGGTCAGCTTTGGGTATTGATAACCGACCCTCTGGGCTGAGATGAGGGACTCTGGGAATACCAGGCCAACTGTCTCCAAAGAGTGTCTCCTTATTCTCTGTTCTTTTTTTACAGTTGTGCTATACATTTAGAGAATTTGTTAAGTATTCCAGTTTGTATAATATTTTTTAAAATTTCAGATAATTTTAGGAGCTGAAATGTGTTTTAAACAAGTAAAATGTTATCAATATCTTAGAAAGCTCTAGTTCGTATCTTAGGAAAGATGAGTTAGAAATTGCCTGAAAACAAAAAATGGGCAGAGACTAGGCAAAGAGAAGACAGGGGCAAATGTATTATACTGACTATGACCATCTAGATGGAAGGAATCCAGTGTAGATTTGAGTATATAGGTTGGAGCCCAAACCTTTTTACCTACTTCACACTTTTTCCTGGATGTAGTAATGAATTATGAAGGAAGGAAGTTGGGTGAAATTTGAAGTGAGATCTGAAAAAGATATGATAGATGGATAAATGATGGAGGGTAGAGAAAGAGAGAAAAATGGTGTATGGAGGCAAGTATAACCTGCATTTATGGTAGCAGTGAGACTAGAACTTATTCTGGAGAGAGAGCCCAGCATACACAAAGAGAGCCGTGGGAAGGCTTCCCATGAGGATTTTTGATCACTGTGATGGTCTCTCTACTTCTGACTCCAATTCTGCTATGTTTTTAAACCAAAACAAGTACGGTGCTGTGTAAAGCCAAAAATAAATCTGTCGATTGTACGTGGTCAAAGTTCTAAAACTCTAGAAATCAGGTGAGCTTTTGTTGTTGTTGTTTTCTGCTATACACAGAAGGTGAACCATATCTTTCTTAATTTAAGGTGTCCTATAAAGAGAGGTGTAACCTTTGCTTCCCATGCTGCAAAATATGTGTCTTTTGAAGAAACTGATAAATTTAAGAGCGTTGACTTTGATTATTTCTCAGTATTTTGTAGAATCAATTACAACCACTCTCAAATACCTGTGATGAGAAGATATTTAATTAGAAATTCAACAATATTTAATGTAACTGATGTTAAGTGACTGGTCATAAAGAATTCTGTTTAGGGTTTGGTATGCCTATAGTTTGGAGAAACAGCAATTCATTATAACAAAATTAAAGCAACCATCTCAGGAACAACCTCACTAGGTGGCCAAGCAGGTTCGGACATTCTTAATGAGCGTGATAAGGGGACCATAGATTAATGAGTTGTCTTAGGGAAGGGTAACTCATGGAATGACACCAAAGGAGGGGCACGTGTTTTACCGCATTCTCTGCTCAGGGTATATAAGCATACCTGTACAGATGTCGACGTTCACACTCAGGATCTTGCCTTGAACAGCAAACCTGTTCTCATCACCCCTGACACCATGAGCCACCTCAGCAACTATTACGGAGGCCTGGGCTATGGCTTTGGAGGCTTCAGTGGCCTGGGCTCTGGCTATGGCTGCGGATGTGGCAGCTTCCCCAGACTGGACTATGGAGGCTTCGGATTTGGCTCTGGCTTCGGAAGCCTTGGATATGGCTGCTCCCGCCCATCAGGCTGTGGAGGATATGGATTCTCTAGCTTCTACTGAAAACTTGCTGAAATTGGATGTAGAGGGAAAACCTCCAGATTTCTTTGGTCTTATCGTGTGCTTTCATTCCCAAAACATCTATCTTATTTTCTCCAGGATCGATTGACAGCTATTTATCAACGGTTAAACTGCTTCTATGAATATTTGGTGCCTTTTTACCTCCAGAACCTACCATCTAAATGCATATTCAATATGTACAACCATTCTAGTTTGATATCCTCATTTTGGTTTAGTTTTCTTGCCACCATTACTATGATGTCACCTTTCTGGCAAGAGTCTAGAGAAAACTTGCATTTTACTTTTGTCTAATAAATTGATTACTCACCATATAGTTTTGTTATTTTTGATGTTTTTATTTTTATTATTTTAACATCTTCTTTTGCAACTCATATAAAATTTTACTTATGAAGCAGAGAGTCTGTGGCTATGTGGCGTAGTATGATGCAAATGTTTCTAGTTCCCCATATTGTATAAGCTTGAGCACATATAGGGTGTCATATTAACACTAAATGAAAATAAGTTCCCCCTGTCTACTTAGGATATCAGCCCCGTCAAATGTCCCTCAAGTGTTCATGGAATCACGAAGAATTATGTCATTCTCATACGTACATTCAAGTACATTCTTCAGCGTGACATTACTGTTGGCTGAATATCTTCTTTTTTAAAAAACAATATTTTTTAGAGTAATTTTAGGTTCACAGAATAATTGAGAGGAAGATATTGAGATTTCCCATATACTCTCTGCTCCCACACACCCACAGCCTCTCTCACTATCAACATCCTCCACCAGGGTGGTGCATTGATTACAATTGATGAACCTACATTGACACGTCATAATCACCCAAAGTCCACAGTTTACCTTAAGGTTCATTTTTGGTGTTGTACATTTGATGGTTTTGGACAAATATACAATGATATGTGTCCATCATTATAACATTGTACAGAGTATTTTTACTGTCCTAAATATCTTCTATGCTCTTCTTATACATCTGTTCCCCTGCCGAATCTCTTTTTGGTATCACTGATCTGGCCAACCATGCTTTTGCTTTTTTCCAACCTTTGTTTTGGAGCAGGGGAGGAGAATGGGAAGTATCACTCATTTCCTGGGCAGGAACTACACTTCTATAGTTGGCATCTACTGAGGGACCTTGTCCCTTATAAGGCTGATCCACCTACCAGTGCCATGATGCACTGGAACCTAGCGGTACAGTGTTCTATGGAAAATAGGGGTGGGGGGGCCTTTTCTGATTTCTTTTTGTACTCTATTAGAGGGCTCTTAATAATCTATAGATCTTCTAATGAATAGATGATGGTACAAAGTCAAACCTTAGTAACACACAAGATGCTTTACTGATAAGAGTCTCTCGTGGTTATCAACTCTGGCTCCATTACTCAGTCAAGGTCAAGGAACCTGGCTCTTTCTTCCTTCAAGATTTATTCTCTCTCAGAAAAATTTTTCAGTCTCTCCAGAGTGACTTTCCTTTAGGCTTATTCCATCAGTTCACCGCTTGGAACAAGCCTCTTGGAACAACAATGAACACAGACTGATTCCCCCTCTAGAAACTCACTCAGCTAACTTTCAAAGTGGCCCAGAGCAGCCTGTTTCAACAGTTTGTCCAACATGGCCAGACATGTGTGAACCAGTTAAATTCATCCTTGGACCCCTACTACTTACCTCTTGAGAAATTCTTATTATTTTTCTGTAAACCTAAAGAAGGAATATTACTATATGAACAATTTCCCACAGAAAAACCATTACCTACAATGTAGTTTAGATTTCAATTCAGAAAACCAAAAAGAGAAGCAAAAGGAAAGGAAAAAAAGAGAGAAGAATTCATAGATCAAGGGCCTGGTGACTTACATAGAGTATGCCTTACATGTTTTTGTGAGGATGGCATGAGAACCAGAGTGAATACATGCCCAAGTGCTATTAAACTGGAAAGCATGCATTCAAAGAATCTCCAGCAGATCCTCTTTGCATGCATTTAGTCTTGCTAGTGATACATAAATCTTAGTATGTTCTAAATCCCTGGGATAAAACAGAAGAGTTCTTGAGATAATTACTCTATGCTTTAACCAAAAAGTGCAGTGAAATGATCCCTGTAGATTAATAATAATGATAATGGTAGTTACTATGCTGTATGGTTTACATCTTGGATTTTTCATTTTCCATCGTCTAAGATTTAACAATATGTGAACTGATTTGAGCATTTACATATGCTCTATAAGGACTGTAAATATATATAAAGCTTGCCCTGATGAACATATAAAAAGATTTTGAGCCTTTTAGAGAACCATTACTTAGAATATATAATATGTGATTGCTCAACACAATTGTCTCCAGAGAGACAGTATACCCTACTAAGTATGACCTCGTACCATACCTATTAGGTTTAAATGCTGGCCTTATTTGAAGGTCTTTTCGATTTCTGATTTGAACTGTCCAGATGCTATTAAATTTGATTTGTGCTCAAACATAATTAGTGAATCTCCTGAGTGTCACGGCTTTTAGAAGCATATTGCAAAAGCTATGGTTATGTTCTTGCTTAGACTGGTAAAGAATTGGAAGCTGGGAATGTGAAACACGTTGCTAAATTGAGGTCACTAAATAGTCCTTTTGGGAAAACTTTTGTTTACATTTATTATATCAGTAAGATTTTAGAATGTACATTTCTTCTGAATATAAGTAGGGGGGAAATCTCCTGATAAAAGATGTGCGTGCTGGGGCCGGCCCGGTGGCGCAGGCGGTTAAGTGCGCACGTTCTGCTGCAGCGGCCTGGGGTTCCCGGGTTCGGATCCCGGGTGCACAGCAACGCACTGCGTGGCAAGCCATGCGGTGGCAGCATCCCATATAAAGTGGAGGAAGATGGGCACAGATGTTAGCCCAGGACCAGTCTTCCTCAGCAAACAAAGGGGAGGATTGGCAGATGTTAGCACAGGGCTGATCTCCTCACAAAAAAAAAAGAAAAAAAAAAAAAGATGTATGTCCTAACTTTGAAAAAGGCATAATAGTGTTAGGTGTACCCCCGGTATACTAATGAACAGAGATTGCATAATTTAGGATCCAGGATTAATATTAAAAGATAGAATTGGAGGGAGAATAATGCCTTGAAACATGGATACAAAAAGTAAAATTTCTTACCTCCACTGAGAAGTGTTTTAGAGATATAATCATAATCACATCTCATTACTGAACTCAAATTGGTCATAGGCAATTTAATGATAAAAATCAATGTAAAAACCCTTTAATTAATGAAAAATTGTCTATTAATATGAAAGAGTAGTTTAGTAAATATTTTATCATATATGTGCATAGGATAAAAATTCAGTATACCTGATCAATTTTCAAAGTCTGAATAAAAGGATTTTTAAAATATTTTCGACAAATGTAATTGCTGTTCTCCAAAATATGGAGGACAGGGGCAAAGCTATGGCTCTATCTATGGCTCTAGCTATGAACTTGGAGATTCTGAGGCTTAATATTGTTATATATTTAGTTATGTTTCTGCCAAGCACCTTGATATGGGCTATAGAAACCCAGAGCACATGGATTCTATTGTCCAATTGGTTGATAATGGCACCATGTTCCATACAGTTACTCAGGTCAGAATTTGTAGAGGCTTTCTATGTCTCTTCACTCATCTCTATAGCCAATTGGTAACTGTTTTGTACTACATTCTTAATGTATATATCTCACTTTACCCAGTTTTTAAAGCCCATAGTCATCATTTGTCACTTAGACTATGGCTATATCTTCTCATCTATTTTTATCTGGTTTCTAGGACTCAAACCCTCCCCTTATCCTTTAGTCCCTTTGTTAAAGGCCTTTTGTTTAAAATGGCTCCTTATGTGTCTTGGGATGACACAAAATGCCATTATAGAGAAAACAATGCAGCTCTCAATGTGCTGATGTAGAAAAAGTCTAAGATAATTCAGTTAAAAATCTATTTGCAGAAGAGCAGGGACCATAGAGTTTGTCCCCCAGATATGAAGCTCAATAAACACTGACTGAATTAATATGTGTAATTACCTAAATAATCCATAATCTTTCTCAAATATTTGTCTTTATCCTAGCTGTTCCCTCACCTCAGATAGTATGCTCTTCACTGTTCATAATGAGATCCTACCCATCTTCAAAAATCAACATAATTATTATCTCTGTTGGGATGCCTTCCCTTATCCAACAAGGCACCTGACAGCATCAGGTACAAATGCCACTTCCTGACTACCTTTTTGGATCTGGTCCCTTATACAACTTTTTCCTTATAGCGCTTATCACCAATGGGTGTTATATATTTGCTTCTTTATTCACCTAGTGTGTGTCTTCCCCAGGAAATGTAAACTCCATATGGGCAAAGACTCAATCTTTTTAACTTACTGCTGAATCTTCAGTGCCTAGAGCAATGCCTGATCTATAGAAAGTATTTCATAAAATATATACCAAGTAAATCTATGATAGCACCAATCGATTAATTATTTATTTATATACCACATTTTCCATTAAATTAGGAATCCTTTTATTATAATAATATGATTCTATTCATGAAATTGAAAAAAATAGCTTTTATTTTCATTTTAAACATCATGCTTTATTCATCTTTTGTATAGATATTTACTAACCATTTATCATATGCTAGACATTCTGCTTGATACAAAGGCATAACCATAAGCCAACATCAATGTAACTAATAATAACTTTCATTTAGTGTGTACTTACTTTACCTGACATTATCACACCTAAACTTCAGAATTTAAGAGATAGATATTCAGACGTAAAAGCAGAAATTGACAGTAACACAATGATAGTAGGAGACTTTAACACTCCACATACATCAATGGATAGATCATCCAGACAGAAGATCAATAAGGAAACATTGGCCTTAAACGACACATTAGATCAGATGGACTTAGTAGATATATACAGAACATTCCATCCAAAAACTGCAGAATACACATTCTTTTTGAATACATATGGAACATTCTCCAGAATAGATCACATATGAGGCCACAAAACAAATCTCAATTAATTTAAGAAGACTGAAATAATATCAAGCGTCTTTTCTGACCACAACAGTATGAAACCAGAAATCAACCACCAAAAGAAAATGGGAAAAGCCACAAATATGTGGAGATTAAACAAAATGCTGCTAAACAACTATTGAGTCAATGAAGAAATCAAATGAGAAATCAACAAATACCTGGAGACAAATGAAAATGAAAATGCTGCATACCAAAATCTGTGGGATACAGCAAAAGCGGTACTAAGAGGAAAATTTAGCAATAAAGGCCTACCTGAAAAAACTCAAATAAAAAATCTAACAATACACCTAAAGGAACTGGGAAAAGAAGAACAAACGAAGCCCAAATCAGTAAAGGAAGGGAATAATAAAAATCAGAGAGAAAATAAATGAAATAGAGACCAAAAAGACAATTGAAAAGATCAATGAAACTAAGAGCTGGTTCTTTGAAAAGATAAACAAAATTGACAAATTTTTTAGTTAGACTGGCCAAGAAAAAAAGAAGGCTCAAATAAATAAAGTCAGAAATGAAAGAGAAGAAATTACAACAGACACCACAGAAATATGAAAGATTATCAGAGAATACTGTGAACAGCTATACACCAACAAATTGGATAAGATAGAAGAAATGGATAAATTCTTAGAATTATACAACCTTCTAAAACTGAATCAGGAAAAGAGAATCTGAATAGACCAATCACTAGTAAGGAGATCAAAACAGTAATCAAAAAGATCCCCCAAAACAAAAGTTCACAACCAGATGGCTTCCCCAGTGAATTCTACCAAATATTCAAAGAAGATTTAATACTTATCCTTCTTGAACTGTCCCCAAAATTGAAGAGGATGGGAAGCTTCCTAACTCATTCTATGAGGCAACATTACCCTGATGCCAAGACGAGACAAAGACAACACAAAAAAGAAAATTACAGGCCAATATCACTGATAAACATCAATGCAAAAATTCTCAACAAAATATTAGCAATTCAAATACAATAATACATTACAAAGATCATACACTATGATCAAGTGGGATTTATTCCAGCTATGCAGGGATGGTTCAATATCTGCAAACCAATCAGGATGATACACCACATTGATAAAATAAAGAATAAAAATCACACAATCATCTCGATAGATGCAGAGAAAGCACTTGACAAGATACAGCATTTATTTATGATAAAAACTCTGAATAAAATGGGTATAGAAGGAAAGTACCTCAACATGATAAAGGTCATATGTGACAAACCTACAGCTTGCATCATACTCACTAGTGAAAAACTGAAAGCTATCCCTCTAAGAACAAGAACAAGAAATGATGCCCACTTTCACCACTCTTATTTAACATAGTATTGGAAGGTCTAGCCAGAGCAATCAGATAAGAAAAAGAAATAACAAGGATCCAAATTGGAAAGAAAGAAGTAAAACCACCACTATTTGCAGATGACATGATTTTATATATAGAAAACCCTCAAGAATCCACCAAAAAACTACTAGAAATGATAAATGGATATAGTAAAGTAGCCAGGTGCAAAAACAATGTACAAAAATTGGTTGTATTTTTATACACTAATAATGAAATAGCAAAAAGAGAAAACAAGAATACAATCCCATTTACAATTGCAACAAAAAGAATAAAATGTCTAGGAATAAATTTTACCATAGAAGTGAAAGATCTGTACACTAAAACTTTAAAACATTTTTGAAAGAAATCAAAGAAGACACAAAGAAATGGAAAGCTATTCCATGCTCATGGATTAGAAGAATTAACATAGTTAAAATGTCCACACTTCCTAAAGTAATATACAGATTTAATGCAATCTCTAACAAGGTCCCAATGACATTTTTCACAGAAATAGAACAAAGAATCCTAAAATTTAAATGAAACAGGAGAAGAGCCTGAAGAGCAAAAGCAATCCTGAGAAAAAAGAATAAAGCTTGGAGTATCACACTCCCCGATTTCAAAATATAGCACAGAGCTATAGTAACCAAAGCAGCATGATACTGCACAAAAACAGACACACAGATCAATGGAACACAATTGAGAGCCCAGAAATAAACCCACACATCTATGGACAGCTAATTTTCGACAAAGGAGCCAAGAACATACAATGGAGAAAGGACAGTCTCTTCAATAAATGGTGTTGTGAAAACTGGACAACTACATGCAAAAAAATGAAAATAGACCACTATCTTACACCAGACACAAAAATTGACTCACAATTGGTTAAAGACTTTAATGTAAGACCTGAAACCATAAAACTCATAGAAGAAAACATAGACAGTATTCTGTTTGACATTGGCCTTAGCAGTATCTTTTCAGATATCATGTCTCCTCAGACAAGGGAAACAAAAGAAAAAATAAACAAATGGGATTTGGGATTTGGGATTACACCAAATTAAAAAGCTTCTGCACTGCAAAGGAAACCATCAACAAAATGAAAAGACAAACTACCAACTGAGAGAAAATATTTGCAAATCATATATCCGATAAGGGATTAATATCCAAAATATATAAAGAACTTATACAACTCAACCACAAAAAACCAAACAATCCAGTTAAAAAATGGACAGAGGATCTGAACAGACATTCTTCCAAAGAAGATATACAGATGACCAACAGGCATATGAAAAGATGTTCAACATCACTAATTATTTGGAAATGCAAATAAAAACAACAATGAGATATCACTCCATGCCCGTAGGAATGGCTATTATTAAAAGGACAGGAAATAAGTGTTGGAGAGGATGTGGAGAAAAGGGTACTCTCATTCACTGCTGGTGGGAATGTAAACTGGTCCAGCCACTATGGAAAACAGCATGGAGATTCCTCAAAAAATTAAAAATAAAACTACCATATTATCCAGCTATTCTACTTCTGGGTATTTATCCAAAGAACATGTAAGCACTAATTTAAAAAGATATGTACCCCTATCTTCATTGCAGCATTATTCACAATAGCTAAGACTTGGAAACAACCTAAGTGCCCATCAATGGATGAATGGATAAAGAAGATGTGGTATATATATACAATGGAAGTCTACTCAGCAATAAAAAAAGATGACATCTTGCCACTTGAGACAACATGGGTGGACCTTGAAGGCATTACGCTAAGAGAAATAAGTCAGATGGAGAAAGCCAAATACCATATTATTTCACTCTATATGTGGAAGATAAAAAACAACAAGAACAACAACAACAAACAAACACATAGACACAGAGAATAGATTGGTAGTTACCACAGGGGAAGGAGGGAGCAGCGAGGACAAAAGGGGTAAAAGGGCACATGTGTATGGTGATAGGTGGCAATTATACTTTGAGTGGTGAACATGATGTAATCTACAAAGAAATTGAAATATAATGATGTACACCTGAAATTTATATAATGTTATAAACCAACGTTGCCTCAATTAAAAAAAAAAAGAGATAGCTATTGTTATTCCAGTGAAATAGGTGAAGAAATTATAGTTTGGAGATCTTAAATTACTTATTCCAAATCACACAAAAATGAGTTATGAGATAATAATACCCAATGATAAATTAAAAAGTAAAGAATTTTCAACCTAAGCACAAGTTCGTGTACCTAAGCACACGTAACAAAGATGATTATAAGAATTCTTGGGCCAGCCCCGGTGGCCTAGTGATTAAGTTCAGTGTGCTCCACTTCAGTGGCTGGGTTTGGTTCCTGGGCACGGACCTACACCACTCTTTTGTCAATGGCCCTACTGTGGTGGGGCCTCACATACAAAAAGAGGAAGTTTGGCAGTGAATGTTAGCTCAGGTTGAATCTTCCTCAGGAAAAAAAAAAAAAGACTTCTACTTGCATGCTACCTTGACATTGCTGCATGACAACCACAAACCTCAGTGGTATTTTTAATTGGTTTAATGCTTATCCATCTGAGAGCTGGGGGAAATGAGATGGCCTTGCTGCCGTCACTAGCATGACTGGGAGTTGGCTGCTTGTTGGTGTGGGTAAGTGGGTGATTGGCTCTGTTCCACATGTTTCTCATTCTCCAACAGGCTAGACCAGATGTGTTCTGATAGAGACGGCAGGCGTATGATAGCTAAATAGCTACCTGCAAGGATATTGGACATTCACACCCAGAACTGATACACTATTAATTCTGTCTCATTTTATTTGTCAGAGCATGTTATACAGCTGAGCCAAGATCAGAATGGGAGAACACTACACAGTCATAAGGCAAAGAGAGTAGATGAGGGAAGGGGCCAAGCTTTGCATTCTATCAAAGACCCCATTGCCTATCCTTTCCTTTGAGAAATTATTTTTCTGAGGTAGTGTCACCTGCTGAAAGCAATCAATGATCTTGTCTCCGCAAGCTGATGACTCCCAAATCTATATCACTAATCTATAGCAATGCCAGATAAAATACAGGACAACCTGCAAAATTTGAATTTCCAATAAACAAAAAATATGTTTGTAAAATAAGAATGTGCAAAATATCACATGGAACATACTTATACTAAAAAAAATTCATTTGTCTGAAATTCAAATTTAACTGGCACTGCGTATTTTTATTTGTACAATATGGTATCCCTCCCAATCTAGCCTTTCTTCTGATATTTTCCTCCTTGAGGAATGTTTCAAAATATGTGTCTACATAGGCAACTGAATCTCATCATATTCTGACTAATAGAATATTCTTCTCACACATGTACACTTTCTGCCTCCAGACCCTCCATTCTGGCATTTACATCCATCTAATATGCCAAGATTGAAAAATCATTCATGAAAATAATTCTCAATTTTTCTCCTCTCGTCATTTATTGATTACTAATTCTCCTTAATTCTGCCGTTTAAATCTTCCTCAAAGAGGTCCCATGTTCTTCACTACCAATTCTCCTTCCCTATTTCAAGTCTATTTATCAAGACTTTTTATCTCTTCAAGTCTTTTTATCTCTTCATCACAATATTCGCTAAGAAGGCTTTGTAACTCAACTTTTACTCCATTCGCATCTTAAGAATCCATTCTCCTTCATGTCCATCTTATTGTTAGAAGCCCAAAGTTTGAAGTCAGACTGCAATATCAATGTTGATTAACTCTATGTCCTTGGGCAATTTATTTTGCCTTATTAACTCTTCTTTTTGTTATCTGCAAACTGAAGATAATTTTATTGTTTTCCCTGTAATGTGATGAACATTAAATGATCTAATGTTTGTAGAACACAGAGTAAACGATAGACCCAGAGTAAACAATAGACATTAGCTATTACTATTATTATTACCTTAAAACTTTTATCTCCTTATCATACCTTTTTTTCCCTATTTAATTCCATAGAAACACCTTCTCATCCTGTAAGGCCTAGCATGTAAAAACTACTCTTACATCATGGTCCAAGAAACAAAGTATGTCCTCAACTATACTCGTTTCACACATTTTCTTTTTTCCACAATAACCCTTATTCTATAACGTGATGTTTCTTAACTTTCTCCCCTGCTCAATAGTGAGCTCCTTCATCTAAGTCTAGATTTACTCAACTTTAATGAATTTACATTGAAATTCATTACAGACTCATAGGATGAAAAGTTTTACTTTCTTATTTCCCTCATGGCTGAAACACTAGATGGCTATTAAACTTTATATGATCTTATTATAAGTTGAATTTCTTTTATGCTATATTTTTATGTTAAAATTATAACTGAAATAATTTTCTAAAAAGATTTAAACAGCCCACATGACACACTGAATTGCTTCCTAGGCAGATAATAAATGCACAATGCAAGTACAATAAATTATTAGAACCCTCATTCCAACAGTCATTTGTACCAGATGAAGAGGCCAAAACCCGTGTTCTCTCTACCAGTCTACTTCAACGCTCTTCAACCTGCACTATTTAACAAGCAAAGATGGAGTTAAAGGAAAGCTCGCCAAGCCAATATCACTGTCTTCATCTTGTATTTTTCTTCCAGAAGTAAAGAATGTGAGGAGAAATAGGATATATCTGACATGGTTCTTGATTGAAAGAGATGGAAATGACGAAAAGAAGAAATTTAACGAGAATGTGGGTAACTCAAAGAGCCTGTTGGTAAGCTGGGAGATTGGGTTGACAAGCTATACAAGACCCAAGGATGTAAAGACCGCTGGAATAGAAACCAAGCCAATGTTACAATAGCCTTGTTACAATATCACGTTTTCCATTATAGTCGTGGTTGCTTCCAGCCACTATTACAGTTGCTTGCTGCTTCTTCCGGACACTGCTGGTGCCATTCTTTCTGCTTGGGATACCACAACTCTGGATGAATTCTGAGTTATCCTTTTGTCTTTGCTTCACTTTCTCAAAGATCCAAGAGTAGGTGGGATCCTTCCTAATTCATGTATCTAAGATGTCAGAGTCTGTATTGAGAGTCACAATACTTCCTCCTTCTTCTGGAACAAGGCTTAGCTACTAAGTAGCTCCTCACCCCCCAGAAAAGGAATAAATGTCAATGACAGAACTAATTTAAAGTGAACCTACACAGTTTCTTTTATACCAGATTTAGCCCAGAATAAAAATAAGTACACAGTCCTCCTAGCTAAGTGATATAAGCTGATTCATCCCTCAGTAATACCCCCTGTGATGGCTGGTTTTATGTGTCAGCTTGGTTGGGCTATAGTACCAATGATTTAATCAAATACGAATCTAGGCATTGCTGTGTGTTGTGTCCCGATAGAGATCACCAATGTTGTGGTTGGACTGGTCCTTGTGGTTCTTATTACGATTACAAGATACCTTTCAACACTAACCATCAGAAAACTTTGAAAAAAATAAAGGTTTATTACTTACAGAACCTGGAAATTAAACAGCTCACTTGCAGCCACACAGAGCGGTTGCGGGTGGAGAGAAAGAGAGCATGCATGGGCCTGGGGTTCTGCTTTTATTGGGGTTCAGAGGGGCGGTCTAAGTTTTTGTAGGCTTATTATTTATTAGTGAATTTAAAAGATAAGAGTCAGAATTTAAAGCACAAGAAGAGAAAAAACAAGTGGCCTAAATGGTCAGCTATTGAAATCAACCAAGATCTTTCAAACAAAGGAGCCTCAGCAGGGGCAGGTGGCCTGGCTCTTTATCTAGTCTTGTGGCTGGCAGCGTGTTTGTTCAATACAGCAGTCTTTGAAGTGGATGCCTCTTTGAAGTGCATGCCTCCTCCACAATCAAAGCTTAAATCAGCCACTGGCATTACAAAAAAAAAAAAAAGAAAAACTGTCAGGGTTTACACTGTGAGAGTATTTTGGAGATGTGGGTAACATCTACATTCAGTTCACTTTAAGCAATGTGTGTGGATCTAATCCAATCATTTGGAGGCCTTAAGCAAAAACTGAGGTTTCCCAAAGGATTTCTGGCTCAAGACTGCAGCATCAACTCCTGCCTGAATTTTCAGCTTGCCATCCTCTCCTTCCCTTTTGAGATTTGCTAGCCCCAACAATCATGTGAGCCAATTCCTTAAAACAAATCTTTTTATGTATTTATATATATATATATATAAAAATAGATACACTATATATCTCTCTCCATATATAACTGTATATACTGTATATACAATATAGTATTGTAGACTATACAATATTTACTATACAACTATATGTACTACTATATATAGTATATACAATTGTATAGTATGAATAGTTGTATATACTACTATATAGTAGTATATATAGTTGTATAGTAAAAATACTACTATACAGTAGTACATATTTGAACATACTGTAGTACATAGTAGATACATAATGTATATATACATATACACATTAAGTATATAATATACATATTACAATAGTATATGTGTGTGTATATGTATATAATTGATTCAGTTTATCTGGAGACCCTAACTGATACACCTCCCAAACAATCCTTCCAGTTTTCTATAGGTGATAAAAATTCCCCTAAGTCAAATCAAATCACCACTTAGCACTTAGGATTATGACTTGTGATCATGGTTAGAATGGTAAATTCATTTCCTGGGGGTTGAGAGGAGGACAGACTGTATATTACCCCCAAAATTGTGTCCCTGGCACACCAGACACGAAAATGTTGGGAGAAAAAGGGAATAGGAGAAGGAGAAAATGGAGAGACAAATCTGGAGCAAGAGATGTGTCAAGAGGGCAGGCTCACAGGGAGTGACACAGTGAGAGACTTAGAACCCAGGAAAGGGCACGTGGTGAGTGAGCTCCTAAGAATAGATGCGACGGGGGTGAGGAGCAGAGACCAAAAGGAAATGGATAAGAAGTAACCAAAGATCAACCACCTCTACAAAAATGATGCCTCAAGCTTTTAGGTGATCTAAGTGTGTTATAGAAAACACCATCAAGAAGTGTCTGTCTCATTTCCTTTCTGGAGGGTTCCTCTAAATCAGCAGCGCAGGCAAGTGGAAAGTACATAGGCTCTTGAGTCTGCTTACCTAAGTTCAAATCCAACTTACGTACTTAACAGCTGTGATCCCTTTGAGCATGTTATTACTTAAGCTCTCTAAACCATCTATGAAATGAGAGTAATAATAGTATCTACCTCACAGGATGATTGTATTAAATAAATTAATACATCTAAAGTTCCCAGCACACAATATATTTGAATAAACACTTATTATTCTTACTATTATTATTACTAAATTGAAAGATGAGTCAGTCTCAGGGACTCAGTTGAAGTGATAATCCTTTAATAGAGATTGGTTTTGAATAATGGTGGACAGATCATGACATTTACATAAAATATCTCCTTTCAGAGAATGTCAGAATCAGACACATATAATTAGTGAGCCAAAATAATCTTTTGAAATACAGTTGGGGATTGTCTCATATCATGGAGTAAGTTTATGGGAATCTCAACCAGGGCAAGATAAAAGCCAAGGCTTTGAGGGTGAAAAAATTACCTTTAATAAGCGCAAAGTTGATTAAAGGAATACTAAATTAAAACATGTTAACATGGAGGAGTTCCTCCCTTGTTAGAATCAAGGGAATATTAAAGGGTTTTGGGTGCTCATACACCATTTGAGATATAAAGGCTGCAGGCTTTACCAGCCCCACTTCTGAGGATTTGTAAAGTCACTGCTTAGAGAATGACATTTAAGCTCAAATAACTCGGCTTTTACTACCCAACTGAATTCATTCCTGTAACAGAGTAAGCTGTGGTCATTGACAATCCAGGCTTCCACACCTTTGTGATGAGTATGGTGATGTCAGTGGTTTAAGTCACCATTCTCATTTTGGCTGTGGAGATGAGGACTTTAGAACACAGAGTAAAAATAATATTCTGGCCTCTGTCTGGCCATGGAAGGTATATGTTCTCAGTAATCAATTCAACACCCATTAACGGGATACTCACATTCTGCATTCATTGAGTTAATATCATCTTTGTCCCACCACTGGGGCCTATTTTGATCATTTGCAGAGGATCTTTAAAGTATGACATTTTTTTCCCAAATCATTTCCATGAGTGACTAGTTCAGTATTTAATTGTTGTAGAATAAATCTTAACTTTGATACCTTACATGTCGCATTGTAATCTTCCAGGCTGCTTAATTTGCACCTCAGATGTATCATGTGGAAGGAAGTTTCTATGGGAAGAAAGAAAGAAACTCATGAGGTACTCTCGTGTCTGAGATGAAGTGTGATTCAAAAGACATTATTCTTCTGGTGGATTCTTTCATGTGAGGGTTATATCAGTTACGTTCTTTCAAATGAGGACGTTTGGTTGCTATGGAAGTCTTTTTTAATTTATTCTGAGTGGTAGGAAATATAGAATATTTGAAATATTTAAATTGGTTTGAATATAGAATATTTAAAACCAAATATTTAAATTTAAATATTAAAATTTAAAACCATAATATTTAAAACCAGAAAAAGCAAATGTATAATTGTTAACTCAGCAACAGCATCAGACGCTAGCGAAAAACTAAAGTCTAGAGCAATTAAAATGAGTCAGTCCAAGCAAACGATCAAACAAGTTGATTTTGCAACATGTAGAGCAATTCCTAGATATTTATTTTTTGTTTTTATCTGGTATTTTTGATGCATCAAATATTCAGTGTCTGGGCAAAAAAAAATATCTACATTTGTGTCAAAAGACTTATAAGAAGAAATGGCAACTCAATCTTAGTAAAGATTTAATAGCAAAGAACATCAAGATTATAGCATCTTATACAAGCTATTTGACCCATTTGATGGTATTAATTCATCAATTTAGAAAGTCAGTTTTACCCACAGCTCATTTAACTTTGTGGTTGTGCTTGTGCAGTAACTTTTCAACATTTGCTTGACCTTGACCCTGATACTAAGTTTATATCTTTCACAGTGACTGTGTGAGACATTATTTTTCTCTTTGTGTTTTCAGTTTGAATCTACTTATTATCGTTGTAAAAAAGCAGTGATTTATGAGTATCATGCTTCTTCGGTGTTGATTGGGCTTTAGCAATGATTTCTTATTTTTAGTAATAATATATGTTGTTCCCATAGACACCTGATTATAATGACTGAGTAGATGCAAGTGTTTTTCGAAGCCAATTTATATAATGTAGCTGATATAATAACCTTAAAGAAGAAACATGTCTCTTCTTTCCTTTTGGAAACACAAATAAGTAGTCTATGGTGACTTGAGTTATGAGTTTATCTGTGGAGTTAATTTTTTTAACTTTTATTCCAAAGGGTGGCATAGTGTCAGCATCATACATCACTTAACGCATCACACTCATATCTTGTATACTGCTTCCAGAGTTCACCCAACTTCTTCTCCACATCTGTAAAATAAGGATGTTGTACCAATTTTATGCCAAGGCATTTTAACATTCTATGAACTTGTCCTTACCATTACTACTGAGCAGAGTATCTTTTTGAATACTAAAATTTTATTTAGAAAATAAATCCAAATACTTAGAAAAATATATATGTCCCTTTGGTTTAAGACAAATGGCCAAGAATTCTTATTACTACTACAAATTATTACATAATATATGTGCTTTTGTATTTTTTTTTATTTTATCTTAACAGAACTTCCTGAAGTGTTGATTACCTGTCTGTATTAGTTGTCTCATTATCTAATGTGTAGCTTATAAGATCTGTAAGAAAAATACTATAATTTTCAAGCCAAATATATGTTTCCATCTTTACCTAAAGTACAAAGGCATAAAAAATAACTGCTCTTCAGTGTTTACTGAAAAATCTAGTGAGTATTTAAATTCATGACTTGAAATAACTTAGGTTAACTGATTTTTATTTTCAAGACATTTTGTTTCCCTTCATGAATTGATGTTTATTGCTAAAAATAAAACAAGTGAACATACGCCTTTTGATAAGTTTGAGTTATAGTGTTTAGCAAACAGTCTGGCTGGCCTCAAATTTAATCACCTGGGATCAATTCATTTGAATTTAATAAAAAATCCACCATTTAAGGCGGAATAATTTGCAACAACATGGATGAACCTGGAGGACATTAGGCTGAGTGAAATAAACCAGACACAGAAAGACAAATACTGCGTGATCTCACCTATATGTGGAATCTAAAAACGTCAAACTCATATTAACAGAGAATAGAATGGTGATCACCAGGGGCTGAGGGCTGGGGGAAATGAGGAGATGTCGGTCAAAGGGTACAAACTTTCAGTTATAAGGTGAATAAGTTCTGAAGACCTAAAGTACAGCATGATGACTATGGTTAATAGTGATATATTATATGCTTGAAATTTGCTAAGAGATTAATCTCAAGTGTTCTCACCACTAAAAAGAAGGTAACTCTGTGAGATGATGGATGTGTTAGTTAACCCGATTGTGGTAATTGTTTCACAGTGTATATGTAAATTAAAGCATCACGTTGTACATCTTAAATATATACAATGTTTATTTGTTAATCATACCTCAATAGAGCTAGAAAAAAATCCACCATTTAAACATGCAGTTTCACACTAAACATTCCATCCTCATCATAGATATATATAGACAGGAAAGGGAAAGTAAGAAGGCCCGTCCTCTTCATAAAACCCATTAAGGTTTTTATCCTCTTCATCACAAGGCAATAGTTGTCAAAAATACTCTTGGGCTCACCAAATTTCTTTTATTTGTCCCATTCCTTTCTTCATTATATCTCCTTTAGGTCACTTTATCATATCATCTTTGTCCAAATTTCCCATTCTTTAAACATTTCCTTTACTAAAACAAACAGATAGAAAAAAATTCCTTTCCAACATGTTTGCCTATTTAAATTCTTCCTACAGTATGCTATACCTCTAAATTAAAGGGAAATGGTAGAAAAATACACTGAATCAACTAAAACATTCCTTGAGAGATTAGACAGAAACTACGAGTATCAAAAATAACAACCCTTTTTGGTAAATATCAAGTGTTTGCATTTGAACAGATACATATGTATGTTTATATTTGATTTTGAACTTCCTATATGTGAGGACCATCTCTTGCAGACCGTTTAACTGTGAAATTTACACTAATCTTCATCTGCATAAATATTAAGAGGAAAATTTTCAATTTGAGATGGCTGAAATGTTTTTGAAAATCTAACTTAAAAGTAGGAAAAAATTAAAAAGAAAGTACTTTTCCTAGAGTTGATAAAATATTAAAGTCGATTGTTCCAGCTTGGGTGTTCAATAGCTAGTGTCACTGAAATTATGAAGACATGATTTTAAACTCATCCCCTTCTATTTCTTTGAAGTCTCTGAGGGAAGAGAATTGAGTTTTCAGAAATCAAAATGAGAAGTGCAGAGAAAATAGAAGAAATGTTTTGCTAAATTGTTTTCACTCATCTTACAAAGGTTGGGAAACAGTATCATAATAGAAAAGAGTGTGCTAGTTTCTCATATATGTTTGATTGCTCACCAGGAATTAATCATAACATTTATCCTTCATCTAGTGTTTAAAGACCAGCTTCTGGTAAGTTTAATAAACTCTTGTTTATACAATCAATGTTATTATCAAACTGCAAATTACCATGACTGGCTTGAAAATTTGTATACATTTTTAGACCTAAGAAAAATATTATATATCTCTGTCAGTCTTTATTTGGTATAATTCTTCCCTGCTTTGCTATTTCTTTTTTTTTTTTCAAAACCACTTTATTGAGGTATGATTGACATACAAAAAGCTGTACATATGTAATGTATACAACTTGATGAGTTTGGAGATAAGTATACATCTATGAAACCATCACCATAATCTATGCCATAAACATATCTATCACCTCCAAAAGTTTCCTCCCATCCTGTTGATGATGATAAGAACACAATATATGATTTACCCTCTTGGCAAATTTTTGAGTAGACAATACAGTGCTGTTAACTATAAGCACTATGCTGTACAGTAGATTTTTAGGACTTATTCATCTTGCATAGCTAAAACTTTGTACCCTTTGATTTATTACCTTCTCATTACCCCCTTCCCCCGATCCCTGGCAACCACCGTTCTACCCTCTGCTTCTATGAGTTTGAATGCTAGATTCCTCATATAAGTATATGCAATATTTGTCCTTCTGTATCTGGCTTATTTCACTTAGCATAATGTCCTCCAGGTTCATCCATGTTGTCACAAATGGCAGGATTTCCTTATTTTTTAAGGCTGATTAATATTCCATTGTATGTATATACCACATTTTCTTTATTCATTTGTCTATCAATGAACATGTAGTTTGCTTCTATGTCTTGGCTATTGTGAATAGTGCTCAATGAGCATAGGAGTGCAGATATTAATTTTTCTGAGTGAAATATGTTGAAGTTTCCATGGGTGGCTTTATAAAGTATTGACTTTATAAAAGAAAATTAATATGAAGACAAGTGTAGTTGCAGAGAAGAAGAGAAATGAAATTAGTTAGCATTAAAGATACTAAGAATCTTAGAAGTTGCAACTATAACAAAAGAAATATAGCATACCAAAATAGTATACTCATTGTCTAACTTAACCCAGGCACTTTGAATACCTTACGTAAACTCTGAAACCATTATTATTTCCATTGTAAGTATAAGGAAACTGAATCAGAGAATTTAAGTGACTTGCTCAAGACCACACAACTAATAGGTGGTAAAGTTAGGATTTCAATCTGGATTCAAAACCTATGTTTGTTCTTTTTATTAGACCCTGCCATTGCTAGAGGGCGGGAATCAGTAGTGATATTTGGGATAAATTGCAGACTGTGAGAGATGATAGATTGACTCCGTTGTCTCCACTAGTTAATTTAGATTGAGCATAAATTGGTAACACTCAATGAAGTTCTAGGAACCAGAATAAAATAACAAGAGAAAATGGATCTTGCTTAAGATAATGAGTTTTTGATTAGAACATACCTGGGAAAAAATCAAGAAGGTTCTGGTATGAAGCAACTGTGAACAGTTTTCTATAACATTTGGTTTTAGCATATTTAATTTTAGATAAATTGGAATAGATATGAATACTTCGTGTATGGCTGTTGAACAAGAGCCATAATGCTAAGTAGAGAATGAACAGAAAAGTCACTTTATTAGAGGAAAATTCCAGAACTGCGACAGTGGGACTCAGTCTAGTGGGACATGGTGAAGAAAGAGCAGTCACATAAGCAGTCGACGCTAATCTTTTCTCATCCTCTTCTTGCCCTTTTCTCTTCACCCTGGGATATATAATGCCTCAAACCCTATATGACAACTTTTGAGGAAGGTAAATTTTGCAAAAATGCTCCGGGAAGAACAAAGGCATTTCATGGGAGATAAGCTAGGTGTTTGGAAGGAGAAAATTTAAAAGCATGATCCGTAAACAGGGTAAACTCTGAAAAAGGTAAGAAGGAGTCTCCTTTTCACAGAACATTTCCCTGCTTTGTAATGTTGCCTAACATAAAGTCTAGATTCTCTGTGCTAAAAGTGGTCCGACATTGCTAAAGGGCCGATGGGTTGAACAGCAGAGGTAACATGAATGAGATGTTTATTAAATGGAGTTAAAAACAATACTTGAAAGTAAAAAAAAATCACAGTTGTGGAAAAAATCTATGCTTTTCTCACAATTCAAGAGCCTCTAGAAATCCCTGATATAGAGGTTTATAGATGTCCTTTGGTTAAGGCAAAACGGCTGCTATGATACTTCTGTACACCAGGGGGCGTGTTACAACCCTTCACTGTTTCACCACTTTTGACATCTCTAAAATAATTTCCAGAACTCTTTCATTCACTCCGTCTCTCCCTCATCATCTCATTGATCATATGGTTATCTTCCAAGACTGCCTCTGATCTCTTCTAATATTGTTCTGGAGCCCAAAGACTGAAGTAGGGCTGGGAGTTTCTACTTTAAGATCACTTATAGGCCAACTGAGAGCCATTTTAAGACTGGAATAAAACTTCTTCTAACTTACAATTCTTTATTTCTGAGACTAAATTCTTTGTTCTATGAAGCCTGACATTTCTGTTGAGGTAGAAACTGCTGCAAATTAAGATGAGCATGACCTAGTTTTCCATGACTTATGTGTTTTGGGTGGTTGTAATCCACTGCTAGCTTGCTGAGGATCTTTTGCACCTTACTTAAAATAGTTCCTGTTAAAAATCAGTGTTAGATCAGAAATATGTAAGGACACATAGAAAAGAGTCCTAGACTGCTGCTTAGTGGTTCTTAGAGGAAAAGTATTCATTAGCAAAAATCCTTTCTTTTTAGTTATTAAATAGTACAGATTTTTGAAACTACTGTAATGTAACCCTTGGTGTACAGAAGGTACTGTTGCAGCCTTTTGACTTAGTCAGTTAAAAGAAAAGGATACATACATCTCGACTACAATTTCAGGACACATGGCAAATGTAAAATTGAATACAAAAATCTATTCTTATTTTTTGTTGAAGAAACGTTTCAGAGTTTTAGTGGATGGCATGCCAATATTCTAGAGAAAGAGCTTTGTTAGCCAGTTGATTTTTAACACTTGAATCTGAAGGAAACAGAGGTTGTGTCTCAATAATAGAAAACATAATTTTCTACACGACGGGCAGAGCACAGCCTTTGTAAGGTGAGCAGCTCATACAGATCAGAATTAGGCAACATAACAGAGGGCAGCAACAGAGGTAGTTTCTGAAGTGTGTTGCAAATCATACTCCATTTGCACTCTGGAGATGTCTCTGCTGACAATCCCCTCTGTATTTGGGGGTCAAGTGGAGTACTCATCTCCTATTAAATTCGATGCAAACTACAAAGCAAAGCTTAGTGGTTGTGTTGTAGAATAGAAATGGAAAGAAATGGTAGCTACGTGGAAAATTTTAGAGACATAGGCTAATATTATTGGTTTTGAAGATTAAGGGAAAGATAAAAAGCAAACGGATACCAAGATTTTGAGTCATTGTTATTGAAATAATGGTTTATATTAATAATAATAAGGAGATATACATGAGTTCAAATTTTGACGAGCTACATTTGAGATATCGATGGTTAATATGTATGGTAAGAGAGACCTAGGATTAGTTGGCATTTAGGACTTTCTTGGGAGAACAGTTAAAATTTCAAATGCGTATTTATAAATTATCTGCAAAATTGTTAGTGACAACATGAAAGTAGATGCAATTATCCTGGGAGGGAATATAGAGCTTAAATAAGAGAGAACATGGTACTCCTTCTTGAAGGATGCCTATATTTGAAGACTGATAGAAGAGAATAGTAATAGAGAACCTATGGCGAGATGGATGGTGAGAGATGCAAGACGATGCAGAATCAGATAAATTGTTTCACAAGAAGTTCAAGGGAAGAGAGAGTTTCAAGAGGAGAGTGGTAAAATGGTCCAATGGCACACAGTTTAGAAAGGGCAGGTAAGTTTAGGAATGAGAAGAAACTACTGTGTTGATCATTAGCATAGCATTGGTGACCACTAACCTAGCACATCAGCAGAGTGAGAGTGGTGGTGGCCAGTAAAGAGTGAGCAGACAATAAAGATGAGTAGACATCAAATATGGAGGTGAAAATGGGGATGGAGCATGAAACTAGAATGAAGACAGGGGAAAGGGCAGCAGAAAACAGATTTCACCAGTTTTTGGTGATTTGTTCTCTGTGTCCATAGTGTATATGTATTCAACTTCACAGCACTTTTTATTTGTTACAAGTTGATAGGTTTTATTGTGATTATTCTTGAATTTTTCAACAATAATAGTTTTTCTCCCAAATTCTTTTCCTGAATACGAGGTAGGATATTCTGACTACATCTCTGGCTATGGTCAATTACTCAGGGATCTGGCAATATCAGAAATGATATGTTCTTTGTTAAAGAGTGGGAGAAGGTCCAGTGGCATGGGAAGTGACTTCTCAGAGTATTAAATTAAAACTAGAGTAGTTCTCTTAAAAAAGAAAATCGGTTCCAGGAATAGTATATATGGAAAGTGGTGAAGAATATAATGAGTTTCCTCAAACAGCCCCTGATTCTTCAAAGACATATTATCCTCTTTTCTTGATTGAGGTTTTATGTGTTCTTGAATATGGTGGATTCCTACAGATTATGTACTAATACTACAGCCTGTCATCTGGTCTTTGGTGTAAAACCAATTCCAAATGAGGCTATACATTACTAATAGTACAGAAATGACTGCAGTGATAATGTGTTCCTTCCAATTACCAATATTTTAGATGATTCAACCATATGGCTTTTGCTTTCTTGACCATTGGTTGTTTTATTGACTCATTCATTCCTTCAAACTCACTAGGCACTGGAGTTTTACTAAGAATAAAGACCTGAATAGACATCTTTCCAAGAATACATACAAATAGCCAATGGGCACATGAAAAGGTGCTCCACATCACTAACCATCCGCGAAATGCAAATCAAAACTACAGTGAGATATCACCTCACATCTGTTAGGATGGCATTTATCAAAAAGACAACAGATAATAAGTGTTGACGAGGATGTGGAGAAAAGAGAATCCCTATATACTATTGGTGGGGATGCAAATTGGTATGGCCATTATGGAAAACAGTATGAAGGGTCCTCAAAAAATTAAAAATAGGGGGCCAGCCCCTTGTGTAGTGGTTAAGTTCAGTGCACTCCACTTCAGCAGCCCAGGCTCATAGGTTCAGATCCTGGGCACAGACCTACACCACTTATCAGCCATGTTGTGGCGGTGACCCACCTACAAAGTAGAGGAAAATTGGCACAGATGTCAGCCCAGGGCTAATCTTCCTCAAAGAATAAAAGAGGAAAATTGTCGACAGATGTTAGCTCAGGGCGAATCTTCCTCAGCCAAAAAAAAAAAAAAAATTAAAAATAGAACTACCATACGATCCAGCAATCCCACTTCTGGGAATATACCCAGAGGAAATGAAATCAGTATCTGGAAGGGATATCTGCACTCCCATGTTCATTGCAGCATTATTCACAATAGCCAAGATATGGAAACAACCTAAGTGTCTGTTGACAGATGAATGGATAAAGATGTGGTTTATATATGTAAATGTTATTCAGTCATGAGATAGAAAGACATCCCAACACATGCAACAACATGGATGCATCTAGAAAACATTATGATAAGTGACATTAGCCAGGCAGAGAAAGACAAATACTATTTGATCTTACTTATATGTGGAATCTAAAAAAAAAAAAAAGTCAAACTCATAGAAACAGGGAGCAGAATGGTGGTTACCAGCAGGACTGGGCATGGGGGAGATGGGGAGATGCTAGTCAAAGGGTATAAGCCTTCAGTTATAAGAAGAATAAGTTCTGGGGATCTAATGTAGAGCACGGTGCCTATTGTTAATAGTATTGTATTGTGTACCTGAAATTTGCTAAGAGAGTATATCTTAAGCGTTCTCATCACACACACAAAAGGTAACTATGTGAGGTGATGGATGTGTTAATTAACCTGATCGTGATAATTGTTTCACAAAGTACACTATGTCAAATCATCATGTTGTACACTTTAAATATATACAATTTTATTTGTCAACTATATCCCAATAAAGCTGAAAAAATAAAAAGAATACAGACTGGAGGCAGATGGGCCTGAATTCAGAACCCAATTTTGTTCTCTGTTCCTGGGCAAATAACCTCATTAAGATAAGACTAGTTATTAAATCAGTAAAATGAGCATTCTGTTATTGGATAATTATTGGATTGTTACTTATTGGAATGCTATGATGACTGAACTAGATACCACATGCATTTAGCACAGTGCCTGACACAATAAGTCCTCTCTTAATACAAACTACCATCAGGGATGTTTTTGAAGTGTGACAAATCTTCATTCATTCCAATGTGTTCAGTAAATACTCTGAGAGCACCGACTTGAACCAGGTTCTGTATAGGCATTAGGAGTACAGCATGGAACAAAGCAGACCCTTATGAAGCATGTGTCTAGTGTACTTTCTCACTTGGATAATCTGTGTGGTTTGTGGTGTTGGGCTATCTATTTGCACGTGTGAGAGAGTGAGAAGAACTTCCCAGACTCTTCACTTTGAGTTATGAAGCTATTAATTTTCAAAAAGCCCCATTCGTTTTTAGTTAACATTTACCAGAGTAAAGGGGAGGAGTCAGGGCAAAACCAGAGGTATGAAGGGGCCAGAGATACAGCGTTTCTTTGCCCAGGGCAAACCAGTTATCTGGGTCAGTAGCATCATGCGCTGAAATCAGCATTGGTGTGCATACTTTGGATCATTATTGATCTGGTGACTAGAACTGGTAATGCCACTGGGGTGTAAGCTCTCTGAGGTCAGGAATCGTCTCTATCTTGTCCACCACTCTATACCCACTATGTGCCTGACGCATAATGGATCAAACAATGTTGACTGATCGGCTGATTGATGCAGAAGTCTTTTCTGACTCACTTGCTCTAGGGTTCTACTTGCATAGGTCTTATTTCCTTAATTGGATTCTAAGTGTCTTAATGGTAGGAGGTGTTGATTTTTAATTATTTTGGTTTCCCACAGTTCCTTTGAATACATGCGATATTTTTAAAGGTTTTCAAGAAATGTAGGTGGCAATTAGTTTAAATTATAGTTTTTCATCTAATAAAACTGTATTATCAGAGTATGTTTAAAGGCCTAACTTTTAGGCATTTAGTTACCTCTGGTTGCACTAGACACTTCATCCTGGCAAATACTCTAATTCAATGTTTTGAGAATTAATGGCTAAAATTGTGTAAAATAATTTCTTTGAAAAGATAAAAGATTTCTAAAAATGAAGTACTTTATAAGATATACAATATATAAGTAGGTCTTCCTCACTACCAACTCCCAGAAGATTCAGCTAAATATTAATGCATGTGACATATTCTTGCCAGCAATTTCATTAATGTGATTAATTTCATTGCTGTGATTTATTCAGATCATCAGGTGTAGATGTCACACCCACTAATAAGGCATAAAGGATTAGAATGCTGGGTGATTCACTCTATATCAGACCATTTCCTAAAAAAGAATTCATCGCAACCTTATCTTCTGTTATTCTGAAAACTTCAGTCAGGTCCTTGGGGCCGCTGTTAGCTTCAGTATCTCTCCCTCAGTCTTCCTAGTCAAACCAATTTACTGATTCTCTTCCCACTACCCTTCAAGATGCTTCCGAATTCCATAATGACTGCCACAATTCTTTCTGCAATGCCATCGGCTATCAGTGCTGTGTTTAATCCCTGTATTTCCAGCCAAGACTTTCTCCCTCTCTCATCTTTGGCAAAGAACTTATACCAGATCTCAGGGTTTTAGAAGAAGTGAATTCTACCATTTGAGCAGAGGATCCCCTGAGTTTCCATCTTTGAGTTATGACTATTTGTGGCTTCTCACATGTAGAGAAACTGGTCACTTTGAGATTGATTCATAAGCATCAAGACCTACTGCTCAATTTGTGGGACTTCCCAATCAGTGCTCTGGCCCTCTTTTGGGAAATTTTCTAGTCTTGAACCTCAGTAAGTTGCAAATTCTCCATTACAGGGACATTGTAATGCAATAGCTTTGTGAAAATAGTAAATATATTCTATAATACAATAGGTGGTGTTCATACATTAATGTATGTGTATTAAAGTACTATATAAACTGTAAAACAACACCATAAGAAGATTAAGTGTTGGTAAGTGTATTGCTTGAAAGAATCCATACTCAAATATGGATTATTATCCTTCTTGGATCACTAATATAAGCAGAGATATATATGGGTTATTTCCGAAAACATTGATTTAAACTTGCATCAATATATTTTCCTAATTGTTATTTATTCCTTTTAGGGTAGAGACTTTGATTTTCTCCTCAACCATCTTTTAGCCAGGGTTTGCAATTTCATCTGATAAAAAGTGTCCAGATATCTAAGATTTCTTCTGTGGACGTCTAGTGACTTGATGGTTGAACCATGATTTAAAAGGAATTTTGTTCCATTTATTGGAAGAGAGACAGTGGGCTACTACATAAAGGAATAAAAATTTTTTGAGATAAGGTTAATCAGGAAGACACGGAATTACCTGCTTTAATAACTCCCATGTGGGAATCTCTATAGAAAAAGTTCCTTAATGTGAGCCTTGTAACATTGGTTGGTCATAGACTCTATTTATGATGTTGATCTGTACTTTTCTTAATAAATAATAGGAATGGGATAGAATTTTTTTTTTTTTTTTTTTTTTTTTTTGGTGAGGAAGACCAGCCCCGAGCTAACATCCAATGCCAATCCTCCTCGTTTTTGCTGAGGAAGACTGGCCCTGGGCTAACATCCATGCCCATCCTCCTCCACTTTATAGGGGACGCCGCCACAGCATGGCTTGACAGACGGTATGTTAGTGCGCTCCCAGGATCCGAACTGGCGAACCCCGGGCCACCGCAGTGGAGCGCGCACCCTTAACCGCTTGCGCCACTGGGCCGGCCCCGGGATAGAAAATTTTGAAGAGAGACACAGAGACAGGTTCTGAAGTAAAACGTGTTTCTCAGTGTGGGTCAGAGTCACCCAAATTTGAAAGCCTCTGCTCTATGACAACCTTCCCTGGCACCCATTGCCCTGACTGCGTGGTGACGCCCACTGCGTCAGGGATGGTGCATTCTGCTTGTAGAGCTGTTCTGGATATAGTTTTAAAGATTCAAATGCATAGAAGGAGAAATAATAAAATTCTTATGCAAAGTGTCCATTTTAATCTTACAGTACTTAAAAAAAATTTCATCTTGAGCTAGTTAGGCCTATTGTTTCTAAAGCACTTAAATACACATGGGGATTTTCTTTCTTTATACTACTTTTTGAAAATTGCATGTAAGTTGTAGGAGGGTAAGAACTACGTCTTTTCATCTTTGTAAGCCCAAAGCCAGCACAGTGACTGCCACACAGCTGACGTTCAGTCCATTTGTTAACTATCCACCAAAGAAATCTCCATGTTTTAGGACACGTAAATTAAAACTAGTAAAAATAATAGCGGGAAGGACCTAACATTTGTCAGCTGCCTTCCATTAGATAACAAGTGTTTTTTATATAATGTCTCCTTTCATCCCTAGACTAATCCTGCCAAATAGATGATTTTTATCCAATTGTATAAATGAAGAAATTGAGGCTAGGAGGTAAGTCACCAAAGGTCACCAGCTCATATGCCAGAAAAAAATCACCCTTGATAACTAAGTTTAAAAGAAAAAAATATTAAGTAGATTTCTCAAGAAAAATGTATGGAAACTGAGAGATGGAATCTTAAATCATCCTTCCACTATTACTCAACTCAGAGGATGCTCAAGATCTCAGTTTCTCAACAAATAGATCTTTCTCCCTGTTTCTCTCTCTCTTCTCTCTTTTTGGTCACTTAGTCTTATTGGTTTCAGAAAACACTTTTAAAAAAGAAAAAGATTTCCATTCTGTTTTTTTGGTGAGGAAGATTGGCCCTGAGCTAACATCTGTTGCCAATCTGCCTCTTTTTGCTTGAGGAAGATTGTCTCTGAGCTAACATCTGTGCCAATGTTCCTCTAATTTTTGTATGTGGGATGCCACCACAGTATGGCTTGATGAGCGGTGTGTAGGTCCGCACCCAGGATCCGAACCTGCAAACCCCTGGACGCCAAAGTGGAGAGGGCGAACTTAACCACTACACCACCGGGCTGGCCCAAGATTTTTATTCTTAATGGAGCTCATGGCAAGTTGTGTTCTTAATAGAGCTCATTTTATATATCAAATATAAAATGGTTGTGTATATATATATAATGATTGTATATACAACAGAATAAAAATATAAATAATGAATAATTATGTATACTCATTGAAATATAGGGTATCTTTGGAAGTTGAGGGGGAAAATGGACCAACTAAATAAATCCTAATTCCTCATAACAGAATGTGTACAAAATTGGCATATTTCCTGATTTTTAAGGGAATAGAATGAATTTGCAATCCAATGACTACTGCTTCACAGCAGCCTGTTCCTACGAGCTTGAGCAATTTAGAATTTATCCAATTACTTATATCAATACTATAATAGTTAAAAATCTCTAATTTAGTAGTTATGAGAATGTAGTAGCAAAATGAGTTTATTGAGAATGTGTTGTTTCTCATCCAAGAAAGCCTGCTTCTTACTTAAGTCTTCTACAAGAATACTCTTGTCTTGTGTAGAGGTGACAAAATTTAAGTAGAACTTCTCTTCTACTGGGCGCAACACTGTCCAATTCTCTGCACTATTTCTTTCATCTCATTATTCCTCAATTTGTGCTCCACTTGCTCAAATAAATATTCTTAGATACTTCATCATGTGTACTTCTATGTCCATCTAGAATATTTTTCAGCATTCATTTTATCTTTTGCTGGGCTTTATAAAATACATTTATAGAAACTTAATGTTAATGGCACAGATTCCTAGTAACTGAATTCTATATTATCCAAGACCTCAAAAAAGTAATACTCAATAGTTCCTTGATCTCAAATGCTTAGAAAATGTTAATGTGGAAAATAGATACTTTATTACCCAGGAGATTGTGGCGGTTCCCCACCATCAGGATAAGTGCTCTTTTATTTATTTATTTTTACTCCTTGCATAGGGTGATATGGTTTAAAAAAATAGTTCTAAAAGTAAAACTGAGTTTGTTATACATGATGGACTAGCTGTGTGATCTTGTACCTCTGTACCTCAGTCTTATTAAAAAAGAAAAGAAAACAAAACAAAACAGAAAAACAAACTAATACCCAACACAACTCTCTGTGTTGTTTTATGGATTATAAGAGTATATTGCTATAACATGTATTGTTAACAATAAAAGCCCACAAAACTTAGAAAACTGTTTTTTAAAATAACATAAAAGTGAATAACTAATGATGTCAATTTTCATAACCAATTTTAATTTTTGTCTACAATGAAACTTTTTAAATGTTGTTTTCAGCCAGCAATAAAAGCCTAACAATATAATTTAGTATTCACGGTGATACAATCTTCAAAATGCCTTTTATCCCTGTATATACAAACATACTTGAAATTGTCATTAATAAGAAATATCAACTTCTTCTGAGATAGAACATTCATCTCCTTTGAGAGGATTGCTTCGTCTTCCCAAGGTTTCCTCTGTCCCTCAGAAAGCATGACCTACGTGCAGCATAATGAGATACATGTCAGGAACACTGGAGAATATAAACACATTTTGTGGATCAGGACAAATTTTGCGAGATAGATGATATCAAGTTAGTTTTCTACATTTAATAAATAATTTATATCTAAAGTGTGGTGGTCCCTTGAAAGAAGAATGAATCAATTGCTAACATTTTATTAAATGATACTTTGAAAGTAACAAATTATGTAGAAGATGGGATCTCTGTCTCTGGGATTTCTTTCAGATAAGTTGGGAAGAGTTGGAAAAGAGGATATAGCCCACAAACTACAAAATATTTCCAATACCTTTCAGCCAAAGTGATTCTAAATGATAAAACGTGAAAAAAAGTGAATTGCGAATATTATCACAAATGAAATACTGACTAAAACAATCAAATAAATGTTCTCATTAAAAAAAATCTGCCCCCAAAAAACATATTAAATTTAGGTGACAGAATGAAATTCTAAAATTACCCTACTCAGAAATTTCCGTTGATCTCCAGTTCCTTATGTAATATAGTCTACATTTGTTAGCATGATGTCCATGGGCAAATAATCTTTCTAGTTTAGGGCTCAAGCTCTTTTCCACATGCAAAGGGTGAAGAAGAATCCTCGCCCATCCTCAAACGCGTGCTTTGTGCATTGTAACTGTTCTATTTGCTCTCCTGCAGCTTTACTCTGCCTGTCCAAATGTGTTATCCTCCAGGTCCTAACTTGAGCTTTACTTTTTCTGGAAAAAGTCCTCCAATCTTCATTTCTTTTCTTATGAGATTATATCAGTCTGACTAAAGTTATAGTTAGTTTATAACATTGTTGATAGCTGTGTGTCAATTCCATTACCTTATTGCTTAAACTTGCATCCTCCAAGACATAGCAGAAACTCGTAATATCAGCTTCAGAGCTTCAAAACGAAGAAATGCAGTGTACAGCCAGCTCTGTCACAGCCCGTACATACCAAAAGAGTTGAAGTCTTTTTTCTGGAGTGCACAGAATGAGTCAGACAGATTGAAGAAAGCTCTCAGGATGTTTAAGAGATATTAAAGCAGAGTCTCTAAACCAGCAATTGGTTTCAAGCAATCTTGATTATTTGAAATACAGCGAGAAGATAATCTAAGTCTTACTATTACTTCTTGGTCTAGGATGATCAAAGAGTATGTGTGATCCCAGCAGATAACTTAGACATTCTAGAATTGAGAAGCTTGTCCCCAAAATGTCATTATTTTTTCTCTAATTGTAGTTGAACAGGTTATTATAATTGTAAACATAATCACAATTACTATATTCATGTCCAATCATGGAATATTATTCACCAAGTAGTTCAGCATTATTTTAAATTTATACAGTATAAGTATATTTATTGAGTTGTCATCATTCGTAACACCTCCTTCATGCATGGAGTAATACAATATTACATTTTTCTGTCTTATCCCCATCCCAAATGGGGGGTAGGTCCAGTGTTCACAGATAGGAACTATCCTGAACAGCTCATTCCCAGGATGCCCATCTAAATCAGTGGTCCTAAACAGAGGATAATTTCGCCTCCAGAGGACATTTGTCAATGTCTAGAGATATATTAGATTGTCATCACTGGAGGTGGTGGTAGTGCTACTGGCATCTAGTGGGAAGAGGCCAGGGATGCTGCTAAACATCTTACAATGCACAAGACAGATCTATCCTAACAAAGAAGTACCAACCCAAATGTTAATAATGTCAAGATCTAGGGACACTGTGAAGAGAGTTAATGCTTGGTTAAAGTGTGGGGAACAAAGCAGAAAGGCAGAGAGTGATAAAATAAGGGCATGACAAAAAAAGGAGGCGGGGGCATGACAAAGCAATGAATGACGCAAACACAAGAAATGTGATGACCAGAAATAGCCTAAGATGGACAAATAGATTAAAAACGATTTTGGAAATAAATTCTCTGAACATTGCTCTCTGCCCTAATATGTCTCTTGCGCACAGCTGGGCCTCACTGGAGAGTATGGAGGGCTCATTAGCAGAAAAGAAATTATTTTTGTGAATACAGTAGACATTTTATTAAGAGGTTTACTTATTCCAGCGAGCAATCGTGAAATTGGGCTAGAAATCGCTCTTACGTATTGGACATAGGAATCTGAAAAAATGATCTAAAAGAAAAGTATGTAAATAATTCTATAAACTGAGAGGAGGATTACTTAAAGAAAATTTTTAATTTACTCTTGCTTTAAGTCTTGTGCAGTAATTTAAACTATGTTTTTTTATGAAATAGACACCGTCAGCCCAGATTTTCTAGGAAATGGAGCCTGCGATGGTTAATTTTATGTGTCTGCTTAGCCAGGGTATGGTGCCTAGTTGTTTGGTTAAATACTAGTCATGTTGTTCTTGTGAAGACAGTTTGTAGATGTGATTAACATTTATAGTCAGTTGATTTTAAATAAAGGAGATTGATCTCGATGATGCAGGTGGGCCTCATCCAGTTAGTTAAGACCTTAAGGACAAAAACAGAGGTTTCCCAGAGAAGAATAAATTCTGCCTCAAGATTGTAAATAGAAATCCTGCTTGAGTTTCCAGCCTACCGGCCTGCCCTATGATTTGTGGACTTTCATTCTTGACAGGCCCCGCAATCATGTGAGCCAAGTCCTTAAAGCTCTCCCCCTTTCTCTCTCTGTCTGTCGGTCTCTTTCTCTAGTCACATCCCCAAACGAAGAGGTGGCCACACAGTTTTACAGTTTTTGTGAACTTTATACCCATTGAGAGAAGTGTAGACATTTATAAGAGGGAGACGATTACTCTGTTTCATTCTGGTAGGATGCGATACACACACACACACACACACACACTCACACACACACACACACACACACTCACACACACACACACACACACACACACACACTGCTTATCCCTTCTTGTGGAGAGAAAGATGGTCATGAGGACCATTCATAGACAGTGTGGTGGCTTGCCAGAAGTAGAGACAGTAATCTCATCCTGTATATGGGAACATTCTATATAATTGGAACTCAACAAATGGTTGTTCAACGAATGCCTAACAGAAAACAAAATTTTTTGAAGCAATTAGATGAATAAATGCACCTATGAGAGGATATAAATCTCTCAAGGCATGAACTATGTCATATATTTCAACTCTTATGTACATTTTCTCCTGTCTGTCCAGCAAAAATATTAATGAAATACACGAAACAAAGAAAACAAAAAATATTTACCTAATGAAGACAGTTGAAAGTTAGTGCATTCACTAAATGTGCTGTATTAATAAAAGGAATGGAATTTCTGTGGAATTTTGTGCCTTAGCACCACCAAAGGGACAAGGCAGAAAATTAGGAGAGATTTCCATGTTTCTCAGAGTTTGGGAGTTGCTGAGATTAGTATTCTCTCTTTCTCTCTTGAAAAGTTGAAGTGAGTCATTAGCGTTGAGTGGAAGAAAAGATGCCTGCCTGCTCTAAGACCAAACTCTGCTTCTATGGATAGAGCAGCAAGTGTGTGTATTTCCTCTAGGCCAAGAAGGCCATCTCCAGGGCAAATGGATGCTAGCAGAAGAAAGCTGGGTCAGGTGTAGCACTCATGGGGGGCGGGAACTGAGGATGAGGAGATAAAGGAGAGTTGTAGAAGGATGTGCTACCTGTCAGGGGAATGGTTCCAGGCAGAGGGTTCCAGGGAGTAGGGTGGAGTGATAAGAAGATGGTTTCTGGAAAACACAACCATGTCCACTAGGGAAAGAGCCAGTATTCAGATATCTGTGATAACTGAGGATATTCAACAGCAAACACAGAACCACAGGTACCACTAGCTAAGTGAAAAGACTTTTATGTCCCTTTTGAATGCCTCAGAATATCACCAGACCATCTGTTAATTAAGCAAAGGGAAGTATATCTGAACTTCCTGCAGGAAGGGGGAACACCACTGTGTCAGAGTTTAGCTGTGTCTCCAAAGAGATGTGTTAGAAGCAAGATTCTGGGCTCAAATGGTTTCAAGGCAGAGAATTGATTGGGACTGGGCAAATTTATTAGATGATATTTAGAATTTGTGAGCACAGCATAGAGAGGGTACCCACATGAGTCTCATGATGAGTAAACTGTTGCTTAATTAGGGAGCTGTTTTTCCAGGTCTGCAGACTATTGTCTCCAATAAATTAATCTATAGGGGTTTCTGGAAGCATACAGTGAAATGATTTATTGGTTTAATCTCATCTTTTCCCAGGAAAAGTTTCCTGAAACAAACGACTAAGTCACGTTGGCCAGGTGGTCTACAGCATGATGAGACAGATGGCCTCAGGTGTCATTTCCTTTCCTCCCATCCTTTCTCTTTGGCTTGAACAGGAGAAGCCAGGAGCAGTACAATGATGGAAGACAAGGCAGAGCTAGGAGGGTAAATAAAATGAATGATCCACTGGTGACCTGTGGAATCACATGACAGGCCTGAACTGGGGGAAAAGGGAGAAGCTTTAATGTGGCTGTAAGATTGGTTTTTAATTTGTACTGGATTGGACTTTACTAATGTAAAATGAAAACGTTTCTTAATATCTTAATGTGATCATAGGTCTGCCCATGGGCTTGTTTAGGGATTCAGGGAAGTTAGAGCCCTCAGATCAAGTGTGAAGTTCAGTAGTAAGAGAAAGATGAAACAATTTCCTAATTATGCCCTACTGGGTCTAGTTTGTTTAATGCATCAATTATACAGAAAATCAAATATGGCCGTCTAATAATTCTCAATTCCCTCTCCTATTCAGCTGTAGGGTTAGATGTTCACTCAAGGAGCCTCATATAGGGTCTGATATGGTAATTGATTTTTTGATCAAAGTAAATAAAATAAAATATACTGAACTTAATTCTTGGAAAATTCCAGGTTTTCATTGATCATTTCACCATAGTTTATCACTGTATTGGCTTATTTAAAATCAGAACAAACATCATGAACATGGTATGAAAATGTAGGTCTCATATTTCCCAGTGTGAGGAGGGACTGACACCTCCAGCTGCTAGTCTCTAAATCTACCACCACATTTATGCCAAGGTCATGCTGTTCCCTGTTCTTGGCCAGAGCCTGAGCTTGGCAGGAATATTAAGGCAGGCCCATCTCTATGATACATGGAACTCCCTTAGTGGGTGACTTTCCAAAACCTTATTAGAACTGCCCTGAAGAAGATTCTTCTAACCCAATCCTCCTTTCCTTCCCTCTCTCCTTCACTGAGATCAGACCTTCATCGTGGTCTGATGGGTCTCCCAGATTCTGCAGCTACCTCATTTTCTCTAACAGGTATTTTCCCCAATAAATCTCTTTCATGTCAAATCCCATTTGGCAGCTCTTTCTGAAAGGACTAAAACTTAACACATTAGATTAGGAAGATTTATTTTTTAAATGAAGTGGTAACTTGCTCTTTCTATTTTCAATAATGAGTTTTATGTGATTTCCTCAGACTCCTTTTGAAGTCCTTCTTTGTGTTCCCATTGACTCTTATGATTTTATCCCCATTATTGCACTTGCTACATGATGGTGAGTTTGAATTTTATGTGTGTAAACTCCTTAAAGGAAAGGAATTTATGTCTTTGCTCAGCTCAATGCCTGGTATATAATCAGAACTCAATAAATATTCTTTCAATGAAGGCCTAACTAAAACCAAAATTTTCTGAAGCAATTAGATGAACAAATGCACCTATGAGGGGATACAAATCTCTCGAGACATGAAATACGCCATATATTTCAATTCTCCTCTAAAATTCCTGTTTTCTATCCAGCAAAATATTAATGAAACATGTGAAACGAAGACAACAAAAAAATGTTTACCCAATGAAGACAGTTGAAAGTACTGGAGACATTCACTAAAGGTACCATATGAAAATGGTATGACAAAATTCATACTACAGAAATAAGTTTATTCTAAATGCCATATCTATTTGAAATACACTTAAGTGAAAGATTCTTAGGAGAATAATAAGAGAAGAATCTTAGAAACATAGTAACAGAAGTGATTCTGAGCATTAGCATAAGAATGAAAATTCAAGACATATCTTGTATGTCAGATTTAGAAAAAAATCACAGGCCAAGGTTACTTTGTCCACAGTAAATCATGTGCTTCCAAGAGGATTGTGATGGCAAGTCCTGATGATGCAGATGATTAGTAATCACAGATATTTCCCAGGCTGAGTGTTAAAGCTTCATAAAGTGCAGACATAACCATAAGATAATGGAGGATATTCAGTAAGTTGAACCAAAAAAGCGAGAGCCAAAGGCTGGTTGGTAATAAGTTGACTGGCAGCTCCCAGGAGGAAAGTAAGTTGGGCGGCAGAAGCTGGACCCACAGCCCAGAGACAGGAAGCCAGTGCCTCTGTAACCAAAAGTTCGAAGGCCAATGTTTCCAAATCCTAGGGATCTAGTGTAATTTCTGTGGCAGGGACTGTAGAAGATGAAATTCTTTGGAGGGAAGCAAGACGTCTGGTGGGATCTGGCCACAACACAGGATGTCTGGCAGCTGGTGGGCTCACAGAAGTTCTGACAGCCATCATAGAGAGAGGAGCCAAGTTGGCAAGTGTTGGGAGAGTAGACTATATTGTTGGGGGAGAAAGAATCAAAGGTAGGACCCGGGTACCTCAGGTAACCTCCAAGCAAGCGAGAGAAGTTTCCAGAGCTGCAGTTGTAGGACACATTGTCAGGAGTTCTGAGTTCAGCTGAGTTGCTGAGAGGAGTTTGTGAGTGTGAATGATCCCTTCTATACTGGACACTTCTACACTCCAGTGATGAGTGTAATAGCATGTGCATATTTTAATAAGAATGCTTAATTGGGCTCCAGTTAGAATGAAATACATTAACCTTCAAAGATCTTTTTTATGAACACAAACTTTTAAATGAAAGAATTTCATTAGTTTTTCGAAGCAATTGTTCATGAAGCAAAAATGTCCCTTCTCATTCATCTAGTTTGGGTAGATGAATGTAATTGTGCCATTATTGTACCTGTAAGATTGGTGTTTTATTCATCCTAACCTTCAGTTATTGTATCAGATGGGTAACACAGTGAGAATTTTGTTGTGTTTAGAGCTCTAAAAAAGACTTTGTAGTCTGGAGGGGACATTTATTTTACTCCAAGTTTAGGAACCCAATTGAGAACAGAAAAAGAAAAAATTCCTCAATATCTGTTCCATCTCCCAAATCTTATGGACCTTAGAGAAAAAATAACCCACTAACAACCCTTAATTGGTAGAAATGCCAAATGAGTGTCTAACACATTTGGATTTTTGTTTCTTATAGCACAAGTAGCCAAGCCACTCGTGTGTGTGTGAGTTTTTGATTTAAAAATGGAAAGTCCAATATTTACAGGAATGCTTTAAAGATTACATTTTAAAAATACTTAATTCAAGGAATCTTTGCTCTGAAGTTGACTTGCTTCTTGATATAAGTCATCAATAAATTTGATTATCAAAAATTCTTCATCCCAAGTCAGCCCTTGTGGCCTAGTGGTTAAAGTTTGGTGTGCACTGCTTCGGTAGCCTGGGTTTGGTTCTGGGTGCAGAACCACACCACTCGTCTGTCAGTAGTCATGCTGTGGCAGCGGCTCACATAGAAGAACTAGAAGGACTGACAACTAGAAAATACAACTATGTACTGGGGCTTCAGGGAGGAAAAAATTAAAAAGAGAGGAAGATTGGCAACAGATTTGCTCAGGGCAAATCTTTCCCAGCAAAAAAAAAAAAAAAAAAATAGTCTTAAAAAAAAAAATTCTTCATCCCTATAAAGTTTAAGTAATTTTTTGATGGTGTTGATGTTTTTGAGAACAAAATAATAAACACTATACATTTAAAAAATGGTCCTTTTCCCCCTTAGTTTTCTCTCATAGGGTGGGATTTTTATATAGAAGGTAAAGAAAATCAAGAAATTATGAAAGTGTGTTCCCCGTGTAGACCTCACAGAAAGATCAAGTATTTGAAGAATTCAGTTACAAATGACCTTTATAAATTGAAATGAGGTGGGCATCAAAACGGATGATAATGTGAAATAGAGAATGAATGCCTTTAGGACCTCTGATGTGGTACACGTATCAAGTGACATACATATTCTGCCTAGAGGACTAGTGTCATAAGTGTTTTTCTGGACTCTTCCATAAAATTCATCATTCATTGCTAAATGTAAATTGAGTAGTGCTTGGGTACAGTAAATGGCTTAAAATAACCCTGTGGGAATGGGAAAACCTCTTAAGACATCCATCTTCAGAAACTGATCTGTTATCCAATGGAAATGAGCTGAGACTCATTCCTTGAAGAACTAAGATTGCTAGGTGGAAATTTTAAGGGAAGATTCAGCTAAAAATCTAAAACAAGGTACTTTGGTAGGTAATGAGATTTTCATCTTATGGCACTGGGAATATCTAATCAGGATGTAATAAATGGGATTCTGATCTGGTAGAGGACTGAAGATAATTGCTAAACTCCCTTCCAAATTGTAGACTTTTTGAGCCTGAACAGTTTGAGTAGACTAATTTGGTCTTCAATCATGTTTCACTTATTAGGCAACATAGTTTGTCCTGTTTATAAAATAAAAAATTCTTATGTATTAGGCTTCCTAATTATGAATGCAAAAAACGTTCTAGTAGATTGCAAACCTTCCTGTTTTTTGTCAATAAAATATTGAACATCAAAACATCCATGTAAATATTTAACTCACCTCAATTAAATTTGCTAGCTTTCTTCAATGTCATCCACTCTTATATAATCTATTCTGTGGAATAGTCTATGAGATCAGATATTAAGTAATTTTGCATATTCTTTTCTCAACAAAGTGGAGGTTTTTGCACCCACACACTTTTATTCAGAAGTGGAAGGGAAATGCTTTTCTGTGAAACAAACAAATCAACAGCACAGAAGCCACAGCAAGATAAACCTTCTCAATCTCTCCTCTTCCTCAAGGTATCAATCTTCATTGCCCTACTATATAGAGGTGGAATACAAGTCATACAACAAGAAAAAATATGACCATTATTTTAGAAATTTGGTAATACTTGTCAGAAACACCTGAAAACAATTTAAGTCAAAGTGATGTATGTTGTTTTCTAAGGCAAAGGAAGAATCTCCTCAAGATGGCTTCTTTGGTCCAATACTTCAAGGCAATTACCTTATAAACTTTCTTTAGAACAAGAACATTTTCCAGATTCTGGGGAATCCTTTTAGTGGTAAACACTGCCTCTGATTAGAGATAGAAATACACTGGGCATTTTTGCCACATGTTTTGTTCTTATTTTTAATGCTTTTTTCAGCATCTTAGATGAATAACCTCTAATGTTCCACAATAGCATAAAGCAATTTATAACATTTAACCCATACCATATTAAACACATACACAAGAAAGAAAAGCTAAGATTGACTTTTATTAGTCTGCATATAGTTTTCAGCAGGAGCATGAGAATAAAGGAATCTCTCAGTTAATATTTCACTAAAGCCATTCAAATTGAGAGCCCATTAAAAAAATCCTCATACGTCTTGCATATTACCATTGCTGCTTCCTTATGACACTATTCGTTAAGCAAACTTGCCATTTCCTGGCCACAATCAATGTGTGTTTTTGTTTAAAAGAAATTACTATGAACAGATCATTTAGTTAGCAACTTTGCTATCCAGATGGCAACAGTTTTGAGACAGACTGTGAAAGGAGTATCAATTATTTTTAATTAGGCTAGCTTCCCTCAGCCCAGACACTATCTACCTCTAAAGCAGTTCTCTGAGTGATCTGCTGGGTGATCTTGGTAGAAGATGACTAATAGTTTTGAAGATTCAACTCTGTTACCTGAATTCCAAGCACAAACATTACTGCACTTTCCAGTTGTAAAACCACAAAAACTACATGTGTATGACTCTGATGATCCCTTCAATTCAATTAAAAGCAGAAGGTAACCTATTTTTATGTGCCATGTGGATGACACACCCAATGATAAGGGTATATAAATGCCCTAGTCCAAGAAGTAACATTCAAACTCAGAATCTTCTTATTGTGAGTCACATCGCCTGTCTGCATGTCCTACAACTGCTGCTCTGGAAACTTCTTCTCCCGCTCCTTTGGGGGCTACCTGCAGTACCTAGGCATCTCCCGTGGCTCTTCCTTCCCCAGCAACCTGGTCTACTGCACTGACCTCCGCTCTCCAAGCACCTACCAGCTGGGATCCTCTCTGTACAGTGGCTGTCAGGAGAACTACTGTGAGCCCACCAGATACCAGATGTCCTGTGTGCTATCCAGCCCCTGCCAGACATCCTACTACCACCCAAGGACCTCCACACTCTGCAGTCCCTGCCAGACGACTTACTCTGGGTTTCTGGGCTTTGGTTCCAGAGGCCTTCAATCTTTTGGTTGGAGATCCCCATCTCTGGGCTTTGGATCCAGTGGTTTCCAATCACTGGGTTGTCGCCCCAATGCTTTCTCATCTCTAAGTTGTAGATCCAGCTTTTACCATCCAACCTACTTCTCTTCTAGAAGCTGCCAGTCTGCTTTCCAACCAGCCTGTAGATCTGGCTTCTACTAATTGTGTGTTTGAACACAGTACCTACTATATCTAGAAATATAATACTTAGTATATCAAGATCCATACTATTTATTGATCTCCTGTCCTATCATTATCTTACAAATTTGACTTCTACTGTTATCTACTATGGAATAGGAATAATCTGAATTCCAGTAACTAGAAAATGTATTCATTGAAGAAAGATGCCAAAACTGCTTCCTTGTAGTTATACAGACATGCACTATTGAAGTATATTTCTTTCTTCCTATATCTTCTAGTTATTTCGCCTAGTGCATTTGTTTCAAGTTTCACAAAGTGGAAAAATGTTATAAGTTTAAATAAAAATATGTTATATGACATCTATATATTTGCTTTAAGATTGTTTGTTTACTCTGTGTCTTCAAAACTGCTTCTAAATATCTGGCTCGATATTTCTGTATCTTGTATTTATCATTAAAAAAATTTCCTTTAAAAAGTAAAATTGTCCAATGTCCTTTTTGGTTTGGAAGAAATTATTTCATCTTGTGTGCTTACTCCATTCATTAATACCTTTATATGACACAACCTAGAAACACATTTTCAAGATTACAAGCAAACTAATAACTGTGGCCTTTTGTTCTGTAGGGAGTTAGAAATGTCAATATTTTATATAAAATAATTACAAATTGTAAAGGATATTAAATTGGCTTCATCACATAATTTTGAAGGATGATTACTCATAACATATATCCAAAAATATTTCAGAAGTTGGAGTGAGGATATACAGTGAGAAGTTAGACGCTAGTTAGATTTGGTGATAGCCCCAGTTCCACCGGCTTTACTGCCAGATAAGAAATCAATTCTCTAAATGAAATATTTAACACATTCCGACATCTGTTAGCAAGTAGGCCCAATATTTTCCATATAATCAGTTCCATAAGTTTGACAAAGTCCAAACTTGCTCCTATTTTTCAGATGTTTGGTTGATAGCACTTGTTTGGGAGAAAAAAAAACAAAAAAAGAAAACTCAAAACCAATGTAAATATTCTCTTGTTGCAGGATTTAACTAATATCCAGGCAGCTGATAACTCTTGAATCAGCAGTTATGCCCCAAACTTTTTATCCATTAAGTCAAGGACAATGTTCTTAAAGGCACAGATGACCTAAATTCTTACCCACAGGGTAACCATGTCTTGGTTTATTTTGTTTGTCTTAGCATCTAGTCCCATTTGGTAATTCTCTCAGATTTTTCATTTTTTATTTATAATCAATAATAATTGAATTAATGTAAATGATGATTTGTTTAGGAGACCTCCATTTTGCTTTTGCCATGGTTTCCTTCATTGGAGTATAAGATGCATGTACAGTTTTTACATAATGAATGTGAAATCTGAAAGAAGGCAAACCGTATCTTATCCTTCCTTTGCTCATCCTTTCTGAACAAAATAAATAGAACTATCACTTTCTTTCAAAGAGTGTATGCAGAAGGATTACCGAAAAACAAATTACGTGCAGATACAAGCAGTGGATAGCTCAGACGTTGAAATCTTGATGGAGTCTCATTTGTTATTCTAACCTAGCCGGTTCTTTCTCCCAGCCTGCAAGATGCAATAATATACACCCAAGCTACCAGTAGGTGGAGTTAGTGGGAAATTTGAGAATTACCGATTAGGTGGAGATGACATATGTGTATGAAATTGAGGCTGCCACACAGCATATGAAAAATAATATTCATGCTCTTGCTACAGTGACGTGGCCACATATTGTATTGTTTAAATCTACAACTATTTATTTTATTGTTTGGGAGCATCTTTCTTCTTTAAACTTTGCCAAAAAAAAATCTTTTTAGGAACAATGAGCTCAAGTTAGAAGCTCATATTTAATAAAAGAAAAAAGTGAATAGTGAATTTCTATTACTAAAGCAAGTTGATGGTGAATATGTAACTCGTACAACAATTTGATGACATTTACAAGCCACCATGGGGATCAGGGATATCACTGACCACAAGAAAAGTAAGAGACAACTTTGCTGAAGAAGTATGATTATCTACTTCAAAATATAGTAGAAATTTTAAGATGATTGCTTCCAAAGATGATTGTTCATCATTACCAGTTGCAAAAGATGTGTTAATATATCACTCTGATGCATACATTTTCATTTAGGTCAAATAACTATTCTGAGTCATTTTCAGAATATTTCAGAATAAAGCAATAGCTGGTGATATGTCCTTCCATTAGCAGAAGAAAAACTTCACTAGGGATTAGATAAAGCCAGTTTTATGTCAGTACTGTCAAATCCTTCAAATAGAAAATGAATTAATTTCCGTAATGGTTTGATTTCTTCATCCAGTCCAAAGAATCCAAGTACAGTTTTCTAAAGTTCCTAATGCTCTATTTGACAATGGTAATGTAGAGTCATTTAAAAAGTTCAACATTGAAGATAAAATTATTGATTGTCTCAGTAATAATAAAAAATACAAATTTTGGTGAAGGACATCATGGTAAAAACAATAAAGTAAGGTTTCTATGAAGAAGTACAGTTGTAATTGTAAACACATAACTCATAACTGTGTCCAAATAAACTGCAATATTCTGTTAATAAAAGTGTAAGCTGCAGTTTTGAAATTTTAACAATATTTTTGTATATACCCAGAGTAAGCTATTTTGGTGATCAATGTTTTTCCTTTCCTCATCAATCACCTCTTCCACCTCTATCTTATTATTATTATCTTTGTGCCTTTGTGTTGTTGATTTCTAGGTCGTGAGTATGTTATTTTACATAACTAAGCACACGCAGGGAATTTTCTTCTTTTCTTGTTTGGGCTATATATTCTTCCATGCTGGATTCTCAGTCTTTCTTCCACACTCTATGTGACTTCTGCACCCTAACTACTTTTCTACACTCAAGGATTTTCCCAAGATTTCAACTTGATTACCTCCACGCTCCCTCAATCTGACTCGCCAAAATGGAATGCAGTTTACAGTACTAGTGAGATGTCACAAGAATTTGACGATTTTACTTTTTGTTTATTTTCAGAGAAAAGCTTGTAGGAGTGACAGTGTGTTTGTATTGGGGAATTAGGAGGGAAAATAAGAAATCTGTCAGGGCCAGCCCTGTGGCCTAGTGGTTAAGTTTGGCGTGTTCCACTTCAGCGGCCCAGGTTCAGTTCCCAGGCGCGGACCTACACCACTTGTCAGCAGCCGTGCTATGGTGGTGACCCACATACAAAATAGAGGAACATTGGCACAGATGTTAGCTCAGGGTGAATCTTCCTCAGCAAAAAGAGGAACATTGACAACTCATGTTAGCTCAGGGAGAATCTTCCTCAGGAAAAAAAAAAAAAAAGGAAATCTGTCAAATTACCTAAGAATCATCTTTACCTTCTTGTTAATTTTTAGACTTTTGTGTGTGTGTGTGAGGAAGACTGGCTCTGAGCTAACATCCATTGCCAATCCTCCTCTTTTTGCTGAGGAAGATTGGCCCTGGGCTGACATCCGTGCCCATCTTCTTCTAATTTGTATGTGTGATGCTGCCACAGCATGGCTTAATGAGCAGTGTGTATGTCCACGCCTGGGATCTGATCCTGCGAACCCCGAGCTGCTGAAGCAGAGTGCGTGAACTCAACCACTGCGCCACCGGGCCAGTCCCAATTTTTACATTTTTAACAAGAAGCCGATCATCTTCAATTTTTTGGTTGCTGGTATTGAATTTGTGTATGTGTGGATGTGACAGTTTTTTTGTTTTGCGGGGTTTTTTTTAACTATTTTTGTTCATAATGTTAGGTATTGAGGAAGGAAACATCATGATGTGACACTGATAATGACTAAAGTGAATAATTATCATAGCACTCAGGATTTCTAGCAATATCTGCCTGAGAGGTAATCAAATATTTCTCTCTCAGTGTATTATCAGGTATTATAGTTACTGCAAATACTTTCAAAAGAAATTAGCTCATCCTTCTTTAATGTTCTTCTCCTAAACTCTAAATTAGTTTTCATTTTGCTCTTTATTATAGATATGAGGCTGATGAAACTAGATCCAAAAGGAGCTAAATCCTATTCAGATAAAGCAATTTCTGTAATACCAGAGTACTCAGGAACTCTGGTAAAACAAGGAATTGCATATTAAAAAAAGGAAAAAAATCAGGAAAAGACAACAAAAGATTGATTCAAGAGGTCAGAGTCTCCTAGATCTTTGATTTATAAACTTTGACAAGCTTCTAATCCTTTTTTGAGTTTTCATTCCCTCGTGTCTGGAGAGGTCTATAGGATATGTTTGTCTTTCTCACAGGGATGTTTGAGCATTAAATGAAAGTGGTGTATCTGATACCCTTGTGCCCTTTTTTACATCCTGATTCTCTCACCTATAATCCCAGGCACAACTATGGTGAATAATTTCACACAGGCTTCAACCCTCTTTGCACAGATATCTCTCATGAAGCATATACAATGCTTCTTTCACCCTCCGAGGACACAACCAGGAAAACAAAAGGAGCACACCACGCATCTTCGTTTGCACAGTTAGTGAAGTTTCAGGAAGTCAATACACGTCTGGGATGATATTCAACCACTGGGAGACAAAAGAAATGGATAAATGCTTCTCCCTGTTCATCAGATCCTGGGGTGGACAATTCCAAGAGTCATCTTAATCGTTCCTACAAAGGCCCTGAATGATTGAGTCCCCATTGCCCACCGTAAAATCAACTAAAAAATATGCCCTGTTATGAGATTTTCATCTTTGATTGTTTCACCTTCCATGATCTCCCAAAGCTGCTTCCTGCGATCTTGAGCCAAATAAACTGTCTGCACCCAAGTTCTTGACCTCAGCTCTGCTTTGTGAGAGAGGAGGATCCAGGCTAAGACTAATGAATTTAAACTGTTGTTCAACACTGTTCAGGTGTGTTGCTCTTTGCTTGATTCAGATTGAGCCTTGGAGAAGCATCGGGAGGTTTCCCACACTTCCTTAACCCAGTGACTCCCCACCTAAGATCATTGTGAATCTCCTTACATATGTTTATAGGTGAGGCTCAGGTATACCTCACATATGGCAGGCAGGGCTCATGGCACTATGCCAACCAACAAAGAGTAAAGTATCTGTCCGGGGAGTTGTTTAAGCCTCATCTTTTCTCTTAGCTGAAAATCCACACTCAGATACTAGTGTTGTTGTTCTGCATTTCTAGTTTATGTACCAATTTGTTGTTTTCCTTTGTCAGTAGAAATGCATGTCCCCCATTCTCAGGCCAGTTTTACTGACACTGAGACATGCAAAATAAGAACCTCCAGGAAATGACACTTCCTATAAGGAATATAGCCAATGTCAACAGAAATTTGCTTCACTTTATCAAATTGTATATGCCCAAATCCAGTTTCAGAGTCATATTGATCTTTATTTAAATCTCCAAAATCTTTGAATTCAAAAAATGTGATAGGCAAATAATAATAATAAGTTGAACAATATATGTGGGTGCCAGATTACATAAATTTATTAGAGTAAAATTTTCATTTTCAATTGCTCTTAGATGAAAATCCAATAGCATATATACTATCAATAGTACAGATATTAGGACTTAATTTGGGGTTACCCATTAAGTTCAGAGTCTGCCAAAAGTTGGTAATGCAAGAAACTGATAATTTAAGAATAAAAGAATAGTAGTAACAGGTGAGAATGAAAACAATGGCTGTACTGAGTAGAGACTTTGACCTCAATACTCAAAATGATCTGGACCCTCAACAAGTTGATTGATAGAAAATGGATCTACAGGCTGGCCTGTAACATGATGATTGGCAGCTCCTGGAGGCAAAGTAGATTGGATGACAGAATCTGGATCCATAGCTCAGGCAAGGGAAGCCACAGACTCCATAACGCAGGGGTCTGAAGCCACGGGATCCACAGCCCAGTGAGTAGCAGCTTCTAGATCCATAGCTCAGGGAGCAGCAGCTGCTGGACCCAGAGCCCAGAGACACAGCATAAGTTGGCCAACAGGAAATGCAGCGTATGGAGGTCCTTGGACGGTAGCAGGACCTCTGGCAGGGGCTGGGAGAGCAGAGATCAGTACGGTAGACCAGGTTGCTGGGGTAAAAAGAGCCACAGGAGGAGCCTGGGTAGTACAGGTAGCCCCCAAGGGAGCGGGAGAAGAAGTTTCCAGAGCAGCAGCTGTAGGACATGTTGACCGGAGTTGTGAGTTCAGCTGAGTTACAGTGAGAAGATGCTAAGTTTGAATGTCACTCCTGGACTGTGATATTTATATACTCTCAGCCACGGGTGTGGCACACTACTGGGTCATGTTTCCTACACTGGACTTCCTCTTTTGCTTATGTGTAACTCAATAATCTTCTCTGTAATGTAGTTTCATTTGAGTAGTTTTCCGCATATTGTATTTACGGGTGCCATAATTTTGTTGTTACAACCGAAGCCAATGAACTACTCCTATATCAGAAATGCTATGACGGTTTTCCATTAATGCACATCCCATCATGGCCAGGAAAGCTTTTCCTCTGGTTTATGCTACCTGCATTTGCTTCCTATGTATCCACATCTCGTTTTCCTGGTGAATGCTTTTCTCCTGAGAGTAAAGAATGTGATAACACCAATTTTCTTCTGGCACAGTGGATCAGAGGCTCAATATCCATCTGGATAGAAGCCTTCTTGGAATGATCCACCTTGTCACCATTCATCTCCATTCTCCAAAATTACTTGGTGGTAATTTGTTATGGCAGCAATACAAAAACGGTTCACCAATTACTGTAATATAATAATATACCAAGTGCTGTATAATACGCAGTGTGTCTCCCAACCAATAAAGAGAGACCAAAAATAGATAAAACAAAGAGATTGAGAGAGATGGCTAGAAACTGAAAGACATCTTGCCATGTATTTAAAGATAAGATGACAAAAAAAGGGCTCAATTGAAACAGTCCCAGGGAAGATCACTCTGGGCCCATCTCTGCACAGCCAAGGGGGAAACATTAGTCTGATGAGGGGAGGAAACAATTGAAAGTAGAACACAGAGAAGGCTCAGGAATTTCAGTCTTTTTTCTATTGCACTCCTAAATTATGGTCTGTTTCATCCCAACATCTTTATAATTAAAACTTTTCAAAATTAGTATATTTTATGAATTTTGACTTATTGTCTTATCATCTACATTTATAAATATCTGGGGCTTCTAGCATCTTAGGATGTCTCTAATTTTGCATTGCACGGGCTTTGAACGACTCTGTCACTTGCAGAGCCACATACCACTCTGCATTTTCCTGCCTAAATGTGAAGTTTCTTTTCCAGTTCTCTTTTCCTCTGCAGGGTATCTGAATGTGTCTCTTTCTCTCTTTCTCTCTCTTTTTTTCTCTCTCTCTCTTTCTCTCTCCCTGTCTCTGTCTATCTATTTCTCTCTTTCTCTGCTTTCTTTCTCACTCTCTTTTTTCCCCTCTCTCTCTGTCCCCTCCACCATTTTTCTTTCCTGCTTTTTCTGTGTTTAACTTTGATTTCCTCTTTTGTTTTCCTTTTTTGTTTTGTTACTTTTTTTTGCCTCTGCTTAACTATACTTTCAAAGTTAAAAAAAAGTTTGATAGATTTGTAATATTCTTAGAGCATAACCACTTGCTTTCTAAGTTCATTCACAAAATATTGGATGTTAAAATACAACCAGTTAAATTGTATTCTAGATCTAAGGAAATGTGCTGTCATGGTGGAGAGCAATATTTTCTTATTTTATTTTCTAATAAAACTGTAATAAACTTACAACAATAATGTTGAAACATATCAAATTTTCTCAATAAAATCTATTTCAGTTATTTATTTATTTATTTTTATTATTATTTTTTTTTGTGAGGAGGGTCGGCCCTGAGCTAACATCTGCCAATCCTCCTCTTTTTTTTTTTTTTCCTGAGGAAGACTGGCCCTGGGCTAACATCCATGCCCATTTTCCTCCAGTTTATATGGGACGTTGGCACAGCATGGCTTGACAAGTGGTGCGTTGGTGCGCGCCCGGGATCCGAGCCGGCGAACCCCGGGCCGCCACAGCGGAGCCTGCACACCTAACCACTTGCGCCACCGGGCCGGCCCCTCTATTTCAGTTTTAAAAGTAACCTACTGTTGACTTTCTAGAAGGAAGAGGACTGAGAAAAGAAGTAAATGCATCCAACTCAAACAGCTACTTGCTGAGTCGTTTATTTTCTGTTCTTCTAGACCGGAATTCATTTCTCCTTGCTTTGTGCCTCAGCATGTAAGGCAAGTGTCCTATTGGTACAATGCTGTGGGCACTATTCCTTCCCTATATTTTCTGTTTTCAAACACAACTCTTTAAAATCTTGATGTTAGTCGAGGGTACAAGATTTCAGTTCTGTAGGATGAACAAGTTCTGGAGATCTAATGAACAGCACGGTCATTATAATTAATAATACTGTTAATATTATTTTGTATTCTTGAAATTTGCTAAATGAGGTATCTTAAGTGTTCTCACCACACACAAAAAATTGTAACCATGTGAAATGATGGATATGTTAAAGTTTGATTTTGGTAATCATTTCACAGTGTATTCCATACCAAATATCATGTTGTACACCTTAAATATGTACAACTTTTATTTTTCATTTGTAGTTTAATAAAGCTGGAGAAAAATAAAACAATCTTGAAGATAAAACTTATGAGTTAAATGGGAAGCATAAATTTATAGGTAAAACTGCAAAATTTAGTGAATTTGTCATCTGTTACTCCGGGCTCCTTGTTCAAGGATCCTTCTCTGACAAGAAGTGTTTTCCTCTTCCCTTTGGTTCTAAATCGCTAAACCTTCATTAAGTTAACATAAATTTAAGAGGAATTTGCAAACTCCTCAACCTTGGACTAAATTAAACCCCCAAATTATATTGTTTGTTATATTATATTATATCATAGCCCTCCACTATTGCTTTTTTTCTTTTTAACTGACTTATTTATCAACAATTAAACATTGAAATATTTCACGTAAAATTTTTCACTCTGAACTGTGCATCCACTGTCTTCTGATCTTTTGATTGCAGAGTCCCATCACAAGGCTATGAACAAAACGGTTTTGATATTTGCAGTGTGTTTCCAACAGACTCTTATCCATAGCTGAAAGTTACACCTTTTAGCATCCACCTACTGCTCTCCTCCAAATTACCAGTTAACTTGTCACTAACAGGCTGGAGATCTTTCTTTTCCTAATCATCTAGGTTAGAAGCTCAATAAATAAGACCCAATACTTCTTATATTAAGATTCTCTTCAATCACTGTGTTTTATTGATTATTAGCCACAAAATATGTACTTTATTACTATCCAACACAGATTAGAAGACTTTCAAATTCTGTATTCTTAAAAATATATTAATTGGACAAAGACATCATGGCTGCTTTTCTTAAATGTGCTATATGCAATACTAAAGCACATTTCTCTCTGTAATATGTGCTTGTCTATAATATTTTTCCCTAGGGCTCTTTTTATTAAGATTTTACAAGGTGGAGAAACAATAAAGATTTCTAAGTAAACATATTAATGGGGCATCCAAGTATGTGTTTTTTATAAATTGTCCAGAAACAATGGTTGAGATTCCAATGCGACTTGTCTGTTTGGGAGGTGATCCCAGTAAATACCTGTAGGAGAGTGAGAAAATATGACAGGGAATGCAAGGAAGGCAATAGAAGGTGCATTACTAGGCCAGGTATCACTGGAGCTCGATTCTAATGGAGAATTCCCTGACAGGGGCTCAGCATGCCCTGGTGAAGTGAAAATGTCCTTAGGCAGAGTTTTACAAATGTCCCGTGTTATCAGTCCTCAGACGTACAGATGATTATCCAGGGAATATAGGCAGGGTGTTGACAGCTTCTGTTGGGGATGGGCTGTCACTTAGCAAAGCAAAGATACAACAAATATGGAAAAGAATAGGATAAGATCTGGAAGGATAATGGAATGAGAAAAGCAGAAAGGTGTGAAGACGTGGTGAATTTAGGCTCTACTCTATCACAGTGTAAGGCACATGTATGTGGTATGGAAATGGAAGACAGAGTTAGAAAGAAAGGCTGGATACCCACAACTGCAGTATCGTTTTCCCCCTGATGGTTAGTGATGTTGAGCATCTTTTCGTATACCTACTGGTCATTTGTATGTCTTTTTTTTTTCCTCAACAAGCACAAAATCCACTTTATCATGTTGCGGCCACTCAGAGGCAGCAGCTGCTGGCACCCCCTCCTCAGGGGCATTTACAGTATTTGAATTTCCTAAATTTTGGTAGATGTCATTTACTATCATTTAAACTACAGTAACTGGCTTTTATCGATGTTTTAATAGTTTTTAACATTGTGAAATTTTGGGTTGTATATTTTTGTTTGTCCATCACCATATATTTGTCTCCCTTCACCCCTTGTGCCCACCCCCCACCCCCATTGCCCCTGGTAACCACAATAGTTTTCTCTGTCCATGTGTTGGTTTATATTCCACATATGAGTGAGATCATACAGTGTTTGTCTTTCTCTTTCCGACTTACTTCACTTAACATAATACCCTCCAGGCCCATTCATGTTGTTGCAAATGGGATGATTTTGTCTTTTTTTATGGCCGAGTAGTATTTCGTTGTATATATATACCACATTTTCTTGATCCATTCATTTGTTGAGGGACACTTAGGTTGCTTCCACTTCTTGGCTATAGTGAATAAAGCTGCAATGAACACAGGGGTGAATAAGCCTCTTTGGATTGTTGATTTCAGGTTTGTTGGATAGATTCCCAGTAGTGGGATAGCTGGATCATAGGGCATCTCTATTTTTAATTCTTTGAGGAATCTCCATACAATAACGGGCTTTTAAATGGTTGCCTTCACCACAGCTACTCACTTATTTGAATCAGTCTCAGGTATTTTGAAAATAAATAAATCTTCCAAAATTACATAAAATTAGCAAGTTAACATCACTTAAAATATTGCATCATTCCTCTCAATGAGAATAGAAAAGCTGAAGAAAATTAAGGAAAAAAAAAATCCTCTGTTTGAAAACTTCAGAGAAATACCAAAACATTCCAGAGTCGCAGAGATCTATATGGGACAGAACCGAAGTCAAGATAAATGAGCCTGCATCTGAAGTTGCTATTCCCTTGAAATTATATGATGATTTTGAAAGCAGTGAGTAAGAGGCTGAGAGAATTTCCACAAACTCACAGGGCTAGAGAAACAAAATTTGAATTTAGGGCCTACCAAAGAGCTGGGACGATGGGAAATATCCAAGACCTTGGAAAGGCAATTCCCAGGGGTCAAATTGAATTGCTAATAGCTTCTTCTATGGACTGAAGGCCAGGTTTGAATTATCTCAATCCCTGATGGAATTTAAGTGATCTAGGACACTGGTGCCCTTATCCTAGCAGCCTGCCAGAAATGTTAAGTAAATCCTCTCCGGAAGAAGGCGAAATCATCCAGTTGTTTTTTTATTTTGTATTTTAAATTGGTCTCCACTTGTGAATCTGTCTTGGTTCTGTCTCTCGTTGTCACCATGTCTCCAAATAATTATCTAGGTTTCTCTTTGGTCTTAGCCATCAAGGATATTCGGTTTGTCTTGGCTCTTATTATTTTTCTCTGTTGGATTGGAGACACGCTGTGTAAAGATGGATGATAATTTTGGACAAAAAGAAAACTTGGTGACAAGTAACGGCAGTCCTTAGCAGGTTCCTCATTAAGGCCAAAGTTGTGCCTCTGACCCATGGACAAAGAAGAAAGGTCAGTTTATCTCATTTCCCACCATTGAGAAAAGTATTTGCCCATAATTGCCAGAAACAAGACACATGAAGATTATGACAAGAGGAAAAGGAGGGGCTTTCCTGGCTATGATGGGATAAGCGTTAGTGTGAATCAGTCATAACATTCCTGACAAAGGAGTAGTTCATTGGCTTTGGCTATAACACGCTGAATTACACATATGTAAATGAAGGAGCACAAATATGTAAAGGATGACCCTGTAGGTTACCACACCTATTGCTGAGAGTATATATATGCCCCAGTCCAGAAGGCAAAATTAAAACTCAGAATCTTCTCAGTGCAACTCAGCTGAACTCACATCTGCTGTCACCATGTCCTACAACTGTTGCTCTGGAAACTTCTCCTCCTGCTCCCTTGGGGGCTACCTGCGCTACCCAGGCTTCTCCTGTGGCTATTCCTACCCCAGCAACCTGGTCTACCGCACTGACTTCCACTCTCCCAGCACCTGCCAGCTGGGGTCGTCTCTCTACAGCGGCTGTCAGAAGACCTGCTGGGAGCCCACCAGATACCAGGCATCCTGTGTGGTGTCCAGCCCCTGCCAGAGGTCCTGCTACCACCCGAGGACCTACACACTCTGCAGTCCCTGCCGGTCAACTTATGCTGTGTATCTGGGCTCTGGATCCAGACGCTGCTATTCACTGGGTTGTGGATCGCGTGGCTTCGGACCCCTGGCTTATGGAGTCTGTGGCTTCCCTTCCCTGGGCTATGGACCCAGATTCTGCTGCCCAACCTACTTTCCTTCCAGGAGTCTCCATTCATCTGGTTACTGGCCCCTTTGTAGATCTGGCTTCTACTGATTAATCTGAAGAAGAACCAAACTTGTTTGAGAAATGCAGATTCTGTTCTCAAATTATCTATTATCTTAATTTCCTCCATTGAAAAGTATTCTAATATTCCCTGACCACCAGCAATTCTTTACCTCTCCAGCCCTTAAACACTAGCCGATAGATTAACTCCGTCAAACTAGAAAGTTAACTATAAATTGCATTGTTGATAGAATTTATGGTTTTGCATTTCTCCCAAATATAGATGGAAAGTCAAATAATTTTATCTTAATAAACTCTTCATTCTGCTATCCAAATATGCTGTCAATGTTGTTATTTATTAGTCACGTGTCAACTAAGATTTGTTTTGTCACTGCTTCTGTTAATGGGCTTTGGAAAGCTCAGATTTTGGGGGCTGTGCACTAACTTTGGTTGGGCTTAGATATTTCCCCCTCATTAAACAGGAGTTCTCCAGATGCCCACAGTTTCTAGGTATCGCCTTTCTCTTGATGAAACTCTCAAGAGGTTTGACTATCTTGTTCACAAGATGGATTTGGACCATGCATGTCTAAAGACATTTATGTATTAGTGAAGTTTGAAGAGTGTAGGAACAAAATTTAGATGTATATGATGAGGCCTGTGCATGAAGGATATTAAAATGGAAGACTAGAGTGTGGGTGTAAATTTTTAGAAAAAGATGGGCTTTAGACAATCATGGTGCAGGAAACATCTCATATTTTTTTAATTGGCTAAATCCCTGTACCCCAATTACTATTTTCAATCTGCTCAAATTATCTCCATTAGTATAAGAAGGCAAGCAACAAACTTAGATGGGAAGGAACTAGGCTCAGCAGGTGTGAAGCTGCACCTGGGTTCTTTGCCAACATATAAACTGAATCTAACTGCTAAACAAGAAATCTTTAGTATCATCAAAAATGATTGTTTCAGTTGTATGTTGAAATAAAATTGGATAACCTTTATTTATACCATTCTTCTCTCTTACACCCAGGTATTGTAAAAAGTAAGGTACATACTAATAGATAGTATGACAATAATTGGAGACATAATCTTTATATAGAACAAGTAGTGTTTGAATGTTTTTCCTATTCTTTATTTTATAAGATCCCCAAACATCCCTAAAATTAGGAAGGGGAATGAAGAGTATTAGAGCCTTGGCAAAACTCCAGGCTTATAGGTGTATCTCAGTCTCCCCATCATGCTCTCTTTACCTCCTCCTTTACTACCAACATAATAAAATATGAAATATAAAAGGAGCTGTAGAGTTCATCAGATTCAATGCACTCATGCTGCAGAGGTGGAAATTGAAACATGCAAGAGTTCACTAGAATTTTACAAGATTTCACAGCAAGTTATTGTAGAGACATGGGTAGCACTACTTTATTCCAGCCAACTGTACCATTCTCTCTTACACCCTCTCTTCCCTCATGTGCTCCTCCTCCTCCTCATCATCCTCTCCCTCCTCCTTCTCCTCCACCATGTTTAGGAAGTAGTCATGGTGCTTCTATAGTTAGAGAAAAAGAACAAAGAAATAATGAAAGAAAACTTGGGGGAAAAAAATCCATCAGCCACTGCATTATAAAATTGAAAATCGTAAATAGTAATCTCCTCTGTAAACAGTCCTACTCGTGAATTTTAATGATCCAAGTTGGTCTCATTCTCATAAGCTCCAACCAAGACAAATAATCAAATTTCGTACCCCAAAATGTAAGCAATGGCAGAGCACACATGGGGAACCGCTGTGGTTTTTTGGCCAAGCTGAGGCCTCCTCTGTTAATGTCTCCAGATTTCAGATGCGGGAGTGGAAAGTTTTCTGGCTTTCAGGAGTATATTAGTGTCTTAGTTTTCTATATGGCTATAACAAATTGTACCAAAGTTAGTGGCTTAAACAATCCAGATTTATTATCTTTCAATTCTGTAGGTCAAAAGTCAGACACAGTCTCACTGGGCTAAAATCAAGGTGCTGATTGGGCTGCATTCCTTTCTAGAGGCTCTAAAGGGAAATCTGTTTGCCCTTTTTTAGTTTTCTAGAGGCTACCTGCATTCCTTAGTCCACGTCCCCCTTCCTCCATCTTCGAAGCCAGTAATGGTGGGTCAAATTATTCTTACGTTGCATCACTCTGACCTACTCCTCTGCCTGTCTCTTCTGTTTTTAAGGATGCTTATGATTATATTGGGCCTACCTGGTAATCTCCCTATTTTAAGGTCAATGGATTAGCAACTTGAATTCTATCTGCTACCTTAAATACCCTTTCCACATAAGGAAACATATTCACAAGTCCCAGGGTTTAGGATATGGTTATCCTTGAGGGGCGATTATTCTACCTACCAAACTAGTAAACAAGCAAACTTATAAAAACAACTCAAAGATGGATTGACTGTAAATAGTCAGCAGTATGATGAAGTGCTCACAAACAAACAGTGAAATTCAACGTTGGGAACAACAAACTTGTAATCCCACAGTTACATCTGAAGTTAATATATAATATCCCATTTCAGGTTGATAGTCAAGATAAGAAGACTGTGTAATTTTACAACAAGAAACTCATAACTCTTGAGCTGATGTCTTGCCATTACCATTCAAGAAACTGCATCCTCGTCCATTCAGGTCTCTGGCACATTCTAAATTTCCCTAAATACAGATTTTATTCTTTCTATATTTCAAGAATTAATTTTTGTCTCGTGAATTGTGGTCATCCAGATTTCACCAAGTTAATCCACTCTACACAATTAATGGGAGACCAGCTGGCACTTATCTGGCTTACGTCTAGTTGCTTCTAGTCTTCCAGCTTCCCACTGCTGCATACTTTGACAGATGAATAACACTATGGACTGTCAACCTAGGAGGTTAGGTCCCCAGCTTCTGCTGCCCACACAACTAAAGTTACAGAAGCTGCTGATCTTCTGTCTACCAACTGGTTTCCAGTTCTGATTTCCAAGAATAAATGTAACCAGTTTCCCAGGAAATTCTCTCACGAATCATTTCTAGACACTTGATTTCAACAATTTCTATTTATTAATATTTATCTCTTAGTGATTACAGAGAACAGTTTTATCCTCCCCAACTCCATGCCCTCCTGATTTTTTTTTTAATTAGTCATGCCGCAGAACATATTGTCAGTTTGTCAGTGCCGTTATTTTTCACAATGTTTTCATTGAGACTTTACCATGAGCCAGAATCTATGCTATGGAAATACATAGTTGAATATATTTTAAAAAATAAGATTACATTTGTGTATTACTCCATAATGAAAACTAGATTAAGAAAATATGTGATCTCTGGTCTAACTGAACTGAAAGTCTAATATGGAAAGCAAAAGCTAAACAAATAATTATTTAATTACAATAATAATGAGCAGTGAATGAGTTCTTGATGCTAAGAGTATGTTATTATACATCAAGGAAATTTCACCTTGTTAGAGGTCAAGACAGATTTCCCAGAGGAACGGCATTTGAAATAAGTCTAAAGAATAAATAGAGAATAGATAGGTGGGGCTTGGAGAAGAAGTGTTTTTAGGACCAAAGTCTTGAGATGTGCGTTATAAAACTGAAAGCCATTTTGGCTGGTTGTTGAGGGAAAAGGAAAGAATGACTTGAACTTAGGCCAGAAAGATTTTGAGGCCATTCCTTGCAGGTCCTTAGTGGTTTAATTCAGGATGGTACTTTCTTCTAAAAGCAAAAAGAGTAATTGAATGGTTTTAAGCAGAGGTATAAGATTGTCTGATTTGTTAGTTTTTTAAATCTTTTTTATTCAATTAGTATGTTCATACAATGAAATGAACAGATTTTAAAGACAGAGACTGATGCTTTAGACAAGTATATACGCCTACGTTACAACTACCCAATCAAGATATAGAACATTTCCCCATCCTAGAAAGTATCTTCGTGCTCCTTTTTAATCAGTCCCTGCCCCCTAGATCCAACTACTGTAAGGATTTATTTCACCATAGAATAATTTTGCCTGTTCTAGAACTTCATAAAAATTAGATCATACAGTATGTTCTCAGGTGTATCAGCTTTTTTCACTCAAAATAATGTTTTTGAGATTCCCCATGTTACTTAGGTTTTATTTATCCTATTTGTGTGCAGTGTACCCTTGTGAAAATATATCACAACGTGTTTATTCCTTTAGGTGTTGACAGACATTGAATTGTTTCAAGATTTAAAAAAAAATTTTAAATCAATAAAGCTTCAATGAACATGGATTGTTCCAGTCTTCTTGTGGACATATGGTTTTAGTTTTTCTTGGAGAAAAAACTCTAACTGGAATTTTTGGGGCATAAATGAGCATCTATTTAACTTCATTAGAAATTGCCAGTTTTCCAAAGTTAGTTTTATCATTTACTCTCCGACCAGCAATGCCTCAGAGTTCTAGGAGCTCTAAATCCTCATCAACGTTGGACGTTGCCATCTTTCTTTTAGCCATTTGGTGGATATAAGTGGTATGCCATTGATTTTAAGCTGCATTTACTTGGTGAATAATGATTTTGAGCAATTTTTCTTGTGCTTATTGGCCACACCTGTGTCTTCTTTTGTGTAGTATTTATTCATGTTTTTCCACAGTTTTAGAATAGGTTTGTTTTTTTCTTTAATATGTTGGAATTCTTTCCCTACTCCGAAAATAAGTCCATGGTTATATTTACTTATTGCTAATAATTTCCTGTTTGTGACTTGTCTCCTCATCTTCTAATGGTGACTTTTGATAAGCAAAAACTTCCACTTTGAGGAAATCAAATTTATCAATTATTTTTCTTGCATAGTGTTTTAGTGTGTTGTCTGAGAACTTTTGCCTACCATCAGGTTGGAAAGATATTTTCTTAATTTTTTTTCCTAAAAACTTTAAAATTTCAGGTTTTTTTTGTAAGGAAGAGCAGCCCTGAGCTAACATCTGATGCCAATTTTCCTCTTTTTGCTGAGGAAAATTGGCCCTGGGCTAACATCCGTCTCCATCTTCCTCTATTTTACATGGGAAGTTGCCACAGCATGGCTTGACAAGCGGTGCTGCGGTGCACACCTGGGGTCCCAGCCAGTGAACCCCAGGCCGCCAAAGCAGAGTGTGTGCACTTAATCACTACACCACTGGCCGGGCCCCTAAAATTTCAGCTTTTAAATGTAGGTCTATGATACACATCAACACATTTCCTTTCCTATTTTTTTTTAGTTCTTTACATGTATCCAGAGATTCAAATACTATTTGTTGAAAAGACATTTTTTCCCATTTGAATTGATTTGACATCTTTGTAAAAAAAACAAAAAATGACAGCATACATATGAGTCTATTCCAGAACTCTATTCTGTTCCATTGATTAATCATTTATGCTTATCCCAGTACCATAATACCCTAATATATCTTTATATTAATTCCTGAAATAAGATAGTGAATGTCTTCCAATTTTATTTCTCTGTTTCAAGATTATTTTGCCTATTCTTGCTCCCTGGCATTATATAAATTTTAGAATCAGTTTTCCAATTTCTATAAAAATGCCCACTGGTATTTTTGTTCAGAAAGTGTTGAATCTGTAAATTATAGATAATGAATATCTTTCAATCCATGATATGTCTTTCTATCTATTTGGGTCTTATTTGATTTCATTATGCAACATTTTATAGTATTAAATATGAGAATGTTGAATCATAAATGTATGCCTTGGATTATACCTTTTGTGTTATTAGAACATATTTTAGACTTAATTTTTTATATATTTTTGGTTTACATATAGAAATAAAATAGATTTATAGTAGTAATTTTGTAGATCTCTTAGGATATTTTTTATGTAAACAATCATTCTCTCTGTGAATAAAGAAAGGTTGCTCATTCCTTTGCTCTTATTTATACCTTTTATTTGTTTTTCTTGCCTTATTGCTGATGCTAAGACTTCTAGTACAATGACCACTAGAAATGTTACTGTGATTGATTTTGCGTGTGCAGACGTGAGTATGTAGTGTGCTACTGCCTCTGCTCACAACAATTAATAAATATGTATCTTTTTAGTTTTATGAACCTGTTGTTTATAGTATCAAATTATATCTGACCAGAGAAATGAGTGAAATTTGATTGATATTATTAATCTAGTTCATTTAGAAGGCATTTGCAACAAAACTCCTTCTCTTTCATCCCCAGTGAGCCTGGGAACTCCATTTTCAAACTCTTTTCAGCTCAGGCAATGGGATCTTTACACATAGCACTTTACTAATGGAATTCTTTCTAATTCAAGATTGCCATACTCACTATACCATCCCATTCCTATCACCTCACTCTAAATTTTCCTGTAATTCAGCCTAGCCTCAATTTCAGAAGATTCAAAGAAAACTTTCACTTGGTGATGGAATCATTGGGAAAATAGTATTTAAAAACAAATGTGAAAGTTGGGATTATCTTAAGTATCAAAAACATAAGAATTATGAAAACAGATAAGGGGAAGTATAGGAAGATAAGTCAAGTGACCAAAGCAGAGAAGAAAAATATACACTTTGTGTTCAGGGAAGAATTGATGTTCAGTTGGTTTACAGTAAAAGGAGAGTTTATGTAAAAATAGGAGACAGAGATAGTAATATAGGATGAGTACATGTGGATATTCTGACTATTGGACCTCGTTACTTATAGATTTTATCATTCTCACTCAGATTAGTGCAATCATATTCTATTTGGATATCCTTGCTCCAATTTCCACCCTAAACAAGCTATTTTTACTCATTCTCTAGATTCAGCTTTTAAAATACTTTCTCTGGGAAGCTTTGTTGACTTCTAAGATAGTTAAGATCTCATTCTTAAGTGTACTTACATGTTGAGGAATTGCTAATTCACAGCTTTAATCACTGTTGTACAACTAAGCAGTTATTTGGTTAACCTTGATAGATGGTAAGTTCAGAGAAAAAGGAACCACATTTTTAAAAAATTGTTCTTAAATTTTCTCCTTATAGAATAGCACATGAATGAATGCATTCTCCTTGAAAAAATATAATAGAACATTTGTTCATCATGCATTCTCTCAGAGCAGAGCAGATTGGAGCAGAGCAGAATGAATGTTATTTTGAGAACTGACTGATATCGACAGGATGTTTGACAACGCACTACTGAGGCGTGACTAATAAAAAATATGGGAGTTAAGGTTGGGGGGAACAAAGCTGTTATCTGTAATCACTAATGTGACAAGAATAAATAAATAGAACTTGGTGAAATCAATTGCATAGAAATGACACATGATGAGTTTCCTGGGAAACTGAATATATTAATCCCTAGAAGTCAGAACTTCATGCTGGCTGGTGAAAAGATGACTGGCAATTCCTGGAAATAGCTCCTTGGGCAGCAGGAGCTTGGGACTTGAATCCCTGAATTGAAAATTCACAGAGCCAGTGGGTGTAACAGATGGGCAAGGAATGCAGCAGGAGGAAGCTGAAAGTCTGGTATGGACAGAACCTATGAGAGAGCTAATGGGAATCTGGTAGAGAGCGCGTCTGCCTTTGTAGCGAACTGGAGACCTGGAATCACTGTTGTTAAGTTGCTGGCATATAGGGAGAACTTCGTCTTGATTCTGGTAAATTCAGAATGTTGCAAGAGCCTTGAGGGGATGGGCTGGCTGTTTCTGAGCAGCTTTTGTGTGGAATTGGGGCAGTTTCTTGAGATACAATGGTAAAGTTTTTATACTTTGATATTTACATCCTTAAATGAGACATTATTATATTTAACTTCAGCACCAGTTGCGATTTTACAAATTTAGTCTCTAACATTGTAATTACTCGTTGTGTATGAGTACCTCATTATATTGCTGTGTAAGTACTGTTGAATCCACCTGATTTATCCTTAAAAGAAAGCTTGCTTTTGAACTTGAGTATTTAAAGGGGCCAGAGAACCACTTTCATATCTGAAATATGCAGATAATTTTTAATCATCAGAGATAGCCTCGACTTAGCCAAAAAGTATTCCTCCACACGAACGTAATTTTGTCTACCTTCTGGATCTCTAAGACGGTTGTGGCCCCCAAGTGGGAATTTGCAAGTATGGATAACTTAGATTATTATATTTTCAAAAATCATGTTAGTTATAAACAAAATAAGATTGAGTTCACAAGGGAGCACCTGACATTGTCTTTTTAATATCTGTCAGAAAGCCAAATGGAATTTTCTATATTTTCTCTCATTATTTCAATCCCTTTAGATTTCCTAGTAACACTCTAGAAACCGTGATTATTTCCCGAGCAATCTGGTGGTTACGAAGGTGGTGGTGATAATGGGGAGGAGGAGAAGAAAGAAGAGGCACAACTAGAGGGGAAAGAAGATGAGATCATATGTCACTGTTGAAACTGCATTAAAATGAAACTTAGGAACCAGAGGTTCTATTCTTAGCCTTACCGTTAACTTGCTACATGAACTAGAAACTAACTCTCCTATGTCTCAAGTTCCACATCAATACAATTAGTAAGTTTAATGGGGTGATTTATACAGTCAGTTATGCCTCTCATATTTAATACATTTAGGAAGAGAGTGGGACTTTTTCACTTTCTTAAAGAAATGGCACCTTTGGCAAGTATGTGATTCTCTTTGATCCTCTGTTTTTCTCACGTGCTAAAAGGACCTTAGACTATAATGCATGAATCCCTCACAGGTGTTCTTGGGGATATAATGAAATAACACATAGGAAATTTCTTTAAATATTGCTTGGCTCTACACAAAGATATCATTTTGTTGTGTTTGGCTCATTTACAACAAGCCATATTTTTAGCAACTCATTATTTCCTGAAATACTATAGTTATAAAAGCTTAGAAAGTAACCATAAAAAAAAAAAAAGTGTGTTCAATTTCATGGTGAGATAGAACTGAAACAGATATACGGCTTGCTCTAGAAGCTCATTTTCAGTTACACTGAGTTTGAGCCTTGGGAAAACACCAAGATGAAACTCACACCTTCTCAACCTACACCCATACCTCCTAGGTTCAGTGATAACCTCCCTACACACCACACACTTAGAGAAATGAATCAGACTAGAGACTGGTTGTTGTACTGCAAAACTCAGACACATTTGCCAACCCGAATGGAGAGAATTCAATTCTAGGTGCTGAAAGCTCGTAGACATTCTTTTCTCAATTTTACAAACTTATACTAGTCCTCTATTTACTTGTGTTTTGTCATATGGACCAAACCATATAAACTAAATTATTCCTTGCTTTCTATATTTCTGGTGTATGTGTCAACTCAATTTCCTCCTTCTTCCAGGACAGGCACGTGATCAGTTGTTCATTGAGTAAATTCACCTCTCCTCTGCTCCTGAGATTTATAGTTAGAAAAAGTTGCGCCTTCCAACTATCAACTTCCAGGAAATTACCACTTTAATAGAGTTAAAACTCTAAAGATATTAGTTAAGACCTTCCATACACTTAGGCTTTCAAAGCCTATTCATAGGGAAATATTGATCTTTTATTTTAATCCCATAAATACACAACAAAACAAAATTAGAAAATAAACAGATGACAAATCATCACATTATTTTTGTATTAAGGAGTTTATTACATTTAAATCATATGAATTTTATTTTGAGGAGAAAATCTATTGAAATAAATTCTATCACAAATGATGACATTAGACTTTAACTTTGGGTTATTATTCAGTTTAGCAATACATTTTTAAAAAGTAAAAAACCAGTAGAGATAAGAAAGAAACGAATTACAAATTTTTAACTTAAAAAAATCTCACACGATTGTAAATTAATCAATATCGTTCATAATAATCCAAACAAAGAAAAAAATACACAATGGAAATTGGGAAATATTTTGAAATGCATGATAATGATGATGCAACTCAGTAAAATTTGAGAGAGACAGCTGCTTAGAAGGAAAATTTTAGATTTTAATGTATATATATGAAAATACAAGAAAGCCTAAAATCAAATTTTTAGTACTCTACATGAGAAATCTAGAAAAAAGAATAGCTATTGAAACCAAAAGAAATTTTAAGGTAGGAAATTATAAAGATAAGAACAGAAATCAATGAAATAGAAGCCCAACATAAGGCAGAGAAAACCAATAAGGTCACAATTTGGATTTTGTGAAAATCAGTAAAATCAATCATTTCAATTTTTAAAAGAAACATCACGTAGGAAAAGAAGTCATCAATAGCTGTACAAAATTTACATAATTATTTGGAAAAAACTTCTTTTTTTATATTCCAAAGCAGAATTAATTTTTCCTTCATTTCCTCCAGCAAGTAAGGTAAGTGTCTTAGCTTTCCTCGTTCTTCCTGTTTTCCAAACGCTTCTTCAAAATAGCTTTCACAGTAAACTTAAGAGTAACCACACAATGAGAAGAGAGCAAAAGTGGCAAGTTAATATATTTGTTTTCAAACAGTACAGAGTCCTAGTCAGATCTTTTGCACCAACCATAGAGGCTTAGAAACTCATTCTTTTCCAGTTTGTTTTCATCTCTAATTCTACGTTTGTATTACAGTGAATGATGAGTGTATCAGTTGAAGGAGACTTTCCATGTACGCAGATCCCGGTAATCCAGCCCCAACCGTGTGTCGGTTGGGTCTGTGCAGTGCGGGCCTTCGATGGTAAAGTTTTAAAAAAAGAAAAAAAAATTGAATTGTGTGTTAACATTATACAAGTGGGCAACTCTCAAAATATATGTGTTCTTTACTGTGGAAATATTGACTTGCAGTTTTTTTGTGTGTGGATCTGGATTCCTGAGATACGGTTCCAATTGATTTTGATCTGAGGAGTGTTATCCGTAGATTATAGTATCAACCTTTTCAACTGTACCCACTTCCTCTAGAAATTGCTAACCAAATCAGACAGGGTCAAATGAATTATTTTATAGATAATTTTTGAGGATACAAATATTCTGAAAAGGGTTTTATTTTTCTTTCATTTTTGAAGAATATTTTGAACTCATATAAAATTCTAGGTTAATTTTTTTTTTCTTTTCAGTCTTTTAAAGATATCATTCCATTTTCTTCTAAGGAAATTATCTGTGTTTCTTATTACTATTTCCCCATATGTAATATTTCTTTTTTCTTCTGGCTACTTTTAAGATTTTCTTCTTATCTTTGCTTTTCATCAATTAAATATGATGTGCCTAAATCTGGGTTTCTTTTTATTTATTCTGATTCAAATATCTTAAGATTCTTGGATTTGTGAGTTGGATATATATATACATATATATATATATTTTTGCTATTGTTGGCTTAGTTTTTGTCAAATGTACAAAATTTTTGACTATAGTTTTTCTATTTTTTTCTGCCTAATTTTTTTTCCTGGGACTTTTGTTACATAGTTTTTAGATTCCTTGATGTTTTTCAACAAGTTTCTAAATCCTTACTCTGTCTTTTCTGTCAATCTTTATTTCTCTGTGTAGCTTAGATTGGATAATATTTTTATAAAAAATCCACCTTCAAGTTCACTTACCCTTACTTCTGCTTTGTCAAATATTCTTTTAATCATATTTTTACTTTAAATCTTTGACTTTCTGTTTGAAGATACCCACTAGTTTTTTATTATTTTTATTTCCACATCTCTTAAAATTTCCCATATGATTATCAATTATATCCATCTTTTTCTTAAATTATTCACATATTCATCATAGTCATTTTAAAGTCCATGCCAACTAATTCTAATATTTGTATTAAATGTGAATTTTTTTCTATTGATTGTTCTTCTTTTGCTTGGGCTAATATTTACATGCTCTTTGAAATTTTTTGTTTTATTGCATTACAGACATGGTGTATAAAAGAACCATGGATTATGGAGTAGAAATATTTATATTTATATACACATATGATTGTATTTGTATACATGCATGATTATATTATCGATACACATGTACACATAAAAGTATATGTATGCAAATATTTTGATTTATTGTTTTCCATAGAATGTAAATCCTTTCTTCTGCATGTTAAAAAGGTACAAGGCTGGGGCTGGCCCAGTGGCATAGTGGTTAAATGTACACGCTCTGCTCAGGCGGCCCAGTTCAGATCCCGGGCGCACACCCATGCACTGCTTGTCAAGCCATGCTGTGGTGGCATCCCATATAAAGTGGAGGAAGATGGGCATGGATGTTAGCCCAGGGCCAATCTTCCTCAGCAAAAAAAAGAGGAGAATTGGCTACAGATGTTCAGGACTAATCTTCCTCACACACACACATACAAAAGGTACAGGGCTTATCTGTAAAATTCCTCAAAGAATTGAGTTAAGCAGGCACTGACTCCAACTTTGATCAGCTTGACTGCACCTCCAGTTTGGCTATACTCCGACCACATATGCTATCACTTTCTGATCTGAGCTCATTATTATATTCTATATGTCAGCTGGGAGGGAGGTTGGTCCATAGTTTCAGACTTTTTTAGTTTGCCTTTGGATTCATTTGAGTTTTGTTCCTTTTAGTATTGTATTTTATAGTTTTAACATTTTCATGTTCATTTTTATATATTCTAGTACTCTGTCAAAATTCTTAAACTTGTCTTTAATTTCTTAAGAATAATTACCACAATTATTTTTCTGTACATTTCTAATATAGCCATTATCTGGATCTGCTGTAGGCTTGTTAGTACTCTGTGTTGGCTCTTGGTTTGGTCTTTTCTTGCCTTTTTGTAACACTGGTAATTTTTAATCAATCACTATAGAAAATTTGAGGCTCTGAAAGTGTCTACTTGCAGAAGAATTTACTTTGGATGTAGCAACCTGGGGTAAGATTACAAGTACGCTCACATCATCAAGATTGATGCAATTCAAAGTTTGGTTTCAGTTCCTATGAAACATAATCTATGTATACTTACCTTAAAAATTCTAGAAGGATCTTTAAAAGCCTAGAATGTTTCAAAAACCTGGTCTTCAAAAGCCTAGAATATTTTCCTGTATTCCCAGCTTCACAGAAGTCCCTGGAATCTGATTCTGCTCATTCACACCATGAACCCATTAGCAATTTTAGAATAAGTAGACAACTCTAGGAAGAAAGCAGCCTAATTATGAATACTTCTTTTGACTTCAAACCTCTCCTAATTTTGATCTGGTAGTTCTTAACCTGATAGTGCTCTAGTGTTCACACACAGATTATTTTATCCAGTTTTACTAGGGTTCTTATTGATAGGGGTGATTTGAACTACCCAGTCTGCTACTGCCAGAAGTCACATTTGGTAAATAATTTCACATTAAATTTCTCTATATAAGGGTGGCTGGTAAAAGTGTTTATTTTGTGATATGTGCAAAATTATTTAGAATACACAAGAAAGCTGTGGTGAGTGTTATCACTAGAAATCTGTCAAGTAAAGTTAATAGGTGGATATGAAACCCACGACTATGATCATTCAAAACTCAGACTTTAAAATGATGGAGTAATATGCAACCATTACCAATGCCTAACCCCATTTACTAAACATACTCTCCATTCATTGTAAATTAACCATTCGCTAAACATACCAGATAACTTTACGCTCCTGCTTTGTTCATTCTATTTTATCTTCCCCAAAACTTCCTCTATTCCATTCTATACTGCATTCTGTACTACTCCTGTTTCTTTCACAAAATTGTGAATATTGATTTCTCTGTAGGACTGGAATCTTTGGCCAGACCTTGGCTCAGTGATTTTCCATTGCCTCATGTTTAAAAGAAATGTACAGAAGCTGACCCTGTGGTGTAATGGTTAAGTTTGGTGCATTCCACTTCGGCGGCCTAGGTTTGCCAGTTCAGTTCCTGGGCACGGACCTACACCACTTGTTAGCCACACTGTGGTGGCGACCCACATGTAAAAAGTAGAGGAAGATTGGCACAGATGTTAGCTCAGGGCTAATCTTCCTTGGCAAAAAAAAAACAAAAAAAAAACAAAAAAAACAATGTACATAATGTAGCACATATTATTTATTTTCCTCTGAGTGCTGTTTAAAATTCTAAAGAAATAATGACTTGACAATCTCTTTGAATATTTATTTAGCTCGACATAAAGATAATGTCTTTTTATTATGAAATTTGTCTCCCTATCAAACTGTGTCTGACATAGCAATGTATGGTTTTCTGGACTATGTGGCCTATAAAAGAGTAGCATGTAACCATAAAAAATAAAAATAAAAGATCTCCATTTTTTTGCTGATATAAAGGCTTGCAATTCTCAGCCATATGTAGTTTGAGCCATTGGAAAGCAGAGAGGTAAAAACCCAAACATCTTGAACCAAAAATCTTTACAACAGGAGTAATTGGCTTCCACTCCACAAGCGGTAAAGAAATGAATTCCATGGGACAGTATCCACTGGGATTAAGGGATTTGGTCACTTTTACCAACTAACATCAGACGAACTTATTGGAAGTTATTCAAACATTATATTTAGTATTTTCGGCAAATGCACAGTCACAAGTTATATTTATATTTAACTTTTGTTTCACGTACAAACCTAGCAGTGTAACTAAATTTTATTCTTTCTCTCTGCATTCCGTATGTATCCACCATCTTTCATGCTTTTCTCCTGTGAAGAGAGATAGAAGGACTCACATAGTTTAAAGGATTAGGCTTTCATAGGTCTTGATTTTTATTTATACAAAGTTTATATAAAAAGGCAAAAAAAGATCTAAAGACCAAAAATTTTACTTCAAATCCCCCAACCTCTAGGATTCCAAAGCTTGCTTTATGAAACAAATTAATCTTTTATATATATAAACCCAATAAATAGTAAAAGAAATTCCTGTTCGATAAATAAGTGACAAATAATAATAACAACAACATATATGGATGCCAAAATAAATGTGTTTATTTAATTAAGATAATTAGATTTTCTTAATTTTTGAAAGATATCTAATAATTGGATGGATTCCATCACCAATGCAGCTATATGATTTAAAATTTAGCTTTGTTACCTAGTTTTACATTCTGCAAGAACTAATTTGTAAGTTAGGCTGGGTGACCAAAGAGTGGGTGAGCAATTAGTCTTTGGAGACCATGAAGAGAGTTGCTGCTTGTGAGAATAAAATAGTTGACATTCTGCAAAAAGATCTGGACACTCAACAAGTTAATCTCTAGAAGCCTGATCCACAGATCGGCCGGTAGCAAAATGGCTGGAGATTCCGAAAACCAAAATAGATTGGACGGCAGAATCTGGATCCAGAGCTCAAGGTAGGGAAGCTACAGACTCCATAATGCAGTGATCTGAAGCCACTGGATCCATAGCCCAGTGAACAGGAACTTCTAGAGCCATAGCCTAGACAGCCCAGAGACCCAGTATAAACTGACTGGCAAGGTCTCCAGAGTGTGTAGGTCCTTGGGCGGTAGCAGGATGTCTGGCAGGGGCTGGACACCACACAGGACGTCTGGTATCTGGTGGGCTCCCAGCAGGTCTTCTGACAGCCACCATAGAGAGAGGAACCCAGCTGGCAGGTGCTAGGAGAGTAGAGAGCAGTGCTGTAGACCATGTTGCTGGGGTAGGAAGAGCCACAGGAGGAGCGTAGGTAGCGCAGATAGCCCCCAAGGGAGCAAGAGGAGAAGTTTCCAGAGCAGCAGTTGTAGGACATGTTGACAGGAAATGTGAGTTCAGCTGAGTTACACTGAGAAGATTCTGAAGTTGATTTCTACCTCCAGGTCTGTGGCATTTATACACTCTCAGCAGTAGGTGTTGAAAGCTACAAGGGCATCATTCCTACATTTGTACTCCTTCATTTGCATAGCATTAACTCAATCACCATTTCTGTAATTGCAGCTGCATAGTTTCCTACATATTGTATTTATGGGTGCTATAATATTTTTTGTTATAACAGGAAGCCAATAAACTACTCTTATGTCAGAAATTCTATGACCATTTTGCATTAATGACCATCTCATCATTGTCAGGAATGTCCTTCTTTTTCTTCCTGGTATATGTTGCATATGTATCTGATTCTAGCCTTGCCTGGGTATACACTCGTTCTAGGGGTGGAGATTGAAATGACATCATCTTTCTTTTTTTCTTCTGTTTGACGAGAGGCATAGATTTGACCTTGATAAAAAGCCTTCTAAAGATTGAACCTACTTATGATCATTCATCCTTATTCTCCGAAATTATTTTCCAAGTATTAAATATTAATGCAGAGTATCTCATATCCAATGGAGAAAGCCCAACAAAGTTACAAATTGAATGCAGGAAGGCTAGGAACAGAGGACAAGTATTTGGAAGGAAGCTACAAGAACAGTAAATTGGAACAGAGTTAGAAATGGAGACCAATCTGAGCCCGTGAGAAGAGAATCAAAGAACACGACTCTATTGAGATGAGTGGAAGAAATAAATGATGGAAGGCAGAGTGAGACATTCAAATTTCTCCTCTACTTTATTTTAAACTTATGATTCATTGAATTTAAATGCTATTCAAATCAAAACAGTTCCAAATGGATAAAATTTATAAATGTTAAATGGATTTTGCCTTTTTGCCATCCATATTTACAATACATCCACTACATCTCTAGAATAGTCCCAGTCAGGCATTGCAGCCCCATCAAGTCCAATGTAAGAAGGTTGTTTCTTTAAGGTTATTTCTCCAGTGCAGGATACCTGAATATCTACTTCTAATGAGCTCTTTAAAGTAGACACTAGAGGACTTTCTTCAGGTACAAAGAAAATATTCTCAGAAACATGGAAATGCCAGAAGAAATGAAAGGTAAATATGTGGGTAAACATAAATTACATTTGGATGCAAATTTTACAAAACAATAATTAAAATCATTTTTGGTTTAAAAATATATAGAGAATTAGGGGCCAGCCCGGTGGCGCAAGTGTTTAAGTGCACACGTTCTGCTGCGGCGGCCCGGAGTTCGCCAGTTTGGATTCCGGGTGCGCACCTACGCACCGCTTGTTAAGCCATGCTGTGGCGGCATCCCATATAAAGTGGAGGAAGATGGGCATGGATGTTAGCCCAGGGCCAGTCTTCCTCAGCAAAAAAAGAGGAGGATTGGCATTGGATGTTAGCTCAGGGCTGGTCCTCCTCACAGAAAAAAAAAAAAAATATATATATATATATATAGAGAGAGAGAGAGAATTAAAATGCATAAGAATAACTATGCCTAAAAAGAGAGCAATTGGATTTAAGGTGTTCTAAAGTTTTAGCATTACTAGGGAAATTGTAAAATAATAATTTAAATTAAACAGAGATAAATCAAGAATGTATGTTGAAATTTCTAAAATCAGTAAAACAATGTAAATATTACATTAAAATGGGGGAAAATGTGAATATTAAAGTTTTTATGAATCCTAAAAAAAAAAAAAAGGGAAAGGAAAAGTTACTTAAAATATAGATCAAATAATAATCAAATTGTAAGTTAGTAGATATAAACATATATACACATGTACACACGTACATATATGTATGTGTAAATGTATACATATATACGAAATATAAAAGCACTAAAGAGTCCTATACAAAGACTTAGAATGACAGAATGAGTTAAAAAAAGAAGAATCACAATATCCTGCTTTGAAGAATAAACAATCAAAATAAAACAACATAGAAATATTGAAATAAATGAGATATATCATCTAAAACAACTCAGAAAGAAGCTAGCTTTATTAATATCAGTCATAGAAGATTTACTAGGGATAAAGATGTTCATAATTTTTAGAATGATGTGAGTTCTCCAGAAATGTCACACTCACAATGCTTAAAAATGTAAAAGAAGAAGCCAAAAATTAGTTATCATATAGAACACTTCACCAACATAAGAAAATTGACCAAATCCACATATTGGACACATTGCACTCAATGAGCTCAGCAAACATAATCATTTGAAGTGCACATGGAATTTAACTGAAAATACTCTACACCATAAAGCCAGCCTAAACAAATTCATGTGATCATAATAATTCATAGTATATTCTTTAACCATAGAGAATATGTTATAAGCCAGTGAAAAATGACAACTAGAAAATCTCCAAATGTTGTCAATTTGGAAATACACACGTAAATAACCTGTCTTAGTCTGTTCGAGCTTCTATAACAGAATATCATAGAATGGGTGGCTATAAACAACAAACATTTATTTCTTACAGTTCTGGAGGCTGGGAAGTCCAAGATCAAGATGCCAGTACATTAAGTGTCTAATGAGACCCGCTTCCTCCATGGCCATCTTTTCACTGTAACCTCATAAATTTAGAAGGAACAAGAGAGTTCTCTGTGGTCTTTTCTCCTAGAGGCACTAATCTCATTCATGAGAGTTCCTCCCTTAAGATCTAACCACCTTCCAAAGGCCCCACCTCCTACGACCGTCACACTGGGGATAAGGAGTCAACTCATGAATTTTGGGGGCACACAAACATTCAGATCATAGCATAACCCATGATTCAGAGAAAAAAAAATCTACGTGGACAATAGGAAATTCTTTGATCTGAATGTTATTGAGGTTAAAACACCAAAACTTACAGATTTCAGCCAATTCAGTGATTTGAGAGAATTTTATATACTAGAAAAGAAGAAAGACTGAAGATCAAGAAGTTAGACTAAAGAACAGCAAATCAAGACAAAAGAAAGTAAAAACAACAGAACAAATTAAAGATAGAAATCAATATAAGAGCAGAAAACTTTTTGTGTAGAATATAACAAAGCCCAAAGTTGGCTCTTTAAAATATTAATAAAAGTAGCATACAAATTAAAAAAAGAAACATGATGTAGGACTCCTACAAGAACAAAGTGAGGAAATAACTCTTCCAAATGTAAATAACTCTTTTGCAAATCTTTTATTTACTGATATCCCAAATCAGAATTTGAATCTTATTCCTTCCTGTCCGTGAAGCAGGGAAAATGGTCCCCTCGATATGATGTGATACATCTACCTTCCCCATTTTCTTTCCTTTGACAAACACTTCTTCAAGTAGCCCTGATAGAATGACTTGGAAGAGTTGCTGAATGCAGAGCAGGTCCCTTCTCAAGCAAAACCTTTAAATTAGTGTATTTTCCCCAGAAACTTTTCCTTCTGTGGAAGGATCTTTTTCTGCACTAATCCACAAGCCCAGCAGTTTCCTCCTCTTACTCCTGCTCTAGTCATTCTTTCATAGAAAATTGTAAACAACAAATATAATTTTAATGAAACTTTACTGACTCTCGGACTATGTAACAAATGCAGCCCAGGTATTATACTGGTACAATGTATATAACCATAGGTAATTTTTTTTTTTCTAAAACAGAATTATTGATTCACATTTAAAAATATTGGGAGATTTTATATCAAGATGTCGGCTCCGAGCTGTGGAACTAATGGCTTCCAAACATGTATTTGTGAATTGCCTTCTCTGTTTTCTATCTAATTTTTTTCAGATCTGTTGTGTATGGAACCAAGAGATTTCCATTACACCTTTTAGATCCTACTTCTGCCACCCACCTAATTACTTAAGGGAGTTGTCATTCAGCTTGTTACTAATCATCCAGAGGATTTACCTTTGATTAATCATCTTAATGAGGAGCCAGCCACTCAAAAGCCATGACTTGGAATATTACGATTGATGCCATCAGATGACGTCTTGTCTATTTGTTATCTACGACATATTCTATTATATTCACCCAGTGTCGACTAGGAGTCGTTTATATCCTAGAAAATGGCAAATATGTCCATGGGGAGGGATACCATGACCAAGAAAGAGTAAGATTTTTAGGAACAGGGGAAGAATGCAGCTCCTATCTTAATGTCAGACTTTTTCCTATTGATAGGTAAAGACATGTCCTTCCTCACTCACTGGCAACTTTTAGGATAAAAATCTGGTATCAGTCTGCTGGTGAGACATTCTCTCAACTTTTTGTTGTCTGAAATTATCTTCGATTTTGAAGCACATGTTGACTGAGCATAGTATTCTAGTATGACATCTGTGCTCTTTCAGAATTTTGAACATTTCATTCAATTATCTTTGTCAATAATTCATATTTCAGCCCTATTTGTCACTTTTTTTTTTTTAAAGGCAATCAGCTTTCCTCCTCAGGCTACTTAGAAATGTTTCTTTTTATCATTGGTGTTCATCAGATTTACTATTCTTGTAGGTGTGTTATTCCCTGTATTTATCCAACTTTTAATTTGCAGCACTTGTTGCCTTTGTTTTGTAAAATTCTTAGCATTTTCTCCCTGAATATATTTTCTCCATCGTTCTCTCTTTTATCTGTTTTTAAGACTCTAAATTCAAGTACGTTAAATCTTTTCACTATGGTCCATTTTCTCTTAAACTCTCTTCTCTCTTTTTCATCTCCTTTTTTTCTCCATGCATTAGTTTAGATAAATGGTTCTCAACTAGAAATGATTTTGCTTTCTACCCCCCAGAAAATATTTGGCTATGTCTGGAGAGACAATTTTGGTTGTCATGACTGGGGAAGCCTCTGATCTGCTTTAAGTGTTAATTTTCTCCTATCAACAATCACTTGAATTTTAAAAATATGTCTTTGTCACAGATCTATTTGAGGGCCTAAAGAAATAGTGAATAGGATATTCTTTGAATCTTGATTACAGCACTATTCAGCGATAAAGTCTTTTTGTAATTAGTTTTTATTCCTTAGTAACCTGCTATTTATCTTAATCTCATATGGTTTCCTTAAATACTTGGCCTGTGAAAACTGAGAATATTACCAAAAGAATAAATACATAGTATCCCCAACTTTATGCTGAGATCCAAACAAAGTAGTAAAACCTGCTGGTATAAAGAGCTTTTTGTTTTCATCTATATTTAGTTTGGGCTTTAGGAAAGCATTGATGTGGAATCACAGACATTCTGAAGCTATACCCTTCCCACTAAGAATTATTGCCTCTATCTTTCCATACATATGGAAAAGTGAATTGTGTTGGAAACTCATCATTGGATGCATGAGTATGGTCTTTTTAACAGTAAGTATCTGGTAAACTCATTAGAATTTTTTTAAGGTTGACATGTATTTTTAAATTGATCTTTCATTTAGTTTTTCTTTCACTTATTATCCTAACAACATAAACATAAATGTTATTCTTGTTCATGAAATTGCCAATGAATCTGTCAACTTCACAGTTACATTCCCTCTGTCCACATAGATAAAGTCCATGTTCTTTGAAGGAATCGATGTATGTCATGATTCTGAGACTTTCATTCATAAAGCTCTAAAACTACAAAGCATGTATGTTCAGTAACTATAGTTTGAATGAGATAAATATCCATAGTCCAAAGAAATTAGATCAAATCTAAAACTCTTTAGACTTCTAAAATTTACTCCCAGATGCATGTTGAGTTTTATTTAACCTGCTAAATCTAACTCAACACAAACTTCGGTCAATAATGTATAAACAATAACGTAAAAATATTTCAATGCCAGAATGAGTTTATTAGATTATAATCATTTAACTTTTTATCCATTTAAGGCAGAAAATAAATTAGCATGAATTTCATCAGTAATGCTGATAATGCACTCATTTTGGGGTTAAGTCATTAAATTCAGAAGATTCAGGAATCAATCTGTTAGCCTGTGCTTGATGGAAAGAGATTAGGTAAGGAACTGGTGATCAAAGACTGAGAAGATAGTTGCCACTGGGAACAATGAGCATGATGGAACTCCAAGTAGACATTGTGATGACTTTGCTTTAAATGTATTTAAATGCAACAAGTTGATTAGTAGAAGCTAGGTATACAGGTAGGTTGGTAACCACATGACTGGAGACTCCTAGAACCAAACTATATTGGGTGGCAGAAACTGAACCCATAGCTCAGGAAAGGAAGCCAAAGACTCCATGACCCAGGGAACTGAAGCCACTGGATTCACTGCCCAGTGAGTAGCAGTTCCTAGATCTAGAGCCCAGAAAGAAGCCACTGCTGCACCCAAAGCCCAGAGACACAGTATAAGTTGACCACAAGGGACTGCAGAGCATGGAGACCTTTGGGTGGTAGCAGGATGTCTGGCAGGGGATGGACACCACACAGGATCTGGCACTTGGTGGGCTCCCAGCAGGTTCCTGACAGCCACTGTAGAGAGAGGAACTCAGTTAGGAGAGCAGGGGTCAGTGCAGTAGACCAGGTTCTGGGATGGGAAGAGCCACAGGAGGAGCCTGGGTAGCACAGGCGCCCCCCAAGGGAGTGATGAGAGGAGAAATTTCCAGAGCAGCAGTTGTGGGATATGTTGACAGGAGATGTGAATTCAGATAAGTCACAATGAGAAGATTCTGAGGTTTAAGGTCATCTTGTGGACTGGGTAATTTATATACTCTTATCAGTTGGTACAGCACAGTACAAGTGCCATCCTCTCACATTTGGACACCCTCTTCTGCATATGTTAATTCATTAATCTTCTCTGTAATTACAGTTGACTAGCTCCCTACCTATTGTATTTATGGGTGCTATAATTTGTTATGACAGCACAAAGCCAGTGATCATTTCTATTTCAGAAATTCTAAGACTATTTGTCAGTCATCCTCATCCTATTATGGCCAAGACTCCATGTATATCTATTTCTGCTCTGCTCTGGGATTTTTTCTGTCACTTTTCTACTGTGTCAAGTGATCAGTGGCATAGCTTTGTTTTTTATAAGGCTACTTCTAATGATTGATTCTACTTGTCACCACTGATTCACATTTTCCAAATTTATTTTCCATCTATCATGTATTATTACCCAGGGCTTCTCACATCCCATGGAGGGAACAAAAATAACAAATAATGAGAAATGGCTAGAAACAGAAAAGAATCAGGCAAACATTTAAAGACAAAGTGACTCAAGAAGACTGAATTCAGACAGAGTCACAAGTAGCGGTTGATCTGGGCTGTGTGAAGAGGGAGTGGGGGTGTGGTGACAACGTGGGAAACTGGGAAAAGAGAATGAAAGGATAGGGGTTTAAGGCATCTCTTCTGCTTACTTTTAGCCTGTGGAATTTTTTGTTTGGTGAGGAAGATTGGCCATGAGCTAACATCTGTGACCATCTTCCTCTATTTTGTATATGGAAAGCTGCCCCAGCATGGCTTGATGAGCGGTGCACAGGTCTGTGCCCGGGATCTGAACCTGTGAACCCTGGGCCGCTGAAGTGGAAGGCGTGAACTTAACCACTGTGTCACCAGGCCGGGCCTTTAAAGTGCCATTTAAAATACACTATTTGAAAATGAAAATAATTTACGTCTTTTCATATATTTTCATTTACATCATCCAAATTTTAAAAGAACCTGGGGTCTGCATCCTAGAACAACTCAGATTTTCCACTGCTCAGACTGTGAATGAGTTTTGTGCATTTTCAAAGTCAGTTCCTTTCCTGTAATTTCCTCCAAAAAATATAAAATATCCTTCTTTTGTCACCCATATTCTTCATTTTATTTTTTCTTGGAATAATATAATAACCGATTGTTAATTTCGAATGGGTTCATTATGTCAGATAAACTTGAACTGAAATAAATACTAACAGAAATTCTTTAGACTGAAGGAAAATAATCTTATAAAGAAACATTAAATTTCAAGGAAGGATAGAGAGAATACTTGCTAGCTGGATTCTCTAGGAAGCAGACACTGAGACAGGGATAGAGGAACAGAAAGTTTGTAAGAGGGTAGCATCTGTGAAAGAAAAAAGCTGTCCTACCACCTTCTTCAATCATTGACCAGGAGCTGCCATGAGAAAAAACTTGACCTTGGCTTAAAAGCTGAAGCACACCACAAAGAAGCCAACAGAGAAAAGCTGTCAGCCAACATTACTTGCCTCAGCTGGACAGCTATTTCTTTTTTGAAGTGATGATGTGAGTTCCAGTGCACATCTACACATGTCACAATCCACCACTTGCATCTTGAGGGTCAAATTGTCAGCAGAAAGATTCTCCATGGCTCTTGTAGGCTTCTCTTCCTGAGGGGAAATATAAGAGTGAGGTCAGCGGGATGAAACGCAGTCCCTGACACGGCATTTGATGTTGGAGCTGCCATTGGTGCTCATCATCTCGCTCTTTCGCTATCCATTATAAATTTGCCTCACGCTCAGTTACCACCTCTATTGGTCTGGGTGAATTTTTTGGTGATGTTACCCAAACCCTTATTCCTGAGAAGTATAAACCCTGATAACTATACCTTTTTCTTGCTAGGGTTGTCACTGCATTTCACAAATCACTTCCACAATTGGACAGGAGGTTCCAGCAGCCATACAAGCAGATTAACTGAGCTCCACACATACTCCTCCCCCAACTCGCGTTGTGTAACAGTAACCCTACCGCTTTCTACCGATCAGAGTCACCTACCCTTGGATGGATGGAAGGCAACTCTTTTTTTTTTTTTTTTTGTCTTTTGCCTGCTTGTCCCTGAAAACAAGGAGCCCGAAGTGCTCAGGCAGCAGCCATAGCTGTAGTTCAATGAGACCCTTCATATGTCCCTCAGCAAGTCTGCCTTTGGGAACTGGGATTATAGCCTTACAAATTCCAGTTGCCGAAATAGAAAGCACAAAGTTCTTAAATGGGTCATTGGGAGTGATAGCAAGTGGCTGTTTGGAGCCCAGTCTTTCGAGGGTATTGCCTCCACGCTAACACTTCGGCTTTGCTGTCAGCAGGCCAGTCTAATGCACTATCAAGCAGCTAGCTTTAGGATGGTGTGGTTTTTGATAAAACCTGTGGATCCCACTTCACACTATCTCTACTGTGAAGTGGATTTACTGATTGGATGCTACATTGTGAGGAATTTCGTGCTTGGGGATCAAGCTTTTCATTAGTTCTTGAATAATGGTGTTGCTGAGGTAAGCACAGAAAGCAAATTCATACTCTGAATAGGTATCTATGTGTTTGAAGATGAACCGCTGATCCTTCCAGAGCAGAAGGGGATCATGTTCAATGTGCAACCAGGTGGCCCATTGGTCTCCTTGAGGAATAGTGCCATACCGGGAGTTCAGCATTAGTCTCTGTTGCTGACAGATTGGACATACACAAGTGGCATTAATTATATCAGCCTTGTAAGTAGGAGCTTATGCTGTTGGACCCATTCATCGTGTCTGTGGTCACTTTGTTCACTTGCTCGTCTTGCCAGCATTGTGGGGTCTGCTGACAGAGGTGGGCTAACATCAACTGTCAGAGTCGTTTTGTCTACTAGACCGTTTAGTTCTTCTTCCGTGGTGAATGCTTTCTGGTGGGCATTAAGAAGAAATAACCAAGATAACACTCTGTGCACACTTACATATGTCGATCCACATGTCTCTATACCAGATTTCCTTTGTTCAATATTCTAATATTTTTCCTTGCAGGTCCCCAGCTAGCTGGTCAGGTCAACTGCCACTGTCCAGCAATCTAGATGTATCATCAACAACCCTTTTTTTTGTTTTATACAAGGTGGATAACCAGGTGCTGAACATAAAGTTCTGCCCATAGAGAAAATATTTTCCTCACTGGTGTTTAAAGACGTCCACATAATGAGCCAGTCCATCTGCAAACCCAGCTGGGCTTCTCTCCTCTTCTTTCAGCTGGTCACTTGAGGCACCCAATGTGACCACCCGTGTGATCTGAGAAGGGGCTGGAAGTGCAATCCTGGTCGACCACATGGGGGTCTGGGCTCCTGCTCATGCAACGTGCTCTCTAGATTCACTTATGTTCATTCCTGTATGAGCTATTTCCATCTTACAATGAATTGCTCCTGAGTCTGCCTGACTTTGTGACTTGGAGGGTTCAGCAGCAGCCAGCTCATGAGGAACAGCTATACATCCATGGTCGCTTGTCCCATGATCAAGTTTTCTATCTCAACCAGGTCCAGCTAGTATCCAAGGAGCTGATTTTCCAAAGATATGTTGATTTTCCACTGCAGATTACAAGGCCTTGTTCCACAACTTTAATTGCCTGCCTTGTGATTTTCCCACTGGGGGTTGCCATAAACTTCATACTGCATTTTTTTTTGTACCACAGATACCACCAACACCATAAAGTCTGCCAGATTGTTTGACACAACCAATGGGGCTGCTTGCATTTGAGCCTAGACCTGCAGAATCCTTTCCTGCTCCTGGCCTAACTAAAGCTGGGTACATAGGCCAGAGAGGTATTTCTAGGTGGGGAGTATGTTCATTCCAGAACCCAAAAGCCTACCAGATGCTCTGCTTCCTTATTTGTAGTAGAGGATATAAGAGGTTTAATGTTTATTATATATTTTTATACTATGTTAAATTGTGTATTTAACGTGAATATATATTTCTATAAAATAGGTAAATATAACAATACGTTATTTCACATAACATTTGACAAAAGCTTTATTTTATAAAGTATTTTAAAATGTGTAAACAGGTAGAAAATAGAGTGAAGGTGACGAAGCAGAAACCTGTTTTAATAGTATGAATAAGACAAGATGAATCCTAAATTAATGTGAGCCAAAACTCAAGATATCCAAACAATGAAGTGATGGATGTCTATTACACATCTCCAGCCTGATTTTTTGTTGCTACACCATACAAATTTCCAATAAGTCCTTGAACACAAGTATCTTTATACCCCTCTGCTTTGTTCATTTTATTTCATCTTCTCAAAATTCTTCTCCTTCTCTCCCGTACTGCTGTGTCTTCACTGCTTCTGTTAGTCCCCATCTGTCATGAAATCTTGGATCCTGGTTTCCTTATAGGACTAGGACCAAAAGTGAACCCTTGATCCACTTTGAGTCTTCATTTCCTTAAGTGTAAAATAACCGTACTTCATAAAATGTGTGTTCCTCATGATTCTTGTAGTGATCTGAGATTTAGTGGATAGGAAAATTCTTTGAACATTGCTCTTTATCTATGTATAAAGATACTGTTTTTTTGTTATTAGCTTTAGACCTTATCAAAATATTACCCATTTTAGCACTTTATTTTCTGAAATAGTTGGCCTATAAAATATCAGAATGGTAACATAAAACATAAAGACAAGGGGTCTGCAAATGTATGTTGAGATACGAATGAAACAATAATTTCTGATGATATGAAAGGCTTGTTTTTTCCAGCCATTTTTAGTTTGAGTCTTAGATACAGGAAAGTGAAATACCACATCTCATGAACCTAATTAATTCTCACCAAGGATAACTGACTTCCTCCTTACACAAGTAAAGAAACTAATTACAGAGCCAGCCCCGGTAGCCTACTGCTTAAGTTCAGCGCGCTCTGCTTCAGCAGCCCTGGGCTCGGTTCCTGGGTGTGGACCTACACTGCTCTGTTAGTGGCCATACTGTACTGGTGGCCCACATACTAAAAAAGAGAGGAAGATGGACATGGATGTTAGCTCAGGGCAAATCTTCCTCAGCAAAAACAAACAAATTAATTAATTAATTAATTAATTATATACAAAAGTATTCAGTGAAATGTAGGGGTATGGTCCTTTTTGCCACCCAACATAGACTAAAAAAAAGTTATGTAAGCTGATGTGCAAAACCTTCCATATAACCTACACTTTTTCCCGCTCAGTTGTATTTTCCAAGTTCCTTGTTTTTCTTCTTTTGTCAGAAAACATCAAAGCCCCATATCCTTTGGAGGAATTGTGCTCTATACTGTTCCTGAGATAATTATTCACGTAAAGTCTATGCATGCAACATAAGTATTCCAGAAAATAGCAGTTTTAAAGAAGGAAATGTTTAAAGCCCCAAATAAACTGGTTCAAATCCACCAATCTATTAGATTTCTAAAGTTTTCTCCCAGGGGCATAGTGAACTTTAATCTAAATACCTTCCAAAAAAAGTAAAAGAAAAAAAAAAATTAGCCAAGTAAAACTAACAATAAAATTAGCAGCATATTTGGAGGCCAAAATGGACAAGTTTATTAGATTATATTCATTTGGGTTTTTGTTTATTTTTTGAATAAAATACATGAACAAGAATTCCATTAATTAACATTAATTCATTGTTCATTAACATGAGTTTGATTAATTGATCTAGTAGTTTACTTCATTAATTTCACCAATTCCATTAATTCATCCAATAGAATTAATTATTAAGTTCAGTAAATGTTAGAGACAGTTCTGTGGCCTGTGGCTGGAAAAAAGATGAAGAACACCTGATCAGATAGTTTTTCCTGAAGACCATGAAGATGATAGATGCTCTGTTTAGAGCATGGACATATTGCTCATAACATCTAAACCCTCAACAAATTGATTGACAGTAGCTGGATCCACACCTTGGTCTATAGCATGACGATTAGCAGCTCCTGGAGGCAAAGTAGATTGGGTGGCAGAATCTTGCTCCACAGCTCAGGGAAGGGAAGCCACAGACACCATAACCCAGAGGTCTGAAGTCGCGGGATCCACAGCCCAGTGAGTAGCAGCTTCTGGACCCAGAGCCCAGAGACACAGCATAAGTTGAACGGCAGGGACCCCAGAGTGCGGAGGTCCTCGGGTGGTAGCAGGATGTCTGGCACCTGGTGGGCTCCCAGCAGATCTTCTGACAGCCACTATAGAGAGAGGAGCCCAGCTGGCAGGTGCCGGGAGAGCGGAGGTCAATGCGGTAGACCAGGGTGCTTGGATAGGAAGAGCCACAGGAGGAGCCTGGGTAGCGCAGGTAGCCCCCAAGGGAGCGGGAGGAGAAGTTTTCAGAGCAGCAGTTGTAGGACATGTTGACAGGAGATGTGAGTTCAACTGAGTTACAGTGAGAAGATTCTGAGTTTGAATGTCACTCCTGGACTGTGATATTTATATCCTCTCAGCAATGGATGTGGCACACTACAGGGTCATCTTTTCCATATTTGAACTCCCTCATTTGCATACATATAACTCAGTAATCCTCTTTGTAATTGCAATTCACTAACTTCCTTCATCTTATATTTATGGGTGAGCTCATTTTATTTTTATAGCTCTATGTCAAAGAATTACGTCTATGTTACAAATGCTATGAAGGTATGTAATTAATGCTTACTCCATCATGGCCAGGGAAGCCCGTCTTATTTTCTGTGGCCATAACTACTTGTACATCTGCTCCTGTTTTGGCTGAGGAATGTTTTCTTCCTAGAATGGGGATTGCAATGCAGTCCTCTTCCTTTTGTGTCAATGGCCAAGAGGCAGAAATCTGGTCTTAATGAGGAACTCTCTAAAGATTGCCTCTATATCAAACCATTGATTTACACTCTCCGATATAATTTTCCATCTATTACGTTAGCAATGCTTAATATGTCTAGTTTAGAGGAGCCATATAAAAGAAAGCCAAAAGGATTGAGAGAGATGAGTAGGAATGGGCATAATCCTGAACAAATATTTTTTGTAAAACTTTAGTGTTTAGAAAAATGAAATCAAATCTAAAGCAATAAGAGATCAATACGGACACATATGAAGAAAAACAAAGTGGGAGCACTACTGAGATGAGATGAGGAAACACATGACACTGGTAGGGAAAGGGACAGAACAGCAGGGTTTTCTACACCACTGGACAACCTATGGATACTTTACTTCTTAATTCAATCAAATCCAAATTGTTTCAAAATGAATTTAATTCATGACTTTTGTATGATACATTTAGATTTGTAAAACATCCTGGGGTCTACCCTCCTACAACATCTCTAGCCCCCACCTCAAAATTTTGAATGCCTTCTGAGCATTTCCCAGGTCTTGGCAGAACCTATATTTTTCTTCCTACTTGAAGTACATGATTCTGTCCCAGCTTTCTTACTAGAGGTTGATCCAGATTTTGAAAATCTTGAAGTTTATCATTTTGGTGGTCTTCTTTAAGAAAAAGAACACAACATTGTGAACATAATAGTAGATGTAAATATGAACACTAATTAGAATAAAAATAAAATTAAGAAATAAAAACTTATAAGTTGACAAAGAACACAAACATCACAAAATCAGGACAATAATGTGATATCATTGTCATCATCACCTATAACCTTTTCACTACATTTTTTGGCTGCATAGTCTTTGATCACCTCTACGTACAACCATGATTTTGTCAACATGATTTTCTGTAGAAAGAATAGAAATATAATTCAATTTTTCCTCTAGAATTGTATATCAGAAAATACTTAAATTATTTTTGATGACATGGAAAACTTTCTTTCCACTGTGCCATTTGTTACTAGTAATGCCACATCTGCAACACCCTCTGTCACTTCTCAGTCAGTGCTTCAAGCCTAGGATAATGCTGACCTCAGCCAGGTGTCCCTGGTTTTCCTCCCATCCCACTGTGCTCGCTCTGGGAGTTGGGGACTTGTGTGACAATCAGCTTTGAATGGTTGTGGACCCTAGGTTTTAGTGGCCTCTTACCAGGCAGCAGAGCAGCGTCCTGGTTAGAATCCTTCTTCTTGAGGTCTAAGCTCCCTGAGGTTCTGAGGTTCATCAGGTTGATTCTGTGGGCTAGAGGTAGTACAGGCAGCTCTCTGCCCTTGTGGTAGTTCTGGGGCTGTAGGTGGATCTAGAGAGCTGCCTGGACACTGCTCTGTTACCTGTTAGGAGGTTTGTTCATTGCACAAGTATAGGCTCCCATGGGCTTTTTATTGAACTCCAAATTAGTTGTTAATATTTAAAAATCAAAAGAATTCACATAAAATATGGATTTGTAACTTCTTTTTTAAAATTCTGATAATCTAGTTACCCTGGGCTCCCTTGCTTGTAGTCACCTGGAACTGAGTACAAACTGCTCCATTCCTATGGGGTGTGCTCCCCGTAATTCCATACAACTCCCACCACTCCTCTTTTTTCCCAGGTCTGAGGCCAAATTTCAGTTTCCATTAGTCATCAAGCCTGCATTATTACTTTGTTGTGTTAGTTAATGGCTCTATCGTAAATAGGAGAATGAGAGATGAATTGAGGCTTTGGGTTTTAAGACAATTTGTGAAAACACACTCCTGTGTACACTTGAAGGATATTCTTCCATGTTTAATAGGAAAATATAATGTGTCTGTGTTGATGGATTGGAATACAAAACATCAATCATGAAATAAGTCACAGATCAACTAGACTACCTCACTTATGTTTATGATCCTCTAACTTACAACAGTCTATATGCCAGCAGAATTTGAGTTGGTTTTTATATCCTCAGCAAAGGCTTAAATCAGCAATGTCTTACTTCTGAATATGCAACAGAATTAACAATGGGTCATTTTAGAACATACAAAAGAACCAGAAAATAAATAAATGATTCAAAAAAAACAGATGATTGAACTCCTCCTGTGGGCACTCCACATGTGATTCTGATGTACCACCATTGGTAGACATCCCTCTCTTAAATTAAAGGGTTAACATCTAGCCAGGAGCCCACAGGAGATGCTCATAGAAATCATACTACATGCCTGACAACTGTAACCACCTCTGTACAGGAATTGCCTTTCAAAGAATATAAAGCACAACATTAAAAAGAGAGAAAAGGAGATCTATTTTCTGTTTATAACATCATAATTCTATTGTAATGGGTAGTTCTTGCTAATAATATGCTGCACCCTCTCTTCATGCTATTGCGCAGATATAATAGCTGTTATGAATGCTGTTATTTGGGAATCTTGAAGATGGATTTAGTAGCATTAATATCCATCCTGCAAGGCGCAGGATCTTAGGGTTTGAACAAAGGCTGCGTGTCACTATCCAGTGACACTGTGCAGATGGCCTCAGGGTGACTAGTAATGATTCGCTATAAATACAGGAGAGAAGAATAGCAATTTTGAGAGATTATGATAGCTCAAATTGGGAGACAGAATAAAAAGGGCTTTTGAGTTAGGAATCAGATGAATGGCATGTTGAATATGTGGGTGGAACTGAAACGGTCCGTGGCAGATAGTAGGCACTCCATCAACACAACTTGATTGCACAAAAAGGGAAGTTAGATAGCAGATGTCTTAAATGAAATAAGGCATGTACGAAGGTTATGTAAACAGTAATTATTTCTTCTTTGTTCTTTTTTTGATTGGAAAGCTAAGTGAAGGTTGGCTATATCTCTAACAGATTTGGAATCTTTCCGCCTAGAAGTCGGACGCCTCAGCACGGGTCAGATAAGACCCAGGGGCTTGAATTTATCTAGCTAATATCAAGTCCTGGCCTAGTGGAAAGTAAGGGGATAAGAGAAGAGAGCATATGTTAGAGGACGTGGGAGCGTGAGCAGCTTTCCTCTCCTGCCACTTTGGGGAGGGCTGGCCTCTTTCTGATCCTGGGGTGTCCCCTGCCTCATTTCCTTCCTTCCAAAGTCTCTGCTGATGAAGTCATGAGATGAGTGGCATACAGAAGGCAACCTCATATTTACTGCGCGTTTATTCATCTAACCTCTGGAAAGTAACATAGGGCTGGGTAATATTTCTGGATGAACTCCCTTCATCTCAGGTAGGGGGGAATGCCATGGACAGGAGAGCAGGAAAAAGGAAGCCAAAGAGGAACAGGTTATTCTAAGGTGCTTCTAGATTTTCAGAGGGTTAAAAGTAGAGGATACTTGAGGTTTCCTTGTTTCCTAGGCTTTTTCACTTTGTAATTAGACAGAAGCCATTGACAGGAATAGACCCCGATTTTCTCTGGATTGAACCTTATTACGTAGTGCTCAGCTGGCTGAGCACTGCAATGGGTGGATGTTTGGAGGCGCAGACACAGCAGAGATGATGGGATCCCAGTGTCTATTGGAGACAACTGGAGAGAGCTCCAACATCTGGGAAACCTCTAATTTGGGGCTCTTGTTTTGGTTTTCTTGCTTACTAGCAGTGCAAACTGTTTGACTTGGTTTGCTCATTTTTCCATTTTACTGTTCAATTTCTATGATACTAGGATTTGGTGCCCAGTGAGTAATTTCCTTGCAAGTTCTGTCTCATCCAAAGAAGTCTAAGGTTTTGAAGAGAGTGGTTAAGGGACATAAAACATAGTTGAACCCTATTCCTAAGCAAGTGTTATACACAGACGTCCTTCTTTCTAGTTATCTTTGTTGATACTGACTTTTTAACTATCCTAACACCAGGATTTGATTTATTTTTAAAGACTTGGAATTTAAAACAAACAAATAAGGTAATCTCCAGGGCATTGTGGAATGGAGTATGTTTGATCACTCAGGATCTTAAACTCTGGTGAGTTTAAATAGTGCCTGGTAAAACAAAGATGTCAGAATCCCACCAGCACAATGAGCAGTTCTGGGGAGGGGGCCAGCCATTGTAATTGAGGTACTGGAAGCATGGCCTCTGCTGTCAGAACACCTGGGGGCAAACCCTGGCACTGTCTTTTCCAGCACAGTGATCTTGTGCCATTGACTTGAGGGCTCTATGCCTCACTTTTCTCACCTGTGACATGGGGATAATAGCACCTCTCTCATTGGTTTATTATGAGAATTAATGAAGTAATATATGTCAAATACCTTGACTACTGCCTGGCAGTTAATAAGGAATATATGGATCTTCGCGCAAATAAACAAAGAAAATACGTCCCAAGTGATGCTGAGGTATCAAATATGAGAATCACTGCTGTAAATATCTTAAGTACGTTTTCATTATCTTGGTCATTCTTCAGCAAAAGAGCAAAATGTTTATAATTAAATGAGAAATTTTGGATTTCAAAAAATATACTTATTTAAAATAAGAGCATAACAACTGCAACCTAATGTAGAAAGCACTGTTTTAAACCTTTATAACAACAATAAGCATTTCAAAACCAGTGATAAGTGACCTCCTAACTTAAGGACTTAATGTGCTTACATGCTGTGTTTCTTCTCATATACTTTTTCTCTAATTTCCCTTTCTTTCTCATTTCCATTCATCCCTTATTTTCTCCTCCCCCTCCCCCTTATGTTTATTTCATGCACCATTTATCTTTCTTTAGCTTTCTGAACTGGTAATACTCTCAAACGATGGAAGCCTTTCTATTCGTTTCATTGATTGAATAAAGTTGACTCTCCTCTCTGTTTATTTTCAAGAGTAGTCAAGTATTTCTATTCATTTCTCTTAAAATTCCCTAAATTTAATTGGTTTTACTGGTACTTTATTTAATTTTAAGTTAGAAATCATTGAATGACAAGTTTCTAGCTCCTATTTTAAATTTTGAAATCTCAGTGTTATAATGCCTGTTTAATAGAATATTCCCAGGAGCAAACAATTTCAAGATGATTTGCAACTATGGTCCTGATGAAATTTTGTTCACAACTGCATGTATCTGGCCTCCATAGTTCTTAGTGTGTTGTTTCTATAGAATGCTTTATGAATCCCTAGCTTTGTACATCTCATCTGAATCTACCAGATTGAAAGGACCTGGATAACAAGGATGATATCCTTTTCTCAGTTTCTGGATCGAAATGGACTTTCAGCAATAAACATTGCATTAACAAGATGAATATAGGCATTCTTCACATTGACTTTGTTATTTTTAACTGTTGACCATTGAAAATATATGGTTATCACTTCATGAGCTGAGATTTTCCTGCCTGGTTCCTTAGGAAATGGAAATATAAGAGCATGGTATCTTGTCAATGTGAGATGGCAGGGAGTGGGATGTGCCAAGGACCCTGCTGGGTCACGTGGTTATTACTGGGTTATTCGCCATGAAAATAGCCACCTTCATCCGATATATGAGAATGGAATGATGTGTGTCTCTTAAGTAAATGAATAAAACATACTCAACCATGGCTGTGCAGGGGAAAATCAATTTCATTTTAATTAGATAACTGATTAGTGAAATCCCAGAGGACTTTACCAGGATTTTTTTTTCATATATCACACCCAATGGTAAGGGTTTATAAAGTTCTTTAGGAGAAAATTTATTCTAATTCCTCATTAAACTCAAAGAAAACTGATGTTGGGAGACAACATCTAATCAAAATTCTGAAGTGCCTCTTTTTCTACTTTTAATGACTGCTTACCTCTTGTTATGAGTTGGATTGTGTCCCCCAAAGTTCATATATTGAAGTGCTAAATCACAGTACTTCACAATATGACCTTATTGGGAGATAGGATCTTTACAGTGATCAAGTTACAGTGAGGTCCTTATGGTGGACTCTAATCCAATATAACTGATGTCATAAAAAGGGGAAATTTGAGCGCAGAGACAGTCATGGATAGAAGGAAGGAGATGTTGAGAGATACAGGGAGAAGATGGCTGTCTACATGCCAAGGAGAGCAGCCTAGAGCAGTTTCTTCTCTCACAGCCCTCAGAAGGAACCAACCCTGCCAATACCTTGATCTAGGACTTCAGCCTCCAGAACTGTGAGACAATGAATTTCTGTTGTTTAAGCCACCCAGTCTGTGGGACTTTGTCATGGCAGCCCTAGCTAATAAATACATTCTCCCTCTTTCAAAGAGGAGACTCCCTCCCCAGGAATTGAGTGACCATGTTGACTCCCTTTGCCCAACGTCTACCAAGTTTCTGCTGGCCACCAGTGAATCTTCCAGCCATCCTGTGCCCACTTATGAGCACCCTTCCCCATCAGTCTATCCAGAGGATGGGACTTTGAGCTTAGGGCTCTACACTCTGTGGTTTCCAGTTTCTGGGCTGTGGATCTGGGACCTTAGGTTGACCTTCCTCACCTCTAGGAATAGATTGGGCTTTTTTGACATTCCTATCGTTTCTCCAGGAGAGGTCAGTCACCTTATCCCCAATCAATTTGTGTTCAGAGGTCTACAAATCAGCATGTTGCATTTCTAATATCTCAAACAACTAATTTTTTAAAACTTTATTGCTAAGGAAATTCTTGATCTGCTAACTGAGCAGCTGCCTATCAATTTCCGAGAAATGAGACCTTCAAAAGCCATCTTCTATCACTAATGAAAGCTTTTTATTTCACCATTAACCTATGCTGCAACTGAAATTCTCTCTCTCTCTCTCCATCCCCTCTTCTTTTCCCTTTCTTAGAACACATTTTATTTTCCCCACTTTCCAGATCATCTCTTTCCAGTACGTCACAAAGGAATAGAAAGATGCCAGCTTATTTTACAATAATTTGCTTAACATAGAAATCAGGTTCATGTTTCTACTTGTTTATTTCACTGTGTTTTCTGTGCCTTTAGTGAGTTTTCTTTGGCATGAAAATGCATTGGTCCTGCTTCCCCTAAGGAACACCATTTAACCTTAAGGTATAGAGGATTCTGGAGAATACGCCAGCCAGGTGTCCCAGATATTGAAGTCACTACTATAGTTAGATTTTTAATTATCTCTCCTTTTTCTCTTTTTTCTTCTCTTGGTCTCTATCCAAACTTGAAACCCCAAGCAAGATATTTTTTAAAAAGCCCAAACAGTGATTAGCTTCTCCCCATCCTTCATGAGATAAAGCAAAGAGTACACCTTAAGAAATGTGCTGAGAAAAAAATCTTCCTTTGGTGTGAGCTGTTCCATTTGACACCTAAGCATTATCTCAAAGAAGCAGAATCTAAATTCAGCCTAAGGTCAGAATATAGTTTTTGTCATCCAGAAATATATTTCAGGCTCTTAACAGAGTCAGAGTTTGGGAGAATTTGGGGATAGATTTAGTACTAATAATTCAGACTGTTGTGACCTCACAGACTTTATTAATTTGATCATTTGTTTATGTATCTGTATATCAACTCATTTGTTCAAAATCAATAAATACCAATATGTGTAAGAAACTCATACTTATGACAGCAAATGAAATGAATAGAATGAATGAGTGAATTAATGAATAAATGAAGTGAGTGGAATTTAGAACAAGACAAATCTGAACTTGAATCTTAATACTGTTACTTATAGGAAGTGACCTTACATAAATTACTAAATTTTGTCTCTACTTCTACATATCGAAAATGTGAATGATAATGGCTTGTATTTATTAGAAGAATTAAATTAGCTTGTACATGTAAAATTCCTGGCATGGGTTATTTTTATTTATTTTTTTTATAATATATATTGATCCTTCTACTTTCTTTCTTTGTCATCTAAACTTTTATTTTACTCCATATCCTTTGTTTTGATCTCTCGTTACCAAGGAAGATTTTTTTGGGCTAAAGTTTCTCAACTTCTTAGTATTTGTGTCTATGCTTTCTCTTATATGAGCTTGCTTTTGATTATTAGTAGTCCTGAAATTGTCTTTTTATGGCTTTGTATGCCATAAAATCTATGGCACATAAATTAGAAATTAAAATGAAGTAATTTTCAGGGTCAGCTCACAGAAAAGTGTTGTTGATGAATATATTTGAACCAAAGGAATCTTGTCAGAGAAAAGCTAGAAAAGCCTTCATGAGAACCATTGCTTGAGATGGATCTAAAGTTCAGCTCTTTGGCGTTTAGCTGAATCAAAAGAAGAGGGAGATATTTAGGAAAGATCCAAGGATTTGTAAAAGGTTGGAGAATCAGGATGGAAAATTTTGCTTTTCCTGTTAGGAGATACAGAATATTTTTGAGATCATTGAAGCCCAGGATGGTGCATGAAGTTGTAGGAGACCTAGGTATTGATATTTCTGTTTTGGGTTAATAATGCATAGACAACAGTATAATTAAAATTTATTTCCAACAGAATTGGATAACTGGGGCCAAAAACAGGTCCTGAACATGCTCCAACTCTACTTATTCCAATATTTCTCACTTTAGTCTCCTAATATTTCTTTATTCCTTACCCTGTCTTCAATCTTTCACTCTCCATCCTCCCAACCATTTGTATCCATCTTCCTTGTTACTGAGGCAGTACCTTTAAGAGTGTAGACTTAGATAAAGTTATGATGGTACATAGTCTCTGATTCATTGTAGCTCATCTATAAGGGGATAGAAATTATTGTAGCACTACTGTGAGTTAAATAGAATAATTTATGTACTATGTCTGATGCTTAGCATAATTCCTGGTCCATGTAAAATACTTATTAAATATTATCCACTATTATTATTTTATTAAGAGAGAAAACTGAGATTGTGCATTGTGTTACAAAATTAATCATTAGACACTTTAATCTATTTTACCTGTATATTTTTTTTAAAAACTAGGAATGCTTTTAGGTATGTTTCTAGTTCCAAAGAACTTTCCAGAGCTTTCACACCGCTTGAGTCAGTTAACAATAGTTAATTCAGTGATGTCATAGTTAAGATATTAATAATTACAAGCAGAGAGAGTGAAAATTCACATCCTACAGCAAATGGCAAACATACTTTATAACTTTAAGTGAACAAATACATCTTAACAAATGTGGCTTCCTATGACAAAGGTCCATAGTCTCATGTTTCAAAGTCATGAGTTCTCAAAACTATTATAATAAACATTTCAACGTTATAGGAAATCGATTTGTACTTTTTGGTAAATAAACACAAAGAACCTCATCATTATGATGGGGTATAGAGTATATAAAGGTTTAGTTTACATTTAATAGCACTGGTTTGTGAATATTTTTAAAGATTCTCTCTTATATATATAAACAAGACAAATGTTTTTCCCAGATGGTGATTTACCTTTTCAAAAACACTTATGTTGAGAGCTTCTTATTTTTTTTCCCTTTAAGTGCTGTTGAGATTTTAAAGCTTGTAACTTTAAATATAACATAATCCAGGATGACATAAAGATAGTGATAGTTCCACAAATTCCATATTATTAATATTATTGAAATGATGAAGTAATAAATCAACAAAAGGAGTAGAGTGACAAATAATTATATTTTTCTGATTAAACAGTTGTTTACTAATACTGTTTTAATGCCTGATAATGCCTGATGTGCTGATATTGTTTAGTGCTTATTATTGTTTAATGTTAATTGTTTAATAATTGTCTGTAATGGTTACTTTAGTGTTTCCACTTGACTAAGCTACAGTGTCCAGTTGTTTGTTAAACACCAAGCTAGACATAGCTGTAATTATTATCTAAATCAGTACACTTTGAGTAAGACAGATTCCCTTCCATAATGTGAGCGAGCCTCATCCAGTCAGCTGAAGGCCTTAAGAGCAAAGACTGAGGTTTCTTGAAGAAGGAATTCTCAAGGCTGCAACGTATAAACCCTGCCTGAGTTTCCAGCCTGCTGTACTATGGAATTCAGACTCAAAACTGCCACATCAAGATGAATTTCCACCCCCTTTTGTAGATTTCAGCCCCCAAATCACATGAGCCCATTTTTTAAAAAAGCTCTCTCTCTCTCTGTCTCTGTACACACACACATCCATATATATATATTATTGGTTCTGTTTTTCTGGAGAACTCTAATACACTCTCCAAGAAATAGATGATTTCTTTAATGTTTGTTATCAGTACCCTCTCTAACCCAATTGATCACGTGCATCTTGAATCTTGCTTGAACTTCACTAGGGGAGGAATGTACCTTTTCCTTCACAGCCAGCCAAAGAACAAAAACTAAACAACAATGTAGTCGTTTGGAAACTCATGGAGACTAAGTGATCAGAACATGAATTTTAACTTAGAGTCACAGAATTTTACAATTGTCAGGACCATCTAGTCCTGCCTCTGATATATGTTACAGCCTAAAGTAAACTGCTGTATTTCAGTGTTTTTTCCATCATAATACACTAAAACTCATCTTCGTCAGTCTAAGAAATCAGACATTGTAATCCATGGTTTCACGCCCTAGCGTTTCCTTGGTAGGTTTAGTAATATCTAATTCTATGACATATTTCTGTGCTTTGCTCAGTTCCTAGTTAGGCTCTGTTTTTGTTTTGTCTACAGTGTTGAATTCAAACAAACAAAACAATAAGAAACATAGAAGTTCAATATGATACTGGACTCCCTATCTGGTCCCTTAAGATTTTTTCTTCTGTATCACGCACATCTTTGAAAGTTTTCAAGATGGAGGCTTGAGAACTATGTTTTGGAAACAGAAGAGGAGTTGAATATTTCCCAATCCTCTTAGAAGAAGCTGCAGTGCTTATCAACTGACAAGCAAACTGAAGATTGAGAACTTCCACTAGCCTCCATCAGATAAATGATCCATCCAGCACCTAGGGAATAATCTTCACTTCAAATGCAAGGTGAAAACCTATCATCACATCACATACCTTAGTAACACACTGCTAAATGATGCACTGAGAGCAAGGAGGTGGAAAAGGGCCATGCATGTTCACACAGAATGATGGAGAGAAGAGAACTGGGGCCTCTGTTCAACTGATCCTGTATTCTATTTTGAGGCAATTGAGTTTCATAGGATTCAAAAAATGTTTGGTTTCTTTAAAATACTTTTAAGAAAAATAAGCAATAAAATTTGATTTGAATGAACATCTGAGAGAGGACAGATATATTAGTATCATGGCAGAAGTTACTGACATGAAAATAAAACAAAATAGAGTGAGATAATAAATATGAGACTGTTGGTTTCATGTCTTGTGGATTCAGGTTTTGCTCCAACCAGTACAATTGAACCTGCCTTGCTTTCTGGCCAGAGTGGCCAGCAATGGCTTACGCTGTCCCTCTGGTTACGAGACACGTCACCACAATTTCTGCTTTTTCTACAGCCCAAGCAGATTCATATAACCACTGTTACTGGACTCTCAGGTCACTTGCCTGGATACCATACAGAAAATGGGAAAATTCCTTGACAGATACAAATCAACAGCTCAATTAAGAATAATTAGACAGCCTGGATAGCCCTATACCTATAAAAGAAATTAAACTGACAGTTAAAAACCTTGCGATAAAGAAAATTCCAAGCTGAGACGGCTTCACTGGAAAATTATTCAAAATATTTTTTAAAAAATCAATTCTGCATAAAATATTTCAGAAAAGAGAAGTATAAACACTTCCAGACTAATTTTATAAGGTCAACACCATCTTAAGAGAAAACTAGACACAGACAATATTATAAGAAAATTACAAATAATATCTCCGATAAATATAGGCATAAAAAAAACCTTAGAAAAAAGTCAGTAAATCTAATCTAGTATTGTATTAAAAGTATAATACATCATGATCAAGGATGTTTTTCCCAGGAATGTAAAGTTGGTTTAATATTCAAAATCACCCAGTGCAATTCATCACATCAACAGGACGAAAAAATAGCTATATAATCATCTCAATAAATACATAAAAAAGCATTTGGAAAAAATCAACATGCGTGCACTCATGGTAAAAGCTCTTGGCAAACAAGGTTTAGAAGAGAACTTTCTCAGCCTGATAATTGATGTCTACAAAACCATACAGGTAGCATCATAGTTAATAAAGAAAGACTGAATGCTTCTCCCCGCTAAGATCAGGAACAAGGCAAGGATATCTGTACAATGAGACCAAAAGAAAATAGTCATACACATTTTAAAGGAAGAAAGAATATTGTCTTTATTTGCAGGTGACACAATAGCCTATACAAAACATCTGAAATAATTCAAAAAAGTCTATTAGGACTAATAAATAATTTAGGAAGTTTGCAGGATACAAAGTCATATACAGAAAAATATAATTCTATGTAAAAGCAATGAACGAATAGATATTAAAATTTAAAATACCATTTAAAATAGCACCAAAACCCACAAAATATTTAGTTATAAATCTAATAAAACATATGAAGGATTTATGTAGTAAAAACTACAATATATTGCTGAAAGATATTAAAGCTTGCTTAAACAAATAAAGAGATATATGGTAGTGAAGAGTCAATACTATTAAGATGCCAATTCTCCCCAAATTGAATGTAGATTTGACATAATCCCAATCAAAATCATATCAGGGTGTTTTATAGAAATTGGCAAGCTCATTCTAAAATTTATGTGGAAATGCAAAGGAACTCAAATAGGCAAATAATTTTGAAAATAAAGAACAAAGTTTGATGATTCACAACCTGACTTCAAGGCTTACTGTAAAGCTATAGTAATTAAGGCACTGTGATATTGGCCTAAGGATAGACATATCCATTAATGGAACAGAAGAGTGACTCCAGAAACGGGTCTGTACTGTACATATATGATCAATTGACTTTTGACAAAGGAGTCTTGGTGATTCAGTGGGAAAAGACAGTCTTTTTAACAAATGGTACTGGGATAACTGGACATCTATATGCCAAAAAAAAAAAAAATCTTTGACTCAAACTTTGTACCATATACCAAAATTTTTTTGATAAATTGGACTTAACCAAAATTAAAAACATCTGCTTTTTGAAACACTTTGATAAAAAATTGAAATGACAAGCCACAAGCTTGAGGATAATAGCTGAAAAACACATATTTGATAGAGGACTGGGATCTAGGATATATAAAGGACACTTATTAACTCAATTATAAAAAGAGAAACAACTCAAAAATGATGAAAGGATTTGAACAGATACCACTGAAGGAGAGATATGGAAGGCAAATAGCAAATGAAAATATGTTCGATATTATTAATCATTAGAGAAATGAAAATTAAAATTACATGAGATACCACTACATGCCTATTAGAGTAGGCAAAATAATAATAATAATAATAATAATAATAATATGCACAGTGCTATTGAGGGTGTGGAAAAACTGGAACTTTCATACATTGCTGTTAGGAATGCAAAATGGTAAGCCACTGTGGAAAACAGTTTAGCGGTTTCTTATAATGCTAAAAACGCAGTTACCATATGAACCAGCAATCCCACTCCCAAGTATCTATCTAAGAAAAATGAAAACATATGTCTACAAAAAGATTTGCATGTAAATGTTTATAGCAGCTTTATCCATAATACTCCCAAATTAGATCATCTTAATGTTCATTACCTGGTGAATGGATAGCATCCATACAGTGAAATACCACTTAGCAATAAAAAGGAGTGGACGATTGAAATATACAACATCATAGATGAATCTCAAAAGCAGTTTGCTCTGTGAAGGAAACTAGACACAAATAGCTATATAACGTACAATTCCATTTGCAGTGCATTTCAGAAAAGAAAAGACTATAGGGACAGAAATTCAGATATGAGGTAGGAGGAGACTGACACAAAGGGGCACCAAGAAACTTTGGATGGTAATGGAAATTCTCTGTATTTCAGTTGTGTTGATGGTTATGTGACTGTGTATGTTTGTGAAAACGCATTGAACTGTACATCTAAAAGAGGTGAATTTCGTTATATGTGAATTGTACTTCAATAGAGCTGGCAAAAAAAAATAGTCAAATAACCAACTGGAGAAGTATATTTGCAACACATGGAAGGCATAAAACAAAAAATACACAAAGAACTCCTAAAAATAAATTTATTTTTATTTTATTTATTTTTTTATTCTATAGAGTAAGAATAGAATCTATAGAATCATAGCTAAAAGATAATTACAAAAGAATAAACTTGAGTGGATCCAGGTTATACAGTGGTAAATGGTGGAGTCAGGATTCAAACACATTCAGCCTGAATCCAAGGGCCATGATTCTAATTACTACGCTAAAATTGATATTACACACACCTAGTAATTTTACCTCTAAATGTATACCTGACAGAAACCATAGATATGGGCATAAGAGCAACTATGTTCCTTGTAACATGATTTGTGATAGTGAGAAATCAAAAATAGTAAGGAAACAGATAAATGCAATGTGGTATTTTTGTATGCTGGAATTCTATAAAGTAGTAATAAGGAAGAAACTAGATCTTTATACCATAATATAGTAGCTATTTGCACAACTCTGACAATGGTGTTATTATCTGGGTTCAAATCCCATCTCTGCTACTTACTACTTGAGTGACCCTGGGCAAGTACTCAACCTATTAGTATCTCAGCTTTGTCATCTATAAAATAAGAATAATAACAGCACGTCCTGAGTAGGATAATTATGAAGATTAAATGAGCTAATATTTGTAATAAAGTGCTTAGAACAGTGCCTGGCACTTAAAAAAGCTACCAAAATGATGATAAAAAAATACACAAATGTATAAATATCAACATAGATATATTTTTAACACAATTTTTAACATCAAAAGAAAATTATAAATATATGTGCAAAAAGATTGCATTCTTATAACTTAAAACAATAACAAAACAATAAACTGTATAAACCTATAAATATGTGTAAAGAAAATTCCCTGGAAGGCTACTTAAAACTGAATGCGCTACTATGAAGGCTTTGGAAAGATAGGAAGGAGAATTAGACTGAGGTTGGCCTACAAAGGGGTTGTTATCTGTAATGTTTTATTTCTTCAATTGAGAGAGAGAGAGAGATGAAACAAATATGATAAAATGGTAACAATTGTAAGTTTAGGCATTCCAGAAAACTACTTTAGCGTTTGCTTTATTACTCTATGTAGTTTTCTTTATTTTTTCCATTTTTGAAATGAATTGGGCAAATGCAAGTGTAGGATCAGAGTGGTTGGTAAGTAGAGTCCTTTAGAAATCAGCTACACTGGCCTTTTCATTTAAAATAAAAGTTATGGATGATGAGGTTCTGAAGACGTAAAGTGGGGTGGTTTGAAGCAGGGAAAAGCTGCAGGGATACTAGAGGAATGTCAGTGCCCAGAAGAATCTCTAACAATGGGTAGATGACCTCTGGGGAGGAGCAGCCCAGGGCTGACTTGCATGGGTGCCCAGGAGAGAGGGCAGAGCAGAGGAGTTGAGTGGTTTTCCTCAAGTCCTTTACCCAGAAATGGGTCTTTCAGCTCATGTTTAGAAACACTGTTTAACAGACAGATCCCCCCCTGGGTGAGAGAATTTGTAAGGTAAAATCTTTTGTGAAGGATAGCTGTTAGGAAGAAGGAGCTTTGGAGATGGGGCAACCAAAGGATCTTGAAGGTCTAGAGAAGGCAGTTTTGAGGATATTAAAAAAAGAGAACAGGAAGGAAAAAAAGGTCCAGGCTGGAGCATGTGAATGTCTACTATTTTGACTACTACCTAAAATATTTGCCTAATTTGACGGGTATTCAAATATCTTTGCAAACATTGCAAAAGGAGATTGTCAAATTTAAGACTGAGTTACATTTGATGTGGTGTCCTGGAAAAGCAATCACTACTCAAAGAATTCAGATCATAAGCTACTCATGGTTAGTGGGTCCTCAAATGTAGTAGTGTGAGTATTCCTCACTTCTAAAATAAAAAAAAAGTTTCCCCAAATCACATTTTCCTCTGACATATCCAGAGTGATTTTTTCCCCCTTAAACAGTTTGCCTGTGTGTATAGAGCACACAGAGTATTTTATTAGTTCCAGGATCCACTTCTGAACTATTAAAGCGACTCTAGTTTTGTTGTGCTTTTTCTTCCTTTCAGAGGGACACGTTTATTAGCACTGATGAGTTATTCATTAGCATTTGTACAAAGTGCACCAATGACTCTAATGAAAAGCGTTCACTTCATTAGGAATGGGCCGGAGGAGTGTTAATTGGAATTGACTTGTTCCTGAGTTATTTTAATATTAATTCCCAGATATAGGGAGCTGGCCTGGAAAAGCCAGAACTTCTGGATATGAGAAAGTCTTTTTTTCTTTTTTAGCAGAATCAACTTCTAACAGGAAGAGAGAAACATTATCCATTCTAAAGGAGTTAAAGGCTCCTTAAAGGCATTATAAGAAGTCCCATGGGTTGGCGATGGCACATACTTCTTCAGTAAATTTAATAGGTGTCCATTCACAAAGCAAAGCTTACTTTACTCCAGTGAAACAGAGCGATGGTTTAAGTATTGCACAAGGGCATTTCGTGTTATGCGTGCCACACTTTGGCTTCTGCATGGGAGAGATAATCATAAAACAAAGTAACTAAGTGCTCTGAAGCAGCATGCTTTGAAATGAAGCAAGTTAATTTTCAGGTAGTTAAGGAGCTCTGTTTTCAATGACAATTATGAATGCCATTTCCCTTAGTTATGCCAAATAAAATGTCATATTCCAAAGAAGACAAATGAGCACAACCAGATAGGAAGAAGCCCTTTGTCGTCGTCGTCTTTTTTCCATTAATCTAAGTATAGATTATCCAGGTTCTTTTCTCTTTTTTGGGCTATTAAGTAGAATATACTTTAAATGTATCAAGACCAGTGATGCATGGAATTCTACTCTTGAACACTATTCAATACAAATATTCTTAGGAGAGGTAAATAAGGCTTTATTAGGCTTTTATATCTTAGTATAAATAAGCTTAATAGATTCCTTTCTGAGACAAGTTAAAATTGAATTTGCTTTTCTCTCTGCAGAGTATTTGAATCTTGACTCTGCATAAGAAGACCACGGTTCAAGCTTCAATTTTGCTTCTATCTGCCTGAGCAATTAGGAGGAATTTATTGAACCTCTCCGAAACATAATTTTTCTGTGTGGGTTGACCAGAGGATTTTAAAGACCCATGTAGCTCTAATTCAAGTTAGTTGCTTCAAAAATGTTCACCTCCCCAAAATATTATTTTAGGTATAAATTAATTGCAGCTAAGAATCTGACCTTCCATCAAAAAACAAAATTAAGCAAAAAATTATGAGTCGATTTAGAGCACAAGCAGAGAATAATGCCTACTGCAAGACAGGCTCATCAGAAAATACATGGAGAAACTCAATTCTAGCAAACACTTCTATGTAAAGTCCCACTCAAAGGGTTTTATTTATTGTTTCCTAAATGAATACCCTCTAAGGAAGCCTTTTAGGCTCCCATTCCCTTTAAGGAAGCCCTTTGGCTTGAACACCCAAGCCGATGTCTGTACACCTTAATTCTGATCATGGGCTCAAGACATGAGAAAGCCAAACATATCACAGAAAAGGCAAGCTGAGTGCTTTGCCAATGAATTCACAGTTTAATTAATCTAAATTCATGAATATCAGAAATTACATGGATTAATTCAAATAGAAAAAGAGCAAAAGTTTCAACTGATAGATTGTTGACTACTGAATACTGCATTTGGAGAAATCCTTTCTAATATGCTTGTGGAAAAAAGGACAAACTATTTTGAATAGTAACCACTGATGCTCCTGATAACTTAGAGGAAGTGAAGAAAAAGTTTATGTAATTCCATAGGTAGGACAAGGACTCATTGTATACACGAATAATAAGGGGGAGGATATTTGTAAATGCGATGACCTATACCTTTGAAAGTCAAACCATAAAGAATTCCTTGGGAAAGAAACTGAGTAGCTTCTTCTTAAGTGTATCAGAGTGATTAAAGTACAATTAAGTATTTTGAAGTTGTGATAAATTAAACTTAAGCAATAACCTAGAGAGGTATTCTCGTAAATAGTGAACAAGAGGAGGGATCATCTAGTTAGTGACACATCGAGGTCTAGGAGTATATATAACTTGGAGTCCTGACTATGACATAGAAACTCAGAGAATCTTCTCACTGTAACTCAGCTGAAACTCACATCTCCTGTCAACATGTCCTACAACTGCTGCTCTGGAAAATTCTCCTCCTGCTCCCTTGGGGGCTACCTGCGCTACCCAGGCTCCTCCTGTGGCTCTTCCTACCCCAGCAAGCTGATCTACCACACTGACCTCTGCTCTCCCAGCACCTGCCAGCTGGGATCCTCTCTCTACAGTGGCTGTCAGAGGACCTGCTGGGAGCCCACCAGATACCAGACACCCTGTGTTGTGTCCAGGCCCTGCCAGACATCCTCCTACGGCCTGAGGACCTCCACACTCCGCAGTCCCTGCTGGACAACTTATGCTGGATCCCTGGGCTTTGGATCCAGAAGCTGCTACTCACTGGGCTGTGGATCCAGTGTCTTCAAACCCCTGGGTTACAGAGTCTATGGCTTCCCTACCCTGGGCTATGGATCCAGATTCTGCTGCCCAACCTACTTCCCTTCTAGGAGCTGCCAGTTTTCTTGTTATAGGCCAACCTTTAGATCAGCCTTCTGTAGATCAACATGCTGAGTTTCCAGACCTTTTGAGCAAAATGTTTCAGTCTCTGCTTAGAGCTACTATCATAGAGTTTTTCAGCAATGTTAGCTAACCTCTCTCACCACCAACTTTTCACCACTTCTCTGGCATCAAGCACTGGCTTATAGACTAGTTCTTTCAGACAGTGAAATTATTGAATGACCAAATATAGAGTCCAGTGTCTATAATTTTGAACCAATTGATTTAGAATTGCATAAATTCTTCTTACAAAATGTGTGGAAGTTCAGTTTTGCTTGACCTAATAAACTTATGCACTTTTGCATCTGATACCTTCTCATTGTTCTTTATTGGTTCTCGGAGTTTGATTTGTGATCTATCTTTGAGGCTCCAGGCTCTTGGAGTACTTTCCCTAGGAAATGGGTTTGGATTTCCAGAGGAAATCCATTTCCCTAGGAGATGGCATCCAGCCTGGTGTGTAGGGAAATTCTCTGGGTACTTCCACTGCCCAGACACGTGTATGTATGTCTTCCACCATCAAAGCTGGTAGGATATTTAACACTATTATTGAGAATAAGCCCATAATGGAGTCAATATTCTCATTGTGTTTTCCATGGGGACACGTTATGCTGACAATCATGTTGGGTTTTGAGTTTACATTTTCAAAACAATATTGAATTAGAGTTTGTCCAGAAGATGTTAACTAGGTGAAACAATATTAATAAAATCTATTGTATAAAATATTTGAATAAATCCAACATATTGGCATGAAAAAGAGAAAATATTGTGTCAGAGGTTGGAGGGCGTTATGTTATCTTTGAATATATAGGAAAATGGGCTGTTCAATGAGTGTGTGTGTTTGTGTGTGGAGGAGAGACACAGAGAGAGAGAGACAGACAGAGTCTTAAAGTTTAAAACTGTGAGGAATGGAAACAGTTATAGGAAGAAAAATATTGGCTTGTTATAAAGAAATATATATTTGTGAATTATAAATTTATAGAAATATTATGACCTGGGTAAATTTCTTTGAAGTTATTGAGTTCCTTGACAAGCAGAAGATGAATAATACCTTTTTTTTAGTGACTTCTGCATTGAATTGGAAACAAGATTAGATTACTTTCAGTGTTCTGAATCTGATATTCTTATAGGATATTATTCATATCTGAGACAGGACACACTTTATGTTTATTTTTAATTTGAGCAAGTTATTTGTCTCAGAGACTAAATGTAGTGTCAGAATTTAGTTAAAATTTTCCATAACATACTTAGTAGTAACTCTCTATGAGTGAGAGAATAACTATCAAAGATTATCATTTACTCCAATCATGTGCTATGAGTGTTTATTGATTTGTCTTCCCTGACACCTTTTCCTCAAGCTTTTTATAAATAAATCTGAGAAAAGAGATTCTCTTTTCTCTTATGCTCAAGACAATAATGGGCTAAGCATGGAGGTGTGGGAACCTGGTCCTCTGTGCACAGAAACCTGCCCAAGAGACAGAAAATAGAAGAATGGAGAAGAGAGACATAGAAGTTCCTGGTGATACGGGAGCCTCTGGTTCCCGTCATCCCTTAAGCCAGCTTTACAAGTCCTTCATGTGCTTTGATTATACGAGCCAATAAAGTCTTCTTTTTGTTTAAAATAATTAAAATAAAATATCTGTCACTCATGTCCAAAGAGGTATAATTAATGCAAATGTGTACTCTAGGTGCAGAGTTACTCATTGACTTTGGCATAAATAGGCATTTAAATTTCTTATTAGTAAGACAAAAGGATCCTGTGAGTCTGAATTATTGCTGTTAGCATTGAGGGTAGACTACTAATTCACCTGAAAATAATGTTGAATGAATAAAATGTAAAGAAACCAGCGGGAAAATGAACTGAAAGGAGTCATGGCAGCATGGCCAGTGAGAAAGTCCTGGGAATGCATTCAGCAAATCTAATAGAACTAGAAGCTTCTAACCTCAAGTAAGGAAGGCACCAGGTCCTACAAGGAATGATGAGTAGAGAGAACTGTTTAAAAAAGGGAACAATCCCAAGTTGGAAGGAAGGGGTATCCAGTGACATGAAGAATCTATTTCTGGAATGACTTGGAGAATTTCCCCCATTCTAATGGAATCTTTGAGATGAGAGGACAAAAACTGAAACAAAGAGGCAAAGGGTATGACAGGAAATGAATACATTAGAATACTTGTGATATTTATACTCTTACAAGTATAACTTGAAGATTCTGATTTCAGGGATCAGACAAGAGAAATACCCTTTACATCTTTCATTCTCTGCAGAGTAATCTTTTCTAAGTATCTCATCACTGCTAATTTCCAACTATTTTTCCATTTTTCTTCTCTCACCTGTCTTTGCTTTTATTTATTCTTTCCTTGTCTCTGTCTCTCTCTCTCTCTCTGTGACTTTTCACCTCCACTGTACACTCTGTTCTCCTTTACATCTACCCTCTAGTGTCCTGTTGAGTTTGGGCACCAGGTAACATCGGGTTGATGACTGAGTTGGATGATTAAGAAAAAGCTAAGAGTGATGTGGGCCACTTGCCTCTCAAGCTCTGTCAGTCTGCTCATTCATAACTACCTCAACTCTAATGCCCTTAATACACGAAATGACATCAACTCTTTGTTCTGAATTCAGCTCAGTAAATATGTTTTGAGCTTTAACTTTGCACTAGAGTTCTTTGGTGAAAAATGCTGGGACCTTAGAAATGAACAAAACCTTTGCCATTAAAGAGTTAGTTCACGTCTAGTGAGAGCCTCAAATTTTCTCCCATTATCTCTGTGTGAAGGGTGGGTGTGAAGGGCACTTCAGGAAGAGGTAACTGCGTTAAGTAAGGGTACAATTGCTTGGAAGACTATGGTGTGGAGTTTGGGGAGGAAAACCAAGATCTTTTTTATTAAACTATGATATCTAGGCAGCAAGAGGTAAGAGATTACATAATAATTAAATAAAATTATAATTAAAAGTAAGATTGCCCAGCTCTACAGATTCAGAAATAGAGACAGAAACTTGAGATGCTTAAGAAAGCCTGGGCTTTGTGTCTGAGTGACAAGAGGTCAATGGTAAAAACAACCTTCACATTTATTATGCAAGAATGGTTCTTTGGCTCATGTTATTCTTGGGTAGCAAAATTAATGTGTTTATTTGTGTGACTGGGGACTCATTCAGTTGCAATTAACAGTCTGATGAAATACTAACACACAGGGCAGGGTTCAGAGATGCAGACTATAACTTGAGAGGCACTGGAGTCTAAATTAAGGGAATGTGAGTTAACAAGTTCAAAATATTTTGTCCAACTATTCAACAGGAAGTCATACCTCTCACCATGCTTTGCATATTGCTGCTCTGGGAGTTCCCCTTATTCTCCCCTTAGGAACCTTCTCATTTCCTAGTGTCCTGCTATGTCTGTTCTGATCCCATCAATTTGGTGGACTGTCGAGTCTCATTCTTCAGAGGACACTCACTGTCAGAGTTGTACAAGTGATTGCCTCCTTAAATGTTGTACCCTAAGCTCCCCACTCGCCTCACCCCAGCCCTGCTCCTGTATTGCATATATGCCTACTCTCTAATTAACCCCTACGTTGAGTGTCACATGCACGCCGCCCAAGAACGGTTGCCTTCTGCCGTCCCCACCAAACTGCTGACATGTTGCCACTTATGGGTTGTGGACCCCATTTCTGCCACTCAACCTACTTTCTTCTGTAAATTTTTAATTGTTTGTATATCTTGCCAAGCAATCTGTATATATGGATTACTCATCAAACTGCTGCATGATCAAATTTTTAGTGCAAAGACAACACAAGCTTCTGGTGATGCTGAACCCTCTCTACACAATCAACTATTGTCAAATATGAACATTCCCTTACTGGACTGTGGTCTTTCCCTGGATCAACAGCAGTTGTTCTAAGATAACCCTTATGATAGGATAAATAGCCATCTACTTAGAGAAAGGCAGCCTTTTTCCATTAGCTCTTCTATTTGATTAAGTCACTAAAAAATTCTTAAATCTTAGTAATGTTTCAGTTCAAGGCTTATCCTTTGTAATGAAGTAGATTCTTACAAGCAAGTAGAAAACAAAAGACAAAAATGAGATTGTAGAGGTTTAACTTACTGGCACCAAAATTGTGTACTCTATTATTTTTCATTAATATGTGTGTTCTGGTGTATTTTTTGGCTGCTCTAGGTTTTAAAGAAATATTTCTTGTACTATCTTTGCAGCTACCTGTGAGTCTATAATTATTAAAAAAAAAAGATGTAATAAAACTTAACCTTATATTAGGAACATAAGTAGACTATTGATTGATAAGATGTGATATAAGGTTTATATCTGGAAGAGTCATATAGGCACACTACAGTCTCTCAGTTAAAGTGACAAGCAGTTATCACTGATGTACAGAATCTCTTAATCTGCTAAGGGTGGATATGGAAGTCATGAATAAAGTTAAAGGATTAGAAATTGCCCAAAGTTTTTCTTTTCTTCCATGTTCACCACATGTCTATTTTAGAATTTGTAAGATTCCCCATCAATCTCCACTTGGTTTCCTGGTGGAGTCAGTAAAATCCCGCCATTCCAATCCCAAATGACTAAAGCCCTACTTCCCAATGTTTATCTCTTGGAACAGTGGTCTTAAGGGATATTAACAGATTAGATACAAAGTTTACGTTTACGTGAGGAATATTGGACTAACCAAGTTAGTCAGATTTGCTTTCTTCTCCTTTCAGAATTCTTAAATATGCTTAAGCATATTGTGAATTTCCAAAAGGGGAAAAGAAGATTATAGTCACCCCCCTCTCTCTTCCCCACTGTGGAGTTGACAGAGACACAGCATGAGTTTTTCCACATTGTTTGGGCCAGATAATATTACAATTTTTATTCAGAATCAGTTTTGATCAAAATCTATACTCCAGGTAATAAGTTATTGCCCTTATTCCAGGGAATTTCTGCCAAGGGATAATACCTAAATTTGTCTTTGATATATACTCTCTTTTTGGTACTTTACCAGCGAAATAATCCCAGTCATGTAATTGAAGAAGCTGTTACCACACTCATAATCATAAAGAGAAGTGAATAGTGGCTGCTTCTGTGTTTTTAACAGCTTACATTTCCTGCTAGGCAAATGACCACAGAGGTTAATATCTTGACTATAAAATTGATTCCAGGGGACTTCACTTTCTGTGTCCTATGGATATTGCAAGGTGAAGAGGTGTCATTGATTGCTCATCCTCTCCGGCTTATAAACCAAATTGGAAAAACGCTTTAGCTTCAACAATTTTAGGGTGATTTTTCATGCTCTGTTATTGCACTAGGTAAAGCAGAAAAAACAAACAGTCAAACCACATTTAGCGCATCCTCGGGAGCTGCAAACTTCATTCTGGGAGAATAATGTGGAAATATTCTCTTAATCGATTGTCAACACGTGGAGAGGAATGCCTTGTACAGCCAGCTCACATTTACTGAAGTCGTGAGATGAAATCTGACTCAGCAAGTTTATTTTCAAATTCTATACAGAAAAAGCATATGGTTGTGAATTCTAAAATGACTTGCCTTTACTTTCCTGCCTCATATCTTTTGTCATGTGGTTTAACACTTTGCCTGAAATATTCTCCTCCTTCCCTCCATTTTAATTCTGTATTCTGAGGGGTTTTAAATTCTAAAGAGCTTACTAATAAAACTTCACATCATCTACATCATGCATTTGCTCCTCAGCATTTGTTAGCTTTGCACTGTGGCTTGACCAACACAGAAGGTAGGGTTGGGGAAGGAAATATCTGGAGACAGACAGACTTAGTCTCACTTTCTGACTTTATAAAGTTTTTATTAAAATAATTTTTAACATGATACTTAACATATCACCACATTTTTTAACCTAAAGAATGAAAATAATTAATTCATAGGGCTATTATGATGAATATTTATGAGGATTATATCATATAGAGTGGGAGCTTTTAGATTTTGAATTTATTGACGGTACTGTGTGTCAGACATCTTTGTTCTTCTGAGCACGGTCTCCTTGATGTACAATGTAATTATCACATATTTGGCAATTAGTGTTCATATGTTAATTTCCTTTTAGCAAGCAGGAGGGGCATAAAGCAGGCTTTGGTCTGCATTACTGAGATTCCAAATGTATGCAAAGGGGCATCGCTACTTCAAGCATAAGCAAAACACCTGTTCCTTTTTCAAGCAGAGAGAAAAATAAATTTTGGTTTCCAAAGTTTACTTGTAACTAATTTAATATATTTTCTTGCTAAATTTTCACTGATTCTACATCATGTCAGACTAAAACAGGCAAAAAATGTGCAAACTGTCCTTAAAAGAGTCCTCACTTGCTGAGCTACTGCTTTGGATAAGCCCCTATAAGTCAATGCAGCACATGATGAAAGCCACTGAAAAGTTAAGAAAACATAATATGAAACCAAAGTGCCACCTGGCACCCCTTAGCCCACCAGATCCTATTCTTGGGGGTAGCAATATCGATCATTACTCTATCACGATTCTATTGTGAATGCCAAACAAATTTGCTTACTCATGGTCTTGAAACTCAAAATGAATGAGCACCATAAGTTATTATCGTTGCCTGTTGAACGTTGAAGTCTTGTGGATACGGGTAGAGAATGAAGGCACATCGCCTTCAAGCTGCTGAAACCCTGTGGAACTGATACCGTCCAAAGAGCTCCTGCCTGTTCATAGGCACATATTCCTGAATGGCTGGGCCTCTTTGATAAATCATTGCTTGATCATTAGCAATAACTCCTTCTTCCCAAAATGCAACTAGGATTAGGATAGCTCATCTCTAGTAGGTACAGAGTGGGAAAGGATCAAGCCCATTAAGAAGATAGAGGAGAGAGTGACGTCAGCATCATGGCGGAGTGAGCTTTCCCGTGAATTCTTCCCCCACAAGATACAACAAAAGTAACAGCCACAGACCAACAACGGAATCCCAGACAGTGAAAAGCTGGAGCGGAGGGATCCACACAGCCACACATCTGAGAGCGGAACGTGCTGGGCCCCCGGAGGAAGTGGGGAGAGGTAAGGAGAACTCCGCTCCCTCCCCATCAGATCAGCGATCCAGTCCGCGCGGCTCCCAGAGAGGGGGGAGGGGCGGCCCTCGGCGGGAAACTGTAGCTCTTCGGGCTCTCTCAGCCACTGGGAAACTCCTGCACAGAGGGCTCAGAGGAGCCACAGGGCTACCATCAACATCTGAGCAACCCAGAGAGCGGATAAAGAGGGGCAAACGAGAAGCCTCCCACGTCAGGGACCCAGAGGGCAAAAGAGAGAGCTCCCCCCTCCCCGCAACCCGGAGTCTGCAGCTCGACCAGATCTAGCGGTCCGAGGCAGACCTGAATAAACTGGACTGGACCCGTGGATCGCAGTGGGGAAAAGAAACAAAACAAAACAAAACAAAACTGCGGATCGCAGCAGAAAAACTGGGGCAGAGCGCAGGGGGCTTAGACTACACAGCCCTTTACCACCAGACAGTGGCGGCAGGTGGAAATTGCAACCAGAGACTTCCAGGATGAGGAAAATCAAAACCAACACAGGAACCACAATGCAAAAATATATGAAATCACCAGACCAGAAACAAAATGACAAGCACCCAGAAATCAACCCCGAAGACACAGAAATCCATAAACTAAATGACAGAGATTTCAAAATAGCTATCATAAAAACACTCAACGAAATACGAGACAACACAGACAAACAATTCAATGAGATTAGGAGTTTCTTCACAAAAGAGATTGAAATCATAAAGAAAAACCTATCAGGGCTGATGGAGATGAAGAACACAATGGAGGAGATAAAGGAGAATCTGGAATCTTTAAAGAACAGAGCTGACAATATGGAGGAAAGAATTAGTACTTTAGAGGATAGGAATACAGATATACTCCAGATGGAAGAAGAGAGAGAACTAAGACTAAAAAGAAATGAAGAAAGACTCCGAGAAATATCGGACTCTATTAGAAAATGTAACATAAGAATTATAGGTATCCCTGAGGGAGAGGAGAGGGAAAGAGGAACAGAGAGCCTATTCAAGGAAATAATAGCTGAAAATTTCCCAAATCTGGGGAAGGAGCAGGAAATACCAGTAAGCGAAGCCAACAGGACTCCTATATATATTAACAGACAAAGGCCTTCACCACGACACCTAGTGGTAAGGCTAGCCAGGGTCAACGACAAAGAAACAATATTAAGGGCAGCTAGACAAAAACAAAAAATAACGTACAAAGGAACTCCCATCAGGCTCTCAGCGGATTTCTCAACAGAAACTTTTCAGGCTAGAAGAGACTGGAATGATATATTCAAAATACTAAAAGACAAAAACTTTCAGCCAAGAATACTCTATCCAGCAAAAATATCCTTCAAATATGATGGAGAAATAGTAACTCTCCCAGATAAACAAAAGCTAAGGGAGTTCATCGCCACGAGACCGCCACTACAAGAAATACTCAAGAAGGCCCTCAGGCCTGAAAACAAGAAGAGAAAGGGAACACAAAGCTTGGAGTAAGGAGAAAAGTAGGTAGACAAAATCAGAGAAATAGTAGATCTTTACCGGAATAGGTTAGCAACCACTTAAATACTAAACTCAAAGATCAAAGGAAGAAATTCACCAAAAATAAATTTAACCTCATCACTGTAAACACACAGCCACAACACAAGATAGAATAAGGTATAACAAGAGCAACTTAGAAGGGGAAGAGGAAAGTGACTGAATTGACTTAGTATAAGGAAATAGGAGGCTATCAGATAATGGACTATCTCATACAGAAGATTTTTCGCCCAAACCTCAAGGTAACCACTAAACAAATAATCAAATTAAAACCACATATGATAAACAAAGAGAAAACTAGAAGAATCATAAGACAGAACAACCAAACTGAATTGGCAGTCCAAAACAAATGGGACAAGAAACAAAGGAAATGCAAAAGAACCAGAAAATAAGTGACAAAACAGCAACATTCAACCCTCATATTTCAATAATTACCCTAAATGTAAATGGATTGAACTCTCCAATCAAAAGATACAGAGTGGCAGGATGGATTAAAAAGCAAGACCCAACAATATGCTGCCTTCAGGAAACACATCTTAGCACTAAAGACAAGCACAGGCTCAGAGTGAAAGGATGGAAGACAATACTCCAAGCTAATGGCAAACAAAAGAAAGCAGGTGTTGCCATACTCATATCAGACAAAGTAGACTTCAAGATAAAACAGGTTAAGAAAGACAAAGAAGGGAAATATATAATGATAAAAGGGACACTCCATCAAGAAGACATATCACTTATAAATATATATGCACCCAACATAGGAGCACCAATGTACATAAAACAACTATTAACAAACCTAAAAGGAGAAATCAACAACAACACAATAATAGTAGGGGATCTTAACACCCCACTTACAGCAATGGATAGATCATCCAGACAAAAAGTTAATAAAGAAATATTAGACTTAAATGAAAAACTGGACGAGATGGACCTAGTAGACATATACAGAGCACTCCACCCAAAAACAGCTGACTACACATTCTTCTCAAGCGCGCATGGAACATTCTCTAGGATAGACCATATGTTGGGAAACAAAGCAAGCCTCAATAAATTTAAGAAGATTGCAATCATAACAAGCATCTTTTCAGACCATAAGGCTATGAAACTGGAAATGAACCAGGAAAAAAAAACTGGGAAAGTGACAAAAATGTGGAGATTAAACAACATGCTACTGAACAACCAATGGATCATTGATGAAATTAAAGGAGAAATCAAAAACTATCTGGAAACAAACGAAAATGATAACATGCCATATCAAACCATATGGGACGCAGCAAAAGCGGTCCTGAGAGGGAAACTCATAGCGATACAAGCCCACCTTAACAAACAAGAAAAAGCCCTAATAGGCAACCTTAAATTACACCTAACAGAACTAGAAAAAGAAGAACAAACAAAGCCCAAAGCCAGCAGAAGGAGAGAAATAATAAAAATCAGAGCAGAAATAAATGATATTGAGACCAAAAAAACAGTAGAAAGGATTAATGAAACAAAGAGTTGGTTCTTCGAGAAGATAAACAAAATAGACAAACCCTTAGCCAGGCTAACTAAGAAAAAAAGAGAAAAGGCTCAAGTAAATAAAATTAGAAATGAAAGAGGAGAAATTACAACGGATACCATGGAAATACAAAGGATTATAAGAGAATACTATGAGAAATTATATGCCAACAAATTGGACAATCTAGAAGAAATGGATAAATTCTTAGACTTATACAACCTCCCAAAATTGAACCAAGAAGAAATGGAGAATCTGAATAGACCAATCACAAGTAAAGAGATTGAAATAGTAATCAAAAACCTCCCAAAAAATAAAAGTCCAGGACCAGATGGCTTCTCCAGTGAATTTTACCAAACATTCAAAGAAGATTGAATACCCATCCTCCTCAAACTATTCCAAAAAATAGAGGAAGATGGAACACTTCCTGAATCATTCTATGAGGCCAACATCACCCTGATACCGAAACCAGACAAAGACAATACAAAGAAAGAAAATTACAGGCCAATATCGCTGATGAACATTGATGCAAAAATCCTCAACAAAATATTGGCAAACCGAATACAACAATATATTAAAAAGATCATACACCATGATCAAGTGGGATTTATACCAGAGACGCAGGGATGGTTCAACATCCGCAAATCAATCAACGTGATACATCACATCAACAAAACAAAGAATAAAAACCACATGATCATCTCAATAGACGCAGAGAAGGCATTTGACAAGATACAACATCCATTTATGATAAAAACTCTCAATAAAATGGGAATAGAAGGAAAGTACCTCAACATAATAAAGGCCATATATGACAAACCCACAGCTAACATCATACTCAACGGGGAAAGACTGAAAGCCATTCCTCTGAGAATGTGAACGAGGCAGGGCTGCCCACTCTCACCACTCCTGTTCAACATAGTACTGGAGGTTTTGGCCAGAGCAATTAGGCAAGAAAAAGGAATAAAAGGAATCCAAATAGGTAACGAAGAAGTGAAACTCTCACTATTTGCAGATGACATGATTGTATATATAGAAAACCCTAAAGAATCTGTTGGAAAACTGTTAGAAACAATCAACAACTACAGCAAAGTTGCAGGGTACAAAATCAATCTACAAAAATCAGTTGCATTTCTATATGCTAATAATGAACTAACAGAAAGAGAGCTCAAAAAGATAATACCATTTACAATTGCATCAAAAAGAATAAAATACCTAGGAATAAATCTTACCAAGGAGGTGAAGGACCTATACAATGAGAACTACAAGACATTATTGAGGGAAATCTACGATGACATAAAGAAATGGAAAGATATCCCATGCACGTGGATTGGAAGAATAAACATAGTTAAAATGTCTATATTACCTAAAGCAATCTACAGATTCAATGCAATCCCAATCAGAATCCCAATGACATTCTTCACAGAAATAGAAAAAAGAATACTAAAATTTATATGGGGCAACAAAAGACCCCGAATAGCTAAAGAAATCCTAAAGAAAAAGAACAAAGCAGGAGGCATCACAATTCCTGACTTCAAAACATACTACAGGGCCGGCCCGGTGGCGCAAGTGGTTAAGTGCGCGCGCTCCGCTGCGGCGGCCCGGGGTTCGCTGGTTCGGATCCCGGGCGCGCACCGACGCACTGCTTGGTAAGCCATGCTGTGGCGGCGTCCCATATAAAGTGGAGGAAGATAGGCACAGATGTTAGCCCAGGGCCGTCTTCCTCAGCAAAAAAAGAGGAGGATTGGCGGATGTTAGCTCAGGGCTGATCTCCTCACAAAAAAAAAAAAAAAAAAAAAAAAACATACTACAAAGCAATAGTAATCAAAACAGCATGGTACTGGTACAAAAACAGACACACAGATCAATGGAACAGAATTGAAAGCCCAGAAATAAAACCACACATATACGGACAGCTAATTTTCGACAAAGGTGCTAAGGACATGCAATGGAGAAAGGAAAGTCTCTTCAATAAATGGTGTTGGGAAAACTGGACAGCCACATGCAAAAGAATGAAAGTGGACCATGTGCTATCGCCATTCACAAAAATTAACTCAAAATGGATCAAAGACCTGAAGGTGAGACCTGAAACTATAAAACTCATAGAAGAAAATATAGGCAACACACTATTTGACATTGGGTTTAAAGGAATCTTTTCGGATGACATGCCTACCCAGACTAGGGAAACTAAAGAAAAAATAAACAAGTGGGACTTTATCAGACTAAAGAGCTTTTATAAGACAAATGAAACCAGAATCAAGATGAACAAACAACCAACCAGCTGGGAGAGAATATTTGCAAAACATACATCTGACAAGGGGTTGATCTCCATAATATATAAAGAACTCACACAATTGAACAACAAAAAAACAAACAACCCGATCAAAAAATGGCCAGAGGAAATGAACAGACACTTCTCCAAGGAAGATATACAGATGGCCAATAGGCACATGAAAAGATGCTCAACATCACTAATCATCAGGGAAATGCAAATCAAAACAACACTAAGATACCACCTCACGCCCGTTAGAATGGCTATAATCACCAAGACAAAAAACAACAAATGTTGGAGAGGATGTGGAGAAACAGGAACCCTCATACACAGCTGGTGGGAATGCAAACTGGTGCAGCCTCTATGGAAAACGGTATGGAGATTCCTCAAAGTATTAAAAATAGAGATGCCCTATGATCCAGCCATCCCACTACTGGGAATCTATCCAACGCACCTGAAATCAACAATCCAAAGAGGCTTATGCACCCCTATGTTCATTGCAGCATTATTCACCATAGCCAAGAAGTGGAAGCAACCTAAGTGTCCCTCGACTGACGATTGGATTAAGAAGATGTGGTATATATATACAATGGAATACTACTCAGCCATAAAAAAAGACAAAATCGTCCCATTTGCAACAACATGGATGGGCCTGGAGCGTATTATGTTAAGTTAAATAAGCCAGAAAGAGAAAGACAAACTCTGTATGATCTCACTCATATGTGGAATATAAACCAACACATGGACAGAGAAAACTGGACTGTGGTTACCCGGGAAGTGGGGGTGGGGGGTGGGCACAAGGGGTGAAGGGAGTCATATATGGGGTGATGGACAAACAAAAATGTACAACCCAAAATTTCACAATGTTAGAAACCATTAAAATATCAATAAAAAAAAAAAAAAAGATGATAGAGGATTCTGGGCTGTCCTATTAACCAACTGACACCCCAATCTGTGCCTGGGCTCCCATGCTGTCCTTCGGGTAAGGGGATCGCTTGCCCATCAGAATGTCGCACTCCAGGTCCCCACTTAGGTTTCTCCAGCTACAGGATCTTCTGAGTTTTTGCCCTTTAGAATCACTCCTTTGAATATTTAAGCATTTAGATAAGAATGCTTTTTTTTTTAACCTGTGCATTAGTCTGTCTGCTGAGTTAACCCCTTTAAACTGTCTAAGCATGTGACACCTGAAGAAACACTATGCATATTTGAATCCCCAGCTCAAACACTTACTGGCTATTTGTCTTGTACACATTGTAGAACCTCTCAAAAATTCAATTTCCTTTAATGTAAACGAGAGATAATGATAGTATTTATATCACAGACTTATGATAAGGAGCAAATGATAAGATACTTGAAGCAACTAGAAGAGTTTCTTGAATATAGAAAGCGTTCTATAAATATTTTAACTATGATTACACTACAAACATATTCAACTATGTCCAAAAAATAAATCCATATGGGCCCCTTGACCTAACTTTCTGGTTTGGTGAGCCATAAACATCATATTCTTTCATATAACCTAAAATTAAATATTTATCATCTCAATGCCTAAACATTTTAAATATATATTAAAGTATACAATAGTCTTCTCCATTCCCTCCCAAACATCATAAATATGTAAATAAACATGTTTTAATCAACTTCCTATATCGTATAAATTTTTTATCCTGAGTGTAACCTAATTCAGCCATTTCCTTAATGCTTTTTCTGTCCATTTTTTTTTTTTGAGTGTTTCTTTTATACTGTGATCATTCTGGACAGTCTTATCTCACTGCCTTTAACTCTTGGTCTTCCTCAGTGTCTGTCTGCTCTGTAAGCCACCGCTTTCCTATATCTAGGTTAACTGAGGATCTTTGGATGTAATGACCACCCTCACATGATATGGAACTGTGACTATATATAACATTGCTCTGCAACTTTTTATTTGTTCAGCAATTTTCAACATGTTCGAAGAAAATAATTTGGTATTTGCTTTACTGCTTATAAACAGCCCCTAAGGGGCCGTCAAAAATTTACACATTATAAATTTGATAGAAGATTACTTTTTAAAAGTATTAGAGCTGAAAGTTCCATCTTCTTAGCTAATATAATTTAAGTCCACTCATATGAGCCATTCATCCAACTGGTAAAGAGAGCCAAGCGGAATTATTTTTCCAGAAAACTCATTTGATTCTATGGAGTATCATGATAGTGCAATGATATCTTTGTCTTTTATGCACAACTTATATCACACATATTAGTGGTTACTGAACATAAGTACATGCTTTATAATATGGCAAACTGTGTTAGGAATGACTGAGAAAAGAATCACAATAAAATATAATACTGTTAGCAGGGAGGAAAGAAAAGAGCTATATCTCAGCATCCTGTAAATGACCCCTTGAGTCACAAATTAAGCTGGCAATGATGACCAACTGTTCTGAGTATGCAACAATTATCTCACGTCCAAGGCAAAACCGTAACTGGCTTTTAGCTATAAAATACAAGCAAGCATATTTATGATGTTGTTAATCTATTTGATTGAAATTAGACAACACACAAAGGAGATGTTCTTATGCAAATTGTAGTGTAGAAGGATATTGAAGCTGGCTGTCAAGAACATGTCACCCACAGAGTGAGCACACAGTCCTTTAGGCCAGTAGGGAACATTCAGACACTCTCTGACACAGATAGCAAATGAACTAGATGTAGAGATAACATGTTACAGCTGCTAGGCTGGAAACATCTCTTCCCGTTCTCTTACAGAATTCCTGGTCTAGCCAGTCTTATCCTGTGGCTTCTCTTACCTCAGCTACTTTGTCTACCCACCGACATCTGTTCTCCCAGTCTCCACCAAGACGGGTCTCTCTAGTGACTCTCAAGATAGCTGCTATAAGCCCACCAGCATCCAGAAACCATACTTTTCCAGAGATGATGAATTCAATGGCTTCCAATCTTTAAATTGTAGATCCTGTGGCTCCTCAAAACTGAAATATCATCCTAGCTTCTGCCATGGAAACTACTTCTCTACTAGGGACACTCTGTCAACTTAATACAGACCAGCCTACAGTCTTGGCTTCTATAAATCAGTTTAATGCCTCTTCACGCCGCTGCTGAAACACTGTTTTGTATTATATTCACTTACTACAACCCTCTGCTTCAGGAACTGGCTGACCACCAACTACTTTTTTTCTCAGAGATACATGTCTGTCATCGTTTATACAATTAAAGAATAGTCAAAGTTGGAAAACTACCTGTAGTGTAAGCCCTGACAGTTTTTTTTTTTTTTTGTAATGCAAGCACCTGACTTACGCTTTGATTGTGGAGGCATCCATTTCAAAGAGTCATCCACTTCAAAGACGGCTATCTCTAATAAACACAGGGCCAGCCACAGGACTAGAGAAAGAGCCAGCCCTCCTCCCCCAACTGAGGCTCCTCTGTTTTAGAGATCTTGGTTGATTTCAATAGCTGATCATTTGGGCCACTTCTTGTTTGTCTTCCCTCACTTTAAATTCCCACTCTTATGTTTTAAATTCACCAAGCCTGCGAAACCATAGGCCCCCACCCTCAACTCTAATAACAGCAGAACCCCAGGCCAGTGCTCTCTCTCTCTCTCTTTCTCCCCACAACTTCACTGTGTGGCCCCAGGTGTGCTGTGTAATTTTCAGGTCTTGTAAGTAATAAACCTTTATTTTTTCAAAGTTTCCTGATGGTTATTGCTGAAGAGCATCTTGCAATCATAATAAGAACCACGAGGGCTGGTGCAACCACAACATTGATTATTGACAGACTGAGACCAGTCAAAACATTACCTTAGAGTTTCATGTCAGATATTAAGAGAAGTTATATATAAGAAAAATTATGAGGTTATTTCACATTTTGTTTCCCTAAAATGTGACAGATATGTTGCTATTTAATAAACTAATCTTTTGTGGAATTTGAACACATTCATGTTTTTCCTTGATTCTTTTAAGAGTTATTGGCTTACTGGGGTTGCATTTGTTTTAATATGACAAATTCCTATTTTGAGGCTTTTGTTGTTGATTTTGTAAGAAGCAATCTGTAAAGCCAGAGCAAAGACAGCTCATTTGTATAAGCAGGAAAATCCTCTAGTCTAAAATGACTTCTAATCAGAGAATTACTATTTTCTATGTAAAACATAAACAGGATTCAAAATAATTCACAGAATGTAAATGAAAAGGGCGTAAGATTTTATTCAGCTTTCTTTAGTAGCTGAGAGGTTTTGAAGAGTAAAAGTGATTGGATTTAATTGCCTATAACACACTTTACTCTAAAGTCACTTATCTTCTCTTAACATACTTCTACTCATTTTTCAGAGATGGATGAAGGCATACCTCCCTTGGATAGGGCTATTTCTTAGTCCCCTCCTCATCCTTCCCACCCACAACAGTGCCTTGTGCCTAAATGCATGCTTGTTGATCGACTTGAAATGAATCTCCATGGCTTTTAAATTCCATGTTGATATATTGAAAAAATTGAAGAAGATTGTTCACTCTAACAAGTGTTTATTTAGCATCCACTATGTACCAGGCACTGCTGAAATTGTGACCATTTTCAAATTAAAGAAACAAAAATGAAACAAAACATCTCTGATAGTGAGATGCTTAAAATCCAGGGGGAACATCTATCTAACTTGACCTCCCTCCAACATTGTCTACTTTTGACTACTTTCCTATATTTGTAATATATTTTTAACTTGACTTTCTAACACTCATAATTTTCTTTTTACTTCACTGGCTATTCCTTCTTAGTCTTTTGTGGGATCCTCTTCTCCAATTCCTGAAATGTAAGATTTTCTCACAATGCCACCCTAGAGAAAGCCCCTTCTCCTCTCATTCTACACATATTCCTGGGCTTTAATAACTATTTTTATGAGAGGCAGCCAAGCACTGTGGTTAAGAATACAGGCTACTGGGGCCAGCCCAGTGGCATAGCAGTTAAGTTCACGCATTCTACTTCTGTGGTCCGGGGTTCTCTGGTTCGGATCCTGGGCACAGACCTGCTTACTGCTCATCAAGCCATGCTGAGATGGCATCCCACATAGAAGAGCTACGACTCTACAACTATGATATACAACTATGTACTGGGACTTTGGGGAGAAAAAACGAAAAAGAGGAAGATTGGCAATAGATGTTAGCACAGGGCCAATCTTCCTCAAAATAATTAAATAAATAAAAAAGAATATAGGCTATTGAATTATACTGCCAGTGTCTGAACCCTGGGGCACACCTTTACTCCTACATGACCCTTCAATCCATTCTTCACATTGCAGCCAGAGAGTCATCTCTGTAGGAGGCAAATTTGATCAGGTATATCCATATTTATAACTATCAATGGCTTCCCATTTCCACAGACTCACAGTCCCTTATCTAAGGCAGTGGAGACAGATGAGTTTTGGAATCCAGAGTTTTTCAGATTTTAGAAAGATAATAGAATGGATAAACTGTATATTATATAATATATCCCCATTAATGAGAAGAAGAAAAGAATATGCATGATTTCCATTAGTTTGAGCCATGCGAGTCCATCTAAAGAAGATAGATCATGTCATCTTTCACCACCAAATTAGTTCTAAAAAAAGATTTTGATTTTCAGAGACTTTGGGACCTTTGAAGACTGTCCAAACCCTCACCATGACTTACAGAGCTCCTTGTAATCTGGTTCCTGTCTGTCTCCAGCCTCATCTTTCATCTCTCCTCTTCTGACATTCTTTGCTGATGCCGAGCTTCTGGAAACAAGGCCCCTTTGCCTGACTAACTCCTCCTCTGCCTTCACTCTTAAGCTGAGCTGAAGCTATCTGATATCTTTTGAAGATAAAATTAGGGCATAGAGACACCAGGTGTGAGATAATTGGGGGTCAGATCATAGGATGACTTGCATCAAATACTTAGGAAATTGAATTCAAGTTTGAAAAGGCTGACATAGACTTTGAGAAAAACCATTCAGAGAGATGCATAGGGAATAGAGTTGAGATAGGGGAGACCAGGGGCTCGGGGGACTCACTGAGGACCACTTGCAGTAACAAAGGCAAAATAGCTGAGTTACGGCAAGATAGGAAAATGAAGGATTCTCATATGTTTTGGGGATTAAAAATAGCAAGACATGCTGATCTGAGATTGGAGATGGGAAGTGAGGAAGAGAGAGGTCATTGATCTCTCCCAGGGACTCCATTTTCAGAGTTGCATAGATGTTATAGGTGTACTATACTGAAGACAGAGTGCAAAGGAATAGAAGCAGATCTGGGCCGAGAGACTCTGTTCATGAGGGCAGTTGAGCCACTGCTGGGTTTACTGTTTTTGTGAAACATTTACAGGAATATGTGCATCAAGAAAAAGTTCAAAGGTCTAGAGACAGGATAAGATAGAAGATATTTAGGTGATGATAACACCATCAATTTCCTAATTTATCCATGAAGTAAGTATTTATGGAACAACAACTATATAACTTGGACGATTCTTGAGCTGAGGATTCAGTGTTGAATCCTGCCTGTCCCTCCTCTTGGAGATTATAGTCAGAGATGTGCCACTCAAAGAGAAGGTCATAGACCAGGGTAAATGAATGACGTTACCTAACCTATGATTTAGTTAAGTTGATGTTTTTAATTATGCAAGACTTCTTAATGAGGGAGGCAATTCATTGATTTACTTGTTGATATATGCTATTTATCTCGTGGCAAATGGTAGCTAACTCTCATGGACTGGCTTAAGTTGCACTGCTCTAGTCTAAAGGACAATCTAAAAAATAAACACGTTATAAAAATGATAGAATTAAGTACAGGGATGATAGAAATCATCATCCTAATTTAGGGGAACCTAATTTATCCTGGGACATGGCGGTTAGAAAGTGAGGAAAGGCTTAATTATCTTAATTATCCAAATAAAGAAAGAACATTAAGGGCAGAGAAAATAGCATGTCCTTGTGGTAGGAAAAAGCTTCAGATATTTTAATTGTGGAGCAGAGGCAGTGTGTTTGTGAGAGAGGAAAAGAGTATGGTGTGAAGACGAGGTTGGAGACACGGGCAAGGGCACGATTGTGTGGCCCTGCAGGTCACATAGAGGATTTGTGTTTTATCACACTTGTATTAGAAAGTGATGAAAAAGTTTTAATCAGGAGAGTGACATGACCAGTTTTTAGTTCTAAGAAGATCATCAGGCACGGATGGAGAGAAAATTTGGAGGACACAATTTTTGAAAATGAGATAGGCAATGTTGAAACTCTTTCAATAGTTCTGCCAAGAGTGAGACTACTTTGAACTGGAGCAGTGGTTCTCCACCAGAACTGCTTTTGCCCCCTATACAATTTTTGGAAACATTTTTAATTGTCATAATTTGGGGGGTGGGGAGGGGAACATGTATCACTGGCATCTGGTGGATAGAGGCTAAGGATACTGAAAATATCTAACAATGCACAGGATACTCCTCACAACAAAGAATTTTCCAGTCCAAAATGTTAATGATGATGAGATTGAGAAATCCTGCATTAGGTAGATTTACAATAAATTTGGAAGATAGAATCGGTCATATTCAGGGTGGATTGCATATATTAGGAGGATTCCAAGGTTTCTGAGTTAAACAACTAGGTGGGTGGAAATACTGCTTACTCAGATGAGAAAAAATATATTTTCTCTCCCTATGGAAAAGCAAAAGTTCAATTTCATACAGATAAAAGTTTGACACCCATGAAACCTCCGAATGGAAATGGCTAGTAGGTAACTGGATATCTGTGTCTGGAATTAAAAAAATAAGAAAGATGTGTGTACTGGAAATATACATCTGAATGTCATAGAATACAGATAGTATTTTAAGACATGAAGGGGAGGTGCCTCTGCTACAGAGAGAAGATGTCTCGAGACCAGGATTAAGCCTCAAGGAACACTACATCCAGGAACCCAGCTAAGGGTAACAGACAATTAGGTGAAAGTTAGAAAGCCAGGAGTGTGTTGTCTTGCAAGTACATAGAGGAACATGTTTGAGGATCAAGGGCACAGTCAGCTGTCGTGAATGTGGTTAAATGTTCACATAGGATAATCCTAAAATGTCGATTGCATTTAGCAGCATAGAGCCACTGCTGATCATGTCAGTGAAATTTCAGAAGACTGTTAAACCAAAGAGAAACAAGATGATTATTGAAAAAAGACTAAGAAGTGAGTTAGTTGACAAACTGATTGCAGAACTCTTCAGCGAGTTCTCTTTAAAAATAAGAAGAACATATAATCTTGGAGGTAATGACACTATTTAAAATTTTTGGATTGAAGAAGGTTGTTTGTATGTTTATAATGCTGAGAAAACAGAACCATTATAATGGATGAGGATGAAGCTGTTGGAAAAAGAAAGAAATAACAGTCTGTTAAGGTTGCAAAGGTAACTTTACTTGGGGTGAGTGTGGGGGATAGACATCTAAGGTCACTTCAACCACTGAACTGGCTATGATTAACTTGGGGATTATATGTAATTAGGAAAGAGAGATTTATATTCACTTAATATTTTATTAAAGGTAATTTTTAAAAGAAAAAACAACTAGTTCACATGTGTATATTTATTTTAGATGAATGTAAAAATAAAGAGTTAATGATTTGATATATTCTTTCCTTTCACAAATAATTTGAAGCACCCACTATGTGCCAGGCACTTGGTCAAAGAAAATTAAGTCTTGTTGCTAATGCTGAGGAACATTTGTAAACTTGACTCTTTTCACACATATGACTGTGCTGCAAGTTCAAATGACTGAAATCTTAGTCTGCACAACTCATTTCAAGACATCCCTTCTAATTCCTCCACAGTGTGTGTGTGTGCGTGTTCACCCAAACGGATTTATGGCACAATAGTTAAAGCTTAGTTGAGATGAACACCTGTTCAGACAAAAGAATTTCACTTTCCTTTTGAGAAAGAAGAAAGATTTGGAGGAGTGAGCAATACATTTGGTAGACATTTGTAAGCAAAACAATGGGCAGACTATTTCATTGGTGCCAGATAAGCAAAACTATAGGAGATTAGAAAAAACAATCATCTGTGAAACAAACAAAAAGGATCAAATTACATAAATAGCATTTTGTTTTTCAATTTCTAAAAGATGCTTTAAGGCTGATGTTGGATATTATAATAAGTGAAAAAGAAAGACATTTCTAATTCCAGAACTTTTCTTTATACCATTGATTATTTTTTTATAGTGATAAGGATAATTTTAGCTACTTAATATGAAGGTAAATTTTATGCTGCTTTGTCTTTCTAGAATGATGAGCAAAAGAGAACTCAGCGGGGAGTGAAATGATTCACTCTCTGAGGTGTCTTATTTCTTACACCCAACTGAGTTGGCAAAGGTTAGCACACTATTAAAATTCAAGTTTTTGCAAATGTATTTCATTGGTAGTCAACTCATTCAAGATATACCAGTTTTTAGCAATTATTCTCAGTGATAGTCTAAGTATTTGCCAAAGAATTCTCTGCCTCACATGGAAAAAGAATCCAATAACTCCATGCTGGGTAAAACTTTAGTTGCTTAATGATGATAAGCTAAATGAAAGGACAGATAGAAGGCAGTTTGAAACAACCATCTCCATGGTAACTTTGAATACCAAAAAAATAACTAAAAGAAATAAGAAACTGTTCCTTCAGTGGCTGTATTTGGGGATTTCATAAAAGAATACATACGTAGGCACATCAGATAAAATGCAAATGTTACCGCATTGAAATGTTATTTTTTCACCTGGGAATTCATTGTTCAAGTGATTCTGGAAGCAAAAAAGACCACCTTCTCAAGTTGCCAGCATAGCATTGTGGTTCCTGCTGGCTTTGGAGACAGATACATCAGGGTTACTAAATTGGTGACAATTCTTATCTCATAAGGTTGTTGCAAGGATTAAATGATACCACAATTTTCAATGTTTTATGTATAATAAATACTCGGTAAAACATATAAAAATATTTGGGAGGGAGGTGCTGATGACTGTTAGGAATACATTGCTGGTAACAATTTAGACACTCATGATCAAAATCCCCAGAGTCCAGCTCAGTGAAGAAGAGAGGGCACCATTTACATCATGACCAATGTCTCTGAAGGCAAACCACACCTTATTTCTGAAAATAAAAAAAGAGAGAAGTGGAGCAGCTTCTATAAGCCAGAACAGGGAAATGGCAGTTAAGAACACATAAATGTGTTCTGTTATAATCATAGCTGAGGTTAATTAGTTATTTTCATGATAAGACATGCATAAGAAAAGGGAGAGTTGACATCACATCCAGCATAGTGAGGATATATATATACATGGCTGGGAGAAGTCAGGGATATCAGAGCATCTTCTCACTACAGCTCAGCTAAACTCACATCTCCTGTCAACGTGTCCTACAACTGCTGCTCTGGAAAATTCTCCTCCCTCTCCCTTGGGGGCTACCTGCACTACCCAGGCTCCTCCTGTGGCTCTTCCTACCCCAGCAACCTGGTCTACGGCACTGACTTCTGCTCTCTCAGTAACTGCCAGCTGGGCTCCTCTCTCTACAGTGGCTGTCAGAGGACATGCTGGGAGCCCACCAGATACCAGGCACCCTGTGTGGTGTCCAGCCCCTGCCAGAGGTCCTGCTACCACCCAAGGATCTCCACACTCTGGAGTCCCTGCCAGTCAACTTACGCTGGGTTTCTGGGCTCTGGGTCCAGCAGCTGCTGCTCCCTGGCGTATGGATCAAGAAGTTGCTATTCAGGGTGCTGTGGATCCAGTGGCTTTAGCCCTCCGAGTTTTGGAGTGCATGGCTTCTCTTCCCTGACCTATGGATCCAGATTCTGCCGCCCAACCTACTTGCCTTCTAGGAGCTGCGAAACTTCTTGTTACCAACGAACCTGTAGATCTAGTTTCTACTACTGATCAACTTGTTAAGGGTTCTAGACTGTGACTCCACAGTTATCTCCCTCAAAGTCAATCTCAGCTATTATCTGGCTAGAGTCTATACTCTACTACCTAGAAGAGTGACAATTAAAGAAAAATTTTATTAATATTAAAACCATTTATCTCATAGAGACCCATTCTGTTTTCTTCTATATTCTTTCTTACTTCTCAAGTTAAAAATGGAGTAAGAGGTACTTTTCCCTTTCAAATAAATTCATTTAACCTGATATCGGATCACAAGTCTTACTGTTAATTTAAAAAAAAAAAAAGATGCCTGTTGGGAATTCCAAACCTACTGTTCTTTGCCTAAAAAGAAATATTTAATTTAAGGAGTAGGTTTCCAGGTAAGTAGAATTCTCTGACAACACAGAGTTAGTTCCCTGGAATTTTGGGCAAGAAGAATTAGAGCTTGGGCAGGAGATTATCCTAAACTCATCTGTGCATGTTCATTTCAGCCTTATCAGGATGCCCTACCTTGGTTAAACTACTAATAGTTCTGATACAAGAAGAAAAGCTACAGCAAGTTGTATCCTGGCTGTTTTAGATGAGGAAATTGTCAAAACATTTCTCATGAGCCTTTTTCACAGACTGATGAAGCCATAACAATAGAATTCTGAGGTCATGATATTAACTGACCACAGTAACTGGTGCAATGAAACAAAGATCTTAAGCATGCATAAAATTAAACATATATGCATATTATTATAATAAAAGGAATACAATTTCTAAGAGTTATTTCTTACATTGGTGTTTCACTCTCTCCTCCTTCTATTTGGCCCCTATAAGGCCATCTGTTTTCATAGAAGTCATCTGAGAACTGAAAACATGGCGGTTTCATGAGTAGGTAATATTAACTGAGAGGGAGGACTTGACCTCTTATATCTTGGGCTTAGATCTGGATGTGATAACTAGATAGTCTACTCAATTCTCTTGTTTTGGGAAATGCAGTCATCTATATTTGGAAATATCTAAGGGGGAAGAAAAATATGTAAGTGAATGTGGGTAGCCCATTGTTCATTGCGCTCTCGAGTGTTTTCCTCTTCTCTCTTCTTCCTACAAGAACTAGGTTTTGTTTGCAGATCTCTTCTTATCTACATATAGTCAGTTCTTTAAATGAACATGGCTAGCCCCAGGTGTCAGCATCGAATCTGGCTAGCCTAAGGGCACCCCAAGCCCTACTGAAAATGATTGGTTCAGGATGGAGCACGTGATCTGACTTAAACCAATGAGAAACAAGGAGTGATGTGGAGAGGTACTTCTGGTAAGTTCTTCTTGTAGAGTGTTTTGAAGCAACCATCTCATTCTCTGGACTTTGGCATACCATATATGGAATGCTGCATCCATCTTGCATATGGCCTCAAAATTAAACCATCACATGGAAGAGGGCAAAACTAGGAGAAATGCTGGGGAACAGAGCCCAGACCACCTTATTTTTGGACTTTGGTAAGTGTATGCCAATAAATTTTCCTATTACTTAAGCCATTTTGAATTACAATTTCTGTTTCTTGTAGCTAATGTTTTCCTAAGTGAGACACTCATTTAAAACCTGAAATAATCCCTCTTCCCAATAAGGCCCCTTAATGTAATGTTAAAGACCATTTGCAGCCCACCTCGGCCCTCTCCCAGTCTCTTCTCATCACTTCCCACATACATACACTCCATCAGCATGCACTCCTTCAATGCTACCTACTCCCACTTTCTTGAACACATTGTGCAGAACTGAGTTCTTACACAGTCTAGTACCTCTAGAACGAATGCCGTTTCTCTCTTACCCTTCAAACCCACAGAAATATTGCCTCTTCTCTCACGCCTTTTAAGTAGACTCCACAATCAACAGAGTCATTTATTCCCTACACAATGCCAGTATTATATACGCTTATATTTTTGCTGATTCCAAAATCATTATTTTTAATATTTAAAGTATTATTTTGTTTAATCAGTACTGTTTTGTTTGTTTTTTTTAATGTTGTTATATCCTCAATGAGCACAATGGAATATTTTCTAACAAAATCTGGCTAGTAGTAAACAGGCAAGAAAAGTTTATTTAATGAATGAATGAAATGGAGCTAGGATGATCATTTCCAGGACATATTATGTCAATGACATCAAATATGAATTCATTTTTGCTGGTTGAAGTCTATTTACACAAGCTAGTTGCCATCAATCTTCTGGTCATCATTGTCATCAAAAATGCTAAATCATTGAGATGGCACATTATCACAACTGTGGTACCCACAGGAGAAGTGGAAGAACTCACAAAGAAAATCACATTTCTGGATCACATAAAAGCAGAAAAATAACTTCAGCATAAATTAACCTTAAAGGCAGGACAGACTAAGTGCATCTGGGGAAAGGAACAAAGCAAGTATATAATTACTATAATAAACCATGGCACTTGTACATACAAGACGTAATAGAACAAGGGGTTGGAAAATATGGGTGTTAATGCTCAGATGGTCGAGATACTATGGTTCATTCTTTTTTCCAGTCACTCATTATTAAGGGCTACAAAGACACTGTGTAATGTTTTCACTTCTTCTATTTTTTATTTTTTGGCTATCTGAATCAAAGTTGATATAACTGAATTGTAAATGAAATTATTTAGAGAGAGTTTCAGAGAAGAAATGATGTCACATGTGTGAATCTTTTTATTATCATATTCTGAGAATCTATTTATCACTAGAAACAGAGAAAGCCATCAAGAGACCATTTCTATATTCCATATAGGATCATTATTATGGTCATTGTGTCATAATTTTGAATATTCCAGAGCCTAAAATGTTTTTTCTGTGTGCATTACAGTGACTGAGAAGGGTTATATGGTACTTGACTTATTTTCATAGAAAGTTATATCTGAAGGAAGTTAGTCATTCCCCTCAACACAGTCTTTTGAGGTGGACCAACGTGTTCTTGGCCAGAGAAACATACTTTTTATTTATTCTCAGAGTTACTCTCAAATACAATAGGACTATTCATTTAAATTTATGGATTTCTACCAGCATGCATGGCAGCTAATAGTCTACTGACTTCAGTCTTTGGTCTGTCCTGTTAAAATTTTCACAAGTAACCTTAATGAAGATTAGACGGCTTAAATAAAAGTGCAAATTTCATTGAGTAGTAGATTTGACAAGATGCCATTTAATGTCCTATTCAACTCTAAGTTATTAAGATTCTGATAGAAAATCATAGAATGTGACAGCTGGAAAGGACCTTAGAGATCTTCTCATCTAAACTCATTATCTTATAAGATACTCAGAGAGACAAAGTGACTTGTCCAAATTCACACAGTGAATTAAGAGAACCAGCAGGGCTAGAAGCCAAGTTTCTTCCCTCTTGGCCAAGTATTCCTCCATTGCTATGCACTGTATCTGTATGAGTGACTTCTTGGTTGGAGAAGAGGGATGCATTTAAATTAACTTAGGCTATTTGGCATAAGTTTGGTTGGTGAGATAAAACCGAGGCATGATAGAGGAAATAAAGTGTGGGAGACTGAGCTGAATTATGTTACTTAAGGGTGGCTCTAATTTTTAACTTTTTTTTACTTTAATACAGATGAAAAAGATTAGAAGTCTAATTGATTAGAAGTCTAGCATAGTCACATAATCAAATATAAAAGCAATATAAACTATTCAATCTTGTAACTACCAAGTGCCAAGCTCTTGAGAGATGGAGACAAGTTGACTGGACCTTTAATGGGAATGATAAATGTAATCCAATCCTTAAAAGAATGGAATGTGCAACATTTACAGATACAAACAACATAATCTTAAACAAAAAAGATACTATGTTTATTTTACCTTACAGTTGTGTGTGAATCCCAGATTGATGTTGCCATAAGAACAACACCTTGGTCTGCATGAAGATCCTTAATCTGAATGAGAAATAATTGCTACTTTTATTCATTTATCCCTCAATGTGCAGCAGGCAATTTGGTATCTTATATATATCATCTCACTTAATCAATAAAACAACTTTATGAGGGTGATATTCATAATTTTCATTTTAAAAATGAAGAAACTAAGTCATAGAAATTTAAGGGAAATGTTCAAGGTTATGGTTTGCTATTGTGAATCTTGACTTAGAATCCTGGCAGTCTGGCTCTAGAATCCTTGTATTTGCTTTCCTACTGCAAATGCTGATATTCCTCTCTCTGGTGGTTGGGAGGTGCCACTGCAGCTTCAATTATTTGCATACTTCAAGACAAGGAGAGACCAGGAAATTGCTGGTCAACCATTTACTAGCAAAGCAGCCGTCAACAATCAGGTAACTATTTCCACCTGTTTCTCAAGACTGCTAGAAGATAAACTACATAAAAACAACTGCAAGGTAACCAGTTGTCCTAGCCTACGTCATTCTGTAGTAATAAGCCAGGTAACTCCCCCTATAAATCCAGCACCAGCCAAAATCTGTACCTACTCATGGAACCAAAATTATATGCTGAAACACCTATTAATTCAACACTTGATTAAATAGAATGCGCGTGTTAATGCCTCATCTCAAAGAGAAAAGAACTCATGGAGTGGCCTTATTCACAAATGATAGACCTGACCTCGCTGTCTGATATTTGAAGATTTGGAACCGCACAGGTATTCATTAATTTACTACACGCTGTGAGGTTAATAAGAGGGCTGCCTGCTGGAGGTGATTGTGTGAATGTTGGCCTCCAAGATGTTCTGCCTTTGCTTCTCTAAATTTGGCAACAAGAGTCTGTGCTGACAGAGAAAAGTGGTGCCCTTTTTCAGGGTAAAAGCTTTTTCAAACATGCCCATGTACAACCAAACATTATTTTTAAATAATTGACTCAGCTCGCCCCATACTAATAAGTGGCTTCCTTGATGATTTTGTTCTTATTGCACAAAGGGGTAGCTGAATGGTAGGCACGGTGATTATTATTTTTTTCTTTAAGCTCTATACCTTTGCCAATTCTTGGAAATCTTGGGTATGTCAAGGTTTCAGAACTCTATCCCTTCAAACGCTTCACTATAATTTGAGTAAATTTTTATTTAGCACCTTCTATTCATTAAGTTTTCAAAATGCATTTATGAGTTCTTGTTATGCGCCGGTCAGGCAGAGTGCTCAGTGGTGGGGATACGCTGGTGAGAAAGATACACATACTTCTTGACTCTGTGGAACTCAACGGTGGCAAAGACACAGTAAAGAAACAAATAAAATCACTATGAACTGAGATAAGTTCTGCGAAGGACAAAAGTTAGACCTTGAGAATGGAGTCCCTTTTCAAGGAGAGTGACGAAGGAAAGCCACTTTATGAGGTAACTCTTAAGCTGAGACACAAAAGATGAGGAGAGGAGCTGTACGTAGAGTGGGAGAGGGCAGTGAAGGTGAAACAGACAGGCAGCTGCGCGTGTAAAATACTGAGGCAAGGAAAGGCTCGACCTGCTCAAGGAGCTGAGTAGAGGCCTGTGAGAACGGAGCATTTGTGTCAGAGGGAAATGACACCATGTGGAGTTAGAAAAATAGACAGCAGCCAGGTCTTGCAAGGTGCTGGAGACCAGGCTAAGGGGAATGGATCTTATTCCAACGGCAATGAGAATCCATTTGATACGTTTAAGCAGGAGAGTCACAAGCTACAGTGGAAGCTTCTGTGCAATGATAAATACACATATGCATAAGAGTTAAATGGGTTGTTGTAGGGTTCATGTGGAGGGCATAATGGGATCTTTAATCACACAAGAGTGGTCATTCAAAATTATAAATCACTTGCATGTGTTACAAAGACATTATACATAAGTTGAGTGTACAGCTTGTCAAGCTGAATGTATTCAGAGGTGTCCTTTTAAATATGTAATATCCCCAGTCCATGACATATCAAGGAGGAGTTTGTGTAAAAGTTATTCAAAGTTCCTGAATGTGCTTGGTTTCCTTCAGACCTAAGAAAGGGAGACCAGAGTGCTGTGCTAAGAATATACTTCTGTTGTTGCACTTTCATAAGCTGAGCTAAGTAGATTATAGAATGTGTTATAGAAATTGTGCTGTAGGTCCTGTGCCACGAGTATGAAACTATGGGAAGTACGGTATGCTAATGTGATAAATGTAGGCACTGACCATCATTCTGCAGTCAAAAAACACTGAATAAACAAAAATGAAAAGCTTCTCTGACACAGATTTGTTAGAAAGGCTAATTATCAACCTTTGAGAAACACAAATAGAAGTAAACACCTACTTTGTGTAAAATACAATCGTAATAAAGAATGTGTCAAAATCCATTCGTAATTCAGAGGAAGTATGACTTCTAAATAGGAAGAACAGGGAAAAGCTTCATAAAGAGGCAACATTTAAATGTGGCCTTCAATAAGATGAGGAGAACAAAATGTTAGACAAAGATAAAGATGTTGATATGGCAATGGCCACATCCAGTACTTTGGGTGAACAGTAAGAAGGAATCTCATTGTAGAGTCCTTCTCTCCCATACTGATCGACCGGACAGACCAAGATCTGGGAAGAATGAGGGTGGGCTCAACGGATCAGCTTCTGATTAAACATGTGTTAATCATATTACCATGTTCTGCCAAGGTGGCATCTCTAAAAACTCCAGTGCTAAATTTTAATCAGTATTCAATTGGCTGTTTCCACATACATTTCTTATTGTCCATTTACCAATATGGAGAGTCACAGTGACTAAGGAAAAATAAAATGTTAGCTTGGGTGGCATGTTGGGACTCACATTTGACAACCCCACCCTGATGAGTCATCTTTGGGGCTAACATGAAAGCCATTTTGAAGATTCGAAATGGACTGGCTTCTTTGTTATTAAGACGTCATTTTCATATATAACTAAACAAAGTGCTAATGAGATGTTATCCTTCAAAATAGCTTAAGCAATGAAGCAGAAAGGAGACTTGAGAAGAAGCCAACACCCAGTTTTCTGAGTATATAATCTCCCCAGCAAAGAATCTGATCTTCAGACCTGGAATGTTGGGTACTCATAACCAACTTCAATCAAAGGTTTTAACGAAATGCCCCAGAGCCACTGCCAGTCACTCAAGAAGTTCTACGATGTCCCACCACTCTCTGCCATCGTACATAGGTCTAATGCTACACGCTTTGAAGATGGATTTTTTTTACCCAGCAGCTGCCTTTGCAGGACCTGGCTCCTGGACAACTTTCAAGAAGCCTGCAGAGAAACCACCAATTGCAAAGTGCCCAACTGTGAACAGAAGCTATGCACAGAGACTGGCTGTGTGAAACGTGCCTGCCTCCCCAGAGTTGTCCAAACAACTTGCTCTAACTCCAGGCCCTGTGGAAGGACAACATGCCAATCAGGAAGTTCCTCAGCAGTGTTGGCGAGTGTTTCTCCGCCTTGCCAGTCAGGAGGCAGCCAGCAAATGTGTTCTGTAGTTCAGAGCTGCCAGCCTGTGAGCTACGTGGCAAAGTGTTGTCCACCCAAGACTTACGTTTCTAAGAGCTGCCAAACTTTGGAATGTGAATCTAACCAATGCCAGTCTCAGAGCCCTGAATCCAGTTCCTCTAGACCTCGGGTCTATGTTGTGTCAGGGCCAGAACTCCTGGAACCTTCTTCTAACATTTATGAAGCAACTTGCTGTGTTACTGGTGGTTTGCAACTGCCTAGTATGTGAAGAATGTATAGAATATGTGTGGGAGATAACATATTCTAATTGGGATGAATTGAATCCTGAGATATCTAGGAACTTTTATTTGTCTAAATACTAAATTATTGTCCATGTGTTTGTGAGTGAATGAATGTCTTCTATTTTCTCCAAAGAGAATTATTTTTTTCTCTTTTGGGCATTTCTGGTGGTAGGCTATGATTGCAAAGGATGTTAACTATTTTAGGTCACCAGAACACTATTTCTTATACAACAATGAGAGCTACAACCAGGGTCAAATATGAGTACTTAAAAAGTCAACATTGCACTTTGACTACTGGTTATCATCGATGGAAACACTTAGCATTCAATCTGGCTTATTAACTAATGTGCTACTAATGTCAGAAATCCATATAATACTGGCCTTTAAAGAGACCTGGAAACCCCTCTAGTCCTGTGAATTCTGATGGGTTCAGCTCTGTTGGAGGTTGCCCATGGAGTTAATCACACCAGAGCCATAATTCAAATCTGTGTCTACTCTCTGTCCATCCACTATTTTATCTGCTGTATCAAAACACTCTTCTTAATTAACTATGAGATTGAATCTATTGCTTGAAAAGTGCAAGAGAAATTTGAATTTCACCTCCATGGACTTCCTAACCACATAGTAGCCAGAGACCTTTGAACATAATCAGTGCAAGTCTAGCATATTCACTACATTTCTGCTAATCTTCTTCCTCTTTTCACTATTTCTTAAGTGTTATTTGAGTTGAAAAAATGTTCTTTGTATTAAATAAATTTATTTCTCTTAGAGTTACAAACTTAATTGTCACATTATTATTTTTATTCAAGACTTTTATGTAACAGGACTTTGGTTTTTTCCCCACAGAATGAAAATCGTATAAATATTTGGAAGAAAAAAAGAGAACATGATCCCTTACCATAGTTTGTATAGTATGAACCACAATAAAAGAACACATTTGTAGTAGTCAGGAGAAGATGGGGATCATGCTCAATATGAAGATTATAAAACCACAGAATCGGAATCTGTGAAGATTCCTTAATTTTGTTTGGAATAGCTTGGCTATTCTGAAGCAGTAGGTGTGCTCTTAAATGGATCTCTCATTTTTCAGGGTGACATGAGGTAGTGGTTAAGAGCATGGACTCTGACGTCAGATTTCCTTGGGTCTGAATCTTAGCTGTGTTGGGTGAAGGCTGGTTGAATCCCAACTGTGTGACTATGTGCAAGTTATTTTATTTATTATTATTATTAAAAAAAATTTTTTTTTGTTTAGTATGGTAACATTGGTTTATAACATTGTAGTAATTTCAGGTGTACATCATTATACTTCTATTTCTGCATGGATTACATCATGTTCTCATGTTCACCACCCAAATACTAATTACAATCCCTCACCACACACACGTGCCAAATTATCCTTTTCACCCTCCTCCCTCCCCACTTCCCCTCTGGTAACCACCAATCCAATCTCTGTGTCTATGTGTTTGTTTCTTATTGTTATTATCTACTACTTAATGAGTGAGATCATACAGTATTTGACCTTCTCCCTCTGACTTATTTCACTTTGCATAATACCCTCAACGTCCATCCATGTTGTCACAAATGGCTGTATTTCATCATTTCTTATGGCTGAGTAGTAGTCCATTGTGTATATATACCACATCTTCTTTATCCATTCGTTCCTTGATGGGCACTTAGGTTGCTTCCAAATTTGGCTATTGTGAATAACGCTGCAATGAACACCAGGGTGCATGTACGTTTGCGCATTGGTGTTTTCACGTTCTTTGGATAGATACCCAACAGTGGAATAGCTGGATCGTATGGTAGTTCTATCCTTAATTTTGTGAGGAATCTCCACACTGTTTTCCATAGTGGCTGCACCAGTTTGCACTCCCACCAACAGTGTATGAGAGTTCCCTTCTCTCCACATCCTCTCCAACGCTTGTTGTTTCCTGTCTTGTTAATTATAGCCATTCTGACGGGCGTGAGGTGATATCTCATTGTAGTTTTGATTTGCATTTCCCTGATAGTTAATGATTTTGAACATCTTTTCATGTGCCTGTTGGCCATCTGTATATCTTCTTTGGAGAAATGTCTGTTCAGGTCTTTTGCCCATTTTTTAACTGGCTTGTTAGTTTTTTTGTTGTTGAGATGCATGTGTTCTTTATATATTTTGGAGATTAACCCCTTACCAGATGTATGGTTTATAATATCTTCTCCCAATTGTTAGGTTGTCTTTTTGTTTTGTTGATGGTTTCCTTCGCTGTGCAGAAGCTTTTCAGTTTGATGTAGTCCCATTTGTTTATTTTTTCTATTGTTTCTCTTGCCTGGTCAGACATGGATCTTGAAAATATGTTGTGAAGACCGATGTTGAAGAGCATACTGCCTATGTTTTCTTCTAGAAGTTTCATGGTTTCAGGTCTTACATTCAAGTCTCTAATCCATTTTGAGTTAATTTTTGTATATGGACAGCGTGTGGCTGTCCAGTTTTCCCAACACAATTTACTGAACAGACTTTCCTTTCTCCATTGTATGCTCTTGGCTCCTTTGTCAAAGATTAGCTGTCCATAGATGTGTGCGTTTATTTCTGGGCTTTCGATTCTATTCCATTGATCTGTGTGTCTGTTTTTGTGCCAGTACGATGCAGTTTTGGTTACTATAGCTTTGTAGTATATTTTGAAATCAGGGAGTGTGATACCTCCAGCTTTGTTCTTTTTCTCAGGTTTCCTTTAGGTATTCGGGGTCCATTGTTGTTCCATGTAAATTTTAGGATTCTTCATTCTATTTCTATGAAAGATGTTGTTGGAACTTTGATAGGGATTGCATTGACTCTACAGATTGCTTTAGGATGTATGGACATCTTAACTATGTTAATTCTTCCAATCCAAGAGCATGGAATATCTTTCCCTTTCTTTGTGTCTTCTTCAATTTCTTTCAGCAATGTTTTATAGTTTTCAGTGTACAGATGTTTCACCTCTTTGGTGAAGTTTATTCACAGGTATTTTATTCTTTTTGTTGCAATTGTAAATGGGATGGTATTCTTAATTTGTCTTTCTGTTACTTCTTTGTTAGTGTGTAGAAATGCAACTGATTTTTGTATGTGGATTTTGTATCCTGCAACTTTACCATATTCGTTTATTACTTCTCAAAGTTTTTTGGTGGATTCTTTAGGGTTTTCTATATATAAAACATGTCATCTGCAAATAGTGACAGTTTCACTTCATCCTTTCCAATTTGGATCCCTTTTATTTCTTTTTCTTGCCTGATTGCTCTGGCTGGGACTTCCAATACTATGTTAAACAGGAGTGGTGAGAGTGGGCATCCTTGTCTGGTTCCTGTTCTTAGAGGGATAGTTTTTCACCATTGAGGATGATATTAGCTGTGGGTTTGTCATATACGGCCTTTATTATGTTGAGGTACTTTCCTTCTATACCCATTTTATTCAGAGTTTTTATCATAAATGGATGCTGTATCTTGTCAAATGCTTTCTCTGAATCTGTTGAAGTGATCATGTGATTTTTCATTCTTCATTGTGTGAATGTGGTGTATCATGTTGATTGATTTCCAGATGTTGAACCATCCCTGCATCCCTGGAATAAATCCCACCTGATCACCGTGTATAATGTTTTTTAATGTATTGTTGTATATGATTTGCTAGTATTTTGTTGAGGATTTTTGCATCAATGTTCATCAGTGATATTGGCCTGTAATTTTCTTTTTTTTGTGTTGTCCTTGTCTGGTTTTGGTATGAGGATAAAATCGGCTTCATAGAATGAGTTGGGGAGCCTCCCCCACTCCTCAATTTTTTGGAAGATTTTGAGAAGGATAGGTATTAAGTCTTCTTTGAATGTTTGGTAGAATGCACCAGGGAAGCTGTCTGGTCCTGAATTTTTATTTTTGGAGAGGTTTTTGATTACTATTTCAATCTCCTTACTGCTGATTGGTCTATTCAAATTCTCTATTTCTTCTTCTTCTTTTTTTTTTTTTTTTTGTGAGAAAGATCAACCCTGAGCTAACATCCATGCCAATCCTCCTCTTTTTGCTGAGGAAGACCAGCCCTGAGCTAACATCTATTGACAATCTTCCTCCTTTTTTTCCCTTTTTTCTCCCCAAAGCCACAGCAGATAGTTGTATGTCATAGTTGCACATCCTTCTACTTGCTGTATGTGGTACATCACCTCAGCATGGCCTTTGATGCACACCCGGGGTCCGAACCTGGGCTGTCAGTAGCGGAGCGCACGCGCTTAACTGCTAAGCCACGGGGTCAGCCCCATCAAATTCTCTATTTCTTCTTGATCCAGTTTTGGAAGGTTGTATGATTCTAAGAATTTATCCATTTCTTCCAGATCTCCAATTTGTTGGCATGTAGCTTTTCATAGTATTCTCTTATAATCTTTTGTATTTCTGAGGTGTCTGTTGTAATTTCTCCTCTTTCATTTCTGATTTTACTTATTTGAGCCTTCTCTCTATTTTTCCTGGTGAGTCTAGCTAAAAGTTTGTCAATTTTGTTTACCTTTTCAAACAACCAGCTCTTGGTTTTATTAGTTTTTTCTATTGTTTTTTTAGTCTCTATTTCATTTATTTCTGCTCTGATTTTTATTATATCTCTTCTTCTACTGATTTTGGCCTTTGTTTGTTCTTCTTTTTCCATTTCCTTTAGGTGTATTGTTAGATTGTTTATTTGAGGTTTTTCTTGTTTGTTGAGATAGTCCTCTATTGCTATAAACTTCCCTCTTAGAATTGCTTTTGCTGTATCCCATAAATTCTGGCATGTCCTATTTTCATTTTCATTTGTCTCCAGGTATTTTTTGATTTCTCTTTTGATTTTTTTGTTGACCCAATCGTTGTTCAGTAGCATTTTCCTTAATCTCCACATATTTGTGGCTTTCCTGATTTTCTTCCTACAGTTGATTCCTAGTTTCATACCTTTGTGGTCAGAAAAGATGCTTGGTATTATTTCAATCTTCTTAAATGTATGGAGACTTGTTTTGTGGCCTAATATGTGATCAATCCTGGATGTTCCAAGTGCTTTTGAAAAGAACATATATTCTTCTCTTTTTGGATGGAATGTTCTCTGTATATCTACTAGGTCTATCTGTTCTAGTGTGTCATTTAAGGCCAATATTTCCTTATTGATCTTCTGTTTGGATGATCTATCTGTTGGTGTAAGTGGAGTGTTCAAGTTCCCTACTATTATTGTGTTACTGTCTATTTCTCTTTTTATGTCTGTTAATAATTGCTTTATATATTTAGGTGTTCCTACATTTGGTGCATAGATATTTACAAGTGTTATACCCTCTTGTTGGATTGTTCCCTTGATCATTATGTAATGCCCTTCTTTGTCTCTTTTTACAGTTTTTGTTTTAAAGTCTATTTTGTCTGATATGAGTATTGACACCCCAGCTTTCTTTTCCTTGCCATTTGCGTGGAGTATCTTTTTCCATCCCTTCACTTTCAGTTTGTGACTCTCTTTAGGTCTCAATTGTGTCTCTTGTATGCAGCATATATATGGGTCTTGTTTTTTTATCCAATCAGCCACCCTATGCCTTTTAATTGGAGCATTTAGTGCATTGACGTTTAAAGTAGTTATTGATAGGTATGTGCTTACTGCCATTTTTTAACTTATTTCCTTAGTGTTTTAGTAGTCCTTCTCTGTTTCTTTCTTCTTCTCTTGCTCTCTTCCCTTGTGGTTTGATGGCTTTCTTTAGTGTTATGTTTGGGTTCCTTTCTCTTAGTTTTTTTCATATTTATTCTAGGTTTCTGGGTTGTGATTACCAGGGGGTCCATATACAGTAACCTATGTATATAGGAATCTATATTAAGTTGATGGTCTCTTTAGTTTGACCTCTGTCTGAAAGCTCTACTTTTTAACTCCTCTCCTCCCACATTTTATGTTTTTGATATCATATCTAACCTCTTTTTTCTGCATTTGTATTCATTACCCTCTTATCATGGAAATAGATAATTTTTCCTCTTTGTGGTCTTCTCTTTCTCCCTTAGATAAGTCCCTTTAGCATTTCTTGTAGAACTGGTTTCTTGGTGACAAACTCCTTTAATTTTTGCTTGTCTGGGAAAATTTTTATCTCTCCTTCCATTTTGAATGGTAACCTTGTCGGGTAGGGTATTCTTGGCTGTAGGTTTTTTCCCTTTAACACTTTAAATATATCGTGCCACTCTCTTCTAGCTTATAAGGTTTCTGCTGAGAAGTCAGCTTACAGACTCATGGGGTTTCCTTTGTATGTAACTTGTCTTTCTCTTGAGGCTTTTAGGATTCTCTCTTTATCTTTAATTCTTGACATTTTGATTATGATGTGTCTTGGTGTGGGCCTCTTTGGGTTTATCTTGTTTGGGGCTCTCTGTGCTTCCTGTACATGGATGTCTGTTTCCTTCCTTAGGTTAGGGAAGTTTTCATCTATTATTTCTTCAAATAGATTCTCTGCCCCTTTGTCTTGCTCTTCTCCTCTGGGACACCTATAACATGGATGTTAGTGCATTTGATGTTGTCCCAGAGGTCCCTTAGACTGTCCTCACTCTTTTTAATTCTTTTTTCTTTTACCTGTCAGCTTGGGTGATTTCTTCTAGTCTTTCATCCATCTTGCAGATCCATTCTTCTGTGTCCTCTACTCTGCTTTTGAGTCCCTCTAGTAAATTTTTCATTTCCAGTATTGTATTCTTCATTTCCAATTGGTTCTGTTTTATATCTTCCATTTCTTTGTTGACGTTCTCACTGAGTTCATCCATTGTTCTCCCCAGATCAGTGAGCATCCTTAACACTCTTTGTTTGAACTCTCTGTTGGGTAGGTTGCTCATTTCTGTTTCACTTAGTTCCTTTTCTGGGGTTTTGTCCTGTTCCCTTACTTGGAACATATTCCTTTGCCTCCTCATTTTCTCTCTTTCCCTGTGCTTCTGTCTATGTATTAGGTAGGTCAGCTACGTCTCCTGCTCTTCAAGAGGTGACCTTATATAAGTGATGCCTTATGAGGCCCGGCAGTGTGCTTCCCTCAGTTCTGAATGTTCCAGAAGTGACCCCTATGTGGGCTACATGTGTCCTTCTGTTGTGGCATGATTGTTCTCCCTGTAGGTACCCAGAGAGGCTGAGCTATGCTCCTGGCCAGCTGTTGTAATGCTCAGTTACTTGTAGTTGTTGTGGGCCATGCAGTCTCTTTATTGGGTTTGGGGGGCCCCAGCACAGTTGGCAGCAAGTTCTAATAGCACATTTGTGTTGCAGTATTTCTTTTAAGTGAGTAGGACCCCAGTGTGGCAGGTTGTTAGGCTTAGTGGCTTACAATTGCTAAAAGCCTCCAGCCTTTAGGTCTCTTGTCAGCTCCTTGAGGATTGCAGCTGGGTAGGGCTTGCCTCAGGCATGGGATCACCCAATTGTTTCAGGTTTCGGAAGACGAGGCAAATCCCCTACCTGGGTCTTTGAGAAGCACAAGTCTTCTGCAGCTGACAAGCCATGCTGCCCACAGGTCCACACACACAGTCAACACAGTCCTGCCCCATATGCACACCGCAACCTCCTGAACTAGACCCAGTCTCTCCAAGGTGGGAGCCCCACACACTCCACCACTGCCACACACTCTCCATCCGCTCCTTGCACACACCCTGACCCACAGAGGTGGAACCACTCACCAGTCTGCAGAGAATCTAGGCAGCTCACTTAGCAGGCCTACAAGTTGCCTGAGGGCTTGTTGTTGGGTGGCGCCAGTCCCTAGGGTGGGCTGCTTGCCCTGGCTGAGCTGGATTAAATAGGTGCTCTAGTGGGTGGGGCAGACTCTGGGCTAGCAGGCCCCAGGGAGAACTCCAATGCTGTCTGCCACTGTCTGTGTCAGCATGCCCACACCAGGCCACAACAATGGCTGCCACCAATGTCCCAGTCCCTGGAGAGGTCTCACCTCTCACCGAGATGCACTCAGAGCCTATCAGGTGAGTCTCTTTTCACCAAAGAACTGTGCACCTTTCTGGTGATTTTAGGTTGCTTTCTGAAACAGGTGAATTTGTGCATGGGCCCTTTAAGAGCCCATTTTAATTTCTTTGTTAACCAGCTTCTCTGGGGGTACTCCCCCATGTTTTAGTAGCAGGCCAATTCAGATATTATGCCACTTGTCTTGATTGTGCTGGGTCCAAAAAATGCCCACAGCAGAAGCACTCCCCGGCTCAAGGCCCTGCTCCTCCATGGAGGGCTGTGTACCTTTGTGCTGCTTCCAGGCAGCTGTGACGTGCTGCAGCTACTGAAGCTGACATTTTTTCTCTCCAGAAGGGAATTTCTGCATCTTCCACCTCAATTAGAATTGTTGTTTGTTGCAGGAGTTCCTCTTACCCAGTTTTCAGTTCTCTCTCAGGGGTAATTTTCCCAGAAGTAGTTGTAAGTTGCCTGCGTCTGTGGGAGGTGGTGAGTTCAGAGTTCGCCTACGCCACCATCTTGACTTCTCTCCAACACGCTGTACACTTTAAACTTAACACAATGTTATCTGTCAATTATATCATAATAATAAAAAAAGATTAGCATTCAATTTTCTAAAAAAAAAAAAACTCTGGAACCAGCCCCATGGCATAGTGGTTAATGCCAGTGCACTCCACTTTGGCAGCCCAGATTCGTGGGTTCAGATTCTGGGCACGGACCTACAGCCACTTGTCAAGCCATGCTGTGTCAGCAACCCACATACAAGATAGAAGATTCCCACAGATGTTAGCTCAGAACGAATCTTCCTCACCAAAAAAAAAAAAAAAAACTCCAAGGACCCCTGTCATGGAGGCTTCCACGATATTGTGAGATTTACCTCCAGGAGCTCAACCAGATTCCCACAGTAAATATCAAAGAAAATTCTCTTCAGGCATCCAGCAGGGGAAGGGGAAAGGAACCATTTTGAAATACACCAGAGCATTCTGTTATGTGCAAGTTATTTAATCACTCTCTACCTCTGTTTTCTCAACTTCAGAATTGAGATGATAATAACAGGGCCACTGTGAGACTTAATAAGTTAATAATTTGAAAGTGCTCAGCACATGACCTTGTATATAGGAATTGCTCAGTGAGATTTAGCAACATGATTAGCTAGCTGGGATACTCAATATGGAGGGCAGAGGTGGTGGTTTGTAGACAAACCCAGAAATCTATGACAGATTAGGAAAGCTAGTCATCCAAAAAATAAGAGATTAGTTGTTTCGTATTTTGGAAGATGCAGGCAGCACCTTCTACTAAAGGAAAAGCTTAAGAGACACATGCCATGCCTTGTTGAGGTGGGCTGGCGAGTATCTCTGTGTCTATGACAAAGCTAATGTTGATTTACTTGTCAGCTCTTTGGGTGGGTTAGACACAAGTCATCCCAAAGAGGATGATCTAAACCTAAAATCTATAAAGCACCACTTACACAGGTGCTTCTGTAGAGAGGTGGAGTTGAGGGGGAGCTGACGGGGGTCTGAAAGAGGCTGAACATGTTTAATCCCAACAATGGGGACAGAGCTTGTGGCAGCCACAACAGCAGAGCATCTTTGCAGGCAAGAAATATTGACATGAAGATTCTGGCCATAGCAGTGATGGCAGTAACACAGCAGTAAGGAAAGATTTGCTCTGCACGGCCACTTCTCAGGATTCCAGTGACAGCCAACCATGCAAACCTAGATGAAATATATTCACAGTGAAAATTGTTACTAATGCAACTCAAATAGAAATGTCTGGGGAGAAATTCAACTCACCTGAGTCATTGTTTCTGAAGAAAAAAGGGAAAACACAGCTGTTTCATTTGCCTTCCAGGTACATGTTCCTTTACTGAGTCTAGCTGGTTGGGAAGACAGAACATTGGTGAAAAGTGGCTATGTGCGGTATGTGTGTGTGTAAGGGGACAGAAGGGGTGATGTGGGATGAGAGAGGGATAACAGTGTTAAACAGGGTTTTCATTTTTCAATTTACTTTGCTCGTCATTCTAGACTTTAACTCATTCTTTCCAGGCTGAGCATGATCACTCCCCTAAGGAAAAATTAACTGAAGAAGGGGCCAATATCTAATCTAACCCAATGTGGAGCACATTGGAGTTCTTTATAGAGAGAAAGTGTGTGGACTCAGGTGCTAAAGACTCCTGGTATTGGAATAGAGAATGGTGTGGTGATGTGAAGAGGTGCTTGGTAGGCAATATAGTGTAGTGGGTAGAGACTTGGCCTTGGATTATGATTGGACCTCGTTCAAATCCAAATTCTGCTGTTTACTAGCTGTGTATCTTGGGACAAATTAACACTTCTGAGATTCAGTTCCTTCACTGTAAAATGGAGATAATGCTTAATTCATTGAATGATTGTGACAGCTAAATGACATCATGCCCATTAAATCTTAGTGGAGAGTTTGTGTCAATATACACGAGATATCATTTGATACTTTATGTGATATTTGCTTCTTGGGCCTCAGCTTCAGTTTGTTCTCATGATTTCTCTATACTGGATTTAAATTTTAGGACAGGGACCAAGAAAAGCCCTCCATTATAGGTGCAAAGGACATAAGCTGTACGGAACATGACCCAGATAGTCTACACAGTACTCTCAAAAACTGTAGACACGCCTCAGTGGGCACATGCTACAGAACATTCTCCACAGATCAAGGAATTTGTTCCTGCCTGAGCAGAAAGGCTCTAGTGAGATTTGTGCATTGACATTACTTACTCTAGGCTCTTCCAGACATGGATAGCTTAACAGCATGCTTTTCTCCTAGAAGCCAAGCGTGGTGAATTTCAAGGACATTTCCTTGTCTATGCAGTACTGTGCCACGAGCCAAAAAATAGATCTTATTAGTTTGGTTCTAATTATTTACCAGGCACTCTGTAGGTACTTTATCATTTTAAACTCAAACTACCCAACTGGATAATATAATTTTTCAATCCCCATTTTTTCAGTGAAGGTGAAGACATAGATAAGTTAAGTAGGTTGTCCAAGATAATACAGAGAGTAAATGGTGGAGCCAGGATTTTAATCCAGTGAGTTGGACTTCAGAGCTTGAGCTTTAAGTTCTGACTTCTTGATTACATTACATGTCTCATTATTAGAGTGGCTCAAATGTGGGGAATATTTCTATGCCATATGGAGGGTCTGTACAAATAATGTGATTGAAAAATCTTGGGCTGGCTATATTGTTTTGTGAAATTGAAAAAAGATGGAGTCTTTTATGTTGAGGCACTAAAATGGAGCCGGGCAGACATGAAGAGGAGAGGAACAAATTCCTCCTTCAGGATGAACTCTTGAACTCATTAGATGCCTGAAATGCATCAGCAGGTCCTCTCAAGGAAGATAAGATTATCTGGGCAGAGACCTCATTCCTGTCAAGGTCATCTTCTACATTCCAAAATTTTAATGGCTTGTTTCAACCAATCCTCACCCCATGACTACCTTGAGCCTGGAATTTGTTAAAAGACATTCCTTTCCCTTCTTTTATTTGCCTTTGTAGCCACAACTATAAAACCTTCCTTCTCCCTTTCAGCCCTGGAAAATATAATTCAAGGGCTACTTGAATTTGTATTTTTCCTAGGCTGCAGTCCTAACAAATCCTGAATAAATATCTTTTTGTTTAAGTCTTTTCAGAGTCTACCTTATAATTGGTCGACAGAATTGTTGTGAATCTGTAGAGGAGACAATCAGACAACTAAGTATGGTTGATTGGATGGCTTATTTACAACTCAAGAATAAATGCTGGGAAGGAATTAGGCATATTGCATCGGAGTTTGTAGAATATTATACATTTTCAATATCTTAGAAAAGAACATTAACTTCAAATCATGTGAAATTGACAGATCCAGGTGACAGGGAAGGTAGAGATGGTGTGGAGTCATATTCTTCCAGAACATAAGCTTGATTGTCTTAATGTTGTTTCTAATTCCATTTTTCATAGTCATTCTTCACCCCCCCCCCTTTTTCTTTTGAGGAAGACTAGCCCAGAGCTAACATCTGTTGCCAATCCTCCTCTCTTTTGCTGAGAAAGATTGGCCCTGGGCTAACATCTGTGCCCATCTTCCTCCACTTTATATGGGATGCCGCCATAGCATGGCTTGATAAGCGATGCATAGGTCTGTGCCCGGGATCCAAATCTGCAAATCCCGGGCAGCCAAAGCGGAGCACACAAACTTAACTGCTGTGCTGCAGGGCCGGCCCCAGTCCCTACCCCTCTTCAGTCAAATAGTGTTTCTTTTGAAAATTTTGAGTTTGTTGTAGGGACATGAAGACAGCGTTTTGTTCCACAGTGTATCAGAGTCACCGAAACCTTTCTTGAAGCCAGAATATCTTTCTCTAGTTCTGCTTTCTGTTTCTACCTTCAGAAAGTTCTGATTACTCCCTCAGCCTGAAATTCTTTCATGTCAGGAATTGTTCCATATTCTTCCCCTGGATCTCAAATGAAAATAATGATAATTGATTGAAAAAATAGCTAAGAAAGGAGCAACAAACGGAAGCAAGAACGTTATCCTTTTTTAGACAGGTGATGATAATTCACTACTACTGGTTATATCAGAGCTATGGCCTTGATAAGCAATAAAAAATACCATAAATAGGGAACATATAAAAATTAAATTTCGAACGGAAAAAAAAAAAACCTTTTCATTGTTGCATAGTACTAAGTTGTTTGCCTGACTTTTTGTATAACTTTCTCTGGCATTATGGAAACAAATTTACTAATGGGATTCAAAGGGAGTTGTTCTTTGGATCCCAGAGGCAAGACCAATGTGGTTGCATCCAGACACAGGAACAAGGAAATCTCAAAGATAAATATCTGAAAACAGCTAAGTCCATTGCTCTTCTTCCATTACTCCATAAGGTATTGCTTCAAGGCACGTGGCCAATTCCCCTGCAGGAATTCAGTAACTACTAATTGACAAAGATAATGAGAAAAGAAGACTGAAAATCAAAGAAAAGGCTAAGAATATGACCTCCCTTAGCAGTACATTGCTTTGTCACTATTACTTCATGGACAGTTACATGCTGCTTACTTAAATTGAGTGTGCGGAGTGTTAACATCAGATACAAAAGCCCTCGTCCACTATAAACTCTGTCAGCCTTTACAGTCAGGTTATTAGCTGTTGTTCTTGTTTCCCCTTGGCATGAGCTACACTCACTCTGACACTCTGTATGTTAGGAAACCGATCTAATAATGTGTGTTGCAATACTCAAGAACAAAGTACCTTCCTCTAGACTTTATATTTTATTAAATTAAACTGCAGGAGAGAGTAAAAAAAATACATTTTAAATTTTAGCTATATTGATATTCACAAATGCTATAATGTATTTATTCAATGATCAGATTTACAGTGAATCGGAGTAAGGATTTGTAATGGTCACAGGTGTATTTACCAGATTGAAGTTAGAACATTCATTACTACTGAGAGAGCTATTTCTCAGAAATCTTTCCCAGGAAACAGAAACAGGCATCAGTGCAGTTCTTTCATTTATCGAGTCTATATTTGTTCAGCAGGTTGCCTAAAGTGGCTCTGCTCCCAGTTTCCAATCTCCTGGGGGCTGCAGCTGATGGTGGCTTGGTCCCCAGGAGTCTGGTTTAATTTCCTGCAGTGAATGACTGTAGCAATCAAAGCATTGATCTTGAGATGGTCCTGGAGGATATTAGGACCTGGCCTAATATCAGGCCAATCTTCAGGCTACAAATGGAATGCTGGACAATCAAAAAACAATATGCTACACTCTGGCCCACGGAGCTTTCCTCTGGAGGACAAATGCCCAAAGCTATGTTTTGTTCTGAAAGATGGCCAATCAGAGTTAAGTGTTTCCCGAACCTCCATCAGGTAGCTGACTGAAATGCTGATGGCCTGAGTATTTGTGGTAAAGACCAATCGACCATTTTTGCTTGGGTTCTTCTTATGTTCCCTCATTTCTATCACAGTTACATTTTCATAGAGTCATAATTATTTCTAAGTCTGTAAGAGATGTTTAGTGAGCTTTACTCAACATACAGTTGAGTAAACCCACTTGCCGTGATGTGGTTTACTCAAGCAGAGTCACAGCTAGAACTCAAGCCTGGTGGCTCTCATTCCCATGCCCCATTGACCGTATCGCGAGTGTCCCTCATGAGAAGTATATTAAAAATATTTAAATGTACCAAGCACAATAATTTTTAATGAGTCCTATATGTACACTAAAGGCCACACGTAACACATAAAAATCTTTATTGGATCATAAATATAGCCTATCTTAAATTAATACACCAGATGTAGTAAATATTAATCTATCCGCAGAATTTCACATATCTTTTAACGAAGGTTGGGATATTGTTTTTCTAAGTGCATGCTTTTGTCACCGACTAGATGCCCCGAGGAACTCACGGGTAGGACTGGAAGCATTTAACTGTTTTTCCAAATTCTTTTTTTCCCTTTTTGTTATCTTAAGGACATGCAACCACCAGCCACCCTGAACCAGACCCTCACCACAAGAGTACACACTCACCTTTGCCTTATTTTTAATGCTAAGATCTCTCTAGGAGGAGCTTAGGCCTTATCACTGTAACCTGCAGTGTATGTGGAAGCATGTTTTCCAACTGAGCCTGCACAAAACGAATACCCACCCCTCCCTTTTGAGTACTCATTCCTCACCCAAAATAAAAGATCCTTGCTTTCCCTTGTTTGAGGATGCCATGACTCTGGAAACGATTCCTCGTGGTCTCCTATTGGCTGCAAATACACTTTACTTTGTGAGACAACTTCTTGTGGTATAGAGTCTTATTTAACTTGCCAGGAGGTGAACCCACTTGGTTCGGTGACAGTTTGTTGAATGATTAATAAGACCATAGGTCCCTTGTTTCAGAGATTCAGTGGATACTTTTCTATGGCTGTAAGTAGCCATTTTCCCTGACATCTAAATAACTGAACTGTATTTATCACCATTTCTGAAAGAGTGAATCAGAATAAAGCCTGCATTAGATACCAACACCCGTTAATAAAAACTTCTAGAAGCCACAGCACAAAAGAGGAAATAGCGCTAAGAGTGGGTACTTTGCCTAGAATCTACACTAAGCTCATCTTGCCTTTCAATAATTGCTCAGCTAACAACTACAGCTGTCATTCCCTCAGGGGTTATTGCCATATTTCTGTCATCTCCTGTAATAACTTTTTCCTCCATGTGCGCCTCAGAGGGGCCCTCTGCTTAGCCAGTAATAGTCATTGCAGAACCCAGCTCTTGAAGGGCTGCCAAGAAACCGAGGGGAATCACCAACTGCCAACCAGCATGCTTGTACCCAGCCCCTGTGAAACCACTCCCTACACTTCTCTGCTTGTGGTGTGTCCAGAGCCTGCCACACAATCATTGTCTGCCTTTTTCTTCGGAGGTGTTTGGTCTCTACCACCCAGCAACCTGCACTCACAATTTTGGGCTACATGGACAGCCCATGACCACATTCACACGTCTCGTGGCTGGCTGTTCACCCCTGGCCTGTCTCATGGCTCATCTGTGACTGGGGGTTAGCAGCTGCTGACCTCTAGTGGAAGGCCTTTGCTTGTTAACAAAGCAGCTACATAGTCAACAGCTTTTGCCCTCGAGATCCCTATCTTATACTTTGAGGTATCTTGAGTAATCTCTCATAGTTGTCAATTCTTAATAAAGTACCTAAACATTTCTACCTAGCTTAGTTGAAAGAGGTGGGCAATCTCTTAAAAGATCATGTTCTATGGCTGTATTGTTTTAAAGAAAATCTGGTATACCCATCTATTGTTTTACTCTTCAGCCTTAAGATTGTTTTTATTAATTAAGCCATGGTTTACAGTCGTTCCTTTTTTTGTCAGTTTTTTTTCCTTTTAATGCCCTTTAAGTTTTTAAGATATGTTTTCAATACAGCATCAAGTAGTTTTCCTTATCTTCTAATAACTTTGATTACTCTTTACTAGTTACTGCTGCAGAAATTTATCATTATTTCAATATTATTATGATTATTGTATTTCTCCTAAAATCTATGTTATTAAATGATTGCTAAAAAAATAGAGTTAGTTATGACATTGTAGTGCTGCAATTTCAGCTAAAAAACAGAAAGGTATGGGACAGGGCAATGAGAAGTATGAAAGGTCTGAGATTTTGCCTTGCTTACAAGCTTGTCACAGCTTCATGCATGCTGGCAGAAGACATGCGACACCTGGATCAGAGACAAAGGCTTTATTATTCATGGCAATAGCAGAAGTCAGAGTTGATCAATTTGCATCAATTCCCTGAGACTCAATTCCTATAGGTCCACAGGAAGAGGTCAGAGGATACCTGCACGTGCAGTAAGTCTTACTACAGGAGAGGAAATCTGAGCTCAAGAAGCCTGGATCACCTGCATGATAATGGACAGTAAGCATGCCTGCCATTTGCCCCGGGGAGATACACTTTACCTACTTTCCACGGCAGTTTGCTGTAGAAATATGCTTGAAAACGTAATTCAGAACAGAAAGAACCAGTGACTCTGCTCTTAAGACATGCAGAAATGCAAGAGACCTAGGAGGACTTTTTCCCCCCTACAATAGCCAACCCTTTCTCTATACTGCATTGCTTTGGTGAATTTTTCAGTGAGTATACCACTCCACTGGCTACTCTGATTAGTCTGACCAACAAAGGTTGCAACCAAATCTATTCAATGTGTCTCATTCAATATTTAAGTAAGGCTATTGTTAACAGTCTCCAAGCAGCATTCAATGGAGGGAGGCTGTCTCTCTTTCTAAATGGTCCAATCAGCAAAATCCTCAGTCACAGAGACTTGTAGCTCCAAGGAGCCCCAAAGATACCAGCACTTCTATACTGACAGCTCTTCACAATCAGGAGACTCTCCCTCGGAATTTATGGAGTGGGAAAGCACAGTCATACAACACTTCCAACAACAAAAGTACATTGAATTAGCCCAAAGGGCCCCACCCACAAGTTCATGTTGTCTTCTCTGCCCCACTGTGATATCTTCTAAAACCTCATTAGCTGAATCCAAGCATTCCACCCCCCCACACCCCACTGGACTGGGTAGAATGGTGACTTGGGCATCTATATCCAACAGAGCTATAAAAGTTTAAATCCATCTTTTCCCAGAAGTTCCTCAGCAAATTTAAAGGGGTTCATATGGCCTCAGTCTCTCTTGGGGAAAAAAAGACATTGGTCCTACCCTGAATCATATTTCTCTTCCAAGTGACTGATTTCAGGGTAGAGGAGAATGCAGAGATCAGCAGGTGTGGAGAGGGAGAGAGAGAATGGAACTCAGCACTAGTAAGCAAGGTATCTTTACTTTTGGTTTTTGGCCACAAGACACCTGCTAGAGGCTCAACCAACAATATCCTAGTGGTTTTAGTCCACTCAATGCCCTATACTGGGCAGCAGCATCATTGCTACTGACCCCATTTATTTAAGCCTTGGGAATCCCTTGACTTAGCAGTCACAGCCATGTTGCATTCCAGCTCAGACCACAAGGTTTGTATCTTCTGCTACCTCACACTATAGCAGACATTTTTTAAGGAGTACACCTGAATCTGGGGCATTTGCCCCACTATGAAGATAACATCGACTTTTTACCCACCCAGTTTCAACATAAGGGCTAGAGGAGTGTTCCAAAGTCATGGAAATTCTTGACTGCAAGAATTTACTTAGAATTCTTAGAGTCAGTTTCTCATTCTACAGTGAGTCACCCTCATCAGTGTTATAACCCCAATCCAAGGTGCTCAATGCCTCATCTCTGGCGTCCCACAGGAGGTTGACTATCTCTGGGAAATTTCCCTGAGAGAACCAAAGCTTTCCTATAGATACCAGAACTCACTGTCAAACTCTGACCTTTTACCATCATCTCTGAATGGATCTAATGTGGTCAGGCTGCAGGAGAGGCTGGAAGATGCCACAACTCTTCCCACTTCCTTTGCAGGAGTGAGCACATCACTTCCTAAGCACACAAGAGAACCAGCAAAGTTCTAACAATTTAGCTAGTTTCTGATACTAGAATTAGTGAATTTTCCTTATTTAAAGTTCAGTGTAGGTGCACATCTCTATAATTGTTTTTTGAAAGAGAGTGGAATCTTCTGCTCACTCAGATAAATCTTTGTACTAGCTCTTACACTGGGGAGAACTTGGGATCGACTGCCAGATTAGAGAAAAGTTCCTCCTGCTCAAATCAATGCACTGTTTGATCAGCTGTCTTTGAATCTGTTTCCCAGGAATTGGCTTTCAATCACCTTCCCATTTCCTCCTTATTAATAGACAACAAAGTGTAGGTCCATATATTGCTCCATTAACCATACACTTTGGTCAACATGTTCACTCCATTCCACTTGATTCCCCTCAAATTCTATTAATCAACCTACAAGGTGTCCTTCTTCCCTCTTCCAGAAAGCTATGTCTCTGTCAATATCCAATCTTTGCTGCTAGGGGAAAGATGAGAATGTATGGGAGTGTTTTTGGGAAAGGATAAGATGAAGGGATAAGTGATCCAGAGTAGTCACAGCAGAGTACAGAATTCTTGTGACTACTTTGCACACCCAACCCCTTCCCACCCTCTTTTTTTTTTTCTGAAAATTCTTTAAACTTATCATGGGAGAAACCAGCCACTTGCTTCTGGTTTAGATAATAGGCCTAGCAATACTTTATTTTCTTGATATTCTGATTTCCAAGCCAATGAATAAAAAAAAAAAAAAAGTGACCACTGGGCAAGCAAGGTAGTTGACAAATGCTCTACCCTGAGCCTCTTCAGTTTCTTCATTTCTTCAATTTTATGCATGATAATTAAAGTTAGTTCATTCATGCTCAAGCCTAATATTGGAATGCTATGTATCGGATGGTTATTAAGAAAGACATTACTTTCTTTATCATAAAATTAAGCTTTCCACTATCTTAGTGATGTTTCATATCAATTTTAAGGTGCCTACTGATTTGGGATTTTTTTTTTAAATTAAAGCATCCTTTGCTACATAATCCACTCCACCAGCATTTGAGACAGGAAAGTGTCCTCTATTCTTTTCAGAATGGGCCTGCATTCCTCTGGAGAAGAATTCTTGGAGAGACAACGTAGATGTGATTGGAACAGATCTTTTCCTACTTCCAACATGAAAAAAAATACAACTACTAGCTACGGTAACCAAATCTCAGGTTTTCAGATCTTTTCCACACTGAGTAATTTATCTGAATATAAAATAAGAGCATCTCTAGAGGTATCAGTTAAGGAAAAAGAGAGAGGTTTTCAAATATTATGAGAAAACTTTCAGGGAAAAAAAAATCTCCTCAGCTTGGAAAAAAAGAACTATTCTCTCAGAACCCGGGACTAGCCTGTGATAAAGACTAGGATAAAGACCTGAATCACTTAAATGTCAGTCTTTCAAACTGAAGAAGAGTGATTATCTTTCACAAAGTGTTATAAAACAATGCTTCAGAGGAAACAAATGTAGGCAGCTCAGGGTCTTCATTTGGCCCTGAGGGCTGTTCTATCTGGCAGGATAAAAGTTTGTTAGGGCCAGACTCTCAGATAGCTCCTGTTGATTTTAGTGGGACTGCTGGGTTGCCGACAAGTCATAGCATTGCTATTTTGATCTCATTTTCTATTAAACAAAAAACAAAACGAGAAAATCTTTACACTACAAAATAACATTTCCTATTGTAAAGTCTCTCCCCAGAGTTTCTGTGTGTCTGGAGAGAGTGTGGAGTAAGGAAAGGTCAGGTGAGGTGCTTGTGCTGTGCAAGGAAATAACTGAATAAGGATCTTCTGTGATCTGAAGATGAAGTGCATTCTTCCCCTCACTGTAAAGTGCATTATGTGGGAAAATCCAAGACTTTGGTGACAAGCTCTATAATAGACCCGTTTCCCCTTTTCTACGCGGTTTATAGTAAATCTTCGCTTTCACTGTAAAAAGCTCTCAAAGAACCAAGGACAATGATTGGTTCTAATTTATAAAACTAAGGGCCAATGGATTGAAAATATGCATTTACATCCAAATGAACAGATTAGGAAAAATCAGAAAGCATGACCTAAATTCAGACAGACTGTGGTAATCCCTAGTCAATTTTCCTCAATAGCCATTTACTATCATATATATTGACCTACATTAGTCTTCAATCTGATATGAGAAATATTTGAGATAAAGTAAGAGAAAATAAAATGCATGAACTTAATAGAGAAAAACATTGACTAAATCATTTTCGTTCATCGTTTGAATAAATATTTACAAAAACCGTTATGTTGGGCATTTTTAACAATGCAAACACAAATAAGGTTATAATGTCTTTAATACAATTATTACTGAGAAGCAAAAATAAGATGTAAATTGAATAAAATATAGAGTATGAAATGATCAGTATAATAGGAGATAGGTAAATCAGAAATGAGTTCAAATGGAAAAAAAATTACTTCTGGTTGGGCAGAAATGAAGGCTTCCAGGTAGTGATTATGTTTGACTGGGGCTGTAAAGAATAAGTAGGATGTGGGTAAGCAGAGACAGGGTGGAAAAGCATTCAAGACAGCAAAGAGGAAACCAGCAACGTAAGTGAGACATTTGCTGAGAATGGCGAATACAATCATCTGGAGTTGCATATAAAGAACACCTGACAGACTTATGCTTAGCAATGTATATTGGACCCATATTCTGAATAGCTTTGAATGATGACTTAAGGACCTTTGATTTTATTCTGTGGTCAATGGAGAGGTATTCAAGATAAGTGTAACCAAAGAAGAGACATTATCTGAGTTATATTTTACTCTTAATCTCATCCTTGGAAATAGGATAGAGATAGGAGTATTTGTAAGGATAGTTTTGTAATAGCTTAAGCCTATGTGACTAGGAGAATGTGGTACCATACGTAGAAATTCAGTTCATGGAAGGAGGAATCAACTTTGGAGAAAGCACTATGTACATATAAATATTTAATTTGAAGTGTAAGGTGTCCCAGTGGAATGATCTAATACAAAATTGCAAATGCAAGAACAGGGATCAGGAAAGAGAGCCAGCCTGTAATTATGAATATAGAAGAATTCATAAAGATCTATTAATTGAACCCTTAAGATTAATGAAATGCAGATTGATAAGAATGCAGAAGAGGATTAAGAAGGATTTATATTCTGAGGACTAGAAGGAGAAAAGGGATGTAGATATGAAGACAAAAGAGGTATTCTGAGTCATAGAAATAGAATCATGGGATTAGAGCATTGCTGAGTTAGAAATAGCACAAGATTTCAGAACAGAGAGTATGGACAGCAATGTCAAATGTGCCATCAAGTTAAGATTGAGGGCAAAAATTGACATTGGATGGAGGGAATTCATCATTGGTAATCTTTAAGATAACGGCTTTAAATATTGATGAGGATAGAAATTAGATTTCAAAAAAACAGATGAAGAAAACAAGAAAAAAGCCTTTAAGACATGAGTTTAGGCAAGGCTTTCTTAGATACAACATCAAAAACACAATCCATAAATAAAAAATTAATAAATTGAACTTCAAAATTAAAAATGTCTGCTCTTCAAAAAGTCACTATTACAGGAATAAAAAGACAAGCCACAGACTGGTAGAAAATATTTGTAAATAATATATCTAATAAAAGAGTTGTATCTAAAATATTTAAAGAACTCTTCAAACTCAACAATAAGAAAGCAAACAACACAATACAAAAATGGGCAAAACATTGAGCAATTTCTTCATTAAAGAAGATATACAGATGTAAAATAAACAATGAATATACTCAGCATCATAAGTCACTAGCAAATTAAAACCACAATGAAATACCACTATACATTTAATAGAATGACTAAAATCTCTTAAAGTCTGACTATACCTAACGCTGGAAAAAACATGAAGGAACCTGAACTCAAACACTGCTTGTGGAAATATAAAATGATGCAGTCACTTTGGAAAACAGTTTGATAGTTCCTTAAAAAGTTAAACATCGGCCTATCATATGATTGAATCATTCCAATCCCAGGTATTTACCCAAGAGAAATGAGTGCATACGTCCATTCACAAACTTGCACATAAATTGTTCATAGCATTGTGTAGTTCGTGATTTCCGAAAACTGCACATAACCTAATTGTTCATCAACATATGAATGAGTAAACAAATTGTGTTATATCCATACAATGGAATACTACACAGCAATACAAAGAATGAACTATTAATACAGGCTGCGGCCTGGATGAATCTCAAAATAAGTATACTGAGTTAAAAAAGAGGAATAAAAAGAGCATATACTGTATAATTTCATTTCATTTAATAAAACTAATCCAAAATGGCAGAAAAAAGATCAGTGGTTTTCCGAGGACAAGGGTAGGGGTGGGTGAGGTGGAAAGGGGTGGAAAAGAAGCACTACAAAGGGGCATTAGGAGATTATGGGGGATAATGAACATAATTATTATCTTGAGTCTTGGTATATACAGATGTCAAAACTTATCAAATTGTACTCTTCAAATATGTTCAGTTTATTATATGCCAATTATATCAATAAAGATGATAAGATATACAGGCAAAAGCAGGAAGTTGAAAGAGACCTTGTAAAAGTGAAAGGGACAGAATTCAGTCTTACCTATGAATAATGGAAGGAATACCTCCACCTACCTGTCTTTAATACAGGTATAAAAGGATGTGTTAATTAATACAAAACAGTTTCCTAACATCATCTGGGGAAAGTTCTTGTGTATGAATGAAGTGGGAATGAGTGGAGAAAATTTTGTTCAAATCATGTATAAACCATAATTTTCACACTCAAGAATGTTATAATATAATAAAAATTCAGTTGAATGTAGATTACCACCTGATAGCCTTATCAGTTACATAAACTCTACATTGCTGATCAGGGAATTACTTAATTCTTCCAGCTGACTATAATTTAAGATTTTATGCATGGCATCCAACAGGGGGTGCTAAAATTAGGCCACTTCATTATGTTGTAGGTTGCAATGCACTGACTCCAGATAATTGGTTGTCTTCTCTAAGCCAAGCTACGATGAATATTAATCAGTGATATTAGAATGGGCAGCAGAAAAACTTGACAAAGTGTCTTCAGTCCCCCTGAACCTCTTTCTATCTTCCTGTTCTTTTATATTCCTTGAAAGTTGACCTTCCCTGGTAAAAATGCAAAAATGGTGAGAAAAGTATATAAAAGAGATTCTTGACTTGACTAAGTAAAGGTCAATTTTTATTTGATAAAGAAAACCTAAGTTATATTTTGTGAATGCCATGATATTAGTCATCAAATATTTACTAAGGATCGACTAAGTTTCCTCACATGTATTGAGAATAATGATCACGCCTACTCAAATAGGGATGCTGTGAGGATTAAATCAATTAATACATGTAAAATACATAGAACCGTGTCTAGTACATAATAAGGATTCTGTAAACAGTAGCTAATAAGAGTTCTGTAATATAATCAGGAAATAAGACACATAGAGAAAGAACATTTTGCTTGCAAAGCAAAGGAGTGTGTGTGTGTGTGAAATAGGTAATGATAAATATACAAATTTAAAGCTGGAGAGATTTAGATTGGTAGGAATGTATTTACAAAGAAGGGGCTAATTTAGCTGAGGTTTGAATGATAGTTAAAATGAAAGAATTATTCCAAAGGAGAGGAAGAATAGGATGAATGAGGAGATGATGTAAAATGAGGATGGATGTGGAGTAATTGGAGACACGAACAGACAACCCAAAAAGAGAAGAGAATCTCTATTGGGAAGCAGAGGAGGGCTAATCAAGTGTTTGGACAATTCTCTGTGGACAAAGGGGAGTTATCAACATTTTTGAGTAAGAGAGTCATACGATAAAATTAATTCTAGAAGTATTAATCTAAATGCAGTATTCAAGCTAAAGAGAAGACAATAGGAGGCAAGATGGCAGTGAGAAATGTATTTGTTCACCAAAGGGGAACAAAATCCAACTTGAATGATGGCAGTGATAACAGAAAAGGGAAAATGGATGAAAAGACATAATTTTAGTGATCAAGGAAGAAAAGCCTTACAACAAATTTTCACTCTGTCCAATCTATGCTGCAATTTAATCACAGCACTCTCTTCTTGAAATCAGTTATTGGATCACCACACCTATAGAACAAAATCTTAACTACTTCCTTGATGATTGGATTAGATTCAGCGTGTGAATCTAGGTTTAGTTACTACAACTTGCGTCTAAGAACCCTTCACTGAAAGCACTGTCGTCATTTTTTCTGCCTTTATACCTTTTGCTACAGCCTGAAGTGTCTTTGTCTTTCCCAAACCCTCTACCATTTTCTCTTATCCTTCAAAATCAATATCAAATGCCAATTTTAGGTGAAGCCAATGAGCAACATTTGCTCTTTTCTGTACACCATTTATAGAACTTAGTAAGCACTGACATGAATTGTGTACTTGTCTTATCATATATACAAGATTGGATGTGTCTGGCAGCAGAAATCAATGGTATCTTGGTATTATTGCAAGCATCTATCATAATGTTTTGCATATACAAGATGCTCAACAAATATTTGTTGAACGAATGAATGCAAGGTATGTCATTTATTGACATACCTTTATTGTTGCAATGCTCTGAGGATTCTTTACGTCTAAGAGAGAGAAATTCAGGATTGCTTCTCTACAGTAAGACAGGTAAGGACCCATAATTCATTGAAGAAACAGTAACAAAGTGGGTAAATCTGGAGGAGCACACAGGATGCCCAGTTCTTTAGTCTACCTCTAGCTCTTACATCAGAAGAGCTTGAAACCTGTAGTTTATAGGAGCCTGCTAATGACGTACCTGCTGTTATGCCTACATGAGCTCTTCCCTTTTAGTGACTCGGTCACTATCAAATAACATCAGTTCAACATTTGTTATGTTAAGGTACAACTTACATTCAGGGCACTCTATTTTCTGAAATTCCATGGATATTTTTGCTGTGTTACCCACCCACAACAACAAAAAAATGCAAGTCTTGTAGGGCGCTCTAAAGGAATTAAACCCAAGGTGGTACTCTTTAGAATGGATTAAGGATGCCAAAGCAAGAAAATAAATTATTCTGGTATAGTGTTTTGCAGTACACATTTAACTTTTTCTTATATCTCAATGTATCCTAAAAATGATACTAGACATTACTAATATACCCATTGTTCCATAAAATAATACTGATAGGGACTGGGGATCAGAGTAATTATGAAAATTGCCCAGGGGCACATAGTTAGTAAATGATGGTATCAACATATCTCTATATAATGTCATATCAGATAATGGGACAAAAAACTGTTTGCGGGTTAAGGACCCCCAAGCAAATGTTCAAATGTTTGAAACCCTTTTGTTCAAATATTTTTCTTCATTTCAATTACTGTAAATTTCTTCATCTCAAGTTTTCTCATGAATACTTGAAATAGTAAAATTTACTGTAAAGAGTTGTGAGGATAAAATGACATTGCACATGTGGGTACCCGCACTGCAAGGTGTTGCCCAGAGTAGACGCTAAATGAAGATCAGTTTCCTCATATTCTACATCCCTTCTCTTCATGGAAAAACATTCATTATACATAATGAATACATAACATAAACAATACACACACACACACAAATATATTGATGTACTAATGATGCAGGTATTGGGCTCTTGCTTATGTTAGAGAAGAGCAGGCACAAGGAACATCAACATATAAATCTGATAAGCATTCAGTTAAATATAGCTGTACCTATTACTAACGCCATTTAGCTGAGGCCTCCAGGATATCACAAGAAGACTCAAGCAATGTGTACCAAGAGTACCAGGTGACAAAGCTGGGGAAGTGGGGATTGGGGTTGGGGGGACTCCTCAAACACATCAGGTACAAATCATCAAAGGGTATTGTTCCCTGACCTAAAATACTGAGATAATTTCATCCTGTCAGTACAGGCCCTCAGAGACTGTATCACGTTCTTTTCATATTTCTATCCTTGGTAGTAAAATAGTTCTATATTGGCTTGTAGAGAAACCAATCTTCTATTTCAAAGATTCTGCTCCTGGACAGAGGGAGACTCAATCCATGTGGGCGTTTTCGTTAAACATTAAAATAGAAGAAAGTGCTGTGATTTCCGTTGAATTTCTAGCTAAAGGGCATTGGAAATCAGATCCAGCAGATAATTAAAATTTCCATTAAAATAGCCATTGGAGCCACTAGATATGTTGGTAGATGAAAAACACAGTGAGAAGATTGAGGCTAAATGCAACCATGTTTTCTAAACCAGTTTTTACCAGAAAATATATCCCCAAATTACCTTCCAAGTACTCATACTTAGGAAAACTTTACATTTATTCTGATGCTATTGCTCATGTAAAGCAGTTTAGAAACTCCTCTCTGGAAATTGATATGAGAACCAATGGAAGAAGCAGAACCACATCCACGTCCACGTCTTAATCATTATGTCCCTTTTTTTCCCAAGAATAGTAGTTTTCAGTTGGGACGTGAGTAACCATGAAATACATAGCCTATAATAACTATGAAAAATGTCATTTGTTCAACTTTCTTTAAGTGGTTTTATTTGCTTTTGTCACAGAAGGATGTATAATTTTAACTGAGCCCAATGTATTTATCTGTATTAAGAATACTTTAAACATCAAATAAGCTTTCAGTTTGACTCAGTTTATTTATTTATTGAAATGAAGAAAATGGGCTTGATTTTCTAAAATGAAGATATTTTGGTGGGAAGTCACTTTCTACCAGGATTCAACAATAAAACAAAGTACAAATTTGGGTGCATTGACATTTTCCATTTTGTACTACTTTTAAACTCTTTCTGCCCCAAACCATATAGGTTATAGGATTTTTTACATTCTTTTACAACATACTTGCTTTTAAGTTTCTTTTTTCGACAATTTCCTAAAAGAATAGAATTTCCTCTCAAAGAGAGCTAACTTGTCATTGTTTCAAAGAAGTATTCTACAACTTTTGAAGACAAATCCAAGAGAGGCATTCTAAGAATGTTTAGGCAGAGGTGGTTATAATTGGAATACGTGAATGACCTTCAAAAGTATCTGTTTGGGTTGGATAATTTAAGAAGGAGAGATCCTATTAAAATTCAGTCACTCTGCTCTGTAGAAATGATGGAAGGCCTTGCCAGGAACATCCAGTTTTATGAGAGGTGGGAGCACCACTTCCGGGCTATAATGAAGAGTTCTGAGGCAGCCTCACACAACAAGGAAGAAGAGAGTCTGTATACACGATCATCACCTTCCAGGGATATATAAGGGATCAAGCCAAACGAGGGGCACAGCGAAACTTGAGACACTCGCTTCTTTCCAATCAACCCCAGCCTGCTCTCGGCACCTCACCATGTCTTGCCACAACTACTGCTCTGGAAGCGACAGCTTGGGATCCCTCAGAAATCTGTGTCATATTCCTCTCACCTCCTCCATTTCCCTCTGCTCTACAAATGTGAGCTCTGGAGATGTCCTCTGCTTGCCCAGCAGCCATCAAGACCACACCTGGCTCCTGGACAACTGTCAAGAGACCTGCAGTGAACCAACCAGCTGCCAGCCAGCCAACTGTGAGCCCAGCAACTTGGAAACTTCTCACTGCCCCTCCACTGCTTACTACGTGTCCGGACCCTGCCAAGGAACCACTTTTCTTCCGGCTGCTTCTTACGTCTCTAGCTCCTACCTCCCAGCATCTTGTAGACCTCCGAGGTATGTGTCCAGCAGCTGCCGACCCCTGCGCCTCCTCCCTTACGGATGCCGCCCCTTGGGTTGTTTGCCCTGTGGTCCTCAACCCCTTAGCGTCGTGTCCAGCTGCCTCAGACCTCTGCATCCTCTCTCCATTGGATACCGACCTCTGACCCATGTGTTCAGCACTTGTCATCCATCTTGCTCTCCACTGGGAGGCCAGTACCCTCCTTGTTCCAGTTTATAATCATGCTGAAGATCCAAGGCAAAAATTCCAACTCCATGGACTTTTGCTTCTTTCCTAGTAGTGACTGCATTTTCTTGGTTTTACTGTGCCTGATCTAATGCAAGCTGCTCTTTTCACATTTTTAACTCTTTTTTTCATCTCTCTCTGACATCAAATTATTTGGTTTACAATGTTATTCATATTGCTTGGGTGTGGGAAGAATTTCTTTGGTTTATGCTGTAATAAATGAGATCAAATCAGAATTAAGATTCTGGTTCTTCAATTTGTCTTTTATTTCTTCATTTTAACGGAGAAATGACCAACCTCAACTTCTTGCAAAATAAGTAACTAGGACTTGGGACACTCAAACATATGTTCTTATCTGACAATAGGGGTATGGCTTGATGGCTTATTCTTTGAGCTGCTTTCTAGATCTCGCCTCCTACGTACTTGAGAGACCCCAAATGTTCTTGGTGGAAGTTATTTTGAAAAGGCGAGATTAGGAATGATCTCCTTATCTCTGTCTTCCAGTGAACATACTTCCACCAGAATGTCCTTTCTAATCACAAACTGAGCCATATTTCAGGCCTGCTTAAGCGTTTGATGGCTTCCTATGATCTTTTCCCACAAAATAAAAAAAACAAACCCCTTACCATGACATCAGCTTCCTTCATTGTCTTTCTTCCTGCCACCTCTCTGGCTTCATTCTCCTCTCTGTATTGCAAATGCTAAGCTCCTGCAATTCTGACTTACATGCATGTCCTCAAACATGCTGCTTTTTACAAGGATCCACCCTTTTGTATGTCATTATTAAGACCAGGATGCCCTTCTGATCTATCGTACCTTGAAAACTCACACTCACTTTTAAAAACACAGTCCAGTTTCATTTATTAAACTGTTGATTTATTCAGCAAAATTTTTATTACTTACCATGTCCCAAATCGTCCTTTGCCAGGCACAAGAGATACAGAGGTGAACAAGACAACCCTGAACTATCTCAGTATTTACCAGAAGTCATGTACTATGGGACATATCTCTATCAAAGAAACCTTTTTCCCTCATTCAACATAAAATGTGTAGGGGTATATATTTCACAAATTAAAATAAAACTAAGCTATGAAGGCATGAATGTTCACCTTTTTGAGGAACCGGAATATCTAGAAACTGTGTCAGAGTGCAAGAAAGACAATGATCTCTAGGAGCTAACTAGTAACTTCTCTTTAGAGGTGTTCTCTTTAGACGGGTTCTCGGAAGCCATCTTTCGTTATGGACTTGCTGACACTGGAGCTGAATGCCGGTTGCTCCTATCATCATGTTCATGCTGCTGTTTTAAAATCCATTCTAGTTCATTCTTTTGCTTTACTTGCCTGGCTCTCCTAGATATTTTGAGAAATCTGCATCGTTTATTTTTCGAAGATTTTCTCAGGCCCTCTCCTTGCTCCTTACCCTAATAAGTAAATCACACATTGACTTAGCCTGCCTTTTATCTCAGACATACTTCTATTGTTCGTCTTGTTGGATTGTTTATTTTTAAAATAATTTTAAACGAGATTTTAGTTGAAATGTAACACACATGCTAATTTGTGCACAAATCATTACTCCACAGATGTGGCCGTTACGGTGACTTCTAACCTTTTTATTAGTTTTGTCCGTTCTTGAGCTTTAAAATAAAATTTTATATTATCTACCTATTTGTCTCTGGCTTCTTTTATTAAATATTGTGTTTGTGATATTCTTCCATGTGTTATATATATGAGTAGTCTATTTATTTTCCTTGATGTGTAATATTCAAGCTACTAAAACACCAAAATTTATTTATCCATTCTGCTATTGATGATCATATGGGTTGTTTCCAGTCTGGATTTATTAGAAATAATGCATAGAATACTCTTTTAATCTTCTTCATATCTTGTGATATACATATGGAAATATTCCTATTGGGTAATATATTCAGGTGTGAAAGTGATAAATCGTATGGGCTGTGCCTGTTCAGCTTTATTCTACACCACGACAAAGTTATGCCCTACAGTTATACCACTATTGATTTCTACTATTAGAGCATGAAAATTCCGGTTGCTCTATGGCCACATCAGTATTTGCGATTGTCAGTCTTTTTCAATTTAGCCATTCTAGTGAATATGTAGTTATAACAGATGTTAATTTTATTTTGAATTTCTTTGATGACTCATCAAATTGAGAACTTTTTTTTAATGCTTCTTGGCCAATTGAATATCCTTTTATTGCAAAGTAACCATTCATACCATTCATGCCCATTGCTCATAATTTTGTGTGTGTGTGTAAGATTGTCCCTGAGCTAACATCTGTGCCAATCTTCCTCTATTTTATATGTGGGAGGCACCTAGGATCTGAACCCACGAACCCTGGGCAGCAGAAGTGGAGCACACCAACTTAACCACTATGCCACCGGGCCGGCCCCCTTTATCTTATTTTTAATTCGCATGTTTGCTTTTAGAACGAAAAGAGTTCTTTATGTAATCTATATATTAGCTCTTTGTTGGGTATATATATTTTGAATATCTTCTTTCAAATCACTGCCTGTGTTTTCACTTTTTTAATGGTGTCTTTAGATTAATAGAAGTGCCCTATTTTTAATTTAGTTTTATAAATTTAGTTAAATTTATCAATCTTTTGTTTATAGTATTTTTTTGTCCTTTTTAAGAAATCTTTAATAGCCCAAATTAATGAAGATACTATATGAGAGTATATATATACTACTATACTATATAACTTTAAAGACTTTTTTGTTTTACCTCAACATTTAAATATGTCATCAATGTAAAATTGGTGTGTGTGTGTGTGTGTGTGTGTGCTACTAGAAGCCAAAATTCCAGTTAAACCAGCACCATTTCCTAAAAAGACCCTCCTTTTCCAACTGAATTGCAAATCAATGCCCTTTTTTTCATAAATCAAGTATCCATATGTGTGTGTCTATACCTAGACTCTTTGTTCTGTTCACTATTTGTCAGTTCTTATATCAATACCATGCTTAATTTTTCATTCTATTATTTGCATTTCTGAACTCTTCTCTAGACTTTGAGCTCTTCAAAGGCTACCTTTGTGTCAATATATGACTAGGCACTCTGTAAATGTTCATTGATTTGAATTTAAGTAAATTATGTTTTGGTCAGATACTTGTGGAAGCTAGGGAAAGAAGTATTTCGATTTAGGATAGTACTGATGAGAAATTCAACACGTTGGATTTTTTTCCTTTGGAGTTTTATTCTGTGCTGTCTTTCTTAAGGTTGGCTGGAAACAAGTGTTCACTTCTCATCACCTCATAGTTCAGAATTCTAAGAGCTGGAATTTAAGGGAAATTCTATATCTGATACCCTATGACCGGATAGGACCTGCTACTATTTATACATTAGCCCACACGTGATAATTTTGTGTTTCAAGCTTTGGGTCATGTTTTTTATTTAATTAATTTAATTACCTTAATATCTGGCGGGTAGTTATCATTGTTCCTAATTTAGCCAAGATAGTACAGATTATAAATTACTGATCCAGGATTTATCTCTAAGTTTTCTCAAAGCCCATGTTTCTCTAGTAAACTACATTATGATTATAGTACAAAAATTTGTTTATTTGCATTAATTAATACAAGGTCAATATTTGATGATATGTATTGTCTTCTAGCTTCACAGGTATATTTCCTATGGCTAAAATAAGTGGAGAATAGGTATTTAAGCTCTTTTTTCACAGAAATTGGATATTCTTTATCAATATTGAAGCACCAAGGTGTTGACGGTGATTAACCCACTGGGTATAGTCATCTTTGAACTGGATGTCATAAGAACTGACTTCCTTTTATCAGATCATGATCTCAAATAATATATTGCCCTTCCTAAGTGAACGTTAATCAAGAAGGCACATTAGGTCTCCATCACAACTAATTATGACGCATTGTCCTTAAAGTTCAAACTCAGACAGAATTATCTTGTTCCTTATCTTGCCTGAAATAGATTAAGGAAAAATAAATATTTAAACTTGAATAATGATTTGATTAGTCTTTAAATCAGGCACACATAAAGGAAAAATGCAAGGTTAGTCTAACAGAGTGTTCAGATATTTGAGGGTAGAATTTGGAACCTGGGTCTTTTCTCAAAGCTTAATTCTGAATAATCTCTTCTCAATATGATCAGTAGTTTCTTCACTCTCCACTGAGACACAATTTTTCTCAGGGAAATTTTCTAGAAATTGGAGAAGGTAAAGGCATTGAGAGTGACTTCTAAGGAATATATGGTCTTCTGGTTTCAGCTGCAACATGTAAAGAGCTTAGAAGTCATCACTTCTGTCTTACAACAAGAATAATCTGGATAACTTGAAAATAAACAACTTTTCATGGACTCATCAGAGAGCTGAATTTTTAGGGCAAACTGTCACCTCAAAACTTGGAGAAACAGGCGAATCCAGAGAATCACAGCCAAAGCCTGCTCACCTGGAGCAGAAGGTTATGCTGCCAGGTTCCTGGTAGGAACACTTGATAATTTGGAGGAATTCATAGTGGCTGCATGTGAACAAGCATGAGTGTGAGAACCTCCTAGGACCCACAGTCTTAGGGATGCTCCACACTTCATGGGTTTTACCTCCAGGAACCCCACCTGTTTCTCATGGTGAACAACCGAGGAAGATGCACTCATGGCCATGTCAGGGACAGGTGAGGAGTAATCCTAGTGACACACACCCAGAGCCACCTCCTCCATAACAAATTCCTACTCTCCAGGAGAAAAAGCTTTACCAGAGCCTTATCCAACCTGAGGAAAGGACATTTCTCTCTCTCCAGCTCCCACTAGCTTTCCTGACTCACCTAAGTGGGGAGGGGGGCACAGAAACTAAGAGACACTTGGGAAGGTCAAGCTCAAGGTCACAGGCCCACTAACAGGTTGATATTTAATTGTAAGATTATAGACTGCTTCCCCTCTCCCCCGCCTTACCACCACACCCGCAGGGCTCCAGCACAACAACAGTGGATTACAACCGAAAGAGCTACATGATGCAGATTCTTTGTGAGGAGGAGTGCGTAGGAGAGCCAAAAGGAGAGATCAAAAATGATACTAGAGATATCGGAAGCCTCTGGTACCTACAGCTGCAGCATATGTTAATCACAGCCCAAATCTTAGCCAGGTTAATTCGAAACCTCACACTAAAGGCCTATTTACATCAATTCCTATCACCCAATACAACGTCTGACTTCCTCAAAGTTATGTGTCACAGCAAAAGGTAATAAAAAACACAATCACCAAAGAAAAATTAAGCATTAATTAAAATTAGATTCAGATATGACATAGACGTTGGAATTATCAGACAGGGAATTTAAAAATCTTGGATTATTATGTTCAGAGCTCCAATGGGAAAAGTAGACAACATACAAGAACATATGGCTAATGTAAGCAGAGAGATAGAAACTCAGATAAAGAGGAAAAAAATGCTAGAAACCAAAAACCTTGTAACAGAAATGAAGAATGCTTTTGATTATTTCATTAGTAGACTGGACATGGCCAAGGAAGGAATCAGTGAGCTTGAAGATAGGTCAACAGAAACTTCCCAAACTGAAGTGCAAAGAGAAAAAAGAATAGAAAACAGAATAGAGCATCCAAGAACTGCGGGACAATTTCACAAGGTGTAACATAGTTGTAATTGGAATACCAAAAGGAGAAGAAAGAGAGAAATGAGCAGAAGAAATCATTGAAGTAATAATGGCGGAGGACTTTCAAGTTTTCATGACAAACACCAAACCACTGATTTAGGAAGCTCGGAGAACACTGAGCAGAATTAAAAACAAAACAAAACAAAACAAGAAGAACATTGTACTTACTCACATCATATTCAAACTCTAGAAAAACAAAGACAAAGTAAAATTTTGAAAAGCCAGAGAAAAAGCACCTTATCTATAGAGGAAATAAAGTAAGAATTATAGTGGTCTTCTTGTCAGAAATCTTGTAGGCAAGAAGAGAGTGGAGTGAAATAATTAAAGTGTAGAAAGAAAAAATAAAACACTATCCTAGTACCCTATATCCAGTAAAGTTATCCTTCAAAAGCAAAGGAGAAGAAAGATTTTCTCAGACAAACAAAATCTGAAGAATTCACTGCCAGCCGACATTCCCTGCAAGAAACATTAAAAGAAGTTCTTCAGGGAGAAGAAAATTATATATGTCAGAAACCCAGCTCCACATACAGAAAGGAAGAAATGTGAAGAAGAAATAAATAAATGTAAAACAAACTCTTTCATTTTTCTTATTCTTAATTGATCTAAAAGGAATATATAAAGTGGCATGAGTACTTAGTCATGGTTCCTTTCGTCATTTAAATCATTGAATCAGTCTTTTGCTTTGTTTTTTTTTTTTTAATATATTCCCTGAAACGGTTGATAAAATCTACTCAAAAATAAGAATTATTTCAGATTTACAACTCAGTCGATATTTCATTGTATCGTTTGATTGATACATTTGCATCATTTGAAGTTATTTCAGTGTACTTAATTGTTCAGTAAATATTAAGGAATTCCTATTATGTGCCAAGTTCTATTCTGGGTGCTGACGATACAGTGGTAAACAAGACAGGTACTATCCCTTCTTTCATGGAGCTTACACTCAATCTGGGCGAATGACAAGAAATAAACAGTAAATACTGATAAAGAATATGATAATATTAGAATATATAAAGTGGCATAAAAGGAATGAAAATGATACTATAAACAGGGAGATTGCTACTTTCAACAAAGTCAGGGGCATTTTGTCTTTTAAAAAATGATGTATGGATTGTAACTAGAAGGATTAGAAGCATAGAACTCTGATAAACTGAGGGAGGTGTGATCTAGACGTGGAGAACAAGATCAAAGACAGAAACTTATGGATTACTGAGAACAAAAGGCTAGTGTTCCTGGAAGGTAGTGAGTAAGTTAAGAGTCATACCAGAATTTTCCAATATATTCAATATATTAGATACTCTTGCCAACAACAGAGTCGTCACCTCTATCAGGTATGTCTAAAATGTGTTTAACAAGCATTGGCTGTTTTCCAAAAGTCGCGTAAACACAGCCAGATGGGCGTTGAATTAGAGGTAGATATTTCACCTGTACTTATCATGAATCACAGCATCTTGTTGACATAGTAAGGGTCAAAGTGGTTCGTATTACATAAAAAGGACTGATTGTCTCACAAGATGATTTTTAGAAAGATTTCACAGCTATAATTTTTAATGTTTGTTAATTAGCCATCATCTAATGTTTCACTGGAGTAACTCTGGTTCTGACCTAAGATTTCACAAAGTAAATGCCTCTAAGGGAGAGGATCAGAAGGACTAGTAAGAATTTTTGCTGTGTGGAATGTGTCAGCAGCCATGCAGGAATAAGCAAAGATATCCTCTAGATGTTTTCACATCTTCTGTTCCTATTCATGCATTTATTTCACCAGCTGAATAAAAATGCAAACAGCAGAGCTTGAACTTACAGCTAGATCTTTCAGAATTATGATTGATAGAAGAATATATAATGTGTGTAACTTTCAAAGCAACGGAAATGAGAAGCATAGTAAATTTGAGATCGTAGGGAGAACATGTGGAAGTACCCTTCCTAGCCAAGTAAGGAAGTGTGCTTACTTCTCCCTGGCAACGTCAAACATCTTCCAAATTCATCTATTGTGCTTGTTAACCTTCAATACAAAGCTACTCAACCAATAACTTACAAATATCTTGCTCACTTTTTGGAAGTTAACAAATCACAAGAAAAAATTCATATTGAGATATCAAAGTAACTCCAAGTGTAAGCTTCAAAAGAAATATTTAAAAGAAAACATTCTTAATTCTTTCACTTTTCTGACATATCAATCAGAGAAGTACTTAACTATTTTCTTGACCTTGTTCAAGGTCCAAGAACTTTTCTCCTCTCAGGTTATTTGGATATTTCTGTTCCTTTTTACTGATTGCATTACTCTTTTTGTATAGGAAATTGCTCAGCATATTTTAATGTACTTCCTTGGTCAAACAAGCGTGCGTCATAAATGGATATTCATTATTGCTAACATGTTCACCATAATCATTTTTCTATTTTTAATTGGGAATATAGGTGTTCAAAGTTTGGGCTGTGCATTAAAATGGAAGCAGGTTTTTTTTTTCATCTCTTACTTATCTAATTTGTGCTGGGAAATAACTAAAAATGAAAACTAAAGATCTACTTAAAAAATACAACCTGAGGTTATTTATACTCTGAAATATCTAGCAATTGGCTTGATAAGTAGGATTAATTAGGAAAAATCCTGTGGATTAATGGAAGCATCCATGTCCTGTGCATACTCAGATATTTTATATTGTAGAAAGCAGTGACCTTTTCCAAATGTGTAAATGCCCTTTATGTGACATCTGGGCCTCCAGGATGTCACGGGAAGGCAGTTTACTGCACACAAGGAACATATATAATGTGTCATGCATAAAAAATGCTGCTAGTGAGAGTCTATTGGATAAACTAACAAAAATCTTCCAAGTTCATATTCCAACAAGAGTGGACTGAGGAAAAGCACTCTATACAGAAGTCTAGTATCAAACACATCACTCTGATAAAAGTCCCTCATCTGAATCCAGCTACAAACTGGACATTTGTTATATAGATCTTTCAATCAGGTGCTGAAATTTTTTCAGTATTAGAAAACTAATCCAAACATACTTTCTAAAGCAATTTAACCTAATCATAGGATCATTGAACTCCATGGTCCCTCAAAAAATGTGTTTAATCCTACTTAATAAATTCTTTAAAGTCTCATGCTAGATTCATCTAAATATGAAGGTAAAAATAAACACCATATCATTATTTAATCTTTATTGCAGAACACACAGTAGTGTCAAGCTTTTTAAATTATACCTGTGGATGAATGCAATATTGAATATAGTATGTTTTGCTTTCTTAATTACAGCCATACGGGCCAGCTCTATCACACTGTGTATGTCAAATTATTTAGCAAAATGTAACATGTCCCCCTTTTTACTTTTTCTTTCTTTTTTTTTTTTTGGTGAGGAAGATTGGCCCTAAGCTAACATCTGTGCCCATCTTCCTCAATTTTATGTGGGACGCCTGCCACAGTATGTCTTGATAAGTGGTGTATAGGTCTGCGCCTGGGCTCCAGGTCTGCAAACCCCGGGCTGCTGAAGCAGAGCACTGGAACTTAACTGCTACGCCACCGGGCCAGCCCCTAACATGCCCCTTTTTAAAAGAAATTTTTACATTCAAATGATTCTAGAAAATAGGCCTACGTGAAAATTTAGAGCAATAGAAAATTCAGTTCTAGGAGCTCATACTTCCTTATGCACAAGTCTCTGTTATCATTTTTGTTTCTTTGTTTTGTTTTTGTGAGGAAGACTAGACCTGAGCTAACATCCGTTGCCAATCCTCCCCTTTTTTGCTGAGGGAGATTGGCCCTGGGCTAACATCTGTGCCCATCATTCTCTGCTTGATATGGGATGCTGCCACAGCATGGCTTGATAAGCAGTGAGTCGGTGCGTGCCTGAGATCCGAACCTGCGAACCTTGGGCCACTGAAGCGGAGCACATGAACTTAACCTCTACACCACCCGGCCAGCCCCTCTGTTAACATTTTTGATACATCTGCTTGAGTCTAATCAGCTGAATATAAACATGAACTTGTAAAGTTTCCTAACTCACAGTGAGTACTAGATCACAGGTGTCTTAGCTTTATATTTTCTCTACTATGGTCTTATTTTCTCATCCAAAGTCCAAAGACACTACTATTCTCTGAAAAAAAAATATCTAAAAATAAATTTTATTCTTTGACTATTCACATCTTTTGGCAATTATTTAGAAATTAAAGGAAGGATTGTAAGAATTGTAATATAGGGCATACTTAAGTGAGCAGAATCAAACGCAGACTAGGTTTTCTTCTGAATTCAAACCAGAGCTTTACTGAAAAGGTTAAAATCTATTTATTTCCATGATCCAAAGAAATGGAATTTACTTATCAAGGAATTGTGGATAGAACATTCAGAGGAGGAATTTAGCGTTGTTTAGGCACTTAAGGTCCGTGGTTTCAGAGGCCAATTGACAGGACACAAAAAAAACAATATTTTGTTGTCTCTCCACTTTTCTATTCTTCTTAATTCCACACGCAAGTACAAACCACCTCTGGTTCCTAATATAAACACACCTTTGTCAGATCTAACTACACAATGGAAAAGACAGAACAAATGAGAAAATGTTATGTGGCCCACACAACATGTTACCTGTTCCTGTTGGAGCTAACAGCAGTGGTATTGATGAGCCTTCATTCTCCATTAAAATAGAACGTCACTTTCCATTTGCTTTATGAAATTCTCATTGGTTAATAAATATCTGGTATTGTCAAGTCAGCATGAGCTGCATCTCTGGAGGTGATGATGGTCTGCAAGATATATCTGTAATACAAACATGAGTTGATTACAGAACTTTCTCGACTGCAGGGTGAAAAGATTTCTATATTTTAAAGCATACTTGACATCTTGTTTCTTGTAGAGAAACTTATTCTCTATTAATCTATTTATTATTAGGATGAAACAGTGCAGTAACACAACATTTCTATTTCCTTTCCAGTAGTGCGGGGATAGGGTAGAATAGAAGAAGAAAAAGAAAGACAGCCGAGAGGGAGGCATTGAAAGGGAAAAAAAATTGCCCAGTGTTGGAATCTGAAACCATGTTGATGAGAGTACAATTTAATATCATCGTTTAAAATTGTATCTCTAAATGCATTCATTCAACATTATTTATTCAATAAATGTTTTTGAGTTGTTATTATATGCTGGGAATTATTCTAGGTGTTGACTACAATGTATTTGTGGGATACCCATACTACTGATTCTTCTATATCTCTAAATAGTCAGTTTAGTTACCATGTTAATGATTTGGCCTCTAGAAACAGAACGCTAATGAAGCTTTAATCCAATGTGTTACTCTACAACCTGTCCATCAAATGTCAAAGCAATATGATATATGTGTGGGGTTGGCAGACATTTTCCTGAAAACATAAAATTTGCCGAGAGTTGCATGAGAGTTTTCACTGGCAATGAACTCTTTTCAATGGAAAAGAATTTCTGTCTTAAGATCTCCTAGAATACAATGGGTTTGTTTTTATTTTATGTAAGCATAGCTAATCAGAGGCTTTGAGAATTGATGGGTGCCCAAGAGATTTTCTTGTCCAGTGGATCCCTAATTTAGCTTGGCAGAGGCATCTGCAAAGTATAGCAGGCTCTTGGATTCAATTACAACTCTCTGAATATGCGCCTGTAAGTGATAGGTCCAGGAATCTGCTTTATCTTTTTTCCTAAAACCCCCTCATATTTTTCAAAGCAAACTTTTGTTTGGCAATAAAGAATCAATCTAAACTGCTTTTCTAGATGCTCATTTTCTTCTGGGTTCTTAGAAGAGGGTCTCAACTAATAAGATGTTTAACAAATGATGTTAAAAGTAACAATCAAGAGCCAAAAACTAGAAAGTAAAATAATCAATGAAAATACACCAAAATAAGAAACCTCATCAGTCATCCAAAAATACATATTAGATCAATACTAAGATACCATTTTCCATATCAATTTTGGCAAAAATAAGTAATGGTAGCAGTATCCAATGGTATTGAGAGTTTGGTGACTAAGACACACATGCACTGTATTAGAATTGTGGATTTGGAAACATGAATCAAAAGCCCTTAAAACATATTGTGATTTGAGTAGGTTAGAATTTTTTATGAAATCATAAATTAAACAGAAATAAAGCAGAAAGATGAGCAGCCTACCAGTAAATCCTAGTGAATTCACCGGTTGTCATGGGGGTCTATGGAAACATTTGCAAAATCTCTCAGGCCTTTGGAAAATGCTTTACCTCAGATACTGAGCGTTCCAATTAATTTCAATTTTACACACCAGTATTTTTTTAATGGGGGAATTTACATGTGGATATAATCTGGAAATAATTTTAGAATGAATGCAATACTTTATTTTGAAGAGTGTAGTTTATAAAATCCCACCACATTGTGTATGTTTTTCTCATTTTGCTGATAACCAGAATTGTGAAAACATCAAGGAGGAGGAGTCATACTTGCTTTGTGAGCTACTAGCCTATTCTTTGGTATGTTGTATCTACCACTTATGGATAAAAACATTTATTATCTTCTTCCTCCTCTCTTGCACCATATCCTGGAGAATGAATTCCGTTTCAGGTAGTTATGCCCCTGACACTCTGCTGGAAGTAATAAGAAGAATGAGGGTAAATATCTGGGACAGGAGTGTTTGAAAAATACAAGTAAAACTTTATGAGAAGGTTGCAGGGTATTTTCATTGGCATCTGAACAACTATTAATGGAATGCTCTCAAGCAAAAAATCTCAGCAAGACAGAAGTGAGTGTGTGTATGGAACTGCCAGGGTGCAGTGAGGATATACAGAAAATTTACCTAGAAGGAGACAATCAGATTTGAGAAAGTCTCTATAACTCTTCTGAAACTCACTCTGTTAATTTCATGTCTTTCAACAACTGTGACTCTAGTAATGATAACTCCTGCTCTTTTGGGAGTCATTGCTGTATTCCTTTTTCCTTATCTGTAGTTCTCTGTTCTGGAAGAGTGCTCTATGGAGGTGCCCTCTGCTTAATCAGTAGTTGCCAGTCTGGCTCCTGGACTACTGCCAAGAGCACTGTGGTGAGCCCACCAGCTGCCAACCAGCCAACTGTGGGCCCAGCAACTGTGAAACCTCTTGATGCCCTTCTACTGATTGCCGTGTGTCCAGACCTTGCAGAAACTGATTTTGTTCCTGCTACTTTCTGTGTCTGCAATTCAGGGCATTCACCAACATATACCAGATGTCTAAGGTTCCCAATTAACAGTTGCCACCCGTGAACCACCTCTCCTGTGTCTTCTAGTCCTTCAACTATACGTCTGATAGTGGCTTTCCTTTGATCTATGACTCCTGTTGTGGCATATATTGACTAGGTGCATAGCAGCAGCCAACCACTAACCTTATTGTCCAGTAACTTTAGTCCTCTGACCTATGTATCTGGTAATTTCTAAAGCTTGTGCCCTCTCTGGGGCACTGGGCATCATATATTTTCCAGTCAGTTTGGTTAAGCAGAATCAACATTAGAATTGGGATTTCTTGCTAAAAATGTCTCTCCATCTATCACTTCTTATAAAACTCTTTCAAGATAGATAGAGAGATAGATAGGTGAGATAGATAGATAGATAGATAGATAGATAGATAGATAGATAAGCTAGATGATATTTAGATACAGACAGATAGATAGGTAGGTAGGTAGATAGATAGATACATACATACATACATACATACATACACACATACATATATAGATACATAGATAGATACATAGATAGATAGTTAGATAGATACAGAGGGTTTTTTTGTATCAGTTGTTTCCAGATGCTCCTGGACAGCACAGTCTCTAACTCAGTTTTGTTTGCATGACTTCCAGCATGTAAGAAAAGACTTGTTTTAATTCCTAGTAAATGTGCTTTCTCAGATACTGTAAATATGGGTTTTGTTAACATTCATTTATTTATTGTAGTGAATTTATGATGTTTTTAATTAATGAGAGAGCTCTATCTACTTGATAAAGAGTGGCAAATATAACCTGAGTGATTTTGTGACTTCTTCATTGATTCATTCAGTAACTATTCGTTGACTTTCGAAATTGTGCTAGGTACTGTGTTGTATCATTTTCTTTGGATTCTTCTGGATGTTGATCATCTTAAGTTTTTTTTTTTTTATTATATATGAACTACTCTGATTAAAACCACTCTCAAACCCTGATTCTGAGATTCTCAAGGACATGGGACTAAAAGGGGTTAAACCTCATTCAATGGTGGTTCACTCCTGGTGAGGAAGACAGTACTTGGGGTTTATTCCACCTTTTATCATGGCTCTCAGAGATGGCAGGTAATTAAAATGGTGTAATCTTGTTGATGAGTTTCCAAGAGGCCGCTGTAATTAAAAGCATAAAAACTGCTAAACATGGTGTGACGTAGGCGTGGAAGAGTTGTCAGTGGTTGTTGAGTAAAATATATGTGTAAATCCATCAGAATAAGTTAGTGTGTGTTGAAATTCCATCAACTCTTCTGCAACTGGGAAAAATATGCTAATGTTATATACAAAGTGGTATTTTAGAATTAATTAATTGTACCAGTTACTGAAAAGTATGCATTCTGGGGGTTGAAATAGAAATATAATTTGACAGAGGAGTATATATTGCTTACCAAGGGTTAAATTTTTCTCAGTGCTTTATTCACTAGTACAGGTAAACTAATCATATGAGTTGCTACAAGGTGATATCATAAGAGGCCCATTTAAACTTTCTGGCAATGTATTGGTTTTCTATAATTAGTTAAAAAGAAGGGAATCGTGTGTTTTTTAAAGTAATAGCTTCCCAAACTCTTGAAGACATTAAAATACACCTACCAATGGTGTGGTTACATCTATTGTCCACTCATCACAAATAGAACCCCTGAATTGTCACAAAGATTGAATTCTTCTTTGCTTGGATCCTGCCTGGTGGTATGTTGGGAGCTTAATAATAAGGATTCTCACCATGAAGCTCACTGGATTTGCTTCATTTCCTGAGAAATAAAGTATAAGAAAAGCTACAATCAATTACCCAGTTCTTATTATTAGAAGGTGAATAGAGTAATATATGGGGGTTCACTTAGGAAAGTATATTAACATCATTGTTTTTCAGGCTACAATGGTGCTATTTAGCATTCAAAAGCAGTGTGGTAACATATTTTTTTGCTCTCTGACCATAGAAAAAGGAAAAATAAATTCTCATTTTTAACAATGGATTAGTTGTTCTTAAGGGAAATACCAAGAAATGCTGGGTAAGATGTCACAAGAGCTGGCTTATACACTCAGCTCTGCTTCTTAATAATTCTGTGACATGGATAAATTGAGTACATTTTTTAATTTATCTTCTCATTGGGAAAACAAACCTGCCTTCTTGCCTTGGAAAGCTGCTACAAAAATTAAATGAGGCAAATATGAGAAAGTGCTTTGTAATGGCACCTGCATGGTACCAAAATGTAAATTATTAAATGGCAGCTTATTTGACAAAAGAAGTTAAGTCCCAATAGCCTATGGCATAAACTGATGAAAATGTGAAATAAACAAATTTATTTGATTTTTCAGTAGTAAAAATTTTAACCCATGGTTTGCGTTTTAAATAAATCTTTTCTTTTAGAATTGTTTTAGGTTTACAGGAAAGTTATAAAGGTAATAAACAGAGTTCTATATACGCCATACCTAGTTCCCCCATTAATAACAGCTTACATTAATATTCACATTTGTCACAAATAATGAACAAATGTTGACTTATTATTGTGAATTAAAGTCCATATTTTGTTCATATTTCCTTAGCTTTACCTAACGCTCTATTTACATTCCAGGATCCCATTCAGGGTATCACCTTATATTTAGACATCATGTCTCCTTAGGCAACTCTCAGCTGTGATAGTTTCTCAAATTTTCCTTGTTTTTGATGCCCTTGAGAGTTTTGAGGTGTAGTGGTCAGGAATTTTGTAGAAGTTCCTCAATTTGGATTTGCCTGATACTTTTCTCAGAATTAGAGTGGGATTATGGGTTTTATGGAGAAACACCACAGAGGTAAATTTCCATATTGAGAGTACATACAATCAGCATGACTTATCATTATTGATGTTACCCTTGATCACTTGGCTGAGATAGTGTTTGTCAGCATTTGCCACTGTAAAGTACTTAGTTTCCCCCCATCTATGCTGTGCTGTTTGAAAGGAAGTCACTGTGTGTAGCCCACACTTAACTGCAAGTTATGCTTTACTTCTTTAAGGGAGAAGCACCTGTGTATATTATTTAGAATCCTTCTGCATAGAAGATTTGTCTATTTTCCCCTACTTATTATTTATAAAATGATTTATTTATATCAGCGTGGACACATGGCTATATATTTTATACTTTAGGATAAATAACACAAATATTATGTTATTTATATTGTTGCTTGAATTATTCCAGCTTTGGCCATGAAGAGCTCTTTCAGTTGGCCCCTGTGTCTCTTTGACATACCCTCATAGTTGTTTCATTTACTTTGAGCATTCCTTGCTCTCTGGCATGAGAAGATGCTCCAGTTTCATCTCATGTATTCTCCAGGAGGAATATATATATTCCACAGGAGCATGTCATATTTTAATCTTGCAGATGCACTGGCATTTGGTCTTAGGAAGTGTTGCTTAGGGAAGACTCATCAAGTCTTATATCCTAGTTGCTTATCAGTTTTTGATGCTTGATATGATTTCATGCTTGACATATGGAATAGGAATCTTTATAAAAAAGGAAGAGAAAAATCTCAAGGACATAGATGACCACACAGTGCATATGTAGAATTATACAATGGCAATATCATTCTGGATTGTATTAACAAGGAATTCAATGTTTGTAGGCTGAGAAGTTACATTCCTTTCAGATTCTGCCTTCAAGAGACCCTTGGTAGAGTATTGCTACTTGTTTTACTTGGAAAAAAAGCCAACAAACTGCTTGAGAGTAATCTATATGTATGTATATTTCATGTATAAAAGTCAAAGAAGCTTTTTTTGGCCTAAAGTAGAACCTGATTTATTTCTTTTTCACGAAAGATATCCTGAGAAATTGTTCTTTATGCTCAAAGTAAAACAGGAATGGTGATTGTTGGGCACAAAAAAGATCTTTACAGTAAGGAGAAATATCACTATAATAGGCTACAAAGTATGAGGTCTATATTTAAATGTATTCAAAAAGAAGGTAAATTGATTTTCTTTATGTATTAGATATGTATCTATATGAAATCAGGGTTCAAATAAGATGATTTGGACTTCTGCTTCCAGCTAAGATGGGGTAACAGGGACAGGATTTATTCTTCCATCTAAAATAATCATAATACTAGGCAAAATAATGGAAATGTGGGTTTTTTAGGACATTGGACAATAAATGTCTGATGGACAAAAGAAGGACAGTGATCTCTGAAAGACAGAGAGGGGACAGTTAAACAGAAAGAGTTCCAGAGATCTGCAGAGGGTCCCCCAAAGCCATTACAGAATCTCACCGATCAGTGCAAGCACGGAAGAAAACTGCATGGGACTGGAGAAAGAGCCACCTGAAAGAAGTGGAGGAGACGGGCTGGCCTGGTGGCGCAGCGGTTAAGTGCGCGCGCTCTGCTTCAGTGGCACAGGGTTTGCCGGTTTGGATCCCGGGTGGGGACCTGAGCACCACTTGTCAAGCCATGCTGTGGCAGCATCCCACATAAAGTAGAGGAAGATGGGCACAGATGTTAGCCCAGGGCCAATCTTCCTCAGCAAAAAGAGGAGAATTGGCAAGAGATGTTAGCTCAGGGCTAATTTTCCTCACCAAAAAAAAAAAAAAAAACAAAACCGGAAGATAAATATTCTGAGCTCACAGAGGGCTGGGGATAGTTCAAGTTTACACTAGACAGAGTAGGAAACTGGGGGAGAATTCAGAAGGGTTTTCCCGTGGTGCTGGGACAATAGTAGCCCTAGATGAAGTGCTGCTTTAGTCACACTTAATAGTGCTTAAAAGCAAGACTTAAAAGGATCAAATTATTTCCAAGTAACTAAACTGTGGCGCAGAACATAGCCCAAGAATATTTATAGGAATACAAAAATACACAACACACAAAAAGTTAAATCATAATTTCTGGCATACAACAAAAATTACCAGCCGTGCCAGAAGCAGGAAAATAAGACCTATAATAAAAAAGAAAAATAAGTCAATCAAAACTAACCCAGCAATGGCACAGATGATAGAATTATTAGACAAGGATATTAAACCAGTTAGTATACCTATATTCCATATGTTTAAGAAGCTAGAGGAAAAACTGTTCCTTGTTCAATGGAGAAATGGAAGATATAAATAAAACCCAAATGAAACTTACAGACATGAAAGCTATAATGACTGAAATGGAAAACACATTGAGTGGCATTAACAGATTAGACACTGTAGAAGAACCCATTCATAAATTTCAAGACATAGCAATAGAAACTATCCAGAATGAAACAGAGAAAAAAAGGACTGAATGAAATGAACAAACAAGGTGATTTATTGGGTTCTCTCTCAGCTTTACAAATTCATGGTGTGAAATACAGATCGAGCTACAGTAGAAGACAGAATTTTGTCCTCTCTCATATTTGGCCATAATTGACTCTAAGCCTTGCCATTTCCATGGCCTATGAAAATCCTGCACCATCCTGCTACTTCTATTAATTCCCTGGGGATTATCGTCCTGTCTGCTTACTGCTCCTGCTGTCACGAGTTCACTCACATCCACCCAGAAGCTATACACAGCCCATCACTACTTTCCAAAAGATGTACATTAATAGTATTACCGTGAAGTTTGGTCAAATCATGGGTCATTTCACAGTATATACATCATTTCCCTTTCCCATACCAGCTTCTCTGCTCTCATTTCCACATTCCTCTCTTAATTGGATCGATTCTGAGAACTCCCAAATCTTCTCATTCTCCAATGAAAAGAAATTCAGCCCTTTCCAAATCTCACTCCCAAACTTAGATCTAAACTAATCAACGTGCTCAAAAGAATAAATTGACCTCCTTGTAAGTAAACTTGCCTTAGAAGGCAGTTAAATAGGTTACAGATAGTGGGGAGTTATCTCTGTTAGAGATAACATTTATATTCTTTTATTACTTGTGATATTTTATCCACACAGAAAATTGTAAATATAGTATATTGGAGGCAAGGCAGCATTATTTATTTCACTAAATATGGACTTGTGTACCCACAGAATAATAAAAAGGAAAAACACTGCTCATTTACAATAAAGTCCAATTAGTTATACTATAGGTATCTGATGGTGGGCACCTACCCATGGAATAATAATCCAGCATATCCTCCACCCATTAGCACAACAGCACAATTCCATTGTTGGCTATTGATAAACTTAAAGGGTAAATCCACTCTGCGGCAACAATCATGAAGACATGAGAACTTTTTTGTGTATCTAGGAACTTAACTGGTTTGAGGGTCACATGTCATTAGGGAATATCACTTTCCAGAATTAGAAAAGATATGTTGCCTGTGTACCTATTTTCTAGATTAAATGGTAAATTGCTTCATCTTTAAAAAAAACTCTGTAAATATCAATGTAAGGAGGGTGGAGTATGTTGTTAGTCACAACTGATACTCTCATACTCAATAAAGAGAATTACAACCGGACTCACTCTATTTTCAGTTTACCCAAAGATCATAAAATGTGTTTATGTGCTACCAATATTATAGAGATTCCATATAAATGTGATCTTTGAATATATATACACAGGAGTAGATGTGTACTCAACACCAGCAAGGATGTTTCGTGATTTCGCAAATGAGGAGAAGACTCTTCTGGTTACTAAATTCTCATAAATCAGACGAGAGATTTTTAGGAAAGCTTAGCTATTTGTGTACTTTTGACTGAGGAGTGCCTCTCCTCTCTAGAGGAAGGTTTGCCTTTTCCACAAGCTGCAGTTTAAAAAGTCAGTGCGTGTCAGCAGTCTAAAAAGCTTGCTCAGTCAAATCCACCTTGACCATGAGTGCTGTGCCTCACGTCTCAGTCAGAGGGACCTCAAACGCACTTCATCCAGCTTGTGCTAGGTGGACAATGATCAGGGCCTTTCACATATTTTTTTTTATTAAATCCTGAAAGATATTAGTGCATTGGTGTTTAATGTGCCCATTTTGCATACGAGGAAAGTGAAACTCAGAAAAGTTACATATGAGACCATTATAACTAGATGGTGCCAAAATCATGAATTCCGGCTGTATTTGCTCTGACTGCATACACCAGCTCTTCTTGCTTCACTGTTCAGAAAGATGATTCTGATATTGAGAACTGGGAGCAAGAACACTATTCTATAGAAGATCTGTTATTTTCCCACCTCAGTATGTACATCCAAAAGCATGTTTCCAGAGACACAGTGATATAAGTAGTCTCCCTAAATGAAACTTCTCAAGGAACTCATGAAAGTCCATTGATCCAAATAGCGTGGTCGAGATTGAGTTACAGAGTTCAGTAACATTATAAGATAAAACTTTTTTTTTTTTTTTTTGAGTAAGATCGGCCCTGAGCTAACATCTGCCAATCCTCCTCTTTTTGCTGAGGAAGACTGGCCCTGGGCTAACATCCATGCCCATCTTCCTCCACTTTAAATGGGACGCCACCACAGCATGGCTTGACAAGCAGTGCATTGGTGCACGCCCAGGATCCGAACCGGTGAACCCCAGGCCACCACAGCGGAGCACACGCACTTAACTGCTTGTGCCAACTGGCCGGTCCCAAAACATCTTTTTTTTTTTTGGCAGACTAGTCTAGGGATTTCCATTTCCTTTCCACGTATAAATACATTATGATTCCAAATAATCACAGACAAATAAAGCTTTAGAAAACAACTCAATACTAATTAGGTTGCCTTTCTCAATTAAAAAGTCAGAAAAATACAAATTATTCTAAAAGCATTTATGGATAGAAGATACTTACTGAAAAATAATAATATGGAAACAGGTTATAAAAAATAAACTCTTTATATGTGCAATAATATGCTGAAATTCGCTTAGATAAACATCCAAGGAGATACGACCTCCTTTTTTTTCTATAGCATCTATCGAAATATGTGTGCTAACACCTTCAGTTTCATGATAATAAAAGACAGAACAGCGACACACAGTCTTGTTGGGTGTGGATCTTAGCAAAGATTGTCAAAGCTTTCCAGGTCACCATTCTTCACTGGGAAAGATACACCTGAATATGCTATGCATGCCAAGTTTCCCAGAAGATTAGCTAGATTTTGAATTTAGGCTGTATCTCCAAAGAATGTGAAATGTTTTAATTCCCAAATTAAGAATTTTCAACATTTATCACTTTGAAAAATATTGTGTTTACATATACATAATTTGGTCTTATGGAAAAAATAGCCATAAATGAATTCTCTCTAATTATGTGAATCCATTTGTTGGATTTTTAATAGCAACTTCAAGGAATTGTCAAGGCTTATAAACAAACATGATTCTAAAACAAGCAGTTGACCTATACTGTGAGAGAGATTGAACAAGGAAAAGAAGAATGACAGTTATCTGAAGGCTGTGATATTGATAATACATATTTTATAGGTTGGAGGGATAACTGCTTGGTAGACATATAAAAACTACCCTAATGAGATATCCTAGAAATGGTTCTGAGATATGAACAAGAGGATGGGCTGTAGAGGGAACCTACACCCAGCAGCCAAGATATATTAATGTTAGGTCCAGCAGGTAACAATCACACTTTAGCAACCTGCTCTTTGCAATTTAAGCAAGACCTGACCTTCTAACTCCACCATGTCTTACAAGAATTGCTGCTCCAGAAACTACAGCTCTCACTCCCTTGGGAATTCCTGCCATGCTCCTGTCACCTCACCGAGAACCCTGTATTCCACTGAGGTGAGCTGTGGAGATGCCCCCTGTTCTCCTAGTAGCAGCCTGGGCAGCAACAAACTCCATGACAGCTGCCATGAGCCTGAGGAGACCTCATGAGCTGCCAACCAACCAGTTGTGGGAGCAGTGACTGAAGCCCTTCTGGCTGTTCTCTGATTGTTTGTGATGTGTTCAGATCCCATCAAGGAAATAGCTGTCTTCCTATCACATCTGGTGGTTCCAGTTCCTGCCATCCTGCATCTTGTAGACAACCTTTGAGCTGCTATCTTCCAAGTTACCGATCCTGTGGCTGTCAACCACTGAACTACCTGACTTATGGCCATCAACCCCTGAGCTACCTTTCCTAAAATCATCAATCCCTGAGACACCTGCTCTATGGATGCCAATCTCTTAGCTACATGTCCAGCTGCTACAGATCCATAAACTATACATATAGTGATTTTCAGCCATACTCTTCTTCTTTGAGAAACTGGTAGTATCTTTATTAAAGATCATGATGAATAGCTGGAAACAACTTCATACTTGCTGTCCTTGAGAGCTCATTCAGCTTCACATCAATGGCTCTTCTTATTCTGTATGGGTTATGTTATCTCGTGTAATTCTAAACTAAATCTCCTCAATGAGACCCTTCTCTTTGTTTTATGCATTCCTATCACTCACTCTTATAAAAAAAATTGATGTGTTTCAACCTGGATGAAATTCTTTTCCCCCATTTTCTTCCTAACTAATATACAGCTTGACATACAAATCGTGTTTTTCGTTGGTATCATTTTTGTGTACCTAATTTTATGTCTAGTTATTCCTTTGGGTTATGTCAATTGCTTTACGCAACGTTGATGATTTTTGTACTCTGGATTAATTATGGAGAATATAGAAATTGTCCAGAGATGAATAAAATGATTCATTAAAAGCATCTGTACAAAAATATTAAAGTATATTGAGCAACATGACTTGTTGACTGTCGAAGTGTTCATGCAGTACTTGGCTGTATTTGGGGTTTGGCATTAGGATCTTTCAGGTAACAGGAAATTTACTAGTTAGAGCTGTGTTGTAACAAATAAGCTATCAAATGTATAATAGTTTAAACATATCCTTGTTCTTCTAACAATAGTGGAGAAAGAAAGAGATCAGCAGGGAAGCCCTCTTCCCGACAGTCATTTAGAGATTAACTGACAGAGACTTGGCTCTTTAAGATGTGACTACCAAGATGGCCCGAGGAGTTGAATTCCACTTTAGCTAAGTATGGAACTCAGCCCCGTGGCCTTACATAACCACAAGAGGGGCTGTTAGATATAATACAATCCTGTGTCCAGGAAGAAGAGGGCGACATAAAATTGGTAGAGGATCTAATAGTCTAGAATGCATTTTTCTAATGCACAGAAAAAGAAAATCCCCACCTACTGCCACATTATATCTAGAGTTCCAACCTACAACTGTGAAAAATGCAACTTTATTTGTTTTGCAGAATTCAGATATTTGATGCCTTTGCTTCAGTTTACCAAATCTTCTTTTGTTCAGTATTGTTTTCAACTTGCACTGTAACTAAAGGACTATAGTCCTATTTCCTAAAATTACTATTTTTCAAATTTCAGTTTCTCAGCTGCTCGTCTCAACCTAAAACTGTCATATCTCACTAATATGACCTTTTGCCAAATCAATTTGATTTCCATAACCAAGCACTATGGCTTGATTTTGATTAGTGCTGACATAAATATTTATTATTGCATGGGGAGCATGGAGAACAACTACTACATGTCAGTCACTTCTTTATATTACCACGATAATCCTTATCATCTCTCTCTTATACCAAAATTATCATTATCTTCTTGTTTTTACAAGCAAGAAGACTTAGGTCCAGAAAAATCAAACAAGTTGCCTAACAAAAAAACACATATTAGGTTTCAAGGAATAGTTGCAATTCAAATCCACATCTATCTGTTCTAGAACTTATGTCCTGTTTTACAACCATTTACTTGATTTTCAAATATTTCACATCTGCTGTATGTCAATCCCTGAAGGAAAATTATAGAAAATAGATGTATAATTTATTCCACATTTCCAGTACCAGGCATTTTATAGATGTTAACCCTAATCTTTCTCACAGTTGAGAGGTCTTACCTCTGTCTTACTGATGAAGAAACCAGCTCAGTGTTGTTCAACTTCTTGCCTAAAATCTCATTACTTATGAGTGAGAGAGTCCAAATTTTAATTCAAAACAATGCTATTTACCTTTTTATATGTAGCTGAACGCTAACAGTACTCTGTGGACAGAGTTTTATATATCAGTGAATTTCGATTCTGTTGCTGGTACCCAAAGAGAAAAAAAATAGGAAAAAAATCAAATCGTTAGAGTACTAAGGATTGAAATTCAACATAATTGAATAGCTTGCAGTCTAAAGTCTTTTTTTTTTTGTGAGGAAGATCAGCCCTGAGCTAACATCCATGCCAATCCTCCTCTTTTTGCTGAGGAAGACCAGCTCTGAGCTAACATCTATTGCCAATCCTCCTCCCTTTCTTTTCCCCAAAGCCCCAGTAGATAGTTGTATGTCATAGTTGCACACCCTTCTAGTTGCTGTATGTGGGATGCAGCCCCAGCATGGCTGGAGAAGCAGTGCGTCGGTGCACGCCCAGGATCCAAACCCGGGCCACCGGTAGCGGAGTGTGTGCACTTAACTGCTAAGCCACGGGGCCGGCCCTAGCTTGCAGTCTATAGGAAAAATAAATATGCTTTGTAAACATAGGAAATATGTCACTACTTTTATCATCCATCCATTTTGAAATGATTCCTTCCCTTCACATATACAACATATAAACCAATATGGGAAAATGTGATTAGATAATAAATATAAAAAGCACATTTTCAATTGTGAAATACCTTTCAATTTACTGGAAACCTCTGTCCTGGGAAGCTTTACTCAGTGCCTATGACATTCAGATCACTTTGTTTTGTCCATACACATGGCATCTGAATCAATTACTCATATCAATTATTTTTTCAGTTCTATAGATATATAAAGTAAGTTAGAGAGTTTTTTTAAAAAAAAGATAACTATCTCCATTCATTGCTGCATTCAAAACATGTCTATTGAATAACTAATATATGACCAACACTATTTTATTTACTGTAATACCACAGTGAGCAAATAGAACTGATTCATGTTCTCATGGACTTTGACATCTAGTAAAGTAGATGATCAATAAACTTAAAAATAAATAGTTGAAGGTATAACTAGAACTCATAACCGGTATCATAAAGGAAATAAGTTTAGTTATAGAGAATATGAAAGTTGGATAGAGGGGCTGCAAATGAGATAGGATGGACTGTGGAGTCCTCTCTGAGTACTAAAATCTTTAGATCTGAAAGATGAAAAGAAAACAGCTGTACAAAGAGCAGAGGGAAGCAGAGTGAAGGTCTAGGAAGCTAAATGTACCAGGCCCAGTGGTTGAAAAGAGTTTGGTAAATTCAAGAAACTGAAAGGAGATGGATGTGGCTAGTGTGTCGAGGAACAAGAGGAGAATAGAATGAGATGAGACCGTGAAGTAGACAAGGCCCAGATTATTCAAGGTCTTGGAATATATATTTTTCATTTTATTCTCAGGAAATATAAAGCTTGTTAAGGTTTTACATAAGAGAATGACATTTTCTGGTTCTAAAAGTATTATTCTGGACTTCCATTTTCCAGTTCAGCTTGTAAAGAGTTTGGAAGTAGTCACTGTGGAATGATTACAAAAAGTGTAACATACATATAATGGGAATACTAGAAGAAGAAGGAGAGAAAGAAACAGAAGAAATATGTCAAGCAGTAATGACTTAGAATTCCCCCAAATTGGTAATAGACATCAAACCACAGATCAAGGGAGCTCAGAGAATACAATCAAGATAAATGCCAAAATATCCACAACTTAAGCATATTATAGTCAACCTGCAGAAATCAAAGAAAAGATAATAATCTTGAAAAGAGGCCAAGGAGAAGTAAAACACCGTACCTTTAAGAGGAACAAGAATAAGAATTTCATGAGACTTCTCTTCAGACACCATGCAAGCAAGATGTTGGAGTGAAATATTTAAAGTATCGAAAGAAAAACCTAGCAACCTAGAATTCGGTATCCAGTGAAATTATCTTTCAAAAATGAAGGTGAAATAGAGACTTTCTCAGATACACAAAAATTGAGGGAATTCATCACCACTAGACCACTTTTGTAAGAAATAAAAGAAATCCTTTGGAATGAAGAAAAATATATAGGTCAGATATTTGGATCTACATAAAGAAAGGAAGAGCATTAGAAAATGAATAAATAAATATTACTCTGACCATAGTATACAGAACAAATTAAAAGGATAAAGAATGAATGCAGATAGGTAAGTTGTGTAGTTGTGAAAATGATGACAGCTTGGAGGAACTTAAGATAAGATAGCACAAATGAATAGAAGCAGATACATTTGAGATATACATAGAAGAAAGAAAGTTAGTACTTTCTTATTGTTTACATGTAGTAGGGAAAATAAGAATCAAGATTGATATGCTGATCCCTGGCTTAAGAAACCAGGTAGATAATTTTTTACTTATGAACATGGGAAAGCATATGAGAGAATATTTTGAGGAATGAAATCAAGACCTCCACTGTGGACGCTAAATTTGAGTGGCCAATAAAGAAAGAAAAATCATCAAAGGCAAGATATCAAACAGGCATCTGTGTTTTTTTTGTTGTTGTTTGTTTGTTCATTTATTTTCAGGAAGATTGGCCCTAAGCTAATATCTGTTGCCAATCTTCCTCTTTTTTTTCTTTGCTCTCCCCAAAGCCCCAGTACAGAGTTGTATATCCTAGTTGTAGGTCCTTCTAGTTCTTCTATGTGGGATGCCACCTCAGCATGGCTTGGTGAGCAATAAGTAGGTCCATGCCCAGGATCCAAACTGGCAAACCCCGGGCTGCCAAAGTGGAACGCATTAACTTAACTGCTACACCACTGGGTGTAGTAAAAAAAACACACATTTAATTTATTAAACATTCAAAAACTTTTATTAATCACCTACATTGTTCAAGAAACACAACTGGTGATGTTGATATGAATAAGATATAGTCTCGACCTCATGGAGGTCAAAGACTTATAGGCTAGAGAGGCTTTAAACAAATAGATTCAATATCAAGTGTAAATGCATTAATTAATTTATGAATAAAGTTCTATAGAGGAAGGAAAAAGAAAAAAGGAAAACAAAATAGAGAAAATGGTCTTACAGAGCACTCACCTTCCAGATATGGCTCATAGTTCATATTATTTGCCTACTGTATACATTGGAATTATTAGATGTTTAAAATATGATGACATAATGGATAGTGCTACTAAAGCCTTGAGTGAGCATTGCTTATTCTGGGCCAAGTTGATATACATATGACAAGAACAAAGATATTCCAAATTTCCATGTTGGGATCAATATGAAGAAAGTCATAGTATTTCTAAGAAAGGATGAATGAGGAATTGACAAAGTGGATTTCTTGCCTATCTCTACACACAACCAGGACGATTTGGCCCATGTAAAAATGACTTTCAACTTCTATATTAATATGGAGAAAATCAAATGGAATGTTTAGGGCATCATGCATGGACATGAGTAAAGAGATGCAGAAAGTGTCTCTGAGACAGTGATTCTTGACCTGCTGTAATGAATGCACAATCATTCCCAGGAGGCACAACAAGGAAGGGTGTTCCAGAAGGGGAGAAGCTTGTGCAGTCTCTGAGATGGAAAAAGCTGGGTTTTAAGACATTTTGAATATTTAAATGAAACTTAAACATGAGGATTCTGGAGTAGGATAACAGAGAGAGGGTGAAAACACATCTCGCTTCCAGATATTGAAAACCCTATGAATCTTGTTCAGAAGTGTGGACTTTATCATGTAGGAAAGTCATAGAGTCATAGAAATCTGTGCTTTACAAAAAACTCTAATGAAAATATGGAGAACGTATTAGACTTATGGACTCTAAATAAGATTTAGTTAATTAATTAAAAGTGTTAACCAGCATGTGAGAATGAAAATATCACAAACTTTCAGATGTGATTTTCATGATTTGGGTTAATTTCATCATAACCTCAACCAATCATCTCTAACAAAAGATATAACTTCTCAGTAGTTTTTTTGTTTTTTTATCTTGGGCTATTGGGCCAGGCAGATACATGGAGATGTAACAAACTTAAAGGTCTCCGTAGACACTGGGCAGAGTTATAAATAGAACTACAAATAATAAATAAGGACACATCAGCTAGGTATGTGTATTGGGCCTTTCCTATGTTTGTCATAAAGACGTGATAAATGGTCCATGATACCAGGCTTCTCTCATTTACATGTCCTGCATCTAACTTACATTTTAATTACTGATGATTAATGGTGGGATCATATTTAGCTTGATAACTCCAGCCTCAACGGTGGAGGCTAGAGTTATCACTTCTATGGAGATCAATCTATTTTCACTATGGACTAAAAAAAAATACTGTTTGTTTTCTTTTTGAAACTCATATGTAGCATGCCCACATGCCAAAGAAGAGATTTTATAGGCTGGTTAGTTATCACTTGTTTTGAAACTTTTGTTTCAAAGAACAAAAGAAGTGAAGAGAATCTTGAATTAAATCATGAAGAATTTAGGCATTGCACACGCGAAAAACTATTTTGGTTGGGAGTTATCACCGTGAGAGGAGGAATCTTCTTTGGAAGCGTATAAGAGTATGAGAGGTTTCATTTATCTGGAGGGCTTAAAGTTCTTAGAGGAGATGGGAAAATTGTCAAATAGATTTCTCCAACTCTCAACTCTCGATGACTCCAATCTCTTCTGTTGTTTTCTACAAGGAACAGGCCTCACACTGATGTGAAGTGATCTGAGGCTTTCTCTGAGTAAGAATGTGGTACAGTGACTGAAAATTCTCCATGTGGGATGTCAAATATTTTTTCTTCCACTACCTGAAACAAAAAAAGGTGAAATTCAGACTTTACATTCCATCTGCACCAATTGTCATGTTTTTCGTGACTTTTAAAAAATAAATAAATAAAATATCAAAAAATATATATCACAAGTGTGCTTACCCCCCACTTTGTGCATGCTTTATGGGGGTATGATTTCTCTTCACTTTTACTTAAAAAGCTCTATAAAAATATTTTAATATCTTTCTTCAGGAAAAAATGCATCAGCCTTCTAGATTCTTCGATGGATAATATAGAGACAATGGGCATGGGTAGGAAAAGAAGATTCTGCAGAGGGGAAGTGACTTCATGGCTACTGATGTCACTCCCTAAGGCCGTGTTCCTCAAAGGAACTAGAACTTTGTGCAATAGGAAAGCATACACCAAAAAGGATTATCAATCCTTACTTTCAGATGCCAAGTGGCTGCTTAGAATCTTTACTCTCCTCCACTCATTCCCAACTACATCATCTTTGACAACTTGGGAAGCATTTGAAAAGAGTTATTTTGAAAACTACGGACTCCAGGAAATAGATATCTGTAAACATTAACTCACTTCTTTGGGGGAGAATTCAAAATAAGGCCCAGAGCTTTTTCCTTCTGTGGTATGCAAGTATGAATTTTTCAGACATCTTTCTTCATGTGTTATTAAAATTTTTCTTAATTCTTGCTCACTTTAATTGCATGATGACCGAAGCATCTTAGTAAATTATCTTGGGGAAAGATATTCATTAGTTCAAGAATGCTAGTGCACAAGCCTATAGTTTTTGATATTGATGGTGCTCAGGGCAAGCTGCCCCAGGAAGCACCACTCTGGTATGCGGATTATTTCGAGCTGAAGACAATAAGGACTCAGAGAGCTCAGGAAAAATATTTGAGTTTCCCCTCCCAAACTGCCTAAAGAATTTAAAACCAAAAATCTGTTTTAGGAAGGGGTTATTATCATGACTGCTATAAAAGATAATTTAGGATAGAGGTTACAATAGAAAAGGCACCAACAAGCCCATCTTATTGGGAGTCCTGTCTCTCTGGCCACATTCTTTGGATGGCCTTGCGAGGAGTTGTCAGACAATCATTTACAAGGGAAGTCTCCATTTGTAAAGGTATCTCCCTCTCTGTATTGAGAAAAAGTGGGGGTGAGCTCATTTCTAGTAACTTATCAATGTGGAAGATGAGGCCTTGGGGCTATATAATAAACCTTACTCTTGTTTACTGTGCTTTAGTGGTAATCTCCTGTAACTGACTTCCCCCACCCCCAAAATCCTCCTTTGTCATTGGCTGAAAATGATATTTAAGACGAGAATTTCTGCTATTGTGTGGAGAAACGCAGTGTCCCTGCTTTCTCCCATGTATACATGTTATTAAACTTGGTATTATTTTCTCCTGCTAACCTGTCTTGTTGATTATTTGGCCAGCCAGAAGAACCTTAAGGGAAAGGGCAGAGGGAGATTCTCCCTCTTCCCCCGACAATATCATGTTTATCCACTTAGTTGAATGCCACCAATAGAAATGTATGACATTTTTACTAGTAAAAGCAAGTATGTAATCAATGTTACCAAGTAAAAATATCACATACATCTCCTCAAGTCTTTGGAAATCAAACTCAACATTTAAATATGAAAAATTTCAAGTTGTCAGGGTGGAGTTCTTTAAAATGTACTCTAAGATGCTTACATAAAATTCACTGTCAGGAGAAATATACAGAGAATAACATCACACGATTAAATTCTCAGCTAAGCTTAAAAATAGGGAATAGTATGATATTTTCCATCTGGCAAATCTGGTAAGTTCTCATATGTAGGAACTATTTTAGTATATCAACACTTCCTCCAAGTATTGCAACACTAAGTCTCTTCAAAGATGAACACTATGCCTTCCTAACTATGTTGTTCCTTGTAGATAATGACTAAGATAAACATCCATTCAAATGGGCTCCTTGTAATCAAGCATTATTGACGGGTAGGAAAAGAAAAAAAGCAGATAAAATACAAAGGTGATTATGTCATACATTCTCAAGTCTGATAAACAGGGCAAAGATTAGGAAGGCAGATATATAGAAGATGCAAACTGGACTTATTTTATGGATGGGTGGCAAGTCATTTTCATAGGCAGCACAACAGCGAACTAATAAAATGTTATGATGTAAATTGATGTCAAATATGGAGAGGAGGAGAATCCAAGTATATATCCACCAAGGTATATAAGCAATCTGGTCTAGTTTCACATAGATTTAGACAAGCTGCTCTTTGCTTCTTATCTGAAAGCCTTACTTCAGATTCTACCTTGTCATCCAACATCTGCTGTTCTGAGAACTATAACTGCTGGTCTCTTGGGAGTTACCGTCATGCTCCTGTTACCTTATCTACAACTCTCTACTCTACCAGTGTGAACTGTGGTGATGCTGTTTGCTTGCTCAGCCAAAACAGAATGGGGCTTCTGGAAACTTCCCAGAGACATGCAGTAAAGCTTCCAGCTACCAACCATCCAGCTGTGTGCCCACAACCTGTGAAATTTCTGGCTACCCTTCCACTACTTACTGTGTCTCCAGGCCTTGCAGAGCAACCAGTTGTTTTCCCATCATTTCTTACCTCTCCAGTTCCTGTCAACCAACAGTGTATAATAGACCTCAGAACTATTTGCCCATTAGTTGCCACCCCCAGAACCACCACTCTTAGGGTTGTCAGCCACAGAACTCATCTTCTGTGGGTATCGACCACTGAATTTTGCATCCAGCACCTGCCATCCTTTGAGATATCTATCCTCTGACTGCCAACCTCTAGGTTATGTGTCTAGAAGCTTCAGACCCCTGGACTAGGTGTCTAATAGTTTTCAACCTGTTCCCTACAGATACAGCAATTTCCAACCAGCTTGTTCTTCCGTTGGGACTTGGCAATCTCCATTTATTAGAAGATCATGCTGAATTGTCACCCCAGCATATTTCCAGATAGCTTTGTAAAGAAACGTCAACTTTAGCTTGATGACTTTTTCTTCGGCTAACAGATCATTGTGCTTTTAGTTCAGTTACTGTTTTAACCTGTATTCTTTTACTTGACCAAATTCTAAGTGATTGTAATTGCTGGTTTAGTCACTAGAATATTCTTGCTATCAGGCTTCTTGATTTCTATGCCATTAATATGTTCTTAAGTAGGAAGAAAAGTTTTCATGGTTATTTCTAAATAAACTTGCTTCAAATTATTTAGAAAACAGTATGTTTTCATTCTTTATCATCTCCCACTTAGTTTTACTAAACTGAATACATTTAAAGAAAAATAATAATAAAGAGTATCTGATAAAAGCAAGCAAGATAGATACTTTCAATGTCCTGATTGAACATATATACTACTTGTGCATTCAATGTGCATCTGTATTTTATAACACCAAAAAAGAGAGTTTTGAAGGTTCTTTAGTCACAATAGGCTATGGTTTATCATAGGAACTAAGAACTCCAAAATTTAAGAAGTTTAAAGTTGCGATGGCTTATTTATCACTCATACTACACATTCATTGTTCCAGCTCCAAAATCATTCTCATTCTGGGATCCAGGGGCAGAGAGTCTTCATCATCTGGAATAACGGCAGTAGAGGCAGGAGGAAGATAGCAAGAGAACCACCCACCAACTCTACATGTGTCCTCTAATACAATTGAACAGAGCAAGTCACAATGTCCACCCTATCTTATTAACCACAAAGGGGTTACATAAATTTTAGTTCCGAACAACGGAAAGCACAAGGTTTCTTTCCTCTTGAATTAAACTTAAGAAGTCCTTCCCCCTCCCGACCCCCTCATGGATCCTTGCATAGAAAACATCACTATTACTTGGGACTTATTTCTCTCTTTTATGTATGTATGTAACTAATTAATTAATTCAGTTCTTCCATGTACTCAATAGGAACTTGTTATTCCCACAGGCAACTTCTCATATACACCATACTGATCACCTTCGATGTGCCACCATACCACTAGATAATAATAATCTCCCATGAATACACCTATGAAAAAATATTATTCTCCCCATTTCTGCAGATAAGAAAACTCAAATAGGGCAAGCAACTTGCCCAAAGACCCAAATAAGTTGGATTCCAAAAACTTTCCTTTATTGTCAGTATTATCTATAGCCTTTTTCATTTAGGTGATGACTAATCTGGAAGCCACTTGGAAGTTGTCAATAACTTGGCAACTATGATCTTCAACTCTAGAACTGCAAAATATAAACTGCACATAAAACTATTTCTTCTCTGCCTCAGCCACAGCCCATCCTTCTCTTTGGATTGACTAATTTTAATGGTATATGCACTTATATCCTCTCTGGGAGTCTTACTTCCCACATGGAGGGTAGGAAATACCTTCGACTTATTCAGTTCCTCCACGTTGAAATACCTATATGTGTATATTTATATATATGTATATATTTTCAATATACAACTTATATAGATCGCAGCAAGTTGTCTAGGCTAAAACAGCCTCCTCTGGTGCATTTATTTTATTTCTTTTTTTCTGATGCTTTCATACAAAATGCACTAGGTTTTAAATGAGACCCAATAATAATAATTATAACAAAAATAATAATATTTAATAATAATACTAACAAAGAATATAGGCTGATGATAATGATAAACATTAACATCAACTACACACTATGTTTATAACCTTTGCTTGACTAACTCATTTAATCCTCACAGCCACCTATGGAGAAAATATTATTACTAACTCCATTTTGAAGATGTGGAAATTGAGTTAGAGAAGTCTTTGGTAGTTAGTTGATACTCCAAGGGAGCATCAGAGATAGGATTAGAAGCCAGGAAATCTGAGCAGCATGGAGCCCTTATTCTTAACTACTGCATATGCAACTTTCCAGGAACTAGTTAAAGACACATGGCACAGAAGAATATGGGTTAAATAAGAGGTGTCATTAGTGATCTGTTGTCAAGCCAAACATTTTTCTTAATTATATGGAGTAGAATTGTTCATTTTTGGCATTAACTTTTAGAGGAGAGAAAAATTACTGTAGGACTACATATTTGCAACATCAAAGAAAATTAATAATATTTTTCTTTAGTCTAATGGGTGACTGGAAATTCCTAAATAAGAGCTTTAGAAAATTAGAAAGGAAAGTAACATTTGATTTGCATCTACTATGTACCACGCACTTTCTCAGGTATTTTTGCATTTATTATTTCCTTCTATTCTCACAACGGTGCTGTAAAGTATATGCTATTAGCTCTGGTTGTACATAAGAAGGGACTGAGGGACTGAGAGAGAGGTTACACACTAATAAATATGTTTCAATGGTACTCAGTAAGAGGGCGATTCATAACTCGTTAAGGCACAATCATGACAGTTTCACCTCAAAATGTTTAACTCTTATGACACCTGTATCACATTACATTCATGTCATGTTTTCCTGAAAAAGTAAGTACTAATCCAACTCGCATTCCTGTCTTTCCACCCACTTATCATTTTAAAAATGGTTTATCTTCATTTACTATTGTTGCCTACAATTTTGATTTTTCTTATCTGCCCTTCAGTTTTTGAAACAATTCATGATCTAGGAAGCCAACAACGTAAATAGCTAGGATGTCCAGCATTTTAGGCAGACTCAATACTTAATGACTCAAAACTTAAAATTTAATTGCTATGTGAGTATGGATTTGCATACATTTTGCTGTTTTAAATCATGAGATCACTGTTGCATCATTTAACAGCACTCTGGCAAGTGGAATTAGAACAGAATTATACATACGGTTAAAAAAAGGAAGATAAAATTTCATCACGACCTAAAAGACTAGAAGGTGACCTCCATTATTTTCTTTAAGGGCCATTTACTGGAAACTTGAGCTTTCTTTGATCTTCTATATTTACCCTAAAGGATATTTAACCTTTGGAAAAAATTGGGAAACAGTTCCATAACTCTTTTTTAATGAGTTGCAAGGAATCTTCTACCTCATTAGATAAAGGGAGTTTGTTTCTTATTCTTCAGAAGGCATGGGAACTTCTCTGAATTATCTGATGGCTAGAAAGCTTATTTCTTGCATCTTAAATTTGCCCTGGATATAGAACACAAACTCCTCAAACTGCATAAAGACTATATACTAGAGTTACCTATATTTTTCTGACATAATGTGTTACTTTCCTGTGGCTGTTATAACAATTTACCACGTGGTGGCTTAAAACAACAGAAATTTATTCTCTTGCAATCCTGGAGGCCAAAAGTTCAAAATCAGTTTCACTGAACTAGAGGCATGACATCATCAGTAGGGCTGATTCCTTCTGAAGTCTCTAGAGGACAATCCGTTCCCTGCCTCTTCCATCTTCTAGAGGTTGTTAGCATCCCTTCACATATGACAGCATCACTCCAATCTCTGCTTCTATCATCACATTGCCTTCTCTCTCTGATCTACTGCCTCCTTCTTATAAGAACTCCTGTGATTACATCAGTCTCTTGCAGATAATCCATCTCAAGATCCTTAACTTAATCGTATCTGCAGAGTCCCTTTTGCTACATAAGGTAACATTCACAGGTTCTGGAGACTAGGAAGTAGGCATCTTGGCAGGAAGAATCCTATTAAGCTTTCCACACATAGAAAATATTACAATTAGGGGAATTAATGGAAGAAAAGATCCTTTTAGTAATTAAGTGAAAACAGAGAATGCATATGCTTCTCATAGCCTTCAGAAGACAATGCCACCCAAATGGCAATGGTCCTTACTTTCTGCTACGACTTACCATTGTTACGAACTTGATATTTGCTTTGTTACTGATGTTGTCTGCTCAGTCTCTTGCCAAGATGGGGACTAAACTAAAAGACAATTCTGTAGAGGTATCATTTATAGAAAATGGTGGGCGAATGGGGAATGATGGTTACCTGTGAGTGTGATGAATGGGTAAGAAGATAAAACATAATAGCAAATGAGAGGAGTTGAGCTAACTCTGCCTTTGCATATCTCAATGTTTGATTGTTTAGAATATCATTGTACCAAAATGAATTTAAATATGTTGTAAAGTCTCATACTGTGAATATTGGTTATGCTATGTGATGTTCTACATTATTTACTTTGTTGGACTTACACCAGGCGTGAATGATATTATGTTATTTTATTTTTTTTAATTTTTTGGTTATTGCAGTAACATTGGTTTATAACATTGTATAAATTTCAGGTGTACTTCATTATACTTCTATTTCTGCACAGATTACATCATGTTCACCACCCAAATACTAATTACAACCCATCACCACACACACACACACGTGCCTAATTATCCCTTTCGCCCTCCTCCCTCCCCACTTCCCCTCTGGTAACCACTCATCCAATCTCTGTCTCTATGTGTTTGTTTGCTGTTGTTATTATCTACTACTTAATGAGTGAGATCATACAGTATTTGACCTTCTCCCTCTGACTTATTTCACTTTGCATAATACCCTCAATGTCTGTCCGTGTTGTCACAAATGGCTGGATTTCATCATTTCTTATGGCTGAAACGATGTGTATATATACTCTATCATTTAATGCTGTTGAAAGGGGAGTACGTAAGCTTTACAGCTGACTGATTTATTCATCCTGTTTTTGTTTTTTTTCCCCCCTCAAATCTGCTACAAAGAAGACTAAAATAAAACTAGAAGTAACCATGGTATGATAGAGAGATGCAGAAATAAAGCACCATCAACTTCTGGACTCTTTTATATATCACTAGGATCAAGTAAACTTAGTGGAAAATTGGCCAGCAACTGCCTTATGTATTTTGTTTCCTATTTTGCCTGCCTCTGGACTGAAAATTTCTGCACAAAATTCCAGGATCTGAGGCCAGCCCAGTGGCATAGTGGTTAAGTTCATGGGCTCCGCTTCCGTGGCCTGGGGTTTGTGGGTTTTGATCCCAGGTTCAGACCCACACACTGCTTATCAAGCCATGCTGTGGCAGGCGTCCCACACGTAAAGTAGAGGAAGATGGGCACGATGTTAGGCCAGGGCCAATCTTCCTCAGCCAAAAGAGGAGGATTGGCAATAGACATTAGCTCAGGGCTAATCTCACTCAACAACAACAACAACAAAAGATTCCAGGATCCTAGGTAGCCAAACAATTTGCTGAAAATATAGTTGCTTGATCCTGATCCTTTTCACTTGAGAGACAGTCCACAAGATAGCAAAATGCGTTCAATAAAGAGTTGCTTACAGAATCAATTTGTCATTTTATAGAATAAGTACTGAGAGAAGCACTGAGAAAACTCAGATAAAAAAAATGTTTGGAGTATATCTGTGGATTTAAATTGATGTGTATTTTAAAAATCTGGCTGAGAAGCAGAGAACAGGGACGGAAATCTAATTGTCTTCTGTGAGGATAGTGTCTTTTAAAAACTATCCCCAAAGTTGTTCTTACCTGAAGAAGTTGGTACTATCCTCTGTCTGAACTCATCGCTCTTAATAATGCATTGCTGTTTCCAATTCAATAGAGGCTGTGAGTATGAATTATAATTTATATTTTCAAAACAGAAGTGTCAGTTCTTTAGTTTAAATTAAAATATTAAAAAAATTTCTTCAGCCTTCACCATAGGAGCGAAAAGTGTTATTCAATATGCACAGTGACTATAAGAACTGTACAGGCCTTTCAAATAAAAATTTTAAACATAGTCATTCCCTTTTGTGAGTCTAGACCGAAAATAACTACATTCTTCAGCACAGGAATGAAATAAAGTCCACGTCCAAAAAAAAAAAACAAATCGAGAATAAATAAAACTTATTTTGGGAGAAATGTAGAAAAATGTTATACATCTGACAGCAATTGGGTTTTACAGCAGAAACAATAGAATGTATAAAGTATAATCTTTTTCAATTAGGAAAGGTACAATCTTGAGAAACTGGCCTTCTTTGATATTATTGCAGAAACTCTTTAAGAAAGGGATCTCGTAGAAGTCTTGGTTACTTAGCAACCACTGACCCAAGGGGACAAGTTCATTTTTGGCCTCCTATAGGTCACTAAGTCTCACTGGGATTGCTGTGAATCTTACAGATGGAATTCTCCAAACACATCAGATGAGATGTCACCAATACATGGCTGGGCACAGTTAAGAGTACAGCACATATTGGGGGGAAACAATTTTTTCTCTTAATAGTTCAATGCCTTACTTTCTCCTTTGAGCAACAATGTTGAGACAGCCAAAATATTCAGCTTATTTCAGAATATAGGATCAAGTCCTGCAGTATTTCGCAGTAGTCAAAAGACTGGAAAAGTACAGGTTCCTTGTTTTACTTGAATCCTCATTAACCTTTTAATAACCATGGTGTGGAAGCCCATAGACATATTAACCACTGATTGACAGATGGGAGTTTGCCTATTAACATTAAAATCACTGTTCACAGAAGCTATGATCTACAGATGATGAATGAGGGGTGATGGTCAAAGTGGTGATTATAGATATTTTGAAAAATCAAAATAAACTTATTTTTATATGAGTGTGAAGACATCAGCAGGTGTAGCTAAACAACACACTAATGAGTTGTTGCTGTGTTATTGTCCCAGGCAGTGAGAAGGAAGAGAGTCTAGAGAGGCTGCAGACGATCACGAGGGAAGATATAAAAAGTCCTCAGACCACAGCATTACCATACCTTCACGGCCATCACTGAGCATGCACTCAGGCTCCATGTCTCTTCTGGGCTATCCTGGGGATTGTGGTGGCACATCCTACAGAACTCACTGTTATGTCCCTGTGACTCCTTCTATTGCTCTTTGCTCCAGTGATGTAAGCCCTATCTTCGGGCTCTGCTTGCCCACTGGCTACCAAGGAAATCTCTGGCTCCTGGACACCTGCCAGGAAACCTATGCTGAAGCAGCAAGCTGCGAATCTCCTAGCTGTGAGCCCAAGATCTGCACCACGAGTTGTGACCCATCAAACTCCCGTGTGCCCTGCAACTCTCCAACAGTGGGAAAAGTACACAGTGCCTGTGAAACTACCAACATCGGACCCGGCCCCAGCTGCAGCCCGTGCACTCAGACCAAGGGGTATGTATCCGATTGCTACACCCCCAGCCTATATACATCTAAAGCTTGCCAGACCCTCAGCAATGGCTTCAAATGCTTTGGACAACTTAACTGCTTACCCAAGAGTTACCGACCTGTAAACCACTGCAGATTGGGTAGTTTGGGGTATAGAAGCTACCAAAATCTTGGCTTCATACCCAGTGGCTTCTCACCATCATGCTATGTTGCCAGCAGCTGCCAATCCCAAAACTATTTAGCAAGAAATTGCCAATATTCACGTTATGGGCCCATAAGCTGCCAACCACGGAGCTATTTTTCTAGAAACTTCCGGTCTCTGAGCTGTATACCAAGTACCTTCCCTCCTCTGAGGTATTTATACAGTGGCTGCAGACCTCTGAATTGCTATTGATCAACTTATTGTATTTATAGCTGCTGGAAATTGTCCAATGGGGCAGATTTTACTAAGTAGTCTCCTTCTCTGGTATTCTGCTGAATTACTTCATGTGTCTTAAGAATCTTGTTACGTTAACCTCAAATATAACTCTAGAACTTATTAACCACAACTATTGTCACCCGCTAGCTTTTTTCCTGTTGCTCTGTTAATGCCCTATGTGTTGAAGGCTGGCCCTGAAGGTAGTATTATTGTTTCTGAGACTGACTATGATGGGCACACTGAAGAGATTCCGCATGAAATACAACCATTGCCAGCTTTCTAATTTTGCCTGTCACTGCCACTTGTCTGCCAGTGTGATTATCATCTATCTTTCTTGATGAAGTGGGGCCACCTTGGTTTGACTGCTGATTCCAGTTCAGATCATTTTGTTTTCTACCAATAGTTTTGTCAACTGCCTAACCAGCATCTTGCTAATAAGCTGAGATAACACTCTTTTAAACTTACTGAGTTGAGCTATTTCATCCTTCCCCTACTGACTGATTATAAGCATGCGCAATCAGCAATGTCCAACTAAAGTTCAGAATCAGAAGACCTTCAGCAAATCTTCTCTTCCAAAGAAGCCATAAAACAGAATTGAGTGGCACTCAGCTTTTGTTCTCAATGCCTGGGAAAGAGCCTCAGAAGTAGCAGAAGCACAAAAATTACTTGTTGAAAGAATAACAAAATACTCTTATAGACTCTTTATGATCAGTGATCATTTATGTTCAGGATTCTGCTATAATTCTCCCCTGATGAATTATTGCTTTCTGATTCTGGAAAAGGTCCTGGTTCATATTTAATAAATAAATTTCTATTGGGAAATGATTTTCATTATGCTTTATTTCATATTCACTAAAGTTTTATCAGCATTTTGGGCAATATGCACAGCATTGTCAAAGCACTAGTTTCCTGTCATTTGGTTTATATTATAAATTAAAAATATAAAGAAAGATGGAATGTGAAGTCTCAGGACTTTGTTTTGTTTCATTTTATTTTTAATACATTAAGCGGTATTTCTCTTAGAGTGTCTGTGCTGGATATTTATATAGGGAAATTTGGGGAAAATATCTATAAAATAAATCAATACAAAGTATATAAAGTATTAAATATACATATATTTCTCTGCACAATATGTGTATTTATTGGTTTTGTAGATAAAGTTTGGGCTTTGGAATAGATTTAATATTGAACCCTCTGAGAAATGATTTAACTTTTATAAAATAGCTATCCCAAAACTGAAAATAAAATCTCCTATCTTGGTGGTAAGAAATAACATCTACCCTAGGAATTTTTGTAAATAAAAAGCAAATCATGTTTAAAGTCAAATAAATGGTTCCTAAAGATGGTGTAACTGGATATTGAAAGGATGGGGAGGATTATCAACGTCAATAGTCAATGACTAAAATTAAAACTCATGAAGCATACAAATGCGGCTGCCATTTTATTTATTCATTCATTAGGCCTACTGTTATAGGAAGGGCTTATAGAAGGAGTACTAATGCATCGCTCCTGCTTGAACATGTCTGAGGACAGTCAAGTCACTCCTTGGTGAGTTCATTCAATTTTCAGAGAATTCTACTTGTTGAAAATTTCTTCTTTATATTGAGGAAAATCTAATTGTCCTTAGCAATCATTCATTGACCAAATAGGACCAGTTTAATTCCTTTATCATAGAACCGCTGTTCACGTATTTGAAAATAATTACTGTCTGTCCCAGCTGTGTAGTCAGTTGTCCAAACTAAACATACATTCTTTCTCTTTACAAACTGTAATAGAAAACCGATTCTTTGAGGCATTGAATAAGACTCTTCAGGGATTTCAAGATTTATAGATCCTGTTCTCAAGAACTATTCAGAGAAGTAATATACTGAAACAAACACAATACTGTCTCAACTATTTTAGGTACAATATAAAAGGAATCAGGGGAAGAATTCTAACTGGAAGAATGAGAGACTACTTGGTGGAAGAAGTGGCATTGGCGTGATGCCTGAATGGTGAGGTGCCTGGGCTACAGGTGTGCAAGGAGGGGCAAGGAGGGTGAGAGTAATGGATACATTTGAAAAGAGGCATAGTTTAGTTTGACCCAAGAAAACCAAACAGAAGATCACCAGTGAAAAAAATTGGGAGAAAATACAGGGCATTAGCTTAAACATCTTGGATACAGAAGACTTCCTTAAATAAGGACAAACAAATAAACAATAGTTATGAAATAAAACATCTGTAAATATGGCTACATCAAAATCAAAATCTCCTGATCATAGAAAATATCATAAAGAAACAAAAAATAAAGTAAGAGTGTGCATGTGGTGTGAGGGGTATATGAGAACTCTCTGTACTTTCCACTCAATTTTTTTGGAAACCTAAAGCCTAATAAATAGTCTATTAGTTACAAAATCAAACAAGCAAACAAAAAGTACAAAAAAAAAAGAGGATTGAGAGAAAATATGCAATGTAAAATTACTGCCCAGAATATTTAAGAACTCCTACCAAAAAAAAAAGGAAAAAGAACAAATGACTCAATAGAAAATAAACAAAGAACATGAGCAATTACTGATAAAGGAAATACAAGTGGTCAATAAACATATTGAAAAATGTTCAACCAAGTAGTAATTATTAACTATAAAGACACTATTTTTCACTATCCATTGGGCAAACATTTTTAAGTTACTTTTGTCAACTTAAAAATGTATTCACACACTGAAGTTGGCAGTAGAATTTGACAGATCCGCTGTGTATGTGAATATTTAAAACACACAATGTTATGACCAGGAAATTCCACTTCTTAATATCTTCCCTGCAGAAACATTCTTTCAAGTTTTACAATATTCATTTCAACACTGCCTGGATACTGAAAACTTGGAAACAATGGAAAAGTTCATCAAAGGAGACTATGAAATAAAATGTAATGTAGTCATACTAATAAATATTTTATAGGAATTAAAAAGAGTGGCATAGATCCACATGAATTGTATGATGAAAGACGTTACAAAATAAAAAATGATTCATAAAAATGTGATACATAAAGTGTGACATATTTTATGCATAACCACACACATAAACATTTCTCTATGCAATATATATTTTATATATATATATATGCTATATATATAATATATTTATATATATACTCAGTATGTTTTTTTGTGGAATAAACAACTAGAAAAACACAACCTAAGTTGTGTTAGCTTTGGGGGAGTTTTGAGAATGGTAGTTAGTATTTCTCAAAGTGACTTTTAGGTCCATTTTGATTCCCTATGTAATTAAAAAAATTAAAAACAAAACAGAATAGCACTGCTGAGAAATAAAGTTGGTCCCACCCCATAACTTTGTAGAATATAAAACCAACAACCTCCTGTATGCTACTGTTAATAAAAATGTTGAAATCAAAGTGAAATAGGTATCAGTCCTCTATAGCACATTGCCTTCTAGAAAACCATAGAATGTGAAGATTTATATGTCTGTCGTGTTTGATTTCAGCTGGGCAAAGAATATGCTTAATAAATAACACACTATGTCCATAGCTCCACTGGCAGCTAATTTGTAGAACCCAGCTGAGGTCTTTTTAAATTTGCACTGAAAAATTTACAAATGAATCACTTCTTTTCTCATACATTTCACTGCACAGCTGACCAACATTTTCTGCCTCGCAAATAAAAGACCATCTATTTTTTCATTTGCTTTTTAAAAACTACTTACAGATTTAAAATATTACTTTCTACAGCTGTAAAAATTTTACAATCCACATACAAGCGTTGAAGTCTTTTTTTACACTTATCTCCCCCTTTCATCCATTATAGAAAAGGAATAGAATGAATTCACAGGTACATTTACTGTCTTAAATGCTGTAAATCAAACAAAACTCTACCTTGGAATTTATTTAATGCGCAATCTGCTTAATGGGCAATTAAAGTCTCTGTTTTAAAGCATATACTTGAAAGTTTATGCTTAAGTGACTAACAACTTACTTTATAATGAAGTTGAAAGAGGTGATAAAGTTACTACACCTGGCGTGCTACCAAAGGCCTGAACATATTGCATAATTTTCATGTTTGTTTCTGTCTGCCATCTTGAAATTGTATTATTAGCCAATATCTTTTTGAACCCTTCATTCATATACCATATTTTCTTTTTTTTTCTTTCTTTTGTTTTTTTTGTAAGGAAGATTAGCCCTGAGCTAACATCCGATGCCAATCCTCCTCTCTGTTTTGCTAAGGAAGACTGGCCCTGGGCTAACATCCGCACCCATCTTCCTCTACTTTACATGGGACACGGCCACAGCATGGCTTGACAAGCCGTGCGTCGGTGTGCGCCTGGGATCCGAACTGGCGAACCCCGGGCTGCCAAAGCTGAGTGTGCTCACTTAACCACTGCGCCATTGGGCTGGCCCCATATATCATATTTTCTAATGGATGAGAAATAATTCTACATAATTTCTAAGCCCAATGTTAACATTAATAAATTTTTAAACTTTCGTTCCATTGAATTTCTTAATTATGTATTTCTCTTTGAGTACTTCACAAAATGCCTGTCTAAGTTCCCAATATACAGTTAGTGTGATACACATAATTTGCTTAAGGAAAATGGATCTCATCTACCAGAAGGCCTTGATGAATAGTGGTCTCACCTAACAGTTGAATTAACCATATTGTCACTCTCAATATCATGAGAAAATATTTCAAAACCATGTAACTCTATATTTATTTATAACCACCAACATTGTATGGTCTGTGCTAAAATTTCCACCCACACCAGCACCTGCGGAAATCGTAGTTCCTAGATTCACTTCAGGAGTGATTCAGAAGTAAAGCAAATCCTTGATCAGATGTGTGTATGTGTTGTCTCAGAGCTAATAAAATTATTTCTTCAATTACTCACTATGCTCACTGTGCTTGTTCTTTTCATCTGTTATTTTAATGTGATTGACAATGGGGACTCAGTAAATCACCCAGCTGTGGATCCAAAGTCGGGTGACTGACAGATCAGAAAAGAATGGAAGCTCAGATTTCAATTTTGTTTTCTGTGTCTTACTGTCTGGAGTCCTGAAAACTCCAAATGATGCAATTTTTGACTGCTCTCATTCCAGGATATTTAAAGAGAATATTATTCAGAATTCGGAAGTAATTATCTTAATTTTTTTAAAAAATCAAAAATATATGTCTCCCAAATTCACTCTTAGATTCTGTCATCTAAAAGAATAATGTTGGTTTCTTTATCTAAAGAATAAAGATTCTAAATCCAGAATTAATTCTTTCAAGAAAAGAAGAAGAAAAATTTTAAGTCCAGAATCCTTTCTTTCAAGAAACAATTATGATAAAGATAATTATTATTGTTGTTATCGTTACTTTTCACCGTGAACCATTTCTCATTTGAAGTGTGGACACTGAGAATGGAGGGATTAAAAATTATGCTGTCAGAGTCTGCTCTTTTCAATCTGCATCTTTTCTCAGCTGTTTCTCGTAAATAATAGACTTTTTTGAGCTCTTTTTTCTTGGATTGGGGAACACACTGGATCTCCACTTTGTACTACAAGGACCAGGGGCCATATGAATCTTGAGTCACTTTGAGGAATATTTGTTGGCTACATACTCAAAGAAATATACTAAGTGCTTCCTTTTGTGTATGTGCTGAGGAAGATTTGCCCTGAGCTAACATCTGTGCCAATCTTCCTCGATTTTGTACACGGCTTGCTGCCACAGCATGGCTGCCCATGTGTGGGGTAGATCTGCGCCTGGGAACCAAACCCAGGCTGCCAAAGTGGAGCACAACAAACTTAACCACTAGGCCACAGGGCTAGCCTCTAAGTGCTTCTTTGATCTTGTATTTATTGTGTGTAGCATCATGATTTCACATATCATGAGTGTAGCAAAGTGATTTGCAGAAGAACTTGAATTTTAATCCTGAACCTGCCACTCATAAGTTGTCAGCCTAAACTGTCCTTTAGCCCTCTGAGCCTTTATAAAATGAGAGGCTTTCTGAGAATTCAGTGAGACAGTGCATAAAACGCCCTAACACAGTGCCTGAGAACAGTGCTCAACGAACGGCAGTAACTTTTATTACGTTAAAAAAACAAAGAGACCCTCAAACTCACCAACACTACAGGCTTCTTTTCCGTAGATGGTGTGATTGAGAACCAGAATCCAAGGTTCTAGAGCTAGTTAGTTAGTTGGGGAAACTAGAATCAGAATCTAGATTCCCTTTGTTCCTGTCCAGTGTTATTAGCAGGGCAGTCTTTCTTCACTAGTTCCTATAAGGAGTGAATTTTCCCTAAATACCTTTCTGACTCCTCTAATCCCTTACTCACTCAGCCTTAGGGAGGATGCAACAAGCTATATGGTTGTTAAATGTGGGAAAGATCACTGGACATGTGCCTTCCAGCCTTGACCTTCCCCTTCCTAGGAGTTTCTCTCCCTTCGTGTACAAGCTGTCCACAGGATCCAGGGTCCCACTGCTTTCCCCATCATGGGAAGTTTCTCCTGGACCTATGCTGCCCTGATGTGCATAAATCCGTCTAGCTCTAGGGTTCACTGTTAGCAAGGCCATTGTTTTAACAGACCTAATTCTACAGCTTGACCTCTGTCAATAATAAAGGTGATATGTGTACTCTGCCTGCAATTTATTTCACTGTAAATTTTTAAGTGTGCAGAACCCATTTAGTAACAAGGAGTAGTCTTTCAGAACCCCAACATAGTGCTTTCTAAAATAGATCATGTGGCTTATTACTTAAGGGAAGAATATCTACACTCTAAGAAATAACTCATTAATAAATATACATACCATGGAATCCAACCAGGATACAATTATATTAAACAGAGTTCATGGTGTAAAGTAAATCAGATGACAGTGCTCCATTCCATTTTGGCTTTTTTCCATTGTGGTTATCATACCCAGGAAGCGAATTGAACTTGCAATTAGAAAATATTTGATAGAATACCCTTCTATTTTTTGAACCCAATGTTATGAGTAGAAGCAATAGACAATGGAACAAGAAGTGTATGAGGAAAGTACAAACCTTTTAGACCCAATAAAATTATTATAAAACATCCAACATTGTCACTCTAAGATCAGATTACGCCATTTACACTTCATTTCATGCCGTGAAGTGAGGAAACTAAAGCAAAGATGCCAAGAACAACAAGTCTCCAGTGTATATAACCTTTCACTCTAGGCTAAGACATTGTTCTGAAGTAATGAATCATATGAATCTACACTCTACACAGAGCAAGAGAGTACATGGGGATGAATCAAATGGGGTAATACCTATGGAAGAAAAATATTAAAAAGTTGGGTACAAGACAGAAGTAAAATCTTTGGAGAGAACATTATAGAATTTGTGTTCTTGATCTTGTATAAATTTGAGGTAAATAATAGTGTAGGATGCGAATAAACAAATTTTCAAACAAAAGGCTTGACTTGAGTCAATAGAGCTCTTAGTTTCTGGCTTGGAACACACAGCATCTGTCACCACCATCAGCAATGAGAGAAGAGGATGGAGGAGGAAGAGAGGGAAGGAGGGAGAGGGAGAGGGGGAGGGGTTGAGGGAGGGGGAGAGATGGAGGAGGGAAAGAGATGGGGATAAAAATGGAAGGGAGGGTGGAAAAAGAAAGAGAAAGGAAAGGAAGGAGATTGATCAGTCATTTTCCAGATATCCCCCTTCCTGCCCCCATATGAGAATCATTAACTTGAAAACTCATAACCTGGGCATCCCAATAAACTAGAGAGGCCCTTAAACTAGAGACCAATCAATTGCATCCTGCCCTGGGCCTCCTTGCCATGGTGGTCCACATTTAACCCCCAGAATTCCATCTCCTGCATGCTTACAAATGTGAGTCTCAAATAAATTTTGAATTCCTACTAAAGCCAATAGATCCTTTGAAAATTATCCTGGAACCACATAAAGGCAATAACTATGAATAATTTCAAATAAATATGCATACTTATAGATATATGCATATACATACACATATATTCCTTTTTTATGATGATTCTTAAACTTGTGTGTGTATCCAAAAGCCATAGTTCTACTGCTTTTGAAAATACATATTTACGACTTCTTGTGTTTTAATTATCTGTTCAGTACTTGGGCATAGTAATCATAAAAAGTGTGTCATCTCCATAACTTAGAAAACTATTGATAAAGAAGAGAGAACTTAACCAGGATACATTTTTCCTTTTCTTCTTGTCTCCCTTGAAATATAGGTAATGAAGATTTTAAGCATAACAATATAATCCAGCCTGAAGCATAGAACATCTACATTTCTCATTGCTTTCAGGTAAAATGTAGTGTTGTTATAAAATATTAATAGAAACATAATATAAAAGCATTTCCACTAACCTGGTGTGACAGCTCTATTTGATGTAAATGGTTGTGTCAGTTTTCAAGGAAACTATCTCTGCTCATTCCAGAAGAAGCACGAACTCATCGGTCTAAAAAACTCCTACCCAACCTGAATGTGAAATGAGGAATTCAGGCGATGACTGTTAAACCAGGCACCAAACCAGCTCAAATTTTTCTTCTCTAGTTTAAATATAGGACCCCACTTTATTCTTTTAATTCCAATGAAATCCATGTTCTCTGCTAATCGAGAGCATAAGCAGACCTCAACTCCAGCATCCTAAGCCCTGAAGTTCTTTTGTTTCCAATGGTTACAAAACATTTCATGCAATCAACATCTGTTTACCAAGTTTCATAATTTTATTCTAAACATGAAAATTTGGAGATATTTGCATTATTTCCTTGTAAGACACTTTAGAAATGTCAACGCAACATGTTCTAAAATAAGCTGTTAAAGGCAGAGGGTTTTCGTGATCACTGGCCAAAGGGATGGTAGTGTCAGTGAACAAGGTTTTTAGAGACAGTGTGTTGATTTTAAAATGTCTGTGCCTGGTCACATGGAGGTCTCTATCCATTTTGCCATCCTGTGAGAGAATATGGAACCAAAAACAATTCCAGCCAAGTCATTTATGTCTATGTCTTTAAAATACAAAACCAATGAATTTTTTAAAGTAAACAGTCCTTCAACTTTTCTGCATAAAAACTAAAGGTCTTTTGGATGGTTACCTGGTGACCTCTGGGAAAGCACGCATGTTTGTGGGAAGTGGATGTAGCATGGCCTGCCACTGCAGCAATGACAGCTGGTTGGGGACAAGGGAACTGGTCTTGGGGTCAGGAGACTATTCTCCAGTTCCTATTTTGCCACTAAATTGTTGTGTGACTAAGACAAAAACATCTTTTCTCCCTGGGCCTCAGTTTTCCTACCAGTGAAGTGAGGAGGCTGAATTTGATGAACGCTTACACCTCTCAAATGTGATGATTCTATCATTCTGGATATAACCTGTGTTAAAATCTTTTACGGTGTTTGACTATGCCTTCCTTCCGTATGTTCCCTTCCCAAACTGCGTATCAGGATCCACCCAAGCCTAGCCAATGCCTTTTAATGATACAGGTATATTTTAATTACGTGTGGCAAATAAACCATGAAACCTTGAGAGATGCATTTAGTTCCGGTACATCCTAATTATTAAATTGCGAGGAGTTACCCATGGAATCTTTACATCAAACTTGCATATTTCCTCAAGACTCTGCATTTTGGCTAATGCTAATTTAGGTTTGAAGGGAAGTAAAACAAAAGAAGTGCTTATACGAGATCTGAATTTTCTCCATAAGCTAATTTTCTGAGATGAAGCTGCAAACTGCAGTCATTTTAACTCAGCAATTCCACCCGTCTTGTAAAACGCGCACATCTAAGTAGACGGGTAAAACCTGCCTCGGCCCCCAGGCCAGATTGTTAAAGCTTTTCACTAGACACCAGTCCCTGATGTCTGACAGATCGCATTTCACAACTGAATAAACTAATGTCATAATAAGGTACATCCTAATTTAATCTCTACAACTTATTAACTTTTTTTTTTTTTTTTTTTTTTTTTTTTTTTTTTTTTTTTGTGAGGAGATCAGCCCTGAGCTAACATCCGCCAATCCTCCTCTTTTTTTGCTGAGGAAGACGGCCCTGGGCTAACATCTGTGCCTATCTTCCTCCACTTTATATGGGACGCCGCCACAGCATGGCTTACCAAGCAGTGCGTCGGTGCGCGCCCGGGATCCGAACCAGCGAACCCCGGGCCGCCGCAGCGGAGCGCGCGCACTTAACCGCTTGCGCCACCGGGCCGGCCCCAACTTATTAACTTTTTAAAAGAGTAAAATAAAAAGTCTGACATATTTTTTCAAGCAACATATTAACTTGGGTTTGGTTGGGCTGGAATCTGGACTTCTTCCAACAGTTGGTGAAAAGGATTACGAATTCATACATTCCTTCCTCGTGTGAAGATCCAGAGATATGATCTGTTTATTTTTAAAAGTATAAAATAAAAGGAAAACACAAAGAAAGGACAGGCATGCTGATCAATGCAATCATCATACGTAGAAACTCAAGGAATGCTGAAGATGAAATGTTTATTGTAACCAAGCACCAGAATATAATCTGATCACTGGGGCAGATAGGGGAGCAAAAAAAGATTCCACAAACAGATTATCTTCAAATGGTGCAATCTTTTACCAGCTAAGAAGCAATGTGGAGAATTTTTATTTAGTTTCTAAAACTGTTGCACAAATTTTGGTTGCTAGATCACCCTAAGCAATGATATTTCAAAGTAAAGTAGGAAAGAATAGCTTTTTTCTCTCTCTCTAGATTTACTCTTGCCTGGAGGCAACATGAAGGAGGCATACGTTGCAAAATAATGTATCTGAGAAACAATTTTTAATAGTGCATGATTGCTTTTAAGCTAATTTCTCAGCAACCAGGTCGTATTGCCAAGATCCCTGCTTTTGACTCTCACTCTAATTGGAGATACAGACATCGTGTGTTGAGTATGCTTGTTGTTTTTCAAGCATTTTACTTCTAGAAGTGTTGCTGGGCACCACTCTCACATGATTACCTTATTTGACGAAGAGGCAATGCTGACGTTCTAGATCTCACTGGGATATTGAATTCGTTGTTATCTATCAGCTATGGACCCAGAATAGTTAGAGAATGACCATCTGGGAATTTACCTTCTTTTCCTGAATGTATAAGGTATGACTGGCATTTTGGTGCCTGCTCAGGGTTCATGCAGAAAAACAGAACCCGTAAAAATTTAATATAGCGAATCGGTGAAACAAGTGTTAGAGAACTGAAAGGCAATGAGAAAAGTGAAACTGACAGGGTTAGTAACTGTAGGAAGCAGCCCCAGCCCTAGCACTGGGGTCTAAAGAGAAGAAGTTGGGGTTGTTACAACCTGGTGCTCTAGAGTGAGCCTCGAACCTCTGAAGAGGGGCACTGGTCCCTTGGTGGAACTTGGGGGACCCTGTGGAGCTAGGAACCAGACCTCTGAGGAGGCGGGGCTGCTGCTCAGTAGTGTTTGTCTCTCTGGAGGAATGGGGACGTGGGGTTCAGTGGGTAGTTCTTCAATTCAGAAAGTAGGACGAGGAGACCGGAATCAACTGCCGTTGCCAGGGTGATGTCAACAGGAACAGAAAGCATAAACAGGTAGGAGCAGTCAGTCTCCTTCTTTCTCCTCCAATTTCCCTCTAGTGCCCCCTATTGACAGAACCTACAGGCAACAGTTGACTGAGGACAAATGTGGTTTTCAGACTATCAGCTAGAACATTCCAAAGCAGAGTATAGAACGGTAGACGTAAAACTAAGAGACGATGGCTTAATAACCATCACAAACTGACTGTGCTTTTCCAACTGCACTCTAAGTTTCTATGTTATATATTTGTTATTTTAGACTCCATCTATAAAGTTATAAGTGCATGTAATGTTGAACGTCTGGAAGAAGACTTTGTTTCTTTCCTTAAAGAATAAAATACTTTAGTTCTTTGCTGCGTGTCACCACTCCATAACTATGTCAGCAAAGAAACTCTTGCATGGTTTTTGGGATAGGCACATACTACAATGAACCCTTCTCTAATGAATTATAATATCATTTTAGTGTAAAAGAGGCCTGCTTCTAAAGCAAGACTGGCCCATTATTAAAAACAAACAAATAAAATATAGGCAGCAAATCAGAATTGTATGATGTAAAATTAGTTATCTAGTACAACGTTCATATCTTCTGAATCCCTCCCACATGTTTCTATAGGGCCTTCCTTAGACTTTTGTTATCATAGTAATTGATCTGGATTTATTTGTCAGGGTTTAATGGTGGTCTGTAACAGCATCCCTGTTCCTCAACAACTTATGAACAAAAATAAAATAAGATAAAAGGGTAAGCAAATGAGAGTAAACTGCCAGTTTTACTACTAAAATAATTATTTTTTTGAGAAGGGGACTTCTGTCTGAAGGTAAGTGGCATTCCTGATGTGAAGTCCAGAATTAAACAGATTGATGCCTCCAATAACAGACAATGCTGGTCCACTGGAGGCCAAATCAACATTTAGGAGAGAAACAAGGCAGAACAGAAGCCACCTGACAAAGAGAGGAGATAATAAGCAAGGCATGCCCACTTCCTCATCCACACTCACTAATCAGACCAGAAAATCTCCTTCCACCTGCCTGATGGGCAGAGGGAGGCCAGGAGCTTGACCCTAATGGAACTCCTGCCACATGGACGTAATCACCAAGAGCCGAGGGAAAGTCATTTTCCACAACCTCTAACCACACTAGACAGTAAATTCTGTGGAGACAGTGACAATATCTGTCTTCCCATCAAATCTTCAACGCCTAGTCAATATTTGGCAATTAATAATAGCTTAATAAACATTTGTTGAATGAGTTGAGGGGATGAGATTTTATTTAGATGGAAATTTATACCTAGAAAACTTAAATTCAAATTCTGGTCTGATACTAACTAGCAGTGTTACTTTTGACAAGTCATTTGACATCTCTAACCTGACTCACTCCTCTGTCAAATGGAGTTATATAAGCCTAATTCTAAATGAATTCTCAGATCCATTCTAATTCCACAATTCTTGAGTCTCCTCTATCGTTAATGCTGTGGATAATCTGTGGCTGATTTTGTAATCATGGAGAGTGTAGCACAAACAAATACTAAAATAAACATATTTAGTGGCTGGCCAGAAACACATGGGTGATTCTACGTATAGGATTGCCCTTCATTTTCCATTCTCTTGATATTTTGTTCTTCATGAAGATCATACTAGAGGTTAGAAAACAGTACTGTTATCTTAGATCCTTCCTTCCAGGTGTCTTCCCTGGGCTTTAGTAAAACATTGGAATCCCAGTGCAGTATCTTGGTACAGTCATATGGTAACCAACATGGAATCCTGTAAATGAGTATGATTACTAAGGGAGATTGTTACAGAAGGCAGTGTGGAAGAGCAGAAATAGCATAAAAAAGAGAGACAGAACATCTGTTCTCCCCTCACACCCTGTAACTAACTCTCTGGGACTTTATGGAAGTCATAAAAACTCTCAGACACTCAGGTTTCTCATTTATAAAATAAGAGGCTAGAGTGCATCTCTATATTCTCTTTCAAGTACAGCCTTCAAAGATTCAGGCTAACGCCCTGAAGAATTCAGTGTATTTGTATAGCTCAAGATTTGCCAGCAGAAATACAAATTTTAAATCTTCAGATTTTTTTTCCCGATCAGATAGACAAAAATAAAAGACAATAAGTACCACTTTGTTAGGTTTTGCTGGAGTTAAATTTATAGAGAGCCATTTTAAGGGCTGTTAAAATTTAGAATATGTAGACCCTTTAGATCAACACTCCCACGCCTCAGTGCAGTGGAGAGTGGTATAAAGCACAGTCTCTGCAACTGAACTAGCTGAGCTTGGACTGTAGTCTGTCTACCATATGGCCTTGGACATTTATTTCACTTCTCCATGGTCAGTTTCCTCATCTATAAGGAAGAATTACAATAATAGAGATTACAGTGATGTCTACTCCATCGAATGGTTGAAAGAGCTAAATGAGTCAATACACATTTTAAAGAGCTTATAAACCTACCAGGCACAATGTAGCCACTTAGTAAATGTTAGCTGCTACCATTATGGTAATTATTGATGAATATATGAATATGTTCACAGAATATCTTTGAGGATTTTTATTCAACAGTGCCTTTAAGACAAATAGCAAGAAATCAGCTAATAGTGTTTAATTTGTGTTAATAGTGGAATTAAGATAGGAAGGTGGGAGAAGATGGATAACTAATATGTGATGCTAACTCTCTCAAAGCCAGCTGTGGAGACATAAGTAAGAGAGAAAAGGATGGGGATGCCAGTGAGAAAATTATGTAGAAACTCTGAGCAACACCTGGGGAATAAGAAGATGATTCTGTCCACATGTAGGAAAATGACAACTTAGAGCAGAATGTTGGGTGTCAAAAATAGAGAAAAAGATCAGGGACATTGACTTATTTGTGCACTGTTCTTACTCCCAAATGTTTTGGAAGGATAGTTACCTGCCCTACGACAAAAAAGATCCAGCAACACTAGCTCAATACCTTCACAGAAATCAGGAAGGGAGGTGGATAAACCAAATCCAGCAAGGAAGGATCTTGAAAAGACCAATGATAATAATATACCACGAATTAAGAAATATGATTTTTTCAACCTCCGGCTCTATAAAAGACTAAAAAGGCAAGCTAATTAATTTATAATATAGCCATACTATGTAATAATAGGCCTCAGTGATGAGAATGTGTGAGGTCCACATACACTGACATGCAATGATCTCCAAGACATATTGTTAATAAAAAAACAAGTAGCAGAAGACTGTAGACAATACACTTTATATATGAAGAAGAAAGAGGAGGAGTAAACTCCAAACATTTATAATTTTCTAAATATTCATAAATATATATGAAAATGCATAGAAAAAGTTTTGGAAGGATGTGCAGCAAAGCAGAATGGTGTTTACTTCTGGGAAGCAAGGGATTTGAGGAGAAGTTAGTGTAGTGGGAGGTGGGAAGGTTGAAGAATTAATGCATCTGTCTTTATCGGTGTATGAATGAATTCTGATACAAATGCCTTCGTGAATTATTTATAAAATAAAAATACATTTTTAAGGAATGATTTTCAACAAAAATCCCAGCTGCCTATGGAATTGAGCTTAAGTTGGTGTGTTTATTCTCCTTCTAGACTTTAGTTGATGAGGGAGTTGATTTCATTAAGCCCTTTCCTTGAGCCACTGCAAGTTTTAGCTGATGGTGCAGATAGGTCACATCTTGTGGAAGGCCCCTGGGACATGGTCCTTTTTTTTAAAATATTGCCTCTTAAATGTTTGAATTGTGAATAGTAATTCCAGCAACTTTATTATAGAGTATTAAATACAACCTGAAAGAAGCTGTGAATTGTGTTAATCAGTGCTAAATCTATGTAATACTGTCATGATGGTGATTTTTCTGATGAAAAATCTAGCATCCAAAATTTAATTCATACACCTACTCAAACTTCCATCCCTCCATCTTTACTAAGTGCCTACAGTAGACATAACAGACAGTATACTACATATCCTGTCATAGAGTGGATAATGCTTGCATTGACATATCTGACATCTCAAGGTGCTGCCTATATCCTGGCTATCCTGGATCTTCATTGTGGATATCAGCTGAGATCTCTGGGGTCATTTAATTTCTAACAACATTTTTCCCCCTCTGCTAGTGTTCAAAATCTAAGGCAGAGTGTCCAAAGCAGAGCCAGCAGACACCTAACTTTATTCAAGAATTTAAGGTATCTGGGACAACATTCATTTACTTCTAAGTTTAAAAGGCCTTGGTTACCTATTTCTAATGAGAAGGGCAACTCTGGCTACAAGAAACCATTTATTTATGCTGTGTGTTGATTTACTGATAGGAAACTTTGGCAATAAATTATTCAAAAATTTTTTCCTGGCAAATGACAGGAAGGGGATTGATGAGTCTTTTCCCTGCTAAATTATTTGCCTTTTGAAAGACTACAGACTCTCAATTTTTCACTGCAGAAGTTAACAGGGTAGAATCTTCTTCTTAAAACTCAATAAATAACTCCATAAAATACCTACAAGTTATTCACAGCTGTGTCTTAAGTAGGACTGCAAAGGAATAATTGGAAGATGGGCAAGGTAGGTGGGCATTAGATGCAGAGAAGGGAAAATGAGGAGACTTACTATATATGGCAAATGATGTTCAAATTAAACCTGAGAATGCAAAACATTAGAAATTATTCATTGTTGGTTCATTTGTTCGTTTTCTTCTGTATTTCTAGAACTCAGAACAAATATTTGCTTTTGATAACTTTGCCTCGATAACTCAAAGCCTTCCTTTCATCTATCCCTGGCTCTTTGTTTCTTCTGTCTTTCTTTCTCCATGAACAAATATTTATTATACATATCTATCATATTAGGCACAGTAATATGAGATAAAGGCATATCAGAACTGATGACATATTTTCATATCATCTCTCTCTGGGACACCCAACTGGTCACAGTGGATATTAAAGAAGCAATACTATGGTATTAGTTTAGTGTTATAGGCATAGAAATAATATAGACAAAGATCGAACTTGTGTGATATGAAAGCCTCCAAAACGCTAACCATCCCCCAGATATTTTCTCAGACAGAAATGCAAGGCCTTTTTTAAAAAAAAATTAAAAACACAGAAAACTATTCTTTTGGCTTCATAATTGATTCAACATATATCTGTTAAGGATTTACTTTGCACATGAGTCTATGAGGACTAAAAGGATTATTTGGACCTGATCTTTGCGTTCTAAGAGCAATCTGATTCAACTGATACACATACGCAAAGCAGAGAGAATTCATTTTGGGGGTATGAACCTTTCGAGAATCCTTTGCCCTGCTTCACGGTCCTTACCTAGTAATCTTGCAGAATGTTCTCTTTTTCCCCAAGTGTCTCTGTTAGAAAGTCCTTGAAGAGTTTAGTGATTTGCCTAGAGTTTGGACTGAAATAGAAAACAAGTTAGAATATCATGAAAATATACCTTCCATTGTCAAATCTCTCATCTCTCATTTTCATGGAGCTTTCTCAGAATGGTTTTCCCTTCCCACTTTTCCTTGGTCTAGGTTCTTTCTGTCTTGTCAATGCTATCTGTTGTCCAAAGAAAATCAGAATAAGTTCTTTCTTTTTATATGCTCTCCTATCAAAAAGATAGTATGTGGTCACGGAGGCCTTATGAAGGCATTGAAATGAGAAATAGCCAGGTCAGTGTTGGATCTGGTCCTGTTCCTGACTGTGTGTGTTTCAGCATGTTCTCTCAACTCTTTTGTTTATTTTTATGTAAAACTTGGTTAATAATATCTACCTGGAAGAGTTCTTGTAAGGATTAGAAATTGAATGCTAAGACATATTAAGCATTCAAAAATTAGTAGCTACTTTTACCTGGGTTTTATATCATATTTATTTATCTGCCCCTTATATCATGTTACCTTGCATTCTAGTTCTTTGAAGGCCCCCCCACCCCCATCACTACTGAAATATCCTTGAGATTATGGATTATCTGTTTCACTTGTTTAATTCTCATAGTAATTGAAGTCCATACTTCTTCAAAAACACCTGTTGATGGGTTGTGACAAGTATCATCAAATTTTACCTTTAACTGGAAAGACTAAGTAACAAACATAAAAATAAGAAAACTTTACTACAGATTGAATTTTTTGAATGTTTATTGAATTTCTGCTATTTCCATAGCACATCTAAAAGTATTATCAAGATACATAACTAAATCAGATATGGACCATATGTATGTATTCTGAGTCAGAATTCAAAAGATCTAGACACTTACATAAATTACTCCAATAAAAAGAAGGTGATACATGCTGTGGTAGAGGAACTTACTAATTAAATACTGGGGTGAGGAAGAGAAAAACATTAACTCCAAGTTGGAAAATTTAGGTAACTGCTTTAAAAAAAAAACACACAAATATTTACTAAATATCTACTTATGCCAAATACTGGAACCACCATAAATTGAGTATGTACTGTATACCAAATCATTTTTTATATAATATCTAATTAATTCCACACCATAATCCTATCAGGTAGGTATCACAATCCCCATTTTATAAATGAGGAAATTGAAGTTAATTGCTTAAGGTCATATCCTTTTCAGTGGCTACGGGATGTCTTACAGGCCAAGAATAGAATGAAGACTTAGTAAAAGGAGTGTAAGAAGCCTTGAGGTCCATTTGTGCTCTGGGCTGTTCAATCCAGGCTGACCCAGGTTAGTGGTGTCCTCAGAGCATTGTGGGCTCTGGGCAGCTCTCTAGGCCGTAAGAATTCTGAATATGGGTTTGGGGCTTAACTTGATATTATTGTTTTCCACTTGTGTTGTCTTCGTATGTTCCTCAAAAACAAAGAGTAGTTGAGGATTCAGTGGTTTCGGATATGAGAACTCTCTCCATCAGGTTCCATTGGAGATACTACTAATGCTTAGAGATGTGATCAGGGCAACGTATCAAAGCAGTAGGAAGACCAGTATTCTTTCAGCCATGACAGTTGTCACTGAGAAGGAATACTGAAGAATGGAATAGGCTTAGTCGCTTAAAAAAGTTAACATAGTTTTCCCAAGTCCATAATAGAGCCAAGAATATCAGTGTTCTTCCCACCTCTTCTCTATGGCTTACCCTGGGCTTATTTTTGAATACTACCTATAAATGAAATAAATTAATCACATACCTTTATATTTCTTTCCAAAATCTTAGCATCTATATAAGCTCTTAGTGGTAGAAGCCTGCCATCAATTTCCACATTTGATTTTTGAAATCATGGTAAAAAAACATTTTCTGCTCCAAGTATGATTAAAAAGCATGTTTGGACAGACTCCAGACTAATTTCCTTGTTACTATGTGTCAAAAATCTACTTTACTCAACTGATGTGAACCTGGAAATATTTTCTTTCAGGCACGCAAAATGCTTGGTCTTAAAAAGATGACTTTAAACCACTTATTTATATTTCCTATTTATTGATAACCATTTGAGTACCTAAAAAAATATTCCCCATCCTTGTCCCTCACCACAATAAAGTGGTGATAAATAATTCCTATGCTCATAGTTCCTTTTACCAGGCCTACACCCCAAAGCTAAACCAATAAGTAGGCAACTAGGCCACAGCTGCCTGAATAATGAAGCTCAAATTGTTGCTAAGTATTAGCTAATTTAGAAAAAGGGATATAAGAGTATGAGCATATGCGTGTGTGTGTGTGTGTGTGTGTGTGTGTAAAAGAATAATGAAAGAATAATGTCAGGAAGTCTATTTCTCTTTTGCTTTAAAACTATGGATTCCTTCATTGCTATAATTTGAATAATTATGGCTAACTATCCATAGGACCATGAAACCATAGAATCTTAATTCAACTCTGTGACAATTTAATAATTAAATTTGTTTGATTTTCCCAAATAAAATTTCTCATAGTGTATTATCTCCTTTTAGAGATTAGCCATCATTAGTCCTGGGTAGAGAATACTGCCAAACTATGTGCTTAGTGTCTCTATACAAACCTATTTGCACAGAAGCCAATCAAAGGTACTAGAAAAAAAGTCTATCATACAACATGTATGGCAGGGCATGTATATACCTAGTGCATATGCTTAAATACATTTTTAGATAAAAATGACAAGTTTCCATTTATTTTCTGTAGCTGTCATCTTCATAAGATTTAGATACGCCAACAATGTTTAAGCAGCATTTTACTTACATTATGTTGTCTTAAATCATAAATTTAATTTACAAACATTTTAGGTATAGTTGTTCATTAAATGTCTATCAACTTCAAGAATATAAAATTTTTTTTTTTTAGTTTCTAGAAGGTAACCTTGGATAACAATATACGTCTCTATCCTCTGAAATAATTGGGTGTCTAACGTATCATAATACTAAAGCAGCATATATACATATCCATTACGTACCCCCTGAATGACCAGTTGTATACTTCGTACGTGTTTGTTTTCGTCAGGATTAATTTAGCTATAAAGAATCCCCTGAGATGCTTGAAAAGAAGATTAAAACAAATAATTTATTCTGAAGATGCAGGAAGCAGAGCTGAACTTCACAGGGAAAATGGAACCAGAAATACCAGAAATTGTCTCTCTCTCAACCTTTCTCTCCATGATTTCTTCTGTTTTGGTAAGTGTTTTCTTCATTTTTTCCCCTATCAATAGGTAAGATTTTTCTTCTGTTATCACCCAGTCTGATCCAACGCACTCATCTTTTGACCTGGAATATTGGAATCCCTTTTACCCCTTTCTCATTCTACACCCCCAACTTCATATGCTAAATTCTACTTTACTTTAAAGTCCAACTCAGATATTCTCTTCCTCTGATATTATCTTCCTCTGATTGTCCAGCTAAAAGTAACTTTAAAACTGCTATGAATTTTCAGTGCACTTTCTCTTTAATCTCCAATGACTGACATCATTTTCATGTTAGATGTGTGTCCTATCTCTCTGACTAGAAATCAGAGACTGACTGTGTCTTACACCTGTTTGTATCCTACCATATAGAAATTGACCTCTGACCCACTTTGTTGGAATTGTACTGTGTGACCTTACTAGACTTCCCCAGAAGCAATGAGTGGAGGTTAAAAGGAGAGAGATTTCAGCTCAATAAGGAGGGGGGGGGCGAGGGGAGGAACTATCTTACAAGTAAAACTGCCCTCAAAGGGCTCTCTCAGAAGCAAGCAGGATTCTTAAAATAAGAAGGCCTATCAATTAAGGTGTTTATGGCTGTAGGCAACAGAATAGTTAACTAAAGGTGGCTTATACCATAGGGATACGTTATTTCACTAAACTTGGAGTTCTGTGGTAGGAATTTTCCGGGATTAATTCAACAGCACTATCATACCATTAAGGATCAAGATTTTTGGTTTTGTTCAGTTTCACCATTTTTAGTACATTGGCTGGCTTCCTAGTCTTTTCCCCTCCTAAGTTCAAGATGGTTGTCATAATGTCACGTATCACATACAAACAAAACAGCTGACAAGGAGGAGAGGTTCCCCCAACTCACAGATGCTCACTATCCAGAACTGGGTTACATGCCCATGTCTAACTCTATCACTGGCAGAATTGAGACATCTGTGGTTTACCCACTAGATCTGGAGAGGAGATCATTTGAAAATCAACAGGTAGAAGGTAGGGGGCGAGTGACTTTTGGATATTTGATCAAATGTATTCTTCCCTGAGTGATTCAAGAACAGTAGCTGAATATTCCCTCTTTATGTAGTAGAGGGTATCCAACCACTGGATGCCAGAGAGTGGAGGCTATAACCTTCAAGACCTTTTTTTTTTTTTTTATAATTTTATTTATTTATTTATTTTTCCCTCAAAGCCCCAGTGGATAGTTGTATGTCGTAGCTGCACATCCTTCTAGTTGCTGCATGTGGGACGCGGCCTCAGCATGGCCGGAGAAGCGGTGAGTCGGTGCAAGCCCGGGATCCGAACCGGGGCTGCCAGCAGCGGAGCGTGGGCACTTAACCGCTAAGCCACGGGGCTGGCCCAAGACCTTTTTAAACTTAAGTTTTTATGACTAAATGAGCAACTATGTTCTTAGATAATAACCCAGATGGTATGTGTTTATGATACAGTCTCTTTAACTCTGCGTTCAAGGTGCGTGTCTTAGACTTCTTTCTTAGGTAAGCCAGTTTGTAACATAGAATGTTTTTTTCGGTTTAGTAACTCACACCTCTCTCCTCTCTGCTTTGGCAGCGCAGTACTGGAGACTCGAGATGGAGTTATCGATTTACCACCACCTCATTATGGGGCCTCTTTATGTCAGCTCATTTCTTTCACTTCACTTTCCTTCTATCTAAATTTAGAACTCAATAGCCTACAAGACACATTCCAATTCAGTGTTCTTTGATCTACATGGCTAGTTCCAATGAAGAATTCTCTGATCCCAGGACTTCCCCCAACAGGAGTTATAACTATTAAGGAGTGGGATATTACTGCTTCCTGTCAAAAGTGAAGACAGCACACAAAATCTATGCATGGGTTCTGAATGCTGTACCTAATGAGATAGTCTAGCTAATCAGACTGGCGTTGGGTGGCGTTGGGGAAGGGGAGAGAGAGAGGAGAGAAACTGTAATCAATTTTCTATCCTCAGACAGAGGGAATTTAATGTGCTTTAAGGGCAGTTTGTTGCTTTGTGTCATATAAATCACCAGGAGAAGTCCTCTAGATATACAAATATAAAGCAAGTTTCTATTACCTTATTAGTAGTTCATAGTGAAAATATAAAGTTCTTTGCTTTTTGAGAATATAAATTCTTATGTTTAATCAAACAATATCTCTAAAGTTATTGTTTGATTTGTATGTTTTTATTAGGATGAAGTTGCAGAGGAGAGAGATTTTTTTAAGGAGTGTAGACACGGAGCTGTGTCTGAATTATGTCTTCAGACTATGAAGAGAAATTTTTTCAAGCACACAAGGAGTTGCTTGTAAGAAATGAAGACTAGAGAGAGGACGTTAAAGGGACTGCTTTCATGATAGACTTTGCGAGATGCCTGAGTGCCCGTGGCAAAATGTAGTCCAGTATTGGAAAAAGGACCCTGCCGTGCTCTGCACCCTTAGCTACCGATGACTTTATGAGGACCTAAAGATAGCACATAGGTAAGATATCTCAAAAGAGACATCCTAGCATTAGCGGTAACAGAGAAAGTCTTTCCAACAGCTCCAAGAATATTGACTCTGTACCAACGGGAGCTAAAACAGGAATGAAACAGTATGTTTGCTGATACTTGGTAGCTATTTTAAAGTGACTAATTTGCCAATACACTGAGTCACTCCTTTGGTATAACTTAGGGATGATTTTCAATTGTAAGAGGTGGTGCTGAAGCCAAATAATTTTGCCAGTGTGTGGCGATGCAAGAAAGATCTCACTTCTAATGCAGAATGGTTAAAATTGTATGTAAACTTTTTGTATACAACTTACATCTTTTTTAGTCTTCCTAAATATATTTTGATCTCATTTTAACTTGAAAAGTTCTTTACTCTTCTTGAATTGAAAATTGATAATAAAAATATTGATAATAATAACATATGTGTTGAATGTTTATTCTGGGGACATCATGATAAGTGCTTTGTACGGATTATCTCCTTTAGCTTCCTCATCACCCTAAGGTAAGACTTTTTATTCTTGTATTATGTGTAAGGACACTTAAGCTTTAGAGCGCCTAATAGCAGCTTTAGGATATTAAGCAAGTCTGATTGATTGCAGATCCTCCAAACCTCTATACCAGGGTCTCCCAACCTTGGAATTAATGGTATGTTGGATTGGATCATTTGTTGGGAGTGCAGGGAGCCGTTCCTGTGCCTTGTAAGATGCTTAACAGTATCCCTGGTCTCTGTCCACTAGGTAACACTAACTCTAGCACCCCTAGAAGATGTGAAAATGAAAAGCATCTCCAGACATTACCCAATGTCCTCTGGGGGGCAAAATCGCCCTGGTTGAGAACCGCTGCTTGACACTCTACGGCTACCTTGCTAATTCATCACCTAAGAAGGGAAGATCAAAGCCATTTACAAGATGTTTTCAGTGGCCCCTAGAAGTTTTAGATGACAGAGCTTGGAAATTGTTGGGAACACTTAAATAACTTTTTGTCCCATGCTTCTTAATTCCACGTTACTTGGGAGTTTGAGATTCCAAAAAATATGATTTGATCTTAGAGTTTGGTGCCTAGGCTGTTTGATATGTCTGTAGAATTGCCCTTTTCCCCGTATATTTGCTATCAAGCCTGGCCCAGATGAATGGCTTGACCCACAAGCTATTGGAGCAAGTCATCAGAATAACTGAATCAGAATTTAAAATCGGAATATAAAGCAGAGAGAGTAACTGAGAGGTTAAAATATCAGGGCGATCTACTGAGAAATCGCACCATACTTTGTTTTAGTGACCATGATCTTTTAAGGAAGGAATGAAAGGTATTTTGTACCTCTCCTGGGCAAGTAGCCAAACCTTTGCTTTCCTAAAGGCGTACATATTTTACCACGAGGGGACTAGTTATTTACTTTCTGAGTTTGCAGTGGATAGCCCTGAAAATAACTCATAACCAAGTGTTTTTGTTTCCAAGAGTTAGGCCCAGAATACTGTGGACACAGAAAATCTATTGTTTGATCAAGGCCGGTATGAAGCTTTCTAGTGGGAATGAGGGAGTTGATGATTGAAAAGGACAATGCTTTCTGCCCCGTTGTGACTACCTGGGGATTAGAAAGGGCAGCATTTTGGGATGTTCGGAATGTGGAATGTGGAGAGCTATCCCTGGCTTTCAGCCATCAGAGGTAGGGACCCACTGGGGAAATGTTGGTGAGGATTGAATAGCTTTATTAGATTTGCCCCTGATTTCGTGCACTAAACCCACTTCGGAAAGATTAAAGAATACATTTTAATCAAATTTTGGATAATGAAAAAAGAATATAATTGAGTTACCACATATATTCATTTAATTTACACAAATTCAACACTTGAACTTCAGCAAAAAATGTTATAAAAATTGAAAAAACCTAATTGTATATTTTCTAACATTCTACTATATAGTGTGTATTACCTTATACATTACATATTTACGAATACATATCGCTATTCACGTTGTACACACACAAACCAATGCATATTGAATAGTTACTAAATAGTTACTAAGAAAAGATTGACAGGGGCTGGCCCGGTGGTGTAGTGGTTAAGTTTGCATGCTCCGCTTCAGTGGCCCTGGGGTTCGGATCTGGGCGTGGACCTAAACACGGTTCATCAAGCCATGCTGTGCCGGCATTCCACATGTGAAGTGGAGGAGGATTGGCACAGATGTTGGCTTGGGAACAATCTTCCTCAAGCAAAAGGAGGAAGATTGACAACAGATGTTAGCTAAGGGCCAATCTTCTTCACCAGGAAAAAAAAATTGACAGATTTGAAAATATGCAATTTTATATTTCTGTGTGATTAGAATAACTAAAATAGAAGGAAAATATCTAAATGTGAAATGCTTATATTTGATATCATAAAAGTGTAAAGAGATTAATATCTTCAGTACATAAAAAGTACTCAAGTGTATAAGGAAAACTGTAAGATTTCAACAGATGGACGGGTAAATAACATGAATAAACAATTTGCTGAGGGGAAAAGGAAAAACCACTTAGGGAAATTTTCCCTCACTGGTATTCAAATAAACAGAAATGAAAACAATTCGACATTTCATTTATCCCTGGTAAAGAAATTAGGACATTTAAAAGGGAATGGTAACATTCCAAATTTCTGTTTAGAGCCCATGCATTGCTTATAGCATTATAAATTCTCAGGCACATTTTGGATGTAGGATGGAGAAGAATTGCTGGAAGTCTAAGTGCTTGCCTTACTTAGAGCATTTATAAGAAAAGGGGCCCCCAGAAGTTCTCTCTGCATAATTTGTCATGGTTCATGAGCATCCAGTAGAACCACACCCTGTTCTTTGCCCACAGTCAAAGGTACCAGTGGTCAGTGCAAGAATCAAAGGTAAATATTATACAGCAGATGTGAAAGAAGCTAACAGCCTCTAATATCTTGGTGAAAAACTTTTCCCAGTTCAGGTCTCCATATTAGAAAGTAACAATGTGACCAAATCAGATTCTTTTTACTGGCAAGTGTGAATGCAAATGCGATGTCACATTAATGTTGTACCAACTTGGTTAGGCCATGGTACTTTGTTATTTGGTCAAATACTCATCTAAATGTCTCTGTGAACATTGTTTTTTAGGTGAGACTAACATTTCAATCAGTAGACTTTGAGCAAGCAGATTACACTCCTTAACATGGTAGGCCTTATCTAATCAGTTGAAGGCCTTAAGAAAAGAAAGACTGAGGCCCCCTGAGGAAGAGGGAATTATTCCTCCAGACAGCTTTCAGACTTGAGCTGCAGAATCAACTCTTCCTTGGGTCTCCAGCCTGCCAGCCTGTTCCGCAAATTTTGGATTTGCCAGCTCCCACAATCACATAAGCCACCAATTTCTTAAAACAAATCTCTCTCTATATATCCATATATAGACATATCTATATCTCCTATCAGCTCTGTTTCTCTGGAGAATCCTAACTAATACAGCTAGGGTGGATCGCTTGAGAGCAGGTTAACTAATACTATAACCTTCCTATGTGAGATGTTCTAAAAGAGAAAAATCTTAGATGCATAGGGCCCCTGGAGTAATTTACAAATGAGATGTAGATAATTTGTGCTCCCCATTCCACTCTGTTCTTACTACCAATGTAGAAATCCATGTAAGGATTGTTCTTATAGATCAAATAATTCCATATCTGAAAATTATGACTAGATTATAGAAGTGTTCGTTAACCATACATCCCATACCTGAAAATCTATTTTGAAATAAATAATCAAGCATCTCATTACCTCACTTTTTTCATGGTCGTGCATCGATCGGCTATGTAGATCAATCACATACTTGCTGGTACCAGACTAAAGCACACCAGTAACTTCCTAGTTTCAGAGATTGAAGGACATTTCAGACTCAGGTCTAAGTCATAATTTGCTCAGACTTCTGCCTTCAGAGTACAGAGTCTCCATCCACTATATATTAATATCCTTTTGCCATGACAATTTACTGCTTCATAGATTCATATGGATACCATCTATTTTTCTGCATGTTCTGCAAATATGTCAACCACAGTATGATTTTTTCTATAGGCTTTTTACAGACATCATTGGATTTCAGAAATGGATGGCTTCTGTTTAATGGTCCTATTTTCTCTGTGGTTACTGTCTCAGCTCCATATAAACCCTCTTATCCCTCCTCTGCCATCTCTCCATTATGAATATTTCCCATTTGTGCCTCATTGGACCATTGCTGTTTAACCATTGCTCCATGTTTTGTCTATCCATATGTGGGTCCCAACACGCCAGAGGCTCCAAATAGGCAGTGAAAAGCATATTCACTGAAGATGAGTCACAGACCAAGTTGATAAGAGAAGTGCACTACCTTAATCGTATGGTTGTTTTCTGAAGAGATATTAAAATATAGTCCTCAGTAACTCACTTGCCAATGAATTTTCTTTCAAATGCAGTAAATGTATTTCTTCGGCAGCCTTGAACCATATTCCAATCTAATGAAATCCTCTCCACTCTAGAAGGCATTACTTAAAGTTGGACAATCCAGGAAACAATTCTAATGAATGAAGATGTGTTATTTTTAATACTGGTACCGGTCCCATGATTTGAAAATAATTATTAGAAACATTTCGTTTAAAAAAATTACAATGTCATTTGCTATATACACTTCAGAAAGCGAATGTCATTTTTCCATTGCGTCTTTGTAATAACATACAGTTTGTTGTTAAAAAATTAGACTCCTTAAGGTAGTTTTGTTTTCACATTTTGCATTTGTTCAGGGAATTAATACCAAAAGTTTAAACAGGTGCTTTTTCCTTAACATCTTCTATACATTAAAACTTTTAATCGTTGAATTAAGTGTACAAGGGCTTAGGTCAGACGGGACACTATTAAAAAGCAAATTAAAGCCAATTCTCATTTCTCCATATAGTCATGGGGAAGCCAAAACTAAGAGTCTCATTAAATCTAACAGACTCATTTTAGCCATTAGTTTCAACCTTCTCCTCCTACCAAACCTCTGGCCAGGGCTGCTTAATTAACGCATTTGGCTTTTCCCCCTTTCCTTTCTCAAGCCTTCCCTCTGGGGCTAATGAGTAGCCACATGTCTAGTAGGTAGGCAGCAGGAGGGAGGAAATGGATAATCAGCCCCACGAAGAGCAGATATCCTTTCCCTGCACGTCTGTTTCATAGACTGGTGAAATGGAGCAAAGGCCTTCAAGTCGCAAAACTTTAGCCAATAATTCAGCGTTTGCAGAAAGTTGCTACATTTTCAGAGTTTTTAGTCTTGGCAAGTTTCTCGATGCATGCTGTTCCTTTCGTTTACAGTCTTTTTCTCTTTGTGCCCAGAAAATATCCATTTATCTCCATAGTCCTATGTAAGGCATTAGCTGAGCATCTCTCAGGCCCTGCTGTCTAGCGTTAACCCCACACTACTCAGCATCTCCACGTTCCCTGTGCAGATTTTCATTTGACAAGAATGTATTGACTGCCCTCCTCGTGGAAGGCATTACAGCACTTACTACATAATGGTCTTAATTTTTTTAGTAAATATCTTTACTCAAGTATTATATGAAAAGAGAAAAGTGATAAATCTTAACACTATAGATTGATGAATCATCAAAAAGTGAAAACACTTGTGTAACTAGCACTTGTATCAGCAAAGAAGACATTGTCAATGTCCTAGAAACTCCCTCCCTGTCGCTAGCTGCCTCTCCTTCCTGAAGACAATCACAGACCTGGCTTTTCCCATGAATTAATTTCCCCCCATTTTTGAACTTTATATAAAGTATATACTCTTTGTTGTCTATTTTCTGCTCCAAGTTATGTTTGTAAGATTCTCACATAGGGTTTGATCATTTTCATTGCTGAATAGTGTACCATTGTATGCATAGAGAATTTATTTATGAATTCTAGTACGATGGCATTTAGATTTTTTCAATTTTTTTTTTTTTTACTATGGCAAATAGTGCTGTTATGAACACTGTTGTGCATATCTTCAGGTGTACATATGTTCACATCTCTGTGGGGTATATACTTGGGAGTAGAATTCCTGAGGTACCGGGCATGCTAAGGACGAGCTTTAGTAGACACCGCCATATACGTTTGCAGTGTTGTCAATTTACACACACCCAGCAGTACATGAGAGCTCCAGCTGTCCCCTTCACATGCTCGGCAACACTTGCTCTTCTCTTCTCCTTTCATTTTAGCCATCCTGCTGTGTGTGCATCAAGTGGTATGTCTGTGTGGGTTTTATTTTGCATTTCTCTGACCACTAATGAGGCTAAGTGGCAGGCCGCCCCAAGATGTGCCGCTCTGGTATGTGGATTATTTCCCGCTAAAGACAATAAAGGCTCAGAAGACTCTGGAAGAACATATGACCTTCATTGAAACTGCCTAAAAGAATTTAACATAGAAGGCCTGTTCCAGGAAGGAGCTAATACCATATAGCTGTAGTATACTGTAAAATAGGTGTGACAAGAAAGGCAACAAGCCCATCTTATGGAAATCCTGTCTCTTGGGCACCTTCTCTGCAGGTGGTCCAGTAAACAGTCGTCTAACAAACATTTGCATTTCCATCTCCATGTTAATTGTCTTCCTCCCCTCTGAAATCCCAAACCACCACCCCCAACATCCTCCTTTGCCTTTAGCTGAATATACTAAAGCAAGCAGGTTTGGCCAAATGGCTGAGTTGTTTAGCTTTTCCTGAGTTTCTCCCATGTATACATGTTATCAAACTTTGCTTGATTTTCTCCTGCTAACCTGCCTTTTTAATTATTTGACCAGCCGTAAGAACCTTAGGGAAAAGGGGGCAGGAGGAATTCTCTCTTTTCCCCCAACAACCCTTTTACACATTCTCTTTTGTGAAACGTCTGCTTAAGTTTTTGCTAACTTTTTTATTGTATCTCCCACTCTATCATATATGTAATTTATATATATTTTTGATAATATCACAAATATCACAAATATCTTCTTCCATGCTCAGAGGTTTGCATTTTCACTCATTATACTAGTATGTTTTGTATTATTTGTAATATGGTCCATTTTTCGTTTTCTTACTTTATATTAATGCTTATTATGATCTACTTAAGAATTGTTGCTTACTTCTAAAGTCATGAGTGTGTTTCTGTCTTTTGTATTCTAGAAGTTTTAATGTTTACCTTTTGCACTTAAATCTAGAGTCCATCAGGGATTTATTTTTGTGCATAGTGTGATGTAGGGAGTCAAGTTCCAATTTTTTCCTTATGAATATCCAATTGTATTAGCAACATTTAGTGAAAGACTATTCTTTCTCCACTACACTACAGTGAAACCTTTGTCATAAATCAAATGTGAGTCTATTTCTGGATTCCCTTATGTCTTCCATTGGCCAGTTTATCTATTCTTGCACCAATACCCACACTAATCTAACTTCTACAGCTCAATAAAAGGTATTGATATCTTATTTTGTAAGTCCTCTGGCTTGGTTCTTCTTTATGTTGTCTTAGCTATTATTTGCCCTTTGCATTTCCATACAAATTTTAGAATCAGCTTGGCAATTTCTAAAAAAACTTGATGAGATTTTGATTGAGATGGTACTAAATCTACAGATCAATTTGGAAGAATTGGCTTTTTAACAGTATTGTAGCTTGCAATCAACACATGTGGTAAATACCTCCATTTATTTAGGTCTTCTTTAGTTAAATTTATAGTGAGATATTTGTTTAAATGCAATTGCAAAGTCTATTTTTATATTTCATTTTTTAAAACTTTATTGCTGGTATAAAGAAATACATTGATTTTGTATTCATTGTCTTCAATGACCTTGCTGAGTTCATTTTTTTACATTTCATTTACATTTTACAGTTCATTTAATTACAATAATTTATCTGTAGGATCTTTTGGATTACCTATGTATATAGTCATATCATTTTGAATAATGTTTGTGTTATTTATTTCTGCATAATTCTTACACTTTTTTTCTCCTTGAATTATTATAGTGGATAGGACCTCCAGTACAAAATTAAACAGCAGAGCTGACTCTAACCTCCTTGATTCATTCTCAAACTTGAGAGGGAAGAATTTCTATATATCACCACTGAGCAAAAGGTTTGCTGTGGTTTTCTTGTAGATACCCTCTTTCAGATTAAGAAAATCCCCACTTATCCCCAGTTTACAATGTTTGTTGGTTTCATAAATGAAGGTTGAGTTTTGTAACACGCTTTTACTATAACTATTGAGACTATCCTAGGCTACTCCCTTCTTTTCTGAAGATGGAGAATTTAAGTGATTATTTTTTAAATGTTAAATGATATTTGTATTCCTATAATAAACACATTTTGTTTGTGATATGCTATCCTTTTAAAACACTGTAAGACTTAATTTGTTAACATTTGATTTAAAATTTTTACATCTAAATTCACATGAGAATGGCCTGTCATTTCACATTTTTGCAACATCATTGTCCAGTTTCATATCACTATCTGGACCACGTGTAGATGTGTTTCCCTTATCTCTCTTTTTTTGTAATTTGTCACCTTTCTTGGACCACTGGTATTTGTAATTGAATACAAGACTTGTAAAGGCTTTACATCGATGCTATTTTCTTGAGATGATTCCTTTTAGTTTCTGGTAGTCAGGTAGATGAAGACTAGATAACATTAATACTCTCAGTGTTTTAGCTGATTTAAGGGTGGGTTGCAGTCTTTGTAAATTCTGATATACTTACGTTTTGTCTTTACTTCCACAATGTAATCCTTCAATGTACCCACTGAAAGCCCGGCCTGTTTACCAGAAGCTGTCCACACTGAAATTCAGTTTTTAGCTCTCCAGTGTTGAGAACTGCCAACATCTCTGTATAGCTTTTCAGCCTTTTAGGAACAACTGTTTTGCTAAGCTTCTCCATCTCTTGGCCTGAGCCACTTCTGAATGGATGAATGCTTTGAGGGGAAAAGAAGCTCAGCTGTTGGACTCCCTTCTCTATCCTTCTTTTCCCTCCAGGATCTTGGGTTCTCAATTACTGGCCGCTTTGGTAGCATTGAATACCATTTGAATTCTCTAACCCCAAAATTCTCTAACTGTCATAATCTCTACTCAATATTTTTGCCTTTTACTAGCAGCTTTAGTTGGCTTCTCAGCCTTTCTGTCCACCCTGCTTATGAGCTGACAAACGTCTTGAGGGGAAACATGATGTAGAATGTTTGACTCACTCTCCTGAGCACCACTTCTCTCTGGAATATTGGCTGCGAAAGTCATGGTTGCCTTGGTAGCTCTCAGATACCTTTAAACAGAGATTTTTTTTTTCTTAATCCAGCTAAGTTGTTTTTAGTGGGAGAATTGTTCTGCTGCAAGCTAGACCACCATAACCTGAATTAGAATTACCAATTAAGATTTGAAATAAGAAAATTACTTCTGTGTCACTTATTAGCGAACTTCTTGCCTCTAAACCTTAGTTTCTACATTTATAAAGCTCATAAGGCTTTTGGGAGTCAGACATTTCTTTCAAGCCTGAATTTCAGCAGTCAGGGAGTCTTGCTGGACTCTAGAAGTTCTAGTCTGTACCAAATATCACTCCCCCATGTCTACCTTCAGAACGGAGTTCATCTTTTCTTAAGGATACCTCCGTAATCTTGAGTCTGTTTCCTTCAAACAGAAGCAGGCCCATAATACGCGCGCGCACGCGCACACACACACACACACACACACACACACTCCTAAGCACAGACACAGGCTGTATCTTAATATCCCCTCTAAACAACCTAGAGCAGAATGGGTGCATGTGTGTGTGTTTAGATACCAAATAGGAATCATAAAGCAATAAAATCAATAAATAAAATTTCAGGTCCCAGAGTCCATATGCCCTGCCCTCCAGGAATCTCCTCTCAGCCATCTCTGTCTTTAGGCTCCAACGTACATCTCTGTGGCAGTAGTCAGCTCTCCTCCCCACTATGGGCTCACCTGAGCATTCCTCTTCTGTGCAAACTTAGGTCCTAACTACCCTCAGTACCACAGACATGAACAAAACAGTTTTCCTTAGAGGAAACAGAATATTGGAAAAGAACCTCATCCATTAACAGGATAACTTGCTACATTACGCTGAGCGATTTCACTTGTCTGTTTCTGGAATCTCCATTTCACAATCAAGTCTTTGCTTGAATCTAACTTAAATTCCTATGAAAGTTTTATTGCCCTTCCCCACCTCCAAACAAAGGAACAGTCTACTCTCAAAGGTAAATTCAAGTCTCCACTATCAGGAAAACATTTTTATTATCTAAAGCACAACTCTTGTCCTAGTAAATTTAATTTAAGGCAATTTTCCCATTGCTGGGCATTAAAATGTCAGTAAATACTGGGATCCAGTCAAAACCAAGGCATCCCATTACATCATAGATTTACTAAGAGGATGAAGGAAATAAAATAATCTCACTCAAGACACTAGGTGCCTGCTCATGTGTTTCCTTGAGGTCACCTTGTACCATCAGCACTCAATCCAGACAGAACCTGGCATATTTCTTATTAAATGAGAAATAATCAATGCAAGAACTCAAACTAATTTTGTGGGCCTGTGCTCTTTCCACAGCACCCAGTTATTAACCTTGGCCTCTTACCTGGCAAATGAATGTGCCCAGAAAGACACACCCATTCAAAGGACCTAAAGGCTGAGTCATTTTTTAGTGAACTCGTTAAATGTTTCCGTGAGGAAAGTTGGTTAACTCAATGCACCAAAATCACATTCCAGGTTGAGAAACAGTTGTTTGACATTAGTTATGTGTCAGGATGTTGAAAGGCCACTCCGCAGGCTGGTAGCTAGCTCACGACTTGACTCTATTAACCTAAAAATAAAGAGCCTAAATGAGAGGCAGAGAGGCATTTATTTTGAGATCAAAGAATTGCAATTAGGGGTACATAGATTCGGGTAGCAACACGAATAGTGTCCCACTAGAGAGTAAGAGGCAAGGGCTTATAAGGCAAAAGAAGGAGGTTTGCATTACAAAGAATGTCCTTGGCAGAAAGCTAATCTTGGCTAAACATAATTGATTGCGAAGGCTACGTAGCTAGAAGTCCGTCTCTGTGACGAGCTGCAGGTTCCTTGCAGCGTTACACAGTTCAAAAATTCACGTTCTGCCCGATGAGGACGTGCATAAGACCCATTTCCTTAATGGCTTCTCGGCTCCCTTTTCAAGCCCTTAGAAGTAAGTGACCCTGTTTTGTTTCACATTTCACAGCTCTATTCAATCACACTCTAAAATCAAGGAAAAAATCCCTGTAGCTATATTGTTTTGATATGAATTGACAAGGATGAATAACTATAAGGACGTAATTAAGTACCTGGCTTAAAAAAAGAAAAAAGAGACTCTTATGGGGACGTCAGTGTTGACAGGTAGGAAAATAAAGTGCCCCCATTCACCAGCTGATGGAGATACACCCCCAGTTCCTTCAACATGGAATGTTTTAGCTATGGGCAAAACTGAGGATTTTTAAAAATTTTCTTAAGTGGGTAAAAAGTATGAGAAACCAAGTAAAATAGTCATAGATTATAAATTAGAATCATTTTTAGAATCCATCTGCCCTACTTTTCTCTACTTCTTACACAACTTTGGAGTGTAATTTATTATTTTAAAGATGTGATTTAACATAATGGGCTCTGGAAACAAGCTGCTAGAAGCATAACTTGGTTAACTTAATTTTTAGCATCTATTAATTAGAAATGGATTAATGCTCTTGCCTTCTTCTTTATTTAGTTTTAATATGCTTAAATAGGGGAAATTAAGTAGTCAGGTGACCCAACCTTATAAGCACTCTGTTCTGTAAGAAGATCAGTTGAGTCTTCATGGGCCAGTCTGTCCTGTGTTTGAGGACGTGTCATCCTGTAAACAAATTGGTCCTTTAACTCTGGGCGGGGAGAGTTGTGATTCTCTGTTCATTGAGCACAATATCTTCCAAAATACAAATACGACAAAATATATCAACTAGACATCGATTAAAGATAGCAATCCCCCTAATAGCTAGAGGCAGTTAACGTCTATTTCCTTGTAACATTTTTGCTAATTCACAAATGCAAAATGATTGGTAGGGTAAAAAGAGAACAGGCTTTCTTACATAACAACAGTTATGACAAGAAATACTGATACCCATGACTTGTGGGGGCAGCCATGTTGAGCACCCCGAGGGCAGCATTAAGATTAAAAAACAAGTTGGCTTATCTCTTCGTTAAATCTAATTCAGTCTGCTTTTCAGGGATAAACTCTAGAGCTCTTGGGCATACTCCAGTAATTCTACATTTGGCATCTACTTGTCCTGCTTCACAGTCTGTTGGTATTCGCCATCAAGGAGCGTGGCTGTCAGGCACTTTCTCTAACGTACCCTGTGGTTGGACTGGCTAACCATGGGTGGCAGATCTCAGCCTCTTTAGCTTTGTGGAGTTGAGATCAGTGATGACAATTAGAGCATAAAACACAAAGCACTTGCTGCCCAGAAAATTGTTTTCCTTTTGCGGATTCTAAGGCCAAATCTGGGGTCAGTAAGTAAAATAATTCGTCAACAAATTCTATGGGTATATGAAGGGAAAGTGCCGCCATGGATAACATACATTTTCCATGTCATACCTAAAGAGTTATTTACAAACAAATAGTTGGGGTCACCCTAAAGAAGTATAGTTTGTTTTTGTTTTTTCATTTTTGTTGTTGCTGTTGTTGTCTTTACCGAGGAAGACTCGCCCTGAGCTAACATCTGCTTCCAATCTTCCTCTTTTTGTACGTGAGTCGCCACCACAGCATGGTCACTGACAGACGAGCGGTGTAGGTCAGTGCCTGGGAACGGAACCTGGCTGCTGAAGTGGAGTGCACTGAACTTAACCACTAGGCCCCTGAAGCTGGCCCAAAGAAGTATAGTGTTTTAAATAGGCCAGCAAACAGCAAATTTTTTAGCAAGCTTAAGTTCAATAAATAAATAAGTAAGCATTATTTGTTAAATAAATATTTATTCTCTTTCCTTTTAGCTAAAAGATCAAAGAGCAATAAACGTTCACTACAATTTTATTGAATGCAATTGTCTCCTTGCTGAAGACAGCCTTATCAAAGTGAAAATCATAATTAGGTACTTCACTATTATAGTGTACTTGTTTTAGTTCAAAATTATTTACGTAAAGTAATATATATATATTTTTTTCAGATTTGGAAGGATCTGGCAGGGTTAGCGTGTGTTACAGATGAATGTGTGAAAATCTGTAGATTTGTAGATATATGCCAAGCATTGAATTTTTTTTTATGGGCCCTACTCATCTGGAATCACTTGAATGACAATATCAATTTGGTGGTCAGTCTGGTGGCACAAGCAGTTAAGTGTGTGTGTTCTGCTGCAGGGGCCTGGGGTTCACTGGTTCGGATCCCAGGCACGCACCAATGCACCGCTTGGAAAGACATGCTATGGCGGTGTCCCATATAAAGTAGAGGAAGATGGGCATGAATGTTAGCCCAGGGCTGGTCTTCCTCAGCAAAAAAAAAAAGGAGGATTGGCAGATGTTAGCTCAGGGCCGATCTTCCTCACAAAAAAAGAAAAAAAAAACAAAATATCAATTTGTCTTCTCTGTAGGTAACAGTTAAGAGAAGAAGAAAATAAATCAATTCTTAGTAGGGTATTTAAATTCTGAGGGTGTCTCCTATTGACATGATAGCATTCCATAACAACTTGATGATTCTACTCAGACCAAATACATATATTCATTTTGATAACAATCTTTAATTCTAAATTTTTCTTTAGGTTTTCCTTCCTTTGAAGTCATCTTTATATGTTACAGTTTGAAAAACGAGGGTCAGCCTCATGGCTTAGCGGTTAAGTGCGCGCTCTCCGCTACTGGTGGGGTTCGGATCCCGGGCGAGCACCAACGCACCACTTCTCCGGCCTTGCTGAGGCTGCCTCCCACATACAGCAACTAGAAGAATGTGCAGCTATGACATACAACTATCTACTGGGGCTTTGGAGGAAAAAAATAAATAAATAAAATTATAAAAAAAAATGAATTACTGTTCTGAACAAAAAACTAGGATGAGGAATAAAATATATGTTAATGATTTGTTTCCCAACACATAATAAAAGCTAATATGAAAATCTCTCTTCTTAATGTGACTTAAAAGTAAGCACCTCCATTAAGGAAAAGCTTTATAATAATTAAGCAGGGCAAGCATCACTACTTAATTAGAGGAGAAATGGAAGGTATTATAGTAGACAGGAGGGGAATATGAATATTTAAGCACCATTACTTTCTTTGAAGCTATTTTCTGAACACATGTTTAGTATGCGGTCTAGAAAAACGTTCTTTCAGAACTCAGGTGTCTCCCTTCTGCTTGTATACATTTATTATTATTATTATTGCATTAATTGCAATAAGATAGATAGTAAGGATCTACTCCTTGGCGCAAATTTTGTATATATTAAATAAAGACATAGAGATATGCATGTAGCCGGCAAAAATTTTAGAATTAACTAGTTTTATTGGACTGGCCCTGTGGCTTAGCCGTTAAGTGCACGTGCTCCGCTGCTGGTGGCCCAGATTCGGATCCCGGGAGCGCACTGACGAACCGTTTCTCCCGCCATGCTGAGGCCGCGTCCCACATACAGCAACTAGAATGATGTGCAACTATGATGTACAACTATCTACTGGGGCTTTGGGACAAAAAAATAAATAAATAAAATTAAAAAAAAACTAGTTTTATTAAGGTAATTGGTTTCAGTACGTATCTTTGTAGTTAAGGGAGCTTTGATAAATTGAGCTTAATTGGAGCACAGAAAATAAACGTTAGTGCTCTCAAAGAGTATGCAATCATCTATCAAAATTCCTTCATAGCAACAGCTCTTTTTCCCTCATTTGAGAGAGTCCTTAAGCACCTACAGTTGGCTGCTAAGTATTTGCATATGAGAATATTTGATCTCTACAATCTATATAAAGATATGCCAAAACTATGAATTTCATATGATGAACTTTCATAACCAGGTGCATTTATTAAGCACTCATATACTAAATACAATTATTAGATGCAGTATTGATTGAACAAAGCGATGCTGAGTGACTGTAAATGAAAAATTGAGATTTGTCCCTGAACTCCTATTTTAAGTACTACAGATTTGAAGTTCATTTCAATTGATGAGACACAAAAAAAGATGACTCTCTGTTAGGTGTCAGAAGACTACACTTGAAATCACCTCTTTCGGGCTGTGTTAATTTAGGCAGGCTACTTAACCTTAGTCTCAGTTGTCTCACATTTTAAGTAATAATTATACTATTTACCTCTTGATACAGATGTGATAATTGAACAAAAGTGTTTTGAAAAGTATTTTCCATACAACAGGGGCTTCATAATTTAATTTTTCCATTCTTGGCAGAGACAGCATCATGGTGTAGAACAAAAAGTTATCTATCTAAGGTCAGCAGTGGGTCACATGCTCAGAAAACCTTATTTGTATAGGTCATGTGACTACCTTATTATCTTGTTTTTTAGTTAGAAGTACGGTTGGCTTCAAAACAAATACACCAACGCCTTGTCTACTCACTGTTTGTTATTGATCAAGTCAGAGATATTATTTATAGTTACTGGAGTCATTCTAGAGCATCTTAGGATGCATTCAGCCTGAGTCTAGATCAGTTCAGATGAGAAGTACACTACTGGGAGAGATTCTCATTTTCTGTACCAACAGTTTCATAAAAGCACACTCTCACACAGCTACCCGGAATAAAAACGTTGTCTTAAGTTTCAGGATAATTTTGTTCTTCATTTACGTATCTCAAAAATTGTATAGTGCTTTGCCTTCTTGTTGGTCAAAATTGGCTCTCTGCTGGATTTGTTTAGAAATACAGTGACATGGATGCTTCATAATTCAGACATGTTCTTAGGTGTGCATGCATGAGAGACTGTGAATCTTTTCTGAAGCTGAGACTTTGTGTCCACAAAATAATTGTGCCGTTTCTTGAAAGCCATGACTCCATTCGGCTTCTGGTGGGGAATACACAGAGTCTTCATTTGCCATCTGCTCTATCTAAGTTGGGTTCTGAAAATCTGAATTTCATGAATAAATCAATGGTGAACATTTTGTTTCCCAGTTTTCAATGCTGTGTCTTCAGATTCCTATAATGTTAGCTAAAAAGGTAAAAAGATTTTTAAGTCATTGGGAGCCATACAAATTTGGGTTTCAGGAGCCCTACAACGTCAAAGTTTCCTATCTGAGAGAGCGGCTTATTCAGTCTCCGCAGCAATTTCCATGCCCTGGTCCAATGACTTCATCAAAAGAAAACCAAAGCTTCATTTTCCCCTAAATCAGTGTTTCTTAGCTTCTCTAGTGATAGCTCAAAACAACAAAGGCATGCCCTTGGAAGACTACAGGAGAATTCATAGGCAAACCCTCAGCTGCAGTCACGAAATCTCTTAGAAACTTCATGTGTGATTTTGTTTTAATTAATGTAATATTTTTCCTTCTCTATCATGTCATATATTTGTTGCAATATATTAACTAGTATTTAAAATCACCAGTTAAGTCACTTAATTTTATTTCTCCTGAATCTCTGTGAAAGTTGATAATTCGGGAAATTTCCTGTCACTCCTACAGCACGCTTTTATTCTGCTGCCTTCTCCCTACTCTCACCCTCAGCATCCCATTGTATATTTCTAGACATACGTGCAAGCTCATTTTGAGAAGTAAAACCCTGAACTTTTGACATTCCATGGCATAAATATGAAGAATATTTTTCATACTGATTACTTCCTCCATTTCATCAATGACCCTGATTTGCAAAGTTCAAGTCATAATCTTTCCTGACAAATGTGATGGAATGTAGCCAGAACAATCTTCTCTATGACTTGAATAAACATTTGAAATATTCTGTTTTTTAAATAACCCTGTCATCACAGCAGCCAAACTAATAGCAAATGACCTGATCATTTCCGTGTTTAAGACAAAAGTCTCAAATTCCTTTCTGCAGGTGGTTGATTCTCACTAGTTTGAAAATACTAGCTAATTATTTTAAAGTGTTTCATGATTTAAAAATATCTCATGAGGTTAGCACTTTGAGACTGAAGCAGGTAGGCATAATTTGATTGGCAGACAACCTCTTCCTTGACCCTTACAGGTTGGAAAAAAATAGATCTAAACTTAGAAGACTCAAGCTTTGCCAATTATTAGCTGTGTGATTTTAGGCAACTTATTTAACATCTTTGAGTTTTAATTCTCTAATTCATAAATTTTAGATGAGAAAACCTACCATATCTACCTTAATAGATATTATGAGGACAAAATGGGATATTTATATTCCATTCTAAAACTAAAATATACCTATGTGAAATGACATCTGTGTATCAGTCTGTTGAGATGTGAAAGTGTGGTTCAGGATACTGTCATTGATTAAACAATAATGCCTCTGAATTACTCATAAGTTACTGCTACCTCTGGAAGAACAAAGTAGGCCATGAGATTTCCTGGGTTCAAATCCAAATACGCCATTTATAAGCTGTATAGCCTTAAGCAACTTGCTTAAATTCGCTAGGCCTCAGTTTCCTCATATGAAGGTGCAGATAGAATAAAACATACCATCTGGAGGCAAGTTGATGAACCATGATAATGTACATAATAGCCAATAGTGACCAGTATAAATAAGTTCCTAGTAAACAGTAGCTATTAACAATCAACAGTAGTCATAGTAGTAATAATAAAATGGCATCTGTTTTTGAGTAACAAGTAACCTTCTTTCCAAAGACTAAAAAAAAATACTCTTCTTCATAAAGATGATTAAATGCTATTCTCATAATCAAAGAAGAGTGGGATTCCAGGGACACAACTGAGCCATCAGATTTAATAAGATATAGAAACATAGTGTTCAGGATAGAGTGATAGAACTACAAAATTGTACATTTCCAGCCTACCTTTACAGTATTTTAGAGGGAAATAAATTTATTTTCTAGAAAGCAAATGGAGATAACACCGCACGCAAGATTGTAGTTGTAGCAAAAATATGGGCAAAGTTCAGGACGATAAAGGCAGAGAGCCTCAACTCTACTGCCCACCCCAGTCAAGTGGTCATTTACTGTATTCCTGACTGCAATAAAACCGGTATATATTTTACATATTTATATAGAATATAGCTCTATAAAAGATACCTAGAGGAACATGAAATCTTTCTTCAGTTCCTCCTCTCTAAGGAACTGGCAAGAGTCCATAGCAGGTGTAATTAAGCAAACATTACCTACATTCTCAATTCACTTAATCTTTTAGAAGTTTCTGCCACTATTCTCCAGATCCTTATTGCTAAATTTTGGTCTTGGCTTATATATTTGCTTAAATCTTTATTAATTGGGAGATGGAAAATAGAAGATTCTCCTTTCTAATATCTCTGAAAAACTCTCACCTTGCCCATGGATTACTGCATGACATTCTCAACTGGACCTGCTCTTCCAACATTCTCTGCAGGAATCAATATTCATCATTTCCCCATTAGGGAGAAAGTGGCTGACATGGTTAAAGTCACTTTGCTGGAAAAAGTCTCCTTCCTACTTGGAAGTGAGAATAATGTCATCTTCCTATTTGCACAGAGCGATAACATTTAAACTTCACATTACTATCTTTTGGGGAAAAGTGAGTTGAATTTAGTGTTAAATCAAACCATGTGTAATACGGTTTGGCTTACACAAGGGTGACGTTAACATTTAAGACTGTGCCCAAGAAAACGGCTATGGGAAATGTCGTGAGGGGTTGTAAGTTGAGAGGTGTGCCCTTTTGCAAACGTCATGTTCCTTTCCTTATGCCTCACTCTCCTCACCACCCGAGGTCTCTCTCTCTAATTAAAGATATTCACACACTATAAAAGCCATTAAGCCAAATTCTATGGCATATTAACCTACTTTCAAGGCCTATCAACTTTTACAGGAAGTCTCTGTATCACTCCAAGGGTGGAATCCTACTTTTTCTCTATTTGCTATTGTTTAATGTTCCCAGAGGTAAATCCTCTCCCACATCAGAAGCCATTATTACAGTTACGGAATGCAAAGAGACTTGGATGGCTTCAACATGATCTTGATTTTTCCATTTGAGATCTACTTTGATTCCTTTTCAGGAAGCAACTGAGCGCCTGAAATTGCCACTTCCTCTAAGAAACTTGTGATTTTAGACATGAAAATACTATTTTTTTAAAAAGCACAGTGCCTTAGAGAAGAACATGCTGACTCCAGCTTGAGACATTTGAGCTTCTTGATGAGCATTTGATCAGAATCCTCCTTTTCTATCTCACTTGGAGATAGTGATGCTGCTCAGTTCTTAACCTCAGTGCTTTACTCAGCTTTCTCTGTGCATTTTTCTTTTAATGGACTTGTAGTAATTACTCTGTTTACCTTAATATATATAGCACATGCTGCACTCATTTTATCCAGTCATTTATTAATGGACCTATTTCCTCTTGCGTATTTCTATTTCTTAACACGTTAGTAAAAGTCATTCTTCTTCCCTCCACCTCATGCAGCTGACATAAACTCATTGTTTCTTCCTCTGACTGCACTTAGCTTTTTCCCACACATTTTAACCAACTGTGAATTCAAATTGGCGTGTTATTCCCAACCATGCTCCTTTCTGATACTCTACTCCCAGTAAAACCAACAGTTGATTTTGTAATAATCTTTAAAAACAAAACTAAACAAAAGAAGCTATTACCAATGTTTAAATATTCACCAAGAATCAGGAAGCTTTTGGCACACTGACTTGATTTTATTTGACTAAAATATGGATCTCGTTGACGGATCCTAATGAATTTGTCCACTCATAGGATATGATCATTATCATGTTCAAAGTGGACCCACTAAAAGTTTAAAGGCTAAAGAGACCTGTGAACAGAGATTAATCAGTCAACGTTCCAAAACAGAGTGCAAAACAAGCTCAAATCCAGTTCAACAACACTAATATTGAAAATTGAGGAATCTCTCTCCTTTTTATCTCACCCAACCCAACTCTCTCCTTTTGTAGTAGTCAGAATTCATAATTGAGACCCACAAATCCACTCTAGTTAGAGTCTAAAGAGGAGTATTTCCAAAGAGATAGATAGACAGCTCATAGAATTGTTGGAAACAGTGAACAAACAGACTGTAGTCTGAGACTTTAAGAATGATCTTCAAAACCACAAGCAAATCTGGGCCACCAAAAGAGGTGCCACTCCTGCCATGATGTAAAACTTAAAGTATCTAGAAGCTTCTTTCTATGTTAGCTAGTCACCACCACAGTTGCTGGCTCCAGAAACATATCTCCTCTGTCACTATCAATGCCAACAAAATGGATATGCTGCAACCACCCACTCTCTTCTTATGTAACTCAGGGCCCAAACAAATTTCATGCAAATTCATCTAGTTTTTGGAGAGTAAGTAATATCCAGAATAGCCTGAAAAGCAGTGTGTAAAATATAATTTTTCACTCTCCAACCTCCTTAGTACAGGTAAACATGCTAGTACAGGGTTGGAAGGTGTTGGGTGAACTCCGTACCTGCCTTCTTCAGGTTTATGCATGCCTCCTTGTTCTTTTCTTTCTACCTCTAGCTCACTCCTGCTCCCCTGTCTATATTTTTGTGAACTCTGTTCTTGGAGTCGCTCATTTTCTCCCCATTTCTCTCAATGTTTGTATCTTTTTTATATTTTACTCCACCAATGGATTTTTTTTTTAATTTTTTTCCTCCAAATCTGACTATAATCTAAAACTCAAATACGTTTTAGAGATTTTTTAATACTTACTGAAAGTAATTTTAATTATTTCATTCTTCATCTAATACATAGAGAGTTGAATGTGTTATATTCTTTGCAGGAAACATTCCACTCAGGTTGCTTTTTTATAGTGAACTGGGGTGGAAGACTGAGCACACTGAAGTGGAAAGCATTTTTGGACTTTCGAGGAAGAAAGACTCAAGTCCCAACTCTGCCATGTATTATTCTTAATCTCTGTGGGCCCCAGTTCCTTAAACTGGAAAGTGGATACAATAATATCTGTCTTGGGAGGATGTCACAAGGATTAATACTATAATCTTTGTAAAGCACCCGGCAACTTGTAAGTTTCAATAGTCATAAGTTCTGTAAGTTATTGATCTACCATACCCATTACCTACCCCTATTCTATGGTTAACCCTCCATACACAAAACACTTCTGCTATTGAACCTCATTTACATATGACTCTTTCTTTATTTGTTTAAGTACCAGAGAGAAGACCATGGTTCCTCAATTCTCATTTCATATCCTTTAGAACTATTAATGGCCACAATAGTGCTGGAATTTCTTAAGGAAATGTCTTTGGGTTCCAAGAAGACACTAATTTTTCAGTAGGTAGCAGCTTTTTCTCTAGAGCTAATACTAATAAATTCTACACCCACATTACTGGATACAAATCAAGGTGTTGTCCAAGGAGCAATTTTACAGAGGAAACATAAATTTGAATATTAATTGTCATGCACTTTAATAATCCTCCTGTATCTTTTTTTTTTTTTTTCAAGAATAATGATAGTATACCCGGTATTTTAATGAACTTATAACCAAATGCCTCAAACATGTTGGGTCTGAGTTTTGGGAATAAAAATGTAAGCCTGTGTTACTTTTCCAACACTACTAAGAAAGTCAGGGATGAACATATGAAACTCAGCCTTTTTAATTCCAATATACTCTTTTATTTGTGAGTTCATATTGTCCCTTTGATGGTTATCATGACCATATGGCCACTGTGAAATAAATCCATCCTGTGAGCTTAATTGTATTTGGAATATGTCAGATCCTAAGTCCAGATATTGTATATAGCAATCTTATCATATTATATAATTTTATTATAGAAGAAAGCAGAAGAAATTTCTTTCCATTAGCTCTGCTTGAAATTCGCCATGTGAATTTTAAATTATCTTAATGTTTGCCTATTGATGGCAATGTTTAAAAATAGTTCTTAAATCATTTCCAAGACTGGGTATTTCATGTCTTGAGCCACATGACAAATTACACTAGAAGAGCTATGAATTTTTTTTTTTTGGTCTCTAGCAAAGTGTTTTTTTTTAATGGATAATTAATACCAACATCATGTTATCATAAGGAGAAAGTAGCCATATAGTATATATGTTCTTGCAGGGCCAACATCTTCCAAATATTTGACATTTTTTGCACTTAGGGAAGAGTCTTATTTCTTGAGTTGATACTATATATTGGGGAGCAATGATACACAATGCTCTTAATTGAAGTGCTTAAGAAGACTGTATTTGTTTGACCTAAGAGTCAATATCTTCTATTTACACTTATGTATAACTTGGATGATGGACAAAATTGTTTCCAATCAGGACAGAGGCCCCAGCAACTCATTGGAGCCAGATATTCAGTTAGCCAAATTTAACCCCAAACATGTCCATCAACATTTCTTGGGGGAAAGGAGATCTAGATTAATTTATTGCCTTCATACATAATATTTCAGAGAACTCTTAAAAAATCACTGGATGATGAATCTGATTGGATTGCATTATTTATCCAACACATGCTTATTTTTCCTTTCAACATGGGGCAGTCTGGATCTCTTAGGAATGTGTTTCTGTCGTGGGCAGTTGTGCAATGCTCAAAGGACAATGAAGATTAAGCTGAGTAACAGAGCATAACTCAAACTACCAGCCTAACCAACACATGACGTTGGCCTCTGTTTCCTAGGCACCAGGACAACTAGGGAAACAGGAGAAAGCATGCAATGCATTGACACAGGTAAACATAGGTTTTGTCCGACCAACAATATTATCAAAACAGAACTTCTGTTAGGGAAAAGAATCTACAGAAGCCAGCTTTGCTATATCCATGTCCTTGTTTTAGGGATTGTTAAATAGTGGAAAAATCAACAGAGGGGTTCTCATTCATTGTTCTCTCTCTACCAGGCAAACCAGTATCCTTTTCGGAAATGGAAAAGCTTGGTATGCTGTGTTCCATAAGAGAATTTGAGCATGTACCAGCCAATCTCCTTTTCTAATATTTTGACAGCACTTCAGTCCCCACGATTTCTTTTACATGGGAAAAAATAATATTAGCAGCTCATAAATTATTAGGACTACCTTTTAAAATGGATACTGTTTTAAAAGCAGATTTGGGAGCCTTTCAAACTGCTCTAGGTAGTGTACAAATAATAGACATAGTAGACAATATATAGTATAGTATATAATAAATAAAGTGCAAGTGTGTTATTTAAGGGAAAAATCTAGAAGTTGATATTAAATAGCTCTAACTACTTTCTTCTCTACTATGTTTGTGCAACATGCAGAACTGAGTTACCATAGTTGGGACAATTAGTGCAGCTCTTCGGGGTGAAACATAATGTTTGTGATCACAATGTTTATTTGTACAGTTTCTTTATCCAAGGAGATCTAGGTCCTCCACAGGGCCATTAATTCTTTCAACATTCCATGAAGGCAGTGAGCAAGTTGTGCTCCGCTGGGGTTGATGGAGAAATTGAAACATGGATGGGTTCAGTGATCACTCAAGGAAGAAGCTTTCTTGATGGCAATTGATACCTAGAGGTCACTGGGTCTTGACAAGTGGTTAGAAACTGGCAAACCTTGAACTAAATTTGTCCTGTGTGTTTTGTTCAGCAACCACACTGTTGGCAATGTTAAAAAATGGAAAATTCCATTTAAAAGCCCAGATTTCTGACTTCCTGTTAAGGTTGGAAAGCTCTAGTAACACCAGGGTGCACTCCCATGTGGCAAACATCAGCTGGATTTAGGTGACTTTTGCTTTGTTAGTGGAGAATGCACTGTCCTCACCTGTCTTGCTTCATTCTTTTGTGTTCCCTGCCAGGTCCCCGCGGGCATTTGCGTTTGGAACACCATGTCATAAATCCGATGATTTTACAATCAACTGAAAGGGTGGTTCTAAAAGGAAGTCATGCTCACAGCAACTGTTCTCCCTTAATTAGCCCATTAGCTCCTTGAGGCAGGAGTTGTGCTTTCTTCATGGTTTAGTCTTCAGGGCTTAGCACAGTGTCTGTCCTGTAGTCACTGGGTAATATATGAATTAATGAAGGGATAAACAAATGAAAGACTTGAAATAACATTTGGGTCAAGCTGTTAATTACTGGGACTGTTTATGGCAGGAAATGTTCTCTTTAGATGGACAATGGACTTGAGAGATTTTCCAGAATTGAACTTTGTTGATTGATTTTACAATTTCTGTAATGACCAGAGCCCAACACAAAGGGCTCATTGTAATTGGGATTTCAAAACTAGAGTTAAGGATGATAGAGTGTGGCCATTGAACATAACAAATAAGCAGATGAGTCAGATATAAAGTTAGACAGTAGTCCCTGAGAGCCGAGTTTGGGGGTGTCAAAATCCGAGTATGTTGCTGCCTTATTTTTCAAGTCATTCACTGTAACATCAGAGTCAGCTGTAAATTGCTCTGTAAGGAGAATGTTCCTTATTTTGTGAAACTTGCACTACCAGGGACATTTTTTTTTTTAATATCAAAATCTGTGCAAAAGGATTTTTCTATCTCCAAATTAAGGAACAGCCTAATTCAATTACAATAGCATATGCAATGTTTCTAGCATGTGCTAGAAGATCAATAAATGTTATTTAAATAGAATCTGAATCGCAAGCGAATGGTAAGAACCATATTTGCATTTAGATAGATGTTACATGCAAAAACATACTTGTTTTTCTGTGTTACATGGACATAGTCTCATGTACAGAATCAACCAACATAGAGTCTACAAAGCAGAATCTGAAAGTTGTTCTCTTATGACTCCCCCAATGAACATAGACACATCTGGGTTACTATCCCCGAGAAAGCCACTATCCACAATTGGAAATACCAAAAGCATGGTTAAATAAGCTTTTTCTGTTTTGCTAATTCTAAAAATAGTTGTTCAAAGTAGCATAAAATTTGAAACAAAATTTGATTGAAAGGTAAGGGAAACACACACAAATGGTAATTCATGCAAGTTTCTAATTATTTTCAAATAAATACATGGTTTCAAGTGTTACATTTGCTAGTCTGTTCATTGCAAGTCAATAATAAGTCTCTAATAATAGCTCACTGACGGACTTATCATTCACTTATTTGCCGGGGGAGTCCTATCTCTTTCCTTTCTCTGTTCAAAGTAAATCACCAGGCAAACTGATATAGGTAGGCCAATGCAATTGAAATGGCTATTTAAGTAACTTAATGCTCCTTGTAAACGAAACTCCTTGCTAGCAACATCATCAACTCATAAGAATTCCAATTTAAAGATGGTCAAATAACACTAAAGTTTCCAAAGACATCAGAACAACTCCCAAATAATAGCAGGGAAAAAATTTTACTTTTCAGTGAGAGAATGCATAAAGTATACATACAAGTTCTTTCTAAAACTAAAAAATATATATTATAATAGTATTAATTTTTATTAATTACTTTATATTCTATATTGGTTTTTTTCTATTTTTGTTAGTATATTTAAAGAACAATAATTATAATTGACTTGTAATTATAATTCTATATTATAATGCTCTATATTTCTCCAGTATATTAAAATTATATATTATTTAAAAATGGTAGTCTAGACTCCCAGTACACCAATATTTGCCATAATAATTGGAGGAGTATTAGACTAATAATAGTAAGCAGTGGAAAAATGGGACATGTGTACTGAAAAGAGAAAAAGGAGGTAGAATAAATAGGAAAATGAAAGTCTATTTGCAGAGAATACTTAAGAAACTTGATAAAAGCTGAAGCAAAATACATGGGCCCACTGGGACGTTATTTTTATATCTTAAAAGGTGTAGCTAAATGTGTCGTGAGAAACTAATAGAGCCAAAGCTGAGTGTTATTTTAGATTCTTCTCTGCTTAGGTATTGACCTGAAAAAGTCTGAAAAAGTTATATAACTTACATGTAGGAGATTAGCAAATTCTGTGTGCTTAGAGTTTTTTCTGAAATTATATTATTCATTTATTTATCAAATATTCCCTGAACTCGTACTATGAACCAGGTAATGTTCTAGTAGTTGGAGAAAACATTAGGGAACAAGACAAAGTCCTTTAGCCCACAGCATTTACATTCTATTGGGGAAAACAAACAGTAAAAAAAATAGACAAATACATAAATAGACAATAGGTAGTTTTCTTGGCTACCGTGTCCTAGTTACCCAGAGTCACCAAGGAGATATTAAGAACTGGGACATAGAGATGTCAGCACTACTGTGGATATTAAATAATACTGAGTGCTTTCTCTGTGTCAGGCACTATGCAAGTACTTGGATAGAAGGATGAGTAGAAGAGAGATGGCTCCTGCCTTCATGGAGCTTTTGGTCCCCTCATCTATAGAATGAGATGTGCATGTGACTACTCAGATGAGTTCTGGGTCTAATATTATGTCCTGCTGCCGTGTACAAAGACACCCTTCCCTATTCCAAGCTCTTGACCTGGAAGGAGGCCTGGCTGGGTGGGACCAACCAGTTTAGTACCAAGGAACGAGATACAACGTTGTTGGTGAGTGAGGGAGACCAGAGGGCTACCTGAAACTATGTCTGAGAGAGACATTCAGAAGACACTCCAGTAATCACGCATGGGTCCCCATAGCAGAAATTCTAAAAAAGATATCAGGAACAAGGGTCAGAGAGAAGGGAAGATGAGAACAAGAGATAGTGGGTTGAATGAACCAGGAAGTTGTGTAAACTACCAGGGACAGCTAACTTGCCTCTGCTGATTGCTTACAGGCTCTCATAGGTGCTTCCATGGGTTGTTTGTTTTTATTTCAAGGGCTCCAAATGCCCTGGAGCTGGTTTTTTATGGGGTGAAGATAGGCTGTTCTTCTCACTGTCTCTGCAGTTAATGGTGTGTTTTTTCAAGGTGAAAAGAATGGTTTGGATCATTGGTACAGTGTCACCACCAACAAAGCAAGACCTGCTGACCAGACAACACTAACCTCATGACCCTGACTCAGTTCAGCACACAATTCTCCAGTGTCTTTTCTGGTCTGAGTGCTGGGCAAATACTGGGACTGTAAAGCAGGACAAGGCTCCCATTCTCGAGGAGACCAGAGTCTGCAGTGCCACAATAACACCATCAGAATAAAAAGGTACACAGCTGCTTTATCAAAAGATATTCAAAAGCGATACTTGGAAACGTTCTTGCAACTCTTTTCAATGAACTTAAGGGACTGGGGGATGGGCTTTTGTTTACCATGCTGGAACAAACCAATCTGATATTTTTAAAAAGCTACACAATCAGGGGCCGGCCCGGTGGCGCAAGCGGTTAAGTGCGCACGCTCCGCTGCGGCGGCCCGGGGTTCGCTGGTTCGGATCCCGGGCGCGCACCGACGCACTGCTTGGTAAGCCATGCTGTGGCGGCGTCCCATATAAAGTGGAGGAAGATGGGCACAGGTGTTAGCCCAGGGCTGTCTTCCTCAGCAAAAAGAAGAGGAGGATTGGCGGATGTTAGCTCAGGGCTGATCTCCTCACAAAAAAAAAAAAAAAAAAGCTACACAATCATGGACTGACATTATTATTATTATTATTATTTTTAGTGACTTGGTTTAATATGACAAAGTTAATTGACCCAGCAGTTCTTTCTCCCACTGCCTTCTCAGTACTCTGCACATATAAAATCACAAAGAGCAGAGACTATGACTTATATTTCTTGATCTCTAGAGTCTATCACAGTGCCCTGTACCTATACTTGTTGGACAGTGGGAAATGTTCAGAAGATATCTTAGGACACATCATGTGAAAATTTTACAAAAATATAAAATCTGTATAAATATTTGAGATAAGAATTTGTACAACTTCTAATTTTCCTCAAATTCTTATTGAAAAGATATTAGTAAGTCCAGCATGTTGTAATATATTGTAATATTTTATTTATTTTTTTAATAACTGAAAAGCAAGAATGCCATGCATTGCTTGTTCCAATAATATTCTTACACAATGTGGTCTGAAGTTGGTTTTAAGTAAGGCACTTAATGTCTAACTCTATTAAAATTTGCAAACACTGGTTGCCTAAGGCAGACAGAATCTTAATTTGAATTTTAAGTGGAAAGTTAATTGTTTTGTAAATTAATCAGTAACTGTGGCTTAGCTCTATTTGCCTGGTTAATTACTTTTCCCTGTCCTGTTAAACTTCAGCTTTACAAGAGAAAGTTATTTTTTGTGCTTCCGTTTTCACTGTTTGCTCATAAGGGTGTGTGTGTGTTTTCCATGGGTGTGGCTTTTTCACTCATAAATTTCCATCTTATTTTTCTTTAATTGAACAATGGCTTTTGCTGTGGGAAATGGAGACACCATATCTCTCTTCCTTCTGCTCAAAATGCTATTGAAAACCTGACATGTGCAGAGCATTATTCCAGAGAATGGCAAGAGATAAAGCTATAAAATGACACAAGGAATGGGTTAGATTTGGAGTCAGGTCTATGACATAGTGGATCAAGAAGATGGCCTCAGATGTCTGAAGACTTGAGTTCCCACACTGGCCTTTCTATCTGTTAGTCATGGGGCTTTGGGCCAGTTGTTTAAACTTCATAAGTCCTGGTTTCCTTAACAAAATTGATATAATGATTGTACTATTCTAATAAGGCGATTGGGAGGATCAAATCATAAAATTAGTTACTTATATCACTTAATAATCTTAATTGTTAATATAACAATAATTATTGAATAGCTCTCATGATTAGCATAATAATATTAAGTAAAATTTCTTAAAATATGTTATATTAAGCGTAGGTAGTCATATCGAAGATATTTCCTACTTTTTCTTTTCTCTTCCTTTTCATAGTTAACCAGACTTAAACTTGATGTGAATTGCTGTGGATTCAAAATAAAATTATGAGAAGTGCTCTTTTTTGATCTTGTTCCTTATCTGATGGTTACCATTTGTAGTCCTGATTAATGTCTCCACCTGGCGAGACATTTGTCTCCTTTCTTAAGAGTGATGATGTCTTTCTATCTAAATTCTGTCACGGACACTTTGTTCTCATTCAAGGGTGCATATCATCCTTTGCATTTCAGTAGGATTCAGTAGGATGATTACATGAAATTAAGAGATTTTAAAATGTGTTTTTCAAGCAATTCCAAAAATAACCATGCGGAACACAGTTTTATCCAACTCAAAAATGTATTTATTTTGGCTTTTGGTCAAAGATAGAAAAGCTGTTAGTGAGTCACTGAAAAGAACAATTCTAGAAGGCTAATGAAGATAACTGGAGCATACCACCTCGGTTGGTCACCAATAAGTCCCTGTAAACACAAAGGGAAGTTTTCCCATATTACAGTAAGCTGAGGGCACTGATACATGAAGTCGTTCACTTCATTGCACTGAATTTGTTTAATTCTTGTTTTAGCCAAATACATGTTCAGTGGTGGTTAGATTATTAAGTATCATGACCTAGTCTGTAATTAAGAAACCATCAAGTTGGAGACGGAGATTGATAAGAAAAATGTGTCAACTCTCTGAAACTCTAAATAAGAAATAACTGCGGTGTGATTTCCCTAGTAGAAACTTCTCTGGATAGACATCTAAAGAAATATATTTAAATTTCAGTGAATCAGATATTTGAAAAAAAAATCACAAAGTTTAGCCATGCAAATAGCTTTCAACGATGTGCTAGCAAGCAAAAAAATTGTCAAACAAATTTTGTTTTGTCATTATCTTTGACCATGTGTGTCAATATTAGAAATTCCCCTTCTCTAGTTTCCTTTGGGAGACAGCACAGGAAAGAACATGGGTTTTAGGTCCAAATCTGGGTTCCATTTCAGCGACTGGAGCAAGTGAAAGCTCTGTGGCCTTAGAAAAGGCACAGTCACTATGGAGTTTTAATTTATTCAATTATAAAGAGGAGCTAATAAGCCCTGCCTTCTAGGGATGTTTTGAATATAAGGTGTAGCACATGTAAGGAACCTGAGGCTTGGGGAACATTTAATGCTCAGTAGCTATTACTATGACTAGCAAATTCCAGCTCCTTTAAAAAAATTTCCCAAATTATTACAATTAGGGAAGGTTCATGTCAATTTTGTGCATAGAAATTACTTGTTAATTTAAAGAAAATAATATCACAGTATATAGCTTAATTTTTTAAAAAGTTATTTCCCTGGATTTCCAGTCCTTTAGGGGGAATATCAATTACACTGCACTCAATAAAGCATGCAGACCTATCTCCCAAAATATGTCAGAATTCACCACAACTCAGATTTTAATTTTAAAAAGTACAATGAAAAGTAGAAGAAAGACAAAATCATTTCAATAACCATTATTCCTATTGTCTATTTATATTCACTATTTTTTTTTTCATCCTGGAAAAAAGATGACTCCTGAGGCAATAATAGACCCTTCAGAATTATGTGAACTTAATTGCTCGGATTTGTTGGTAGCTAGATGTTATGGATAGCATGTTTGTGTCGCCCCAAAATTCATATGTTGAAACCCTAACCCTCAATGTGATGGTATTTGGAGGTGGGGTTTCTGGGAGGTAATTAGATTTAGACGAGGTCATGAGAGTGGAGCTCTTCTGATGGGATTAGCGTCCATATAGGAAGAGAAAGAGAATAGAGCTCTCTCACTCTCTTTCTGTGCCATGTGGGGGCACAGCAAGAAGACCGCAAACCAGAAAGAGGGCTCCCACCAGAACTCTTCCATCTGGCCCCCTGATTTCAGACTTCCCAGCCCCCAGACTGTGAAAAATTAATTTCTGTTGTTTAAGCCACCCAGTCTATTGTATTTTGTTAAAGCAGCCTGAACTGGCTAAGACACTAGACAGCTACTGTACAGGAAGGAGTTCATTTTTAAGCAAAGCAATTGAGTGTAAATTTTAGAGAGGTGGGATTGTGGAGGACTGCTAATGGATACAGAACTTTAAGAAGAGAGAACACGAACAGCTAATCATCATGCAGGACAAATAGGATAGTAGTTGAAGAACATGTAGCAATGCACAATATTGTTTTGGGAACAACAAACAAAGAGATCTATTGATGTGTTCACTTGTTTTCTTAGGACAAGATGGTCAGCCAAGTACAGTTTATTTACAGTGAAAAATAATTAAAAATAAATACAGGGTGAAAATTGTCAACACAAGAAAGAAAATTAAGTACAAAAACAAATCCAGAAAACAATAGAAATTGGCAACTGCTTGACTGGCAGAAGCAAAGATTATTTCAAGTAGTGATAAGAATTAATAGGAACCCCAGACTAAAGCGTTGTTGGTTAGGATTAATTGCTGTAAGAATAACGATGACAAAAACAAGGGCATCCTGACAGTGACATTGTATGTTTTCATTTTTAAAAAGAAAGCATTTGCATGTGTTATGTAGTTATCAGACCATTTAATTTAGTAAACTTAATTGCTAAATTTAAATCATCCTTCTGATAATGTAGACGAAGGGAGATTTCCAGAGTGAATACAGTGGGTCAACATGAACATGCTTTTTTCTTTCTTGGGTTCTTGGTAATATTTTGGTTCTTCCATAGAAATGCAAGTACAAATTATAGAAAAATCTGTGCAGGTTCCTCTGTGCTCTGTAGTTTTGAATTAAAGAACAGTAAAAATGTTATTAATTTCCTAATTCTCTAACCATTACTGCTATTTGAATTTTGCAGGCAAGTGAATCATCTTAGTAGGAATGTAGTATTATAGAAAAGTAGGTAAACAGTTAACTTGACTTATTTATTTATTTATTTTTTGGTGAGGAAGATCAGCCTCGAGCTAACATCCATGTCAATCCTACTCTCTTTTTTTTTTTGCCGAGGAAGACTGGCCCTGGGCTAATCTCTGTGCCCGTCTTCCTCTACTTTGTATGGGAGGCCGCCACAGCATGGCCGGCGAAGCGGTGCGTCAGTGCACACCGGGGATCCAAACCTGGGCCGCCAGCAGCTGAGCGCGCTCACTTAACCACTGAGCCATGGGACGGGCCCCGTAAATTGACTTTTTAATCTCTGAATTTAGGCCTTTCGGGCCCTAGTAAACTTGGTATTACCATTTTTCCCTGTCTTTCTCATTTCCAGTGATCTTTAGAGCACAGTTAATTTCAAAATATCACGGGATTAAATGGATCACTGTGCGATAAGAAACAAACCTGGGTGCCCTGGGGTTAACTGGATCCTTGTCTGATAAGAATCCTACCTGGATGCCCTGGGCTAGTTTCTGCAAGGGCAGCTAACTCTATAATTATTCCAATGTGAAACTTGGGTTAGCTTCTCATTCCGATCCTAATCTTTTGGTGGGGACAATTCCAGTGGTAAAGTACTAATATTTTTGAAATGAGGAAAATATTTTTGTGTGAAATAAGGTCCTGGTAAACCTCAGCGCTTAAGGAAAGAGTGTTGGTGGTACATGAAGCCAACAGACGCGTCAATGCACACCTGGGAGGCAGTTTCCAGGAAGGCCAAGATCTCAAGTACGTAGATACCTATTTGTCTCAAATTTTCCCATTTTTATCTGGATATTCAGCAATATGTAAACAAAGCTCCTAAAAAACATGTCACACACAAATTTTGGAAAGAAGTTGCAATTTTATTTTCAACAAACGTATATTTTTTAAATTTGTCGTTATCTCAACCAGTCATGTCATTTCTTTTTCATTTTCCAATTCTGGCAGTCATTCCCCTTTCCCAGGTTAGCAATTAAAGATAAAGAAAAAAACGTGCTGTTTTGATTGCAACTCTCCTTTGGTGGATACAGATTATTTTTCCAAGGTTAACCTATTTCCCTCTCCACCACAAATCTGTGCCAATACAAGCCTGAGGGAGAAGATGCTATTTTCTGTCAGCATTAGGGACATGCTGTAGGTTAGTTCTTAACAGTTCAATGAATGAGGAAATTACTGTAAATATCAAGTTTTAATTTTTTCTTACTTTCAATATGTCCAGTCTAATAAAATAATAACAACTTGGACTACTATACATTCCTGTTTTTTTTTCAGAAGACAGTTTACTTTGGCATCTTCCTCTTTCCCTCCCTAACACGTACCATTTTTGTTTTCATAACCTCTATAAACCACTCACATTTTTTGGACCATTAAACTTTCAAAGTTTAATAAGTGAGAGGGAAGCACTTTCTCCCATACTCACATTTAAGGTGGTACAGGAAGCAGAGAGGAAGTAAAATTGTAAAGAAGAGATCATATTTAAAATGTAAAGATGAAAGGAAATTATTAAAGTACAGCTTGAAGTTTAGAAAGACAGGACAGAGCACTCGAGGTGATGATCTCCAGAAGAAAAGTGCTAGTGGAGTACTGTTTTCCCAAAACAACGTGTATGTTTATTTTGGCACCATGGTGTCATCATCATTATTTTGAGAAGAGACAGTTCAAATTGCAATACCCTTGGGGGCTTCTATCACTTCCTGCAGACATAGTAGTAAAGACAAGTTTAGCTAAAACCTAATATAATTCAATTCAATGAATGTAGTTACCTTGTCTTGTAAATGTTTTATTTAGAAATATCAGTCATTTCTATAGACCAGGACTCTTGTACCATTTGCAGAATTCTAGTTGCTTCTAGAAATTCAGAGAAAGACAGAGCAGCAAAGATAGAGCCACAAAATATACCAACAATCTGTAAATCACTTTATCATTTAATTGCTATTGTGAGTGCTTGCTACATAAGAAAATCATATGGATTCTTTTTGTAGTTTGGCAAACTTTTTTCTTACAAATCAAGATTATCAGAAAAATACCAACAAGTAGTTTTCCTGGCTCAAAACAAAACAATATGTGTTTGGTGCCATGGAGGAGGACAACTTTGTGTATTTAATTACTTTAGCCTTATTTTGTCCTCTGGCATGATCTGTTCCCTGTTTTCACCCCAGTTGAGCTTGCTTTAAAGTTGTAGACAAATTAAATCACCCACTGGGATCATATGTGTCCCAAAGAATGTGGTTTCCCAGGTCTGAGCAAATCTATCAACCCCCTACTCTCCTTTCACTTTGGCATTTTGACAGTCCTAGTAAATTTCTTAGGCAGATATTTTATTTTATATCTTGGTCACAGCAGCTCTTACTGAGTTTCACAATTGCTCGAACAAGGTGCACCTTTCACATCACAAGGGATTGGTGCATTTCTTAATGATTGTGCAAACATTCATAATTATGCCTGCAGGGAAACGTACTGCTGTCCTCTTGGAAAACTGAGAAGTACAAAGAATGTTTATGTGCAGGTCCAGCCGTTCCAAGTATCTCTTGTCAGTTTAGACACACTTGAGTTACCATCCCCCTCTTATTGGCTGAGAAAGTTGCCCCACCTGATTTGTAAGTTTACCTGTCCTAGTCAACAGGGGGGGCACCTCAGCCAGCCAACACTGGATTTAATCTAGCTAGAAGTAGCAAAGCAGCTCTTATTTGAAAAACCACTGAGTTCTGAGTTCATTACTACAGGAAAACTGTTCTCTCCTGGGGCACAGAGAATCTTGCTTCAGAACCAGCCTACCGGCTCAGGAATCCAGTCGGATAAAACCCATCCTGGAGGATAATGGCTACCTATGTCCTGCAAATCGCCGGCCTGGTGCTTGGTGGTGTTGGCATGGTGGGCACGGTGGCTGTAACCATCATGCCTCAGTGGAGAGTGTCTGCCTTCATTGAAAGCAACATTGTGGTTTTTGAAAACCTCTGGGAAGGACTGTGGATGAATTGCATGCGGCACGCTAACATCAGAATGCAGTGCAAAGTCTACGATTCCCTGCTGGCTCTCTCTCCGGACCTACAGGCATCCAGAGGACTCATGTGTACGGCTTGCGTGCTGGCCTTCCTGGCTTTCATGATGGCCATCCTTGGCATGAAGTGTACCAGGTGCACTGGGGACGACGAGAAGGTGAAGGGTTACATCTTGCTAACAGCTGGAATCGTCTTCATCATCACAGGCATCGTGGTGCTCATCCCTGTGAGCTGGGTTGCCAATACCATCATCAGAGATTTCTACAACCCAATAGTGGATGTTGCCCAGAAACGTGAGCTTGGAGAAGCCCTCTACATAGGCTGGACCACAGCGCTGGTGCTGATTGCTGGAGGGGCACTGTTCTGTTCTGTTTCTTGTTGCGATGAAAAGACCAGTAGCTACAGATACTCCATACCTTCCCATCGCACAACCCAAAAAAGCTACCACATGGAGAAGAAGTCACCAAGCGTGTACTCCAAAAGTCAGTATGTGTAGTTGTGTACATTTTCTAACTTTACCTATAAAACCACGCAGATGACTAAAATGTCCACTATTTTCTACAAATGGAACCCAAAGGAACATTGATTTGCCGTTCTTAACTGCCTAACATTAATCACAGGAACGGTGCACGAGCTATTTATGATTCTCTAACCTATTTCAGCAGAATGAGATATTACACACACTGCTTTGATTGTTCTAGGAAGTACAGTAATTTGATTTCTAAAATGGTGCATGCATCTTTTCCCTTTATCAGTTACTTCAAAATGACATGGTTAAAGACTATTATTTTACAACCATGATTTCTCTATGACACGGCATTATGTATGTAGATGAGAGTGGCGTTTATATCTCGCATAAATAGAAACAGGCTTGTATGCTTCTATTTTAAATGAAATACTGATCCATTAAACTGAATAAATAGAATTCAACTATTGCTTTTCTGGGGAATCGGGGATAAGATTGAAGAAGGTTAACATTAATTGTTTAAAAACAGCTTAGTGTTTAATGCACTTGATTTATAATGAAGGTTAAAATGAAGGCTTTAATCAGCAGTGTAAAGGAAATTAAATGGCTTTCTGATATCTCTTGTTTTAGCCTAGGAGTTAGAAATCCTAACTCCTTTATCCTCTTTCCCCAGAGGCCTTCTTTTTCTTGTATATTAAATTTACATCTTTTAAAAGGCAGATATTTGTCAAGGGGCTTTGCATTCCAACTGCTTTTCCAGAGCTATGCTAAGAAGAAAGATAAAACTGGGGTCTAAGAAACATTAAAGACTTCAGGAAAAGGAAATTTTTTTTCCTGTTAAGTTTTTCTGGTTGGAGAAGAATGCATTTTGAGAAGAAATCATATGTATATATATATATGTGAATATTTTAATAACTATTTGAATACAGACTTTGGGCTTTTATCAATATAAATAACAGGACAGAAAAATCGTGTCTTGGTTTTTATTTGCTTACCCAAAAACAAACAAAAAAATTGTTGTTTGTGAACTCTGTCTGCTCCTCTATGGATACCTAAGTCAAAACTGTCATTTCAATCCTGCCAAAGATACATTTTTTATTTGTTCCATTTTTGTTCAGTTTTACTAAGGTATAGAAATACTATATCTTTGTATTTTGCCCAAATTTGATGCAGCTGATAGTCCAATTTACAAGTTTATATCTACATTTTTCTAGCTTAAATGACTACATGTCATTTGCTTTACGTCCTTTGTATTAATAAACTGTGCTTTTTGATATTAATTTGATATTCTTTCTTTGTTCTCTATTTTGTTCTGTTTTATTAACTTGTAAAGACTTTTTAAAAATGGATATTTTGGGCTCTCCAATTTCAAAAAGAATATCAAGGCCACATTTTAAAGATAAAGGTAGATTTGGCATTAATTTTTGAGAATATAAAATACTGTAAATCATTTAACAACAATATACCTTATAATCATTGGATTCATACACTGATATTTGATGCAGATAATACGTTTGTAATTTATTGAGATAATATTGTAGGTTCCAACAAATCTATATATTGTAAATGTTATGTATGTAATAGACATTTCTGTAAAAACTTTCCATAACTAAATACATTTCTACCTCTGGGAAATAGTATTAATTAATAATAGTGGCTAATGTTTTTGGGGCATCTATTATATGCTGGGACCTCTACTGCTTTATATGAATGATATCATTAAATTTTTTGTGAGATTGGTATGATTAGTTCAATTCATAGATGAGGACACCTCATAATACTCCATTGATTGATTACCCCAATAGAGTCAGGGGAAAAAGTAAAGAGTGTCTGACTTCATAGCTCATGTTCTTTCCCTTTCGGGAAAGTAGATTTTCTTCAGCAGTGGCTAGTTTATAAATGGATCTTGGTATGTGAAAATGACATGCTTAACGACTGTTAGTTGGGAAAACTTTTAGTATTTTTCCTGAGATTGGTGATTTTCCAATAGCTAAGCGCTAATTTATCCTAGGCAGTTTTGCTCCCTTGGGTCAAAACACCCATGAGAGCGGAAATAAAGGAAAACTGAGCACCTTGGAGAAGAAACTCAGTCTTCTAAAAATCGGTCTTTAATCAAACTTCCTTTCTACCTAGAAAGCTCTCCTGAATGTCCCAAACTCAATTTACTATTTCCCTCCTCTTTTCCCTAAAACAGAATTATAACCCTGCTGGTTTTCCTTATGGAACCACCTCTCGAGTATTTCTGAAATCTTTCTCCAACTTTCCATGCTATTGCCATCTAATCTCTTCCTTATCTCATTGAAAGCATTCTAGACTTGTGTTACTGCCTGTGAGGCCTTCTTCCTCCAGCTGTTCTCCACAGTCTTATCTTAGTTTTTTCTAAAAGGCAAGTCAGGCTCCAACAAGCACACCCTTTCCGTAATCCTGTTGGGAACGCTTCATTACCTATAAAGTAAGTCCAAATCCCTTAGCATACAATTACTGACAGGAAGGGAAATCTTCGCGGCAAATTTTATCACCCAGTAACTTCAATGTATAGCCAGTATGATAACAATTATAAAGTTGCTGTCCAGAAACTAGAATGAGTCACATGCCAAAGGTCTTCTTCAACGTCCTGAAAAAGATGCGTTGGCATTAGGTAATGGTTTGATTGGTGGCAAATTATGTGCGAGAGGACATTTTATAACGTAGTTTTATTAGGTAGTTTTATGGGGAAACAACATGATGGGATGGAAAGAACCCAGGGAGGCAGAGGGTGTGGCTTTATGCCCTCACCTTCCAGCTAGTCTTTTTTCTATTTCATACTGTACCACATGCTGCCCTCACCATGAGCCCCCTCTGCTGATTCTGTATCCCAAATGACTCCTTCATGCACGTCAAAAACAGTTATTAAGCTACATTATGCTAAGTGCTAGGGATACAAGGATGGATAAGATGCAGTTTTTTGTTTTTAAGGAATTTGCAGTCTAAGAGGAAGAGACAAGAGTGGGAAAAGTAGCCTTCACTGCATGCTACCATGTGCTCTGAACTTTGCTTTCTGTGCCTCATCAATTCTCTAAGAATTCTGTGAATTACATATGAAATGATGACAACACTGAGTCTCAAAGATGTCTATACACCTGGTGGTCTCGTGGTCAAGATTCAGCGCTCTCATCACCATGGGCCTGGGTTCGTTTCCCAGTCAGCTGTCACACTGTAGTGCCTGCATGTTGTTGTGATACTGAAAGCTATGTTACTACAAGGTGACCCACGGTGGACAGGTCTCAGTGGAGCTTCCACACTGAGACAGACTAGGAAGAAGGACCTGGCCACCCACTTCCAAAAGAAACTGGCCGTGATAACCCTACGAATAGCAGCAGCAGAGCATTGTCTGATACAGCGCCAGAAGGTGAGAGGATGGCACAAAAAGACCGGGCAGGGTTCTGCTCTGCTGTCCACAGGGAGTCAGAAGTCAGAAGCCAGAAGTCAGAAGTTCTGACTCGCCTGGAGTCAGAATCGACTCGATGGTGCTAATAATTATATATATATATATATATATATATATATATATATATATATATATAATTATTATATATATTGTTTTATTATATATATATAAATATATATATTATATATATATAATATATAAATATAAATATATAAATATTATATATATTGTTATATATATATATATATATAACATCCCCTAATATAAACATCTTCCTATCTAGAGAGAGAGAGAGAGAGAGAGAGAGAGAACCCCTGATTCAAGAGCCTGTGCTCTTCCCACTGCAATATTGTCCAGACATCCCTCCCAGAGTTAACTTTCTGAACAATAAGTGTCATCACACCACCCCATCTCCAGGGCTTCCTTGTGACTCCCTGGTCACACTCTTTTCCCTGAGCCCCAGCGAAACCTCGGTCTTTGCTACACTTTAGCTCCTGTCTCTCCCTCATCCCAACCTCTACATAATTCACTGCTTTTTGGCTCCTGACATCTATTACCTTTTCTCTTGGAATCCATCCTATTTTTTGAGACTCCTATCATATTTCAAATATTGTATTTCAAATTCGCCAGGCCTCCTTCCTCATCCTAAGGAGGCTGCCTGAATCGTATCCCTGTAACCCTTTCCTCTCAACTCTGGTGCCACTACCATGCAAAGCAGAGCAGCAGCTGGGACCCGGCCAGCAGGCAGAGCCCAGAGGCCTGCTGTCTGCAAGGCTTCAGGCTCTGCCAGATTCCAGGAGGAAAGAGCAGCACTGTGTTCAACTCTGAAAGTAACGAGAAGCAAGAGATTCCTGGTGCAGAGGCCTGAGGCTAGGCCTGAAGCTCTGTGCTGGGGGTGAGGGTGCAGGGGTAGAAATGTGGGCCTACCTGCTTCACAAATAGTCCTGGAAAGAGGGAGACATTTGGACACCTGTGTAGTCTCAGCGGGATAATCTCGGGGCCAGACAAACTGTGGGAGACTCCTGCAGAGACTGGGTTCCTCCTTATTCTGAGGTCTCGAAGAGCACTGTAATTGAGTGAGGATACTGAGAGCTGGGAGCACAGAGGTTACTTCCCAGGGCCCCAGTCGTGAGAGAGCAACTTTCTGGTCACTAGATCTCAGCCAACAATCAGAATTCCTGCCACCTAAGGGTGTGCCAAGAGTGTGCCCAGGAGGGGTGGTGGGAAGGAAGGAAGGAAGTCCACGGTTAAAGATTTTTTTTCTTTGTTTTTGTCTGCAAGCTAGTAACAATGTACCTGGGCAGGTATCATAAATGAATAATCTTTTTCCCTCTTTTTTTCTGAATTCTGCCAGCTCTCTCATGCTTTTTTCCTTTTATTTTGGTGAGGAAGATTGGCCCTGAGCTAGCATCTGTTGCCAATCCTCCTCTTTTGCTTGAGGAAGATTGGCCCTGAGCTAACATATGTGCCAATCTTTCTCTATTTTGTATGCAGGAAGCCACTACAGCATGGCTTAACAAGCGGTGTGTAGGTTCTCACAAGCGATCCAAACCCACAAACCCCGGGCCGCTGAAGTGGAGCATGCGAACTTAACCACTACACCACCAGGCCGGCCCCTCCTACGCTTTTTTATTTTCAAAGTAGAGATATGAGTAGATATCTCTTCATAGCTATGTGGAGATTCTCTTTGAAGAAGGAACTGTCTTTATTAGATGCTAAATTGTAGAAATGCTTTAGAAATTAAACCGTCCTCCAGCTTTAAAGCTGAGAAAACCGCTGAGGGAAATGAAGCCCACTCTCACAGCTCAACTGTGATCCAACACTGCATCTTTTACTTTTATTAAAGGAAGAATGAAGAGAGAAAAAAAGATTCTGCCTTGCACTCTGTTCTGGTTATTTCTTGCTGTGTAACAAACTACCCCAAAACTTGGTGACTTAAAACAACCACCATTTTATATACCATAGTTTTGTGGGTTAGGATATCAGGAAGGGCTCCGGTGGCCTGTGGCACTGACTTCAGCTAACAGCTGGGGTCTAGAGTCAACACCAACAATTGCCCTCACTGCCTGGCACTTGGCGGTGATGTCTGAAAGTTTGGGTTCAGAAGGGCCCCTCTACCTACACATGTGGTCTTAGGGCCTCTTCACCATGTCTTTCCAGCAAGGTAGTCAGACACATAACATGGTGGCGGAAGGCTCTAAGGATCCAAGGAAAAAAACAATCCTTTTAGGAGGCCTGGAGTCCCTTCCACCATTTGCAACTGGTCAAAGCCATCCCAGGGTCAAGGAAAGAGAAAATGAATTCTACTTCTCAATGTGGGGAGCATCAAAGAATCTGGAGCCATCTTCAATTCACTCTAGGCCCAAAGTGGGGTTTTAAGAACTTAAAGAGAAATTTTTCTTTCAAATGGACTTACGTCTTGAAATGAACGCTAGTTTAAAAGGCGCATTTTGTACTTTAAATGAGGTGAAAGAAAACATGAGTTTTCTATTAAACAAAAGCAGATGCAAGGGAAAATGCAAATTAAACACAAGAGGCTTAATTCTCCCTGTAGCGATTTCCTTCCTCTCCTTTTTCTTAGAGCATTTACTTTAGAAAACTTGTAAGCGCTTTCTCCTGTTTTTGGAATGTATATAAATCCTTTAAAAAACTAGATAGGTTTTTTGTCAGCTTTAAAGCCCAGGAATGTCTTTCTCTAGGACCTGGGAGCCATCTTTCTGAAATGTAAACATGAAGGGAGATAGCACCTCTATCTCCTGGATTCTGTCAGAGGGTGAGAGCCTAACTTCAGTGGGCATCTTACTCCAAGTTGCAAAACAACCAATCATAAAGGTATGAGAAGTTTGTTTCTCATCTGGACAAAGCCAATTTGCTAACATAGATGGTCGCCCTAATTTCCAGGTAAATTTAGGATGAACTATGCATGACAAAGGTGATGCTAAGCCCTTTTACTTTAGGGATAGTTAATAGTTTATATCTTGAAAATATGTATGTAATGGGTTGTATCTGCTTGGCTGTATAAAAAGATGAGATTTCTCTCTGTCTTTGTGGTCTCTTACCAGATTACCTGCGTTGCACATCACGTTCTAGCTGAATGCTTATTTAACAATGAAACTGTTTTCTTTCTCTACTACCTTTACGAAAAGGTTTTCTGGGTTGGAAGATTTTGTTTTTAATTATATTTCTCCAACACAGGCCAAGATAAGAAAAAAGATGAGAAAAATTCCATAATCTAGAAATTTATGTTTGATTATAATCAGAGACGTTCCCAAATGTTTTGTAAATACATGTTCGTCTGAGCATTGCTTATAATGATGAAAAGACGGAAACAGTCTAAGTGTCCCACAGAGAAAGGTTAAATAAATGATGATGGTGTGTTTGCCCATTCAGTTACATATTTTCCTGCTATTGGGGAATCCCTAATGACCTAAGTGTTGCTCCTGATATGATGTTATGAAAATAGAATAAAAACAGTCTAAAAATTCCATACTCACCATAATCATGATTAAATTCTCTCTCGCACACACACACACACACACACACGCACATACACTCACGTGAAAGGAAATGATTAAAATGTGAACCTATTTGTGATTGTCCTTTTCTTTTAAAAATTTTTCTGTACTTTCATTTTTTAATAAACAAATATTTTTATAGTAAGAAAAATCAATAAACTTATAAAAGAGCATATTCTAAGGATAGAGGTATATAAAAAAACAATGGATGTTTGACTTGGCAGAAAATCAAACAGGACTGTGGAGGAAAGGGGTGAGAAAAGATCATTAAATTCTGAGGAAAATAATAAAACTGTGGGAAGAGGTAATGATAAATAACAAAAAAAGGATTAAAAAATGACAGATGAGCAAGAAAAAAAAGGAAGAATCAAAGAATTTTTTCCAGCTCTGTGGAAATAAAGGCTTGTGATTGAAAAACAGCTGGTTTACCACGTTTCAAGCAAAATTAGACTTCAAGTCTTAAGTGAAGACTAGGAGCTAGTTTGGCAAAGGTTTCACATTTTAAGTTTAACTAAAAGATTTTGGAAATATCCAAATGGATAAAAAAAATTTTCAGATCAAATAAATGTAAGTTGTATGTTTCATTTCTGCCCTCAAACAATAGCACAATGGAGCAAATAGTTTTTTTTTTGTTTCATTTTGCTCTTCGACTTTGATTTTTGCGTTGAATCCCCTAAATCATTTTATTCCACAGAGAGAATTCACTTTTGTAGCATGGTAACAGGTAAATATAAACTTTTAATTTCCCAAGTAGTTAATTTTTTAGCTCCATTTGTTAAAGAATCCGTTCCCTGTAGTTTGTTGATGCGTTATTTATCAAGTAGTAAATACATAGATACCTCACTGTCTGTTTCTAGGCTATACATCTGCTTCATTGATCCCTGGATCTTTTAAAAGTAGATTATCACTAATTGATGTACAACTGGTGGTTTCATTAAATCTGTGGATACTTGTCTTGAATATACTTCACATTCGTCTGACTTCTTAATAGAAATACTTTCACAGAGTGCTTGTCATAATTCACTGCAGAATGAGTGCTGAGAAGGAGAAAATATTGTATTAATAATGAGGAGACTCAGATCAAATCTTTCTTTCTTTCTTTGTTAGCAACTGCGGCAGGCATACTCAGGTACTATCTTGCTCCCATCTATGCTTATACATTTCAAAATCAACTGTGACATAAAAGGAGTTTTAACTGAGAACACAGATGGCGTTATTCAGTTGGAGAGGGATCTTATAAATCAAGATTTAATTAGAAAGCCTTTGACCAAAAATCTATCAAGCCCAATGTAAAAACTGGGACCTCATCCAGGAAGCCAGGATTACAGTACTTTCCCCAACTAACTGTATATTATTGAGCAATGTATGGAATTAACTAATTTCAGAATCTGCTAAAATAAAGAGTTATGAAGTGGACTAGATGATACATTAGAACCCAATCAATCCCTAAACTTCTGAATTTTGAGGGAATGGTTTCAGGTTCAGAAATAAAGATTTTATTTTTGCCAACTGCCCTAAACAGAAAATCATTCACTCTATTTTGGAACCAGAATCTTTCTATGCTATTTGCTTTCATTTGTGTCTTCCCACAATAATAGTCTGGAGACTTAACCCAAGAAAAAATTTACATTAGATTTGCTAAGGCTTATAGGCAGGTAGGTATATACTACTGTGGTCATACTGCATACTTCAGGATACAGGTTTCTCTGACAACCAATAATGATCTGCCTTGTTTCCCTTTCTCAGGTATCTGGAGAATGTTTTCAGGTATCTGGAGAACATTTGCATGAGACCCAAGTTCATAAATGATAGAAGAAATTGCTAGCTTTTGTTCTTAGAGGTCAAGCAGCTAACTGGTAAACCCAGAAAGCAACCAGTGTTTATTGAAAACATATTATACAAGCAAAAGTCTTTTAATAGTAAATCTTTTGAAAACCTGATGAACTGAGAAATGATCCAGAAGCATCAATTTGAAGCCATGTCTTCAACACACCCCAAATGCTGAGGTTACTATGAAGTCTTACTAAATCACTGTGAATGGAATGGAATTGGTCTGTCATCTCAGATTAGATGACCTGGGGTCTCAAGCACATGGCATGATGAATTCCTTAATAATGGAGGATTGTGGGGCCACCATGTGTTATTTCAAAATAAACTTTGGATTAGCCCAGATCAAAATTCTGTGCTGAGTTCCCTTGGATCTACAGACTGAAATCCATACAAGTTTATTTTTGTTTCATAATCAAAATCAATTTGTTAATTGGCTGTGATTCTGATTATATATACATATATATGTGTATATATAACATATAAAATTTTATGTAATACTTTTCACTTAAATGAATAATGTACAAAAAATGGAAATCATCCAAAACGCCATCGAAAAGAGATAAGAAATATTAACATTTTGGTATTTAATTTTAAATTATCACTCTACCCAAATATTGTCAGTATTCAGAAAGGGAAATATGAACATATTAAAAATCATAGAAGTTAATCTTATTATGAGGCATGCACTCTGTGCTTGGAGTTTGAAAAGATTACCCACAATCGTCACATAAACAGGGAAAAGAAGCTCTTTCACCTGTGCAAAATGATGTTCAGAAATGTTAAAGAGGGTAGCGTAGTGGTTAAGTTCCATGTGTTCTGCTTCGGTGGCCTGGGTTCCATTCCTGGGCATGGACCTACACCACTCATCTATTAGTGGCCATGCTGTAGTGGCAGCTCACATGCAAAAAGAGGAAGATTGGCAACAGATGTTCGCTCAGGGTGAATCTTCCTTAAGGAAGGTTAAAGAACACGCCTAGAAAGTGGAGGAGTAGGACACAAATGTAAATATATCTGAATCTAAAGCCCATGCCCTTTCCATCACCCTATGGTGATAGTTCTTGCACAGTAGTATCATTTCCATTTTTGTGGCAGACGGGGCTGATTTTTACCCTGGACAAGTTGATAATTGTAGCACCTCAAACTAATATGTTTTAAATATCCATTCAATAGTTATACAGTAGAAACAGGAAAAACTGATTTATTTTTGGTTATCTTAATGTATATGTAGATATAAATTCACTTACTGATTCACTTCCAGGAACTAACGCAAAGCCAACATTCTTTAAAAATTCAGCAAAACATTTTTAACCTCTTAGAGTCTTCCTCTTTCTCTTTGGGATTCTTTGGTTGTTTTCCAAACTACATCACTTCTTAGGAGGCAAATTAAAGGGCTTTGACTTTAGATGTAAAAATTATTACTTGGGGGTCCGGCCCTGTGGCTTAGCGGTTAAGTGTGCGCCCTCCACTACTGGCGGCCCGGGTTCGGATCCCGGGCGCGCCCCGATGCACTGCTTGTCCGGCCATGCTGAGGCCGCGTCCCACATACAGCAACTAGCAGGGTGTGCAACTACAACATACAACAATCTACTGGGGCTTTGGGGAGAAAAAGGGGGGAAAAAAGGAGGAAGATGGGCAATAGATGTTAGCTCAGGGCCAGTCTTCCTCAAAAAAAAAAAAATTACTGCTTGTTCCCAGTAAATAGCATCACTCAATGCATTAATGTGTTTCAGAATTTCAGCAGAATTGGACTTCATGTGTAAGTGAGAAAAATATATAGCAGAGATAGATATTTGCTGGCAAAAAGTGTTTTGCAAATTTCTAATCTAAGATGATGTCTACTTCTCCAGAATCAGGACCAATATTGTACATGTTCATTGAGTAAAAAGAATAAATGGTGGTTTTGTAAATTATCTAGCTTGTTCTATTGGGATGAGAGAGATAATCCCTAGAGACTTTCAGCATACATACTAAAAGAGGTATCCTACCTATCATTGTTTAAAAGGAGACCAAAAGTATAGCATAAGAGGCTAGTATTATGAGAAACACATTCCCTAAACAGTGGTGAAGCTTGCTCTCCAAGCATCTACAATCCAGTTAAAATTGAGAGGTCCTTCTAATGTTCTATTTCCCATGTTCTAGTTTTGATGGACTCCTTCTCCTCCTTCCCCCTAAGCTTAGCATCCATCTCCTGAAATTACCTTTTTCTAAAAACTACCCAGTTTTGCACAGTACCCTGAATGGATTGCATTCATGCATAATTTATTCATTGAACAAATAATTCATGAGGACCTACTATCTATCTACACTATTCTAGATCTCTACGTTCAAGGAGCCCTGGATTATTTTGAAGGGCCTTTTACAACTAAACTATCTTTTCAATTTCAAGGTGTTTCTTGCTGGATTCTATGATGCTCAAAAGAGCATCCATCAGGTCTGTAACATATGAGAAAAAGCTAAAATAAGGCAATGGATGATGGAGTATAGAATGGAATTGCGGGGTTCTTGGGACCTAAATAATTGATCTGTCTCATAATTTTTCTTAGGACTAGATATGTTTTTTAGTGTTGGAACTTTAGTTCCAATTATATGGACCACATGATCATCCTTAGAGAGCAAGGAATCCAAATATATGTTGTTGTGGGGAGAGAACTCTTTATTCATGAAGAAGACAGGAGTCCGGACAAATCAAAATAAAATATGTTAAGGATAAGAGCACATTGTAGACTACTTAAGCTATCTAGGTCTTGAGATATATAGACCCAGCTGCAAATCCCACCTTTGTGACCCACTTGTAGTAAAAATCTGTTATAAGTTGTTAAGCCTCTTAGAGAGACCGAGAAAATAATAAGAGAATCTCATAAGTTGGTTGGGAAGAGTCAATATAATGATGCCTGTAGAGCACTTAACCAGGGCCCATAACAGTGTGGGTGTTCCTGATAATATTGAATTATATATAGCCCTTCTTGAAGGTAAGTGGATGTCTGTATACCACTTAAAGATTATACGTATATACTGTAGTCTCCCCCTTTTCCTTGGTTTCCCTTTCCATGGTTTCAGTGACCCTCAGTCAACTGTGGTCTGAAAATAACGCTATGTCACAGTGCCTGTGTCATTCATCTCACTTCAGCTCATCATGTAGGCATTGTATCATTTCACATCGTCACAAGAAAGGTGAGTACAGTACAGTAAGATATTTTGAGAGAGAAAAAGATCACATTCACCTAACTTTTATTACAGTACATTGTTATAATTGTTCTATTTTATTATTAGTTATTGTTGTTAATCTCTTACTGCGCCTAATTTATAAATTAAACTTTATCATAGGTACGCACGTATAGGAAAAAAGCATAGTATATATAGAGTTTGGTGTTATCTGCTGTTTCAGGCCTCCACTGGGGGTCTTGGAACATATCCCCCTCAGATAAGGGGAAACTACTGTGGATGTTTAAGTATTTTGGATGAAGAGGGGGTAAGATTTTGGGGAAAAGATTTGGAATTCTGAGGTTAGATAGGAATTAGTAGATCAGTGGTGCCCTAAAATCAAAATGGTCATAAAACAACTGATTAGGCTTAGTATTCAGTATTAAGCGTCAGCGATTACCTCAAAACCTCTCTCGCTCACATTCAAGAGACTTGACCCACATGCACATTTCTTGGAAACAGAAACCCCTTTCTGGGTAGTCAACTGAAGAGAGAGTAGTGACGTCACCCAAACACCAGGGGGCGCTCCAGTTTACTCTATGAGGAAAAATCGAGCGTGAGTCACCCTTGTAAATTGAGAAGCTGCAAGTCTATGTCAAACGTGCTAAATGGTCAGGACAGACCTTTGGAACAATTCACTATTGTGGTTTATATTTAGACTTTATCACACCTGTATTTTTTTTCCCTTATTTCTTTGGCTTTCAAAAGTGAACCATAGCAGGGAGAAAACAATGTAATGCTATTTCTAATTATTAAGGCCAACGTTGCATAATACGTCTTGTACTACATGAGTTTTTTTTTAACTCTCTTTAGAGACTCAATAGTTTTAAAGGTCATTTCCAAGTCATTTACAGGCAAAAGATATCATATCTATACAAATAAAATAGAGGAGAGAGACAGTATTTGCTGAATCTTGGCTTCTCGAATTACTTTAAATAATTCTGTCTCCATTTTCTCTCTGATGGGGCATATCCACAATTTAAACATTCCTGAAAATAGGTAAGATCATATCTGCCCCATTTTTATTCATTCACTTAGTATTCACTCAGTAAATATTTATTGAGCACAGACTATGTGCAAGGTACTGGGAATAAGGAAATTCATAAATATCGATTCTGATGCCTCGCATAATAAATCATCTTACATTGTCTCTGCCCCAAGCTGACATATTGGTAGGGAGAGATAGACAATAGATATCTAAAGAGGTAAATATATGAGAAACTGAGTATACAAATTGACAATGGCCAAACCATGTATAAAAATAGAATTCCGACCCAAAATCTGCAGCAACCTGCCCAGGATACCCACTCCTTTATCTGCAATAACCAGCTGAGGAAGCCAGCCTGCTATAAGTCAGACCTGTTAGAAGTCAAACTACTATCTCTAGTAATAATCCAGGAAGCTAAACAATAACTTCTGTAGCAATCGACCCCAAACGATCAGTTCGTGATTAATAACTGACAGCTTCCCTAATTTTTGTCCTTGCTTTCAACTTAAGACCAACCAGAGAAAGCCAAATACGCACCCACAATCACATAGAACGCCTCCCTTCTAGTTAGCCCGCTTACGGCTTCCCCAGGCCAACAGCCTCCAATCAGGGCACACCTGAAGACTTCTTTCCAGTATAAAGCTTTCCCACTCCTCTGCTTGCTTTTGAGTCTTTACCAAAACACAAATGACAGTGGCTAACTGCCTTGATTAAGTAAGCTCTGAAAAAAAAACCTTTGCTTTTCTCCTTTGGTTTGTCTTCATTTATTTCCACAAATATAATATGACAGGTTGACAGAAGTACTATTGAGAAAAATAAATCAGAATCAAGGATTAGGAGTACCTGTAGGGGAGAGGGTTTATTGTGTGTAGAGTGGTCAGGCAAGACTTTCTGAGCAAAGACCTAAAGGAGGTGAGGACTCAAGCCACGTGGGGATCTAAGGAGAACCATCCCCTATGGAGGGAAGAGCGAGTGCAACTTTGAAGGGGAAGACTGCTTATGCAGTTTGAATAACAGCCATTTTTAGCTTCACTTGGCCAATACAGGCAAGAGAGAGTGGCTGGATAGGATATGGGTTCAAAGAGAAAGTGAGCCATAGAAGGCTCTCGCTCAGAGTAAGAGATGCCTTTGGCGTGTTAAGCAGAGGAATGACATGATCTGACTTTGTTTTCAGAGGATTCCCCTGGCTGCTGTGTTGAAGTAGACTGTAGGGTGGAAGGATAGAAGCTGGGAGACCCGATTGCAGTAATGGAGACAAAAGACGCTGGTGGTTTGGATTGGGGAATAGCGGTGGAAATGGTGAAAAGTTATTTGTTTCTGGATATGTTTGAAGGCAAAACTGACAAATATGTTGATCAAAGGAATCTGAAGGGTGAAATAAAAAGAGGACATGAGGATAAAAACCAAGGTTTTTGGATGCACGAATTCTGAAGGAAAGAGTTGCCACTGAGAAGCGGATAAGCAATTTGGGGCGGTGGTTTGTAGCAACTGGTAATTTGGTTCTAATCATGCTAAATTTGAGGTGCCTGTAAGATTTTCAAGAGAAATTCTGGAAAGCTCCAGACTGGGGATAAAAATGTGGGTGCTGTCAGCAAGTATATAGAGTTAAAGCCAACAATATGGTCACCCTGGAACGCTGTGGTGTTTGGAGATTGGGAAAAAGAGGAAGATCTCACAAAAGAGAATGAGAAAAAATGCCCAGAGGGGCCGGAAAAGAACCAATAGAGAGAGTGGCTCTCCGACACTGAGTGAAGAAAGCACAGCAAGAATAAGGGAGTTGTCGCCTGGGACCAATCTTCCGATCAATTGAGTAGGATGAGAACTGAGTCACTGATGGAATTTAGCAATGCCGAGATCATCAATGACTTTTAAAACAGTTTTCGTGGGAGTTGTGAAGAATGAAGTCTGCTTGAAAAGAGAATGGGAGAGGATAAATTAAAGATAGCAAGAAGAGGCAACACTTCTGTCAATGTTTACTTTAAAAAAGAGGAAGGAGACAGTGGTAGGAAGGGGTTGTGGGGTCAAGGGAACTTTTTAAAATTTGGCTGTATTGCAATAGATTTGAATGTTTATAGTAGGCAGAATAATGGCCCAGCTAAAATATCAATGTCCTAGTCGACAAGCCCTGTGAAATATGTCACCTTACATGGCAAAAGGGATTTGCTGCTACACAGGAAGATGGGAGAAGGGGCCATGAGCCAGGGATGCAGGTGGGTTCTGGAAGCTGAAAGAGACAAGTGGATTCTCCTCTAAAGCCTCCAGAAGGTATACAGCCCTGACAATCCATTTTGGATTTCTGACCCCCAGAACTGTAAGGTAATAAATTAGTATTCTTTTAAGCCACTTAATTTGTGGTGGTCTGTAATGCAGCAAGAGAAAATGAATACAATGCTGTTGGGAATCATACAATCAAGAGGGGAAAATGATAATGCAGAAAAGAGATGGCCAACATCTGGAATGATGTCTTTCAACCTATATCCTTGAGACATTAAATGAGATCTGGTGCACAGGAGAATGGGCACAGGATACCATTCATAGTAACAGGGACAGTATAAAATTCAGTTGCAATCGTTGATAGATTCTGTGACAGAAGAATTTCCCCAATTTCTGCAGTGAAGTAAAAATCAGTGCCATCAGCCCAAATTAGACAATTGGAGAGAGATGTTGAGAAGTATGCAATAATCCTTTAGGGATGTGGGCAAATAATAGACGAGGGAAGAGTAGTATGGTTGCGGGGCAGAAATAAGGACCCACGTGAGGTTAGTGGCAATGGATTATCTGTTTGTTTAATTTTCTCTTCAGTTATATTTAGCTTCCTAGATTTACTACAGAGTCCATGGAGAGTTGAATTTAACCAAAACTGAGGTTTACCAGAAGAGTAAAACAGAGAAAACTGGGGTTAGAAATTGACAGTGTATGCAAGGGAATCTCAGGTGCTTTAGGGAGGCAAGGAGGACGTGAGGAACGTTACAGACGTTGAAACTGTGATGAATCAATGAACTGTAGATTTCAGTGGGGTCAAAGAATTATTGGAAATAGTGTAGGGAGGAGGTGAAGGTCAGAGAGTGAGATGTTCGAGACTAAAATATGGAGGGAGTGAATTTAATGGGAATAAAAACGTCCAGGTAGTCATTCTCTGGGGCTACACATTAGCATCACCTGGGGAGTTCGAATCAAAACTGAATTAATTCAGCATCTCTGGGGATGGAAACCAGACATTAGTATTTCCTTAAATTTCTCATATGTGATTCTAATATGCAGGTAAGATTTCGTACCATGAAAGTGTGTGGCTGAGGTCAAGTGAAAAACAGGATCTTTGGAGGCACAGGAGATTATATGCCTATTGTAAAGATGAATGAGATAACATGTGAGCTGGAACTGACCTCTTCCAAGGAAAAGCAATAAGGAAATCTCACCTGTTTTATGTTATAGTTATGGAAACTCTCATCATTATTGTAAACGAGACTTTCATCCATCTTAGCACAAGGACAATGGAATTAATTATTTTTCTAAGGAATCTTGGGCAGGATGTTGCCTGGCTGTTGTGAAAGGAATACGAACGAGGTGAGTTTCTCTCCACTCCTCTCTAACATTACATATGGGGAATGTTCCTAGAATTCTAATTTAAAATATTTAACAAATATATGGCCCTAAACTACAAGTTATGTGTAACAGTGGTTTTGTTTAGAGATATACAATTATACCCCAAGATCAAACCCAAGCCATCACTGGGCAGTTAACCACTGAGTAAGATATAAATCATATACATATATTTCTGCTACAGACATTGATAGTTACATGCCCAGAATCTATTTTTCCTTCTTCTTTGCTAAGAAAATCTCAATTTTCTTTAGAGTAGAAATGTGCTTTGTTAAAAATGTGCCCCCCTTGTGCTTCTCTGACCTAGTTTTGCCATGAGATCCACATCTGGCCAGTAAGACCTGAGTGGGAATCTCCTAGGTCAGGCTTCAGAGAAAGTTCTGTCTTCTTTTCTGATAGAGACAGACTCAGGAGCACGGGTCTTTGCTCCCTTGCACATTCCTCCCCCCTTTGCCTGGAGGTGACTCAGCCATTCTGAGACTTTGAGGACAAATGCCACATGCTTGGTTGCTGTGACGAAGAAGATAGACAGAACCTGTTTCCTTGAGGAATTATTAGAGCAGCTGTGCCAGCCCCAAGCTGCCAAACTCTACACTTTTTTTTTTAAAGAGAGAAAAATAAACATATTACTTGTTTAAGCGACATTAATAGAATGTATGTTATATAAAGCCAAGTGTAATTGCCAGCAAATACAATTTTCTTCAATTAAAAATGCCTTACTGGGGGGCCGGCCCAGTGCTGCAACGGTTAAATGCATGCGCTCCGCTTCAGCAGCCCAGAGTTTGCAGGTTCGGATCCCGGGCATGCACTGACACACCGCTTGTCAAGCCATCCTGTGGCAGTGTCCCATATAAAGTAGAGGAAGATGGGCACAGATGTCAGCTCGGGGCCAGTCTTCCTCAGCAAAAAAAAGAGGAGGATTGGCATCGGATGTTAGCTCAGAGCTGATCTTCCTCACACACACACACAAAAAAAGAATGCACTCTGAAAAATGCCTTACTATAAGTAAAAAAAAAAAAAAAAAAAAGACATTTAATCAGTAGATTACATAAATTATGTTTATGCTCATTCATACAATGGAATACAGCATCATTATAAATATGATAAAGTGGAAAATATGTAATGACATAAAAATGTTCATGATAGCGTATTAGGTGGAGGAAAAAAAGCAACTAACAAAACAGCCTGTATCTTAGACTTATTTTCATCTAAATCTTATCTCTTTCTTTCTTTTTTGATCTATTTGTGGTGAGTCACAGAGGTAGTAAAGGTAGAGCCAAGAAGGAGATGTGTCTTAAGAACGAGTCTGTGGAACACCAAAGAGACAGTAGTCTGGGCAAAGTCTGGAGTGGGTGGCTGAATCCTAATGAGGGAAAACAACATACGTTTATCCTTCTTATGCCACTGTAGATGGTAATGGGTCCTTGAAAATCTCAAGAAAACATCATAAAGAAAGTTTTGCAAATTATAAAATTATTATTTTTTTTTCCTTCTTAAGTTTATTGGCTAATATTTTGACAAAATATACCTTATTATTGTAAAAAATCCTTTCATCTTTAATGTTAGGGAGATCAATTATTGATAGATATTATATACATAGTACTTTATTAAATAATGCTTAGGGGTTTTTTATGGTAACTTAGAACTCAGAAGACCTTGAGTCTCCAATTATTTTTCATGTTGGACTCATTTATTTGCAGTCAAAAATAATTTCATAATCTGACTTCTAAATTCACATTTGATATGCTCCAGGGAACACTGTATTTTCATGTTTTTTAAATGTTCTTTAATTGCTGTACATGTAATTATAAGAAAAAGGTAAATTGTAAAGCTACTCTGAATCCAAGGGCTATGCATTTGAGCAATTACATAAACAATTAGCATTTCTATTTACAAACACATGTTTAATACCAGTAGAGTACTCAGTGTAAAGTGTAACACGGTTCAATGAAACATCTATACACACTCAACCTACAAGGGTTTGGGTTATTTTATAAACCTAAATAGCTTGTTTTATTTTATTTATTTTATTTATTTACTTTTATTTTGTAAGGAAGATCAGCCCTGAGCTAACATCTGAAGCCAATCCTCCTCTTTTTTGGTGAGGAAGATTGGCCCTGGGCTAACATCTCTGCCCACCTTCCTCTACTTTATATGGGACGCCGCCACAGCGTGGCTCGACAAGCGGTGCGTCAGTGCGCACCCGGGGTTCCGAACCTGCGAACCCTGGGCCGCTGCAGCGGAGCGTGTGCACTTAACCGCTTGCAGCAGGCCTGGTGGCATAGGGCTTAAGTTCACATGATCCCCTTCAGTGGCCCGGGGTTCCCAGGTTCCAACCTGGGCGCCCACCGACGCACCGCTTGTCGAGCCACGCTGTGGCGGCGTCCCATATATAGTAGAGGAAGGTGGGCAGAGATGTTAGCCCAGGGCCAATCTTCCTCACCAAAAAAGAGGAGGATTGGCATCAGGTGTTAGCTCAGGGTTGATCTTCCTCACACACACACACACACACACACACACACAATAGCTTATTTTATAACGCTTCACATCATTTGGGAAAAACTTATGATTAATATTAAAAAAATCCAATGTTTACACATATGCTCCCCAAATCACTTATTAGTAAATTTATAGTCAGCTAAGAGCTACAGTTGTTTTTTTCTTTATGACTGGTAGCTTTGGATATTCTTTAGAAAATGTTATACTCTAGAAGTCACCATTTGATTGAGTTTTGAAGATTTTTCCACTCAGGTGAATGAAGGTTTGACATTTTATTCCCTTAGACATGGATCACTCACATAAAGCACAACAAAAAGAACAAAAGCCATTTTTACTTATCAAGAGAGTCACAGCTAAGATATTAAGTAAGAGGAAACCTGTTGTGATCAGTAGTTCTCTTAGGTTTTATGTGTATTTTTTAAAATTTTGTACATTTCTCTAATAATTATATGTAAAAGTATATCTGATTTATGTGATGTATGCTATTTTCTAGGCATCACACAGACTTGCCAGGGAGAATAATGCCCACCTGTTTGTTGCTATAAAAGAACAAAACTTGAAGTGTCTAAGAATAGATTTTATTTTCTCTGACAGGTGACAAAACTTATCTGGAACTATGGGTATAATTTTGTATGACTGGTAAATTTAGGCATAATCTTTTGGCAACATTATTCAATATACCTTACATATAATGACAGAGGAATGAACAAAATGACACAGATTTCTATTAAATCACTCATCACACTTAATATTGGTGTTATTTTCACAATAAAATTAATTCGATATATTCTTATTGAGCACATAATGCTTTAAATTTAAGTTAGGCATCATAGAAAAAGAAAAAGTTGAGTGGATGAGTAAGATATCATCTGAAAGAAGTTTAAATTCAGGCATGAGGAGAACAGTGGCACAAATTGGCACATGGCTGTTATCCAAAAGGACATGATGTCATAAGAGAAGGATAAAGCACCATAGGTTTTACTGGAGAGAGAAAATAGTTCATATTTGGAGATGAGTATGGGAAAAATACAGGAAAATTTTCATGATGTAGATGGAAATTGAGCTGGGCGGGGAGGAGCTGGAAATTTTCAGGTGAAGTTGAATGATAGAGGAGCTTTGACAAAGGCAGGGAGCTGGAAAAGTACAGGGTGTGTTTTATTTGGTTGAGAGTAAATGAAGAGAAACAACAGCAAATTTGGTCAGAAAGATGGTTTCAATACATAATATGGGTCCAGGACCATGAATGCCAAGTGAAGATACTTCACTAAGCCACACTAGTAGCATCAAAAGCTTTGGATCAAGAGAATTACAGGATCAGGACTGCCTAATGTAAGATTATCCAGCAATGGGTGAGAGGATGTGAGGTCCTGTTGATTTACATTCCGTGCAGCCATAAAATTGAACACTTGGTTCCTTGAAAATACTGATGGGTTCATACATCTATGCCCTTTCCTAGCACTCTCTCTTCTCAATACCATTTATTGAAGAGACTGTCCTTTCCCCATTGGATAGTCTTGACTCCTTTGTCATAAATTAATTTACCATATATGCTTGGGTTTGTTTCTGGGTTCTATGTTCTGTTTCATTGATCTATGTGTCTGTTTTTATGCCAATACCACAGTGGTTTAATTACAATAGCTTTGCAATATAGTTTGATATCAGGGAATGTGATGCCTCCAGCTTTGTTCTTCTTTTTCAAGATTGCTTTGGCTATTCAGGGTCTTTTGTGGTTCTATACAAATTTTAGGATTATTTGTTCTATTTCTTTGAAAATGCCATTGGAATTTTGATAGGGATTGCATTCAATCTTGCTTTGCTTGGGATAGTATGGACATTTTCACAATATTGATTCTTCCAATCCATTAGCATGGAATATCTTTCCATTTATTTTTATCTTCTTCAATTTCCTTCATTAATGTTGTATAGTTTTAATTATAAAGGTCTTTCACTTCCTTGGTTAAATTTACACCTGGTATTTTATTCTTTTTGATGCAATTGTAAATAGGATTGTTTTATTTATTTCTCTTTCTGAAGGTTCATTATTAGTGTATAGAAACACAACAGATTTTTGTGTATTGATTTCATATCCTGCAACTTTACTGAAATCATTTATTAGTTCTAACAGTTTTTTGATGGAGTCCTTAGGATTGTCTATATAATATTATGTAATCTGCAAATAGTGACAATTTTACTTCTTTCTTTCCATTTTGGATGTCTTTTATTTCTTTTTCTTGCCTAATTGCTCTGGCTAGGATTTTCAGTACTTTGCTGAATAAAAGTGGGCATCCTTGTCTTGTTCCCGATCTTAGAGGAAAAGCTTTCAGCTTTTCACTGTTGAGTATAATATTAGCTGTGGTTTTGTCATATATGCCATTTATTATGTTGGAGTACATTCCCTCTATACACACTTTCTTGGGAGTTTTTATCATAAATGGATGTCAAATTTTGTCAAATGCTTTTTCTTCATATGTTGAGATGATCATGATTTTTATCCTTCATTTTGTTAATGTAGTTTCTCGCATTGACTGATTTGTGTGTGTTGAAACATCCTTGCATCTCTGGAATAAATCCCATTTGATCATGGTGTATGATCATTTTAATGTTTTGTTAAATTCAGTTTGCTAATGTTTTGTTGAGGATTTTTGCATCTATGTCCATCAGGGATATTGGCCTCTAATTTTTTTCTTGTGAAGTCTGTATCTGGTTTTGATGTCAGGGTAATGCTGACCTCCTAAAATGAGTTTGGAAAAGTTTCCTCCTCTTCTATTTATTGGAAGAGTTTGAGAAGGATTGGTATTAATTCTTCTTTGATTATTTGGTAGAATTCACCAGTGAGGCTATCTGGTCCTGCACTTTTGCTCATTGGGAAGTTTTTGATTACTGATTCAACCTCCTTACCAGTAAATTATAGGTTCAGATTTTCTATTTCATCATGATTCAATCTTGGTAGGTTTTATGTTTCTAGGAATTTATCTATTTCTCTAGGTTGTCCAACTCATTGGTGTTTAATTGTTCATAGTAGTCTCTTATCATCCTTTGTGTTTTTATGGTATCAGTTGTAACATCTTCTCTTTCATTTCTGATTTTATTTATTTGAGTTCTCTCTCTTTTTCTCTTGGTGAGTCTAGCTAAAAATGTAGTCTTGTCAATTTTGTTTATCTTTTTAAAGAACCAGCCCTTAGCTTTATTAATCTTCTCTATCATCTTTTTAATCTCTATTTCATTTATTTCTGCTCTGATCTTTGTATTTCTTTCCTTCTACTAACTTTGGGCTCTGTTTGTTCTTCTTTTTCTAGTTCCTTGAGGTATAAAGTTAGGTTGTTTATTTGAGACTTTTCTTATTTCTTGAGGCAGTCATTTGTCAATATGAACTTCCGTCTTAGAACTGCTTTTGCTGCATCCAACAAATTTTGATATGTAATATATCCATTTTCATTTATCTCAAGGTATTCTTTGTTTTCTCTTTTGATTTCTACTTTGATCCATTGGTTGTTCAGTAGCATGTTGTTTGATCTCCACATATTTGTGAATTTTCTAGTTTTCTTTGTGTCATTACTTTCTACTTTCATACCAGTGTGGTCAGAAAAGATGTTTGATATGATTTTAATCCTCTTAAGTTTACTAAGATTTGTTTTATGGTCTAACATATGATCTTTCCTGGTAAATGTTTCATTTACACTTGAGAAGAATGTATATTTTGTTGCTTTTGGATGGAATGTTCTGTACATAGTTGTTAAGTCCATCTGGTCTAACATGTCATTTAAGGCCTATGTTTCCTTATCGCTTTTCTGTCTGGATGAGCTATCCATTGATGTAAGTGGGGTTTAAACTTCCATACTATTATTGTGTTGTTTTCTGTTTCTCTCTTTAAGTCTGTTAATGTTTGCCTTATATATTTAGGTATTCCTATGTTGGGTGCATAAATATTTACAAATGTTATGTCCTCCTGTTGGATTGACCCCTTTATCGTTATGTAACACCCATCTTTGTCTCTTATTACGGTCTTTGTTTTAAAGTCTATTTTGTCTGCTATAAGTGTAGCTACTCCAGCTTTCTTTTGGTTTCCATTTGCATGGAATATCTTTTTCCATCCCTTCACTTTTGGTCTCTGTGTGTCTTTACATCTAAAGTGAGTCTCTTGTAGGCAGTATATAGATGGGTCTTGTTTCTTTTATCAATTCATCCACTCTACGTGTTTTGATTGGAGAATTTAGCCCTTTTATATTTAAAGTATTATTGTTAGGTTTGTACTTATTGCCATTTTGTTAAGTGTTTACTGGCTGTTTTTGTAATTCCTATCTGTTCCTTTCTTCTTCTCTTGCTCTCCTTGTCGTTTAGTGACTTTCTTTAGTGGTATACTTATATTCCTTTCCTTTTATCTTTTGTGTGTTTTCCATAGGTTTTTGCTTTGTGATCACCATGTGGCTTACATATAACAACTTATATCTATACCAGTCTAATTTAAGTTGATAATAACTTAAGTTTGGTCCCATTCTAAAGTGCAACATTTTTACTCCCCTCCCCCATTTTATGTATTTGACGTCACATTTTACATCTTTTTATCTTGTGTATCCCTTAACTAATTACCATAATCATAGTTATTTTTACTACTTTTGTCTTTTAACCTTCATACTAGTTTTATAAGTGATTAACCCACTACTTTTGCTATACATTTACCTTTCTAGTGTGATTTTTCTTTTTTTTTTTTTGTTACTAATTAGACCCTTTCTTTTCAACTTAAAGAAGTCTCCTTTAACATTTTTCATAAGGCCAGTTTAGTGGTGATTAACTCCTTTAGCTTTTGCTTGTCTAGAAAACTCTTTTTCTGTCCTTCAATTCTGAATGATATTCTTGCTGGGTAGAGTATTCTTCGTTGGAATTTTTTTTTATTTCAGCACTTTGAATATATTGTGCCGCTCCCTTCTGGCCTGCAAGGTTTCTGCTGAAAAGCCTATTCAGTCTTATGGGGGTTCTCTTGTACATAACAACTTGTTTTTCTCCTGCTGTTGTTAATATTCTTTCCTTGCCTTTAGATTTTAAAATTTTAATTATAATGCATCTTGGTTTGGGTCTCTTTGGATTCATCTTTTTTGGAACTCTCTGTGCTTCCTGGATCTGGATGTCTGTTTCCTTCCCCAGGTTAGGGAAGTTTTCAGCCATTATTTCTTCACACAAGATTTCTTCCCCTTTCTCTCTCTCTTTTCTTTCTGGGACCCCTATAATGCAAATTTTAGTCCATTTGATGTTGTCCCACAAGCCCCTCAAGCTATCTTAACTTTCTTCATGCTTTTTTTTTTTCATTTTGCTGCTGTGATTGGGTGAGTTCCACTGCCTTGTCTTTGAGTTGTCTGATCCTTTCTTCTGCTTCATCTAGCCAGCTGTTGAACCCTCTAGTGTATTTTCCAGCTCAAGTATTGTTTTCTTCAGCTCTGTGATTTCCATTTGGTACTTTACTATATTTTATATCTCTGTTGAAGTTCTCACTGTGTTCATTCATTCTTCTCCCTAGTTTGGTGAGCATCTTTGTGACCATTACTTTGAACTCTTCACCAGGTAAATCACTTATATCCATTTTGTTAAGTTTTTTTCGAGGATTTATCAACCTTTTATTTGAACATATTCTTTTGTTTCTGCATTTTGCTTGACTTTCTGGGTTGGTTTCTATAGAGTGGGTGAAACAGCCATCTCTCCCAGTCTTGAAGGAGTGGCCTTGCATGGGGATGAAACTTGTTGTTCAACCCTGTCCTAGTTCTTTGTCATCTCTCAAATTTTTGTGCTTGTCCAAGAAGACTATTATATTTTTAATAACTCCCAGTAGTTGAGAATGTGCCAAGACCTGTCAGTGTCACTAAGGGGAGGATCTCAGTACCTAGATTCAGGCTGTTTGAAGCCAGACCCTCAGGCAACAGCTTTTAAAAGTATGCAAATATATGCAGTTCTGTGAGACCACAAGTGTAAGCCCCCCTGGCTAGGTGATCTGGTGGTTTTGTCTCAAATACACCTGCTCATTTTTGATAAACTTTTCCTTCTTAATTTGAGTCTACATTTTGTTTCATTACACATATTTTATTTTATGTATTTTTTCCCAATAATTTCAATATCAAGGTTTTGGAGGTCTGATTCTGCAGTTTTTTCTTCTGCCTGTTCTGACATATTGTGATGTTTCCTTGTGTATTTGGGGATTTGTGATTGTGAGTCCTATTTACTGGAAATCTGCCTGTGGAAACCCATTGAGGATTCTATCAGAGAATAGTTACATTTGTTTTTGTTAGGAACTTTTAAGCACAACCAACTCAAATTTAATTGCTTTAAATTAAAATTCTCATCTTGCAATTTTGTGGACCACACCAGTAGTGTTAATCTAGATCTAAATGTCTACATGGCCACAATGTCTCAGGCTACTTTTGAAATTCTAGTCTGAGAAAAGCAAATTGCTTTTTTTTTGGACTTAGTGATGGAAATTCTTTCTAATTTAATCTTTCTTCTTAAGTTGCTGCTACTTGAGAACCTTAAAGTTATTCTAAGGTGTCTAATCTGAATCCAGGCTTGGTGTCTAAGCCTTATGCACCAGCCATCCTAACTGCAACTCTTGGCCACCAGGGAATGGTAGATTCCCTCAGAACATTCACACTTCCTCTTTTGCTATTCTCCCAATAATTAAATTTCTGCTTAGTTCTTATTCTCAATATTCTCTAAATACTTCTCTTATTTTCTTGAAAACTTCCTATGCATTAAATAAAGTGATTTTTCTTTTAATAATTTTAGATTTTTTTTTTTTCCTGAAGAAGATTCACCCTGAGCTCACATCTGTTGCCAATCTTTCTCTTTTTGTATGTGAGCCACCGCCACAGCATGGCCACTGACAGATGAGCGGTGTAGGTCCACGCCCAGGAACCAAACCAGGCTGCTGAAGTGGAGTGCACCAAACTTAACCACTAGATCACTGGGGGCTGGCCCAAGAATTTTATATTTTTTATGAAGAAATTATAGGATATTAGTCTAAATATCAACAGAACGTGCTGAATATCAATTGAAGTGCTGAATTGATATTGTATGCTTAATAGCACAAGAAGATTCTCTAATTGAAATTATATAACCATGACTTAAATTGAACAAAAATATCAAAACATATTTCTCAGCTTTTGTGATTCATCTTAATACCTTTCTTTTCAATAACCTGCTCGAGAAACTTATACTTGGCCTCAATTTTCTATCTCAAAAAATCTAAACGCTTCTTAGACTTCTTAAGACTGTCTAATATTTATCCCAACCTTATTCTTTTACTATATGAATCTTACAAAAATGTGTAAAAATAAAATATTTTATAGGTTAAAAATATGCTTCTTATGCCAATATAGAATGAACGTGTTTCAAAGATGTATTTTACTCATTAATGAGTGTCTCTAGGTTAGGAAGGCTGGTTGCAAGAGTATTTGAGGAAAGCCATCCTGAAATAAGTTTGCTAAGTTAAAGACAATTCTCTCTACTGTCCTAAGAGAAATAAAGCCATAAGTTATTTTCTACTGTCCAGAAATTATTTGCCTCTCTACAGGAAAATATCTGTAAGTTAGCATACAACATCACAAAGTTTTAGCCCTAACCAATACCAAATAGTAATTAAAACAAAGGTACAATCCCCTAGAGAATTAAATAATCCTTGGTTGAATCTGCTAAGCAATGTTTCTGCATGATATTGAAAGGACATGCAGTCCTTATTTTGTCTTATTTGTAAGTAGTGGATCATTTTTTTCATTACAAATGTAAAGTCTGTGAGAGTAGGGACTTTACCATTCTTGTCCATTATTCTATAATCAGTGCACAGTAGAGTGCTCTGACACATAGCACGTGCTTAGATAATATGCTGAAATAATGAATCAATGAAACTGTCTTACTCCCTATGCCCTTTTTTCACATATTAATCTAAACTAGGGTATCATTGCTCTATCAGACTTGAAGCTTTCTTTTATATAAAATATTTGGTAATGTCCCATGGACTATTCTGAAATGAAAGCCATGGATGATATAAAATAGTCATTTGGAAATGTCACTATCATATCTTACCTATAATATAATGAAAACTTCAAAGGAAGATAATTTATTTAAAATAATATATATTTCATTATGCTGTTGAATAGGTTCTGGTGAGAAACTATCCTGAGTGATGTAAAAATCTACACTGAGCGATATAAAAATTAGCCAGATATTTGCTTTTATAAGTAGATTCACTGACAGTATGAAAGCTACAAAGACAGATTGATACAGACTCAAATTCCATGACTACTGTTGCCATAGATGACATGACTTTTTTTAATGATGAATAATTCTTAGTATAAGTTCCAAACAAAACAAAATTCAACCTTCCCTCATTTTACTGGTTACTGCATTCCTGAATTTTTACTGGGCATTAAAAAAATTACTTTGGGTTTAAATGTAAAATGGAGTAGGGTTCTGTGTTCATAATCATAAACAACTTCTTTAGTTACTATCAAAAAGATCATTAGAAAGTTGCATGAGATGCAGGACAATGCGTCTTTGTGCAGGACTATCTTTTATGTCTTGTTTGTACAAGATGACTAGCAGGATTCCATCAATTAAATGCCAGTGAAGTTCCCAATCATTGTGGCAACCAAATTCCACTCCCCCAAACATGCACACATTTTCAAAATGCTCCTAAGCCAGTATTTCCCCAGTTCGGGACCACTGATTGAGGCACATTTTACCCATTTTTAAAGGGCCAATTTGAACATGGCACATTCATGAGTATTTACCAGTGATTTCTGTGGACATTATTCTCTTATTTCTCCTATACTTGACAACTTTTATAGTTCATACATACAGTGTAGTGATCGAGAGTGTATTCTGTAATCTCCTTGTCTGGGTTTCTATCTCAGACACTTTCTGTAACCTTGGGCAGCTGACCTAACCTCTCGGTGTTTCAATTTTTCCATCTATAAAAGGTGAATGAAATTGGTAGCTATCTCATTGGGTTGTTGTGATGAAAAAATTCAAGTATAAGATTGAAGAGGTAGGGGCCGGCCCGGTGGCGCAAGCGGTTAAGTGCGCACGTTCTGCTGCGGCAGCCCGGGGTTCACTGGTTTGGATCCTGGGTGTGCACAGATGCGCTGCTTGTTAAGCCATGCTGTGGCGGCATCCCATATACAGTAGAGGAAGATGGGCATAGATGTTAGCCCAGGGCCGGTCTTCCTCATGAAAAAAGAGGAGGATTGGCATCGGATGTTAGTTCAGGGCTGGTCTTCCTCGAAAAAAAAAAAAAAAAAAGATTGAAGAGGTACCTAAGTACATATTGGCTATTTTTTCTTATTAGCACCAATCAGTTGATTCCTTAAATATGTACTATTAGTTCTACTTCTTTAAGTAGATGGTAAGCTCCTTGAAGGCAGGGCATTTGAACAATGGTGGATAAACTATTGATAATCGATACATATTTATTTGTCAATTATGTATATTTAGTTTGAGCCATTGCATAAGCACAATATTGACATAACAAAACTCTTGCAAGTGTGTTAGAATTGCAAAGCATACTACAAATATTCCCACAAACGAATTATCAGTTCAAAGAAGAATTCCCCAAAGCAGAGGACATTAAAAGCATTTTTCTTGTTACTTGTTTATAGAATGCCTTTGGCCAAGTCACTGAGATGCTCTATCTTGTCATTTTTCCCACAACCAAGTACAGAAGTAGCACCTGCTCTTCCCTCTCTCTTAGGAATCTTGTAGGGTTAGATACGTGTATAAAGCCTTTGTTCCTCAGGCTTCAGTACAATTATTTCTCCTCTTATTACAATGTCTCTGTCCTGTGACATCAGCTATTATAAAGGGTCTTGGTGAATCATGCTCTCCTGTGGATTTTTTCTGCTAGAAGAAGGTGTGTCTTTCTGTTTTCTCTTAACCACTAAACGATACAAAATATTCACTACCTTGTTATACAGTTGGGCAGTGTTACATAAAGCTTCAAGTGTCCCCACAATCAGCTTTTATGATCCTCGTAAAAAAGTTCAGGAGAAAGCACTGAACTCAGATGGTAGAGAGCCTTCGTTTTATATTCTCATGTTTCACAGTGAAACATTAACTTTCAAATTAACTATGGAAGCAACTGGCAATTTTCTATCTCTATGCAATTAAATTAATAATTAAGTGCCAAGAATTATTGATTTTTAATTCCTTTTTGTAAGATAATTTCATAGGTTTTTAAGGCTGAAGGAGACCTTAACTGGAATTTAATTAAATTGAACAAACTTGAGGTAGCATACAGTATTGTAAAATGTGGCTCTGAGGCCACACTGGCTGAGGCTGAATCTTGGCTTTACCTATTAGTTGGATGACACTACGTCTTAGTTTGTCACCTGCAGTATCGTCTTCTGAAAGACGGAGATGAAGACAGCGCCAACCCCATAGAGTTATTTTGAGTCTTAACGATGATAAGTAATACAAGGATTACATGGATAATGATAATATATATCCGTGTGGCATATTGAAGTGCTTAGTTAACTGTTAGCCATGATTCTTTGTGGTGGAGACCTGTTCTGTACAATGCAGGATATTCAATAGCGTCCTTATCTTCTACTCACTAGATGTCAGCAGAATCTCCTCAGTGTGACCAAAAATGTCTCCAGCTGTTGCCAAATGTCCCCTTGGGGAAAAGTCACCCCCAGATGAGAACACTGTTTTATATTGTAATAGATTTTATGGGGCGGGGGTGGAGCAATTAAGAAATAACATAGTCCCTGAAAGCCAGAAGCATGTAGTCTAATGAGGGAAGAAAACTTTAAAGCATAGAATTTGAACATCAGAGATACATTAGAGATTGAATTCAGGTTCTGAACATACTTAGCTATCTCTAGTTGCCTCATTTCATCATCTGTAACATGGAAATAACCATTAGAACAAAGCAGATAGTACAGGAACTTCACTAGTGGCAAAATAAATGCATAAAAATTAATAATTTTCTTATTTTACAGCTTAAAATTATAATGAAGAAAAGACTCAAATCATAACAACAAAAATATAGAACATCTAGAAATATAAGTAACAAAATAAAAATATTCCAAATTCAGCTACACACAACAAGTACTGAGGGATATAAATTAGGAAACAGAGATAAAGCTTTAATAATTGTAAAACTGTAAAAATTCCCAGTAATACTATTTACATATTTCCTATCAGAATCCAATGTGTTTTTGTCTGTTGTCAATTTAGCAAAACTATTTTAAAGTTTGTCTGGGCAAAAACCAAACATATTTAAGAAGTAGAAAACAGGAGATTTAAAAAAAATTTTAATAAAATTAAAATAAATAAAATATTATGTTACTAATGTGAAAATAGACTAAAGGGAAATCCAACCCAATTACAAAAGCAGACAAAGAATATGACTTGATCTCTAGCAAATTAAATTGTATGCACACATTAAGCAGAATAGAAAATCCAGAAACAATCCAAGCATGTTTTTAATAAATTAAATAATCCCAAAAAATATTTGTAGAACCCATACTATTCTCTTAGCACTGGTTTAAATATTGGAGATGTATTAATACATAAAGCAGAATATGTCCTTGTTCTGTTAGAGTTTGCTTAGAGTAGACACAAAGACAATAAAAAAATCAACTCATGGATTTATCATATAATGTCTGAGTGACAAATGATTTAAGAATCATAAAGGAGGATAAAGTGATAAAGAGCGATGGTGGAGTTCCAATTTAGATAGGGTGGTCACTGGTCAGGGAAGCCTTCTTGTAATAGGTAGCATTGGAGCAGCAATCTTGAAAAAGCAGACAGGGAACCCCACAAATATCTGAAGGAAGAGCGTGGAAGACTTTAGGGCCAGAGCAGTGGGAGATTAAGTCAAAGAAGTAACTAGGGACCATATATCGTAGGGATGATGGATTTTATTCCAAGTATGAAGGAAAGCCACAGGGAGAAGCAGGAGAATTCTGGGAAGAATAAACAGTAACAGAGAAAATGGCAGCAGTAAGACTAACTAGAAAACAATTTCAGTAGTTTGATAGTTGGACCATGACATTTCTGGTGGAGAAGGTGAAAAATAGCCTTGGGATTTGAAGGTAGAACATTAAGAATTGATGATGGATTGTATGTTGTATGTGAGACAAAGAAGATGCCTTCAACTTTTTTGGTCTGAGAAACTGGACATGGAAAGGTTGTATTCATGGACACAGGGAAGACGTAATTTGGGGAAGTTTGGGTAATGAAGAGTTTGGTTATAGACAAATTATGTTTGAGATGTCAGTTGGACCCCAGTGTGGAGAAACATCCAGTATAGGTTGTGAGATAAATGTGTCCAGAGTTCAAGCAAGTGGCAGTAACTGGAGATATAAATTTGGAGATAGTTTTAAAGCCACAGGCTGGATGAGGTCACCAAGAGTGTGCATGCAGATGAAGAAGTATATACATCCCAGGTGCTGGGTGCTGCAAGCATAGGACAATTTGATATAGTATGTATATTTGTTTCCTATTGGTGCTGTAACAAATTACTACAGACTTGTAGTTTAAACTTCAAAAATTTATTATCTTACAATTCTGGAGTTAAGAGATTCAAAATGGGTCCTATTGGACAAAATCAAGGTGTCAGCAGGGCTGGGTTCTTTCTAGAAGTTCTGGGGAGAAGCTGTTTCTTTTTCTCTTTGTCTTTTCTAGCTTCTAGAGGCTGGCTGCATCCCTCGGCTCATGACCTCCACTCTCCACCTTGAAAGCAAGCAACATCTGTCTGGCCATTCACATGCTGCTGTCTCTCTGGTCCTTCTTTTGCCTCCCACTTTTAAGGATGTTCTTGATTACCTTGGACCCATCCAGGTGATCCAAGATAATATCTCTACCTTAAAGTTATCTGCAATCATCTAAATTCATCTACAAACTTCATTCCTCTTTCCCAGGTAATTGAACATATTCACAGGTTCCAACTGTTAAGATGTGGACATCTTTGGGGTCCTTTATTCTGCTAACTAAAGTATGTAATAAAGGCAGCATGTTAAAAACAATGAGAAAACAATGAAAAAAAGGTGTAGATATAACTGGCTAAAAGTGTGAAGAAGAATTAGAGTGAATTCCTCATCTCACATCATACATTAATTTAGTGATCAATGTGTTAAAATTTCCTTGTAAAAATAAGAATCTTCTTGAGATCTAGAATAATTTATGGAGGAGCGTACTGAGAAAGTCAGTAAAAGTGTACAGGAAAATACTAACTGATTTGACTATAGTACATCAGTATTGTATGAAGCATGTCCATCAAAGCAAAGCATAGCTAAAATTTAAATGCAGGCAACAAACAAAACTATTTACAACATGTATGCAGATTTTATAGTGTTATTTCTAATATATAAACTTATTTAAAGCATATACACCAAAAGCAAAAATAAGAAAAGAAAAGATAATTAGTAAAATTCCCCAAAATGCTATAGAGACATGAAATATAGAAGTTTAGCCTTACTGGTCATCAAAGGAATGTGAATTCTAATGATCATAAGATACTGTACTTCACCCATTGAGTTGTAATTTTTTGTTGTGATAACCTAGTGATGGTGAAGAAATAGAGTAATAGGTACTTTCAAACACTGTTGGTGGAAAGTAATTTTAAAATCTATACCAAAAATCTGTACAGTATTTGTATTACTTGACCTAATAATTACAAGTCTAAGAAAATAACCAGAAGTGCTCCAAAGCAAATTTAAAGAATTTTAAAATTGGAAACAAGCTAGAAATTGGTTAAATAAAAATTGTTCTTGAGTTCCTACTATATATTAAGCACTGTTATGTGGTGCTTTATGTATTATACCACTAATTCTTAGAGTAATACAGAGTCATATAAAAGACTGATATTCAACTCTAAAAATGATCTCATTAAAAATATTTAATGAAATAGAAAAATATTCATAATATGTAGTTAATTGAAATAATCAAGCCATTCCTTCACTTTTTTATTCAATTTATGGTTATCTTGCACTAACTTGCATGCCAGGTGTTTGTTGCTAGAAAGACAGTGAATAATAAGATAAAAGATGCGTATCCTCATTGAGTACACACAGTCATTAAATAAACAGTTGCAAAGGTTGAGAGCTAAATGTGTGTGTATATGTGTATATGTGTGTGTGTACGCATGGGTTATATTAACCCATGTTTAACACACACGTTAACACAAATGTTTCTTTGCCGCAGTAGCTGAGGGAGCCTAAAAGAAATGACACCACAGTAGCGGTGAGCACACCTAAAACCCAGATCTTGGTTTCTAATACCATTCTCCAATAAAAGGAACCAGGGCTCCTTGGAGAAATAGCTGATTCTAGGATTGGGACAGGAAATGTTCAAGATGAACCTAGAGCATCATGTAATGCCAGAAAGTAAGAGTGCTATGTTAAAAGGGCACAGCAGATAACTGAAAGAATTTCCCGTGGCCAAAACTGGAAAAATTTAAGCCACAAAAAAAAGTAGTTTTGGATTACAACTCAAAGTGTAAAACAAATATCCGCAAGTCCATACTGATATAAATAAATGATTGAATGCAATAATAATTGGGAAAGGAAAGACAAATCTCCCATGCAGAAGAATTCCAAGTAATTTATGTAAATACTCCACTCCGTAAGTGTGGGCTGTGTGTAGTGACTTTCTTCCAAAGGGTACGGTATGGAAAACAGGTGGGAGTAACTTTACAGTGGAGGAATCTCACAAGCCCTACCCTAGCCAGAAGAACAAGGTCAACTTCAACTGTCCTAAATAGTGTTGAGAGTACGTACTTTTGATATGATGTGATAAAAATGGCGCTTTACCTCTGTGAACTTCTTCCTCAAAACCCAACCCCAATCTAATCATGAGAAAAATATCAGACAATTTCCAATAGAAGTTTATCCCACAAAATAACTGAGTGGCATCCCTCAACTTTTAAGGTCATCAAATATAAGGAAGATCTGAGAAGCTGTCACAGCCAGGAGGAGCCTAAGGAAACTTACAATTAAAGGGAATGTGGTATCCTGGATGGGATCTTGGAACAGAGAAAGGATACCAGGTAAAAACTTTAAAAGTCTGAATAAACCATGAACTTTAGCTAATAATAATGTGTCAATAGTTTTTAATTAATTGTTTCAAATGTCCCATATCAATGAACAGTGTTAGTAGTAGGGGAAACTGGGTGTGAGGTATGAAAATTCTCTGTACTATCTTCTTAATTTTTCTCTAAATCTGAAACTGTTCTAAAAGATACAATCTATATAAAATATAACAGAATGGACTGTTTAGTATATCTCAAAGGAATGTCATAAAAAGTAATTATTAAGTGGATATATTTTGATAAATTTTTATTATAAAATTAGCATGTGAAAAATTTATTTACTATATGTAACAAGTTAAGCAATTTACATTTTTTAATTTAATCCATTTATACAGAAGAGGAAACTCAGGGTTAGAAAGGAACATTGGTACCCTTTAAACTGATATCCACAGGAACCCAAGAGGCTCCAAAATATTTAGAGAGAAACATCTGCTTAATGAGAGTTTCTAGTTCTGTTGGATTATCTGGATGACAACTATACTCGCCTACTGTCCTGTGAGTGACCCAAGTGATTATCTAAAGTGAAAATGTTGAATATGTGATGCCTTAATGCGCATCTGACTTCTTTCAGGTTGGCTTGTCCAAATTTTAAAGTAAGAATATTTAGTCTGAATAATATAGTTACCAGTTGAATTATTTTTACCGTTTGTACAGATATGATTTTTTTTACAGTGATAGTTTTCTTTTTCTTTCTTTTTTTTTTTTTTTGTGAGAAAGATTAGCCCTGAGCTAACACCTGTTGTCAATCCTCCTCTTTTTGCTGAGGAAGATTGGCCCTGGCATCTTCCTCTACTTTATATGGGACGCCACCACAGCATGGCTTGACAAGTGGTGTGTCAATGCGTGGCCGGGATCCGAACCTATGAACCCCAGGCCGCCCAAGCGGAACGCGAGCACTTAACCACTGTGCCACGGGGCCGGCCCCTACAGTGATAGTTTTCAACGTAAAGAAATTTAAAATTAGTCTTTAGTTTTTTAAATCATACAATAAATTGAGACATTGATTTGCCATCATGAAAATGACATTGTACACTGGAATGATTTTCAAAATAAAGGTCAAATGTGGTCACGGCACACTGTACATATGTAGAGTTCACAGTCACAAAGCCAACTTGTGGGATAGTGAGTCCTTACAATATACAGAGACGTTGAGGCAATATCAAATGAAAGAAAGAGCTTGCTGGGTTTTTCTTATGTTTGGATCAAAGGCAATGAGCAGATCTGGTCTTTCTACAGCTCATTAGTGAGTATAGAAGTAAAAATCCAATGAAAAACAGTACATTTTAATTTGCCAATATTTTACTTAGGAGCACGCCCTCAAACGTTTTGGCTCATCAGAATATTGGATCAGATTAAGAACAACCTCATTGTTAAAATGAAAAACAATGACAGTGATAAATGGATGCTTCAAATAATGGTGCATCACACTTGAAAGTTAACAAATAAAAAATGACAAGGAGAACAAATTATGAAAGTGTATCTTTCTGTTAGTAAATCACCCAGAATTTAGTTTCAAAAATTCACTATTATCTACCAAATCAAAGTAGCATTGATAATTTAAGTTTTATCAATTGTGTAGTTTTGTTTGTATTTAATTTATTATTTTAGTTTTATGGTTTTTGTCAGAACCGTAAGTATAAAAGTTTATACCACATTTCATGTCTGAACATAACTGAAGTAATATTGCAATATAATTTTTTTTTTAGAAAAACTTGTTTTTTAGAGGTATTTGAACATAATTCACAGTTGAGAAGCACTGTGCTAATACTCCAGTTGCGGTGTTTTCAATCATAATTGATAAATATCATGACCTCATCTTGCTTTTTAAGAAATAACATGCCTAATTGCAGAGAGATAAGAACAATAAATTCATCATTTTTATTTCAAAGCTTTTCACCACTTACTCATATAAGACTGAGTTTAACCAGCAATGTAAAATATTTACACTATAGATTCTTGTTAAGGAGTATAACCTCAATTTCACTCTCAAGTCCCAAAAGCTCTATTGAGAGAAACAACATTAATGTAAAATTACCTTAAAGATAATACAATACATCCATTCATCTAGAGCAGTGGCTCTCAACCTCAGCTGCATACTACAATCACCTAAAACATAAAAAAATACTGGTGCCTGTCTTGAGCTATTTTGGTTTACTTGGTTTGATGTGGAGCGAGATACAGTTCCCTTATATGATTCTAATTAAGAACCCAAACTGATAACCACTGGAAGATAAACTGTACTGATAACCACTGGAAGATAAACTGTACAGCAGTGTTTCTGATCCCAGTCCACCTATTCGTATCACAAGAGCCGCTTTTAAAACACTGACACAACTACAACAAATCACAACAAAAACAAAAATACTGAGGCCAGGGCCCCACCCAAAAATTCTGGTCTAATGGGTGTGGGGTGGGGCCCCATGCACTGGTATTTTTTCAAAAAGTCCCACAGGTGATTCTAATGTGGAGTCAGGGCTGAGAACCACTGATCTAAGACCTGAACTCTGGACCACATTATTTAGGTCCCTGTTAAAGAACACCTGGGCAAATTTGCCTACTATATTTACTTTAAGGATGTTGTTCATTGTATTCTACAGTGAAAGAGGTTTCTTTCTGGTGTCAGAAGGAAGAAGAGTCATGCAACTCCTAAAAAATGTTTGTTTTTATTGCATGGAGACTCTGCCTTGCTGCTAAAAGGCTTGGAGGCAAATTCATGGCCAATGCTTAACAAATGTGGCTCATATTTTGTGGATGAACTTCATGCCATTTTTATGTTTTATTTTCTGTTCTGGTTTTACCCCGTCCCCCAAATCCTCATTTGCTTTTCATGAATCACAAGCCTTCTCATTTTGTTTTCTTTTTTTACAAGTTTTCTTGTGGTATTTCTGCAGTCATATGAGATGGAAAAAAGAAAGGAGAGAAGGAAAATGGAGGAAGGCAGATAAATTCAAAGATTTTATAGCATATACTCAACTCTGTGTGCAGAAGCAAAAACATATACATTTAATACAGGTTTGTTACTTGGGGTGAACTCTGGGATTTCTTTGATTGGTTTTACAGAAAATTTCATTGTAAATACTGGCATGTGGGTAGCCTTAAAATAGCTGAAATTTGAGACAGTAATGCAAGATAATAGGATAAATCTGATTGACTAGCTGGTGGTATTAAACCTAATTTAGATGGTTTCTAGATTATTCCCAAACACATTCCTGAAATAGAAAACAGCATTTTTTTTTTAAATAAATGAGATGCTAAAGTTGTTATGTAGTATATTCCATTACATAAATCTGGTCTTTAACTCTGTAGAAAAGTATTCAAACTGTGAATTTATAATTTAGGAAGATATAATTAAATACTGATCCTTAAAGTAGAGGATAGCCTAACTAAATAAAACGTTGTATTGATTGTTTAATTCATTATTCATTCAAACAATATTTCCTGGGCAGGCTACTACTGACCTACTCTGTGCCCACATCTCTGCTATGCGCTGGGAATCTAATGGTAAAGTAGACACAGTCTCTGTTCTCATAGAATTTACAGTCTAGATGGGAAACAGACTTAAATGAACATAAATAGAAATGTACATTTATTTAGAATTTATGACAAATGCTATGGAGAAAAATGCATAGCTCTATGAAAGACTAAAACAGTGGCAGAAATGGAGGTGGTACTGAGGCTGGTATGATCTGACAATTCAGACAAAGTTTCTCTTGTGACTAAATTTGGATCAAAATCTAAAGGAAAATGAAAAAGTATTAAATGGACAATGTATATATGTTGGCATGGGTCAGGGGAATTGGGAAAGTACCTTAGGTAGAGGAAATAGCATGTTTGAAAGTAGTAGAGCAGAAATCTCTATTTATACATGTGTATATTCATATGTTGACTTACAATCAATCTAATGGGCATCCAGTTAAAATTTTTTTCACTCATTTGTACTTGTTAAAACTTGAACTGGCCACTGAGGGAGACAGGACATTACCTTTCAAAACAGACATACAATAAGTTGGGAAAATGTCTGAACATTTTCAGGTGTGGAACTCTTCAAAAGGGAGGAAAGTTAGAAAAGATGAGGATGCTTTGAGTGTCTTAATTTTTCCATTTGTTATTCCTCGGCTCCTATTCACTTGAAGCTGATGCTGTAAGTAAAACTCTGACACATTTTTACAGAGAGAAGTCAAAAGGCCCTCAACCTAAATTGGATTCTCTAAGACCCAGAGCAAGACGCAGGAGGACATGATGATAGAATAAGTCAGTATTTTCAGATTCCTATCAGATTGTGATCTAATCATAGATAATTTGTGGACAGGATGGAAGTTGTGAATTCTTACATATGTGTACAGTCCAGACTTTTCCTATGAGCTCCAAAAGAATCTAATTCCCTACATTCTTTACTGGAATGGCTCACAGGCAACTCAGACTTCATATCTGAAACTTAACTCTTGATCTAATAGGTTGCCCATCCTTCAGTGTCTCACCCCACAGTACAGGCACCCCTGTGTACAATGATGCTCATGCCAATGATAGGACAGTCATCTCTGACACATTTTCCTGTCTCTAGTCCATCACCCACTTTCACCAACTATAACTCTTATACATAGAACAATCCATCCACTTCTCTACATTGCAGCTTCTCTAAGTTAACTTTCATCGTCTCTCATTTGGACCATTGCAATAACCTTCTAATTGGTTGGTTCATGTTCAATTTTGTGCCTTTCCAATCCGTTCCCCCAAAATAACAATATGATTTTTTCTTTTTTAAGGAGAACTTGATCATGTCAGTTCCATGCTTAAAATCTTTAACTGGCTTTGTATTGGTATTAGGAGAAGATTATTAAATGGTTCATATTGCCCTGCCTATCTGAACTGTGCCTACATTTGCAGACTTATCTGCTTCTCATCACAGTTCTCACTTTCCTCTTGCTCAAGGGCTTTCATTTGCATTAGCCCCAAGCTCTCTTTGGCCTCAGTGCCTTAGCACAGACAGTCCATACCTGGAATGCTCTTTATCCCACCCTTTACCTGATGATATAATTCCTACTCAAACTTCAAGTTATAGCTTAAATATTATTTTGTCAGAGAATGTTTTTTCACGTCATAATTAAAATTAAGGTTTCATCTGTTTATATTGTCTTTGTACGCTACATTTTTATACCCTATATTTTTCATCCATAGTTCTATCTCACTTTGTAATTACATATATTTTTGCAATTACTTATTTAATATTTACTACTCTCACTAAAAGCTAAGCTCTGTGAAGACATGGAACGGGGTCATGGTCAGAAGATAATTTTAAAGTTGGGTAGAGGCCAATTCAAGGATTTTTGTCATGCTAAGGGATTTGGACTTTTATCTTGGAGGCAACTGAGAACTATTGAAAAAATTTAAGCAAGGGCATGGCACGTTCAGAGTTTGATTCAGCGAAGTCTTTATGGTCCCCAATGGAGTATAGATGAGATAGGAGAAAGAACAGAGGCAAAGATATAGGTAAGACATTATTGAAATGATTCAGGTGAAGGATGTTAAAGGGCTGAATTAAGGCACAGAAATGTTAGAACAGGAAACATATTTAATAAATTAGAATAAGGTGTCAATCAATGGTTGGTTTCCCTGGGAAGCAGACTCTAAGGTGAAGATTCATGTGCATTATGTTTATTCTGGAGTGCTCTTGGGAACAACGCCTGTGGGAAAGAAGGGAAGGAAAAGGATTGAATATAAGGAGAAGTCAAGTTGTGGCGCAGACCCCGTCAAAGCCTGAGCTAACCCCACACATAAGCTCTGGAGTTACGATGGCCCCTCAGAGTTAACCTCTACCTGGGGCTAGTGGGCTGGACCTTTATACTTCTATACTGATCAGTCATCCCATGGATATATGCTGCCCCCATGAATGAGAATGACTTGAACAAGATGGCTGTTTTCAGGCCATACCTGAAGGGTGCTGACAGCTTATGGCTGTCTGCCAGTAGCACTCTCAGCAGCTGGAGAGTCAGTATCTGGGTAGAACTGACAGAGAGGCTGAGAGAACAAAAGGAACCCGGGGTGATAAACATAAAGAGGCCTGGGCTGAAGATAACAGCTTTGAAACTTGTAGTCTGACAGGAGGCAGTAGAGGCTATAACCATGGATGAGACTCCCTAGGGAGCACGTGCTGAGTGAGAAGAGTATTGAGGTATATATATACGGAAGCCTGGAACAGACAAACAGACAAAACAAACATAGGTTTCTTTCACCTATAGAAAGAAAAGACTGGAAATGGGCAGGTAAAGAAGTAATAAGCAGGATAATATAACAAAAGCAAAAGAGACAAACATTACAGCAAACCTCTCCTGGATGCTTGCTCAGGGCCAGGTCCTTTGCACACACTCTGTAAACTTAATCTTCAAGGCAGCCCCCATGAGATTGGTACTATTGTCCAAATTTTGTAGAATTTTTGTTTTTTTTTTACAGGAAAACCGGTTTTTGTTTTTACTGGAGGCTCAGGTGGCACATGACAGTTCATAAAATGGCTTCAGATGTAGGGGGTAGGGGTAGAAGGGAAACAAAAAATCAACTGGGGTGGGAAAGAAAAACAACCAGGAGGAGTTAAGAGCTGGCTGGTTTCTTCTCAGCCTGATTTAGGGGAGGCTGGTGCCTCTGAACAATAAGGATAGACCCCTTCCTTCAACCCTTGGTAGGGGAGAGGAAAAAAAAAAAGCTTTGGCCCTCCTGAGTCTCAAGGAAAAGGGGTGAAAGCTAGTGTTTTGATGTCATAAATTATGGGAAAGTGGGGAGCGGGGTACTGGGGAGGGTACAGTTCAGCTGGAAAAACTAGCAGATACCGGATGGCAGCTCGGGGTTTCCTTTAACTTAGAACAGCAATTTTGAGAGGTTCAAACACATGCCCAAAATTGATGGCTAAGGCATTAAGCCAAGACTGAAACAAGTCTCTGTCCAAAGCACATGATATTTACTGCCCCAATCAGAAGATGGTGGTTTTTTTTGACCTTTACAGAAAGGTCAATCAAGCAAAGGTGCTGAAGTGTTCTTTGGAGGTGGCAGTTAGAATGTCCAGGAAGTCTTTCACATTTCTAGCAGGTTTTCATGGGTGGCATCGTGATGGAAAGCAGACTTCAATGGTGGAGCAATGGAAAATGTGAGAGTCGACCAAAAGATGTACGTGAATAAGTAGCAGGGAATACAGATCTGGCAAGATGGAATTTTAATATGAAAGACAACTGAGTATGTTCATATTCTAAAAGACAAGTCAGAGAGAGGAAGAGGATGTAGGTACAAGGAAGGGAGGGAATGATCCATGGAACAAGGGTCCCTGAGGAGGTTGAAAGGGATAAGATTCACAGATAATTTAGAGAGGAGAACAGTATCTCCCCTAAAATGTAAAGGAGAGAAAGTAAAGATGATGTTGACATTTGGCTTTAGCTGTGAGGGGCAAAAACCAAAATTTCTTGCATTATTTATGTTTCTCAGATTAAACTTATATTCAGGACACACTTCTGTATTCTAAGTGAACACACGCTCTTGCTGTGTTTATTTGTAATACAGACTGGATGTTCTATCTGATGAAAAGTCAAGCAACTGGAAGACAACCGTAAGTTGGAAACTTCCAGGACAAAATGAAGATAGGATTAAAAATGACATAGAATGAGGAAGAGGAAATAGAATGGGGAAGAAGAGCTGGAAGTAACAAGTCAGAGTAATGTTGCAATGCTGGCACATCCCTTCAGGGTGGGAATGGTTAAATTTGTGTCTCAGAAAACTAGAACAAATGTCCGAGTAAGCTCTTCATCCTGAGCTGATGTTAGGAAACTGTGAACTACACAGAAGTCATCTGTTTCCTCAATGGTTCACATTCTTTAGAGAAGGACTTCTCATTTGGTCTAAGATGGTACTAAGAAAGCAACAACAAAGATAGATAGGTAGGTAGGTAGGTAGGTAGATAAATAGATTGATAGATAGATAGACAGACAGATAGATATAGACCACCCATGTTGAAACTCAATGGTTTCCATATTTCCTAATTAATAGGCTCTTTAAATCCGGTTGTTATTGGGACAATCCATTAGCTCTTGGCCTGTGGTTGACTGAAAGGGAGGACCTCTTGCAAACTATAACGTCTCCCAGCTAGACTGGACTTGGTGTGCTTGTTTTGAGTAGTTTTTATCCTTGAAGTGGATTCCTCGCAGTTGGATGTGAAAGAAAAAGGGGAAAGGTCCATGCTTCCCATATTAAGCCCACTCCCCACCTGTGCTGGGCCACGGTGGTGACATGGCAGTCAAGGATGACAATTTGACTCTTGGATTTTGAAAGAGTTTCAATCGAATTTTGCTTGCTATGAAAATTTGAAAAACTATTGAAGGGGTAGCAATAAATTTCAGGTTTAGTCCCATTCATAGAAAAATGCATGAAAAAGCATCTCTCCCTCCTGTTTTTGAGTCAGACTAGAAAAAGGAGATAAGCCTAATAAATTAGAGACAGGATTTATTCCTGGATTGGTTACTGCATAGCTAGCCTAGCCAAGCACTCTGAAGACAACACATTCCACATCTGGCAAGAGAGAAAGTTAAACCCGATGACTTTGAAGATACCTTCCATCTCTAAAAAGTTTTCTATTATCTGAATTTAAGTAATTGCATAGCTAATCCAAAGGAGTACTTTCATATTATTCTTTAAACTGGAATATACATTTTTGGCTTGGATAAATGTGATATATTTCAATCTGCCATTGAAGAAGCATCTAATGAAAGTTTATATCTAAACATTATTTCACCAGACAGAAGGGTGTTACTTAACAAATAATATAATAATTACCAGTAAATTCAATTATTAAGAGTGTTTCTTTTGGTTCTTCCTTTCTGGATCTTAAGAATAAATTGCGAAATCTGAATATCTTGCTTAAGACTCTTCCTTTTATAAAGCATCGGTAGTTTTAGTAGAAGTCTTAAAACTAACACCTAAGCATTTCTCCATATCTAGACATCTTTATTAAAACCAGAATTGGTTAATCACCTTAAAGAAAAGTGGCTTCTTTTAAAAAAAAAAGTAACAGATCATCTAAAGCCCAAAGTGTTTTTCAACTGCTTTCCAAAGAACTGGCAAGGTTTTGACATTGTCTTCAGTTGTGGCTTAACACATATAGTTATATTTTTATATCAGAGTGACTTTTAGACAGGAAGTTTTCAGCTCTGTAATTAGCAATCCACAGTGGAAGCTTTGACACTTAATCATAGCATTGCTAAGACAATAATAATATGGTAAATACTCAAGTCGAATGCCGTATTTCTTGACACACCTCTGGATACCTTCTTATTGGCTGGGAAATAATTATATATGGCTAGTAAATAATCCACACAGAAATGAATGTGTGCACACAAAGGCAGCATGCATTTACAACAGGTACTTCTAGTTAAGCCAAGTTCAGTCACTGTTGCTGATGTGGATGAAAATGTTATAGGCAGTAACAGTGGAGAACATCAGTAGAGACTACTGTAATCTCAAAGAGGCCTCCACATTCTGGATCTTGAGCAGTTTCCATTTCAGACCGGATCAGTCTTCAAGGTAAAGGCGATGGCATTTTATCCCCTGCAAATTGCTGGACTGGTTCTTGGGTTCCTCGGCATGGTCGGGACTCTCACCACCACCCTTCTGCCTCAGTGGAGAGTATCAGCTTTTATTGGCAGCAACATTATTGTCTTCGAAAAGCTCTGGGAAGGCCTCTGGATGAACTGTGTCCAACAAGCCAAGGTCAGGTTGCAGTGCAAGTTCTATAGTTCTTTACTGGCTCTCCCACCTGCCCTAGAAGCAGCCCGGGCCTTCATGTGTGTGGCTGTTGCTCTCTCCTTAATTGCTTTGCTTATTGGCATCTGTGGCATGAAGCAAATCCAGTGCACGGGCTCTAACCAGAGGGCCAAAGCATACCTTCTGGGAACTTCTGGAGTCCTCTTCATCCTGACGGGCATCTTCGTTCTGATTCCAGTGTGCTGGACAGCCAATATCATCATCAGGAATTTCTACAGCCCTGTCGTCCCCATAGGTCAGAAACGAGAGCTGGGAGCAGCACTTTTCCTTGGTTGGGCAAGCACCGCTGTCCTCTTTATTGCAGGAGGTCTGCTCTGTGCGTTCTGCTGTTGCAACAGAAAGAAGGAAAGGCACAGATATCCGGCCCACGGACATTTTGTGTCACACACAGATAAGCGAAGGAACATGACCCTGCTTAGTAGGACCTCCACCAGTTATGTCTAATACTTGCTTTTGGCTCAAACTATGGATTATGATCGATGTGTTTTATAGTCCTAACAGCAACTGTAAGTACATCAGGCAGGAGAACTTGTTTTATAACTGCATTTAAATTGAGATAAAAAGTATAAAGGGCATATAGATTGCAGTTTGATGCCTGTGGTAGGAATAGAAATGACTTAATTTGGACATTCTGATCTCATGTCTATTAAATGCATTTCCTATATTATTGGACTCAAATAATCCCCATTCCAACTTGTGTAGTCTAAAATCAAGTATACCCACAATCCTTGGTATAATGATAAACTACTCTTTTTGACAATCATATATTATCTGCTAAGAAATCCAAATTATATTGCAATTGATAATCCATGGCAATAAAATATATTCTAAAATGTAACCTAAATTATTTCCCCCCAAATTATTTCTTATACTAACATAGTAACAACTAAAGTGATGATTTTTTTCTTTAAAAAAAAAAAACCTGAAAAATAATAGACATCAAATAAGGATTTTTAATTGAGTTTATCAAACGTGGAAATGAGGATCCAATGAAAAGATATGTTATTCCTTTAAGAAACTTAAATGTATTAGAAATTAAACAATTAGGGAAAAGGGAGCTCCGATTTCTCTTAGGGTATTTAAGAAGATGGATTTTAAAGCTCCTAATTTATACAGTTAAATTTGCTTAGAATAATATACTCAAAGGAAAATAGTATATAAGTGAAAAGTAATATGCTTTCACAACCTACAATTTGCATTTAACAGCAAACAGAAGTATCTATCTTGATAAGCCACATCAATAGAACTCACTTCTCGTACAAGAGGAAATATGGTTCCAATTAGGGAATTGAGGTTAGGGTGTTGAAGGGAATGGTTTCTGTTCCTTGTTTTATTCTTTAGTCATTGTACAGGTCTACACATGCAAAGTAAAATGAAGAATCAAGATAATGATTCAGGCAATTAGTCAGGCTAAAATAAGTACCTCATTTTATTCTCAAATAAATAGTTATGGCTATGGCATTTTTTTGGTTTGAATTATATCCATTATTTTCTCAGTTTTTCACTTCCCATGTGTACTTGGCAATATCAAGTTAAAAGTGTGTGAAGGGTGGAGTGGGGATAGGTGGAGAGTGTTTGTAGAGCAGGACTACTCCTATGGGTGCTTCTGAATATCTCCAATATCTTGTGAACCAATCAATATTTATATATTCATTTTTTAACTCTTCAAGTATTGTGTTTATTATGTAGCAAAAATGTATTTAATTTACAGTATATAATTGCAATGAACACCTTAAATTAGTTCACCAAATATTTATTGCATGTCCATACTTATTCTAATAAAATAATAAAATAGTTACATATTTTCAACCATATTGGTATATTTAACTGCTGGGTCAATTTAAGAATGAATTTCTGTCCTCAAGAGATCATCTGGTAACTCTGAAACGTTAAATCAGAGATAATTCAAGGCTAGATGTTAATGTCAAACCCTCACTCCATTCTACAAACCACCAGCAAGGCTTCAGTAAGTCAAACCTTTGGTAATGTAAAACGTTAGTAGTACACTGGTGATAAAGGACATATAGATGAAAATATCTTCAAATAATAGCAAGAAAAACAATGATTTAGATAGATTTTTCCTAAGATTTTCTTTTTCAGACTTAATTCAGAAAGGCCTAAATATTGGGTGTGTTGAAAAGGAGTCATTTATCTTATACAGGCAAATAAGTAAGACATCAAGACAAGCAAGACATATGCTTCAAGTTGTCAAGGAATCATTTTTCTTATCCTTCAGCTCACTGGAAGAAGTAATTAGCCTTGCAGGATGGGTTCCAGAATCTAAACGAGCATGCTGTACTGCTAGCCAGTGGATTAAAGAAGAAAAATATGTAACACTGGGTGGCATCATAAAATTACTGGAGATAACATTAGCTACTGAATATGGGGCAAAATTTTGAGACCTAAGAATTCTTTTGCTTGCTCTTTCATTAATCAAGGTGTACTTTCGGAAAAAAAATATTTCTACCTTCCCTACTCTGCTGAAATATTTTCCTTATTACACCAAAAAGAAATTTTAATGATTTTCAATGAATTTCAAGATGAATTATGTATATAATCTCATACCACAACCCCAAATATGCAAGAAATACATCTTTATTTTCTAAAATTTAACTTAAAATCAACTTCTGGGGTATTTTACCACATATTACACAGTTCTTGGGGTCTTATGCGGGGATAAGCAGTGTTTGGGGTGGTGTGTTCAGGGGATCAGTCCATGATCATTAGTCCATACAGGTTACTGAGAAGATGTCTATTGATTGTACCTGCCCACATGGTCAATCCCTTTAGGCTTCTCAGCTCTGTCAATTCTCTGTCACGTGTGGCAATCGTTTTTGAGACTCTCTTGTTCTGGGCTGCTTTGATCAGTGGATTTCAACCCTGGATGCATATTACAATTGCTAGGAGAACTTTGAAAACTACTGATGTAGCCAGTGTTAAGATGATCTATGCCACCATTTCCCAGAGTCATGGCAAAACCTGACCTGCTAAATTGGTTACGAGCTGTCTACAAGCAGTGGTGAAGGAAATTGCTCCTTCTCCCATAAGATTATTTTTTAATATCACATCCACAAACCTCCTTCTCCTCCATTGTTGAAAGTTTTACACAATTTCATAAAGGCTTAGGTTTTCAGAAGCAAAAATACATAAATAAAGACAAATTCTTCTAGGTTTATTTGCCTTCAGTTTTGCTATATACTCCACTAGCCAGTGAAATGTGCTATTGGCTACCTTCCTGAATGAGGACCAGGGGAAGAGGGAAAATATAATATTATCCAGCTACACATGGTTGAAAATGTTTTAAAAGACTAACCCTTTGTACTTTACAAATTTAATTAAATGCACGCTAATAATTCTTTCCATTTGCAAAAAAAATCTTGATATACTTAAAAACATTTTATTGGGCTCACTTGCTCTTCAAAAACACCATATAATGTAGACAGTGTAGATATCATTATCAACACATTTCAACTAAGATAACTGAAACTTACAAGGTTAAATTACTTGGCCAATGTCACATAGCTAACATGGAGGAATCAAGAAGTCAACAGTAGTACTAAGTAGAGACTTAATAAATATTTAAGGAATGATCAAGAAACAATATAGTGTAGTAGTGTGAGATTTTAGCTAATAGGGAGTTCCTCCTCCCATGAAGAAGAGATGAAATAATAGAACTCAGAAATTTAAAGACAGTTCTTGTTTTTTAGATCAAAAAGCCTAAATTCTGAGAAGATTGTGGTCAAAGAATAAAACGGCTCAATTAGAACCAGGTTTTCCTTACTCTTAAGGTTATAACATGATTTCTCTGTATGAAGATAAAATAAAAAAGACCAGAGTTAAGAGCATCTAGGTATCAATGTGTCCTGGAGAAGGACCCTGTGGCCTCTCTTTAGTTCATTTCCTGAGGAATGGGACACAGAGAAATGATAAATTCTCAGGTGGGTTTGAGAATTTAAGGGTAGAAACAATCTGTGTCCTGACCCAGGTGGAGCCAAAGATGTTGACAGCATTTCTTGTGCCCTCACAGTGCTGGGAGATGAAAAAATATCTCTGTGATGTCTTTAGTCTGACAGGCCAAGAGATAATCTTGCCAAGTTTCCCACAGCTAGAACACTATGGGTACAGAATAATATTTCCTATTCATCCAAGAGTGGCACAGAGCGTTCAAAAAGTCCTAATCATTGGGACTAGGTGAGAACACAGCAATAACACACCTGGACCAACAAATGGGCCCATCCATGTGCTGTTTGTCCTCAGATCCATTCCTTTTCTTTCCTCTGCTCTAATCTATGTCCTAAGGAGGTTGATTCCCATGGGCTGTGCCAAGAGCAGTTAGTGGGAGTGATCCTCACCAGGTACAAGCAATAAGAGGTAACTCTAGCTAGAGAATTAGAACTAACAATAAAACTAGTTAAATATTGGTTCTGTTCTTTATTATCTTCACATGCTGGCCTTTCGAAACAATGTCAGAAATAAAGTACTGCTCCAAAAAAATTTTATGTCTAAGTCCTGAATAATCACTGTAGTTGCTGTTTATATAGATTAGATAGTTATATAGATAGATTAAATAGATGATAGAGTTATGGGCTAAATTGTTTCCTCTGCCAAAATTCATATGTTGAAGTCCTAACCCCCAGTATTTCAGAATGTGACCGTATTAGGAGAGGACGTCTTTAAAGAGGTAAAGTTAAAATGAAGTCATTAGAGTGGACCCTAATCCAATATGACTGGTATTCTTTAAAGAAGAGGAAATGTGGACACAGTCAGAAGCAAAGGGAAGACAATGTGAAGACACAGAGAGAAAACAGCCATTTACGAGCCAGGGAGAGAGGCCTGGACCAGAGCCTTCCCTCACAGCCTCCAGAAAGAACCAACTCTGCCAACACCTTGATCTTAGACATCTTGCCTCCAGAACTGTCAGAAAATAAATTTGTGTTGTTTCAGCCACCCAGTCAGGACACTTTGTTATAGCAGCCCTAGCAAACTAGACAGATGATAGACAGATAATATTAATAATAATGATGATGATGATAAATAGATGATAGATAAATAGATAGCTAAATAGATAATAGATGACAGACAGAGGGATGATAGATAGATAGAGGATAGACATATCTAATAGATAAATGATGGATAGATAGCTAGACATGGTACAGTGAGCCCTGACACCTGACTACAGGCATTTATTTCAAAAGCAAATGAGAGAATTTTTCCTCAGATTCAGAGTCAGCAAGGCATGATTTTCAAATCATCACTCTCCAGCTACTCTGTTTTATTGTTTTAATTTTCTTCACACAAAGAAAAACTCCTAGCCACTGTAAAATGGCAGAATGAAAATACCTCATATTCTGTTTCTATGTCTTGACAGGGTCTGTACTATAGGAACTGGAGGCACAAACTCTACACTAGCTAACTCGAATGATTCTAACCTGTTACGGACTGACCAGAATTTCTTCAGAGTAATGTCTATAAAGAATACAGTGCTTATTAAAGGGTAAATAATAAAAATATGCTAACTTGGAGCTTATAACTGAAAACAATTTCTCTTACGGAGGAGCAGTATAGTAAAAAATGATTTGCATCTGGGAGTCAGATATGCTAGATAGAGGCTGTCTTCCCAAGCTTGCGTGTTCAGCTGCTCCAGCGAGATTTGGTTAATAGGAGGCACATATGAGAGATTGGAGGGCAGGAGTGCTTCTCCCCTTCTCTCTTTGCCGGGGTAGATGCCTCCAGTGGTGACTATGTCTTCTCTTCTTCTATTCCAGAAGGTCCCCCCTTAGGTCCAACTTCTGCCAAGTGTACCTTTTCTCTTGGGTCCAGCAATACCACTTTTTTAAAATTTCCCCGTCTTCAGGGAAATAGCAGCTTTCTGCTGCTGTTAGTGTCTGAGAGGCTTCATGGTCCTCTCGGTTTCTCAACTCTCCCCATAACCTGTGTAGCAAAGTCCCTCTATTAAATTCCACTAATTTGAATATTTAGAATGATTTTGCTTTCCCTGGTTGGATCCGACACATTCAACAACTGAAAATCATCCTGAAATGGAGGCATCTCAGCAGAATCCAAGTTGAACAACTGAAGGTTGTTAAGTATCTGATCAATGACTTGGCTTTACATGAGCCCACAGAACTTGGATACAACCCTGGGAAAATCAGGGCCCCTAAATGAACAAGATTAAGTCTATATCCCGTGGGGCTTTGAAACAAAAATTAAGTTCAGTTTTTAAAAATATTTAATATTTGCACGTCAAAACACCTGGCACATGAGAGATGGCAAATGTTTGCTGAGAGAATAAGTAAATGAAGGGAGAAAATAATAAGCAAACCATGACATGAAGCACCTTATCTAGGAGTAATCAAAGTTCAGTTCCTAGGTGGGTCTAGAGGATTTTTGTGTTTATCCTTAGCAGGATCATTTCCAAGAAAATATTTATGTAATGGACTTCCCATTAAGGAATTATTACAGACAAAGTGGAACACAAAGAAAACATCTTTAAGATGGGCAGAAGGTGTAGTCCGAATTCAAGTGGCGATTTAGTAAAGCTCAGAATTTGCTGGTAGAAATGACTAAAATAATACTCAGCGAGAAGCAAATCATAAAATGGACATCACTATAGCAAAATGACTAAAAGTTTTACTACAGTAAAGACGTTTCCGACATTTTATCACGGCTGGGCTCCCTGTGGGACAAAGAATGCTTTCATCAGTTGAACAAAACCCCCAACACACTCTGAATAACGAGGATGATTCTAGATGTGGATTTGGCAGAAATGGATTTGTCAAATAGATTCTGAGAAAAAAAAAAAAAGATAGGCTATAATAAAGAAGTAAAAGAATGAAAGACAGGTGATAAAGAGAAGGCACAACTTGCAAAGAGAAACAAGTTGAGGGAGGAGAGGCTATGGTGATTGGAAGGGAAGGGAGAATTTCAATAGGTACAGAGCAGGAAGAAAAAGGAATATTCAGTTTTACCATGAGGAAAATAATTCTTGGAGCTCTGGAATTTACTCAGTGATGAAAATTCTCAGAAACATTGGAGACACCACTGCTGTTTATAAAGACTTTTTCTGTCTTCTCCCAGAGCTGATGACTTGGTTAGAATTACAGAATTGTAAGGTTGAAAAGGATCATGGAAGGAATTAAGCAAGGCCAAGAGAGGTAACTCTCTGGCTAACTCCTCCTCACCTCACTCTGGTCTGACTCAGGGCCTCACCACATTCCATCAGTAATTCTCCAGACTTAAATCTCCCTACCTCAGGAAAGACCTGCCTCTCAACTTCCACTCACCTTCTCTGGCCTCATCTCCTTCTCCTTCTCTTCTATTCCATCACTGTAACTTGACCTCAGACCTGTCTGAGCCTTGAGCTTCTATTTCTAATGTATTTTGCACCTCTTGAAATGTCCTATATTTTGACTATTCTAAAGAAGTTGGATTTACTAAGATTGCCAAATATTTGTTTCAATAATCTTGTCACTTTTTCAAATCTTTCCTGATTCATTTTTTTAATTAAATTATTGTTGAAAATTCTTTTGTTTAGGATTTTTAAAGACACACTGCTTTTGTAATCCTTCCCTAGATCCCATATCCGTTTACCTCCAGTGAAAATGCATTCATTCCTGTTATTTCAACTGCCAGTAAATGGCAAAAGGCTTAGCAGAAAGAGCGTTGGACTAGGAAACCTGAGTTCATAACCTGGCCCTGGCTCTTCCATCAAAACGGAACATAAGTTTTCTCATTTACAAAATGTGGAGAGGGAATAAACATTTTTTAACATGTACTATATGCTTATAACTAGACTAAAGACATATATATATATTTTAAATTTAAGTGTCATTATTTTTTTACAGTAAAAAAAATTGATGTTCAAAGAGGTTACATGACTGTCAGAATGGCTATCATCCAAAAGGCAACAAATAATAAGTGTTGGCAAGGATGTGGAGAAAAGGGAATCCTTGTGCACTGTTTGTGGGAATGTAAATTGGTGCAGCCAATGTACAAATGAAATCCATTTGCAATGGAAATCAGCATGGAGGTTCCTCAAAAAATTAAAATAGAACTACCATACAATCCAGCAATTCCACTTTTGAGTATCTACTCAAAGAAAACAAAAACACTAATTTGGAAAGATATATGCACTGTACCTTCATTGCAGCGTTATTTATAACAGCCAAGATATGGAAGCAATCTAAGTGACCATCGATAGATGAATGGATAAAGAAATTGTGGTATAAGGTGGTGAACACAAGGTAATCTACACAAAAATCAAGATAAAATGATGTATATCTGAAAATTTATATAATGTTATAAACCAATGTTACCTCAATAAGAAAAAAAGAAATTGTGGTATATATAAACAGTGGAACATTACTGAGCCATAAAAAAGAATGAAACCTTGCCATTTGTGACAACACGGATGGACCTAGAGGGTATTATGCTAAGTGAAATAAGTCAGACAGAGAAAGGCAAACACTGTATGATTCCACTTGTATATGGACTCTAAAAAACAAAACAAATGAACAAACAAAACAAAACAGAAACGGACTCACAGATACAGAGAACAAACTGGTAGATACCAATGGGGACAATGGCAGGGGGTTGGGCAAAATAGATGAAGAGGATTAAGAGATACAAACTTCCAGTTATAAAATAGGTAAGTGACAGAGATGTTATATACAACACAGGGAATGTAGTCAATAATATTGTAATAAATGTGTATGGTTACTAGACTTATCATGGTTATCATTTTGTAAAGTATATAACTGTTGAATCACTATGCTGTACACTTGAAACTAACATAATATTGTAAGTAAACTATACTTCAATAAAAAAAAGAGATTACAAAACCTTTCCAAGGACACAATGAGGTCGTACCGCCCTGCCCCCATCAATGCATCTTGAAAAAGTATGCTTTCTTCTACATGGTCCCTTCCTCCCCTTTTCCTCATATAGGGAGAATAATAACCACCCTCTCTACCTGGAAGGGCTACTGTGAGGAGAAAACGGGGCAGTGCCTGTGAAAACATTTTAATCATAAAACATTATGTAAATGTAATACATAATTACTGTTATTATCTCCCAGCAGTCCAAGTCTTAAGCTCTTTAGATCTCACTTGCTTTCTCTGCCCATAAAGTAATTCACTTGTATGTCCTGTTGGCCTTAAACTTTGGCAAAAATGATGTTCATTATTTTTCCTAAACTTCAATTTCAGCAATTTTCCTTTACCTTCAAAAGTGTCACAATTCATTTTGTCCCCTAAGACAATGATGACTGTTACATTCTAGTTTAATTCCTGTTGTCCTGGAGTAAAAATTAAATAGCACCTTCTTTTTCTCTCAAAAATCCCAATTTGGGTGATAAATTATATGATCACCTAAGATCTCTTTAGATGCCTCCTGCTATTGTCCTTATCTTCTCCATTCTTGCTCAACTTACTGAGATAGAAATTTTGTCCCTCTGTTCATCTTATGAATCCCTCCCTTCCGTATTTCCTGCACATAGAAGCATGGATTCTCACCTCCAACCATGGCTATTACCATGTCACTTCCTTCATTCGCGTTCACAGGCATTTTAAATTCCTGATCCTAAACTTTACTATTTCCAACTATCCCTTATCTTTACTTTCCTTCCCTCAGCTTTCTCTCTTTATAACTATCAATTGCTACTGGGAGAATACACGATTGGGTTCAACCTGTTCCATATGTCATTAATCATACATATGTTTTCTCCAGATCTAGAGCATAGTCTCTGTTGCCCTCTGTAAGCCATGCCTTCTCCTCCATCTCTGTTTTGGTATCTTGCAAATAGCAATCAATCCTTTGCAGTTCCTTCCATCAAGAGATGGAGCCTACTTTCCCAGATCTCACCAACAGAGTGCAACGAAAGTGACATTATACAAGTTAGAGTCTAGACCTTATGAGTCTTGCAGCTTTCAGTCTTGCTCTCTTGGAATGCTCCTACCATGTTATTAGTCCAGATCACCCTGATGGAGGATGAGAGGCCAGGTAGAGAGAGAAGTCTAGCCTTCTGAGCCATCCCCTTAATTCCAGCAATGCCAACTGAGGTCCCTGACATGTGAGTGATGGGTGACTGAGCCCCTGTGAACCATTTGGAACAGAGAAGATCCATCCCAGCTGAGCCCAGTGCAAATTGATGCCTCATAGAATTGTGGGCACGTAAGTGATATTTGAAAGTCTCGCTTTACTTCATTCATTTCCTGAATATGACTATCTATACAGCAATATAATACGTTTTGTTTTCTACCTTTCCTATTTCTTTGCATCTCCAGGGATACCTTTGAAATTTTTAAGGATATCCAAGTGATAAATGATCTTACATAATTTTTGTACCAATCATGCAAGGTAGGTGTTGCCATTTCTGGATAAGCATACCCATCACCAAGAACATTAGACAACTTGAACAAAATTTTCCAATCCATAAATAATGTAGATCAAAATTGAAATCATTCATTTTGTTATTTCAATAATGTATGAAATAAATTTTTCTTCTTTGGGTAAAAAAGATTGTAAAATTTCCTTTACCATAGAGGAGGAGTCGCTCCAACAAAACATAGAAACAAAATAAAAAAAGAAACAAAGAAATACAATGCAATCTGTGATAACTGCCATCTGAAAAGCAAAATGCTTTAGAAGTGCAGAGGAGAGGGGTAACACGGATTAAGAGTGTGTGTAAGCAGTGAATGCCTCTGGAGGAGACAGAGATTGAGACAGATCTTGGGGAAGAATGGGATTCCCAGGGGTAAAAACAAGTGAAAGTAGGTTTGAAAAGACATCAAAGTGAGCTATAAACACCAAGACACTCTAGGTGTGTTCAGGGAAACGTGAATCAGCACACAGGCAGACACAATAGGGAGCAATCTGACGTATGTTTGGAAAAGTTAACTGTTCAACCCATGGAAGACATTGGAAAGTACGATGTAGAGTTCTTTGTGATCCGTCAAAGGAATTTGCACAACAGAGTCATATTGTCACAATTATTCTTAGCAAGGCTTCTCTATCTCATTTTAATCCACTTTATGCCTGTCTGCCTTATTGATTAGTAAACCTGTCAAAGCCATCAAGATATTAGCAAGTACTTAGTGAGCACACTCTATTCAAAGAGCTGGGTTAGATGTTATGAGACGTTTAAAAACAAAACCACTGTGACAAACAATAAACATCTGCTCTCAAGAAATGCATAGTTCTGTTCAGTCTCTAAAACACATCTTATTGTAAAAAGATAACCATCAATGATAAAAGTTGTGACTTTCATTTTAGATCAAATTTCTGGATATAACAAATGTTTGCATGTGTTTTGATAGCCTGATCAAAGTGTGAAGCAATAAGGAACACTTATTAGGAAACTTTACTTGACTTATGTAATGAAATACACACTATAGTTATCTCATATAGTCTACTGAAATGAATGTTCTTACATCTTAACATTCTTGTATTCTAGACATTATGGTTCAAGAGATTTTAGTGCCAGCTGTTAACAAAGGCAGTGTGATGGTTAATTTTATGTGTCAGCTTGACTGTGTGCCCAGATATTTGGCTAAATATTACTTCTGAGTGTATCTGTGAGGGCGTTTCCAGATGAGATTAGCATATGAATTGGCGGATTCAGTAAAGCAGATGGCCCTCCTCAATGTGGGTGGGCATCTCCCAAGTCATCGACAGCTTGACTACAACAAAATGCAGAGGAAGGAAGAATGCTTCTCTCTCTTGTTTTTTTTTTTCCTGCTTGACCGGTTGAGCTGAAGACATAGTCTCCTGCTCTCAGACTAAGATTTATACCATCTGCATTCCTGGTTCTCAGCCCTTCGGACTTGGACTGAACTACACCACAGGTTTTCCTGGGTCTCCAGCTTGCAGATGGCAGATTGTGGAATTTCTCAACCTCCACAATTGTACGAGCTAATTCCTTATAATAATCTCTCTCTCTCATATGTAGATATATATATATCATATCATATATATATGATAACTAATACAGTCTTCTCACCTTAAGAGAACAGACTTTCTCCACAACCCCTAACACAGGATACTATGAAACATTTAGATCACACTACATCTGAAAATTACTAGATGGATCTTAATCTCTAATTGTGGATTGATAGGATGTGTCTGCCCTTAAAGGAATTTCAAGTATCGGTGGGCTAATGAGAAAGTGTTTTTGGAAAAGATGGAATAAATCTACTCTCTAAGTTTCCGAAATCTCACTGACTGCCAATGTTTCCCTATAATGACTGTATCAGAAACACCTGAGATTCTTGTTAAAAATGCGCATTCCTGCACTCCATCCCAGATATACTCAACCAGATTATCTGTGACAGAGCCCAGGGTCTTGTATCTTATACACACCCCAGAGTCATCTTTCACACATACCTTAGAGTTTAAGAATTTGCCAAAGGCAATAGGGTGGGCAAGCCTGTGTTCTCTCTCAGTTTGTAATTACCTGTGAGTAAATGGAGTAGGTCCTCTAGGTGTTGCCAAAGGTACCAGACTAATTAACTATTCACCTTGAATTTCAGGGACTTCCTTTGAACCAGCCTTGTTATTGCTCCCTCTTGCTATTGGTGGATTTGCTGTTGCATTTTAAATGCCACCTCAAGTGCAAAATGACACTTCCAAATATCTTCAAAAACCACTAATGGTAGCTAGCAGAGCATCTTTAAATGGATATTTTCAGGTGTCTGCCCATAAAGACTGCTATTGCATCACTTCGGCTGGCATCATTACAGCTTACACAGGATTCTAATTTAGAGGAGTGGTTTAAACGTGCAGGACTTTGGGAAGGGAACTGTAGCAATTACCCCTGGATTACACCTGAACAGGATCAGATCCTTAAATCTTGGCTGGTGTGGTAGAACCTTGCCTACCGCAGAGTTTTGACTGTGCCTGCATTTTGGCAGCCAGTTGGAGTCTACGTTTTTATTGAGTAATAATCACTGGAACCTACTGGATAAAGAAATTTCCTTCCTTTATCACATCAACCCTTTAAGCTTGACACTGACACCCATCACACATATATACCAATACACACAGTATCATACATTACAGCAACATATAATCATTTTCCTAAAGCAACAATTAAGATATGTAACTTAAACATTATTTGAAATTAACTTGTCTGGTGAGAATTAAATATAATTAAAAAGAAATTCACAGCATATTTTTTTGAGGGAGAAAAAGCATGTGTAGGGAAACCTCCACGAGGTTTGCACATTTGCAGATTTTCTTTTTATTAGACACCTGTAACTCTGGATCTCATATCTCACCTTTGTGGCTGGTTCTGTTCTCTCTGTTTCCTGGTAGCCTCAGATGTGGATTACAATACAATTGCTTTAATTCTTCACCTCCATTCAAATATTGCACAAAGAAATCTATATGTAGCAGATTTTATCAGAGGTTTGTTAGGGAGGGTTTAGATAACATAAATGCAAAAAAAAAAAAAAAATTAATGGATATTAGCCATCCTTGATTGTAGGAACTTTTCAGTCCCTCACAGCCACTTTTCTTTCCTGTCTCCAATTTTCTACATTCATTCCACCCCACTTTTCAGGTGATCTGTAGGGTTTTTCAATTCCCAGGATCTCTTCTCATTTATTGTGAATTTTCCTACACAGAGAAACTTAGACTCTATTCCTCGGTTTTAGCCTTCTTGCATTTCCAAAGATTTCTTCCATCCTCTATCTCTGGTCTCTCTAGGTGAGAAACAGTTTGGGGTTTAAATAATAACTTTTGCCACAATATAGGTAAATAAAATGATACGTAGAAAGGTGATAGAAGCATGGATGGATGGATGGATGGATGGATGGATGGATGGATGGATAGGTGATAGGAGGGAGATAGATAATAGATAGATAAATAGATGATAGATAGATAGATGATAGATAGATAGATAGATAGATAGATAGATAGATAGATAGATAGATAGATAGATTTATATCTCTTCAACACTGTATTCCAGTGCCTGGAACAGTACTTGGCATAGAGTTAGTGATTAATACATATTTATTTAATAAACAAAAATAAGGTCTCCATAATTGGTCACTAATTCATCCATCCAGACATTCATTCAACAAATATTTTATTAAACTTCTTTTGGGTTCCAGGTACTTTTCTAGACCCTGAAGACACAGCAGTAAATGAAATAGTCAAAATCTCTGTCCTTATGGAGTTCACATTATAATGGAGGTCCTGTCCTGTCAATGCTTCCTCCTGAATAACTCTGGAGCCCATTTCCTATTCTCCTTTACAGCCAAATCTTCATCTTCTTTCTAGCTGGATGAATAACATGGCTTACTGATAATTATTTATACCTTTCTTTTTCTGTAGTCTTGATCCTTGGCAATTCATCATCCTCATTTTAATTCCAACTCTTTTCCAAGACTGAAATCTGATTATATCCCTACTTTGCGCTATTCACTGGTTTTCCATTCTTCACAGAATAAATCTTGAGTTCCAGGGTTTGGCATCCAGGGCTCTTCCTGGGTTCACCATTACCCACCTTTCAAATGTCATCTCATGCTGTTCTGAAACACACCCCAAACTTGAAGCCATGCTGACTTACTTGCAATTCTTGAAATTATCCTCAATGCCTCATGCCTCCAGCCTTTTGTGCATACTCTTCCCGCTGTCGCCCCCAGCAAGGTCTAGTTCATCCCTCAGTATTCAACACAAATATTTCCTCTCTCGGATCCTTCCTAGACTTTCCCAGATGAATCTCCTCTATTATGTTCCTGAATAATATAAATGACTTTATTACAGTTCTGACCTCACAGCTGTCACTTTGGCTCCTTCTATTCATAGTATAGGCAGATGGGTATTTTTTTTCATTTTTTTAAATAAAAATTTCCTTGTGTCAGCCTTCTGATCTGTGCCTTCCCACTGATCTACTCCCTGCCTACTTCTCCAATCTCGTCTCCCCTAGTTCTTCTCTTATTTCATTACACAAAGCTTCAGTTTCTCCCTGGTTCTTGAACACAAAACCTTTCTCGTCTTTATCTGGGTGGTTCTCTCAGCCTGGAATGCCCTTGCCCTGGCTTATCTCAAGGCAGACTTGTACTCATCCTTTAGGTCTCGCCTCAGCTGTCACTTGATCAGAAATGACTTCCAGGATTGCTGCTTCCACAGTGGCCTTCTCTGATTAATCTCTATCCTAACCCCCTGTTTCTATCCTTCTTAACACTGTCCATAATATGGATGGATCTCAGTTATTTGTTTAAGGGTCTCTACTGATTCTCGGGAATGCAAGCTCATTGAAAATAAGGATTTTGTCTACCTTTTTCACTCCTCTGGCTCTAAAACCCAGTGTGGTGCTTGGCAAATTCATTGGCTGGCTTAATAGTACTAACCACATGCTGCTATTTGCTTCTTTCTCTCCTACCAGACTGTGGAGAGCTAGGAGATATAAGTTGTATACCACTCACTTTAGTACCACTAAAAAGCATCATCTTATAGATAATTAAATAATATTTTATTGAATATAAAAGCAACCGGTAAGAACACACACCTAGCACCGTAAAGATACAAAATTATTTTAAAGAGAAAGATGAATAACAAGGTTCATTTTTTGATACCTAAGTCTGATCAAGTCTAAGGCTATATACTGTCAATCATAATGAATTGGGAGTGGAGACAAGTCTTGCCTGAGTGTTAGCATCAGTAAACCTGTGTCCTCTCTGCCGTTCGAATGATGTAGCACAGGGAGCTGGCTGTATCCTTATGGTCACTGGCCTTGCTTCTATTACACAAGGTGAAGATTAAAGGAGATGATGACCCCATTGTAAGGTGCCAAGCAGACTATGTGCCCAGAACAACACAGGGACCCAATAAGTGTTAGTCCCCATATCCAAGGTGATCGACAAAATAAATTAATTTTTAATATAGACTAAGTGCAATAAAATCCAAGTTCAGAAAAGAATTCACTTTTGAAAATTCAGCCTTTTCCTTGCTGACTTTTAAATATTTTCAAATTCCAGAAATAAAATGATTTTGTTTTTCTCAGGGCATTAGCACTATAAAAATATTAGAAAAGTGGTTAATAGGTAGAAACATTTGTCTCTTTTGATGAAAAATGTTATTTTCATGTATTTTATTTTTAACTGTAAGTTATTTGTCAGTTTTCAAAATATGTTTATTAGAACACAGTTTTATGGGGAGGGGTATACTTTTATTGTTCAAATCACAGAAGAAATACGTGCTTTTTATTTATTTATTTATTTATGTATTTATTTATTTTTGCTGAGGAAGATTCTCCCTGAGCTAACATCTATTGCCAATCTTCCTCTTTTTTTTTTTTTTTTTTTTTTAATGTGAGCCGCTGCCCAGCATGGCCACTGACAGATGGGTGGTGTAGTTCCATGCCCAGGAATCAAACCTGGGCTGCTGAAGTAGAGGGCCAAACTTTAACCACTGGGCCGTCGGGGCTGGTCCGATACATGCTTTTTAATAACAAACTTTTATATCAGGGTGATAAATTTAAATGGATTTCTGGTCTCCTGACCTAGTTAAAAATGTCACTGTTATATTCAGTTTGGGGGTCACCTGCTTCCAAGATGGTCCCCAATCATTCCCATCTCCTGTTATTCACATACTTGTGTAGTCCTCTACCACATGGTCTCAGAGTTGGTTACATGACCAATAATGACAGAATTGATGGCATGTGACCTCAGAGATTAGGTTATAAAAGCTTATACCTTCCATCTTGACCACTTTGGGAGAAACAAGCTGCCATTTTGTAAGCAAATGTACAGAAGCCTAGATAGCAATGAATGAAACCTCTTCTTCCTTGATGATAGCCAACAGCCATCAAGGAACTGAGATCTGCCTTTGACCATGTGAGTGAGCTTGTAAACAGTTTCTCTAGCTATAGTTGAGGCTCCAGATCAGACTGTAGTCCTAGCTGATGTGGCTTTCAACCTCATGAGAGATGCTGAGCCAGAACCACCCAGCTAAGCTGCTCCCAGATTTCTGACCTGCAGGAACTGTGAGATAATATATATTTGTTTCTTTAAGCTGCTAAATTTTGGGATAATTTGTTAAAGATAATTAATACAAGTGTCAAATCTGACTTATTTGGTACATTGCATAATTGAAACCCAGTGTCCTTAAAAAATCCGGCATCTTATACATAATAAGATATTTATAAAGGCCAAAAAGCAAGACACAAAGAAATTGGATGACAAAAAGAAAAAGAAGGAAGAAAAATAGATGGCCTAGCTGCAGTAGATGTTTTGGTCATTTGTCTGTAGCTGTGATAGAGTTTGGAGATGGCCGCAGAGTGAAGTGAAGTATAACTCTCTGAAACAAGAGAGCTGTCTGAGCTAGAACCCTTGAGGTTTCCCTTTTGTAACTTTAAGGTAGTTAAATCACATTTATTTAACTAACACTTTCAATTGCAAGTCTTTTCTGGATGCTTTTCTCAATTTTCCAAGCTTTTTCCAGTGAGTCTATATTAATTTTGTAATCAGAAAATATAACTATTATTTTTGTTTAATTTACTCAAGTTTTAATATACTCAAGCATTTAAGTTATTTTGCATCTCTGGAGCTAGGAATTGGAAATGAATAATTCAATTGTTTATGGTAGATTTTACCCAGATATAATGTCCGAAGTCTGGTTCTAGGGTCTGCGCATTTGAGAAATGTTTAGAACTGCTAAGAATGTTTGTCTTGGAGAAGAGATAATGAAATATCTCTTTGTTTCATTAGGAAATTCATTTAGGAAATATGAAAGCAGCTTCCAAATATTTCAAAATTTGTTGTGTGCCTGAAGAAATAGACTCTGTAATAGAACTCAAACAGTTCTATGTGACCCCAGGAATAGAGTTACCATCAAGCTACAAAGCAATATTTTCAGCTCAACATGAGTAAGAAATTTTGACATAACTAAAAACACTAAAATATCCTTCCTTGTGAGATAGTGAATTCTGCACCAACAAAGGTGGGTAAATAGACACTCACTCACTTCTTACTGGACATCTTCCATGAGGGCCTGAAATAACACGTCAGTGATCAAAGGGATGCACAACTGGCCCTAGGTTCTGTAATTGTATTGAATCAACAATCAACATTTTAATGTAATTGATTAAGTGAACTAGCAATGCACACATCAGAAGAACTTTTGTTTTAGATAACATCCTCGTATCACTTCATTGATGATGTTACTCAAATATATGAAGGTGTGTTAAGTACTTTCCCACATCTGCTTTTTGTGTCCTAGCTCTAATTCATTGGCTTCTGCAGCCAACACAGTTTCTGGGGGAGCTGATAGAACTCAAGAAAGATCTGCAGTCAACCAGGGACTCGAGGACTGGTTGGGCTGGACCTCCAGGCTGCAGGATTCTCTTCATGCTATTCTCATTTTGGCACATCTCTGCTTGTATCTATTTCCCCAACTGCAGACAAGTCTTCTCAACATGGTCCCAACTTCTCATCTCACTAGCCTGTAGTTCCAGAGGGAAGACCCACATCACCTGAACTTCTGGATTGGTACATGCGAATGAATTGGTCTGGTTTGGATCAGATGCCCACTCCTGAACCAGTAACTATGCCCAGGGAAATGGGAGAAAATTATGGTGATTGGCTTTGGTTCATGTATCCTTCCTATAGTTGAAGCACAACGGACAGAATATCAGAAGTTATGAAACACATATGGCAGTCAAAATCAATCCCTGTTTCAGAGCACAGTGATCTTTTATCCTTTTCTCTACTCTTTCATGATTTTTTTCTGGTTATTATCTAACTTTATTTAGTTATAAAAGTTAACAGACAAGTGCATTGGAGTTACCTACAATTGAAAAAAAATGCATATTTACTTCCTCTCCATAAATTATTGACCTCAATCATTTCTGCTATAGACTGCATTTCAAAGTTTCAATTTAGGGGAATGTAATTCTTTTTATCATAAGGTTCCCAGAGTCATTCTCTTTTAGTTACCTGAGTAGCTTTTAACAGGCATGACAGAATCAATCTGACTGAAAGGTTTGGTAGTTAAGAAGCAGTGCCCCAAATCTTAATAGCATCTCCATTGGCAGAAAATGCCAATCGCATCCTCTGCCACAGAAATCCATGAAGAGGCTCCAGAGATTCTTCCGTGGGACTTGAGCAGGTGCCTCCTCAGTGGATCCACTCTCTGTGAAGGACATCTAAACTCAAGCAGATGAGTGTTACGTTACAGATATTCTATATCACCACAGTGTATTCTGAAATTTTTTTTAAACTTTACCGTGATTTTACTATTTTTCATGTAGTTTCTCAGAATGGAGATTTTCTCAGTAAGACTATGCTAATTGAACTACTGAAGCAACAATGTAAGCATATCTTTATTTATACTCCAAATCTGATGGAAATTAGATCTAGTTAAATATGAACAATTGTAGTAAACACATAGATACAATTACTTCCTTTAGTACTCAAATTTAATGAAGATAATAGTTGTAAAGCCAGAACAATAACTTTCCTTTATCTTCGTCCCTGCCTTTTAAAATCACAACCCTAAGAATTTATGAGCTAAAACATGAACTATGACAATATTAACTCTATGAGTTAAAACATGAAGTATTTGGTGTATTCCTCCTACTGAATACTTGTGCCAGTGGAATTTGCCTGAACCAAGAATAATAACTATACTGAAACATCTTAATTGTACATCTGGCTACAGTTCAAACTTTCTGGTGTATATGATGCAAGCCCTCCCTCGGGCAATCCTGGTTTCCTGGTTAACCTGGGAAATGAATGCAGATGACTTAATAGGCTTTTTACAGAAGGCACAATACCAGAGAACCAAGGCTTTCCCAGGCAGTTGTTTTTAAACATTCTATGAGAATTTATTCATTGTATCATTTTTTTACTACTCCAAACATCTTTGTGTGACATCCACTGCCATTTGTCGAAGTTTTCCACTTATGTACACAATCATGCATTTATGCAATTATTCAGATTGACTCAGAGACTTTTGAAATATCTAATGATATGCTATATATATGTATTCATAAATTTATATGTTCATAAAACAGACCAAAAGCTTAACTTCTGCTTAAAACACTGGAAGTGATAGTTTTAAATATATTGAAAGGTTTTCTCTCTCTCTTTTTTTTTTTTTTTTTTGGTGAGGAAGATCAGCCCTGAGCTAACATCCATGCCAATCCTCCTCTTTTTGCTGAGGAAGACTGGCCCTGAGCTAACATCCAGTCGATTTCCTCCACTTTGTGTGGGATGCCACCACAGCATGGCCTGACAAGCAGTGCGTCGGTGCGTGCCCGGGATCCGAACCCCAGGCCCCCAGCAGCGGAGCGTGTGCACCTAACCGCTATACCACGGGGCTGACCCAAAAAGGCTTTCTCTTGAGTTAACTGCTTTTCATAGGTTTTTATTACCTTCCTAATATTTTACCTAAGTATTTTCAATTATTAAGTTAGAATAATTTAGAATATAATTTAATATTATTATTTGAATTTGCACAGTTGAAAATTATGCCAAGCGTTATTAATAAATAAACATAGAGTAATATTATTTCTTATTCATTCATTAACAAACTTTTTGATATTTTCAATCGATGTAAATTATAAAATGTGAACTCAATTCAGGTTTGTTTCTTGAAAAAGTAAAAAACTCATGTATAGAAACTATACTATAGCAACTACATATACCACTATATATAAATAAATAAATATCTTATACCTCTGACTAACTAGTGAAGCCTTAACCAAAAATATATTTAATTTTAAAAAGGTATTAGCAAGTAGTTGGTGTAAGCATAAAGCTGAGTAAAAAGATACTTTAAAATTCTCTAAAAATAGAGTGAGAGACTTCATTCATAAAATTTCACATTGTTTTATGACACTTCTGACTACTCCATCCTGTTTTCTTTTAATTCCCTTCTTTCACTGATTGTCTTATTCATTTATGCATTTATATTGAGGGCTCACTCATGTCACACAGTGAGCTAGTCTGGGGTCACAAAGGCAAATGAGATACACCTTAGACTCGCTCAGATTGAGAGGATATCAAAGTTATTGGGGAAGAAGAAGTCAAAGTCTTATGAGAATAGATGCTGACAGGTCAGTCTCGGTTACATTGATGAAAGATGTCGGAATGTAGGTGAAGAGGAAATTTGTGATATGCATATGAAAAACATATTGTTATAGCTGTTACTTGCTGACCTCACTTCCTTTTGGTTCTGCCCTCATCTGGACCTCTCCCATGACTCCCAGACTCTCAGACTGGTTTTACTTCCTCCTCTCCTATCCCTCAATTCTTCCTTTGTCAGCATTATCAACTTTCTACCACTACCTAGTCTTTTCTGTATCTACACTTACCCTTCACTTCTTATCTCAAATAAAGAGAATCACTTCTCTTGTTCATGGCTAATCTCTCTACATATATCAGACCTTATCTCTTCCAACTTTCTCCAGGCCTCATCCACCAATTATTCCCCTTGCATTATGAATATTTCATTTCTTCCTCTCTTTTCTTTGTGAGTACATACATATACTGAACTCTATTTCATCATCAAAAAAAATCTGTTGATTCTTTTCTCATCACATTTTTTCCCTTTATAGTCAAAATTATTCTAAATTTATGGATACTCTTTATTCTTCTTACCTTCCCATTGACTCTTCTAACCTACTACAAACTGACTTCTACTGTCCACCTCACCAGGTAAGTAAAACTACTGAGAGTAAGACTACTAAATCTGAAGAACACATTTTAGTCTTTGTTTAGCGTCATTGCCAGGTAGCATTTGACTCTTACAAATAATAATTCTTCTCTAAAATGACTCTTGTTTTTTTGTTTTTTTTTTTTTTTTTTCTTACCATTCCTTCTTGGTCTCCTTCAATTGGCTTCTTTACCCCTCAAGAACTTCTTTTTTTTTTTTTCTCTTAAGGAATATTGGCCCAGAGCTAACATCTGCTGCCAATCTTCTTCTTTTTCCTTGAGAAAGATTGGCCTTGAGCTAAAAGCCATGCCTATCTTCCTCTATTTTGTATGTGAGACATTGCCACAGCATGGCTTGGTGAGCTGTGTGTAGGTCTGCACGCGGAATCCAAACCCACGAACCCCAGGCTGCCGGATCAGAGTGCATGAACTTAACCACTACACAACTGGGCCTGTCCCCCAAGAGCTTCTTAATATTGTGTTCACCAAGGTTTCTTTTTTGGTCTTCTTCTCTTTGCATTCTACTTTCTTTTTCTAGGCATTTCAGCTACACCAATTATTTCAAATGCACCAATGAATTAATAATGCCCAAGTTTCTTTCATCACCCAGACTATTTTGCTGAGCTTCAGATCCATATTTCTATCTGCCTACAAGATGTATCCAGCTACATATCTTTCATATACTATCAACTCAACCTACGTATAACTGAAATAATTGTTTTTATCCTCCATCTTGCTTTTCTTACACTGTATCTCCTAACTTGTTGAATGGCACAACCGTCCACTGATTGATATCTGAGGACTTCCTTGATTCCTCTCTTTTCCATAATTTCCAATTCAATCAATCAATAATCCCTGTCATGCCTTCACCCTCAATATGTCTTGAAGTTGTTTCTGCCTTTTGCTTCACTGCCATTTTCTTAGGTGGGTCTTTCAAATTTATCACATGCACTATCATATTATTGCTTCAATTAGTTTCATTGGCCTTCTCTATTTAAATCCTTCATCAATGATAGTTAGATTAATCTTCCATTTAAAAAATAAAAACCTAATCATGTCATCCCGCAGCTTAAAATGTTCCAAATTTCCTCCTGGACGGTAGGATAAAGAGCAAACTACTTGTCAAATGACAGTAAGCTCTCAGTTATCTGGACTCTGCTTACCTTTCCAACTTAATTTCTTTTAGCCTTTCTCATATGAGCTCTTTACCCCAGCCAATAAAAACATGTTCTCACCTGCTATAATGTAACTAGGCACTTGCCCTATTATCACAATGGGAGATCCAGAACTTACTACCTCCATATCTTGGTGACATTTATTTCTCCTTAGTTAGGTCACAATCCCCTCTCGGTCTCACATAATCTATGAGCTAAGTTGTGAAGCTAATCACTAACAATACAACTCATGTATTATAGTTGAAGAAAGAGGAAAAATAAAATAAAATTGGTTGATATGAATAAATACAAACAAAGCTAGCAAGAAAAGTAGTCTCTGGGTAAGATCACTCTAATCATGGACTTGACACCTCCATCTGCAGGAGTCAAGGTGAGACTCCAGAACTCTCTGTCTTGGTAAGAATCCTGACTTCCTTTCCCTATCACTCCAAGTCTCACAAACACAATTGGCCTTGTAGTCAATTAGGACAAGTCACCTGATGTCCTTTATCCTGTGTACATCAGGTGCCTCCAGAAGCCTAAGATTTCCAGTTTATCCTTCCTCCCCAAGGCCCATATCTGCCTTTGACTATACCCTGTTTACACACATTCCTACCCCTCCCAAGGCATTATACTCCTTTACTTTCCGTCTTTTCTCCGAATTTTCCCTCAACCTTTTTGCTCTAACTAGAGCTTGGATCTACATGGAAGACATTGACTTCTCTGTGGTCTGTCAAGTAAAAGCTGTTTTCTTTTTCACATCACTTATACAACCACCCTTCAGATTCTGAAGGGGTCCTCCATTCTCCCGACTGGGAACCAGACCACCATCTCTTCACCTACTCCAAAAGTCCTCACACTGAAACTCATGCTTTCAGATTCTTTCCACCATCCCCTCACTTCATTGTAATCATCTACAAACTCCTGGGACACTCATCCTCATTCTTTGAAAATTTATATCTACTTGATTATTGCCACTCTTTCAACTCCACGGCTGGTCATGATTCTGTGAGTTCAATATTTACGTAGATGATCTATATAATACTCTAGTTTCTCAGTTTTGTATCTCTTCCTATCCGATGATCCTATCAATACCATATCTCAAACATTCACTCTCATAATAATAACATGAGCTTTGTCATTACCATTAATTTCTCACTTTCCATGCTATCAATTCCAAGAATTCCAAATTCCAGTCACCTTCTTCTATTATCTCAGTCCATTCCCAGTGATGCTGCAACTCAAACAATCTTTTAGCTGAACCAATATAATCAATTGATCCTATCCTGTCCTATTCACCTCTCCTCCCTCATTTTGGGGGAAGGTAGAGGGTCCTCCTCATCTGCTAATCTTCTAACTATTTGGAGTTCTTGGACTTCTCCTCATTTCTCTTTATACTAACTCCCAAAATATTCTTCTCCATTCCCATGGCTTGCAATATCATCTATACTCTGAAGACCTAAATATATATTTCCAGTCAGACCTCTTCCCTAACTCCATACTCATATATACAACTGTCTCCTTTGAATATCTAATAAACATCTCACACTTAACATTCTCAACATCTAACTCTTGATTCTCCTACTTTATCCTTCCCAGTAACTTTTTATTCTGCCTCCCTACCCAGTCTTCCTCATTTCAGGATATAGTAATGCTATTCTTCTGGTCACTTAGCTAAAAACCCTTGGAATTATTTTTGAATCCTCTTCCTCCTCCCATCCAATACTTTAACAATTTCTCTCAGTCCATCTTTAAAATGCATCCTGAATCTGGGTGCCATACTTCTCCAACACCACTTACAGTTTATTCATACCATCATTTTTTCTTTTTTGGATTTTATTAATAGCCTCTTAACTGATCTCCTTGCTTTTATACTTGCTCCTCTACAAACTATTCTCAACTCAGCAGCCAGAGTTACCTATCTAAAACCTAGATCAGGTCAGAGAGGCATCACAGACTCATGGCCAACAGCATGGACACTGGAGATAGACATTCTGGCCTCTGCAACTTACCAGCCATGTGACCTTGCATGGGTCACTTAATCTCTCTGGGCCTCTGTTTCCTTATCTATAAAATCAGAATGAAAACGTGATCAACACGTAGAGTTGCAAAGAAGACTAAGTTACTTGACATTTGTAAAAACTTTAATGTCTGGCGTATAAGGGTTAGTTAAATAAAATAAATAAATATCACTTCTCTGCCTTAAACCCTTCATTGGTTTCTCTTTCCATTTGTACAGTGAGTTCTCAGGTCTTTCATAATTCCAATCCCTGAAAACCTCTTTGACATCACCTGCTGACAATTTTTTGCAATTACATCACTAGCGCTCTACCGGCATCCTTGTTTTCCTAGAACACAAGAATCTTGCTTGACTAGGAACTTTGTACTTGATGTTCACTCAGCCTGGAATGCTACCTCTCGACCCCCACTCCACCCAGATATCTTTACAGATCACTCCCTCAGTTCCTTTACTCAAATGTCATAGTCTCAAACGTCACCTTCTATTATGCCCTATATAAAATATCAATCACCTATCCGTACTCTGGAAGTCACTTCTCCCATACTCTGCTTTATTTATCACCAAAGCATTTATTGAAAGCTAACATATTATACACAAATATCTCTCATTATCCAAATATATTGAATTAATCCAAATATATTTAATTTATTAATTTGGGTAGGAATAGTATAGGTTCCTGTGTAACAAGAGTTCATTTAGTGAGGGAACCATCCGATGATCAAAAAATAAAATCAGATAAGGACAGGTCCTGAATTCAGAAACGGTGAGTTCGGAAAAAGAGGATATAATGAGTTTGTATAGTGAGGAATATTGGTATTTCGTAGGTCAATTGCAATTTCTAGGATGTAGTTACTCTATGATTTTGTAATGTATCCCAGGGTCTAGAATGAGACCTAAGAAAGAGTAGACCCACATTAATATTTATTTATTTATTTAAATTAATAAATAAATGAAATATTGGTAAACAAAGCTCAATTATTTTTTTTCTTCTTTGATCAACTGGTCATAGGACGTTCTCATTGAGGTCATGGATACAGGATGTGGCACTAGTTCTGGTACTGCAGAAGCAGGCCTTCTAGAAAGATGATCTTCTAGTTACTTAAATTACTTGTGTCCTTAGGAACACTTGAACCTCTTTCTGTTTTATTATTTCCACTTGATAGTGGGATGCTGCTAGAACATCTGTTTTCATGGATTGGTGGATCAAACCACTTGATATTGCGCATCTCAGGTCCCACAGAACCCATGTGTGCAATCTCTGCTACGGCCCATTAGCAATCCAGAAGTTATTTCAAAGAGAGAAAAATTAGTTTCTGACAAAAGAACGTCTTTACTTCTAATTCTGGGGTTTTCCATTCTTCTTTTTCTTTCAAGGTTTTCCATAAACCCTACGTAGCCTCTGATCCACTTGGTCATAAAGACCATGTGACATAGCAAGTTTGCCCTGCTTATCTGATCAATAGCTGATATTATCAGTTTAATGGACCTGTGTGGTATCCTGTGGGAAACAGAAATAAATTCCTTAAGGAATAATTGGGGCAGAGCCAGAGACTTGATGGTCTTCTGAAGTAAGGTCCTGAGGATGTTTCACTCTCCCTTCCAAGTGAAAGTAAATAGCTTCAGTTATTCCTTGTTTATTGGAATAGAGGAAATGCATTTACCAGATACCAGGGGCCATGTTGAATTGCTCTAGAAAAGGGACCACTTCAAAAACAGCAGCTCCAAAGGAGTCGTCTCTGTTTAAGCTTATGATAACTCATTTTTATCTCTTCAGGTCTGTCTTTTATAAAGTCCAAATAGGTGAGATAATGAAGATCTGATTAAAATCACCAACTCTGTAAATCTTTTGTGTCTTTTAATATGGCAGTAATATTTGTGATGCCCTCAGCAATGTGGTATTGCTTTTATTTAACTATTTTCATGAAGATAAGAAGATCCAAAGTTACTGATTGATCTCTTTTATCACATTACTCTTACTTCTTGTGTCAGAGAATCAATGTAGGAATCATGTCAGTTATCATGTATGTCTATTCCAAGTACACTCTTCAAATCTTAGAAAATAAGGCGAACATGAGCTTTAGATTCTCCTCCTGCTTTCCCTTGGGCCTCTGTGAAACGGATTTAGAACAAATCTCCATTTATCACCTGACTTTCGTTAAGTTCTCACTCTGCCAGGCATTCTGAGTCCCCAGAGTGCAGTTTTAGTTCATAGACACTGTCTAATAATTTCCAAATGTTCTGGGTATTTCTTTTTCCTTAGTGTACCTTTTACCTTGATAAATGGCCATAGATACCTTTTGGGAAGGCTGGGGGAAGATTTTCAATACACACTTATAGCACTCCCATAGAGTCCTTCCACATGGCACTTAGTCCTTATAATTCAAGGGGATCTAGGTTTTGGAATAAACTCCAGTGAGATTAAATGAGAGGCTGTAATTCTATCACATTGATTTAGTCCTCTCTATGCAATGCTAGATTTTTTTTCCCCCACAGTACACTTACACCAGTGGACTGGCCTTTATTTCAGTTCCAGAGATCCTGTGATCAATTAACTATCTGCAAAGATTCTTTCAAGTCAAACAATTCTGTTTATCACTCCAGCCTTGCTGTCTTTTGGAGTATAAATATGATTAAATGACACTATTTGGACCATACCACCCTACGACCTCATTGGCCAATTTCCCTCCCTAATCTCTGGCCTATAAAACACAATCACTACATACCTTTTCAAGGATGCCCAAACTTCCCTTCACCATTGCAACTTTTAATTTAGTGGTGAAGGGAGTGCCCTCTGAACTCTCCCAGAGGACATAGTTAGGAGAATCATTTTTGACAAATTCACTGCAACATTTTCCAAAGACAACCAAATCCAGGTTTCAGGCCACAAAATGAATAAGCAATAAGAATCCTTCTCAGTCGCCAAAGCCGGTACCTTGCACCCACAGCTGTGAGTAAGCACAACCATTTTAATAAGTTCAACCAAGACAAAAAATATTTCTCCATTTCTAGTCTAACACTTGGAATCCATTCTCATCCATATCACTCAGGATTTTTTTTCCTGAAATAAACTAAAAATAAAAAATCTTGAAAGTATCTTGGCGCCAAGAACTTTTCTCTCCAGGTTTGATTTTTCATTTCTCCCAGAGGCTGTTGATCTAGTTCAAGATCTGCGAGCAATGATAGCTGGTAGGGATGAAGCATGGAGAGAAATGATATCCCCTTGCAAGATACTATTCCAGATAAGCTTGTAACTAGGCCTTTAAAAAATGCAGGACCAGCCCCTTCACAAAGGGCAAGAAAGTCTGCTTCTGCTTGCAGGTTTGCTAGGGCTTGGGTCACCTGGGTATTAGTAAGTTATCTAAATATTCCCAATCACTATCCTAATTCTCAATGTCTCTCTCCCCCAATAAATCACCTAATATAATGAATTTAATTTGTGTTATAACTGAGTAATAAACAGCTTCCGATTCTTAAGTTAACTTTTTACTACAACAGCCTCGAGACCAAAGAAATTAAGATATTCTTTAAGTCAGTTTTAGAAAACTTTAGGTTCTCGGATAATGCCTTGAGTTAAGAATGTAAAATGTTGACCTTATCACTTTCTATCTTAACGTTCTCTCTTCCAGCCAACAGATTTTCTATTTCTTTTTTTTTTAAGACTTCTTTTTTGTGTGTGTGTGAAGAAGATCAGCCCTGAGCTAACATCCGTGCTAATCCTCCTCTTTTTGCTGAGGAAGACCGGCTCTGAGCTAACATCCATTGCCTAATCCTCCTCCTTTTTTCCCCCAAAGCCCCCCGGTAGATAGTTGTACATCATAGTTGCACATCCTTCTAGTTTCTGTATGTGGGACAGGGCCTCAGCATGGCCGGAGAAGCGGTGAGTCGGTGCGTGTCCGGGATCCGAACCCAGGCCGCCAGTAGTGGAGGGCGTGCACTTAACCGCCAAGCCACGGGGCCAGCCCCTAATCATTCATTTTCTGCTGAGTTTGTCTTCTCCTTTGTAAGAAGCTGACAATCAGGAAGCTGCTATTTCTTCTGCTAACTGTTAAGCCACACTATGTCTGCCATGTTTGGCAAAACTGTTGCTCCTTCTATAGTTAGCTGATGAATCAAAAAACTGCTAAATATGCCATCTCTGCCATGAAGTGAGGCAACAAAATGGATATATTATCCCATGCTTGTCTCCATAATTCACTTCCTAATCTAGGTCTCATGGGAGTGTGTCTGAAAGGTAGAATCAAAATCAGCTCCAAAATCCTAACTACAAGTGGAAGAAGGAATTGTTAATTTGGTCTTCTATCTTCTACAATCTTTAGAGAGTTGGAGTGAGCATTGGCACAACTAATCTAAGAATCCATACAACTTTTAACACCATTTTTTGGCCATTGCTTACTGTTGGGAAGGCAACATCATAGTCCTTGCTCTTTCCATATCCTTGCCTCCAACTACTTTAATGAAATGTCTCAGTCCCTGACATTTACTCCTACTCTGGACCACAGCTTTTACATCTCACCCAAATTATTTTATTAGTGACCTAACCTAATAATATTACACTGTATCAGTTTTCATCCTTTTTGACTCATGGATTCGTCCTATTGTCCCAGCGGTCCTTCTCTGTTTTCCAATATCACCATGAATGCACCTGGTTCTAAACTCTTCGTAACTGAAGTGATGCCAGAGATGGGAGAATAGAAGAATGGATGACTGACTATGCAGAGGAATCTGGAGTGGAAAGAAATTGGGTGATGTGTTGTTTAGCATCTGTTTGCCAAATAAAGTGGGAAGAACATTACCTGCTGAGAGTGAGAAAAAAGGAAATGAGTTCCAGGGTTTGGAGAGAATGAGAAGAGTCAGAACACTCTGGAAGATATTTCTAATGATTGCTAAATTTTTCAGTTCTCCTTCTGACTCATCCTTCTGTCTAACTTTCCCTGATGTATAGACCCCCAAAATCCTGTGAAGGAAGCGTTACTAAAGGACAAAGACTCTGTCAGTCTGGTCAGTAGACACCCCCTACGCACATGAACTAGCATGAAATCTATAGCATTTGTTATTTTAAGCCAATTATGTTTGGGGATTATTTGTTTCTGAAGCAAAACAAAGCCTGTTCTGTCTTTTTTAAACAATAACTCAGCTAATTGTCACAAAGATTCAATAGAGTTGCTGAGAAATGTAGAAAACCCTGCTGCGTTTTTTAAAAAATTATAATTGATATTGTTAGCTGCTTATTGAAGACTTATTTACTTACTTTTTTTTCTCATAGCAATTCTTGATAGCCAAGGTATGTAAGGGAAGAACATACCCAAGATTGTGCATATATTTGTAAGATATTGCAGAAGGTTAAGGAAGTAAGGAATTTTAAGTCCCTAAAAAAATCATTGTTGAAATGATTGTGAAACCCAGGATATAAAAAAGTAAAGCCAGTGGAGACCTGAAAGATGAGAAGAAAATATCTTCATAAAAGAAGTGAAAATCCTAATGAAAATGAAAATCTGGTTCAACAGAGGAAAGGGAATGAATTGAGTGTATAATATTGTGGTACAAGATATGGAATGAAAGTATTTCAAATGATAGTGATATTTAAGAGGACAATACAATGGAGAGATGTGAAGGTTATTAAAAAGGAGGAATTGTATGGAGTTTGAGGAGTTGTGGATGAGGAGAGTCATTAACATGAGAAACATTGATATTATCCATTTTGATAGCAGAAAATGCTCTAGAGAGTGACTTTCTGAGACACACCAGGTTATACCATGCAAAATGCTACACTTGTAATTTTCCTGTATTATATATCCCATTCAATACTAAATCTTTTAGTTTGACTTCCAAAAAATGAGAACAAAATTTTATGTTTCATAACCAATATTTTGATCATGAGGTTATCTCATTAAAGTGCCCATGTGATGAAAAATGTAGAAAATAGAAATTTTTCTATACTTTTCTGTCCTCCTCTAAATTCTTTCTTTACTTTTAAAAATAACTCAATACTTTACAGGGATATCTTAAACATTTGTATGTACTTTTAAAAATGTCAGTTAGCAAAACAGAATTTTCTCCCCAACACTATCCTAGGATATGTCTATATACTTGAAATACAGCATTTAAAACATAAGATGAGTACTTCTAGAAGTTATATAGCCCACTATTTGATGTTAATAATGATTGTTTTATATAGAGTGGAGCCACATTACAGTATGTGACAACTCTTCAATGGAATAATTTGTAGCCAGCTGCCAAAACAAACCTAAATTAGGATGAAACTAGCATAACTACAAATGGGACCAACTGAAGACAACTGCTAATAGAATTATGATCTCATTCATCAATTCCCAAATGCTACTCAGCTTTTCTTGCCAGCAGGTCCTTTTCAGGATTTGAAACCAGTGACCTCTATTACTAATCTGCTACGCTTTTTAACTTTTAACAAAGGAGAAAGATGATGCTATTAACCCAAATTTCGAGATTTCTCTCTCTGAATTCCATCATGTAAGTTTTGACACTAAAATTTTTCTCTTTATAAATTGGAATAGGTTTGCATCTATGTTTATTTGTCAGCCAGTTCATAAAATGGGGACAAGATCCATTCACTGTAGTTATCTCCTCTGAATGCAGAAATGGATCATCACTCAATTAGAGGCTGTATTTACGTTCCTCTCACTTCCCATCAATGGAATCTTATGTCTAAAGTCCAAGTGTAAATAACTCATGGTGAGTGAGTGATGGCAATTTAATTTATGTAATGATGGGCTAAGTAATAAAAATGAGTCTTTGGCCTGCTGTACCTGATGGAATGGAAAAACTAAAACTTCCTTTCTAGGTACCAAGGAGAAAAAAAAGGAGAAGCATTCCAAAATCAGAGGTGTGCTACATACGTGGATTAGTTTAGGACAGTCGTTCACTGATCTTCTTAGCCCTTTGGTGCTCACGAGACGGCATACCACACAGCAACTTTCTAAATCTAATTGTCCTGCTTTCTAAACTATGATGGTTATAGCTTTCTATCACAGCACATTGTGCCTTGTAATTAATTCATTTGAACTTGAACTGATGGAAGGGGGACTGGTTGAAAAAGGAAGATCTTGGTAGTGTTAAGAAATGTGTTAGATGCGGCTGGCCCGGTGGTGTAGCAGTTAAGTTCACGCCCTCCACTCGGGCAGGCCGGGGTTCACAGGTTGGGATCCTGGGTGCAGACCTACACACCACTTATCAAGCCACGCTGTGGCAGGCGTCCCACATATAAAGTAGAGAAAGATGGGCACAGATGTTAGCCCAGGGCCAGTCTTCCTCAGCAAAAAGAGGAGGATTGGCAAAAGATGTTAGGTCAGGGCTAATCTTCCTCACACACACACACACAAAAAAACAAACCAACAGAAATGTGTTAAAATAAACTTACTTGAATGTGTAGGAACAAAGTGGTACATATTAAAGAATAATGAAAATGTCAACTTGACAAACATGAAGATTTTTAACACAGAAGTATAGGCTGGTTGAAGCACACTGTTATCAGTTTAGTTTATAAGAATGGTAAAGGAGAAATTAACTACAAAGCCTGTGTCAATATAATGTCAAAACATTCCATCAATCAGTTTGCTATTTCAGTCAATCAATGGAATAATAATTCATTTAAACAAATCCGTTTTAACAGTGAAATCAGTAAACATTCAGTTGAATGCTTTACTTTTTAAATGTCATATAGTAGATCCTATAAGAAATTGGTAGCACAGAAAAATGTCATACAGGAAGAGAATTAAGATAACATGATGAAAATCACCAACAACACTGAGTAACTTACAAAGCCTTCCATCCTAAAGGAAAAGAAAAAAGGATGAGTTCTAAGGCTGTTGTTTATTAAGAAACTCTGAACAGTAGCATCCAGCTTAACACATTAATTATAGCTAATGTCAAGCAATGCAACAGGAAAAACTAATTAAACCAAATATCTCATTCATTTAACAAAGACATGTTAGCATAATTTAGTCTATTTTTCACTTAGGATGTGCAGAGGAAACAGAGACTGCAGTCCTTGCTGAGAAGAAGGCACAAAACTTGATCATCTCCATGCATTGCTCTTATCCTTTCAAGCTTGAATTCCCCCCAAATTCCTAGACCTGAAACAGGCAAATGAAGTGGAAACCTGGAAGAGTGAAACGCCATACCTCCTTATGCATAAAAGGAAAATTCAAGCTGATAATCACATACGCAATGAATAACGCACTCCTTCTGACATAGAGCTTTCTGAAAGGGAAAAATAACAGGTTGTTGGTGCTCAGGGCTAACTCTCTAAACTTTGAAGAAAAATATACATCATATTGAGGGTGGCCATGATACAATTTAACTCATACAATCTAGAACAGTGGTTTTCTAACTTTAACACGCATACCAGGTCTGGGGTAGGGTCTGAAATGAGATTCTGTGTTTCCAACAAGCTCCCAGGTGATACCACTGCTATGGGTCCATGAGACTTCAAGTGTGAGTTCTAATATAAACTATGTAAGATAGAAGAATGTTAAACCTAGAAGGCATCTTAGGTGACATGTATTGTAACTTCTCATTTTACAGGTGAAAACGTGATAGAGCAGAACAAGACGATGACATAGTTCTCGCAATTCCTTATTAACTGACTAGATATTAAAACTCAAAACTCCTGACTCCTAGTCCAGTGTTCTTTCCTATAGGCAATGGATAGATACTACCTAGAATCATAGTCCTATGCTCTGTGTGATAGGACTTATATGAGGGACTTTTTAATTTAAAATTGCCAATTTTAAAAGTAAACTTCAAACATCATTTCAAAACAGCGTTTCTCTTGTATTTTAAAATTCTTGTCTCCGTGGTTCCAGCTCCCCACTCAACTTTTGTCTATTAAATGTTTACATTCAGAACAAAGTTCATCTAAAATAGAAGGTTGTCTTTTGCTAGCACATATGTCTTTGCTAAATATGTAGACCACATGTGAAACATCTTAAAAATACATCTGCACACGTAAGTTGAAACTATGAACCTACAAAAGGTAGCATTCAACCTTCACTCATTGGACTTATTTAACAAGCAATTATTGAGCAATTAGTTGGGCAATATTCCAAAGAAGTACAAAGCATGACACCTGCTCTCACAGAGTTTTTAATCCAGGAGAGGAGATAAGACCCAGATGCAGGAAAGAGTTAATAAAATGTCCTATATGCTTACAAAGCTCAGAGCAGATAGAAAGAGGAGAGAAAGGTTGGGGAGATTTGGGAAAGTAAACAAAGTAAAATTTAGATTGGGCCATGAAGGAAAGAGTAGACATATAAGAAGAAAGAAATCATGGTGGAAAAAATACCACCTTGCAAAGAAGGTACATAAAATTCCAGATTAAATGGAGAAAAGCTAAGAAGTGCAGAAGCAAAGGTGGAATGCTTGAACTCTGCACACCCATTACCCTTTTTTTTTTTAATTTTTAATTTATTGCAGTAACATTGGTTTATAACATTGTATAAATTTCAGGTGTACATCATTATACTTCTATTTCTGCATAGATTACATCATGTTCACCACCCAAATACTAATTACAACCCATCACCACACACATGTGCCAAATTATCCCTTTTGCCCTCCTCCCTTCCCCCTTCCCCTCTGGTAACCACCAATCCAATCTCTGTCTCTATGTGTTTGTTTATTGTTGTTATTATCTACTACTTAATGAAGGAAATCATACAGTATTTGACCTTCTCCCTCTGACTTATTTCGCTTTGCATAATACCCTCAATGTCCATCCATGTTGTCACAAATGGCTGGATTTCATCGTTTCCCATTACCCTTTCTGTTGCTCTACATATGGACCACTTGGCAGTAGAGGAGATGCCAAGGGGTTACTGCCTCAGGCATCTATAATTTCTCTGAGTAAGGAGTACCGTTCATGAGCGCACTTCATCGTACTGCATTATGACCCGGCATATAATCTATCATGGTGAATGTTTTCATGGGCTCTTGAGAAGATTGTGCCTTCTGTATTTGTTAGCTATATTGTTATCTAAGTGAAAATTTACATATTCGATCAGATCAAGCTGGTTGATGATACTACCCAAATCTTCTATATCGATACCATTTTTTAGTATACTTATGCTAGCAATTACTGAGAAGGGAATGCTAAAATGTCTAACTTTATTTATGGATTAATTTTAATTTATTTTAGGCAATTTTTGCTCCACTCATTTTGAAACTCTGCTAATAGGTGCCTACATATTTAGGGCTGTTATGTCTTCTTGATGAATTGACCATTTTATCACTATAAAATGACTATTTCTGGTAATACTTTGTCTTTAAGATCATTTTGCTGGATATTAATATAGCTACTTCAGATTTCTTATGATTAGTATTTTCATGGTATATCTTCCCATTCTGTCACTTCTAGCCAAGGTGTGTCTATATTTAAACAGTATTATTCATTGTCTGCAAACAAAATTTTCATTTGGAGATCAAGAACAAATTCCACCTACACCTACAAGTCTTCCTGGAATATTTAGTCCAGTCAGACTGAGTTGCTACCTACATTGCCTTTTCAGAGAATTTTCTTTGTTATTCTTAAGCCAGCACATGTCAGAACATATTTTTATCTAGTTTATTTTTTCTGGATAAAATTTTCATGATTGATGATGAATACATTCTTTCTTTCTCCAGAGTTATATGGTGAGTATCTGCTTATATATGGATTCTCTCTTTCTCTCGACTTTAACCAGTCTATGGTAGAATTTTTATTTTTTTCTGTGTAGTTTGATTTAGCACTTAGTTCAGTAAGTGCCCTCGAAATATATGGCAAATAAATGTGTTGCATGCATGGCATTAACAATCATGGAAAAATTCATTTGATTAATTTGGCATTTTTGTAAATGTAAGTGAACTCCAGAATTTCAGAAATAAAAAATCCAAGGCCTTATTGAAAGATGATCTCAATTTAATCTACAGTTTCTCCTTTGGATGTTCCACCTTTATCCTCTAATCCTTGTATCTGCAATACGAACTGATTCATTTCCCTTCCTTTAATTAGCCTCTCCCTTCCCGGGTTTTACTGAGTGACTCACATAACATTTAAATCCCTCCCCCGTATGCCAAACCCTCACTAATTCTTTCTCTCTCAGTTCTGTATTAGCTTCCTCCACCTTTGTTGATACTCCCCACGTGAATTATTAATCAATTAGACTTGAAGTGACCAACCTGCCTCACTCCCCAGTCCCATCAGGTCAATCTGTTCCCTTAGCAAGCCTACAACCAACTGTGTTTAGTAAAAGTTTTGTTTTTGGTTTCCTGGTTTTTAAAATAGATATATAGAGAAGCAATCCTCTGACCTTGCTAAATAGGCTTTTATAAAGTTGATGTTAAAATCTGTTCTTGTGAAAAGAGAGACAAGATAAGACTAGCTCACGTAGTTAGAACATTGTCCTAGTGAGGAGCTGAGTGTCAAATCTGAATCTACACCATGGCTAACCTTGCCCAAGATTTCCACAGCTCTGGGTTCAAATTTGGTGGAGTAACTCTGGGAAAATTATTTAACTCCTCTGTGACTCATTCAGGTCATCTGAAAAATGAGAATGCATATACCTATCTTAAAGGTAAGTTGTTAGGCTTAAATGTCACAATTATGTAAAGCGTCTATCAACGTTGGTTGTTATAATAGCAGAGAGAGTAGGAGCAATAGTTGCATCAGTAATGAACTCTATTTCTTTATCCTGGTAAGCAGGCATATTCAGGCACGTCTGGACGCTGAGCTTCGTCAGATGACGTCAGCAGAGTGTGCCTCAAAGAAGTGAACTCACTCCAAGGAAAAGGTAGAGAATCTTCATGATCTTTGTCCGAAGGAAAGAGTTCTTTGATGGGAAAGAGTACATTTAGTCCACTATATGTGATCCGTGTCTTCCTACCAGTCCTGAATTCATGCCAATTCTCTAAGGAGAGAGGTTTATCAGAAAGTAACACTGGAAACCAGACGACCATCCCACTAAATATCCCCACGGATGTAGACAGTGTTTGAAACCTGTATACAAACAGGCTGAAGATAAAGCTAGCTCACATGCAAGTCTTATTTGAAGCATATGGGAACACTGACCAGAGAAGAAAGAGAATGGTGTACAACACGTGAGAAAGGTGGAAGGAACAGAGACTATGGGTCCTTGTGGCCCAGTCAGTGAGCCAACTCTACTCTACAGAAGTTAAAAACCCCTTTCTGGTCCTCCGTCTATGGTACACATGTGGCATTTCTGAAAAACAAGATTTGGAAGCTACACTGTAAACCCTCCAAAGCACAACCCCGTGATGGTGCCTTCTCATGTATATTGTAAGCCAATGGTGGGAGGAAAAGAGGATATGATGTGTGAAGTAAAGTGGAAGCTAAAAAGACTGTTGCATTCAGCACACTTGGGGAATATGTACGCCAGCTTAAAGAAATTGGAGAGGACCTCCTATTCCCAAAATATGTGAGATGGAACTGGACAAAATAAACAATAATAGTTTATGTATTTGTGATACTGCTGTAACTTCAACATAAAGTGACTTGAACAAACATAGGTTACACAATGTCTAGGAATTGTCCATGGGACATTAGTCTTAAAATACAAATAGTAATTAATATTTTACTTTATAGAAGGGCAAATAAATACAAAGCATTTACTACTTCTAAATTCACTAGTGAATTCCCGAAGAGCGTAGACTAGAGTATATACATTTAAGTTGAATCTTGAGCTTGGAAAATATCTAATGCTCCTATTTTCAAATTCTTGCTAATAGGAAAATTAGAGTTTAGTCGGATTTCTAGGAAACATTACCCCATATCATAACATCATTCAAACTTAGTTTATAGGGCCTTATCTCTTTTATCTTACTTCAATTGACATGATTAAATTAAACATTTCCCCGAGTGTGTCCTGATAAACAATATTCTAAAGAATAATGTTTAAAAATGATTTTATGGTTAAATAAGTTTTGGAAATTCACATTATATCCATATCTTAAAACTTGGTGGTTTGAGGTAGCCACTAGCATATTCAAATCCCAAAGAAGTACAGTGGTAAAGAAAACTTAATAGATTTAATCCAAAAATTTCCAAAACCCATCAACCATGGAACTCAGTTATTTGAAGTAACATCTTTCAAAAAAACTGGAAAACTCAAGTTTGGAAAAGGCTGATATCAGTGTATTTTTTGCACCATCTCAAGTTCTAGTCAGTTGCATTTCTATGTTTTATTTCCTTAATTTGCAACAAGGGCTTAATTTTAACTCTCATCTCACAGAGTTATCAGGACTGAAAATAGATAAAAATGTGAAAGATCCACACATTACTTGGTACATGGTCATCAGTAAAAAAGAGTTCCCTTAATTTAGCACAACGAATAATAATGTGTAACTGAGTTAGTTGGATATTGATACTAAAAGAGACATGCCTTTAGAATAATTGCTTTGAAACCAATCTTTACTTTTATCCACAGTTAAAAAAAAGTATATATGCATATATATAACGTTGCAACTAGAACCCACATATATATACAATGTAACTAAAAGAAAAGTTTCAAAAAACACACTGTTATTCCCCCGTGCAATGCATTCTATACTCTATTTTATAATATTCTAGTCTACATCTTAATTTTAAATCTGATTGTGTCCCAATAAACTTATTTTGAAAATACTAATAATTTGGAAAATTCAGCTCTAAAAGAGTTTAACATCCACAGCAAAATTATGTTACCTAAATAGGGGACAACAGTATCTCTGTTTATTGCATAAGCCTGGAAGTGGCTATTGTAACATGGGATGGTTTGCTCCACACCCACAAACCACAAATTCTAATTAGAAAATTCATCCACGGGGTTGGTGTTCAGAATTTGTTTCTGGAAATGAGAAGTAGTTAAAGTGATCCACCTTATTTAGAGATTTGCATAAACCAACAAATATGTCTAAAAGGGTGTCACTGGAACCTCAAATGTCCTATTAGAAATGCATATTCTAATTGTCATAGTACTCAGTATTAAATTTAAAAACTTTTCAAAAATAGAGTCCTGCATCCTTCGATAGTCAGAAATTCTTCCCTCTGTTTGCATCACAGATAATTATATCAGGATTTTTAAACCCATGTTTTAGATACAGATCCTTAATTTATGATCTTTGTGTTACTGGAAAGTAAAATTGTACAAAATTTTCATATGTCAAAGATGATGGGCAAATTAGCATTTTTCTTCTATTGGAAGATTCTTTGATTGACAGATTGATAAGTACTATGTATTCATTAATGAACATTTGTACTGAATTTCCAGACAGTGCCTTAAGGAAAAAAATATATGTATAAAAATTGGATTCCAAGTAAACACTTACTTTCTGTGAATACCTCCATATGTTTCCTGAAAAAAAAGAAAAAAGAAAAAACACACTGACGACAAAAATCATAAATTAAAGGCAAAGGGTTCAAAATGTTAAAAAAAAATCTACTAAATAAATAAATGCATTTTTAAAAGTCTCCAACTTGTGGTAGCTAAATTGATTTATAATCTCTAATTTGTTATGCTGTTCCGTGGAGCAGAGCATATAAATCTACAATGCTTGCTCAGCATTTATAATTATGGAGCCACGCAATGCTGAATGCAAACTGTCTCACCACTATGCAGAGGGGCAAAAAGAAAAGTGTTGAAAGCAGACAAAGTATAGCACACATAAGCATGTAGGTGCTACTGCACAACATAAAAATATGTGCCTCACCCGGGCTTCATAAGGGTGCTCGTGTTTATCTTCACGTTCACGTCCTTAACTAGAGTTCCATGGGATACTCCTATTAACTATTCAACACAAGTCCTCTGACTCACAAAGGACTGGTGGGAATGAATCCAAATACATGACTGCACAGCTTCAGACTGTGAAAGGAGGCTGGATTTCAGGCCAGTCCTGCAGAGAATGAGCCAGTGAATGTGGCCATTTTGAATGCTCCTGGGGTGATCATTGTTTATCAATTTGCGTGTTGCAAAATTTTGAATGGGATCAGCATCGATTTTTCTATTGTGCTGTTGTTCTCCAACAGCTACAAAGAGTTGTCCCTTTTATCTAGGCATGGAAACAGAATAGCTGAGGAAAGAGAAGATATAAAGTTTGAACCGAGGAACTCTTATTATCAGGATTCGTCCAAATGTCAAATAAATACTAGACAAATAGAAATTTATCCCCAGAAGTCTTTTCAGAGACTGCTAACTCTAATCAAGTTTCATTATAACCCTTTCTAGACAAATGAATAACTCTCTAATTTGCAAACACCTCCCAAAGAGAATAGCATTACTTTTTTAGGCAACTCATGCTAGTATTTCAAAAGATTTCTGGAACTGCTTACTACTTTAATCCAAAGAAGGCATTCACACAGATAATATTTTTATTATGAGAAAAGATGGGCAGTGCATTATCTATTAGATTGTAAGTGCAAGATATTATCAATGCAAAAATAATAGGTGTTCTTAATCTTTTTTTACTTTTATTCTTCCATGGATTAATCATGCCACTGGCCATATGATTCACTAATAGTGTCTTGCAACAGATGTATCTGTCGTTTATCTTCTGTGATCTGTGGCACTGATCCACAATTCAAATGAAATATTTCCACATAAACCTCAGAAATGGTTACAGAGGCTGTACTTCTTAGTCTAGATTAAGGCAAAATCTCAGGTCATAAGTAAAAGGCAATATCATGGCTCTGTAGCTATAATTTCTTTAATTATAAATTCCAGAAAAAGTCCTTAAAATTGATTTAATTTAAAGCTGTGCTGCATTAAAAAATAAGAAAATCCAAGTAAGATTTGAGGGAAAATATTTCTAAATCCTGAACATGATGTCTATATTTAAGGAGGAAGGGAAAGAAAATCATTATTTAAAGAATAATTGCACATATTACTAATAGTAATAATCATTTAATTGTAGAATTTTCAGAAGAAAAAAGGTTAAGACTAAAGAGATTTTATTAGTTGAAATATTAATTAAACAAAAGCTAGAAGAGATCAAAATGCAAATTCAGAAAACACTACAGAAAAGATTTCTCTTCAAGTAAGAAATAGCACATTTTACAGACTAGCATAAGGGATATTGATATTAGAATTCACAAGCTGCTTACTATCACCTACAAAATACTACCAAATTAGCAGCTTATTTTTTACAAAATGATTAAACAGTTGGTTACCTAAAAGCACCAATAGTTATGAATGACCCAAAAGAGAATTACAGGAGAACAAATGGCGAGAATTGTCAATAAAGGTCATTCTATACTACTACTAATATAAAAGAGTGAAATGACATTGAAATCACATTAATTGACACAGAGGCACACTGCAGACTGAGAGGGTAGAGATCAGGCTTTATATTTTTCTTGTTTACCCCCAGCACTTAGCATCATGTTGGGCACACAGTAGGGGATCAATAAATACTTGGAGAGTGATTGATCCATCCACAAATAAGTGCATTTGGTGGATAATTAGTTGCCATGGCAAAACTAGTCCCCTGGTGTGGTGTTCTACACTGATTGAAATCAAGGAGGGAAACGTACAAAGAGGCTCCTCAACCTTTACAGTTTTTTCTTTGAAGCAACTCTGACCATCAAACTGATTACAATTTTGCCAGTGAAGAATCAGCCATTTACTATTACCATACCATATGATCAGTTCTGATGTTGATAAAAACATATATTTGTGAGAAGTAAATTCTTATCATTACAGGCAATAGTATCAACTCATAAAAACTGAATTTAATAATTTCCTTTACTGATGCTTTTCTTTGTCATCTCCTGTATTTCTTCATTTGACTCACTATGCCTCCACCAAAACCTCTAGCCGTTCCAAATCTCCCATTCACACAGACCATTAACTTTGTTCCAGCATAATGGATCTCTTTTAGCCCCAATTCTTCTTAGGTTTGGTTATATAAGTGCTGACTTCACAACTGCCTCCACCTCTACCCTAGACTCCACCACACAAGCACCACCATCCCCAACACACACACCCACACACACACGCCACCTAAACACTGGATCATTTCTCAACTACGGGCTTCTACTGTTCAACTTCTGAGCTCTTTCTTTGCAGCACAAACACTTCTAGAAACAGATGCAAAAATCATTGGTCTTTGCTATCCAGTTTTGATCTGGCTCCTTTACCCTTCTCAACAATCCTGTTCCTTCTTGATGAACGTTAACGCTACTATGGACCTTTATTTTTCCTCCTATTCATTTACATTTGCCTGTGGCCAAACCATCCTTCTGAGAAGATGTTCTTACCTCATATTTCCACGAAGAGCATTCCCACCTGAATTTCTTCATTTATCTTCTTTATATTGACATAAATCTGTACCTAGGCCATTCATTCCTTCATGCACTCAATGAGTAGTCACCAAGTACTTACCCTGTGCTGGCCTCTGTTTTGATAGATACAATAGTGAACGAGAAAAGTAACGCCTTCAGAGAACTTACTTTCTAGTGCAGTAGACAGATTACAATAAAGTGTTATAAATGCCTTGAATAGAATATACAGGATAGCATGGAAGCACACAACACTGGAACCCAAGCTGGAATTGGTTGTGTGATTAGTGAGAGCTTCCTGGAGTAAGCGACATCCAAGATAAGATCTGAAGTGTCAGTAAGAATTAGCCAGGAAAATGGGGTGAGACGGGATGAGGAATGAGTTCCAGGTATAAGAAAGAGCGTGTTTACAAGAGAGAGCATAGACAGAGAGCAGCAAGAGATTCAATCTGGCTGAAGTGCAAGACGTGAAGGTGGAATGATAAGCGACGTTTCTGGAGAAGTCAGCATAGATCCACCATGAAGGGCACGGGAAGCAGTAAAACATACTGTTTATGAAGAGACCTTGGAGTAAACAGATCTGGTTTATGTAACTCATAGGGTCATCCTAAGGGTTAAGGGAGATAATGTCTGGCACACAGTTAGGTATTTAATACTTTTAAAAAACCAATATTGGGCATATTAAGGAGCTTGTACGTTATGCAGAGCCCACTATGGGGCTATGGAAGTATTTTAACCAGGGGAATGATGTCACTTGAATCATGTCTTAGGGCTGCCTTATGTATTGGAGGAGAAAGGTGTAAAATGACAAAAAATTAGTCTCAAAGGCATCAATTATGGGACTTTCTACAACAGTTTAGGCAAAAATTGTAGTGACCTGAATAAGTGGTGGTAGTAGAGGTGAGAACACGTAGATGGATTAAGTAGATATTTAGGAAATAAAACCAAGAGAAGTTGCTAATAGATGAGATGTGAGAGGAGGAGAAAGAAGGAGCAAGTAAAACAATGAAATTATGGCTTGCCTAACTGGGTGGGGAGTGGGCTATTATCGAGGTACAGAACACTGAAGGAAGAGCAGTATTGGGGATGTCAGGACTAAAAGGCTTTACCCATAGATCCATTGAGTTTGAAGCTTCTGTGGGATCTAGCAACCAGTCTGCAGATCAAGAGAGAGATCTGGGCTATATCCCAAATTGGGATTCCCGTGCGTCAGAATGACAGCTGAAGCCACTAGAGCACCATATAGGAGTATAGACCAAGTGAGAAGAGAAAAGAGGAGAAAGAGTTATCAAAGGAACCTGAAAGAAAAGAAGACAGCCAGAAGTGTGGTGTCACGAAAGTCAAAGGAAAAGAATGTTCTAAGAGGGGAAAAGACATTAGCAATTTGATTTGGTAACAAAAGGGGTTAATAATCTTGACAAGAGCTGTGTCCGTGGAGTCATGGGGCAGGGAGAGTGTGGAGCTGTGAATAAGAAGGAAGATTTTGTAAGAGGAAGGGAGAAAAATTCTATTTAAAAGTTTGGTTTTGAAGAGGAAAAGAGAGATAGCCTGTAGCTGAGAGGTATAGCACAAGTAAGAGAAAATACCTTGTGGTTGGGGAGACCAGAGTGTGTTTGTAGGGACAGGCAAGGAGACAGTGCAGAGGGCTGCTTGAGAATGCAAACCTCAAAGGCAATGATTAATGACACACGTTTTGGAATAGGTGAAAAAAGATGCACTAAAGGGTCCAGATAAAGAGGTTAACCTGGGAAAGAGGAAGGGACAGATCTTATCCCTTCACCTGTGCTTTAAATCCTTCAAACTTCATAGAGATCCTTCCATCTGGATACTTTACTTACAATTATGTCGATAAATCCCTTCATTTAGGGAAGAAAAATCACTGTCTGTCTTCTGCCTTCTCTAGTTATTGAGACTACATCTTTTATAGACAGTTTCAGTTGTGTTGTCTCTATCCACTAACTCCATATCTTCACTTTGCTTTTATTCCCTTTCACACTGCAATTAGGATTTTGTTCTTGCAATTATTCTAAATATTTCTATTAAAAGTCAACAGTTATGGGGCTGGCCTGGTGGCATAGTGGTTAAGTTCTTTCCCATAACTCCCTCCTACTTTGACTTCCATGACACTATTTTGGAAGATTCTCTACTTCTCCAGCAGTCCCCCTTCGATGTGTCATCTGTGCCCCCTCTCCTAATGTTGGACATTACCAGTTCATTCATCGATTACCCTCTACTTTTCTCTCTCTACCCTGTTTTCTTTGGGGAGCTTATTCACTTAGACCTTTAAGTTTTCATCTTAATGCCCCCTCCCAAGTCAATATCACCATCCTAACGTTATTCTATTTTATTTATAATTACAATCACCTTTATAACATTCCCCTCAGGTGTCCCCATTTATATCTCGTTAGACCAGGCACTGACTTCCTTATCATTCCTTCCCCAGTTTCTCCACTTCTGTTACTAGAAACACCACCCTGCAGGCTCAAAACATGGAAGCCATGCTGGACTAGTCTACGTTTCTTGTCTAGTATCTAAGCTACCACCAAATCCTTTGCATTAGTAACATCTCCCCTGTTTGACCCTTTCTTGGGATTTTCCCTGCTTTCACCCTAGTTGCAGTTCTAATGAACTCACGTATGGAAGCTACAGGATCTCTTAACTTTAGTGCTCCCAGAGTCAAGTTATCTTTCACATAATCCACATATTTGATTTTCATAAAACCTGGTCTTTGTCATGCCATTTTCTTCATCAAGAATCCTATTATCTGCTGGATCAAGGTCTATATTCCCACACTGTACACGATCCATCAAGTTTCATGGTTTATCTTGGTTCCATTTTACTTGTCTAGACTATTCTCTACCACTTTTCAACTTTTGGCCTCACTCCAGACTAGCTTGTCTCCACAAGACATATGAATCATAGACATCTTTGTTGCAAAGCCTTCCATAGTGTGTTTTTCTTTTCTACTTAGAATTCCTTACTTATCTCAAGTCCTATAGCGTCTTTGAAGTGTTTTAGAAAACTCCAGTCACAGTGAACTTTCTCATTATTTACCCACTGATTTGGACATTTAAATTTACATTAAATTTAGTCCTTCATTATGTATACTTTATATGATTATACTACATGTTTCTTTTAATTTTGTATATCTTGTTACTTGAAAAAAGTGAGGAATATAAAGACAGTAATTATTTCACATATTTCTGTCACTACCTAGGACAGTTTGGAAAATAACATAGTTATTTACTAAATACTTGTTTAAATAAATCAAAGAATTTATTAGGATAGTGTCACAAGAGCTGACAAACATTCCTAATCCTAGAACTATGCAGACACATGCATGTGAGTTCTTAAAGAAAGAAATATCAGCAGCTAGTTTGTGCAATGTTATCCTTGGTGTCAAAGGCCTTTGAAATTGTTTCTCCGAGCATAATATCGATCACAGAGACCAGGTCAGAAATATACAAAGTGAGATATTTTCTTCCCATGTTGCAGAACTCAAAGCAGTGGAATACACAATATTCTTTTTAGAAGAAATACATCACACACAAGTTAGAGCAGTGTAAAGAATTCGAAACATGCTATTCCTCTGGTACTTATCCAACTAAAATGGCTTAAGAAATAACCAGGCAATTCATTTATGATAAAGATCCCTCCTTGGGAAAATCAGTGTGTAGTGCTTATCCAATGCACACACAATTTTTTCAATGTGACTCCTAAAATATAATCATTCTATTTTAGAATGAAAAATAGCATTTATATTGCAGTGTGGCTCCACATAATACAAAAGTAAATAGGACCCATAGCAATTTGGAAAAGAGTCAAATTTCTGGCAGTTACTCTTTATAGAAATAGCGGGAGGGATTCACAAAGGTGTAGCAACACAATATTGTACACTGTGAAATATCTGAGGGGTTTAATAGGCTCTATTTTCCCAAGTGAATTATGTTCCTCTTTTGTAAGGCACTATGAGAAACATGCTACTTTTCTCTGGGTTGTAGGGTCCATCAGTAGAAGCTGCCAGTTTTCTGTATGTCTGTGTCCTCTGTGACACATTTAATAAACCATCTGAATCTTAAGGAAAACAGGGGAACAACTGATTAAAACATCAAATATTAAATTCAATTCGTCAAACTTTTACCTAACTGCCTAACATTACACACAAATCACTAAGCTAGGTTCTATAGTCCCACTTAGCTTTAACAAAGTTTGTAAATTTCACCATTTATTTTGAAATCTACTGCCTTAAAAGCTTAAGAAAATTCATAAATTTTGCACATTTTTAAAGTATTCCAGTTCTTGGCATCACTGTATTTGTCACTAATGTCTCTGTAATGGGTTAATACCCATAATCCATGCAGATGTTGGAATGCAGGTCATGACAATTATTCTTGGTCAAGTGGGTCTTGTGAAGGTCCCTACCAATTAGAGCTGTGCACAAAGTGGTAGGTGTGTCTCCAGAGCTCCGGGGGTCTCTCTTGGAGGCTGCCCTCCTGCCATCAAACTAACTGATATCCTTTGGGGCACCTTGGGCCACACCTTGACTGTACCGTTTCAGTTAATTATGTTCCATTCCAAACACACTCATCTCTAGTATCTCATCACCATGGAGCTTGTTATGGGCTGAATTGTGTCCCACTCAAAATTCCTATGTTGAAGTCCTAACTTCTGGTACCTCAGGATGTGACTGTGTTTAGAGATACCATCTTTAAAGAGGTAATTTAGGTAAAGTGATGTCATATGGGTGGGCCCTAAACAATTATGACTGGAAATAAGGGCACAGACATGTTCAGAGGGAAGATCAAACACGAAGATAGAGGAGAAGGCCATCTCCAAGACAAGGAGAGAGGCCTCAGAAGAAACCAAATCTGCTGACACCTTGATCTTGAACTTCTAGCCTCCAAAACTGTAAGAAAATAAATTTCTGTTTAAACTACCCAGTCTGTGACACTTTGTTATGGCCCTAGCAAACTAACACAGAGCCTCTTCTGATGCATTTCCATCCAGAAGCTGAGAACTAACATAGTGTTCCAGGGACCCGCATGAAAGGAGTCTGACTAGGGATTAATGTGGGTAATGCTTTAGCCTCAGAGTTCTCAGAGTGAACAAATAAAATAATGTATGTTGCCTATTCTAGGCATACAAATAATAAAAGAATAATAGCTAACACTCAGTGAGCGTTTTTCTGTGTGTCAGGCATGCTTCTAAGAGCTTTAGAATCTATTATTTTGAGAGAGATCTGCTATTTTGCTCAGTTCTCACAATACCCAATGCAGTAGATACTATTATTATCTACAGTTCACGGATGAAAAAAACAAGGCACAGAGAACTTAACTGACTGATTCACAGAGATAAAAAGTGATGGAAATGTCTAACCACGTAGTTTAACTCTAGGATATATACCCACAAATTTTGCACTATCCTGTCTCTTCATTTGTGTACAGAATTTCTATTTCACTTGTATTTTTGCACATGTTGTTACACTGTCTTGTCCTAGAAGTATAAAATCTAAGCGCTCTTACTTAGTTCTTCCTTAGGAACAAAGTCAGATTTAGTTTTCTTAAGTCTTGAGTTGACTACAGATTTGAGTTTTGTTCCTTTTTTTCCTTTTCAGTCTATATCGTTATCATTTCTTGGCATCTGTATTAAAAACAAACATATCTATGTTTATTTATGCATTTATTTATTCCAATTGTTAAAGTAAAAATAGTTATTGATTTCAGGCTCAAGCCTCACCAGGATAAAGAAAAAAATTACCAAATAACCAAAAGTAGAAGGAAAAGAAGAGTGGAGAAAAAGAGAGAAAGAGAAGAGGAAGAAAAATAAAGCTATGTATGTAATCATTTGACCTTAAATCAGACAAAAATAATCTATATTGCTAAATGTAACAAAGAATATTGTTGAAGAATGGGTAATCCCCCTAAAGAAGTATAGGTTCAAGTTGGAATGCATCTGCCACACTAAAATTACCTATCCATTGTGAGTCATACATAGCTTTGGTGTTCAAAGTGTCTGACCATCAAGCTAAGGTGTTTAAGGGAGACACTTTAGTGGGTTCTTATCAGACAGCTTAGTGCCTACTACTTTAAGTTTCAATGATACTGAGAATATAGAACATTCTGTTCCCATCTCTGCAATTGCATCAGAAGCATCATCAAGCACCCAAGATAGAAAAGACTCTTCAGTTGCACTCAATGGGCTGGCGATCATGAGATTGTGCCTGATACAGGCCCAAAATTATAGAAGATATTTCCGTAATTTAGTTCTATTTTGAGAAGTGGGTGACTGAAATAAATCATTTCAATAGTATCTTCAGAAGTTCTAAAAGGTTATATAACACATTATGGAATCCTAAGGCCCACAATTTGGACAAAGTACTAACGGTCACCTGGTCAGAGGCATCGTCCTATATCAGAATCCCTGAACAATAACCACGAAGGAAAGTTCAGTCTCATTTCTACTCCTTGATGCAGCTATACAACTTCCGAAAAGATTATGAAAATCTTTTCTTTATGTCGGGAAAACCGTTGTCTCATAATTTCCATCCATTAACCTTGCAGCATCTTTTGTTATAAGCATAATTCAGTCTTCTATCAGGCAGTCCTTCGAAAATTTAAAAGAACTGTTATGTTACCCTGAAGTTATTTATGTGTTAGATTAAAACCTCTCATTTTTTTCAACTCTTCCTCTACAAACTACTTGCCAGAACTTTTACATTGTCGGCTCTTTTTTACAAATATCTATTTTAATTTGTCATTTTTTTTAATGCAACATCCAACATTAAACCTAATTCCGATATGGGATGTCTACACTTTGAGCTTGTCATCTTTTATACTCTAGTTACTCATTGCTGTACTGTTGAAAATCCACAAACTGCCTTTCCCAGTTAGCTTTATCCAAACGTAAATGGAATTGGATAGAGGAAGGGAATAGTCTGATTAGTTTAATTGCTTAACAATATGTATCTGTATAATTTACTGATTAATCCTGTTTTATGGTGTCAACTGTTCACCTGTTTACCTATCTTTTTTAAATTTTTTGTTTAGTTATATTTTATAGCCTTTTTTTCCCAAAAATGAATATACTCTGATCCAGTACGTTGAAATCAGGTTCAAAAAAATAACAATTGTCAGTATCTTAAAGATTTTTGCTTTTTTTCTCTTAAGAGCAATCCAGGAATAATGTACCGATAGAGATTAAATAAATTATATAGGTCATGAGTTTATTAAAACAATTAGTTTTAGAACATATCTTTAAAATTAAAATGAGGCAAAAGACAGTTTTTGTCTTTCTTTCTTTTAGAAAAATCAATGAATTAGTTATGACGCTTTTTTAAAAAATTAAGTTAACAAAACCAAGCTTTTGCATTTTGAAAATACTATTTTAACCCCGAGTTACACAATTTTTATTCCATATAATTGCAAGTTTGATAAAGAATACCAAAACATATCAACAATTTAAGTGGACTGTAATGTTTTCTCTATAATAGTGGTTAAACACAGCAACCAGCATGAATAATCTACAGTGGGAATTTGCCAGTGTTGAAAAGAAAACTATACTTTTTACATTCATCTCCTTTGATGTTCTAGTGTTTAGTTCAGTAAATCAACATGTATTAAGCATATTTTAATTGTGCATGAGACTGTATTTGAGAAAGAAGAATGAATAAGAAAAAAACATATAAGTAAATCTTCATGACTTTGGATTTGACAAAGGATTCTTAGATATGACAAGAAAAGCATGATCAACAAAAGAGAAAAAAATAGTTAAATTGGACTTCATCAAACTTAAAAACTTTTGTTCTTCAAAAGACACCATCAAGAAAGTGAAAAGACAACCCACAGAATAAGAGAAAATAATTGCAAATCATATATCTCATAAGGGATTTGTATCTAGAATGTATAAACAACTCATATTACTTAATTAGAAAAAGACAAATAATTCAATTAAAAACTGGGCAAATAGACATTTCTCCAAGGAAAGTATACAAATGGCCAATAAGCACATGAATAGATGCTTAATGTCATTAGTCATTAGGGAAATGCAAATCAAAAATATCACTCTGCACAAACTAGGATGGCTAGAAAAAAAGATAGATAATAATAGGTGTTAGTGAGGACATGGAGAAATTGTGACCCTCATACACTGCCAGTGGGAAATGGGAATGGAAAATAGTCCGACAGTTCCTCAAACAATTAAACATAGAGCTACCATATGACCCAGCAATTCCACTCCTAGGTACGTATCCAAGAGAAATGAAACATTTGCCTACACAAAAGTACACAAATGGTTATAGCGGTATTATTTATAATAAGCAGAAGATGGATACAAGCCAAATACTCATCGACTGATGAATGGATAAACAAAATGTGGTATATCCACACAATGGAATATTATTTGGCCATAAAAAGAATGAAATACTGATGCATGCTGCAACATAAATGAACCTTGAATATATGCTAAGTGAAAGAAGCCAGCCACAGAAGACCACACATTATATGATTACATTCATATGAAAGTCCAGAAAAGAGAAAACTATTGAGACAGAAAATTGATTAGTGGTTGCTTAGGACTAGCAGGAAGGTGTGAAGGTAGGAGGGTGATAGCTAAAGAGTATGGGGTTTCTTGGTGAGGTGATGAAAATATTCTAAAATAAGGATGGTGATGGTTGTACATATCTGTTACCATACTAACAACAATTTAACCATATAATTTAAATGGGTGAGTTGTATGGTATGTGAATTATATCTCAATAAAGCTGTTATAAAAAAACATTTTGAGAAAGGAAAACAAGTTTGGAGAACTTTCTTAACCAGATATCAAGACTTACAGAGCTATAGTAATAAAGGCAGTAGGACAGTGGTACAAGGATGGGCAAAGAGACCAATGGAAAAGAGCAGGGAACGTAGAAACAGACACATATGAATGCTTGATTTACAACAAGTGTTGTACTGCAAAACAACATTTTGCAGTATAGTTCTTTTAAATAAATAGAGCTGTGTTAATGAAAAAAAAAAGAATTAATATGACATAAATCCTATTTTCAAGGATCCCACAATCTTGTTCCATTATATATATCAGAAAAGTAAACTGGTGTTTAAAGAAAAATTAAGTCTTGACAAACTGATTTAGAATTCTCTCTGCCTACCTTATGCGGACTTACCCAAATACTATGAGAGTGCAGAGACATATTCAAAATAATGTTAGTACAACTGAATAACTTACAGATTATTCTGTTCATTAATTATTTAAAGTATTTTTTCTGACATTTAAAAAAGGAAATTGTTTTGAAGGAATAAGGCTCTACGTGTTAAATTCAGTCTTTAGTTCATCACTCCCTCTCTCCCTCTTTTCTATGGGAAAATGATCTTTGGCATTTAAGCTGTCTTACCACCTGCCCTGTTTTACCCTACACATTCTGCTGCTTCCAAAGACCCATGCTGTCAGCTTTAAATGTGATAAGCAGCCTCACAAGTTCAGATGTTGCCTTAATTTCATACAGTCATTTTTTATAGTTTTCCCAACATGCAGATTAACTACTTTATTCCGTTGCAGATGGTTCTGGAATGGGTTTTTCAGCAAATGTGAGCTGAAGTCAATAATATATCATGAAGTGCTAACATGTTACTTCTTAGGAGCTTCAAGGCCAGATATCTGTCAAGATTATTGCGCAGTTATACTATTCAGATTCAGATGGTTTTTCTTTATAGTGTAGTGTGTGTGTGTGTGTGTGTGTGTGTGTCTGTGTGTGTGTGTATGTATGTAGGCTTTTTGATCCCTCTATAGAGCTTGGGGCAATCAGTTTCTCTCTTTAAATGGTCATATATATTACCTGTAGGCTCTTAATTGATGTTTTAGCCATCTTATCTTTACACTGCCTTATTGAAAACAACTTTAGAAATGTCAACTGTATTTAGAAAGTAACATGCTAATATCAACCAAGATATGTTAACATGTTTATAACATTTAACACTGTAGTTTTTTCTTTTGGGGATTTATCTTAAAATAATCCAAAAGCAGGAAAAGACTTGTATATGTAAGGATGTCTATTATATTATTAGCTGTGTTAGCCAACAAAATGGAAATAACCTAAATGTCCAATAGTGTGAGCATGGGCTGAGGCAGGGAGTCATAAGCAAATGATGACTTATCTATTTGAAAAAATTATAGAACCATCAAAGCAGTTGAAATGAAAACTATATAAAAATATGGGAAATGCTAAAGATGTATAGGTCCTTATGCTAAGATTTCCCTTAGTCTAATCATAGTCATGCAAACCTTATTTAGTTTATATAGGTAAATATAGGATAATTCCTAGGATAGAAAAGACAGAAAATTGGATCAATATTTTAAAAAATGATTAATAATATATCTGATAGGTGTATTTTCTAGGATACAGTCCAGTTAAAATTGTGATACCAATGAGTTAGCTTTCCTTGGTGAGCATTTGCCACTTTTTGGCCACCCAACACCAAACTTCTCGTATATCATTACCTCAATCTTCCCTTTGGAGGAATCTCTTCTATGTATTGGCAGTAGTGGCCATTTTTTCCACACTCTGGTGTTGTCCCGTGGCAGACACGTGAATGAGGATCAGGCAATCTCAGGTTTTCTCCTAGGACTTTGAATCTTCAATGAATTATATAACAATAAGGGGCTGGTTAGAGATCATGTTCATCATAACAGCAATGCCTGGTGATCCAGACTTTTTCTTTAGCACGAACTTCATTATGGGTCAGCTTGCCCAACACACCAGAGCTCCTCATACTTTGCCTATTTTCCCCAACCTTTCCCTTATCATTCCAAGAATCTTGACTTGTTTCCACTACTCATAACCTAGAATCCTGTCTGATCTGTAGGCACACATATGACTTCGCATATTAAAGTTGTTCTCAAGTACATATGCTAGAGAGAATAAGACATAGAAACTGATCAAGAAGAAATTTCAAATACGAGGAGAATATTGTAGTGGGATAAGAGAAGCAGAAAGGGAATCAAAATCAAGAAAACCAGACAGGGAGGACTAAGTTTATAAATTCAGTTTATAAACATGATGAGAGAAATCAGAGTTAGGGTGAGCCACTTTAGGCAGCTAAGCAAAGCTTGATGGAGCCGAAGCAGAGGCTGGTTAGGATTTGAGAGAATGAATGCCCCCTCCTGCCCTAAGGTTTTTCTAAGTTGTAACAGAGAAGGTCTCTGTTTCATTTTTATTTTGTTTTGGTTTGATTTCCTTTAATTAATGTGTGTGTTGTGGAGAATAATGGAGGTGTTTTTTTAATGATTACGTTGTTGTTCTTCTTGTTTGTTATAGGAAAAAAGATATTGACTGAAACTAAATGATTTGTTTCTACAAAGGAAACGGAATACACAGACTTAAGACTACTTCTTTCTAGAGTCTAGTTAAGAACATTTAAGACCCAGCTGAGCAGTGAGCCATTCCCTCTGTCTTATCATAGATTATCATAGAACTTTGCCAGTCTGAATGCTCTGGGTAGGCTCTCCACAGAAATTCTTTGCCCAGTGGAATCCTAGGAATGGTTTTTCTGTTGGGAAAAGCAGTCTCATGTGCACAGTCTTTTGACCCCCATGTGGCCACGTAAGAATGGTTGAGCCTGGAACACTTCCTTACCAAGAGACAAAGTGTCCATACAGTCTGTGCCAGGCTTATCACCTTGTGTGGGATTATCTTTCCCTGTTTCAGCCTCGATAAGTTCTCCTTTGTTCTGCACAAGCATGTACATCAATGGCTCTCAGGTATGCCCCCAGCTATCAGTATTTTGACTGACTGGGAGGGTTTAGGGTCCTTCTACTACAGCAGAAGACAGGTGCTCATAGGCCAATCAATTGCCCTGCATCAACTGCTGGGGGGACCTGCTGGCCATGAGGGATCAATGCATGCTATTGGAGCTGATCTAGCTCTGTCTCTTCTCTATGTGAGTAAAAGCATTGTTCCATCCAGTGTTTGACTGTTGTGCTTTCCTTGGCAACTCTAATACCAAGAAGCAGTGGGCAGAATTGTCTGGACTTCTATTCCTGGTGACTGGCCTTGTAATGACCTTACTTTCCTCCATGTAGTTGAGGTCTTCCCATGGCACTGGTAACTGGTCCAGGGTGTTCAGCTCAGCACATTCCATATGGGTGAACAGTTTACTCATGGAGAAGCAAGCATGGTGGCTGTGGTCAATTATTTCTGGAAAGTTTCTTGTCGGCCTTGGCTTCTAAGAAGAAAATGTAAGAGGTTTTCCCAAATATAAACTCTGAGAAAAGAAATTAAATGATGAAACACGCGGAGAGGGAGTCCAAACTAATAAAATTCAGATATTAATATTAAGGTAACTTTATTTCCACAAAGCATACAGCATGGGGACACTTTGGGTTATATTTAGTGTAAACTCTACTTTTATTTTATTGTAGTAGCTTATGTTTTGCTAATCCCCACCAGCTTGACAATACAACAAAGGCAAAGTCACAAAACCATTTCTCTTTTCATCACACCCTTCTACCCCGTGCTACCCAGACTCGTGGAAAGCTCAGCCTTGATCAAATACTGTCTACGCCATGACGTTCCAAAGGAGTCTTGTGTGCTTCCAAATGTCTGCTCCTGGCTACCATGCTTCCTTACTGCAGGTAGAAATCTGTAACAGGATTACAGGCTTTGCTGCTAACACACAGTTTCAGAGTCGTCTCTGACTCACTTGCTAACACCAAGCCCATTGGGGTCTCTGGATGCTGCTTTGTAGGCTGCCATCTTGTAGGCTGTTGCATTGCTGTGAGCTAGTAGCACTGTCTTTTCAGGCCCCCTTGCCCCTTCTTCTCTCTCTAACCCTGTGGGTTTCCACAGTCACACCCTAAATCAGGAAATGTATTTGCTGAGCCCCACCATCACTTATTTATATTCTAGCGCCTGTGCCCTCAATGCCTTAGGGAGATTTCAGGTCTTAACACCATTAGAGTGTCCTCTTCGTGGGATCCTGTGATGTCTCTGCCTATGACTACTTGGTCTTCGTATCAATAGAACCCTAATCCCCAGTTGTCCATTTTCTATTTTTCTGAAAATTTTCTCTGGGGTTTGTAAGAGGAACCAGAGGGTCGGGCCGGCCCCGTGGCTTAGCGGTTAAGTGCACGCGCTCTGATGCTGGCGGCCTGGGTTCGGATCCCAGGCGCGCACCGTCACACCACTTCTCTAGCCATGCTGAGGCCGAGTCCCACATACAGCAACTAGAAGGGTGTGCAACTATGACGTACAACTATCTACTGGGGCTTTGGGGGGATAAATAAATAAATAAACTTTAAAAAAAAAAAAAAAAAAGAGGAACCAGAGGGTCAAGGCATTCTATATAAAAGCATAGTCTTCCTTGGTCATGTTCAGAAAATATTTTAGGTCAAGAATAATTCCTATATTACCATGGAAGACTTTAAAAAAATAATAACTCTAAAAGCATACAATCAGGAAGTGATTCCTTTTGTAACCCACTTGACAGTGAGCATGAGATGGTTAACCAGGAGGTTAACCTGAGGGTCTTCAATGAAGCTACAATCCCCGTGGGTATTTTCTCTTTGCATTATTCCAAGCAAGACTTTACTATTCTTTATTAGCGACTATAAAGCATGCTTCCCAATCAGGGCAGAGAACAGAGAGGAAAACAAGAGTGCTAGACACATATAGCTGAACTCTCAGACTTGTAAGACATACCACTGGAACTCTTCCAGGTGAATAATAAAAGCAGGAAGCTATCATTTTGTCAAGGCTGTTGGAGAAAACAAACCTCCTTAACAAGAATATAAAAGTCTCAGTGACAAAGGAAAGTGTGAACAATGGTATAAACACAGCCTGAGAACACATAGCAAACAATATTTGGTGAGACCTTGTATGAAAAACTAACCATCCTAGCATAGACCGGCCTCAGGAAAGAGCAGGGTGGGGCACTTAAAAAAGCCTCTGTGTGATGGGAAAAGGGGAAATATAGACGTAACTTTTTCTACCAATTAAATATGGAGAAGAAAAAGGACTTCATATCTGGACCTGTTCTCTTATCCTTACTTCATATTCTTTATGTCATATAAAAATATAACTTTACATATATTGCAAAAGAACAGAGATAACTAAAGAATTATCCTCTTATGACACCAGCCCCAAGGTTTGGAGGGAGACTGAGGAGACCTCAGGAATTTTTTTTTTTTCCCCCCAGGAAGATCAGCCCTGAGCTAACATCCATGCTAATCCTCCTCTTTTTGCTGAGGAAGACCAGCTCTGAGCTACCATCTAGTGCCAGTCCTCCTGCCTTTTTTCCCCAAAGCCCCAGCAGATAGTTGTATGTCATAGTTGCACATCCTTCTAGTTGCTGTATGTGGCACGCGGCCTCAGCATGGCCAGAGAAGGGGTGCGTCGGGCACGCCCCGGATCGGAACCCGGGCCGCCAGTAGAGGAGCGCGCGCACTTAACCGCTAAGCCACGGGGCCACCCAGACCTCAGGAATTTAAAGGAGGCTCCAATGGATCGATATATAGCTCCTTTATCATTTTAGGAGGTGCCAAAGAAAAGAAACCAAAATAATGGGTCTTGCTGCCTTCTTTTGTTATTTAGGCTTTTGAATGTACTATTTTTCAGAAAAATTAATTTTAGTCCTTAGAAGGTCTGGGTGGGGTGTGTGTGTGTTCTAATCATTTCATTCACCAGGGGAAAACTGGCTCTCCTCTCTTCCCACTTTTCCCTCTAATGTTTTATTGGACTTGCATCATAAACTAAAATTCTTTGTGACCACCAGCCCTGAAACCCGAGGAAACGGGACCAACTGGATGGTTCCAACTTTAATGTAGATGGGGAGGGAGAGGAGTCTTGGGCAAAAGTTTCAAACCCAGATGCCTATAGGGACTAGGTAATTAAACAAGTAAAGCAGTTGCTCTATCTACAGGACTCAACTCCTACCTAACTCTTGTGGATTATTGTCAGAGATTCTGGATTTACTAGGAGAGTCAGAAATCTGGATTTTTATTTAAATTTCTTTTATTGTGAATTGTTGGCTTCTTTAAAAAAAAATGATGTCAGCCAAATAAAATATTCAAAATATAAGTCCCAGGGCCAACAGTTTTGATCACTGTCTGTGACAAAAGCTACTTCCCAATGAAAAATAATTGGGAGGGAGGTGCTAGAGATTGACACAGGAAGTCTTGAATTAAAGAGCATTTTTGTGAGAAAAGTTCTAACTAGAGAGCAAGAGAAGCTAGACCTAAAGCTAGTATGTATAGATTGGGATAGAGGACACTAGAGGACATTCTTGTCCATAAAAACACTTTAGCTTTCCCTTCTATAATTAACTCAACTCTTTATTAGGGAAATAAAGAAACATGCATATATCTGCATAACCTGGTGCAAGGTAAAGAGAAAGAGTCTCACCACAGCCCATCTCCTTACTTGATCCTTTTGAGGGCACACATCATTCCGAGGAATAATGTTGGAATGAACTGGAGAGATCAATGAGCAGCAGTAGACAGTGTCCCAGAGGTGGAGAAAGAACCACCCACACTCAGGGGTACTGCTCAGAGGACAATTCAGTAGATTCAGTGAAAACAAATATTGTTCTTAACCTGTATAGTGTAAGATGCTAACTTTGAAGGCAGCAGATGAATAAGCATCCAGATTGAGTGTGTAGTTCTGGTAGAATATAGTTTCTGGATTCTAAGCAAGTATTGCTGTGATAAAGTTCCCAACCAAAGAGCCCTTTCAAGAACTGATATAGATAGATAACTAGGCATAGACATAAACATAGATATACATATACATATACATATAGATAGTACATGACCAATGGTACTTGTAACGGTCATGCTGCTAAGACAATCTCAGCATCCATTATTTCCAAGAGAAAGTAAATTATTCCCTTTTACAGAATGTTATAATATATGTGTTACATGTGCCACACATTACCCTACGTGGCACACATTACCCTTTCCTAATAAGTATGGATGAAAGTGGAAGCCATTGTTCTCCAAGGAGATGGATATGTATAAATTAAAATGTGTTTGTGTGTGTGTGTGATTTGTCATGTAATGGAAATGTCACTTGGAGGTAATTAAGCTTGGAGGTAGCTTCTGGTAAGAGTGACTATTTCTAACTTATGAATACTTCCTAGAGCTTAACATAGGGTATAAAGTCCAGTAAAACTTCGTTGGTTTGATTTGTGTTGTCCCTGCATCTACTGACTCTGAAAGGATGAATCACTTGGTTAAGACCCAACACCCAATAGGGTGGTTTACAGACATTGTTAATACTCAATAGAAACATGACTAAAAACTTGGTGAAAACTGTTTTAAGTAAACTGTTAATTCATTATACTTTTCAAATACAATTTTTAAATTGTTTTATTTGTTTTTAATTACTAAAGAAGTAAATATTCATCATAACCATTTTTAAAAATATAGAAAACACATGAAAAGAAAAATCCAACGGTAACCACAATCCTTGCACTGAGTGGTAATCTTGCTCAACTGTTGAACTTTCAAATTTTTTCATGTTTGAACAATCATTTTTAAAAATCTGCAATAAATATATTTATCTAAAATTTTTCCCATCTTTGAGCACATTTTAGGATAAATCTATAGATAAGAACTTACAAAAATATATATACTTAAATCTTTTGATACATTTTTCCAAATTTTCCTCCAAAAGTTTATACCAGTTTTACTCCCATCAAAATTATATAAAGCGTCCACTAATTCGAAATTTTTAATTTAAAATTTTAGCAGACAATTATTAACATAGTAAGATAGTACATAATTTGGTAAAGTAGTTTCAAAAGCAGAAGAAATTAGTATGATTTTGCAATTGAATTCTTTACATTGCTGAAGTTTATTTCTACTATCTTGCAAGGTCTTATTTTGATGACACCCTGGTAACCACAGATATATTTCAAAGAAGAAAATATGCAGCATTGACTTCAACTTGTCTTATGTGATTTACATAAAACATTTTTAGGCTAAAGCCAAATCCAGAATTTTTCGAATAATGAACTTACATGAGCTCACAAGAGTTCAAGAAAACTCAAATAAATATTTGTTTTCAAAGCCGTTAACACACTACTCTTATTAAACCTATTGTGCCTACCTGGGGCTCATTCATTGGCAAAAGATGGCAGTGCTCTCTAACTTAATCAGCAAAAAGAAAATTATTAGTATTGTTATACCAGAGGCTTAACATTTTAAAAAGTCGTATTTTCTTTTACTCAAATTGAAAACTAGACTTCAGCAATAATTAGTTTATTTTAAATCATGAACTTTTCATTGAGTCAAAAGAAAATGGGAGCTCTCAATTCTTTGAAATATTAAAGTAAACATTATCTAGTCAGAGAACAAAATGTTCCTGGGTCTCTTTTTTCCCTCAATATGTTAAACTATGATCAAAGAGCTAAGATTAGAATTAAATGGCAAAAGAGCACAGCAAGAATCAGATCTTCCTTCATAATCACTCTCTGGCACAGAAACTGTGGTGCCTCAATTCCTTTCAGTGTAACAGTATGTATGATGTGCTTACTGGGTGTGAAGTAATTCTTAGGCTCGGAGAATGCAAGAATTTATACAATAAGACCCCTGCCATAGAATTCCTCATTGCCTAATGAGAGACATGCCCCAAACACCAACTGACAATGCAATGTAATGTAGACAAAGCTGATTTGGTGATATGAACAGATGGGAGCCCAGAGGAGGAGCTTAGCCTGAGAGATTGGAGTACACTTCTGACAATATATGGCACCTTTGCCAAATCTTGAAAGATCTCATCCCAATAAAGGTAATCTGAACATGGGTGAAGAATGAAAAATAGAAAGATACCTCTGAGGTAGGTCTCAAGACCAAATGCAGTTCTGGGAATTGAATGGTTCAAAGTGCCAGCCTTCTAGGGGCAAGGTTACTGGGCAGGTTATCAGACCGGACACCATCTGGAGAGACAAAACGACAAGAAGGAAATAATATGATTGACTTGATGCTGAATCCTACACCATTCACTGTGTTGACTTTTTTTTCCTCTTCTATATATTTGATTTTTTTCCAGCTTTACTGAGAAATAATTCACAAATAAAACTGTATATATTTAAAGTGTACAGCATGATGATTTGATATACATATACATTGTGAAAGGATTGCTACCACCATCAAGTTAATTAACACATCTGTCACCTCACATAGTTAACTCCTTTCTTTTTCTTTTGCCATGAGAAAACTTAGCTTAAGATCTATCTTCAGCGAATTTTAAGTGTACAATACCATATTATTAACTATAGTTACTATACTGGTACAGTAGATTCTCAGAACTTCTTCATCTTATAACAGAAATTTAGCACCCTTTGATCTAAATCTCCCCATTTCCTCCAGCCCTCAGCCCCTGGCAGCCACCATTCTACTTTCTGTTTCTATGAGATCAGCTGTATTTATTCATTTATTTTTAGATTCCACATATTTGTCTTTCTCTGTCTGGTTTATTTCACTTAGCATAATGCTCTCCCGTTTCATCCACATTGTTGCGAATGGAAGGATTTCCTTCTTTATTAATGTTGAATAATATTTCCTCAAATATTTGTACTGCATTGTCTTTATCCATTCACCTGTTGATGGACATTTTAGGTTGTTTCCATATCTTGGTTATTGTGAATAATGCTGCAATAAACAGAGGAGTGCAGATATCTCTTCAAGATACTGATTTTGTTTCCTTCAGATATATACCCGGAAGCGGGATTGCTGGATCAGACGGGAGTTCCACTTTTAATTTTTGAGGAAACTCCAAACTGTTTTCCATAATGGCTGCACCAATTTAAATTCCCACCAACAGTGCACAAGGGTTCTCCTTTCTTCACATCCTTGCCAACAGTTGTTATCTCTTCTCTTTTTGATAATAGCCATCCTAACAGATATGAGGTGATATCTCATTGTGGTTTTGATTCGCATTTCCCTGACGGTTAGTGATGTTGAGTACCTTTGAATGTGCCTGTTGGCCATTTGTATGTCTTCTTTGGAAAATTTCTATTCAAATCCTTTGCCTATATTTTTTAATTGCATTTTTTTTTTTTTTTTGCTATTGAGCTCCTTATGTATTTTGGATATTAACCCTTATCAGATGTATGGTTTGAAATACTTTCTCCCATCCCATGAGTTGCCTTTTCATTTTATTGATCGTTTCCTTTGCTGTGCAGAAGATTTTTAGTTTGATGTAGTCCCACTTATTTATTTTCACTTTCGTTGCCCTTGCTTTTGGAGTCATATCCAAAAAAATCATTGCCAACACCAATATCAAGGGGCCTGTCCTCTGTTTTCTTCTAGGAGTTTTATAATTTCAAGTCTTACATTTAAGTCTTTAATCCAGTTCGAGTTAATTTTTGTGAATGGTGTAAGATAGGGGCCAAGTTTCATTCTTTTGCATGTGGCTATCCAGTTTTCCTAGCACCATTTATTGAAGAGACTATCCTTTTCTCATTGTATGTTGACTGTTTTTAAGGTTACTTTCAGGTTGTGTTCTAGAGACAGGAAGAAGACAGTATCTGAATTTGGAGATTAAATTGTGTCAGCTATGGAGAAAAGAGGACTATTCACAAATAGTTCTCAAACTTTAGTGAACGTAAGGTTCACCTGCAGTTTTTTTAATGTAAAAACTAAGACACAGATATTGTGATTCATTATGTTCTTAGAGGCGCTCAGGTATCTGGCCTCTACCAAATCATGAGAGGGTGAATCTGTGGTCCATACTGCTTGAGATGAGAGTCAGAATCTCACAGGTCTTGGTTCCCAGAGAGATTGAGGGTAGAAATATTTAAGAGCAAAAAAAATGTCCCCCAGAATCTCAAAAGTCAACATATTCGTACTCCAAAAATTCCCAATATCTCCCATTGCCACTCAGAGATTATGGGCATCAATTTCAAACAGGATGACTTATTAACGTTCAGAAAAGGAAGCAAATTAGTCAATGCATAGCATATATCTTTTTATTTCAATATTTACATCTAATCATTTGTTGAATAAAGGAACTTCTTTTTTGATTATGAACATGAGTAAATCTAAATATATTTGCATTGTCCAAGAACATTTACATTTCAGACTAAGCTCACACCTTTGTATTCTAATACTACTAATAAATCTATTAAAAATAAAAATTTTCAATCTTAAAACACATGCCTATGACACTAAAGCAGATCCATTGTATAATAACTCAACTCGTTTTTTCTGCATGTAAAATAAATAATATTTAATCATAAAAATGGGTCTGTGGAAAGATAACAGCATAAACACACCAAAAATAAAGATAAGATGGTTTTGTAGAGAAGAGAATTATTGAAATGAATGAATCTGGGAAAATCAAAGAAAATCAAATCCAGAAGTGGCGTTTACAATACAGAATTAATGAAGAGCTATTGTGCTCAAATTGGAAATGTCAATGCATATGTCTTATTTTCCAGCACAGACAGATATTTTTAGAAATGCCGTCACCACCTATTGCCAATGCCACTGCAGTAAAAGCAAGCTCCTGTGGGGACCAGGACAGGCTTTGCACAAAGTCGACTGCAGAGAAAGGAGAGGTCATTGAGATCAGAAAACTGTTATGAAAAACAGACTACACAACATAAAAGAAAATGAAATTTTCTAGTCAGTTAAAAAAAAAAGATAAAGTACACAATTTGAAAATTCTTATTAATTTATTTTTCCTAAACTTTATTTTAAAGTAGGCAACTAGTCCCGATTTTTTTGCTCCTCCTCTCAATGGCTTCTGTTTCCTAGATGCCAATCATATGAGTTGACATTTGGCCAACAGCAGTGTCCTAACCCAGCCAAATGGCTAAAGAAATCCTGAAGAAGAAAATGTATCTCACAATGTAAGTTGTTTCTCTCAGTGGGATTCATTGTAAAAGTAGTCTTTTGATGTATAACTCATTCCATTCACCAGTCTGTTAGCACAGAGAAGTTTATATAACATACTAATGGAAAGAATGGATCTAATGGTATTAAACCAGATGCTCATAGGTATTAATGTGGAGCTTGCAGAGCTGGGAAAAATCATGACTACAGTGGGTATTAACTCCTCCACACCATGTACACTCTGGGTGGGTCTCTAAATCTAGTGGTCCTGCCTGTACAAAAGTTTAGGCTATTCCTTCTGCCAAGTGCTTCTTTGTTGCACTCCCGTGTGGCCAAGGAAAGTGCGTGTGACCTGAACATCGTCAGATTGTCTCTTGTGAGACTTTGGATATAGAGATGAGTGCCACACAAACTGGAAAATAATGATTAAGTTTATTTCTACCAGAGGCAAGCTCTGATGAGATAACCAAATGGTTCCTGATGCTCTGGTTCTCAGTCTGTTTCTGAGACTGGTTCTGTAGACCTGGTTTCCCATTCATTCCATAAAAGACCCGATGGTAGCCTCATCAGTGTCTTTTCCTTATAACCAAAGAAGCCACGTGCGATGAGGAAACTCAGCTCTAGAGCAGGCATGAGAAGGTCAGAGAAAGGATGACGGTGAGTTGGAGGATGAGATTGGAGTTAATCTCTCCCAGGTCAGAGCATTTGGCAAGCCTGGGCCCCTTTTTTTTTTATCAAGTCTTTTGGACATCACTCCAGGGTTGTAAAAGATAACACACTTCTTTGAGGGTTAACACTAAAGTCAGTTCCCAGGGACGCTTCCCTAGCCTCCAGATCTAAAATTTCTACCCCTACCTTCTGCTTCTTCCTTGATTTATTTTACTTTGGATTTATCACTAGCTAATATGTTATACTTTTCAGTAATTTATTTTGTTTGTATACTGTCACTTCACTAAATCTTCATGAGGACAGGGATTTTTGCTTTCCTTGTTTGACTACTATATTCACCAAAACTAATACATTAGAAATGCTCAATAAATGTTTGGCAAATATTATGTGAATAATCTTGCACCAGATTTTGAGGGTGCTCTAAAAAGTTTATACGTTAAATCTTGCTTTTCTTGGGAAATTTAGACTCAACAAATATTGAGTAAAATCAACATTAACTTTTACCAACATAACATATGAATAAGAGAGTCATTCAAATTTCACCAGTAATTGAAATAGAAGATAATGAGTGAAAAAAAAAGGCATAAAAGTTTTCACAAAGGAGCAGAAATAAGCCCAAGATGCCTATTTTGGCTATAGGGAAACATGAGGCAGTAGATAAGAACAATTAAAATATTTTAAATCTATAGTTGAACCAACAAGAAAGAGAAATATTTACTATTTTTACAAAGAGATATGCTTTAAAATTGATATACAAGAATGAATATGAGGTAGAAAATATGTAAAATGAAGGAATGGATAAAAGAGAGATGAGAATGAAGAAGACATTACATTAAATATGAGAGAGGATATACAATTAGATTTAAGCTCTTGAACTTAAGGGAAGTCATCTCAAATACTGTTCCCAGAGGAAAATTATGTAAAGGTTAGGGTAATTTTCTCATTGTGGCATGCCTCATACCATCAAATGACAGAACAGAGGAATGCAGAACAGACGGAGGGTTTGTACCTGAATGGACTGATACGCTATACCAAGCTCTTTGTATATATCCACAGTCTAATATTAATATATGTCCTTGCTTCTTTATCAATAACAACTATAATTTTATGCCAAGTTTAAGTAAATAAATCCTGGCCAACAAGTTATTTCCCCAATAGGAGCAAAAACAACTGGCAGATAAAAGACAGACCCTAAAGTCATTCTACCTCTTGTATTTGCTTTGATATCTATCTTAGAATCTCACATGTTCTTCTGCAAAGAAAAGAGAAACCTTCGGGGCCAAGATGATTCAAGGACAGTCATCATTGTCCTACAATTAAGTATGCTGTTTTGCTGGTCCATGAGCCCAAAGGGAGAAATGCTTCATTTTAACAGGATAGCATGTCAGAGAGAGGGAGAGAATGTTCTTTACAGCATGCCAAAGAGAAATGTCTTTTTCCGAAAGTTTTCCTTCAGTAGCCAAGCTGGGACTGTTCATTTATGCTCAAGCATAGGACATCTCTTGACTTAAGTACTGGATTTGGGACACCAAGAAGTTCATCAGCTCAATTTAACCCAAATACATCCAATACGCAGCTTACTATGTGCCAGACACTCCACAAAAGGATTTAGAAGACATAAATCTCTGCCCTCAAGAACTTCACAAAACAGTAGGGGAGATAAAATGTGTACGTGGATAATTATACATCAGAGGTACTGTGAACATCACTATAAAATATGTCCACACTACAGAAGTTTGCCAAGGATCGTGTTTGTATTATTGAGAGAAACAGTGCTGAATTTGTTGGGAAGCCAAAGTGTTTAAGATAGTTTGACAAGCTGTAGGATTTGGCTTCCTTCTTTGAAGGAACCAAGGGCTGATTTCTCTCAAAGAGTTGTGAGAACCAGTGAAACGAACACTCACTAATATACACAAACACACAACTGATAGAGATTAGAAAGTCTGTTCCAGGGGTTGGTGTAGTGGTTAAGTTCCTGTGTTTTGCTTTGGTAGCCCGGGGTTTGCAGGTTCAGATCCTGGGCACAGACCCACACACCACTCATCAAGCCATGCTATGGCAGCGTCCCACATGCAAAATAGAGGAAGATTGGCACAGATGTTAGCTCCGGGCCAATCTTCCTCACCAAAAAAAAAAAAAAAAAAAGTCTGTTCCAGTGTGAGATAACTTTCAGACCACAGTGAATCTCAAAATCTTCATCATCTGCTTAGCTCCAATCTATCCCAGTAAATAGGTTAGGTAGCAAGTCAAATAAAAATCAAAAGAAAATGTTTTTTTTTTCAAATATAATCAAAGGAAAAGGAACTTTGATGAATTGACCAAAGATCCTCACCTAAAACAGCATGAAAGAATTCAAGGGCTATAGGGTCTTTAGTCCGGGGATGAACTTGCCAATGGAAATACTCAATGTGCATAAATTAAGATTTAATTTTCCCTGAACAAGGCTGAATGTCCCTTTACCGAGTTCAGTATCTCTGCCCTCCTTTTGCTAAAGTAACTTTGTGAATGAGAATCTTCTGTTCCATCTCTTTTTTCTTTAGATATGTTAGTATTATTGAATAGATTTAACATGCCAATAAATATTTTAACTTTTGTACATCTTATTTGACATGAAAGGGCTTAGTAATTTGTCAGTGATTTAAAATATTGAAATAAAATGATAGCATAAGTGAATACATATTTACTGTAAACATTGCATTTTTTAACCCCAAATCTTGAAAGATGCATTCATTCATCTATCCTTTGCTATATGGCCACGGATTTTTGGTTTTTTTGAGCCTGAGTATGATGATGGAGCTCCTTTCCTTTTTCTCACGTAAACTATGTTAACATGTCACCTACAATTTCCAGTATTGGCTCCTTTAAAGTGAATCAAGAATTTAAATGCATTTATAGCAATCTAAATACAAAATTATTCATGTTTTTTTCTTGTTGTTCTTGTTTTCTCAGTCTTTTATAGTTTTTGTTTTTAATCCCACATCCAATTCAATATTACTTTTTAGCAATTTGCCTTTATGGAGAATTTTTTTTAATATTTTTAATTGATGTTTTAATAGTTTATAACATTGTGAAATATTTGGTTGTGCATTTTTGTTTGTCCATCACCATATACATGTCTCCCTTCACCCCTTGTGCCCACCCCCTACCGTCATTGCCCCTGGTAACCACATTACAGTTTTCTCTTTCCTTGTGTTGGTTTATCTTCCACATATGAGTGAGATCATACAGTGTTTGTCCTTCTCTTTCTGGCTTATTTCACTTAACATAATACCCTCCAGGTCCATCCATGTTGTTGCAAATAGGACAACTTTGTCTTTTTTTGTGGCTGAGTAATATTCCATTGTGTATATATATATATATATATATATATACACACAACATCTTCTTGATCTAATCATCAGTCGAGGGACACTTGGGTCGCTTCCACTTCTTGGCTATAGTGAATAATGCTGTGATGAACATAGGGGTGCATAAGCCTCTTTGGATTGTTGATTTCAGGTTCATTGGATAGATTCCCAGTAGTGGGATAGCTGGATCATAGGGTATTTCTATTTTTAATTTTTTGAGGAATCTTATAGAGACTTTTTGAAACATATATTTTACTTGTCGTAGAAATAATGACTCATTCTCAAGTTTCATTGCATTACAATGTTTAATTAATTTATATGATTACAATAAACAGGTTGGAGGGAAAAAAAATGCAACTAACTCTTGGTGAGCAGCAGCTGAGGGTAAAAGCTGCCGTTCCACAGTAAACTGGTGAGGAGTTTGCCAGCTAATCAAATATTTCACTGAGGTAATATAGTGCAGATTACCTTATCACAGTATTATAGAAAACTCTTTATCAGAATTTGTATTCGGTAGTTTACGTTGATATTTCACAGTTAAGCAAATGTCCCCACTGTGTGTTGATTTTATGGTTTAGATTCAGAGGAAAATTATGTTTTTTTATTTCTCAAATCTCCAAAATACTCAAATTCCATGAAAGAAGAGAGAGAGGAAAGCTTTTATTTGTTCCAGGACAGTCATTAAACTACTCACAATGGAGGTGGCATTTGAGCTCGGCCTTGAATGATAGGTAAGATTTCAACGTAGAGATAGTGAGAAATATGAAAGACAAAGAGCAGAACAAGAGAGCACTGGTAGGGTTCCCAGATAAAATACAGGATGCTCGGGTACATTTATATTTCACACAAATAACAGATGATATATCTTAGGAAAAATATATTCCATATATGGTGTGGGACATACTTACACTAAAAAAAAAAACCTATTGGGGCCGGCCCGGTGGCGCAAGCGGTTAAGTGCGCGCGCTCCGCTGCGGCGGCCCGGGGTTCGCTGGTTCGGATCCCGGGCGCGCACCGACGCACTGCTTGGTAAGCCATGCTGTGGCGGCGTCCCATATAAAGTAGAGGAAGATGGGCACCGATGTTAGCCCAGGGCCGTCTTCCTCAGCGAAAAAAGAGGAGGATTGGCGGATGTTAGCTCAGGGCTGATCTCCTCACAAAAAAAAAAAAAAAACCTATTTATTGTTCACGTGAAATTTAAATTCAACTGGGTTTCCTGTATTTTTGTTTTGTGACTCTGGCAATCCTACTTGTGAGGCGTGTAATTAAATCTGAAGAGCTCCAGTTTCATTGGGAGACATATGGAATGGTAGGTAAGAATCCATACTTGAAAGGCCTTGAATATCACAGTAAGGATTTAAAAGACAGCTACAAGGATATCACCAATCTTATTTCTAGCAGAAGCAAGAGCATAAGAGTGAAGTGGCAAGACAGAAGAAGACAGAGCTCTAGTTCAACTCTTTCAGGTATCGATTTGGATGCTTAGCGAATATTACTATGCAACTTAACGCTTCGTAATTTTAATTTGTGAAATGATAAACACACAAACAGCCAGGCCTCGTGGTCTAGTGGTTAAGATTGGCCGCTCTCACTGGCCTGGCCAGGGCTTGTTTCCAGTCAGAGACTCACACCACCCGTCTGCCGGTTGTCACACTGTGGCAGCTGCGTGTGGCTGGGATGCTGAAAGTTATGCCGTGGTATTTCCAATACCAACAGGGTCACCCATGGTGGACAGGTTTCAGCAGAGCCTCCAGATTAGACAGACTGGAAAGAAGGAACTGGCCGCTTACTTCCAAAAAAATGAACCGTGAAAACCCTGTGAATAGCAGTGAAACGCTGTCTGATACAGCACTCAAAGGTGAGAGGATGGTGCAAAAAGACCAGGCAGGACTCCACTCTGCTGTGCACAGGGTCACTAGGAGTAGGAATCCACTCCAAGCCACTAACAACAAAGCACAGGAATGCCTCATGTAACTCCAGGGCATATGTGAAATCAATCAGTGATCTCTGGAAGATCAATGGCAGGTATATTAACATACAACATATTTTAGTCTCCAGTCTTTAGTCATTGCTTATCCAATTTGTAGATTAAATACACTCCTAATTTGCTTTCTTTCCTTCCAGTCACTTCACAGATTATTATCGTCTCCACTAATGAGCAGGTAGGAAGGGAAATGACAATAGAGATCAAATTACTCCATTTCAATAAAGTTATTAACTTGTCTATTCTATGCCAGGCACTGTGTTAGACTCAGGAAGCACAAGGATGAGTAAGACAATTCCTAAATTGAAGGATCTCATTGTCTAATGTGGAGGCTTGTAATTATTTCTTGCAAAATTATTTCTTGCAAACTCTAGTGAAATGCTTTATGATAAAGACTGTTAAAACTTTTAGATAAAATAAAGTTTAAGGAATTTCTTAGGGGCTTTAGATATTCCCTATTTCATTAAAGTTTAATGAAAAAGTTTTACTTTAATTTTAATGAAAACAAAGAGCTGTTCTTTCCTTATACTTATTAAGCACTCAGTCAACCCCCAAGTGTCGTGGAATAGACTACAGGCAATCTTTAATAGACTGTAAAATTATTGATCATAAGACTAAGCATACTATTAATTTTTAACTGTCATAGAGTCAGACAAGAAAGTGATTAGAGTGATCTGGTTTAGTCCTGGAAGAATTCCAAAAGGAAGTTTATTTTAGAGAATAGACATTATTTAAGTGGTAAGGTAAAATGAGAGGAAGAGGTATTTTTGCACAGAAGGAAAAATATAGATAAAATTAAGGAGGATGAAGGCGGTAGCAGTTGAAAGGAAAGTATTCTGGCCTGGAAAGTAACAGCATTCATACAAGATGAATAATAAAGCAGATTAGAAAGGGTGGGTAAGGCATAATGTGGAAGGGCATGAAAGTAGACAGAATTTTAATGTTGAGAAAGTTGGAAATAAAGAGATAATTACAGAGTTGGTTTTTTTTTTTAAAGAAATCTATATTAGTTATATATTACAAATTACTAGCTGCTTAAAACAATAACTTTTTGTTGTCTCAGAGTTTCTGTGAGTGAGGAGTCTGGGAGTGTCTTAGCTGGATGGTTCTGGCTCAGGATCTCTCAGGTTGCAGCCAACGTGTCAGCTGGGTTTGCAGTCTCCTCTCAAAGCCAGACCTGGGTGAAGGATTTGTTTCCAAGATCACTCGTGTGGTTGTTGGGAGGCCCCAGTAACTTGACACATGGCCTCATCATAGGCTACCTGAGTATCTTCACTACGTGGTAGTTGGCTTCCCTCAAAGGAAGCAAAGAGAGAGAGACAGACAGACAGAGAGAAGGACAGACATAGAGAGGGACAGAGAGCTAAGAGTGAGAGAGCTGGCGGGAGAGTACACCCAAGAGAGAAACAATAGTCTTTTAAATTTTAATCTCTTAATTGACATACCATCACTTCTGCTATATACTATTGATTACACAGAACAAACCCAACTAATATGAGAAAGGACTACACAGGGGTGTGACTCCCAGAAGGAAGGGATGATTGGAGGCCATCTTGGGACCTGTGTACCACAGAATGTCATCATGAAAACACTATCTTCCATTACTTTTTTATTTTTTAATTCTTTGTGTGAGCATGCAGGATAGACTTGAAGTGGCAAGTTCAGAACTCAGTAGATAAAGAGGGATCCTGTTGTAAAAATAAGGACCTATAAACAGATTAAAGAGCAAGTTTAATATAGAGTCTGATGAATAAATGACAAACAATAGGATATATTGGAGGAAGCCATTTGGGTTAAAACTAATTTCGCCTGAACTTGTTTTTCCAAAAGGGCCTGATGTGGCCTGTTGAGCTGCATTGTATATCTTCTTTAAACATTTACTATGCCCCAAAGACAAGAATGATACCCCTAAAGATGGGGATGTAGTTCTCCCCGTATTGGCATTTCTTTAAGGATAAGCCTTTCTTCCTAGAAACTAAGGATTAATTACCAACCCGCCATGCTCACCTTGTGACCACTGACCTGCTGACCACTGGCCTGCTGTGCCAGCTAAGCATCTTGTGACAACTGTAAAAGGGACATTTGTATCATATGTAATGTATGCCCTTTGTTCCAAGACGGTATATAACCACTCTGTACACCCCACTGCACCAAAGAAGCAAAGAAGGAATTGCTTCCTTCTTTGGGGAAGGAAGGCCCTGAGCTGTAGTCCTCAAACTTGGTTTATAATAAACTCACCCCAATTTTGATTTATAGGTTGACTATGGATTATTTGCATCTACAAGTCCATAATTAATAAATCTAGATCATGAAACAGTAAATCTTATTTTTATCTTGCAAGCTCACAAATTCTGGAAAGAAATCACACATATTTCCTTTCAGTCTTTTACTTCATAAGGACCATGAATGGTTTCCCTATACTTAAGATAAATTAACAGATATTCTTCCTGATTTTGTCTGTTTCTTCCACGGGTTTTTGTTTCAGTGATTCTCACAGTGGCTAAAACTATCTGAGGCCCCCAGGAGCAGTCTTTGAAAGTCTACATTGCTTTTTATTTACTTTCTCGAGCCCGGGAGCATTTTTGATACTCCTCAGAGCTTTGAAAGCAACTGGTCTTTCTCCCCGGAGGAAATTTGAACAGTTCACAACAGCTGGTAAAATAGCTCAATTCTTCTTTCTTTCTGAAGATGAAACCAAAGATGAAAGAGAGTGATTTTTGTAACTGCTGTTTGAACGAAGACTACCCCATCACCCAAAATATCAATCATATGGAAAACAGAAAGTTTTTCAGCACAAGCATGACTTCTCAATAGAGAATGAAGAAAAAGTGCAGGACATAGAGACGTGTTCACAATGGGATAAATGGATTCTCAAGAAAAAAACAATAAAGTACCTTGAAGATATTGCAGGTTTGGTTCCAGACCACTGCAATAAACCAAATATTGCAATAAAGGGAGTAACACAAATTTTTTGGTTTCCTAGTGCATATGTTGTGTTTACACTATACTGTAATCCATTAAGTGTGCAATAGCATTATGTCTAAAAAAACAATGTACATACCTTAATTAAAAAATACTTTATTGCTAAAAAATGTTAACCATCATCTGAGCCTTCAGCAAGTCGCAATCATTTTGCTGGTGAAAAACGCATTATCTGCAAAGCGCAATAAAACAATGTGTTCCTGTATCTAGCAATTAATCAAATTCAATAAAATGTAAAAGAATAGGTGCTTAGTTGTTGATTTCACCTAAAAGCTTCCCTGGGTGTGACATATATTGTTTAAGAAAAGAAGTCCTGATATCTTCCAGTTTTCAATGACCTTTGGTGAATAAATCTGAGCTGAACTAATTACTTTAGCCGAATTCCAAACTGGAGTATGATTACACAGTTAAGCAGGCGTTAGCAGTGAAAATTTAATGTATGTGTCAATTTGTTACACAACGACAGATTAGTTTAGGTGCAATCATGGAGATATTTTTGTCTCTGGTGTATTGGGAGCTATAGTCATAGATCTACTTTCATGAATAAAACATCACTGAGTCTATTCCAATGTCAGTTGTGGTGACTAAAGCAAAAATTGCCTCTGGGACAAAAAAATGACATAAAAGTGAAGACACCCTCACCTTGGGCCATGGTATCACGCACAATTGGGGCCTGGAAAAGAAAAACTCTTCATTAAGGTCATTTTTCATACATCACACTAGCTGCTCATAAGCCCAGAAACAAGGATGGATTCAGCAATATATTCTTTATGTATCTAGAGCTTATCTTTAACGTATACTCAACTAATAGCCACACACACACACACACACACAGCTTTTCAAACAGCACATATGAAACAATGGAATAGTCATCAGAAGTAAAAATTTAGAAAAATCTGATTCAATGCAATAATAATGAAACTAAACCAGAATTTTAGTATTCTAAGAGTTGAGATAGATTGGTTTTGTTACTGAGACCAAGTGGGCTCGCCTCCTGGTGAGTTAAATAAGACTCTACACCAGTGGAAGTTGTCTCACAAAATAAGTGTATTTGCAGCAAATAGGAGGCCATCAGGAATCATTTCCAACGTCATGGTGTCCCCGAACAAAGGAAAGCAGGAAATTTTATTTGGTTGGGGAAGGAATATTCAAAAGAGAGAGGCGGGTATTCGCTTGCACAGGCTCAGTTGGAGAACATGCTTCCACATAATGAGGGCTAAGCTCCTCCTGGAGAGATCTTTGCATTAAAAATAAGGTGAAGGTCATGGGCATAGCTCTTGTGGTGAGGCTTGGTCAGTTTCAGGATGGCTGGTGGTTACATCTCCTTAACATACAAAAGGAAAACAAACAACTTGGAAAAACAGTTAATTGCTTCCAAACCCAGCTTTGAGTTTCTCAAGGCCCCTAGTCAGTGACAGTTTTAATTACTTGTACTTAAAATGACAACAGTGGCTGAATCGTTTCCCAAGTCTTTCTGTCCTTCATTGATTCATTCACAAATAACTGGTAAGTACAGTGCCAGGCTTCAGGAATACCAAATTAGGTCTTTGCCTCTTATGTGCTCACAGCCTGGAACAGCAGTTCTTAAGCCAGTGTGTACATCAACATCCTATGAGGACATTGAGATTGCATGTAATAAACCCCACACGTGAAGATTCAAGTTCAAGAGGTTTGAAGTATGTTTTTTGTTTAGTTTTGTTTGGTTCAATGAAAATTTATTTATCTTGTAAATGTGTTAAACAAAGAGCTTATTTTTACACACTAAACAAACTACACTCTATCAAATATTTGTTTAATACTTACATAACCAATTGATCAAAATTTAGAGATTTAACAAATTAATTCCTCCAATAGCTAAACATTGATTACACACTCATTTAATTAAACTCTTGAATATCTGTTGTGGGAGATCAAGATTTGGCCACCCTGAAATCTATCTCTTTACCTTGGTTGTTTTCTCTAGAGACATTTGACCTCCCCCACTAACTGCCTAAAGAATTTGACATGGTGGCTCCTTCCTGGAACAGATCTATCATGATGGCTGTAAAGATAGTGTAGGATAGAGGTTACAATAAAAAAGGCGGGCCGGCCCCGTGGCTTGGTGGTTAAGTGCGCACGCTCCGATGCTGGTGGCCCGGGTTCGGATCCCGGGTGCGCACCGAGGCACCACTTCTCCGTCCATCCTGAGGCTGAGTCCCACATACAGCAACTAAAAGGATGTGCAGCTATGACATACAACTATCTACTGGGGCTTTGGGGAGAAAAAAGTAAATAAAATCTTTAAAAAAAAAAAAAAAAAGGCATCAACAAGCCCCTCTTATCAGAAGTTCTGTCTCTCTGGCCACATTCTCTGGATGGCCCTGCAAGGAGTTGCCAGACAATCATTTACATTTATAAGGGAAATCTCCATTTGTAAAGGTATCTCCCTCTCTGTTTTGAGAAGAGGGGGGGATGGCCTCATTTCTAGAGGCTTATCAATGTGGAAGGTGAGGCCTTAAATCTGCATAATAACCTTACTCTTGTTTACTGTGCTTTAGTGGTAATCTCCTGTAACTGACTCCCCCCACCCCCAACATCCTCCTTTGTTGTTGGCTGAACATGGTATTTAAGACGAGAATTTCTGCTATTGTGTTGAGAAATGCACTGTCCCTGCTTTCTCCCATGTATACATGTTATTGAACTTGGTATTATTTTCTCCTGGTAACCTGTCTTGTTAATTATTTGGCCAGCCATAATTATTTGGCCAGCCATAAGAACCTTAAGGGAAAAGGCAGAGGGAGATTCCTCCTCTTCCCCCGACACTGTTGTGGATTGAATTGTGCTTCCAAAAAGACATGTAAAAATCCTAAACCCAGGTACCTGTGAATGAGACTTTATTTGGAAATAAGGCTTTAGCAGATGTAGTCAAGTTAAGATGAGATCATACAGGATTAGGGTGGCCCCTAATCCAATAACTGTTGTTTTTATAAGAAGAGGGAGATTTGGAGACACGCAAGTGTACAGGAGGAAGACGGTCATGCGAAGACAGCTGCAAAAATTGGAGAGATGCAGCTACAAGCCAAGGAACGCCAAGAACTGTAGCAACCATGGCAGCTGAAATTGGCAAAGAAGCATCCTTCCCTACAGCCTTCCAAGAAAGGGAGCATGGCCCGACTGACACCTTGATTTCGGACTTCTCACCTCCATGACTGTAAGAGAATAAGTTTCTTTTGTTTTAAGCCACTTAGTTTGTGGTACTTTGTTAAGGCAGCCCTATGAAACTAATACACATGGTTTCCAAAAAGAAGTCTGAATTAATTTGTATCTTTGTTTCTCTGTATGCAATGTTTCTTTTTCTCTGATGCCTTCAAGATTTTCTCTTTATTTCTGTTTTTCATCAGCTTAGCTATGATGCATCTAAGTTTGATTTGCTTAGTATCTATCTTAAAGTTTCTTTAAAAATCATGGATCTGTGGTTTGTTGTCTTTCTTTAATTTGGAAAACTCTTGGCCATCATGTCTTCAAATATTCTTTTGGTCCTAATCTCTCTGTCATCTCATTCTGGGACTCTAGATATGCATAAATTAGACCATTTGATATTATTGTCCCACAGTTTTTGGATGCTTTGTTCTGTTTTCTTGTTGTTGTTTTAGTCATTACTTTTTCTCATTATGTTTCAGTTTGGTTAATTTCTATTGACCTATCTTCACATTCTCTTATTCTTCCCTTAGCAGTATCCAGTTGGCTGAAGAACTCATCAAAGAAATTCTCCATCTTGGATACTATGTACCTTGTTTCTAGCATTTTCATGTGACTCTTATCTCTATGGTAAAATTTTCCAAGTACTTACGCCTTTTGTCCATGCTTTCTATTAGATCCGTTAATATATCAACCATAGTTAAAGTTCCTGTCTGATAGTTCCAATATCTCTGAGTCTGATTTTTTTTATCTTGCTTTTTTGTGTTCTAACCTTTAACTGAGGGCCAAATTTTGCGTGTAGGATGTCAGTAGAGAGCGAGACAAATAGTATTTCTACTTGGAGAAGGTTCTTTTAGGCAGGCTGTTGTATGTGAGGATGGGGAGGGGAGTTTGAGTCAATCTGTTCAGAGATTGAGCAAGGATTGGCTGTTGTCATTGCCATTGGTGCCTTCAGTACACCACAGACTTCCTAGTCCTTTTGCAGTGAGCTGCTGTTCCCTTCTGCTTAAAAGGACCCAGTGTGCCAGAGAGTTTTTCTTGGTCTTCCTATTCCCTCTCAGTTTTTAGCAGTCTCTGCATGCCTGCACCGCACAGAGGCTCTCTCTCCACGCTCTTGTCCCTCCCCCATTGCTAGAGTACGAGGTATTGTTGCTTGTAATCTGGTACTAGCCTTGTGGTGACAATGGGAATTCTTGATTTTCTTGGTCCAATTTGTGCACCTGGGCCTTGGGTATGGGTCTTTTTCAGCATTCTTGCTCCTCCTCCCCATGGCAGCCAAACTCTTTCTTGTGTCTTTGGTAGATCTGGGGCAAGAGAGACTTTCCTGTCACTCTCCAGAGGAAGCAGAACTCTGCTTTGTATTCCTGTGGGATCCAGGTCCTATGAGGGTTTGTTGCTTTCTAGAGGTTTTTACTTCTACCCCTTGCACAGAAGCAGTGGATCTTTGTCTGAGTCCTGGGAACAGAGTGTTTCGTGCCATTTTCTATGAGACAGCAGTCTGGAGAAATGAACAGCGTTCCATGTCTGTCCTCCAGTGGCCACTATTCACCTCTTGCACACCTGTGCCACTGAGGGGACTCTCTCTCTTTGCCTCAATCCTGAGTACTTGGTGGAAGCCCTTAAAAAGAACTTGGAAGTGAATACAAATTCCCCTTGTGCCTGGGACTCCCCGCTATTCCAAAGGGAAACACTAGCCCACATTTGGCCTTTAGGAATTTATTAAAATTTTAGCGGATTTCTTCTTACTAGTTTCTAAAATGGCTACCTCTTCCTCTTGTCCTTTTGAGGCGCAGCAAGTTATGTGTCCATAATCCCTTGGAATGGCATGTCCCTCTGGAACTTGGTTCATTTGGTTGTCATGGGGCATCAGCTCCCTGATGAGCTCAAAAAACCAGTTATGATTTAGTAGATTATCCAGCTTTTTTTCATTGTCTGGTTGAGAGCAATGTTCTCTTGGGGTTTTCTATATCCTTAGAGGAAGCAGAACTCAGAGTGTATTTTTTAAGTCCACAAATATAGTGTTCTGATACACATTCCTGGTTAAAAACCATTTTTAGTACGATACATAGTTATTGAAATACACACATTAAAAAACAGTTTAACATCTCTCAAGGATATATAAAATGTCTGTGGGAACATACTGAAAAATATAATTAATTCTCTCTAGGTTAGGGGGTTTAGACTTCTCTACAAATTCTCTGTAGAAAAGATGAAATTTAATTTTGGTCTCAAAAGACAAAAAGAGATTTTTAGGCAGAATAATTTTGATGCACAGTCACGTTTAAGAACTGTTGACCTAAGGGCATATTCATGAGTAAAATGCACAAAGAGTTCTTACAAACGGAGTTTGACACAGTTGTCTTTAAAGACAAAAATCTAGAGACTACTCAAATATCCAACAGTATAAGAGAACGTTTAAATAAATTAAAACACGTTCATAAAATACAATGCCACGTAGCCATATATGGGAAATATAATTGATTTTTAAATAAAAAGAACATTTACAAAAATATGTACAAGATGAACATGTACAAAAATATGTACAATTCAATTTACATGTGTGTGTACACAAATGCACACACATGTAGAGAGAGATATACAACAGAAATGTTGAAGGTTTTTCTGCTGTTGATATTTCTAACTTTTAAACATTTTTTAATTTAATTTATTTTAATTGCCTGCATTTTTAAAATATCCTACATGTTATGTCTTTAATCTTGGTACCTAAAAAAATGAAAGGTATTGCAAACAGGTGAGAATGATAACACGCATGCTGGTGAGGATGTGGAGCAACAGGAACTCTCAGTGATGGCTGGAGGGAACGCAAAACGGTAAAGCCACTTTGGAAGACAGTTTGGCAGTTTCTTACCAAACTACATATACTCTCACGACATGATCCAGCAATCATGCTCCTTGATATTTACCTAAATGAGTTCAAAACTTATATTCACCCAAAAATCTGCTCACGAATGTTTATAGCAGCTTTATTCATAATTGCCAAAACTTAGAAGCAACCAAGGTGCCCTTCAATAGGTAAAATAAACTGTGATGCATCCGGACAGTGGAATATTATTCGGTGCTAGAAAGAAATGGACTATCAAGCCAGAGAAAGACATGGAGGAGACTTAAATGCACATTAATAAGTGGAAGAAGCCTATCCGAGAAGGCTGCACACTGTATGATTCCAACTGCAAGATATTCTGGAAAAGGCAAAACTACAGAGACAGTGAAAAGATCAGTGGTTGGAGTGGAAGCGGGAAACGGTGGTGGAGCACACAGGATGTTTAGGGCAGTGAAAATACTCTGTATGATACTATAATGATGGGTACGTGTCATTATACGTTTGACCAAACCCACGGAATGCATACCATCAAGAGTGAACCCTAACGCAGGTTCACCAGTTGTAACAAATGTCGCGCTCTGGTGGGGGATGTTGACAATGGGGAAGGCTGTGCATGTATGGATGCAGGGGGTTTCTGTGAATTCTCTGCACTCTCCTCTTAATTTTGCTATGAACCTGAAACTACTCTAAAAAAATGAAGCCTTTATATAAAAGCAGGCGAGAAAATCAAAACAAAAATAAAATAAAATAAACTGAAACCAGAGGTGAGAGATTAAAAAATGTATGCCTTGAGTGCTGTACCTAAGGCTAAAAATGATTTTAGCTCTGAGCTAAATTTTGCTCAAAATCTGAAAATTTTGCTCTGAGGTTTCCAGCAACCATTGAAGAGATGTTAACATGTCATACAAGATTCACAGTATTCAGGAGATAGAAAGAAAAACATGGTTAATCTTGGTATTAGGATCCAAGAGAAATCTCTGGGCCTCCATAAAAAAATGACATTGGGTAATGGAGTATGTAAAACCCTCAGCAACATCCTGGCAGTAAATACAGCCATGATTTGCATCACTTTATTTCTTTGGGAGTTATTTGCTTGAGGGAAAAAAAAAAGTGTGATAAGGTGAGGATGCCAATTCAAGGCAGATAACATAAAATGGCCCAGACAAATTCCAAGTCCCGTACTGTTCTGACTTACATTGCAGATTGGGTTTGGAGCACAGAGGATAGATGGATGACAAATATGCCTGGTATTTGTCCATTCACAGTGTTTCTCTTGCCCAAGCTTTGGCAAAGTGTTAAGTAATGACAAGTTCTAGATCCTTTCTCCTATGAGAAGCTGAAATGCAGCTATCCTATACAAAAATCTCAGTGGTGAGGACTCTGATACAGACAGATGCTTAAACAGAAGTCATCTTTCTTCCACAAGAAGGAATCCCAAGAAAGACTTGTGACAGGGTCTAAATTGTCACCCAGAACTAATTCTGGCTCTACTTTAACAAACAAACCAATGACCAATCAAGACTCCCAAACTTTCAGCACTAAATATCTGTGGCAATAACTTGACTCCACAAAAATCATAAAGTCAATATAACCAGGCAATTATCTTAGATTATTAAAACACACACACACACACACACACACACACACACAAGTTATTAACAACCAGAACCTGGCAAATAGTAGGCAATGTAAATTTAAGGTGTCCCTCCAAATTAAAAGGTTTAGATGATTAATTCAAAGATAAATGAAAACACTAATTAGTTGTTAAAGCACTTAGGTATATAAGTTGGATAAGTGAAGTGGAGCATCTACAAAATGATGAAATTGTTCTTAGAATACATGATTACCTTTTATTTTTTCCTGGCAATTGTTGAATAGCATAGCTAGTTGTCAATTAAGTCCATTCTATTTCATGACAATAAAGCCATGCCATCTGCATATATAACTATATACATATGCTCTCTTTCTACTTGTTCTAGTAAAGGATCATGCATGAGCTAAATGAAAGTGATCCAGAGTAATTAAGTGAAAAAGAAACAACATCCCTGTTTTACTCTTCTGGAAAAATTACCTGAAATATGAAAGTATTGTTTCTACTGAGCCTGAACTTCAAAAAGAATTCTGTATAAACATTAATAAATATGGTTTATAAGCTCATGGATTCTAGCCTTGAGGTTATTACTGTCTTAGAAAAAGGCTGAAAAAAGTTCACTTTGAGTAACCACATATTATATTTTATTCGAACAAAGTGATAAGGGATATAACTGAAGAGCTACTAGAGAAAGAAAAGATTATGAGGAAGTCAAAAATTACCTTAAACCCACTCTCATATATTTTTGGTGGTTTGGACTGCTAGAGAGGTGAAAGGAAGCATCATAAACCTAGGAGAGGGTTTTATTTAAGGACAGCAGCCTGAATGCGCAGGTAGGTGAGACACCCCTCTTAAGCTTGCCAGATAAACTATAAGATACCAGTTATATTTTAATTTCAGGTAAACAAAATTTTTTCCAATGTGAGAATATCCTCAAGACTGCATGGAATATAATTATACTAAAAAAAAAAAAAATGTTTTTCTGAAATTAAAATGCCCTGTATTGTATTTTTATTTGCTAAATTGGGTAATCCCATCCTCTCTCTCGGGCCCCATCTAAAATTTCAGAAAATAGAATAAAAAGGTATAAATGCACAAATATGAAGACAGTGTGTGTTGGCTGGGAGGTTGATAGAGGCATCCAGGAGAGGAAAAAAGTTAAACAAAACTCTGCTTGAAAAAAGTAGATGAGATAAAGATGGCCAAGCAAATTGTAGTGAGTTTCAGCTTAGAATGTCTGAGAAGGAGCTGTAATGAAGGATGCAGTCAGCCTGCCCGGCAACACCCTGGAAAGGTGTGGACCAAGGAGTATGGAGCGAATTAACCAAGGACCCTGGAAAGTCCTGTACCTCCCAGCACCACTTGCAGAACTGCAGACGGCAAAGCTTTTACATCTCTTGGCAATATAACAAAATAACCGTAACAATACGCAGCTCTTCCTGCAAGAAATAGAAAGACTTGTTTGGCAGAAATAAGGCAGTTATGAGGGAGTGGTTGCCTCAAACTTGGAACTGGTTTCTCAACGTCTCACCCTAAAGCAAGGCCTTCAAGTAGTCATATACTCAGAGATCCAATTCAAGTTTTCTCTCTGGCATGAAGTAAGATCTCAAAAAAGTTAGCTAGAATTATGATGAGAATGAGAATTCTTAATACTAGAGCGGTAAGTCGAGCCTAGTGGAGACAATGCCCTGTGAGTATTTCTAGGTGGTAGCTCAACAAAGAGAAATGGAGAGTGCTCAAACTTGCTTCTCTGGGATAGAAAAACAAGCAGGCATTCAAGATAAAAGTTACAGTGAAAAACGTGTTTGCCTTTGGCTGGAGTAACTTCAGTGCTTTATCTCTTGAGAAATTAAAGTTTGGGGAATGAGCTGGTAGGGGACGGGCAGGGAACTCTAACATGAATATTGCAGCTGTTTTTTATTGTTTCACCACCATGGTAAAGGACTATTGCCTCATAAAAGGGCCAGAGCCCCTTTACCACTTAAGGGAAATTCAGAAGTGAGGTTTTGTAAGATTAAAAGTCTTTATCAAAAATATCTCCATTGGTCAACTGAATCTTTCCATTTAGTGTATCCATTAATCAGCCATGAAAGAAAAGCTCAGAGGGGCTAGTGGCCTTTTACAAACTATTAACAAGAATGCATTATAACTAAACTCAGTCTTTTCCAGCAGTTTTTTGCAGAAATATTTGAAAATAAGACTTTAGTAACTAAATGTATTTAAAGAAAACATGGAAAAGGGAGAGTACAAAGAATGCTTCTATGAACTATTTGCTTTTCCGTCAGGTGAGACTCCTACCTCATTTTTACATGACAGTTCCTTGCTCTGCAGCCTACATGAGGCCTTGCCAGAAGAGGCAGATTTTCCCCTGAGAGACAAATGGCGAATTTCTGGAGAAATGAAAGTGCAAGTGTTATGTAGAATTGTTTACTCCTTTAGAAATTGTTCATGTGAAAAATTATGCTGAGAGTTATAGAATGCCTGTGGAGGCTAGGAAACTGTTGGCCCACAGAGGTGGGCTGTTGCCCTTATTGGAGGAGACAGTCTGAAATATCAAGTGAAAAGTGCACTCCTGAGGTCTCTGAGGGGAAAATTCACTCTGAAAAAAAGAAAAATGGAAATTTCATTCTGAAACATGAAAAAATTGCTGAGTTCCAGAGAGGGGATATTCTAGGTGCTAAATAACCTTTCTTGGCTCTGAGGGGGAAAAAATCATCCATAATTCCTCTTACAAATCTTCCTTACTTTATTAATTGAAGCAACTGTAGGGTATCAGAATTGGCCACCCTAAAATGTGTCTCTTTGGCTTGGTTATTTTTAAGGACAAAAGACTCTGAAAGAAACTTTGATCTTCCCCTTAACTGCCTAAAATCATTTAAGATAGAAGGCCTGTTCCAGGAAGGAGTTAATGCCATAATATAACTATAGTATAATATAAACTAGTGTAGTAGACAAGGAGGAACCTAACAAGAGCCTTTTGATCAAAGTCCTCTCCATCTCTCATTGTCTTTGCAAGGCATGGTCAACATTTGTTTATCAAACATTTGCTTTTCTATCTCCATGTAAATTGCCTTCCTCCCCTTTGAAGTCCCAAACCACTACCCCCAACACCCTCCTTTGCGCTTAACTGAAGATGGTATTTAAGGTAGTGGTTTCTGCCATTTTAGTGAGTTACTCAGTTTTCCTGGGTTTCTCCCACATATACATGTTATTAAACTTTGATATTCTCCTGTTACTCTGTCTCATGTCAATTTAATTATTAGACCGCGCAGAAGAACCTAGAGGGTAGAGGAATAGTTCTTCCTGCCCTACACAACTTAGTTACTGTATACATGAGGTAGTGAAACTTTCTCATCTAGAATAGACCACAGATGAAAGAATTAATAATAATAATAGTAATAAGTAGTATTAGTAGGGATTTTGTTGTTGAAACCAAGCAAGGAGTGTTCTTCTTTGCTACTTTGAAGAAGAATCAGAGGTTTTGTTTGTTAGTTTTTGTTTTTTAATCTATTTTAAATAAAAAGCGCTGCAGAAGCAAAGGTATATTCTGATGAACTTGAAGTATTAGAATGCACATATCAGATTTCTTTTATTTATTATTTTACTATTTAGGGACAAGCTAATCCACTACATTTGGGGGAAGAACAGCAATAATTAAGTGATGGAGCATGTTTTCAAAGATTTACATCTGGTTTGTGAAAGTCATTGAACCAAATCCAGTGTTCAAAGCCAGAGTCCAGGTTTAGGAAAATTTTTTTTGTTAAAGCAGCAACAGGGTATGGGCTAACTTTTCCCTATGGGGAGATGTGTTAATTTAATTTTAAAAGTATTCCAAGTGCTTTATTCCTCTCTTAGAAGCCCTTTGTAGATCCTCCTGTCAAGAGGCGGAATCTATTTCCCTGCCTCAGTTTGACTGTGTGACTTGTTCTGGACAATAGAATGCAGTGAAAATAATGATGCGCCAGGTCCAAGTTAGACTTCAGTGGCCCTATGTGCTTCCTCTCTCTCTCTGTCTCTCTCTCTCTCTCTCTCTCTGTCTCCCTCTCTCTCTCTTTCTGTCTCTGTTTCTCTCTCTCTCTCGGAACTTTGCCCCTGCCATGTGAACAAACCCAGGCTAGCCAGATGACTGAAAGATCATGTGGAAAAGATCCCGGTTATCCTCGCTGAGGCCATCCTAAACCTGTCTGCCACCAGCTGATTCTGAAACATGTGAGAGAATCCAGCGAAGGTCAGCAGAACCAACTATTCCCTATCAATGGCTGACCACAAATGCATGCCTGAGCCCAGCTGAGGCCAGAAGAACCATCCAGCTGACCTGTAGACCCATGAGCAAAGATAAATGCTTTGGGTTTTAACTCATTGAAATTTAGCTGGCTTGGCACACAGCAATAGCTAAACAGATTGAAAGTTTTCCAAAGTATGAAAAATATATAAAAAACCAGCACAAAGCCATCCCTGGGAATCAGGCAGACAAGAGAATAGTTCCGTGACGAAGATGCATCTCTTAAGGGGAACCAAGGGTGTCTACTATCACCCTGGTGATTATGTATTGGAAGATAAAAGAGCAAGTTAAAAGTGTAAGGGTAAACAGATTTAGGGATCAGAGTCGTCTAAGGTATAAGTCTGTGGAAATGGGCAGTAATTCAGCATAAGGAAAGTAAAGAAAAGTGGTTTCCTTGTCTTTTAGCATTAAAACAAAATTCTATATCAATTCCCTCATTTTTATCAAAATGTTTCTATCTTAATCTGCATATGGGGAAGAAAGGTTTATCTTCCGTGACTCTAGCTTTCTTTTTCTAGGGTCTTAAAACATGTTTATCTTTAGTTACTTTGTGTCGTTACACAGGGCCCAGAGTATCCAATGTCTACCTATGAGAAACTACCCATCAGAAAAGAGTAAAAATTAAGGGAACTCATTTACAGTCAGTTACCTCTCTTCCTAGGGACTTACCTCTTAAGGGTAAGCAAAATGAAGCACTAAATGAAATCAATCAGCAAGGAGAGGGAAGACGTATAATTTCCTCTTGAGAAATGGATATACGTAGGCTACAACCCACTTATATTCCATCAAGTCTGGTCTCCCCATGACAGAGAAGGCTCTGAAGGTTACCTCCCGGTGGAGAGGACTCAGGACTTGTTCTGTCAGAGGCTGAAGATGAAGCAACAAACCCTTGAGCCATCATTTGCTCTTTGACCCTTTGAAGGACTTTATTTCCAACAGTATTTCCTAGATCCACCTCAACTCTCCACCTTGAGACTCAGAGAGATTATTCCTCCCAGAACAAAAATATAAGAATCCATGATATGTGACACTGGTAGAGTTCCTGTTGAAAACAAATGGGCCTCCGTCTCCTTTCTAGAAGAACGCCTGTTACCTCTTGGAAATGACTGAATTTTTCTTGCCATCATCGTTCTTCCCAGAAGAACAATAACACAGTTTTAGTTCTCGCATTCATTTCTTAAAGCAATGCTGGATATTATTTATATAACTTAAGACTTGATTACACTTGACATTGAAGTAGTTATTTGTACAGAAACTCATCTTTTTTATTAGTAGCATAAAGTTTGCCTTTTCTCCCCTAAGATGTCTCATCAGCTTGTTACCTTTTCATTATAGCTCTTACTGGATCTGGCTCATTCCCTCATTTACTTGCTTGCTCCTTTCTTCCTTCCTTCCTCGCTCTTCCCTTCCTCCCTTCCTTTCTTCCCTTCTTTCTTTACTTCCTTCCCCCATTTTCTTTTTTTTGCATTGAAAAATCAATGGAACAAAGCTGCTTCCATTTTCCAACAAAGCTTGTGATTATGGACTCACAGGCAAAGATATCTAACACTGAAGAACTGAGCAACTGTCATAGAAATTCTACAATTTTGACAGGAAGGAGTATATTGGTTTCCTATTACTGCTGTAACAAATTATCACAATTTAGTGGCTTAAAGCACACAGATTTATTTCTTATAGTTTTGGAGGTCATAAATCCAAAATTGGGTCTCACAGTGTTAAAATCAAGGTGCCAGCAAGGAGTTTTTAAGGGAGAAGCTGTTTTCTTGCCTTGGTTTCCAGTTTCTAGAGGCCACCTGTGTCCTTTGGCTCAAGGCCTCTTCACTTCATCTTCAAAACCAGTGGCAGAGCATCTTTCTTCTCTGGCTCTGCTTCTCTCTGCTTTGTCATCACATTGACTTTTTTCTGACTCTGATCCTCCTGCCTCCCTCTTAAAAGGACCCTTGTGACTACATTGGGTCCCACCCAGATAATCCAGGATAGTTTCTTTATCACAAGATCCTTAACTTAATCTCATCTGCAAAGTCCCTTCTGACATATAAGGTAACATTCACAAATTCCAGAAATTAGGTTGTGGACCTCTGTAGGGGTCATTATTTTGCTTACTACAGGGGACTAACTAGCAAAATATTTTTTGAATAATTTTTTGAGCATGAACTGTGTATTAGGCAACATTTAAGTGCTTTCCCATATACTATTCAATTTATCCTTATAGAGCTCAGTGATATATGAATTATTTTCCCCTTTTATAGAAAATTAAATAAATGATTATAATTTATTTGGCAGAACTAAAGTTTCTGTAAGAATATCTCTATACTTGTATAAATTTTTCAATTAAAAATTAATCACTCAAATATGACTATTTTAGGTGAATTTTTAAATATATTATTAGATTTCTAATTATTTGACTAGTCATTAACATAATAAGAACATTTTTTTCCTACTAGTGTTTTGACTTGAGTTGACCCATGACTTAATAAACAATACTAAAATAGTCTTGAATATCAACCTCAAATGAATATCTGGCTTGTAAAAAGATTTATGCAAGAGGACATAAATCTAAATAATATTTTTGACTTTCTATGTATAAATTGGTAAAATCTTCTGGAATTTTAGCCTTCAGAAAATGTCAATTCTATAATTAACCTACGGTCAATCTATTGCTCTCTTTTAAGGACAAAGTTATTGTATCAGTAAAGCACATGAAGAAAAGATGTTGTGGAAAAATATTTATTCAGAAACCATTACCTCTTGTGTAAGAGAAACTTATTATAGATCTTAAATATCAAAATAAGTCTTATTTCTTATTTCTTGGATTTCTTGTATATCCAAGATGTAACAGCTAAATTTTCTGAGTATTTTTTCTTTCCTGATCATTGTGTCCAAATTGGGGAGTGAGATGATGAGAGAACTAAGTTAGAGAAACATGATGCTGAAATAGCTTTGCTCATTTTTAAATTCAGGAGTCCCGCTAGGCAGATTTAGGACCCTAAGCTGAAGGTATAGTCGGCCAGTACTGTTCATTTACCAATTCTATTTATATGGAAATGTTAACTCAAGCTATCGTGCCCTCAATCTCTACATCCTGATATTATTTGAAGGGATTGCTAACACACATATTGATGTAAAAGGCCTGAGGATGAGCAGGTTCTGAGAGATGGAGTGGAGGAATAGAGTTGGCTCTAAGAAGTGACATTGTCCTTGGTGTTTGAAGATGGTGATATCTGCCAACTAGGAAGATGCTGCCCAACAGCGTCAAGTCACATGATTTGACAGCAAACCTGAGTCACTTATCTGTCACTGGATTGTACTCTGCTGCTGGGTAATTTCCTGAGAAATGCTTGCTTCCTCTATCTCTAGCCAAGTATATTCTTCCCCTTACAGGAAAAGCTCGGTGTTTCATAGGTCCCATTTAACCTGGCATTAACGTTCTTTATTCTATTTGTTTACTGATTAATACTTTCAGGATAAGTGAAACTCCTTCCCTTCTACAAATTAAGAAGAAACATTTTGGTTTCTCAGATTAAGTGACCAGGGAGTTTAACCCTTGTCCACTATATCACACAGATGACTTACTTATTCTGTCTTAATATTTAATTTAAGTTTTTTGACAGGGAGACTAAAAGGTGACAAGAACAGGTATTCTATGAAGACAATTATAAACTAAGATAACTAAAACACCAGGATTGTATATTTTGTAGTAAGGAGTCTGTTTTAGTTTAGATAAAGATACATTTTCTGGATAATTTTTAGACCATAAAATATTAAAATTTAGGCTCACTAGAGAAGTAAATAAGCACCCTTTCTGATTGCTGTCTCCTATGGGCATCACCAAGCTTGTTGCTCCACAGCGCCACTCTCTGGCCTCTTTCATGTATGCAGTCCTCCACAAGAATTTCTTTGAGAACCTACAATGAACTTAGCACTGTGCTGCGCACAGGGAAGGCACATATGAAAGGATTTACTCCCATCCTTTGAGAAGGACATACAGACCCTTCATATCCATCATAATTTTAAGATATCAAAATAGGCAAATGGCCAGTAAGAAATATAAAGAAAGGGAGGTGGATAAGACAGAGAGTCAGGAAAGAGAAAGAAAGGGGCAGAGGAGATAATGCCCTGAGCTCAAGAGACTCAAGATCTAATTGGTGAGATAAGACATGTATTAAAAAAATTAAATAATAAGTTAAAGCAATATAGAATAAAATAAGGCTGTGTAGAATGACGTATAGTAAGGCTGATAGAAGTTTGGAATAGTGGCCAAGTCAGCAAGGAGGCTGCCTGATTCTGGACACCAAGGCATATTGGATGAATACATACACATTTAAAAATCAAATTTTCAAGTTGTACTGTTTGAAGCTTACTCCCTATTTTCTTTTTCTGCCTCCTATTAAATGCTGTGCCCACTCAACAAATATTCAGCCCAGTCTTTCTTACTTACAGAACTTCCATTTTGTCTAGCAATCCACTATCTTCCACATGACCATGTGCTTCCCTGGGCAGCCACGATAATCTCCTCTCACTTGTCAGTACTCAGTTTAAAAATGAGCACATGAGCAATTCTGGTTGATGAAGACATAGAGAAGAATTCTGGAAGTCTCTGTGAAAGATGTCCTGCCTCCCTCCACCTCCCATAAAAGAAACACTGGATAAAAAATACCCCTCTTCTTCTTGTAGAATTTGTCAGGTTTTCATTTGGAACTGCAGTTGAAATTGCTAGGAGAGCTGCCCTGAAAATAAAGTCGATCCATGAACTATGATAGAGCGTAAAGACAGAAAGAACTTGGAGCCTGGATGAAGTCACCGAGCCACTAAATTCACTCACTTGGGAGCTGTCTTCTTTTGATAGACCTTCCAGTGTGCAGTAATAGATTTTCTTCATCATATAAAATACCTTGAGTTGAGCTTTCTTATTGCATGCATCCAAACACCCAAATTAGTGTATTCCCTAACTCGTTATTTGGCTACTTCATGCTTCATTAATATTTTTATAGGGTGACCTGCTAGGGAAATAAAAATCCATGGAAATCAAGTTAATACATTTAACTATTTATTCAAAGAGTTGATAGACTAGAAGTGTGACACTATTGACCAAAAAGAATTTTAGGGATTATATATGGGCTGCAAATAGGCATAATATATCTCTTTCATTTGTTATTTTAAAAATTAACAAAAACATTTTCAACTGGAATGGTATCAGACAACTTAAATGTGATATTTGGCATTTTCCTTACAAGTTCACTAAATTAGACAAGCATATTTGATTCTAAAATCTTGGAGCATATACATAAAGTTTTCACAATCTGTAAAGAAAAAGAAGACTGAAATTTTTAAAGTGCGTAAATGATGTCACATTATATTTTGATGAGGAGGTATAAGTTTAACCTCAAATTAGAGACATATATCTGTGGCACAGGTTTTTTTCAGTCTTTAAACATTTCAGTGGAAAAGTACTCACATAGTTCAGTTGATGTCATGTAGATCAACTATCTGATAGATATTCAATATCCCTTTATAATTGACTCAGTGTCAAATAGCCATTTCGACAACCAGTTTGGAGTTTGCCTGCATTTTCTAACTCTTGGAGCAGTTTTGTGTGCTGGATGGCACCACCTTCTATAACTTCTTCTTTTTTTTTGTTTTTGTGAGGAAGACCAGCCCTGAGGTAACATCTGATGCCAATCCTCCTCTTTTTTGCTGAGGAAGACTGGCCCTGGGCCAACATCCGTGCCCGTCTTCCTCCACTTTATATGGGACGCCGCCACAGCATGGCTTGACAAGCGGTGCGGCGGTGCGCACCCGGGATCCGAACTGGCGAACCCCGGGCCTCTGCAGCGGAGCGCGCGCACTTAACAGCTTGTGCCACGGGGCCAGCCCTGTCCCATAACTTCTAGGTTTCACTATTCATATTTATTCACACAGCTGTATGTGTATCCTGGACAGAAACTAATTAATAAATGAATCTATTTATAATTTGTCAGCTGTTACTTTTCCATTAGCTGCACTTTTTTCATTTATATTTATTTGGAAAGAGCATGTTTGTCATTTTCCAAAGGAGAAAAGTAAAACCTAGTCTACTAGATCACTCTGTAATGAATTTGTAGAAGAATGCAACAACAAAGCAAAATAAAAACTACCTAAAAGCCGTTCAACTCTCTGAGGCTGCACTGCAATGTGTGCAGTCCCGGTTATTTCCAGAAATGTAATGATAGTTGTGCCTTTTTATTTTGATAGAAAAATCATCAAATTGCTTTTTCCTCCAAAACTGTCAGACAAAATGACATGTGGTATGACCCTTGGGAGATATTATGGAAAAGTTAAGCCAACAAGTTCATTAATTTATGGGGAAAATAGAAAAGAACATGTCCGAGTCACAGAGAGAGTGACTTTTAATTGGAAATTTGCACTCACAGTATAAAAGTTTAGTCTCCCAAGGTTGTTACTTTCTGAGTGGATGGAGAGAAATAGAGTAATTGAGGAAAGAAAAATGTAAATGATTTTCTGTCAGTTTTCTGGCTGTGAATTGAAGTGGATCTGCCCAGTGAATAGAATTGTTAAAATTCAGCAGAGGTACAAAAATACTTCTTATGCTATGATATAAGTGACACACAAATGAATTGAACTGGTAGCTTTTATTCCCTCATCATTTCCCAAGAACACATAATGTTAACATTTTGTTCTTGCCTGCTGTTTGATAAAGTTGTGCTATATCCAACTCCAGCTAAGTTTTTGTCAAAAATTATTTGAATAACTACTTGGATAGCCATTAAATTTTATGTAAATTGGCATCTTTGTAACTCTCAAATGAATGGCTTATTTAGAGATAGCAAAAAAGAAAAAAAAAAAGCAGAATATTTTTATGGTAAAATGTAAAGAATATGAATTTTTTGTAGATATTTCATCATTTCTTGTTTATATATACATATTTTTGTATTTCAACATCTCTAAAATTAGGAAGTATCTCATAAATAATAGTGTGAAATATTATAATTGACAGCTGCTCCTTTACTGTAATATAAAATAATGGTGCAAATTATTATAGCATCTAAGTATAGATGAAATACAGTGACTTTGCTATTATAAATGATGTCTGGTGTAATCAGAATCTCTCTGAATTCAAGTCGCGTGGTCTTTTTATCCATCTATCGAATTCACTTGGACTTAAGAACACGAAATTCTCTTCCTCTGTGTCTTTCCCACTGTCCTCCTTCCAAATTCATCCTCCTTGGCCACCCAGTATTCTCAACATTCTGCTCAAGATAGATTTCACCTGCCACCTCCTCCTAAAAGCTTTCCTTGATTATCTCAGTCAAAAATGTCATCTTCAGTCTGTAAACTATGACTCCTCTATTCTGAATTACAACTAAGGTACCTTTCATATGTTGTCTCATACTGAAAGACTGTGTGTTTTTGTATACCTTTTCATCTAGATTGCAAGGTATTTCATTTCAGAGGTAACGTCTACTATATCCAAATCTTTAATCCTGTGTTGAAGGCTTTCTGTGATCTGATCTCCAAATAATTGTGCAATTTCACCTTTCCCTAGTCCCTTAAGATTTTTGCTGCACTGTTGCCACGGTGAACCAGTTGACGTTCTTTTAACATTCAGAACCTCAATGTCTCCATGATGATGGTTCCTCACGCTGTAATATCCTTTCCCAATTCACTTATCACAATCACCTTTCAAGGTCCTGATCAAAAATTATAGATTAAAAATATCCTTCAAGCCTCTCTGTCAGAATTAATTGTTTCTTCTTCTGTAAACACATGGTTACATTGCACATAACTCTTTACAATATTAATCAGCCGTGTTCTGAGATTTTTTTTCTTTCCTGAAGGATCGCAAGCACTTTTAGGGCACAATTTTCATCTCACATATTATTGTTATTTTCAAAGAATCTTGGGCATAAAAGGTATTGTTCTTTCTATCATGTTTTTGTTTTTTATGTGACCATCAATAAGAAGCCCTATTTTTTATCATATCTGTAAAGTCAAACTGAAAAGTTCTTCTGTGAGATGAAGATATAATGTCTCATGCCTAGTCAAGCATTGTAAAGTATTTGAGTGTCAAAAATCACTTGCTTGATTTTCTGCCAATTGTCAGGATACCGTTGGGATCCATTCTAAATAAAACCTGATACAAAAATTTAATTTAGTGCTTATTCATCTGTTTGTTTAATGATTTTTTCAAGTCATCCATCTAGGATCTAATTCAAACTATCTTAACTCTAATATTTTGTTAGTATGTTAACTCTAATATTTTACAAAAAAAGAATGTGTTTATGGAAGTCAGGATCATCTTCCAAACCCAAAGATGAATCATAATTGGTTAAGAGGAGAACATGAGACCAAATTCTGGCCAACTGCAAGCAAAAAAGTAGTCCACTAGAACTTCCTACTTGATTGAAAATAGGCATGAGTTTCATCTCTGGCATTACCAGTTAAGCTCCTTTCCACTTGCCCTCCCACAGATAGCAATTATTAACTCTGGACAAAATGCCAAAAGCAACTACCTGAAGTCACTGAAGAGTAAATAGAACAGGTAAAATCTGGAGGGGATGGAAACAGAGAAGGAGGAAATGACATTGTTTGAGGTTCCAATTTTAGCATTTTAGCCTACAGGCAAGCCACAGTTAGTACTTCTCAGGGTAGCTAAAACTCTGATAGAAAATTCAGTCTTCCTGGGCTGAAGAACCAGAGGATAGACTTCAGGGAAACCACAGCTGATAGAATGTGAGGGGGAAGTCTAGAGAAAAATAGAGGCGTAGAGAAGCATCAAGCCAATTTCTGAGTATGAACTCTGTTCAGATCTCTGGCTTATACAAGTGTAGCTCATATTCAGAGAAGCCCAGCAGAGAATAAAATAACTGAACTGAAATTTGAGCTGTTGCTGAAAATCCAGTTTGTAGTTGGAGTTCAACCAAGTAAATTGACTACCAAAAGAACAACAACAGTAACAATAACAACAATGAAAACATTTTCTGGAGTAATATAACAAGATCCAGAGGCCCCACAATGTAAGTAACAAATTCACCACACGATCGAAAAGGGTATAATATACAAAGAACCAGTAACATTCAAGGTACTCCAGATGTTAAATTAGTGCACAAGAATGTTTAAAGTAGCTAGTGAAAACAGCTCAATAGGATAAAGTAAAATATGTTTACAACAAATAAAATGATAGTAAATCTTAGCAGAGGAACAGAAAATATAAAAAAGAACCAAGTAAAAATTTTAGAAATAAAATAGTTAATATATTAAGAAAAGTACTTGATTTTATTGTATTAAAAAGAAAAAATCTAAAATTAATGAATTAAGATTGCATCTTCAGAAGATAAAAAACAAAAGTAAGTTCAAAGTAAGTAGAAGATAGAAAAATAATAAAGAACGGGAATAAATGAAATGAAAAACAAATGTAAGAGAAAGTTAACAAAGCCAAAAGTTGGTTCTTTGTAAAGATCTACAAAATTGATAAACCTTTAACTAGACTGATTGTTTTTAAAAGGAAAAAAATAATGGAAATTACCAAAATCATTGTTGAAAGAGGGGTAATTACTACAGATCCTACCAGTGTTAAAAAGATTAGAAGAGAATGTTATAATCAATATTATACCAACAAATTCAGTACCTATAATAGTGGATAAATTCCTTGGAAAATAAAAATGATGAAAACAAAAAGTAAAGATAAAAAAAAATCCCAGTAGCCCTATATCCACTAAATAAATAAAATATTTTAAATCGAAATCTTCCCACAAACAAAACTCCAGACCCAGATGTTCCACTGAATTTTTTCGAACATTAAAGAAAAAAAAAACATTTCCTACACCAATTCTTTCAGAAAGTAAGAGAAAGGCATAAAAAGAATGTTTCTTTACTCCAACACCTCTTCTCTCAGGCTTTGAATGTGCTTTTTGGTGTGAGATCAGCCATCTTGCAAGCAAGAGGAGAAATCCTAGAAAATGTCAGAGAAGCTGTCACTAAATCCTACTTTACTAAACTACAGAATTCTCCCATCATGCAACTGGTTACTCTTGGACTTCTTATTTGAGATATGTTAACAAGTCAGAATTCTTTACGGCAAAATGTTACTTTGAACAGAAACGTATTTATAAAACAATTTTATGAGCCAGCCTGATGGCCTAGTGGTTCAAGTTTGGCGCCCTCACTACTTCCGTGGCCGGGGTGTGCCTCCCACTTGCAGAACCACACCACTCGCCTGTCAGTTGCCATGCTGTGGTGGAGGTTCACATAGAAGAACTAGAAGGACTTACAACTAGAATATGCAACTATGTACTGGGGCTTTGGGGAGAAAAAACAAAAAAAGAAAGATTGGCAACAGATGTAAGCTTAGGGCAAATCCTCTCCTGCAAAAAAAAAAAATAATCCTCTTAGAAAACAAACCCACACATTTCTGTATTGAAAAAAAACCAAAACAACAATTTTATGTTGTTAAATTTTATGTAAATGAAGAAAATTGAGTAAAACAAATGTGCAACTTAATGAATTACTATATGGTGATGGCACTTTTTTTCTTTTAAAGGTTTTGGGAGATTTGTTTATTTATTTTTTTTTTTGTGAGGCAGACCGGCCCTGAGCTAACATCCGATGCCAATCTTCCTCTTTTTGCTGAGGAAGATTGGCCCTGAGCTAACATCCGTGCCCATCTTCCTCTACTTAAATGGGATGCCGTCACAGCATCGCTTGACAAGCGGTGGGTCAGTGCACTCCCGGGATCCGGGCCTTCAAACCCCAGGCCACCAAAGCTGAGCTCGCACACTTAAGCTGCACCATCGGGCTGGCCCCTGGTGATGGCACTTTTAATCATTCATCTCAGGACATAGAATATTGCAAATCATTCCCAAGGACCTCCACATCCCCTCACTCGATTACTGTCCTGATTTTTATGGTTATTACTTCTTTCTTTATTGCTTTTACTTAGTGATATGCCATAGTCAGATACAATAGTCTTGTTTGGCTTTTATTTTTCTTTTATTTATGAGTATTCTTATTGTTATTGTTGCCATTGTTGTCGTTATTGTTATTGTCGAAGTCTCTTTTAATCTCTTTTCTTTATTAAAATTTGTTGATGGCACTGGATCCAAAGACTCTAAATTTTGCTGTTTGCATTCCCATGATGTATTTAAACATGTTCATTTGTTCTCTGCATTGGTTATAAATTGGTTGTTAGATGTAGAGGTCGAATCAGAACAGGGCTCAACATTTTTCAGCAAGAATTTTAAAAACTGTTGTGGCAACTCCTTCTCTTGTTCACATTATAGCTTTTAATGCCCCAAGCTCTTTAGAACTTTCTGACTCTGTGAATCTTCAAGCTTGCACTACTCCAGATCCATTTATAGATTAGGGGTCATGGTTTAAGGACTGAGAAGAGAGTATGAAAGAATGGATGTGGAATTGTAGGAGAATAATTATCTGTGGCCTATATTCATACTTTTGCTTGACTCTAATGGATAGATGCAAAAAGCAAAGCATTAAGTCATTCACACTAGAAGCATTTTTTCCGAAATAGAGTGAAATACTCTATTTCACTATAGCAAATGTGACAAAAATGAGTCCTCAATATTGATCTTCTAATAAAGTACCTTGGAGATATTCTCATTTTACAGCTAAATGAATAAATATCAAATAATTTACTAGATTTTATTTGTATATTCCACATACCAAATTTACAGGAAATATTAATTTAATTAATTGATTTTGATTTACCTAAATAAAAGTTGATATAATTATAGAAAATTATATCATCAGTCATGAAGTTATTTTATCAAAAGGAATATACTTAATATGGGAACCATAATATTAAGAGCTCTTTTCTTTTCTTCTTTCATATTTTAAGTAAAAATATTTAGTCTGGTGAGAAGACACCTTCATAAATTACTGTTTAAAAACCTAGTAGCCTAACAGCATTTTTTATTTTGATTTGGTTTTTAATGTTGGGAAGAAAATGGGACATCTTTCATTTGAAATACATAGAAACAAGTTTAAGATTTTGCTGAAGATCTGTCGTGGTTGCTGGTGATTTACAAGTAAGAATTCTTAACTAATGAATGGTGATTAAGCATTATCTAAGGAAGACTAGAGTTTAAGTCAGTAAGTTTAGCTGTTAGGTAGACATGTTGCTGGTTAAAAACAATCCTGCATACATGTTCATGTATACTTGGTATAGAATAGAATGTCATTTAGCATTGCATGTCCATGAATTAGAACAATAACTTCCCTCTCGTAATTTGTAACAGTCATAAGTTTTTTTGGTGATAGATGAATTGAGGGAAAGCTAGAAATCTCTACGGAAACAAATGGTCTGAAGCACTTTCTGGCATTTTCTGAAAAATTAGGAATAGTGACACAGTCTCCTGATTTAAAAACTTGAGTCAGGCGTGGTTTACTATTTAGTTTTTTTCAAATGATTTTAGCTTAATAAATTGACATTTGTTTAAAGTTATGTGAAGAATTGAAAACTTCAATATTACCACATAAATTTTTGTGGGCAACAATAGAACTGTTAAACGGCCAAGGTCTTTTTAAGATTGGAGTATAATTTGAGAACTTGATTTCTGGAATTATCTGTGGTTCTAGTCATGAGACATCAACTCTAGGGCTTCATTAGAACTACAGCAAGTTGCTCCTAAAACACTGATGTTTTTCTTACCTCGTTTTATTATACCTATTAGGGCTCGGCCACTCTCTCCATTTCCATTCTTCCCACCCATATTGACCAACTACTCACTTTCTATAACTCCTGCATTCATATTCCAAAAGAGGGGTTTACTTGGTTTTAGCAGTTGTCATCCAATGCAGAGTGCCCTACAAAACTTTCATCCTAGGCCACTTCATAGCCCATTGGATGAGGTTGAGTCATTTATCCATTGCTGGTCCAAATGGCTATTGCCTTCGTGGTGAAGCCACGTAAGAGAGAATATGGCGTCTTGGGATAAGAGGCTAGTTGGCTGCTTTTCTTAGCAGATCCTAACCGAATGGCAGCCTTCCAGAACACAGCTAAATTATCTATCAGTATAGGCAGTTTTTCATCCAGTTGAGAGAGCCTAGCTTACTTAAAATCAAGATTAATAGCCATTAAAACTTAAATCGGAAAAAAATACTATGGGTATGCGCATCAAAATATGTTTACTAAAATTTTTATCCAAATAGTAACCTTCTTTTAAAAAAGCATGTGAGTGGTAGAAATCAGTGATTTGTTACTATTTATGGATGCTTTATTAATTGTATAACGTGTAACAACAAAAATAACTACCATTTATATAACAAAGATATTATTATTCAACTTTCTATTACCGGGACCACAAAAAGAACTCAATAAGTGCTTGTTAAATAAATAACAAATAAATGAATGGATAAATAATGATTATGGATTTTCCTCTTTTATTATCTTATTTGATCATCCTAATAATCATTCATTTATTCAATGAATATTCATAGAGTATCTGTTATGTGCCAGGCACATTGCAGTAGATATTATTACTGCTGATTTGTTGTTGTGACTGTTGTTATTATTATTATCTACAAGAAAACTAGGAATCAGAGAAATCTGAAAGTACATAAGTGGCAAAGCTGGAATTTTATTACACAAACTTGGAATCAAATTCCACAATTTAAAACTGTCTCTCTCTAGTGTGATGGCACATTACTGCCTTTTTATGCCCCAAGGACTTACACATACTCATCTTTCTAAGACAGTACCTTTCTCCTACATACTTGGCCATCTTGCCTGGTTAATTACTACTCATCATTCAGATTTCAACTCAGAAGACATTTTGGGAAAGTCTTCTCTGCTCCTCAAACTAATTCACGTTCCCATGAAGTACACTTTCATTACAGCCTGAAACTCTCCTTCATAGCACTTGTCATAAATGTTATTAACTAATTCATTAAATACTTTTTAATTTTTTTCCAGCTCTCTTAATATAATGTAGGCTTTATAAAGACAAAGTCTATGTCTGCCTTATTTACTGCTAATCTATAATCCTAGCACAATGTCTGGGAAATACTAAATACTCAATGAATAGGTATTCATTAGATGAATAAATGTGCTAGAAAGATCATAAATTTTGACGTCAATTAAGTTCAAAAGCGATCTTAAGCAAATCACCCAACTCATCTGGGCCTTGTTTTCTTCACTTGTAAATGGAAATAGTGAAATCTCCTTTATTATGAGAAAAATTTCTAGCTGAATTCCTGATACAGGATTAGTATGCAGTGAATACTTCATTTCCTATAATACAAAATGTGAGAAGTTTAGCCTGTTGGTTATGACAACCAACGTGCAAGAAAACATCACCATTTACTTGATCTAAGCTATGAAATCGTAGACATGAAGCCTAGAAAAGAATAACCCAGGTTGAAAAACTCAAATATACGACATAACATTAAACATCTGGATTATTCTTGTTTCACAGAAGGTTTTACATAACGTTGTACTGAGCCTTGAAATTGAAATAAGGAGTTATAACACTGAAGATAAATAATAAGGTTTAATAACATGAAAGAATCCTCCAATCCACACCCAAGTGAAGCTCTTCTAATAGAAACTGAAATAAAACTCTCTTAAGCTTCTAGAAACCAGAAAATGCCTTGAAAGGCAACCACGATTATTGTATATATGTGTGTGGGGGGGGCGGATGCCGTTTAGAGAATGTATATTAGTAGTGTTTGTCAAAATTAAAGTGCACAAAAAGAACCTGAGGATTTCTTTAAAAAACAGATTTTGATCCAATAGGTCTTGATTTGGCCTGAGATTCTGCATCTCGAACAAGCTCCCAGGTGACCTCACTGTGGCTGGTGCATAGGTTACACTCAGAACATTGCCGTATTAACGAATGAGCAGCCTAGGGAAAATAAAATTCCACCTACTTTCATTACAGTGTGAATGGAAACTAGGTGGAGATGAGAAAGAGTTAGGTCCCCAAATTTATGTTGACCCTTATCTTGTGACAAATGATTTTGAGACTGCCTTATCCAACGTTATTGCAAAAGAAATCAAAAGTATATTCAGCTTTTCAAATTATCTTCCTTGTCCTTGAGGTTGAATGTAACATTAGTTCAAATTTAAAAGTACTGTAAATTCAATTCAGTCCCTTTCAACAAACACTTGTTCATGGATACTATATGTACAGGATTATGCTTAGTGTTTGGGGGTTGGCCCAGATAAATTATACATGGTCCCTGACCTCTTATACTTCATGGGAGAAGACACTCATAGACAGCTTAGTCTCAATGAAGACTGCAATAAATATGAAATTAGAGAGATAAACAAATTACCATATTATTATGGGAAAGAGAAATCTGTTTCCCCTTAGGACAGCTGGGATAAAGCATCTTGGGAGAAATGGAATTTGAATTGGTCTTCAAAGGACAGGTAGGCATATGAAAAAGCCCTTCTGGATGAAAGGCTTAGAATTGAGAGAACACAGGGTTTATTCCACAAAGAGTAGGTGAAGAGTAGGCCTCCCGTGAAGGTTGGAGACAGAGGAACTGAATTAACAGACAAGGCTGGAATGAAAGAGAAGCCACATGTCGGTTGGTTTGATTACAAGACTGAGAAAGCCAAACATCTTTCTGTAGAGAAATATGTATGTGCATTGACACGATTGAAGGAGAACTGTGCCAATATTATGAAGGATCGTTGAAGAGACTAGGTTGGTGATCGGCAGGATTATTTAGAGAACCACATTGGCCCCAAGGAGGGAGAAAGATGACAAGGTAAAAAGAAAGACCTCAGATGAAATTAGACTTTGTATAATTTGGCAGGAGTTACTTTTGCACTTTTTTTTTATTTTGGAAATAGACATAATGAAATATCAGGAATTAGCTGTAAGAAGAAGCGAGTTTTCAGATCATAGTGAGGCCAGCTCATTATAGAGCTTCCTGGGTCCTGAGTAGAGCATTGCAGTTACTATCTCCCAGGAGTGAAGGATGGGACTTGGACCTAAGCATATTAGAACTTTCAGAGGCCAGGGCCTAATACCAGTGGGGGTTCCTTCCTTTCTCCAGACCCACTTATTTTACACTCCGAATAGATAGTTAAGCAGAAAAGTAATTCAGGAAAAGCCTGCTTGAGTAATACTTGGTTCATTTTCTTGCTGTATGCAAGAACAAAAAAAGCCACACAACGTTTTCAGTGGGATTGTGTTTGTTCATTAGAAAGAGAACAAAAAGTCTTCAAACATGTTCTAGCCACAAGGAATAATAACTTATTCCTGGGTTATTAGTGTCATTTTTAGGTCCTGCTGTGCTCAAAATATAAATGAGGCTTTTTTTATTAGGGAGGAAAGGAGTGTGTTTTGTTTTGTCTTAGCATTTTTTTGCATTAGGGGAATACTACTTTATCTTCTAAAACACATGATTTTATAGTATAAAACAGAAGAAAATAGGACAGTTTACAGATCTGGAAGCCATAGCGTCCTCTCCTGAGCCTTCCTAAGCCTTGAGCTCCCTGCCCTGAGCTTTCTCAAAGTTACTTTACTCTTGTATACTTAAAGCAATAGATTTTTTCTCTTCAATGTTCTTCACTGTGGCCTTTGCTGAGGAAGATTCACCCTGAGCTAACATCTGTTGCCAATCTTCCTCTTTTTGCTTGAGAAAGTTTCATCCTGAGCTAACATGAGCTAACGTCTGTACCAATTGTCTTCTATTTTGAATGTGAGCAGCTGCCACAGCATGGCCCCCAATGAGTCGCGTAGGTCCATGCCTGGGAACCGAACGCAGGCTGCCGAAGCAGAGCACACCGAACTTAATCACTAGGCCACAAGGCTGGCCCTCAAAGAATCTTTTTATCAGAAATTATACTGGCCTTGTAGAATTATTTTGGGGAATAAATTAGGTGGTCTATGTCAAGTTCCTCATGCATGGTAAATGTTGTATTAATATTAATTTCATAAATATTAACTATATTTAATTGTATAAATATTAACTTCCTCCTCTCCTTTTTCAAAACATGGAGAGGTAAGCTTGGAGCTTCACACATTCCTAAATACCTTGATTAACACTGTGGTTAATCCCTCTAGAAAAACTAAGGCTAATATAAAGAATGATCTATTGCTTAGTTCATTAGATGTCTGGTGTAGATAACACCCTCATGTTCTGATCACCCAGTTCTATCTTACTGCACAGTAGTTAGATTTTTGCAGGAGGAACTGAATGTTGAAATGAGAATTAGCTTCCAACTAGCTAACTAGTGAAGTACAAAAAATTATTGAGCTGGACTGGGTTCTCTCATTTTACCAATTCTCTCATTTTACAAATGAAAAAACAACCCCCAAAATGTATAATTCTACATAAGAAGGTATGGAAAATATCATATTAAGCTTGTAAGTATTTAGAGAGAGCATATAAATTAAATATATTAATGATTAATTTCTTTGAAATACGGTCAATTTAACATCTTTCTCTTTTTTAACAGTTGAATGTAATTCCACAATTTTATGATTATTCTCGTGGAAAATGGCTATTCTTTATACTACATTTAAAAATATAGAAAGACAATAAAAGAAAAGGAAATTTTTTAGAGTCCTATAGCTACAAAGTCTGTTCAAGGGTGATTCAGATATTAAGTCTTTAGGTATTTAGCAATGACATTTCATGAGCCATGTTTTTTAATAACAAAGTTGAATATGACTTTAAAATCATTTTTACTCTCATTTCCATGCAATACTTTGGCTTCTAAAAAACGCAAGAGAAGGAGGCTCATCAATTCAGTGGCGTGGTTTGCTGACTACTCTTCCTTTCTCGAACGATGGAATCCATACTAAAATGACGATTCTAAATGTCAGCATTTTTGCCTGTTTTATAACTTGGGATAGAATTTTACTTCTCGGATATTTTAGATAAATATTTGAAATAAATTACTGAACAGTGACAGACTGTTTGGAAGTTGTGATCTACACTATTTTTGCTCAAATGATATTTTCACGTAAAACACATTTTGTGTTCACATACTGGCTTTCTTTCACAGTTTGACTGGGCTCCTTTCAATTTTAATATGTGACAAAAAAAGTACCACATGAAGTGACTGCACTTACTTTATAAGTTAACCCCTCATAGAAACAGACCGTTTGGTATGGTCAGGAAGGAATTACCTAAATAACTGTGACTTAGGTCAGTGAAACTTAATTTTATAGGTTTATAATTTTTCTTTTTGCCCTGATGCTCTTGTGAGATTTAATTTGTTCAGTAGAAAGAACATGGTGCGCTCTAAGGAAACTCTAGCCAGCTGGGTGTTGGGAGAGGGGCCATCTGCTCAAATAAGCTCCATTTTTAAACTTCAAAATGTTGTAACTGTCACTTGTTTCTTGTCTTACATAATATTGATGGAAAAATTATATAAATCCTGACATTTTTCCCTTGCTAATTAGTGGATGAGCTCTCTTTCATTCATAATGTGGCCCCAGCCAAATGGAAAATAAGGAAATATATCTTAGTACCAGTTGAGACAGTTTTAATTACAAGTAATAAGAAAATCAAAAAGGAAATTTACTAAATTCCAAAGCAAGAAGTTAGGAGACACTATGACTCTGGGGTTAGTTATTTCAGTGGCTTCACACATCGTCAAGGATCAAGGTTCTCACTGCATTTTAAGCTCTGCCATTCTCTCCCTGATGACTTTATTTCAGTCTAGTTTATCCCATAGTTAGAAAGTGGCAACAGTTCAAGATGCCACAAGTACACGTGTCAAAATTTAAAGGAAGAAGAGGGTTACCTCTTCCAATGTGTCTTTCTACGAGTGAGGAGACCTTTCTCAGAAAACCTCAAGTCCTTTAAATCTCACTGGGCCGGAGCTGAATCTTATACCAATCACTGTCTTGTGAAAGAGACATTCATAATTAGGTTGACCAACAATCCACAATGTGTGGTCTACGGGCTCCTGGTTCTTCCCAAAATCCTTCCAGGGTATTGGAAAAGTCAAAACTAGTATCAAAATAATACTGTGGTATTACTTGTCTTTTTTGCTTTGTTGAGATTTTCACTAATACTGCAAAGGCAATGGAGGGTAAAACATTTGGTGTTTTGGCACCAGTCAAGCAATGGCACAAAATTGTACTAGCAGTCACTGTCTTCTTCACCACCACATATTCATAAAAATCTCAAATTAAGTAAGTTCAGAGCTTATTTCACTTAAGAATGTCTTTGAGAGCCAGCTCTGATGGTCCAGTGGTTAAAGTTTGGCACTCTCGCCACCTTGGCAGCCCGGGTTCGCTTCCTAGTGGTGGAACCACACTACTGGTCTGTCAGTTGCCATGCTGTGGCAGTGGTTCACATAGAAGAACGAGTGGGACTTACAACTAGGATATACAACCATGCACTGGGGCTTTGGGGAGAAAAACAAAAAAAGAGGAAGACTGGCAACAGATGTTAGCTCAGGGTGAATCTTTCCATGCAAAATAAATAATAAATAAATAAAGTCTTTGAGAAAGCAATACAAATTATTAACATTAAATTTTAACTCTTGAGGATATGTCTTTTACTTTTGTGTGACAAAATGGAAAGTATACTTGAAGCACTTCCATTGCTTTAACCAATGTATGATGGTTCTGTTCAGGAAAAGTTCTTATGCAGTTGTCTGAGTTATGAGCTGAATCATCCACTGTTTCCATAGACCACCATTATTCTCTGAATGAAATATGACGGGCAAACAGTGGTTATTCAGACTTGGGCATTGGCAGACATTATCTCAAAAAAGGACAAAGTGAGTCTGGGGCTTAAGGAAAACAACTGACACTATTTGTTGCCAATGATAAAATATGAGCTTCCAAGCAAAACTGAAATTTGGGAAAGCTTTTTTCTGTCACCATGAGCTGGACAGCTTCCTAATACTTAAAGACTTGTCTGACGAGGTGGATGATAATATTAATGAATGTGATTTATTGATATTGTAAAATAAAGTGTGCCAAAATTTGGAAGATCTGTGTAACTCACTCAACCAATATTTTCTAAATGACCAATGCACATTGTTATAAAACTATGCACAGATAAAGGATCCATGTTAGCGCAATATAGATCAAGGGATTTTAATTTAGCCAAAAACAAAAGGTTCATCAATACGTTTTCAAATTCCAAAGCACTACTGTTAGGAAATGACTACTTGTTAAGTTTTGGTGTTTAGGCAAAGAAGAATATCCATAATTATATGAAATGGCTATTAAAATACTCTTCTTATTCCAACAATCTAACTGTATAAGTCACAGTTTTTGCATATTCTTCAACCAAAATAACATAATACAACAAATTGAATGCAAGGCAGATATGAGAATCTAGCTATCTTCCATTATGGAAGATATTAAAGAGACTTGCAAAAACATAAAACAATGCTACTTTTTAAATTCATTGGTGTTTTTTGAAAATATATCAATTTTTCATAAAATGTTTTATTTATGTTAATATAATGGTCTTATTTTTGTACTTTTAATAAGCATTTAATGAATATATTGAATGAGTATTTTCAACAATTCTCAGTTTTCATTTCTATTTTGTTAAATTTTGATAGATATAACCCAAAATCTCTTTGGGGTCCTCAATGTTTGTGAGTATAAAGGGGTCCTGAGACAAACAGTTTGATAATCTATGGCTTAACCCTTTGGGTCTAGAGAGAGAACAGCCCCTTTTGAGGTCATGAGTACCTGGAGGAGGATGGAATTGAACCTTAGGCCCTGTTAGAAAGTAGAAGGTGGGAGATTAGATGTTGGGAAGGCAGTCAACAGTGTTTGCTAAAATCCTTTATAGGATCACAGCTTTTCTTCTGCAGTGTCTCGAATTATTAATGAAATCAGTGGTTTTTAAACTGTGCTTTTTGGCATTTTTTCAAATGGAAGATGTTGTTGGCAGATAGGAATCAGAAAGGGTTTCAGGCCCTACTTCTCCAATTAGAACCACCACAGGAGTATCTCTTTTACATATTGGGCTTCCTTTTAGGATTTCATTTAAGAAATAGTTCTGAGGAAGAAAAATGTTTGCGTGCCACTGATTTAACATTTCTATTGTGAAATGTAAACTTTTGATATCTAAGCTCACAAACTAGGTTTGAAACTTCTTGAAGATCAGATTACAGTGTTATTCTCCATTTTATGCCAAACATCAGAGCACAGTGCTTTATACTGAATGACTACAGTGCTGGTTAAGTTTAAATAAATTGTTCAAATGGCCGTTTCCCCTGTTTATGCAGCTCATAGCCACAAAGCAAAGAGTTGTATCTTGGAGATAATTGTGTCCCAGAGATGAGAAAGATTGCCATCTGATCTGTATGTATTTGAGGGTCAGGTGTTTTACAATTGGTGGTAGTGAGTCTCAGTGTTTTAGGGGAGTATTTCTAGGATGCTAATAACACTATTTAATTTAGGAAAGCACTTAATCTTCAAAGACATTTGCAAAAGCAGTAGTAATTGATCTCCACAACAAGTCTTTGAAATGGGAAGTTATCTGTATTCCTATTCTCCAACGAGACTACTGACACTGTCCAAAGACCAGTAGAAAGGGCTAAATGTCACAATGACTTTAAAATTCTTTTCAGGGTGTTCTTAGGGGAGACAACTATAATGCTAGGGCAGGCATGCATTACAGGAGAAAAAAATGCCCACGCTAAATACAGTGGGCAGGAATAGTGCGTTAGTTCAGACAACAAGGACCAATAATACACGATATCGAATCATTCACTTCTGTGTTAAATTATTTTGTTGATGACTTGATAGGACTTAGAGCTTTATCAAAACATCATTCTGAGTCTGTCCTCCATCCCCCCCCCCCATTTTTGCCACTACAGGTAACATCTAACCAGGTAATGAGATATTTAACTCTTTGCTATAAAATGCATAGGTTCACTATTATTATTTTCCCAGTACTCATTTCCAAAAGGCAAATGGCGTTTATTCAGGTTGTTGAGCCATGATATGGGTGCTACGGAAGGAATATAAGTTATTTTCCTAAATTATAACTATCCCTCAGGGCAGGGACAACCTTTAGGCATGCCTCAGTGCCTAGCATCTTCACGTAGTTTGTTCTTTTGATGCCTAGCATGTAAATACCCCTTACTATGGACAGGCACTGTTCAAGGCACAGATATTACCTCATTTGATTCTCACAACAGCCTAATCCAACCTACCACTTATTTGCATTTTACAAAAGAGGAAGCTGAGACTAAAAAGTAAACTTGTTCCAGGTCACACAGCTAGGGAGGAGCAGAGCTGGGATTCAAAGCCAGGCATTCTGGCTCCAAAGTCTGCACTACTCACCTCTAACCTAAAGCCTTAGATTAAGTTTGGAATGAGAAGCATTACCTGGGATAGCAAAAGGAAAATATGGTTTTGTTTTTTGCTTGTTTGTTATTCTATGTAGCTTTCGCTGAATGAATGAAAGTTCTTTTTCTGCTTTTATCTCAGATCGAAAAACCATGAGCGTCATCCACTGGATGAGCATCTAGCCAGTGGGATCCATTTCTGTGTTCCAAGACATCCTTAATTCATACCGAGATTTGCAAAAAATTATTAATCAATATGCATATTAGCATTCAAATATCTCTATGTACCAAGCCTTTCTTTACTGATTTGCTTAGAGGATTGATGTCCTGTTGTACTCTCTTAAATGTCTGCAGATTCACTTGTTGATGTCAGAGTGGCACACTTTTGAATGTCCTGCTTTGTCGTTGTGACCGCTCTCTGCCACACTGATTTATTTATCATGCTTCAGCAATGTGGAGATGCATGACTTGAGTAGTGTGGGGAGGGTGTTTAAGATATTCAGCAACCACATGATTTCCATGAAACATCTCTACCATCACTATCACCACCACAAATAAGTTGAGACAGCTCATAGGATATTTCTCTTTAATCATTTTATGTCCAAATTTATGTAGTTACACCAGCATGTTTACAATTTCTAAAGATTTTAGCATTACCGTTATAGGAATGACAGCATGGAGTGCCAAAAATAACACACATGGACAATTTGCAAAATTTCAAAAATACTGAATTAGATTTCATATCATCCCGGCTCGCCAATATTTTGAAGCTTGCATGGACCTCAGGTCACAAGCATAAGATTGCTGTTAGACAGTCCTGTGTTCATATTCCAATTCTCCTGTTCCTTAGCTTTATGACCTTATGCAATTGACTTAATATTCCTTCCTCTTCATTCCTTAACTGTACAATGAAGATAATATTACTCACCTCTCAAAATGACGTGAGGATTTATTGAGAACCTGAACATAAAGTATCTGGAATACACTGGGTCCAATTCACGCTACTTTATTTTTGAATTAAGAGTTTAAGCTTATCAAAGACAGTTTCCCCTTCTGATAGTTCATAGAGTCTCTTCTCCATTAAGACCTTGTTTTACAATGCTTAATCTCAAAGGCATGGAGGAGGATAGATCTGAATTAACCAAAGTCTCTCCTACTCATGTTTTTCAAGAGTTAATTGATGCCGTTATAATTATAGACAGATCAGCTACCATCTTATTTGCCAACTCACCACTGCAGAAAATCTCATCTTATTCAGACCTCAATCCTAGCTCTGTATCAGTCTTCTGGGAAATGTTTAAAAGATACAGATTCATCAAGATGTACTCATGTGGACCATGTAGCACAGGGCCTAGGAATCTGTATTTTTATTTATTCCTCAGTCATAATGGTATAGCCAGGCCTTCTCCAGTCCTCTGACTCCCTTTTGAAACTCTTTGCCTTGGATCTTTGCTACTCAGCGTTGCCCATGGACCAACAGCACCAGCAGCACCCAGGAGCTTATCAGAAATTAGAATCTCAGGGCTCCCCACCCCAGACCAACTCAATCAGAACTCGCATTTTAACAAGATCCTCAGGGATTTGTGCACATGAAAGTCTGAGAGCACTGACTTTGCCTTTGTTCTCATTTGTCCCTCCACTACCCTCAGCCTATGCCTTTCTTTTGAGTCACTACTTCTAAGAAGTACTAGGCCAGTCACCTCAGAAAATTTGCCAAATCTTGGCAAAAAAGTCTTGGTTCTATAGATTTTTTTTTAAAGCATCTTTTTTTTTTGAGGAAGATTGGCCCTGAGCTAACATCTGCTGCCAATCTTCCTCCTTTTTTCTCCCCAAAGCCCCAGTAGATAGTTGTATGTCATAGTTGTTCATCCTATTAGTTGCTCTATGTGGGATGCCGGCTCAACATGGCTTGATGGGCGGTGTGTAGGTCCGTGCCCAAGATCCAAACTGGAGAACCCTAGGCCACAAAAGCAGAGAACGTGAACTTAACCACTATGCCACCTGGCTGGTCCCCAGGTTTTTATTTTTATCTATCACTTTATCTATCTATCTATCTATCTATCTATCTATCTATCTATCTATCTATCTATTTCCCTATCTATCTATCTATCTATTTGTCTATCTATCTATCTACCTGTTGGTGTGGGGCCTTATATTATAGGGCCTTCCTCCAAGTATAGGATATTACTCTTGTGGATTTGCCTATGTTGCTTTTCACTCCTTCATGGGTGAGCCTTTTAATACTTTAATGCTTACCATTCTGGAGGAAGAATTTGTTGATGTTCCTTTGGGGGCTAATATTCTAGTACAACAGAGCAGAGGTTGATGAGAAGGATGTATTTTGATAGCTTAGAGAGCTGAATGAGGCAGCAATAAAAATGATATTTCAAAACAGTTAAGCTGTCACCTTAAGAAACTCTAAACGGTGTTCCAAGAAGAAAGCACTATATGAAAGTAATTCAATATTGAATGCATATGTCTGTAATTTGATTTGCAGCAAGGAGAGAAGGAAATGTTATGGAAAGATTGCTTACCTACACTTTATAATTATTGCTAGTACCTTGGTATTGACTATATTTGAGTCTTCAGTGAGTGAAGGATTTGCCTGTATCTATGGTCTAATTTCTGTAGTTTTCCAAGACTTTCTGGAGTTCTCATGTAAGTGTATATAAAAGATCTAAACCAACTGTAATATTAAAAAACAAAATTCCTCAAGCTCTCACATATGTATCTATCTTGATTAAACTGGAACAGTTTGTATACACCACATCCTCTAAGCTGGCAGGTTTCTAATCTGGAGGTATTCATTCTTTCAAGCACAGAGCAATAATTTTTTTTTCAGCTGTGAACTTTGTGTTGATGAAGAAGAGGGTAGGTACTTAACTATGCGATAATTAAATCCGTGGTATGCATTCTTCTTAATGAAAAGCCATGCCTAGAGGACTGGAAAGCAAGTGTCTACATTTGTTTTGTAAGAGGGGTTGCCTTCCAGTACCTTTTGTAATCACAGACAGCGAAGTACATATCTAAATTGAAATCGCCTCACATTTTCCATTCCGCACACCACTTTCCTACAACCTCCTAAACTGTTCTTATTAAATTTGTCCTTGAGGGGAATGGTTTCCTGTAAACATAAACAACTGAGAAATTAAATGGAGGGACAGGGTTTAGTTAATTATGCATGGCTAAATTGTACTTTATTCATCTGGAAATAGAATATGCATATGTTTGCATTCAAAATGATGGAAGATACTTTAGATCTCTAAGATTAGCAAACACTTGAATGTAGTTTCTTCTATTTGAAAAGAAAGAAATCAGCTTGTGTTTGACAGGTGTCATGTTTTGAATTTGAATGAGAGATAGTTGGATGTGGTGGTTGACTCCCTACGAAGGAAGACCTGTGCCAGTGTCTGTAAAGATTTGTCATTTCAGATTGTGATGAGTTATCTAAAACTGATAACCTTCAACACTCAAATTAACTTTATTTCCCCATAGCTTATTCGCACTGCCCTCACACCCCTCCCCATTAATTTTGCTCTTATAGAGCAACACTGACATCAAATGGTGAGTAAACTTTGTCTCAAAGACCAATTTCCTCTCTCTTACATTATACTGGACCTTGAAGGTGTACAGATAATATTAAAACCCCACTTATCATTGAGTGGCATCCACACATTTGTTTGAGGGAAGGATATAGGGCATTAAAAAGAAAAATATATATAGTCATGGAAGAGCAGTGTTTTCACTAAATTCTACTTATTTGAGACACATACATGCACATGCACTGACCCAGACGTCCTTGAGGGTATTTTGCCCTCTCACTGATTAATTTCAGAAATTGTTAATGTATTAAAAATTGTCTCCAAACATACAGAGATTTGAAAATATGCTTCTGATTGCCATCCTGTTCCACGCATTTGTCAAATTAACCGAGTGCACACTATAAAGTGATTCAGGGTGATGCAGCACCCTAAATGGGATGGATGCCATTTGTGTTTCACACAGCTGGAAACACAATATCTGCATTCTTCATAACTGGCTTTTGAGTTTGGCTTAATGCACAGACTTTGCCAACCTGCAATTGCAGGGTGATCAGCTACCAAGGAGACCATTTTGGTTCTCTCTACCTCTCCAGATGCTGCTCAGAAAACTCAAATGGGAAGCACATATAACTAACAAATAACAGATGTGAAAAAGATTTTTAGGATTCTAAGTAACTAAATGTGTGGTAAAGAAAATATGAACTCTTCTATCACTTTTTTCCTATATTTTAATGAAAATATGTCAAAATTATTCATGAGGCAATTGTGTTCCTTATTTTTTTCCTGTTTAGAAATTGATACAAAGACATTTAAGTTATAAAAGTATCAGTTCCATTGCCCCAAAGGGGATATTGAGTTTTTTTAAAAAATTAACAAAGATTAAATGTCCAAAGGCAATCTATCAAATTATAGTGATTTCTCACTCACTCAGGTATGGATAATTTTCATCTTTCACTAATTGTCTCTATTGGAAAAGGAATTCTCTTTATTAAAATAATAGCTGATTATTTGAGAGCTACCAAGGGTAGCACAGTCATGCGTCGCTTAATGATGGGGATACAATGAGTCATTAGGCAATTTCGTCATTGTGCGAACATCATAGAGTGTACTTACACAAACCTAGCTGGTATAGCCTACTAGTTACCTAGGCTGCATGGTACCAATCTTATGGGACCACCATAGTATATGTGGTCCTTCATTGACTGAAACGTCATTATAGGCCGCATGACTGTAATTAAAAGAATTATTTTAGAAAGCCACTATCCAATGGCTATGGACCAAGATAAAAGCACGAAATAAAATTAAAAAAAAAACAATATCTAATAAACAAAATCTAAAAATTGCATTTGCTTTGCATTTTTATCACGCTGAGATTATGATATTTCCATTCTGCCCCCTGGTGGTTACAGGGTTGTCAAACAATTGTTGATTCTACAGTTATCAGAACTGATTCAAAATTCAGGAAAAGTGACTACCATCATGGCATATGGTACTTTGGGTTAAATATGAAACTATGGGAGTAATTCTGTGCTTTGACACCCATAGTGCCCTTATCTTCTGCAATACTCCCTCAAAAGAGGCATCATTCCTCTAATAATCAATCCTGGTTATCTTTACCTTAGGCAATGTCCTTTTCTAAAGACGTTTCTAGTGTTTCTTGATCTCTTACCAGGCAGATCAGGAAAATTTCCACAAAGTCAAAATAATACACAAAGTTTCCGGAATGGCTGAATAATATGTCCTTCGTCCCCTCACTATTCATCTTGCCACCTCTCTTCTCCTCACACCAGTCTCACCTTATAGAAAAAGAAACTTTAATTGTCTTTGGATGGATGAAGGTTTGCTCGTATACTTTCCAGTAGTAGCAATATGCTGTGATTTAAAAAATAATAATAATGATGAGTTCCTTTATTGATGTTTCTGCCAGCCTAATGCTAGCAAAGCAAATATTTTCTTAACATCTTCTCTACCTGTTATTCTGACAAAACTCAGGTACTGTTTTTTATAATCTCTTTATCTGTAATCATCTCAGACACTTACTCGAACTTATTTTTTCAGCTTTACTTCAAAAAAAAAAAGAAAAAATCCTTTACCTGTTCTATTCAGTCTGGAAATAATCAAATATCACTGATATTGATCAATGTAGAACATATAAGGTTTTGCATGTGCCTTGCCTTCTTTTCAGGAGTCGTGTCTCTTAGCTATCCAAAGCTTTCCCAGGGAAAGCAAATAAAACTGTCATGGATAAAATATTGGAGTATCTCAGTCTCTTCTTTTTTATTTTCTTATTTCTAGAACATATCAATCTTCATCTTTCCTAAAACTTAATTATAGGAGCATGTATCCTCTTGTTTTTCGTAGAGGACTTTGGGATAAATCTATCCTACAGTCCAACACGGTAAATAAGTGAGAAGATAGAAAACCAGGAAAAGAAAGCCATTTGAGTGCCCTCTCATGGAATAAAACAGCGCTGCAGCTATTGAAACTGGACAGCAACTTTTCGTATTTCTAGGAAGAAATAAGTATCATATAGAAAAACAAATTAAGAACATTGAGACAGAAGAAAAAGGGACAACAAGGAATATGGAGAGCAGTTCTTCTAGGCAACTGTTGAAAAATAACAAAAATATTTACAACTTCTATAATGGACAATTTAAAGAATAAAGTGCAAAAGAGCATCCTGTTTTACAATAAAAAACTAGAATCCACATTATGTCTACTTTTTTTCAAGATTCTGATGCCACATAAGCCTTTGGCTATTTGTTTAAAAATTAGTTTACCCTTGATTTACTTGTGTCAATAATAATGTGCCTGGGGAATATCTTCTTTTGTAAGTTAGTGCTTATGGCCATTGCTAATGAAACGAAAAATAATAAACTGTCCCTGCAGTATAAAATGTAGAGCAAATATCTGAAATGTACGTTACATAAAAAAAAAAAATGTAACTGCTAATGAAGACAAAAATGTGAGTTTAAAAGACAAGTGAGTGTTTGTCTTACTCCCAATAAGATTATGCCACTGATGGGTATTAGAAGAAAGGTAAGGTTGGTTGGTGTGAGTTCAATGGACAATGGAAAAAGTTTTCCTGGCTGTCACTGTGGAAATATGTGTAAGTTCCAAACACCACTGAACCTTGCCTAATGAAGTAATTATATCTATGCAACTGAGTTGAATGTGGCTAAGGAAAGGAGAAAAATTGCAAGGAACTAAAGGTGAGATAAAGTATAAATAATTAAATTCATGTTTTTTATTTATTATGAAGTAATTCACAACTAACAGAAAAAATGCATGAAAGTATAGACAAAGCACTTCTGGAATGATGGAGCAAAGACCTCCAAAAATCCATTGCATAAAAACAACAAGAACACTGCCAAAAATTATCAAAATCAACAATTTTGGAACTTTTAAAATTATCCAAATGTTTGGAACAATATGAGAAGCTTCATTCAAAGAAAATAGCTAAATGTCATAAATAACAGCAAGCTTTATGGGGTTTTTATTTCTGCCCTCCTTTCCCTGGAAAATCAGAAGCCTTGTAACCATGGTGAGCATGAAAAATAGCAGCCTAGCAGTGACCAGGAGGGAATGGAATGGGCTTGAAGCTCCCCCAAAAGTCCCATCCTCAGAGAACTGACACAGTGTGGAAGCTTCATGCAAAGGTCCCATTCACAGAGCTTGTCTTTATTTGACATACTTCACAACTCGTTCAGTTAGAAGAGCTCTGTCGGAGGACATTTGTGAAAAAAAGAAAATCCGGCAGCAAATGCTTAACATTTTAGCTGCCTAATGCAGTGATGCCAATTGGGCAAAGCAAACACTGGATAAAACACGTAAAAGGGAAATTTGGGGAATGAGATTCCCACAGGGGAATTGGAAAAGTTTCTACATATTCCTGGAAATCTAGAAGGTCATGCTCATGTGCAGAGTTGAGCATATCCCAAGAAAGTTCTGAGCAGGTCTTAATCTCTCACCTCTGGCTAAGCCTGAGGCTCTAAACAAATAGCAAGTGAAGATAAAGGTGGAGTTGAAAACTGACAGAGATTTGAAAGTGTGTGCAAACACACTTTCAGCAAATGAGTGCCTCAACAAAGGGTGGAAAACACATTGGTTTAAGGCATTTAGGGAATAGCTATCCAATCATTATCTGACCACTATGCTGAGCAGAATCCTTAGTGGCTATACATGATAAGGCATACAGACTTTTCATAATTAGTCCAGGAAAGTGACTAAACAAACTAACAGATATGACAACAAACCTTGGGTGGGGAGGAAAATCTGATTTCTAGCATTACTACCTTATATTATTGAAAATGTCCAGCTTTCAACAAAATATTATGAGACTCACAAAGAAACAAGAAAGTATAGTATATAGTATACTCAATTTATACATGGGTAAAAGAAAGGAGTCAAGAGAAACTGTGTTGGGGATGTCCAGATTTTGGAATATGGAAACCAAGTCTCTAAGTCATATACTATAAATATGTTCAAAGAACTCAAGAAAAGAACATCTAAAGAACTAAAGGAAAGTACGAGTATAACATTCACCAAAAAGAGAATACCAATAAAGAGATAGATGTATAAAAAAGAAAGAAATAGAAATTCTTGAGTTGAAAAGTAAAATAACTGACATGAAAAATTCATTAGAGGGGCTCAACGGCGTATTTGAGCTGGCAGAAGAAAGAACCAAAAGACAGGTCAATTGAAATTGTCCAGTGGGAGGCACAAAGAAAAACTGAAGAAGTCCTTAGAGATCTTAAGATATCACCAAATGTACCAAAATATGCATAATGGGAGTCTCAGAAGAAGAGGAGAGAGAGACAAAGGGGTGGAAAGAATATTTGAAGAAATAACGACCAAAAGCTTACCTAATTTTACGAAAAACATTAATTTACACATCCAAGAAGCTCAACAAACTCCAAGTAGGACAATTCAAATTCACACCTAGACACACCATAGTCAAACTGATGAAAGATAACAAGAGAATCTTGAAAAGAGCAAGACAAAAGTGACTCATCACATACAAGGGACCCTAAGTAAGATTAATAGCACACCTCATCAGAAACTATGGAGGTAATAAGAAAATGGAATGACATTTTGAAAGTGCTGATAGAAGAAAAACCTGTCAAGGATATCCAGCAAAGCTATCCTTCAAAAATTAAGGAGAAATTAAGACATTCTCAGAAAAACAATAACTGAAAATTTGTTGCTAGAAGACCTATTCTATAAGAAGTATTAAAAGGAGTCCTTCAGGCTGATATGAAAGGATACTGGACAGTAACTTTAACCCACATGAAGAAATAAGTTGCACCGGTAACAGGAACAAATAAGTAAATATAAAAGACAGTATAAATGTATGTTTGTAATCTCCAGGGAAATCATTAAGAAAATAACTAAAAAATATAGTAAAATAAGCAAAGAAATTTAAAAAGAACTCTAGAAAATATCTCCTTAACAAAAAGAAGGAAGTAATGGAAGAATAGAGGAATGTAAAATGACTTAAAACATATGGAAATCACGTAGCAATATGATAGATGTAAATCCTATTTCATCAGTATTAATATTAAATGTGAATGGATTAAATACTCCAATCACAAGGCAGAGATTAACAGAATGTATTGAAAAAGCATGACCTAACTATAGACATCTTGAGAGGTGGAGGGATTTTGTCCCTCCTTGTGCTGTCAATGTTTGCAGTACCACCTCTCCTCTATGCCCACCCACAGTTATTTATTTATTTATTATTGTGTGTCATTGATAGTCGGGGTAGAGTCTGAGTTTTTCCTCCCACCTCCACTCCTGCTGTAACCAATCCTCCCATAATTAATAAAGTGCTAGTGGGAGTGTCAAAAAAAATTTTTGACACAAGAATGAATTTGGATTCCTACCTCGCACCATTACAAACATTAGCTCAAATAAAATCATAGAAATAAGTAGAAGAGCTAAGACTATAAAACTTGAAAGAAAACATAGGAGTAAAGCTTTGCTATCTTGGATTAGGTAATTGTTTCTTAGATATGGCACAAAACCTCAAGTGACGTTGGTAAATTGGCATCTATCAAAATTAGAAGCATTGTGCTTCAAAGGACACAATCAAGAAAAAGAAGACAACCCACAGCATTGGGAGAAAATATTTGCACCTGATATAACTGATGAAGGACTTTATCTAGTATATATAAAGAATTCTTACAACTCAACAATAAAAAGACAACTCGATTAAAAAAATGACCACATTTACATCATTATTTATTTCTATATATTTCAAAAATCATAAGTTCACACTAACTCCAATTTCAAATCAACTACAAAGGGTTCATTCTAACCTTCTTTCTTTTCGTATTTTTAAACGTATTTCTCTCAATAGTAAGAAAATGGCTCCCATTCATCTCAAAATACCAACGTATTGCATGAATCACCTTTGTATGTAACATTTTACCACGGATCTGTCATGCCCTCCAGTCTTTGCTCAGACTGACACCTTGCTATGGACCAGAACTAGCTCCCTAATTGGACACCCTCCTTACACTGCTCAGGCTTCGATCCCCTGTGCAAAAGCTTCCACGTATGGCTGCCTTCCCCCAACATAGATTCCTTTTCACCACGCACTGCTTGTGCTGCTGATAGCCCTGATCAAAAGTCCTCCTTATCAAAATGGGCTCTAACAACCCTGGCTGAGTGATCGCCACCCCTCTGTGCATATGCCCTCCTCAAACTTCTTTGGCTGCTCACCCCACTCTGGGCCAAAGCCACCCCTCTCTCATCTTCCCATAGATGCTCTCTTCCTTCCACACAAGCTCCTTCACTCCTCACTGGCCATTGCCATTACCCACACCCTGCACCCCAACTTTGCAAAGACGCCCTCCTTGTCATACTCATCTCCTGACACCCCCAGCAGACTATTGCAACTTCTCACCTGTGTAGTTGCCTATTGGACACATTCCCATGCAATGGCTTTTGTGTTGAAATATTAAGAAACAAATAAAAGAAGAAAGAGAGAAATGGAGGAAGGAAAAAAGGGAGATAGGGAGAAAAGGAAAAGGGAGGGAAAGAGGAAAGAAGTGATCATTTTAAGTCAATAGACATTTATAACAGTATCCTAACCTGCCTTTCTCTTCTCCTTTTCTTCCCTTCAGGAAAGGGCTCTCTCTCTGCCTGTGGGGGTTAGGACTCCTCTAACCTGAGCTTTTATTATCATCTAAAGAATGAGGACTACCTGTTTTTATAAATCAAGGAAGCACATCTCAGCATGTTGAGGGAAAAGCACATAGATAACAAAAATTAAGGCCAACCCACTGGGGCTGGCCCGGTGGCTTAGCGGTTAAGTGCATGCACTCTGCCACTGCCAGCCTGGGTTCGGATCCCGGGCGCACATGGATGTACCGCTTGTCTGGACATGCTGAGGTAGCATCCCACATACAGCAACTAGCAGGATGTGCAACTATGACATACAACTATCTACTGGGGCTTTGGGGAGAAAAAGGGAAAAAAAAGAAAAAGGAGGAGGATTGGCAATAGGTGTTAGCTCAGGGCCGGTCTTCCTCAGCAAAAAGAAGAGAATTGGCATGGAAGTTAGCTCAGGGCTGATCTTCCTCACACATTCACACACACAAAAAAAAGCTGCTAAAAAAAAAAAAAAGGCTATCTGCAGTATTTGGAAAATTGAAAATCAAATTACCTATAAATTACATCATCCTTGCCAAAAGAGAGAAGATAAACTACTTTGAGAAAGTGAATTTGCCCTGTCTAGCTTTGTACTGTAAATTCTGTTGAGTGCAGCTAGGTTGATTTTTTCTTTTTCTTTAATTTTGTTTTATAGTAGAATCCCTTCCTCCATCTCCAATGGACGTCCTCAATCTTCTAAGGATCAGAGGGTGACAGATGTACAGGTGTTATACACACATCACAAGCAGAGAGGGAGATCAGGTAACACTTTGTTTCCAAATCATACTTGGGAGTGGGTGGAGGGGTACAGGTAGAGAAATCTTAGTTGTATTTACCTACTTTCAGAAGAAAAGGAAGAAAAATCCATCAATTTCACCAATCAGTTCATTAAGTGGTATTTTTGTCCAGCATCCCTCGCTTTGTATCCTCATCTTCTGTTCTTGTGTCTTTGATCTTTTAATCGGTTAACACGAGATAATTGGCACCTTCTGGTCCATGTGAGAGAATTGCCAGAAGTCACTTCTATTTGCCTTTTGACCACAGGAGAGTTAATTAATGAAGCATAGAGTGACTTACACACAGGAAGGTTATTTTTGTGATACACTTGAAAAAGATTTACATGTTTCTTAGCTCAAATCAAAGTAAGCAACAAGACATTAAAATGCTGAATTGAATTAGGAAGTTGTTTATGAAAATACATTTCAGCCTGTGATTTATTAAATCAGCCATTCTGTTGCACTCCATGGGAAAAAAAAGCTCCATTTATCAATTATTCTATATTCACCAGATCTTGGAAGATTACCAAAACCTTTCCTGGACATAATAGATTTTGAATTTTGTGCATTTTTAAAGTGTTGTTTTTCCAAGTGAAATAAGTTGTTTTGACATCTCTCATATTTTCTGGTCTAACTAGTCTGACGAATTCATCATATGGCCTTGGTCTTAGAATGGTATTTAAAAGGACAGGATAACGATGCCAGTGGGATGTTGTAGGAACAGGTGGGCTTATGGTGTATGAAGAGGTCTGAGTGGCTGCTGATCAGAAAGGAGAAAACGTGGAGACCCACCTCATTTTGCTTTAGAGCAGGTATGAGCAACACGTGGCCACATACCAACTACCTGGTTCTACTAACACAATCTGTGATCTACTTTGAGGATAAAAAGTTAGGAAGGTGCTTCCATATTTCAACTTCTCAAATATTCATAGATGTTAATCTTCTAGACTCTGAAATGCAGTATCAATTTTCTTGTTACTAGTTTCTACTAACAAAGTTCAAAAGTCTAAGATCTATATCATGGTAGAATTGCAGATGATCCATCCTCTTATCACACATTTCCATGTTTTTTTGACATTTTTATTCTGTTATTCATAAAGTATCATGTGTATAACAGACAGAAAAGTTACATCCATCTACAGAGAATAGGAACCATTCTACAAACCTTTTAAAATTTATTCCTTGAGATATGAAGCCTCTGGTAGAAAAGATTGAGCCAGCGTCTGCTGGGAGGGTCTGAAGAAGATCCGGAAAGAGAAATGCTGTTGCCCAAATGACTGTCAGCGGTGGAAATAGCAAATACTGGGTGAAAAGAGGGAATAAAGAGACATTTTGCACGGTTCTGGGCACAGGTGGAACTTAATGAATGTTTTCTGAATTCCCTTGATCGGAAGATGTACCATGATGCCAAGAAACTCCAGGGCTCTGAAGAAGCATTTGGTGATGTCAAAGGCCTGGCGAATAAATGAGATGTTTGGATTATGGTGTGTTTTCTTACATATTTGTTTATTTGCTTTGATTAAGATGCAGAATGTGTAGTATGAAAATGGGAGGTAAAAGGATTTAAAACAAAGTTACACAAACTATGGCCCATGAGCCAAATCTGGCACACAAATCCGTTTTTGTGAACAGAAGTTTATCGCCACATAGGCACGCTCATTTGTTTATGTATTGTCTATGACAGCTTTTGAGTGACCACAGCAGAGTTCAGTAGTTGTGACAGAGGCGTATGGCTCACCAAACTGAAGATACTTACTATCTGGACCTTTACAGAGAAACTCTATTGTTTTTTGCTGGGAGAGATTCGCCCTGAGCTAACATCTGTTGCCAATCTTCCTTGCGCTCTTTTTTTTTCCTCCCCAAAGCCCCAGTGCATGGTTGTATATTCTAGTTGTAAGTCCTTCTAGTTCTTCTGTGTGAACCATCACCACAGCACAACTACTAACAGACAAGTGGTGTGGTTCCACGATCGAACCTGGGCCGGCGAAGTGGAGTGCACGAAACTTTAACCACCAGGCCATCAGGGTTGGTTCAAAATTCTCTATTTTAACCGTAGGTTATCGAGATATCCTAGAACTCAATATTATTGAGAACTCTCCTTTAGAATTTCTTTTCTTTTATAGTGAGAGGAAATAATGCTCTCTCCATATGTTTTTTACATCATCTTCTTCTTGTGATTGAACATTAATAAGAAAGAATGCTGGGTGCATTTTCTTAAGAAAGAGAGCTTTTAACATACTGTGATTTTGAACCTACTAAACAGATTTTATAATGTTCTTGGGGCAGAGCAAATCTTCCAGGTGAGGAGCTGAAGCAACATAGACTGAGCTGAGAGTTATCTGGTTATGAGCCCTTCTATGAATTCTGATTAGTTGTTACACGCTAGTGGCTTTCAGTAAACAACGAAAAACAGCACATTTTAAGAAACTGTGAAGGAATAAGGATTTGTGCAGAAAAAGAGAAGGCAGTAGGAGGCAAAGAGTCCTTCAGCTTTCCCTGCAACTGCTATTTACCTCATTGCCTGTAAGAGACACTCACTATATTGAAATCCATTTCTGCCACTCAGGAGATTTGTATTTTCATTTGATAGTTATTTGTTGTTTTTCTATTCATAGACTTTATTTTTTAGAGCAGTTTCAAGTTCACAGGAAAACTGAGCAGAAAGTAAGAGATTTCCCATATATCTCCTTCTCCCCCAACACACACACAGCCTGCCCATTATCAATATCCTTCACCCTAGTGGTACACTTGTTGCAACTGATGAACCTACACTGGCACATCATTATCAGCCAAAATCCATGGTTTACATTAGTGTTCACTCTTGGTGTTGTACATTCTATGGGTTTTGACAAACATATAATGATGCTGATCCACCAAGTAATTGTTTTGGTTTTCGCTTATTTTATCTGGCACAGAGCACAATGTCTAGCCTTTCAATGCAGTTTAATATAGCTGAGTTTTCACATTTTACTTTTCTTTTTTTTTTCCCCTTGTTACTGAGCCAATTCAAGTAAGGCTGCTAATGAAGAGAACTGGCATTTGTTGAGCCCCTACAAAGTACTAGATAGTTTGTATGTGTGATGATTAATTTTATGTGTCAACTTTCCTAGGTCATAGGGTGCCCAGATATTTGGTCAAACATTATTCTGGGAGTGTCCGTGAGGGCGTTTCTGGATGAGATTAACATTTGAGTCAGTAGATTGAGTGAAACAGATTGCCCTCCCCAATGTGGGTGGGCATCATCCAATCCCTTGGAGGCCTGAACAGAACAACAAGGAAGAGTAAGGGAGAGTTCACTCTTTCTGTCTGACTGTTTTTGGGCTGTAATGTTGGTCTTCTCCTGGACTTGGACTATAGCTTAACACCACAGGCTTTCCTGGGTCTCCAGCTTGCACGTGGCAGATTGTGGGACTTCTCAACCACCATAATCATGTAAACCAATTCCCTATAATAAATTCATATATATATATCTCATGTATATATAAGTTCTATTAGTTTTGTTTCTCTGGAGAACCCTAAGTAATACAGTATGCCTTAGCTCAGTTAGTGTCCTTACACTACTCCAAGGAGGTAGGCATTATTATCCTTTTCTTACAGATGAAAAGAAAAAATGAAAGGAAGGAAGGAAACAAGGAAGGAAGGAAGGAAAGGAAGAGAGAGAGAGGAAGGAAGGAAGGAAAGAAGGAAGGTAGGAAGGAAGGAAGGAAGGGAGGGAGGGAGGAAGGAAGGGAGAGAGGAAGGAAGGAAAGAGAGAGAGAAAGAAAGAAGAGAGAGAGAGAGAAAGAACAAAAGAAAGAATGAAAGAATGAAAGAAAGAAAGAGAGAAAGAGAGGAAAAGAGAGACAGAGAGAGAGAAAGAAAGAAAGAGAGAGAGAGAAAGAAAATCTGTGACTCAGAGAAGTGAAACTTGTTCAATATCCTGCTACTAGGATGTGGCAGAGTCCAGATGCAAATCCAGATATGTGATCCTCAAATCTTTTTTTTTTCCCAAATCTACCAGGCTGGTGGTGTAGAAGGACAGGGCTTTGGGGTTAAGTGGGTGAGAACCATTGTCCTAAAGAAGAACAAGACCTTAGTACTGGGTTCAAGATTAGTCCCAGAGTGGAGTCTGCAGCCAATTGTTGCCAATAAATGATGGCCAATAATGTGGGTATGTGGGGTCTGACAGCTTGTGGCCAAGAAGTGAAGCACAGAGATTGGCACAGCAGGCAAGGAGCTGAAGCTAGCAGTGGGGTCCATCCTTCCATTTTGCTCAGTCCTTATGATATGAAAGGTCAGGGCTCAAGACACTACAGGATAACCAGCTTCTGCTTCTCAGACGTGACAAGCTGAGTCTTCACATGGTTGATTGACAGGTTCTCCCCCTAGTGTTGTTGGAGGAAAAAGTGATCTGACCAGGCCTTGCTGGAGAAAAAAGGGAACACTGCAGGGATGTTCTGTCTTAATATCTTAGTATCACATTAGGTAAGCAGTGTGTTAGTTTTCTTATTGCTGATGTAGCAAATTGCCACACACTCAATGGCTAAAAACAACACAAATTTATTATCTTATAGTTATAGGTATATATAACTATATAAATATAAATATATATCAGTTTCAGTGGGCCAAAATCAAGGTGTTCCGTCTGGAGGGTCTAGAGGAGAGTCCATTTCTTTGCCTTTTCCAACTTTTGGAGCTACACTCCTTGCGTTCCTTGGCTCTTGGCCTCTTCTTCCATCTTCAAAGGCAACGGCATAGCATCTTGTTTCAGAGTCACATTGCCTTCTCATTCTGCTGCCAAATCTCCTCCCTCCCTCTCATAAAGACACTTGTGATTGCATTTAGGGGCCACCTGGAGAACCCAGGATAATCCCTCTATCTCAAGATCCTTAACTTAATCACATATGCAATCTCATTTGTCATATAAGGCAATGTTCACAAGTTTCAGGGATTTGGACGTGGACATCTTTGGGGACCAATATCCAGGCTACCGCTGTCAGCTAGGAGAAGTAGAGACCATTTGAGCAGAATTCCCTCCCTGAGTACAAGCTCCTTGACACTTGCTTCTGCAGTCATAGCTACCGTGCTCAGAGGCATCCTGAGAGGAATACAGACTGGTTAATTCCCCGCTGACGGTCACCTTTCTTGATATCTCCATTTTGTTCTCCATTTGAGTTGGAAGAGGAAAAGTCACACTTTGCGTTCTGAGGGAACACCTTATCTTCAGTTAGTACCTTAGCAGAGATACCTTAATAGTACAGAGAGACAACACAGAACAAATGACCACATGGAGACTGGGGTGAGAAGACTCTCAGGAAGGAAAGAAGGTAAACTAGTCAGTGACAAGTCAATCTTGGCCCAACTCACAATTTTATTTGGGGATGGCACTGGCAATATGACTACAACCCACCACATCTGCTGAAGACTGCCAGGGCTGGGCTCCAGACAGCACTGGGGAGAGTCCACCACAAGGGATGAATAAATAGAACTGAAGTCACACATTCAAGCCACAGAGGATAACTGAGAAACCACATGAGAAGTTATTGCACCCTGGGGTGCATGCAATGCTCATATATAAAAATGCAGAGAGAGCAAGAAAGCCAAAGGGGAGACAACAAGTCTCCCCAGCAGAGCTGTTTCTCTGAGTGATTCTGCGAGAACCATGAGGACAGTGACAGGGAACAGAAAGATGGCCTGCCACCCAGCCTTGCTGACATGCAGTGAATATATTCATTTTCTTAAGCAATACAGACAATAGATCTAAAATGTTGTATCAGGGTTGGTGGCTGCACCATGGTACAGGTTCTGCATGTGAGGGCAGTATTTTGAGATAGCGCAGCAGATGCTGATGAGCGGAATTTAGTTAGTCTTGTCCGATAGACATGATACCTAAAACTAGAAAGAGGACAGAGCTCTGAGAGAAATTAGGTGACTGCGCTGTCCACAGATGCTCAGCCTTCTGTGCATCGAGCAGATATAATCTAAAGTAGTGCTTCTCAAATGTTAGTGCACATAAAAATCACCTGGAGAGCTTGTTAAACCCTAGATTCCTGGGTCCACCCCCAGAGTCTCAGATTCACTACGTCTGGAGTAAGATGACTAGCATTCTGGTTGGCCCGGGACTATATTTCCAGGATGCAGGACTCTGATAAATATCTTTCTAGGAAGTGGAGCAGAATAATGATGGGGAAAATGGTAGAAATGACCCTATATTTCATTTTTGGGATATTTAATTGCAACTACATTTCTAAGGCTTTTCTAAATTTCACAAATTCAGGTAAATAATACCAAGAAAAATAAAAGGGAGATATTGGCTGTAAAATGGAGGGGCTGATAAACAGAAGAAGCTCTGCCTGGAAGCAGGGTCAGGAAGAGACTTGCTAAAGTTCAGGCTCATGTTGAAGAAACGAAAAATATAATTGCTAACCTCTTAGTGAGAAGCATATTTGGTTGAGAAATCGGGATGAAAGAAAAATAGAAAGTGGGGGAAACAATCTCATCAAAAGAGGCTGGAGGAATGAATTAGAACAGACCTGGAGCTTGTTATAAAGAACCCTTACTCACTGGTAAGCTCACGCTGGGATGTTTCGACCTTACCTGCTCTTTAAGGAAAAAAAAAAATCCTTTTTATTGGTTGCCTCAGAACAGAAATTCTTCAGCTGAATTTGAGGTCTGCAAGGTGTGTGCCATAGGCTTTAGCACGCTTGAGCAGAAATCTATGGAAATTAGGAGCCACTTGCAATTAGTGTAGACACTGAATACGTCCAATTAAGTTTGTGACACCCTTTCTCTAACTGACACTAAACCTGGCCTCTCTAACTTTAATATGCATACTAATCACCTGGGGACCTTGTTGAACCGCAGAATCTCATTCACTGGGTCTAAGGTGAGGCCCAGGAATCTGCATATGTCATAAACTTCCAAGGAATGCTGATATTGCTGGTCTCCTAGCCACGCTTTGAGTAGCCAGGCTCCAAATGATTTCATAAAGTCAGTGGACTTTGTAACTAATTTTAGGGCCATCTCTCCAATTTCCCAAAGAGATTTGTATCATAATTAAATGCCACATCAAAATAATTTATCACTGACATCCCAGGTCACATGAGTAACACTTAACTTTATTTCGAAGTGACATTTGATTGTGACTGAAGGAGTTTTCAGGGATGGGGAAGACGATGCTCAAATGAAATGAGAAGGTCAACTCATTGGCATTCACACCAACAGAGGAAAGTTCTTAGATTCAGTTTCCAGGGAAGAAATCACAAAAGCTAGAGCAATCAATGCTGAATACAATGGCAGATGTGTGTAGCAGTCCTCTTCAGCCTTTTGTGGGCATTAAAATCACCTGGGTAGCTTTAAAAACACGGAGGCATGGACCCCACCCCGGGTATACTGATTTAATTGCTCTGGAGTTGAGCCTGGGCCTCTTCAATACCCACGCATTTTATTTTCTATACTCTGATGCTTTGACCTCTTGAGGCCTCGCTGACTCTGGAGAGACTGCCCCTCCCAGGGCAGACAAGCTAATTGCTAGATAGTGGCCACACTCTGGGCCACTATCCACCTGCCCCAATCACCCCAGGGCCAGGTACCAGACAACTAGGGGCAACCCCTATGTCCCAGAGCCCACTGATATTATTCAAACTATCCAATTCTGAGCCTGCTTGCCCTGTCTCCCTCATTCTTTCCCATGGGCACCACAGCAAAGGCTCTTGCCCACATTTCCCCCCCTCCCTCTGCCTCCTGACTGAGCTGCTGCTTCCCCACATGGCCCACATGGCATGGCATGCCCTCTCCGCTTGGGATCTGTGACTATACCAAACTATCTTATCAATAAATTCTTATTAAATGTGGAATAAATGATTAATAAATAGGAAACATCTGTCAAGACAACAGCCCATAGTACAGAGAAAATGTGTATAGACAGGTATGAAATAGGTTCTGACAACCAGAATTGATAGTCTAGGGACTGCACTGTGCAGTAGAGCAGCCAGTAGACACATGCGGGTTGAGTACTTGAAACGCAGCTAATCTGAATTGAGATGTGCCGCAAGTGTAAAATATATACTGGAATTTGAGGACTTAGTACAAAAATAGAACGTAAAATATCTCATACATTTTTTATTATATTGACTTGTTGGAATGATATTTTGGATATATTGAGTTAAATAAGATATAACCTTAAAATTAATTCCACTTGCTTCTTCTTTCTTTTTTTAATGTGGCTACTGGAGAATTTAATAGTCCATATGTGTCTCACGTGCAGGGCTCACATTCTATTTTTGTGTAGTACCAGACTTCTCTTACTTCTTATTTCAGGCATCCTCTATAGAGGGTGTAAATCTCTGAGCAAGTTACAAATTACTTTTACCTCACAATTTTGAAGTCATGTAATGATACATAAGCTACATGTGTATTTTCTCTACACATTTATCTACATGTGTATTTTCTACATGTGTATGTTTTATGGGCATTTGTCTACATATATATTCTCTATCTCCTTCACTATTTTGCAAGTCCCAGAAGGGGAAAGATTTTATTTCATGCATTATTACTACTGCTAGTACCTAGAACATTGCCTGGCCTCTGGTTGGCACTCAAACATTTATTGAATGAGTGAATGAAAACATATTCATTCTTATTGTCCACTCACCTATCAAGGAAATCTACTTGGACTTATCAAACCATCACTAAATCATTCTAGGAGAGCCAAAAGCCCAAGAGGTGGCCCTGAGTCACTCCCACCTCAAGCCTTCTCCAACCTGAACACATATCTTTTTGGGTAAATAGAGAAAGAAAGAAGAATAAAAAACTTTAAAAAAAATCTGCTGATCTCTGCCTTTGTCTTTTCTTTCCAGGTAACCTTGGGGTAAAATTTTTGGTTACAAAAGAAACAATAAGAAACCTTAATTAGTTTTTTGCAATGCAAGCTCACCATAATTAAAGGTTGGAAACTGTTTCAGAATGTCATTTGTAATACAAGAAGGTACACCAATTTGATTATCAGCATTTCTTCAAATTGGACCAATTAGCCATCTCTATAATTAATGGTATGTTTGACCTTAAATCAGTGCACTGACACTCAAGTTGAAACAAAAAGGAACATAATAGGCATGTATCAGAAACACATGAGACTTGAAATGCAATGCTTATGTGTTGGTAAAATTAGACTATTAGTATAGAATATTCCAGGCACCGGTCCATTTGGACATATAGCAGAAATTCTTATGTATGTTGAGGTCAGAACACAATTTGGTCTTCAGTTAAGGACAAGATCCTTTGTATCCTACATCCCTGAATTTAGAGACTAACTGCGGTTAGAATTCGAGTTTCCTTTATAACCAAAGTTTAAAATTTTCAAAATTAAGTGATTTGGCTTTGCTTGGAAGAAGGTACTTAACGTTTTAGTTGACTCATAAGCATTTAAAGTGTTAGAGAGGGGCCGGCAGAGTGGCATAACGCTTAAGTTCGCTCATTCCTCTTCGGCTGCCCAGGGTTCGCTGGTTCAGATCCTGGGCGCAGATCTACTCACTGTTCATCAAACCATGCTGAGGCGGTGTCCCACATAGAAGAGCTACAACCCTACAATTATGATACCCAGCTGTGTACTGGGCCTTTGGGGAGAAAAAAGAAAAAGAGAAAGATTGGCAGCAGATGTTAGCGCAGGGCCAAACTTCCTCAAAAAAAAAATGTTAGGGACAAACCAGACAGTAAACTTCTGCAGATAGAATCAAAATAGTTAATAGCCACGGAGAAAAGACAAGGTCTTTCAGTGCAGGATTTTTCAACTGGCTTTGCTTCTGAAAAAAAGGCAACTCAAAGGTGGAACTTTGCACAGATCGCAGACAGAATTTCCAATTTCAGCTTCAAAGATATGGATGGAATCAAGAAGATTAGCTCCCAAGCTTCCAAAATAAAATGACAAATTGAGGAAAATGCTGTAATCATACCAAAGCAGAACCATTGCCTAAAATGTTTAAACAAACAAACAATGGGAAAGTCACTGTAATTTATTTTAACCCCTCAATCCCTACTTTGGGCCCCAGTAACACAGATACTCCCTTTTCTCATCCCTGACCTCCATATTAATAGAGACTCTGTGTCATATGCCTTCAAGGTCTTGCTAGTTGACAGCTAGTTTAGCTTAATCTGTATTAAAATCTTATCTCACTTGTAACAGAAAAAATATTTTAATTGATGCCTCCTAGAGACATGACTTAGCTGCCCTATGCTTGCGCAGATACAGAGGGTTGGAACCATAAGTCTGACAATCCACAGACTAAACATAATACATCTCTCTGGAGCATGAACTTTACTTGAATATTGCATTTCCTCAACAAAAGTGCCAGCTTTGACCCAGGCACTGGCTTAGGGACTTGGGATGCCTCAGTTAAACACTGGTAAATACACTTTCCCCTGTGGGGTTCATGTCTAGTTGGGGGTGGAGAGATAATGCGAACAAAAGTAAACACAGATATGCAAGGAAACACTTTTAATATAAAAATTATTCAATACAGTGTAAAATTTAGATTTACAAGAATGAATCTTATTTGAAGCGGGTCTACTTTATGCAAAGGTCCCAGTCCATGTTGCTGCTGGGTATGGGGTATGTGCGGGTTTTGTTACATAATCTCTCTCCTCTGCTTTTAGAAGTGCTTCAGTGAGAACATTCCAGAAGAACTACATCTTAGTGCAAAGGAATGACATTACTGGTAGAAATTTCCAGCTGGGTCAGTGAGGCTCTATCACCCTCTACAGCTGTAGCAAGTGGCTTTGATTCACTGCCTGGTCTATGCAATAGTCATCCTGCCCCTGTGAGCTGGTATTCGGAATCATGCCTTAGCCCAAAGTGGTCAGGCATCCAAGAGAAATGGGCAAAGGGAAATATACATAAACAGAATAAGTAAGCAGGTGTAATAGGTTAAATTATTTATGAGAAAAAATAGGAGCATTTTGCTTTGAATACGAAGAGGTATCAAGTGTGTTCATTTAAAACATGCTCTTCCCGAGGGCAAGAGGGACCCAGGACCCACACTCTTACTTATAACGTGGTGAAAAGAAAGTAGAAAAGGCAGCAGAAGATTGGCGTCTTGAAAGAAGTGCCACTTTGCTTTAAGCCTTGGAAACCTAGAAGCTTCTTTGGTATTCTTTACAACTGTTGTCACTGCAGTGCCTTCTGATCTCCGTGATTAGAACTGGTCCACGTTGACTCGTGAGACATCATCTATATTATTACTCAGATGGAAGTTGAAAACTAAAAAATTAAAGAATTTTGAGCAGAAGTGGGTATACCATGAAGCCAGTGAAGCTTAAGTTGCAGGGCCCTTTGCTTACACTAACTCGAGCCAGGCCCTGGAAGAAGCCTTACCAATGTACTCTCTTGGGCACAAGTCTTTGTATAATTTGCAAAAGTGAGATATGTTAACTGCAATCCCCTAAGCCTGGTAAGTTTTTTCATTCCAACTCTGCTCTATCATGCTTCTCCTTGTGTTTCGTCACATTGGAATAGCAATCAGTGTTTCTGTAGTTAGTCTCCAGAGGGACATTCATTTGAGAATACATTTATTGGGGTTAGTGGGATATATATGGTAGCATGTAAAATTATATGCACCATAACTTTTTCTTTTTTGAACAGAAAAGCAAAGCTAAAATTTGTCAGAATCTTCGTGTTTGTAAGCCACAAACCTATAGAATACTAAAACAAGAGCAACAATATGCCTGTAAGTAAAATCACATGTTTTATGCATCCTAAGAGTTTTGAATTGAGTTTTAGGATCTCTGTTGAATCTTGTCCTGACAAAGTCTGGCAATTCCTGGTGAAACAGTATGCAAAGTTGCCACTGACACAATAAAATTGGCAAAAGAAACAAGTTTTAGAGTGACAAAACTACTTATAATCATCATAAGCAGTGTAAGTTGTGTAAAAGTAATGTGAGTACACAATTACGTGTCCCAATACCATATAGCGACAATTTAAATCACTTAAATTGCTCTTGTGCATGCTTTAATTTCAGATTAATTTTATATTTTTTCAGAATTATTGATTTTTTTAACAAATTCAAATATAGCAGGAAGGAAACATCCTAGGAGAATCCCAAAACATAACCTGAAAGAAAGGAAACTGGGCGTAAATTCTACATGTCAAAGATCCTTAATACATAAGTACTGAAGGTAAAAACTGTGGTCAACTCGTAACAATAAGGCATAGAATTACAGTCATCCAGAAAGTAGAGGTAATGAAAATGGCAAGAAAAAATAAGGAAGATTAGATTAGAGGAATTAAGGCACTACCAAACAGAAAACAAACTGCAAGAAAAAGATGAAATTATTATGAAATAAATCAGTTTGTATGGACATTAGACATCAGAGCATGCAAGAGGTCAACAGTTCCTTCACTTTGATGAATTCATTGACTTAAATACGATGATCTTTTATCATGGCTTGTTACAAAGAGAAATAACTTCATTCAACGTTGTTTAAAGAAAGTCAGATGTTTTTTAAAACCTAGATCCTCATAATATTCACAGTGAGTCAAACAATTTATGATGATCCAAATAGACGCTCCTCAAAGAATTATGAAAATTAAAAACAGTTGAACTCATAGATGATCCTGGCTTGCCTAATCTAGGACTGGAGATTGGATATATTATTTTATTTGTGAACTACTCTTAGCAAGACCAATGCCACTTAATAACTCAGATTTTCTAGATGAGCATATTGAAAGCCTTCAAGACTACTCCACAAAGATAAAGCAGGATGTTTACTTGGATTTCACGTAAATAAATAAAAATGCTCCATGATAATTTCTTAAACACATAAGAAAGGACAGAATCACGTTCAATTGAGTAGTTGCAGTTACTATATTTTTACGTGAAAGAGGTTTGTCCTTCAGAGATTATGAAAAGTTGCAATCTTAAAATAACAAAAACATCAAGGATAACTTCAAATTACTCGCTGAATTGATTCATTTTTTGCACAAGCACTTGGGAAAATGTCAAAATGCACAAAATACAACTTATTTGCCCAAAAGAATTGATGAAAATAATTGGAAATTCCTACAAAATGAAGTACAAATAAAATAAATAGACCAGTCATCAAATATCACTGCATTGGGTAAATTCTACGGTAGACGTTGTAAATGTAGATTACTAGTAATTATTGGATGTTTCTATTATAACAGAAAACCCTATGAGTGATTTTAACTTTTTCATCGACTTAAGACTACGTATCTGGGGTGTTATTCAACAAAATGAAACTAGTCCTGGACACTTATAACCAGCCATTGAACAACATTTTAAAGTTTGCAGGACATAATCTTTGGAGAAAGACCTGCACCCACAGTACCTGAAGTTATTTACTACCTCACTATTTTGCAACCTTCATATGTTTTCTTTCCAGATCTGTCTTGTCAATAGAGTATTTTTAAATCCTTGCCAGCTTTTGAAGTTTTTTTTTTTTGCGTCTGAATGTAATAAGTTGTTGTAAAATTTAAAGGACTCTAAAACATGTATTGAATACTTGAAAGAAACCTGAACAAACCAAGATGCAAACATTTATTCAAAAGTTGATAAAGCTCAAATACATTATTTATATTTGGAAAGTTATTTAAAAATTTTTTTTATTGATGTTTTAATGGTTTCTAACATTGTGAAATTTTGGGTTGTACATTTTTGTTTGTCCATCACCATATATATGACTCCCTTCACCCCTTGTGCCCACCCACTACGCCCATTGCCCCTGGTAACCACAGTCCAGTTTTCTCTGTCCATGTGTTGGTTTATATTCCACATATGAGTGAGATCATACAGTGTTTGTCTTTCTCTTTCTGGCTTATTTCACTTAACATAATACCCTCCAGGCCCATCCATGTTGTTGCAAATGGGATGATTTTGTCTTTTTTATGGCTGAGTAGTATTCCATTGTATATATATACCACATTTTCTTAATCCAATCGTCAGTCGAGGGACACTTAGGTTGCTTCCACTTCTTGGCTATGGTGAATAATGCTGCAATGAACATAGGGGTGCATAAGCCTCTTTGGATTGTTGATTTCAGGTGCATTGGATATTTTAAAATATTTTGGTAAAATAAGTGAGAAATTACAGACTCCTGATTTGAAAGCATATGAAGTGTACCTTCTTCTGTCCTCTATAAATTTGTTTATTAAAGCATTGGAAAAAATTTGTATAAAATGAATCAAATATGAAATGAAAGAGCTAAGACGAGTAATGTAATTAATACAAATTATGTTGATATAATGAAAAAAATGATCAAAGAATGTTCAGATCATATCAAAGAAGCAATTAATTAAAATAAAGAAAGGTTTAAAACAGAAGTAATGAGCATCTTTTGAATTGTTTGATAAGCCCATTAATGAAAACTGCTGATTTGACATGAAATATTGACATTGTCAATGACACTGCAATGAGGAAATTGATGAAAACTGTTTCCTGTATGTCATCAATTCAAAACATGAGTCAATGCACAAGAACATGTGAAATGCTCTGAAATTATACATCTCACACAAGAAGAAAATTTGACAGAGCTTTTTGCAAATGTGACAAAAATCCAAAAAACTTAAATGATGTTTCCAACAACAATTGTGAAAATAAAAGAAAATGTTCTAAATTATCAGTAGTAAAAAACAAATTTCAAACAATCATGCTCAAGTAAGGACAGAATTATCTACCTATTCTCTCTGTAGAAATGATAGCCGAGATCATTGTCACATAAGAGGGAATCAAAAAGTATATCAAATTACTCAGCAAAAAGTATTCAACAGGTGCGTTAGGAAGTTAATTAATAAAATATATTGTGTTTTCTTGGGGAGGATCTGTTATATTTCTGGCAGTTACTAGCTTTTTAAGTTTGTAATTTGTTGATTTTATTATGCTAAGTAGGAATTTGATTTTACTCATAATTTTGAATTATTTTTCTTAAAAAGAGCTCCTCATATTATCTGTGTTAAGATCTACAAAAACTTGGATCCTATCCCAGTTCTGAGAGTTTGGGTAGCTTTAGTCCTTATTTGGGCATTTCAGACTATTATCCATTTTAGCCCCAGACTACAGGGAAATAGTTTTTAGGACAGAAGGTTTTCCTCAAAGGTACTTTACAAAGAAAAAAGTGACGGGGCTAATTTACAGATCATGCACTCCTTAATTTTCTCCTCCCCTAGACATGACCATGATTCCTGGTGGCCACATCCCCTCAACAGGTCAGGAGAGGACATGTTTTCCTTTAATAGGAGGCTTGTGATATTTCCACTTAGATGAAAGCACTATCTTTATTCTATATGGTCTGCTGAGTCTCCACCTCAATCATGAAATGCTTGACTCTATTCCTTTGTTCTTTCATTGTGCACCAACCACAGGGTTGCTGAGCTGCTCACCTCTAGGGCAAGTGGCTACTATCAGTACAGGATATAAAAGCAGCATGAGCATAAAGTTGAAAAACAGTAAGAGGACTTTGAAAACCAAATCCTTATTTATTCACTCATGAATTCATTCATACCTCCAACCATATGTTGAAGACCTCTTATGTTCTAGGTCTCATCTAAGACAGATGTGAGAAAACCAAAAATAGTGTCAAGTTTTCAAGCCTTGGTAGAAAAGAACCAATGACTGCAGAGGTCCTGGATTTTGAGCATCTGGCTAATGTAACTGGTAAAAGTAACATTAGCCGTGTTTAATTAACATATTAACATTAACTATGGTCACTGACTCAGAACAATCATGTGCTGGATGGTATTAAAATCAACTTGGATAATCTTGGAACTACATTTTCCAATTTCTGATTCTTTCTCTTGTGTTCCATTTTCAGATATTTGTCCCAACTACTGTCCTAGCTGAATAACAGCAGCCTGGGACCACCATGAAACTGTTGGCTACAAACCCCAAGGCAATAATCACACAGATACAACAGCTTTCCATAGACCTCTGCATGTGCTCGCCTTTTCCAGTTCCATTTCGGTCACTGCACATTCCTGGCGTTTTAGCATCCCCTCCAACTTGTCCCACATCCAGAGCCTTAGGAGGAATGACTAGCGGCTTTTATCTGATTCTGCAAATTCCCTTTCTGAACTTTCACTTACTTGCTCTGTTCACAATTATGTGAGGCTAGTTCATATAATAAATCCCTATTCCATAGTACTAATAATGGCTCTGAATGCGTATTGAATTCTCCTTGTTGTAGCACTTGGTTCTAGAAGTGGTTCCAGGTGAATGGAACCTTAAAGATGGGAATCTGAATTGGTTTTGTCATCTGACTAGATATAAAGACATTAATCACTTTATTGCCACGGTAAATGGGAAACTGGTAGTCCATGGCATATGCAACAGCAAACAATGCTTTTAAATTACCACCTGTAGTCACCTAGGATCAAATGCCTTTGGGAGGCAGCACTCTCTATGACCAAGTAGCTCCTGCCATAGAATATTTTAGGGGAACTAAACATATAAATACTGTGGGTTTGGTTGTTGCTTTTAAATATGCTAGAGGACTAAGAAAAAGAAAATGATGAGCTGAGGGCTTTAATTGTCCAGATTAAGATCAAATTATAAACCACAAAGCTTCTATGACTGCCCTGAAAGAAATTCTTATTTCCAGAAGCTGCAAGGAAAGATTTTTCAAAAAAATATATATGTATATTTTCAAAACCTCACAGCATCTCTTATGGTAAATTTAGGGCATTGATTGGAAAGAAGTGGGACCATTAAAAAAATGGAATAGGGACTTATAGGTAGTTTCTGATGAGATTGGAGACCTTTACCCCCAATTTGGTTGAGCCTCTTTTGCTTGTGGAAGCAGTCTTTTCTTCCCTATTTAGTGAGGCTAGTCTCCTCTTGCCTGAAAAGCATGTAATGGCCTCCCATGAGGTAGTTTCCTTGGTGGGAAAATCTTGCCTAAAGACCCATCCTCACAATCGGTTTTACTTAACAGCTTAATTGAGATATAGTTTAAATATCATACAATTTACTCACTTAAAGTGTACCTCAGTGACTTTTAGTATATTCACAGAGTTGGGCAACCATCACCACAACCAATTTTAGAATATTTTCATGACTCTAAAAAGAAACCTCCACTCCTTAGCTATCGTCCCTCCAATTCCTCCACTTCTCTCCCCCTCTCCTCCAGCACTAGGCAGCCACTAATCTGCTCTCTATCTCTATAGATTTACTTGTTACGGACATTTCATGTAAATGGAACCATAGAATATGTGATCCTTTTTGACTGACTTCTTTCACTTAGTATAATATTTTCAAGGCTCCTCCATGTTGAAACATGTTTCAGTATTTTATTTCTTTATGATGCTGAATAATATTCCGTTGTATGTGTATAGCATATTTTGTTTACTTATTCATCAGTTAATGGACATTTGGATTATTTCAATTTATTGGCTATTACGAATAATGCTGCTATAAGCATTTGTGTACTAGTCTTGGTGTGGACATATGTTTTCATTTCTCTTGGGTATATACCTAGGAATGAAATTGCTGGATCATATGATATTCACAGGCTTAGGGAGATTAAAAAGCTGAAGTTGGTTTATTGTAAGATCTGCTCACTCATCCTCTAATCACGCTCTACACAAGATTTCATAGGACACTGTCTTCACCATAGCTTTGAGAAATACATTAGTGAGGAAGCACCAGCCTCTTTGAAGAGCTCTGTAGTAATTATTCTCTGCTAGCCAGGGAATTGCTGCCGTCAAACTGAGTTTTCTAATTCAATGGGGATAATGGATCTCTGAATAGTTGGGGTCAAGTGTTGGCACACAATTGCCAGGGCCAAGGTGGGCATGGTTACTGTATCGAGTAGTAGAGCAAAATCAGTAATCAGAATGGTTTGACCAGCAGAGAATATTAATGTTAGTTAATTGGTCACTGTGTTCCTAAGGAAATAGGGGGGCAGTTTATTTAAAGTCTTACTTGATTTGTATTAGTGGAAAAGCTCTAGGGCTGAGGAACAGAAGACTGACTTAAATCATCACAATAGAGAGTGACAAACCCTCAAATAATTGCCAGTCTTGAGTCAGTTCATGATTCCACAGCCCCTTGAATAAAGGAGCAGCTGGGTCATCCTAGGGAAGGACTCTGCTATATTACCAAAATATTACTCTACAAATCTTCCTCTTAGCATTCCCTAATGAGAACTGCAGACATTTAGCAGAGTGACTGTGCACAGAAGAAGAGAAGATAACTAGGCTTTTGGTGATTACTGGGCACTGGCTCTGAACCAGCTAACTCCTAGAAATCTAACATATTATTGGGATCTACTAATCAAATTGGAGATACATGAGAGTGAGTTGATTAATGAAGTTGGGCTTAATTATATCTTTCAGTAGGCCAAATGGGTCCCCAAAGTCAACCTATGATTATTTCTTAGTTCTAGAATGCATAGTTGTAATAGACGTACTCAGCAATTGGCAGAATGATGACATTGATTTCTCGACCCATGGAGTAAGGGCTATTCAGGATAGAAAGGCCAAGTGGAAGCCACCGAAGCTGACTCTACCTAACAAGATAGTAAACTGAAGGCAATACTGTATTGCTGGAGGGATTGCCAAGATTAAGTTCACCATCAAGAACCTGAAGGATTCAGGGATGGTGATTCCTACCACATCTCTATCCAACTTGCCTATTTGGCCTTGCGCCGAAGACAGATAGGTCTTGCAGAATAAAATGGATTAGTGGAAACTTTATCAGGTGGTAATTCCAATGCAGCTGCTGTTCCAGATGTGGTTTTGTTAATGGAGCAGGGGAATACATCCTCTAGCACCTGACAGGAACCTATTGAGCTGGTGAATGATTTTTCTGTTAGTAAAAGATCATTGGAACCAGTTTGCTTTCTTCTAGCAGGGATGGCAATATATCTTCATGATCCTACCTGAAGCCCATAGCAACCTGGCAGTCTTTTGTTATAGTCTAGTGTGCAGAGAACTTGATTGCCTTTCTCTTCCATTGGATATCACTCTAGTCCATCACATTGGTCATACTGATTGGAGTTGCTAAACAGGAAGTAGCCATTTCACTGCACAGATTGGCGTACCTATTTGCCTAGATCCCTCTTTAGTTTGGCAGTGCTTACATTCCTCCAGCTAAGATCTCAGGTCCTGTCAAGCAACCCTCTTTTTGCCTACAGGTTTCACTAGGTTCCATTAACTATTTCTAATCCTTGCCTTTCAGATCTGGGGATGACAGTGGTTTCTCACTCTTGTTAGCCAAGGGATGTCTCACCATTCCTTGATGGTTTCCCTTAACCATGCTCATATCTTAGAAAGACATTACCTAGATATTAAATTATTTTTAAAAAACATTTGGGGTATCAATTAATCAATCAATAATCTAGGCTTTACTCCCACCATCTCCCAACCCCTAAGGAAAATGTGCTACTTTCCCTTGTAGGCAAGTATGTCCATTTAACTTTACTTTCCCCTGTAGGTGACTATGTCCCTGTAACTTTATGAATGCAGTACGTTCATTAAAGAACAAATTCCCATTTGGCTTTAATTACAGGCTCTATTTCCCATGTTATTTTTATTACTATATTGTTTTACGTTTGCAAAATTTTCCCTTCCATTATGATTCCAACTAACAGAAAATCTAACTCAAACTACCTTCAATAACACAAAAACCTACTGGTACATAGACCTGAGCTACAAGTACACAGACCTAGTATATTCAGAGGTATACTAGACTCAAGTTAGACTTGACCCAGGAGTTCCTAGTTTTGCAAAGATTCTGGTATCAGAGCACATGTTTCAGTTATTAGGTTGAACTGAAAGTTTCTGATCACAACTCAGTCAAAGTCCATCCTTTACTAGTGTTCCTTTCTATCAATACATTGCATAATAGAGATGCACCAAAGCTGGACTTTGGCTACAGATTTGGCTAAAAATCTGCTCTTCAGTTTTAGTCTCAGCCTTCAGAAGTTTGAAGTTCTGGATACGTATTTCAACGCCATTTCTGGCCTACTTGAAGTGACCTTTGCATGATTAATGATCCATGATAGCGTATGTACTCACCAAATCTTGATCAAAAAAAGGCATCAATAACATGAACAAAGCATTTTATTTAGATTTACTAGTAATATCTGATGATTCTCATACAAGTTTAGTAAACATTCTAGATAACCTGGACTGAAAAATCACAGTATTTGTTTATTATATTGGGAAATATAAAAAACTCCCAGCCATAGTTAAAGTATAATGATTATTTATTATTACATGAGAAAATGATTTTTGTGAATACTACTGTTTGAATAACATTGAATGAAGAACATTCAAATAGTTAAATATAGAAATAAAATGATAATTGTTACAAAAATAAGAGAAAACACATTAGCTAAATAACTTTAGGAATAACATATTATTTTTGAGCTAACAAATGTATATAAAATCTAAATAATAATATAAGACAGAATAACAGAGATTGTGTATAAATATATTCTAGTCTTATAAACTTGCTTATTATGCTTGTATTCGTAATGTTAAACAAAATAAACTTTAAGGCTTCTTATTTTTAAATTTATTAAATTTATTTTATGTTATTTAGATCATGAATCTTAAAAGCCCTGTGAGAAAATTTTCACACCCTATGAAGATACATTAGAAGCAGAATGTCAATTTTATTATCTAAAAAATTTACAGGAAGGAAAAAATATTCCAAAATGATAACTAAACATCATCTGTGATAACTCATCTTTTATGTAAATATGCGTAAAAATATAAAGAGTTTAAAGAAAAGAAGTAGGAGAAAAAATTGAGGTATCAAAATATATTTTGTTCTCACTGATTCCACTTCTGGTTTTCACCAGATTTTATAAGGATGGTTTGAAAAGAAAATTCCTTATAGTTTAGAGTCTATGGAAGCCAAATATTTAAACAAAGAGCTTGGCAAAAGTATTGCTATCAATTGCCAACAGCTCAGTAATTGAAAAATGAAGACTGTTTTTTTACGTATTCCTAAGCTATAATTATAAGTATAATGTTCTTTCTGAAAAAGCATGTTACTATGCAAAGAGTCTATTCAAAATTTTTGAGCATTTCAGATTAGCTCTGTCTTTTGGCTATGGAATTCGGCTATACAAGTAGCAAGTGGTGACTAAACAAGCACAGTTATCCACAATAATAAATTCTGAAAGTTGTAGGTCAAGTCCATTGTGTCAACTTCCTTTCTTCTGGAGATAGTGTGATTTCCTCCTGCATCTCAAAAATGTGCACTGGAAGTGCTGCTTTCCCTGAATAGACTTTGACTCCACATACGCCTGTGCCGATGAATGCCACAGCAGGAGAGTTTTATTGTCCTCTTTGGCTCTTGCTGGGAAAATAATCTCCTCTTCACTAAGTCCAGCATCAAGACTTGCTGCTGTTACAGAAAAGCCTTTTTCTCATTTGGTTATTTTCCATCTGTCACTATTAAAATCTCCCTGGCTACATCTCTTGGTGTTAAAAGCAGTCTCTTTGCAAGCAAAAAAAAAAAAAAACCCACCAATTTGTCTTTAATTTTTGTATGCATAATATGTTTGCATTTTTACATTTACTTTCATTTATTCAGCAAATTTATTGGATACCTATTACATACCAAACACTTTCCCATTTGCTGTGAAACAGCTATGCCTACTCTCTTATCACAGATTAAGAAACTAAGAGTTAAAAAAAAATCACTAAGCTACTTATTCCAGAGCACAGAGTAGAATCCAAACTTGGGTATTGGTTTTTTATCCAGTTCGGAGATCTCTGCCTTTTAATTGGCATGTTTAGTCCATTTGCATTTAATATAATTATTGATATGGTTGGTTGAAGTCTATCAGATTCTTATTTTTCAATTTATCCCATTGGTTCTTCATTCCTTGAGCTTTTGGTTATACGTATTTTTAAGAAAAATTATTGTTCTAGGGATTTTAATACACATCCTCACTTTATCCCAGTCTACCTTAAATTTATACCATACGTCTTCACATATGATGTTAGAACTTCAGAACTGTGCAATTTCATTCTCCCATTCTTTGTTATTTTGTTCACATATTTTCCTTGTACTAATAATATAACCCTACACTGTGATATTTTAAAAAGCCAATTGTCTTTTAAAGAAATTAAAAGAAGTATATCAGTTATGTTTACCCACATAATTAACATTTCTGATAATCTTTATTCCATCCTGTAGACTGGAATTTAAATCAAGTATAATATTCATTCTACTTAAAGAACTTCATTTAGCATTTTTCGTGGTGCAGGTATGCTGTCATTTTGGGGAGATTTTTTTTCTAGATGTAGAACAGAATTCTGTGATAAAAACTTTCTTTTCTTTCTTTCCTTATTTCTTCCACTTCAAAAATTTTATTCCATTGTCTTCCAGTTTCTGTAATTTTGGATAAGACATCAACCACAAATTTTATAATTGTTTTACTGTATTTATTTTGATTTTCCCCTTCTCAGACTATTGTTAAGATAATCTCTTTATCTTTAGTTTCAATGGTTTGACTACAACGTTCCCAGTTGTAGTTTTCTTTGTATTTATTCTAATTGGTGGTTGATATCTTTCTTGGATCTATGAGTTGATTAATTTTTACCAAATTTAGAAAAATTGGGAGCATAATTTCTTTTTATTTTTTTCTACCTTTTCATCTATTTTTCTGTAACTCCAGTTACACATATATTCACCCACTTGATAGAGTATCACAGGTCACTGACACCCTGATTTTTTTTCAGTCTTATTTGTATCTCTATGTTTCTGTTTGGAGCATTTATATTGATCTATCTTAAAATTCACTAATTCTTTCTTCTATAGTGTTCAACTGTCTGTTAAGCTATTCAGTGAACAAACATTTCATTTACCATATTTTTCAATTCCAGAATTACCACTTAGTTTTTTTTTCTTTTGTGAAGAAGATTAGCCTTGTGCTAGCATCAGATGCCAATCATCTTGTTTTTGCTGAGAAAGATTGGCCGTGGGCTAACATCCGTGCTCTCCTTCCCCTACTTTATATGGGACAACACCACAGCATGGTTTCATAAGCCGTACATAGGTCTGAGCCCAAGATCTGAACCCGTGAACTCCGGGTGGTCAAAGCAGAGCGCTCGAACTTAACAGCTATGCCACCAGGCCGACCCCCTCTTAGTTATTTTTTACAGCCTTTTTTGGCTGTATTTAATTGCTTTTTTGAATTGCTCATCTCTTCTCTCGTTATATGCATGTTTTCTTCTTAATTCTTTAACATATTTGGTTGTTTTAAATTTATCATCTGATATTTCTAATGTATGGGTCATATGTGGGTTTGCTTCCTTTGAGTCTTTTAACTCTTGATTACGGGTGACATTTTTCTGCTTCTGCATGTGTCCAAGTTTTATTGTATTCCAGACATTGTGTATAAAAGAACAGTGGAGAGTAAAATACAATTTGTTTGTTTGGTTTGGTTTTATTGTTTTATCAAAGAATGAAAGCCCTGTTCTCTGTACATTGGGTAGGTGAGGTGATAGTCACTCGGATTTCTCATAGATATGAGTAAAAATGATGCTCAGCTACAGTTTCAATTACATTAACTTTAGCTCTCTACCACAGTTTTATTTGGATTATGTTCTTCTCATTGCTCCCACTGAGAGACTGAACTCTGATTTTGTGTGTTTTTGATCTGAGAGAGATTTCAGCCACCGTTTCAGGTGGTTTTGATTCCATTTTTTTCAATCAACTCTTTTAGGGACGTAAAATTCAAGTACTCTAAGAATACGTGAGGCTGTGAATTCTTTACTTTCAGTCTCTCCTCCACTACAGTTTCTTGATAAGATTCTGCAGTGGTGAGAAGTGGGGCAGAGAATTCCAGGACTGAGAGATTTATTTTTTATTAACACTCTTCTAGAACCAAATATATTATTCCAACCTACTCTGCCATCAAAAGCTTCACCAGTTTCTCCACATCCCCATAAAGTATCCCAGTTTATGACAGGCTGGCTTCTCCTAATGACTATTCCCAGGCACAGACGCTTCTATGGCTCTCTAATCACCTATCAAAAGTTTGCCTTTCTCTGGAATTCATCTCTCAAAGTATCTTTGCATCCACTCCTCTTCTCTAGTTTCATAAAAAAATACAATTTTTATTTCATTCATTTATTGCTCTTATTGGTACCATGAGATCAAAGGTATTTCATGTCCTTTTACATCTTAATCTGAAATGGAAGGAAAAATATTCTGTTTTTCCAACTTGAACAGACTAACTGTAAATTCAGTAATCTTGGTGATCTTATGGTTTTGTTTTTGTTTTCCTTTACATATAATTCTACTTTTAAATGTGGAACCAGTTCTTCTAAATTCTGGATTAATTATTTTTCTTTTTTTAAATACTTTTGTCTTTGAGTCTTCCTTTGATAACATGTATGTTTTTATAAAATCTGCATTTTTAAGCATACATGTGGATTTAACTATCAAAAGGAAACTAGAATGTCAATCTACAGTTTCATGCTTTAAAGAAAGTAAAATTCCAAAACACACACAGATGGATAAAGGTCATTCTTAAAATTGCCAGAAAACTCAATATGGCTACGTATGTACTGATGGAAATGATGACTGAGCATGCCAAGTAAAAATAATCTTAGGGCAAGAACAAGGGAAAAAAATTAATTAAAATCAACCAAGATAATCACAAATAAAATAATTCAGTATATATAAAATCAATCTCACACAAAAATTCTCACCCGAAACATTGATTCAATAGGATATAAACACATGAAAATTTTATATATTATTTTGGTAATGAACACTCCTCCATAATTCAGTTAAATGAGAGTAAAACAAAAAAAAAGAACTAACATTTATTGAAACTTTTATGGATCATTAAGGGTTAGAAAAAGAACCTTAAGATATAAAGAGGAGGGGCCAGCCCAGTGGCATAGCGGTTAAGTTTGCACACTCTGCTTCAGCAGCCCAGGGTTCACTGGATTGAATGCTGGGCGCAGACCTATGCACTGCTCATCAAGCCATGCTGAGACAGCATCCCACGTAGAGCAACTAGAACGACGTACAACTATGACATACAACTATCTACTGGGGCTTTGGGGAGAAAAAGGGGAAAAAAAAAAAGGAGGAAGATTGGCAACAGATGTTAGCTCAAGGCCAATCTTTCTCAAAAAAAATAAATAAATAAATAAATAAAATGTCTGTATTTTTTTAAAAAAACAATATAAAGAGGAGATATGAGGCTTGAATTTTGCATGGTAAATATGTATATCTCTATGGTCAGGAGCTTTAGTTCAGATTTGGTCCTCTGCATTTCAGGCTTAACAGGTGGATTTGGTATCAGTAGAAGAGAGTCTGTATCCATTTGAAGAAAGGCAAACACAGTACATCAATGGAGCCAGGCCCACAGAAATTATATCTCTCATATTTGGAAGGAAAAATAAAACAACCGAATAAGCAATGTAAACCAAAAGATTTGTGAAATGGAAGTTAAGAACGCATACAGTTTAATTCAATGACCATTGACACACATTTCCTTTTTTACTTGCCTGATTAGCATGAGTAACACACAGTCTGTCAATATGTGTTCGATATTTTCCAGAGACTTTTGACTCAATCTGTGATACTCTCTAGAGGTGCAAGAGGAATGAATGAGAGCTCACCAAATCATCTGTGGGAAACAAGGTCCTAGCATTCCTTGTTTTCTTGACCCTGGAAGGTAAGAGGATGTGTACATTGTTTTCATTTTGAAATTACTGGGAGGGAGAGTGGTGATACCGAGGAAGAAAGCAGAGTTTATGATAGACACAGTTACATACCATGAATAACGCCAGTTAGAGAAACAGTTACAATTTCAGCAGACTAATAGCTTACTTTCCTGCTATCTCCCTTGCTAAAAGCTTCAAGGTTTCCCTTACCTGAGCGTCATAAGGTCTGACAACCCTCAAATGTCACAAATCTCCCCACTCCTGCTGACCACAAATTATTGGAAAAGATCTTGAATTCCTGCATAAAAGGAAGACTATAACTGTGATGTGTTAAGGAATTGAAGAACTTGAAGCTGTCTCCTTCGGAGTTGTGTTTCTCTTCTTCTCGAAGTCAGTTCTTAGTGAACAATCGAGTCGTTTTAAAATTCTAGGTCCATATTTTCTGTAACAGCTCAAAACGTTTAGAAACAGTAGGCGATACTTTCAAATGTCAGTTTAAAACACAAAAATTGTACTTTGAGTGCCTAATTTTGTTATATTTTATCTTTTAATTGCATAGATAGGTTTTCAGTTAAGTTTACCTTTTTGTGAGCTAAATATTAGTAAGGGTTAATATGGCCTTAAATATTTCTTATTACGGCATAATGGTAATGCTATTTTTGAGCAAGTTATTTTCTTCCAAGGTAAATTGAGTCAACAATGAAGACATCAGCATCGGTAGAGAGTCTGCACTGGCTTCTGTTTGCGTCCACTCTCCCATTGAAGGGGAAGCTGAAGTCTTTTTTGACAGTTCAATCTAGAAAGAAATAAGTTCTCAGTGCCCATATTTCACTGGACCCTCTGAACAGAAAGTAATTTAGTTCGTAGGAAACTCCCTTCTCCCTCTCGACATTTGGGGTCTGCTGAATTGTCACTCTTGCCTCTCTCCATCCTTTTCTTTTGGATATTAAGAATTAAAATTATAATTAATTTTGGGTTTATTGCAAGCCATAGAGAACCCTGGGGACTCCCGATATTTACTGACAGCAGAGATTTACAAAGGGACACTTTGATCAAGAGACACCACAGCAGAGATGAGGGAACTGTCTCTTCCCCACGCGGGCAGGGGTCAGCTTTTTTACAGGTGGCCCTAAACAACAGAGTTCTTTTGGGCCGGCCTCGTGGCTTAGCAGTTAAGTGCGTGCTCCGCTACTGGCGGCCCGGGTTCAGATCCAGGGCATGCACCGACGTACCACTTCTCGGGCCATGCTGAGGCCGCGTCCCACATACAGCAACTAGAAGGATGTGCAACTATGACATACAACTATCTACGGGGGCTTTGGGGGAATAAAGGAGGAGGATGGGCAATAGATGTTAGCTCAGGGCCAGTCTTCCTCAGCAAAAAAAAGAGGAGGATTAGCACGGATGTTAGCTCAGGGCTGATCTTGCTCACAAAAAAACAACAAACAACAGAGTTCTTTTTTTTTTTGTGAGGAGATCAGCCCTGAGCTAACATCCGTGCTAATCCTCCTCTTTTCGCTGAGGAAGACTGGCCCTAGACTAACATCCATGCCCATCTTCCTCCACTTTATATGGGATGCCGCCACAGCATGGCTTGCCAAGCAGTGCACTTAACCGCTTGCGCCACCGGGCCTGCCCCGAGAGTTCTTTTTTGATAACTGTTATTAGAAAGAAAACTCATTTCTAGAGGCCTTCATTACCGTAGTTTAGAGCATTCTAAAGTGGAGGACTCCTATCTCTGCCCCAGGAGCTCTGCTAGGAAAACCTTCTGGCAAAAAGATCTTGCCAATATATAGAAAATACAGCATTCTAGCAGAGTGGAAATGCGTCAAAAGAGGGCTTGGAGAAGAGATGCTTACTGTTGAAGAAGAAAGCTGGAAGGTGTAAAACGTATCCTCTACTACCTGGAGGTAAAATTATAGTACATATGTTGAATACAAGTCACAAAATATCCTAACCACAAGACGGCTTGGTGATGTTGGTTGAAGTAATCATAGCTGCCTGTTCTCTTTAACTTGTTTCTGGGTTTGACAAGCCATTTTGTAGAGGAGTGTTTCCACAAAATGCAACAGCGGTTGATGGCTCACGGCTCAATCCAGACCTAGATTTTTTTCAGTACCTTGGGCAAGTACTTTACCTCTCTGACCCTTTGTTCTCCTTCACAGGGCTGTTATCAGAGTGAATACATTAATATGTGTAAATCTCTTAGAAGAGTGTCTGGCATATAACAAGTGCTTAAAAACCATCCCTGTTATTACATTAAACAAGACATATGTAATTGTGCTTAGCACTTCTGCAACTCTTTATTATGATTTGTCTCCATGTTTCTTACTATCCATTTTTCAGTCTCTTCTCCCCATAGTAAATAAGCTCAACACTTGAGTCTTTCTATAGATTCCAACAATCCCAATGGCAGAGCAATGCAGGCCTCTACAAATGCTTCCTGTTCAACCCTTCACCACATCCTCCTCTTAGTCTCTATTTATTTTCAGTTTTTACTTGTTTGGATGATCTTTTTCACTTCAAGGTTTTGAAATTCTGTGTCTGCGTATCATTCTCACTTTTGATGAGCATTTATAGGTCACATGCTAGAAGAATGTAGCAAATAGGAATACCCCACGAATGTTAGCATTTGGGATTCCAAGTCTAATTACATCATCCTATTTTTATATTTCTGTCCTAAATTATTCATTCCACAGAAGGATAGGAGAACTCATTTTCAAAGTTTAGACTCCATTTAGAAATTGTGGATTTGGCTTTTTGGATCAAACCTGAACTAATTGATTTGTGTGAACATTTGCCTTTAGTAAATTTCACTTTCAATTAATTTTAAATGATTTTATTTCAGGAAATTTCTAGACATCAAAGAACTTTTTAAAAAAAAAAATGATCATTAAAACCCTTCAAAACCTTATGCACTCGCTGTGAATGGAAGTCTACATGATTGCTTTAAAGAGAAATACTTAATGAAGTGCATTTTGGATTTTAGAATGAACCTCTAATGTCAATAGAGTTTGATCCCTGACAGATGCACTTGCAGGATTTGCCCACTCTGATTTAAAAACATCTCATCCTCAAAGAAGTAATCAGAGTTTAATCTTGTCTGTTTCCAGCTCTTCATATCTGAACTGATTTGTGTCCACTGGGGAGGAGACACTGACCTTCTAGCTGTAATCCAACGACATGTAGCTGCTCTAAAGCAGAGAAAAGCAGTTTTCCCCTCCCCTGATTTGTTGTGTAATAAATACAGTGCTTATAATTTGTTGCGTCTTATGTTCGATTTTGTGACAATCTGTGAAAAATAGCGTGGTTATTGATTTCTTTCAGAAATATTCCGTATCAATCAAACTCGTAAACCATTTTGCTTCTAGTACTGAAATGTGAGAGATAAATTATATTTTTCCATACAACTCTTTCTTTGTTTATTTAGGTGTATTTGGGCCAAAAGAAAAGCAGGAGGAGTAAGAAGAAGAAAGAAAAGAGAGACTTTCTCCCGTATACAACCGGTGTTTTTTTCCCCACTCTCATCCTTTTCCATTCTCTTTATTGTCCATTTCTTTTGGCTACTTCACACAATAGACCCCAGGACATTTTGAAATGAGGAAGAGTAAATAAATAAATAAGCAGAAAAAAGCAATTTAAAATAGATCGTGGAGGCAAAAGATTTGCAAATGTCTCACAAATACATCCCTTATTTTAGAAAAGACCAGCCCAGAAATAAAGACTTAAAACTCTCTGGACAATTCCATACTGGTGCATACTTGTCACTTTCATACTCTGTAGGTGACTGGTTTCGCTTTAAAAAACAAAAACAGAATATAGAATTATTGAGTACTTTTTATCACACATTTTTGACCTCTTTAGTGAAGCTACTCAGCGTCTCAATGTTAGCACCTTAGCTGGGAGTTTGAAAAAGATCACAGACTAATCATGAACATCGTAAAGATACTCTGTTGAAATTAGTGCTTAACTGAGAAAATACAATAATGTTTCTACACAATATTGCTTTGGACCCCAGTATTCTTATCTCAATATATTTCTCAAATGCAGATGAGTATCAGAGAAGCTTCAGTGGTGTCAGAATATAGTATTATCTGGTCTATTTCACCCAGGTCCACAGGTGTGCAAATATGTGTATGTGTGTGAAGAGAAGAGAACAATTATTTATTATTGTATTCATCTTTGTTGTTTTACAGGAAATTTTTCTTTTGCTATTTTGTTCCGTTTTTATTGTATGGCAAATATTTAATATTAGCCCTAGGCTCTATTGTTCAATCAAATCAAAATACTAACTACGTATCAGGATATGTCTGCCTCGAAAATGCTATAAGATGTGTACTCATTTGACTGTAACCCTTTGAGGGAAAAGACTATATCTTATTCACCACTATTTCTAGTGATTAGCACAGTGACTGATACCTAGAAAGTATTCAATATGTATTTGTTAAATGTGTGGCCATGTGAATTCAATAGGGATATAAGTAAGAGTCTGCATACGCACTTGCGACCTATGGCTGAAGGAAGTTCATACTATGTTTTTAAAATTTTTGAACCAACTTCTAAAAATCAGGAGATTTTACATAAAAACTCAACTTTCCAATTTACTTATTACATACTATTTCCGTTTATTTGTTTATTTATTTATTTATGTTTCTGTGTGTGTGTGTATGTGTGTGAGGAAGACCAGCACTGAGCTAACATCTGATGCCAATCCTCCTCTTTGTTGCTGAGCAAGATTGGTCCTGGGCTCACATCCATGCCCATCTTCCTCTACTTTATATGGGACGCTGCCACAGCATGGCTTGACAAGCGCTGCCTCAGTGCACGCCCGGGATCCGAACCTGTGAACTCTGGGCCGCTGAAGCAGAGCACGCGCACTTAACCGCTGTGCCACCCAGCCAGTCCCTATTTATTTATTTTTAATAGGAATATCTGGCAACACTGAGCCCTGCATTTCTACAGAGCACCAGTTGGCTGGAGCTGAGAAAGGGCCGCTCCCTTGGATGGGGTGGCACATTCTGCAGGTCACAACAGCTGCCCCCACTGTTACAACGTACACATACTGCACACACACTGGGCTGATTGAGTCCCTAACTTATGTCCCTGACCACTAGAGGCACTTGAATTTGCAACCCCCTGTATAAATGCATTCAAAGGTACATGACAACTCAGTAGTTAACTGCCTCCACAAAGCAACATAGGCTAAACTGGTTACTAGCTGATTTGGTAACATGGATTAGATTTCAAACATTGTAGACAAAAGAATAGACATGGAAAGACTTGGATAGAGTTAATTGTGACTCAAGTTGGCCCTTTACAGTGGGTAGAGTTGGAACAGAATTACATATGGAAGCATCTCCAGGCATGGGAAATGACATGAATAAAGGCATATAATTTGCACAAAGGCTATTTAATGAACTTTAGATTGGAGGTGCATATTCATTCACTTAGAGATGTCACAGAAGAAAAGGAAGAATACTTGCCTTCAGTCAGATTGGGAAAGTCCATAATTTTCCATCTTAGGAATGGGAATTTAACACCTCAAGTATTGGATGAGCTGTAAAAATTTAGGAATAGGAGAAGGCACTGAGAAAGAAAGATTTTTAAAATAAGTTGATGGTTAACAAATTCAGATATAGGTACAAATTACTCCTGCAGAGGTTGGCAGTTGAAAGAAGAGGAATATGATGGATACTCATAGAATTAGGTTAAACAATTGAGCCATAATTTTGTTCTCCTTGTTAATTAATAATTAACATGGTAGGCATTTATGGATTCTTCTTATAAGTAGAGAAATATCCTAGAAATCCTAATAATGTGTTCTGAGAACAATATTAAGTTTTCAGTATAAATAACAACAAAAATAAAAGTAATGGATTTCTTTTCCTAAATACTTATAATCAGCATTTAGCGTTATTAAAATCTCGTGAGTTAGTGCTAACTTACAGATTTACTCTGCACCCATGGGGAGTATGAGATAGCCTACCATAACATTAATGTGAGTTCTTTAACGTCTATGTAGGATAAAATGATTGATGCATTTGTCTCTACCTATTTGATTTTCTACATGAAAAAAAATGATGGCTCTCATTTTGATGGCACTCTCCCTTAAGTGCTAGTGCTGGATAAGAATGAATTAATATTATGTCCATTGCTCACATTTATGATTATGCTGAACGAAAAGAGTATGTGGTCAGATAGCACTAAATGCAGTTTACCTTGGAGATATTACCAATAAGCAGGTCTACTTTTCTTCCTGAGAAAGTATCAATTTTAAGTAATAGTAAAGTTGTGTTTCAGTAAAACTTGTGGGGAAAAACACTTAGCAGTGCATTGGTATCTTTATGGCAAACTACTCAATATGTTTTTCATTTAACGGCACATTATAACGGTCAATGGTTCACATCTTTCTGTTGGAGATCTGAACACAGTGTTCTGTGCTAAAGTAGAGTCTATAAGCTTCAAATCTCATATTCCTGAATCACGATGTTAATATCATACAGTGTTACTATCATTACCATACCTTCATCCTCCTCTCTTTCCAGATCCTTCCTCAGATTAATCTTTTAATCTTCTTTTCTTAATTTGCTTCCATCTGCAATTTTCTATAATTCCAAAATAAGCCTAAGTAGACAACTTTATTCAGAAGGGACTTAGGAAATTACTTTGGATAAAGTTGCTTAAAAGAAAAGAATGAAACAAATTAAATTAAGAAAATTATTCCCCCATACTGCTTATTTTAAAGCATTTTAACTATAAGAGAAAACAAGTGACTATATATCAACATCTAATTTTAAGAGGAAATATTAAAATATTAAAACAGGAAATATTTATCACATTAAAATAATTAAAATCAATGTGGTTTAGACCTATCATTACATAATCTATTAATCTACTTTGAAGTAGCCGTTTTATAGCGTATGGCCTTTATAATATCCAGAAAATTTCTCTTACATAAAACCAGTTGAGAAGACTTGAAATGTGCACTTTTATTTAGTTAGTGGGAAAGAGAATTCGGGTTTCCTATATCAGAATTTATTTTGGAAAATATGCGCCGATTGGAGATTTATCATGTAAAGGTATTTAACAAAGATTTCACATCAGCTACTCTGACAGAATAATAGAAGTCTATTAGAAGAATTATAAATTAATCATCTGTGTTCAAAAGTTGTATCAAGTTTAAAATTTAATTCTTATCTCGACCAATAACCTGCCATGTTGAAAAGCAGGAAATTCTTCAACACTTCCCTTGTTCTGATTACTTTGTAACACGTATCAGATTAAATCCTTCCTCAAAAACTTGGAAAGGAAAGAAATAGTAACATGGTTACTTTTCACAAACATTAAAATAAGTTCAAAGGGCACTCTGATAAGGTACTGGATTCCTACTTTAAAGCATTTCATAAAAAGTGGTCTTGAATTTGCTGGAATTAGCTTAAGGTAATGTCTATGAGGCAAAACCAATTTGATTTACTCTGTAAAAACCCATTCAAATTACAGGGAAACATTTGCTAAATAAAACATCTTAAAGGTGTATATAAAAACAAATAATAAGTAGAAAATGGAAAAAATAAATATATAAGTCAATAAAATATTTCTGATCTTTTTATAAACCTTTAGAACAATTATGAGAATATTGTATAATACTGTTTTAATCTGTATCAGTCTATCCAGAATAATATGGAGAGTTTTAAAAGTATAATGATTATTCAGATTTTCAAAATTACAGCTGTTTCTTTTTGCTCTCTTAAATTAATGTAGAAAGATAATAATTTTTATTTTCTATTTTTGGTTAGATGGCCTTTATTTCTTTTTATCGTAATCCTCCCTTAAAACAAATGTCAAAGATTTTCAAGGAAAATATCTTCAAAAGAAAAATCTGGGGGTTGAACACCAGATTTCCATCCCTAGCTTTTCTTTAAACAATTTTCTAAACATTTATCAAATTTCTCATGGGTGCTCATAAGAAAAAAATAATATCATTTAGAGCAAAGGGGGAAGCATTTAGATGGGGTCGTTGATGTGTTTTCTTTCTACAAATGGAAAAGTGTAAAAGATAAAAGTTATCAGGTGGAAAGCATTGATAGGAAATGAAATTTTTATTGGGAACTTCTCTCCACTTTTGAAAGAATTGCTGTGTCCCTGTTAGCAAATACATGGTATGGGGTGTGACGGAGTCAACAAAAATCAAAAACAAGATAAAGAAAGAGAAAACAAGGTAGACTTCTACAAAAAGAGAGAAAAAAATAAAGAGGAACTTAAGAAAGACAAAGGATAAAAAAAAAAGAAAAAATAAACAATACACTCTTCGCAAAATAGAATGAGCTACTATGAAACAGAAATTAGGTTACTTTCTAATATCTAAAATCTAGTATCTAAACTATCTAGTATCTAAAAAAGGGGGTGGCAGAGAATTAAAAAAAAAACAAGAAAAGAGATACTAAGAGCAAAAGAGAGATGTAAGTAATATATGATCTGGCAAAAAAAAATTATGAGAGTATGCAATGTTTATAAGAGGGAAAATATGGGTTTTTAGGACAATGAGAGCAGGATTAATGAACAAAACTCACTGGAGATGTGGCAGAATGTTGCTGGGAAAGTCCATGTAAGAGTGAAAATGGGCACACAGGAGTAGATTAGACAAAGGCAGCCAAAACACAGTCCACAGGTCAAATCCTGCCAGCAAGCTAAGACTATATGGCTTGTAAAAAAAAAAGCCCCCAAAATAACAAAAAATAAAAACAGGACAGGAGAATGTGCATGCGACAGAGATGTTATGGGACTTGCATAGCTTAGTGTATTGACTTTCTGACTTCACAGAAAAATGTGGTCAACTCTTGGACTAGCAGAGGACGGAAATGGTGTTAAAAGTGGACAAGAAACAAAGTAAGGTTTTCATGACATGATTGCAGTTTATGAGTAGTCAGATAATGATCACGTCTACTTTTCAAATGATGTTTTTGCCTTGTTGGAGAACATTACAGTGGCTCCGTTTTGCCTTTTTAAAAGAGAACAGAAAATGGCTAGTATATACTACAGATAGAAGAAGGCAAAGTTTTTGCTTGTGAATAAGATTGTGTTCGAAAACTTCCATTAGAGAAACACACATACTTAATGAACTGAACATTTCTGTAAATTCAGTAAATCCTAAATAAATTACCACCCCCTCTCGATAATTCCCCGAGCATTAGTAAGGAGTTTCTTTGGTTAATATTCCTTCCTTTAGTTTTTAAATTTTAACTACAGAAATCTATTTTATAATCCATTTTACTGGAAAATCACGGAACACTACCATGTTATATAGAGCATTTAACTATTCTGAAGTATACAAATCTACATATCAAATCAACTCCCCAAACTCCCACACGGATAAGTCTATGATACAATCCCTAAAAGCAGAGAGCTAATTCTCTATGACCACATATCATTTCTTTTTACAAAGCTGGTTGTACCTGCTTTGTATAATCAATCACTTGTAAATTCTCTATATTTATCACGAATGGTCCTACTTTGAACATTAGCCTAAGAAGTTTGGATCAGGGCAGTGGTGTGCTTAAGTTTTAAAAAGCCCTGATTTATAATATTTCCTAGTTCAATGTTCCCCCCATGACTGATTTCAAGCTACCAACATGGCGTCACTGAACATGGACTTGAAAGGAGATGTGCACAATTGCTCTTGCGAGACAATAAGAACCAGCCCAGCACAGAGCTGGTTCAGAGTCTTAGTATTTTTTAAGCATTTATTTTAAAAATCTGTTCCTGCTTCTAGAAGTAGTGGCCTGCTTGTTTTTGGAAGAACAGAGTGGTTTCTATGGAGTCTATTTGCCCCACCATGACACAGGCTTGAGGCTAACTACATTATATGGAGAAATCAGGTTAAAATGTGTAATAGTTTCCAAAAGAAATTTCAGTTTTCTGAGATACTAGATTGAGAGTTAAACTTCAAAGACAAATAGCAACTTCACCATTGGTCTTTCAAACCCTGACAAATGTGATCATTGCACCTTGTTATCAATTCTTGTAAAGCTTCTCTTTGATCTGAATGAATATCCTCATTATAAATATGGATTTTGTGTGTTTCATAAATATTCAATATTCAATTGAATATTTCACAATACTTAGACTCAATTTCACACGTAGCAGGGGAACAACTTCAGAGTGAGAAAAGGTTGCAATGAGTTTGTTATGTTTTCTTAAAATATAAAAATAGATCACAGGCTCTATTTTATAGAGGAATATGTTACCGAAATTTGAACAGTATAAATTGCCTGTGTTCAAATAAGAACAAAAAATGACTAGTAACAAAGATATTGATATACATGTCAGATAATGTTTTGGAAATCAAAATCACAGGAGAAAAATAAATAAATCCTTACTGTCGACAGTTGAGCAGGTTGCTCTTTTAATTTTGGATACATAAGATTTCTTGTGCAGAAACCACATAACATCATGAAATTTCTATATTTAAATAAATCATAAATGAAAACAACTGAAGCATTGGATGACACATGTATAATAGCGATTTCAAATTATCTTAGTAAAAAATGAAATCTTTTATCAATATCACATTATAGTGCACATCATAAACTTTTACATCCAATGGGAGAAATTAAAGATACACATTATGTTTAGTGATGAAAAATATACTTGACAAAGAACTATTACAGTTATATGGAACAACAAAAGCACAAAGAAAACACTGTATATTGCTGATATCCGAACATCAGTTCTACCACTTAGGAGTACATAGCGTAATTCAAGTATATGGAGAAATAATACAATGGGGCAGCTGTCCACTGCAAGGACCACCCATGTTCACTGCCATCTTGTGTGTCATAACTATGATGCTTTCAGGAGAGAGGAAACTTATGGCGATTGTCTGAACTACTAAAACATGTCAGGTCTGACTGATTCTTAGAACCAATGAAAAAATAAGTTGGGTCAACCAAAGGGGGCACCTCACGAAGTAGAGAACAATTAGACGAAGTGATTTTACTTGTTAATTTGCAAGTTCTCCCCATCATGCAAATATCTGCAGTGATAACAACTGCAGAATTACCATTAATTAATACTGATCCTAACGCTGGTGTTGATGACCTTGATGGTCTCTATTCATCATTATGCTTCTCCAAAGCTGTGGACTCTCAAATTAGGAGATAAATTACAATTGTAAAACAGAGTAATACTCTAAAAATTGTTTTAAAAGCAAGTGGTTCAAACTCAAAAACTAGGTTGAACGGATTGTAGAGCCATGTAATTAAATTCACAAGTGTCCAGGGCACCACATTCTGGAAAAGTATCAGAAAAAACAATACCTCAAGGAAACAATTCATTCTTTTTATCAGATTAAATATCTCAACTGAGAAAATGAGCAGTGATTTCAACAACGTTAAAATCATTATGAGTGAGGATGTTTCATCTTTCACATGACTTAGCTCTACTGAAAAGCATAAATGTTTGAAGCTTAGTATCTTAAGTCTTTTCCTTATTATTGCAAGTTTACCGTATTCTTATTAAAAGGAGCAAAAATGAACCAATGAATTTAACAGCTCACCAATTTAAAGGTTAATCTCATCCAATATCAGCTTCACAGAAACACCTAGAATAATGTTTGACCAAATAGCTGGACACCTCATGGCCCAGTCAAGCTGACACATAAAATTAACCATCACAGGTATTATCCTTTTTATATGTTGCTAGATTCAATCACTAAAATTTTAAGAACTTTTATGTATATGTTCTGTTTTGGTCAGAATTGTTTTTGTTTGTTTCTGGTAACAGGTTAATACTGGCCTTATAAAATGAGTTGAGAATTATTCCCTCCTCTTATGTGTGGAATCAGTATTATTTGTGACTTACCTGTTAGGTAGAATTCACTAGTGAATCCAGCTGTGTCTGCACTTTTCTTTGAAAGTTTTTAACTATGAATTTAGTGTCTTTAATTCCTTTAAAGCCATTCGATTTATCTGTTTTGCACGTGTTTTGCTTGTGTATTTCAAAGAATTTGTCCATTTTATCTAAGTTGTTGAATTTATTGGCAGAAAGTCTGTATTAGTCCTGGACCTTCTGGAAGCAGACACTAAGACAGGATGAAACATGCAAGGCAGTATTAGGAGAAATGCCTGTGAAAGAAAATGTAGAAGGAACTGGAAGGGCTTGGTAGCTTCTGCTTCCTGCTTCTTACAGTTCAGCTGTTATGCGAAAAGTGACTATCATGAAACAGTCATATTGTGAGAAGCAATGGAGCTGCCATCATATCTGGTCACCACGGCTACCAATCAGAAAAAAGACCTGGACACAAAACATAGGAGTAAAAGGACAAGCACTTTTGTGTCTGTCTGTCACCACATCTAACCATGGCGACCTTCAGAAAGTAACGGCTGTGGGTTTATTTTTGCTCCTCAAATTTTGCACAAATTTCTCTTTTGGTCTACTCTAACGTGGAACCATAGATGGAAGGGGCTACTGGGAAACATTGTTCCCAAAGTTAACAGGTGAATAACGGTAAGATTCAGCACATGTATAAGTTTTAGAATCATCAAGTTCCATGAAAAACCTGGTTGGGATTTTGGTTGGAATTACATTAAATCTAAAGATATGTTTGGGGAGACTTGCCATTTTTATTATTTTAAATCTTCTTGTCCATGAACATGGTAATATGCTTTCCTTTGTACCAGTCCATACTCATTATGGCAATTATATCTAAGAATTCTAATGTTTCTTCATTTCAAAAATAAGAAACAAAACTGTTCTTTTTATTTATTTTTTTTCAAGTCTAGCCTCCTGACCGTTCCCTCCATTCACTTTTTCTGGAATTTCTCATGGTGCATCTTGGAAACTCTAAGTTTATTCTCTATATTTTTTCAGTTGTTCGATAAGTCTTTCTTATCTCATTGACAATTTGAAATTGATTCTTTTTTATGTTGATATATATTTGTCGCATTCATATTTATTTTTTCATCATATTTTTTGTTCACTTAGAATGCACATTTTTCCCTCATTGAGTATCCTAAATGTACTTACTTGAAAGTCTGTGTCAAATTGTTCCCAAAAAATCAATTTCATCTCTAGTGAATTCATGGTTTGATTCTTCTTTTTGTTAGCTGCCATTTTTAGCGATAGATTTTCTTTGGCTTTCAAGATTACTTTGAGCCAGAGGTTTTAGGTAGGCTTTGTCTCCCTTTTCTTTGGGCTCTCCTTGACCTCCTGTTTTGCCTCCAGCTCCATCGTGACATTCATGATATAGTAAATTAAGTCAATTCATTGTTGGAAGTCTCTTTTTTTGTCCTCCCACTTGCCTAAGCCCAAAGCATCCTATAAACTCTGTGTCCAGCCAACAGATGCCTCCATTTTCTTTCAGCCTCCTCTCAGGGGTAGAAGAGCACTTTCTAGAGCCTGTCTTCTGGCAGTGGTCTTGTCTCTTGTCCCTGTCTTCCACAGACTTCATAAGGAATGGGAACTACAGAAGCTTGTTCTCAGCCACTACTATCTGCTTCTGATCTTGGAGCACACCAAGCCTATAGATACAACCCAAGCTCCTATTTCTGGGCATCTTATTGAAGATCTCAAAATGTTTCCTTCCTTTAAATATCTAATGTTTTCACTTTTTCTGCTATATTGTTTCTTAGGCTTCAATTTAGAGTTGCAAATATTTTGCTTCAAATTTTTTACATGTTCATTAATTGTCTATACCAATGTTTGCCAATAAGCAGAATATGTGGTCTCCACTGACTCTACTCTCTGTATTTAAATGTGAATCTGTATTCATACCTCCACTGTCTACTAAGCTTTTATCTAATATGAATTCATTTGGCTGAAATGGTCTGTAATATAAGTATTTGCAAAACTACAATCTTCAGAATGCATTGTTGACGTCACTTTTTCTATCTGACTCTCACCAACAAGACTTTACTTCTCAGAGTGATACCTTCTACTCCCTTGTAGTCAACCTTTCCCTCCTAACATCTAATCCTTATTTCTGGCACAGATGATTGCTGGAACATGCTGTTTCTACGTATGAAGAAAGGTGCTATGGTGAGAGGATAGGAGAAATACTCCGGTTTACTCACAACACGGCAGCTATGTAGTTATGGTATAATGTCCAATTTCTAATCTAAAGGAGAGATCAGGGGGAGATTAGAATGGGTATGGTTCACATTGGTTAGAGATTAGAATGGGTATGATTCTCATGTTTTACATTCACTCCCATTACTCTTAGTTAATTGAGTGATCCATTACCCTTGAGTTAATTGAAATTCCTCCAAAATTCTGGCAATAGGTTAATTAACAATCCCAGTTTGTGGCATTGCTTGGCAAGTGAAGAGTGTTCTTCATGGTTATCTTAAGAATAATTTGGGATAGAATATGCAGTCACTACTACTCATTTTAAAATGAAAGACCCCACGTATCTAAAGTAGTGATGGACAAGGCCTGATGCACAGTGATTCATGGAGTGGTCAAGGTATTCTGAGGAAGGCCTGTGTATAAAGCGCTATGGGAATGGTAAACCAATTGCCTTGATGAGAAGGGAGGCTTCACTGAGCACTGCTACATGCATTCTTGTTTTTCTGCTTCTCTGAGAATTTTTGATTCTTTTCTTCCCTAATTGAATTTCTCTTTACTTCAACCGGTTCTTCTGACATCTTGTTACGTGGATACTGGAAAAAAATTACAACCATGCTACAAGAATTTCAGCTTTGTATATTTTTTATGCATTGGTCTTTCATAACTGCTCAATTTTTCTCATTAATTTAATCGATATGTTTTATGTTACCTTAATGAAAGCCTGGGATGAATTGATGATGTCTATAAGACAGTCAATGTAGCTCAGTAAGTGTACATTTTGAGCTTATTTGTTGCTTTCCTTCTCTCTGACCTTCCAATTAAACTTGAAACTTTGTATTCTGCCCTAGAATTCAACTGCCTCCCTTAATATATATTTTTTTAATTTTATCTCCACTCCTGACATAAGTGCAAAGCAAGCAATTCTCCATATTTCATAGAGAGTTATAACTTGAAGCCCTCCAAGTACTGTCTTTATTCTGGCATTGGCTCAGACAAGGGTCTATGGGGGCTGAAGCATCAAATGCTTTCTGTGGATCTGCTTTTATGTCATTTAAGAAAGTGGCTTCCAATTTTTTTTTAACTTAATTTCTTTCATTATCTTTGGCCCGTGTGAAGTTTTGTTCATTTGAAGTTTGTAAAGGAGAATTCAGCATTAGCATTAATGGTGATGACATAATCATAACGCAGTCTAGCCAAGGTTGTAATTTAGCTAGCAAATTGAAACTGTAAGGTAGGCAGAGAGGAGACATACCAAGCTTTCTGGCTATATTCTTTCTTTGCACTTTTACTGTTTTTTAGAAAATCTTTCTAAGTCCCCTCAAGCCCTACTGCCTAGGACAATATCTTACATAGAACCAGGAAAGTTGGTTTTTAGTGACACTAGCTTTTTCTTTTAATTGAAGAAATTAAAAAGAGATTTTTCCTTGAAATATTTTCCATATGTTTGAATTCAGGAGAAACTTAAACAGTTTAAGGTGTGATGTGCATATAGTGAGTAAAAATAGATACAATTGGTGTGTAGGAGAGGGCAAGTTCCCACTCAGAGAGGAAGAGTGTAGAATATAGGAGTGGGAATAAAATATTGAAGTGTCTTTTTCATGTCCATATAATGAGGTACCTCGAGTGCTGATTGGACAAATGTAGTACTCACTAACCCCAAGTAAGTGGATATGGATCTTTTATTGTTTCTCATTTAAGTTCCTGTGATTTCCCAACTCTGCCAATAATTAGCACTTTAAGTTCATTTTGAGTTTCAAACTTACATATGCTTTAGTGACTTGCATTCCTTCCTGTGAATGCTTTTGAGGAACAGCTGATTGTGGAGATAGAGAGATGCCTCTTCTCTTGTTCTCACTGCTTAAAATTCCCTTGGCCCACACTATCTACTCCCTGCCTTTCCTCCAGGCAGGAACCATTTGCCTCTAGAGACCCTAGCCCCGCCCCTTTGCTCCAGGTGATGGAGGGAATGGTGGGGTGGCTCAGAGGGCAGGGCCTCTCCCACCCTCCTCAGGTCCCTTCTCCCCACTTATTCGCCCCCCTCCCAAAGCCTCAGAGGCAGGGCCACTTACCCTGATTGGATTTCTGTGTCCCATCCACCTTCCCTCAGCTCTCTGGAATTCTTATTTTAAAATCATCAAACACATAGAGAAGACATCTAGAATCTAGTTTTTCTACTAAAATATAAATAAAATGTATTCGATATCCATTATCCATCATTATAACCTGCACTGCCTCAGTCTTTTCTAAAGGCTTTAGAAAGCCTTTTAGAAGTGAGCCTTTTACAAGCCTTATAGTGAGGAAGGAGAGAGCAGAAGAAAAAGAGGGTCAGAGAAACAGAAGGAGAAAATCTTTTTTTCCTATTTATCTTTTCATGGTAGTAGCAGCAGTTAAAACCCTTATAAATCCTCAAGTGACCTATTGCACTTGCTTCAGTGTCTAGAATGTAGAGAAATCTGTGAGACTGTCTGTACTATAATAAGCCAAGCAAAAAGGAATTGATAGGTGACTGGGTCTGGCATTGGAGGCCTTTAGAAGCTAAAAGAAGGGAAGGAGAGCGAGAGATAGAGAGAGTGGACAACAGAAGGAAAAGAATCTCTAATTTATTCAAGCAAAGGACCAGATTCCCCAATGCTTCGGAACCCACCTCAGTCTCGCTGAGACCAGAGTTGCCAGAAAAAATACAGAAGACTCAGTTAAATTTGAATTTAAGGTAAAGAGCAATTTTTTTCCTAAGTGTGTCTCGAATATTTCTTGGAATAGTACACCAAAAAATTCTCTGTGGTTTTTCTGAAATTCAATTTAACTGAGCATCCTACCTTTTTTTTTTTTCTTTTTTTTTTTTTTTGTGAGGAGATCAGCCCTGAGCTAACATCCGCCAATCCTCCTCTTTTTTTTTTTTTTGCTGAGGAAGACGGCCCTGGGCTAACATCGGTGCCTATCTTCCTCCACTTTATATGGGACGCCGCCACAGCATGGCTTACCAAGCAGTACTTCGGTGCGCGCCCGGGATCCGAACCAGCGAACCCCGGGCCGCCGCAGCGGAGCGCGCGCACTCAACCGCTTGCGCCACCGGGCCGGCCCCATGAGCATCCTACCTTTTTGCTGTTGTTTTGTGCTTTTTGGTGAGGAAGCTTCACCTCAAGCTAACATCTGCTGCCAGTCTTCCTCTTTTTTTTTTTTTTTTTTGCTTGAGGAAGATTAGCCCTGAGCTAACATCTGTACCAATCTTCCTCTACTTTGTATGTGGGCTGCCACCACAGCATGGCTGAGAAGTGGTGTAGGTCCGCACCCTGGATGCGAACCCACAAACCCGGCCACTGAAGCAGAACGTGCCACACCCAATGACTACGCCACGGGGCTGGCCCCAAGCATCTTACTTTTTATTTGCTAAATCTGTCACCTCTAAGATTCTACTTCTGTTGGAGTTACTGCCTTAGCTAAGTCTAATAGATAGGGCTTATAGTATTTTGAGGTGGTTTTGTATCTTGGGTTCTGTCCTTCCAGTTAATGTCTTGCTGAAAGGCTTATAAGGACACAGAGTGGTAGAATATTGCATATATACTATAGTCTTTAATGGTTTTTGTTTCCTGTACATGTGTTTTTTCTACTTCCTTGTCCTTTCCTCTATTTAAAATATCTTATCCCAGGTTATAAAGAAGGTACAGGAGATTGAAGTAGTCAAAACCTTGGCTTCTGAAACCCTGATGGACTCAAGGATTAAACAATTCTTTTGAAAGAATACAAATACAAAAAAAAGATGTTTCCTGATTTGAGTGGCTGGAGAAAAGGGTCACAGGGAAAGAAGACACTTTTATGCTGGTGGCTCTGGGAGGTGTTGAAACACCTGTCCACACCATATCAGCAAATAGCAGATATGAACCTCAAAATATAAAGGGATGCAAAGGCGTGACTTTTTGGTATAACTCAACTTAATTTTATTTGGAGTTTCCATTCCACTGGATTGGTTAAAATATAACTTCATCTAATTCAGGATAATTAATATTCACTCACTACAGGATACTGGATTTAATCTATGTTTAGGGGTCATATATAGTGTATCAGCTCTGTAGTGGCAGAATGAATGGAAACTAATCTCGTTATCTTTATTTATTGCTGTTGGCTTCTACAGAGACACTCTAGGTCCACATGGATCCCTGCTATGCCCATCTCCCCCTGACCACAAGGCTGCCCGTTCTTGGCACCTGTTTGTGGACTCTGAGACCTCCTGGGAGAATGCCCTTTTCTCTTCAATGCTATGCTGAAGTGGTTAGGGATTCTGAGGCTGGATTGAACCCCTTGACTCCGATATTGGCCAGGCATTTCTGGTCCATTCTCCAGAACCACACTGGGGCAGGGTTCTCTGTGTAGTTTGCTGCCTTCCCAGGTTCCACCGCGAGAAGCAAGGCAGGGGTATTTTCTGTCCTTATCTGAGGGTTCCACAACGTGTGCCAGGTTCTGCCTTATATGGGGTGGATCAGGTGCAACATACCTTCTCAGGGACCCATCATCATTTAGCACTCTTAATTCCAGGATTGATTTTAGGTCCCAGGCAACATTTGGCGATGTCTGGAGATATTTTTGGTTGTCAAAACTGGACAAATGTTATTAGTTTCTAGTGCATAGATGCCAGGGATGTTCCTAAACATCCTGTGATACACAGAACAGCCCCCCACGACACAGAGTTATCCATTCCAAAATTTCATTGGTGCTGAGGCTGGAAAAACTCCCCTTTAAAACTGTGTGAAATGATCACATAATGTTGATAAATTTCTTTATGACTCCTGTAATACACCACTCATTGTTGAAGTTTACAATTGCAAACCTTGAGTGTGAGACACGATGCTATGGACCAGATATGTGATACTCTACCCACTCGGAACAGAAAGGAAATAAATCCTTCTTCAAAGCATTTTGTAAGTGTCATTTTGGTTGCAACCAAAGTTCACAAGTGCTCCACAGGCTAACACTGTTATTTTATAATGTAAAGAAAGTTATTGTTGAAATGAAAGTAAGAAAATATGACAGGCAGAAAAAACTAATTTTAATGGATGTGAGTTCACTGATGTTTGCTTTTAATGTATGGCATTGATTAGGAAATTTCTACTAACATCTCAGTAATGATAGCATTAGGTGCCTCCACCTCCTTACTTTAAATTAAAGTAATTGAAGTGGTGGAAGGACTCTGATGCTACGCTGCAGTGATAACCAGTCGTCTCACAGACCTTTCCCTTAAATGTAATATAAATCCTTCAGCCTTTAAGAAATTAAAGTGCCGGAAAAATGAAAAGAAACCTTACCTTGAAGAAATCCTAATGAGAATTTCCTGACGATGAGATCTGTTACCAACATACGTGTCCTCATAATAAAAATAAATTTTCCTGGCACATTCAAGATTTTATTACTTTGCTGAATAACATTTAAATATTTTAGACTTTGTCAAGTTCCCTTCATAGCCATTTACACTGTTAAGACCTGCTGTTCATATTAGGGAGAGTAATAAAAATGCATCGTTCCTATGAAATCATTTAAATTTTTTCACGTCTATAAATAAATGATAAACATTTACTTCTTTTAAAAGTCCTTTGGGAAGAAATATATATTTTTGTCTCAAAATTGCATTAATGCAATTTATTGGACTCAGTTGTAAGCTTCTGAGTTTTGGCTCTTTGGGCAAAACATTTAGCTTCACTGTGCCTCAGTTTCCTTATTGGCTAAATAAAAGTAATGGCAATTGACTATTTCCCTGGGATATTTCAAAAAGCGCTAAAACATTTTAAAGGGATTTAACAGCACAGATTGTCATATAGCTTATTATTTAGCAACATGAGAGCTAAGATGTAAATTAGAATTGTGTGAGCATTGAGTTAACTCAACATAAATTCCTGATTGTGAGGTGCAAAGAAAAGATGCATTAACTTCAGTGGCGTTGCCAAGGGCTAGCTTGGATGGCAACACGGAAGCAGCAGTTCAACACAGCCTGCCCAGCTAAAGCACACGTTCTAAATGAATACTTGTGCTTGATCTATAAATTTGGCTTCCAGGTAAAACCTCTAAGGTGCACTACTCCAGCTACCAAAGGCAACCCCAAATTAACGTAAACTCTAAGTAAAAATTGTATGCAATTTCAAAGTAATGTTTTTATTAGTCGCTTCTCAAACCAGATTGTCATATGTAAGCTTCCCCTACATAGAAATTCTAGAACCTCTACTGATCCTCTAGTGACTCAATTATCTTATCTATTGAAGGGATACAAAGCAGTTGTGTGGTCTTTGCAAACTGGCTGGTTGGCCAAGCTATTTCAAGCCCCCTGACTAGTACATGTCACTTACCCCCAGGACAGTGGAATGGCATACAGCATCACCTTCATGCCTCTGTTGGAGAAAGAGGGAGGAAGGATATGCAAATTATCCAACTATGCTCTACCCTTGCACTCTGCGTCATCACCTTTGCTAATGAGGGCTTAAGGCAGCTTGATCCTTGTCATTCCCCCATTCTAGCCTACTCCATCCCAAGACCAGTAAGAGAGAAGCAAGTTCATTACAGAGTTTTCATAGCTGCCTCTTCTTTTGAGAGAAAATGATTTTGTTATTTACTGAGGTCAAAGGAGTTACAGAAATTCGCAGTGAGAGAACTAATCATTTTTGTTTTTACTTGGCTGAAGGACAAAGCTTATGACTGTTGTTTAAATTCTGTTGTATGCAATATACACAGCAATCTGTTTGCTACAAAAATGTTCATTCTTCAGTTGATGGTCCATATGGTTACAGACCCCAATAAAAATAGGGGGCTAAACTGGGAATCATGTACTTTATCTTAATATGCATTATGCTGCTCGTTAGATATTCCTATGGGTTGCCTAAAAATATAAACACCCTTACAGATAAAATGATTCCAATGCTGATGAAGCCATTCACCGCAGGTTCAATGTGAAACACTGTACTGCATGTGGGAAAAATCCCAAAAACTAGGGAGAGAAAAGGAGCTTTATAATAAAAATACTGTTTTCGAGGCCAGAATAGTCACATTAATTATGCAACCAGTGCTACTTTGCTTAAATTACCTCAGCCTCTGCATTTGAAGAGCCTTATTAAATAGTTATGTCCCTGTACATTTAAAGAAAGAGAGTTTTATTCATTTGATTAAACTATTTTTATTAGGTAGGATTGCACTATAATAATCTTCTATGTATTTCACTTCTCCTCTCACCTCTCTTCTCCTTCTCCACCCCCCCAGCAAGGTACACACAAAGAAAACAAATATTACCTCAACCACATACTCTTACCAAGCAAAGTAAATACGCAAAATTTCTAGAAGGTTAAAAAAAAAAAAGTAGAGAAGGGAATCAATATAAAATTGCCAACTGCTCCCTGACAAAAGTTCCTCACAAGCACTTCAGCCTTCCTGTATCTGTTTAAAGCAATTCCGAATACCATCCAAATACTTTCCCCTTGCAGGATGAATTAATTTTAGCTGACAAAGTAAAAGTCTCCACTCATCTCCAATTCTCATCAAGTAAGCCAGATACTCCTTTCAGAGGAAGAAACTGAAGTTACTGTTCATTCTCCTTTGCTCTTTTGGTGGCGTTAAGAAAACTAATTAGCTGCCTGCCTTGGAACACGTTCTTTCCGTGAGAGAAGCGGCTTCATGTCCCTATAAAGACAGTCACTCTAAAGCATATTACTTGTATCAAAAGCAAAGAATGTTAGAGCCATATGCAAAACTCAGCTAACATTTGGCATTTTAGGAACCACTTTTTTTTGTCGGTGTTTGGAAGCCTATTTGTTACAATGTCACCAATTCCTTTGATGAGCTTCTCAAGATGTGAGTGTGAAATGTTCCCTGGCCTTTGGAGCAGAAAGGAACTAATTAAAATGGGAGAGGAAGATGGCAGATCCTGCTTGGACCTTCCTTGGTATGTTCCGACAAAACAGACCAGGTTATGTTAAAATTTGATGCTTCCTACAAAGAGACCAACTGCCTCATCTTTACTATTCCATACTAGAATACATCAGCATGAGGCTAATGAAACTCCAAGCAATGTGGCCTGTTTCGATTGAATATTTGATTAATCATAGGATCATTTCAAAAATAATATTAGCCTTGGGAACAAATATTAAGGCATCATGTAAGAGGTGATAAAATGAGTTCTGGGTATTTATCTCTAGTGATTAAAGAAACGTGCTGAATCAATTCAACACTGTCCTTTTGATAAGCTACTCACAAGACAAAGGAGTAATTTCATTTTTAAAAAAGAAAATCATAAATGAGTAAGAGTCACATGTTAGCTTCATGTTCCACTGGAGACTGACAGAGATGTAGACAAGGCCAACATTGCAGAATATAAAAATAGTTAATATTTCAGTATGAAATATATTGGATAATTGTTTTTCAGCAAAATGCTTTTCAAGTTGTTTGGAATTCTTAAAATGCTAATTTTAAAATTAATTTATTTAGCATTTTTTGAGTATATGCATGCATACTAATTTGACATAGGATGAAGGCTAAAAGCGTGGATGTCATCAGAGATGCAGTGGACTGAGCTGCTGGTTCAGAAGAAAAACTGTGACAGAAAATGAAGTTAAAAAACTTGACTATTCTAGAATCTTTTCTGTAAAAATTGTCCAAAAAATCCATTATTAAGAAATGTGCTTTTGATTATATAACCCACTTCCATGTCTTTTGTCCTGTTTTTAGTGTAATACATGGGAGAGAGAGGCTTTGGTGGAATTACTCCATCTTAGCCAATACCTTAAGCCTCAATCCATTTTTAAAAAGACATGGTAAATTTCAGAAATGTTTGGGAGCACACAGAAATCTCACGGGATTGAAAAATAGATACAGTTTTCTGTTCTAATCATGTGGTACAGAACCCTGGGATATTAACCAATTATGGTTTAAACCATTGAGACAATCCAAAGCTTCTTTTTATTTTTCAAGGGAAAAAAATGGTTCATTACTTAATCACTTTTTCCATCTGCGTTTGCTCACATGTGATTTAAAGGGTGATGGCCTTCTGTTTGTGTGAAAATACAAGTTCAGTTTTTAAAGTTCACGGGGAATGCAACTTTGCTTCCCATATGTCTTGTATTTAAAGTGCACGGGGGCCGGCCCGTGGCTTAGTGGTTAGGTGCGCGCGCTCTGCTGCTGGCGGCCCGGGTTCGGATCCCAGGCGCGCACTGACGTACCACTTCTCCGGCCTCATGGCCACATCGCACATACAGCAACTAGAAGGATCTGCAACTATGACATACAATTATCTACTGGGGCTTTGGGGAAAGAAAAAAAAAAAAAAGGGAAGAGGATTGGCAATAGATGTTAGCTCAGAGCCGGTCTTCCTCAGTGAAAAGAGGAGGATTAGCACGGATGTTAGCTCATGGCTGATCTTCCTTAAAAAAAAAAATAAAAAATAAAGTGCATGGCTTTCTTTTCAGTCAACAATTTAGAATATCTGTACTGAAAACTCGTCTCAGAATATTCAATTATTAATTCATTGTGATCTAGATTTTCTCAGAGGTTCATTTAAGAAATGAGATATACAAGAGTTTGTCAATGGCCGTATTAACTATGCATTCTCCTAGAACCTATAAACTCAATTAATGAATTAAAGTAGATAAATAGAACTCAAAGTGTTCCTGAGCCCTATTGTCTCAACTGCTGCAAAAATGCTTTGTACTTTATGTAAAGATGTTAGGTACATGCATTATTTATTTGAACAGCATTTGTGTCTTTGCAAAAACCGGAATTGAAAACATTAGCTGTTGTGTTATCAAAGGTCTCTTAGATAACCACCAACCTCTTTACCTTGGTTAGTTTCTTGGAAAAAAACTATATCTCTGTAAATGAATTTCCATGATTTCTGTTGTTAGACAAAGAAAACAATGTCAACCAATGTGCTCTCTTTTACCCTGGCTTCCAAAAGAATTATAAGCAAATTTAATGCCCAACTGTGGTAATCTGCTCATGCCAAGCACGCATTCACATCTATCCCTGTTTCTTATTTTTTTTTTTTTTTGTGAGGAAGATTAGCACTGAGCTAACATCTGTTGCCAATCTTCCTCTTTTTTTTTTCTAAGGAAGATTTGCCCTGGGCTAACATCAGTGCCCATCTTCCTCTACTTTATATGCAGGACGCCGCCACAGCATGGCTTGATGAGCAGTATGTAGGTCCACGCCCTGGATCCGAACTTGTGAACTCCAGGCTGTTGAAGTGGAGCATGTAAACCTGGCCACTACACCACCTGGCTGGCCCCAATCCCTGTTCCTTTTAACATGACCTCTACCCTGCTTTTGTTTTTGAAATCAATTTGTCAAGGAATAATTTAAATACAATAAAATGTACTCATTTCAAATGTACATTTTGACATTTTCTGGCAAATATTTGCAACCACATCATCACAACCAAGACATAGAAGATCTACATTCCCTCAAAAATTTGCTTTGTGCACCTTTATTTTCAAATGTTCTACCCAAGTGGCAAACATTAGTCTGTTTCCTGTCACTATAATTTACTTTTGCCCATTCTAGAATTTCATATATGTGGAACTATACAGTATGTTTCTTTGTGTGTGGCTTTTTTTGCTTAGAATTATATTTTTAAAATTTCATCCATATTAGTTTACTATTTTTCAAATGAAATGTCTGTGGTTATTCTTAAATGTATTCCCCTCTAGGTCATGAGTCTTTTTTCTTTGGCTGGCTTTTATAATTTTTTCTTTATTACTGGTTTTCAGGAATTTGATATGATATGCTTTGGTGTGGTTTTCTTTGTCTTTATCCTGCTTGGGTTCATTGATCTTGGTTCTGTGAGTTCATAGTTTAAAAAAAAGGAAACTTATGGAATTATTTCTTTAACTATTTTGTTTAACTGTATGCCATGGGACTCCTATTTTCTGTATGTTATTATCCCACAGGTTGCATTACCAAAGCTCCATTGAACTTTTTTAAGTCTTTTTTTCTCTCTGTACTTCAGTTTTCCCAGTTTTTATTGCTATGGTCAACATTCACTGACTCTTCTTTTACACTCTCTAATCTGCTGTTAATCCCATCTAGAAAAATTTTAATTTCTGATATTGCAACTTTCTCCTCTAGAAATTTCATTTGATCCTTCTCCTCACTTTTTAAACAATTCTACTTTGTTCTTCATTGTGTTCATGTCTTTCTTTAAATTATTTGGGCAGTTTGCCTGTTCTTACCTTATCATTTGTCATCTCACATAGTTTCATCATCTCTGTCATTTCTAGTAGTGTTTCAATTGACTGATTTTTCTCTTGGTTATGAGGTACATTTTTCTGTTTGTTGATATATCTGGTAATTTTTATTCAATTCTGAACATTATATATATTAAGTTGTTGAGTGTCTGGATTTTGTTTTCTTCTTTCAAAGAGTGTTGAATTTTGTTTTGGCTCAGTTAAATTACTTGAAGTTCATCTTGATCATTTTAAAACTTGTTTTTAAGCTTTGTTAGGGCGGAGTTAACATACTCTTTTCTCTAGGGCTAGATGTTACTACTAAAGTGGTGTGTTGGACCTCTACTAAATAACCTTGGTGTGCACCAAGGTCACCCCACTCTGGCTCGTCAGAACTCACACATCACTCAGTCCTGTGTAAACTCTGGGATTTATTCCACTTACAGTCCTTGGTAGTTTTTTGTCTGGTCACATGAAGTTTCACTCTACACATATATGAATTAATATTCAGTGACAGACTCAAAGAGATTCTTACGCAGATTTCTGGAGTGCTGTTTCTATGTAGCTTCCTCCTCTCTGCTACTCTGCCTGACAAATCCCAGCAGCATCAGCCTTGTACACACTAATTTCTGTCTTCTTGTCTCAGACTCCGTGTTTTGTTTGAGTTTTCCTCTTTTCTCTGTGAACCAAACATGCTTCCAGGCAGAAAGTCAGGGTGATTGTAGGGCTCACCTAATTCATTACTCTTTCCTCAGGGACCACATTCCTGTGCTGCCTGTTGACGAGTATCTGAAAACAATTGTTTCATATATTTTGTCCAGTTTTCTAGTTGTTTTTCAGCAGGGGGGCAAGTCAACTACCAGTCACTCTGTCACGGCAGAAGTGAAAGTCAGCAGTCTGATTTATTATTGAAACTTCTGTGTACTATGTATAATAATATAAGCTGTGACATATCCTTTTGCAATACAAGTGTATACAGTCTATATAAATCCATAAAAAATATTCTGAGGAAATGGAAAAACATATTTTTTGACCCAGACAAGTAAGAACTAACAAGTCTTTTAATTATTCCTGGACTTTCATAAGTTACTTGGTGACTACTTGTGTTTTAATTCCCTGAAGACTCCAATGGCTGGACATAAAAGGAGATTTAAGTTTGACAAAAAGACAATTTCTTACCTTTCAGATGAGAAGATATTAAAGATGTCTTCCCTGCACACTTTGGAGTCTGTTTCCCTTGGAGCTCTTAAGAAGGAAATAGACTTTAAATGCTTTAGACAGACATTTACCCAAAAACGAGAGGTGTTTTCAGGTGTTTTGATTCTTTAATTGTAAAAAATTCAACAAAGTTTGAACTTTATTTGTGATTTTATTGCCACAAAAATAGTAAAACATTATTATGACGAAACTTAATAAGGAAAAGCATCTTTTAAAATAAAAGCCACAAACAGTATTTTAATTATGTAGGTTTAAGATAATTAGAATTTGTTTTTGTAAAGTAATTTTATTGTCTATGCCTGAGGACTCACGACCTTTGTCATATCTCTAGATAAGGCAGGTATGGCCTAAAGGCAGCAGGACTAAGAAAACTGAGAGAGGCCTAAATCCGTAAGCAGGTGTTGCTGCAGAATAAAACGTACGAGTCATTTCTACAAATACAATCTGAAGTGCTATGGTCTAAAAAGCACCATAAATAGGCACACATTTTGTTTTTTAATGCATTTATTGACCACATTATTTCAGCTACATACAGCGTCCTACACAAATAATCTATAGTTAGCATCACCCAGTCTGGCAGAACAACCTGGCTCATCATAGTCAAGAGGGAGGTGCGTTTGGTGATGTCTTCCATGGAATTTCCACAAGAAATTTCATTTTTACAGATATTTTACATGACATTCAAGATGCCTACTCAAATCTCTAATATCCTTGGTAAAGATCCAGTTGCACATATGTCATTGGGAATCCTGTGGTGTTGGCACCACCGGCTTCTTTTTGTCATTCGGAAATCCGCTTAACTCTGACTTCTCTAGAAAGAGCTTTTTCAAACTGCCAAATTAAAATAGTCATTCTCTCTAACAGCTCTTCATTCTCTCTACGTGGAACTAGTCAATAACCAATATTTTTCTTGTTTGTTTACTTAGTTGTTTACTTATGTATAGTCATCAGTCCTCAGTCTCCACCTCATACTCAAATGAAATATTAAACTCTTGAAGGCAGGATCCTGTTCTGTCATTCACTTATAAATCCCTGGCATCTAGAACAGTCTCTGATAAGAAGAAAGTACTCAATGACTATTTGTTAAATTGTGAAATGGATAAAACGTGGTTATCAAGGAGTTAGAGAAAGTGAGTTCCATCTCATAGATAATGCATCAAGAGGCCCTGAATGATGGCAGTCATCGTTATTTTCCTTTTGTATAATCATGGATACATTTCTGTTACTTTTTCAGTTGCCTGTTTATGATTGCACATGAAAATTAATCATAACAATCAACTAGAGTTGTTCTCATAAGTTGATATAATATCTAACTTTATCGTTTGGCTAATTAGGATGATTGGGGTGAGGAAGACTGAGTTGTGGGTCTTAGAAATAAGTCTATTTGGACAATCAGGGAACAGCACTTAGGTGATACGGGTTCAGAAAACAAATTGTAGTACCACAAAGCATGTGCTCTTATGTTGTTCTTATACAAAGTAATGAGCAAATGGAGAACACCGAGAGCGTTACATCAAAATATCCTGAGAGGCAGGGGGTGAGGAAACATCAAGGACGTCTCTCTGTAGGCCACCTGGTCCTCTGCAGAAGGTCAAGACAAGGACAACACAAGACAAGGTCTTGGAGGAGGATGAAGGAACAAGATAGGATCACGTTTCTCAGAGCTGAGACAACTAAGTTGTCTAGCCCTTAGCATCCAACTCGCCCAAAGTTGAGCTAGGACTAACGTGAGATGTTTTAAGAACAGGCTTTGGAATCAAATAATGGCTTGTACTCTTACTAGCAAGATAATTTTGAGCCACGAGTTTAGTTTTCCAAACCTTAGTTTCCTCATTCCTAAAACACAGTAACATCTACTTCATTAGATTGTTGGGACAATTAAGGATAATCTATATAAAGGACTCTGCCCAGAGCCTGTTGCTTGATAACTACTACATGAAGTGTTACTTTTATGATTATTAGCCCTCTTTCAGGCCATAGTCAGCCTCAAGGATTGAATCAGGCCTGGGGCAGACCATTTGTGTCACATCGGGCAGCAGGGGGGCGTTAAATCCCCAGAGAACTGGGCCTCCTCTGGCATTCTTTGGGCTGTACACTCATTTAAGGAACTTAGAATGATTTTGGCTAAGACCTTTATGCTCCGTGGGGAGAAGATCCAATGGAAGGTGTGAACTCACACATTAGAGCTATTTCATTTTTCAATTATTGATCTCTGTGGTAGCTGCAAAAGGGATATAACTGAAGATCAAAATGTAAACTCTATCCATTAAAATAATTTGACATAGAACTGTATCTCTATAGGTTCATTTGAAGCCAAGATTTTCAGGCATTGGCAGACCTTGGAAAGAAATCTGTTATCTACTAAGAGACATCATGTGGATATTTTGGTTTAGCACCAAGATTTCATTATTCTTGGATGTGGGATATACATAATTATACTCTTTCAAAATATTTCATAGCATTATTTCTTTTTCAGTGGCTATCGCTAAAGTGATTAAAAGCTAGCTCTATTTCATGAAAAAATAACTTTAAACTAAAAACAGAGATAATTGAATTCTGATCAAAAGTTATTTTTTTAAACAATGAGGTACTACTCAATATTTTCCTCCAGGGAATTTATGAAGACACAATTTCATATTGTGATCCAAATAATAATTTCAAACTTAGTGAGAACGTTCTAAGCATCACAATTTTTCACTTCAAGTAAGAAGGAAGAACAATTAATCAATTTTAAATAATTCTACAATTTAAAGGAGTAAAAGAACAACAATTAGCAAAATTACATGAATACTTCTTTGAAATATCAAAATGAACAATTTCTTGATAACATAAGATCAAAAGGGCATTTACTACCTCAAAACAAAAAATATAAGGCAAAATTAAAAGAAATGATGTATTCATTAAAAATTATAAAATACCGTTTTCTCTTTTTGTTTTGATATGTTTCCTGGCATGAATTAAGGAATCTTGATTCTGTGTGTGTAAAAGACTACTTATACCTATAATGACTATTTAATTTCTCAGCTTTAAAGGCACTTTATTGTGGTTAAAAACAGTGCATTATTGCATTATGTGTCCAAATTGCAGTTGTGAAAGTTGCTCGGTAGCAAATGATTGATTTAGTCATTGTAACAATCCAGAGGCAATCCAAGGAGTTTCTTAGAAGATGTGTCAAAGATGACCTCACTAGGATATATTTGGGAAACCTGAATTCCTTTGGCCTTGAAGCACTCCACAGTGATCTACACATTGAAAGGGAGGCACAATTAGAGCCACCAGTGTCTTCTCAGTGAGGACATTTTCACTATTTCTCCAAGTGGGTGTTTAGGCAGCTGTTGACGGAAACATGAATTTTCAGACACATTCAGCAGAGAGAAATGAGATATTTTGACTGAGATATATTATCCTGTCCTGCTTTGTAGCAAAGAGGCAGTAAAGTGTTTCTGCAGGGTCAAGTAACAGAAAAGTCATCAGCTGGTGGAAGGCAAGGCATTCACGCAGCAACATAATAGAGTGGACAGAATGTGAATTAGGCAGGAGTCAAGGATTACTAAGGGGGGGGAAGAAAGCAACAGTCCACAAAACGGAAGACCGACAGCCCTGTGCTAATGGCCCATGTTACAAAAGAAGATGCATATAGATTCAGAACCAGCCAAAGTATAGAGCTCTACAGGTCTCCTGCCAGAGGAGGGCGCTATACCTTAATTTGTGTTCCTTAGGATCTGATGATTTCCAGATGGATTTTGAAAATGAGAAGAATGTCCTTTTGGATGGCCTTCAACAATCATAAAAAATCTATAATGCTGCAAAGAGAAATCCTGTCTGAGACAGATACAGCTTGTCAATACACAGCCACTGGTGTAAAGCATAGGTCAGCAGGGCAACACCAGGAAGTTTGACCTTTGGAGATGCTAGTGTCTGCTTTGTGCCTTACAGTGAAAACTCCCTCATTGGCTGGTGGTTTTCTTCCCTTCTTATTGTCCATGGCTTCTCATTTATACAGCAAACATTTATGGGCGTCTAATATGCTAAGATCTACACTGGGGATTCAGATTTGAAAGACACTCCTCCCCATAGGAAATTTCAAAGAGAATTGGTAGGAAATGAAGCCATATTACTGCTCTCAAGTAGATAATGCATTGGTAACTGCTGACCAAAGATGTAAAGAGAAAAATAAGGAGAAAGGAAGAAGGCTGCTTATAGTGAAATTGTGATTTTACTGCTGATCCTATTGCTTATCTTACTGCTTTTTTCTTAGATTAGAATATTAGAGAAGCGAGCAAGATAGAAACAAAAAGTTTTTTCTTTGTTTTCTTTAATACAATTAATGAGGTAGCCTGTCCTTTCACCTGGAGAAACTCAGATCTTTTAAGCCCCCTTTTTAAAAAAAAATAGCATGTAGTGTAGGTTCTAATTTGATGTTAGCAGCAAAGATCTAATTGATAAGACTATCACCAAGTGTACAAGGGATAAACTACAGTGTTCTTTTTAACTTTTAAAAAGATATTGCCAAGGTGATTTACATAATTGAAATTCTATATTTGTAACTATGGATGTGCCACAAAATTCAGGCTAGGAGCCAGACTGTCAAAATTCTCACCAGTTTCATGAAGAAGAAGGTTTGCCCAAATCTTCACTGGTTCCCATATAAATAAATCTGTTTTAGGAAACAGAGAAAAATAGATGGAAGATCTTTTTATTTCAAAGCACCTGTAAAGAGACAAAGTGCTATTAAAAAAAAATGGTCAAATAGAATACATGAAGACCAAAGAGATTAAATAATCTGAGGCTATTAGCCTTTGATGTTTATAAATGTTGGAAGACCTTTGTGAGATGTTTTGGACTGGTTTATTTAGAAATCAATTTAAAGAGTCATTAAGGAATTCAAACTCTTTAACCTACTATGATTGGATTTTTATTTGTGGCCTTGGCAGTTTTAATGTGTGTACATTATGGATATGATTCCACACGCACAATCTTTTTGAAAAGCATATTGAGGTTCTTTTATTTGCCAAGTACAACTTGACTGTAAAGTGTCCAAGTCATTGTTTAGGGGGGAAGGGCGCCGTTCAGTCTTCAATGCCATTTTTAGAAAAAGAAGAAAGCTTGCAAGTAGAGTTCCTGAATTGACTATGAAAACAATCTTATAGAATGTTGACACATTTTTTTTCCTTTTATCTTAAGATTAAAAACAAGACTAGTTTAACTCTATTACATGTTTTAATAATTATTTTCAATGTGCTATGAAGTCAGATTTTTTGGTTCTTCTTTAAATATTAAAAAAAAGAACTAAAAATAGACCAACCTTAGTAGAGTATTGTTTTTCATTTTGGAAAATTAAGTCCCTATAATGAGTGTTATGCGTTGAATTGTGTTTCCAATAAAAAGATATGTTGAGGGGCCGCCTGGTGGCGTCGCGGTTAAGTGCGCGCACTCCTCTGCGGTGGCCCGGCTTTGCAGGTTCTGATCCCGGGCATGCACCGACACACCGCTTGTCAAGCCGTGCTGTGGTGGCATCCCATATAAAACAGAGGAAGATGGGCACAGATGTTAGCCCAGGGCCAATCTTCCTCAACAAGAAGAGGAAGATTGGCATTGGATGTTAGCTCAGGGCTGATCTTCCTCACCAAAAAAAAAAAGAAAAAAGATATGTTGATGTCCTAACCCCCAGAACCTCAGAATGTGACCTTATTTGGAAATAGGGTCATTGAAGATGTAATTAGTTAATTTAAGACGAGGTCATACTGGCATAGGGTGGGCCCTTAATCCAACATGACTGGTGTCCTTACATGAAGAGGAGAGACACACATGTGAAGACACGTAGACACACAGACACTGAGAGAAGATGGTCATGTGAAGCTGGAGGCAAAGATTGGAGTGATGCTGCCATAAGCCAAGGAATGCCTGGGACTACCAGAAGCTGGAAGAGGTGAGGAAGGATCCTCCCATAGAAGCTTTGGAGGGAGCATGCCCTGTGACACTTTGATTTCAAACTTGTGGCCTCCAGAGCTGTTAGACAATAAATCTCAATTTTTTTAAGCCATCCAGTTTGAGGTCATTTGTCCTCAATGATCTAGTGCCTTAGGAAACTAATAAACTAATAAAATGAATATGACAAACCTTCAACTATTATTATGACAGCCATTCAGGAAGATAGTCCTTGGGCCAGCTCCAGTGGCCTAGTGGTTAAGTTCGGCATGCTCTGCTTTGGCATGGTTTGGTTCCCAGGCTCGGACCTACACCACTCATCTGTCAGTGGCCATGCTGTGGCAGTGGCTCACATACAAAACAGAGGAGGATTGGCAACAGATGTTAGCTCAGGGCAAATCTTTCTCAGCAAAAAAGAAAAAGATATTTTTTGGAGATCTGACATATCAGTCCAAGAACACACTGTCACCACGTGTTTTCTTCTCTACCATCCTCAAGCAATTGTGTGGCTAGGATCCTCATTTATCAAATAAGCAATTGTTTTTCTCTACTTGCTTTATTTTCCTTTTGCTGTAGAGGTAGTCCTACACATTTTTTCCTATTTTTCCTTTTTTTACCTCTCTCTATACTTTTCTTCCTTATCTGACATTATTATTATTATCTTTATCATCACAAGACCCGAGTCTCATCTTTGTCAACACTATGTTAGATTGATAATTGCAAAACCATATGGTCATCGTGACATTAAATAGAGAACCATAGCTGATAGTAGGATGTTAATTTCCCACCCCTGCCACCAGAGTATTCGTAAGTGAATCCATAAATGTACAAATTATGTTAATATAATCATTTCACTTTTGAGATTTAAAGCTCATCTTAAGTTACTTTTAAATCAATAAGATTTTTCATTTGGTAGGGAAAAATCCCTTCACACTGTTTTCTTAAGTGTCTGCCACCAAAAGTTTAATATAAAGAGCTACTTCAATATGCCTAAACTGGAAGCAGTCCTTAATTCTGTGCTCACTAACCTGCTTTGCGTGGTGAGGAGAGTAAAGTTTCTTTGAGATGATTGGTGTGGTTCCAGGGAAAAAACATCCCTGCCTATTGAGGAATGCATTAGATAGTGTGAAGACTAGGCTGATATAACAAACAGGCCTCAAAATACAGAGTTTAAAGGAAACACAAGTTTATTTCTCACTCGCATAACTTCGGCGGTAAACAGTGTAGATTAGCAGAAGACTCTGGTCCGTGCAGTGATTTAGGGCCCAGGTTCTCAGATTTTTGGTTTTCTACCTCCTAGTGCATTGTCTTCATCTGAATGTTCAAAGTGATGTTCCTTACAAAGGGCAGAGGAAAGGACACAGAGGAACATATGTCCAATTTTCTAACATTCAGAACTAGAATTAGATCTCATCACTTCTGCTTACATTCCACTGGCAAGTATTTAATTATATGACCCATATAACTAAATTAGCTGCAAGATGGACTATGAAATATGGTCTTTCTCTGTGCAGGCTTATTTCTAGTTACCACTTTTACTACAGACGAAGGTGAGAAAGGATTTCAGTGGACAGTAGCAGCCTCTCCCAAAGAGATGTTATCAATATAAACCTAAATATTTGTTACTATCAGGAACTTAAATGTCTTATCAGTATATGTAGAACCTACAAAGCCACTTAAACAAAGTCCAGTTCTAATAATATTGGCATTAAAGATGTCATGCTATCCCTTATCAATGTGAGTACCTTTAAGCATTTCAAAACGAAATTTTATATCCAACTTTTAGATTAAGTCAGTTTCCATTTGAGAAGATTCTAAAAAACAGGACAGCAAATAAACTGTATATTATTTCATAAATTTGTTGAAAGGACCAAAGCAGAAAGTACAAACCAATGTCTATGGATTTTCCCAGGATGTCTCTTCTAAAATCATTAGAGAACACTTGGGATTGCAAGAGAGAGAAATAGCTGTAATAATAGTTGTCATCTTGCTCCACACTGGTTAAGAGAGAAAGAGAATGAGAGAGGGAGGGAGGGCCTGAGAGAGAGAGAGAGAGGAAAAAAGACAGAGAAAGAAAGAGAGAGAGAACCTCACATAACAAAATAAATTTATTAAGAAGTGGAGAGGGACAAGAGCAACAATGAATCTGATTTGCTGGAGAAATAAATTTGGAGATCATAGAAAAGTCCAGTTCTTGTGTACGGTGATTTCTCTACTCCCACCCTTCACTCAGTGCATTCCCTTTCCAGTTCTAGAAATTACCACTTTTTGTCAGTACGTATATCCCCTTCATCATGCTTCCAGTGTCCATGTTTTTCATTCTCTCTTGGCTCAATAAAGCAGTTACTATCAAGCTTTGCAAATTATAGCACCCATTATTTTGGCTTCATTTCTTTAGATGAACCACTTCCTAAAAAGTGTTTCATGCTATATCTACATTTTGAAAATCAAATTAAATTTGTATTGATTCATGATTTTGTTACTGTTGTTTTTATGTGTGTGTGTGTTTTTCCCCCTGAGTAATTGATGATATTCCTAAGGGTGCTCTGGGATGTCACAAAAATAGGGTTGAAAATAATTGCTCTAAAAGGATTAAAATTACAGTTATGATAGGTCCATTCCTCTAAGTCCAGGAAGAAAAAGATAACAGCCATCATTTGGGCTTCTAAATTCTTCCACTGTATTTGCAGATGTCTGGTCATGAAATATATCCCTGAGGCATGATGCTATGTGAAACCATTTTCTCAGGTAGGATGAAAACACCCAAACTTTGGTCATAACAATGGCACCCAGTAACGGCAAGAGATTTAATCATCAAACAGATTCAATTGTATTCTTTACACTCTATTTACTAGGACAAGATAAAAGATTGTACTGTTTCAGAAAATAAAATTGACTCTACCAGGAACACCAAACAAACAAACAGAAAACAAAAGTTTCAGGGTAACTCTTAACCTAAAAGTTAAGTTTGTCGCATACCCCTGTGGAAAATGTCCCGGACATAGCTGTTTGTCCTTACTCCTTCAGTGTGGGCAGGTCTGGATTTCAATGACCAGCACCTGCATTTCTTTGCCTGTGTGTTTCCTCTGGTCTCTTGTGGCCATTCTGTCTACAGGCACATCCAAGCAAGACCTGGTAAGGACCAAATAAGCCCCCAGGGCAGCCCTCATTAATGAGCGTCCCAGCAGTCGCCCTCTTGGGTAATAGAATTCTCTAGTTGTGTTCTATGCTTTTCTTAGAGTCCCCCTGAGAAGTTAAGCAACTTGCTTGATAACACATCATGACACCAGTCCACTTCTCCTTTTCACCAGTCTACTTTCCTACTGGTACATCCTGGGATCACCTCCCGAACTACTAACATTCCAATCCTTGACTCAGGGTAGGGTTCTTTGGGAATGGAAACCAAGACCAGCCCCAACTGTTGTGTATTCTGATCACTCAGTGTTTATTTTTCTGTTCTATACAGAGATCTATTTCCCTAGCTCTGTGTTGGCCTAGGATAACTACCATACACCATGACTAAACTAGTGAGATGACAAAGTCCTTAAAGACCATCTACCTCCCCCTGCACTCCATTTTATAGATGAGGAAACTGAAGAAGAGAGAGAATTTGTTTCTCTTGGGTGGTGGAGCCTAGTGGTGAAGAACACAGAATCAAGCAAGTTAGATTATTTGGTTTGATTCTTGGCTCCATCTACGTATTAGCATTTATAGGCATGTCTGTTAGCATTAGACAAAAAGTAGGAAATGTAATTAAAGGATACAAAATAAGAAAAGAAATGGCCCTCGATCTCAAGTAAAATAAAACTGTATTAGCACAAGATGAACAATTATAGAAAGAGAAGTGGGGGCCGGCCCCATGGCTTAGTGGTTAAGTGAGCACGCTCCACTGCTGGCGACCCGGGTTCGGATCCCGGGCTCGCACCGACGCGCTGCTTCTCCGGCCATGCTGAGGCCGCGTCCCACGTACAGCAACTAGAAGGATGTGCAGCTGTGACACACAACTATCTACTGGGGCTTTGGGGGGAAAAATAAATAAATAAAATCTTTAAAAAAAAAAAAAGAGAAGTGTTAGAAGACATAGAGATCCTTGTCCATAATAGTATACAAACACAAACCTCAACACTATAACACTAAATTCTAAAGAGCACAGGTTCATGAGTTAGAAGACTTGATTTGAATCGTGGCTCTACATCCTACTGAGTAAGTGATTTGGGGTAATTTGCTTAACTTTTCCATGTTTCCAAATCCTCATCTGAAAAATGGGAATGATGATAATAGGACCTAGCTCAGAAGACTTCTGTGAAGATTAAAAGAGATAATAGATATAAAGTAACTAGGACATACTAAATTCAATAAATATTAATTTCCATTATTATTACTGAGAAAGTGGCAGAGGTGGGTTAAATTCCAGATCCCAATCTCTCCCCATCCTGCATCACACACCATAAGTAGTGGTGGAAAGTAACATTTAAATCCATATCTAAGGTGTAATTACTACAATAAATTAAAAACTCCCTTCTTTTGATTGCTACACTAGTAAATTAGTTCTCCTCAAGCACGGTTTTTCTCATTTAATATGTGATACAATACAGTGTCTTTTACAGGACTTGTTTTCCTTTCTGACACAGAGTAGAACCATTGTTTCATGTGTATTTTCTCTGCTTAATAAACTGAGCACCTTCATCTTAAGTTTATGCTTAATTAGGAGAATCAAAGCTGCAAAACCTGACATGCGATAGCAACACACAATTTAGAATTTAAATACACCACATAGGCTCAGGATATGCTCAGCGTAAAACTTTTTTTTTTTTGTTATTACAAATATTAATAAGCAAGGACCAGCCCAGTGCCATAGTGGTTAAGTTTGCGTGCTCCGCTTCGGCGGCCTGGGGTTCCCGCAGGTTTGGATCCTGGGCACAGACCTATGCACTGCTTGTCAAGCCATGCTGTGGCGGCGTCCCATATAAAATAGAGGAAGATGGGCACGGATGTTAGCCCAGGGCCAATCTTCTTCAGCAAAAAGAGGAGGATTGGCAACAGATGTTAGCTCAGGGCTAATCTTCCTCACCAAAAACAAACAAAAAAACCAATACGCAGACAAGCAGCAGTGAATATAGAATGAACTGATACAGCTATACCTTTCATTCTTTAAGTACTATCCCTTATTCTTGGAGTCTCTATTGCTTATTCAATATTCTTGGTTCCCCACATTAGTATTAGTTTTTAAAGTATAATTTTTTGAAATTCAACTTAATATTGTGAACATATTACCAACCAAAAGACTGTAATTGAGACTAAGAAAGTGTCAACTGTTTCCTCAAATTTATCTTCCATACTCTTTTAATTAGAACAGGCTCAGGAGAGATATAAAAATAAAATTATTGACTCATCTGAAATTAAAAGATCCTCATTGTGCTTTCTTCAAGAAATGTAGCATGACTCTTGTTAAATAATGGTTTTCCAATTTTAATTACATTAAATTCTGCCTGCCTAAATTCCTGCTGTCATTCTAATTAAAGGGAAATTTCTCATCTTCTGTGCAGAAGGCCTGTTTTGGTATAGTTAAACCATTTCCTTATAATCTTCCAGAGTGTTTTGTACCTTAAAGTTGGTGAAATTTTTCTTTACTGAAAGATTAATATAATGCTTAAAATTCCTTGCAGGTGGTATATAAGATAAGACATATATACTTGCTACAGCTCTTAATCCAATGGAGAAAACCCTCAGATGTATGTATTGCTAAAAAATAAACATGTAAGCTAGTGCATGTTTAGTATTCATATTTTAAAAATTCCTTGTAAACAGTTACAAAATCTTAAACATGTTCTTGAGAATATGCAATGTCCTATGGGGGCAGACACTATCAGTGGCCTTTCCAATAGCTTTTACTCTTTCTTCCACTCTAAGATACCACAAATTTTGTTCAATTATTTATGGATGCCTAATTTTCAAATTTTAGGGTGACATTCTATCATTTGAGGATAGCAGGTTGGTTAGCTCATAGGACTGTGATTGCATGGCTTCATTCAATAAATATATTCAAGCAATTAGCATTAGTAGGAAATGGAATGAAAGGATACAAACTAGGAAAAGAAATGGTTCCTGTTCTCAAGCAAAAATAAAACTGGGTGAACACAGCACAAGATACACAATGAGAATCAGAAGTGTTTTGTACAGAAAGAGAATATAGAGAGATCATCGACAGTACACAGACATAAACACTAGACCATGCATTCGTTCATTTATATCTTCTCAAGCATACTTGAAAAAACGTTTTTCAAACACCTGACATAGTCAAACTATAGGGTGGATGTTGGTAATACAAAAACTAATAAACTTTGATTAGCATAGTAGAGATACAATATGTATGGAATTACCTTAATGTGATGTAGCATGTGATAAGAGGAAGTTAAAAAACAGATAAAATTAATTTGCTTTGGGAGTCTTCCAGGAGAGATTATTTCAACCTGGGACATCCAGGAAAGTTTCATGAAAAACATATGGTTTGAAAAAAAATTAGCTAATGCCTAAATATAATTCCTTTTTTTTCCACTAAATAAATATGTATTTCCCACCTAATGTAAGTAACCTAAGTTCTGGCATTACATTAGAAAAAACACAAAAAACATTAACCATGTCCCTGAAGGGCTCAATTTCAAATAGAGGAATAGAGGAGACTGATAAATAATTAATAAGAAGATGATGTGTTTAGTAATAAAATTGAGATGTAAGCATGACAGGATGCATTGAAGTTTACCAAGCCCAAGACTGGCTCCCCAACTTCATGTCTAAGTGAATGAAGGATGCCAAGTTTTGGCATTTTGGAGGATGGTGATTAGAGGCAAAGAGAGAATTTTTTAAGATACAGAAAGAAAATGATCAGAAATTGTTACAGGGAGCAGAGATCCAGAAAAAGAGCTACAGGTAAGGATAATTTTTAAGAAATTTTAATATATGCTATGCAATGTAACTCCATTTCCACATCTTTCCAATAAAACTTTCACAAAAATCTGCATTGCTTTTCAGAATTATTTTTGGATTTGAATTTTTTTCTAGATGTCATGACATGGTAAGATAGTCTTCAGATATGTGCTGGGTGAAAGTCATAGCCCTCAAGCGTACAGTAACAGTCAGGTGACAATGTCCCAAAGAGATTTCAAATCACCGTGTCCAACCAAACTTTTACCTCTCTTCCCCAAAGCTGATGTTTTTCCTGTGTTCCCATCTAGTGAAGGGCACTGATGCTGAATAGATTACCTAAACCAAAAGCCTGAGCATGATCTTTGCCATCTCCTTTCTCCTCACTCACCAAACCCAAATTAGTAAGCTGTTTCCAGACAGCTTAACACCACATGTATCTTCTAACTCCATTCACCTTCATCTATCCCCACACAGTGAGATCATACCCCCATCAATTTACTCAAGTTTTCCTACATTTACCTCTTACTTGTATCACCTCCAACCACATACTCCCTTCCAAGCTGTTTTCCACATTGTAACCAGTGACCTTACTAAAACACAAATTTGGTAATGTCAGATTTTGAGTAGCTGATGAGCGGAATGAGCAAACTGGCAAGGTAGAAGAACCTGGAGACCATGGATAGAAAATTAGAAGCAGAAGACTCTTCCAGAACATTGATGCTAGCTCCTTCATTTAACAGGGGAAGAGTCTGAAGTCCAAGAGGTCAACAAAATCTATTTGCCTCATAGCTACACAGGCACAGATCAAAGGTTTCTCATTCTGTATTCAGCTTTCTTCTTCGTACTCCACACCCCTTGGTGTCTAGAACTGTGCTGTCACTCTTCTTACTCGACCCTTGAAAAAATTGTTTGCTTATTTTATTATTATTTTCAAATTAACAGAGCGTGTATTAAATTGACTTGGGAAAAATAATAGGCATAAATATGATTTAAATATTAAGTCCAATAAATGGGCTGTCAGTACCCAGCAAGGAGAACTATCTTACACATTCTGAAAATAGTGTCAAAGCAGCAACAACCTGCTATGTTTCTGATCACATGTGGACATGAACCAGTTGATGGACTTTAACCATAGTATAACACAAGAGTATAACACATAGTATAACACAACCATAGTATAACACATAGTATAAAACATAGTATAACACAAGAGTATAACAACACAACAGCAATAGAGAATAGTTTATATTAATTCCATACAAACCACGCTAACTTTCCCTTTCCTAGAGAATGGGTTCATAGGCAAAAAGGTCTATTTTTATCTGCTACCTTTTGAGTATATTATTAGAGAAGTTATAGACACTGAGACAGTAAACCCAGGAAATACAGAATTCATTTGTGTCCCACCATTAATGTCACTCATGTCCTTCTCATGGAAAGTGGGCCACCAAGTACATGCTTAGTCAACGGCCAGATCATGCAATAGCCTTTTAGTCATTTTATGATAAAAAAAAGGTATCACATTTCATGTTGTCAGGTGCAGAAGAAGTGCTGCAGGAGAATTCTGCCAGTAATAAAAAAATCCAGAAAAAGAGTTAAGATGCAAAGAAGGTTGTGATTTCCCCAAAGGCAAAATGAGCTTTTTGTAAACTTTGTTTTCAAAAATCTCTCAGAGGACTTGAGTCAATGTCTTATTTTATCCAAATTGGCTTTCACTTCTGAAACTATTATTAGAGTTGTTGAGTTTTGCTTGGAAGTGTTGTAGATCCTGTGGTTCCCACATTTTGTCAAAAACAGAGTCACCTGAAATATTTCTGTGGTGGAGATGTGCAATGAATTTAGCTGGCTGTTTGAACACTTCTATGCTTCTGTTAGCTTTTTGTTCTGTCTTCTTGCTGGTTCTCGTCACTCTTCACTCTAATTCCGAATGTGGTTAAGGGAAAGAAAGGCAAAATAAAAGTCTACTTTGAGCCAAATAATACCACCCATGACTAACCATATACTGTATTTGTGACTTTGGACAGTTTTATCATTACCAACTCCAGGACCCACAAATCGCTGCTACTAAGTAAGAAACCTCCATTTTATATTTTTATGGTCTAAATTCACATGCTGTTATATATAATACTCGTCTTTTACTGAATGGTTGGATCCCCCTCTCTTTCTCTCTCTTATCTTTTGATGAGAAAAAAATGGAAAATAATAGTAAGTATGTAACAGCAATTTCTTTTTAGGGATTTTCATGGTATGTCTTCCTAAGGTCAAACAAGATCATTCATGAAAGTAGAATGAGGATGACTTCAAAAATCAAACATGAATAAGACAGGCAGAAATATCTGAAATTGTGGGGCAGTTTGTGGTTTCACGAGTGAGACAGAGAGAGAAAAGAGAAACCAAGATTATACTGCCATGAACAAATATAAAGACTAAATTAATTGTTATTTTTAATCCTATAATGTATGTATGTGAATTAACTAAGTAGTTTATGACCTTAGATTTTTGATTCACTTTTGAATCATATGTCTTCTCAATTCCCCAGAAGAGAGAATCATCATATATTGTTCAGAATAGAATAAACATTGGTAAATGAATGGATTGATGAATAAAACTGTAAGTTGAGAAGCAACACAGTGTAGTTGGTGACGTAATGATGGGCAGAGTAAATCTGCTTTGCAATTTAGAACAAAAATATGGAAGCCTCTTAGTGACTCAGTTTCCTCTTGTACCAACTAGCAAGAACATAATCTGTTTTAAAAACTGTTTTAAATGGTGGTTAAGGCTCGTGGTGGTACAGCACAGATTTTATGTCACTGTGGGAGGGCTGAGCAGAAGGCCAAAGCCACAGTATCTGGTTCTACGTCTCATTTCAATCATTTGGTTCTTCCCACTGAAGGAGTTATATAAGGCGATAAAGGGGAACTGTCTGATTCTATAGGCATGGACAGAGACATAAGCAGCTTTATCAAAGTGACTCCAAAAGAGGAAAGTGAAGCCACAGTGTGTACTCAGAATGCTTCTTCCCCAACATCCTGGGTAGGTTTCCATCTCTACTGCTGTCTGGGGCACGGCAACATGTCATGGAGAATTTTCTGTGGCTGTTGTGGGAGACTGTAAGCCATATTTTGACATTCTACTCTTTTTCATGGTGTGCACCAGACAGGAACATATGGTTCCAAATGTCTGTGGCAGTTGTGTAGAGGACACAACAGACAGAGTTGTTTTATGTTGAGAATATAAAAAGAGGATACAGAATGCAGTGAATTGGCCACTGGAAAGCAAAGATCTTTAATACTTCAAATTGCCTATTATGGTTGTTAGAGAGAAAAAAACACACATAGAGAGTTAAAACATGGATAATGTCTACTGCTGTGAGGAAAAAAGATGTTCTCATTGATTATTGTAGAACTAGTCAATGACAAAAATCAATATTACTCGAAGATTGTCAGTTGCTTGTCTAAGTAATTTTATAGAATACAGGTACTTTGTAATAGTACTTTACAAAGTGCTTCCTCTTTGAGGATTTTAAAAGACAAACTGAGAAGCAGTTGATATACTGGTACGGTTTCCTGTGTGAATTTTCAGCTCAATAATTTGTAATGTGGTGGGAAAAAAATTTGTTTACCTTGCCCTGGGATAGATATCCATCTAACTCGGCTCTTATCTGCTCTTTCCTGACTATGTAGCAAGCTTTTAGAGATCACTTCATATGCCCCAAATATCTGAGTTGCACAGAAGTAATGCATTTCTGTTTTCACTCATTTGGGATTTAGTGGCTTGTTATGAGTGAGGTCACCCTGCTCTCACCTTGCTGTTATGTTACAGAGGATTCATAGGCAATTAGTACACAGACTTGGGGATGCTTCTAAAATTGACTGGTTATGGACAAACTCGGACACCTTAGTCAAGTGATGCCTCACAACATGCACGACTTTCTAAATAAGGGATACGTTACCTTTCTGAAGTAGGAAATCACTTGCCATAAAGAACAGACCATCAAATGTAATTTTTTGACTGTGTTCTACATTGCCATGACCTGAACAGTAAGAATAAAATTAATAACTCAACTTTCAGAAGTAGTAATTATCTAATAATTACGAGTCAGCTAAAAAATTACAGGCTAAGTAAAACACATAAAAAGGTTGAGAAATACGTAGGGAAATAGATTTCTGGGCCCCCTCAGAAGTGGGCAGGGACAAAGATTCAATTGTCCTAAACTAATCTGGGAGGTGATTCCATGAAAGACCAGTAAAGAAGTGTGGGTATGAGACGTGGAAGGAGAAGAAGCTATCCAGCAAGTTATCACTGCAGGCAACTGGAACAGAATCCCTTTGGGGAACTTTGGGAGAATATGTCAGAACACATCTCAGAGTTCTCCCAATTGAGAGACTGCTTCCAAGGGCATTGACTCTCTGGTACTGAACATAGGCCAAACTTCCACAGCCAAAAAAAAAAAAAAAAGTCCTCAGGAAGAGTCCCAGCTGTTTGCAGGAAGCCGTGTTCACATGCAGAGGTAACTGCTGAGAGCATATGGGTGGGGCAATGGAAGCATCTGCTACTGCAATTTATACTCAAAGTTATAAAATAAGTGCTTTTGGATAAAGGTGAAAGATTGAACACATTTCCTTCACTAACTTCACTAAAACTACAATACAGGGACTGGGAGAAAATACAATCATAGGGGAGTGGAAACGCACTTGGCCAACTGGAGAACGCTAAATCATAAACTAGTATTGCCAGAGGGCAAGAACTGTTCAGAGTAGAAAAGTCACCTGGCTCAGAGCTAGTAGCCTGGGGCACTTCAGGGACCTGGGGGAAGTGAAGAGCTAATGTAACAAGGATTGCTGGCAAGCTTTTTAAGAAGCAGTTATAGGGCCTGCCCGGTGGCTTAGTGGTTAAGTGTGCGTGCTCCGCTGCTGGCGGCTCGGGTTCGGATCCCGGGCGCGCACCGACGCACCGCTTCTCCGACCATGCTGAGGCCGCATCCCACATACAGCAACTAGAAGGATGCGCAGCTATGACATACAACTATCTACTGGGGCTTTGGAGAGGAAAAAAAAAGGAGGAAGATTGGCAATAGATGTTAGCTCAGAGACGGTCTTCCTCAGCAAAAAGAGGAGGATTAGCATGGATGTTAGCTCAGGGCTGATCTCCCTCACAAAAAAAAAAAAAAAAAAAAAAAAGAAGCAGTTACATCCACACCACTGGACAACTTCCTCTCCCCATGACCTTCATATAAAACTTGGGGCATATTCTCTGGAGGGGATAAAATAGAGGCTCTCTGGATGGGATGATGCCAGACTGAGCTAAAGGCATAAATAACAGTCTGAATTGAGGGATTAATTAACTCAGATGCAAACAGAAGTTGAAGCTGGCTGGCTCTTTTCTTTCACTATCCTCTCACTTGACTAGCAGTCAGACTTTTATTCTTAAGGAAGGGCACCAGAAGAGTTTTCTCTTGGGCTGATTACAAGAGTCTTCTGAGCCTTCTCTTGGGACTGTAATCAGCCCAAGAGAAAACCCTTAAATATACTCTTGAACTCTTAAATACACTGACATCAGAGATTCCCTGATGTCACTCCACATTATTCTTTAGCAAAGCTTAGAACCTACAAGCCCTGCTTAATGTACTCAGAGCTTGCAAACAGTATTCTAGTCTTCCTTCCTTAAATATGAACAGATAACAAAGTGTTATAGAATATTTGAGAAAGTTTCCACCATGAAAGTTGGAGACTAAAAAACACAGAAAAAAGCACACTGAAAGCAAGAGAGACTATTTAATAGGAAAATATCCCCCAATAATATCCTTAGAGAATTAAAAAATGATATTACATCTATGAAACAAGGATATTAAAGAAAAACATTCAGAGGAGAAAATAATTCATAAAATAAAAACATAATAGCAGAAATGAAGAAAAATCATAGAAGGATTGAAAAACAAAGTTGTGAAAATGTCCCAGAAAGTTATACAAGTTGACAAAGAGAGTGACTAATGCAGCAGGAACAATATCTGGATGCATTGCATTTCAGAAAAAGATCTTTTAAGCACTTTTGCTTAGAAAGTTACTCAAGTATGTGTTGAGAGAAAGGAAGAGAGAAAGAGAGAGACAGGCAGAGAGACAGAAACAGACAGAAATAGAGAAAGGAATAGGAAGGAGGAAGAGGAGGAGGAGGAAGAGAAGGAGGAAGAAAAGGAGAAGGGGGAAGAGATAGGATTCAAAGCTAAAACAAAAACAAAAAACACCAGACAAAAAATATAGGAAAAAGGAAAAGAGAATCCCCAAGATGATGATGAAGGCAGCATTCCAGGAGGGAAACTGTGACCCACATGTAGATGATGGCCACCAGTCCTGATTAAAGCGGTGCCAATTCAAAAGATAACCGTGTAAAGGGCTGTCACTATCACCAATCCTGTTACTCAATTGTTCTTTTTTAAATTTTTAGCATAAAAGAGCTTCCTGAGCACTGGTTCTACCAAAACAAGGGAGTAAACCAAGGACTACACGTATGTAGTAAAGAATTTAGCCTTGCTCAAAGAGAGATCTGGCTTTTGCCCTGGGTTTTAAGGGAGGTAGTCTATTTTATACCTTTTAGGAAGGTCTTTATTTAGGGTGGGGATTGGCCATACCTGATAGTTTTAGGGTAGAGGTTGGCCATGACAGAAAGACCAATCATATAATTTAGGGTGGGGAACTCGGGTCACATGTATCACTTGATCTGGAGAGTGAATTCCACCATGTAGGCAATCAATCAATCAATCATGATTATGTAATGAAGCCCCAATAAAACCTCTGGACATTGGGGCTCAGGTGAGCTTCTCTGGTTGGCAATATTCCAGGCATACTGTCACAGGTTGACACTAGGAGGGTAACACCTCCTAACTCCATGGAGAGAGGACAACAGAAGCTTTGCACTTGGAACCCTCCCAGACTCTGCCCTATGTGTCTCTTCTTCGGCTGATTTTAATTTGTATCCTTTCCCTATAATAAAGCATAAGCATGAGTATAATAGCTTTTAGTAAGTTCTGTGAGTCTTTCTAGAAAATAGTTGAGCTTAGGGTGATTTTGGGAATCCTCCAAATTTATAAGACGTACGAGAAGTCTTGGGACTGTGCCCTCAAACATGACAATTTGGCTAATTCCAGACACATGAGACGCAGAAAACAGGGAATGCATCCCAGGGGGAAGACAGGAATAACCTAGATAGACAAGGAAGAAAGTGCCCAGATAACAGCTGCATCGAAGGCCAAGAAAGCCCAGCACAGAGAGTAGGAAACTGGAGGTGTCCATGGAGGATGTCTCCAAGGGGAAATAAAGTGATGCAAGCAAATTTGTGAAAATTGGATAGAGAAGCAATTGGAATCTCTGGAAAGTGGGAGATACAAAGAAATCAAGCCAACGAAAAACAAGACAAAAATGAACTTCAGGAAAAACAAGTAACAGGAAAATGTAATCACAACACATCAAAGTGCTCAGCTGGGCATCATACAAGCAGAGTTGAATATAAACCCTGAGTAGTGCTTGAACCTAAAATCTTAGTATGTGAAGAAGAGGAGAAAGGGAAGCCAATGCAATGAAGGCATTAAAGAGTGAAAATTTCATATACTGTGACAAGAGGAGAGATAATACCTCAAACTAATGAAGCTGACAAGAACTATTATATATCATGTGGCAGCATGGGATGTGTAAATGCTGAACAAAATAGCTGAAAGAGTTGGAGAGCAGGACCTCAAGGAGCTGCTGCGTTATGTTTTTATTTAGTATGATCTAACTTTCAAAATTATATGCATGTATTTCTTTGATAAAGAAGAAATAATAATTTAAAAATACATGACACTTCTAGGAGGAGATTATAAGGAAAGAAATTAAACTGCGATGTAATCATTAGAAACTTGTTTTAATTTATGTGATTTAAATATGAGGAAGCTTAGTGTGTTTTGTCGTCGGGAGACTTAAATTGGAAATCCATAAGGAAGGGTGAGCTGAATAAAAAATTAGAATGCTGTAATGGTTGTGAGCTTCAATTTTAGCTTTTAAAGGCAATTACTAGCTTTCTAACATAGGTTCCTTAAGGTTTCTGTGCACTTATTTAATCATTCCAAAACTGAAATAATTTGAGCTTATAAGATTGCTGAAAATAATGATTATTAAAACATTATGAAAAGCAAACTTTGCATGCATTAATTATGTGCACAAGATACGCCATTTTGCACTTCCCTTCCTGAACTGAGATTTCTTTGTCATATTTTATAAACATCTTGATATTCCAAGCATTCAAATCCAATCAGTATACAAAGATGAATTGAGGTCCAACTATGTATCAAGAGTTGGGAAAGGCTCTGAATGTTCCTGTGCCCCAACGCTGTATGCATAGACCCTGCCTTCCTGGTGCTTGCAATCTCTAAGAGGGGAGAAACACTAAACGAATGAATAAATAGTTAAAATTGGGGATAAGTGCTGAGATGGAGAAGTATAGGGTGCTGCGGAAGAGTAAAATGGGTGGACATATTTATCATTGTGGACTCAAGGAAAGCCTCTCTGAGTAATGAGATATGAGGCACGAATAATCCTTCATCAGGAAAAGTGTGAAGAAAAGAATATTCAAGGTGCTGAGCGCAGCTTGGGAGAACATTCTGAGACATGACGAGTTGGGTATAATTGAGGAAAGGAAGAGGAAGTATGACAGGATCCAACTGAGAAGAAAGAAAGTTCCACGCGATGTGGCTGGGAAGGCAGGATGAGGAGGAACACCAGAAGGGAACACAAGGAGAAGGTGATATGGCTGTGGCCTGGGTGGCGAGGACTCTGCCTGATGGAGCACATAACTGGGTAGGTGAATAACGACAAATGAGGATAGGCAGGAAAGATGGAGCCAGGCTCAAAGGTTTCACGTCACCTTGAGAATAAATTCTCAGATCTTCAGGAGGGCTGGTAAGGATCATAGAGAATCCGGGCTCTGCTCACATCCGGTCTCATCTGGTGCCACCCCCTCTCCAGCTCACATCAGCTGCTCAGCCCTTATTTCAAACATTTATATGGTTGGGAGCTTCCCATAACAGAGCCTTCTCTCTGCCTGGAATGTCTTCTCTTTCACTCTTCAGTGACTCCCAAATACCCTCAAGGCAAGGTATATAGGCTACTTCCTCAGAGCAGTCTTTCTTAAGCTCCAACTCCAGAGCAAGTTCCGATTTTCAAATCCCTCTCATCCTTCTGCTTTCTTTCACGGAACCCACATTCTGTCTCTGTGCCTCAGTGTCGTCTTCTGTAAAATGAGAGTAGTAATATTAGTGATCACCTCAGAGGGTCATGGTGACTCTTAAATGTCAATCACTAAAAATAGCACCTGGCTTATAGAAAGGGCTCAGTAAACATTAGCTGGAATTATTATTTGGAAGAAGGCAGTCACAAAAGAATATACATTGTATTCATATTAAGACTCAAAACAGGCAAAACTAACTCTGCTGTTGAAAGTCAGGATAGTGGTGATATTTGGGAAGGAGTGTGTGGTGGCTGAGAGGGACCACAAAGATTCTAAAGGCGTTCTCTTTCTCGTCAGGGACGTTGATTACATGAGGGTATTCGCTTTGTGATAATTCATCCTTGAGCTCTGCACTAGGATCTGTACACTTTGCACTTTAAAAAGTTTCAAAAGTCAGCTATTATTATCATCAACATAATTTGTAATTCTATGTTTATTTGCAGAACTATTTACTTGACTAGAGGCTCCATGAGGGCAAGAGTCGAGTCTATTCACTGTGTCTCTACTACCTAGTATAGTCTCTGAAACAGAACAGAACAAAACAAAACATAAGCCTGACCATATCACTCTTTATTCAAAACCTTCAGTGACTTCCTATTTCATGGAGATTAAAAGTCAGAGTTCTCATAGCAGCCCACAAGTCCTTCGCTGATCAAAACACCCACTGTCTCTCTGATTTCACCCTTATCTCACTCATGAATTTCCAGCCACACTGGAACTAGATAGTGTTGGTGGTTGCACAACATTGTGAATGTACTAAATGCCACTGCATTATTCCTTTTAAAATGGTTAATTTTATGTCATGTAAATTTCACCTCAATTTAAAAAAAAGTGAGTGCTCTAGAGCCAGTTCAAATCCTAAATTCCAATTCTGGCTCTGCCACTTAGCTGTGTAATTTCTGTCATGTTGCTTCACCTCTCTATGCCTCAGTTTTCTCATTGGTAACATTTGCATATGAGTAGTACTTACCTCCTGTGGTTGCTATCAGTATTAAGTACGTTAATATGCGTAACAGCACTAAGAACAGTGTCTGGCATATACAATAAGCACAAATTAAATGCTCGATATTTTAAGGAAAAGCTTACCTTATTTATAACCAAAAGAGAACATAGAAGAGTTGTGAGCCCTTCCTTTATAAAAATGGCTTTTAGAGCTGGAAGGAGAAATGGGGAACATTAGTCCCCATTGACTTTTAGACATGAGTCCAACCACTTCATGTTATGGTTGAGGCCTAAAGAGGTTATGCGACTTGACCTGGAGCAGTGAGCCATGGTTAGTGATCAGCCAGGCTGAGACTCAGGTCTCCTGACATCCTGAGTGCCTAGCCTGGATCTTCGTTACTCTTAGAGGAGCCTCACTTATGTATGGAGGTAGCTAAATATTAACTTGGTTCAGACCTTCCACATGACTGAATTTCTTTACACTCTCAGGTTGTGATCATAGGATGTAAAGATATGAATAAGAAAGACACATTTTTTTTTCCTTTCAAAGATTTCACTACAGTTGCTTTCTGCAGTATTTCAGCAAATGAACCAGTGTTAGTATGAAAATTACAGTAAAATGGTGAAGGTGTGTGCAATGATAGCCACGGTGTTAAAAAATGAAATGTTAAGAGAAACCCCTACTCCAAATAGCATTTTGTTGAAATTTAAAGAAACACAGGTAAGATTATACTCCATTGTTGCTAGACTTACAGCATGATATTAATGTACTGAGTACAACACCAAATATAAGCTGATCCGTGTAGCAGCTTTGAATGAAATCAAAAGAGACATTTTGTTCATTATTCAGTTCAATCTTATAAATATGCACTTTTGAATTGTAGATTGCATGGCTTATGAGATATCATTCATTCATTCATTCATTCAATGAGCATATATTAAATTTCGTCTAAGTGCCAGGCATAGTGATAAGTGCTGAGGTTCCAGGTAAACAGAGTAGTCTGCCATCACTGAGTTTATGACAAGGTCAACAAACAATTAGAGAGTTTATAAAGACCATGAGGGAACTAAGCAGGGCATTGTGAAGGAATTAATGGGAGGAGCTAATTTATATCAGACAGACTGAATGGATAGAAAGAGGCAAATGGGGGGGGGGGAAAATGAAAAGTCTATTGTAGTAGACTAGATGGAAGACCACAGTGACCAGGGTGAGTGCAGTGGTTCTCAACCAGGGGTGATTTTGTACTTCCGAGGACCTTTGGCAATGTCTGCAGATGTTTTTTTGTTGTCACAACTTGGGAAGAGGGTACTACTGACATCTAGTGGATAGAGTCCAGGAAATTTGCGAAACATCCTATAAGGCTAGGACCGCTCCCACAACAAAGAATTTTCTGGCCCAAAATGTCAAAAGTTTTGAGGTTGAGAAACCCCAGGCTAGTATGATAGCAGTGGAGCTGCAGAGAAGTAGATTAAAGACACGTTTTAGAGGTAAAACCAACAGGGTATGAAAATAGAGTTAATATGGAGAAAAAAGTAAGGGAGAAATCAAAGATGACATCCTGAGTTTTCAGTTTTAACAGCTGGCTGTAAGGTGGTATGCATATTGAAACAAGAAAATTTGGAAGAAGATTTGGGGAGGGTGCAATTATATGGCACAGAATCAAGAGTTTGACATGTTGAGTCTGCTGGAAATAGTAACCAGGATTGGCTACATGAATCTGGAGTTTAGAGGCATTATCTGAGCAAAAGATAAATTTTGGGGGTCCTTGGGGCCGGCCCCATGGTATAGTGGTTAGGTTCGGCGCACTCCGCTTTGGCAGCCCGGGTTCATGGGTCCTGATCCCAGGCACGGACCTACAGCACTTGTCAGCCATGCTATGGCAGTGACCCACATTCAAAATAGAAGAAGATTGGCACAGATGTTAGCTCAGGGCTAATCTTCCTCAAGCAAAAAACAAGGAAGATTGGCAACAGACGTTAGCTCAGGGCAAATCTTTCTCTGCCAAAAAAATAAAAATTGGGTGGTCCTTGGCTTAGAGGAAACATATGACATCACCTAGGAAAAAAAGTATAGATAAAGAAATAGACAAGGGATGAGGATTTTGATTCTAACTCAGCCACACATTCCTAGGAGGATCTAAAAGCTACTTGATCTTTTGTGTTCAGGGCCCTAGGTAACATTATAAGTATACTCAAGTATACTCACCACATTTTGAAAACATAGTTATAACATTTGGGTATTCTAAGCTATTTTTCTTTGTATCTAGTTATCTTCCGAAAATTAAGTAATTTTAAATGTATTAGTATCTAAATAATGTCACCAGCTCTCATAGGAAGCACAATGCTGCATGCTGCTGTATTGCTTTATTAGTAATCACAATGCATCAATTTAAGCTTAAGATTCGGGAAAAGGGAAAAGACAGCATGCATTCAATTGGATATTTTTATTCTTAAGAAGGCACTATAAAAATGTCAATCAAGAGTGATTAACATAGTCATTTTGGTCAAAAAATAACTAGATGCATACACATACAAAATATAGTCCTTCTCAAAAGCACAAAATAAATTAACAGCATCTGCTGATGACTCATGAGTAACTCAACAGCATGAGACTGTGTACATGCGCAGTGGAGGGGAGCATTTCAACCAGGAAATAAATTTCAGTTTTAAGCTCTACACAAATTTACAGATGATACAGAAAAGTAACTTAAGTGTGCCATGTATTCTTTAAGAAACCTACTTTAGGAAATGCAATCTTTCTATTACCTCTAACAACCAAAAAGAACTGTTGACTCATAGACCAAAGGTAACGCGGGTAAAAAGTAGTAAAATTTTCTTAAATAGTATTGGACCAATTGCTGTTCCTATACAATTAACTGAACCAATGTTGTTGATTCATTTCCCACCGGACAAAATGTTTTAATCTCTGCCCTCTGAGGCATATTTAAACTAGAAATGTATGTATAGACTCATTTAACCAACAGAGTGATTACCACAAATGACTTAATGTATACCAAGTAACAAGGGCCTTGGAAAATATACTCCTTTGCTCATATAATCGTCCAATGGCCCTATTGTATTATTATTATTCTCATTTTACAGGTGAGGATATCAAGTCTTAGAGAGTGTATCAGTCGGTATAGAGTACATTATGCTGCAGTAACAAATAGATTTCAAAATCTTAATGGATTAAAACACAAATTGATTTGTCACTGACTTGTCACCAGTTTATTGTTGTTCTGACAACCACTCAGAGAAACTCCTTTCCAAAAGTTAACTCAGGGATCCAGGCTACTCTCACCTTGACCTCTAGAACTTGTGGCTTTCAGGGTTACCGTGGCAGGAGAAGAGAGTCCTGGAGGGCCGCGTGGGATCTTTTCACTGCCTTTCTTTTCACCCAGAAATGGTGTAGATCACTTCCATTTGCATTTTGACGGCTAAAATTAGTCACATGAGGGGCCAGCTGGGTGGCGCAGTGGTTAAGAGCACATGCTCTGCTTTGTCAGCCTCGGCCTCGCAGGTTCGGATCCAGGGCTCGCACCAACGCACCGTTTGTCAAGCCATGCCGTGGTGGTGTCCCATATAAAGTGGAGGAAGATGGGCATGGATATTAGTCCAGAGCCAATCTTCCTCAGCAAAAAAGAGGAGGATTGGCTTCGGATGTTAGCTCAGGGCTGGTCTTCCTCACACACACACAAAAAATAACAAAATAAAAAACAGTAAAATTAGTCACATGATTATACCTAACCGAAAAGGTACCAGCTTTAATGAGTCTGGGAAGAAGAGCACCAGAGATAGGATAAGTCCCAGCAATCTCCACTACAGGGAGATAAAGTAATTTAACCAAGGCTATAAACCTAGAATTAGGTAAGCCGGGATTCAAATACAGTTTGTTCAAAAGCTAATTCTAGACTTTGGGTTCTCAGGATCTAGCCATGCAATATTTACTATTTATTGGCCTCAGATGTACCAAGAAATAAAGAGACAACTGAATATGCTTAACACAAATCTGTAGGTTTAAAAATAAATCCTCTAACAAGCTTTATATTTATTCTCGCTCTAAGAAATACTCACCAATCATTTATAAAGTACCCATTCTTTGAGTTTTGAAGCATCATTCTCTCATCAAGCCTTCCCAATCTCCTAAATGAGGTTAAATCCCGCCTTTTCTTGAGGCTCAAAGTACCATTTTGTAAAACATCACATTTCTTTAATACTTATGAATTTCATGATGCAACAACCACATTTCCCCTGTGTCTCCAGGGCTTGGCACAATGTCTCCCACAAAGCAGGCACTCAAATTTGCATTGAATAAACTAATGAATGAATGAATGAATGGAGTGTTTGAGTCTTTTCTGAAGCAACTCATAAGACTGTTTAACACTTTCCTGACTTAGACATGCCCCCGCCAAAATGAGATGAAACTTACTCTTCTACAAATTCCATTCAATATTCTTATTTTTCTTATTTCTTCTCACTTGAACACTAAGACTACTTTCTTTCAACACAAGAGTTCTTCAAATTTCTGAAGATAACCAGCTTTTGCCCCTAATTCTTCTTGGTTTCATCCATTCAAGCATAAGATGCACTCCTAAATCAAAGTCAACTCTTCTTATCTGTGGATATGTTCTGTTTTGTCAGCTCCCATCCCCGAGAATCCAGAAGTAGGCTCACCACTAGAGGTATGAACTGATTAGCTTCCAGTAGTGGGGTTATAACCTACCTTGGAGGATGAATGGTGCATTTTTCCCACTATAGGGTGTTCAGTAAAAAGTATAGTGTCTGGTACCATAGACAAGATACTCAGTAGGTATTTGTTAAATGAATGAACCAATGAATGAATGAACGAATGCATCTTAAGATATGTTAGATTTCTTTTGGAAATCTTTCTTATCCTAGGCCCATCTGTCTCTGGACATGTTTTTCAAATGGATTAACTCAGTTTAGTCAGTTCTCCAAAATCCATACTTAGAAAAAAACAATCTCCATGAATGTTAATGCAGAGTTAGCAAACATTTATATAGAACATTTCCCACAAAGCTCAAAGGAAATTAAGCCACAATGATCAAACGCTGATGATTTCCCCAGGGAAGCGTCCTTGTCCTTCTACAGAGAAATAGTCTCCAAACCTACATTGCTAAAATAGCCTCTCTTCCAGCGTTCAAACGTGACAGTCGAAAGAAACCAAGAAAAGGAGCGGCGCTGGAAGCTGCCTCTTTTCCAGTTCTGCAAGTGTAAATAGAAGCAATTTACAAGAGATTATCCTCGGTCTGAATAGGAAAGAAACCACTTTAGAGTAAGGAAGGGTTTCTCCTCCCTCCTCCTCTTCTTCTTTCTCCTCTTCTTCATCAGAGTTAAAGCAAGAGCTCGGCTATTCCGTGAAATATAGATGGCGATTCTCCATCAAGTGATGGGAAGAGTCGTAGTTGGCCATCTCTACGACCCCCTAACAGGCTCGCAGGGACATTATCAAGGATGCCCTTCTGCCACTCACAGCCCAAAGCAGAGGCTGCCTCTGCGTTGACAAGTTGATCAGATTTTCTGTTTTGAGGACGCAACACGCAATCGACTTTCTGGCAGCACAGCTCAAAGTTGAGGGCAAGGGAGAAGGTGCGTGCGTGTGTGCCCGAGAGAGTCTGGCTCAGCGGTGTTGGGGCGGGCAGTAAATAAAGGGTGGGGCCAGCGAGGGGAGGAGGAAAGCAAGGATTGAGGGAAGCAAGAGCGCGGCTACGATCCCAGTTAACCTGCCGGAGCTCATCCTGCTTGCTCAGAGCCCCTGCACCAACTCGCCCAGTACCCTGTCTCCCTCCTCCTTCGTCTTCTTTCCCTCTTTCCCCTCCTTCTCTTGCTGCACCCTCCACCTACCCCCCACTTTTGCATCTGACCAGAGGACGAATGAGGGAGACGTTCCCGCAAATTGGGGCAGCAACTTTCCTCAGCTGGTCTCTTGGCTCCGAGAGCAGGAGCGCGCTGATCCTCCGCGGTCTGCGGCCCATGGAGGAGGAGGAGGAGAAGCAGTGATGGGCTAGCGGCAGAAGCGAGAAGCCCCGAGCGAGCCCAGCGTTGCCAGCCAGCTCCGCGTTCCCACGCCCACTGTCTTGATCTCTCTCCGGGGGGAGCGCGCAGGGTGCAGACGCAGAGCATCCCAGGGAGGATGAGGCGAGGACCTGGCCCGAGTGAGCTGCATCTCGCCGGCGTGCGGCAGCGGCTGGGTCTCGGCATGAATTAAGAAGCCAGGAAGATGCAGCGCCGTGCACTCCTTGCCCAGCCCGGGCTCTGGACCAGGGACACCAGCTGGGCGCTCCTCTATTTCCTCTGCTACATCCTCCCCCAGACCGCTCCGCAAGTACTGAGGATCGGTGAGTGAGCCCCGGGGAGCACTCCAGGCTGCCGGGGGACGTGGTCGCTCTCCGCGCCAGCGCGGGTGCAGCGGGTCCCGGGCGAGGCAGCGCGCGCCGGCGCCTGGGGCAGGAGGCAGGGGTGGTGGTCAGCGCGCACAGGAGGCTCCAGGAAAGGGGAAGCCGCGTCACTGCTTCCCTCCTGGCGAGTGCCGGGCTTCCCCGCGAGGTACGGTTGGCGGGTTTTTTAATCCGGGCTCCTGCAACGCGGGCAAGAGTGCAGGGGTCCAGGCTCGCCTGAGTTGGCACCCTACTCGGGGCGTGGGGTCGCGCACGGCTGCAGCCAGTTGGTTTGGGAGTGGAGATGCGCTCTCCCGGGCGCCTGGGTGGGCGTGGGGCAGTCCAGATCCGTAACCCTGGCCCCTGGAAACCGGGGCTCCGGAAACTCGCAGGCGTGCCCAGATCTCAAGAGTAGAATTCGGGGACCGCGGGGATTTCCCAGAATCTACTAGCCCTGAGCCTCCAAGTTTTCATCCCTAAGTTGGGAGTCTCCAAAGTCTGGAGGGTTCCACTAGAGTGAGGCAGGGTTCGGATCTGACTTCTAGGTAAGGGTTCAAGAAGTGGGGATGACGGTCAGTCAGCACCCTGAGCAGACACCTACATTTCCCACTTGCTCTCTAATCTGTCCTGCCTGCCTCCCGCTGAGCATGATTCAGTCCTCAGTCAAGGTAATTCCTTGGGCGACTCTGGACTTCCCTCTTAGGGGGCATAAGAAGACACTGGAAGGCTGAATGGAGGAATCCTGGAGCACCCTAAAGAGAGTAAAAGGCAAGGAGAAAAGAAGGAGCGGGGGGGAGTGGGGTTGCTAGTGGGTGGACTCATGTACCTAAATGTACAGCACCCACCACCAAGATTTGGTCTGTGGAGGCACTGAGCGACTTCTGGGCTGCGTTTTGTGTTGAAAAAGCTCTTTGCCTTCTTCAATGGTTTTCCTTTCAAACAAACCAATTTCTATCCCCGTAGTCTCAGTTTATCCTCTGCTTTCCCCAACCAACTGTGCTTCTTAGAGACAGAGTCAGAGGGAGCCACAGGTGAAGCTGTGGCACCACACGGGTCTCCCACCTTCACCAGTCCCCCGCTGTAGTCAGCAAGAGTGAAGTCCTGAGCTCGGAGGGCTTCTAACTCCCACCCTTTCCAGGAACTGACAGAATGTACGAGGATCAGCACAGGGCACTCACATAGTGATGCTCCTGAGAGGCTGGAATTTCCCAATAACTTGACTAGTTCTGACCTGCAATTGGTAACCTCTTTGCAAAGATTCAGAACCTAGTTCTTGTTACATGATCATTTTTTTTTTTAAAAAAGAGCTTTACTACTTTGAAATACATTTTCTCTAGGGACGTGGGATATAATTTTCAAGGAGAAAAGATCCTGAATACTAACTTTTACTACAGACATATTTTTTTAGACAATGGATAATGAGAAGGTGCATTTTATTGGATAATTTATACTGTTCATTAAAGGAGTTCCAAAGTATTCCTTTTACAAAAAACAAAAACAAAGCACTTGTAACTAAAATATCTTTCACCTTAGACATATTCTAGCCTTAATATCTTGTTTTTTTTTTTTTTTTTTTGGATGCAATCTAGTTTACACACTCTGGTAACAAAATTCCTGTGAACAATACAAAATAAATGATGAGTGTGTGTTACAATTTCCAATGCTTATTAATTTAATTGGTGTTCTGCTTATATCTTACACATTTTAAGTGACAAATATAGACATCCTAGAAGGGGTTATGCCAGCTAATAGGCCCTTTCCTTGTACAATAAAGTTACGGTAGCATTTTCCTCCCCTCCATCCCCCCAATCTAAAGCAATTCCAGGGAGGAGGTGGAAAAGAATGTTTTAAGACATATCTGTTCACAGATCTATTTATCCAAGCTCCGAGAAATCACATTCATCCTTTTAAAAGTAGTTTTCAAAGTGAAAACCACTCAACATGATTCACTGACATTAAAATATTTGCTACAAGATAATGAGATTTCCTTTTTCCAAATGGGAGCCAAAATGCATAAAGTAAAATTGCATGGCCTGGTGTTATTTATGTGAAGTACAAATGTCTTACTCCTTCTGGCTCTGATGACCTGTGGTTGGCATGGGCACCACCCTGTATGTTCCCAAGATCATGCTTACTTTTAAATGGGCATTTCAGCACCATGGAAACTAGCTTTAGCTCAGAGGAAACCTGCCTCTCTACAGTGAGTTTCTTATGTCAGTCAAGTCCAACATTGAATACAAAATATCAAAGGAGTTGGGGACTAAGCAAATGTCTGTGTGTGTGTATGTGTATGAAAAGAAAGAGAAGAATTGCAATGCATTCCTTTTCATCTCTTGTCTCTCCTTTCTCTTCCCAACAAACCACCAACCATCCAACCAACCAACAAAAACGGGCTCTTAATTATTAACTTGCATGTTTTCCAGTAACTTAAAATATTCTGAAGTAAAGTACAGCATAAATGCCAGGCACTTTGCACTATGTTTATACAGAGACGACACTTGAATGCTTACATGAATAAATTACTGGTCTACTTTTCTTGCCAGAGTGTCTGCTTAAACTTCAGCTATTGGGCAAAGAGAATGAAAGGTATAAAATTCAAGATAAAGTTCATGCCTACTAAATATTAGAGAGGTCATTGAGTATGCACATATGCATGGTGCTTGCATATATGGTGAAAGCCTGTTGAAAAGTTTGCAATCTTACACCACAGTTTAGGGACATGAAGGGGGTCCTATAGGATGGAGGTTCCCTAAACATTGCTCTGCACTCCAGAGGTTTCCTAGCAGCCTACATGGAGGATAAATACGGCCAGCTCCTGGAAATTCTCTAAGGGATGCTGGGGTCATTTCTGCCTCTCTGTATACCCCAGTATTAGTTAACAACCAGTTAATGTTACACACACGCGTGCATGCGTACACACACACACACACAAAATTGAGCTTCACAGTCAGACATCCTCCTCACACGGCCAGCCAACCCCTACCCAATAGAGCACGGTCTAGGTAACCTGAGTAGATGGTGGCTGACCACCATTAGTGGAAAAAAAACCAAAAACAGTTCCATGTGCATATGCAGTTTTTTGGACAGATGCATCATATTTCTAATAACAATACTAATAGAAAGATGTATTTACATAGTGTATGTTTATGCGTCATCTCAACATACACAATCATAGAGGTGGGGTAAAAGCATAGGCTTAAGAGTTAAGACGTGGGTAGCCAGGGTCCCTAACACGTGATTTGCTGTCAGAAAGCATAGGTTTGGGTCCCAGCTCCAAGACTTACCAGATATGTATCTCAGTGAGAGCTATTTGATCTCACCAGGACTTTGACTTGCATCTGAAAAACTGAATTAAAACAGTTTTTCACTCACAATGTCGTTGGTAATAGTACATGAAATACAATCTGAAAGGGCTTTGAGCAGTACATGGATACATTAATTGTATTATTATTGTTTTGTTGTTTTTACTTTTTAAAAAATTATTGATATTTTTTTTCTGAATAGGGACTCACTAGTTGATGTGGTTCATTTTTATAAAACATTTACTATATCCGAGCCCAAATCTCCTCATCTGTGAACTAGCAGTAATGATATCTGCCTTTCCTATTTCACAGGGGAGGATCCAATAAACTAATTTTTGTAATTTGCAAACAAACCACTAAATATATATACTTAATTACTACTAAGTAATTAAATATAGACTATAAAGAGAAATATTATGGAAATTTATATGAATAGTGTGGAAAGTTAAATGACAATATAATTGTCATAATGCTTTCATTTCCTTAAGAGATATCCAAACGTATTTTATGTCAATCATCAGGTTGGCTGTAGCATCATTCTTGGATATACATATCCTAAAGAATCCCAAAGTTCCAAGTAACGTTTACTACTAATTTGTTCATGTTTCTGCTTGAGTGTACAAAAACTCACAACTTTATTCTTTCATCACTAAATTCTTTCATCATTTTCATATTTGTTCGTCACTCAACAAATATGTAACTGCTTACTCTCTTACCTTGAGCCAGACATACTTCCAGGTGCAGAACACACAACAGTGAACAGAACGGACAAACACATCTGCCCCCTTAAAACTTGTATTCTGGTGATTTACAATCTGTGTTACCACTGAAGTTTTTCACCAGGCCTTCAGTGCAGACACTTTTTATTTTTTAATTCCAAATATTATTCTTGGAGAGTTTTCAGTTAATCTTCTGGCATCGATTTATTATATTAATGGCATACTCAACATGAAATAGGTCCAAACCCCCAAATACTTAGAGGACAGAGTAGGTTCATGCTGCCAAACCTTGAGCAGAAACTCCTGCCTTTGTCTTGGAAGATCTGGTTGATCTAAAGTAGATTTACCCTGAAAGAGCATGTTGGTTCTAACATTAACTTGAGAACACCCACTGGCCCTTGAAAAATTTGAGAGAGAAGTTATCTGCTAGCATGATGAAAAAGGAGAGCCTGGCTTATGTCAACATATTTCTGCAAATGAACAGATCATTTTATATCCATAATTCACCTTTTTCTTTCATATTGACTTTACAGACATAATATTTATACTACATAGACCTGAACTGTAGCTACTTTTCTTATATGGTTTGTGATCTCAAGTTTTCCTTGAGAAGACCATGACTTGGTGACTTGGCCTAAGTTCAAGTGCTAGTTAGTAGAAATGCTGGAACTTGAAGCTGCCTATTCCGATCTCAAGTTTCAAGCTTTTGGGATTAAATTATGCTGTATTGTGTATGGACTTGTGTATGCAGTTCCATAACTATTTAAACGAAGCTAAAATAAAATATAAGAGAAACGAACTCTTGCTCTTAGTTACTCAGGGATAAGTACATATATTAAAGTTACTGTGATTTATATTTGAATGTATTTTTGGTAACTAGCAAAGAGGACAGTTGGTATTATCATTGGACTCTCCAGAATTTCTCTTTAAGAAGAGTTTAAGGAAGGAAACCCAGTTGGAGGGGAAGACTGGCTATCTAATGGCTAGCAAACACACTGTTTTTAATTAGACTGTACACTAAATAGGAACGGTTTAAAGAGAGGATTGATGGAGATAGTAGTGGTGGTGGTGAGTTTCCATAGCCTCTCAATCCTCTTTTGTTGTTTCACTGATAATTATTCATAAAATATAGAAGATATCACCTTCCAGAAGTTTTTTCGACTAGAAGAAAGAGTGATGAAGAACTTGAAGTAGAAGGGGATTCACATTTCTATCTGTCTTTTTCTAATTGACTGACCTTGAGAAGATTACTAATTGTATGTGTGTGTGTGTGTGTGTGTGTGTTTTGTTAGCTATAGAAGAAGCAATAATAAAAACAAACTCACGGGTTTTTTTGCAAAGATGAAAGGTGATATTCATATGTAAAATGCATGGCATACGGTAGAGTTGATGACGGTACCTCCCTCTCTTTCTCTCTGTTAACAAACAGGGTAGGAGTTTTGTGCTCTAGAATAATTTGTCTGGTCAAGCAAGTGTGGGGAAATGTTCTCCCTTAGAGATTCATGAGGCAAGTTTGTATATTAAAGGCTCTTTGTAATTCTGCTCATAGAAACTTGTTTCTTTTGTTTAATCCAGTATCTCCCACATTTTAATTATCTGAGGACTCTTGCTGGAATCACAACTATTAATGTCTCACTGAACTCATGCTCCTCGGAATATATTGGAGGAAACATTGGCCAATAAAATTATTGAAATTTCAATACACACATTAAAACTCACATGGCCACACATTCTACTGCTTCTTCAGCCTAACCCAATTCTTTTCATATTTAGAACTTTTTCATAAAGCTTTAAGAATACATTTAAATCTTTAGATACTTATTCTCTATGTATAAAACATTTTTAAAACCGTATTACCTATTCTGAAGGTATATCATTTTTATTAGCTTAAAATGTGATATGGCGCCATTTTCCTGATTTTTTTCTTCACTAGACTTACTTTTCAACATTGTTTTAGATGGAAAAATTATATTAGATTTATAATGTATTTTCCAGGAATGTAATTTGTAATAAGTTAGAAGTCTATCTATATTTAAAATTCAACCTACTTATTTCTTTTTAAAAGCATATCTGATTTTTTTTTTTTTTTGTGAGGAGATCAGCCCTGTGCTAACATCCGCCAATCCTCCTCTTTTTTTGCTGAGGAAGACGGCCCTGGGCTAACATTTGTGCCCATCTTCCTCCACTTTATATGGGACCCTGCCACAGCATGGCTTGCCAAGCAGTGCGTCAGTGCGCGCCCAGGATCCGAACCAGCGAACCCCGGGCCGCCGCAGCGGAGCGCGCGCACTTAACCGCTTGCGCCACCCGGCCGGCCCCTGATTTTTTTAAATGATAAACTCACTTAGAGAAATAGAAACACTTAAATTAAAAGGAATGTATACCAGCTACATGAACTTCATGAATTTCTTGTCTCGGTTCATTACTGAGATCAAGTTTGCATATCAAATTGGAAAAACCTACAATCTTATTGCATCAACCCTCTAATATTAGAAATAGCAAGTCAATTGGAAAAATGGTTTATCCTGGAGGAGAAAACAAAAGTAAAGAGATAAAATATTTGTTTTTGTATTTATGTTATTTATGAACTACTAAAAAAATAAAAATCTTTAGAATAATTTTCCCAAGTCACTTGGACAATATTTCACTCTCTTTTTTGTTCTTATTGAAAATTTAAGGGTTTTTTTAAGCATGTAATTTTGTATAATGCTATGTTAACATATTTATTAAATACAAGCTAAGATTAGTTACAAAGTGGAATTAAGAAGCAATGACATTGGCTAAATGAAGAGTAAACTCCTATTGACCAAATCAATTTCACAGAAACACCATACAACAGTGAAAGCACTTTCTTTTAACTGCCTAAATTCTTTAACATATTATTTAGTGCCTTAGTTGACTAAATACTTTTGAGAGATTAGGCCATCTTACACCTTTTGATGAATTACTAGTTTACTGATATCCTGACTGGGGAAGCAAAACACAGAAAAAACAACATACAAAAGTCTATCAACACTCTTTAAAATTTCTACTGAATAATGTTTCAAAAGGAGCTCAACAATGCAGATTATTTTAATAGAATTGAATATGTTTGTTTTCATTTAATACAAATCCAATGATTAATTGTCATCAGTTATCAATTTGGAGACTAGCACGTCTTTACGTCATTACCACTACCAGTTTCCTTAAAAATGCAAAAAGAAATGTATTAAAATGCATTATTAATTACACTGAGCAAGTCCAAATTATAGACGATGTTAAGGCAAAATATCTGTTTTATCTGATTGATTAAAATTCAACCCAGAGATGGGTTAGTATACACATATGTATATTTCCTGGCTCTGTCAGCTGAGGGGGCCTAGAAACAATGACATCTCAGTAGCAATGAGCACACCTGGCACCCAGGCATCCTTGGAGAAATGGACAATTTGAGGACTGAATAAAGAAATACAGAAGATGATGCTGGAGCATCTTATAGTGCCAGAAAAGTAAGAAAGTGCTCAAAAAAATCCCATTGATAGGAAGATGTTAAAGGGACACAGAAACCAAGTACTGGGTTCCCAATGGCCAAAGCTGGAATCATTTGAGCAATAAAATTTTAAAAAGTAGTACTGGGTTATAAACCAAAGTATAAAATACCCATGAGTCCACACTGATGTGGATAAATGATTAAATAAATAAATAAATGGGGGAGAAGAGACAAATCTCCCAGCAGAAGAGCCAGGTGACATGCTCAGCATCACCTGTGGTAAATCATGTTGATAGTATTTACTTTTGACGGGATGGGATGCAAACGGCACTTTACCTATGTGGTTTTCCTCCCTCAAATCCGGACCCTACTCCGATCACAAGAAAAACAACAGACAAATGCCAATATTCAGGCATTCTACAAAATACCTGTCCAGTACTCGCCAACACTGTCGAGGTCATGAAAAACAAGGAGAATCTGAGAAACTGTCACAGCCAAGAAGAGCCTAAGGAGACATAACAAACAAATGTAGAGTGTTCTGAATGGGATTCTGGACCAGAAAAAGGATTTTAGGTTAAAACTAAGCACATTGGAGTAAAGATGGACATTACTTAATAATACTGTATCAATATTGGTTCATTAATTTTAAGAAACGCACCAGACTCGTATAAAAGTGTTAATAACAAAGGAAATTGGATGTGGAGAATATGAGAACTCGCTGTACTACCTTCTCAACTTTTATGTAAGTCTAAAACTCTTCTAAAAAAAAACAAATAAAGTCTATTAAAAAAAAAACAAAACTCAACCTATATCAAGGTTTCTTCTGCTATTACTGTTCCTACCCACTCTGCAGTACATAAAGATCTGTAACTAATTGTATCAAGGGGAATAGAAAAACTATTGTCAATTGCATACGATATGCTACAGAAAGAGTTTTCTAAGAGTATCATTAAAATAAAGACAAAAGCATATAATATTGGAAAAATCATTAAAGAAATAACCTTTATATAAAAATTGCTATTGATAAAATGTGATGATGGCATGTTTTCTTTAGAATTCTGTAATGAGTTTGTAGAAAATCAGACATCAGCTGTTTCTATCTGTTACTATCTAGGTTTTCAACTATTATAGGCTTTTTGTACTTAATTAGACATAATTTAACTTTGAATATTGATTCAAGCATTGTAACATACTCTGTTAGAGGCATTAAGTACTGATGTCTTTGAATGTATACTCACAGCAAACTATTTGCATGAATTCCTTTTCCTAGAAAAATTGTCTAAATATGCTTTTTAAAAGTCAGTACTTAATTCACAGACCCATTAAGGTGTTTCATAATTAAAATGGGGGAAAGGATGGTGAAAATCAAGTTTTTTTTTCATTATGTGGACTCAATTACAACTTTTAATGGTTTTCTCTTCTTTTTCTCTAATTTTAAACTCCTAAAATGTTGGATTACATACTTTGGCAATCCACAAACAGAAGTTGCATTCTGATGACCTGCCTATGTTTATATTGTATAAGATGTTATTGTACTTCATCTCCTAAAAATAGATTAGTCAGACAGAGCCATCTTTCAAGTGTAAAGGCAATATTTGCCGTTTCAATTCTGAGCAGTGTGTGTTTCTTTTGTTCTCAGGATGTAATTGAACACTCAAGCAGTTTCTATACATGTCCAGTGAATTGGCAAGAGCTGTTATAGATGATTGTGAATTATCTAAATGTTCAACAGGAGGAAATGGTTAAGAAAAGAACAGTATAGACTCAAGAAAGAATGATCTATTAAACATAATCCTTATGATGAAATTCATGTGTTAAAATGGAAAATGCTTAGAAAATAGTACAGACAATAGTATATAATTTTACATACTTTGGATTGGGAATGTATTCTATCCATCCTCACTTATACATAACAACTAAAAGAAAATGAATGTGGAAAGGGGAAGCCCATTTGTTTTGTTAAGATGGTGAAATTATAGGTGAAATTTTTCTTTCATTTGGATTCTTATTAATGTTCTTTGCCTAATTTAAAAATTATTGGTTAAAGTTACATTCTGTAGTTTCTAGATAATTCTAGCAGTCATTTGCATGCAGTTTGGCACAGTGAAACGTGCACTAAAATAAGAATACTTCCAGCTCTGGTGATTCTTAGCTTGGCCATGTCACATAACCTTTCAGTGAGTCTGTTTTCTTGTCTGTCAGAGGAGAGCCGGTGGTGAACAAGTGCACGAGTGCACCAGCTAATCCCTTGCAGATATGCAAATCCCTCTATAGTGTTGGCTCTGCTTTATTGTCATTGGTTTGAACTGAGATGCTACATGAAGACGTGCAACTCCATTATACTTAGCATTTAAGGCCACAGCATCATGTGTGTGGAACTGGAACTTCATTCATTTCCCTGTAATTAAACTTAAGTAGGCACACAAGCCACTATTTCCATTGGGGCCGTACCAAGGTCCTCATGTTTAATTTAAAATGTAAATATTTAGGAATCTCTTTTCTTCCCTCTCCCTACAGTGATCAAAGACCCCTGCCTTTAAGGGAGAGGCATTTGCTGTCATTTTCCAGGACATCTACTTGGCATAGCTTGTCGTTTCTGGTCTTGGGTATTGCCCACATCCCTGACTGGGGAGCCCACCTCAGCTCACTCTGGGGCTGCTGACCCTTTGGGACTCAGCACATTCTCCATCTGGTCTCTCAAGCTCATCAAGGAGGAATCCACGATCCAGACAACAGTAACCGGCATCAGGTTACCTTCAAGCCCTGGTTGTAATCTCAGGCCCTTTCTGTTCAGCGTAGGATGCCTCCATCTCGATTCCCCTTCATCCACCTTGAACAGCAAAGTGTACACTGTGGCGCTGTCCACTCCCAGCGTACCTGACTGCAGGGAGAGGCACAGGCCCTCCTCAAATCTAATGGGTTCTATTGACCTCCTCCCTCAACTCCGGGTTTCCAAACTACAAGAAGGGGCATCGGGGAACTGGATTCTTATAGTATCACACATTTATCTGAACTCTGAGGTTCAGGCTATAAACATGATGGCAGTATTTAGAGCAAAGCTTTTAAGATTAAGGCAATGACAAAGAAGCAACAATAAAAACAAACTTTTTAAATTTCAGTTTTTTGGCTTTTGCAACAGAAAGCCTAGGTTTTTAAGACTAGTAAATGTCTTGCTCTCTCTCTCTATATATGTATAATTATTATATATTATATCACAATTATATTATATAATTAGTATATATTATATGTATTGCATACACATATTATTACATATGTCATACACATTACAATATATAATACTACATATATAATATATAATATTTGTACATATATATTTAAATTCAAATTTGTGTTTTTCTCTGTGCTTTATTTATTCTACCTGGGGAAAAATCACATATAAAGCTGTCATTGCATTTCAAATAAGTAGAAAAGGGCCTTGTGGGTAAACACCCCATCTGTGACTAATGGTGGTGGCAGGTAGAGGGAAAGATAGAGAGGAGAGACATAGGGACCACATAAACCATGACAATGTGTTACATCTCCAAAATGTTCTCAGGCTACAGGTGCTTTGAAGTCTGTTCTGCTGCCTGTGAGACTATCCCTGTTGGGTAGATGGAAGAGCAGGGCGCACGTGCCATCATCTAGGGCCCAATCAATGTGAGAGACTTAATAATATTTGCTACATCTGTGGAACATTTGTTGGGAAATAGTCATATTAAATTACAAAATAAATATCTTAAGGAAAAATAATAGTTCAATAGAAAATACAACAAAATTGTTATAAATAATCATTCATTATTAGCTTAATATATGCAGCATACTCTTCTAGGAGTTATAGCTAAATGGTGAAGAGAGGGAAATCAGACTCAGAAGTCCCTTTGAACAAGCTACGGAAAGCATATAAATACAAAAATATAAAATATTTTTATATAATACATATACAAATAAAATATCGTAAATATAAATAAATTTATATATTTTAATGAATAAATTTATAAATATATAAATAAGTTAAAAATAACAGTACTTAAGACCAGGCAGGGCTTTCAAAGATCTTAACATTCAACTTTTTTATTTGATAGACGAGAAAACTGAGGTTGTAAACTGATGTAGATATTCAATAGCCGAGCCATAATTCTCAACTTCCAACTCAGCGTTATTTTCTTGCAACTTTGTTTTTCTCATACAACTCATTTGACAATTCTTAAAAATCTGTATTTGAATGAATGAGAAATAGTAACCAACTACTAAAATACATAAAAGTTCCAGAATACAAAGAGCGTAGAGCTAATCAGTGTGTTTTTTTTTTTTTAATCTGGCTGCTCTTTGGACAGAAGTTAAGTTTTGAGGTGTGTCTCAAAGGAGAGAGTAGGACATGGCAAATGGAGGTGAGGCACAGCTGAGGTGATGGTAATTACTGAAAGGTTAAAATCCACAGGAATTCTGACATCTAGGGAAAATATCAGTAGAGAAATCTTAATGAAAATGTGTTAAACTGTACATATTTTTAGATTTTTTTGAACTTTGTATCTAGACATTTCTGGTCAACTTGTCTTACGGTGACTTGTGTGTGTAGAAATGTCTTCATATCTGAAAGCACTCTTAGGAAAATTTAAAAATAGCAATTACAAATGAGTGAGATATAGCATAACAATTTAGAATAATTAGTGTGCACTAACATTATATCTTTTTATTACCCTAATTTAATTGGAATGATTCAAGTGAGTGTTAATCTTCAGTTAGGCTAAATGTGTGTGTATATAAGGGAAGAATGCTAAGGAGTAACATGTATCACTCACTTTTTGAGAATGTCGTAAAAAATCAGAAAGGCAGTCCACAGTGTAGAACTTCAAGATTCACCTTCCCACCTCTGTATCAGATATAGGAAAGTGAGGAGGAATGAATGATCACTGTGATGTTTATAAAAAACAAATCAGTAAGCAATTTCTGGAGAGCATATTAAAATAAGTTTGCTACACTATTCCTGAAGTTTATACTGCCTTTCGTTTCCCATGAAGTAATCTTTCAAACCGACTTCTGGATTTTGAGAATAACATTTGACCTTTTCTTCTTCCTTCAGAGGATGAAGTTTTAATTTACGTTTTCACACACTATCCATCATTTGCTTGTTCATTTATTCATTCTTATATTTATAGCTTGTCTTATTACAAAAATATTCCAAAGGCATGTAGAAATACATATATTATAATCTGATGCAAATACAATAATGAAAATGGAAGTAAAGGTGAAATAAAATAAAGGCAGGGGTGATGTCCTTGAAAAGATGCCAAAAGTGGACCAGAAAATTTTATCGGAGCTTTCTGACAGCTGAAATTAGAAGGGAAATGGGGCAAATCACAAAGTTCAGAGAGTCTAGTTGCTTAGATGAATTATAGGTTTTTCAGGTTAAAAGACATGAAAGAAATTCATCCATCCTGTGATCTTGACAAAGGGAAATGATGTGATGTTATTGATAATATTTTTGTGATGAAATAAGTAGTACGTCCATACATTTGTTTCTTATAAAGTGCTCAGTATAACTCGGTGACAAGACACCAAATAACAATAAAAACAATCCCGCAAAACATCTTGGTAGGGAACTCTCCAGACATTTGTTTTGATCCAAGACTAAAATTTATAGTATCAAGGAAAATGGATGAACAGCAAATCACTTTACAATCGTTCATCGTTATTGCTCCTTGAATCTGAGCTTTACTGGAAGGTAACCAGCAGAAAGTTAAAGGGGTGGGGGATTGTGATGAAGCATGCATTTCTGGTTAAAGGCAGATCATAAACATCAGAAGGTATGGATGAGACCCTATGAAATTAAGAAACCCAAACAAGATACCTACTTGAATAGAAGACCACCTCACTTCTGTGGGATGAAACATCTAGAAGCAGGACTAAAGTTTTGCTCAGAGAATCCTTCTGAGTTCATCCTATTAAATGCGCAAATGGTTGATATATGTTTGTCTACACTGGAGAACAAGGCTGCAAATATCATCAAATATTGACCAGAGTCATTAAAAGGAAAAAATCAGAGAAAAGGGGAAAAAATAAAGCTCTTTGACACATCTAATTTAAATAATGTGTCTTTCAGGTAAATTCTAAGATAGATAAGTTGGGAAATGTACACTTACTGACCTCCTACAGGATCATCTATAAGCCAATAACATTCAGTGTAGTCTGCTCCCCATGATGATTTGAGTTTCAGAGCAATTAATCTTAAGCCCTCTTTCTTACAGTAAACATAAAATAAAATTCATTGTCTCATGAGGTCAATGCTTCATGAATATATATATATATATATGCCCACTGTTCAGAAGATAGTTTGCTACTTTTTGTACTATATTGTTTTCCTTAGATTTTGTATTTTATGTTTGCTTAACTGTGCTATTGGTTGTTTTTGTTTTCAATTAGAATCTGCTTTGCATGTCCTGGTCAGTAATAAAGCTTACATCTTCCTTTCTGAACCTTTCAAATACTCCTCTGTAATCCCAATTATCTTTCCCTAGAAAAGCCTATTTAATTGAACGGGACCGTTGATTGTAGAGGGTAAAGGGGAACACCTTTAGATTTTGTTTTTTGGTCTGTGTCCTGAAAGTCAAATTTGTCCAAATTTCTCTAGAGTCCATATTTTGGAATACTACAATGGGTTTCAGATTTTAAAACAAGCAAACAAAACCTGAAACATTGTATGTTTTGATTTTGGGTTTTGATCTTTCTCTGTGGATCCTGAAAAACAATTTTATATTTCGTGGAATTTCTTGCCTTTTTCCTGGGAGAAACGACACACTCATTAAAGCTTCATGATATATTTCGTTTCTAAACCCATACCTCGGTACTTTGAGCTGAAAAATAATTTGATAAAGCTAAAGATTCCTGTCACAACAGTAAGACGACAAGGTGAGCTACAAATTGAGTTAATGATCGCTTTCTTCTATTTCATGTGTTTATCATCGCAAATTATTTTTCCAATCCTTATCTAGTTTACTCTCTTTCCAAACATTAATGTGAATGCAGTGCATAAGAAATTATGCAGAGGTAGAACTTCCCCATTATAGCTGCCTAAGAAAATCTTGCAACTGACATTTCCACTGAAAAGGAATATGAAGGATAGAGGGAAAAAAAACTAGGGCCTCTGAAAGAGGGAAAATGTCACATTGTAAATCAATTCATGACCATCCAAATCAGCATTATATCTCATAAATCTATAGAAAGCATAAGTAATAGTCAAAAGCAATTGTCATAAAATTCCTTGTGGGAAGACCCATGTACACACACACATAAACACACCCGCAGGGCACAGAATCGTGTAAGTCAGGAGTGCAGAAGTCCATTTAGGCCATCAAAAGTGACCACTTTCTGGCTAGTGTAGGTTTGGGAAAACTATTTTATGTCTTGCAATCTGGTCTTATGTACCACACACTAATATTTAAGATTCTTCTTGTCAAAAAAAAAAAAATGTCCCAAATCCTCTCTATATATTATCCCAAAAGGCTGCTGAAGAGAGTGATTTGTTTAGGGGCATGCAAATGCAGGATCCAATAATTAAAACTGAGTAAAAAATGAGTGAGAAATACAGCTTCAGAGGTAATGGGATTGCACCTTAGTCATTTTTAAATAAAGAGCTGCTTCTATTTATTTTTTTAAAGGATATTTAAGTAAATGTAATTTTTAACATGTAGGCATGAAGGAAATTGGTTAAAAGGGAAAAAATGAAAACAAGTGTATTTGAGTTGTTCCTAATGCGTATTGTGGATTTTTTCTCTAGGATTGCTTTTCCTGAGATTCATAGTATCCATGCAACATTGTTAATTTTCATTTCTGTATAGTGAAAAACTATGTGTATATTAAATTATTCAAGGATATGAAGGACAATAGAAAGATATACCTTGGTAAGATAATTGTGAAATCAGTTTCATTCAATTTACAGAAATTATTTTCTCCACAACCTTTGGCATTTGTTGAAGAAATAAACATGTAGAAGACATTTCAAAAATAAAACGTTAGTGGTTTTTTTGATTCACCTTAAAATTCAAATATTATTTTTTGGACACAGATCATACGGTATACATGTTTATATACCATATATTCATTATTACTTCCAAGTAGAAAGTAGTTATTCCTGAGCCAGTGTCAGTTGCCTACTGGTTAAGTTCAGCACGCTACGCTTTGGCCGCCAGGGTTCGGTTCACAGACGCGGACCTACACCACTCTGTTAGTGGCCATGCTGTGCTGGCTGCCCACATGCTGAAAAATAGAGGAAGATCGGCATGGATGTTAGCTCAGGGTGAATCTTCCTCAGCAAAAAAAAAAAAAATATATATATATATATATATTTTTTGGCTTGCTTCAATTCGGCAGCCTGGGTTTGCTTCCAGGTGATGAACCACACCACTTGCCTGTCAGGAGCCATGCTGTGGCAACAGCTCACATAGAAGAACCAGAAGACCTCACAGCTATACACAACTATGTTGGGGCTTTTGTGGGGGGAGGGAGAAGAAAAAAGGAGGAAGATTGGCAACAGGTGTTAGCTTAGAGCGAATCTTCCCCTGCAAAAAAAAAAAAAAAAAGAGAGAGAGAGCAGTTATTCCTAATATAACTATTTTGTTGATGTAGAAATTGAGGTCAGATTTCATGCACAAGGTCAAGTCAATGGAGAATGGTCTTACATTTAATTCGGCAAGGGAAAATTCATTTTGTGAATACATTGTCCAATATAATTGCCAGCATAGTCTATATTTGTATAATTGCCAACTCTTCCTTCATCTACTTTTATGTACAGAGCAATAGTATTACCCAGCAGGATTGTTTTAGTGTGTCATCAGAAGAAAGGTAAATCCACTTACCTTCGAAATCAATCCTAGCTTATGTTACGGTAATAAGCATCTGGTACCCGAAGGAACACAGGAACCATGTTGTGAATAGTAGTTTTTAAATTAAAATTCTCAATTTGCAATAACTAGATTTCTTTTAGAACTTTGCCTAATTCCATTTTTCAGGCTTTCAGTGTACAACTAATTTGCATAGTTGTATTAAAGTGAGCTTATATGCTGGGAAATAAAACCGATGTCAAAAGTCTTAATTAAAAGCGTAGGAAACATGAGTGAAATTTTAGATATTAGATGTCTGACCTATGCTGGCCTATTATTTTTTGATTTATTTGATTTATAAAGACTCAATTTTTACTTGAAAACCCCTAGGGAATGATTACAGATTAAGATATTTTTGAAATTATAAAATAAAACCATTAAGAATGGCAGCGATTCAAATTAATAATGCTCTTAGTAGGCAATGAGGACTAACATGCCTAACCATTCCTTTTTATTATGAAGTAGATTGGAAAAACTTTGTGCTAGCATTTCAACAGCACTCTCCATTACACATAGATATTTGTTTGAATCTGTCAGGTTTTTCCTCTAGAGCAATGATATTCAACTGGGAACAATTTTTGTCCTCCAGGGGACATTTGGAAAGGTCTGGAGAAATTTTTTTTGTTTCAACTTGGAGATGGCAGAGCTGCATCTAGTGGGTAGAGGTTAAGAGTGTTGCTAAACATCCTACAATGCACAGACTAGCTCCCTGCAACAAAAACTACCCAGCCCAGAATATCAACAGTACTGAACTGAAAACAGAAATGATGAATACAAATCTTCACATAAAGTTTAGTGTAGATGCTTTGAAAATCTTGCTCCAGAAAAAATAAATAACCTAAAACAGTCAATCACCTATTTTCAGGAGATATGGACAGAGGCAGCATACCATGTTAATATTTCGCCATGACTCAGGGATCCAGCTTTTGATAACGCTTCCCTTGCCCAGCATCTATGGTACCTCTTTTGATAACATGTCCATCTGAAACACAAGCAGACACGGCAGTAAGTTACCAAATTGTGCATAAGGATGCCCTTTACTCAATGACTCTCCAACGCAGGCCACTGGGTATATACATTAACGACCACAGTAGATAGCCTGTCTTCACGGAACTCACAGTGTAGAAAAGGCATAGGGACATAAACGAAATGATCATACAAATAAATAATTGTAAACTGTGAAAAATATTATGAATGAGAGGGTCATAGTGTTACGAGCTCATTTAATGGGAGAACCTGACAAGGTTTAAGAAGGTCCAGAAAGGTTTCCCAGAGTAAAAAATTATTGAGTTTAGATCCGTAGGAGAAGTACAAATTGACTAGGAAAAAAGGGAGAGGATTCCAAGTAGGAGAAGAGCATATATGGAAGTCCAAAGTTGAAAAGGAGGGTATCTTCATTGACAATTTAGTCTTTTACCAATACTTTTTGTTTGGCTGTGTGTGTGTGCATTTGTGTGCAATAATCCTTTTCTAGCAACACGTTCTAGGTAATGGGAAAAATAAAGCTATTTCTTAGGTTAAAATTACAATGCATAACTAGTGATGTAACCAATAGCTATTTCCTGCAAAGATAAAATTTAAATCTTCTCTTTGACAACATAGAGAAATGAAATAGAATGTTCTGATCATCCCTCAAGGGACCATGAACAATGGGGGAAGAGGGGGGATTTCCTGCCCCCCCCAAAAAAAAAACTTAAAGGAAAATATTTCTTTTTGCCTAAATCCTTGTCGACTCTCATTCTATTCTGCCTCTGGGAGAGTCCTCTCAACTCTGCAATATTTTTCTCCCACTCTCCACCTCCATCCTTGGTCACAGAACACAGGCAATTAGAGAATGTCAGATCCAGGAAGGATTCACACCTTTATTTTTTTTTACAAATTAAGCAAACTGAGCCACAGAGAGATCCTCACTCTTTAATATCTATTGTGAAAATAATTACTGTCCTAAAGCATGTTGGTCCTGCTGATAGGTGACTGTTTTTAGCACAATGAATCTTTTCAATACACTATGTAGGTTTACACAACCTTCTGCTTGGTTAGAATACAGAAGCCGTTTAAGAATATGATGTAGAAATGAGTCAAGTGAGAGTTTCTTAAATTTAATCTACCCAACACAGTTATGTAGACAGCAAGCACTGTGTTCTGGCAAACTCTTGATTCTCCTATGATTTGCTCAGGGAGTGCTGCCCTCACTCAGTGAAGAATTAAGACAAAGAGGACCCAGAATATGTATTGCATGTTCCCAAGCTCAAGAAGGCACAGGGCATCCTGAACATGTTGTCTAAGTGAGTCCTTACGGAAGACCCTGCAATTTATCCCTACTTTACAGATTTCTACAATACTTCTTGTAGACACCCAGGACTGTACCTTCTGTGGACATACATAGTAATCTTCCAAGATCACTGGAGCCGTGTTTTCTCCAATAGACAACTCTCTTCTGCAGTCGCTGTGATGGATATTCTCTGTTTGCCTCTCCAGATCCACTCTCCACCATTCTCTAACCTCTGACTTTTAGGAGTGGTATCAAGAGGTTATCTTGCTTTCTGGCTTTAGGTTGCTTTTGGCCAAAGGAAAACATCATCAGATGGGAGGACAGGAACAGAATGTGGCTTAATTATTTGTCTCCTTGACTCCTTCCCTGCTGATTCTCTATGAGTTGTCAGCACCTGAGTTCCTCTTTTATTGGTCTTAGCCTATATTGGGTGTCTCTCTCCTAAAGTTCTAAGTGTCTTGGTGTTTCCTCCCCTTGCCCCTTCAGTCCTAGGGTAGACAGGTTGGTGGTGACCTACAGATCTTGCTAAACCTAGGAGTTACCTTACTATCCATTACCTTTCTCTTTACCTGCTACATGTTTATAAAGAGCACTTTCATTAAACACACTCCTGTCACCTCCTGTGACTGTGCCATCTGCTTTCCTCCAGGACACTGACCTAGACAGTTTAATGCAACTGGGCTGAAACATCTCTTGATAGGACAATGAAACCATAAAGATAAAACAAACATTCCATTTAATATGTATATCAGACATTTTCCATTTATACACAATCATTCTAGCTAGGTTTCCCTTAAAATGTCATTTTAATAATATAATATAAGCATTGTTTCTTGACTTTATTTACTCACTTATTTGCTTATTTTTCAGTCAGTTACTAGGACAGGTGCACTTTAATGAATGTATTCAATAAGTAAATAGCGCCTCCCCTCCCCCACATGATTATGTGCTATGAAAGATTCCAGAAAAATGTAAGACTCAAAGCCTTTCAACTTAAATAGAAGAGATATGACACAAATTAGTGAATATGAAGTGATAGAAGAGGCTGATTATTAATATTTTATACACTGAAATCTCAGCTCCATGTCTTGTTATATGTGGGAAGTTGAGAAAATTGCATGGCTTCTCTCGGCTTCAATTTTCTTGTCTGTAAAATGGGATTGATTATGTCTACTTTGCTGGGCTTTTGACATTAGCTGACCTCTTGTGTGAAAAGCGATTAGCACAATGTCAGGGACTTGATTAATGCTTAAGAAAAGTTAATTGTTGGGCCGGCCCGGTGGCATAGTGGTTAAGTTCGCGCTCTTGGCTTCAGCAGCCCAGGGTTTGCGAGTTCAGATCCCCCACACAGACCTACACACTGCTCATCAAGCCATGCTGTGGCAGCATCCCACATACAAAAAATAGAGGAGGATTGTCACAGATGTTAGCTCAGTGACAATATTCCTCAAGCAAAAAGAGGAAGATTGGCAACAGATGTGAGCTCAGGGCCAATCTTCCTCACCAAAAAAAAAAAAAAAAGGTTAATTATTGTTATTGGTACTATTATCTCATTTGCACATAATTATTTGTGGTTCATAAAAGAATTTGCGTTATTTTATCTTCTTAGTGTCTTAGTCAGTTCAGGCTGCTATAACAAAATACCATAGACTGAGTGGATTAAACAACAAACATTTATTTCTCACAGTTCTGGAGACTAAGAGGTCCAAGATCAAGGTGCCAGCATATTTGGTGTCTGGTGAGAGCCCACCTCCTGGCTTGCAGATGGCTGTCCTCTTGCTGTAACCTCTCGTGAGTTAGACAGAGAGCTCTAGCCTCTTCCTCGCCTTATAAGGCCATTAACCTCATCATGGGGGCTCCATCCTCATGACGTCATCTAAACGTAATTACCTTCCAAAGGCCCCACCTCCAGATACCATCACATGGGAGTTAGGGGTTTAACACATGAAATTTGGAAAGTCACAAACATTCAGTCTATAACTCCTAGCAACTCTAAATTGTAAGGACTATCAACATTATACCCATTTGTGAAATGAGAAAACTTTAAGATGAGAGAAAGTAAATGATATATCACTGTTCACATAGTGTTAAGGCAAGATGACTGAATTTTGGCAGTTTTTATGCTATAAAAGGCTACATTCCTCAAAAAAATTCACAAAACACATATTATAGATGCTGTAAATTCTCAGAAAGTTATTCATTTATAGGGTTAAAGCCTCTGAATTTCTGATACTCAGAAAAAAAAAACATATATATATACACACATTGACTCGGCTCCATTAAATCAACCTTGCGGCAACAAGTTTATAGAAAATCCTTGCCATACCCAATAAAATCATGCCTAAAAAGGTGAATGTACACGAAGAAAGATATGGTTCATTTGAAAGAGATATTAAATTCATGTCAGAGAGATTCCATTTGTTGAGTTATTTACTGTAAGTTCATTCTTTTTGTTTTCTATACCCTAAAGAGGTTCTCCACAGCTCTGAAATGCGAATTCCATTTTAGAAGGTGTTTCATTTTCACAAAAGCTAATTTAGGGGAGAAAGTCGTGAAGCCATTTGGAAATAAAATAACTTTGAATAAGAAGGTTTAATCCTAGCTATTTGGAAGTTCTACTGACATGGTACATTAGGATAATAAATATCATCCCAGGAATAACTTATTTAATCAGTCGAGAAGCTTTTCAGTTGTGAATCCTTTTCTTATTTTACTCCCTGCATCACTTGTATGTTCAGGAAACACGTCTTATGCCTCCATTCTGTGGCAGGTACAGGCTACTGTAGATTCTCAGAGAGGGATGTTGACTTAACTCAACCAAAGAAAGTTCGGGAAGACACTAAACCCATAGAACTATGGCAACAGAATAAGCCAACATATTTTTATAAATTAAAAAAAAGTTTCATTTGGATCCATATGAGAAATCTGAAATAGATAAAAGACCTGAGTTCAAGTCATTAAATACTTTGTGTCAATTTCCATAATCATAAGAAAGAATAAAAATCTCTATACCATAAGGTTGTTATAACTGGCATAATGTACATTAAGTTCATATCAAATTTTGCCCATTTTCAATTAGTTGTAATTTCAATAATCTTTTGTAACTGTAAGTACTTCAGTAATTTCTTCCATCATATTTTTGAGAGTTTCTTTAAAATCATATCAGCAAATTCGTTATTCCTGGCTTATGTCTTTCTCACTTTTTTCCCTAATGTTCCATTTCTGATAATTATTTTAGTTGAGTTGTGTACTATTCAGATTTCCACTTAAAATATTTAAAAGACTAGAATGTTTTTGATATTTCTATACATAGATTTTAAACATCTTCTGGTGATTTTTAGTTGCCTCCAGCCAAGGTTTTATCATTTGTTTGTTTTTGTTTTTGTTTTCTCTATCTCAGCATCTCAGTCCTTTCTGCTTTTACTTCTGATAATCAAATACCATCTCAATACTGCACTATTCTCAGTATTTTGAATAGATAAAGTCTGAATATTTACACATGATAGATCTTCTATAGCAGTTAAAGACTGATTTGTGTATAATCTTATGGAGTTTTGTTACATATTTAAATTTCCATCAGAGAATTCCTGGCTATATTTCAAAGCCAGTATTCAGCAAAAATTTAATTGTCTACTGCAGTGAATATATGGCAGGACCAGAGGTGATTTATATTCTCAACCAAAGAAGAGTTAATTCTTGCTATTTTTATATTGCCTTATGTTTTGAGGGCTTTCCATTGATCTGTTTAGCTTACAGTGTCCAGATGCTGAGCCAGGCCCTGGGGCTACCCTAGTAGAAAGGTAGACATGATTCCTGCCTATGTGGTGGATGAGACCACAGAGAAGTAAACCCAAATCATAAATACCAAGAGTTAAATGTTAGGAAAGAAACAAATGAAACTCATAGAGTTTCACGTGAGTTATTGGGGGAGAGGTACTTGTATAGATATACATGGTTAAAGTGGTGCAACTTAAGCTGACACCCTGTGGGAGACAATAGCCAGATGTGAAGGGCAGAGGAAAGAACATTCTGCATAAGGAATGGCACATGCACAGGCCTGAAGGCAGAGAAAAGCTCTTGGCATGTTTGGATACCTCAAGAAAGGCCAATGTGGGAGGGGAGAGGCATGAGGTCAGCAAGGACCAGCTCTTGCTAGACTCCCTCGGCCATTGCTCTTCTGACAGGTTCGTGAGCCTCCACAGGTCCATGAAGACTTCCCAGGGTGCACCAGCAGGTGTAAGGGAATCTGTTTCCTAATTCTTCACTTCTACGTTTACTCATTCCTAAAACTGACCTCACTGAGAATACACCTGTGCTTTCCCAGTTCTCTTTTCTCACCTCTTCCATAACTGTCCTTGTCCTATTCAGTGAAAGAAAGCACACCTGCCACCCATCTTGAATCTTACCCTGGTGCAGTGCCCCAGGGCATAAATTAATGTAGTGCTCCTGAGGAACAACCCTGGAAAAGCAATGCAAGAAAGACCAAGGCAGTTTTGCTTTCTTTTGTTCAGTGAAATATTCATAACAAAGTTTCTCTCTGTCACATCTATCTGTCTATCTATCTACTTACCTATCCATCCATCCATCCATCCATCCTTCCATCCATCCATCCATCCATCCATCCATCCATCCATCCATCCATTCATCCATCCATCCATCCATCCATCCATCCAGCTATCTATCTATCCACTCCTTTATTTGTTAGACCATATTTCTCTATTTTAGAGTTAGAACTCAGAAGCAGTCTCTTGGTTGGGGAACATATTAAGGTGTGTGTGTCTGTGAGTGTGTTTTAAATAAATCATACCTTTTTAAACAGAAATTAATTCTGTTTTGGCTGATTGGTTTGACAAGGAGGACTAGTGCTAAAAAATAGTAATATCACAGATATGTTCCCAAAAGTTCAAAAAATAAGCCTTCAGTTCCAATGATTTGATGAAAATATATAAAGCATGTATACAAGATATATTACATCAGAAATGACACGTTTTGAGACCATTTTAACTTACATTGAAAATTTTAAATACTGGCAAAATGTGTGGGGATAGTACTTAGTTTTTCTAAATTACTCTAGGGGTAAGTCAGAAAAAATGGTGGAAGACCATTGTCCTCGGTCATGGCAAGGAGATGGGGTTTTATACTTAGTTCAACAGGAAGTGGTCAAAGAGTTTTATCGGGAGAAGAGAATGTTCTTATATAAATGCTTCGCACATAGTAGGATTACAGAAGATTGTCATGGTGTTGGATTGTGTTATTTTCCATGCTCTTTTTTATAACACCTGAGTAACAATAGAAGCACAGCATAAATCACCATTGTTTTTAAAATGTCAGTGGAGCAGAGATCAACATCTCATTCTCCTGAATGCCATAATAAAATGGCAGCAGAAAAAGTAAATGCCAATGTGCAAACTTGACCATGAGTGAGACATGTTTAATCATCCATTTTCCTCAATTTCAGTCACAGGACCTAGTACCGCATCAAATTGGGATGAAACATATTTTAATGTTGTTCTGCTTTTGAGTGTACCAGTTTTTGTGGAAAATAAATGGGAAAAGCATCAAGCAGAACATCCATTCCTATCTTACGTTAAAATTCAGGCTTCACTGTTGAAGTATTTAGGTGTGCAAACAAAAGCTTGTCAAATGATACAACAAAAACAAAATGTCTTAAATCTTAATTAGGTTGAATATAATGAGAAACATCAGATGCATGTTGGTTTGGAGGAAAACACACAAACACCATTACTTTTTCTGGGAAGAATTGAGATCGTGATGTATAATACCAGCTTATTTTGTAGAATTTACACACACACACACACACACACACACACACACACACACACACACGTTTTGTGTTATCAGTAACCAATCTCTGTGAATATATGTGTTTCTCTCCTTTTATGATGCCACTGCCTGCAATTATGTCTATTTATTTTACAAGTCTGCAAACCAGGAATGCTGGGTTTACGTATATTAAACCCAGTGATATTTAAGGCTTGAAATCTTAATCGACTTAGGCTTTCTTATTGTAAAATCCAAGCAGGGCTCTTACCAGTGATTTAGTCACAACAAGATGGATTACTATCAAGAGCACAGTTTGTTCTTTTGTCTCTACACAGTTGCTGCCGCTGTTCCGTTGCTTTTATTAAATAGTCTCTTTTCTTATAGATTCTCTCTTCCCATTCCTCTCTCCCTCTCTCAATGTTTATGGATAGAAGTTTAGGTGATGTTAGCCTCTGTTTTTTAAATGTGAGGATATTAACAGACCTGTTACATGTGTTACCTGATGCACTAATTTAGATTATTAAGTTTTCCTATTTATATCTTTTTTTAATAGAAATATGCTTGTCTCTGGCTTTCACTTGGAGGTGTTAATGGCAAAAATAATACACTACCATTTACGTAGTGTCTATTCTGTGCCCAGGACTGTGCTATGTTGCATGTATAATCTCATTTAATTTTTACAACAACACTATAATATGGATACTAATGCCCTGAAACATATTTTGTCTTCTATCCTGAACATTATTTTTCTGCAGAGATGTCAGTTTCAAGCTTTTCTATTTCTGCATAATTTCCTATGTATTGCATTCATTTTAATGTTTCAAAGAGAGGAAACCAGATAACCGATTGTAAGAAAATTGTAATGATAAACATATGAAATATAAGAAAGCCTACATTAACTCAATTTGTAGTTCACCTGGGCCTTTTACGGATGAGACAATAGTTTTTAGCTTTATGAAAATTATTTTTCAGTTTTAGAGTATAAAAGTGGGGATTTGGAGTATATCATAAACTTTTAATGAGCGTTTTCTTTCTCCAATAGAGTAAGAAATATAGATTTCTTATACAGTAAGAAATACTATAAAGTTGAAAGATGATTTTCAGAATCCACAGAAAAAGAAGGAAGGGATCTTGATTAAGCCCCTGTTTTGTGCTAGGTTTTTGGGCTATGCACTTTACATACATCACATCATTTCATTGTCACAGACCCTCTAGATGATGATATTGCAGTTCAGAAAGGTTAAGTAACTTGCTTATAAGAGACAGAACTATGATTTAAGCTCATGCAGGTCTGGCTCCATAGCCTCTGGTGGTGGCACTTTTTATTGCTGTTGTTACGTTATATATGGTGTAAAGTTACACCTCACAGTGCTGGTGTTCGGGCAGTAAACACTATTGTAGGAAAGCAGTACTGAAACACTGAACTAGCCATCTGGCTCTCCAGAGAATATGTTAACTTTCTGTGGGAGGAGGAGTCAATGTTTAAAACTAGACTACCTGGACAGTCCATATGAAAACATGCTATAGCACAGTGTCTATTACATAGTAAGCATTCAATAAATAATTGTTGAATGATTGGCTGAATGAATAAATGATTTAGTTACATCAAGTTTAAATTTAACCACTACATAGTTTGTGCATATACATTTCCAGTAATGGTGAATCTTATTTATAAGCAAATGACTCATGTTCAAATATTTAAATAGATATATATGAGAGCTCTGGATAGATATGAAAAATCCAATCCTAGTGTATTCTGTCAACTATCTGTGCACTGGAGAGAAACATACTGTCCCTAAATAGTTGTACATTATTATTCTACCTTTCTAACAAAGAGGAAAGTATGTGTTTGTTTGTATGTCTGTTTCTGAATGCATGCATGTAGCATGGAAAAGGGTTTACAGAACAGATGGATTGAAAATGAACACATATGCATGTGTAATTTTCTGTTGCTCTAAAATCTTCATTATTTAACTGACAGTCAACTTTTGATACCATTTTGAGTGCATCACCTATATTTCTTTAGAAAATTAAGAGAAAAGTCAACATGTATTGTGTTATTTAGGGTTCTCTTAGAATCCTAAAAAAATTTAAAAATACTCAAATAAAAGTGGCTTAAAAAGATGGATACTTATTTGGAAAGTAATTTATAGATAGGTATATCAGTCTGATTAGGTTTAGTAATGCTGCTGTAATAAACAAGCCCCAGATCTCAGTGGCTTAAAACCACAAACGTTTATTTTTGCACATGCAACCTACTCCGTGAAGATTGGCAGGGATGCTTATCATGGGGATGGAGAGTGATGTGCTTAAGGACCTGAGGAAGTGTAGACTCTATCTCAACATGGCAGGGAATGGCTCTCAAAGGCTTCTGCCCCAAAGAGGCACACATTGCATTGCACAGAGCAAATCACATGAACACACCTAACATCCAGGAAGCTGGGAGCAGGGAAATGCAATGCTGTCCTGCTCCCAGAAGGAAGAGATCTAGAGTATTTATGAAATAAGTCAATAAATACTGTGGTTGGTAGTCCAGAGTTGGAACAGCAGGTCAGTGAAGTTGGACTTGAAGTTGGCATTTCCGAGATTATCGTGGCCTTTCCTTCAGATCTTCAAGATGACTGTCATTACCCCAAACCCAAGTTCTCACACGACAATGTACCAAGCAGGAAGGAAATGGAGAGGGAGGAAGAAGGAATTTCTCTTCATGCATCTTGCCTTGGAAGCTTTCCCAGAAGCTCTGGAAGATGTCTCCTTGTGTCTTGTTGGTCAGCACTGGTCACATGGCGCCCCCTAGAATAATTCTTCTCATGTGGGAATGGGGCTGCCAAGATTGGTTTAAACAGTGGTTCTTCACTGGGGACGATTTTGCACCCCCCATGCCTCCCCAGGGGATATTTGACAATGCTTGGAGACACTTTTGGGTGCCCCAACTGGGGGATGGGTGCTATTGGCATCTAGTGAGGAGAAGCCAGAGATGCTGCTAAATGTCCTACACCACACAGGACAACCTCCCACAATAAAGAATTATCCTGTTTAAATGTCAACATCCATGGTTGAGAAATTCTGCGTTAAATCAAGCAACATTCATCCCTGAGCCTGGACACACTGTGACAGAACAAAATTTGAGTTCTTTAAGCAAAAGAGAAGGTAGAAATGGCAATTAGGGGTACAATCAATACAGTCTGTCAGTACTTATGAGTACTGAATATAAAATTTTATTCAAATGACAGCTATCACCTGTCAGTTCTACATATGTGTGTAACTTGAAAAATAAAACAGAGGAATAAAATGATGAAAAAATCATAAATGCTATTCCAACTACCAAAAGATTTAACTGTGTTCAAGGATGTGTTAGTTGGAAGCCAGGGCAATTATGCCTACAAATGCCCAAAGAAAAGCATTTCAGTGTTTTATTAATTTAAATATACTATTTCCTGATGACAGTTTGCATTCTTAACATATTTCACCTTTCCTAGGTTGTCATGAGGACACTTCCATCTTATTCCGGGTCTTTCAAAAAATAGTCTTGTATCATGTTTAAGCAGAAAGAATGTACTTTAATTTAAATATTATTAGGGGTTGTTAAACACAGGGGCTAACGATAACAAAACCATGAAATAGTGGATATTTTGTTTACCCTACACACTTTCTGTCAAAACTCTCTCTTCTTCTTCCAATAAAATATATTTATTTATGTAAAATTTTAAAAACTGAATTATATTACGCTTTTAATATGTGCCCAGCACTTTATGGAGTTATCCATTTTGATTTTCACAATAGCATAGCAAGGTAGATTTTCATTACTGCAATTCAGAGACGAGGTCACAGAAACTCAAATAGTGAAGTCAGTTTCCATAGTCGTATATCAAGTTGGTGGCAGAGTAGGGCTTGAACTCAGTCTGCTCAAGTTGATGCTCTTGCCAAACTGCCAGAGCAATACAGGTGCTTTGGACCAGATTTCAAAGTGGAAAAATCACTTTCATAAAGTAATCTCCATATATGGTGGCTTTCTTCTGTAAAAATATGTTCTTAGACACATATGTCTCTAATTATATGCAAATAAAGAATGTTATTTCTTGATACTTGAGCCATGGGCTAAGTGAAATTATATCAAGTATCCTAAACAAGTAAATATGTTTAAATTCTGAGAATTAGAATTATAAGACTTGTTTAGAATACTTGATATAATTTCACTAGCATAGACTAGTGGCTAACATTAGATTTTGCCTAAAATAAATTAGATTTTCCCTAAAATAAAACTTTAAGGGAGGACTTCTTGGCACATGCTTTCTTAAGGGCAGTATGTCATCAACCTGTCTCCTTTTGTCTAACGGTCTTTCAGCCAGATCTCAACACATGCTATAACTTCACCCTGATAGTCTACAATGCAAAAATTGTTGCAATGTATTAAAATCCCAGATAAATCATTTTTATGACTCTCTCCATATTCAGAGCTTTAGAATAAATACTATATAATTTAATTTATAAGAAAATGTTTCAAGAACAGCACTATGCACTGCCATATACCTTTTACTCAGATTCACCAACAGTTAGCATTTTGCCACATTCACTTTATCATTTACTCTCCCTGTGTGTGTGTGTGTGTGTGTGTGTGTGTGTGTAGTAGCTAAGGACATCATATCCCTTTATCCTAAATTCTTTAGTGTTATTTATTAAAGAGCAAGGATATTCACTTAAGTAATCATAATATAATTAAGGAATCAGATAATCTAACATTGATATAATGATATCATCAAATTTACAGACTTTATTCAAATTTCCCTAATATATCCTTTATATTATCCTTTATAGTGATATTTCCCCAATCCATGATCATTGAGGACCCCACACTGCAGAGGGTAAACATGTCTCTTAGTCTTCTGAAATCTAAAATAGTTCCTCAACCTTCCTTATCGTTTATTGCAGTAATAATTTTTAAGAGTGCATATCAGCTGTTTTGTAGAATGTTCTTCTATTTGGATATAATAAACACTTTGACTCTGTATTTACGGATAAACAGTGGCTAATGACATAGATTCTGAAGTCCTATTGCCTCGTTTAAATCCTGGCTTTACTGCATTCTTGCTTTGTGAACTTGGGCAAGTTATTCAATCTCTATACTTTAGGTTTTCTCATACATAAAATAGCAGTAATAATCATAGTAACTACTATATAGGATTATTGTAAGAATTCAATAGAGTTAGGATATTCCAAATATTTAGAAAAATACATGATACATAGAAAGCCCTATATATGTTTATTATTGTTTTTATTATTACTATTACTATTATTGATGCCTAGTGTTCACTTCATATAGAGTTTCTAAATCATAATTGAATAATGTAAAAGCCACCCATATTTGGGATGTGAGGTGTCTGGTGCTCTGCCAATATAAACTTCTGATAAAGTCTACTTCCGATCAATGAAATCACTCTTGTGAAAATAAAATTAGCTGGTTTCTTTATCCATACTTTCCCAGTAGGCAAGAGAAAAACAGTATTCTATATTAGGTTATAGCCACACTCTGTCAGGATAAAAAGAGCTACATAAAATTACTACACCTGGAGGAAAAACTTCATGTGAAAATGGGTATAAGATATAATATGACAGGTCTTGTAATAATTAGTTGCAAACAGCCTACTATATGCCAGGCATTTACACATCCAAAAAAAAAGTTCATCAAAAAAAAAGGTTAATTCCTATTTAATGGAATATTTTGCAGTGTTAAATCTTTGTTTCCTCTAGCTATTTGGACATCAACTTTCTATAATCCCAATTTAATTTGCTGAATTATACAGTATCACGAGGTCAAGGAGAAACCTACCATGACTTTGTTTGATGAGGGGAAAGTCTCAGCCATCACTCTCAGTTTAGGGAACTTTGCACATTGGTAGTTTCTGTCCTCCAAATCTCCCAAAATGACAGAAGTCAAGTTAAGATTCTTTTCCCTTTAGGGAGATTGACTTCCCTAGATGTAAGTGGAAACAAGACTAGATAGAAAGGACGCTCGCATGTCTAGGCAAATCTAAATGGAAAAACAAAGTTTGTTGCATACCAAGAAAGTTTATTATAACTCTCAAGAATCCCTCTCCAAATCTTTTTTAAGCAGTGGGTTTGAAAGTCATCTTTTATTGAAAAGATCTGTTCAAGGCCAGCGTATTTCTTTGGGGTGTTTTTGCACAAGTGTTCAGCCTGCTACTTTATGATATTATTTCCTCCACGCGCCTGCAAATTAAATGTCTTTTTAAATGATTCATCCCTGAATCTTTTGGGGGATAAAAGTTATGCTCATAGGTCTGTGATCCTCAATTATTTCAACAAATATATTTGAAAGATGGCTCCCTATTGCTATTTTCCAATAACCTGGGATCGCCCTACTTTTCTACAGATCCTTTAATAGAGTAATGAATGCCTAGGTGATTTTTCAGGAAGCAATTTCTGGAGTACCTTGCCAATTGCTGAGGATTTTTAGGCTTAAAAGACTAGACTACCTCTAATTTTTTTTTTTTTTTCTGAGGAAGATTCACCCTGAGCTAGCATCCATGTCAATCTTCCTCTATCTTTTTTTCTTTTTTTTTTTTTTTTTGTGGTACGTAGGCAGCCAGCACAGCATGGCTGCTAACTGAGCAGTGTAGGTCCACGCTCAGGACCTACCAACCGAACCTGGGCCGCTGAAGGGGAGTGAGCTGAACTTAACCGCTAGGCCACCGGGGCTGGCCCATGGACCACCACTAATTTAACACAGTAACCACTAGTTTTTTTTCTAATTATTGTTGCTTAGCTTAGATTTCAACAAACCGAATGAAAACTATTTTAGTGTGAATGTGTTAGAACATGTTGACTTTGGTAACTACATAAAAATGTCAACCTCATGAGTATAGTTTTACCTTATTCACATTCATATTTTAGTAACATAATCATATATTAATGACTATAGCAATCTGTCACAAAATTCACTTATGTTTCCATTGCAATAACCGTTATAAAACCTCACAGAAAAACCAATAATTTGATTAAATATTTTATAGAGTAACAAAGAAAAATGAGATGAAGCAGCCAATAAAATTATTTCTTTTCATCTTGAAGTCTTTAAACATCTTTGCAACCTTTAAAGATTACTACTAAATATTGTATTTGCCGGTTTAACAAAGTTTGATTGAAAAAATTAGTGACTTAGTTCATTAAATAGAGTAGAAACAACTCCTTTTGAAGTTGGATTGTTTGTTAGAGAAGCATGTCTCTGAAAATGGGTACACGATGTGAAACAAACTCAGATGAGGGTTTTTTAAATGAAATTTAATTTTATTTAAAAAATTGTTGTGTTTTAAAAGTATTCTTTAAAGATTTTCTGCACCCCAAATTGAAGTTTATGTAATTTGTGCATCTAGGGAAAAAAATCCATCTTCCAAGGCATTTTATAGAGGAAAATCTTGGGCAGCTTTTAGCTCTTTGAATAATTTATGAGCAGAGGCCACATCTGTGTTAGTCAAGTGAAATAAAGTATCATTGTTAACAGACAAATCGTATTCATTGCTGAAGGTTCTATATTAACTTGAGCAATAGAAAAATTGAATTGTCGTTGTTTATCCCCATTAATATAATGAGTAAACAATACTAGTTACTTGTTTACTTGTGACACCCTAGAAAGATATAATTTAATTTTATATTATAGTGAATCACATTGAATGGACATCATAAAATACAGATGCCTAATAGTGAACTTTGCTCGATTAGTAGGGTAACATGATTTTAAAAACACATTTCAGAGGCTTATTTTGAAGAATAATACTTTGGTTTCTAGTTTTTGCCTTATGTGGAAAGAGTAGGTAGAGAGTTCCTGAAGCTACTGGTTGCTGTTCGGCTTCCTTCCTGCAATATTGCAGATAGAGAAGAACACCAGCAGGAAACTGGACCAAGACAGATTGAGCCAAGATGACACAGGATGAGATAGAAAGAAACTGGTGATTGAGGAAGAGGAATGGGAAAAGAGATAGGTCACAATCGAAAAGGGAAGATGGTGGAAAAGCAGGTTGGTATCTAGGAAATGTAATTATGTGAGAATTAGGGAAATAACAAAAGTGATTATTTTGATATGTTTCTATTTAAATAAAATTATAAATGAGTAAAATCTGCCTAAATCCATGAAATAGAGACTTTTCTGTTTTTTCTCTTCTTTTTAGGTCTATATAAACTTGAGTAACAAATGCTCTTTTAGATATATGTAAAACCCTTAGAACAGAGTCTAGTGTATTGTAAGTGCCCAATAAACATTAACTATTATATTTAATGAGGCCAAAGGGATCATTTGCTTGAAGTTGTTTAATTTATAGATGAAGATTCTACATCACTAAGAGGTATTTTTTAAAATGCATAGAACTTTTCAGCAAAACAGTAATAAAACCTAAATATAGTTGTACATCCATGTTAGTTATAACTATATTTTATTGATTTTTAACACAGAATGGACTGGCACAGTTTCTAATGCTAAAGAAAGAATTTAAAAATTACCACTGTTTTGGGGCCGGCCCAGTTAAGTGCGTGCACTCAGCTGCTGGCAGCCTGGGTTCGGATCCTGGGGGCGCACCGTCGCACCGCTTGTCAGGCCATGCTGTGGTGGGGTCCTGTATAAAGTAGAGGAAGATGGGCACGGATGTTAGCCCCGAGCCAGTCTTCCTCAGCAAAAAGAGGAGGATTGGCAAATGTTAGCTGAGGGCTGATCTTCCCCACAAAAAAAAAAATAATAATAATTACCACTATTTTATGTTAAATTGCTCTTCTCTTTTGAACCCATGATCTTGAACTCAGTAGCAGGTTATGGACAGAGCAGCAGTCTTTGACATGCTCTAGTACCCACGGGGATGGACTTCTCCTTCAGCTTCCTGTCTTTGACAGTTTAGCTCTCATTTTCATCCATGTAGAATGCATTTTGATTATTTCTTTTTATGCATAATCAATTTTAAAAATTTAAGAATTAATAATGTTTGATTTAAAATGCATTAGATGAATTTAAATTCTCAATGGTTTCTCTTTGTAATATAATTTATATATATTCAGAGCTACAACTAAAAGTAATGGTTATAAAATACATTGAAAGAGTCTGCCTTGGATTATGACTTATGGTACATATCTGTTACCTCCTTTAATATGATAAGCATCCAATTATCATGTACTGAGTTGAATATTGTCATATAATCTAGAACACACATTGTGTTATAAAATCTACAAATTTTACTTGATAATTTCCTGGGGTGGTGCACACTTGAGTTTTCAAGATTTGTGTATTGAACCAAAAAAAGATACAAACTAGCAAGTAAGAGCAATGAAATTTTTATGGAACTTCAAATTTTATTTTTGACTCTTTCCTCCATTGAGGTAAATTATATTGAATCCTTTTTTATGCAAAAGTAGCCAAAAATCCCAGAAATTACCGTGTTTTATGCATGCTGTGTGCTTTGCAGAAATTCAAGATACTATTTATTTGTTCTGCTTTGATTTTATGTTTTTTAGTTCTTGATTCTTCTCTAAAGGAGAAGCAAAGGATTTTTAGGTCTGTAATAAGTTACTTTTCATGAATGAACCAAATCTTATTCCTTACTCAATTTTAACTGCATCAAGTACCATATTGTATTGAATATGTTGCAGTCTAGCTTTAACACTTCCTGTGGTTAGCTAGTCGTAAAGAATTTTTTCATCAGAAATAATAGTTACTCAAATGGAGCACCTGGGAGAAAACAGATGAAATATCCTCCAGATAATCAAGAACATAAGCCGATCAAACATGACATCCAAAGATAAATTAATTTGTAAAGGATAATTTCCTTTACATATTATTTTAACCCTTTTGTCTTCAGTATTTTAACCATTTCGTCTTTTTATTTTCCCTCTTAAATCATCTTTGTGTTCATCTTTGTCTGTTACCTATAACCATTTTTAAACCTTGTAACCCTATAGCTTGGAGCCTATGCGAATAGGTGTAAAATTTAAAACCAAAATGAAATAAAGGTAAATAGGAATTGAATATAACTTAGTCACCAGAAAAAATAAGTGTCAATCTACTTTAAAAAACAATTAAATACTGCCGATAATGGGAAACAAAACAACTTATTGAAAAATTTGTAATAAAATATTTTATTACTTAAGTTATATTTTTTTCTGAAACACTAAGTTACATAGATTGTAACTTAAAAATAATTTGTGAAGTTGTTTCCTAACACTTAACTGGATTTGTCCATGTATTTGATATAAAATATATAGCTTTCTCAGCTATTTCTCATAGCCATCTGATGATTGTATTTCATTAGGGCAAAGCCTGTTGTAGCACTCAGCAATAAGTTGTAGCATGCAAAGAAACTGAAATATATAGGATGAGCTGAAATTGTTTTTCCTTTCTTACATCTTTCCAATGACATTCCATAATGTTGATGAAAAATAATTTGCTTTATTTCCTATCTAGTATATTTTTAGTTATTCCTCTAAATTGCTTTGTTTCTTAGATAATATAATTTTTTAAAAAAATCCCAGAAAAAATGCATACCCACACATCACCACACGAGAAAAAATATATTTCTTAAAAATTAGTTTTGAAAAGTCCTTTGCTTAAGTCATCTTGCCATCTGTCCATTTTATAGCCCTGCAGGGACCCAGTCCTCCTCATTGTTAGTGAATCTGGGAGAGGACCATGTAATTTATTTAGCTTAACTTGCTCTTTAATCCATGAATGAAAACTCTGGTGTGTAATAACAGATGATTTCAAGTTTGAGTTCCTAAATCCTTTGTCCTGACCAAGTAAGGAAAGAGTCAAAATTTAGTCCCACTCAGTAAGCAAATAATCATCTTCTAAAGTGACTGGGCATTGGTGTTCATCCAGGGTTAAAATGAATTGGTTTAAAACATGGCACTCTGACCCTATGATTCTGAAATTCCAACATGTCTCACACTGCCCAGGATCATGAGACTGCTCAGATACTAGGAGAGGACCTCGAGCAGCCCCATAATTGCAGGGGCATTTTCTCCAGTGTGACCTTTGGAACTCCAGAGTCATGCCTGTCAGTTAACCCAGGTTGCAGCCAAATGAAAGCTGGGGGGGGAGGGGGCAGAGGGAATCTTTTACACGGAAGGAATCTCTCCCCAGAGAAATGCCTTGAGGAGCAGGAGTTCTAACACAGAGGACTGAAGTGGGAAATGTTAACCCGTTAGAACAGAGCTTGGGACAAGAGACCCGGCTCAGGTCAACTTTTCCTGGTCCAGGCACTCAATAGAGTGCTTCTTGTAACTGTGCCAAGTGCTTCATGCTTCAAGGAGTTCAGAGAGCCCTTCCAGGCCCCCGCACAAGAAGTGTACGATTCAACTGGTGAATCTAATCGATGAAAGGAGAATAACACATGTAAAATAACCAATCCCATGTAAGTGGATTATAGTACTTCTGAGAAGTGTGGATCAATGAGGGCCGAACAGTCAAGGAACACATGGATCAATCAATGTATCCATTCGTTCCATAGACATTGAGCTGCTCATTGCCCTGTGCTAGATCGTGTTCAAGTAGAAGAAAAGTGAGTGAGAGATACTCAGTTCCTGCTCTTGCCAATTCTGCAAACAGTGTTGACTCATCTACTGTATGCTCAGAATAGTTCCAATATCAGTTAAAAAAAAAAAAAACTTGGAGTTTCACTTGAGTCCTATTTTTTTTTTTTTTTTTTAGCAAAAGGAGTGTTCACAATGCTGTGAGCTCTCTTAGATAAGAAATGTGTCATATTAATCTTTGTGTCCCTAGCACCCAGCAGAGTGCCTAATGCCTAGTAGGTAGCTAAGGAGTATTTGCTAAGAAAATGAATCCATGGATTCTTGTAGTGAGCACATGATAAGCATTTAATGAGACATGTGATTTGAAAGAATGCAATTCTTCCTTAACATGCCCTGCCAGTCTCTCTCCAGCCTCAGTCCAAATGAGCAGGTCTGTCTGTGTCATTTCCTTCTACTTCAGACTGGGGCACCTCTGGCCCAAGGAACATGTAGCATATGCCACCCAGATGTCCCTAAATACCTCCCTTGATTATGCCTGAATATGACACCTCTGTGATCAGCCTTCTTGAGGTTGTCCCCCAAATTTTGTCCTAAGGTATTGGAAACTAGACTAGGCTTACCTGCTCAGGGGATGGTTTATAAATATGTTGATTAAATAAAAACAAAAACAAAACAATAGAGCAATGTGCCTCTTTACTCTGATAGATATTGTACTTCCTCAAATGACTGCTACAGGCTACTGTGTATCAGGATGTTCAGGCAAGAAGGAAACAATGCATGGAAACTTTGAGGACTGGATTAAAAAAATAAATTAAGCCAGTCAGACAAAACTGCATAAGCATAGAAAGCTGCTGTAATAGCCAGGCTTAGAAAGGATTATTGTACAAAAATGTATCAGGAAATCCTAGGTACTCACCACATACTTAACCGAAGCTAAATTTTAGTGGGTCTTAAAAAAAATCAAAAGTAACACAAAGCCACGATTTACTGCAGACTTAATCATATATTCAGGTATTGTTAATGCCTAGTCCTTTGGAGTAATTTCAGGACATTTTAAGCAATATTGCATGTATTCAGCTGATTTCCAAATTTAATTCTTATTTGGATTTGGTAAATCATTTTAAAGAGGACAGCTAGAAATTGACTTGAGAGGGCCTGGATATGTTACATTATAGTAAGAATATGTAGAAACCATTAGATTGTATAAATAAATGTTTTCACTATGTATGCAAATAATTTTTCTCGTTGCCAGCTACCATATTAATTCAAATATATAACATCTACTTTTGAATACCTCTTTGTGTCTCTATCACCTTTGCCTGCTAATGTGGAATTTCACATGACTTTTTTCTCATAAAAATCCCATAAGAAAAGTGTGTCATTTAGTCTATTCAGGCTGCTACAATAAAGTATCATAGATTGGTGGCTTAAACAACAGACATTTATTTCTCATAGATTTGGAGGTTGAGAAACCCAAGATGAAGGTGCTGGCAGATTCAGTTTCTGGTGAACACCTGCTTCTGGCTTGTAGACAGCTGCCTTTTTGCTGTGTGCTCACGAGGACTTTCCCTGGTGCATAATCTTGGACAGGGAGAGATCGCTCTGTCTTCTTTTTCTTATAAAAGTAATAATCCCCTCATAAGGGCCCCACCCTAATCTAAAGCCAGTTACTTCCTAAAGGTCCCACTTCTAAATATCGTCACATTGGGGGTTAAGGCTTCCATATATGAATTTTAGGGGGACACAGACATTCAGCCCATAATAGTCATGCATAAATCTACCAGCATGATTTATGAATACACTAAAAATCACAATATATAAAAGTAGAATTGATTTCCTTTTCATTAAGTAGCCCAATTATTTCGGAAAGCTCACATGGTTGAATAACCCAGCAGGTATGCTGTTTTCTAGGTTTTAAAGCGAACATACTAATTTTCAAAGCAAGGAGGAGATCCTTCTCCAGGTGGAAACTTCCACATTGGTTTCAGGTAACTAGATTGTGTTCTCATACTCCAAGACCAAGCTCATTGGTCAGCATCCTTGGGAAGACTTTCTGGACATATCAGGGCTGAACTAACCGCTTCGTCCTCCACCATGCCTGAGCCTGCAGAGTTCTTAACCTGCCGTATCTTCATTCAGCCTTTGCTGGTACATTTCCTCACCTACAATTACAGGACAAGGACTTATTATATGTTTAGTTCCTGGGCTGTGTCTAAAATGTAATAGCACTCATGAAGAGTTGACTCAATGAATTAATCAATTCCACCACAATGTAAGCTTTATGGGGCAGAGACTTTTATCCTACTGTTCACTGCTGGCAGAACAGTGCCTAGAACAGAAGATCAACTCCTAAAATTTCTGCTGAATAAATAGGTCATTAAGTATGTAGTTAGCCCTTTGGGAAAGAAAAGGACAAAAAAAAAAAAATCCTACCAGGATACTTATAATCTTCACTCAAGAATAGGCTATTGAAATATCTAGAAGTGATTGAATTAAGAGGAACAGGAGGCCAAGAATCAGAAGACATGACTTTTGACCATAGCTTGGTGTCTAGGGCAAGTTACTTAACCTTTCTGAGCATGTTTCCTCATCTATAAAATAGAACTGCAGACATTCCTCCTTCTGGCTTCACACAATTGTTGGATCCCATAGGATAAGATATATGAGTTTTATTCAAACATACATCAAAATGAATTTTCTCAATCTTCTTCTATGCCTGACCCAATCACTTATCTTTTTTGTGCTTCAGAACAACTACAATAGAGTGGGAATTATCATGCTTATGTTTTATAGTGAAAGAACCTAAAAGGCAGAGATTAACTTGCCCATGGTTCATGACTCTGTTGCAGAGTCTGAATTCTTATCCAGAGCTTTAAAGATATCATATTAATTCACTCCAAGCCCTGGACCAAAGTTCTTTTTTTGCAACCTGGACTCAGATTACTTCTGTAGCTTTTTTGATTTCTTTTGGCTTTCCCATGTATTCAAAACTTTCTAGATATTAACCTAAATCATTATTGAAATTGATTAAGTGAAGAAGTGAGAAACCAGGGTAACTAATTATGTGCATGTGAGCTTGACCTATACAGGAAAATACATGTTTGAAGGAAAGATGACTACCAATTTATTCATTTTCTCCGATTCCCTGTGGTTATATAATTGAATTCTCCATCATGCTTTTCAAGATTTTAAGATAATATTTCAATGTCAGATTCATTACATGTCAATTTCATTTTCAGGCATGCTTTACTGTCAGGATCAATAGTTCTTTGTAATTTAAACTTGGAGTTCACTCTGACTTTTGGTACTGCCTGCTGCCAGACTAGCTAAGCTTGGTTTTGACAGACACATTTCGCACTTTCTAAGTCATTAACAACACTTTTGAAACATCTTCATGCCTGCCACAAATCACTGAGACAAAGACATGAAAGAAGATTAAAAATTATCAAGTCAAGATTGTGTGTGTGTTTACATGCATGTGTCTACGTGAAAGAGAGAAGTGTTGTACAATCGGATTGCTTTAAATCAATTTCTTATACACTGTGAAGGCAATTTGATTTTAAAAGAAAGTTAAGAAGGTAAAACATTTTACCTTTTGCCTCAGCTTTTGGGACCCACAGACTCAGAGTTTGTGAGAGCTGCAACCGGCCCTTGATAATAACCTACCCATTAGAAATGAGGGGATTTTGGGTGGAGTAATGTGGGGCATTGCTCAGGTTTACAGAGCCACTCTGCTAAGCCCACTCTGCTTCTAGCCTCTCTCTAGCTCGGGAGTGTTGACTTGGAGGCAACACCACATCACCAATTCTGATCCTAGTAGCTAACCTTTACATTTGATTGGCTGGTTCATTCCTTCATTCAATCATCCATTAAGTATCTACTGTAGTAAATTGATAATAAATACAGTGTATTTCATGACTTCTAAAGATCTTGTAAGATATTAGCAAAATTCACAACAATAACAGCTACCACTTCGTGAGTACTTGGTACATGTCAGATACTATGCTAAGCAATTTACATAAGTAATTCATTCAGTCAAAATATGTTTTGCGAGTGCTCACTATGTGCTAGGCAATATTCTAGGCACTGACAATACAGCGGTGAACAAGACAGACAAAAATCTCCATCCCGAGAAGCTTACTTTCCTTTTGGTATATAAATATAAATAAGTAAAATATATAGCATGTTAGACTGTAATAAATGCTAACACGAAAAACATAAAGCAGACAAGGGAGATATGAAGTATTGTAATGTAGACCTGAAATTTTATGTAGGGGACTCAGGGAAGATCTCACTGAGAAATTGAACTTTTAATTGCTTTTCAGATGTCAAAACTACACCAAAGGCGATAATATATGAGGGGAATATTCTACACATAATTCTCCTCCCTGATACAATTTCCCTTGGAGTGAATTTCCTTCCAGCCTTTGTCAACATGCATGCATGTGTTCCATATTAGACTCAGCAGCGTTTTCCTCTCTATTATAGCCATATGACAGAAGATGACTTTTGTGAAAATGTTTGAAAAAAATGAAGGAGCTAGCCATGCATATAGTTGGGGGAAGAGAGCTTTAGAAAGAAAGAACGTGCCTGGGTTATTCCAGGGGCAGTGAGGAGGTCAGAGTGGCTGGAGCAGAGGGAAGGAGATGAGATGAGAGCACTGCGCTGAGTACAATGAAAAAGCCAGTGGAGGGTTTCAACCCTTCACGGTGGGTGTTACCCTTAGAATTTTACATAGGAGAACTGAGGTTAAGGGAAGGGAAACTGCTTCCCCCAGATCACTCAGCTAAGTGACAAAGACAAGATTTTATTTCATTTTACTTTTCTCATGCTAATTTTTTTTATTGAAGTGTAATTGACATACAATATCCTGTTAGTTTCAGATGTACATCATAGTGATTCGATATTTATATACATTATGAAATGATCACCACAATAAGTCTAGTTATTATCTGTCAGCACACAAAGTTATTACAATATCAAAGTTGAAATTTTAAAACCCTATCTGTCTGATTCGAAAATCCATGATATTAATCATGACAGTATCTCGCATATATTAGAGGAAGATGAATACAACTACTTGAATACACACTGGTACAAGTGCTAAAGACAAAATAACATCACATGCTATGTGAGTGTTCATTATATCTAGAAAGATGTGACAAGGCTCCTTTGAGTGGTTCAACTTGGGCCCACACGGATGGGTATCATTTCCAGAAACAAAGATGGTTTAAGGGCATTCAAGACAGATGGTCAAGAAAAATATTCTCTTTGATTTTGTAACCATTAAAAAATCATTATGCACATTTTTTTTCTTAACATTCTAGCAGTCGTTGGTTTATTTGGATTTTTTTTTTAAGCATTTCATAGGGGAAGGTGGAGTGGGCTCTGAGTTAAAAGAAATGAAGATCTCTCCATCCACCTGCCTCCTAGAGATCCCTTCATTTGATCCACAGATGCCTTAAATTAGGCCTGTCCAGACGTAAACTCATTGGCTTTACCTGCAAAACCTACCCCTGGATGTTCACTCTCAGTGAATGTTACCATCATCTACTGAGTTGACCAAACTAAAGGTTGTTCTAGATAAGTTCTTCCTCTTCTTGCCTCCAATTTGGTCTCCAACTTCAATACTTGTCGATTTTCTTACTTAAATATCTCTTGAACCCATCCTCTTTCTGTGTCTCCTGCCACTGACCCTATTAGGTCCTTATTGAGTCACATGAATTAAGGAGAAAAAACTCTCTTAACTGAATTTTTGCTTTGTCTTCTCCATTCATTCATTCATTCAATGTTTATTGAGTACCTACTTCTTCCAGGCATCACGGGGGATGTTGGGAATAGAAACACAGATGATTACCCTTAAGGAACTTACCATCTGGTAGGAAGAGGGAAAATAGCCAAGTTAATAGGTGATAGTGTTGCAATATCCATATACTCAGACAGAAGTGGACCCAGGGGGCGTCTATCAATAATTGACAAGGAGAACCTAATCAGGCCATCCTGTGATTAAAATCTTTTCATTGTACCTCATTGCCTTCGAGATAAAGTGCACATAACTTAGCAGTGCATTTAACAAGGCCCTTTTTCATGATGCCACTGTGTAACTATTCAGTCCCACCTCTCACTACTCCTCATGTGCAACCTACCACCATCCAAACAAAACAACCACCAACCCTTGGATTTTCTCTAACTCTAAGCATGTGCTTTCTGGCTAGCTTATCAATTCTCTGCTCCCCAGGATCCCAATACCCACAAACTCTTCCTTGATTTCACTCCATGGTCTGCTGATAACTACTCATCTTTCAAGTCTCAACGCAAATGACTCACCTATAGCCACTTGTTCCTGATTCACCCAGACCATTCTGAGCTCTAGGAAAGACAGAGGTGAAACCTCCGTGGTAGCACTTATTGCATTGGATTGTAGTTGTAGTTACTTTATGTCACCTGCCCAGCCTCTGAGATCCTTGAAAGAAGCAGCTTGTCTATCCTCTACAGAGAGGAAATTCTACATCTAATGCAGAGCCCACCACATAGTGGGTGTTAACAAAAAACAATGAGAATGATAACAATAACAACCATAGCTATAGCTAGCATTTATCCAGTGCTATTGGCCTGAGGTGAAGTCTGGTGATACATACATATATATTTTCTCATTTAATACTATATAAATATGGACATACACATCCCATTGCACAGAGGAGGAGGGAACTGAGGCATAGGAAGATTAGGCAGCTGGTCCAAGTTCTCACTGGAATGGTTATGAATGGTTGAGTTGGGGATTAAACCCAAGCGGTCTGGCTTCAGAGCATATACCATTAACCACGATGCTATAGTGCCTTGAAAAATGTATTATTTGGATTATACTGATTATTGCACTATATTTGTCTTTATTTTGCATATGAAGGAACTGAGAAAGTCAAATGGTTTTTCTAAAGTACCCCAGATAAATGGAAAGCCAGAATACAAATTAAGGTGAATCTGACTCCAAATCTTGTGCTAAATGAATGAATGAAGGAAATCACTTTCTAAGTCCCAATTTCCTTGTCTGAAAAGAAATGAAACAGCTAGACCAGATAATCTTGAAAATTCAATGCAATTCCAACCATTATTTTATTTTCACCTTTTTTTTTTTGCTGAGTAAGATTGTCCTGAGCTAACATCTGTACCAAGCTTCTTCTATTTTGTATGTGGAATGCCGCCACAGCATGGCTTGATGAGTGGTGTGTAGGTCCACATCTGGGATCCGAACCCTAGGCTGCCAAAATGGAGCATGCAAACTTAACCACTATGCCACCAGGCTGGCCCCTATTTTCACTTCTTAAATCACCCAGACTCTTCTTTTGTTTGCTTTGGAGGTGCTTCAATGACAAAACAGAAACAAAATCCTTTGTGTTAGTTTGTGTACAAATTTGATATACCAAGATGACACTAAAGAGGTTATATTTTAAGGAAAAAGACAAAATGAGGAGCTTCATCACTCATCAGGGCTTTCTGAAGGGCATAGAGGAACCTGGAGACCAAGACTCAAGCTTGTAGATTCTGTCTCAATAGCATTTCTCAGTCTTGGCTCAATCCAGCACCATCGGCAACTGATCTGGGCTGGGTACTGCTGTGCCAGCCCTCCAGGCAGCCAGGCCCCCCACTCCTGACAATCCATTCTTCACTCATCCACCACTGTTGTTTTAGTCACATCAATCATTTTCCCAATTCTGCTTTGTATCGAATTCAAGCTCCTAATTATAGGTTTCAAATCTCTCTACCAATTAATCCTCCCTCCAGATAAAAAGAAACATCTCTTCTCACTGTCTGCTCTTAGCACTGCTCTAGTGAACATATTTGCTCCAAGAATTCACGTTACCTCCTTTGCTTACTCCTAGCTTCTCAAGCTTGTTGCTTCTGCTTTGAAAACTATTTGAAAGTTACTTCCTTTGCTTAACTTTTCCAAAGCATTACCCCTTGGTTTTGGAATTTCTAGTCTTTCTAGTACCTATTGAGAAGTTATGAACAGAGGAAACACATTTGAGACCAAGTTACTCACACTGTCTAATAGAAAACCACACAGATAGGAGTCAGACAGAATAGCTCTGAGTCGCAGCTCTGCAAATTGTTTTAACCCTAGTCTTCCTCATCTGTAAAATGGAAATATTAATACAAATCCCACTGCCTTATGAAGATTAAACACACTTTATATTAAGCACATGCATGTTAAGTACCCACTATGTGCACAACCCTGCTCTAGGAATAAGGTACTTACTCAGCAAAGTCATAATAACAATATCTTTATGTGTGGATGATCAAAATTATATTTGTGTATTTTCCCCATTTAATTATAGTTGTCTCAATATTAATCATAGTTTTCAACACTTATAGTAACTTTTTCTAAGAGTAGAGCATGAATAATCATCAATAAATGAAAAAAATTAATTCATTTATTTGATATTTCCCAATTCAAAAGAAATTGTGAAGCCCTTCCCTCCCTATGCCCAACCTCCCACCCGCACTCAACCATCTGAAGGACCTGACTTGGTAAAGATCAAACAGGTGTTCTAATGTTCAGACAAGCTCAGTGCTTGAAAATTCTGCCAAAATCTACTGTTTTATAATAAGAACAGATGGTCACAGATGAGCATCGCTTCAGCTATTGATGATGTTGAAAACAAATCTTTATCACAGAGAGGAGAGGGGATGGAATTTTTAGACATATTCATTTTCTAGATGTAGAATGCACTGTGCACACCACACAGGCTATCGTTGTGATTATAATAGAATAAAATCCAAATTTTAGAGGATGTTGGTATAGTGCTTGGCTGCCTTCCTACACAGAGTATAGACTCATTCCCTTCTCCACGTTTGACTCATAAAATGAAAATATTGTATGTATGATATTTGTGTGAGACTCTTGCTGATACTGAATGATTTGATTCATGCAAGAGAGATTTCCCTTTTTATAACTGACTTAAGTGCTTGGCTTTGTCTTTTGTTTTTTCACAAAAAGGATGATCGAAGAGAATGAAAGGAGGACGATTCTCATCAAAATGATCTAAAAATGATTAGTTTCATTCTGACAGAAGTTATTAATGTATCACAGTCCATTGAGGCATGAACTTTTTTTTATTAGAGAATTAAATGTCAAAAGAGATGTTATATCGGAAACTTTGTGTGGATGAGTTTAAGATATTCTAGTCACTCGATATTAATTAATAGCTTCTTGATACAGATAGGCACTTTGCAGATGATGGTGGTGTAAGAGCTATAGATTGGAAGAAAGGAACGGATCAACTGGTCTCTTTTTCGTTATTTTTTTTTATTTTTGCACACTTGATTATATAAATGAGCTCTCTTTAATCTCCAACTTTTTTCCTGCCAGTTTGTGTAGCAAAGGCATCTTCTTATAGTTTTATGTTTTTGTGAGTGTGTGTAAGTGTGACATTTATATTGTGTGCCTGCAAATTACACTCTTAGCTGTAAATTTCTGAAGAACCTGATAACTACGTTGAGATTGGTGAAATCAGGGCTACTTCCTGTTAGCATACTGACGTCTGAACTTTGAAGCCTTTCAGAAACATTTCATCTTGTACTTCAATTATACCAGTATCACACAATATGTATTATCATATTTTCTGGATGAAACACAGATCTACAGCTGTACTTATAATTACGCAGACATCAAGAAATGTGGGCCTGATTTCCGCTGGTTGGGGTAGTAATTATTGGCTGGTTCCTTGATTCTTTGAGACTGAGTATTGATGAAGAGAATGCACAATGAGCTTTGGGCAGAAAATTCAAAAACTTGAAATCTCAGCAGAAAGTAAAACTCAAGAGCTTGAAAGGAAGTTTATGGTGAAAATCCTTTAGGAAGTGAGTCAAAGACTGATTTACTTTACATATTGAATTCCTGTATTAGGTAATTTCCAAATGCACTAAACAGGATGGTCATTTTTAAAGGAGAAGTCTACCATTTAATTTTGGGAAAACCAGTTTAATCAATCGAGAGACTACTATGTGTAGGGCACTGAGGAAAACCAATATTTTGTGAATTTTGCAGTCTAATTGAAGAGATAAGGAATACATGAAAATATTTATGACGTTAGAAATTAAAATATAATTCAGACAGGAAGTGTCACATGCTTAATTAATGCGTGAAAGACAAATATTGAATTTAGAGGTAGACACAATTATTCTGGCCCCAGAGGTCTAGGAATTTTCACAGATGAAGTAGGACTTGTGTTGGTGTTTCAAAAAAAAAAAACTCCAAAACAGACATAGTTATTCAAGATATATATAATTAATTTTTACAATTTTGACTTACACGTATTATGGACTTATATTGAACTTTTATTTTCCTTCTTTGGTGTTAATTCTATTTCAGTCCATTTAGAAATTACCTAAAAACAAGACATCAAAACATAAAGTAAATCAGTCTTCAGCTCATTTCTTTTATTTGCTCTTGGATGAAATAACTATTTTAAATTGGGCAAGGGGAGATTGTACAAGCCATGGAAAATTAGAGAAGAAGATTTCTAAAATAAGGGATGATTTTCTTTACTAGGTAGTAGTTTATATCATGTATGTTACACAATATTTGCTGAATGAATAAAAGATTTATAGACTGCAATATCATTTGATAGCCCACTGTGAAATGCCTAGTATACAGCAGGACATTTACTGGAATGGGAGAAAAAGGAAGAGGAGGAGGAGGAAAATCGGAGGAAGAAAAAAGAAAGGCAAGGTTTCAGGAATCAGAAAAATTCTACGGGAACATGCAGACTGTTTATATTTCTAGATTTATCCTAATTGGAGTGTGCCACAATAGAAGTAAACACTCTCTTTTGATTTAGAAAAATAAAGGTATCCTCTATCATTTAAGAGAACTTTTAAAATAAAAACAGAGTAAACATCTCTTCCACCTTTTTTAAGTTGAAAATACATATAGACACATCCTTAAAGAAAATATTTCAAAGAAAAAATATCACTCTCATTGTATCATAAAATTTCCATTTTTTATTACTTTGTCCACAGAAATTAATCACTTCATTCATTATCTAAAGTTTATTTTGTATTCTGTCGTAAAAAAATTCTAGTATATTTTTAAAGAATTCGTCTACTTTTAGTTCAAATGAGAAGATTTTAGAAGCCCAATTGTCTCATTCCAAGAGGTCCCTGCAAAGATTTCTGCCCTTGAGAAGTCAACTTCCTCATAGCTATTTTGAGAAGCAGAAACTTTAACAGATTTGGGGCATTTTTGTGAAGACTTCAGGAGAGACTTACAAAAAAATAGGATAAGATAATTCGAGTTGCCGTTTATAAAAAGGGAAACCTCTCTATGATGGAAGGTCAAGGAAAGCACCTGTTCTTCAAAGGATATTGGAAAATAAACTTCTTTAATCTAAAACGCCCCACAGTGGTGACCAGATAGTGGATGTCTTGGGTCTGTACAGTTTCCCACCCTTTGAGACCTGCTTCATGGTGCTTGTTAAGTACATGTAAAAAGACTCCAGGCTATTCAATGCTGCACATCAGTTGTCAATTATTGAATAGTTCTGTTAGTGGGTTTAGGAATATTTTTGATATTTCTTAGCTGTTGGTCCATAGTTTCTTGGAAATACAGACCTAGTCAGTAATAAAACCTTAAGAAGGGAGGGTCTGTGAAATGGAGACAAGGTGGGAAGGCTCCTCATCCATGTGCCCCCTAATCCTTTGAGGTGCCTCGTTTCTTGTATTTAAGAAGTTGGTTTTTACCATAGCTCACCTGACACTCCTAGTCACCAACCCAACCCCATTCTCCTCTTCTTCCTGGAGACAGTACTCTGCTTTTGTTCAGGAAAGCACTATACGTAGCCCTAGGGAGAGACTCATTTTCCCAGTCTTCTTTGGATTGACCATATTGTACAGTTCTGGACAATGAGATATAAGCAGACATTCACTGGGGATTTCTTCTGCTTCCCCCTCCTCTTGCCATGAACACAGATGTGATGTCTGGAGCTGCTGACACTATGTTGTAACACATGAGGTAACAAGTATAAAGAAAAATGCCAACATGCTGTGGAAGTAAGAGGGAAATGATGATAAAAACTTGGGTCCAAGATGGCATTATTGAGTGGCTGAGCCCATGCAAGCAACCTCTGCCCTCTGACTTTCTTGTTGTATGAGAAAAATTACCCAAAATGTGTTTAAGCCATTGTTGATTATATATTTTGTTATTGGTAGCCTAGCACAGTCCTAACTGATACCCCTGGTATAGTAGAAAGTTCTGCGTTATTTTTTTCGGTGAGGAAGATTGGCCCTGACCTAACATCTGTTGCCAATCTGCCTCTTTTTGCTTGAGGAATATTGTCCCTGAGCTAACATTTGTGCCAATCTTCCTCTATTTTTGTATATGGGATGATGCCACAGCACGGCTTGATGAGCAGTCACGCCCAGGATCCAAACCCGCGAACTCCGGGCTACCAAAGCGGAGTGCACGAACTTAACCACTACGCCACCGGACTGGCCCAAAAAGTGCTGTGCTATTTTGATTGTTTAACATCTTGATCTATCAATGTCTAAAGTCCCCAGGTGACTACTTACTTAATAGAAGTGAAGACTTGGACAAGGTCCCTCAGAAAAGCTCAATGTCTGTTCTAGATAACTAAAAATGAAGTGGAATATGGGAATCATAGTTATATGCATGACCTGGCTTATTGAATTACAACTTCCAAATGCCCAAACTCTTCCCAAGAAGTAAATTAGTGAAATTCACTTCTTGGGAAGTAAATTGAAAAATGTCTGAAGTTTGTTGGAAGCCACAAAGTGAATGCGTAGCAATGGCTCCGTGGTCTGAAAACTCATAATCTTCCAGCTCTTTTAGTGTCACAAAAGAGTTAATGTAACCTTCAAGGTCAACCAATTTAGACTCAAAGTACTTTCAACTATTTAGCTAGAAAATCTTGCGCAATATTTATAAAACCATCATACAATTAGCATAAGTTCACATGCCTATGGTAAAAAAAAAAGAGAAGACTAAAGGAATTTTAATGAGCTCTGCCTTAATCATCCCCTGAAATAAACCTAATAAAGTATCTCTCTTTGACTTTCATTTGATGTTTTTCTTTCCCTAACTAACTGCTCCAACTGCACCTATGTCCAGGTACACACACTTGTCTTTGAAATAGGCTTGGTTATCATTTATGTCATAACTCAGTTCTTTCTCTCTGTTTCTGAGTATATGTGCACATAGAGAGATTTATGTTTATGCACACACTCCTATATTTGACTGTCAACCTTGCCTAGACTTCTGTTAACCTGGTGATAAGAGAGGATGTGATAAGCCAGGGAAAAAGGTTAAAAGGATCTGTTGTAAGTAGGAAATGGAAAGCAAAAAGAATAGATGTTTCAGGTCTTTTGAATTTGCCCTTGAAGTTGTTGTATACAAAGAAAAGGATTTGTATTTATTACTAAGTTGCATTTCCCTACAATGTCTTGTACATAGCAGGCATTCAGTAGAAAACAATTGCCTGCCCCCCTCCTCCATCTTTACAAACAATATGTTGGCATGCTTCTCTTCCTAATTAAGTGGGTTGATTGGACTTCCACTATCAGCCTGATTCTATATCCCCAAAACTGTTCCAGTATTGGTTTCCATCGCAAATATGTGCAAAGACACACAACAAAGTCAACCTGAGAAAGAGGTGAAGGGGGTGAGGTAAAGAGAGAATGGACCTTATGTTTTTGTCTCTGTATAAAAGCAAAATGCATTTATATTAATTATGGCTCCTTGGAACTTGCAAGTATTTCCTGTTTGTTTGAATTCAAATTCTGTTCAATTAATATCATGTTGTAATTCAAGTTTTAAAAAAATTGTGTCCCAGATACATTTGACCCTTGTGTCATTAGGGAAAGAACTGCATTGTTGACTAAGCATTTTGCAGGTCAATCTGCAACTGTAGAATAACGCATTCTAAATCTGCAGGAGGAACATTTTAACATCAAATAGGCCATGGGGGATTCATACATTGATCTTCTACTGACGTTTCCCCTGAATTAGTTAAGACTGTTAGACTAACAATGGTTCTAATGGGAAAGATAAAGAAGACCAAATGGTGGAGAGGCAGCAATTTAAAGGTTTAATTCAGAATTTCCTGTTTATATCACTTATAAATTTATATAACTGGCGGTGTTCAAACTGACGACAGCTTTGAATGCTCTTTATGGATCATGGCAGTTCATTCATCTCCTGATTTTATTGCTTAATATGAGATAGCACAGTGGTCCTCCCTGTCAAAGAGAGGTTGCTGAGGGGCTGGCCCCATGGTATAGCGGTTAAGAGTGTGCCCTCCCCTCCACTGCTGGCGGCCTGGGTTTGGATCCCTGGAGTGCACTGATGCACCACTTGTCAGGCCATGCTGTGGCGGTGTCCCATATAAAGTGGAGGAAGATGGGCACAGATGTTAGCCCAAGGCCAGTTTTCCTCAGCACAAAGAGGAGGATTGGCATGGATGTTAGCTCAGGGCTGATCTTCCTCACACACAAAAAAAGAGAGGTTGCTGACAATGACAGGGTATTCACAGAAGGCCACCATCAGTACATTATTTCGAGTATTCACTGATATCAAGGTAGAAATTCTGGCAATATTTGTCCTTTGCCCTACCTTTCACTAATATCTTCTTTGAAGCAGGCTTCATAAGACAAAATATTTATTCACTAAAATTCTAAATGGAAAATAAGGGTCGCATTTAATCCAAGACTAAATTCTACCTCTCTCCCCACTTCCTGCCACCACCTCCATTCTATATCACAAGATTTTTCATAGATCTCTAGAAAGAGATTTATTTTTCTTATGCAAGAAAAAACGCAATCCCGGGCCGGCCCTGTGGCTTAGCGGTTAAGTGTGCGCACTCCGCTACTGGCGGCCTGGGTTTGGATCCCGGGCGCGCAGCGACGCACCTGCTTCTCCAGCCATGCTGAGGCAGCGTCCCACATACAGCAACTAGAAGGATGTGCAACTATGACATACAACTATCTACTGGGGCTTCGGGGAGAAAAAGGGAAGAAAAAGGAGGAGGATTGGCCTAAGATGCTGCTTAGGGCTGGTCCTCCTCAGCAAAAAGAGGAGGATTGGCATGGATGTTAGCTCAGGGCTGATCTTCCTCACAAAAAAAAAACCAAAACAAAATTAAAATTAAAAATGCAATCCCATCCATCTAAGTCTCACTGTAGAGTAATTAGAGCTTGGTCAAGTTTGTGATATGAAAAGAATGTGTGATGTCACTGTGTGTGGTTGGAATCCATCTAGCAAAGGCTTAGAACAAGAAGTCTCTGCTTAAACAATACAATGCCCATTTCCTGGCATGGATTTCTGATATACAGGTGGGGTTCCACGAAAGCAAATCATGGTCAAAATGCAGCTCATTCTTACTCAGTCAATGTAACCCAGAATACGGAGACTTTTTCAATAATGTAAATGATAATGAAACTGTTCAGTCAAGATTGCCATCTTTTATGGAACACTTTTGAGGAATACTGATGCCAAGTGAACCAGGGTCTTCCTATGATTGGGGTCTTTTTCTGGATAGCTCCATGGATGAAACCTGGGTATTCAGTTAAAGTCCCCTTCCAGAAATCATTAATCATAACTTCATCGAGGTAGCAGTGGGTACTGGTTAAAAGCAAGTGGTTTAGTGTCAGTTTTAATCACACCTACACTGGATACACACATTTATCTTTCAAATAGGCTTTGCTATCTTTTATCTCATAACTAGTACAATATCTGACATTCAACACACTGTGTTTACAGTCATTACCACTAATGCCTTATGGCTTAGATGTCCCTAATGATTGACTCAGGAGTGTGTAAACTTAATCTGGTAGGTTAGGAAAATTAACCCCTACTCTCAAGTTATCTCTTGAGACATATCTCTTGATGACATACCTCTTATGTCATCAAAAGACAGACAGAGATCAGAGTGGCTATCAGGTAACTCTCTTTCTGACTCTGTCATCAATTTCCCTCCTGCTTCTCTGGCTATAATACTAAAAGTTTGAGTGGGAGGGGAGGGATCAAATTACCTTCTCATATTTAAAGAAAAGCTGTTCTTCCTCTCTACTATACTAAGAGAAATGCTAAGTGGTATAAGTAGACCCTGCTTAATTCAAAAACATTTTACAATAGGATAGTAAAATGAGATTTGTTTTAAAAGATGTCCTGGAAAGAAAGGGCTTATAATGGGCAGACTCATATGTTTAGAAGATGACACCATGTGTTGGACTCTGGTTTTGCTTGAAAGCATGCATGTTTGAAAACTCGTTCATCTGTCTGCTCTTCCGACTTTCCTTATAAATAATGTTTTATTTATAGCAGCTTAGAGAGCAGTGATATGGACAGATAATTGAACCATATTACAAAGAAAAATTCCTGTTTCATAGTTGACAATGTGCTTCTCTGTCTAAAAGGGAGCAGCATGTGGGAGTCAATAGGATTTTTGTCTGTCTCATTTCTTATCAATAGATTGCATAGAGCATTTCTCCTTTTAGGAAGAGTCAGGCCTGAAGGAAGCCTGTTGAAGCCTGTAGGGGCTGTTTTGATGGGCTTTGGCTTAGGTATTTTCTTTGTAATTATTCTGTGCTTTCCCTGGTATTCACTGCAGAATATAGGTATCCTACGTTGAGAGCCTTTGAAATGTGTCTGTTCTAATTTTCTTGTAAAGAAGGGAGAAAAAAGTGTGCTTTGAGAAGAAATACACAAACTTAAAAAAAATGTTTAAATTATTGTGAACCAACCTTTCTAGTTCCATTCAGTATCTCACAAGATTATACCCTGATTTTTTTATAACCTGATACCTATTTATCCTAATACCTTCCTGGGTGTCTTGTGTATATCTAGACAAGATCCAGATTAGATACTCAAAGGAGCTTTCATGTTTTATTTTTATTTTTTCCACTCAAAGGAAGATGTGCACACTTGTCTTTGTGGCAAGTCTGGTACCTTGGAGGCCAGTATTAAGAACCTTTCTTTGTTAGTTATGACTTTCTTTCTGGAAACAACCATTAGTCGATGCATCGCTGAGTAACTTAATGAAGTGGAACCATTGCAAATTTATCTACTTGAGAATTCTTTACTTACTAAAGGTCAAATGTGAAGCTATTATTTTTATTTGACTCACCAGGCTTCTGTTTCACTTATTAAGGGTCCTTATACTGTTTCATGGAACCTCTGGAGTTTACGCGATAAATTTAAATGGTTGTCAAAAGTTAGGTAACTGGAACCACTTCCAGAATAGACAAACACATTTCCCTAAGCTCCTCAACATTTGAAAACCATTAAATGGATCAAGCTACCTTCCAAAAATATTGAATATTTCTTCCATGTGGACATAACATTGTTGAATTAGTTATTGAATCCAGTCCCTTGAGTATTAGCAACAGACAAGCAGTGATTTAATGAGCCCACGACCATGTTAGAGCCCACAGGAAATAATGACTGAGGATAAGGATAGGCTTCTGCCTTCAAGGGCCATGGGTGCTGGTTAGAAAGGAAAGGACAGCAAAGGAATTAGACAGCAAGAAAATGCAGCAACTTGTGTCATTGATTATTAGTATAAAAATAGATAAGAAAAATAGAAGTGTATATAAATTGCAGTAGATAATATTTCATGGAGAGAGCAAATTTTAGTTAAGTCTTAAACGACAAATAATAATTTCATGGGTGGAGGAATGGAAAGAAACTTTCCAGGTTCATTCAATTACTCATGTACATTTATCTAGTACCTATAACTGGCCAGGGAATATGCATGTAAGATAATCCTCTGTCCTCAAGAAGCCTCATTTTTGTTCTGTGAACATGACAAGCTCTTTTCCTTCACCAGCTCTTGTAGGGGAGGAAGACATATCCTGTATCTTCTATGGGTCCTTCTGGCTGGGGTACGAATTAAATTGACGTGAGACCGAATAACAGGAGAAAATCAAACACAGCTTTATAACATGTATACATGGGAAAGACCCAGGAAAAACTGGGTAACTCACCAAAATGGTGGAGGTTTTCATTTTAAATAGCATCTTCAGGTAAAGACAAAGGAGGATGTTGGGGTTGGGGGGAGTCGACTATGGGAGATTACCAGAAAAGCACAGTAAACAAGAGTAAGGATATTATGCAGATTTAAGTCCTCACCTTCCGCATTGATAAGAGTTTCTAGAGATAAGGTCTTCCCCCCTTCTTCCTGGTACAGAGAAGGAGATACCTTTACAGATGGAGGTTTTCCTTACAGATGTAAGTGTCTCTTACAAAGGATAACGTCTACTTTTACTTGGTTTTCAGAGCTTTGATAAGAATGGGCTTAGCAAGGACCCTCCCAGTCTATCCATACCCAGAGTTATCTATGGTGATAGCCTATCCTGGGGACAGGCCCTTTATCTTAAATTCTTTTAGGCAGTGAGGGGGAATGTCAAAATTTCTTTTAAAGTCTTTTGTTCTTAAAAATAATCAAGGCAAAGAGACACACTTTGGAGTGGCCAATTCTGATCCCCCACACTCGTTACCCGTGCTTCCCCAATTACCTGTTTCAGTTATCACTGCATATCAAACTACCCCACTACTCAGTGACTTAAAAAAACAAAACAAAACAGCCATCATGCATTCTCTCTCCTGATTCTGTGGGTTTACTGAGCTCAGCTGGGTGGTTCTGCTTCATGTGGTACTGTTGGGACTGTAGTCATCTGACAGCTCAAATGGGCTGGAACCTCCAAGATGGCTTATTCGCATGGCTGGCAGTTGGTACTGGCTGGCAGCTGGGAGCTCACCTGAGGCTGTCAGCCAGAATGCCTCAGTCCTCCTCACTGTGACCACTCTATGTAGCTTGGGCTTCTCTGAAAAGCCTAAGAGAGGGAGTGATCCAACTGCATGAAAGAGGAAGCTACAGATCTCTCATGGCTCAGCCTCAGAAGTCACATGGAGTAATCCACAACATTCTACTGGTCAAAGCAAATCACAGGCCATGCTAAGAGCTAAGGAGAAGAGAGGCAAAGAATTTGTGGCCATCTTTAATCCATTACACTGCTGAAGTACTTTTTGTGTGGCTCTTTACATAGCTGGCCTTTCATCCTATAAGTGCTATGTCTTTTGAAAACTCTTACCTCCCTACCATCACCGAATGTATTCTATCTCCCTGCTTATTTTGCTCATTGCTCATAACACACTGTAATGTGTTAATATCATGTTTATATTTTCTTAACTTATGCATAGTTGGAATCTTGTCTGTATCATTGATCACTCTAGTTTCAGAGCTAAGAATAACACTTCGCACACAGTAGGTACTTATTAAATATACGTTTGATGAATATATTGAGAGATATAGATAAGAACAAGACCAACCCATATTTCTTGAATGAAACTTTAAGGTCCATTCCAATTTGCAAAATATCATTATAAGTACTAATTATACATCCTTGTCATGTTCTGTGGATAAAAGTGAGAGGTCACTTGATTCAGATCAGGCCATGAGAGCAAGCTTTCCTAGAGGAAGTGGCACTTGGCCTGGGCCTTCAAGACTTGAGTAAGACCTTGTTGGTCAGAGGACATTTCAGATATGCCAGCAACTTGAGTAAAGGATAGGGAGGCCTGTAGAAAATTGATTCCTGCGATAGACAACAAGTTGCCTAGGCATTAATTTATGAAGAAACTTTATGAATGGGATGATAGAAACCTTTCATTTCTTTGGAGTTTTCACCATCGTGGGCTTCTCCTCCCAGGATCCAAACCATAAATTAAAGTGTCATTGTGAAAGCACAGAATTGGGAGGGAGACATCATGAACAATTCTTACCCACCAGCCCTCTTTTCTTTTAACATCCTCCTCAATCATGAAATATTTCTATCACTAATGCATTTCCTCAATGACAGAGGGGAAGGGGAAGGAAATAGCTAATGAAAGTTTTGATGTTGGTGCGTGTTGGGAAATACATTAAGAGTGGACAAGCCTTTTTTAAAAGTCAGAAAAGATACCTAGGAATAATATGATAGTCATCAGGGAACCATGGAATTAATTGATTATGGAGGACAGGAGTGAAATAAGACAGTGAAATTCATGTTAAGTCTGTATGAGAGTCAAACTACCTCTTTGAATATGTTTTATAAAATATCTTCCAAGGATTTGTCACACAAAAGATAATTTCATACTTTTCCAAACAGTAAAACTCACCTATTTCATCTCTTCCTAAACTACCTAAAACTGCCTGTTGAAGCCCTTTGTTATTTCACTATTTATTGTTAACTGTTGCTTGTTTAGAGCTATTCTTATCTCTAAAGGCTTTCCCCTAAACGCCCTTACCCCAACCATACGTTCTCTTTTCTATTCTGTGAATCCCACGACACCAAGAACTAAGTTTTATTAATTTTTCAATTCCCACCACCTAGCATTGTGTCTGTGGCTTATCATGGGGGCTCAATAAATGAATGGAAGAACTGAAGGAACGGATAGTCATCCAAAGGAAAATGTACCACCCGTAGAGGAACGTAGTTTTTTTTTTCTGAATTAAAAATAACATGGTAGGGCTGGCCCCGTGGCTTAGTGGTTAAGTGAGCGCGCTCCGCTGCTGGTGGCTCAGGTTCAGATCCTGTGCGTGCACCGACGCACCGCTTCTCCGGCCATGCTGAGGCCGCCTCCCACATACAGCAACTAGAAGGATGTGCAACTATGACATACAACTACCTACCGGTGCTTTGGGGGGGAAAATAAATAAATAAAAATTAAAAATAACATGGTATTTTTAACACTATGTTGGGAAACACTTGACCTCCAAAGCTAGTAAACATCTATAGTCCTTTATAACAAGGGATGATTCCAACTCATGTAAGAGGATTGATGTCCACTCTAGACAAAGGAGTCCTGGTGCAGTAGAAAGAGAAAGGGACAGGAAGTCTTGATTTATATTCTAATTTCACCCGCTATTAACCAGGCAACCTTCTACTTGTGCCTTAATCTCTCTGGACATTTGTTTCCTAGTCTATAAAATGAGGAATCTAGCAATTGTTAAGCAAGATTTTTGTATATAAACATTTCCAAAAGAGTTCCAGACACATATGTTAGATGAATCTAACCCTCGTGTAGAACAAGACACTCATCTGCTGTGTGGTCCAGAGCAAGCCACTCAGCATCTCTGATCCTTATCTCTTCCTTTGAAAACTGAGGATCTCCAAACTCTAGAGCTCACTTTCTTTTATCAACTTTGCCTTGTGGTTGAATCCTTAGGAAAATAAAGTACCATTTTTAATCCAATTAACTTAATCCTCTTAATAAGCACAAATAAATATACACCCAATAGTATTTAAGAACCAGTAGGAAAGTATCTAGCACCCCAATAGGGCAAATAGATTGGACGTTAATTAGAGGAAGAATAAGACAAAGCCATCATAAAGGGGAGGATATTAACAAAAGGTACAGATGGTTCACAGCATTTTAAATCATTTTAATTCGTTTCCATTCTATAAACACTTATTGATATTTGTGGTATGTCAGGATCTGTGCTGGGTTATAAAGACAAATCAGGCTGACACTTTGTTATAGAAATTCAGTCTCGAGATTACTGTACACCTAGGTGCTTCTCAAAACAAATCACATGGGTATTGTCCACTGTCCCCCACCCTGGGACGCTACCAGCTCAAAAGTCCTTGATCTTATCACCTAACCTTCCTGGACTTCCATCTGCTCATTTATAAGGATGGTCTCTTCCAGCTTGAGTGCTTTAAGAGTCACAGTGGGTGACATTTGCTGCATTGTGTCACAAGCTCATGCATGGGCCTGAACCCATCCGCTGCCCCTGGATCTCCTATCAAGACACCCCTGAGCCAGAAGTGCCTGCAGCATTGTCCTGATTGCCACAAATCAGCATTAAATGAGGCATTTATCGTATTTGAAAAGACACACCATCTGCAGATCTCCACCATTGTGCAAAGTTGTCACGAACAATATGCTACTTTGCAATCTGCACATTTAACAACAAATGGTGAAATTCAACAGCAACCAGAAATAAACTTGGGCTGTGCAATTGCATTTCTTCGATACAGTTGGGGCTTGGTCAGTCCCCAGAACATCACCTTCCACTTAGAAGAATGTAGAGCTAAGCAAATTCAAACTGAAAAACGTCTTTTAACTTCCTATGTGAACAGGAAGCAAGGGAGAGGATAAAGGTAATAAGATTCTCTGATCATAGGAAATTGGACTTTGCTATCTTGCTAGACCATTATTCTTAATGCACAGCTGAAGTTGGCTACATTTCCTTGGCAGAGAAATAAAATCATTCTGATTCAAAGTAACATGAAATGACTTGGTAAAGATTTTTCTAATAATGGCGTTTTTTTTTTTTTTTTTTTGCTGACAAATAAAAGGTAAATATTCCCTTCTTGTGGATGCTTAGAGGATATAAATGGTACATTCAATAATGTAGACTTAAAGTTTATAATTGTATTTAACATCTCAATATTTGATTACATTAGAGGTGAAGTAGTGCTATGTTTAAAATACAGTGAAGAATGAGTAATTTTGTTCCCTGATTGGGGTTATTATAAAAACTGTATTTTGAAAATCTGTAGCCCCACCATAATATAAAGGCCTCTGAGGGCTTCATGGAATCGTTATTATAACAATTGCACATGTAAACTCTTTTCACCACAAAATATTAAGAGGTTAAGTGCTAATAGGCCTTTGAGATTGTTTGCTTGAGGTTTCCTTCATCTCCTGTTTGATTTCAGGCATCTATTTAAAAAAAAAATTCAAAGAACTAGGGCTGTGTGAAGAGACTGTTATTACCTTGCATCTAGGGGAAATGAGTTGAAGACAGTTGCAAAATTGCTTGGCCTTATTATCCTGTTTCTTTTGAATAAAATAACTCTTTAATGAGCTACTGTTTTTCCTAAAATGTCTCTAGATGGAAGATTGGGACTGCTAATTGTTCTATTAGTTTTAATTTCAAAGGGAAAAAGAGTCAGCACTAGAAGAGGAATCATGAATCAACATTACAATCATCAGTTTCTTAGAAGATGAATAAAACTCTGGAGCCAATTCTAAACACACCCAATTAAAAGAAAAATAGAGAAGAAAATACTTGCTCCTAATGTTGTCAGATATGCTTAGGTATATCCAAATGATCGCCAGGCTATCTGGTAGTTTTCCACAATGTAACTTGTGTAACTACGTGGCTGGTGTAACATAGTGCCTTCTTGATTGCTTTCACTAGCTCTTCTTTCCCTTGGGCAACTTACCTTACTCTTAGGCTTCTCCTGGATACCATAGTTTCAGCCTTTTCTCTATGTTGATGACTCCCACATGGATGCCTCTACACCTGACATCCCCTGTGAACTCCAGACCATCAATTCCTACTTATTTGGAGTTCTGAGAACTTCCAAATAAGTTTTCCTCAATTGTTTCCAACCCAGAATGTCCACAGCTGAGCCCTCTGTCTTCTACTCAAAGTCGTTCCTCCTTCTATGTTTCCCAATTCTGTTCATGGCACTAGCAGTCTGAGACCCTCCTGTCTCAGATCAGGAACTTCAGACTCATCTTTAACTCTTTTCTGCCCTTCCTTCACCCATTTAGCAGCTGAATTCTGTTGTTTCACCTTTGAAGTCTCTTAACTCCATTCCTTTCTCTGATATCCTCTATTTCACTTTGACTGCTCCTTTCATCCCCTTCCAGATGAGGTGCTTCTCCCGAATGTTTCTGTGGTACCCTATGCTTATTTCCATCACAGCCCCATTCACATTGCAGTGTAACCTCCTTTACCTTCCTGTCCCCACTCCCAGCATATAAGAGATGCTCAATAAGTGCTTGTTGAGCAAACCTTCCCAGTCACTTCCTCATTAGCTCTTGTTGAGGCTATAGCTGGCTTCTCTTGCCTGCTGTCCTTTACCCACAATCCAAGCAAACGTGGACATTTAATCTCTATTGGGACCACTTTCTCCATTCTTGTACTAATTTTATTCCCCAAGTTGTACTTTCCCACCTCTCTGCTTTCACCTATTCCAAGGACAAATCCCCTTACTTCCACATCTTCTCATGGAAGTGCCTCCTATGCTGAAGAACCTTGTTCAAATGTTTTCTCCAAAAAGCCTTCCCAGGGCATATCTTAGACAGAATTAATCTCACTACATCTCACCTATATTCAAGAGCATTTTTCCTACTTCTTTTATTGTATCTTTAATTGTTCTTTTGTTCAAGATATTTTGCCAGGATTGATTTTCTTACTTGATTGTGGAAGATACAAAAGGTGACTTTCTCATCTCAATGTTCCCCGTATACGTACTCGTTACAAAGTGCTCTGTGTTCAATTAAACTGCTCCTAAATTTGATTTAATGATTCTCAACTAACTTAGGTAGAACCTCAAAATAACAAGCTTTAGGTTGGATTGGACCCTGTTTATTCCAATAATCACGTTAACAATAAAATCTTGACATACAAAACAACATTGACCACATAAAATAATAGGAGATATATCTGCCACCAAATATTTGCAATATTATTCATTGTGAAACTGTGAAAAGATCTAATTCACAGTCTGCAATATATCATGAGATATCATTCTGTGGATGAAATGAGTGCCATTTAGTCTTCATAATCCACCTCTTGGTGATTTATATATTTCATCCTATAAAATTTAGTTAGAGAATTACTTGATACTCTAGCTTTCTTGTTGTGAATAATAGTAATATAATCCTTCTCATTGTTTCTAATGCCTCTTATCCAAGATTTTGAGAATTAATGAGAAAATGCTTTAAAATATTTTCTCATTAATCCCCAGAAGACCCCCCTGTAATAGATTTGTAGAAATGATTAACTAAGGATTAAAATTTCTTCACAAAGAAGACCACATCTCTACACTATCCCTCAGCTGGCTGCAATGAAATTTTAAAGTTATAAAATATAAAGGAGCGATAAAGTATTTTATTTCTGTAGGATTCAGAAGATAAAGACAGACACTACTTTTATTGTAAACACATAAATAAGTATTGATCTTTGTCATGGCATATGGAGATTTAGATTTCTAAAAGATACACCTTAGGAATATTTTAGCAAGTTTGTATTCTAAATATAGTTGAGAGTATACCCCTCCCACGTACCTTTGAGAAGGTCTCATTTTGTGTTAAAGATTTTCAGAGCTTGTTTATTTACATTCCTCTGAGAGAACTCTTAATTTGCAGGTTATTAAATAGATTGTAATTTATCATGTAGAGCATATTCTTGGTTCAGTGATTCCTCTAGGAAGCATAACTGATGAACCATAATTATTTTCTGAAAGTTAAAGGAATGATCAAACTTTACTTATTAAACTCATGTATGCGGTAAAAGTGAAAAATTTTCCAAAATATTATAGATTTTTAAAAAAAAAATAAAGCATGCTTACATGAATTTCTTACTCTGGTTCCAAAATGAATTTCAAAGAAGATATTAGATGAATCTTCAGAGGAGCACAACTATATGATTTAATCACACTTGGATAACATTGGTTTAATTCCAACAGATAACCCTTCCCAGGGCAACGCGAGCATCATAAGAAATAAATATCAGCAAAGTATATAGAAAAAGCAGCATAAAAAGCATGCATGCTGAATATGATTTGCAAAGAAAGAATAAATTGATGAAAAATGCACACTGGTAGGGGGTAGATTCCGATATTGTTAAAGCATGTGTGGAATCAAGATAATTACCGCATTCAGAACTTGGGACAACGAGACACAAATAAATCACTATAGTTTTTTGGGGAAATAATGTATTTGATGTAAAGAAAAAGGGAAGAGACGGAGAGATTATTATCAGCTACTCATTACTCAGTGCATGTCAGGTATCACTAAGCACTTTCAATAAGCTATTTTATGAAACGGTTCAATTTTCATGTAAGGTAGGTATTATTAACTATATTTTTACATATACAAAAGCTAGGTATAAATGTCTTTCCAAAGTGCCCATGTACCTAGTAGTTAACAGCTGCCAGGTTTTATATATATATATATATATATATACACACACACACACACACACACACACACCCATTATATATATATATATATACCCATTATATATATATATACACACACACACATTATATATATTTATCCATTATATATGTATATCCATAAATATGAAATCATATATATCTTATATATATAATCTTATATATCACATATACAGGATGGTTAATTTTACGTGTCAACTTGACTGAGCTAAAAGATGCCCAGATAGCTGGTAAAACATTATTTCTGGGTGTGTTTGTGAGAGTGTTCCTGGGAGAGATTAACATTTGACTCAGTAGACTGAGTAAAGATAATCGCCTTCACCAATGATGGTGGGCATCATCCAGTTCATTAGGGATCTGAATAGAACAAAAAGACAAAGGGAGGGTGAGTTCTCTCTTTTCTTGAGCTGGGATGTCCATCTTTTCCTGCCTTCGGACTTGGTAGCTCCTGGTTCTCAGGCTTTTGGACTAAGGGACTTATACCAGCGGCTCCCTGGGTCTCGGGTCTCGGACTGAACTACACCACCTCTTTTCTGGTTCTCCAGCTTGCAGACAGCAGATTGTGGGACTTCTCAGCCTCTATAGCCATGTGAGCCAATTCCTATAGTAAATCTCCTCACATATATCTCTCTATATACACTGTATTGATTCTGTTTCTCTGAAGAACTCAGACTAATACTATGTATATATATACACATATAAATATATATATTCCTTCACCCATCATTCCCTTTGAATTTGTGTAATGGAAAAAAAAAACGCTCAAGAGTGACCCTGTGCCTAATTGACAAAGGTGCCCTTGAAGGATCCTCTCACCATTTCATGAACAGTGGCAGCTCAGTTGGGAGCCTGCACTGGGTGGCTGTCCAGGACAACTCCATACTCTCTAATGACTGAGACACCAGACAAATATTCCAGATTTTCCAGCAGGGACCACCAAAATACCTCATGAAGAAGGCCATTTTGTGCGACAACTGGGAACCTCCAATATGAGGAGTTGCCACCACTGTTTTCAGGAGTCAGAGTATGAGTTTCAGAGTCAGCCAGGCTCCCAAATCCCATTGGATATTTCTGAGATTTCATTTTCTCTTCTCCAAAATGAACATCATAATTCCTGCCTCAAAAGGTTCTAGGCGGATTGAACTAAGATAAATACATGAAGGGCCCAGTATGTTATTTGGGTCATGATGGGCTTAAAAAATGGAGAAAGAAAAAAGAACAGACAAGGAAGAGGAAGACAGGGAGGACTTAGGGAGATGAGGGAAAGGTGAAGGAGAAAAGAAAAGGAAGGAGGAGGAGGAAGAGGAGGAGCAAGGGAGAAAGAAGCAAAGAGGAACTACTGGGAGTCATTGTTTCTAGAAGCTACTCTAAGTGGAAGCACCTAATGAGAACTAATGGAAATCATTGTGGTTGCTGCAGCCCATAGGAGATGCCATTGCAGCTGAGTGCAAAAGGTATTTGGGATCTACCAACGTGGGGGACAATTAATAGAAAATGATGTCATTGAGAGCAGCAGAAAGAGATTCAAACCAAGGCTACGTGGGAGCTCAATGCAGCTCTCCCTTCTATCCTAGGATGAGATTCTCTTGACATCTAGGAAATGTGCAGTGATGATTGATTTCAATGCATCACTGAAGGAGAAAAGAGAGTAATAATTTCTACCAGGAAACCTGGTGGAAATGATGACCCAGAAACTTGAAGTGTTTTCTTCAGCCAATTACAGAGTCACTAAACAGTAATCTGGTCCTTAGCAATCCAGGGAAAACAGGCTATAATTAGAAGGGACTATTGATAAAGTGGCGCTGAGCTAAAAATAAATCTACTCTTTGCAAGCCTAATTATTTTGAAGGAAATGAGAAGAATAAATTGACAAAATAAACTGTTTACACACACACTTTTCTTTTAAAAACTGGAACTGTCATATAGGAACTCATAGAAAAAATACCAAAATCAATGCCATGACTGTTCTTAATAAACAGTATGGAAATCTTATTTGAAAGTTTGAAATAGTAGGCTTTTACACTGTAATCATGAATCAACATATCTGTTGTAGTTTCCAAAGTGTGGAAGGCAGACAAGCCATGGGTAATCCATCGCCAAGTTCTCTCCATCTGTAGCTCTATAGCATCTATCACATTCAGCCTCATCAACAGTTTGTAACACCCAGTTCTGGCTCTTATCTCCATGTAAAGAGCAATTGCATTTTCCTGCCAAATGGCTGCCCATACTCCATTTTCTCTCGTCTCATCCATGCTATACACTATCCTGAAACACAGCTTCAACACATCATTCCCCTGGTTAGTTGGAAACTTTCCATTTTTTATAGGATAAAATCTAAACTCCTTGTCCTGACATTCAAGGCTCTTCAAAACCGGTCCCCAAATTTCTCATGGGCAACATTGAACCAGAGTGATATTTCCCAATGATATTCTAGAAACTTTGTCCTGCTAGATGCTTCACAATAAAAAAGGGCATTCTGATCAACTAAGTTAGAAAATGCTGAATAATATGACCATAAAATAGCTAACATTTGTTAGGGATTTCCTTTGTGCCAGACACTAAGAGCACTATATGCTTTATATTATTTAATCTTCACAATTCTACATAGTTAATTAATAGATGAGAACACCAACCAAGGCCTAGAAAGTATGGACTATTTCCAAGGTTACATATCTGGGAAGTATCAGAGCAGGAATTTGAACCCAGGTATGTCCAACTCTAGGCTCTGAGCTCTTACACATAGGAATGTTCTATCCCTTTCCTACAGGGTCTCAGGGGATTCTGGCATATTACAGTCCCTGAGAAGTCCTGACATGCAAAACTCTATGGGGTTTTGTTTAAACCAGTCAAACTTACTTTACCATAGGAAATGCATTTCGTGAAATGCCTTTTAACATCCCAATGAAACTAGATTTCCCATAGCCCTTTTTAGGAAATGTTGAACTAAATGATTTCTAAGGCCCTTTCTCACTCAAACCTTCCTTTTTTCCAGGACTTGTCTTCCAATTCTCTACTCAATGACTTTCAGTTCATTTAAACAGTTTAATTACCAGTCTCTATATATGCTTGAGGTCCAACCTCATTCCTTGTCTCTAGAACTCCCTCCACTTTACTCTTATCCGAATCTTTGGTACCCCAGTACCCCTTGAATCCCATCTTCTCTCTGAAGCCTCTTCCTAGCTTCCCACTAAGATATTGGGTTTAGTCTTCCTTAGTCTTTCTGTGGCACCGAGCTGAGGGGACCTTGAGTATACTCACATACAAAAGAGATGCTATACGACTGACAAGCTAAGGATTGGTTTTCACCAGTAGCCATAGTCCTTCATTTCTTTCTGTGTGCAGATCTTGAGTAAACACCAAGAGGCTTACTTCAAAATTCTGAGTCCATACTCTTTTTTTCCCCACAACAAACATATATTTCCTTGGACCACCAGCAATATCACCGTCTGCACATCTCTTTCCTGATCTATAGAGAAGGCTCCTTCATGACAGAGACCAGGGGTTTTTTTCTGTCCCTGATCCGCTTATACAGTGAACACTTCAGTTCAAAACTCATTGAGATTCTGGCTCTTCCACTTATAAGCCATATTCTTAAACAAGTTGTTTAGAATAGGACTCAGTTTCATCACCTGTAAAGAGAGCAGAGATAATAACATTACCTGATTCATTGGATTTGTGTAAAAATAAAGTGAGTTAATACAGAGAAAGTGGGCTTTGTAGAGTGCCTCACAACTTTTAAGTGCTCTAAAAATGTTTGATTCATTATTGTTGTTGTTATTGTAAATTGGTTTTCTACCATGTTCCAGGCATTTTACTAGACCACGAAACCAATTCAGTATGGGGCAGTCCTTGCCCTCAAGAAGCTTGTGTCTGGTAAGAGAAAGAGAGCAAGCAAGGTGGATGAGTGAGGTCAGCTATATCCAGAGAGCAGGAGAAGGATCAAAGAGAAGGCAGCGATCCAGCCAAGCCCTAAACGACAGGCTGGAGAGAGTAGGGTATTGCAGGCAGAGGGAGAAGCATTTGCAGGAGACCTGGATATGTCACATGGCTTGGGCCCATGGGGAACTGCAGGTTAGTCCATGTGACTGAAACCTGATATGTGATGGGCAGGAAGTGAGCTGGAAAACTAGATGAGCCAGATATTGAAAACCTTACATGTCTCAAAGGCACTTAAATGTAGTCCCATTGATAAAGGGGTGAGAGGGAATAGGTCAATGTAGCATTTAAAGCATAGAGAAATATGATCAGATTCTGGTTATGCTATAGAGATTGGTAGAGGGCAAGACTGGACTTAGAGAGGAAATAAGTGAAATATGAAGAGAGTCGGAAGAGGAACACTGCAAGCTATTAAATACAAAGTTATAGACGGGAGAAGAAGCACAGGTCTGAGTGGCTAACTAGAAATTTACTGATTGTTTTAAAAATGTAAGTTATGAAACAGTGTATCTTAACATAAAAATATTACATTAAATATATTTTATTTAGTGTAAAATAAGTGTGCTATTTTTCACCTTCTAATTTGGCTAAGATTGTAAAAGTAATTATAATGTTAGCAAAGGAAAGATGAAAACAAGTATTATTTGGCAATTGGTCTCATGGATTGAAAAGCTTATTTTTGCCCTTGGGCCTAATAATTTCATTTCTAGGCATCTCTCTTGGGAAGTAATGTAAAATGCAGCACATTTAGAATAAAACGTTAGAAATATGTATTTCTAACAAAGATGGAATGGATAGGTACTTAATTATTATATATCAAGGTAATCTAATATTTTGAGGACATTTAAAATTACAATCATTATGTATTTTAAATAGGATTGCCAGATAAAGCACAGAATGTTCAGTTGCATTTGAGTTTCAGATAAACAATGAATAATTTGTTTAGTATAAGCATGTCCCAAATATTGCATGAGACGTTTGTAAACTAAAAAGTTATTCATTGACGAGGCCGGCCTGGCGGCGTAGCAGTTAAGTTTGTGTGCTCCGCTTAGGCGGCCTGGGGTTCACCGGTTCGGATCCTGGGCGTGGACCTACGCACCGCTCATCAAACCATGCTGAGGCAGCGTCCCATGTAGAGCTACTAGAAGGATGTGCACATACAACTATCTACTGAGATTTTCAGGAGAATAAAGGGAAAAAAGGAGGAAGATTGGCAACAGATGTTAGCTCAAGGCCAATCTTCCTCCAAAAAAAAAAATGTATATATATATGTGTGTGTGTGTGTATGTATAAATGTTATTCATTATTTATCCAAAATTCAAATGGATCTGGGTGTTTTGTATTTTTATTCACTGAATCTGGCAACTCTACTTTTAAAGGACCTGCAAAAGTACAGGTTACACTATTTAGATATGGAATATAAAAAAATATATTAAGTGTACTCAGTAAAGGGAAGGCAAAAAGTACGCCTTGAAAAGAAACTGTAAGGAAATACACCAAAATGAAATCAAGGGTCATTAGTTGTGGTGACGTTTGATTATAGTTTTTTGTTTCGTTTTAGTTTTTAATCCATGTATTTTTCTACAATGAACATGAGTTACTTTTACAAGCAGAAAAAAATGTGTGTTCATGTGTTTTTGTATATACACGTATAATTCTGTTCCACTTTTAACATTGGCAGTGGCCCACATTTATGAATGATGTAAGTTAAGATACCCTCTGTTTCCCAAATTACTATCTGACACAAAGCTTTCTCAAGTAACCCCTAGCTCCTATAGAGTAAAACCAGAACTATGACTCAGTTCTCAGCTTAAGTATCATCCCACTAATAAACTCTTCTCTGTCCAACCTATCTCAATTCTCCTCCACCACCGCCATCAATCTCCAATACCTTCCCATTATTCCAGAGCAAACTGCTTGTCTTCCTCCATACCACTTCTCAGGGCTTCAGTATGGGGTACATTTGCTGAAAAATAGAGAAAATGAATAAAAGAGAGAAATGACATCAGGAATATTAAACGGCATTTCTCATCAGGCTTAAGCTGGTATATACTTAGGTCCCAGCTGCATAACTTAGTGGCTTCCCAGGACTGCCTTAAACACCAGAGTAGAAATATACGCTCCATAAAAATGGATATAAAGAAAAATAAAGATCAGTTAAAAGATATGTTTGTAGAGAAACTTTAGTGGACTCAGGAGTCTGGAAAGATCTCTGAAAACAGCAAACTTGGAAGAAAAGCCTCCAAAGCATCTTATAGCTTCCAGATTTCTTTCCCAAGTGGACTGCAATGTTTTGCCTCTAAAGGCATTTCTGTGGGATCTTACCGGCCACACAGAGGATGATGGCTATATACCAGACTGTCTTCCTTAAAACAGATTTAATTTTCGTTCCACTGTATTTTCAATTTTTTTATGCACTTACTATAGAAAGAAGTGTTACACAAAAATAGCAGACAAACCACTGCCTTTTCAGGTCTGGTTTTGAGGAGAACTCTGGGAGAGGCCTATTGAAAAGCCGATATAACGTGGAGGGGTCTCTCAGGCGTTACCTGCTTTCCTTCAAGCCTCTTTCTCTTCATTATTTACTCTCTAGCTTTTTCTGAAGTCCTGATAATTGAAAAATGTTGCTAGAGGAGCACTTTTGAAGGGGTAAGTCAGGTTCATGTCAGTAGTTTCTGTCTCTTCCTCTTCTCTCCAGTCCCCTCTGTCTCCTCCTCCATCTCATCTTCCTTCCCCTCTTTTTTTCTCACTTTGTCCTATTTTCTTAGGCTTAGTTTATGTTTCACTTCTTCTTCTTTGGTACATTGCCTCTCTTTCTTTCATTGTGAGAAACAGCTTTAAAGCTTTTGTCCCTAAGGATCTTTTATTCTAACTCACATAGTCAGCTCCACAGTAAGAAGCAAGTGGTTCATGCTTCTAAATTCTAACAGATTTAAAAGTCACTCCTTGCACCAGAAACAAGAGACTGGGAGCATTTTATAAAAGGTTATTGAACATGTGCTAACAATGCCATTACGCTTTTTGCTCTCAAATGCTTTGTTTGTCATTTATTAATGTTATAAAAGCAAAATACAAATCTATTGACTATGTGCTGGGTTCACACAGCTACATGAGGCTCATGCATTGAATGAATGGAACAGTGGAAAGACCCAAAGTGAGCACAGGACTTGAAAGGACATGTAGATATTCAAGTGTACTTTGTTTGAAGAAATTTATTTTTCTCCACTCTAGATACCCTTGACTTTTTGTGATAAGAAGTGTCAGAACTGATTTTGAATACTGAGCTCAAACTTGTTTTCTTTTTCAAGAATGATTCTTGGAAACGTCGTTTCAATTATGTGTGCCACACTCCTATTTGAATATTCCTTTTAATGACATGCCATAATCTTTCATGTCTTCATACCTTTGTTCGTATTCTGTCCATCTAAAGTGACTTCTCCACCAATTTTGTTTCCAGTCCTAAATTTTAGATCCGTAAGTCGCCCGTGCTCCCACCTAGCCCACCACCGTGGTCAATTTTCCAGACTGATTTTCCTTGTTAATAGTAAAAAAGAATGTCAATTGTGAAAATCTCAAACAGTACGTAAGGGACTAAATTGAAAAGTAGAAATTTTGTCTCCTCCTAATTCCCATTCCCACACCTCAGAGATAAAAGCATTTATGGTTCCATGTGTTTCCTTTCAAAAAATTTCTGTGCAATTAAAAATGCAAAAACTCTTCTGGTATTTACGACTAACATGGGATTTGCTCCACTATCAGCATATGTTGATCTTCCTTGTTCTTCTAAACGACCACAGTGTATGGCATTGCACGCAAATATAACCATTTGGGTGCTTTACATAACCACTCCTCTATTAATGCACATTGCAGCTCTTCCCAGCTTTTGCCATCCATCACAAACAATGGTGAACATTATTATACACATATTTGCATATTTGGGGGGGCATATGCATACTACAAATTTATAAAAGTGGAATAGCTGGATCAAAGGATATATGCATATTTAATTTTGAAAATTATTGTCAAAATATGTTTCAAGGGCCGGCCCCGTGGCTTAGCGGTTAAGTGAGCATGCTCCGCTGCTGGCGGCCCGGGTTCGGATCCCTGGTGTGCACCAACGCACAGCTTCTCCGGCCATGCTGAGGCCGTGTCCCACATACAGCAACTAGAAGGATGTGCCGCTATGACATACAACTATCTATTGGGGCTTTGGGGGAAAAATAAATAAATAAAAATTATAAAAAAAAATATGTTTCAAAATGAATTTGCATTTCTCACCTAATGTTATGACACATATTTCCTATGTCATTAATTAAACACTCTCCATTGTTAATGGCTGAATAACATTCTTTTCACACATATGCCCCATAATTTATGCAACAATATCCTCGTTTATGTGATTTTTTTTTTTTTTTTGGTGAGGAGATCAGCCCTGAGCTAACATCCGCCAATCCTCCTCTTTTTTTTTTTTTTGCTGAGGAAGGCGGCCCTGGGCTAACATCGGTGCCCATCTTCCTCCACTTTATATGGGACGCCGCCACAGCATGGCCTACCAAGCAGTGCGTCGGTGCGCGCCCGGGATCCGAACCAGCGAACCCCGGGCCGCCGCAGCGGAGCGCGCGCACTTAACCGCTTGCGCCACCGGGCCGGCCGCTCGTTTATGTGATTTTTGAGGTTCTCGATGTTTGCAAAATAAGTGTCCTTACTGAAATCTGCTTCTCTTTACTGTGTTTACGCATTTCATTGTGTTTAGTGTGATGGAACTAACAGGGCTGATTATGATCTCTCAAGAGATAGTTGAAACCAGAATTTTACATATTTATTTTGGAAAATAGCATGAAAGTGTTTTCCTAAAAAGGGTCAAATTTAATGAATTTATGAATATTTTTAGGAAATGTAGAATGGTAGATGAATAGAAGCCTACAGTGTGGTGGTTTTTATTTGGTGGAGGGGCGGAAAAGAGAAATATACAATAAACAATCAGTTATATTTGAAATGAATTATAGTACATAAAATTTTAAATGGAATATAAACATGCTCTTTGAATGTTGTACTGCTATAATAGCATTTCTAAAGTATCATTTGACTCATCTAAGGTAGGCAGGAGTTTGGAGAATTATTCTCTGTAAAAACTGACTGGCACAAAGAAAAAAAGTCCTATATCCACTAATCTGTAAGAAAACTCAGCAGAATAGCTGGGATCTTGCCTCCTCATCACTCTACATTAAGGCTTATCAACAGTGGCACTATTGACATTCGGAGATGGATAATTCTCTGTTGCAGGAGCTGTCCTGTGCACTGTAGGGTGTTTGGCAGCATCCCTGGCCTCTGCACACCAGATGCCAGCGGCACCGCCCACCCAGCCACGACAATCAAAAACGTCTTCAGATACTGCCCAATGTCCCCTCTGGGAAAAGTCCCCTTGGAATGAGAAGTACTGCCCTACAGTAAAATCCACCAAGCCCCACCCAGGCTCACAGAGCTTAAGAACTCATGGACAACAAAAGATCAATCGACACTTATGGAAAATTCTGCATTAAAGACAAGGAGCAAAATGAGCAAAGAAGGGGGAAAAACAGAGGAAACAAAAGCGATATAGAGCAGGAGAAAAGTTCAAACTATACTATTATTAATATCTTCCGAGAGATAAGATTAGGTAAAGCATCCATGAAATAAATATAGGCTCTTATTTAAAAATAAAGGCATAAGAAAGATCTCAGGCTTATTAAAATTAGGATGCTTGAAACAAAACTTAATAGAAGGACTAAAAGGTAAAGTGGAGAAATCTTTCAGAAAGTCAAACAATAGGGGAAATAAATAGAAAATGAAGTAAATAGACTAAGATTTGGTGATTGATTTAAGAGGTCAAAATTCATAGAAAATAGAGTAGAGGAAATTATCCAAAAAATAATAAAAGAAAGAGGTCCTGCATGCAACGCTTGGGAATCAGAATAACATCAGACATCTTGAGGCAAAGGAAAATAGAAAATAATGGAATCTTATCCTTAAAATTTTGACAGAAAATGATATTTAATTAGACATTTCTAGTAAGCCTAGCTATCAGTCAAATGTGATAACAGAATAAAGACATTATCACAAATACACGGTCTCAAAAATGTACCTCAAATGTATCCTGTCTTAGCAAACTTCTGTTGAATAAATTTCACCAAAATGAGGAGGACCCAAATAAAAGAGTGGTGAAAAGAATCCTCAAAATAATGTTGAAGGGAGCCGCCATGATATAGCAGACCCAGAGAACAACTCATTCGTGTTGGAACAAAGGACGAAAAGATAGAGGTACCATATCTCCAAGGAAGAAAATAGAACTAAGATTATTTCATGTGCTGGACGTTGTTGAAAAAGATTGTGCAATTCTGAGAGAGACAGGGAAGAATATGTGATAGCCATCTGTACAAAATTAAACAAATGAGAAAAATTATTACCTGCACAAAAAACAAAAAGCTATGTGAGAAATGAAATAGTTCATTACATGCCTCAGCTGCGGGCAATATTTAAATAAGTATGATAGTGAAAACACTGACTCCTGATTTTTTTAAATTGTGATAAAACGTTAGAAGAATGACAGGGGTATAAGAAAAAATACGTCGGTATTATATCCTCCTTTTTCATAATAGACAATGTCAAAGAAAAAAATCAAGACATAGTATAAACATAGTATTTAGAAATATGTGTAACTGCCAAATGAAATAGCTAAGAGTGAAAAGCAGATGATCTGGGAATCAGAATCTAGGAATCTGGAGGGTAGACAGGAAACTTCTCTTTTATAAAATAAGCTTATAGTATTTTTTTATTTGTGTAACTCATAAAGCATAAATTGATTTTTAAAAATTCTGGGCAATTCTGGGCAACCACACACAAAAAGTCTTTGGGGTGCTGGTGAAACATGATGTGTGATTTTTGGACTTCCATCTCAGAATTACTGGCTCGGAATTTCTAGCAATTGAGCCCGGAAATCAGCATTTTTATAAAAGCTGCCTAACTGATGCTTATGCAAATTTAGGTGTGGAAATCATTATATATGACGCTCAGGTATTAAAGTCAGGATATGATTTACAAAAAGAATATCAAAATAATTTTATAGTGCAACATGTGTGGAATATTTCGATTTGTTGTTAGTGCCATGGAGTGGATTCCAACTCCTAGCGCCCCTGTGTACAGCGGAGCAGAACCCTGCCAGGATCATTTTGTGCCATCCTCTCGCCTTCCGGTGCTGTATCAGACAATGTTCCACTGCTGTTCATAGCGTTTTCATGGCCAATTTTTCCAGACCTTGGTGGCCAGGTTCTTCTTCCTAGTCTGTCTAGTCTGGAAGCTCCGCTGAAACCTATTTTGGGTTATGTTATGGGTGACCCTGCTGGTATTTGAAATCCCTGTGGCATAGCTTTCAGCATCACAGCAACATGCAGCCACCACAGTGTGACAACTGACAGACAAGTAGTGTGGTTCCCTGACCGGAAATGAACCAACAGCAGCGGTGAGAGCACCGAATCTTAATCACTAGACCACCAGGGCTGTCTGGAATATTTCAGTACATGGTGAGATATATATATATATATATAGTTGCCCATCTGTATATAGCTGTCTATCCTCATTGAAATGTGTATCTTTATATAGTTATCCATCATCATTGGAATACTTCCAGTAGATCAAATGTTAAAGTCTATGTTGTCATAAAAATTCACCTATTGGGTACTCAGTTTTACTCTGTGCTTAGTAAAGCACATAAATCTTCAATTCCAGACCCTGAATAGTTGTATCATAAATATAAATACTCTGTCTAGGGAGCATTTGGCTGATCTGTCTTTACAAACAAGGGGTTTATTAAAAGTAGAAGACTTGCATTCACTGAATGTTTACTTATTGCCTCTTCTCCTGCAGTCAGTTCTTTGTTTCTTACAGTAAACAAGAGAACATAAGCATCTGTACAAAGTAGGCCATTTGGAGTCCAGCTGATGTGGTAGTTAATGAAGAAGGTTGTAGAAGGATGAGCCATGCTACCCACACTCCAGGACTGATGACTTTGGGGAGCTGGGGCAATGACCAGATACCATGAATTTTGATCTTCAAACTTACTTAGGTCATGCAGAGCTAATAAAGTCTATTTTACTGTTCGATGATGAACAATAAATTAGATAATAAATTAAACACTGCTAGAATGTTTTTAAATTTAATCTCTGTAAAGAGCTTGGAAAATAAAAGATTTTATTATAAAATGTGAGCTACAAAATAACCTAAAACCAGGATTTGGGAGGGTATAAAAGCTCAAGAAAATATCATACAAAAATAAATAATAATTATGAGGCCAGTATTATCCAGACAGCAAAACCAAAGACAGTACAAAATTTAAAATGAAAAACAATAACAAACACTACAGAACAATGTCTCTCAAGTACTTCGATGCAAAAATCCTCAATACAATATTAATGAACTAATTCCAACAACGTGTGAAAAGAATTATGCAAGATGACCAAGTGGGATTTATTACAGGTATGCAAGGCTGGTTTAATATTCACAAAGAGAGCAATGTAATCCACCATATCAACAGGATAAATAAGAAAAAGTGTATAATCAAATCAATTGATGCAGAAAAATCATTTGACAAAATCCAACACTCGTTCATGATAAAAATTCTCAGCAAGTCAGGAAAAGTGGAGAATAATTTTAACTTGATAAAGAGAAAATATAGAAAATTTACAGCTGACATCTTACTAAATGATGATAGACTGAAAGCTGTCCCTATAAGATTGGGAACAAGGGAAGAATGTCCGCTCTCACCATTATTGTTCGACATATAGCTGGAAGCTCTTGCCACTGCAATATGGCAAGGAAAAGAAACAAAAGTCATCCAGATTGGGAAGGAAGAAATAAAACTATTGTCACTGTAGAAAATTCCAAGAAGGAATCTACCAAAACAAACAAACAAACAAACAAAAAGCCCTCCTAGAACTAGTAAATGAGTTCAGCATGGCCACAGAATAAAACATCAACAGACAAATATTCAGCACATTTCAATATACTAATAACGAACATGCAGAACTAAAATTAAAAACACAATGCCATTTACAATTGCTCTCAAGAAATGAAATACTTAGGTATACACTTTAGCAAAACATGGACAGGGTCTATATGCTGGCAATTACAAAATGAAAGAAATCAAAGAAGACCTAAAAATAGAGAGATATAATGGGTTCATGGATTGGAAAACTCAATATAATAGTAAATTTATCAATTCTTCCTTATTTGATCTACAGGTTTAATGCAATTTCTATGAAAACTTCAGCAAGGTTTTTATTTTTAGACATAGACAAATTTATTCTAACATTTATATGGGGAGGAACAGGCCCTGGAGTAGCTGAAACAATTTGATAAAGAAAAATAAAGTGGGAAGAATTACTCTAATTAGTGTTAGGGAGGAGTGGAGGGGAGGAGGGAGGTTGGCGTGGTTATATAAGGGCAACAGGAGGGATCCTTGTGGTGTTGGAACTGTTCAGTATCTTGACTGTCCCAGTGGGTATACAAACTACACAGGTGATAAAATTGTAAAGAACTTAATACACACACACACGCAAATAAATACAAACAGAACTGGGTAAACCTGAATAAGATTGGTGAATGTATCAATGTCAATATCCTTGTTGTGATATTAAACTGTAGTTTTGCACAATGTTACCATTGTGGGGAAATGCACAAAATGTACAGGAGATCTCTATATTATTTCTTACAACTGCATATGAAACTACAATGATCTCAATAAAAATTTCAATTAAAAATCCATAATGAGTTCAAAATTTTTAATAAAAAATAAAGCATAAATATAAACTTCAATACAAATGTCTGAACTTGTAACTTATTATCAGATGGGAGTGGATGGCATTTTACACGCTTCTCAACAAAACCATAACAATTTTAAGCACAACAGTATACATACATGCACACAAACTAAAAATGATTATGAAAATATCTCGTTCAATAACTTAACTAGTTTATGACATACATGGAGTGCTCATCTTGCCAGGCAGAAAATTTGTAAAGCACCATATATAATTCCAGGTAGCACCTCTCTGAGCCTCAGTTTCCTCATGTATAAAATAAGGACTTGGGTCTAGAGCAGCATTGTTCAATTTAGTGCAAACCACAAAAGTGAGTCTCACATGTAATTTTAAATTTTCTAGGAGCCCCCTTGAAAGAAGTAAAGAGAAACAGGTGAAATGAATATTATGTTTCATTAACCCATTTTATCCAAAATACTATCATTTTCAGCATGCAATCATGTTAAAAATCAGTATTTTCCCATTTTTTGTACCAAGTCTTCAAAATTCATATCTTCCTCTTACACTGCACTCAATTCAGACTAGCTGCATTTCAAATGCTCAAGAGCCACGTGAGGCTGGTGGCTGCCATATTGGACAGTGCATGTCTAGATGATCTCTGTGACTCCCTTTCTCACTATAAAATACATAAATATTTCAGAGTCTAAGGTGCAATAATTACCTACCTCCCTTCCTCCAGATCACACTCATGTCTTAGCTACAAGCTCCACATTTAAAACAATCAAAAACATCAAAGGTTTTGTCAAGGAGTAATTTCAATACCAAAGACCACAGGTACTGGCTGGTGTGGGACACAGCGTCTTTGACACATTTATTGACATTATTTGTGCCTTGGAGTCACTGAGGAGGGGATCCCAGGTGAAAGGGTGGTGGATCAAAGATGGAAGCAGGGCTGATGAGAAGGGCATATGAGTTTCCTATGAGCCAGACTCTTTGTCTCCTTGAGTCTGTGTCCTCCCTGCAGGTGGGCATCCTCCATCCCTCCTCTTGAGCCAAAAGATAGCAAGAGAGGGATCCAATTGCGCTGTTGCTTCCCCATGTTGGCAGTGACAGTGGCAGCCTGTAACTGTGCCCAAGGCTCTCAAACTGCAGCTGGGAGGTTTCCAGCAGTCAGAGAACTTGAGTAAACAGCCTCTTATTTTCTCTGGATTCCCTGTGCCGACTAGAAGAATCATTTAGACACCAGCACATCTCACTTATATGCTCTTGGTCTCTTAACAAACCCTGGCCCAAAGTAAATATTAGAAGTCCTTGATTCTTATTCTCTGATTCATAATACGCCTTCATGGGACATCAAGTGACTTTCCTTTGTGTACCTTACTTTCTCCCTTTATGAATAAAGAGAAATATATAATAATCACTGCTCTCTATTGAATACCCACTTAGTGCCAGGATGAGCAATGGATGCCTTAAAAATGGCATCTCATTTAACTCTCACAACAACCCCATGGGTTAAGTGTCATTATTTTCACATTACGTAAACTAGAACTGAGATATTCAGAAATTACGATACCTGCCTGAGCTCTCCCAGTTAGAAAAGAGCAGAGGCAGAACTCAAACTCTGATCTGTATGACAACCAATTCCAAAACATCATGAAGGAGCACTCTAAGGCCTGGTGAGATAATAACCTAGTGTCATTAGAGAATTGGGATCTCAGATGATGCTCCCACAGTGCTGACAAATCAAAAACATCCTTTGCAGTCTCAGGCCCTGTCTTTGATGTCTGCTAAATAGGAGCATCACTGTTGGACCTGAGGGAAGCCTTCCATTCCCTCTTCACGCGATGACAGAACAGGAGTGCCTTCTAAATCCAAGCACTTCCATGGAAGTCTCCTATCTTTTCACTATTATCCCTTGAGGCCAGAAGAGGGTAGTGGGACTGCCAGTTATTTGAAATACATTCTTAATATGATTTTTGAACCCCCTTTAAAATTTAGTTTGTCCCACTCTCTTGAGCAAGTTTGGAATTTCCAAAGCGATGGCTAGGATCCCTTGATCCTATGGGGAGGTATACAAAGAAGTAGTTGTGGGTTTGGTCCTTTGATTACATGAGTTCTGATATTTCTGGAATGGGATAAAGAGCTTTTCTATAGAAGGAAATCTCCCTTAAGGAGAATGAAATTTTGCACCAACCAAGGGCCAGACTCTACCTCCAAGCTGAGCTGCAGGTATGACTTGGCATGGTATGGTGTCTCAGGAAGCTGGCTGCTTCTCTCATGCAGCAACATGGCCCCTTAAACAAGTCCTTTGAAAGACTGTCATACAGCTATTTTGAAGGGCAGTGCTGTGAACTGTCCTCGTAGTTTAGAACTAAACAATCCAGCTACCACGAGGAGGCCTGGGTATTTTTTCTAGCAGTGAGAAGAAATAAGAAATACCTGGGACCCCACAAGAGCAGACCCTGGAACCAGAGCTGACAGGGACAACTGCTAAGTGCTACTATTAAGAGGCACCAGGGAGACACCAGGAGCCCCTGACATGGGAGATGCTGCTACAAAAGAGATGTGGCAGAGAAGGGACATGTGAGGAGTATCATGGCGGAAAGATGTCATTGTTGAAGAATGTTGCTTTTTGAGGGTAGGGAGGGGGCATTCTCCATTGTCTGCCTCTTAGGGAGAGCAGAGAGACAGTTATTCTGTTGCTTTTATTTTCTCTGAGAATTGAAGAATTATTGTCTTCATGGGAAACTAGGGGATGACGGACATTTAGCAATTTGGAGTTGAGGTTAGAGTCTTGACACAAAAACTCAAATCTTAGATCCAAAAGTAGCCAGGGTAGATCCAAAGAAAAGAAATAAGTTGCAATATACGATTGTAGGAGTTATTATTATTATTTTAAAGTTGGTCCTGACTCCCTGCTCCTAAACAAAGGCCTTTCTCTTGCCCCATTTCCCCTTATTTCAATACTTTTCCCTTAGTTCTTGTTAGCAACCAGCATTATCTCTGCTTTTTTTCAGTTGAGGTATAATTGACATATAAGACTATATTAGTTTCAGGTGTACAAAAGTATGATTTGATATTTGTATATATTGTGAAATGATCATCACAATAATTCTAGTTAACATCTGCCAGCACACAGCGCTATGAAATTTTTTTTCTTGTGACGAAACCTTTGAAGAAGCAACATTCAAATATGCAATACAGTATTATTAACCATGGTCACCATGCTGTACATTACATCCTCATGACTATTTTATCACTGGTAATTATAACTATTTTATAACATCCCCATGTTATTTTATAACTGGAAGTTTGTACCTTTTGACCCCCTTCTCCAATTCCCACCCACTCCCATCCTCTGGCAACCACCAATCTCTTCTCTGTATCTATGAACTTGTTTTGTTTTCATTTTAGATTCCACATATAAGTGAAGTCATATGGTGTTTGTCTTTATCTTATTATTTTTCAATTTATCATTGACATAGCTCATTTATTATTATTTTATCTTATTTTACTTTTGTTTTTTCCCCCAAAGCCCCAGTAGATAGTTGTATGTCATAGCTGCACATCCTTCTTAGTTGCTGTATGTGGACGCGGCCTCAGCATGGCCGGAGAAGCTGTGCGTCGGTGCGCCCCCGGGATCTGAAGCCGGGCCGCCAGCAGCGGAGCGCGCGCACTCAACCGCTAAGCCACGGGGCCGGCCTGTACTTTACTATGAACCTTAGTTCTTTGTTTTAAGGTTTCAATGTAAAATTTACCCTTTTAATAACAAAAAGAAATTATTTTTGGAATAAAAATCTCCTGGAAATAGCCAAATCTAACAAAAGGTCTCATAAATGCCTAAGTCTTTAAGTTGTTCCTATTTGTGTTTTAACCACTGTTTCCGTTATTTCCCAGATAGATCAGATGTAAACTCCTTATACAAATGCTGAGGTTGTCACTTATGTATTGTCGCAAGAGAAATTTCTTGATGACTTGGCATGCATCTACAGGACTGACTCCTGAATTATCACCAAATTGTGATGGATCACTGGGCTTGAGAAGTAGTGTGAAATAACAGAAAAGAACACAGTTTTGAAGTCAGACAGGCCCATTGTGGGAGTCTCACCTCTGTCATTTATCACTTTGCTCATTTTTATCACCCTGTTTCAAGCCACCATCTTTTTTGTCCTGGACCACTATGTAGCCTTCTCATTGATCTTTCTGCTTCCACACTGCTGATCGCTCTTAATAATCCATTATCTATGCCAGCACTGGTGTTATATTTCTGAAACTGAGACAAAATTATATACATATAACCCCCATGCTTAATCCCCTCCAGTGATTTCCATTATACTTTGAATGATAAAATTCAAAGTCCTTTCCATGGTTCTACATGATCTGTCCCCCACTGAACTCTCTCATCTCATCTCATCACACTCTCCCCTTATTTCTTCATCCCATCAACATTGAGCATATGGCAGTTCCTCAAAAACAGCAAATTCATTCCAACCCCAGTCCTTAAACTTTTTCTTCATCCTGCCTCAATTACTCCTCTCAGTATTGCATATCTGTCTCTGCCTCATCCTTCAGCGCTCTGTTCTTCCTGAGATTTCTGTAAGCTACTCCCCTCTCTTCAGGAACTCTGCATCGCATTACCTTACTCTTTCTTCACCATAGCATTTATCATTATATAAAAATAAATTACTGGAGTGACGTCAGCATCATGGCGGAGTGAGCTTTCCCGTGAATTCTTCCCCCACAAAATACAACAAAAGTAACAGCCACAGACCAACAACGGAATCCCAGACAGTCAAAAGCTGGAGCGGAGGGATCCACACTGCCGCACATCTGAGAGCGGAACGTGCTGGGCCCCCGGAGGAAGTGGGGAGAGGTAAGGAGAACTCCGCTCCCTCCCCATCAGATCAGCGATCCGGTCTGCGCGGCTCCCAGAGAGGGGGGAGGGGTGGCCCTCGGCGGGAAACTGTAGCTCTTCGGGCTCTCTCAGCCAGTGGGAAACTCCCGCACAGAGGGCTCAGAGGAGCCACAGGGCTACCATCAACATCTGAGCAACCCAGAGAGCGGATAAAGAGGGGCAAACGAGAAGCCTCCCACGTCAGGGACCCAGAGGGCAAAAGAGAGAGCTCCTCCCTCCCCGCAACCCGGAGTCTGCAGCTCGACCAGATCTAGCGGTCCGAGGCAGACCTGAATAAACAGGACTGGACCCGTGGATCGCAGTGGGGAAAAGAAACAAAACAAAACAAAACAAAACTGCGGATCGCAGCAGAAAAACTGGGGCAGAGCGCAGGGAGCTTAGACTACACAGCCCTTTACCACCACACAGTGGCGGCAGGTGGAAATTGCAACCAGAGACTTCGAGGATGAGGAAAATCAAAACCAACACAGGAACCACAATGCAAAAATATATGAAATCACCAGACCAGAAACAAAATGACAAGCACCCAGAAATCGACCCCGAAGACACAGAAATCCATAAACTAAATGACAGAGATTTCAAAATAGCTATCATAAAAACACTCAACGAAATACGAGACAACACAGACAAACAATTAAATGAGATTAGGAGTTTCTTCACAAAAGAGATTGAAATCATAAAGAAAAACCTATCAGGGCTGATGGAGATGAAGAACACAATGGAGGAGATAAAGGAGAATCTGGAATCTTTAAAGAACAGAGCTGACAATATGGAGGAAAGAATTAGTACTTTAGAGGATAGGAATACAGATATACTCCAGATGGAAGAAGAGAGAGAACTAAGACTAAAAAGAAATGAAGAAAGACTCCGAGAAATATCGGACTCTATTAGAAAATGTAACATAAGAATTATAGGTATTCCTGAGGGAGAGGAGAGGGAAAGAGGAACAGAGAGCCTATTCAAGGAAATAATAGCTGAAAATTTCCCAAATCTGGGGAAGGAGCAGGAAATACCAGTAAGCGAAGCCAACAGGACTCCTATATATATTAACAGACAAAGGCCTTCACCACGACACCTAGTGGTAAGGCTAGCCAGGGTCAACGACAAAGAAACAATATTAAGGGCAGCTAGACAAAAACAAAAAATAACGTACAAAGGAACTCCCATCAGGCTCTCAGCGGATTTCTCAACAGAAACTTTTCAGGCTAGAAGAGACTGGAATGATACATTCAAAATACTAAAAGACAAAAACTTTCAGCCAAGAATACTCTATCCAGCAAAAATATCCTTCAAATATGATGGAGAAATAGTAACTCTCCCAGATAAACAAAAGCTAAGGGAGTTCATGGCCACGAGACCGCCACTACAAGAAATACTCAAGAAGGCCCTCAGGCCTGAAAACAAGAAGAGAAAGGGAACACAAAGCTTGGAGTAAGGAGAAAAGTAGGTAGACAAAATCAGAGAAATAGTAGATCTTTACCGGAATAGGTTAGCAACCACTTAAATACTAAACTCAAAGATCAAAGGAAGAAATTCACCAAAAATAAATTTAACCTCATCACTGTAAACACACAGCCACAACACAAGATAGAAAAAGGTATAACAAGAGCAACTTAGAAGGGGAAGAGGAAAGTGACTGAATTGACTTAGTATAAGGAAATAGGAGGCTATCAGATAATGGACTATCTCATACAGAAGATTTTTCGCCCAAACCTCAAGGTAACCACTAAACAAATAATCAAATTAAAACCACATATGATAAACAAAGAGAAAACTAGAAGAATCATAAGACAGAACAACCAAACTGAATTGGCAGTCCAAAACAAATGGGACAAGAAACAAAGGAAATGCAAAAGAACCAGAAAATAAGTGACAAAACAGCAATATTCAACCCTCATATTTCAATAATTACCCTAAATGTAAATGGATTGAACTCTCCAATCAAAAGATACAGAGTGGCAGGATGGATTAAAAAGCAAGACCCAACAATATGCTGCCTTCAGGAAACACATCTTAGCACTAAAGACAAGCACAGGCTCAGAGTGAAAGGATGGAAGACAATACTCCAAGCTAATGGCAAACAAAAGAAAGCAGGTGTTGCCATACTCATATCAGACAAAGTAGACTTCAAGATAAAACAGGTTAAGAAAGACAAAGAAGGGAAATATATAATGATAAAAGGGACACTCCATCAAGAAGACATATCACTTATAAATATATATGCACCCAACATAGGAGCACCAATGTACATAAAACAACTATTAACAAACCTAAAAGGAGAAATCAACAACAACACAATAATAGTAGGGGATCTTAACACCCCGCTTACAGCAATGGATAGATCATCCAGACAAAAAGTTAATAAAGAAATATTAGACTTAAATCAAAAACTAGACGAGATGGACCTAGTAGACATATACAGAGCACTCCACCCAAAAACAGCTGACTACACATTCTTCTCAAGCGCGCATGGAACATTCTCTAGGATAGACCATATGTTGGGAAACAAAGCAAGCCTCAATAAATTTAAGAAGATTGAAATCATAACAAGCATCTTTTCAGACCATAAGGCTATGAAACTGGAAATGAACCAGGAAAAAAAAACTGGGAAAGTGACAAAAATGTGGAGATTAAACAACATGCTACTGAACAACCAACGGATCATTGATGAAATTAAAGGAGAAATCAAAAACTATCTGGAAACAAACGAAAATGATAACATGCCATATCAAACCATATGGGACGCAGCAAAAGCGGTCCTGAGAGGGAAACTCATAGCGATACAAGCCCACCTTAACAAACAAGAAAAAGCCCTAATAGGCAACCTTAAATTACACCCAACAGAACTAGAAAAAGAAGAACAAACAAAGCCCAAAGCCAGCAGAAGGAGAGAAATAATAAAAATCAGAGCAGAAATAAATGATATTGAGACCAAAAAAACAGTAGAAAGGATCAATGAAACAAAGAGTTGGTTCTTCGAGAAGATAAACAAAATAGACAAACCCTTAGCCAGGCTAACTAAGAAAAAAAGAGAAAAGGCTCAAGTAAATAAAATTAGAAATGAAAGAGGAGAAATTACAACGGATACCATGGAAATACAGAGGATTATAAGAGAATACTATGAGAAATTATATGCCAACAAATTGGACAATCTAGAAGAAATGGATAAATTCTTAGACTTATACAACCTCCCAAAATTGAACCAAGAAGAAATGGAGAATCTGAATAGACCAATCACAAGTAAAGAGATTGAAATAGTAATCAAAAACCTCCCAAAAAATAAAAGTCCAGGACCAGATGGCTTCTCCAGTGAATTTTACCAAACATTCAAAGAAGATTTAATACCCATCCTCCTCAAACTATTCCAAAAAATAGAGGAAGATGGAACACTTCCTGAATCATTCTATGAGGCCAACATCACCCTGATACCAAAACCAGACAAAGACAATACAAAGAAAGAAAATTACAGGCCAATATCGCTGATGAACATTGATGCAAAAATCCTCAACAAAATATTGGCAAACCGAATACAACAATATATTAAAAAGATCATACACCATGATCAAGTGGGATTTATACCAGAGACGCAGGGATGGTTCAACATCCGCAAATCAATCAACGTGATACATCACATCAACAAAACAAAGAATAAAAACCACATGATCGTCTCAATAGACGCAGAGAAGGCATTTGACAAGATACAACATCCATTTATGATAAAAACTCTCAATAAAATGGGAATAGAAGGAAAGTACCTCAACATAATAAAGGCCATATATGACAAACCCACAGCTAACATCATACTCAATGGGGAAAGACTGAAAGCCATTCCTCTGAGAACAGGAACGAGGCAGGGCTGCCCACTCTCACCACTCCTGTTCAACATAGTACTGGAGGTTTTGGCCAGAGCAATTAGGCAAGAAAAAGGAATAAAAGGAATCCAAATAGGTAACGAAGAAGTGAAACTCTCACTATTTGCAGATGACATGATTGTATATATAGAAAACCCTAAAGAATCTGTTGGAAAACTGTTAGAAACAATCAACAACTACAGCAAAGTTGCAGGGTACAAAATCAATCTACAAAAATCAGTTGCATTTCTATATGCTAATAATGAACTAACAGAAAGAGAGCTCAAAAAGATAATACCATTTACAATTGCATCAAAAAGAATAAAATACCTAGGAATAAATCTTACCAAGGAGGTGAAGGACCTATACAATGAGAACTACAAGACATTATTGAGGGAAATCTACGATGACATAAAGAAATGGAAAGATATCCCATGCACGTGGATTGGAAGAATAAACATAGTTAAAATGTCTATATTACCTAAAGCAATCTACAGATTCAATGCAATCCCAATCAGAATCCCAATGACATTCTTCACAGAAATAGAAAAAAGAATACTAAAATTTATATGGGGCAACAAAAGACCCCGAATAGCTAAAGAAATCCTAAAGAAAAAGAACAAAGCAGGAGGCATCACAATTCCTGACTTCAAAACATACTACAAAGCAATAGTAATCAAAACAGCATGGTACTGGTACAAAAACAGACACACAGATCAATGGAACAGAATTGAAAGCCCAGAAATAAAACCACACATATACGGACAGCTAATTTTCGACAAAGGTGCTAAGGACATGCAATGGAGAAAGGAAAGTCTCTTCAATAAATGGTGTTGGGAAAACTGGACAGCCACATGCAAAAGAATGAAAGTGGACCATGTGCTATCGCCATTCACAAAAATTAACTCAAAATGGATCAAAGACCTGAAGGTGAGACCTGAAACTATAAAACTCATAGAAGAAAATATAGGCAACACACTATTTGACATTGGGTTTAAAGGAATCTTTTCGGATGACATGCCTACCCAGACCAGGGAAACTAAAGAAAAAATAAACAAGTGGGACTTTATCAGACTAAAGAGCTTTTATAAGACAAATGAAACCAGAATCAAGATGAACAAACAACCAACCAGCTGGGAGAGAATATTTGCAAAACATACATCTGACAAGGGGTTGATCTCCATAATATATAAAGAACTCACACAATTGAACAACAAAAAAACAAACAACCCGATCAAAAAATGGGCAGAGGAAATGAACAGACACTTCTCCAAGGAAGATATACAGATGGCCAATAGGCACATGAAAAGATGCTCAACATCACTAATCATCAGGGAAATGCAAATCAAAACAACACTAAGATACCACCTCATGCCCGTTAGAATGGCTATAATCACCAAGACAAAAAACAACAAATGTTGGAGAGGATGTGGAGAAACAGGAACCCTCATACACAGCTGGTGGGAATGCAAATTGGTGCAGCCTCTATGGAAAACGGTATGGAGATTCCTCAAAGAATTAAAAATAGAGATGCCCTATGATCCAGCCATCCCACTACTGGGAATCTATCCAACGCACCTGAAATCAACAATCCAAAGAGGCTTATGCACCCCTATGTTCATTGCAGCATTATTCACCATAGCCAAGAAGTGGAAGCAACCTAAGTGTCCCTCGACTGACGATTGGATTAAGAAAATGTGGTATATATATACAATGGAATACTACTCAGCCATAAAAAAAGACAAAATCGTCCCATTTGCAACAACATGGATGGGCCTGGAGCGTATTATGTTAAGTGAAATTAGGCAGAAAGAGAAAGACAAACACTGTATGATCTCACTCATATGTGGAATATAAACCAACACATGGACAGAGAAAACTGGACTGTGGTTACCCGGGAAGTGGGGGTGGGGGGTGGGCACAAGGGGTGAAGGGAGTCATATATGGGGTGATGGACAAACAAAAATGTACAACCCAAAATTTCACAATGTTAGAAACCATTAAAATATCAATAAAAATCAAAAAAATAAATAAATAAATAAATAAATTACTTACTAATCACTTGATGGTCATCTAACTTTCTTCACTAGAATGTAAGCTTCAAGGGAGCAAGCATTGTGTCTATATTTTCTACTTCTGTATCACTAGTGTTTAAACAGTGTCTGACACTTAGGAGAGGATATGTAAATATTTCAGAATAGAAAGATTTTCAGAATGAATGATTTTCAACCCAACAATAATGCATCACTATGATCAACTCTTATTTTATGCATGTCTTTTTATTTCACAAGCGTTCATTGTGCATCGGCCGCACACAAGGGTCATTGTATGCCTTTGAGAGGACGCGTAACTGTCGTGCAGTTACATCAAATGCCACTTCTCTGTTCTTACTTCAAGTTTTCAACATAATTGGCTACTTCATTCTCTTGGATTCTCTGACACTGCATGATAATAATTTTTCTCCTAAGTCACTACTTATACTTCTCAGTGTCCTTTGCTGGCTCATCTTCCTCCCCTCTGTGAAATTTCTGGATGTAAACCAGGCATGGGCATGAGGACCTCTTCTTATCTGCAGCTGTATAGTCTCTCTGAGTGGCTTTCCCAGTCCCATGATATTAAACAACCACCACTGCTATTGACTTCCAATCTACAACTCAGACACAACCTCTCCTGAAATATGGAGACTTGTGTATCCAGTGGCCAACTTGACATCTCTACTGGAAGTCCACATATGAATGAGAAGCTTAACATTTCCAACATTGAACTCTTGCTTTTCTCCCCAAATGTGTTTCCCCACTCCCAGTCTTCTACACTTCACTAAATGTATCCCAAACCACCCAGTTGTTCAAGACAAACTTCAGAAGCTTTAGGAGCAAGTCTTTCCTATGCCTGTTCCCCGGGGCTGTCAATCTCAACTCCTAACCGTGACCTTTTTTTTTTTTTTTAATTCTTTTTTGGTGAAGAAGATTGGCCTCTAGCTAACACTGTTGCCAATCTTCCTCTTTTTGCTTGAGGAAGATTGTCCCTGAGCTAACATCTGTGCCAGTCTTCCTCTATTTTGTATGTGGGATGCTGCCACAGCATGGCTTGACAGGCAGTAGGTCCCCATGAACCCTAGGCCACCAAAGCGGAGCGTGTGAACTTAACCACTACACCACCAGGCCAGCCCCAACCATGACCTTTTAAGAACACAAACTAGAACATCTCATTTCCCTTCTTAAAATCCTCTTTTGAGTACCCATTACAGGCAAAGAGAAATCAAATATCTTATCATGGACTCCCAAGGCCTCTTGGCCTCGGCCTGCTTTTCTGACTACATCTCTCTACTGACTACATAGTTCACTTGGCCTGAGACACTGGCCTTCTTTCTCATGTGAAACTTGTTACCTTTGGTCTAGTTATTTCCTCAGCTGGAAAGCTCTTCCTCCTGCCCCTTCTCTCATTCAGATCTCTGCTTAAACATCACTTCTTTATAGAAGCTATTTTTAGCTGCCCATCTGAAGTCTCAGGCAGACTGTCTAGTACATCCCTGTATTTTAATTGTCCCAATAGTGCTTATCAGTAACTGTTATTATTCTTTTTTATTTGTTACTTTATTTTGTATCTCATTCACTCTGTAAGAAAATAGCTTGGTGAAAGCGAGAACTTATCTTTCTCATCACTGCCTCTCCAGCCCTAAGGACAATGAGTGGCACATCATAGGATTCCAAGTCTTACTTATTTAGTTGATATTACAAGATGACTGTCTATGACCTTAGATCTAGAACCCCAGTTCAAGCCTTGAAAAGGCCCACAGTGCCTTAAATAGCTCATTCTTTGGCCTGTTAAAGTGACTTCGGTTCTCAAGTTAACAATTAACTTTTTTTTTGTTTTGTGAGGAAGATCAGCCCTGAGGTAACATCCTTGCCAATCCTCCTCTTTTCGCTGAGGAAGACTGGCCGTGGGCTAACATCTGTGCCTATGTTCCTCCGCTTTATATGGGACACCGCCACAACATGGCCTGACAGCCTCGGTGCACGCCCGGGATCCGAACCCAGGCTGCCAGCAGCAGAGCGTGCGCACTTAACTGCTACGCCACAGGGCCAGCCCCAACAATTAACTTTTGAATTCAATAATCAGTTCGAAAAGTCAATTCTCCAGGAGGCCTTCCTCTAAGGTGCAAATATCCCTAGTGAAGCATTATTAAACCATTAACACCTTCATATGCATTTCTACATCAGTTTAGTAAGCCAGTTTCTTAGCAAGATCTTTATGGATTGACGCCTTAGACTGTTTAATTTGATCAAAGAAGAGGAAAGGGAATGATCAGGAGTATGGACACGGCTGGGGAAGGCTGACTAGAGCGACATCACTCCTGGAGTTCTTGAACCATCATGAGGAGGATTCTGAGTGCAATCGAAGAAAAATAGAAAACTTTTTTCACTATATTATACATGACCTTCTCTGACAATCATCCCGTCATCCTTGACAGTGACCTACAAGTTCTTATGTGATCTCCACACATGCCTCCATTCTCTGGGAATACTTCCTACTTCTCTCTCCCTCGCTCAGTCCACTCCAAGAACACAAAATTTCCTGGTAGCCCTCATCACGTCTGGCATGCTGTCTCTTTGGGGCCTCTGCACTTGTTTCCTCTGTCTGGAAAGCTATTCTGCCAAGTGTCCTATGGCTAACTCCCTCACCTTCTCCAGGTCTTTGCTCAGAAGTCACCTTCACAGTGAGGATGGCTCTGACCACCCTGTTCAAAATTATAACCCCATCCCGACCCCCAGGTACCCACTGCTGCCATAGCACTGCCTATTTCTTTTATTGCTCCTTTAATTTTTACTGCACCGTTATCTCCACCTGATATGCTCTATACTTTATTTGTTTATTGTCTTGCTTCTTCCACTAGTACGTAAGTTCCAGGGATTTTTGCCTAATTTTATTACATCTATTTTTCCAGTGCCTAAAAGACTGTATAGCGCATAGTAGATACTCAGTACACATTCACTCAGTTAATGCTCACTGAATATTTAGTATCAGCACGCCAATAGACAGGCAGAATCAGACATTTTCACGAATCCTATACAGTTGACTAAGGGAAAAGCATTGTGGAGTGTTCTTCCTCCAAAAAGTTGAGTTGGGCAGAGTAGTAACAAAAACACAAGAGAAGTAGTAAATACTTCTATTACTGCAATGGTTCTCAAGTGGGGGCAATTTTCCCCCCAAGGGATATGTGGCCATGTCTGGAGACATTTTTGATTGTCACAGTGAGGGGTGCTACTCGCATCTAGTGGGTAGTGACCAAGGATTCTGCTAAACATTCTGCAATGCACAGCCCCCCCCCCCAATAAAACATTATCTGGGCAAAAATGTTAGTTGTGCTGAGGTTGAGAAACCCTTCCTACTGTAGAAATGTTAAATGTTTTCTTGTTCTAAGTATTGAGCTTTTAACTTCCTTGAAGAGGAGATTCATTATGTCATAAATTTCATAGTCATTCCTTTGAATCATTGGAATTTTTAAAGACAGTGTAAAATATTTGCTAGTGGAGGGATAAGGAAATGTCGTTTATTTAAACTGTTCAATGAGGCTAGAATTCCTCTTATGTTTAAAAAAAAAACTTCTTACTACTTTTAGAATGGCATAAAATAGTACTTTAAGAGTGAGAAGATGTGTTGATTTTATGCAAATCTTGAGGCTCTAAGATATAGGATCAGCATGAATTATGTTACCGAAAGATTTTTATCTAGATACTCTACATAGTTTATTGATAAATACGGTATATTTATCAAAGAAACTTTATAAATTAAGAAGCACTAAAATAAAAATATACTCCTACTGCAATCTCAAATCTACAGTTGAAATACAGTAATTTGACACAAGTGCTAAGATTTAAAAAAAATAGTTCTCAAGCTGACATAAGAAAATATTCTCCTATATCATAATGAAATGATATAAAACTTTACTTTGTATAAATCATTCGTCAGCTGAGAAACATTTTGACATATGTAAAGTTTCGTAAATGAGTTGCATGGTTATGTGATTGTTCCTTCATTCACTTCAACTTCCAGACCACATTTATTTAATGCCTACAATGTGCCTACTATGAAGAAGATATGAGCTTTGCTCACAAGTATCTTGCAACATAGTAAGAGAGGTAAGATGTACATAAAGAGAACTAAAATACAAAGTGGAAGTGATAAGAGTAAAAAGAGCTTTAGCTGGGAGTGGGAGGATGAGGGAAATCTGCATAGAGCTTGTGGTTTCCAGTCTGAGCTTTGGAGAATGAGTAGAATTTTCATAGGTAAGAGCCTTCCCGGTAGGAGAAGGAGACTGATCAAAACCTCAGTGGCTGGAGGTGCCCAAGGTATGGAAATGGTTCTGTAACTGACTATTTGGATTTGTTTTGAGTGCAACATAAATGAAAAAATGCTCTGCGAGAGAGAATTGCCTATTTAAACTGAGTAGGGTCATGTTCTTGGAAACTTTGAATGTCAAGCTGTTGGCATATGGATCAAGATAGAAGGGAGAAAAGTATTGACATGATGAGAGGCATTAAGGAAAATCCTTCAAGAAACAATGTATAGAAGAGATGACGTGAGCAGAAGCTGAAGTCGGCAAGAACAGCTGGGAGCACATCAAAAGAGCTCAGAAAAGGGGTAACCAAGGTCTGAACTGGAACGCTGACAGTGGAATTGGAGAGGGGGGAACAGAGATAAGAAACTTTGTGGGAGGAGAAACAGTAGGTCTTTACAACTTTTCCATGCAGGTAGGAAGTTAGGGAGAGGGTTAAAAGATGGCTCTGATTTGTCACATCTAAGTGAGAGGGATGGTGGCGCCTTTAAGAAAAACCAGAGTATTAGGAATTCCCCAAATGCAGATTTGGGGAAACAGAAAATATGTTTGATTTTTAACGTGTTGAATTTGAAGACAGGACTTTTCATCCAAGTGAAGATATCAAGATTGATGCTGCAATTACAGATCTGCCGTTCAGAAGAGAGGCCAGCCAGTGCTAAAGATGCTGTTGCAGGAAATGTTCTAGTTGCTAAGACTGCTGAAGCCAGAGGATGAATTAGTAAGCCTGCCTCAAATTAGGTGCTATACATACGGTTTCCTTAGTTAAGTTCATAGCTCAGTAAGTTAGTTATTAGATCTTTGTTTTGCAGAAGAGGAAATGTGTCCCAGGGACATTGATTAATGTGCTTGGTCACAAGTGCATCATCACATAGCTGGTAAGAGGCAGAACCAGGACTCAGGCTAAGGTCAGTCTGACTTTAGTGTTTTCATTGTGTTATATGTATGCTTATAGGAGGCATACATATAACAAAGAACAGGCTGACAGTGAGATCCTAGAGGATGCCAATTTACGGGAAGAGGATGCTGTTCATGTTTCTTAATCTATTTCCCTTTTGTTTCATTGCATTCGTAACCAAGCTACGTGGCGCAAGGAATGCTCTTCTCATGTCTCAGAAAGTCATTTGTAGTTAAGTCATTACGATAGACTCATCTTTTCATTGATCCTAAAAAAAGCTAAAGGTTTGTACAAACTGACAGTTAAAAAAAGTAGGAATTATTATTGGCATCTTCTAAATTAGCTTGCATTGATCTCATAAGTCAAAGTTTGCTTTCAGAGTATGCTCTATTAAAATAATAAATTCCATTTTGGAATACTCTCTGGCTTTTATATAAACATCATTACATGTTAGTTACCATGTAACATATACCACCTCTCCTCTTATACTGTTGATTTCTACCTTGGAATGAGCTGAGGATATAACTGATGAGTTTACACAGAATGAGAACAGTGGTTCCAATTCTTAATGAAGAGGATTTATGTGCCTGGTACATCATAAGATCAAAGAACTGTCAGAGCCTGGATGGAGAGCAAGAAAACAAGATCTTATAAGCACAAAGTAGGGACTCAAAAATTGCTTTAATCAATAACCTCCTGGTGTCTGTGAGCACATTATCCAATCCTGGTCTTTGTTTGTGTGTTGTTGTGGTTGTCATTGTTGTGGCTGTTATTGTGGCTTTGAACAGGAATGATTAGGAAGGAGGATGCTGGAGATTGGGTCCAGGGTGTGTGTGTGATTAGAACATTAAACCTGTGGCAGTATTGTCTTTAACTTTGAACACCTTAAAATGAGCACACATAGCCAAGTATCGAAAAAACAGAGATTTAAAAACCTACAAGCTGCTTAACGTGTATCCCTAAAGAAAAATTTTACATCTGTTGAATTATGCTTATATATGTAGGAATTAAGAAACCTTACTCAAGGGCCACATGAATATTCAGCTTTATGACAAATAGAAGATTATTTTGTTTATGAAAAGAGATTATTAGATATTTGGGATAGTTTTTGAGCATTTTCTATTGGCAAAAGTTAATGAACTGAGGAAAATATTGTGATCCTTTCAAAGGTCAGTGATTGAAAGAGAACCAAAAAGAGCAGGCATAAACTTCCTGGACATACAGTGTTTCAGGATTTACACAGATTTCCACATTACAAAACGTTTCTTTTGGGGCCAGCCGTTCTTCCATTCTACCCAAGTGTATGGTACTAGAGAGCATCTCCAATAGCCAGGGCAACCTACTGTTTGGTTCAGTGGTTCTCCCTTACAGGCACTAGAGGGCACTAGAAGGCATGACGACCAGAGCAGCAAGCCCCTCCACACTTTCCACTTTATGATAGCTTCTACCATAATTAACACCTGAAGAACACTGGGGTAACTTTCTCAAATGCACAAGCTTTTAAGAACCCTCATTGGTATTCACCTTGAATTTAATGCACATTATCTCATTAGAGGTAGATTGAGAAGTTGAAGCCAGGGAGGTAAGAAGGGAGCAAGAACCATATAGACATGTTGTCTTTGGTCAAAACATTGCCAAAACAAACCGCTTATTTTATAATGGCCTTTTCTCCTTCCTGCCCTTCTCCAGCCCATACCTGTCTTCTTCATAGCGACACATAAGAACCGTGCTTGATGCTCTAAGGAAGGATGGGCACATGAAACAAACAATTTTAATATGACAAACAAGGCAACAGTAAAATGACCTTAAAACAGAAGATTTCATATTTAGGAGCTTTTCCCATATTGATAGATGCTTGACTGATTTTATCTCATCATCAACCTTGGCAGCTATTAGCAAAAGAGATTGCCATTTACCATCTGTGATGTCCTGGCAATAATTTAATATTGTTCTGAAGGTATAATTCCAATCGATTTAATTCAGTGAACATTTATTAATCTCATGAATGCTTGGCACCATGCTAGGGGTTGGGGGAGACCAAGATGAACAATACAAAGTTTTTTACTTCAAAGGACTTAAAACCTTATAAAAATAGTAAGACAAGTATATCAGAAAGCATAATACAGAGTAGAACATGATAAAATTTATGAACAAAGTGCTTAATCATTCATTCACTTTTTCAATAAATGATGTATTATTTATCTGTGCTGTATATACATTAGTTAACAAAACAGATTTGGGTTCTATTCTGTCTTCACAGTGTTGTCAGTCAGTTGGGGAAAAGACAACAGGGTGGTATGATAAAGAATCCTTTGGTATGTGAGAAAGTTCTGGAAATCTATTTAAATAGGGTGGAAAGAGAAGGACTTTCATAAGAGCTGACATTTAAAAAAGAGCAACACATTCCAAGGAGAAGGCAAAGAGCATTCTAGGTATACTAAACAGCTAATGTGAAGATGCTAAAAGAGGAAAGAGCTTGGCATATTAGAGGAACCCAAAGAAGACTAGCAAAAGCTGGAGTAAATAAATGGTATGCAGAGGACCAGGCCATATAGAGCAGTGCAGATGACAGTAGAGGCTGAAAGAAAGAGCACATCCAGCCACAGGGAACCAAAAGGCTTCATAAAGAAGATTCCCATCTGAGAAAGATGAATAAGATATCGATAAGCATGATAGTGGAAAGCAGGACTTCTGGATAAAAACAGCTCTATGAGCTTAGGCACAGAGATGACAGTTTGTGTCTTGTTTGGATCCTAACAAGTGGAGGATGGAGCTCTAGCAGTTGAGTAGCATGCAGTGAGGCTGGAAGCACAGGTTGGAACACGTTATGGAGAACGTGGAGAAATGAATTGCTCACTAGGGGAATGAGGGGAAGTCACAAACAATATTACCGCTGAGGAGTGATATTGTTGTGGTTCCAGTTCAGGAAGTCTGATTTGGCAGCAGCGTGTGTTATATATGGGAAGACGCAGAAAGAGAACTTAGAATGAGCCCCTAGAAATCTCCAGTGATAGTCAGTGAACAGGGTATTAGGGTCTTAGTGTGGTGGCAGTAGAATGAGAAGCAGGGGACAGATATGATGGTCATTGCCAAGGCAAAGTCTATAAATATTGGAATCTAATTGTTGTGAGGATCAAAATAGAAGGAAAAGTCAAAGAAAACTTCAAGTTTAACCTTGGGTAGCTGAAAGATTATTAATTTACTATTAGTTATATGGCTAAGCAGGGTGATAGTGAATTCTGTGTGTGTGAAACACAGAGAGAGAGAAAGGAAAGAGAATTGAGAACTGAATAAACAAAACCAAGTAATTGGGAAGGATCATGGCAATACTGTTAGGGATGGACATATATGCTCTTAAAGTCATCACCCAATATCTAGATGAAACTGATGGAAAAATGGAAGTCTAGCTAAAGAACAAAAATAGAAGATAAGATAAGTTGTTTCTGAAGATGTTTGATTTGAGGTAATGGAAAGACAACCAGCCATTGCAATATAGACATAGAGATTCAAAGCTCTATCAAGCCCAGATCAAGCCCAGAAATATAAATTTGGGAGTATTCTGCAAGAAGCAATAGGTGAAGTGCTGAGAGAGAATGTATAAAAGAAATAGAAGATGACAGGAGAGAGGGAGAAAGGGAAGAGGAAAGAAACGATAGAAGCAATAATGAAAAGGACAATGAGAGTGAAGAGAAGAAGGCTAAGAATTACTCTTTCAGAAATCCCTAAAATTGTGAAGAAGAAGAATATGATTCATCAAAGGAGAGAAGGGAAGATAAAGGATCAGAAAGGCAGAATGAAGAAGAGCCAGTAAGATCAAAAAGGAAGAGTGTTGAGAAGAGAGTGGGACTTCAATTAAATGAAGTCACACTTTTATAGTACACTTTTATTCAAAAACTTTCAAAAATATTAAAAACATATGTATACACCAACACATACATGTATATGTGGAAACTAGATGGAGAGAACATTTCATTATGAAGGAAATAAGAAAATATAAGGAAATAGTTATTACCCCAATGCAGAAACTATAAAGAATATTTGCCAAATACCGTCAAACCTGGACCAAAATGAAGAAGGAAAACATATCTCCTCAGTCTTTAAGCAGGACACAGATTTCCCCCCTAAAAAATATGTGTCACAGTACTGAAGAGTCCTGCTCTGATGTTTTGAGTAAAGTAACAACATATATAATAGGTCACAGGAGAAAAAAGAGGGAATGTCCTCAGTAAATCTCAGTACAACGTTGTAAAATGACAGAGGACAAATGTGTGAAGAAGACGTATGTCTTCCATTTGGTGTTTCAGCCAAGAGGGAGGAGAGGGCCCGGGGCAAAGGAGACTGGAGGGGGAAATGGGAGGCAGTGTCCAAAAAAAAAGCTACAACAAATGGGCGGTTGGATCAAGGGACTTGACTTGAAGCCACACTTTTTTGAAAGGCAAAAACAGAGATGTTCCCCTGAAACAAAGCATTAACAAGGTTAGAGAGAGGACTCTCAGGCTACAACCTGTATCAAGGCTGCAGTCTGCCCACTCGCTTCCTGGCTTGCTGCCCCTTCCCACACAATTCTTCAACAAACTACTAACCCTATGGAAAAAGGGAAAATAATCTGAAAGGATCTAACATGGAACATAGGTGTACATAGTGCAGGGAAATAAAAAGCAAAAAATAAAAATCAGTGAAAGGCAAATGAGAACAAATACTTCAAGAAGAAACCAAAAGAGATTGTAGACAACACTTTATTTTCTCAAATAAATTGTAGACAGGATGGTCTCCTGAGGGAAGGGGCAGGGACGAAGTAAAGAGAAAATAAAAGCGTGCAAATCAGATATAAGAAAAAAGAAGGGAAGGAAGCTAATATAAGAAAGGGACAAAAGAGTAACATGAATGTTTTAGAGGAAAAAGGTGCATTAGAGTAACCAAAACAGAATTAACAGAAATGAGAACCATAGAAACATGGTGGACAGGCATGAGAAATCTCACAAAACAAAATGGAAAAGAATGGGGATTTTTAAATGATCACAAAAATGGTGACAGACAGAGGAGATAGAAAAAGATATTCCACATATCTTTTGCTTAATTATTATTCCTGAAAAAGAGGTCACAACAAATAAAGGAGGAATAAAATCCAAAAATATAAGGGAAAAAAGTTTTCCTGAAATAAAGCAACAATCATTCTAGGCAGTCACCCAAGGTCCCCGGAAAAATTAGAACAGTACAATAGACTTTAAAATATTCTGGTAAAGTTACTTAGCTTTAAAGATTAAGAAAGTATTTACATGAGAATAAAGAAGGAATAACAGGAGTGTCCTTTGACTTCTAACAGTCTATGTCTGAAGACTGTGGACAGCCTCGAAAGTTTTGAAAGTAAGAGAAAGACTATTATTCTTTTCTTTGTCTGTCAAGTATAGACAGGTATTCTGAAGGATGCAAGAACTGAGCACCTTCCTAGAAAATTTACCTGATAAGAATATCCAGAAAAAGAACAGATAAATAAAAATAAAGACCTAGGGAACTGAAAAATTGTAGAAAAAAGACTAGTTACCAGCATTCAATCTTTTAATAGTAGCATAGCCATCAATCAACCTGTGAAAAGTAATTTGAGGTAAGAGTATGTAAATGGCATAAACTTCAGTGATGTAAAAGCAATGATATAATTCACCAAAATGGGCAGGTGACAAAATAAAGGAGGTGGGAATATGTGTAGGGACACTTAATGCTTCTTCTGTATAGTAACAAGAGATACTGTTGCTAACGATACTTGTATGTAGCATCAAGAGATACTGTCTGAAGTTGAAATCTGTGCTTAAAAATCTCTAATGATCCCAAAATTCATGTTTGTCATTGCATTATTCTTGAATCTAGAGGGATTTTCCGTGATTCACTTGTTTTGGAAAAACATTTACCTCAAGTCCAACAATTCTTTTAGTTTCACTTTAGCATCTTTTTCCTTGAATGCATCTAAATTTAAATTTAATAGATTTATTAAAGAAGAAGAGGAGAATGTGCAAAATCACTAGTCACAAGTTGAGGCATGAGGCATTTCCTTACCACTGTATATAGACTCCAGCTGAGGGTTTAATCTTGACCTTCAGGTGTTAGTGCTGCTACGTATTAGCTGATGTCAGATATTTGATAGCATTGACTAAATAGTCTGAGAACTGCAAGAATGTATTACATTCATAGGTAAAGCAAATTAAGGCTCTAGACCTTTCAAATTTTTTTAAAAATCCCTATTTGTAGGAAATAAAATGAAATTAAGCAAAAGAACAAAATGGAATGACAGAGATATCTATTTGAGCAAACATCACATTAAGACCAATAAACCACTGAATGTTTACCCCTGAGACACTGTGCCTTTCAAAATGCCATCAGGAGGGTGTGAGTACAACTCCCATTCTCACTCTCCTGTCAGAAAATGACAGTTGCCTGTATCAGCTCTACTCCCAGAGCACTGACTATCATAGAGTGAAAACTTGGACGTGACAGAACCAACTTCCTGCCCTACAACTAGGAGTCTGTGGGGACTGAACCAGTCAAAAGGAAGAATCATCACTCCAGGAGTGAGCATATAAATTTAAATCAGCAGCAAAGCCGAGCTCCCTTACCGAAGGAAGGAGAGCGGGTTCCAAATTATCTCCCTGAGTCGGTCACCCTTCTCGACCCCGACAAATGAATTAATTTGTAGGTCTTTTCCTGCTAAATTGAAATCCATCTATCTTCTCTCGGGATTTTCTCTTCCTATAGAAACGGAGGTTTCTCTTTCCCAGCTGTCCTCAAAGGTTTCAGCAGGAACAAGAATTCTAAAATAACAAATCCTTTAAAACATCAAGTCCACATCTCTTACACATAAGAAAAATATCTAGCGCTTTTCATGTAAAAAATCTTACTTTCAACACATTTCAAAGTATTGGCACAATTAGAGGTATGTAAGCATCAAACATCAGTGTCATATCTGTATGATGTTTCATACTTTTCAAAACACCCATTTGAGCTTCACTACAATAAGATACTAGTAGAGTAGCTTACTTTTTTGAGAAAATAAAATTTTTGAAAAAATGAAACAAAACAAAAACAACCAAGTCCTCCAAAGGTCAAGTTGCAATGTGAGCAGAATTGGATTGGACTCAGGGGTCTTGATTCAGATTCTGAGTGTGTGCCACTATTTTGAACAACAACAGTCATTACCTTGGATCCTTAGAGGGCTTCGGTGTTCCTTTTTATGAGCCAACCCAACAAATCCTTTACTTGTGAATCTTTGACAACATGAATGTACTCAGAAGAACATGTTCAATGATTCATTCTTCTATTCTATGGATATTTATTGAGCCCTTCTACACATATACCATTCAGGAAACTATGGAGCTTAAGAACCAGTGATACCAGTGAAAAAAGAGGGAAGTAAACAAAGAATTGGAATGTAGGGTCAAAAATATATAATATGAAACATGTTCTTAAGTCTCCTTTGCTATTCCTTATCCCTGCACTATTGTTCTGAAATCAGTCATTAAATGAAATAAATATATGATCTCTGGAGAAAGGGTCACCCAAGAAGTCTACATAGGTCTTAAATTGTGAGTGAAACTGTGATAGTGTTCTCCATAGAGAGTGAAAAATTGTCAGCATTCCTGCTGTATTCAATGCCAAAATATTAAGATTCCTGCCAGGTAGTAAAGCACACTGCAAAGATAAAGTTTTTAATATAATAATGATATAAAAAGTTAATGATGACTTGTTTATTTTTTAGTTTTGAGATATCATTACCTAATCTTTGCCCTTTTCCTCTTGATTATAATAATGAGAAGTAATGAACTTTCACCACTGGACTTAATTTTCCTCTCATGATCAAAAATATATATATTTTAAAATCTAAGTACTGCTGTGCTAAGTACTGAATATAAGATCTTTCTTCTGAAGTTAACAATCTTAAATTGACCCACAAACATGGACAAAAACTTTTTAAAATTTCTAGTAAGCTCCCTGAATTTGAAGTATACTGATTCATATCTAATTAGAGCAATATTTTATTCCTTTTGCTTTATTTTGCCATTTCTAACTTCATTCTGTGTTCCTAAGAAGAAAGAACATAAATATCTTTTTGCAACAAATATTCCATTTTTCATTCCCAACACACTTTCAAATCACCATGAAAATAAATAGAAATAGGGAGGTAAACTATATTACATTTCTGGTTATGTCCTCTCTGGATCATCAACCAAAACCAAAAGATATATAAGCTCTTGCATATTCACTTTGAGAAGCAAACAATGGCCTGAGTGATTCAAAACAGTGGATTTATCAAGATTATTTGTAATTGGCTTTGTGATGCGTTACATGTTTCTGGCGGATTAGACTGTTATGTTTGATATGGTAAGGCACATAGAAAGAAGGGATCGACTAGAGGTTTAGAACATCCAATAATAATTCACCCAGAAGTAATGAAAATTTGATCACATGAGACAGAGGCAACAGGTAGTAGGAAAAGTTGAGCCTGAGAATCAGTCAAATGTGTTTATAGAGTTGAGCGATGCTCATTTTGTAGCAGAGGTAAAGATGGGCATTTGGAATAAGGCAACCAATCCAAGTAACTGTCAACCTTTACTTCCAGGAAAACCTTCCAAAATTAAAAGAGCTATGAAAGAAAGTAACTGTATAAGAAATAGGAAGTTTGTTGAAACTATAAGTGGAAATAAGTATATACCTTGTCCATCTTTTTGTGATAACGATGGCATGATCCTGGTACAGAGTGGCATGAAGAGAGACCTGATTCGTCAGAGGTAAAATACTTCAATAGCAGCCTATTTTGGTTTGATTTGTTAATGACGTTATCCCTTTGTGGGTCCTGGTCATATATGGACCTGTTAACTCTATGATGGCCATAGATGGAATCATTATTCTATTTCAAAGGAGATGGGGCAAAAGAGTGAATAGGGCAGCTCACGTTTATTATCACTATTGGAAGACTAACTACTTCATTCTCTAGAAGGTATCAGAAATATTGTCCTCAAATCAGAAGCAGCATGCCATCCTCAGATTGAAATTAAAATAAAGTGTTCAAAAATCTGTCTGCCACAGAATCTAAATTGACAGCATTTGTCGCAAACAGAAAGAGCAACAGACAAGCTTATATAATTTTGATGCACACTTTACAAATTTGGAAGTATTCCACTGATTAACATGATTTAGTTTTGCTGAATTCAATAGAGACATATTGATTTTCAATTGACAATAGAAAGTTATTATTTCTGTAATCATCAAGTTAAATATAACTCACTGTCCAATTTGTGGTAGTAAATGTGTTATACAATTTCATAAAAATTAAAGTGTTGTTGATATGACTTTCTTATTTGCTTATACAGTAAATAAAAAACAAGAGAAGCTAAATATTGTATACGCTTTTGCTGATAGCTAAAAAACGCCAAACTATCCAGATGTAAAGTTAGGCTCAGTCAACCAATATAATCAGCCACTTGCAAAGCCATATCCTCTTCCCATTTATTTGCCAAGTGAATCTCCTGTCTGTGTTTTTTCCAGCTGGTGTGTGTATTTTATAAAATTGTAGCTATTAGGGTGGCTGTGTTTGGGAGCTGTTTTCTATAGTGCATTACTTTTGGATTCAGTCTTAAGCTTTCTTGTTCTGTACTGAGAGTCATCTTATATTTCAACAAGAGAATACTAGAAAATGTCGTTAAGTGTCCAGACACAGTGTAAAACAAATTATTTTGAGCCAAAACAATCACTGAATTTAGTTTGCATGAAATCATTGTCTCACCACTCTTAGCTCCTTGTCAAACCTGATGCATCCTCTGAGTGACTGTTTTGAAATGACAGTTTCTATAAGTTAGGTAGCAATTCCTCAAGTCACCTGTGAGGACCTCCTTAGAAAGTGAATTTCAGGAATTTCAGTTGAATAAATAGCTATAGCTGAGCCTTATCCTCCTCTCCATTTCAAAGATTCTCAAAGATGATGTAATATGAAAAAAGTCATACACGAAAGCAAGTCTATTTATAGACATGAAACTCAAACTATTCCGTCTCATGTCTTCCTGGAAGGTGAAACGGCAAGGGGTGATTTCTTTTAGAAATATCTGGCTGACAGAAGTATTAATATTCCTGAACACTTTGAGACTTCAGATCCCCTTTCCTAAAAGTCATGTTTGCATTGCTGGTGAGATAGGTTCTCTAGTCTCATATTTTTTTCTTATTTTTATCTCTTCTTCTTTTAAACTGAGAGTAAGAGATAGGACAGGGATGAAAATATTTTTCCCCAAATCATAGAATCATCTAATCTCAAAGCTGAAAAGGACATTGACTTCTGAAGTCTAACATGACATTCTAGTCTTCAGTCCCCACACTACATCATCTGAAAATCCACCCTATACTTCCAAGGAAAGTTTAAGTTCATCGTTTAAGAACTTCTTAACAATGTCAAAATCTGCCTTCCTTAAGTTTCCACGAATTTGTTTTAATTTGAGCTTTTGGAACTGCATAGCATAGTCTAGCTTCTCTTTCACATGAAAACCTTTCATGTAACCTGCCCTGCCACCAGAGAGACTAGTTTTTCTTCATACTAAACATTCCCAGTTTCATCAACCATTCTTTATAAGATGTGCTGTTGAGTTCTGTCCTGGTTGTCTTTCCTACAAATTTGTTCTAAATTCTTCTTGAAATTCAGGACCCACAGGTCCTTATTCCAGGTATGGTCTGAGCAAATAAATATGAATGGGACCATCCCTTCCTACATACTGGACTGGGATCTTAGCATTTGTCTCCGTAACACTCACTGGTGACATACTAAATTTACTGTCCACTTGAATCCTTCAGGCTTACAATGCTGCCAACAAGCCTTATCTTTTCCCTTTTGCAACTGTCTTCTTGTTTTTTCAATCCAAAAATAAGATCTCACAATTATCACTGAAATTATATTCAGATCCAGACCATCTATATAGTCTACCAAAATTTTTTGGATCCAAATTCTTTCATCCCCTGTTATCTGCAAGTTTTACAAATATTTTTTTAGTAACTTCATGGACAGAATCTTGAATTAAACCACAACCAGAAACTCCCTGTAGTATGATATCGATCCACTAATTTGTATTCTTCAAGTACGGTGGCTTAACTGGTTTAATGATTTGCCTAAACAAATTTTTCTCCATCTTGTCCATATCATAGTGAAAAATTATGTCAGATTCCTTTATACAATCTAAATACTGTCAACTAAATTTCCATGATCTTTGGGCCTCATACTTCTGACAAAATGAGATGAGCCTTATTTTCATGTTTTTTTCTCAGGCAAACCATGCTAGATCTTTGTAATAATTATTTTGTCTTAAGAGATCACAGGGCATTCCTTTAATAATCAATTTTAAAATCTTCGTTGTAATCAGCATCAAACTCAGAGCTTCAGTTTGTAAAATCCAAATTATTTTGTTGAAAACCAAATAGCTATTTGCCTTTCACCAGCCTCCTGGTATCTTTATTATTTGCTATGATTTCTCTAAGACCCTAGCAGCTCTGCAGTTTCTAAGGTCTTGCAACACCCTGGAATTTAACCCAGTTAAGCCAGGAGCTGGAACTCCCTTTGAGCAGTGAAGGGGTGTATGTGTGTGTTGGGGGCGAGGGTCCACTTATAACTTCTGAACACATCTTAGATTTCAGTTCCCACTTACTAAGAGCTTGTTTACCTTTGATTTTGTTTTTTAATGCACACAAAAGGGAAGCTAAATGACTACTGAGGAATCTCTTTTTTTCTGTGATGTCCATCTTCATTACACCACCACTGAGTTCTTCAGAGAGCTCTGATGCTCCTCATACTTCAAAACACAAAACTATTCTCTTGGTTATCCCACTCGGTTTCCACAGTCTTTGGTGGTTAGAACTTGGACTTTTTGGCACAACTCCTATTGGCCTCTGTACTCTGATATCCACTCTTGGAGCATGGGGCTTCCTCTTTTCCTATTATGCATAGAATGAGCTCTCAGTGTCTGAGTTCTTTGAATGGGTCTTTTGCAAACATGCTTGTTACTTTAAGCAGCAACCCATTTTCTTCTTTACTGGGATCATTTAAGAACATACAGATAAAGGCTCACTTTTTAACTTTTTGAACCATCTTCCTTTCCAGAATCTAATAGCATGTAATCAAACCTATTTCCTTTCAGAAATTTTTAAATTTTTCATCCTCATTAGAATACTAGAAGGCAGATTTTAGTTTGCCCAGAAATATAAGGTTCCCTGGGGTATAGAATATTGGGGTTTTTCCACACTCAGGGCATTGGTGGCCCTATTGTACAGGGCTATTGTATCTTTCTTCTGGTTACAACTGATGGGAAGCATTTGTAATGTTTACTAAACCATCGTTTTCGATATTCTAAATCTTATTACCACAGTGGATCTGCTTTTAAGTTTCACTTAATTGTAAATAAGTTCATTTTCTTTTTGCTTATTTTTTATGGATTCTGAAATATTTAGATTTAAATATAAAATAGCCAGGCCTGGTCATCTAGTGGGTAAGATTCCATGCTTTCACCACCGTGGCCCAGGTTCATTTCCCCGTCAGGGAACCACACTATCCGTCTGTCGGTTGTCATATTGTGGTGGCTGGATGTTGCTGTGATGCTGAAAGCTATGCCACCGCTATGGCAAATACCAGCAGGGTCACCCATGGTGGACAGGTTTCAGCGGAGCTTCCAGACTAGACAGACTAGGAAGAAGGACATGGCCTCCCACGTCCGAAAAAATTGGCCATGAAAATTCTATGAATAGTAGTGGAGCATTGTCTGATACAGCCCTGGAAGGTGAGAGGATGGTGCAAAAAGACCCGGCAGGTTCTACTCTGCTGCACACAGGGTCACTAGGAGTCAGAATCCACTGGACGGCACTAACAAAAAAATATATATATGAAATACATGTCCAGGAGTAAGGCTGACTCAGAAAAAAGTAACAATACATAGGAAAGCTGTTTCTCTTTTCCCAGACCTGTGCTGCCCCTTTCCCTACCCCAGTGGTAGCCTGGCTGCCCTGTTCTTATGATTCTCAGTTCTCTCGTAGTCCTTCCTCCTGTGACTCTTAACTAAATATAATCACATATTTATTTATTTATTTATAATGAGGTGTAAATATCTAGAAGTTACTTTTACTTGGATATATCTATGTTAACAAGCATCAGACGTTAAAAGCACTACTGGCCAGAAGAAGGAAGATGGAAAGTTCATTGTCAATCACTCATTTATTCCTTCACTCCATAAACAATTATTGAGCCTTTTCTATGTGGCAGGCCTGCGCCAGACACAGAAACACAAGCTCATTGAGGACCAAACCCTGAACTCCAGTTCAGGACTCCTTCTAGTAAGGGAGAAAGATACCAGGAAATATAAGAGATGTGCACACAAGGGATATTAAAATCAGAAGATTAATTCTGCATTACAGTTTCAGGTTAGCTATCAAAATAATTGGAGACAGAGCATCCCATGTATAAAAACATGTGGGAAGAGTATGAAATAACATTTGAGGTTTTGAAGATTGCAGGTTTCGGGGTGTGCTTACAGCAAAAGGGTTCCCATTTGCCAAAGTGGCTGGAGAGGAAAGAGGTTCTGGATCATGAAGAACATCATGTCTAAGCTAAGAGTATGGACTTTATCTCTAAAACTATGGGCAGTTTTGAAAGTTAAAATTTTCTGGGCTGCTTGAAACAAAAATACATGAAGGTCATCTTTTCTTCTATCCCCTCACTTCTCAGCCCTCCCAATGATCATTCTGCTCCAGGTGACTTTCCAAAGAAGAAAATTAAGCTTCGTGTCTTCTGCATTACCAGTAAAATTACTGCTTTTTCAGCATGAGAAAAAAATATGGACACATGCCTAGGGGTTTAGCATAACATTTTTGTGAGTGCTAGTATCTGTATAAAGATCTCTAGATATAGACATAGGTATATATGCATTATTTAGCTACTTACATATACTTATCAAATTTTAATGTGTATGAACTTATGATTCACATGCAACTATGGCAAATCAGAGCCGATCTCACTTCTAATCTGAATCTAGCTTTATTATTTAATCTGTGTCTTACTATAATTATCATAATAATTGTCCCACTTTGCATAGGGACTTTTCAGAAAGCCGATTAAATTGACTAGGAACAAAGAAGCTGTAGTGCCTAGAAACAACCTAAAATTAACATCCGCAAATAAACCAGGGGACATGTGTCTGTCTCCAAGTGTCGTAATCAATTCTAGAGATTGATAATCTGACTTAGTACTTTTACATAACTATCCTTTTCCTACTTGGTCCCAAAAGAGTGTTATTTCTCGCGATCGGTTTTTCCATTGTATTAAAAACGAAGACGTAATACAATTTTCTCTTAAATGTTTCAGTGCTTCAGTTCAATTTCCTGCTGGTTGATTTCTGCTTCCTACTTTTATTTCTAAGAAATTATACTCTCTACTCAGCAAAGGGCAGTGCATTGACTGCCTGAAATGAATGTGCATGGTAATAGAACAGTGGGCAGCAGCCCGCCAGGGGTGTGAAGGGGCAACATGCTATTGCTTTCAATGAGAACAGTCTCTCCCACTGTCTCTCTTTCACCAAGAGTGGTTGCTGCCACGAATTGGGGGAGGAATGACCATTCATATGGTTTGGGGAAAACACATCTGCTGTTGAAGAAGAGGTTATTGAGTCAGAATTATGTAACCCAATGGGACCCAAATCACCAGGTAACTGCTAGCTCTGGATTGAGCTTTTTAGAAATGATGATAAAACAACAAGTTAAGAAGTACAAAGAAAGAGGAAATAATCATTCTTTCACCTCAAACTATTTCCAAATACGACTTATTAAGGGCTAAAGATTTATTTCTAGGTCAAAGGAATATTACCTGTGTTTAGGTCCCAGGAACAAATGTGTTTATGAAGTAGAAAATGTCGTTTCAAAGATCTTGAGAGGCCCCACATCCCAAAATTCCTCTCCACACTGGCTGTTGTTAACCCCAAAATGTCCTCATTAAGTGATCAATTGTTTGGAGATGTGCATTATCTTCATCCAGTTTTCTGATTACGGGATTCAGAGGCTCTAGAGAACTCTTGAAACATAATTGTTTTCTCAACAAGGTTTTGGTGAATTAAATGCTTGGATTTGATGCACAGTCTCAGAGCAGTGTAAAAGCACGTGGGGAACAGAGAAAAGAGCTAAAACAAAGAAACAGGATCTGGGATGTCATGATTTTACCCCATAGCCAGCTTCTACTGAGGCCACCCCTCTGAAAAGACTTCTGGGGGCCAGCCCCATGGCCTAGTGGTTAAGTTCAGTGTGCTTTGCTTCAGCAGCCCAGGTTCAGTTCCCGGGCGCGAACCTACACCACTCATCAGTGGCCATGCTGTGGTGGTGAGCCACATAGAAAATAGAGGAAGATTGGCACGGACGTTAACTCAGGGCGAATCTTCCTTGGAAAAAAAAAAAAAAAGAGAGAGGCCAGCCCAGTGGCACAAGTGGTTAAATGCACGCGCTCCGCTGTGGCAGCCTGGGGTTCGCCAGTTCAGATCCTGGGCGCGCATCGACGCACCACTTGGCAAGCCATGCTGTGACGGCGTCCCATATAAAGTGGAGGAAGAAGGGCACAGATGTTAGCCCAGGGCCAGTCTTCCTCAGCAAAAAAAAAAAAAAAAAGAGGAGGATTAGCAGATGTTAGCACAGGGCTGATCTCCTCACAAAAAAAAAAAAACAAAAAAACATGATTTCTGGGATTTCCTTCTTCTTTCCCTCGTCCTGGATAGGGGACCACAGCAACAGCAAGTGTGCTAAGTGAGAAGATCAATGCAGGCGGAAGTTTCTAGCTGCGGTAGGTTACTAGGGTAGGTAAGTACCCACTCTACTTCAGAAAGCTGTGTAGGTGGCTTACAAAGATACCCAAAATACAGTGACAGTAAAGTGAGCTAAAAGTGATGTGAAGGAAGAAAGGAAAAAGACACCGAGTTAAGTGAGGATCAAAGAAGCCTAAACAGAGCATGCTAGCATGCATGGCATGTTACCTGGAGTGTCTATGATCAGAAAGAGCATAGAAACGCTGTGCCCACAGGAAGAGTGGGTGTGAAAGTCAGAAAAGCTAAACCTGTAATCAAGAAAAGAGAAACAGAAATTAAGACAAGTGTAAGGAGGGCCAGCCCCGTGGCTTAGTGGTTAAGTGAGCATGCTCCGCTACTGGCGGCCCGGGTTCTGATCCCGGGCGTGCACCGACGCACCGCTTCTCTGGCCATGCTGAGGCCGCATCCCACATACAGCAACTAGAGGGATGTGCAGCTATGACATACAACTATCTACTGGGGCTTTGGGGAGAAAAGGGGAAAAAAAAGGAGGAGGATTGGCAACAGATGTTAGCTCAGAGCCAGTCTTCCTCAGCAAAAAGAGGAGGATTAGCATGGATATTAGGTCAGGGCTGATCTTCCTCACCAAAAAAAAAAAAATAAAAATAAAAAAAAGACAAGTGTAAGGATAATAAAAATACAAAAAAAAAATAAATTGCCCTCACTACTATGTATTGAATACTAACCAGTGCCAGAAACGTGTTAAGCAATTTACATCCATTACCTCGTTAAACATTCACAAGAACCAGGAAGCAGAATTATCCTTGCTATTTTATATATTAGGAAGCTGAGATGTAGAGAAGCTATGGGATAGAGTCATCATTCAAACCCAGGTCTGTCACGGTCCCAAGCCCATGTCCATAACCATTCTTATAAGGTCAAGTAGAAGGTGGAGGGCTAAGTAAACACAAGAATTAACCAAAGAGTGAAGAACAAAGTGGGTCCAAAAGAAAATACGCCTGCCACAATTTCCCCAATTGCCATTCTCATTGGCTATCGCTAGTGGTAACGGATTGTGCTGCAGAAGAGTAACCTCTTCCATTATCTCAATGCCCATCATGACATATTTCTTTAGAATATTGTCACTTTGGTTAAATAGTTTCCAAATATATAAATAGTTTCCAAACTATTCCAAATAGTTTCCAAAAATATAAATTTTTTTCCAAATACCTGATTAAACTTTGATAGAAATTAACATAGCTGCCCAAGAACAGGGTGGCAAAAATTATCAAATCATTGTTCTAAAAAATATTAAAACTGCAAAAATATTTGGTCCTCAAAATTCATGACAACACTATTCAACTTTTCTAATATTTCCCCCTTCCCATTCAATTATTTATTTAGTAAACCTATATTAAGAATCTACTATGTGACAGATCTGCAGTAAACCTATGTAGTGGGAGAGATCTATATTAGGGTGTAGATAAAATTATATATAAAATTGCATATAAAGTTAATTGTATACATAACACTGTATGTATCTATATAAAATTAGGGCTGCCATAATGCCATGGAGAAGTTCATGGTGCTTTGAGAAGTACATAACGGAGAGTCTCCATAATCATGATAGTTAAGGAAAGACTTCCAGTGGAAGTAGCGTATGGCGTGAGATCTGAAGGATGATTGGAAGTTACCTGGTTGAAGGAGAGTGGGAGGGTAGAAAGAACCTTTCTGCAAGGGAGCTTGGCATTTGCAAGGGCGCTTTGATGGGTGAGCATAAATCGTTCAAAGGAAAGAAGGCCAATGGGGCTGAAGGGCTGGGATGACGGAAGGCAAAGCTGGAGGAGCAGACGAGCCAGAGCAGGCAGCATCATGTAGGTCTCTCAAACATTTCTGCCTTTATCTCATTCCTCTACATAGGTTAAGCACCAAACATTTGCCTCTAGCAAATACTGTGTGTTTCAGTGAAATCTACAACCACTTCAATATCCGATGCGTTTCTTTTTTGTGATGAATTGTGGTGATAGAGTATTATCGTACATACCTTAAAGGAGCAGATTTTTACCATAAGCATTTATGCACTAAAAAAACTGCCCATAGAGACTGATCTCTGGGAGCTTGATTTTCTGCTTGTGTTATAACATAGCCCCTCCAACCAAACGTATACGATTTTGTGATTTAGCTTCAAATTAAGATCGTAAATATCTTTGCACCTCTGTTGTGTTATTTCCTCACCTTGAATTCTTACATTTTTATCTTTATTGGAATCTCTATAATCATTGGGCACATCACACGCTAGTATAAATAATCATGTTCCTATCAGCATTTACAAACTTATAGCATCTAAATTTTAGGAACTAAAATTATTTCTACAGCATTAAGTTTTCTGAATTTTCTTTTATTCGTTCAATGTGTATTTACTTTACAATTATTATGGGAAAGATTGTAGCACATTCTAGAACTCTATAAAAATAAATAAGAGGATATCCCAGGTTAAGCACAGGGCTGTAATCAGGGAGACTGCAAGCTTCATGGAACAAGCACTGTGTCTGTCTTGTTCACGTTCTATTCTCAGTACCTTGCAATATGTATGGCACATAGTAGTTCTTCAATAAACAGTTATTTATTTGTATAAACAGAAATTAAAAGAAGAGGTAGAATGGATCTATATTTTCTTTAAATCCAGGCTTGTTTCTGATTTGATTTGCTTTCCTTTGCCTTGTGTAAGCATGTATATGTTTGTGTGTGTGTGTGTGTGTATGTGTGTGTGTGTCCAATGCAACAGGTATGGTTTATTTCCCATGAGAAAGACTAAACACACACACACACACACACACGGATAATTAATTCAGGACAGTGTTCTTAATTCACACATTCCATGGTTGGAATGATTCCATGTGTAGATTTTCCAAGCCAATGCTTTCCAATCATTGCCAGCAAAATACCCTATTTTGGAACATGTGGTATAAGATTTCACAAACTGATTCATATTTCTTAGGCCTCTTGAAAATAGGTGTTTCTATTTTGGAATTACTTCTTAAGCAATGAATATTTTGACAAAAAGCGACACATTCTTTCTTTCTTCCAGCACTTTTCCTGCTTAGTTGGAAACTGGAGAATCAATTACCAGTGTGGTTATCCCACGTATATTCTTGCATGTTTTTTTCTCTGTGAAAATGTTTCCAGTCTTTCTGATTACAAATGTTACAGGATATGATGTGTGAATCAATCCTATCTGTGCAGACACAGCAGAATGAAAGGTATAATGATGTAGGAGCGAAGTGTCGATGAATAATTCATATCTGACAGTGTGCGGTATTGAGTTCTATCAGGCAACATTCCATGGCAGAGAGGTCCTCAAAGGCTTCTTAAATTCTACTGCATCAGCTCATTGTGTTTCTGCTTGGGTGGCAGAATCTATCATTTAGGATGGGTGAAATGACATTCAGTGACACTGCTTGCTAACACAGATAGAAAAATATATAGGTATTTGTCACCACCAAACATTCATTCAACAAATGTTGATTGAGTTCCTACTTGAGTTCTTGAACACCTGCAGAGTGTTCGATGTTGGAACTTAGGAAAAAAAAAAAGAGTATAACACAGCCTCTGAATCCATAAAGCTTACCACCATTGGTAGAGATATATAAAATAATTACATCTCACTATGATCCATGTTATAAAGGTCCACACGTTGGCCCAGATACTTTGGCTACACTTCAAGAAGCATTTGAGTAGGATAATCTAGCACATAATGAATGGTCCAGAAATAGGTTCTTCTTAATATTAGTGAATAGAATGATTAGGCTTATCTCTTAGCAGAGTCTCAGTGAGTTCACTGCAACATGTGGTGAGATTTTTACTAACTTGTGCCTTTATTTTTACCTAGAAAACAACTTTCTATGAAGCTTAAACACAGATCTGGAGTTTAATTTAGGCTCTTCCCCTTTCTCATATTAAGCCAGGTAGGAAATAAGTTCAAATTAGGCCTAGAAAAGAGAATCAATCAACTTCATGGTGATGGATCTCTGGAGTTTTGGAAACTGGACTTCTGAGACTAGATTACAGCAAGGGCAGCTGGTTTAAAGGTTTTGCTCTGGACTAAGACTGGTTAGGTTTGAATACTGGCTCTGCTGTGTGACCGCAGACAAGTTTTTAACATCATTAAACCCATTCCTCATCTATAAAATGGGGCTAATAATGAAAACCTGTTCCTACGTGATATAAGAATGAAAGAAATTATATAAAGTACTTTGCACTATCCCTGGCTTTTATAAACTGTCAAATAATGTCAGGGTTTCTAGGGAAGTTTTGATTTATTTATAATATTAAATTTAATTGGCAATATTTAAACTCACTTAAAGCACAGGCTCACCTCTCCCCAAATCACTTACTAAGCTTTTTAGGCATAAATGGCTTTGGGCTTGTGGGAGTCTGTTATATGGGTAACCACTAATGAACCACGCCCCATAGCAGTCGTGTCCCTGTGCAGTGAATCTGAGCAGGCTTCCTCACTGGCTTTAATCAATAGAAGGTAGCAGAGAAGACACTGTGCCAATTCCGGAGCGAAGGCTTAAGAAAACCTGGCAGCTTCTGCTTTTGCTCTTTTGAAAGCCCCAAGCCACCATGTAAGAAATCCCATTATTTTGCTGGAGACACAATACAGACAGAGAGAGATGCTGAGACTATGTTATATATAGAAAGAGACAGGCTCAGTCATCTCAGTGTCCCAGCTGATTCACGCCCCCAACTGACCCACCCACAGAACACAGCCACATAAGTAACTGCTGGCAAGACCAGCAGAAGAACCAGCCAGCTGAGCCCAGATCAAATTAGGAATAGTGGGCAAATGATATAGCACTTGTTTTAAAACATTAAGTTTGGAATGTTAATTTGAATCGCAATAAACTGAAACTGGGCCATTTTCCTTCCCTTCACTCCCTTGCCCCACTATACACATTGTTTAGATTTTTTCTCTTATGGTCCCCTTTCACTGAGGGCCAGTTGTTCAATCCATAGAAGTCCTTGTAAGCTGATCTAAAACATCACTCAAGTCATTTACAACATTTATGACACATGTCCATTAAAAGATAATAGGATTCAGAGAAACCTGAAAATGCAACCCACTTGGCTATAGTGGCTGAACATTATATCAAATACAGGTTTTATGCAAGTCTGTAAGAGCAGCTTCATGAGCATTCAATCACCTAAAACTTTTTATGCTTTTGCAACTTGCTATAACTCGTTGTTGACGCATCACGATTTGGGCATGGTAAAATATTATAATATATATTTGTATTTTCATAAAACCCCCATTGTCCACTAGTTTCTATTTCTGTTGGATTCTGATATTCTTTAAAGCTGCAAAAAATAATTTTCACCTAGCATTTGAGTCCAAAGTACAGTCTGTTTAAAATATGTGTGTTTTCAGAATTAAAATAGCAACTTTAAGCCCTAAATGTAAGAATTTCAAATGTTGAATTTTGGTACATCTCCTCAACTTGTTTCTTACTGCATTTCTTTATTAAGTCAAGCTTTTCTGATTATACTTAACCAGTTAAGTAACTCTAAAGTATAGCCAAATTTTTATTGAAGATGAATTTGAAGAATCCAAAGGTTCATCAGAAGGGGAAATTCTTCAGCCCCACAATCTAAATAAATTACTTTAACACAGCAATATGGTTTTGGGCAAAGGCTACTTAATTTTCTATTGAATGAAGGCATGAGTTCTCATTAGAATATCTCTAATTTCAAATCTGTTGGTACCATGTAGAAGACTTCAGAAATTATTACTTAGGTTTATAATACAAGAAATTGATCCTTCTATTTATACTTTTAAAATAATATCTGTTGGGATTTAAGGAGTGATAATTATTCAAATCCCTCTACAACACTGTATTAGTCAGTGTTCTCTAGAGGAACAAAATCAATAGGATACATATATATTATTATTATTTATATACTATTTTTATATATTATATATATAAAAAATTATACATGTATTTTTAAGGAATTGGCTCAGCAATTATAGTGGTTGGCAAGTCCAAAATCTGTAGGGTGGACCAGGAGGTTGATGCTACAGTTCAAGTCCAAAGGCCATCAGGCTGGAGACCCAGGGAAGGGCCAGTGTTTCAGTTCAGGTGTGAAGGCCCTCTGCTGCAGAATTACCTCTTGCTTGGGGGAGGTCAATCTTTTATGCTATTCAGGCCTTTGACTGATTGAATGAGGCCCACCCACCTTAGGAAGGGCAATCTTCTTGACTCAAAGTCCACCAATTTAAATGTTAATCTCACCCACGCATACTCTCACAGAAACATCAGTCTGATGTTTGACCACATGTCTGGGCTCCACAGCCCAGCCAAGTTGACGCATAAAATTACCGTCACACTCAACTCAAGATCTGAGCCAATTGGGAGATAATCTCAGGCATCAAATAGATGGAGATGAACAGTAGTGGTGTTTAAGTAGAGGTCATGGCTTAAACAAATGGGCAAATGAGCTTCCTACTACTCAAACCTCTCCTCATTAGTCACCAATGCACTGACCTTTACCCAGGTATCTTTCTATAAGGTAGAGAGAAGATGTGTGCAGAGTGTGAGAAGGAAGTTCAAGCCATGTGCATCGAGCATTTCTCAGTCTTACTATCTGGTGCCACTACCTTCCCTCAGATAGGAATGGTTGCGAAGGCAGGAAGGAGGCTGCAAGTTACTTGTTGAAATTATTCAGAAGGAGTAGGAATTCCTATTAAATAAGACGGTGCAAGTTTGAGCGGGGAGGGAGAGGATCATTCCCCAAAATAGCATTCCAATAGGATGTTTCAGAAAAATTCTGGTTTCAAGTCTAAACAAATGTGCCCCAGGATATGACTGCATGTGCATTACAAACTTAAAAATTACCTAAGGGATATTCTTGGAAGTAATTCAGACCACCCAAATACATTATGCAAAGTTTTTTTTCTTTTGGTCAACATTTCTTTTCTATAAGAATAATGTGAGATTTTGATCCTTCTTACTGCTTTCTTATCTTTCATGTGTTCTTTCGAAATGATTCACAGAAATTTAGCAGTCCCACTAGCAAAATAGCCCATCACAATTAAACTTTGCTACATTATCTTTTCTAACTAGAAAGCCAGTAAAATATCATTTGTCATCATTTTGCATAATATTAACATATTCATATGATAGTCAAAGATGTACTATATCATCTAAAAAATTATGCAAATGCCCAGAATATTTTTATCCCCCAAACCACAGATATCATAATCTAAGCTATGTTTTGTGTTGTGTGAAGTAAAAATGCTTTTACTTCTTAATATCACTGACTTCATAATCACCCTAGTGATATTCTCAATATCATATTTTACTATTGTTTTACAACTTAGAAATATATCTTAAAGTCTTCCTTCCCTGATTTTTAGAGACTTTGCTTTGATAATTAAAAATTTAGGAGTCTTCCAAAAGATTTGCAACTTTTTAACAAGGATCCAAGAAACACATAGCATCATTTTTTGCTTCTTTGAAGACTCTCCATTTAGGAACCGAAACTGATTTCTCAATAATCATTTAAACGATAAGACTTTCTAGCTCTAATCTGGAGTCATTTATTTCAATAATTCATTCTTCCCACAAACATATATTAAATATTCGTTCTGCTGTTGGAGATACTAATTCCCAGTTGACTTCAAAATATATCCAGTATCAAACTACCTCTCACCATCTCCACCATCACCATCCAAGCCGCCATCACCCCTCACCTGAGTGATTGCAACCTCTCTGGTCCAACGCTTCTGACCTTGCCCTCATGTGATCTATTCTCTGCAGAGAAGTCAGTGGGATCCTATTAAATAGACTGGTTTTCTCTTGCCTTCTCACAATCCTCCATAGCCTTCCCATTAAACTAAAAACTAAGACCAAATCCTTACCATGACTGTGAGGACCTTCATGATATTGCCCCTCTCTTTCTGAGTTGCTGTGCAATCACTTCTCTCCACGGTCACTTTGCTCCAGCCCACCAGCTTCCTTGCAGTTCTTTTATCGTAACCAGCATGCTCCTGCCTCATGGTCTTCGCCCACCCATGAAGCTCACCCCTTTCTGGAGTGAGTTCTCTGCGCAAGTGACAAATGACATCTGATCACAGATGCCTTTTCTGAATATTCTATCTGAAAGGCATCTCCTCACTCACTTCCCATCAACTAACCTTGTTGTTGTCCTATCACCATCAGACATTTTATATGTTTAACCCTTGGGGTTTTTTGTCTCCCCTAGTAAAATGTAATCTTCATGAGGAAAGGCTGTTTGTCTATTTGTACACTATAGTAACCCCTACATGTAAACAGTGCCTGATGTATAGAACACATTTAAAACTGTTTTGAGTGAATGAATGATAAGTAGAAGATGCCTTCGAGGCTCCATTCTACTTTGGAATAAAAACATGTAGATAAACAATTATGAAATGCTATGCCAAACCTGTTTAGAGTGTATGAGAGAATTACAAGAAGAAAAGTATTCTGCTTGGGAGAGCTGGAAAAGGCCTTGTAAAGAAAAAAGACATTTGAGTTTAAAGATGAGCAAAAGTTTATGAAGCAGGGAATGGCATACATGTTATAAGGATACCCAACACATTCAGGAAATGGTGAGTCAGACAGCATGGCTGGCATATTCAGGGCAGCCTTGCTTGGAAGAATTCCTCTTGGTCACATTCTCTAACATTTCCCTTCTTCTATTTCCTTTCTTCCACTTGTGAATCAAAAAAAAAAAAATTATCTGTACAGATAATCTGTACAGACAGATTTTGCAGTTTATCATATTCAGTTTCAACAAACATGGACCCCATATTTGTCTGGTATTATACTAGGCTATATTTATATATTATGTATATCACATGTACACATTATATTATATATATTATTTTTACTTCCACTTATTATTTTAATTTTTAAATAAATATGCTTATTGTAATAAATACATAGATGTATACAGATCAAGTTAAAAATCTCCCCTCCACTCTCTGTAATCTCACTGTGCTAAAGTAACTAATGTTAACTATATTAGTGTTTGCTCTCGTTCCTCCATAGATACGTTTCCATGGTAATACAAATTACAGACACACACATGTTTATGTATTCTACAAATATTGGATAAATATTACACCATCACTTTCACATATTTTATTTCATTTTAGCCTCACAACACCCCTGTGAATTATGTGTAGCCAACTCTACTTGACAAATGAGGAAATTAGCAGTGATGTTACAGCAACATGCCCAAAATCACACAGTAATTGGCAGAGCCAAGTTTTATGACTTCAAGTTCAATTCTCTTTTCTTATGTCATGTCGCCTTCCCATCCTGTCTTTTCCCTAGCATCATGGAACAAGTGCGTCTTCTTGACATAGTTAAGATACATGACCTTTGCATCAGGTAGGATTTGATTAGGCTAAGTGTGATTGAAAGCCCAAATAGTAGCAAGTTAATCAAGTCAGAGGCATATTTCCCTTTCATATATAAGAAGTCTGGGTACAGGATGACTTAGTGTCCCAAGGTTTGAAGAACTTAGGTTTCTTCTATCTTTATTCTCTATCATGTATAATTTAATTCTAAATGTGATCTCCTGGTCCAAAATATTTGCTGAAACTCCAGATATTCCATCCAAATACCAGCCCACAAAAAGGAGGCGATTCTCTCCTTTTGCCAGTATTTCCTGGAAGATTTGCATACCACATTTGCTTACCTCCCATTGGCCAGAACTTATGTCATCACAGCTTGTTGCAAGTGGTGGGGAATGGGGGTGACTTCTATTCTGGATAGCCATACGTCCAGTCAAAAAAGTATAGATTCTATTTCAAAAAAAGAAAATAAGAATGGATATATTAGGATCAAGTAGCATTCTCTGCCATAGTCATCAAACAGCTTTGGACTATTCTCATTAAACAGAATATTCAGGGGTCAGGAAACTATGGGCCATAGGCCAAATCTAGTCTACAGTTTTTGTACATAAAGTTTGATTGAAACACAGCCATGCCCATTTGTTTACATATTGTCATGGCTGCCTTAGCAGAGCTAACTAGCTGGCATAGAGACTGTATGGACCATAAACTCTATATTTACTATACGACCATTTACAGAAAAGGTTTTCTGGTCCCTGCTCTAGCTCAGTAGGCTCAAGTTTTAAAAATAGACTCAAATTTTTAGAATTACTCAACCCAGTTAATATAAACAAAGAGCGCCCCAGAAAAAAAGATCCGCAATACATATATTTTTTTATTTGTAAATTGTATCTATGTACAGATAGATAGGATGCTGGTGATAGAATAGGATGCTGAGTTTCCATCCAGCTCTGGACTAACTAGCTATGAGAACTGGGGCAAATTATTTATGCCCCAGTTTCCTCATTTGTAAAATGGGCAATATAACAGTATATAGACCTTATAGGTTGTTGTGAGGATTAGGTTAGCACATTCAAAGCACTTAGAAACGTGCCTGGTGTGTTTCCAATACACAGACACGTGTTGTCTGGTACCGCAAAGGAACCACGTTTTTGAACACTTTCATGGATCCCAACTGTACAGGATGTTTATCAGAGTTTCCCAGGTATATGGCCGAGTTGGTGGTTCCAACACTGTGGGTTTAGGGATGATGATTATGATTATCATCCTTCCAGTGTTCAAATCCTGGCGTGTTCACTTACTAGGTGGGTGACTTTGGGTAAGATTTTTGACCTCTCTCTGCCTTAGTTTGTCATCTGTAAAATGGAGTAAGAATCCTGATTGGCTAAGAATAAGTAAAGTAATGCATGTAATTCCCTTAAATCAGTGTTTGGCACATAATAAACATTCAATAATCTTATCTATTATTATTCTCCCCTACTCAAAAATTATAGCTTTAATTCAATTAGCATTGGAGGCAGAACTACAGCCCACAGAGTCCATAATTTTCCAACAAGTGAATGGGATATAATAACATAAGAACAATGCTCACTGCTGTCTTCCAGTGATTTTCCGGCAGCCCTCACGCCTCCCGCCACATGACATCTCATGCCCATGGTTTCTATGTCGTGTCTTTTCTTTCCATATTCCACCATCTGTTTTTGCCAGCATATCTTTTCTATTTTCCTCAGAAAAGGAGTTCTAATTAGAGTTTCTCAGAAAACTTCTCAGGCTTCCATTCCATTCTCATCATTACAAAAAATAGTACATCAAATGTTGCTGGTGGGTCAAGAAAGACAAATACTGAGAAAAAACCATTGGATTCACTATGACAGATGCCGTTGGTGGCCTTGATAAAAGCAGATAGAGTGAAAGGATGAGGGTGAAAATCTTATTGGATTGGAAGTGAGAACAGGAGGAAAAAAGTGGAAAGAGTGAGTTTAGACAACTTTTTCAAGAATTAACTGAATAATAAATGCTGTATTCCACAGTGCCTTGTACACGTGTGGCATTGATTACTGTGTAGCCAATGATCTTCTCTATATCTGGGATGATGTGTTTAAAGCCCCACATACAGCCTCTGTCAGATGGCGAGCACTCTGTGTGGCAGCTTGCAGTTGTTTTTAACTGTAAAGAAAGTTCCAGAAAAAGACAACTTTCTTTGGTCAAAATGTGTTTCAAACTCTTGTGTATCTAAATATTAAAAAAAAAAAGAAAAAAAAATCCTGACCTCTGCTTCAGACTCGTTCTAGCCTCAACGTATAAGCTACCATTTGAACCAAGACCAGCAGTTGACTATTTGATGGGGTGAAAGTGCAATGGGGGTAGGAGGGTGTTAGAAGGTGGCTTTTGTCATTGGTGTCAGAGTCTCATACATAAACTTGACCCCTTGACCTTGCTTGCTTTATGCGAAAGTTTTAATTCTTCTCTTAGCTTTTATTTCAAGTACCGTTGGCTTCCCACTTCTTGTCTCTATCCTCAAAATTACTGTCAGATTTTTTCTGGGGGAGGAGGAATGATATTGACCTTACAGACGTTAGTTTTATATCCTCCATTTAAACTTGGAGGATGTGTGGCCCATAACCCACTATCTTCCATGCTGACAACCTATACATTGTTCCAGGGTTGAATGCGATTTAATTGGAAATAACATCAACAGTGAGCTCCAAATATCATGCTATAAGATAAAAACAAAAAGAAGAAACAGAAAACTCTATCTCACACACACACACACACTCACACATGTATATACACAAACAGAAAACCACGCTGGCAGCCCTAGAATTTGTCCTTTCTGATTTTTAATTTGGCTCTGTTTTTGAAGTAAACAGGATCTACCGTAAATACTGTGAACTTTATGAAGGCACTTTTCTCCCTTGTAGCTCGAGCCACAAGTGCTTCTAAGCAGCCAGTCTTTACGCATCAACTGCAGTGTGCGAGAGCGTTAAGCTCATTCGAAATGGAAGTAGTGTTTGGTGAGGTGGGAAGAAGGGATGCATTTTAAACTAATAAATAATCATCGTCTGTGCCTACTTGGAAAATAGCTTCCTTGTTGAATAATATTTCAATATATCATACCTTGAAATGAGACTGCCATTACCGATTTAAGTGTAGCTTGCCATATAAATCCTGCAAATATGTACGTACGTGAGGCCTAAATTACTCTCTGGGGCCGCCTTTTCCTGTTTAAATTACCTTAAGGAGAAACCCATTTAGGTGATATTAGGGCCAGTTAAGGGAAGGGATAATGACCATGGCAGAGCGTGAAGCTTTTCCACTTGGTGACTGCCCCCTTATGCCAGGCTAGTGAACAAATGCTCCTGGTCATATTCCACATTCATAGGTCAGTTTCCTGAGTGACGGGTGAAGACCCAGAGTTAAGACAAGGTCAGAATCATCCTGACCATGACCCACACCACGTAAGTAGCTCTTAGACTAATCTACTGTGCCACTGTATCTGAATTTCAATCAGGAGGAACAAATCTCTCGGAATCCTTGTGTATGCCAGTGGTATTATGCTGACCTTTGAATTACAAATAGATACTGAGAAAGGAATCTCAGGAGCTGGCAATATCCATTAAATAACAATTATGAAAAGCTGTTTGCCTTTTGGAATGGCTTTTTGCATAATGAGGATATGACCAAGTTGGGAGGCTGAGGAGTGGTGGGACTCATGTTGTAGAGTTTCTAATTCTGAATTATTCATTTCTCAAATGGAGAGAAATCCTCCAAGCTGCGCTAGGGAGAGAAAGTCAGGGAGGCCCCAGCGGCCTTTCTTAAGGCCAAGGTTCATAAGAAAGGGCCGTGGGAGACCGTGCTAAGAATCTAGAAGAATTAGACTAAAAATCAGCTTCTTTTCTCCATAAGAATTTAAATCATTTTTTTAATTTAATTTTTTTTTTTTGGTGAGGAAGATTAGCCCTGAGCTAACATCTGTTGCCAATCCTCCTCTTTTTGCTCAGGAAGATTGCCTTGGGCTAACATCCGTGCCCATCTTCCTCTACTTTATATGTGGGATGCCTGTCACAGCGTGGCTTGATGAGCGGTGCGTAAGTCCATGCCCGAGATCCGAACCAGCGAACCCCAGGCCACTGAAGCAGAGCATGAGAACTTAACCACTATACCACTGGGCCAGCCCCTAATTTAAATCATTTGAATATGATTCAGTGTGGTTTGGATTGTTGTCTGAGTCACCTAAGTAAATCCAGTTTCATAAAAATTTTTGTCCTAGAAGGTTTTGATTGTTTCTCCATATTTATTATTTACTTTTGCATCTGGTCAGAAAATATTGTGTGTATTGTTTCTATGTTTTTTAAATATATTAAAAATTCTTAGGTTGAACTATATGGAATGGCTGGGATTTGGACATGTTTCACCTTTAAAGCCAATCATTTTATAGGGTTTTCCCTAATAGTTTCCGTCCTTAGAATGCAGTACATCATGTTGCCTAAGAGTCCAGTCCTTGGAATTAGACAGTCCTGAGTTGAATCTCAACTTGGTCCTTAATATAGCTAATTGTTCAAAATTTTGACTCTATTCCTCATCTGCTAAATAGGAATAATAATGCCCAACTCATAGGGATGGGGAGAGGATAAAATGAGAGAATATGTTTAATGCTCACCCAGGCACTGGGCATACAGCAAGTCCTCTAGAAATGGTTCTATATTTGTTATGCAATGTTTGCTGCAGCAACAAACAACTCGTAAATCCTAGTGACTTACAAAAGCAAATATTATTTTGTTGTTCCATTTCATGATGGCTGCAGGTCTGCTGTGATTTTGATGGGTTCTGCTTGGCTCACTTGGGCTCCATGTGACATTTTTGAATGGACAGCCATTCTCTAGGGCATGCTGCTGGCATTGTGGAGGCAGAAACTCAAGAAAGTAGCAAGAACCTGAGATGTTTCTTAATGTGTCTGTTCAGAACCAATGTATTGTCACTTCCATCTTCCTTCCGTTGATCAAAAAAGATATATGGCCAAACCCAAAGTCATCAAGATGGGAAAGTGTGCTCTTAGGAGGCATCAAATAGTTGGGAACAATTATACAATACACATACAATTATTTACTATTATTAAGTGACAACCACGGAATCACAAAATTTCAATTTCTTTTCAATATGCGTGGTAATTAGGAGTTGAGGCACTGTACTTTTAATCAATTTTAATATCTATAACTTTTTTTCTATAAATATTGGCCAGTGATAGTTGTTGGGTATTTTTAATTGTGCTCATAGCAATAATAATCATAATCGTTCAACACTACCTATGATAGAGTGACATTCTTTTTATAAATACATTCTTTTTATAGGTACTCTTCTTGTAACAGTATTTAAGAGTGGAGAAGGGAAAATTCATGGATTATGTTTCTTTAGTTAGTGGGAATTCTAGAAGAAAATAGTACTACAAGAAGAACCCTGAATCATATTAGACCACAGTGTTGGTACCACTGGGACGACTATCCCATCCCACTCCTGGTATCCTGTTCCCTTACTAGTCAAAATTTCCTTGAATAATAATACCAGCTCACATCACTGGAGCACTTATAATGTGACAGGCACTGTTATTTTAAAGGAATTTTCCCATTTATTCTAAAAGTACCTTATGAAATATCCACTATAAGTATCTCCATTTTACAGATGAGGAGGTTGATCTTGGAGAGGTTAAGTGATCTGTTCAAAGTCACACAGCTAGGAAGGGTTGAACAAGAACTGAAACCCAGGAAGTTGACTCTAGAGCCTTCATATTACCCATAATATACCATCTTCTGTGAAAATATGGAAAAACCATGACAGCCAAATGCATTGATCACTTATGGGTAAGGCATTGTTTCCATGCATTAACTCATTTAATCCTCAAAGCATACTTGTAAAATGGATGTTCTCATTATCCCTACTTTACAGGTCCAGAGAGTTAAAGTAACTAGACCAAGACTGTACAGCTGGTTAAGTAGTGGAGGCTCCCTTTAAAACAAGGCATTCTGGTGCCCGAGTTTGCACTCTTAGGCTCTATGTACTACTGCCTTTATATACAAAAAAAAAAAAAAAAAGGAAAGCTTTATTAACCTCAAAATGCCCATACTCATCCTACATCCTACAACCCAAGTATATATACATTCTATGGACTATCCAATATTTCAAATCTATGTCACATGCAAAGCATTTTAGAGATGAGTTCCTGTCCAACATATTTTCTCTCATACCTCCCAAGTTATTCCTCCTCCTGTCACCATAACAACCCACAACCCGCAATACACAGTTGGAATCGTTATCAAGAGAGGCAGAAGGGAGAAGCTTTTGATGTATCTCTTTGGGGGTCCTCTCTGACATCTTTATCTCCTCCTGGTGAACTTCGGGCATCCTATGATCTACTATACTGTCAATTAAGCTGTAAAGGGCGCAGCTGCCTCTGTGCACTCCTGGCTCGTGGGAGCCCAGTAGGATGTCTGGCATCCATATGCATGCTCTCCCAATGCTCGGCAACCCCAAATCAGAATGGGAGGAGCACCTAAGTTACATAAAAAATTATATAGAGTAAATAAGGGAAAAACAAGGAATGCATCTGCCTATCTCTCCTTTATCACAAAGGGACCACAAACCACTGCAAGCAAAGGGAGGAAATTGAATGCTACCAGATGCCCTTCTCCTTATTTAAGGAAATGAGGAAACCAGAAATCAGTAGGTTGCCCAGAGCGGAAAACAAAGAAGAGAGAAATAACACTTAGCAAATGCAATCTGGCCCTCGGAATTCTTGTCCCTCAGTCAGAGGACCAAAAGTAGCTTTTCCCCCATTTGTATTGAGCATCCTCTTTCACATAATTATACGGGACTAAAGAATTTTCTCCATGACAAAGGATATGTGTTAACCATTTCTTTTTCTATTGGTAGGTCTGTTTATCAAAGAAGCACATCGTAAGCACCAGGTGGAAACATGTCAACATCATTTCCTGAGGCATCACCCATTTAGCTATCAGGTCTTAGGGTCTAACCTGTGTCCTCAATGCTATGTGATGGATAGGCAAGCCACATCACTTCTCCAGGTCTCAATTTATTCGTCTGGAATCTGGATTGATCATGAATCTGGTTTGCATTACAGTATTATGTGAGGAGATCAAATCAAATGATATAAGGAAAACCTATACATAAATAATGAGCCTTGTGCTCCAGGAAGGAATTATTACCTTCCAAGAGATGGGATATATTAGTATGCAGGCTACGTTGAATGTGCCATTCTTTAGGCACAGCTGCTTAAGATCCATTCCATATTTGTTTAATGTCACACATCTCCTTATCCCAATGTCCAAAATACCTAGCAATAGACTATATTATTAATTAACATAATGTAATCATAATATAATTAATACTAAGCACAAAAATTTTGCAGATGATACTCTGTTCCTCAATAAAACACACAAGGGTATTGTCACCCTCTGGAATAATGACTGGATTTTCTCAGAGACTTCTCAATCTCTGTATTTTCTTGTGCTCCTCAGCTGAGAGAACCACCTATTTGGGCAGTAATTAAACTTACACTCTGATGGTGCAAAGATATGGCCAAACCAACACATTAGTTTGAGTAAAGTGCAAAATGCCCTACTTATGGCAAGAACTAATTCTTGTGGTCTCTACTTCAAATTGTTTAGTAGCAACTCAGTCCAAATCATTCTTTGATCTATATCTATCATGCTTCAGATATGTGATATCAGCAATTCCATGACGCCTATTGTCACCAAATCTTGGCAACATGTCTTTCAATAATGTAAACTTTTACATGCTTGTGCCAGGCACATGAGAAGAGAAAATACTGCATACATCTGAAAGAGCTTCCTGGAGAAACTACAGACCAAGCTGTCCCAGATGACCACAGTAAAATATTCACTTTTCTGACACAAAAGCACAGAAAATGCTGGGACATCTCCTCTACCCAGAATATCTTATCTCCCTATGTATAATTTTTTTCTCTTAGAATTTTAAAAACCCTATCCATTATGTCCATGTACTTAATCATAAAGAATGAAATGTTTAAAGGAGATGTCAAATACATCAACCAAAATACGCTGCAGATTTCTTGCCTTTGGAAATTTTGCACAGTGATTTGGGCAGACGCTTCAATGAGACACAGGGGAACTGACTGACAGCAGCCTTTCCAAGCTGACCTGGCCTGGCTGGCATGTTTCAGAGTCAGCATACTCACTCATCTGTGGATTTCCTAGTGGTCTTGCAAATGAGCTAGTGCAGGATGCTAGATGTTGGTTATTTTATTTGTGAGAATCCAAAGGTAATTAAAGTGTTCACAGAGGAAGAAAATACAAGTTTGTCACCCTCATCTAATCACAATTGCATTCACACCATGGGGCCTTTAAGACAAATGTTGGAACACGCTGTTGTCACTACTGGAAGCAAATCATTACCAGTGAAATTTAAAAAATGAAGTTTGAGATCAAGGTTAGTTTTTTTTTTTTAAATAAATTTCAAAGGATTCAAGGATATTCTTCTATCGCTATCACTTTTATTCGTTTATGTTCTGCTTTGCTTTCTTGGATGAGAGGGAGAGAGACAGAGTTAGAGGCATTTGGCTGGAAATTTGATAAGCATCATTTTAGCTTTCCTAGTGCAGCACCATGCCTCTCTTTCCCTTATTCATTCATTGATATGCTGGATAAATGAAGAATCATACTATGTGCCAGGTGCTATTCCAGAAGCTGGGGTTATAGCAGCAAATAAGACAGGCAAAGTCCCATAGAGCTTATTTTCTGTTGGAAGAGGTAGAAAATAAAAAAGGAATTAAAATTATATATACTGTAATTTCACATGGAAGTAACTGACATGCAGAAAATAAATCAGTAAAGTATCAGTAAAACAAGTAAAGAACGACTTGAGGTTGATGAGCCATTTTAAATGGGACAGTTTGGGAAGGCATCTCTGGGGAGGTGACATTTCAACAGAGATCTTATCTTCGAAGAACAAGCCATCTGAGGCTGTGGGAAAAGAGGTTTCCAGGTAGGGGGGATGCAAACAGAGAAGCCGGGAGGTGGGAGCGTGCTTGAGCTCTGGGAAACCTCACTGAACATTCTCAAAATGGAAAGGAGGATCTGGTAGATGGAAAGAAACATTTTCTTTGGCCTCATTTCCTATTTGCTGGCTGTACTTGAAATCTACAGTTCAAGTAAAGAGAATAAAGCAATTCACCAACTAGCACTATATTTGTAGACCCATAATTGCACAATATAATGACAATGTGCTCTCTAAAAGTAAACAGACATGGTATAAATATCAATATGCTCATTAACCTGTTATTATGGACAGAGTATGCACATGAGTGAAAATATGATTTAAACTTTGGTTTTCTGACCTTATCTAATGCCTTGAGAGCTAAGGATAATTCAACGAATTTCACATTACTCTCCTCTTGTCCAACTTCTCCTCCTGGAAACTAAGGCTTGATTTAGTTTCCAAAGAATCTAATTTCACCAAGATTGCTCTGGAATGCCTCTAATGATGCCCTTCACTTACTTCCACTCTGTGCCAGCAGCAGCGTGCACCACCAAATTATTGTGAAGCTGGATGAAATAGAGTCATTCATCGGAGCTAAGTAAAAATAAACAATTGAAATTGCCTGTCAGTCTCAGGGGGGAAATGAAGGGTCGGGTAAAGATATCTTCCCTTTTAATAAGGAATTTTATTACTTTGAGGGCGTGTTGTGTTCCCATTCCCAGAGAAAGCCAGCTGCCATATCACCTTTATGGTTGTCTGAGCCTTTAACTCCAGCAATGCAGGCTGTCCTCACGCACAGGAATAATTATGGATACTTGCTGCAAGCTGGTGGGGCGGTGGGGCTGGCACCAAGCATCATGGAAGAATTTTGAGTCATCTATTGCTACTTTTTTATCTTTTTCACTTGCTCTGTAAGCTCTCCTGCTATTACATTGATACTGTATTAAATTCCCAAGATTACTAACTTCCTGTGTTTCTCTGTCTTGGATTGAATAAATGGAAGAGGAATGCATGAATTAAAAAGGAGTAAGTTGCTTATGTTCCCCAAGACTGACATGTCTTTCAAAGCAAGATCAACTGACTTTAAAGACGGAAAATGGGAACTATATTTGCTAATTATATCTGATTACACTGTCCTACATGTAATGACATCGTTGTCTTTAAATATTAGATGAAATTACAAATGCTTTCATCACGTTTCTTTCCACTTTCCATGATGCTTTTATAAAGTACACTGAAAGGGAAATACATAATGAGAAAAAATACATTTGATAAATTAAGATGATTAATAAAAATTGGGGTTGAAGAAAAAGATGGTCTGAGAGGGAGAAGAAAGCTAATTATTTAAATAGGAACACAACTGAGAATGCAATCTTTAGCCTATCCTTTGAGATCTAAAGGGTACATCAGCCTCCCTGAACTTGAAGGATCCTTGGTTTTCTCTGTGTATTTCAAATATATTGCTTTCCCATGTTTTTGTTCTAACTTACCCAACACATTGCAGGGGCAGGAGAGCAGGAGGTTGAGGAAAATTACAAACTGAAGTTTGAACAACAGGGGGCATTGGAGGGGCTGGTTAACTCTAAAGCTGAAAATCAGAAAGACACATTTTCAAAACGCGCCATGGATAAGCAGTGTGTATTACAAGCACACAATTCCCTTTAGTGCTTCTGGAAGGGGCCAAAGCATGAAGTGAGCTTCAAAAAGAAATTGGCTTTGCTTTATGTGACTCCTATTCATCTGCTGATATAAAAACAACCCATCTTCTGTAACAGGTCCTTTCTTTGAATGTCCTGGTAATTACTCTAATACAAATAGCATATGAGATTGGTGGTAGAATAATCTCCCACAAAGGCTGTCCCACAGTGACAAGTTCCATTCTTGATGCTGCCAGTCAGTGTGTATTCAGAAACTGTATATTACGTTTGTGAGCCAGAGGCTTGCCCACTCACTTTTCAGCTCTTGCCAGCTTTTGATTCATTTCTAGCTATTCAGTGTGAGAGCTGATCATTGGAACTCACCAATGAGTTCTGCTCTTGTGTCTGAGAGCCAAAACCTCAAGGGTTGGAGAGTGGAATTAATCCATCTCTGGCTTTCTTCAGGGCCTCACAAGTTCTCGCCAGTCACTTCAGCTCTGACTTGAAAACAAAACGTCCCTCCTTTATTCTGGAAATTTCTGTGACAATGAGAGTCTATGCTCTTCTGCCTTCCCTTTTTTATCTATCATTCCCAGTAGGGCAACATCAAATCCAGTGGGGAAGAGGCCAATTCTGAGTGCTCAGTGACCCCTTCCTTTCCTCATCCTAAGACTTTAACATATTCCCTTTGTAAAGTCACCCCGCACCTCACCAAGCCCCTCAATGAGGAGACCTCAGGTGTGCCCAGTGCTTATCACCATGGAAACTGGCTGAGCCTTCAGACAGAGGAACACCACTTCACAGACAAGGCCATCAGGGATCCATAACAACCTGGATACTCACCATTGTGCTAATGCTCCAGATTCATCTTGAGAAATTCATAAAAATGTCTGTTAGTGCTCTCGCCTATTCCAAATCCATGAGAGAAAAATAGTGGATGGATCTGGTCCAAGGAAGCATCCGAAGATCCTGTGTAATAATGAACTACTTGCTATGTTGTGTAGAAATATGTATTGACAAAATGGTTCTTGATTCTCTGCTTTATTGCTACGTTTAGTTGTAATTATAGATTTTGAAATCTTTTTTTTTTTTTTTGTGAGGAAGATCAGCCCTGAGCTAACATCCATGCTAATCCTCCTCTTTTTGCTGAGGAAGACGGGCTCTGAGCTAACATCTGTTGCCAATCCTCCTCCTTTTTTTTTCCCCTTTTCTCCCCAAAGCCCCAGTAGATAGTTGTATGTCATAGCTGCACATCCCTCTAGTTGCTGTATGTGGGATGCGGCCTCAGCATGGCGGGAGAAGCGGTGCGTCGGTGCGCGCCCGGGATCCGAACCCCGGGCCACCAGTAGCGGAGTGCGCGCACTTAACCGCTAAGCCACAGGGCCGGCCCTGAAATCTATTTTTAAAAAGACAATTTTATGGTGTTGGGAAAACTGGACAGCCACATGCAAAAGAATGAAAGTGGACCATGTGCTATCACCATTCACAAAAATTAACTCAAAATGGATCAAAGACCTGAAGGTGAGACCTGAAACTATAAAACTCACAGAAGAAAATATAGGCAACACACTATTTGACATTGGTTTTAAAGGAATCTTTTCGGATGACATGCCTACCCAGACTAGGGAAACTAAAGAAAAAATAAACAAGTGGGACTTTATCAGATTAAAGAGCTTTTATAAGACAAATGAAACCAGAATCAAGATGAACAGACAACCAACCAGCTGGGAGAGAATATTTGCAAAACATACATCTGACAAGGGGTTGATCTCCATAATATATAAAGAACTCACACAATTGAACAACAAAAAAAACAAACAACCCGATCAAAAAATGGGCAGAGGAAATGAACAGACACTTCTCCAAGGAAGATATACAGATGGCCAATAGGCACACGAAAAGATGCTCAACATCACTAATCATCAGGGAAATGCAAATCAAAACAACACTAAGATACCACCTCATGCCCGTTAGAATGGCTATAATCACCAAGACAAAAAACAACAAATGTTGGAGAGGATGTGGAGAAACAGGAATCCTCATACACAGCTGGTGGGAATGCAAATTGGTGCAGCCTCTATGGAAAACGGTATGGAGATTCCTCAAAGAATTAAAAATAGAGATGCCCTATGACCCAGCCATCCCACTACTGGGAATCTATCCAACGCACCTGAAATCAACAATCCAAAGAGGCTTATGCACCCCTATGTTCATTGCAGCATTATTCACCATAGCCAAGAAGTGGAAGCAACCTAAGTGTCCCTCGACTGACGATTGGATTAAGAAAATGTGGTATATATATACAATGGAATACTACTCAGCCATAAAAAAAGACAAAATCGTCCCATTTGCAACAACATGGATGGGCCTGGAGCGTATTATGTTAAGTGAAATTAGGCAGAAAGAGAAAGACAAACACTGTATGATCTCACTCATATGTGGAATATAAACCAACACACGGACAGAGAAAACTGGACTGTGGTTACCCGGGCAGTGGGGGTGGGGGGGTGGGCACAAGGGGTGAAGGGAGTCATATATGGGGTGATGGACAAACAAAAATGTACAACCCAAAATTTCACAATGTTAGAAACCATTAAAACATCAATAAAAAAAAAAAAGACAATTTTAAAATGGAACAACTCCTCTTGAAAGTCAATCTATATTGCCTCTACTTTTATTCTTTAGATTTTGATCATAATTACAGGTACTAACTATATTGGTTAAGGTTATAGTAGCTGTTGTAACAGACAAACCCCAAAATGTTTAATGGCCAAATATAGTCTTTTCTTTCCTAGCTCCCAGGTTCAAAGCAGGGGATCCTAATTGATATCTACCTCTCCTCCAAATAGTGATTTCAAGATCCAAATACCTTCCACTGTGGGTCTTCCAACATTGCCATGCTTGTCCGCATCAGGCTGGTGGATCACAAGTAGAAAGATTTTAATAGCCAGGGATGGAGTGGTGTATGTCACTTTGGAACACACTGCATTTTTCTAGAACTCGATCATATGGTCACACCTAACTAGAAAGAAGCAGGGAAATGTGGCTTACCTCTCTGCCTTGAGAGAAAAGGAAATGAGATTGCTGAACAGCTAGCCAGCATCTCACATCAACTCTATTAATAATGAGTATAATTCCACTTTTACATATATTATGTATTTTTCCTCATTTCCTTAAACAAAATTACAATCTCTATCAACCTTTTGAGCGCAAAGGTCTCTATGAGACTAAATTTTATGGGTAGAAAGGTGAGAATAGCTAATTCATGAATTCAGTTGTGAAGGGAGGGAGGGAGGAAGGAAGGAATTAATTTCTGTCTACTTTCCTCATAAAGTGCTCAAATTTCAAGCTTAAAACAAAACTGAGTCTAAGAAAATGTCACCATAGACAGGTCCTCTACCTTATAAGAACACCACCAAGATCAACTCTGCAGGCCACTGGGCTAGCTATGTGAAGGAAGGAACCATTATTATCTGAGCAAGACAGACATACCTGCAACTTGAACCCACTGACACATCTGCAAGAGAAAGAGTGTAGCATTTAAGCCCAGGGATCCCTCTGGGATGGCCATCCTCTCTTGTCTTCCCAGTCCCATCACAGGCAAAGGGACAGCTACTTAGAAGGCTATGAGAATCCGATCAAAGTTGTGCTGCCACTGGAAATTGTACACGTGGTTGCATATCTCTTTCTCACACCCACAGCTGCTACAAGGAAGTGACGTTCTGTTGGCAGGCTCTCGGGATACTTCACACATCACTGGATCTCCATAAATACAGTTAATTACAAGATAATGAGCAAGAGCTTTTAAAAGAAGCTTCAGTTCATCTCTTGAAGAACTGTTGAGACAGGTGTAAGAGACCAGGCCAACTGTGGACATGCTGTTCTGCTGTGTTCAAACTCTGTTGAAATGTCCTCGACAGCAGGAAGGCTGGGAAGACTGTGATGTTTTTATCTTAATCAAGTAGCATGGAAAGAGATGAAGGAACCGCTCAATGAGAAAAGGCAAGGACTGCCTATGGTATGGTCTGGGATATCAAAATACATATTTTCATTGGTCACGACCAACAGTAACAGTGAATATTTTTTTTAAAATCTTTAAAAACAGTTGCACTATGGATAGACATAATTATAAATGTTTGTTGTTAACTTTTGTTCCACTGAACAAATATCAGGCTAAGCCCCATATGGGCAGAGAGTATGTGTGTTTTGTTTATTGTTACACGTCCCCAATGCCTAAAATAGTACCCAGCCCAAGGTAGGTACTCACATATGAATTAATGCTGGACTCCTATAATGACTTAATGAAGGACTATGAGATGGTTCCCTAAATAGTTTAAAAGACTCCTGGGCCCGGCCCCCTGGCATAGTGGTTAAGTGCGCACACTCTGCTGCTGGCGGCCCGGGTTCAGATCCTGGGCGCGCACCGATGCATCGCTCGTCAGGCCATGCTGAGGCCGCATCCCATATAAAGCAGAGGAAGATGGGCGCAGATGTTAGTCCAGGGCCAGTCTTCCTCAGCAAAAAGAGGAGGATTGGCATGGATGTTAGCTCAGGGTTGATCTTCCTCACAAACAAAAATAAAATAAAATAGTGATTTATCAACATGAATGATACCCCTTAGGATTGTTATTTGAATCATGTGGAATAGCTACATCTACAGTTAAAGGGACAGGACAGGGTCAAATGAAATTATGTTTTAAAATTATTATCAGAGGGAACAAAAATGCCATGAGCATTAACATACTAATCTGGGTATTACTGTAATATCAGAGGAATGATTCTGGATTTGTATACTTTCTATAGGGCCTTTCTATTGAGGAAAAAAAACGTTCTCAAATATAATTGGATAATTGGTTTGTTATTGGATAACTATTAGTTGGTTTTTGAATGACTGGGGCCACCCAATCATACCAAAAAGCCCTATCTAAATTAAAATATCAATGTCACTTAAAAGCCCAATTAATATTTATATTATCTTATAGACTCATTTTATTTAAAATTTACGATGCAACAGAATTATAATTTTAAGCTGTAAATATCATTCAGCCAGCCCTGGTGGTCTAGTGAATAAGATTCGGTGGTCTCACCGCCTCAGCCTGGGTTCGTTTCTGGTCAGGGAACCGCACCACCCGTCTGTCGGTTGTCATACTGTGGTGGGTGCATGTTGCTGTGACGCTGAAAGCTATGCCACCAGTATTTCAAATACCAGCAGGGCCACCCATGGTGGACAGGTTTCAGTGGAGCTTCCAGACTAAGACAGACTAGGAAGAAAGACCTGGCCACCCACTTCTAAAGAAATTGGCCGTGAAAACTCTATGAATAGCAGTGGACCATTGTCAGACATAGTGCCGGAAGGTGAGAGGAGGGCACAAGAAAACAGGGCAGGGTTCCATTCTGCTGTACAGTGTCGCTAGGAGTTGGAATTGACTCGATGGCACTAACAACTAAGTATCATTCATTGTGTATTGGGATGCCTTATGAAATAAATGCATACAGTAAATTTAAGCTTTTTTAATAGGCTTCAGAGCACAATTTTATTATTTATTTTAAATTATTATAAAGGTTTATAGCTGAGTTGTATTTTCATGTCACGCTTTCCATTATTCCATGATTTATAGCATGTTCGCTTCCTTAGATGACATGCAACTTCCAATTATAATAGCATTCCTATGGAGAAATGCTGATTTACAGTGAAGTGCTTTTACAAAATTGCCAAGTTTACATTGTAGTAAAAATCAGTGATTCCCTATGTTAGTGATCATAAATTTTATTTGCAGTCTTTGGTCTCTTGACTGTGGTTGCCTCAAGCACAATGATGAGAAGCAACACTGGCTCAACAGAAGCATTGTCATGACTGATTAGCGATGTCTGCAATGAGTGTCAGAATGGAGAGGGTTGGCACCTTATGTATTTGCCATCTCTGACCTACATTAACAAATATTCAAAAAGCAAAAACATATGTTACTGACTGCTTTACTGACCTGCATTAATGTGGCTTTATAAATTATCTCATGCTCACTCCTCACTCTGGTGGAGCTGTTTATCCACTAGAAGGACACTGCTAATTTCTTCTTAGTTCTCAAAATGTAAAAGGCAGATAAATTAAACTACATTTAGTCTACTTGAACTAGCTTTAACACCTAAAGGGGATTTACTGGCTCTCAGCACTACAAGTTCATGGGAGGTCAGACTTCAGGGTCAGTTTGATCAGTGGCTCAATGATGTCATGAAGGACCTGTTGGCTTCTGTCACTTTTCTCTGCCTTTCACAATGTCAGCTTCATGCTAGACCAGTTCCCTCACGGTGACAAAATGGCTGCAGCAGTTCCAAGCTTCGTAGCCACATGCCATACCAATTGTGATTGGGAGAGTGAAAATCTGCTCTAGCATTCTGACAAGGCTGGGATTTGCCCTTTGTGTCTCTTAGGTCCCAGAAGGACTCCAGAACTAATGGCTCTGTCTGGGGGGAATGATATGTGCTAACTAGCTTTTGCCATCCAGGCTCCATTTTTATCACTTGGAGTAGACTGAGCTCTGTGAAGTTCATGGACTACACACCCTCACAAAAATCTTGGAACTTGTGAGAGAAAAAGGGGGGAAATAGAATCTGGATAAGCACTCAAAGGTGTGTACTGCATGACTCAAGAGCTTGCCTTTGAGAGGTAAAATCAGTTAGGGGCACAAGCTCTGGAGCAAGGCTCCCTTCATCTGAACATTGCCCCCTGCTCTAACTAGAAGCATCATTTTGGCCAACTTAAACTCCCTGTACCTCAGTTCCTCAGTTTTCTAATCTGTAAAATGGGGATAATAATAGTTCATAAAACTTTTATGAGAATAAAATTATATATGTGAAAAATTTAGAATAATATCTGGTATATGGCAAATGCTATACAATTCTTAGCTATTATTATTTTTCATTGCCTTGATGTATAATTAACTTCCTTTAGATGCCTTTATTTTTGTACACACAAAATGGGATTTGCATGCTAGGATGATAGCATAGGAAAGTTCCCAAACTGCTAGCAGTTCATATTCTTAGAACTTATCAGAAACAATTGATAATGTAGAATGTGTCATATCTTTCTTTAGAGAAACACTCACAATTAAACTGAAAGTAATTTACCTTGCTATCATACAGTGTGAAACACATTAACCTCAAGATCCTGATATTATAATTTTTGTGACATTATAATTAGGTGTGGATTCTATATTCATTCCATTCAAATAATATTGATCTTACGGAGGAAAGTTTTGTGTTCTGTTTTTATTTTTTTAATCAGAGTTGAAAATGGGCCATGATCTATTGTCTAATTAAAAATACCTCCTTTAAACCCATAATTTTTTCTCATGAAGCACTTTGGTACGAGCATTTTCAGGAAAGGTATGGAAACTAGACACACTGATGGAAAGGATAAGTAGCAAATCTTTAAAATCTCCTTTTCTCAGAGGAAAATTTAGCTTAAGTTTCTCACTGGCCTTGGCTGATGTTGTACACACCTTTCCTTGATTACAAGTAAGATGTAGCTTAGGGGGAAAATGGATGTATGAAGGAGTTATTATCAAGATAAAAAGGTAGAGCCCATATTTAAAAGAAGAGCTGAGCTAGCGGGCTTTGGAGAGACTGAAACGATGGAGGTGAGGGACTCTAATGCTGTCGTAACCTTCCGTCCTTCTTCTGATCCTTTGCCTTCATGTATCAGCTTTGTTCTCGCAGACCAGCTTTATCGACATGATGCTGGACGCATGGCTAGAATCAGTTCCTTTCCCTCTCCATACATTCCATGATGGAAGAGGAAAGGATCTCTTCCTTACCAACAGCAGATAGGAAACATTCCAGAGAATGAGTCTAAAGGACCAGCCTCAATCATGTGTGTATCCTTATGGCTGGGAGTGGGATCTATTGCTCAGATAAAGGGATGGGGAAGGATGCTGAGTATAGGAAAATTACAGCCTTCATAGCTGGGAACTTGCTAGTGGGAAGATAAAAGAGATTTTTCCCTAACTGATCAATTCTCTGAGGCAGTGAGCCAATTGTGGATTTGGACAGAGCTGAACAACATCTTCACAGAGGTGGGAAGATAACTAACCCATCCTCCAGAGCTCTGCAGAGCACACATATGCCTCAATGAGGCCAGATACCTCCTGAAGAGCCTGCCTCAAGGAAGAGACACCACCAGCTTACCTCCAGCATTTCCTCGCAGAGTAGCCTGGTGTCAGAAAAATCTCTCAACTTAACACGGGGCATTCGCCTGCAGTTTGTTAATATTTTTCTGAATCCTATCCTGAAGACAGGATCCAGGAAATGGAAAGACTGTAGTTGTGAGATGTTCATTTGCTTATGAGGTGCTTATAATTGCTGATTAGTTTGGCACTTAGATGTATGCCTTAACATTTAGCTTGTGAAAGATGAATACCTTAGCCCTACAGGATGCATAACTATGGCATTTTCTGACTTGTCAAATGCCCTTTATGCATTTCATAAAGTCATTTTTAAAAATAAATAAATAAAGTTGGAGTTATGGACCAAGTCTCACCTAGAAGACCATAGAGTATGGAGCTGGAGGATGGAGTTGTGGTTTCCTTACAAGGAGGGACCCTGGATTCCTTCACTAGCCTTATCTTGCATCTGATTGCAGCATTGTCTATACAGGGGTGGTTGCCATTCATCTGGCCTAGATCGCAAACATCCACATCTCATCCAGCCCTAGAGTCCAAGTAAAACTACAACATTATGTAATGAAATTGTACCGTTTGTCTGAGGTCTTGGATAATTAATCAATAAGCAACCTTCATATCTATAGGACTTCACTGAACGCTATGAATGATGTATCCCCTCTCTTACAGAACATGCAACTTATTGTGAGTCATATAAAAATATTCAACGAAGGTTAGGGATCAAATTCTAAGTTGTACCTGAGAAAATAAGTCAGTGTGTACTTTATGTGGGCTAGATTGGTCAAGATCCATTTCTTGGAAGACACAGGGCTTGAAATGGGTCTCAGGTGATGGACAGACAAACAGGGATTCTTAAGAGTCTCTATTTCTATGATTGGTATAGACATGGGGGGTTGGAATTGCATTTCAGGCAAAGTGAATAGCCTGAATCAAACCACAAAGGTGATCTTAGAAGCCCGTGTGGAGCGTAGAGAGCATGTTGCACAGTAAATCACGTTGGAGGGTAAGTGGAGGATGATGAAAGCCAGACAAAAAGATTTTCACTTGGCACAATAGTTTGCTGAGCAGGAAAGTAATGAAAGCAATATTTTTTTGAAGAATAAGTCATTCCAGTCTGTCTCTGTGTGTGTGAAAGAGAGAGAGAGAAGGGAGAGAGGGAAGAAAGGGAGGGAGGAAAAAGGGGATGGAGGGAGTCAAGTTAATTGTCAAGAAACAAAATAGCAAATCTGGTGCTTATTGAAGGCCTATAGTAATAAAACCTTAAATTAAAGTGATGACAGAGACATAATGAATAAGGAAAGTCATAAAGATATTTTCTAAAAAGGGAACAGCAGGGTTTGATGACAATGAAATATAAGAAGAGGGGAGAGTTCTGATTCCACAGTTTTTGGATTGGGAGACAGTTGAAAATTTAGATTTTGCTGTTTATATTGGGACATCTCCTAGTTCCTTCCAAGTGTCCAGCAGTTGAGCTGTTTCTGCTCATTATTAGCATAACTGGAAAAAAGTCTCAGCTTCTGAAATTGCTCTGTTGTTCCAGAAAGAAATGCCAAAATATACGTGAGGAATCCCTCACATCTTTGAATTTCCATGTCCAGCCTCTTTATTGAGATTTACACTCTCTCACAAAGACTGATCAAGTGAGACCTCAAGGAATGCTTACCTCTAGAAAAAAAGGGACAAGTGATAGAAATTCTTCATGAAATAGAGTCTGGTAGAATCCTAGGCTATGATTATTGCTGGGTTTAATTAGTGGAACAACAACATTTGTTTCCTTTCACCAATAATTTCTGAGTTCAGAATTGTTTCTCAACAAGTGTTTGTGTCTCTGTCTATACCTGTTTGGTTATAAATATCTGTATATATGAAAATTAACGAAGAATGTCACATCCCTATATCTCCATGAAGTCTTCTTATAAAAAGCGGTTAATCTCAATCTTATTGCAAATACGGCCAGTACACATCAGTAGTCAAGCAAAATGACAATCAGAACCAGGTACCACTAAATACGAGTTTGTTCAATTTCAGACTTTAGCAAATTAGTGAAGCCTGAATTCAATTTGGGTACTTGAATCAAGCCCCTGATCAATAGCCTGACTAAAAAGAATTGACTGTGACTTTTCCACTCTTCAGACCAGGTCAGCTAAATTTAAAGAGAGATAAGTACCACTTAGAAGAGCAAGTAAAAAAATAAGTGTTTGGATTTGGGTGCAGTGTGGAGGAAACGGTACACTTAAAAGCATAAAAGAGTCACTATTCCTGGGTTTTCAAGTCCATTTCTGTCACTAATCAGCTATGTGACCTTGAATAAGGCAGTTAGTACCAGTCTGCCTGTTTCCTTGCAAAATGGGATAGTTGAAAGTGATGATCTCCCCAGTTGGATCTCTCATAGTATTCATCTTTGAGAGGGATCCTGGCCCTCCTTATGCAAACCAGTTGTTGGCATCAGAGTTGTGCTGTGGGGAAACCAAAGCAATTACAGTCCTTTGTCCTGTCGCCTCAGCATAGATGATTGTTCCTCTCTCCCCCATCCCTGCACAGACCATCCTTTCCCCAGTGCTCCAGCCATTACTTCTGGTTCCGTCTCCAAAGTCCACCAGCCTCTCTGCCCTCTTTTATCTGTCTATAGTGTCTTATGTATTTTTTGTTCACTAGTTTTTTGATAGCCTTTTGTCTCACAATATACTACAAGATCTTTGTGGTATAGACCATGTCTTATATTTTCTTGTGTTCTCCACACTGTCTGATGTAGTGTTGGGCATTCAGCAGGTGTTCGGCAAAATCCGGGTGGGCAGGTTGGTTTGTTTATTAACAGATACCTTAATTTCACTCAAGAACTTTTGGTCTAATGAGCCAACAGAAATTCCAACAAGAATTCATCCAATACAATACATGAACAGTTAATAACTGGGAAATGGTAAGAACATATTCCCATTTTAAGTCCCAAGACCTTAGTACATACGCTTGAGACAGCCCATTCTGTCATATATGAGAATACAATAGCACTGATTTGTAATGTTTGCATGATAAGGGTGGGTTCTTTTTAAAATCTTTTAAGTTGGAGCGGGGAAAATGGGTGGGTGGATGAGTGTGTATGCATGAGCATACACATCGGAGAAAGGTTGTTTTCCTTTCTATTGGTAAAATCATTTTCTGTTGTTCTCAGTGATAAAGTCTGACACACAAGAAAGGAAACAACGGCTAGTATTGAATTACCGCATGTCCAGAGGGAACAGCAAAAGAGCCAGTGCCTTTGGCTATGTAGGCTTGAAGAAAACCAGATGGTGTATTTCATTTTTGTGACCCAGATAACTTGTAAGGGATTTGCTTTCACGTACCCACATAAAAAGGGATTGTCTAAATTCTCATGCCATGGCATAAAAGAGTGACGCCCTCTTCTAGCTGGCAGGGACCTATGAGACTGTCTAGTATGACCACCTCTTCTGCAGAAGAAGTTCTGAAAGCCCTCTTATGATTAAATGAATTGTATCATTTTCTGCTTAACAAAATTCTTTCACAGTTTATTGTAGAGCAACTAATTGTTTAACTTTAAAATGACCTGTTTATTAATCTCATAAAAGGGATTTCTATCCAAATATAAATATCAACTATGTTTAAAAAAAATGGGAACCTTGAATCTGGAGCTGTGGAATCACATGTATCTGGGTTCAGATCCCAATGAGGCCGCTTCAAGCTGTATGACCCTGGACAAGCCACCTAATGTCTTTAAACATTTGTTCACTTTACCCGTTAAGTGAGATACTCTAGTCTCTACCTTAAATGAGATATTACATGGACAGCACAAAATAATGCCATCCATTTGGTCAGTGTTCCTTATAAATTCAGTAGCTTAAGACAATTGCAGTTTATTTTCACATTTTACTGATTATAAAATTATACAAGACCGATTCTTAAATCTAATAGTTTGATAGCATATTCCTGTCCAAGACAAGACAGGCAAAAATGTGAACATTCTATGTAATATAACTGATGTAGAAAAAGGGTTGATAACTTTTATTGTAGGTGATGAGGTTTACTCTAGAATTGCTGGTTTTCTTAGAATACGGCAATTCCAGGCAACGTTATAACGCTCAGGTATTCTCTAAGATAGTGTTCTCTGGAGAGTAATAATTTGTTGATTGTCATAAAAGGACATATGGAATTGACTGATCCATCTCAGCTCCTCTCCAACCCACATTCTCACTTCCACCAAACAGAGCATCTAACGCAACCAACCCATCAAATAAAGCAAACCAGTCATATGATGGCTTCAGATTAGATGATGACATTTTTAGCCAAGGAATGTTTAAAACAAATGAATAAACATAGTCTCTAGAACTTGTGAGAAGGTTAATGTCATCCAAACACCAAAGAGGCTTTGGAAATCCTGGGTTGTATTGGGGATTTGGGATTGAGAGGAAAGTGGACGTTAGAAAGTGTTTCTGTGAATTGTTCATTGAAGTACCTCTAAAGTTCCTCCAGAAATGCAAGCAATGGATGAATGAATTTCAAAATTTATTGTTGTTATTGTCCTGCTTTTCTTTCTTCAATTTAATGTGCTACAACACTCAGACTGGGCCACTTGGAGTTCTCATATTTATGTAAGTTACAGAATTTTAGGGAAGAAACAGCCAAACATCTAAATCACCTTATGGGTCTAAGCTCTACAGCTGTAAGAAAAAGAACTAGCATATTTAAAGTTACACTAAACTATTCAGTGCCACTTACAATGAAGAAATGAAAGATAACTTTGGTACACTCAATAGAGTTAAAGTTGATCAATGCTATTATTAGTTTTTTCTATGCTCTCACTAGGAACACCTAAATTGATAATCTAGTTAAGTCCTTTCTTTCTGTTCTTCTAAGAAGTTTCAGCAATAGTATCCTTGGATGGTCTAAGGGAAGACCTAATAAAGCTTATTATCAGGTTGGATCAATGCAAGACAAAAAGCCAGGTATGTTATAAAAGACTGTAGATAGAAAGGATATTTAATAAATGCAGGCAATTTCTTACAGTCTGTATTTAGGACTCATCATGGCGAATAGATGCCATCTACCTTATACAATTTATTTCAAAGTACTTTGGGGACTCATGAGTACAAAAACAAAAGACAGTGACATTTTAGTCATTGGGACTAGAAAGCAACATAAAGAAAAACATGGATTTCATAAAGATTTCAGGAGGCTATATCTACACAGAGGAGACAATATTTAAGGCATGGTTGGTCATTGAAAGAGAAAACCTCATCCAGTGAGAGAAAACCTTGTACTTTTTCGCTAAAAGGGATCTAGTCAAGGCATTGTTAAAGAAAAAGAGAACAAGTTCAGGCAGAGTGTTGCCTCTTGTTTAGAATTCCACAGCTTTTAAACGGAACTGTCCTTTTCAAACTGATCAAAAATCAGTGATTAATTTAGCCTACTAGCCTTGCAAATTCAACCACCTACTTTATTATATTGACTAATGTAACTAATTGAACAGCTGTCATTGATTAACTAAAAAGAGTTCTCAGACTACATAAAGGAATTACTTTGCTCAGGCAGAAATTTATCAATCAGTGAAAAATGACGGTGTGCATATATAACACACAGCTTCCTTGTGTACAGGGCTTCAATGTCACTCCATCGCTACAGTCCAGGAACAGATTTGTAATAGAATCAATGAGAGACAGAAGCCAAATATCACTGCTCGTGGCAGTCTGTCAAATCAGAAATTCATTTATGTGTGTGACAAGTCTTCCATCTCAGAACTCTTGGTGAGAAAGGCTTGATTGGCAGAATCACTCTATGGTCACTGACACCTTCTGTGTTGCTTCCTTGGATCCTCTTCCCTTGAACAAAGACACAAAGTCTACTAGAAACATTTTTCACACAAGCTTGAAAAAATGATTGCTGCCTTTCCTCACACTGCACAAAGGGTCAGTATATTTCGGGGATCCATTCCATCTTCTTTCTTCATAGGTAAGAATACTGTCTTGCTGGCAGGCTGATAGTAGGCACCTGACTTCCTGATGATAGGAAAATTTCACCTTCTACCCTGGCTATTCGAAATGTTTACTTCTGTGTTAGTATATTAGAAACTAGTTAAATTCTGTTTTAGTACTGGTTAATATGTAGTTTTGTTAACTATATGTACTAAAACATACCAAAAAAGAAAAACAAACAGATAAGCCACACTCATTATGGTAGAAATCAAATCAGTTGCTGAATGCCTGAAATCATAAAATAGCTTAATATTTCATATGATATATAATAAATATATATTATCTTATATAATATATAATATTTTAATCCTCTCAAAGATGAAAATTAATGATTTAAAATATTAGAATAAAGTTGACCTGCATCTATTATTATTAAATTGATTGGAGCGACTGAGTCTTTCTCCAAATTTTACTTAGTTCTCCATCTATTAAACAGACATTAATTGGGACCTAAAACAACCCAAGAACCACACTAGGCCTCAGGAATATAATGAAGACTAGGAAGTCGTGATCACCCTCAGAGTTAAATTCATCTAGACTATTTAGCCCACAGATACTTATTTCCAAATTTTTGAAATTTGTAGATGTGTGAGTATACATTTGTATAAAATTCCTTATTAAATAGGACTACAGTTACAAACTGCACACAAAGTTTAGAATGTTAAAAACTAAGCACTATCCTTTATTTCAAGACCCGTATCTAAGAATTGGAAACATACATGTAGGAACAAATTACATCCATCTTGAGGGTGACTCAACATATAAATTTGGCTATTTCTAATCAGCATGCAATACATAGGCTAATTGAAAGAAGAATGATTTTGGAGATCCTAGACAGAATTAGTAGCTTATTCTTCAAATATGAAGTAATTTAGGCAAATATTTAGAGGCAAGAGAAGGAAGAAACTGATACCCTGGCCATCAGAAGGAAAGATTCATGATACACAAAGAATTTTGCTAGTAGATAAAAGAGGAAATAAAGTAAATAGTTGGAAAATTTAAAAGGTAATAAAGTTCATATCTGCCCACAGAGTCATCAAAAGTTATTATTGTGTAGAAAGTGGCAAAGTAGCATGGCTGTAGAGAGTTGGAGAAATTTCCTAGTTGTAGTTTTGAAAACTTTGTTAAAATTATTCACATCTGGGAAACTATTATAAAATAGGTTTATATTAATTTGAGTTTGAGGTAATATGACAAGAGAATAATAAGATTGGTCCGATGTGTGGAGAAGATGAGAAAATTTGGAAAATGCTTCAAAGGTTACAAAGAGACTTGATACCTGGAGGCCTGGGCCAATAGTGACATTAGCTGCAATATTAGGGAAGTGGACATTGAGGATGACTCAGTGGGGAAGTAGTTTCATGTCGATGTGAGTTGATAAGAGAACAGGGAAAAACAGAAATCTTAGGCAATCGCCCAGGTTCAAGGAGCAAAGCATCAAGAAAGTCAAAAGCTTTTTAAGTGACAGGCTGACATTACCTCCTATTTGCCAGGACAGCCCTGATTTATGTCTGTTTTACCAGCACTCAAAACACTCTGGTTTGGATGATAAATTAATCACATGGTCACCTTTGCAAAACAGTGAAAGCAGAGGAAGCTTTCTTTCACTAGTTTTCTCTGGACAGAATACTGAATGGAATTATTATCGATAACCAAGTTAATTAGTTACACTAGACACATTTCTTTTTTTTCAAGCTGTTTACTCGCCATGAAAGACATTATATAATAACCCAAAAGCCCGGTAAATCCACCACATTTTCTTGTCTCTGGAAGAATAGCAACATCAAAAAGGATCAGTTCCTAATGCATAATACATATTATCCGACTGCCCAGGAAGCAGGTCCCTCACCTTGGTTAATCATTGATCCACAAAGAACCACGTACATTTTGGTGCCACTTATTTTTGACAGTGATGATGATATTTCAGAACTTGGCAATTATGGAACAATAATAATTGTGACTGAACCCAAAATGACTGCCTCAGATAGTATTTCAAGTTTGTAAAAACATTTGCTGGCTTTAAAAAATTAGAAAATGATTCTCTAACATAGTAATGTCTATAGATCTGAATTTTAATGTGACAGGCTATTGAGTCAGGTTTTTTAAATTGATCTTTAAAAATATACCAGCATTGTCTCATTAATTTAATAATTATGATTTTTATGCACTAAATTCTGATAGGGATTTACAGGCTGTTTTTAAATAAATCATTTTCATAGATAACATTTCATTTGAGTCTTATAAAATCTCTGAAATGTTAAATAAAAGGAGGTATAATTATAGCTATTTTACCAAACACAAGCATAATGCTTATAAAGATTAAATGATTAATCAGGGTCACTTTGGAAGTAAAAATAAAATTAGTTGTTGTTTTTCCACTATAAAACACTGCCTTTCTATTCTCGTTAGGTCATTTTTTAATGTGTTGTACATAAACTTGCATTCTAATAATTGTCATAATTTGGACAGAGCCATTGCTAAAATAAACCTTTATGTACTCTTATGAGGACAAAGTTTGTGAAGAAGATTAACAAAGTGTGTGGAACATTTTGATCTCTTAAAAGCACACCGATTTAACAGAAAAACATTTACTTGTGGATACATATATTGTGAAAGCAAGTCAGCTCAGGGCAGCTACAGGCAAAATTTCCTAAACCTCCATTTGCTGTCCTCGTTTGAAAGCAGTATTTTATTCACAAACATTTATAACATTAGTTTTTAATTCAGCTAATACACTGGTGTTCCCTTAGCCCTTTCTAGTTCGTCTGAATTATTTATCCACCTGATGAATGACTAAATTATTAGGATATTTCCCTTACAGTAGGAAAAGGCTGCTTTTTTCCCTCAATTTGTCTTCATCTGCCATCTTCTTTATTTAATAGAGAGGGGAAAAAAACAAACAAGGAGGAAGAAGGAGGAAGAGGACCAGGAGGGAAATTAGAAGAATTAAGGAGAAGAGAGCGATCCCCACTGAAGATACACAAGACCAGAATCTAGATCAGGGCTGTCATGCAGGTCTTCTGGTTGTGCGTTGTAGAGCTCCAGGAGTCACCGTTCGTATAGACTATACTGTGAGTGGTTGCCCCCTAGGGTTTTCCAAGGCTGTGGCTCTAAATAGTAATATAAATGTAATTCACATTACACACACACATAAATGTGTTTATCAGGGACATCCACAAGCAATAGCCTTGTGTTCATGTCATCTGGTTAAATCCCATTGATCACCTATGTTGCATTGCATGCCAGGTCCAAGTACAATAATATGGTTTGTGTGTATATAAATAAGAAATACCCTCTACCCTGCTTCTGTGTGTTGTTTTTCTGGGCCATTTACATGGACCTTTCATTTACAACACGAGTGTGAGGAAGAGAATCAGATGTGCTAACGTGCAAGAGAGGTGCATTATTTGATACAGAATAGGAAGAAATGGTGACATTAAATAGATTTGATTGCATTAAGTGCCACTGAGATAAAAGCAGAAATTATTCCACCCATATCCAAAGGAAACATTAAAAATAAAAAAGTACATGTTCTTTCCCCAGTAAAACAATTATGCTTTATGTTACAAATTTAAATTTAGTAAGTGCTGCTAATGAGGTTGTTTACATTTTTATTGTCACTTTCATACCAAGACACATCATGAATAGGAATTGGTATGCTTTGCAATGCAATACAACCTTAGCAGTGAGTCTCATGATGCCTTTGGAAGTCCACGTGTCATGTTATACTGAGCAAAGTGAAGGGAACGTGTCAGAGCAGCCATATTTAATTAACCATAATGGACGTTTTGGTTATAGTTAAATCATAATCATCACCATCAGCTGCTCAAATTGTATCCATTCAGCATACATTTGTGGAGTGCTTACTGCGTACTTAGGACAAAACTTGCTTTAAGGATTTCAAATGTTGAGAGGGCTGTGCCTTTTAGGAAATTACTTCATAATGACGGGGCATGACAAACCAGTGCTCTTTAAAGGTAAATGGACCATCAGGAAGTCATTTTCATTTTCTCACCTCACCCACAAGAAATTTGAAATAATGGTGGTCATGAGCACTTATCTAATATCAACTTCATAATTCCACCATGTTTCATATAATCATGGCAACTATAGGGATCCTTTTCTTCTCTTATAGATGGAACAAAGGGAAAATGCCTCTTATTCAAAGGTTGTGTCTACTCAATCTTATATAGATATAGATCTAAATAACAATTGGTTTCCAATTTACGAATGGGTCAAATTCTAAAATTTATATGTAAATTATTTTATTAAAACCTAAAACCTGAAACTATTTTTTCCTATGTTATAAATAGCAGCTCCAACTTGGGAGGATTATGTTCTTAAATCAGAGTATAAAGTGAACATTTTATATAGTCAATTGAAAATAATATCAATCACCCAAGTTCCAAATATATGGTTTTGCAATGTATAATCCAGTCCATTAATATATGTATAAATATGATATTTATAGTATTAGGAATATATAGTTCCATGGAGAGAGCTCATATTCAGAAATTAAGAGTTTTTATTTGAAACAGTTCAACAAATATATTAAAATTTCAACTTGTCACTTCTTCCTGTTTATACTCATCTTCATCCTTTCCTGGGTAGTGTTTTATCAGGCCTCCAACTCTTCATTAGTCAATATTTTTCTACGCTTCAACTGCTTTTACTAGATCATTACAAAGCCACCATTAATCAATTACCCATCCACCTAAAGAATACATTTCTCTTCTTTGCCAAGGCTGAGAATCCATTAAAATCCTTGAGGCTTTCGTTTTCATAAATTTCAGCATCGTGTGTTGACTCTTTCAAGCTCATTGAATTACCTGAACCATACTATTTAAATTGTTCCCTCTCTCCATACCTCTCTCTCTCTCTCCATACCTCCTCTCTCTCTCCATCATGTGTGTATAGCTGAATCTGATGGGTCTCTGCTGAAACTCAATAGGAGTTATAGACTGTATCACAGTAACTGCTCCATTTGTGTACAGCAGTATTCTTTTTCCAGTCTTAGGTGCCAAGAAAGACTCCCCTCTCTTTTTCTTTTTTTCCTTTCTGCTCCTGGGAGTAGACAGAGGCAGGGAAAATTCTAGTAGGGAGAGGGGTATCCAGCATCAGTGTCCCGCAGATGTTTCTTTCTGAGGCTTTCCCTCACACTCAGAATAAAATTCCAACTCCTCATCCCATCCTATAAGGTTCCACAGGTTCTTGAGCCAGCTTCTCTCTTTGGCCAGAGCTCACACCACACTCTCCTTCAGATCCAGCCACTATGACCTACTTTCTGTTCCTGGATTGTGCCCAATTCTCGGCCCCTCAAGACTTTTGCACTAACTTTTCCAGCTGCCTCTCAGCTCCAGTGTCACGTCCTCAGAGAGGCTTTCCCAAACCCACCAATTTAAATTTGGCTCCCATCCTCCTCAAGTGGTATCCAAAACCCTGTTTACTTTCTTTCTACCACAATCTGCACCTCTTTTAAATTGATTACTTAGAATCCTCATCCCCCAAGTAGAATGCAAATCCTTCAAAGGCTTGGGTCTTCTTTCACTGTAGTATCTCAGCACCTGCAATATTATCTGTAATAGAGGCACCTACTAAACATTTGCTGAGTAAATAAATTGACAAATGAGATGAATCTCCTAAATTGGACATTCATCACGATTTATACCTTAACTTACATTATTTCCTAGGTCTTCCCACTGACAATATCTATCTCGATACAGCAAAAGGGGACTTATGTGAGCATGTCACCCAGCTAGCCTGCTCTATCCAGCAATCTTCACAAAGATTTGGTTTTTGAGGACAAAACATAGACTGTGGGTGGGACCAATTCTTACCAAACTATGTGGAGATTTTACGAATAACTTTCAAAGTTCCTTGGCATGTAAATAAGCACTCGTCTCCCCACTAGATCCCTTGTTCCTCTATACATTTCTACATGCTTTTCTCCATTCGGCACCCAGATTGGGTGCTTTATTCATAAACATCCACTTGTCCATGACCTTCCTCTATTCAAAACCTCTATCAAATAAAAAACAAATATAGACTTAAGAAAGACTATCGCAATAAGAGAAGGGGGCTACTGCAGTAAGGAAGGGGCACTATTGGAATAGGGCGAAAGCCCAGACCACGAGTGAGGTCTGCAAACAAATCAAAGGTCTGGCAGTAAAGTGCTTTTCTTTTATGGAGAAGAGTAAACCAGGCTAGAAAGGAAGAGGTTGGGGGAGCGGGTTGAGCCAATCGGACAGTTGAGCAGGAGATGTCCTCCTTTGTGAGTGATTTTCAGGAGAGTTCATTACAGAAGGCTTGTTCTGAATTCCAATGTTTTTTTAACCTCAAGGGTGAGTCATGTTTAGTATCCTTCTATGAAGAGTCAAATTTAACTAAAGTTTACTCAAGTCAAATTAACAGGCATTTTGTTCTGATTGGTCAGTGGGGACAGACAGTTCAGCTAATCATTTATGAGACAAAGAATGGGAACGGGAAAGGTCAGTGTCTGGCCTTGCCCTCGGTAAACAAGGATATCATCCTTAAGTCTTATCTAAGTCATGGGGGAAGGATAGTTCTTTGCAGTAAACCATTTCCTGGAACGCAAAGGGTGTGGGAGTTTCTTTAACCATCTTTGATTTCCAGAAGCACAGGACTTGGGTAATGTTTAACATGGTCACTTCCAATGGCTTTCCAGTCAAAGTAGAACCTAGTATTTTTTGGTGGTCTACAAGGCCCTACATGATCTTACTTCCATGAGCTCTGAGTTACCTCCAATCTGTCTCACCTGTGTTCACTGGCCTCCTTGGGCACCATGCACGTTCCTGCTCCAAAACTTCTGGCTTGCTCACTCTCTGTCTGGAACGTTCTTCTCCAAGTTATCTACACAGCTTTCTCCCTCCTTGCCTTTGGGTATCTACCCAAATGTCATCTTTTCAGAAAGCCTATCTTTTGACCACCTTACATAATAAAATAACAACTCTTCCTGGTAACAACTTACCCCTCCAAGCTCTTCATCCTGCTACATTTTACTCCGTGGCACTTTTATCAAAATTGTATAGATTTGGGCTTGTTTTGTCGTGTCTGCCATCACTAAAATGTGAGCTCAAGAGGGTAGGGACTTTGTCTTTTTATTCATTGCTGTATCATTATTACCTACAATTAATTGTTAGATGACTGAATTAGCTAATTAAGGATTAAATGAATGAAAGAATGAATGAGTGGATAAAACTAATTATATTGTCTCAGACTGGGAAACATTGCTGAAAGAATCAATAGCGTTTAAGAACTTAGGAGCCTAGGGAAGATGAAGATCAAAATGAGGGACCCTAAAATGAGGAGGGCCATAAAACCTGAGCTCAATTCTTAGTACTAGAAATCACTAAACAAATGCATAATTTATTAAAATTTAAATGAAACCAGTAACAAAACTGATACAAATTCCTTGTGCTCTACCAATCAGTCTATAATACCCATTGGAATGGACCCAGTCTACAGAGAGGTATAATGCTTCTATAGGCTAAAGATAAGAATGTTAAGGGAATCTTTAAATATACTGAAAACCAAAGAGGGGGAATAGTAATTATGTTGTTAGAATAAATACATGATTTGTGTTCCAAATCTAAATAGACTGGATTAATCAAATGTCACACTGACATTTCTAACAATGATTAAATGATTGCAGTGTGCAAATTCCGTTAGTGAGCTATACCTGCCAAAAGAAAAGTTACAGAGGATCAATTAAATAAACAGGAAATTATCTTCCCCCCAGATAGTCCATAGATCTTCTCTTTTGTGGTGCCTGAATCCTTTGAAAATTAGATATGCATTTGCATAAGATTAATAACTCCTTCTTCTCTTCCTTATGCCCTTAAATCACTCTATGTTGCTTAACACCCCAGAGTTATCTGATATCTGTGAAAAAGAGAAGATTTCAATGATAAGAGCAAATTAAAAATGGCTTAATATGTCAGAAAGGATCATGGCATTCTAACACGAAGTCCTCTGTGTTAATAAATGCACCTGCAATGTTCCCGAGATTAATAAGAAATATCTTGGCAGAATTCATTTGAGCAGTGGATTTGCCTGGTTATACTTATAGATCATCTTAAAATCGCCTGCTTGAGTGCAGACAATGATATCATAAATATGTATTTGAAACGAAATTTAAATTTTAGAGAACTAATATCCATTCATTACAGAGGAGGAAACAAATGCATTACAATGAATCTTAGGTAAATGAAAAGGGCTGAATCTAGAGCTATCAAAGTTTCTCTTATATTTGTGAGTTTGAGGATATTATTATTCAAAGCAAGGCTATACCTCAATTGAGTCCTTCAAAGATTCTCTTATCTGAGGGTTTAGTGGGTGTGGGTTCAATTTGCCCTGATTCTCTTAGAACTGAAGAATCTCAGGTTAAAATTCCTGGATCAAATATAGGATTTTGCTGTAGGATGTGCTACTTGGGAAGGGTGGGCTGGCAAGTGCTTCTCAGAAGCTTCCAGATTTTATCAGTCATGGACAGAGTCATCGCTGTTCTACTCAGGCCCTGTCAGGGAACTAGATTAACTGTAGAGATGTTCCAGAAGCCTTTTCTGTGCAGTTTTAAAAAGCAAAACAGGGAAAGAATCCAGACACGGAAAAGGATATAGGTATGATTCCATTTATATGAAGTTCACGAACAGGCAAAACTTAACTATAATGATAGAATTCAGAATAGGGGTATAGTACAGTTGAAGGTGCCCCACTCAAAATATGTTCACATTCTAACTGACAGGGCCTGTGAATGTGGCCTTCTTTGGAAAAAGTCTTTACAGATGTAATTAAGTTAAATATCTCTAGATGAGATTCATCCTGGATTATTCAAATGGGCTCTAAATCCAATGACAAGTGTCCATATAAGAGACACGCAGAGGAGAGACACAGAGAAGGAGAAGGCCATGTGAAGATGCAGTTAGAGATTGAAGTAGTGTAGCCATAAGCCAAAGAATGCCTGGAGCCCCCAGAAACTGGAAGAGGCATGGAAAGATTTTCTCCTAGAGCCTACAGAGGAAGTGTCTTCCTGCCAATTCCTTAATTTTGGACTTCCGGCCTTCAAAACTGTTAGAGATTAAGTTTCTGATACTTGAAACCACCAAATTTGGGTTCAATTGTTAAGCAGCCACAGGAAACTAACATAAGAGGTTAGCTCTGGGGTGGAGAGGTATGAACTGGAAAGGCGTACAGAAGGGCACCGAGGAGTGCAGGAAATATTTTAGTCTGGACCAGGAGGTGGCTATGCAGGATACAGAGAGCCAACACTTAAGGATGCACTTGTATGCACTTTGCCAGGTATATAATATCCCTTGATACCAAACAAAGTAAAATAACATAAAATGAAGTAATTTTTAAAAAGTGAAAATAAATCCTCAAAGTTCATTCTAAGCTTTTTAATAGAGTAATATCTTCTGATGGTGAGAATTTAGGCAAAACATTTTTTATAAAATGGGCAATCTACTGATAGATATATATATATGTTTTGCTGAGGAAGACTGGCCCTGAGCTAACATCCATGCCCATCTTCCTCTACTTTATGTGGGACGCCACCACAGCACGGCTTGACAAGCGGTGCATCAGTGCGGGCCTGGGATCTGAGCCGCCGAACCTCCGGCCGCCACAGCGGAGCGTGCGCACTTAACCGCCTCTGCCACCGGGCCGGCCCCTGCTACTGATATTTTGTAGGAAGAATTTTTAAAAATATAATCACACATCTTAAAATGCACTAGAAAAACTGCATATCAGAGGGAATCATTTCTGAATTGTTTATGACTTGATTAGTCATCTCATGTTTGTTTTGCTGCAACTTTGATAATAATTATTAGAACCATAAGCCAGATTATGATTTGTCCTGAGTAGGATTTATTTTAGGATTTGTCTTTGATTTAATCTTTATATCCATAAATAAATCTTATATTAAAAGCAGACAAAATAAATAACAACAGATACTAAAATGAGTGCATATTTAAGTTAAAATGAAAAATCAGGGGTTTTCCTATATCTGGAATGTTTAATTAAATAGAAGGGTCGCATAGCCCATAAATCTCTGATTTTTCCAAAGAAATGTTGCTATTTAATTGTTAATGAGATTAAAAATTAGCCTAGGGAAATATTCAATACTACCAAATAACATATCCTGCATGTGTGTGGGGGGATGGAGAGCAGACATTCTCATCCATTGTTGGTAGAAATAAAACTTAGTACAACCTCTATAGAGGACAATTTGTCAATATCTGTCAGAAATACAAACGCATTTACCCTTTGACCTAGTAATGCACTTGTAGGAAATATGCTTCACGTATGTTCACACATGCAAAAAACGTTTGTGCAAGATTATTGATTCCAGGACTTTTTATAAAAGAGTCCAGCAAAAGTTTGGAAAACCCTAAACATTCATCAGTATGAGACTGTTTGAATATATTATGTCCCATTCATGCAACGAAATAATTGAAGAAGCTCCTTTGTACTGACACAGCAGGATTTATTGTTATGCTTTAAAAAAGGTAAGATGTATAACAATCCATATAATTTGGTATTTTTTAAAAAGAACAGTCAGGGACCCAGTTGTTCACTCATGGGCTGGAAAGGTAGAGCAACAGGGTAAGAGAAACATTTTCCTATATACCTTTGGGTATATTCTGAATTTTGAACCAAGTGACTGTATTATGTATTCAAAGTAAATAAAATTAAAATTATAAGAAAGATAACCTAAGTAACAAATTAGTGGAAGTGAATAGAGAATTCTTAAATAGACCCAAGTATGCGTGGGAATTTAGTATAAGATAAATGTGGCATTATATATAAAAGACAGACTAGTCAATAAAAGTGGTTAGAAAAATGTAAACCAAGACCCTTATTCCACTAACCTCACCAAATTTCTTCCACACGAATTGAAAAAAATTCATGTTAAAAAGTAAAACCATAAAAGTACTATAATCAAATAAGCATCAAATATGCTTATAATCTTGGAATAAAGAAAACTAAAAAATACTGACAGCCAAAAATCACACGGAAAAAGATTGATAGATTGATTACATCAATATATATATCCATAGAACAAACAAAATAAAATACAAAAGCAAACAGTAAAAACTGCAAAATATGACAGACAACATATTAATGTTTGTTCAACAAATGTTTATTAAGCAGCTACTAAGTGCTAGAAAATGGAAAATACAGGTCAATGATACAGGCACAGCATTTGCCCTCATGGAGCTCTTACAAAAATAATACAAATACTCTCATAAAAAAATATTTGTGGGGCCAGCCTGGTGGCGTAGCAATTGAGTTCGCATGTTCCACTTCATCGGCCCGGGGTTCGCCAGTTCGGATCCTGAGCACGGACATCCTCACCGCTCATCAAGCCATGCTGAGGCGGCATCTCATATAGAAGAGCTACAATTCTACAACTATGATACACAACTATGTACTGGGGCTTTGCACAGAAAAAAGAAAAAAGAGGAAGATTGGCGGTGGATGTTAGCACAGGGCCAATCTTCCTCAAAAAAAAAATTTGCGAAGGACACAAATTTATAGAAAGAAAGTCAATAAATATATTTAAAATATTCATCTTCACTCAAATCAAAGAATAAATATAACAACTTTCATCAGATTACTAGAAATTGATAAATTCAGCATTGTCAAGAGTAGAGGAAATTGATCCTTTCATACACTGTGTGGGGGGCTGTATAAAAATGTACAGCCTTTTTATAGGGAAATCTGACAATGCAAATCAAAAAGTAAAATGTGTTTGACTTTTACAGGAGCGATTTCACACCTAGGATTTTACACTAAGGAGAAAAATGATCAAGTGCATAAGAATTTATATGAGCAAGGATATTCATTGCAGTGTTGTGTATAAGAGTAAAAAGCCAAAACTAATCCTCACTGTGTACCACTAAAGGGTTGATAAAATGAAGCAAAGACAAAGGAAATGCAGGGGAATTCTCTGGAGCCACTAAAATGGAGACAAGTTACCTATACTCTTTAACTGAGAAAGACATTCATGCCATCATGGAGAAAAACCAGCTTCAAATCTGAACCTTACCCATGGGGAAGTCTTTGCCCATTTTGTGAGAAATAATTAATTCAAATCTCCAATACAAACAAGTTCAATGGGTAACCCAGGCTTCTGTCTCCCTGCCTAGGACAGGCATTCAGTGAGCCATTTAGAGTAACTTGCCTGTGGTCCCAAGAGGCTCACAGAGGGCTGATGCTCATCTCAGGTGGCTGACTACCTCTTGTCCTTCTGAGAAATCAGGATTCTGCGTAGCAAGGTCAGAGTCTTCATCAACATCAGAATGACTAATGTAGACCAAGAGTAATTTGGCACATTTAGTCAAATTAAGTATAAACTCTCTCCAAGACTCAGCAATTCTGCTCCTGCTATACACCTCCAGAACATTTTTCACAAACCTGTAAGGGAGCATCTACGACAATATTTGTTGCAATGTTGTGTGGGGGCAGTGAGCAGGCAGTAACCAAATGCCCATCACTGAGGAATGGATAGAGGATGCAACCCATGGCCCAATAGACAGCTGTTAGAAATAATAGACTAGGTGCACACATAAGAGCAAGGATAGTGCTGAGCAAAAAAGAAACACTGACATCTGCAAAACCAGACAATAATACTCACACAAGTTAAAAACGCATGGAGCCAGCCCGGTGGCATGGGTGTTAAGTTCCCACGCTCTGCTTCGATGGCCCAGAGTTCGCAGATTCGGACCGATGCACCGTTTGTCAAGCTATGCTGTGGCGGAGTCCCATATAAAGTAGAAGAAGATGGTCATGGATGTTAGCCCAGGGCCAATTTTCCTCAGCAAAAAGAAGAGGATTGGCAATGGATTGGGAATATTAGCTCAGGGCTAATATTCCTCACACACACACACACAGACACAAAATGCATGCAAAAAAAGCAATGATTTCCAGATACAAATAAAAAGATGTGCATTAATCCTATTGAATGGTCACCTTGGAGTGGGGAAGAGAGTAATGGAAATGCGCAACAGGGATAAAATGGCATATACATACTTACACATATAAATTATAAAGAGGAATATTGCATGGACTAATGATAATAATGTGCCATGGATGGACATATATAATTAACTCGACTTTCTGTTCCTGAACAGACAAAAAATTAAGTATAGAAAGGAGAGAAGGTAGGATGGAAGAGAGGGAGGAAAGCAAAGGGTGGGAAGGAGGCAGAAAAAGAGGAAGGAAGGAAAAAAGAAAGGGGCATGTTGCAAAGAAGCATATGTAGTATGATTCCATTTATACCTAAATTTGCATATATCAGTGTGCATATATGTGTATATAGTTGTGTATGTGTGTATATGTGTACAAAGAGAAGTCTGGGAGAATGCTCACCAAAAATGTTCATCCCTGGGATGTCACCCCTGGGATTGAGATTTTGGATTTTTTTCTTTTTTCTTTAATACTTCTTTCATATTGCTTGACTATTCCAGATGGGGATGTATGATATCTATAATCTGAGGTGAGAGGGTGGCATAATTTCAGGTGTGGGAAGAAATAATGCCTCCAGGCATAGCAGATCCCCTCTCCTGACATTACTTTCATATAAACATTGTCTCTAATCATTTTCCCTCACCCTCCCGTGTGTCAAATGTAAGGCAGATGTGACAGAAGGAATAGTGATTTAGTTACAAAATATTGACATGCACTATTAAGATGGATAGGAAATCCATAAGACACTTCTTCTGTAATTAAAAACAATATCTAACCATCAGAAGCAAGTTTCCTGGCTTGAAACCAAGCAAGAGAATGGTTCTGAGCCCACAAGGGGTGCTTGCCCAAATTCCCCCGAAGTTGCTTATTCTCCTGCCTGCTTTGGTTGAGCTGCTTCTGTGTCTACTGTTTCAGGCAGGCGTACCCTAGCAAAATGAAATGAAGCTTTAGGCAACCTCTGGGGCATTTGACAGCATGAACAATTCAGATGATAGCATCCACTTTCTTTTCAGAATGCCTGTCTTTTCCTGAGTTGTCTAACGCCCTGTGTTATTCTATGTCACCATGTTTGTAAATATGCCAATAGTGTTATTATAAAATAATTGGTAAGCATGTACAAGATGGGCAATTTTGGCTTAAGTCCAAAATATATTAATTTTGGAGGTTTCTCATAATCTCATAGACATAGTTGACAAAGAGTGATGTGCTAAAAATGGTATTCCCTAGAAGTAAATTCCAGGAAATTCCAACAAACATTTACTAATTTCAAAGTAAACACATAGTAGCTAGCACTTAATAAACTGTTAACACATTTTATTTCATTGAATCCTCCTAATTAAAAGTAATATCTGCTTATGAGATAGGTATAATTAGCCAGTTTTACAGATGTGTAAATTGAGGTCATAAATGTTAGATAACTTGATTAAGACCACAAAGCTAATGAGTGCCAAAGCTGAAGTTCAAATTCAATTATTTCATGGCATTTACTGCTCCAAGGAGAAAATCCAGGCATAGGCTTTTATTTCTCTTTACACTTGCATTGTGCAGATCACAGACATATAAGTAATACACCTTCACCAGTTGGAGTACCTACACTGGGTCAGCTAGATACCTCCAGCAAAAGTTATTCCACGCAGATGTAGCTTTTTATGAGGTCACATCTTTAAAAAGATATTAGCAGAGCAAATTAGTAGAGCCCAGTTAATTTGGCTCAACCACTGAGCCCCTAAGTTGTTTGAGAGAAAAGATATTGAACATAGAATACTCATTGGGGCTCATGTTATATATTATGGTCATCGAGTTTTCTCTTGTAGAATTTCTTGCATACCTCTTGAATCAGCCTAACATTCACTTTTTGTGGGTGGTAAAGATGATTATGTCAAAAGGGAAACCCTTACTTTAGTTGGGATCACACACACACACACACATACATACATAACATGAAAGGGCAAAATATAGAACTATCATCTAATTACAACAGAAACACACTTGATATCACTGAAAATCATAAGCCCCCTCTGTGCAGGTTTGCACGTGCTCTCTCTCACTCTCTCCCCAACAATATTGTATTCATGGCAAAGAAGAAAATAGTTTTTCTGTCTATCACATGCATTTCATGCAGAGTCAAGGAAATTTGACATATTTTTCTGAGGATAAATAAAGTATAAAAATGGCTGTTGCTTTGAGGATTGAAAGCAAATATGTCACCTTTGTAAAAGTAATTCTCAATGAATTAAGGAAATGGAACATTTCTGCTTCCTTTCAGGGATTCATCCTAAACCAAGTTTGCACTATGCTCAATTAGATGGAGAATTTGTCAGATCACCATGTGCTCAGACCAAACAGAAAGACTTATTTTCTTGGGATATTATCTCATAATTCGAAATGGAATGTTTCAAGGAAGAGGACCTTAAAATATTTTCCCAAGTCATTTTGAATTACTATAATTCCCATTTCTCTGAAAAGCTCTCAGGCTTAATAATATAAGAAATAAGGGTGTTTTAGGAGCAAGTCACGAAGCACAGGGCCAACAATTCTTCAGAAGTGGTCAAGCCAGCAAGTGTTTCATTGAAGTTGAGATTTGAAGTCACGGATTTCCGCCTGTGAAGCCATAGCTGTTTCAAAACAACTCATTCATCAACCAGCAATTAATCTGAAAAACTGGAGCTCAGTTTTGTTGCACTTTTAGTGTGGGGAACAAAACAAAACAGAGCAACGGTCAACAGATTGCATTCTTGATAGGACATGTGTAAAGTAAAACTCGACTAAAACATTGTTGATTATTGGATGGATTTGTTCTATCCTAGGTCAAATAATTTCCTCTGAAGCTTAAGTACACACAGAAAAGTCCTGATAAGAGTGAGCATATGAAGCAGACATTAGTCTTGTCCATCAAATATCTTTCATAAAGGGGTCCCAGTAGACACACAAAACAATAAATTGCTATTATGAGACAATGAGTCACTTCAAGGAGCTGGACTTGAGTGATGCTTCAAATATTTCCTGAAACTCACTTTTTAAATCTAAATTTTATTTTGCAAAAATTGGCAAAATGAAAAAATAAAGAGTTGGCCTTACCCTGTGTTTTGATTTCAGTACGGTAGTTATACACCTTGGTTTTCTGTCATCTTACTAGGATTAAGAACATATATACTTTGGGATGGAGAAATAACGCTACTGTAGACCATTATTAAAAAAGCAAAGTTATGTGCTTGGAGATCGGTGCTTTTCCTCAGCTGAGACAAAGAGTGGATATTAAGTTGAGAAGGCAGAAGGTAGGAGAACTTACTTACCAGGTTCTATGTTAAGTATTTTACCCATGGCCTGAAGTTCAAGGCAATATGATGTGCTGAGGTTCACCTAGCTTATACGTCACTGACTCAATTTCTTTGTTCCACATCATGGTGAATGGCTCCACACTCTACCTAGCTCTCCAACCCAAAGTGGGAGTCATCCTTGACTTCTCCCTGACTTTCACCCACCATCACTCAATTAGTCTTCAAGTTCTATGTATTCATTCTTGAATCTGTTTACTTCTTTCCATCGGCTCTGCCATTGGCATTATTGCAACAATCTCTAGTCTAACTCTGTTACCTGCATCAACTTTCCAAAATGAGGATCAGATTGTGTCATCCCCCTACTTACAGCCCTTCAATGGGTCACCATTGGCTGTAGGATGAGGTCCAAACTCCTTAATGTGGTTTATAACGTCACTCAAGATCTGTTCCCTGCTCGCCACTTCAACTGTATCTCTAAACTCTCTTAGCATCACTCTCTGTGCTCCAAGCATAATAGACCTTTTTCAGTTTCTCAAGTGCTCTTTCGTGACCTGGGCCTTTTCACAAGCCATTCTCCGTGCCCAAAGTCCTCCTTGATTACCTACTCTCTCTTTGTCCACATAACCCTCTGGTCTTGGGTAAAATATCACATCCTTGGGAAGTCTTCCTCGTGTTTATTTAACAGTGGTTCTGAAAATGTAGTCCTTTTACTAACAGCCTCAGTAACACCTAGGAGCTTAATGATGTAAATTCCAGGGCTGCACCCAAGACCTACTGATTCAGAATCTCTGGGGCTGAGTCTCAACAGTGTGTGGTTTAACAAGGGCTCCAGGTGATTCTGATGCTGGTTAAAGTTTGAAACCACTGCCCTGTAGGCGAACCTTGACTCATGAGAACGACCTGGGGACCTTGTAAAAGGTCCTCAAGCTGCAAAAGGTGCCTCAAGCTGACCTCCAGAGATTTTAACTTACTTGATGTAGGATGGGGCCTGAGAATTGGATTGTTTTCTTGGCTTTTGCATTTAAGGTCTCCAACATGATTCTAATGCACAGTCAGGAATGAACTCTTCTTCCTTAGCTAATTTAGGGCCAGTCTCATTGTTCTCTATCTTGACACTTGACCCCTTCATTTTCTGGCATCATTGGTAGACAAAGACTACAGGGTAGGGACTGGATCTGACCAGTTCAAGCAGAATCCCAGCACAACGACTCAGACTTAGTAGCTGATGAATTAAGATGTATTGAAAAAATGAATGTTGACTGGATGTTGACTGGATGACCTAGGATCCCTGGCCAATGATTACTGGCTCATGTGACCTCAACAACCCCCCCAAAAAGTCTATTTGATTGAAAAAGCCGAATTTGCTTGTCAGGACCATCTATGACAACCTCTTCTAAAACTCAGGTTCTTCTGTTTTTATCAACAGGAAATCAAAAGATTAAAAATAACCTCCTCTTTGTCACTCTTTATAAAATACCATCCACCTGTTTCACACTAGGAACTAAACTCCTATCTCTTCAGTTTTTTCTCTTGTTTTAATGGGGTGATACACAGCTGTGTAGATTTAAATTTCAACCCCATAAACAAAACCTGAGAAATATCCCCTCTCTTGCACACTATTTCCTAGTAATCTGTTCATTGCATATCTTAACTTTTTAGCAAGTCAAATTATATGCCAAGTACAAGTACAAGAGTAATGTTTTGTTGATACAAACTATGTTAATACCTTATGCAATCCAAATATTTGACGACATAACGTTGAGGTTTAAAGAGAGTTTCTCATGAACGCATGTGATGGAATGAAGAAAAAAAGTTAAATCATGTACGAATTAAGTGTAAAATTATTAAAAGGAGGCTTACTTCCTTTAAATCTAAAAAGGAAGTCTGTTCATCCAGGGAGAGAGGAGAAGCTGGGATGCTAAGAAGAATAGGCTTCGCAGAGAAGTTATAAAATGCAAATCTCCTCTCAAAAAGAAAGGGAAAGGTAAAAAAATTACTTTGTAAAAAAAGCAACTGATCACCATGGTAACAGGAGTAAACTTGGGACCTATTCGGGAGTAAAATACCACACAGCTGGACAGGGCTCACTGGAGAGCAGAGAGGCAGGAGACCTGGCCTTCTCTGTTCTCCTTGTTTTTTTTTTCTCTCTGTTCTGATTTGGAAGGAGGCAAGTTCAAGGGCTGAGGGCTGGCAGAGAAATACCACCAAAAGGTGAGAGTCTCCCTGGACCTTGCAGGAGTAACGGAAGGCAGTCCCTGATCAGCAGACCTACTGCTGTTCTTACCACCTCAGCTGATTGACTGAGCTGGTTGATGGCTGGAGAGAGGAAGCAGGAAGGGGTGCCTGTCAACGGGTCGCAGCCAGTCCTCAGTACTGCAGTCCCAGAATTCCAAACTTCTCAGTTCCTCAATAAGCTGTCTATTGTCAAAGCAACTACAGGTCCCAAAGAATTGTTTAGCAGCAAAGGCAAAGAATAAATTAACCTCAGAGCAATATATCAGGGGCAGGACCTGCAACATAATTCACAGGCCCAGTGCAAAGTAAAAATGTAGACCCCTTATTCAAAAATTGAGATATTCAAGATGGCAATGGCAGAGCTTGAAACCAAGCGTGGGGTTCTTCTAAGCACGGAGCCCTGTGTGACTACACAAGCCTCACATCCGCGAAGGTGGCCCTGATGAGGGAGTTCCAGCTTTGAAACATAGGGAGGTCAAGAAACAGCACATGGTTCTCTACACCCAAAATTGACACCCAATAGATGTCCGGTTTCCTTAACTTCTGCTCCAGTTGTGATATCCTATTGTAATAAATCTGTATCTAGTCCTATTTTCCTAACAGAATTTGAGTTGCTTAAGATGTTGCATAATATTTTAAAGTTGTATTAATATATTTAGGAAAAGAGAAGATTTCCTGTTTAGTAAGCCAAGAGGACTAAAATGCTATCTGTTGATAAACCAAGAAACCAGTGGGTATAAGAACATTATAATTCACTGCAGAAGACAGAGTTGGAGGGGAAAGCAGGGGAGAAAAATGAATGTCCTGCTGGTAGATCTTATATTCAGAAATATGTAAATCCACCAAATAGCATAAAACACGGCACCCTTATTTTTGCATGCCTAGCATAGAAGCATGGAGTCTGGCTATATATAGCCTAACGCTAAATGTTAGATTGAATGAATGATTTTTCCTATGGAAAAGAGGGTGGGCAAGACTTGAGAAGGTATGTTGCTTTGCTATTATGACAAGCTGAAGAAATGCAGTCCAAAGGGCCTTAGTTTATGACAGAATTCCCCACCAGGTACGTGCACGTGCCCTGAATATGTTACAAGTGTGCTGAGAAATTGACTGCCCCCCACCCTCAGCCTTTTGCCCCTGTGTGTGCTGTATAGATTTTTATTATTTTCTAGATGAGCTGTGGTATGTAAGAGGTTGGAAAGCACTGGCCTTGGCTTGTAGAGATATATAGGAAGCCAAGTGGGATTATCTAGTTATTGCCTACGTTTGATGAAGTAGTGTGTGCTCTTTGTAAGGGGTGATAAAGAAGGTGGAAAAAAAACATTTCATGACTCTACCTTGGCAAAAGACAGGTAGCCATATGTCAAAAAGAATTGCCTGCACAGCTCCAGTAGACAAGGAGAAAAACCTGGGAATACCAAAGGCGATGCTAATTACCTAACACAGGTGAAGAAAGGCCAGACCTGCCACATGAACATTTGCCAGTGCTCATTTTGAAATATTTCCAGGATACACTGCCACGGGCCAAAATGAGTTGAAACCTAGAAGAAAAACAGCCTGTGTGTCCCGTGCATTTATCTTTTGCCAGTTCTCTTGCATGCAGATTGTTCAAAAGCAGAACTTATACTGATGCAGAGCAGATGAGAGCCTTGTTCCTTACTGCTTTGTCTTAGTATAACTAACGCAAAAAGGTATTTTTGTAACAAGATATAAAGCTTTGGGTTCCCAGACTTCCTAATGAGAAATTTAACTAAATGCTCACACCCATCTCTACTTTATACGGACTATAGTTTATCTATCTTTATCAGCCTCCTCTTCCTAAACATCATTACCACTGTTATCATTAACAATGTTTGTTAATTGCTCTTGTACTCCTCAACGGAGAAATACAGGTTTAAACAAAAGAGCAAGGAATATGATCATTTGCCTCTAGGAAATTTAAATCTAAGACATAAACTTTGACACAGAAGAATATACGAAATATATAGTAGCACAGTCAATGTAAACTAAAAAAAAAACTCTGATACATAATATTTACAATATGTGTAATTAACAGTGCCAACATAACTCTAAGGTGGTGAAGCACTAGGCCCACCTACTGTGCAAGCTTCTTCAGTGTAATTTGTTTGTGGCTCTTCGAACACTTTTAGTACTTGAACCTTTTAAGGATCTCTTCCTTGGGTTTCAAATATGCAAATTTACAGCCTGCTTTTAACCACTGACCTTTTTTAATTGGGAAAATTTTATGTCTGCAATTAGTTTTTACTCAAAAAAAAAAAAAAAAGAGGAGAATGACAAGTAGTTAATTGTGTGCCTCTCCAAAAGGATACAGAAGATAAAGATAAAGCTTTGCCCTTGGTTACATGGAAGACAATGTCCTTGTAGCCTGAAACATTTCATCACTGCTTTTTGGCTCTGTTGAAATAGTAGGTAGAAGTTATATACACCAGCTTTTTGGAAAATTATAAATAAGCTCCAAGATGGCAGCAGGAAAATTCGTTCCTAAGAGAGTTAATGCTGTTCTAGAATAATTATATACTTTCAAAAACTTGTTTTAACTAAAATCATTTTTTTCATAATTTAAATGCAAAAGGGCAGCAAACAGTTTAAAAATATGACTTCAGGCCTTTTTCAGTAATGAACAAAATTGTATTAGATTGATTTTCTTACTTTATGGACCAAGACATACATTTCAATAAAAAACATCCGGTGTTTACACATTCCCATTTAGAAAGAATCAATGGAGTGAAAGAAATACGCCTGTGAAAAGAAATACACCTTCCAAAATGAATTACCTTTTTTTTTACCTCAAGATGCACAGACCCTTCGAGGATAAGTGAGTTTCAACTAACAAACTATCAGGCTGATGTTATGACTCCAGGAGTAATATTCAAAATATTTAACAACTGGGAGGCTTGGCGTCAATTAATAAGAATGGATCCGTCTGTCTTAGAACTGAAGCAGGAGTGTTAATCTTGAACTTGCTTGAGCTTAAAGAACACAGATGGCTCCATAGGAGGGACTGGGGAGGCTGGAGCAGTGATGGGGGTAGTGGGAGGGAGCTCCCAGGGGCTTAGGGCAGCAGCTACTTACCAACTATTATGGAAGTATTTCAATATTTTAACTACTGGTAGAGCCAAAAGGTGCTTACTGGTTGATGTCACTTGGTGTGATTCTCACCAAGGAGATGTTGTTTACTCCTCAATGAGGTCTAACTCACACTGTCTTGGGTTTGTGTAGCCAAGCAGATCAGCATTCTCACATCAGTGTGACTTCAAGTGTATGAACACCTTTCCCATGGGTCAGGTACCCACCATTGCTAGAGTGCATTTGTTATAGATGGAAGAATCAAAGCCCAGGAATGACACCTGACTGGACAGTTTGCCCTCTACTTCAACCAAGACCTCGGCTGGTCCTAAATACAAGAGTATAGCGACCACTCACCCTGCTGATCTTGCAATGAAAGTCAATCACCATCAAATGAAAATAAAAGTAAATATAATTAGTCCCTTTAATAGACTCATTTTTTCTCACAAAGCTTGTATTTCATATCTTTCTCTCTGCTAAACATTGGGGCTCTTGTATTTTTGAATAAGGAGTCCCTGCTCTACCAAATATTTATATGAAATTCTCTGGAAGAAAACTAAATGAGTAACTCTTTTGGGGGAATGATATTGTATGAATTTTTGAGTTTTTTACACAATACAGGAGCTATACTAATTCAAATAAAAGAAAATGTTGGTATTGTTTTTAATTTCAACATTTTATGGAGTAAACCTCAAATGATTAGAAACTGTAGGCATGAAGATATGCACATTTTGATAGTTACATTTGGAAACATGTTAATAAAATATCAGAACAATTATAATATGAAACCATATTTAATTAAATTTTCCTAATACATCCATATTCATTAAATCATTTTTACCCCTTGGTGTCAGTAATTCCCTCCTGACCCATCCCACTTACTAATTTAGAAGGCTTATTAAAAAGAAAATAACTCTGTTTTCTGTTTCATGCTGGAATAAGTGGTACTAATTGTTCAATTTTATATCAACCACTACCTAAGACTTAGGCACGTAAGTATTTTGCTTTCATGAATTTCTCAAAAAGCATTTTGAGACAATTGTCCCAAAGCTGATGTCTGCACAAACCAAGAACAAATACCAAAATAAGATATTTCTATTAGTTTTTCTTAATGAGGCGAGTTGGGACACGAAGTGGTAACGAAGATACTAATCTGTTTGCACAATAGCAATGAATTAGATGTATTTGAGTCACATGCTTACAAAAGTCCTGTTGTGGGTTATGAGTGTATATAGCTAAGAAATGGGCATGTTTCTCTGGGGCCAGCTGCCCCTGTGGTCAGCTGCCTGCCTGGACTCAGTGATGGCTACATGTGCATGTTTTGTATAAGCACATAGAAATATTAGTAGTTATTTGTCCCAATATCACAAGTGCTGACGAGGGTCATTGTTGGAGCCATCAGCACCCCTGGAGCACTCTCACTCTATTACACTCATGTTGGAAATGCTACACAGGGAAGAGAGCAGAGCCTCATACCCAGACATGGACTCTAGTTGAGAAACAGATTTGAGCATTAACATTCAGGACATTTAGTAAGTACCCTAAATGAAACTGAGCACTGTGGGTGACACAGCATGTTTCCAATTCAGGACAAAGATTTAATTTTAAAAAGATGAGTTATCTAGCCATTCAAGAAAAGTCACAAAGCAGTGTTTGTATCAAGTGAAAAAAGAAGGACTATGTATTTATTGATAGAAGAGCTCTCCCTTCATCAAAAGAGTAGAGAAGGACTACGGAACTAGCAGAAATTTATCTGGATCTTAAAAGACATGTGGGATGAACCATTACAAAAACAAAAGTATACTCAGATCTTAGTCATTCACCTATCCATCCAAATCAATTCAAATATTCATGAGTGCTGCATTAGTTTTCTAGGGCTGCTGTAATAGAGTACCACAAAGTAGCTGGCTTAGAATAATAGAAATTTATCATCTCACAGCTGGAAGTCCGAAATCAAGACATTGGCAGAGTTGGTTACTTCTGAGGTTTGTGAGGGAGAATCTGTTCCATACCTCTCTCCCAGGTTCAGGTAGCCTCAGTCCTTCCTTGCTTTGTTGATGGCATTCTCCCTGTGTCGTCATATCCTCTTTCTCTACGTGTGTCTGTCTCTGTGTCCAAATGTCCTCTTTTTATAAGGACACCAGTCATATTGGATTAGGGCCCACCCTAATGACTTCATTTTAATTTGATTACTTCTGTAAAGACCCTATTTCCCAATAGGGTCACATTTTCAGATATTGGAGTTAGGACTTCAACATGTCTTCTTGTGGGTGACACAAGTCAACACATAACAAACACCTACTAGCCACCAAGTACTCTGTGAGGCATTTACAAATGGTTAAAACACAGTTTCTGCCCTCATTGTGTTTAATAATCCAGCAGACATAAAAATCATCGAGATAAAAAATAATTTTAAAAGAGCAACAATAATTGATGGGTTGTGACCTCTATTCCTGAGACTGTTCTAAATGCTTTACAAGCATTTTTTCATTCCATCCTCACCGCAACCCTATGAGGTAAGCATGGTTTTTTACTACATTTAGGAACGGCCTCATGGAGAGGCTATATTTGGGCTTGAATAACAGATTAGGAGTTTTCAGTCAAAGGAAAAGGCACATCGGGAAAACTGCATGAGTCAAGTCACACAGGTGAGGGCAGAACGAGTGTGCGTAGGAACAGAGAGTGATCTACTCTGGTTTTAGGGGACAGGGGTGGGCAAGCAGACAATTCCTCAGCTTGGTCTGTGCCACACACCTCTCACTTTCTGCCTGGGCTTCTCTGATCTGCAGCATGGAACTCAGGAGGCATCCGCCCTGCACTCATGCCCATGCAACCCAGGAACGGAGGGACATCAACACCCACTGCCATTCTTAACTGATGGGAGTAGAAACCAATAAATCATGCTTCCCCCTTTTATCCCCTGGGTGGACAGTTCTGGGACACCATACATAAGGCTCTCAGAAAGTCCCACAGGACTCAAGCACCAGTTAACCATAGTGATGGTCAATTCAATAATGCATCCTAATGTCTTTTCTTACTTCCCTTTTTTACTCTCTCATCCTATACTACTGCACCCCAAAATCAGAATCCCAGCCAAACTACCTGCACGCAAGACTTGGTCTTAGGTCCTACTTTCAAGGGACACCAATCTAAGAAAGTTGATATCAGATTTTATTATCCCCGTTCCAGAGATGGAAACAACTGATTTATAAATGACTTTTTCAAACCTATATGCACCTTTAGGCATACCCAGAATTAGCACCTAAGTCTCTTAGCTTCATGAAGAAGATCTTCCCCATAAAAGAGGTCATCCAATCTAAAAACTGTCTTTTATCACTTTTTAGGTATAAGCACCTTAAAGTACCTTGCATGCAGGAAAGCATTCCAATCCTTTCTATACTGTCACCTCTGGCAGAGAGGAGTGGTAGCTGGTCCCAGCTGCCAGCACCACAGAACAATTTTCTCTTAGAGAGGCTGAAGAATAATTTTATGTGAAGAGAAACTAAAAAAGCAAGTCACGGAAGTGAAACGCAAATATTCTGTCTCTTAGGGTCTTCCCATTATGCAAAAAACAAGAATTTCAACTGAGAGGAAATTAACTAGAACCAAAAAATAAAGAGAAGAATAGAGACATCTAACTCAAAGGCAAGCCTGCTTGAATGGCCTCTGCCTCCACCCAATTAAAAGTTGAAGCACAGGAGCCTTTGGAGACCTCTAAAATTGTTCTCTGATTATTGCTGGAGACTTATCTATTTTAGAGAAATAAATATACTAATGAGGTGCTTCCTCCCACAATGTCCAGAGCCATGTATTTTAAAAGATTATAATTTATAAAAGAGTTTTGTTTTGGAATCTTTCTATTTTTGTGCCTTTCCCTGAACAAACTCTTTTCTTGTGACGGTCTCCCCAAGTTCCATAATACAGGGAACTAAAGGCTACATATATATGAATTCTCCTACTGACACTAAAAGCTACATACATATGAATAAATGGTCATCTAAATTAACTATAGTAGAAGATGTTCAAAAGAATTCCATTCTCATTGCGTATTCCATTAAGGTGCTAGAATGTGTAGATTATAATCCTGTTTTAGAACAACTGACATCTAGGTACATCTTGGAAATATCTAGAACAAAACAAAATTATAGGACATTTAAAAAAAAACATACTATCCCATTCTTTTATTTGACCATTTCCCCTAATTTTAAGTTTCATTAATATTCAATGGTTTGTGACTATAATAACCTTTATAATTCTCTAATTTTCTTCCTCCCTTTTCCATGGGCTGAATTCTATCCCTCCTATGGATAAAGTATATGAAAGTCACACATCTCCACCGAGAAAGATGCTGTCCAGCTACCTTGGAGATTCCTTAATTAGGCAGACCCAAGAAAGTGCTATGAGAAGGTCGACCCTGCAAAGTGTACTCCTAATTTGCTGTTAAACCAGTTAAGACCTCAGAATTCTCAGTCTTTGGGAAACAAGGCAGTAATATAGTCTTTCATGTATTTGGGGAGCTTGTTTCATAAAGAGAGACAGATGGAAGCAACTTTGAAGAAAATATTCTGTGCTGTAGCCTCAAGAAGATTTAGAAGGGGGAAAAAGCCATTTTCAAAGAGCCTATTTTCAAAGCACATGCTTCCCTTGGGGATAAAATAAACTTTGTTTTATTCCTTTCTCTTATACAGACAAGTTTTCAGAGGAGTCCCTACGACGAAGCATATCCTACCATGCTCATGGACAGCTGTCGTGGTTTATGAGAAAGAATATTTCGAAACAGTAGCTATTTACTGTACCAATGCCAGTGTATGCTCTCGAGTCTTTGATGAACTACTAGTTTTGTTTCAGTAAAATAAAATCTAAAACTTAGTGTTTTCAAAAGGTTTGCATGCCTCTCAACCAGGTCTTATCCAATTTCTGGCTTCGGGAGATGAGAGTCATACCTCTATGTTATGGTTTCTCAACCTTAGCACTATTGACATTTGGGACCAGATCATCCTTTGAGGTAGTGGGGACTGTCCTGTGCATCGCAGGATGTTGAGCAGCATCCCTGACCCCTACCCATTAGAAGCCAGTAGAATCCACCCATTTGTGACAATCAAAAACATCTCCAGACCTTGCCAAATATTTCCTGGGGAGAAAAATCGCCCCTGATTGAGAACCACTGCTTTATGTTAATAACATCCCTCTTGGAAGGATTTTCTTTTAAGACCGGTGTCTGGGTATAGGATATGCAGTGAGCATACTGAGCTCTCTAAAGAACGATTTTCTTAGACAAAGTTTAGACCTGACAGGACCAGCACTGCTCCTAACTCACACATACTATACGCAAGCCTAGTGTTTTTACTCACAACACTTCTGACATCAAATGTGTGTGTGGGGATTTACCACACCAACCTATTCTCCAACTCTCTGGACCCCAATGGATTGTCCTAGGATTGTATTCTGACACTAACTACCCGGAGTTAACACAAATCCCACAGGTTATGGGCTCAGTCCCACAAGACGGCCTCCACTTCAGATGACCATCACAAGCCTGGACCTCACATACTTCTAACCAACTGGCTATAAATTGGGGGTTTCCATGGCCCCCTCCTTAGGTTCAATAATTTGCTAAAATGACTCACAGAAAGTGCTTTACTTACTATTACTGGTTTATTATAAAGGATAGAACTCAGGAGAGTGAGATGGAAGAGATACATAAGGCAAGGTATGTGGGAAGGGGTGTGAAGTTTACATGCCCTCCCTGACACCTCGATGTGTTCCATTACAGTCATACATGGCTTAACGACAGGGGTACGTCTGATAAATGGGTCATTAGGCAATTTTTTTGTTGGGTGAACATCATAGAGCATACTTACACAACCTTAAATAATACAGCCTACTACACACATAGACTATATGGTACTGATCTTATGGGACTACCGTCATGTATGCAGTAATTGTGACGCATGACTATACATAGGTGCATCATCCTCCCAGCACTTAGATGTGTTCCATTATTAATGATTGCTTATATCATTGGCCATTGGTGATTAGCTCTATCTTCAGCCTCTATCCCCTCCCAGGTCCCAGAGTGGGGCTAAAAGTTCCAACCTTCTGATCACAGGGTTGGTCATTCTGGCTAACCTTCTAAAGCTATCTAGGGGCCCCCAGGCACCAATTATCTCATTAGCATACAAAAAGACATACTTATCATTCCAGAGATTCACTTAGAAATTCTTGGGTAAGGAACCAGGGACTGAGATGGAATACTATGACCAAAGACAATCCTATCACCCCTATCACTCAGGAAATTACAAGGCTTTTGGGAGCTCTGTGTTAGGAACTGTGGAGAAAGACCAAGTATATATTTTTTATTATATCACAATATCACAAGTATAATCCCAGTTTTCTGTGTTTGCCAGCAGGATTCCTACCCTGCTGTCCCTTCTCCCCCTTAGTTCCCATTCAAGGCACAATTTACTATCCCCAGGCAGATGGTGGTCCAGGGTACAGCTGAAGAGCATCCTTTTCTCTGAAGGGCCTCTCAGTGACTAGGGGGAAAAGCTATCTTAAATAGCCAAGTTTGGGCTAGAAAGAGAGGAATTTTATAGAACATGAAGTTGAATGAAAGAAGGGAGAAGGAATGTGATAGCTTAAATAAATCTGTGGCCATGTCTATGGAACACTGAGTAATCTAGTAGGGTATGAGATAGCAAGGAGACCTTTCAAGGTGGCAAAAATAAAAAAAAAGAAAGATTGGAAGGAAATTGCACAGTGGAGAAGTGAGATTTCCCCATTACCTGAAAGTGTAATCTCTACTCCCAAAAGCAAGCAAAAAAGATGCATATTAGATTTTATTATAAAATAAAGATAGATACAAAGAGGAAAAGAGGAAAAAATGCTACAGACTCTAAGTATGGTACATGCAAGGTGCTCAAATATCTTAAAAATAAATAGAGATCTTTGGCTTCTTGGCACTACATTAGCATATTCCTCTATTCTTCTAAGAGCATGTTCCCTTGCCAGAGGCAGGGGTCCTTAGAAAGGAGACAGAAGTGCAAAGAGGTCATAGTCTTCTAAAAGGAATATGTTTCAGTACTTCTTTCCCCATTTGAAAATAATGTTTTATTTCAACCTATTAGCTTTATATTTTAAAGCCAGTAATAAAGTATAAAATGTCTAAAAGAGCTTGGAACACAATTTATAAATACTCTGGGAACTGAAGGCTGAAATCCTTAGATTTTGTGAATCTCCAGTTTTAATTTCTCTAAGTTTCATTATTTAGTCCATTGAAAATAGATAAAATGAAATTTATTCAAGTTTACAATGAATTCAAATTTTGTGCCCAAACTATCGAAAAGTGGGTACACGATGTCTTTAATTCTGATGCTTTCCTGGAGGGCAGGTATTTTCCTGATTTGAACTACTGTGGAAATCTAAAAACCAATAACCTTAGGACCTTTACCATATAAAGATCACTTTACTATATAAGATCACTTGCTCATAAGGATATAGGCTATCAGTCTTGTTTGGGGGCTTCAATATTGATCTGCTTAGGGAATCCGAGCCTCAAATTTTGGATTTAAAAACCATTTCTAAGGAAGTTAGTTAGCTGTTTTTGGTAGTGTTCCCTTTGAATGACATTCAGGGAAAAGGAGAATCTGAGCTGACACAAAATTTTAGATGACTTTGCAATAGGGAAATTACTTTTTTATGGATGTGGATACACTAATGCTGTTAACTAATATTAATTAACTCTGCCCACAGACAGTCCCAGCAGCTGAATGAAATTAGCATGGTGCTATCCTACAAAGTCTCTGTACTCTTGCTACACTGTTCAGGGAAGGGAAGAGATAAAGGTTTCTGAAGTTCAGTGAAAAAATAGTATTTTCTCTGATGCTATTAAACTAGAAAGTGGTAATTAATCCTAGAAGATGTTTAACTGTCCATGTTTCTTTCCTCATTCCGCCAAGATACAAAGCCTGGGTGTTTTCCCACTTCCCAAACACCCAACATGGTCCTCTTAACCAAGTCCCTCCATCATCTTTGGTCCCTGGCTGAGCCCTCAGTAGTCCCATATTTCCTTCTGTTCTTTCTCCCTCTTAATTATGCTCCTGAATGTGTACATCTCTGTTTAAGAAAGCAGAAAAATCTAAGAGTAATTGGTGTCTTTCTTGGAAACCTAACTCATGCATTCATCTAGCCAACATTTTCTTTGGCACCTACAATGTGTTCAGGAAACACATAAGTTCTGGAACATCCCTTTCCGCACTGGCAGCTTCCACAGTGGGGGACTATTCCGAACTGAAACCTAATGGCTGCCAGAAATTAAATTTAAATCAAACCGTGCATACCTTAATCACAAGATTCTACTTTCTTAATTGTATTAGCAACAGTCATTCTAAGCCCCCTGTTCTGGTCTCCTTATCTTGCCTTGGTTTGGGCACTTGGAATCCCAGTCATGTAAATGTCACCCTTTATTGAAGCAGCAGGAATATATTTGGTTCTTGTTCACCATCAGACTCAATTTACCCTCCTAGCTCTAACACTTCTAGGACAGAAGAAAAGGCAGAACAAATGTACAAAGAAAACATTGTGAGTTGGCTCTAATACTAATCCCAAGCCCACCCCCTCACACCCTGCAAATAATGTGACCATCACTGGACAGAGAGCTCCAATACCCTGCAGGCTTTATGTCCTGGGATGCTAGTCAAGCCCCTTAGCAGATAGGAACCTGGCACGAATTTGGTCTGCTTACCTTCAGAAGTGAAATTTCAAGCTAGGAACCCGGGGGAAGTGGGAGAAGCATCTGGCCTCATATCTTTTCTTTGTAAAGCAGAATCTTAGAACTTCGGAAGATAGTCTCAGCTCTTCATGTGACACATCAGTACTTACACATCGAGTACTACACTGAACGTGTTGACAGGGATTTATTCATCTTGAAATGAAATCAAATGACAGAAAAAGAAAACTGGGACTGGCTGGTTCTGTGAGAAAAGCATGACTGTGCAGTGTAAAGGCAACTATGTAGAGGCTGCAAATGTGAATGCCGGGTGGTCCTGCCCTGCTGGTGCCGCTACTATGGAATTCTTCCTGCACAGACAGAAGTTGTCCAAAGAAGTCAAGGCAGATCACATATTGTTTTCCTGTCTCTTATATAATCAAAGAAATATGAATATGTGCCCCTGAAAAGTTACTCATCTCTTTTCCAATCATAGTTAGAATTCTGGTGGAATTAGAATAGCAATTATTACTTAAATAGCTGTAATAATTGATGACTAGGATGGACAACTTATAAGTGGTCTACTTACCTTCAAAAGTAATTCTCAACAATTTTCAGAATAAGACAGTGGCCCCGTTATTTCTTTTATGATAAAACAATAATTGAAAAATGAAAGAAAAGCTGTGGGTTTTAAAATTAATTCTAGTGCATCGGAGTTTTCTTTTAAATTAGCCTTTCAGGTGATCTCAGAATGTTCTGCATAGTGGCACATTACAATGATGATGGCCTCTTGGAAAGACATGAAGACTGGCATCTAGATTAGTCATTTCCCAAAACAGAATATCTGTTAACTTCAGAAAGTATGTCGCCTTGATTGGGTTAGAGCATTACACGAAGGCAGCTGTGAATAGCTGAAAAAAATCTCCACATTTCAAAAACTCCATGTGGAAAAATGTTGAACTGCACAGTTTTACTTCATTTCATGTAATAGAAACTTTTCTAAAATTCTAACTGTAACTGTAAAGGCATAAATGGAATCCAACTTGAAAGGCTTAATTGAAGATGTCATGTGGTGAATCCGCTTGAAAAATAAGGAATTTTTGGACATGAGTATTTACTCTAATATATAGAAAATATATATGGGTTTTTTTTTCATATCAGGATGGGATCTTGTTTAAAGCTATACAATACAATAATATCTGACATGTTTCCTCAACATATTAATTAGATCTTTATTAAGACTAAATGGTGGGCTGATTTTAGTCTCTCCAAAGAGAGACAGGGTGTTTTGCTGCACTCACCTTCCTGTTTCTGGAACTCTGCCATGCTGGGGCTACAGTATTTCTATTGAGCTGATTGTGATGGCAAGGAATGCTGAATGCTCTGACAAGTGTGAGAACCTGGGTTCTGGGTTGGAGGTCCACATGAGAACATGAATTAAGTGCAACGAGTGTAGGCAGCAAGGGGTGGCTCCAAGGGGTATGTATCAGCCTGACAAAGTGTTATGGAGAAATGGGGAGTTTCTGACAGCCTGGACAAGTCACAGTGCTCATTATAGGACTGATCATCACCTAGCGCCCAGTACAGTAGATTCCCCAAGACATGATATTGTCCTTGTAATCACCAAATATCATACAGGAGCTATATCGGAAGGGTGAGTGTTGCTGAACCAAAAAAGTAAGTCCACGAAATTGTGGAGTCTCCTTTGCAATTTCCAAACATAATCACTTGGAATCTGGAATGTTTCTCCATCTGAATTACTAGAAGCCCTTTCAAGAGAAATCTGAATCTTGAGGTTGCATGAAGTGTGAATCACTAACAGATGTACTGTTTTCTGTCTTTGTGCGTGTCCACAACTTTAAATGCAGGGAATGACTCAATCTACAGTTTTTAAGACTCAATCTACAGTTTTTAAGAAGCCTCTGCAAGACGGTGTAAGCAAGACCTACTGGAATTACTCCCAATAACTTTCAAATTCAGTAACTGTTTTATTGTGAGAAGCTGTTAGAGAGAATTGAAATCTCTGAAGCACCTCGGTACACCATGGTGCCACTCCACAGAGTGCGGATTGCTCTTAAAGGCTAATTTGATTGTGTGCTACAATTAATGGGTAAGTGGGAAAGTTTCAAAACACTGTCAGAATCAAAACAACTCCCCTCTCTGTCCCCCAAGCTCACTTGTATTTACATTGCAGAAAACACCCAGTGTCTCTTATTTACAGGCCTGGCACTCTAATGGCTTATACTGTGGGAGGCACGACTGAGTCACAATTAAGCCACCTTTACACACCTGCCACCCTGTCTCCATCAGTGAGGGTTTTCCAGGGCGTGTAATCCAACAACCAGGCCACGAACATGAGCATATAGGAGGTGAAAAGAAGATGCACTAGAACAATGCCAATGTCAGATGTTAGCAACACTGCCTATGCCTGAAACAGGCAAGAAACATGTTAGTGAGAGAATAAGAAAGGCTTTGAAGTCAAAAAACCTGGATTTGAATAGCAGGACCTTGGCCTTGGGCCAATCGCTTAATCTCTTTAGGTCCCAGACTCCACACCTGTAAACAAGAGGATGACAAATCCCTCTCACGCAGAGAGTTGTAAGAGCTGGAATAGGCACATGATAAAGATTATTATAAACACCCAATAAATAGTAGCACTCTATTACCATCATTATGAAAAGGTTTGAGCAACTTCTAAAAATTCTGATTTGGGGCTATTCAGATGTAGAAAATTCTTTAGAGAAAATGTGCTTATTAAGATAAAAGAGGGAATAGGAGCTGGCATCACATAATGAACAAACCAAAGACAAACCAGATAGAGCTAATGAAATTATTCTTTCTCGGGCTTTAAGAACTTGAAAACACCAATTTGTAAAGGTACCTGCACGTTTGTGTTCATTGCAGCGTTATTCACAATAGCCAAGACTTGGAAGCAACCTAAGTGCCCATCAAGGGACGAATGGATAAAGAAGATGTGGTATATACACACAATGGAATACTACTCAGCCATAAGAAACGATGAAATCCAGCCATTTGTGACAACATGGATGGACATTGAGGGCATTATGTAAAGTGAAATAAGTCAGAGGGAGAAGGTCAAATACCGTATGATTTCCTTCATTAAGTAGTAGGTAATAACAACAATAAACAAACACGTAGGGACAGAGAGTGGATTGGTGGTTACCAGAGGGGAAGCGGGGAGGGAGGAGGGTGAAAGGGATAATTCGGTACATGTGTGTGGTGATGGGTTGTAATTAGTATTTTGGTGGTGAACATGATGTAATCTATGCAGAAATAGAAGCATGATGATGTACACCTGAAATTTATACAATGTTATAAACCAATGTTACTGCAATAAACAAAAAATTAAAAAAAAAAAGAATGAATCCTACTTACAGCGAAGCCTGAGATTCCAAAACTCTCTACCAAAGCTACGTTGAACTCTCCATGTCTGTTTCCATCCACTTCCTTTGTTCTAGTTCCTGCCTTCTGCCTTCCCTCTGCTTCTTCTTTCTGTTCTCTTTCTGATCACGACTGTGTCTGTCGGTCAGCCTGCAGGTAGTGTAGTCCACGATTCCAAGGAAGCAAGAAGTACATAAAAAAGTGAGTACCAGTGTGCCAGGCACTATGTTCACCTGGTGTTTTATATACATTAGGTCAACTAATCTTAACAACAATTGTGAAAGCATAGCATTTTTCTTTTACAAATAAGGAAATTGAAGCTGTTTTTAACTTAAGAAGATTCCTGGAGGTCTCATAGAGAGTTGCTTCTGAAGCCAGTGTCACCTTCCCAGTGCTGGTGTGGAATGGCCATCTTCGCAGACATCCCTAAATTAGAGCCATGTGTTTATTTTGTTCTGTTTCCTGATTGTTTTTCTGAGCTTCGTGTGAATCCAGAGAGATCAGAGGCACCGCTTTAGGTATGACCATGATAGATCTGAGATGGGCTTGAAAGATCCAAAGGGAATGTTGGACTAGAAGAGATTCCAGTATCCCACTAAATGCCCACTAATGACCTGAGCAGAGGCTCCGGCTTTGGGATTGCCCATTCATATTTTTACTGGGTGTTGGAGAGACATATAAGCAAATATTGGCTTCCTTGATTGGAAGTAAATCATTCTCACGATGTTTTGTGAGAATCCCTTCCAAAGCCATCACATTAATCTGTTTGTCATGATTTGGCATTATTTTATCATAATTCATATGGCAGAGACCTGCTATCATGTGCCTAACCTTTCTCCTTTTCTGCCTTGGCATGCAACTAGACTATATTTCCCAGCCTTTATTGCATTTAAGCAAGTCTGCACGATTAAATTCTGGCCAATAGAATGTGGCCCCAGCAAATGGAAGTTGGAAGAGTCCCTAACATGGAACATGCTCACCCTTCCCATCCTAATGACCCTCACCATACTCTGATCTGAGCTAAACATAAATTTTTATTGTATAAGCCACTAAGATCTTAGGAATGTTTGTCACAGATAGCCTCTATTGTTGAATACAACCTATTTCATGAATTTAAAGCAGTGTTTCTCAGTTGAGAATGATTTTTCTTCCCTCTTAGGGATAAATGGCAATGTCTGGAGACATTTTTGATGGTCAGGGCTGAGGGAGGATGGTATTGGCATTAATGCACAGGGGTCAAGAATGCTGCTAACTATAAAAAACACAGGATTACCCCCACAACATAGAATTAACAAGCCCAAAGGTCACTAGGCCAAGTCACTAGAGCTGAGGTTTAGAAACTCTGGTTGAAGTTAAGTCCTGTGAAAGAAAGAATGATTATCTAATATTCAATACATTCTTGTATTGACTGACTTTTCTGAGTAAGAACTTAAGAAAAAAAATAATGATGCTATCCTCATGCCAATAATCTTTTAAATATGAATCTATTAAGAAAAAATTTAATGTCATAGAGATAGTCACTGTTTATGTTTCAAATTTTCTATATGTAAGGAATTGTGCCAGTTAACCAAATTGGGAGATTTAGAAAAACATCTTTGACTCATAGAAGTAGGGCAATTTAGTTAATTAATACACTTAAATCCTGAGTTTAACCATCATGTTAGCACTATATTGGAAGAGTTACCACTGTTTACCAAAATATTTAACCTGAGAAGTTAAAGAGAAACTTCCATCCTGACTTTTGAGTTCCTGCTCTCTCTGCAGAGATTTACTAATTAAAGCAATTTTGGTGATGAGAATTGTACTGAGACCATAACTTCTTTCAAATATGATATGAGAACTGTCTGTGGATGACGTCCATTTGAGTGACTGGTTTGGATTTCAAGTGGCAAAACAGTACACGGTGCAAATATGATCCAATCTTCTCAGTTAGTTCAACTATCTCATGCCCATGAGATTCGCCTTAAATGGTTGTTGAGACATCTACTTAAAGAACTCACAAATGTTCTTTGAGGTCTTTAAGAGGCTGTTGTAAATCAGACAACCTTAGATAACCATGGCCTCAACCACACAGACAGTTGGTAAGGATGTGCTTTACATTTCTCTTCCCATCATAATATTTGGGCCAGATCTTGGTAAAATGTTGTCTTGGCTACCCTATTCAATTCATGACAGGTATTTTGAGCACATACTACTTTCTAGGCACTAAAGCTAAATTCTAGAGACCCAGAAATGACCAAGACATGGTCTCTATACTGATGCATTGCCTAGCACTCCTGTTTTCAGGCTTCTTCCTACTTAGCTCTCCCCAGTCTTTTGCTTTCTCCCTTCTAGTTCTCCTTCCACAATAGAGGCCTACTGTGGATTCTTCATGCATTGGGCCTTCTACTCTTCTGCCTAGGTAGCCTGCCTATCTCCCATCTCTCCAGCTAAGGAGACACTGAAATCAAGGCATCTAGCCTATAGCCACATTGGTCTGTAGAGCCATGTTCTTGCCATGGCCATGCAGCTCTACGACATTCTAGGATAAGTAATTTAAAGTCTAGAACCTAGAGTGGGACCTAGAACATGGGAATGATAGTGGTACTTACCTCTTATGAAGATTAAATAAGTGAATGTCTGCTAGTTAACTATTACAAATACTGCCTTACACATGGTAAATGGTCTTCCATGTTGACGTTGATACTGATGTTCTTACCCCTCATATCCTCTCTTCCCCTTCTCAGCCAGGAGAATTAACTTTCCTTGTGCCTGATCCCCTCAAGGTCACGCTATCTGACTGTATGATGACTACCCTTTAAATCAATGAAATCTGTACAAATAGACTAACAGGAAAAGACTTGGGGAGAACCTCAGGGGACAGTCCTTTTCTCCTCTAGTTTAATCTAGTGAGGTGAGCAGAAAACAAATCCTTATTTTTATCAACCACTACAGTGTGATAGAAATATAGAATTTATGTATTCAAATATATGTCCTCATATTTGGATTATAAGTGATGTAACATTTGGGATTTCCTACTTGTATCAGTCAGGATTCCATGAGAGAAACATAACCAATATAGATAGATAGATGGAAAGAGAATGAGAGAGAGAGAAAGAGAGATTTAGGGTAGAAACTCTCAGGCAGAAGCTGACACTGCAGTCTACAAGCAGAATTTCTCCTTCCTTAGGGAAATCTCAGTTCTGTTCTTAAATCTTTCAACTGGTTGGATCATGCCCACCCAGATTACGGAGGATGATCTCATTTACTTAAAGTTAACTGATTATAGACACTAATCATGTCTACAAAACACCTTCACAGCAACACCTAGGTTAGTACTGGATTGAATTCTTGAGTAAAATAACCTAGCCAAATTGACATAAAACTGACCATCACGCTACACTGGGTCAGACATGTGCTTTTGTATTTAATCCTTATAGAAATCTCACAGGGTGGCGATCATCCTCATTTCACAAGTGAGAAAACCACGGTTTGTGTTTGAGATATTGTGTAACTACTCTAAATGGTAGGAACCAGGATTTTAACTCTTGTATACTTGGCTTTAAAATCTGTTTTATACACATTTTCTGTAGGAAATTTATCTTTTCCTTCCACATTCTTAGTCTCCTGCTGGGACCTCACGGTCTTTTAGTAGCCATGATGCATATGTCGGATCATCTCTCTCCAGGGACATGACAACCCCACACATCGGTTATTTTGGACTTTCTCATTGTTTTGTACTATCCATTTCTGCGTTTAAATTTATTAGTATGGAGTATTCCATGTGAACAAAGCTCATTCATTCGAGCTTTAGTCTGTGTATCTGGTTGGTAACTTACTGCAGGAGAGATGGTTAATTCAGAAAATGTTAGTAAGCAGATGAATTTACACATGGAGATGTCACCATATCAAGGCCAGGTTCTGATCACCTAAGGCTTGTCTGCATGCTACAGTTGTGGTAGTGAGTCAGCTTACCCAGCAGAGTGTACTTGACTTTGAAGGATGTTTCCCCTTGAGAAGAAGGATCCCAACATGTCTCTCTGGTTAATCTAGATTTTCAAATGTCCAGATCCAGGTGGATTTTTCTCAATGTACAAATGATACTATATCTATGTATCTTTGCACAAGCACACAGATTACCCAATTATCCAATCACACACACCATCACCCCTTCTAGGGCACATAGAATTTTCCCCCAGCTCTTCATATCATTCACCAAAAAATTCCATACACTTGTACATGAAATCAAAGATTCTCTTTTGTTTAGTAAGGCAAAGTCATTTTTTTGTGTGTGTGTGAGGAAGATCAGCCCTGAGCTAACATCTGTGCTAATCCTCCTCTTTTTGCTGAGGAAGACTGGCTCTGAGCTAACATCTATTGCCCATCCTCCTCCTTTTTTTTTTCCCCCAAAGCCCCAGTAGATAATTGTATGTCATAGTTGCACATCCTTCTAGTTGCTGTATGTGGGACGCGGCCTCAGCATGGCCAGAGAAGCGGTGCGTCGGTGAGCACCCAGGATCCGAACCCGGGCCGCCAGTAGCGGAGCGCGCGCATTTAACTGCTAAACCACCGGCCGGCCCTGGCAAAGTCATTTTTAAAGGTACTTGTTTAAAAACCAGCCTGCCGACATATGTTTTTATACTCTAGAACGGAGTGAGTGATTTGTTTTCTATTTTTTATTCGCAGTTCTCTTTCTTGCCCTGAAGCTGTTTGGTAAAATACTCTGGTTTCACAGGGATAATCTTATGGTAGTTGACTGTAATAAGAAGCCCGTTTATGCCAGAGGGCTTCGCTAAGCTCCCCTGTCTGTGGAGGGTCCAAAGTTGATTCTAGTGTAGGCTTCGTGTTCGAGCACACTGTCCACTTCCAAGACATTTCAGTGCACAGAGAGTTAAGATGTTTTCCAGGTAAGAAGCTGAGCAAGTCAAATATACCATTGATTTTCTTAGGAAGGGAAAAAAAATCTTCCCATTAATTGTCTCTTACTTGTGTAATGCAGATGAAGGATTTATTTGTTTGTTTTAATCAAAGTATATTTTATCATTAATGGAGAAAAGTTTATCCATTTCTTACATTACTCTAGACTATTTATGTTACAAAATTGTTATTAGCTCATACACTGAGCCAATATTCTTTTCCACTGAGAATGGATGAAAGAAGATAGCTTACAAATTCATAAAACACACACACACATTCACACTCACATACACATACATACTAACCAGAGAAAGAGTTCTTGCCTCGGGCATGTTATCGTCTAACAAGAACATAGCATATTATGCACATTATTTTTCAAGTTCTCCAAATAGAAACTAGAGAAAACAGCCTGTCGTATCAAATCTGAACTTCTCAGGCTGTCCAGTGCAGAGTCATCTGCTCTCAACTCCTCCCATCATTTAAGTAACCTCCTTTCCTGTTACTGCTCAGCAACAGATGCATTATCCACACCCACTTTTTCTTTGAATTTGCTTTGTAAAATATTTTTAAGCCCTCCCTTTTTTTTTTTCTGGGTATTTGAACTCCCCCAAGAAATGGTAAGCTTCTCAAAAACAAGGAACACATTTTTTTTTTTTTTAATTTTCACATGTCCTTCGTGCTTGTGATATAGCCAGAGAGTAAGTACAATTTCTTGATTATCCACCTCAACAAAATAAAGTTCTTTCTGCTTATAAAGAGTCAAATTAGAAAAGAAAAAATGACTAAATGGAAAAAGCTAACAGAAAGGATATGATTCCAGGGTCAAGTGTTTAGACATATGCTAATAAAAACAAAGTAACAGCCCACTGTAGCTCCGACCTCATCACATGGAAGTCACCAGATCACTACTTATGGAAAAATTAAAAGCCCAAAGAGATCAAGCGGATAATAAAGCCAAATGTCCCTGCAAGAAAAGTTCTGCTACAATGAAGTTATCCAATTTATCAAGGAAGAACTGAGAATTTCTGGGCCAGGATCCTTGATAATTGAAATCCAACTGTGACATCAAAGCATGACAAGAAAAGTTTAAACATTCTTTCTGAAAATAAAGCCATAAAAAGAGTTTTAAAAAGCAATGAGAATCAGTGTTCAAATAGAAAGAAATAGCTTACTAACAGAACTTAATTTGGGTTGGGGCAAATGAAGGCCACATCACAAAATGCTGTGATTGAGAAAAATCAGCATCTTCTTGAACTCTAAAGATACCTTGGAGACATGTATTTCTCAGAAGAGCCCTAACTGTAGTGGCTATTATCTCTTGCCAATACTATAAAGAATTACTATTTTAATTCAAATTTTCTCTAACTGAGACAACATATGCCAGCCATATTTGGAAGCAAATAAAATGGTAACATCCACTGCCACGTGCACAAGTGCTCATTGGCTTTGTGAACGTGTCCTGGCAGGTAGACAAGGCAGCTGTCTACTCTAGTGAACCACCCCCCACAATAGGTGGAACGGGAATGGGAAGTAATGGGAACAATTATAAAGCAAATGCTCACTAAAATGTCAGTAAATAAACTGATCAGGTTGTGTGCAACCTACGCAAAAATCAGGATACACCACTACCCACCAGGTTATGTGCAAAGATTTCTTCCCATTGTAGGAAAAAACCCTCTTGCACATAACAGATGGACAGGATATGTACGCTGAGGCGTTAGCAGAGCTGCTGTGTAGCTGGAAGGAATAAAGAAGGGCTTCCGGAGTGCAAAGTTGAACGTTCTTGGGGGACCCAGGACTATCACTGAGAAATGGCTATATAATAATATATGCTTACTCCTTACTCCAGCCAACAGAGATCAAGTCATGGTGAACCTTTAGCCTCGAGAGCAACCTTGAAGGGGAAAGGTGGCACCAAGAGGCAGCTTGAGAGACGTGAGCTGGAAGAAAGGTCCAGTTCCACCATCTTGGTTCTGATTACTGGATAAGAAGGAGGTGGTATAAGTACTGGTGGTGTGCAAAAAGCTGAGGTTAGGGTGGGGCGATGGGAGGAAGTGTTCTTGCTACATGATCTTATTTGACATCTGTGTCACTAACACAGTTTCCTTTTCCTTCTGAGAATCTATAAGAGAGCCTGACTCTCCAACAGTCTCCAATTTTTGCTTCTGTCATTCCTTCTCTCCCTGCTCTCTTACTACTGACTCTGGTCAGAAAAACAGGGAGAGTTTGTACCATATCACCTGGGGTCCTATGTTTAGAAGATAACTTGCTTCAGCAAGCAACAGCTCAGGACAAGCTTGGTGGCACATTTTGTGCATACACCCCTAACTTGGTCCCCAAATGTCAGTATGTTTCTGAGCCTCAAGTCTTCAAAATTCCAGATAAAATAGCTACTCTCTTTATCCCCACCAGATGCCTCCTGTGGTCACTGTTCACACGGAGCTCTGGTCCAGGGTAATGTTTCTACTCTGTGGTTGGCTTGCCTTTCCTTTAGAGTGCGTCAAGTGTTGGAGTTTGTCAATGCAAAGTGAATGCATATTAACAAAAGAAATAAAGAAGAAAGAGGGAAGAAGAGAGGGAGGGAAGGAGGGAGGGAGAGAGAGAGTGGGAGGGAGGGAGGAAGGAAGGAAGGAAGAAAGGGAGGAAGGAAGGAAGGAAGGGAAAGGAAGGAAGGAAGGCAAATACCAAACACTCTGAGTGACTAGTTTATACATTATACTAAGAATGGTCATACATATTTTAATTGCACCAGAAAGACCCTATCTTCTCCCCCAATTAATTCTACCCTGATTCCTCACTGTATATGAAATGTCATCATTAAAAAATAATTTGAGGGGCTGGCCCCGTGGCATAGTGGTTAAGTTCGGCATGCTCCGCTTCGGTAGCCCAGGTTCACGAGTTTGGATCCTGGGCGTGGACCTATACCACTTGTTGGCTGTGCTGTGGCGGTGACCCACATACAAAACAGAGGAAGACTGGCACAGAAGTTAGCTTGGGGCAAATCTTCATCAGAACAAAAATAATAATAATAATTTGGTAGCTCTTATCACTATAATCATTCCTACTAATATTCCTACTCCTACTAAAATTCACGAAATATGTAAATAAATAGTAAAAATAACAAAGCCATCACAATTTAGATTATGTACTTTATAGAGTAAATAGAAATTTACAATTGTTATAAACACTTCGCCTTTTTAACTTTGTTGCAACCTTAGAGACTAAGGTTTATTAGTAGATTAGTAGATAAGGATTTGAGACTCAGAGAAGTTAAAGAAATTCACAAAAGTAATAAATTACACAGTTGAAATACATAAGCAATTTCTCTGACTTTAAAATATGCTTCCCTCCCCACATATATAAGGTTTCATTTTTTCTTCTTTTTCCTTTTTTTTACTTGCTGACTTTTTAAAGATAAAAATTCTTCTTGGTCAAGTGCTGCATGCTAATTCATACTAAGATATCTGTACCTCTCCTGCTGACAGAGACCCCAAGTATGGCAGAAAGGGCACAGAAAGACGAAGAAAGAAAACTTAAGGAGAAAGCTTAGGACTTGGCAATCTTGCCAAGGGTCAGCCATGGCTATAAACAAGGATCTGTGGAATCAAACAAATAGGAGCCTCATTAATGAGAACAACTCAAAGGAGTTACGGAGAACGCTGAACTCCAGTCCCTCACCCCATACAGATATACAGATGGGGATACTGAGGTCAAGGCTATTTGATATATCCACTATGCTATATTGAATCAATGACAAAGCTGAGTCTCCTGACTTCCAGTCTAGAGAGCCTTCCGTCACTGAGTCCTATCTGGCTCTCTGTGATCAGCTGCACAAATTTTGAGTAAAACAACTGAATACGTTATTCAATATCCATCATGACATGCAACTTACTAATCAGAGAGTCAAGGCTAACTTTCTCCTGCATGTACAGCAAGAAGGGCAGAAACAAATCATTTTTTGTAATGATGAAGTTCTCTCGGAAGTACCACTCACCTTAAAAATATGCTTAGGAATTAATGTTCTCTCAGCATTCTGATTTTCCTGGCTTTCCGAAGCTAAGACGTTGCAGAAGTGCCTTCGTGACTTTGATCACAGGCAATCAAAGGAGACTTCGTGTAGCTTCTAGCGAGACGCTGTTGCCAGAAAAGTCGGAGCTCTCTGCCATGCAGAGGAAACTGTTACAGAACTTCCCTGCACTCCTAACTCCAGATCAAATTAGGATCAGAAGTCTGTCATTGGCCCCCGGGAGCCTGTGGCTTTAATTTTCTTATCTGCATTTTTCTTCCCTGTCCATTCCAGGTAGCTGTCACAAGAAACATGAAAAGGATGCTTTTTTCTTATTGTTCTTTGCTGCTTCTCACTTTCATGTTCACAACAAGGAAAAGAGCAATGGTTTCTACTGGTCGCTTCAGTGTTTTGAATTCTTATGTCTGCAAGTATCTCGGTAGACCAGAACATGCAATCTTACTCAATTTTTTAAATTCGTGTTTTATACCAGATGTATTCTTTTGGTATTGATTACAAATGATTATACTACTCTGCCTAACAGAGTCTGAGTCATAAAAATCACCTAATGTAAAACATTGCACAGAGTTGCCCAAGTTGTCATGTCTGTGGCTACATTTATGAAAATAAAGGGAGTCGTCTATTTGGGTTCTCTCTACATTTCTTATGTTTTCTTAAGCTGCTCAGGAAGGTTTCAAACTTTAAAATCTAAGAAGAATGGTGCAGACTGACAAAGGTAGCCAAGAAAGGAGACTTTCCTGATCACTAGGGCAGGACTCTATGGTGCCAATCCCACCCTATGATTCTCCCTTCTCTGAGGTTTCACTAATGACATTGGCTTCCTCCTTGATGAACTCTTTAGGGGTTGGTTCTCTTTAAACTGATTTGGACAAGCTTGGACAAACAACCCTTTTCTTGAATCTGCATAGTGTAATTAAAATGCCACTGAGAAATTCAAATAAGACTTTTCTCAGTGCTAGGGAGAAACAATTGGTAAATAAACCCAAGTTAAATGAATAGAGTTAATAAACATATAGCTTGCTTTCACAGTATTATCTGGGATGCTGGGGTGGGGGGTTGTTGGAAAAATTGTGTGTTTATTTCATTTTGTTGCATAAGATGAGAGAAGATTAAGCACGTTTAAACTCTCATGATGAAAAGTGTTAGTCAAAAGTGCAGAGTTAAAAAGGCTGTCAATAAGTGAAAGAATTTTTCTTCTGAGAACTACTGAAATCATGTCACACTTTCCACTCTTTTCCCAACTAACTAACAATGCATTTCTTCCTCCCCCTCCTCTCGGGATCTGCCTCACTAACTTTGACCCATACAAGAAGTCAGATAGCAATTGGAAATTTCCTTATTGAACATGAAAAGAGAATACAACAAGAATCTGGGTGATTAATCCAATGTATAAGAGCTGGATACATCCAACTCAAAAGGACAGCCTTGCTCATTGGCTAGGACAATGCTTAAATAGCATGGCCCATATTGCTTCTAGGACTCTCTGTTCCTTTATCCTCCCATGGATGTACAGCAACCTGTAGAGAATATAGTCTTCCTTAGTATACTAATATATTCAGGCAGGTTACAATCAAGTCTTGCAACACTGGGAACTCTTTTGTCTGTTTGAGGTAACTGTGATTCTCTACTTTTATTTATTATTTATTTGGTTCATAGTTTAACTCTCGGAGGGCAATTTTATTTTCATTGTTTCTAAGTTCTTTGGAGCTACCTTATGGCATCCCACATAGGCTGACAAGAAGTACCATTATAAAATAGTTGATTGAGATGCAGCAACCCAAATTCACTATAAGTCAACCTATAAAAAATTGATTTTTGACCTGAATGGTATGTAGAAAATGGCTAACTGCAAATGATAATTTTTTCTTCCTGAATGTTTTATGTAGAAGTATCCTGATATAGAAAAAAAAAGATTTTTGTGGGTATAAAAACCACCAGAAGTTACTTGAACATAAAAAGAACAACATTTTAAATTGTTTCTCCAGTAGTTGTTCACTGTCAGTTGGCAATTGTCTGGTTTTTATTTGTGTGTCATCTGCTTTAATGTCAAGTCTCTAACATGTTGCTTAATGATTTGCTAAAATCAATAATGCCGTACTTCAGATGAGCCAAGTAGTTTCACTTGAACTTTTTCTCATAATCACTTTATAATTAAAATCATTGAGTAAAATCCTAATTCTACTGAGTGAACATTTACAGTTTGCTGGATTAGGAAACACTCTACCTATAAATGTGCATGTCTCTGTATGTCTGTAGACAGAAAGAGTGAGAGTAAAAGAGAGAGAGAGAGTAAAGAGACAACCAGTGGAAGGTTACCGCACTTGATTCTTGGTTTATCCTCTATTTCCACAGTCCTTTGTTCAAACCTCAACTAAACCACTTATCAGGTCATACAATAATGTTACTATTTGCATTTGGTCTTGCCTCCTACGTTGTTTTATCCAACTTTGTATTCCAAGGGCTTGGCTCCAGGGCATAAATTTGGAAGGTGTTTAACAAACACTTGATAAAGGAATTAACTTCAAATTAGGGCCCATGTGTGCTCCCTGATCCATATTCTAAGGAAGAAAGATGTTAAAATTGATTATGTTGATGTTACAGTGAGCATGCAAAAGCTCATAAGAGTTCCAAAGCAGTATGTTATGTATATATCTTCTCTTTACCCAATTTTAAGAAACACGAAGTTGAAAAAATTTTGCTTTGACTGGCCAATTCACCATACAAGGTTTTGTGTTTCATGGACCCACTTTTTATTCTATAATTATTAAGGACACTCTTATTAAGAATACCAGACTCAGGGCTAAATGCTAGGAATAAAAGTCAGAATGTATTTAAATGAATAAGAAACAGTTAGTAAGTAACCAGGCAACATGACATAAAGATTCACTAGAGAGAGTCAGAACCCCCAGATTTTAACCCTGTACTCATTATTTCTACCTGTGGGACTTAAGTCAAGTGTATTAGTTGTCTATTGATAACTATCTATTAGTTAACTATCTATTGTTATACTCCAAAACATAGTAGGTTAGTACAACACAAATGTATTATCTCACAGCTTCTGTGAGTCAGGAATCTGGACATAGCTTTGCTGGGCTGTCTGTGTCAGGGTCTTTCATGAGGCTGCAATTACACTCATGACTGTAGTCTCATCTGTAGTTTCAACTGTGGAGGGATCAGCTCCCAAGTTCACTCATGCAGTTGTTGACAGGATTCAATTCCTTGAGAGTTGTTGGACTGAGGTCCTCAGCTGCAGTTAGCTGGAGGCCACCCTCAGTTCCTCGCCATATGGGCCTCTCCAACATACTGTCTTGCTGCATCAAAGGGTACAGTCCAAAAAGGCAATAAAGAGAATCTACCAGCAAGATAGACATCACAGTCTTTTATAACCAAATCACAGAAGTAACATCTCACCACTTTTTCTGTATTCTGTTTTTTCAGAAGTAACTTACTATTCCAACCCATATTCAAGGGGGCAGATTATAAAGACTATGGATACCACTAGGTGGATATCATTGGGGGCCATCTTAAAGTCTGCCTGTTACAGCAAATAACTAAATTTCTCTAAGCGTACTTCCCTCTTCTCTAAAACAAGATCAAAATGTCTCCTATTCATAAGATTGATATGAAAATCAAATAGTACATTTAAGCCCTGAGCACATAGTGAGTATTCAGTAAATGTTAGTTATCATTAGGTAATTACAGCACATCATGAAATGTCCTGTGTTTGGGTTATTCAAAAGCCTATGGGAGCACACGGGAGGAACATGTAATACAATCTTGAAAAGTACAAACAAACTTTTGAGAACAAGTGAAGTCTATACTAAGGCTTTGATTAAGGATGGTGGTAGCCAGATGAAGGATAAGAAGAAAGAGAATGGGATTCCAGGGAGAAAGAAAACCCTAGAGGGAAAAGAGAGCAGTTGTGCCAGCTAGATTGAGAACTCTGCAGGATTTATTGTCCCCTCTCCTCTTTGGCATTCCTGCTTGAAAGGTAGGACACAGAAAGAAGGAAAAATTGGTGTCAGAAGTCTGCCAACATATGTGCACATGAACCATCAAGCTCCAACACAGTGCCACTCCTTGCATATGATCTTTGATAAATACAGAAATGTCGAGAGAGAGAGAAAGTGGAGAATAGGAAGAGAAGTTAGAATTGCCATCTCTAGGTCAAAAGGAGCTGAGTTGCTGGAAATGCCTCCTCTGAAAGTGAGGTACCATCCTGCCCCTGACTCCTCTCAAGTAGAGTCTTGCGGACCAAGACAACCAGACCACCAGGAGGAGCTTCCTTGGCTAGTCCATTGTCAACAATTTAATAAAACTATTTAAATTTTCCAATGCTAAACGCTCATGGAGTTGAAATCTGTTTCACAGCTCCCATATTTAGAAGGAATTATTTTAATTTAGATTTTATTTATGTTTTGTTTTGAATCAGTCATATATTTAGATTGTTCAAAACAAAACAAAATATTATTTCAAAGTACGCACTGAAGACCCTTGCTCCCACTCCCGTGTCTGTCCACTTTCCCCCAAAGGTTAATGATAAACCACTTTGATTTTCCCTCAACTTATTTCTTTGATGTTCTCCCGACATTTTGTTTTGAAAATTTTCAGACCACAAGAATGCAACAATCCTATAATGAACACCCATATACCCCACATCAAGATTCACTGTTTGATAACATTTCACCACATTTGCTTTATCTCTTTCTTTCTGTTTCTATACATATGCATACATTCATTTGAGAATTAGTTACAGAAATTCTGACACTTAACCTATAAGTTTTCCTAAAGAACATGTAGAAATAGCTAAGAACATCTTGAAAAAGAAGAGGAGTGAGGAGAGTGGGTGGGATCTAGCCCTATCTAGTATTAAACCATGCAATAAAACCTCTATAGTTAAAACAGTGTGGTACTAGAACATGACCAGACAGACACACCAGTGAAACAGAATAGGATACCTAGAGACAGACTCAAGTACATACAGAAATTTAGAAGGAAGAAAGGTGACATGTCAGAACAATGAGGAAAAAATGTACCTTTTTGTAAATAGTGTGGGGAAAACTTGATAGCTATCTGGAAAACTGTAAATTTAGATTCACTTCATACATAAAAATAAACTCCAATTGTGTTAGATATCTATATGCAAAAAATAAAGCCATACAAGTACTAAAAGAAAACACGAGTGAATTTATTTATAAATTAAGTGTAAAAAAATCCAGGTACAATTTCAAACACTGATAAATTTGCCTGTATCAAAAATTTTAAAACATCACATGACAAAAAGTGAAATTTTGTTTCAGTAATTCATCCACAAACCCACTTGTGTTCCATATGTTTATTGAACCAAGCAGTGGGGTTTATTATTCAGTGGAGAATAAATTTCCATGTGTTCAGGCAGAGCTAGGCTTTCTTCTCTGAGACTGTCATTAAACACGTGTTGGGACACTCACTGATATGTAACATTGTCCTGGTCTCAGGGAACGGATGTCGTCTTTGGAGAATCTGCTCACTGTATCTCCAATCCAAGTACTTAACATCCTTCTAAGTATGTCTGTCAGGTTCTCGCTCTTCCTCTCTCTTCATATTTAATTCTGTATTTAATGCATTTCTAAAGAAAAACATGGGACTCTGTACTAAAGATATTCAGTGTGAATTTGGAAGCATAAGATGGAAACCCCTTTTTTTTTTTTAAATTCCTTTTTAACAACAGAAATAAATTAAACTCAATCAAGTTTGCATGAATGATTCTATTTTCATTTAAGGGAATCTTGCATCCAAAGATTTTGAGAATTAGGTAAACTCCTTGTCAGAGTTTTCCTAACTCATTTATTTTTATTTGAGGGCATATTGTAAGATTCTTTCTTTGATAGAATACCATGAAATTAATTTTGACATATTGCTGTAAATGAGGCCATTGTACCACCTCCATGATTAAATATTCACAAACATCACCCAGAGCTTTCAAAAGGACTCTGTTTCCTTCCCACAGCAAAGGCCTGGAAAGTGATAACAGTCCATTTCCTGGTGATGGGCAAATGCAAGAAAATATATGAGGATCCAAGAATATGTCAAATGAAACAACAGTAATCAATTTTCCACCATTCTACCCGTGGAAACATGTAAAATCCCTAATGAGATTTTGCACTAAAAAAGTAACTGTTGGATAAGTTAAAATATGACAGTTTAATAAAATGGTCATGTTCCAACAGATCATTCAACCAGCAAGCTCTGAAAACTTCTGGTATAAAATTAACATATCAAAATGGCTTCTGTATCCTTCAAGAAATATTTGTCATTTAGGAAGACTGTAGCTTGTTTAAATTTGAATGACATTTTTGTTTATCCATATGACTTTAAAATGGTTCTAGAATTCCATGGATAGAAATAGAAAAGGCTTTTTTCCTTATAGTAATTTTTTGAAAATATATTTCGTGGGTGAAATCATACTTATCAGCAGTGGCATCCACGGTCTTCCAGTACTGGCCCCCATCATCACCCATTTTTACTCACAATCTGTACCGTTTTAAAATGTTACTTTGCATTCAACAAGAACAAAAAATGGATCAATACTCCAATAAAACATATATTAACCTGTCAAGCCCTGAGCATCGTAAAGAGAGCTGATCAACATAATAAAAATTTGGTCTCTAATTTCAAACCGTAGCCAGAAACAGCCATTTAATAACTTGGGGACCGTTTCCTAAATCATGAAAAGCAACTTTGGAAAAGGACAAGAAGTTTCTTAAGGACAAGAAAAGCAACAAAAAGAATAGTTTACAGGGACGTTGAATGTGCCCTGCAAGAGGGCCCTGCCAAAGTGGCAATGGGAGGGTCAGGACTAACCAGGGATCTGAGGATTGGAGAATACCAGGCCCTGATGGTGCAGAAAGGCTTTCCAAGGGAAACAAGACTAGTGACATTTTTAAGGAGTTGGTTTCTAGATCTTCAGTTTCCATAGCAATCTTTCCAAAACTGGTCTTACTGAGAATGTAGTACAGTCAAGGTGTCTCCTTCGTGAATTGACCTTTGCTGCCTTAACAAAAGAAAGGTCAACCTCTCTCACCCATCCACCGTCTCCTCTCTCTGCAGTGCTGTAAGGGTGTAATGATTCCCCAACACTGGTAACTATGGTCCTGAGACTGGGTAACAAATTCCTTCCCAGGTCAGGTGCTTTCAAACATTCTGCTACCAGAATATTAAAGGAGAACCTAATTGAATTAGCTAATAGAGAGCACCCTTTGATGATAGCTCACTATATGATTTGAGTGTGTAACTCTGAAGGCGTTCAAAGGATTGAATGATGTTGCTGTAACAAAAGTCTCTCTATTCCCACTACTTGTTTATCTGAACAAGATTTCTGAGCTACCTCATAGGGTGGTTGTGTAGATTAAATTAATTAAGGTAAAAGATGAAAAGCACCAGGAACAGTGAGTGGTACATAGTCAGTACTATATGAGGGATTGCTGCTATTATTACTGTTATATTAAGTAAATACATTAGTTATGTATAATTGTAAATAAATTGTAAATAAATATATAGATTATAAATAAACATATTAGTTATTATACTTAGTTTTAACTAAAATTAATACATTATAAATATTTGATATATGTGTACATGTGTGTTTGTTGCACAAAATATGAAAAGGCTATCCGAAAAACATTTCCAAATCATAAAAATATATTTTTTTAGAGCAAAATTCTGTGGAGGAAGTTGAAGGAGAAAAGATGCTAATGTAAAACTGTTAAAAGCAACTAATTATGATTTTACATGGATGATCGTGGGAATCAAATCACCTTGGTGTTTATATTCTATTGAATACTTTAAATAGAGTGAAATAATTATTTTTAAATCCCAATATTTTGAGTATGCTGGAAATTATACTTTTGCAAGTATTTAAAATACATATCATGAACATTTTAAAATATTTTTCAAAATTACTTTTTTTGGGGGAAGGGATGTTAGATTAGCTAAGGTTCTCCAGCAAAACAGAACCAATTGGCTACATATATATATATATATATATATGGAGAGATTTATTATAAGGAATTGGTTCACATAATTATGAAGATTGAGAAATCCAACCATCTATCATCTATAAGCTGGAGACCTCAGAATGCCTGTGGTGTAATTCAGTCAAAGTCTGATGGCCCGAGAACCACATGGGCCCATGGTGTGGGTTCCAGTTCAGGAGCATCGAGGGTAGGAGAAGGCCAATGTCTCAGCTTAAGCAATCAGGCAAGAAGAAAAAGGGATGAATTTCTCCATCCTCCCCTTTTTGTTCTATTCAGACCTTCAGTGGATTGGATGACGTCCACTCACGTTGGGGAGGGCAATCAACTTTACTGAATCCACTGATCCAAACGCTAATCTCATCTGGAAACACCCTCACAGACACATCCAGAAATGTTTAATCTGGGCACCCCATGGCCCAGGCAAGGTAACACACAAAATTAACCATCAAATATACTTGATCAACATATACAAACAAATATACTTGAAGACCTCTGATTTACACTATATAAAAGGAATGCATGATCTTCCTCCACGTTTCCTAATCTCCACACCACTAGCAGAGCATTGGTGAAAATACAGCTCCAGCTTCTTCTTATCTCTTTTTCAAACCACCTTAAGAAAAATTCAAATTCTTCAGCACAGTTTACAATCCCTTTAAATACTGCCCCCACATCCCTTTCATTTGCCTCCTCTTCTGCAATTTCTCCATGCTCTGACCACACAGAACCACTGACCATGGGAACTACCCTCAACATACCCTCTTCACTTACTATGGGATATCTTTGGCATTAGGATCCCTCTCCCTAGAATGCCTTCCTTCTTATTCTCATCCCATTCAAGTCCCTGTTTAAAAGTCACCTTGCCAAAGGGTCTTCCTGGACCATCCCATATAAAATTGTGCCCTTGTCTCTGTCACCCTTTATCTCTCGTCCTGCTTTATTTTTAATCACAGCACTTTACACTGCGTGTCGTTATATTAGTATCTTTTTTTAATGTCTTTGCCCTCCACTAGGCTATAATTTCCATGAAGGCAGCAACTTGGTATTACTTTTTCCTCTTGTTCATCCATTGCCTCAAAGTGGTCCTCGCACATTGCAGACACCCAATAAATGTTTCAAATGAATGCATACACGAATGAGAAAGTGTCATATTTGATTCTGCATCCCCAGCACAATTTAAACTTGCAATAAACATGTATTGACTTGAATATATTTCAAAAGGCTGTGTTACTGTTTACAAGAACAATATCTAGTCTCCTTATCTGAAGATATTTTAGCAATATCTAAATGGTTTTGTTTCTAAAAATCAAAGTTATAAGCAAGAACTTTATACATGACCAAATTCCCTTTAAATTCTTTAACTTCATGATAATTTAAGATAGACACATGCATTAAAAATAATCACCTTGTACAATCCACAATCTTATTCCCTCAAACATAGCTTCTCCACAGAACTTGGAGATGTCAAATCTAAAAGAAAAAGAAAAAGTCAAATTTTTTGACTTTTTTTTTTCAAATTTCTCATTAATTGTTTCAACACAGCTTATTTTTAGAAATCTCTTAGATGAAGTATCACTTTTTGTTTTTTGATGAAGGAGATTGGCCATGAGTTAACATCCGTTACCAATCTTCCTCTTTTTGCTGAGGAAGATTGGCCCTGAGCTAACATCTGTGCCCATCTTCCTCCGTTTTGTATATGGGGTACCACCACAGCATGGCCTGATGAGTGTAGGTCCGCGCCCGGGATCCAAACCTGCGAACCCTGGGCCAGCAGAAGTGGAGCACATGAACTTTACCACTTTGCCACCAGGCCGACCTCACGGAGCGTTGCTTTTTGCTTTTTACCAACTCCACTTTCATTTCTGTGGGTCATTTAACAATGCGAGAGACTTACAAAAGAAGTTAACTGTTTCCAGGTGGTTGTAGGAAGATCTGACTGCTGTCCTCTCAGGTATGATGGAGTTAACAGCTAGAAACATGTTTGTTTATTCTGAATGTAAATTTGGAATCTTCTCAAAGGTCAAAAAGTGGTGCATGTTATAATTAGTCAAGATGATTTTATAAACGAAATGCACACACACACACTCAGTGAGGGATTTGGAACACAAGTGAGACATTGTTGACAAAATTAGCAACGCAGGAACCTCACTGAAATCAGTTCATCCAGGTCTCCGTTTCTGCCCAGCACAACCAACTTCTGCTCAGTTCTTCCTGTTTTCTGATTTGTCCTTGTAGACTGGCTTCCTGGGCTGTCTCTAGGATTGCCCTCAGCCATTCCTAAATAAACCACTAAGGCAATTTGGGTGAGATTGGCTCCTCAGGATCAAATAAACTGAGTTTTTCAAGGAGCACAAGAGTTTACAATAAAATCAATTTAGTATAAATAAAGTTATCTATCTTAGGAGGAGATAAACAGATAGATGTGCTCACCCTCAGTCACGTTATGGGCCTTAAACTGCTTCTTAGGCCTGTGTTTCATACGATGATTGCTTCTGACAGAAATATCTGTTCAGAACACCTACCATGTTCATTACATGATTCCTCAAGTCATTTTATTTCCAGAGTTGGAGTAGAAAACTTTCCTGCAGCCTCCGTACTTGTCACCTGCCATTAAATGATAAACGCCAATTTGTATTAAAAGCTTGAATTGTCCAGAAGGGAGAGTAAAGTCTTCTTTAATGTAAGGGCATAGGATTTTTTTTTTATTGATGTTTTAATGGTTTTTAAAATTGTGAAATTTTGGGTTGTGCATTTTTGTTTGTCCATCACCATATATATGACTCCCTTCACCCCTTTTGCCCACCCCCCACCCCCACTGCCCCTGGTAACCACGGTACAGTTTTCTCTGTCCATGTGTTGGTTTATATTCCTCATATGAGTGAGATCATACAGTGTTTGTCTTTCTCTTTCTGGCTTATTTCACTTAACGTAATACACTCCAGGCCCATCCATGTTGTTGCAAATGGGACGATTTTGTCTTTTTTTATGGCTGAGTAGTATTCCATTGTGTATACATATATATATATATATATATATGTATACACACCACATTTTCTTAATCCAATCGTCAGATGAGGGACACTTAGGTTGCTTCCACTTCTTGGCTATGGTGAATAATGCTGCAATGAACATAGGGGTGCATAAGCCTCTTTGGATTGTTGATTTCAGGTGAGTTGGATAGATTCCCAGTAGTGGGATGGCTGGGTCATAGGGCATCTCTATTTTTAATTCTTTGAGGAATCTCCATACCGTTTTCCATAGAGGCTGCACCAGTTTGCATTCCCCCTAGCTGTGTACGAGGGTTCCTGTTTCTCCACATCCTCTCCAACACTTGTTGTTTTTTGTCTTGGTGATTATAGCCATTCTAACGGGCATGAGGTGGTATCTTAGTGTTGTTTTGATTTGCATTTCCCTGATGATTAGTGATGTTGAACATCTTTTCATGTGCCTATTGGCCATCTGTGTATCTTCCTTGGAGAAGTGTCTGTTCATTTCCTCTGCCCATTTTTTGATCGGGTTGTTTGTTTTTTTGTTGTTCAGTTGTGTGAGTTCTTTATATATTATGGAGATCAACCCCTTGTCAGATGTATGTTTTGCAAATATTCTCTCCCAGCTGGTTGGTTGTTTGTTCATCTTGATTCTGGTTTCATTTGTCTTATAAAAGCTCTTTAATCTGATAAAGTCCCACTTGTTTATTTTTTCTTTAGTTTCCCTAGTCCGGGTAGGCATGTCATCCGAAAAGATTCCTTTAAAACCAATGTCAAACAGTGTGTTGCCTATATTTTCTTCTATGAGTTTTACAGTTTCAGGTCTCACCTTCAGGTCTTTGATCCATTTTGAGTTAATTTTTGTGAATGGCGATAGCACATGGTCCACTTTCATTCTTTTGCATGTGGCTGTCCAGTTTTCCCAACACCATTTATTGAAGAGACTTTCCCTTCTCCATTGTATGTTCTTAGCACCTTTGTCGAAAATTAGCTGTCCGTATGTGTGTGGTTTTATTTCTGGGCTTTCAATTCTGTTTCATTGATCTGTGTATCTGTTTTTGTACCAGTACCATGCTGTTTTGATTACTATTGCTTTGTAGTATGTTTTGAAGTCAGGGATTGTGATGCTTCCTGCTTTGTTCTTTTTTCTTAGGATTTCTTTAGCTACTTGGAGTCTTTTGTTGCCCCATATAAATTTTAGTATTCTTTTTTCTATTTCTGTGAAGAATGTCATTGGGATTCTGATTGAGATTGCATTGACTCTGTAGATTGCTTTAGGTAATATAGGCATTTTAACTATGTTTATTCTTCCAATTCACGTGCATGGGATATCTTTCCATTTCTTTATGTCATCATGGATTTCTTTCAATAATGTCTTGTAGTTCTCATTGTATAGGTCCTTCACCTCCTTGGTAAGATTTATTCCTAGGTATTTTATTCTTTTTGATGCAATTGTAAATGGTATTATCTTTTTGAGCTCTCTTTCTGTTAGTTCATTATTAGCATACAGAAATGCAACTGATTTTTGTAGATTGATTTTGTACCCTGCAACTTTGCTGTAGTTGTTGATTGTTTCTAATAGTTTTCCAACAGATTCTTTAGGGTTTTCTATATATACAATCATGTCATCTGCAAATAGTGAGAGTTTCACTTCTTCGTTACCTATTTGGATTCCTTTTATTCCTTTTTCTTGCCTAATTGCTCTGGCCAAAACCTCCAGTACTATGTTGAACAGGAGTGGTGAGAGTGGGCAGCCCTGCCTCATTCCTGTTCTCAGAGGAATGGCTTTCAGTCTTTCCCCGTTGAGTATGATGTTGGCTGTGGGTTTGTCATAAATAGCCTTTATTATGTTGAGGTACTTTCCTTCTATTCCCATTTTGTTGAGAGTTTTTGTCATAAATGGATGTTGTAGGGCATAGGATTTTAAGTGAGTATATGAGAGGAAAAGCTAAAAACCGACTACAGAATTAGGTATTTCCAAGATTTTGATATGGCTCTAACTGATGTGCTAAAAACAGTTTTCTCTTTCACTTTTCCTTCTGGAATGTGCCCCTTTTATTTTGTCATTCTTGGCTCGGCTCCCCACTTCTAAAGTCTCTTCTGTCATTTCATTCTGCCTGAGTATTTCCTTTCCAATATTTTGGCTGAATGTTCAGCTTTGTTAGCAGAAATGCAAAGTGAGCACTTTGAAGCATTACCCAATAAAATCCAATTTTAAACAGTTAGAGCTACAACTTCCCCCATCCTTTGGGAAATGAGCGTTTAGTTTCTTTGTGCTGCAGGCAGAAATGTTGGAGCCAGAATCATCACCCAGGCCAGAGTTTTGCCAAGACTATCAGATAAGCCACCTGGGTGAGGTCCAGCAGGCCACATTTAAAAGGGGACTTCTTGGAGAGATGAACTGCCTTTTGAAATTGTTGAGCATTGGTGACTTCTATAGATTTTTGAAGAAATCGTAAACCGAGAGTACATCTGAAGGTCTGAACATGCATATTCTTTGAAAGAACTCCCATTTCCTTAAGTGGACAATAATAAATATTTTGTGTGCAATGCAAGCATCAGTCAAGTCTTAAGAAAACTCTCCCTTTCATAAAAATGCCCACTTAATAAATATTTAAACAAATTGTGAAACATATGCTTAAGTCTAACAATATCAGTTTTCACATATTATCTGATTTTTATAACTTTTTCTGAGGAGATAAATACTACTATGCCCACTTCACAAAGAAACTAACACCTTAAAGGAAATATCTACCATCAGTAATATAGAGTTTAAACTTTGAATAAAACTATCCCTTAACATTGTGACAGACTTGGTATTATATAAATGAATCAGTAGGGGCGTAGCTTTTTTATTACTCTCTTTTTTATACTTCTATTTGATTTCATGGCTATAAATAAAGTAAAGCCATGTTAAAAAAAATGAGATATGAACTGTAAATTTCTGAATAGGTTGTTTACAAACATTCTGTGAGTGCAATCATCACAATGAGTTCTAATTGCTTTCTAGGTGCTTAGACTTAATTTCTTTTCGGGCCATGGTAAGGAAAAAATGTGACGATTTCTGTTCATATTTAACTTAACCTTCTTGAAATATTGTAAACAATTATGACTGCTCTTTCTCTCCTTTCCCTCATCACCTTTTCTGTGGAACTGGCGATGTATCAACCTCTTCAAAGTTGTTTCCATTTTTAATTATCCATAGACCCACACTAAAAAACAATGTGATATTCTGGTTGCTTAGTCATATCCATGTATCTTCTTCTTTCCCAGAGAGGTGATAGCAAGTCTAAGTTGTCCTAAGTCTTTAGAACATTTTGGGTGCAATGAGGAAAGAAAACATTTTTGGTTAGGAAATAACTTTTTAAATGTATTGAAGACATAAAAGTACAATTTATCAATGGGATGAAATCAAGGCCACCACCAGCCAATAAGGCATCCCTGTGAGAATTAGAAACAGTCTCTTCTCTTCCACATAACTAGTGGAACTTGGTCCCTTCCTGACCCCTTGACCCACTGAATAACTTACCCTGGGAGAAATGGTAGTGACTTCACCCAAAATGAACTAATTTCAAACTAAACAACAATTAGGATTCATGTATGCTTCCAACAAATATTTGTCAGTGCTTATTATGTGACAGATAGTTTTCTAGGCTCTGGGCATGCAACAGTGAATAAAGCAAAGTTCCTTCTTTCAGGACATGCCTGTCTTGTTGGAGAGATGAAAAATAAGCCAATGAATATGTAATATGGTAGGTTCTGATCCATGTTATGAAGAACAATGAGATGAAGGGTAGGGGAAGAGAAACCAGTCTAGGGATTTGGGGCATGCTATTTATTATCAGATGGTCAGGCTAGAGACAAGGCAATTTAGAGAGTGCGCAGGTCAGGTTGTCTCTGCGTGCCAGCGCAAGGAAGCAAAGTGTAAGGGCACTCAGCTAGGAGTTCTGCATATGTGGGAAGAACAGCAAGGAGGCTGATGAGGCAGGAGCAAAATGACAGAGTTGGTAAGAAACAAGACAGAGAGGTCATTGGAGCTAAATCAAAGAGGTGGTGGCGGCTAGAACATTGGGTTAAACTCTGAGTGAGAGGGGAAGCCACTGGAGAACTTTACAGAGAGGAACTCTATGATCTAACATGGCCAATAAAAAGGATCACTCTGGCATTTAAATCTGGTTGCAATGTGGCAAATGGACTAACGGTGCATGAGGGCAGCAGGAAGGACAAAATGGAGACCATGCACTGATCCTGGGAGGAATGTCGGTAGCTTAGAGAGAGTGGCAGTGGTGGAGGTGCTTGGAAGTGGAGCACATTTTGTTCTCTTATCAATGAAGCCTCCTCAAATTAGGCCAATGATATGCTGGAGCTGGTTTGTATTGGCTCACAAGAGCCAACTGTTAAATTTTCAGGAATGTTACAGGCCTATTGTTAAACACAGCTGTTATGAAAAAAATTAAATTATATAAATTTATAATTTAATAGATTATATCACAAAAGGTAATAAATATTAAAATACATCACATCCTAATTATTTTACTGTATTTACCATTACCCATGTCTTTAGGTTTTTTACATCCATTGTATCCATAAGGTAAAAATACCATATAATGGTGTACTACTGCCATCCCTTCCGAGCTCTATGTTGACATCATGTCGGTAGATTAAAATTAGCCACGGTGATAAAGAAAATGTAGTATATACATATGATGGAATATTATCCAGTCTTGAAAAAGAATGAAGTCCCGCTATTTGCGACAACGTAGATGAACCTGGAGGACATTATGCTAAGAGAAAGAAGTCAGTCACAGACGGACAAATACTACATGATACCATTTAGATGAAGAATCTAAAATAGTCAAACTCATAGAAGCAGAGAGTAAAGTGGTGATTGCCAGGGGCTGGGGGGATGGAGAAACAGAGAGGTATTAGTCGAAGGGTACAAGTTATACAAGATAAATAAGTCCTGGAGAGCTACTTTACAGCATAGAACTGTAGTTGACAATGCTGTATTGTATACTTAAAAATTTGCTTAGAAAGTAGATCTTATGTGTTTTTATTACACAAAATAATAATAATAATAACAATAATAATAATAAAAATAAAGAGGATAGGAGAAAAATTTTGAAAGTGGTAGCTACATTTATGGTATAGATTGTTGTAATGATTTCATAGGTGTATACGTGTCTCCAAACTCATCAAGTAGTATATATTAAATATGTACAGCTATTTGTATGTCAATCCTACCTCAATAAAGTGCTTTACAAAATTGGTCATAATGGGAGCATTATGCCTGTAAATCTATATCTATAAACACTAAATATCAGAGGTTGATGTATTGTTTTGCTGGCTGTCCAGACTTAAGAAAGTGATGGAAAAATGTTAATAATGCAGACTTAACTAAAAATGTGCCATGTCAAATCCTAAAGTTGAAAGAAGTTTCAGTTTAATGAATGTAACTTGTGCAAGTGTGAAAAATAGTTTAACAGTAAATCACAAATTTAATCACAATATTTTGGAGGGAAAAGTTAGTGTATTTGGATGCAACTCTATTTGTAAAATCATGGTTGAATTTGCATTCTAGGTTGGCTACAAATGTAAGAGTTTAGCAAAAATATTCTATAGGAATCAATTGAATGGGCCAGCCCAGTGGCGTAGTGGTTAAGTTCACGTGCTCCACTCCGGCGGCCTGGGGTTCATGGATTCGGATCCTGGGCGCAGACCTACGCCACTGGTCAAGCCATGCTCTGGCAGCATCTCACATATGGCACAGATGGAAGGAAGATTGGCACAGATGTTAGCTCAAGGCCAATCTTCCTTACCAAAAAAAGAAAAAAAAGAAAAAGAATCAATTGGATATATGGAATTTACAATAAATAGTGTTAAATGTTTCATTACTATTTGTAAATTTTTGCTAAATTTTATGCGGTAAAGTTTATAATAAACTTGTTTATACATACACACCTTTTTTTGAGAGCTGGTTGTACCAACACACCTCTGGATAAAGCTCCTCTATATTGGCATTTAAATCTTGAAAATCAAACACACAAATTATACATGGTAAATCAAAATTCAGAAAAATCTCAAAATGTGGGGCAAATGTTCACTTAGTAGTAAGTAGCAAGCACCCAAGGAAGACATCCTCCCCAGCCAAATGTAACCTGCTGTAAAAGTGGAACATAAGCGTCACTCATCTCCTCCACACAGCAAATTCAATGCTTCTTAAATGGAAATACTTCTCAATCTAAACTATCGAACATACTCATATAGCACCATCACCCATGATAACTTTTTACACATGCCTTGTTCACCAAGAAAATCAGCCACAGATATAGCCTATTACATTGTTATCATTTTGAGCTTCTCTGACCTGCAGTCAGACAGAACTAGAACATGTCTAAAAGAATATATTAATCCCATGGTAAGTCAGACCACATTTTGTTTTGTTCTAATACTGAGTGAGGCAAACGTACTAGCTCACTTTTCCACTTGTCCTCTTCTCTACTAGCACGTCCACAAAGAATTTTCCAATGGATAGAGGCAATTCTCCCTCAATCCAATTCACCAAGAACATTTTCTTGTTTAAATATATTCTTGATGTTCATAGAATAAAGTCAATGGTATATACTTCTCATGAGCATAATTTAGATATTTGACATTTAACAAATTAAAGTTTCTGTATCTTGATACAAAACACAATACTTAACCCACTGGCAAAGTCAAAGGTGGATTATTAATACTCTTGATTGCAATCCACTTAAGTTGCCCGCTTAAGACACATGACTGGAAGAGAGGCAACAGTTAATAATCTGTTATTTGTGAACTGCAAATGATGATTGCCAACTTCAGTAGTTGGAGAAAAAATAGTGGCAGTAATAGAAGATGGACAATCTATGCTGTATCCCTTTGACACTGAAAACAGCGTTGCTTTCAGCACCTAATTTTGGGAGTGGTATATAGGTTTTGAGTCTTTTCTCCAACCTTCTCCATCTCCCACAAACTGGACTCTTCACATCTGGGAGAGGGACTTTCCTAGGATGCCAGACTTTCCATGTTAAAATTGGGACACTCCCTGGTAAACTGGTATGGTTAGTTAGCCTGCTCTAGGTAGAGATCCAAAATGAAGTTGAAGTATAGATCATATAGGAGAAAGGCATATAGGATACAGCAGCTGTAAAGTCATAACAGTAAATGAGATCACCCAAAATTTGTGAACAGGAAAGAGAGAATAAAGCATGCGCGCACACACACACACACACACACACACACACACACAAATGAAAACCAATATAATGGATCAGGCTGAGGAAGAGAAGCTAATAAAATAAACTAGTAGAAGTTAGACAGACAAAAAGAGAGCCAGGGAACAGATGTGCAAGATTTGAGCTAAATTCTCTGCTGCAAATGGCAAATCCAGGGTGTATCTGTGAGCAGATGAAATTCTTCTTTGGTTGGTGTAATCAGCTATTTGAAATCTTAGATGCAGTTGCTAAGAAATTTTTACTCTGAAAAGCTCATTTACACTGGAAAATATTCTTTAGTATATTGATACAAATACTTTTGTTTAAAAGAATTCATATATCATTCCTGAGATATTTTGGGGTGGTGTTGAGATTACGGTTTCTGCTTGCCCCATTCTACAAGTATATTTTAAAACAACTACCTCTCCAAAAGGAACTCCACATGATAAAGTTTCCTTCAGAGTGATGGTGGAAAAATACAATGATTATTTTAAGTGGCTCATTTGAGCTGTGGAAAGTAGAAAAATAAATTTAAACACAATTATGTACTTTGTAAAATTGAACAGCTCCTTCATACATAGACTGGCCAGCTAGGGATTTAGGCAGTGTTTACAAGTTACTGGGTGTACTACCATAACTCTTATAAATTCTGTTTTCCTGGAAAAGGTGACCATACTTAAAGTAATGTAATAAAGCCGTTGGAGAAATGTAGTGATTATCATACGTGCTTGGTATAATAACTTCAAACACATGCATCTTGGCATTCACCTTTTTCTCTCATTTCAGGGAGTGATTAAAGGCTGAAAATGGTTTATTAAAACATCTTAATTATTTTCATGGACATCCACAAGCATTTAAAAGCAGCCAACACTGCTCCCCAGAATTCTTATACATTAAAGTCATTTTTTAAGCCTATAATGAAAACTCAATCTAAAATATATAGAAACTAACCCTTATACATAGGTAATACTTCCAGAAACCTCATCTCCCCACTACAGTTATAAACATGAAAAATAACTCCAAGTGGTGAAAACTGAAGAACCCAGGTACTTCACTTCATAGATGAGATTCTCAGGCCTTCACCGTCTTACCTAGCCCACAGTTCTCCCAGAGCCTGCATCGCTTACGTATTTATTCTGTTGATTGTCTACTGCCATATTTACCCTACAAGAATGTAAGTCACATGGCAGGGATCTTGTGTGTTGTTCAGTGATTATCCCAAGAGGTGCCCATAGGTGTTCAATAATTATTGTTGCATAAATGATACTGGATGTAACAAATAAACAAACAGTTCAGTATGACTGGTGGTCTGGCTTGTGTCCCTCCTACCTGACTGTTCTGAGCAATTGGCTTTTAGGGTACTCAACAAGGGCAAGCATCCCACTTTCTGAACACCAGGCTTCCAAAGTTTGCTGCTGCTGCCTAGGTCTTCTCCAGTGTCCTCCTTGTGCCCAGAAGCTCTTTGCAAGGTGTCCTCAGGGAGTTGTTGTTGGAGCCTCTGAGCTTCTCTCTAGCCTTTATTCACACCCGCCCAGCAACTCAACCAGGGCTCCAGGTGCTGGAGTCACCTCCCATCTTCCCTCTTCTGATTTCTCTGCTTCCCCCGGATGTAATGTCATGAGAAATTCCCAGCCTCCGTCACTCACCAGACTTGCTTCTTGCCTCAGCACTCAAAAAATGTCCAGACTTGGGGGCCAGAGAATCTTGAAGGCACTTCAAGCTCAGGGTTATAAAGGGTGGTATTTCCAACATATTATGAGTCAAAGAAAGTGTTTCTGGGGGGAGTCAGGATTGCCTAGGTCCCCAATCACAATCAATCATCTCATTTCTTTGGAAAAAGGAACTCTGAGTTCCAACTAGTCAAAATACAGACAACAATTTGGAAAGCCACGTATTCAACGCATTTATAAGTTGGATTCCGCTTCCATGGCATTGTCTCTTCTTTCACATCATTCTAATCACATTTCCTATACTTCTTCCTTGTCCATGCTACTTAAAATTGCAAAGCACCTCTTACCTCAACTCTTACCTCAACTCCCTATCCTCCTTTCCTGCTTCCTTACCACCATCTGACATATTTTATGTCAGATGCATATTTTATGCATTTATTCTGTTTATTATTTATCTCTCCTGTTCCTCTAGAATATTAGTTCCATGAAGCCAAGGACTTCATTTGGTTTACCTCTGTATCCCCAGGATCTAGAATAGTATCCGACACATGGTGAATGTTCAGTAATTATTTGTCAACTGAAGGAGTGAAAAATCTAATTGACACATAGCATTCTCCGTTTGTGAGCTATTATGATATAACTCTTCATCCATACTGTGATGTAATGATTTACAGCATTGAAATATGTTTGGCAGCGCTAACTCTCACTTCCTCACTCTCACAGCACTGGCTCATGGATCTCGTCCAGCAGTCCACATTCCTTGGTCCTTCTCTCATCTCTTACTTTCCTCCTTGTTCAACCTAGACCTCACTTGTCTTCATGTCAAATTTTCAGTCCCCAGTTCACTAAACCCCACTAACCTTGACTTTCTATCACGTGTCCTGCAGTTTCTCAAACCTACATCCTTGAGTCTGTCCCATCTCCCTGAGTAGCCAATCACCATAGGAGGAGATATGATTGTGTGGATGCTATTACAGAGTGATGGCTTTGAACTTCAGTGGGACCTCCATGCTGCTTGGCAGGGTTTGTCATTGACATGTTCTCTGACCTGTGATCTACTCATCTACATGAACAATTACAAACGTTTACACTTCAAGCCTCCCACCTTTTCCTGACCTCCTTTACTTTTCCTTAAGGAAAGGCCTAATCTTATATTTCAACGAGGAAATGAAAACTATCAGGTGTGAATTCCCTTAACTTTCACCTACCCTCACTTGCAAACTTCTCTCTCCCCACACCCAAGCTCTTAGGCCTTCTTTGCGTTCCCACATTGGGTGGCCTGGCTCTCTCCTCACACACCGGCCAGATGACCCACATGAGGGGTTGCATCCCACAGGACAAGAGCAAAGACAGTAGTTTCTATTCCAGACAGCACAGAGTAGAGAGGATTCTAAAGTCAACGTCAACGTTAAGATACATTATATCATGTTTGATAATTAGAGAAAATTCTAATATTCTCTGTGTCTGAAACATCATCTTCAAAAAAACAATGTGATAAACAAAAATTTTCAAATCTGTCATATTAATTTAGCAAATTATATTAAGACCTAAAAATATGTTCTTATCCTTTGCTTAACTTCTAAAAATTGATCTCAAAATAGTAATTGGAGAAATAGATTCAAGTATTGTATACACATACATAAATAATATCAGAAAATTGTAAACCTAAATATCTGTCCATAAGAAGGATTAAATAAATTATAATAAATTTATATAATAAGGTTTTATGCAACTGTTCAAAGGTGTATTAGGGAGGCGGAGTCAAGATGGCGGCATAAGCAGACTCGGAACTCACCTCCTCCCGTGGACACAGCCAATTTACAACTACTCCTGGAAAAATTACCCCTGAGACAGAACTGAAAACTGGATGAGAGGAACTCCTGCAACAACAGACAATCCCAACTGAAGTGGAAGAGGCAGAAACTGCCTTCTGAAGAGAAAATGCCGCCTTCACAAGCCGCCAGCTTCACGGCCGCCGGGAGCAGCGCACAGATACGCCGCCTCCCTGGAGGCGCGGGGCCCTGAGCCGGGAGCGCCCCCGCTGTGGGCATTTTGTGGACCCAGCACAATCGAGACCAGCGGCGTAATATCTGACTGCCTGCTACTAAAACACTGGGGAGCACCCCCAGAAAACGCGGTTCACAAAGAAACTAAAACCGGCTCTTAAAGGGCCCATGCGCAAACTCACCGGTTTCAGAAAGCATCCTAAAATCACCAGAAAGAAAGGTGCACAGTGTTTTGGCGACAAGAGACTCACCTAATAGGCCCTGAGTGCATCTCGGTGAGAGGTGAGACCTCTCCAGGGACTGGGACATTGGCGGCGGCCATTGTTGTGGCCTGGTGTGGCCGTGCTGACACAGACGCCATTGGAGTTCTCTCTGAGGCCTGCTAGCCCAGGGTCTGCCCCACCCGCTAGAGCACCGATTTAATCCAGCTCAGCCAGGGCAGACAGCCCACCCTAGAGACTGGCCCCACCCAACAACAAGCCCTCAGGCAACTTGTGGGCCTGCATAGATTGCTGAATGGATTCTCTGCAGCCTGGCAACTGAGCTGACTTTAGCGGGGCAGGGTGCGCACAAGGAGCAAGTGGAGAGTGTGGGGCAGTGGCGGAGTGTGTGGGGCTCCCGCTGTGGAGAGACTAGGTCCGCTTCGGGAGGTCGGGGTGGAGTGACTGGGTCCGCTTTGGGAGGTCGGGGTGCTCACACGGAGCAGAACTGTGTTGACTGTGTGTGTGGACCTGTGGGTGGCAGGGCTTGTCAGCAGCAGAAGACTTGTGCTTCTCAAAGACACACATAGGAGGTTTGCCCCACCTTCCAAAGCCTGAAACAATTGAGTGCTCCTGTGCCTGAGGCCAGCCCCACCCAGCTGCAATCCTCAGAGAGCTGACAAGAGACCTAATAGGCTAGAGGCTTACAGCAATTGTAAGGCCCTGAGCCTAACAACCTGCCAAGCTGGGAGCCTACTCACTTAAAAGAAATACTGCAACACAAATGTGGTATTAGAACTTGCAGCCAACTGTGCTGGGGCTCCCCACACCTGATAAAGAGACTGAAGGGCCCACAACAACTACAAGCAGCTGAGCATTACAACAGCTGGCCAGGAGCATAACTCAGCCTCCCTGGGCGCCTACAGGGAGAGCAAACAGGCCACAACAGAAGGACACATGTAGCCCACATAGGGGTCACCCCTGGAACATTGAGAACTGAGGGAAGCACACTGGAAGCCTCCTAAGGCATCACTTATATAAGGTCACCTATCCAAGAGCAGGAGACATAGCTGACCTACCTAATATGTAGACACAAGCACAGGGAAAGAGGCAAAATGAGGAGACAAAAGAATACATTCCAAGTAAGGGAACAGGACAAAACCCCAGAAAAGAAACTAAGTGAAACAGAAATGAGCAACCTACCCGACAGAGAGTTCAAACTAAGAGTGTTAAGGATGCTCACTGATTTGGGGAGAAGAATAGATGAACTCAGTGAGAATGTCAACAAAGAAATGGAAGATATAAAAAAGAACCAATCAGAATGAAGAATACAATGCTGGAAATGAAAAATTCATTAGAGGGACTCAAAAGCAGAGTAGAGGATACAGAAGAACGGATCTGTGAGCTGGAGGAAAGACTAGAAGAAATTACCCAAGGTGAACAGGTAAAAGAGAAAAGAATTAAAAAGAGTGAGGACAGTCTAAGGGGCCTCTGGGACAACATCAAGCGCACTAACATCCGTGTTATAGGTGTCCCGGAAGGAGAAGAGCAAGACAAGGGGGCAGAGAATCTATTTCAAGAAATAATAGATGAAAACTTCCCTAACCTAAGGAAGGAAACAGACATCCAGGTACAGGAAGTACAGAGAGCCCCAAACAAGATAAACCCAAAGAGGCCCACACCAAGACACATCATAATCAAAATGTCCAGAATTAAAGATAAAGAGAGAATCCTAAAAGCCGCAAGAGAAAGTCAAGTTACATACAAAGGAAACCCCATAAGGCTATCAGCTGACTTCTCAGCAGAAACCTTACAGGCTAGAAGAGAATGGCACGATATATTTAAAGTGCTAAAAGGAAAAAACTTACAGCCAAGAATACTCTACCCAGCAAGGTTATCATTCAAAATGGAAGGAGAGATCAAAATTTTCCCAGACAAGCAAAAATTAAAGGAGTTTGTCACCAAGAAACCAGTGCTACAAGAAATGTTAAAGGGACTGATTTAAGGGGAAAAGAGAAGACCACAAATAGGAAAAATTATCTATTTCCATGATAAGAGGGTAATGGATACAAATGCACAAAAAAGAGGTTAGATATGATATCAAAAACATAAAAGGAGGGAGGAGGGGAGTTAAAGAGTAGAGCTTTCAGACAGAGGTGAAACTAAAGTGACCATCAATTCTGTATAGAAGAAGAAAGGAACAGAGAAGGACTACTAAACACTGAGAAAAAAAAAAAAAGTTAAAAAATGGCAGTAAGTACATACCTATCAATAGCTACTTTAAACGTCAATGGACTAAATGCTCCAACTAAAAGGCATAGGGTGGCTGACTGGATAAAAAAACAAGACCCATATATATGCTGCATACAAGAGACACACTTCAGACCTAAAGACACAAACTGAAAGTGAAGGGATGGAAAAAGATACTCCATGCAAATGGCAATGAAAAGAAAGCTGGGGTAGCAGTATTCATATCAGACAAAATAGACTTTAAAACAAAAACTGTAAAAAGAGACAAAGAAGGGCATTACATAATGATCAAGGGAACAATCCAACAAGAGGATATAACACTTGTAAATATCTACGCACCCAATGTAGGTGCACCTAAATATATAAAGCAATTATTAACAGACATAAAAACAGAAATAGACAGTAACACAATAATAGTAGGGGACTTGAACACTCCACTTACACCAACGGATAGATCATCCAAACATAAGATCAATAAGGAAACATTGGTCTTAAACGACACACTAGAACAGATGGACCTAGTAGATATACACAGAGCATTCCATCCAAAAACCGAAGAATACACGTTCTTTTCAAATGCATGTGGAACATTCTCCAGGATTGATCACATATTAGGCCACAAAACAAGTCTCCATAAATTTAAGAAGATTGAAATAATACCAAGCATCTTTTCTGACCACAACGGTATGAAACTAGAAATCAACTATAGGAAGAAAATCAGAAAAGCCACAAATACGTGGAGATTAAACAAAATGCTACTGAACAACGACTGGGTTAACGAAGAAATCAAAAAATACCTGGAGACAAATGAAAACGAAAATACAACATGCCGGAATTTATGGGATACAGCAAAAGCTGTTCTAAGAGGGAAGTTTATAGCGATACAGGCCTATCTCAACAAACAAGAAAAAGCTCAAATACACAATCTAACAATGCACCTAAAGGAACTGGAAAAAGAAGAACAAACAAAGCTCAAAATCAGTAGAAGAAGGGAAATAATAAAAATCACAGCAGAAATAAATGAAATAGAGACCAAAAAAACAATAGAAAAAATTAATAAAACCAAGAGCTGGTTCTTTGAAAAGATCAAAAAAATTGACAAACCTTTAGCTAGACTCACCAAGAAAAAAAGAGAGAAGGCACAAATAAGTACAATCAGAAATGAAAGAGGAGAGGTTACAACAGACACCTCAGAAATATAAAAGATTATAAGAGAATACTATGAAAAGCTATATGCCAACCAATTCGACAATCTGGAAGAAATGGATAAATTCTTAGAATCATACAACCTTCCAAAACTCGATCAAGAAGAAGTAGAGAATTTGAATAGACCAATCACCAGTAAGGAGATCAAAACAGTAATCACAAACCTCCCCAAAAATATAAGTCCAGGACCAGATGGCTTCCCTGGTGAATTCTACCAAACATTCAAAGAAGACTTAATACCTCTCCTTCTCAAACTCTTCCAAAAAATTGAGGAGGGGAGGAAGCTCCCTAACTCATTCTACGAAGCTGACATTACCCTGATACCAAAACCAGACAAGGACAACACAAAAAAGAAAATTACAGGCCAATATCACTGATGAACATCGATGCAAAAATCCTCAACAAAATACTAGCAAATCGCATACAACAATACATTAAAAAGATTATACACCATGATCAAGTGGGATTTATTCCAGGGATGCAGGGATGGTTTAACATTCGCAAATCAATCAACGTAATACACCACATTAATAAAATGAAGAATAAAAATCACATGATCATCTCAATAGATGCAGAGAAAGCATTTGACAAGATACAGCATCTATTTATGATAAAAACTCTGAATAAAATGGGTATAGAAGGAAAGTACCTCAACATAATAAAGACCATATATGAGAAACCCACAGCTAATATCATCCTCAATGGTGAAAAACTGAAAGCCATCCCTCTAAGAACAGGAATCAGACAAGGATGCCCACTGTCACCACTCCTATTTAACATAGTACTGGAAGTCCTAGCCAGAGCAATCAGGCAAGAGAAAGAAATAAAAGGGATCCAAATTGGAAAGGAAGAAGTGAAACCGTCACTATTTGCAGATGACATGATTTTATATATAGAAAACCCTAAAGAATCCACCAGAAAACTTTTAGAAGTAATAAACGAATCTGGTAAAGTTGCAGGATACAAAATCAACATACAAAAATCAGTTGCATTTCTGTACACTAACAACGAAGTAGCAGAAAGAGAAATTAAGAATACCATCCCATTTACAATTGCAACAAAAAGAATAAAATACCTAGGAATAAACTTAACCAAAGAGGTGAAAGATCTGTACACTGAAAACTATAAAACATTTCTGAAAGAAATTGAAGAAGACACAAAGAAATGGAAAGATATTATGTGCTCTTGGATTGGAAGACTTAACATAGTTAAGATGTCCATACTTCCTAAAGCCATCTATAGATTCAATGCAATCCCTATCAAAGTTCCAACAACATTTTTCGCAGAAATAGAACAAAGAATCCTAAAATTTATATGGAACAACAAAAGACCCCGAATAGCTAAAGGAATCCTGAGAAAAAAGAACAAAGCTGGAGGTATCACACTCCCTGATTTCAAAATATACTACAAAGCTATAGTAACCAAAACAGCATGGTACTGGCACAAAAACAGACACACAGATCAATGGAATAGAATCGAAAGCCCAGAAATAAACTCACACATCTATGGACAGCTAATCTTTGACAAAGGAGCCAAGAACATACAATGGGGAAAAGAAAGTCTCTTCAACAGATGGTGTTGGGAAAACTGGATAGCCATATGCAAAAAAATGAAAGTAGACCCTTACCTTACACTATACACAAAAATTAACTCCAAATGGATTAAAGACTTGAATGTAAGACCTGAAACTGTGAAAGTTCTAGAAGAAACCATAGGCAGTACGCTCTTCGACATCGGTCTCAGCAACATCTTTTCAAACACCACATCTGACCGGGCAAGAGAAACAATAGAAAAAATAAACAAATGGGACTACATCAAACTAAAAAACTTCTGCACAGCAAAGGAAACCATCAATAAAACGAAAAGACAACCTAACAATTGGGAGAAGATATTTGCAAACTATGCTTCTGATAAGGGCTTAATCTCCAAAATATATAAAGAACTCATGCATCTCAACAACAAAAAAACTACCAACCCAATTAAAAAATGGGCAAAAGACCTGAACAGACATTTCTCCAAAGAAGATATACAGATAGCCAACAGACACATGAAAAGATGTTCAAAATCACTAACTATCAGGGAAATGCAAATCAAAACTACAATGAGATAGCACCTCACGCCCGTCAGAATGGCTATAATTAACAAGACAGAAAACAACATGTGTTGGAGAGGATGTGGAGAGAAGGGAACTCTCATACACTGCTGGTGGGAGTGCAAACTGGTGCAGCCAATATGGAAAACAGTATGGAGATTCCTCAAAAAATCAAGGATAGAACTACCATATGATCCAGCTATTCCACTGTTGGGTATTTATCCAAAGAACTTGAAAACACCAATTTGTAAAGGTACATGCACCCCTGTGTTCATTGCTAGCCAAGACTTTGAAGCAACCTAAGTGCCCATCAAGGGACGAATGGATAAAGAAGCTGTGGTGTATATACACAATGGAATACTACTCAGCCATAAGAAACGATGAAATCCAGCCATTTGTGACAACATGGATGGACATTGAGGGTATAAAGCAAACTGAAATAAGTCAGAGGGAGAAGGTCACATACCGTATGATTTCCTTCATTAAGTAGTAGATAATAACAACAATAAACAAACACATAGGGACAGAGATTGGATTGGTGGTTACCAGAGCGGAAGGGGGGAGGGAGGAGGGTGAAAGGGATAATTCAGTACTTGTGTGTGGTGATGGGTTGTAATTAGTATTTTGGTGGTGAACATGATGTAATCTATGCAGAAATAGAAGTACAATGATGTACACCTGAAATTTTTACAATGTTATAAACCAATGTTACTGCAATAAACAAAAAATTTAAAAAAAAAAAAGGTGTATTGGAAGATTTTTAATGACATGGAAATGATCATAATGTAATGTGTTTTGAAAAATAAATTATATAAAACTATATATTGAATTTGCCAATGCTTTGAAAATACGTACCCAAAAGATATACTCCAAAATATTAACAAGGTTATCTCTTGGTGATGGGATTACAGAGAATTTTAATCCTGTTCTTTATGTACAAAATTATTTCAACAATAATAATAAGGAATGTTATATTTTAAAAGTACATTTTGAAGCATGCATATTTTGACTTTCCTTTTTCGAAGACGTATATATAAAACATATGTGTGTGTATATAATATATATAATTAGGTCTAAAGAGCACTTTGGCTTGTTAATGTCAGGTTAGTTGTATATCAGCTATGTGAGAAAAAAAAATCAGTGTGCTTTAAGAAAACCTAAAAATGGATCAAGAATGCTGACAAGGAGTTAAATATGCCGGCACCGAGCCTCTGCTTATTTTCATAAAATACGGTTCTTAAATGTTCACTTTCCTCTGTTCACATAAAGAGTGATAAATCTTATTCAGTCCTACATGCGTTGATTTGATGATCAAAACAGGCATTTCCTCTTCCTTGTGACAGGAGGGGGCTTTTTACGCAGACCAAGCACAAAAGCCTTTCTTCCTAATTTCCCCATTTTGACATGAATGAATAATAACCATCCTTCCACCCCAAACCAGATCTTATTCTAATGGGTATTAAAATCCTTTTTGGAAATGTATTAATGCTCCAGTTCTAAGATATTTTCGGGAAAGTGCTATAGTGTAAGGTCTGAAGAATCAGAAATCCACCCTTGTTTTGCATATGGGAGGCAGACGAGACAATCATTTATTGTGGAGAAAAAAGGTATGCTCTACTGGGCTGTTGCAAAAGCTGTAATTTTATTTTGAAGTTCTCAAGTTTTGTTCTCCTGGTTTATGGTTTTTGTGCTAAAATTATGGCTTTGTAATGGGTTGTGAGGCATACTTTATGCACTATCATAATTATAAGCTATTACAGTTCATTCTTTGTATCAGGATGGTTTTATGGACATTTAAATGAAGTTTCTGACAATGAAGCTACGGCTCTAATAGTACTACATTACGGCTACACCTGGTGGTGTGCAGTCTTTCCGTTTTTCTATTATAAACCATTGGGGGGAGGAGAGTGGGATTTAGAACCTCAGCGGCTTGCCTCACACTGTGCTCCTACACGACATGTAGATTTATCAATCCATTTGTATTTAAATAACTTATATGCTTTTTGGCTCACCGAGCCACAAAACCATCAAAGAGAAAAATCACCCTAGTGATTTCAGGTTCTTCTTGCCAAGGAAGACACCTGAAAGTTTGAAAACATAAAACACAGTGAGTTGTTCGTCCTTTTCCCTTGACGTGAAAAAGTGGCATTGACGTGTTGTTGCTTACTCTGCGATGTTTACATATTAGAAATGATCTGTTAGCACGTGCCAGAGCCATTTTTCACAGTATTTATGGTATTTTCTCTGCTTTTGGTTTCTTATTTCTTATTTAAAGGCTGTTGGAAATAGTCACCTTATTTGCAACATCTTGCAGTAGAGCATTCAATGAGAACACATTTTTCCAGCTAGACTGTTGGCTGAGTAGAGTCTTGGATAAGGTATAACTAACAGTTTTAAACATCCCATGTGGCAGTGGAGTTTTGTTATAGGTGACAAAGTGACCAAGGTTTCAGTAGTTTTGTAAAGGAATTCCATTGAAGTCAATGAAGGATCACGTAATAATATGAATATGGAAATAAGTACTGACTGCCAAATTTCCACTTTAAATGACCTTCAAGAAAAAACAAAGAAAATCCAACGGAGAAAAAAAAATGTGCTAAGAAGACATTATGTGCTCCCAGAAAGCAAGAATGTGAGAAGCATTTACTTAGGACTTCTGTAGCCCCTTAATTCAGGCCCTATTATGTGTAGGAATTAGAGCCCGTATGGTCTTCTATCAAATTGTTCCACACCACTGAGAAAGTATTTATTTCATCAATGTGAGCTAAGTATTTTTAAATCATTACTGAGAAAATGCAGCCTTTAAAAAAATATAATGTGTTCTTTAAAGAGAAGTCAATGATATCATAAAAACATCTCACCCATATTTGGTTGTAGAATGTGTTTGGCTTCCATCTAAAGGACTCTCAGTTCTTGCATATTTTAACACTTCCATAAAGCTGTAAATAGGGGGGTTGCAGCCTGTTTTCACTCAATGCTTCAGAATTCACTAATGAAGACGAGAGTGAGGAATTCCAAATATATAAACAACCCTCAGTGGATGAAGAAATGAATCCTGCCAGATTGATAATTGCCCAGCAAGACTCGAATCTCAGACACCTGACCTACTTCCTCCTATAACACAGAAGTGCCAGTGATGTAGGCTTTTTTCACAGGGAATTATTGCATGATAATTATCCACCTCATAAAAATGAATCAGTTGCAAAATTTTGGACATTAAAACAACCATTTTGACTGATTTTGTGCTAGAGGAATTATCTGGTTAATTGCTTGGCCATAAGCATTGATTTGGTGGTTGAAGTTATATTCCTATTAAAGCGTTCTTCTGCTGTATATACAGCCCAAGTGAATCTCAAGAAAATTACTTATGTACGTCTCTAAAAGAGGACACAGCACTTCAGACCAATTAGGCATAATATTTCCAGGCAGTCATTCTTGTGGATAATGTTGGTTTATGTGTGGAAAGTGAAGAATAAGACCTATGAATCAAACTGTGTTATTCTAACGTCTACTTGAATTTACACACCAGTGAAACTGCAAGGGTAATGCTAAGAAGGGCCGTTTCTTTGCTTAGAGTTGCTTGTGTTAGCTTTAGAAAATACAGAGTAAAAACAATATCATTACCTAGAAAAAAGGAAAACGGTAAAAATGTCAGGAGTACAATCATTCCACCATCCATCGCCAGAAATATTTATAAAGGCTGGTCCATTGTCCCATATGCATTAACTGTGAATATGCTTACAGAATTATCTAATGTAAGAAAACTTACACTCTAAAATAGTATTTCCAAACTTCTCTGATAAGAATCAACTGGAGAGCTTATTAAAAGAAACAAACAAAAAAAAGCAAATTTCTAGGAAGCTGGCTTGGAGATTCTGGGACTCTGTTTATCTGTTTTTGTGTTTTAACAAACTCTCCTTTCCCCATGCCCCATGATTTTTAACATCTGCAAAATTTGAGAAAAGTTGTTCTAAAATTACTGATAAGTAAAATGAAGGCCAATAGCATGCCAAATCTGTAAAACATAATGAAAAATTAAACGATAAAATTTTTCTTAAAAAATAGTTGTAATAAATTTAATGGTTATACTACACTAGACACTTTTATAATGAGGATGAAGTTCCATTAGCTAATATTTCAGCTTGTTTGGTGAAGAATACCTTAGCATTCTCAAATTTCAAAATTAGTTGAAAGAATGAATAACATTTGTTTTTTTATTTAAAGGAGAAAATATTCAAATTATGTATTTTAGCAAGTAAATATTTAAAAATATCTTATTACCAAGTAATTGATGTTACTTGAGGAAAGTTTAAAATTGATATGGATATAAAGAATAAATTAAAAATCATCTATAATCCAATTTCCTAAAGTTAACTGTTATTAACATTTCATTGAATATATTTCTAGACATTTTTTAATCATGGAATCTGGATAATAATTAGTTTCTCAACAAATCTCAATTCAACCTTTTTTTTTCTTCTCATGTGGTTGAAGGGTAGAAAAGGGCATGTTGGCAACTAGCAGAATAAGTTGGTCAGAAATAAAGAGGGAATTAATACTATTTTTATTATCTAGCTCTCCTTCAAATAATTTTCATACAATGTGTGTAAGAACATGTATTTTTCATTTTTTAAATCTTTGTTTCAACTACCAGGTAAGCTTAGTTTATCTTTACAATGGCTAAAAAGGAATGTAAAAGAATCAGTCCTGCTTTTCAAATTTATTTTACTAATAATACCCTCCAATCAGGCTATTACTTGGAATGAAGCAACCACGAAGTTACCACTGGTCATCTCTGCCTTGATCACTGTCTTACTTCTAATTAGAGCAATGAGGACCACAAGGAGAACAGCAAGCACTAGAACATGTCACTGTGTAAGGGCTAATCACACCCAAGCTCTTCTAGGGTCAGGGATTTATTTTAATAAAACCTAGTTATCAATAGGCCTTATGAGAAACCCAAATTACTTTAAAAATAAGCATTTTTGACCTTTTCTATGAGGAAAGATAACTATCTTTACTAATTTTATCATGGAAAGCCTCTTTTTTTTTAAACTTTATTGAGGAATAATTGACGACTATAGTTGTATATATCTAAAGTGTACAACGTGATGATTTGATATACATAAACATTGTGGAATGATTATCAAGATCAAATTAATTAACACATCCATCACTTCACATAGTTAACATAGGCAACGCTTTGTGTTTGTGTGTGTACCGTGAGAATTCTTAAGATCTACTCTCAGCAACTTTCAAGTATACAATACTGTCTTATTAACTAGAGTCACCATGCTGTATGTTGGATGTTCAGAGCTTATTCTTATCACTGAAAATTTGTGCCCTTTGAACTATATCACCCCATTTCCTCCTTCGCCCAGCCCCTGGCATCCACCATTCTGTTCTCTGGTTCTGTGAAATCAGTTTTTTTTTTTTTTTTTTTTTTTTTAGTTTCCACATATAAGTGATACTATGCGGTATTTATCTTTCTCTGTCTAGCTTATTTCATTGAACATAATGCCCTCCAGATTCATCCATGTTGTTGCAAATGGCAGAATTTCCTTCTTTTTTTATGCCTGAGTAATACTCCATTGCGTGAGAGAGAGAGAGAGATATAATCACAATTTCTTTATCCATTCATCTGCCAAAGGACACTTAGGTTGTTTCCATATCTTGGCTATTGTGAATAGTGCCTCAACGAACATGGGTGTGCAGATATCTCTTTGAGATCCTGATTTCAATTCCTTCAGATATATGCCCAAGAGTGGGATCAACTGGATCACATGGTAGCTTCTTCCGTGCCTCCCACTCGTGTCGTGCAGCCCTGAGTTGGTCTGCTGCATTCCTTGCAACAGAGCAGGAGTAGTCAGGCAGAACGTATGAGCGTTTGGAAGGACAATTTGAGGGTAAATGGAAGAGGCACCGAACAGTGACTTAAACACGTCACAATTTTGCTAGACCCGAATAAGTGGTGTTTCTTTCTTATTCCAGTCAGAAATTTTATGGGTTATTGAGCCTGGGACACCCTGCTTCTAAGGTAGTTTTTCATTTGCTTGCTTGGAAATCTGCATTCGGGGAACACAATATGTGACTCTTTTCTAGCTCTTCTTCTTCCTTCATTTTCTCACATGTATTTTCCTCCTACTCTCTCTGATTCTTTTTCTTTCATGAATGGATTTCTTTTTAGTCACTTGCATCTCTTGCCCATTGTCAACTCAGCCTTCTAACGCCCTTTTGGTGGAAGGAAGACATAGAGACCTCCCCTACAGCTTTGAACACTGTATGTGCAACCTGCTGTGAACATTTTAAGAGAAAATGGTAGGTCTCTGCAGCATTTCTCTACGCTTTTTGTCAACAATCTTCCCCAAAGCCTTGAATTCTATCAAATGTTCTATCTGGTAAATATCTATAAATTTACATAAACGTCTATAAAGTAAAAGTGTGCAACTTAATAAGAATGGTGCAATCCTTGTAATATACTTGGGATCTGAAATTATGACAATGGTTCCGGGAGGCTTGTGTTTAATTTAGGAAGCAGTAATCTTTTATGGAGATGCTCCTGAGCCAAATGAGAATGTTCCAACTTGGGGAGTAGATAGGGCAAATGTCTAGAGATCCATCTTGCAGTTGGGTACTAAATTCTCATTCTTCAGAGGTGTCCCTGAAGTTCCATGAGCCCACCAGCAGTTCCAGAAGCTGCTTGGGAGTTTTAGTCCATTCTAGTAGGATGAGCTCCATATACCATTACTCCCTACGTGTCCCCAGTTGCTTTGTCTTTCAACTTCAGATGAGCAAGTCAAATGCAATGCTTGATGGGAAGGAATTGTCCCCAAGAACACTAAACTAGTGCAGTCATAGGGATAGGAGCATTTTTCTAAATGCTTCTAAATCAGATAGGCTGATATGCCAAAACTGACGCTAGTTTGTAGATAAGAAAATATATCCACAGAATCCAAATGTCTCAAAGTAAAAGAAACTGTATTGTATTTATTTCCTTACACAGGAAATAAAACAATAAAGTAAAATAATTATCTGAGAAATATGTACAAAAAACTGTACAAAAAACTCAAGCAGTATTTGCATTTAATGACATAATTGTGCTTAATGTAGCTGGGGGATTGGGGAGCCATAATTAGAGCTCTATTTATTATCTGAATGAATAATTTTCTTTTCTACCTCTTTTAAAATGTAGAAACAGATCAGAAGAAATCTAATTAGAAATCAAAATGTCTAAATTTTAATGAAGTCCTGAGCAGCTCTGGTTTCTTTCCTACTTAAAAGTATTTTAAAAATGAAAGAGAAGAAAATTCAGAGATGACTTTCTGATATAATTAGCTTTTAACCTGTATTTCTAAAATCGGCTATGGTCTGTGTAATACATTATGAAAAGGAATCAAGATAAATAATCTTTTTTCTTTAAGAAAGAGGAGAGGGACAAATTGCTTAGAAGTCTTGAAATGTGAATTATGCCAATTGGTCCTTCGGGAAATATCTCTCAGTTCAAACTGATCCCCTTGGGAAACAGTGAATCTCATTGCTTAATAAGTATAATGGGATTTTTATATTGTACAGAACTGTTGTCAAAGGGGATATGGATACGCTGCAGAGCTTTTAAAGCTAATATTTCTGACAGAGAATGAAGACTATTCTGGCTGGAGAAAAACATCTCTGTGAACCAGGTTCTTATCTTTCTTCTTTGAGAGTTAGTTGAACATTTGAAACCCAGGTATTTTCAGTTCTTCTGAAAGACTATAGTCCTAATTTTACAAAAATTATTCTCTGACAAAGAATTGTAGAAACTGATGGAGAGGAAGCTATGAACTCTACTCTCTAAGGCTGAAATCAATGGCTTTATTGATAGAAAATCCCAGAAGTTTCAGTATCTTGTCTTGTCAATTGACTCTTAAAATAGACTCAGGGAATGATTCCTCAACTCTTGAGTGAATGAAACTGAGACTTTGTAAAATATACTATCATTAGAAAAGAAACATTCCATCTGGATAAAGTAAGAGTTTTATATACCTTTCTGCTATAAATACTGGCCCAAAGCCATGAATTTTGTACCCACTTCTATATTTCCAAAGTCAAATCTATTTTGACTTGAACAGAAGTTGGAGCAAAGTGCAAAGGCCATAGAAATATCACTGTGAGTTTTGTACATTATAACTTTTACAGAAACAGGCTTCACAACTTCTCTTTCCCAACTTCTCCCTGCAGAAATTTAAAGGGAGTCTTTGAGTGACAAGAGCCAAGACAAGGAGTGCTACAGACTCACTGCTCTAGAATGCCCAGTAATAGAGGCATTTCTGATCATGCACATGGACTATATTACTTATTCTCAAAACAGACTCTGACAACTCACCCACTTTCATTCTGTGTGGTTAGTAGTCAACACGTGATCATGCTTTGCCATTGTCAAGTGCTATTGACATCTGTCACTTTCAAAGCTCTGTCCTATGCATAATAAAAGTATCATTTAAGTAAATTTTTTTCAAGATGTAAGGTCCATGACATCCCTTTGAGTCACTGTTGTGTCAGAAACCTGGCGATGAGTCTCAGACTGAGTTATCCTGTGTCTCACCATCACTTTATTAACAATCCTGCCTCTTGCTGTCACTTTCTTTTTTTTTTTTTAAAGATTTATTTATTTATTTTCCCCCCAAAGCCCCAGTAGATAGTTGTATGTCATAGTTGCACAGCCTTCTAGTTGCCGTATGTGGGACGCGGCCTCAGCGTGGCCGGAGAAGCGGTGCGTCAGTGTGCGCCCGGGATCCGAACCTGGGCCGCCAGCATCAGAGAGCACGCACTTAACCGCTAAGCCACAGGGCCGGCCCGCTGTCACTTTCTTAACAATGACACTAACAGCAATTCTGCTTCTGGCCTTTCAACAAATTCTCAGACTACACTTCCCGGGGAATCATGTTTGTTTGTGTTTCTTTTCTTATTCAGGCATTCATGTTTTAGATACGTATGGGCACTTTCTTGTAGGCTTTTAGTTTCTTTACTTAATCCTGTGCTTTTTTTGGTCAATGGATGAGTAATAACGAAAGTCAGGGTTTTGTAACTATACTGGCCTAATTCTAATCCAAACTAACATTTATCGGGGGCGGCCCCGTGGCTTAGCGGTTAAGTGTGCGCGCTCTGCTGCCGGCGGCCCGGGTTCGGATCCCAGGCGTGCACTGACGCACCGCTTCTCCGGCCATGCTGAGGCTGCGTCCCACATACAGCAACTAGAAGGATGTGCAGCTATGACATACAACTATCTACTGGGGCTTTGGGGGAAAAAAAAGGAGGAGGATTGGCAATAGATGTTAGCTCAGGGCAAGTCTTCCTCAGCAAAAAAAAAAAAAAAAGAGGAGGATTGGCATGGATGTTAGCTCAGGGCTGATCTTCCTCACAAACAAACTAACATTTATCAAAATGCAACAGTGGGGAAGCTGCTTAACATCTCCAAGCCTCAGTTTGTTCTCCTAGAAAATAGGGATGATAGCATCTATCTCATAAGATAATTAATTGGAGGGATTATAGTAAGATAATAATATGTGTAAAGCACTTAGCATAGTGTTTGACACTTGGAGAATGCTCAATTTATGTAAAAAAAATCTATTTTTAGTACAAAAACTACTCTCCAGTAGAAAGGAGGTGCATTGGAAAGTGGTGTTAGCTTTTCTACTTCACTGCTGCAGTAGACACACTACCCTCCAGAGGGTTGAATCTACAACCATCACCAACACATTGATGAGGGGGCTACTCTTCATGTGACTGTGGCACACAACCTCTCAGTATATACCTGGGCAGGGTCAGGATTAAGAGGAGGAGCGTGAGCTGGGTAATGAAAGTGCAGCATTGCATCCAGACTTCATTCACAATTTAGATATTTTGTTCACTGTCAATTTTTTTTTTTTTTAATTTTAGGTTTTTAAATATTGAATTAAAATATGATTTATCTTGATTACTGGTTTATTGGTGACCTCTTAAATTGTATATTCTAGGCGAATGCCTCACTTGCCTCACCCTGGTCCCAATCCTGGCTCCTGAGTCAGGATCCCCTCTCTCCTCACCCTAGTACATTTAGAATGCTGTGAGCCCCTTTTCCCCTTGAGCTGGCTTCCATCAGTTGATTGATAGCCCCTAGGGTCATTGCTGATTGTCTGATCAGAAGACACTAGCGAATCCTCCTGTAATATGATATTGAGTTCAATTTTAGCTCAACTGATGGCACTCAGTACAAGCCAATGTCTACCCACACACACATTCCTGAACTCTATTGAGTTACGTGGTCTGAGAAGGGATCCTACCCAACTCTACAGGACATTTATGAGAGACAAGGCAGTCAGCAATCTTCAATTCCCCAGAACATTGAAAATTTCATCCAATAGAAAGTTACAATTCACTATCCCTTGTCCTATAAAGAGCGAGACTCAGAATTCTAATGAAATTAATAAAATAGCTAAATAAATTTCATCCTTGGAGAAGATTAAGCATTGGAAGAAAACTGGCACAATGTTTACAGAATGCTTTCATTCATTCAACATTATCATAACTCTAAGTCTCATCATTTCTCATGATCAGCTCCATTTGATAAGTTAAAAAATTGAGGAAGAGAGATTTATTTATAAAGAAATCCCAAAGGAAATTAGAATCAAAGCTCTAAAAACCATCTACAGCTAGAGGTAACTTTTACATCTGAGTTTTTTGAGTTCTTTTCCCAGGTCTTGCAATTATATTGCCTGAGGTGCTCTGCAATTTCCACCTTAGGAAGAATAAAAAGTATCACAATGCTTGCACGTGGCATGGGTTATGCTCCGCAGTCCTGCCCACAGATATCCGCCTACTCTCGGGAAAGCCAAAGATGTTCATATTGGTCAGGTTATAGTGCGACCTACTCTCCTGGTTTAGCACTGAAAGTCCTGTAACCCAGGCAGACAAGGATGTTTGGTCTCCCTAGACGCTGACCAGACATGTCCTCCATGTTTTAAATGTATGTTGAGTTTCTCTTATCTTGTTGTTACTGGTTAATTTACTTTTTTAGTGAGTCACACAGAATACATTTGTTTAATTTCAGCATTTTCTATTAAGATCCATCAATACTGTTAGCTAATACTTTGAACTTCCAATAGGAGATGGGCCTTTGAAACACCAAAGACAATCATGGAGAGAAGCATGAAAAGTGGAAAAGGTACCTTGCTTGTCTGAAAACAACCACATTGCACAAATAATAGAGCAAAAAGCTGAAAGTACTCTAAACATACATTATGGAATTATAACTATAAGCAACCTGCTTAAAACACAGGTTAAAAAATAACTAAATAAATACATAAAACACGTTAGACCACGTGAATATTCTAGGCAAATTTCTGGGATATCTCCTCATTGCCTCTCCTACCATTAAAGCCCACACTCATTTATTCAACCATTTTACAAGCGTTGGTTGACCAGCGCTTCTGTGCAATGCCTTATACAATTGTTGAGACTATAAAGACAAATAAGACAGTTGAGGCTTATAGCTCGGAAAGGGGAACTAATATAAATAAATTAGTGCAATATAGATTAAGAGGTGCCTTAGCTGAAGGCTGTAGAGCTAGAGAAAACAAAAAGGCAGGGGAAAAGTTTAACTTGTTTCCAGGAACAGGTGTTCCAAATTGGCCAATATTTTCCAAATTTCAGTCTTTTCTAATGCTCTGCCTAGAATATATTCCCTCCATTTCTGCACATTTCAAAATTCCACACATTCCTTCATAGCCAAACCAAAAACATTTAGGAAACACTTCCTAATCCCCAATTAAGATTTACTCTTCTTTTGTCTAAAATTCCACAACAATTAGAATTTATTTTAATATAGTATATTTATTAATGTATTTATGGTTGATTATATATTTCCAAGAAAAAATATGGTTACCTCACACTATACACAGAACAAATTCAAAATTTAGAGCGCTAAATATTTAAAAATCGACAGAAAAAAATACTAGGCAATATTTCCTTGATCACAGAATGGAGAGAATTTTCTAAGCATGACAGCAATGAAACAAACATTACAAAGAGAAAATATCATTTAGAATTCTGGTTACATTTAACAAAAACCTCATATGAAATTAGTTTAAGCAGAAAAGGGAAATTTATTATATGTATATTAAGACGCAAGGGAAAGGACATGGCTGGACTCCAGAAATAACTAGAAGTAGAGACCTGAACCCCATTAAGTTTTTTTTTTTTTTTTTTGTGAGGAAGATCATCCCTGAGCTAACATCCGTGCTAATCCTCCTTTTTTTGCTGAGGAAGACCAGCTCTGAGCTAACATCTATTGCCAATCCTCCTCCTTTTTTTTTTTCCCAAAGCCCCAGTAGATAGTTGTATGTCATGGTTGCACATCCTTCTAGTTGCTGTACGTGGGGCGGGGCCTCAGCATGGCCTGAGAGGTGGTGCGTCGGCGTGTGCCCGGATCCCAACCCCGGGCCGCCAGCAGCAGAGCGTGCGCACTTAACCGCTAAGCCACGGGGCTGGCCCCATTCAGGTTGTTCATATCTCTGCTCTTCTCTGTACATGTCCTTCAATCTCCTCACTGCACGTGGCTCCCTCCATTTCTCTAATCAATATTGTGAAAGGCAGCGAGCAGACAGCCGCTGAGTTCTCAATCTCACAGCTTGTGTACCTGAAGAGAGGTGGAGTCACTTTCTCTTGATCCTGGTACAAAAGTCCAGCAAGAGAGACATTAGCATTTGTTGAAACACTAAGCTGTCACCATAGCATAACACGGCCACTCCTGCCTCACCACAGAATGGTTCAGAAGTATGAGTGGGAAGCAGCTTCCAAAAAGAAGAAAAGGAGTAAATATCTTCACTGTAAAAAGATAGATTGAATTACATAAAAATATGAAACCTTCATAATCAGAAAAAAAAGTTAAATAAATTAAAAAGCATAGCAAACTAGAAAAAGTATCTGAAACCATTATGGGAAGATAATTTCTTTCCTCAATGCATAAACACATGAGATAAGTATGGATGCCCTACTCAAAATGGGCAAGGAGCAGGACTTAAGCATGGGCAAAAGAAAAAATACAATGAAATAAAATGGGACATTGTGGGACAATATTCAGCTTCATTAACAGTCAATGAAATGTGAATTTAAATAACCATCAATTGCAAAGTTTTAGCCTAGGGAATTGATTTCTCTTTATTTACAATGCCTAGAAATTCAGAGAAATGTGCACTTTCGTGTACTCATGGTAGGCACGTAAATTGATGCAATCTTTCTTGAGGACAATTAGGTAATATGCATCAAGATCTTTAAAAATGAACATATTATTAAACCCTGATGTTCATATAAAAGAATCAAGGAAATAGAGAGATGGGCAAATATTTTTTTCACATGGACATATTTATTGAACTATTATTTGTGATAGCAAACGATTGGAGATAAAGACATGTCTAAATAGAGTCATCTAAACAAATTTTGTTTTTTGAGATGGAATATTATACATCACTATTATTATATTTTAGTGAATAGTAAATAACACAGAAAAAGCCAGTAAGAGAAAAAGCACAAAAATACAAACTTTCATATGCAATATGATTCTAGCATAGATCTACATAAAGATTGGAAGAAAATGCTTCTAAATCTTGATATCGTTAACTGTCTCAGTATAGAATTTTAAATTATTATTTTTTCTCCTTTTTTCCATATTTTCCAAACTTTCAATAATGAACTTGTGGTGCTTTCTTTTAAATTAGGAAAAAGAAATATTTAAAGAAATTTCAAACTGAAATTTAAAAATAATGCTACTTTAGATTCAATGAGGAATCAATGTATGCATTTTTTAAATTTCTATAAAATAGCAAGAATTCAAAAACATATGTTAAAATGTATGAAATACAATGAAAGGTATGTGGAGAAGTAAGTAAGCAAACCTAAACACTTTAATAAATAAATTTTGTGTAGGTAAATTTATTAATTTTTTTTAAATAATTTTATTTATTTATTTTTCCCCCAAACCCCCAGTAGATAGTTGTATGTCATAGCTGCACATCCTTCTAGTTGCTGTATGTGGGAAGCAGCCTCAGCATGGCCGGAGACACGGCATGTCGGTGCACGCCCGGGATCCGAACCCCAGGCCGCCAGCAGCAGAGCGCGCGCACTTAATCGTTAAGCCACGGGGCCGGCCCTAAATTTATAAATTTTTAACAGCTAAAATGACAGAAAGTACAGTTTAGGTTTAAGGGAAACCCATAAAAGTCACACTGATGCTATTTTTTAATCTCTCAAAATGGCAAACAAACTGATTCCTTGGCATTTATCATGAGAGGAAGAGTTACTACTTCCTTACACTAGATATGTATCATGTTTTTGCCTGGCGAAATAATATAAAAATTAATATACTTGATTTTCAACCTCATGTTTTAAGAACTGGTGAGCTCAAAAGAATACTGAACTCAAAAGAACATAATTATATAATAACTTAAGCCTTTAATTCAGGTACAGCCAACGCAATGAGCAAAACAGAAACAATGGTTATTTGGAGATGATTACATTATGAGAAAATTCAACATAATAAATAGAAAATTAAAGTATTTAATAAAAGTGCAGGAAGGCAAGTAGATGTAGATACACACAAATAATAAAATCAATTACAAGTATATTTGTCAATTATTCCTCAATAAAGTTGGGGAATAAAATAAAATTAATTAAATTAATAATAACAAAAAAAGAAAATATTATAAAAGATCAAACTTAACTATCAAAAAACACCTAAAATATCTAGGAGAAAATATTACTGTGTGACTTGTTTTTGAAAACTATAAAATAAAACTAATAAATATAAATATCTTGATATAAGTGTCCATGTTCTTAAATAGAAAGATAGGATTTTTTTAATATTTCCAAAAAATAATTTATACATTTAACGATATTCTCAAAAGAATTCCAATGCATAAGTAGGCAAAAATTTTCAAGAAAATATTGTATAAGAAGAGTAATTTGGGAGGAAGCGTCAATTACTCAGCAAATGTTAAAATTAGTATTAACACAAGACGATGCTAGCATATACATAGGCAGAAAGATCAACAGAACAGAATAGTCTGGAATTTAAATTATGTGATAATTTAATACATGACGAAGGTGGTATAACACATCGGTAGGTAATTATATACATATATATAGCATATATAATTATATTAGCTTTTCTCCTAATACCATACACCAGAATAAATTTCAAGTGTATTAAATAACTAAAATATAAATAATAAAAATCTTTTAAAAATCCTAATAGTAATTATGCATGTGACTCTTTATCAATTTGGTGGATAGAAGAGAAATTTTTAATTGTAAATATTCCAACAGTCTCATAAAGCTAGATTCAGTTACTGTAACAAATGACTCCTCCCAACATAGAGGCTTTGAAAAACCAAAGATGTTTCCTTACTGAAACGGCTATAGTGAGTCTGTCACAGGCTCACTCCACATGTCTTCCGTCTTGATTCCAGGCTGACCATTACCTGTATGGTCCACTGGGACCCCCCACTGGGACAGAGGGAAACAAATGAGAGCTCTGGGTGTTCTGTCACTGGCAGTTAGCCGTCTGTCCAGGAAGTGACACCTATAACTTCTGCTCACAAGTCATTGGACAGAATTAGTCACTCTGCCCCATCCAACCCCATTCATACATTCAGAAGAGCAAGAACTAGAAATATTAATGACTACTACAAATGTTTCATGGGAAAAAAAAATCTACATATGTGGCATTATAAAAATGTAAACATTTTTCTGCCTAAAAATCTAATCAGCATTAAGAGCTGAATAATAAACTGAGAAATATTTGCAATAACAATGTCAAAGGTTTTAAATCTTATGATTAAGAAAGTAAGTGACATCAATAACAGAAACAATGATATCTCAAAATAGAAAAAGGCAAAAGATGGGAACAAGTAATTTAAAATTACAAACGTAAATAAGCAGTAAATAACTTAAAGTTAAATTCATCCATAGTCAAAGGGATGCATGCTTTCTGTCACAAAGTGACTTAAAAACCATACAGATTCTCAGTGAGGTTGCAATTAATTGGGCATTTCTACACAGTGGATGCAAGTACTATTGGGCCAGCTTTTGCTTCTGCATGACAATTTAGCATTATATAATAAAAACTAAACTGTTTATAACTTATGACCTAATAACTGCATTTCAAGGCATTTTTCTTTATCCTAGCAAAATCACAGAAAGCACCAAATGTCAATCATAATTGGATTTGTAACAGTTAAAAATTAACAACAACTCACCCAAAAAAGTGAGGTTAGGTAAACCATGATATATCCAAACAATGAAATATTAGACAACCATTAAAAATGAGGAGTATTTTGGGGAGGAGTTGCCTATGGTACAGTGTTATATGAAAATGGCTGGAGATAATAGGATAGTGTCATCTTAAATATTTCAAAAAAAATTCCAATATGTATAGGAATAAAATGAAAGGAAATTCACCAAAATGTTAATATAATTGTTTCACAGTGGTGTGATTGTATTTTGTTGTTTTTCCCTTTCTTTCAACTTTTTGTGCAATTTACGTGCGTTTGTGCTTTTAAAATGAAATTATTTAGAAAAAACTGTTTGCACATACACCAGGCCGTGGTGTCCACTGTGGGAGTTCATTGAGTGCAGCATATTTTAAAATATATGTAAGCGAACAGCAAAGAGAATGTCCAAATTTTAGTACTTTTAAAATAAGTAGTGCATGTTTCCAAAAGTTCCCATTAGCGGCATTCCAAACACAGATCCCTCTGTGATGTGACATTTAACTGTTCTTTATTTTTTATCAACTTGTAGCTTTCCTGGATATGCGTATTAGTCAAGTTTGTCTCTCTTCATCTGGGACCTAAATGTTTCACAAAGAGATTTAGTCTGAGAAATGGAGACTTCCAGAGAGTTTATTCATTATTCATATCAGTGCAAACTCTGTTCACTTTATAGTAGTGGATCATAGAATGTGACTGTGAGAAAATCTAGGCAAGTATACTCAGCTGAAATACCTTCTGGACTCTGGGATATTTGAACAATAACAATAACAAAGACAGAATTTCAATTTGAGATTTTTTAAAGGAAGGGTAAACACATGAGTGTTTAAATCTGAGATTCTGTACCTTTTTAGATGTTCTAAAATGCTATTGCTGCCTAGTATACCATTTTGCACAATTTTTAAATCGAATTAAAAATTTTATTAAAAGGATTTTTTAATTTTTCAAATAAATATGCAGAGATGTTAAAAAATCTAATGGAAAATTATAAGAAAAAAATAAGAAAATGTAGCAAACGGCTTTGTGTTTTTCAATATTTACATTAAATATCAAAGACTTGCATCCTGTCCACAACATCTCTGAGATGATTGATTAACAGATGTCTTTTTTTAATAGAAATCTATATTTTACAGACCATCTTTGTGCTTAGGTTATTTTTGTAAATGGAAAAAGAATATAAAAATTGATGGTATAAATATAGTGTTAATTTCTCAAAAAGCAGTGTCATAATTAGAGAGTTTATATTTCTGATCAAGAAGCTAATGTCTAATTTTTCATAAAAATGAGCACAGAAACAACATTTAAGACTGCAAATTATTTTAGTCCCAAGGAAAGCAGGTCACTGGATCAAATTTTTTTAAATGTGTTCCTCAGGATAGCAATTCCACTGCATGTCCCAGTTACAAGGAAAACTGTCCTATAATCAAATGAATTCGAGGAACACTGGGTTAGACAGAGTCAAATTGCTTTCTTTATGATAGGACTTCTGAGAGACTTGTATATGTTATTGTGCAGTGTGAATTTCCAGAAAGGGCTGATGCTCAGTGGTGTTTCCCAAGCATATTTGACCACTGAATTCCCTTTGTGTGTAGCTTCTCGCGGATGACTTCCGTGCACACGCGTTGGTAACTACTGCTCTGTGGGATCTATGAGCTTCCATTTCTTCTGGCTTCAGACATCAATTCTCATCTTTAACAGCAATATTTCCTTCTCAGCCAGAAGGAATTTCAGCTTGAGAAATAGCAAGAAATAGAAATCGGGGGAAGAAAACTAGAAAATTGTGATGAAATGTATAACACAGCTTCCCTGGAACTACAGGTTGTGAACTTGGCATATTCCATTCATTTAATTAATAAGTAGAGGAATGAAATTTGAGCCCTTTAGGATGAATATGTATCATTTAAATGAGATGTTAGAAGGGAAAAATGTAACTGCTCTCAAGAGACATTAAAGTGATCACAGACTTTCAGAAGAGTAAAAGTTTGGCATGAATACTTTGGCAATATTCCTGGTTCTCGCCTGAAATCTGCAATTGAATAGGAGATGAGCCTTTCCTCCATGATGTCAATGTGCTGGCAGCCTGATGAAAAGTGAGCTTTGAAAGTGCTTGGGGACAATGGGCCATAATGGTTGGGAGAGAGTGAGCAATCACACTGAAAAGACAGTAATGGGGAAAGTCAAGTCGAGCAGACTCTGTGACTCAACAACCACCTTCCTTTCTTCCTACCTCTCTCTTAAGCCTCTTGTCTTGGCGGAACATGCTACTTTATCAGGCAGAGTGTTAAGGCACAAAGAAGAGACTCAATTCAACTGAAGGGTCATTTCTTGGAGACAATGTACTATGTCCAAATCATTGCATTTAGTCCTGGTAGAGAGGGCAAGTATCAATAAACATTGTCCCCACCCTCAAGGAATAGTTAGACTTCCAGATTACAATTTTCACCAAAATGAATTCCCCAAATATGCACTAGATTATAGGTTATCAAAAGAGAGGGAAGAGTTCACCTCTTGTTGGAAGAATCAGGAAAGACTCCCCATTGGAAGGGACAAAGAGTGGGCTTCTTGTTTTGTTGATGGAATAGTTGACTGCTGTACATAGTTTCTTTTGCTGTAATCTACCACCAATAGTTCAACCTATCCCAATAGACTGGAAGCTCTGCTGAGGGCAAGAACCAAGTGCTTTTCATCTTTGTATCTCCCCTGCTGCCAGCATAGTTTTGATATTAGTAGATGGCCAATAAGGTTGATGAATTGAATTAAACTGAATATTGAAAATCACTGAACCAAAGTACCTTTGGCTTTATTTTTTATTTTTTTTGTGTGAGGAAGATCAGCCCTGAGCTAACATCCATGCTAATCCTCCACTTTTTGCTGAGGAAGACGGGCTCTGAGCTAACATCTATTGCCAATCCTCCTCCTTTTTTTCCCCAAAGCCCCAGTAGATAGTTGTATGTCATAGTTGCACATCCTTCTAGTTGCTGTATGTGGGCCGCAGCCTCGGCGTGGCAGGAGAAGCGGTGTGTCGGTGCGTGCCCGGGATCCGAACCCAGGCCGCCAGTAGCAGAGCGCGCGCACTTAACCACTAAGCCGTGGGGCCAGCCCACGTTTGGCTTTAGAAATACATTTTTCTTTTTTAATGTGGAACTCAAATTTATTAAGAAAAATTACCGACAGCATCTGCTAAACTGCCCATAACTCATAACCTTTCCCTTAACTGGCCTTTTCCTTAACCGGCTACGCTCTGAAACACATCAGGAATTCCTTACTCCATAGACATATTTTTCTTCCTCCTCAAGGGGCATTTCTATTGAATTCATGCAGCTCTCTTGGAGACATCAGGGAAAGAGCTTGGATGTGGTTATCATCTCAGTGGGGACATGAAACCCATTCTCCCTCTTCAAAGGATGCCAATATCTGAAGACACTTCTAGCAGGTTTGGGCAACAGCCAGATCCTTGAGGCTGTCCTTGTTCTTACCCACAGCTCTGTCCTTACCCAGGATTTCTTGTAAGGTAAAAATCCAGGTACCCCTTGTCGATTCGCTCTCCATTAGGTCAAGGAATGCCTGCTTCCCATCTAAATTCATTTAGCATGAAATCTTTACCAAGACCGTGTTGGTCTCCAAAAGTAAAACAAGAAAAGGTAAGCTGAGTGGAGAAGAGAGCATTTACCTAAGGGAATCTTAGAATTTAAATGTGTAGCCTTGAAACTAAAGGTGCAGTAAATATAGGCCTATAGTAAATTGCTCATGATGTAATAAACTAGAATTATGGATGTGGCAATAAAGAGAGGCAATATAATATTGTATATTTAAGGAGCAGCTATCAGCAAAGGAATAGATCAAATTGCCATCTTGTTTTCTGTTGATAGCTTCTGGAATGGTTATTATTCCACGGGAATGCAAAACAGGAGTCAACACTACTGAAGCTTTCCATTTTTTGATTGTCAGCTAATAGTTTCACCCTTCCTTCCTGGGTGACCTCGCAGTTTGTCACAACAGGCACACGGTGGCTACTTAAGGGAGTAAGCATGGTTTATTAGAATCTGTACAATAATATTTTGGCCCTGTCATATTCAGAATAAAGTAAGAAAATATAATAACCAAAGACATCCAATGTGTTGTGTGGTACAGCAACTTGCTTTATTTTCAAAATCAAATTAGAGAACTAGAGATCGTTATTTGAAGTACTGAATGAAGTAACACTCTACAAAGAGGAAAGAAATGCAGTAATTAAAAGCAGCTACTATTGAAACTGTCTTAAGACAAGCAAGACACTGTATTAGTTTTCTGTGGATGCTGTAACAACTTACCACAAACTGGGTATCTTAAAACAACAGAAATGTATTGTCTCATAGTTCTGAAATCAAGTGGTCAGCAGTGTCACATTTCCTCTGAAGGCTCTAGGAAAGATTCAATTCTTTGCCTCCTCCAGCTACTGCTGGAAGCAAGCATTCCTTGGCTTGTGACTGTTACCACTCTAACCTCTGCCTTTCTCTGTCTACACTTGCTCCTGTGTGGTATCAACCAGTCTTATGGCTTTAAATGCCACCGAAGCATCACCTTTGGTGATGACTCCCAAATTTCTATCATCAGGCCAGACCTCTCCCACAAAATCCAGATTAGTATATGTAACTTCCTAGTTGACATCCCACTTGGATTTGTAACAAGTATTATAAAATAATCTGCCCCAAATCAGGCATCTGTACTTTTCTTCATCTTGGTGATCGGCAATTTCAGGCCAAAAACCTGATGTCATTCTTATTTTCTCACTTATAGTTCATCAGCAAATCCTTCCACCTCTACTTGGGATTTTTATCTAAAATTCAACCACTTTTTATGACACTCCAACACCATTAATCTGTACCAAACCAACATCATCTCCACCTGGATTAGCACAGTAGCTTCTTATTATAATAGCCTATTATCTGCTTCAGTACCAGATCTCTCTGCTTCTGCTCTTTCCCCTCTCTTCCCTTCAGTCCATTCTTAATACAGAAACCATAGTGAGCTAGAAAAACCCAGTTCCCCTGTGTGTCTCCTTTACTCTCACACTGCTACCACACTTACAAAACTTCTGACGCTTCTGGCCACCAAATATGTGGGGTTTTCCCTAAACCAAGCAATTCTCTGTGATATGAGCTGGGTGTCCTACAATTTAATTCAATTCTGACACTATCTACCTGGACTCAGCATCAGATCCCACAGGTGAAGGGCTCAGTCCCACAAGATTGCCCTCAACTTCAGATACCAGTCACTGGTATAGGTCCCCAGGTCACCCACAGCTTCTATCTTACTTGGCAGCAAATCAGAGATTCCCCTGACCTGCTCCCCCTTGGATTGGATTATTTGCTAGACCAGCTCACAGAACTCAGGGAAACACTTGCTTATGTTTACTAGTTTATTAAAGGATATGATAAAGGATACAGATGAACAGCCAGACAAAGAAATACGTAGGGTGAGGTCTGGGAGGACCCCTAGCACAGGAGCTTCTGTTCCCATGGAGTTGGGGTGTACCACTTCCTGCTATGTGGATGTGGTCACCAACCTGGAAGTTCTCTGAACCCCATCCTTTTGGGTTTTTATAGAGGCTTCATTATGTAGGAATGATTGATGAACTCATTGACCATTAGAGGTTGATTCCATCTCCAGCCTCTCTCCTCTCCTTGGAGGTGAGGGGGTGGGACTGAAAGTTCCAACTCTCTAATCTCATGGTTGTTCCAAAAGTCACTTCATTAACATAACAAAAGACACCTTTATTGCTCTCATCACTTAGGAAATCCAAGAGTTTTAGGAGCTCTGTGCCAGGAAAGGAGATGAAGACCAAATATTTATTTCTTATTACAAATCACAATATCACATATGGTGACCCTCTTGAAATATGTTATATAATTTCACTACTCTGTCCCAAACCCTCCAGTGGCTTCTCATTGCACTGAGAATAAAACCCAGAGTCCTATTGTGGCCTAAAGGCCATCTCTGATTTGCTCCGATACATGCCCATCATCCACCTTCATCCTCAATGCTCCTCAAAATTAACACCAGGCAGCTCCCATCTTAGAACATTCTGTTCCCTCTGACTGGAATACTCTTCTCCTGATATCTTCAGTGAGTTTCCTCACTTTCTTCAGATTTTTACTCAGAGGTTGCCCTCTTAGTGAGATCTTTTCTGGACTCTCATCATGATACGCCAACGCCCTTCCTATTCATGATCAGTTCCCCTTCTAGACCGTAAGCTCCAAAAGTCAGATTGTTTTCTGTTTTGTTCACTGCTGTATCCCCAGTGCCTAGTAGAGTGTCTGCTCATAGTAGGCTAGGCATTTTATAAATAAATAAATAAATGAGTGAATGAATCATTGGATGAATGAAGGAGTTCTTCAATAAAGTCATAGACATGACACATGCAACCACCTGTCAAAGTGAAAAAAAACAAAACAAACAACTAAATATATGTGGGGGTGTGATTTTATTGCATTTCTGAAATGGTTATTATTGGAATGCATTCACCCTTACAAAGTAAGTCAAGTCAGGACAATATATTCTTTTTACAAGAACAAGATTGAATGTTATTTTCATGTATTTTTTCTCATTATTAAATGAGATAGATTTCCTGGCATAACAGAGCATTGTTTTTCTTAAATTCATTTTGGGAAGAAGGGGGTAAATTTCATACTTCCCACTCATCATCCAGCACGGGCTCCATCTAGAGGGAGCTGAGGTGGAGACAGTAGACAACAGGAGAACTGCTCCCCTTTAAGACACGTGCCTGTAACAAGGGCCTCAAATTCCCCCAGGTTGTACTTGCACTAACTATGAATAGGCTACCTCCCTGCTCCATGGGAAGCCAGGGACTGCCCAGTTCTCTTTTGTCAGGGCTAAACACAGTTTTCTTCAGGAAAAGCACACTTGTACTCCAGAGTAGTGCCTAATAGATGCTCGTTGAACTGAATTAAATTGTAAGCCATGAAGCTAGAGGAAAAGGTCTTTGGATAAAGACAGTGATTGGAAAAGGTTAGGAAGCAGATTATTAAATATCTCTGAAACCTAAAAAAAAAAAACAATCAATCAATTGAAACTAGAGCCAGCTGGGTCCTTTTCAAATACAGATTTCTGGACCTTGTCCCCCAACATTATGATTCTGTACATATGGGATGAGGTCTAGGAAAAGTTTAGAAACCATTGCTTTGGGCTTACCTTAGGTATCCTTGCAAACAGCACAGCATTCAGGCTCAGCCTTCTCTAAGTGCTGCCTTTTGCCTACAATGATCATGTTGCTGACCCAACAGTAGTAGAGTTTATGATTATGAACAATCCTCTTGGAAGTCTAGATGGAATATGTGATGCAAACCACAAGCCCTCACTTGACTCACCTGTTTCCACCACTATCCCCCATTGAAGGCAACCCGCTAACTATGCAGGATATAGCCAGCTATGGTTTCCATCTGTGTCCATGTGGTCATGAAACACTACTACCTACATCCTGGCTTGAACTTGTCCATGCAGGATTCTACTGAACAGAAACAGAAACATTCACATGGTAACGGAACTCTGCTGCCTAAATTTGTACTGAAATTTCAAGTGAGTTCCTCTCTGCTTACATCACTGAAACACAAATTCAGAATTCTGTTGAAAGAGAATGTTACATGCATAGACGTAATTTCCATTAAAATTATCCATTTTTTAATTTCAAAGCCCTTGGGGTAAAAAAAAAAAAAGGTGATGTATGTCTAAGCCAGCTTGGGCTGCTATAACACATACCGTAGACTGAATGGCTTAAACAACAAACATTTATTTCTCACAGCTCTAGAGGCTGGGATGTCCAAGTCAAGGCATTGGCAGATCTGGCATCTGGTGAGAACCTGCTTCCTGGCTTGTAGATGGCTGTCCTCTCTCCTCTTCTTACATGGTGGAGAGAGAGAGAGAGAGAGCTAGCTCTCTTCCTCTTCTTATAAGGACACTGATCCCATCATGAGGGCTCCACTCTCATGATCTAATTACTCCTTGAAGTCCCCACCTCCAAATATTATCACATTAGAGTTTCAATATATGAATTTGAGGGGGGGATATAAACATTTAGTCCATAGCATTCTGACCTGGGCCCCTCCAAAATTCACATCCTTCTCACCTGCAAAATACATTCATTTTATCCCAATAGCCCCCAAAGTCTTAACTTGCTCCAACATCAACTCTAAAGTCTAAAGCTAAAGTCTCATCTAAATTTAATCTAAATCAGATATGAGTGAGACTCAAGGTACAATTTAGCCTGAGGCAAAATTCTTCCCTAACTGTGAACTTGTGAAACCAAACAAGTTAAGAGGGAAATACAATGTTGGGACAGGCATAAGATAGACATTCCCATTTCAAAAGGGAGAAATTGGAAGAAAGAAAGGTGACGGATCCCAAGCAAGTCCAAAATCTAGCAAGACAAACTCCAAGAAATCTTAAGATTTGAGAGGAATCTTCTTTGGCTTGATGATCTGTCTCTTGGACCCACTGGGGTGGCAACATCACCTCCACAGCTTGGCGGGGCACTGCAGTGGCTCTTTGGGGTGATTGGGCTCTCATCATGGCTTTGCCCAAGGAAGTCACACCCCCAGGGCTTCCCTCGGCAGCCCTGCCCCCGCATCTCCAAGTGGCGCAATACAACAAAAAGGTGTTTTTGAGTTTTAAAGCTACTCCAGAATTTGGGCACACACCTTGTTGTTTCACACTCTTTGTTTAGTGACTATGTGTGGCACTTTTTCTCAGGTGAGGGATGCAGAGTGCAAGGGAGAGAGCCTTTCATATTAGCCTTATTTGTATCAACATCCATCCTTCCCAGCAGAGAACAATGGGAAAAACCAAGACAAGGACCCATAGCCCCTCGGAAACAAAGCCTAAGTATACACATTTATTAAGAAGAGAAAAAGTGTTCATTTTCCAGAACTCGTCTATTTTGTTGTTTATAAGATATTAGATTTTACCCTTATCATTTCAAATGGCACAAATATTTACATAGGAAGTCAGAGCCTGACTCAAAAACATCCAACCTCTTCCACTTTCTGACCTTGTTGTTTGGACATTGTGTCTAAGTCATCATTTGCCATGACATCAGTTTGCAAACAGTGGGTGAGATGGGGAAAGATTGGGGGAGTATATATTAATCATAACATTTGACCCTTGCTGAAGCTTCCTGTTGGTGATAAGACATAGCCTAGTCATCTAACTGTGTTAAGAGGGTTCTGATTTCAACTCCAACGTGCGCATGTGGGTGGGATTGGGATTTCCCCACAGCACCAAGCAATTCTCTGACACCAGCTGGTATCCCACAATTCAACTCAATTCTTCTACTATCTACCTGGAGAGAGCATCAGATTCCACAGGTTAAGGGCTCAGTCCTACAAGATTGCCCTCCACTTCAGATACCAATAGCAAAACCAGGTTGTCACTTGTGATTTCTGACTGACTGGCTATAGATTGGAGGTTCCAATGACCCCCTCCTTGGGTTTGATTAATTTGCTAGAGCGGCTCACAGAACTCAGAGAAACATTTTACTTATTAGATCACTGATTTATTATAAAAGGATATAACCCAGGAAAAGCCCAATGGAAGAGATGCATAGGGCAAAGTATGGAAAAAGGGCGAGGACCTTCCATGCCCTCTCCAAACACACCACTCTTCCTAAATCTCCACATGTTCGCCAACTGGAAGCTCTCCAAACCCCATCCTTTTGAATTTTTATGGAGGCTTCATTACATACACATGATTGAACTCAATCTCCAGCCCCTCCCCCCTCCCCAGAGATTGGTTCCAATCACATGATTCGTTCTAATCCTCTAATGACATGGTTGGTTCTCCTAGAAACCAGCCCCCATCCTTAGGAGTTTTCCAAAAGTCATCTCATTAACATAACAAAAGACACCTTTATTGTCCTCATCACTTAAGAAATTCCAAGAGTTTTAGGAGGTCAGTACCAGAAATGAGGGTCAAACACCAAATATAGATTTCTTCTTATAAATCATATCACACATATCCAGTCTATAAGGACTGGTGTGTGATCTGTACTCACTCAATCTGATTCACATAATAGAAAATAGAAAAAATAGTTTACATATTAAAAAATAAATAATACTTATTATACTTTCGACACTGTTGGGGCCCAGGGCAGACCACCCCAAAATATCCCACAATAGCATACTGATTATTTTGAATTAAAGTTACTTGAAAAGCAAAAAGGGCATTCTGACCCTCCTGTCTCTGCTCCCCTGAAAGCAGGAAATAAATAAATCTCCCACGTGAAATGTGCTCTCCCTGCATCCTTAGCACCAGGGCTGGGAATTCAGGGCTGAGAAGCCTGCATAAACAAACCTTGCTCATTTGCTATCTCAAGCCTAAACTCTGCTTAAATTGCTTACTAATTACATACCACCAATTGAAGTTTCTTTGTCCTGTCATTCCTCACAAATTTATGTTTCTTTGTGTAAAAGATACATATACTGCCTGCTCTGTTCACTCTCTGAGCATCATTTCTCTATGATCTCCAATATGTATGCATTAAACTGGATTTTTCTCCTGTTCATCTGGTGTTGTGTCAATCTTATTGTTAGTCCAGCCATAAGAACACAAGAAGGGTAGAAAGAGGAGTTCCCCACCCCAATGGTACGTATGAGGTGTGACGGTGAGTGATGAAAGTGAGCATGGAAAACACAGGCATGCGGATTTTGAGATTTCTCACCCTCCTGCACTCCGTCTGCCATGCTCTACTTCTCAAGAGTTACAGTAAAAGGAAAAAGCTGGTTCTTCATCTTCATTTAGTTCCTCACCTTCATTTGAGGAACTCTCAAATATCTACTTTCTTTCCTCACCTGCTGACTTGACATGGGCAATTTAGAAAAAATAAGGTGGTGGTTTAGGGGCTGTGAGAGAGGGGATGCCTTACCTCTGTCCCTTGAGCCTAAGCTAGTTTCTTAGTTTCATCTTTTGTAACCCTTCCATGGCCCATTGAGTTTTGAAGGGAAGTCGTGCTCAGCTCAGCTTAGATGAGAAAAAGAGAGAGAGAGAGAGAGGGGGAGGCATTTTTACATGGTGTCAAGTCAGCTCCTACTCCTGGCAACCCTATGAATGAGTGATGTCCACAATGTTCTGTCCTCAACAGCCCTACTCAGCTTCTGTAGACTCACGTCTGTGGTTTCTTCTATGCTAAGAGAAAAGGAACAGGGGGAGGGGCAAAGGAAGGAATAAGAACAGAGAAGGAAGAGGAACAGAGGAAGGAACAAGGTAGGGATTCCTGCTCTGGAAACCATGGGACCAGGGCATCCAAAAGACTGATGCCAAAAGTTCACTACGTGGAGAGCCCCAAAGATTTGAAATGTCTCATTGACAAGCCCACACCCACAAATCTCCAAAAAAAAAAGAAAAAATCACGCATGTGTCCCTAGTTTTGTGTCCCTCTACTTCTCCTATCAAACACTCTGCAACTCAGTGTTGTCAAATCAGAAGCTTTGAGGAGGAGGAGGAGAAAGGAAGTGGCTAATACTTAAAGACCTGCTCTCATGGGAGGTACTGGTCTGCCTCCTATTAATAACTTTCTTCTGTTTCTATCAGATTTCACTTTCTTGGTACTGCCCCAGCCCTCTCTATACCTCACTTCACTGTAGGTTTTTAGTTTTTACCAGCAGCCATCTCTAAGGAAAAGAGGAGAGTGTGGTAGGGTGTTGAGCTAATGACACCATTTATAATGCTTGTTTGGCAAAGGAATGAAAAAAAATTGCCCCCAAAATGACAAAACAGAGTTCACCTATGCACTACCTAAGCACATAAAAGAAACATTTATCATTCCCTTAAACCCAGGTATGTTCAGCTTTATGTAAAAGACAGCTATATACCAAAGAAATAGTTCTGAAGTGAGCAGGCAGTTATACAAGTGCCAGTTTCTCTTTTTATCCTCATTATCCCTGTGTAATAATACTAACTGATTTCTAGGGGATGACTGAGTGTTCAGGGCACTTGCACTGCATTATATCACTTCCATTACAGAGCAATCCTCCAAGGTAAGCAAGGCAGCATTATTAGCCCACATGTAGACATGAAGGACATCAGAAATAACTTGATGAAGTGAATCAAACACCTGAGTTTGTCACAGACAAGGCTTAGTGACTGAATAAGCTGGGCAAAATGTGAGATCTCTCTGTTCACCTTTTTCATTTGTAAAAGTAGGAATACTACCTCCTACCTGGAGTTTTATAAGGCTTAAATGAACTATTTATAGTGAAAGAGAGATTTCATAGTAACTTTTTTCCTGGTACTTAAAAATCCTTCTCAAAGAGGAAGTAGGTGGACCAAGGTCCAAAACTCGGAAGGTCTGATTCCAATTCAGATGTTTCTTCCCTCCTACCGGTCTTCCTTATACAAATTAATGGTGTTCACATCTGAGCCAATGGTTGACTTTTCCACTGAACAGTTGCAGGCTGAATTTCTTACAATACTTTGTTCTTCATAAGGATGGTGATTCTGAATAAGACAGTCCATCCTCATAAGGGTCCTCACCACGTGCTTGGGAAGATAGACAAGGAAACAAATACTTGCTAATAATTACTGTGGAAGCCCTAACACCAAACAGTTTCTGACCTTAAGTCAGGGCAATTCCAATTATGGGTCAGATTGATCGTGGCAATAAACCCACCTGAGGTCGATCTTCTTCTGATGACCAAGTGTCTATTATGGGAGCTTACCATCTCTCTGTTGAGCATCCACTAACAGTTCTGAGAGAGAAACTGAAAGTCCCCCCAAAGGACCTGCTTACCGCTGTCTGAAAGAAAAAAGACAAAGTCGGTGAAAAGCAAAATTTTTCCTAAAGTTGATTTCAGAATAAACGTCCAATGGTTGCACACCATGTCACAGAGTGTTCAACTCTTTTTTCTCAGAGAACGAGGAAATGATCTACACATGAGCATCTCATATCATCAGTCTATAAAAGAGCCAAAATGAGCCAAAATAGTCCAATACAAACCTTCTTAGCTTTTGTAAACTGACACTGTTGTTGATTATTTAATAAAGTCAGTTTTGCAAGAAATTGCCCTTCAAAAATAATTTTAAGTTAAAAATTATAGATGTGTATTTGTTTATTATTTTTTGAAATAGAATCAAACTGATTTCTTTGAATTAGAGTCTACCAATTAGAGTTCTTTTTCTAAGAAAGAATATACATAAATCATACCCATTCTGTGACGTTTGTGATTTCAGTTTCAGATTTTTCTTTTTATATCCTTTTTTTTTTAAGTGGAGAGAGAACTTAAAGCTTTTGCCAATCAATCTAGCATAGACAAGTTTGGAAAAAACCTACAAATGACCTTTGGTAAGGAATCACTTTAGTGAGAGTAGATAAATAGCAGTCTGCTAGTTACAAATACTCAGCATTCCATGGGCACCCACCAATTAATATGTTCTTTCAAAGGAAATGAGAAGTATTGGTCAATCAAGGAGTAAGTTAAGTGACGATCAGTTAAGAGAGCTTCCATTGTATGACCTGTGACTATTGATAATCCCAGGACCACTCTTAAAGAACATTAAGAATGTACAGTTAACAATACTTAAATTGCCTCTATTAATATCAATGTGTAAAGTCAGAGCTTAAGTCTCTCATGAGGTTTTAAGCTATGATATTTTGTACTGTTGCTTGTGATGAGATCCTCATGCTTAAGGTATCAGAGGCTTAGTGGATATGCTTGTTCAGAGGAGGAACAAATTTCTCCAGAGATACGATGCAGGTTTGCTTGTGGGCAGGACCAGTTTCTCAAAACAAAAGCAAAAGAAAGCAACTCTTTGAATCTGCCCATGCACTTTCGAAAGTACTAGAATATGACCTCAGAATTCTGACCCACAAAGAATAGAAGCGATGTTTTCATTCTGAAAAATCTAAGTATATGTATGTCTCATTTCAGCCCCACTCAACTCTCTGCATGATCATTCTAGAGTCTAGAATGTCTGCTTCTGAATCGAAGAATCTTCCATCTAAGGAAGGATGGTTCTATGAGGATACAGCTCAAATTACATTTAGGTCAACCACAGTGTGATTCATGTCTAAACTGTAGAAAACTGCTCTCCACCATATTATCAGTTATACTTTACATGGTACTAAATATTTGGAATATATTTGCCGTCTGAGAAGTATAGAGTCCAACATTGGATTTGAAATCTTGATCACACCTATGAAGTTAGACTCATTTCTCTGCATGTGACACGTGCCGATAAACCTAATTTTTAGCGCTCGGTTTGGGATCTGACCATTCCTACATTTATTCTTTTGGACCTTTTGTTTGTATCATTTATGTTCTTTTAGAAAAACACACATGTAACTAATGCTTCTCTTTTGCTTCTGCAGGAGGGATATTTGAAACTGTGGAAAACGAACCCGTTAATGTTGAAGAATTAGCGTTCAAGTTCGCGGTCACCAGCATTAACAGAAATCGAACCCTGATGCCTAACACCACATTAACCTATGACATCCAGAAAATTAACCTTTTCGACAGTTTTGAAGCCTCACGGAGAGGTAACTATTTTCACACTTTTAAAAGCTTCTTTGGGTGATATGTCTCTACAAGTCACTTTTTTTTGCTACCTGCCCTTTCTCAAAGTGAACATCTTTGTGCAAATGGGTTGCAGGAAATCTGGGTCCTCGATGTTGCTGTCCAGTGCAATCTGAACTGTCCTAATGGATGTTGCCCAGCTCTGGTTTCTGGGCCTTTCTGATTAGCTTACCCTTCAGTGCCCTCCACTCTATGATTAACTGGCTCAGCTGTGAATGGAAAATGTCAAGCTTGATCTGTTTTTCCTTCCTGAGGCTGAGATACCACCATGAAATTGTACAGTGCAGTCAAATAAAACTTTCTGGAAGGTCATATCCACTGAGCATGTGGAAATGCCCACGACACACATAACTCACACCTCGAATTTTAGCAGATTGTGAACTACTGGGTTTGCCTAGCATCTTCTCAACTTTTCTTTTTTAATTCCTTTCCACAAGGTCATAGAAATATGAAGATTAAACCTGTGAGAACAATCTTTGCATTTGATTCTCTTCTGCTTCTGAACAGAAGACAAATTCCTAAAGAATAATCTAGTTCATATGTAGGCTGCAAGTTTTCTTTCGTGGAGTCATTGGAATTGCAGGGCTTGTTTAGACATTTCCCAGATACTTCCAAGATGACTCTTAGAAGCACAGTCACATTCCATATACTTGAAGCTTGGCTTCTAATGAGGGAGCTGTTGAGACTCAATACATGTGTTTATGTGGAAACAAAGGCTGCTTATCACCCCAGAATAGGAGGGGCTCTTTCCCTCATAGAGAAATGTTTTGCCCATTAAGAATGCACAAATAAATGGAATACGATGCTGATTTCTAAGTAACTAAATACTGGTTGTTTCCACATAGAATTAATCTTTGTGGAATTATCTTCCACATAGAGTTAATCCACACAGGATCCTCGGGTGTGTTCATCTAATACACTGTTCCACAAGATTCTTTGTGTTTTTTACAAATAAAACGTAAAACTTGTTTTCCCGGGAGCACAGATGATAAGTGAATAGTATAATGATTTTTTTTTCTATCTACTATGATCTTAGTATAAGAACATTTTCTTTTTAAAGGTTGATGGAGTGGCAGATACTACAGAGGTCAGAGTTATCTATGAATAAATAATAAAACTTTATATTTATACAGTACTTTAAAATTTACAAGGCACCTTCACATAAATTATCCCTATGGGTTAGATCTCTCTGTCTCCCTCTCACACACACACACGCACACACAAACATCGTTGAACAAATATCTTAGAAAGCCAACCACATTTAACAATGATATTTCAACCCACACAAAAATTGAAAGCTTTTTTATGATCTAAAGTACTTGCCATACTTGTAAATTAAACACCCCCAAAGCTACTTAAAACTGGTAATTTGCTGGCAAACAGAATTCAAAAGGATTGATTTTCTGTCAAGTAATATTAGCATCCCAGAGCTAAATATTAGCAGGAATCTCAATCCATCATCTATGCTAGACAAAACAACAGTTTGTATACTCTAGTGCTCTCATTTTATCTTAACCAGTGAAAACACAAAAAATGAACTTTTGAGGACATTGGCAATTTATGCCTACAGCACTTAATGCAAAAAATTATGTCTTCATACCACATGAGGTAATTCAGTGCCAAAGAGCACAGTATCAGAAAGTTTTCCTTGTGAGTGACTGTCAATATTTGCTGTCCCATAGATATTTAGAATATGGCTCTCAAAATTTTATTTATTAATTTTTCTCTTTAAATCAAGTCAGATGCTTTTGGTAAAGCCGTATGGTTTTCCTACTTAATTTGTAGAATGACATTATAAAAATTAGCACAATTTTATTTATAAATTTCACTATTATTTAATTCGAATATTCAATTATTATCTCTCAGCAGTTCCAAATTCCTTTAAACTAGCATTAAAATATAAATTTGACGTGCTTCTAAACTTATATTTAAAGCCAGCATAAATTTATGCCAGAATAAAATGAGTAGGCATTATTTTGCATAGTTGTAGAAGATAATCTGCCCCAACTTTTTTGGAAGGGAATTTCGTTAATATATATCAAGTAACTGAAAAATATCAATGCCCTTTATTTATAGCTGGGAATCTACTCTAAGAAAGTAATGTAAAAGTCAGAGAAACATATAAGAACTAAGATAAGTACAATAACCAAAAATTAGGAGCAACTTCAGTGTTCAGCATCATAGGAATAGTTAAGTAAATGATGACATACTCATGGAATGCGATATCCTACAGACACTAAAAATATACTTTTGAAGATCATAATGACTTGGGGAAAAGGGCATGCTTTTAGTGTTAAATTTAGTGTTAAATGAAGATACCAGTGTATCAAACTTTATCTATATATTGATTCAATTTTTTTATAAACTGGAACACCAACTGTGAATAGATATTATCCCAAGATGATGGCATTACAGGGCCTTTTTTTCTTCCTTACATGTTTAAATATTCTAAATTGTCTTAATGAGAGTATATAATCTTATAATTAGAAAAATAAATAAATGTTATATGTCAATTTTTAAATACATATCCACTTGATTTGGTTAGGCTACATGTTGGGAGATTTTGAGGTAGAAAGAAGCTTGACCTTGAGCTGGGTCCTTGGGATCTGGTACAGTTCTGCCATTATCCAGTGGTCCTGACTCACTCCATTGTCTTTGATATTAGTGGGTTGGACAAAATGTCTTCTAAGATCCCTTTAAGCTATGCTATTCTATTATCCTGTAATTAATTAGGTATCAGTATCATTTAACATTCTCTAGCGGTTTTTCAATAGCCTGGAACTCCTTTCTGAGTTTCGGGAAGACAGGAGCTAAGGCACTTTGCAGTCATCCAGAGAGTCTTCTGAGTTCTATGACCTCATTAATATCTTCATTGCCACGCTGTCATATGACAGAACTTCATCCACATGACATTCACTTGGCAAATGGCTTATAGATTAGCTGAGTGCTCTTGAGTAACACCACACCAAGCGAGAGATTTAGACTCAATCTGATTAAAGGTAATGAAGTGAGACCAGTCACTCATTTTTACTTGCAGGAAGTTGGCCCTGTGATTTGTTGCTAATCAGGTCTACATTTACATCTCTCAGTGTTTTAGCATCTCAGGAATACTGGAAGTTGAATTAAGCATATTTCTTCAACATACAGACAGAGAGTAGAGGAAAGTTTTCAATTGTGAAAATAAAAAGAGGAATCATGAAAGGAAAGATTAAATTCACGAAACTTTGTCTTTCCCCTTCTCTGCCCTCCCTCTCCATCCCCCCCGCCCTTGTCTTTGGGCGTCAGCGTGTGACCAGCTGGCTCTCGGTGTGGCTGCTCTCTTTGGCCCTTCCCATAGTTCCTCTGTCAGTGCTGTGCAGTCTATTTGCAACGCTCTTGAAGTTCCACACATACAGACCCGCTGGAAACACCCCTCGGTGGACAACAAAGACTTGTTTTACATCAACCTCTACCCAGATTATGCAGCTATCAGCAGGGCAGTCCTGGATCTGGTCCTCTACTACAACTGGAAAACAGTGACCGTGGTGTATGAAGACAGCACAGGTATGGGACTCCCCCAAGATCTCACCTGGCTGTATCTGATCTGAACAAAGGGAATGTTCTATAGGTATTAAACTCATCAGGTGGAATGCATGAAAATACTCTTTTATGTGAAGATGCTGGAGTTTCTAATTTAGGAATGCCTTGTATAGCTAATTCCAATTCCTTTTGGTGAATTGATCCTTTCTGATGTTCCTTTCATCATCATATTTAGGGGAATTTTTTTCTTTAAGAAATATCACCTTATTGATATATGTTGTAATCCAGTGAGAATATTAAAGATGTAATTTCATTTATCCAACAATATTAAGACTGTGACCACAATTCCATTCCTTAAGTAATGCAGATAAAGCTTGAAAATGACCATAAAGTATGATTCCAACTTGATAAAAGTAGCTACGTAAATGTCTAGAAAAGTTTCTAAAGTAGGTTAACAAAGAGGAATCCAGTTAGAGGTTGTATCAATAAAGGGGACCATTTCATGGGAAAGGGGCTAAGAACCACCTGTGATGAGCCCTTAATAAATCTTGCATCGTTCCACCTACTCATTTTAGGGTGAAGGATAGAAATGTGGTTTATTCATTTTAAATTCTGCTGATGACTCTCCACGATCCACATAAGAAGATCAAATTCCTTCTAATTTCAACCTGTTCACCATCCAGCCCTGTTGATCTTCATTAACCAGGCACTACCTTCTCTACATTCCCTATACTTTCACATCAGCCGTGATGAAGAGTCCGTCATTCCTTAAATACCCCGACTTTCATCCTGACTCAGCTTTTCTGAGGCTGGCCCCTCACTTTGAATGATCCTCCGCATAGCCCCCAAGGTGATGAGCTCCCCCATTCTCCATGAGCACACTCAAATATCACTTCTTAAAGCTCTCTGAGACCACCATAGGCTTCAATACCACTTTGTAAATATAAGCATTATATCACATTTCAGTAATCTGTTTACATGTCTATGAGACTAGGAATTCCTAAAAATTGGAATTTTATCTTATTTATTTTTATAATCTGCTACCTAACACAGTCTCGGCATATAGGAAAGTGCTTAGTAATTACATGTGGAAGGAATAATACTATTTACTTTCTGAGTATTTTTCCTCCAAGAATTGAAATTAGCTCCTTTTCTTGATCTACACATTCGGTAACAAGACTAATAAAATTATCAGTGAAAATTAATAAAACAAAGCACTTTCAAACTTTTGAATAGTATTTCATTTTTCACTGTCCCATTCACCAAGCACCAACACTTACTACTCCCCTGAGGATGAATAGGGAGCCTCCTCTATTTGGCACTAAACTCTGCTCCCATTTTAAACTGTCAGATAACAGTGACTATTCTGGTTGGAAATATGCATTTCTGTGTGTTTTTATACTTCATCTCATTTTAGGAAGAAGTGAGCATAGGTGATTGGACATATAACTTATAAATATTATATTCAAAACAGTCCTACTGGGAAGGATAAGCCACAGGCAGTCATATTTTAGATCTTCACCTGCTTGCTGTGAAGGAAGAAAACATATTACCAAATGAACTCCACAAGCATATGTAAAGAGCCTTGAGACAGAATATTATATTGTAAATGTAAGTGTAGTCAGATCTTCCTTGTTGCCTACCTTTGTAAATAGAGAGTTTCAGGAGCTAATAAAATCATACTGTTTCTCATTACATAGTGAACTCTGTAGTATCATTTTCTGTCACTATTTCTACCATCTCCAGCAAAACAGGACCATCTAAAGAAAAACAAATCAATGAATGATATTGAAACTTCTGGATTTAATTTAAGAAAGAGTTCAACTAAAGGTTTGAGGATAACTGTTGTAGATTTCAAATCGTATTTAGACAAAATATAATTTGTAAAAGGATGACACAAAAGTCGATGTCCTAACCATCCTTCTGATTTCAAGTGAGCACCTATAAGTGATGGCCATTTTACACAAGAGAAAAATTAAACTATCATTTTTATTATCTTTTACAAGAAAGTGAAATCTCCTTTTCATCCCTGTTAAGGTCATCTGAACTCAGTTGCTCAGTAAATGCTTGCTGAAATTGAAAATCCGAAATGAGTTTGTATGTTGCCCATTAAGTTAGAGATGATTCATATTAAAATGATTTTGCCCACAAAGACATTAAAAATGTAAATGAATAATCAATTGAGCCGTTAAATTGGAACTCAGAGAGTCAACAGGTCAACTGAGATCAATAAAAACAGGCATCTCTTGACTTTGAGTGGATTTAATACTGCTTGACTCAGGGTTTTGGTTGCAGTAATTATCAAGCCATAAAAAGGAGAAAACTTACTAAACCTGAAGGGAAGAAAGGACTTAGGTGTGCTCAGCACCCGCCTTCACATCAGAATTAAGTACCCATTAAAGAGCACTTTATTGGGATTTGTTTAGGAGTTTGTTAAATAGCCTAAAGCCAGCACAGATGTCTGTGGGACCAAATGGCCCATGACTCCCATTGAAATCAAGAGGATCACTGTGTATGTCTCTAAGGACAAAATTCAGTTCACTGAGTACTAGCAAGCAGAATTCTGTCCTCTAAAAGTGAAAATGTAGAAAGACCCTAGAGAACTGTTGGGGGGAGAAAAGCTTTGTTTCGCTTCATCTCTCTCTTTCTCTGTTGCCTGGATGTTCTTTCCATCAGTCACCTACTTCTTTCTGATTCCCACATTCAGAGGTGACCCTAGGCAATGAGAATTGCTGCTCATTGGTCATCCCCTCTGCTTCATTAGACCCCTGGTGGAAGCCTGGCTTCTATCCCTTCACACACATCAAAAAGAGCTGAGAAGCTGAGAACCAAACGCAGTGTGGAGGATATTCAGCAGTTTCTGCTTTCTCAAGGCCAATCTTAGTGAAATGTAGCCACAGCCATTTCTGTAGAACAGGAGCCAGCAAACTTTTTCTCTAAAGGTCCAGATAGTATATAGCTTAAGTTTTGTGGGCCATAGGATCTCAGTCACAGCTATTCTACTCTGCAGCTGTAGGAAGAAAGCAGCCATAGACAATACATAAATGAACGAGTGTGGTGTGTTCCAATAAACCTTTATTTACAACAATCAAGGAGGGCAGCGTGGGTGGATCAGAGTGAGGGGGACGGGTGGTGAGAGAGTAGGTCAGAGAGGAGGGCCTTGTAGACCATGGAGGGTTTTATAGACCACGGAAGAACTTCCACTCCTCACGAAATGGGAAGCCCTTGGAGAGTTTTCCGCAGAGGAGTGCTGTGATCAGATTTACATCATAAAAAGATTACTCTGGCTGTTGTACTATAATACAATATAAAGAAGCAATAATAAAATATAGAGAAGCAAGGATAAAAAACAGGTGGATCCTAGAGAAATCAAGGCAAGGGATGAAGGTGATAGCAATAGAGGAGTAAGAAATAGTCAGATTCTGGAAATATTTTGAATTTGAGCTGGCATAATGCCCTGAGGGAGTGGAGGCTGAGTGAGAGAGAAATAGAGGAGTCAAAGACGACTCTAAGCTTTTTGGCCTGAGCCAAAGGATGGAGTTGCCATCACCTGAGATGGGGAAGCGTATAGGTGGAGCTAGTTTGGAGGAATAAGGATGATATCAGGAGTTCGGTCGTGAACATGGCTGGAGATACAAAATTGACAGTCCTTAGCATATAGATGAGACTAGATGAGGCCACCAAGGAAGTGAGTTCCAGCCAGATGACTCTAGCCCTGAGTTCATAGCACATAGCCCTTAAGAAGCTTTTTTTCATCTGTGGTTGCCTTAAGTCATGTATCTCAACACCTTAGGGCCATGAGATTTCTAAAATGCAGCCTACAATAAAGACCTATTAACTATCACTTGACACATAGTCTCAAAGCTTTACAATGAGTTAATTTGAAATGAGATTAACATACAGAAAAATGTCAGTGATGGAAAGAAACAATAAAGGAGAAAACACAAGAGAAATGACAACCATGAAACTCACAATAGTAACTCAGTTCTTGAGTGCTATGTGCCATGCACTGTTCTAAATACTTCATATAATTTAACTCATTTAATATGCTCAACCGCCCTATAAAGGAGTGAAATAGCTGCTCTTATGGCTGTATTTAAATAGTGACTTAGATCTGCTGTGTCTCTTGTATTTCTCTCCGTTTTCCCATAGAAAACAAAAAGAATATATTGTCCAGAACCAAGAATTTTGACAGAGGCCGAAAATTTGGACTGGAAGAAAATTAAACATTTTGGTCTAGGTGACCAAGCTAAAATAAAAGATATTCTGCATACAGTCAGTGCCGAATAAAAGAATAAGAAAACTGTTTCACCTTCAGCAATCACAACTCACCCCACTGTGTTGTTATGACCACTAGTGCTAGCCAAACACTTCTGTTACATGTCCTCCCACAATTCCACTTGAAATAGCTGTGGGATGCAAAGTTCCTTTTTTTCTCTGCCTCACTCTTTTCTACTCTTCTTACCCACCCACTCCAGTCCCCTGACCAGAACCCTATTCAAATTTTCAGAATTCTGCTCAGGAAACCCATCTTCAGATATCGCATGCCAAGTATATTAGTTTTAGCTACTAGTGATATTAGCCAGAATTCAGGACCAAAATATACCGGTGGAGCTAACTACAACAGACTTAATCTCTAATATTTTGACTGGATTCTTCTATGAGGTCATTTGCGATCAAGAGACAATTTTTCTTTTGGGAAGTGGCTAGGCTTTTTTTGATGCACTTTTGAAAAATCATATGTATGAAGATCTGCACTTAAAAGTGCTGTATTTCTCCAGATAATTCACTCACTCACGCATTTTCATTTCTCAGTTCTGATTTTTCCTCCACTCTGGAGGGAACATAGATCCCCTTAAGGATCCTGTTAGATTTGGGTATATTAATACACCAATAAGTTTGTGAAATGCCATTTTGCATGTCTCTAAGTTCAAATGAAGAAGAAATTAACATTTAAAATGTGCAATCTTATCTTTGGGCGCTAGCGGTTTATTACATTCATTTTTATGGCATCAAACCCACTGATGTGGTTTAATGAACAGGGAATTGGATTAAGACTCAAGAAAAACCGAGGTACTTTTCTTTTGAACTGATGCTCATTAAACATAACTAAAGCTGTCCAGAAATGGCTTGGGCTGCACCGTGAGGGAGAGAATTTCTCAAAAGGCGAGGTGTTCAGCAACAGCTGTGTAGAGAGGATTCAGGCATCCAGTAGGAGTTTGACCTTTAAGGTCCCTTCCAATTCCTGACATCTGTGACTCATTTTCAGGGCCGATCCAATTAACCTCACCATGCCTCACTTTCCTCACTGTAAAATAGAATGACACCAATCCACCTCAAAGGTATATTCTGAGGTTCACTGAGTTATTTATAAGGCATGTAGCCTACTTCATAAAAAGGGGCAATGTAAATAGCAAAGTTTATTATTACTTAAGGAGAAGGCATGGGAAATTTTAAACACTCACTGGAAATAGCAGGTTCTTTTTCTCTCCTCCATATGCTCCACCTGTTCCCAGAGTCACTCGATGAGCATGCAAATCAGCAATTTTCTGTGCCATATCTGGGTGCACAGAGTAGACGGGTGGCCGTAGCAAGTGTTTAGAATTGGCCATCTGGACATTTTTGAAAGTTATCTCCATATGCAGAGCCCAGCTCAAAAACAGGCTCCTTGCTCTAAAGCACTTGTCAAACCAAAGGTGCAGCTTCCAATTGCATTCCTGGGGGTGGGAGTGGAGGAAGGAGGCTCTTATGTGGTATTCATCTATATCTCCACGTTTAGTCTTTATTTAGAAAGACTTGAACTTAGAAAAAGTTGAAAGAAATGTACAATGAACTCCTGTACCCCCTTCATCTGGATTCAGCAATTGGTATTATTTGGCCACATTGGCTTTAATGCTCTATGATTCTCTCAATATAAAAACAACTACAACAACAACAATAATAGTAGTAAATAATCGTATTGTTGAACCATTTTAAAGTAAGTGGTAGACATCATAACCTTTTCACCCCCTAAATATGTTAGAGTGTGCTTCCTAAGAGCTAGGAACCTCCTTGTTATAACCACACTGAATTATCAAATACAGGAAACTTAACGCTAATACAACACTATTATCTTATATAAATATGATAATAGTAAAAAAAAAAAATGAAAGGTACTGCAGAGTTGACTGAGGCCAGGGGGAGTGGGTGCTTGCTAGCCAGAGGGCCTCAGTACAGGTTTTTCTTTTTTTGTTTTTAAAATCAGTTTTGTTTTTTGGGTTTTTGTTTTTTGTTTTTTGCAGGGGAAGCTTCGCCCTGAGCCAGCATGTCTTGCCAATCTTCCTCCCGTTTTCTTCCTTTTCTCCCCTCCAAAGTCTCAGTACATAGTTGTGTATAGTTGTAAGTTCTTCTGGTTCTTCTATGTGAGCTGCCACCGCAGCATGACTACTGACAGTGGTGTGGTTCTGCGCCTGGGAACGGAACCCGGGCCGCCAAAGTGGAGCACGCAGAACTTTAACTGCTAGGCCATCAGGGCTGGCTCAGCGCAGCTTGTTCTTAAACACCTGGGGACTTCTTAGTGACCAGAGGGCAGCATGGTTTCCCCTCCAGAATGTAGCTTTGCCCCAGGTACAGATAAAGCCAGCTTGGGGTGCTCTTGGTCAAGGGTGTTGTGGGCCCTCTGGCGTTTTTCACCTGGTTCGGAGGGACCCAGAGTCAACTCACCCCACTCCACCCTCATGCAGGGTCACTTGTGCCCGTGTTGCCCTCACACTCTCTCCTCCCAGGAAAGAGCTGACGGAGGCTGCTGGGTCGGCCTTGATCACACTCACAGACAGAGACTGTGCTGGAGCTGGCCCTGTCAAGAGGACTGCTGTCTGTTTCTCATCACTCCTTCCTGGTTCCGCTGTTAATGCTTCTAAAATAAACAGGACTTGAGCGTGCGCGTGCACACACACACACACGCTCTCTATCTCTCTCTCTCTATATATATATACACACACACCATATTTCAATTTTTATAACTGTCCCAATAATTGTCCTCACAACATTGTTTTGAATCCAGGATCACTTTTTGCATTTAGTTGTCATGTCCTTTCAGTCTCCTTTCATTTAAAACAGTTCAGCCTTCCTTGGTCTTTCGTGACATGGACATTTTTGAAGAGTGTGGGTCAGTTTTATTGCAGAATGTCCCTCAATTGAGTTTGTTTGGTTCTCTCCTTATCTGCATTTTATTTTTAAGGTTCCTCCACCGTGGTGGGCTAGAAAAACCACCGCTCATTGTTACCAGGTTTGCGTGCACCATTACCATTTTCTGCAACTGGACTCCAGTCCTGGAAGCACTTGGTCACTCTGTCAGGCTAGTATCCAAACCCAGGAGGACCATTAGCGAAGTTAAGAGGTGTGCCTAAATCAATGTCCTTTCCCTGAAGTACTGTAAATATTTGTTTTGCAAATAATTTTTAACTATTCTTTACAATGAAGTGTAAATGAGTGGATTGCTGCAAAATGCAAATAAGAGAAAGCTTTCTCTAAATTTTGTCTCCTGTGAACTAAAAAAGCCCTTTAAATTGTAAATTCTACAACATTTGCTAATGAAGGCAGAAAGGCTTTTTTTAAGCAAACAATTGCTTTGGGAAGAGAAATATGAACCTCAATTGCTCATTACTCTTCCCCCAGCTTGGGCCTGTAATCTCTAAATCTGCTGATCCTCTCCCTTCTGAAGCCAATTCACCTGTATGCAGACAAAATGAGAAAATTAAGGGCTTACTACTAAGTTTTTCTGAAAGATAAATTTATCCCAATTAGAAACTGGTCTGAGTTGTTCTCCTTTCTCCTCTATTGGCATTAAAATAGCTTTCTTTTATGAAACAATTGTGAAAGTGCATGGTCACTTTTTTTGAGGGGGAGGAAGTGTGTTTATTAATGGCTTCATTTGCCAAATAAAGGTTGAAAACTTTATGGTGATCCAAAGTCCTTTTTCTCTGTTTATTTATGCAGCTATTTATTTACACATGTAGTTAGTCAGTTAGTTAGTTAGTTAGCTAGTTAGTTATTCAGTCGGTTAGTGGATCTGAAATCTAAAAGGCAGGAGCGGCCATTGGTCTGCTGAAAAGACTCCTAGATTGTGAGTCAGAAGGTGGACCTGGCTTTAAGCCCTAGATCTGCCTCTTAATAGCCACATGCCCTTGAGCAAGCCACTCCAGCCTCCATCAACCTCAACCCATAATGTATAAAATTAAGTAGTAATTGATGCCCCATCCATGTCACGAGAGTTGATGAGATGAAATTCTCCCATGGGCTGTGAAGACCTTAAAGCAAGATGTGTTCATGTTGCACCCCCAGCACTTAGCATGGGGCTTGGCATATAATGAGCATCCAGAAAATGTTTTCCCGTAAAAATGAAGGAATGAAGTGAGAAAACATATTCAACTTTGAATGCCATACACATGTGTGTGAGTCATCATGATAGGAAGATGTACTTCAAGATCGACATTCCATCAGGCAAAGAACGGAAGAGCAGGTCATTGCTGCATATGAAATGCACTTTTAAAATGTTTTTCCCATTTTATTTAAAGGCCACATTGATCTCACTTGTGGTCATGCCAAAAAAAAAAAAAAAAAGAAATTATATGTGATTGCAAAGCAGGAGGGCGATAGGAAAAGACAGGCGAGAGAGGTGAGCAGCCTGGGGTAAAGAGGAAAGGCAAATGGGTCCCTGTTATTATTTTTTCCCCATCTCATCGAACAATCCTGAGCTGTACCTATTCCCTCAGCATCAACAACTTGCATTTGTAGGGCTGGGTGGTGAAGTGGAAAGATTGGGTATTGGACTCACACAGACAACAATTTGAATCCATGGCTCCCTAACCGTCTTTGTTACTCTGTATTACTTGATTGCTCTGAGCCTCGATTTCCTTATTTGGAATAAAGAAGATAATAACACTTGCTTCATAGGATTATTGTGAAGATAAACAAATATAACAAGTAATAAATACACAAGTCCATATGTTCAGTTTTCTTCCATTTTTAGTACTCATCAGTGGCTCAGGACAAGAGATTCCGGAAATAAGGACAAATGGATCATTATCAGTGCTTGAGAGCCTTCCACCACGTTGATCGATTTGAAAAGAAGCAAGGGTCCAGGAGGGTATCATTCTAACACTTTCAATTTTTATGTAAAAATTAAAAAAGGATAATGAGTGCTAAATCTTGATATGGTTCTACAACCCCTCCCCTCACTGCCTCATCCGTTTGACTCTGAAGAGCAGTTTAATTGCAAATTTGCTGTACATCAAAACCAAACCTATCCACTGCGTTGGAGGAAATTTGTAACATTTGAGTCACAAAAATAGGGCTTCTGAGGGGAGAAAAATAACTAAATAAAACAAGACAATGAAAGAAATGCATCAAGTCCAGAGGTAGCTGGCATCCATGCTGTATCTTGCACAGTGCCTACCACAATTTCCATCTGAATACTAAGGCTTAATATTTCCTATTGATTTCTTGGAGCTGACAAATCCTGAAGGCACGGAAGCGTGTAATAAAAAAAAAGTAAAAGTCAATTTTCCAATGTGATGGGAGTCCTTGAGTGAGAGCCAACGTCACAGCGTAGCAAGCATCAGTTAATGTTTGGGGAAATAAGACGCAGGCTTTGTATAGCTGTTTGTCTCGCCCTAGTAAAGCACTTCTGGTAAAATATGGTGGCAGCTGAGTAGATTCATATTCGTGACAAATCAAACATTCTCCAAGTTAGTTGGCCGTATATACTCTCCTACAATTACCCATGGTGGATTTTTAAAGCGTTTTGTTTCTGCTTTTATCATCATAATCTCTAAAAATCCTGTAGTCTTTTTTTTAATCAAGAAAAGATTTTCCAATTCAATGTGCAATTATATTAGAAAGGGAATATAATGAGACATTTATAAATAGTTTATATGGCAGAAATGGAAGATTATATACAGCAGCCCAACCAACTAGCTGGTAAACAGTATATTATATATAAATACTTGATGAAAGGCTTACAGAGGTTTACAGCCCCAAGAAACTCTGGTATTCTATGGTATTCTGTTTTTTTAAGTGAACAGGTGTTATCCATTTCATTGAGCACCTTTGGAAACTTCAAGCAATTTTTTGTTTACAAAAGTGTTACAGTTATAGGTTTGATTGGTTAAAGATACGAGGTGTTGGCTGAAAGCTGGAGAACAGTTGCATTCTAATTAACTTCAAAATGCTCTTGGGAAAATTGTGCTTCCAAGCCACACACACTCACACAAGGAAAATACAGTCTAATCCACCCCAGAAAGAGGAATGACAAATAAGAAGTCAATAGTGTAACCTTTAGGTAGGTGGCCTCTTGATACATTTTAGGAATGATCTGAATTTCACTGTAAACGGCAATGAACAAATAGTTTTTTGACAGAACAGTCTGTTGCATGATTGGATGTCATTTTCTAGGTCTAATTCGTCTGCAAGAGCTCATCAAAGCTCCCTCCAGATATAACATTAAAATCAAAATCCGCCAGCTGCCCTCTGGGAATAAAGATGCCAAGCCTTTACTCAAGGAGATGAAGAAGGGCAAGGAGTTCTATGTGATATTTGATTGTTCGCATGAAACAGCCGCTGAAATCCTTAAGCAGGTAAGAGAGGTAGGGAGGAGGTGGAAGTGTGGGGGAAATGTTCATTTCTCTTTCTTGAAAATGCCATCTGGTTTCACTTAGCGCAGCATGATAAAACTGTAGCAGTCCAGTTTATGCTGAAGATTGCAGTATTTCAGAATTTTTTTTTAAAGAGCCAAAGGGCTCAGGGAGTTCAGTGGCTTCGTTGAAGCCACCTGTCGATATGTAATTGTAGATGTGTGGTCCTATGTACATCCTGGGAGGTATGTAGATCCTGCCAGCAAAGGCTGAGAGAAGAGTATCCTTTGAAGGTGATTAAGCATCTTTTCTTTTATGTCTGAGCCAGATTTCATGTACGCAATGCCTGACTTGTCCTAAATACATCTTCCTGGGCTTGGCCCCGTGGCATAGCGGTTAAGTGCGCGCGCTCCACTGCTGGCGGCCTGGGTTCGGATCCCGGGTGCGCACCGTCGCATTGCTTGTCAGGCCATGCTGTGGCAGCGTCTCATATAAAGTGGAGGAAGATGGGCACGGATGTTAGCCCAGGGCCAGTCTTCCTCAGCAAAAAGAGGAGGATTGGCATGGATGTTAGCTTAAGGCTAATCTTCCCCCCCTCAAAAAAAAATACATCTTCCTCATGGCAAGAACTCTTTTATCAAACATGCAGGATTCCAAGCATATTGAAGAGGGGACACAGGGACAGTTACAGAAAAGATGCTTCTCTCTTCTAATTTGTTATAGACGAGCTGCCATGCATTAATCTCCACAGATGACATAGGTGGAAACACTTGATAAATTGTGAAATCTTATATAAATGAAAGCTGTTAGTGATGTTAAGAATAACAATAATGACAACAGAGTAATAATTTCTGAGAACTTCAAGATATAGCACTGGTCTTACGCCAAAGAAAGAAAATTCAGAATTAAAAAAAATAAAGCATAGACTAGTGGTTCTCAGCCCAGAGTGATTTTGTCCCCTCAGGCATTTTTGGCAATGTCTGGAGACATTGTTGGTTGTCATAATGGGGGTAGTGACACTCTACTGGCAACTAGTAATTAGACACCAGGGATGCTGCTGAACGTCCTATAATGCACAGGACGCCCCCACAACAAAGAACTGTGTAGCCTAAAATGCCAATAGCACTGAGGTTGAGAAACCCCGGCATAGACAAAGTCAATGCGAAAGGCTAGCCACATGTTTAAAATAGAAACATTAATAAAAGATCAGGGGATTGAATTTGAGGGAAGTAAGTAAAAATAGCCAGGTTATATTTATGTGGCCTAATGGGTGTCTCTTTGTATTTAAGTGGTTACTGTGACATAAGGGAATGTTCTTTGGTTACTGTGACATAAGGGAATGTTCTTATCTAAAAATGACACAAGTTGTTATTGCACTTCTTGGTTTAAAAGGTCTGGGGTGTGCTGTATGGTTGACTGGTAGTGGGAACTAATTTCATAAGTAGACTGACCTCTCCACACACAGAACTGCATGGATTTCTGCAGAACTATGGATTTCTGAACCTCTTGGGAGAGCTCTCTTAGAGCAGTCATCCAGCCTGACTCTCCAGTGCTGTATCCCACACTTGAGGGCATCTCTCTGAAGCCATTGACTTCAGAGTTAGGTTTTCAATTGCACTGAAAGAGGACAATCAGGCATGTAGACTAGATGTCTCTATGATCTCCTGGATGGTTATACTAAGAAATCTACTTAATAGCATCATAGAACATATTTAAAGTTGCAGCTGAAAACAACCACAGACATCATCAAGGCTAATCCTCTCACTTTATAGGAGGTAAAATGACTTTCCTGGAGTCACACAGCCAGGAACTGGCACTCAGCCTCCCTTATCCCATCCAGTGCTGTCTCCACTGTGCAATGTTGCTTCTCCAGTTAGGCAGAGAGTATCTGTTACTTCTAGACCACAGTAGCATTAACAAAGTTTTAGATGTTATAATTATCTCTCACTAAAGAAAGCAATCATGTTGCAGTGATGTCAGCAACCAAAGAACTTTACAGGTAAATAAACACAATCAGCAGCCCTCGATCTTAAGGCTTCATTTGAGAATTTTAATACAGTTCATTAAAGTGTATAATGGATTGTGGACCAGAACGGAGAAAAACACCCAGATTTTATGTGTAGCCCTCAAAATGCAAAGAAGCATCCCTTCCCAGGAGCCTGTTATACCAGAGGCTGGGGACTTCTGCTACATTTAAGAGCATCATTTGCTGATGAGGCTTCTCTTCGTTAGATACCCATTTGGCTCATGTAATTGGCTACATCTCTCCCAGAGGGTAGGCTTGGAATAGGCAGGAGAAATGCATGGTGGGCACAGGAAAGGTCTGCTAGATTTTCTCCTCCATTTTGATAAGTGTGGACTTAAAGTGGCTCTTTCCTGGTAGCATAGAGATTACATCATTCAAAGGACAATTTTTAAAAAAACTAACCAAAATACCCTCTCAAGAAATGTCTGATGGGCGCAGGGAGGAGTGGAAGTAGTTGAGCTTTGCACTAGCCATCCGCACGCTTTTTTCTCCATCCTCTGTCTTCTCATGTTTATCTTGTTTACTTTTCCTAAAGATGTGAGTGGTAAGATTGGCTGTGAAGCTTCGGGGAAGCGACTAAAGAGACTGTTCATCTGCTTTCTGCTCTAGACTAATAATCTTCAAATATCGGGCAGGGAGGAAAACCTTTTTAAAAGGTTCCAGTGTGAAAGCCCTACCTTACTGAGTGTGAAAGTACAATTGCTCTTTTTGCAATCACAGCAGAAGACCCAGCTTGGCTTAATGGATCTCCAAGAGGCTGTTTTGCTTTGAAAAGTGATACTGAAGACTTTAGGACTTTCTACTCTGCTCAAAAAGAGGGCAATACTCTGTGTGATCCAGTTTGACTTGTTGCGTTAGCCCTGGGCAACAAGCTGTAGAAACAAAAAGAGACCTTCCCTGAGCTGTCTGCCTCTCTAGGGAGCCTGAGGGTTCAGGAGTTCAGGGTCCTGATTCCAGTCATTACTCAACTAATCTCTTTCTACCTGAGGGAAAGAAAGAAAGGAAAGAGACTTATCTCTTTTACTGAGCTGCCATTCGCGGCATCTGGCATCCTATATATTGTCTCATGCCATCTCAAACAACCAACCCCTAAGGGTAAATTCAGTGTTCTCACTTCAGAGTTGAGAAAACTGAAGTCCAGTTGGGTTAAGTGCCCCTTTCAAGGTCACTCTCTGAATAGCCAGGCTGCCATATGGTCTCCAGATCTGCCTGATCTCAGAGTCTGTGTGCCTACTTTACTGTGAAGGGCCCCCACTCAGAACGGGTAACCATTCCATTCTGAAATAGGCTTCCAGAAATGTCTGGGAAAAACACAACCACTTGCTGCTGGTCTCCTCTAGATAAATTAGTATTAATAGCTTTTACTTCTTTGGTGACTAAAACCACTGCTGAGAAAACTTTCTCTGCCGGGTCAACTTGGCTTTCTTCTCATGCAGATTTCCCGTTATTTCCCTGTACGTCTCTACACCTTCATCATATTTTACCACTTTTTAGTGATTCTTAAGAAAAGAGAAATCAAATGCACTTTAAAGAAGATATTTGACATTTATCTAAAAGTAAAAATTGGGAAAAAGTCTATAGTTATTCTTGGGCATGCTAATCACTCCAGCAAAGTAATTATTTCTATTCATATTGAACAAGTACTATATGATGAGAATCTGAAAAGTTATTTCCCAAAAATTAGTTAGAAATTCAAATGTCAAGACTTGATTAGGCTACAGAGGAGCAAGGCTTTCATATGAACAAGCTATTTTCATGAGTTTTTGCAGTCAGAGAGCGGCCCCAACAATCAGTAGCACATGGGACCCATAAATGCGCATGGGACCCATCAGGTCACTTGGTGTCCTTTTCTCTCCTGTCCACCTACCACCTCCCAGCAGGCATCTTCTGCTTTGCGAGGATGCTGATCTCTCCTTAATCCGCCTTCAATGCAGAAACCCAAGGTCCCCAGCTCCTCCTCACTCCCCCATCCCTCAAGTCCCACTATCCTCCTATCTCTTCACTGCCCACCCCACTTGTACACTCATTCACTCCTACTGAGTGTGATTCGTCACACTCAGTGGCTGCTGGGAGATGAATTTAAAGAAAAGGCACAGGATAAGAAGACTGTATATATGCAACTCCTAACATCTGCCTGGCGCCATGCTGGATGATAAACAGCCATCTTCTTTAATCAACACAATAACCCTTGATATAATTGATACTCTCCCTCTTTTGCAACTGAAAATTGAAGCTTAGAGTTAGTAATAATTTCGTCTACCATATACTGAGCATGCTCTTAATGCAAAAATCTGTGGCCTGCATGACCTGAACTTGCCTCTCTCTCCAGCCTCCTTGCCAGCCTCTGGTCCTCGATACTCTATTTCAGAGGCACCCTACCTTGTCACATAACATGCCCTCCTTTTCCCACTTCACAGTCTTTGCACTTGAAGTTGCCAATGCCTGGAACCTTCCTTCACAAAGTTGGCCTCACCTAAGCCTTCACGGTTGTCTCTTGATAGATAAAGGAGCAGGAGCTCCTTTCTCATTCCCTATGACCTTGTACTCCACTTAGTTGCTCTGTAACACTAGTAAAAATCTATAATTAATTAAGGATGTTGACTCATTTGTTATCCATACCTCGTACTATACTGGCAGCTCCAAGAGGACAGAAGACTTCCTTGTCTTGTTCTACCAAATCCCCAGCACCTACTACGTTACTTGATACATAGTGAATGCTCAATAGAGCTCTGTTGAATGAGTAAAGGAAATGGGTGAATGAATGATCCAAGAACTGTGCTAGGAGCTCTTAATGGGTAATCTCCAAAATCGCCTTCCTTCCACCATGGTCAGTAGGCTGTGCTCAACTCTGCCAAGCACATTTGAGTAAGTTGCTCCTCTGTGCCTCAGTTTCCGCAAAAGGAAGATTTCATTCAACCGCTGAAATCCTATATTATTAAGCACTGTAATGCATTTCAGCTTGTGATTCTCCTTCCTGAAAATAAATTGGCCTCTTTGGAGAACGGCATAGTCGCTTTCAAATCCTGTAATAGGTTTGAGAAAGCAAGTCACTATTTCTAGCACAGTAGCTGGCATCCTAATGGTTCTCTGATGGGGAGGGAGGGGCACTGTGGCACTCCATCCAGCAGGGAAGCTGCCTCAGGGCTGGGCCGATTCCCTGAGCTGGAGAGCAGCCTGTGGGTGAGTGGGAACATACTGTTTCTGACACAGGGAACCCACTCCCTTGTTTACATGAACAACTGCATCAGAGGAGAGATTTTTGTTTCCTCTCACAACACTTGTGGCAATGAGTATTAAGCTATAATTCAGCCATTAGTCTCCACAAAACATTTTAGTACCAAAATATTTTGTCGAATTATATTGCATGTTCTCCTGTAAACGTGTGTGCACTCTTGCTTTTATTTTTTCCTTTTCTTTCAATTAACATAAAATCAAGGCCAGGGAGAAAATGTATTTTTTAACGCCTGGCTTCCCTCTGCTAGGGAGTGCAACAGCAATGCTGATTAATCAAATAATTTTCTGCATTGATTCTTTCCTCATATAAGTTGTGCCTAACGGCTGTGACTGGGGCAAGCAGAGGTGGTTAGATCAGTTTCATTTCATGTTTCCACAGGACAGAAGCACCATCAGTCTTCATCTGTCAGGACAGAAAACACCAAGTCAAGCAGTACAGCTACGATACGTGAAGAGGTTGCAAACCAGTGTTTGGAACCTGCATCCACTAAGTCAGATCCTCAAGTCCATCATTTCTAATGATAAACACATAGAATAGGCCAAAGACCTCAGGAGTTACCTTTTACTGAGCACTCACTGTGTGCCAGACATTGTGCTAGGCAGGTGAAATGCATCACTCTGTTAATTTTTATAAGAAAATTCTGTATCCAAGAAACTGACAGAACTCAGACAGATTTTGTAACTTGCCCAAGGCCACAGAGCCAGCAAGTGGCTAGGCTGGGATTTGAAACTTATCTCAGGATTTAAAAGGAAAAGAAACTTTCCTATTCCGCTACTGCTGTGTACCATAAGATGTCAGCTGATTCTCCTAGTAATGGAACCTGGAACACATTTTCGTTAAGCTTTATACTTCTTGAATGCAGTTGTTTCATTTTATTCCCAAACATCCAATCATTTCTAGTTTATATAAGACCTTAAGGAATGCTAATTGTATTGAAGCTGAGTAGAGAATGTGGTGGGGACACAGGAGAGAAATACAATCTTTCATTCCACACATATTTGTTGAGCACTGATTGGAGGTGATGAAGATACCACAGTGAAAACAACAAGAACAAAAACCCAAATCTCTGCCCCTTTAATGCAAAAAGAGACCTTGAAAATGACTGTCACAAGAGTACAGCTATACGATGCCTACAAACTCTTTGGAGACCATGAAGCTAATTTCTAAAGCAGTAAGGGACTGTGACTAGAGTCTTAGAATGAAAGTTGGAAGATCCAGTTGCAAATTCTGCTCCTACCCTAATAGAATAAAATAATTACCATTTATTGGGTACTCACTATGTGCAAAAATATGCTATGCATTGGACTGAAATGATATCTTTTTATCCCCTCAAATTATCCCATTTTGTAGATGAGAAAAATGAGGTTCCAGGTCATTCACTAAATGGCCAGGCTGGAATCTCAAACCAGGGTCTAAGATAGCTATGGCCTGTGTTTCTTAGACTCTCTAAATATGCTACTTTGAGCAAGTCTATTGATTCTTCATCAACCCAGTTACCTCATCTGTAAAGTAGGATTGTTGGATTCTAATCTTGCTAAGGTTCCCTTCAGCTCTGAGCTTCCATGTCCACAAGTGGTCAAGAATCTTCTTAACTAGAGTCTAGACATAAAGAACTTGCACACTTCCTTGTACTTAGTAGGCTCTCAAAGAAATAGGGAAATAATTAAGCAATTCATTCTCTTTTAGATTTCCTAGAGTCCTTTGGTAGTCTTAGAGACAGTCAATTAATGATAAGTTCATTACTTAGGATAAATGCTCACAATGTAATAATGATAAATCTCAATTTATACTAACTGAAAGATAATTTGTAGTACATTATGTAATTATTTTGGCAGCACATTCTCATCCTAATTACATTTCTCTCAGGCTAATATTAAAATCTATTTACATTTCCTCACCACATAGTTAGTTTTGGTTGTAAGATGTTGTTAAATACATACAAGAATTAATTGACCTTTAGGGATAACCAACAATTTACCAAATGGGTTTGCAATTTGTCCATATTTTTAGTGTATAGGATGCCCATTTGAAGATTCTTAAAAATCTTCAAAGAGTAGATTTGGAAAAAGACTTAGATTTGTTTCAATCTGAATTGGGAGGTAATAAAAATCACATATATGCCTCAGAAATGCTCTAATGCTTAATTCTGGCTACATCAACATTTGGCTGTAATAGGCAATAAGAGAAATTATCCTTGCAATAGAAGTGGAGGTAGTTAGAAGAAACCATGTAAAGATTTTGAAGATATGTGTAGCAAAACGTATATTAAGCCTATAGTAGGATCAGTGAACCTCAGCTTTATTCAAAATTTTGGGGATATTTGTGACCCTCAATATGCCTTTTTCAGGGGAAAGGGTCTATGGCTTCTACTAGATTCTCTAAAGAAGTCTGAAGACTGAAGTAGGTTAAAAATCACTTCACCATGTTTACAACATCTGCTTCTTCAACCCTTCGTAAATGCAAGATTTTACCAGAAGGATCCCTCCATCCTACTTTCCACACGTCTGTTGGCCAAATCATTTCTGTTATAAGGGTGATCCTGTACAACGTAAATTTCATCACTTATTCAGTTAACATGTATTGGATGTTTTCTATGTGCTAAAGACTGTGCCAGAGTAAAGGGGAAATAAAATATCATGAAGAACTCCAATGTATTGGATGAGGTGGCATAGTAGAGGACCCAGTGATTTGTTATTTGTTATATCTATAAAACGGAAATGTCACAGTTCATACCTCACTTTGTTTTGAGAAAAGTTAAATGTGACAATGCCTATAAGTCATTAAGCCTACCACTGATGCATGAAATATTCAACATGCTAGAGATCATCATCGTCAATATTATTAGTGGTAGTGTGTCTAGGCAAAACTACAAGAGTGATACAATGCTTCCCAATTCTAACTCTATCACTGCATCACCTACACTACGTCACAACAATGGTTCCCAAATCTCTTCTCAGCCTGACTTACGAAGTCTCCCTATCTTATGAAGATCTCACCCAATGTCATTAAATCTCCATGCCAAACTTAACATGTTGCATCTTCTTCCTTATCCTTCCTCCAACCAACCAATTTCTCCTCCTGTCCCTGTCTTGGTGACTAGAAATACCATCCAATCACTCAAGGCAGAAACCTAGGAATGCACTTGACTCTCTCTCAACTTTCTGATGTATTAATTACCAAATGTAGATTCTGCCTTCTGGATATGTTTCAGATTCAACCTCCCTTTCTCCATCTCTCTCATCATCTTCCTTCTATGTTAGAACAATTGATCTCTCTGTCACAAGTCCGCTACCCCTCCGTTTCCCCATCCAGCCTCCATGTACCCTCAAAAACTGTTAACTCTAAATAAAATATCTGACCTTTTCCCTTTCATGTTTGAAATTCCTGAGTGTCCTCCCCCTACCCTTTGATTGCCTTCAGTATAAGGGACACATTGTTTAGCATGCCATGCAAAGCCCTCCCCACCTTGTGCCCAGTGCCATTATAACATCTAGTACACAAAAATATCTATTGTTATATCTATTACACAATTTTAACAACAACAAAATACCTCTTACAATTTTTTTTACCAACTATCCTTTCTTGAGGAAAGGTGACTCCGTTAAGGAGATTAATGTTCTTTGCAAACGTCACCAAAGAGATTTAAAATCAGGATCTAATTAATTCTCATATCTAAAGAGATGTCACAGTAGAAGAGCAGTGTAGGTCTGAATTCCTGGCAGAAGAAGACACAGGACCTGCAGCATCATCCAAGGCACAACATTTTACAGCTGGGTCCGGCTCTCCGGACAGGAGTCTCCCTCAAAAATACATGGGCAACTTCTCAAACTTTCTCAGCTTGATGGATTCATTCCTAAGATAAAGCTCCAACTCCTATGGTTCTAACTTTGCTCTCACCAAAGAGCCATTTGCTTTCATTTGGGTTCTCACAGTCCAGACGTACTTTGTGCAAATTATTGACTTTCCTGCCACATATACCTCCTATTATCAATTAATAAGTTAATATAGCACAAAGAACCCAGGATTGAAATCAAACCTGGGTTCAAATACTATAAGTATGCTCTATCTTCCAAATCTATACGTTCAAGATAACGCTTCCTCCCTAATAATATGTAAAGAACTTATTACAGCAATAGACATGTTGTAGCACTCAGCAAATAGTAGCTATGATCATTATTGCTATGGCTTAAAAATATGAATTCGATTAACATAAATCAGTGGTTCTCAGCTCTGGCTGCATGTAAGTATCACCTGGAGAGCTTTTAACAGATACCAATGCCTAGAACATACCCCAGAAGAAATAAATCAGAATATTTAGAAATGGGGTACAGGCATCGGTATTTTTAAAAAGTTCTCTGAAGATTCTAATGCACTGAGAAACACTGATATACATATATAATTATTTCCTAAGCCTGATAGTTATCAGATAAATTTACAAAATGAAGTTATCCAAAAAGCTAAAAGAGCTGAGGAACAGGACCCAGATTCATGATGACTTTACTAGGCTATAGATATGCCATGACACCAGCAAGACTGCCCTTTAATGGCTACATGCCTCTCTCTCCTTCAAAAGTTTACCTTCAGGCAAATTTGAGGTATAGTTTTTATTGCTACCATTATGAAAGAAGCTTATTGCAAAAAAGATGACAATGTGTTCAATGTATTCTCTCTTAACTTTCCAACTTCTAGACTTGTTCAGTACTTGGCTATTAAAAACTATTCCTCCACTGTATTTTTTCTTACACATCATCTTTGTACCAATTTTCCCTAGATGTTGCAGAGTTTATTCTTTAGGTTCATGTAATCCGCCTAAAACTCCACTCCTTCCTATTTTCCAGGTGGCCTATTTCATTTTGCAGGGGAAGTCTTTTTCTCCTGCTCTATTGTCTGAAGTCTGTATTCCTTAAAGAGCATAATCTCTTCTGTTGCACACCTGGGTGATGCAATCTGGCTCTTCTCGTAGGATTATCTTCTGAAGCTAAACTAAACCCCACTGGTTTCCACTCCATTTATTAATATCTATTAGCATAGGCTTCCCTTCTCCTTCAGACCATACCTCTGGAGAGAGAAGCTTACAAAGGAATTAAGACCGAAAGATATTCCCAAACAAGACAGCTATTCTGTTCACCAACACCGTGGAATATCCTTTGCTTTTCTTTGATTTCACTTGGAGGCAGGAGGAAAGTGGCCTGAATTTGTAAATGGTATAGCACCACAGTCCAATGGAAGGAAAAATCTCTGGACTCTCTTTGTGGGTAACTTGTATCTGTGTACATGCATGTGGTTAGCATGTGTGTGTGAATGGACAGGCATAGAGAAATTTATAAAGATTTCTACTTCAAACAAGTCATTTTTCCTCTTGATACATGCACTTGATGTTAATATCAAACTTGTGCAGTCTCATGCACCATAATCATGGAAAGATGAGCAAATGAGGTGTGTTGGGTTCCTACTGCTGCTGTAACAAATGATCACAAATGTAGTGGTTTAAAACAACACCAATTTATTCTCTTATAGTTCTGAAGGTCAGAAGTCTAAAATCAAGGTGTTAACAGGGCTGCATTCCTTCTGAAGGCTTCAGGGGAGAATCCAGTTCCTTGCCTTTTACAGCTTCTAGAGGCTGTCCTCATTCGTTGGTGTGTGGCCCCACATCACATGGCCTTTTCTTCCCCTCTGTTTCCATTTTCATCTCATCTTCTCTGCCTTTTGACTCTTCTACTTCCATCTTATAAGGACCCTTGTGATCACATTGGGCCCACCTGGATAATCCAGAGTAATCCTCCCAGAGTAACCTCCCATAAGTTAAGATCCTTAACTTAATCACATCTGCAAAGTTCCTTTTTCTATGTAAAGTAACATATTAATAGATTCTGGAAATTAGGATATGGACATTTTTAGGGGGCCATTATTCAGCCTACTCCATAAGGAGTTGGGTTTCTATATGTCAGGATTTTCTGGGATCCAATGCTATTTTCTACATTCCACTGTTACCTTTGTAGATATAAGTTGTAATCATTCAATGTGGCATGAGTGATTTTTTTCTTTTACAACAATAAAGACTGATCTAAAAGCCTACTTATACCTAGCTTGTTCTACTTATGACCAAGATTAAAAATTGTGTTACCAACAGTGCATTCTTCTCAGAGGATAGTGTAGATGCACAGTTGGCAGGTGAAAGAGAGCTACAACCTAGAGCTTGAAACTTCTTCTTAAAATTGCTGCTCCGAGACTTGATATCACTCAACTGGTTTCCTGAAGATTATTCCTATGCTGAAATAGCTTATTTCTTTCTTGAGGTAAAGCTATTATTTTAGCCACATTGCATGTCACACATTTGGATGTTGTTCACTTGAAGTTATTGAGTGGAAATCATATCTGATGGTTTAGAGTTTATCCTGATACTGAGAAGGTTATAAAAGGAACGATACACTACAGGTTAGCCAATATAAACTCCCAAGACATCTATTTTTCAATGGAAAGAAGCGGTAATAAAAACCCTTATAAATATTACAAGAATACCTCAAAATTGCCTAAGAGTACTCCAAATTCCATTTTAAGTTTTTGCTACTGTGATAGCAGCATTATGCCAATTATTTGTGACATATGGATTTCCCTTAGCAATGGATGCTGAGAATTTGTGGAGAATTTTTTGTTGCTGTCTCTGTAGCACTGCATTACCTTCTGGAAAATAATCCGGTTGAAATACGGGGCAGGCTTCTTAAGATACCAGGACATGTTATTGGAAGACTTTTACCCAGAGACTTTCCAAGCATCTTATAAGCCAACTCTGTCACCTAGGAATTAGACCCTATAAACTATCTTACTCATCTTCATCTAGACTTGAATGGGGGCTCTCAAGACAAACTAAAGTATGGTCTTTGTGCTGCTCAGGCTGCCTGTGATATGTGATAGCTTCATCCACCTAAATCCAAGAGATGATCTTTGCCAAGAACAGCAAGGCTAGACTGAGGAGAGCCAATGCGACTGTGAACAAGGCCATGAGAGTTCTGCTGCAAAAACTCCAGAAAGAGCTGAGCCAAGCTGGGGCCACCATTGTAAATGAATGATAACTGTGTCCCAGAGTATTTTGATAACAGTGGGACCATTGGAATTGTCTTTTCAAGAGTCAATGCCAATGAGTTTTATTCTGCCTTCTGATGATTCATTTTAACTACAAAAGAAAGAAAACAGTAATTATTTTCTAGCCACTGAAACAACAGAATGGTCATGTGGCATTTCCATAATAGCATAATACAGAGAAAGCCTTCAAATAGGTATCAGCCACCCTTCTCCTAGCTGGTTTAAGGATTATGTTATCTAGAGAGAATGGAATGTCATAAGTATGCAGGGACTTTAGTCTTTTGATATTGTTCTCTGTGTTAGTCAGGGTTCTTCAGAGAAACAGAACCAATAGGATATATGTATAGGAAGAGATTTATTGTGAGGAATTGGTTCATGTGACTGTGGAGGCTGAGAAGTCCCACCATCTGCCATCTCCAAGCTGGAGTCCCAGGAAAGCTGGTGGTGTAGTTCCAGTCCTAGCCTGACGGCCTGAGAACTAGGGGAATCAATGGTGAAAATCTCAGTCCAAGGGCAGGAGAAGACTGATGTCCAGCTCAGCCAGTCGGGCAGGAAGCAAAAGGGGTGAATTCCTCCTTCCTCTGCCATTTTGTTCTATTCAGGCCCTCAGTGGATTGGATAATGCCTTCCACATTGAGGAGGGCCATCTGCTTTACTGAGTTCACTGATTCAAATGCTAATTTGATCCGGAAACACCCTTACAGACACACTCAGAAATAATATCTAACCGGAGCACCCTTTGGCCCAGTCAAGTTGATACATAAAATTTACCATCACAGTCTCTTTTTAGTTCTTATAGTTGATTCTGCAGGGACATAGAGTATGATTAACTATGGATGGTGTTTTGTTGGAGGCCTTTTTTATTACTCTAACCCAACTCAACTACATCAGATCTGAATAGTTCACTTCTCTTTACGAGAAAATATTATTCAGCTTCCCCCTACCATAAGTATTTATTTATTTGTTATATCTTTATTCTACAAAGAATTGAAGTAGCCTAGAAAAATACATTTGAAACAATGTGATAAGTCTTTTTTAAAAGGGGAAAGGAGTTGGTACAAAGGGGAAAATTAGGTTAAAAAAGAAAAACAAAGCTGGATGAGACTAACATGAGTAGAATATGTATCTTACATATTGACTTGTATCTTGACTAATTGCTAAGGTAGGACCCACAGTTTTGACCCTAAACTCCCTAGCAATCAAAAGAAAGTTATAAATAAGAGCACTTACATAACTTGAAGTATTAATGAAACAAAAAGTTATATTTATTCAAAAGGAAAATGCTTCTTTTGGCACTGATAACCATGCTAGTCACCTGTCAGGGGCAGTGAGATCTCTGGAGGGTGACAAATGTCAGCATCTTTCCCACCTCCTCAGCCAAAACCAGCCCATGGCCTGACCCAAGCACGAGGAGCCAAGAAATGCAATCCTATCGTGTGCCCTTCAAACTGGGAAATTGCCAATGTCATTAATGACATCTACACTATGGGTCCTCCAAAATCAAGAAGAGTAGTAGATACTCATTCAATATCATCATATTATAGATACATAATGCTATTGAAAGGACTGGATTTTTTAGTATCAGTCTAAGTCAATATGATGTCAAGAGTTATTTAATAAGAATAATTCTGTTAGGAAACAACCATTATTATAAGAACATATTAGTAGACGCAAGTAAGGGGGCTATGCCATCAATACAAATAGTACTGACAACCACATTTATTACATATTAGTGTTTGTCATGTGATGGTCTTCTGCAATTAAAAATAATTTAAATAGAGTCAGAACTAGTTCCTAGCAACACTTGCTAGTTCCTAGAACTAGTTCCTAGCCTTGGTAAAGTGGGCACATTGCCTAGGTCAGCACCATCTGGTCAGTGCAGCAAACAAGTACAGTATCAAAATTCAAAGGTAGTGTTTCTCAGGAAAAAGTCAGTTTTGCAAACAACTATTAGAAAGCGCTCCATATCATGATTATACTTTTTATTTGAAAAACTGACATTTATCTTGATGTGACATTTTCTTAATCCCTTAATGACTTTTACTTGAAATACCAACATGCAGAGAGAAACTCATCGTGTAAAGGCAATACTTTCATTTATAAAGTATACTACCATTAGATGACAGGGCTGCCAGTCACAACCAGTCTACAGACCATTATAAGGACAATTATTTAAAAAGCACCACCTTTGATGCTATTGCTTTTATTCTTACCTAGAAGTTTCTTATTCACCTGGGCCCTAGAGAGTCCACAACGTTGACAGGTCAATGATCCATGACTATACTTGTTTCTTAATTTCCATTTCTGGCAAATTCAAGGGAAGAATCAAGAGGCACTGATCCAGGCACTAGATATGAAAGTCAAGAATGGGGATGTTTTTAACATGCCAATTAAGTGTACTTGGAGGACCCACAGGTTCTTTCTACAATAAAAGCAGATCTGTTAGCTGTTTATTCATTGCATCTTCATAACTCTTTTCTAACATTAAATAAGAGGCATGCCAAATGAATATTTGCCTCAAGGAGTTATAACAAATTAATAATAAAAATAATTAGTTGAGGGCCGGCCCAGTGGCTTAGTGGTTAGGTGCGCACGATCCGCTACTGGCGGCCCAGGTTCGGATCCCGGGCCCACAGCGATGCACTGCTTCTCCAGCCATGCTGAGGCCCCGTCCCACATACAGTAACTGGAGGGATGTGCAACTGTGGCATGCAACTGTCTACTGGGGCTTTGGGGAAAAATAAGGGGGGGGGGGAGGATTGGCGGTGGATGTTATCTCAGAGCCGGTCTTCCTCAGCAAAAAGTGGAGGATTAGCATGGATGTTAGCTCAGGGCTGATTTTCCTCAAAAAAAAAAAAAAAAAAATTAGTTGAATGTTTGCTAAAAAAAAAAAAAAGAAGAAGGAACCTATGCCCTCAGTTGTTGATCAAACACCTCCATAATGAAGTTTAAAAAGAAAAGTCAGCCCAGGTTAAAACCTGAAAACCCAGCCTTTGTGTTTCTTTTTCAGTTCCAGAAACAATATTTCAAACCTCAGTGTCCAGGTCCATATCTTGATATAAAACTTGCCCAGTTCCCTTTCAAGAGGTAGTCTTGACTGCAATTACACTATCTAATGACTAAAGTGAAGAATTAGATTCTTGACTGACCCGTGCAGGTTGGCTGTTTGTGCTCCAATGATAGAAGAGACCAGCTAACAAGACCTCATGATGCATAACTTTAAATGTTATTGATGGCCCTATAACAACTCTACCCTTTATAGGATCCTTTTGTGTGCCTGGTCTTGTTATCACCATAGGAGTGACTTACATGCTGTCGGCTCATGATTCATAGAGAGGGTTTCCTTTCATTTGTCTTACCTCCAGGACATTACAATTTCACTAAATATTCCTCTGGTTTCCATGGTAGCAGAAAGGGCATAAGAAGTGTCAAATTGGTGTTCATGTATGTTATGTGCTGTCACCGCATACCCTCTTCATTCTTTATCCCCTTTTGTGTAAAATCATTCTGGCTTACACATCTGAGGCACTTTCCAGGACCTCTGATTCCTCCTGTTGCCTTTCCTGAAACTTTTCAATCCATCTTCTCAGCTGAAGTTATGAAAGTCTTTTCCTTTAATGCAAATGGACATGTTTTCCATACAGCAGTGATTCTCAACCATTGCTGTGAAATACAGAAACCCAGCTCTGCTCTCAGAAATTCTAATTCAGAATGTCTAAGAATATCTGATTTTAAAACTTCCAGAGGGGATTCTCATTTGCATCCAGAGTTTATCAGAATTGTGGAGAAAACAGCCTTGGAAATTTGATTTCTGAGTCTTCTCCATTCATGTCTGTACAAAGACCAAAAATCAGCACCCAAATAGTCCTTTTGTTGACCTATCCCAAGGAAAGCGATACCCTTGATTTGGAAGATTTGGAAACAATAGCCTATCTCCAAACCATTTGCAACTTTTTCTTCTCAGTGGACACCATTTCCAGGAATCCAAAAGTAAGATCACAGTTTAATAAAATATCTCTCTTATCCTTTCTATTCACTTCCTTTTTCTCCCCTTCCCCACCAAACAAAAACAATACACACTAAATGTCTGGAACTATCAAGATCCCAAGATGGTAACTGAGAATCAGAATTAAGAGGCAGTGTAAAATTTGTCTAAGAACAGTCCCAATCCTTCCATCTATAAGCAAATCCTCTTTTCCCCTCCTCATTCTGTGAAATATGATGGGAAAAGGGTAGAGAGAAAGGTTTCAGAGATATACTCATTATAAATCCTCATTTAAATATATCTACATACCAGCATTGCCAATTCAACATTTAATGTGTTCTACTCTGAGGCATTATGGTAAGTTCTAAAGCTAAGGAGATCAATGGAATATATATATATATATCTCCAAGCATGGGATTACTCAAAAAACCAGGCAGTGGAGGAGGCAAAACCCTGTGCCACTATGGACAACTCCAAATATAAAATTTTTTGAGTATAAACCATTTTCAAATTCGATCATCCAACTGATTACTTCGATGTAAGTCAAACAAAGTATAATGAAAGAGCACTGGATGGAGGTCGGTGGCCTGGGTCCTGGCCATGCATCAGTCACTCATGCATCTCAGGTTTCTGATCTGCTGTCTGTGGATTTCAAAAGCCTCTTCCTGTTCTATTTTCCCTAATTACGGCAGTCACCCTACTAACTATCTATTTCTTATTATAATTCTCTCTCTGATTCCTTCTCCTTATTTCTCTTTTGCAGATTCTGTTCATGGGCATGATGACCGAGTACTACCACTACTTTTTCACGACCCTGGTAAGCACATCCAGTAGAAATGTATTCCACACCAAAAGAAACAACTCCAGTTATTTTAAAGTCATCCCCACCAGTGTCAAAGGCAGGATATTGTCATGGAGATTTGCCTTACTTTCCTAAGAATCCTCTAAATCCAGAAATGCTGAACAGCAGGTTTCTTTCTTTCTTTCCTTTTTTAACTAGCATCAATGCATGTGCATCCGGAATGGGATTAAAATGAAACTTCCATTAAATAGAAGTCGTCAAAGTGCAAACTATTAGTAAAGAAGCATCCTCTACATTTTCTCTATACATTAGAAGGCACACCGAAGTGTATCATGGCATTCTTTGATCTGATGTGGTTTACCTGCCTGTGTCCAGTAGATAGCTGGGTTAGGCAGGGGTCACCTGTCAGGTGTTTTGAAGACTGCCAAGAAGAGGAATTTGGAAGATGCTTTGCACATTGAACATTTTGCACCATAAGAAAAATAATGGCTCTAACCCTGAGAAATGCAAAAGAAACTATATTGCCTTAAATTTTGAGGGATTATCAGATCAAGGGAGAATGATTTAGGGTATTTAACACATCAAAATGATGTGATAGTTCTCATTCAATCAATTTCAAAAATCAATCACACACACACACAATACCCCCCCACACACACACACACAGACTCCACTTTCTTACATAAGAAGAAAACACAAAACCAACCTCTTTTTCTAATCTGTAAAGGTGTGTCGACTAAAATCTACCCAGATTTTGGAAGCCTCAGTAAGAATATCATTTTGCCAAATAAAACTGGCAAGGTAGGCTGGTGTAAGGGAAATCAAAGAATTTGGAACAAGGCCCAGGCAGCTGTTATATACATGCTACTGACAGAAGCAGCAAATTCCATTCCTGACTGAAATGTCTCTGAGAGCATGCAGTGGTACAGAAGACATCATGACATGAACGCTTTGGGGCAGTTGTCAAAATTATTACTACTACTGAGCTTGGTGTGAGGGAGTGGGGAAGAGGGCAGAAGTTTCCCTCCCTTGTTGACATCTTGATTGGGTCAGAACAGTCGAGGGAAACCTTGAGAACTGGAACATGTCTTACTCTCCTCACAAATACTGCACTTCCCCCATCACCATGAGCACTCGTGTATTCTCAAGGTGCCATCTGTCTCAGAACATCCCACCATTCCCAGCTGTACACACTCTTAAGAGCTGGTTTTGGAGAAATTTGAGAGATAATACGAACAATCAAACCTAAGAAGGCTGGTCTTCAATGGAGACCCTTGAGGGATAGACATGTTGCCCTCATATCTTTGCTTTCCTCATCCTTCACTCACAAGGGGATTTTGAAAATCGGACCTTGAACTATCCACATTCTCTATTGTATAGAAAACTCACATTAAAGGCTAACCTAATTTTGCACACGTTTGATGTATTCATTTTAGCACATTGTATTTACATACTGGTTGAATCCATGAGCGATTCAATATGCATTCTGGAATGTGTGACCTTCTGTAGCTTGATTAACTTTCCTTTTATTCATCGAGTGTGCTAAAGGAATCATTCTTTCTTCTGTCTTATTCTTTAAATTTGCTTCTTTAAGCATTTTCCTTTGGTTTTATCTGCAGTCTGCCCTGCTTTGCTTTTATATCCTTACCATTCTTGCCCATGAGTATTAACAAAACTTAAAGAAAAAAGAAAATTAGTTACCTAGTTCAAGGGAAAAAATATACAACACTTTAAAAGGCAGTATACTTTTTCTGATACTGAGCTAGGAGCACAGAGCTGTGTTTTTATAATACTACAGTCTAATCAAAGTTATCTTGGGAGAGGGTAGCAATGAGGAGAAGAGTTATTCAAAAGAATGAATTTGTATGCATCTTCTGCAAATACAAATCATGGAGTGTTTCTGCAGCTATGTATGCATCTTCTGCAAATACAAATCATGGAGTGTTTCTGCAGCTACTTCTCTTTCATAACCACTATCATTACTGATAAGGTACTATCTTATATTGCACTTTCATAACGTAATTCCATTGTTAGGAAATTTTTATGGAAGTTTTTTTTTCTTGTTCAATGTTATTTTGAAAGTTTGTTGTATTCTTAAATGTGTTATATATTTTTAATCATATATTTTACGGTCTAACCTTTTTATTTAGGAAAAAAGTTGAAATGATCACATAAGTCTGTTTTAAATGTGAATCCACATAAACTTCCAGTTAACACTCAGTCTATTCTGTAATGGAAAACACTGGGGTGGGTTAAATATTTTTTCCTGAAACATTGTCTGAAAGAGAACTAGTTCTATTATTAAGATTCTCACGTCCACGCGCGACCATATGCTCCAGATTATTCTCTGAAGAGAACACTTTGGTTCTTATTCTGAGCTCGTGTCCAGTAAGCATTCTTCATGCCCTCTTTATAGGGGCTATGGGTTATTTTCAGTGAGCCAAGGAATAGTATTTTTTCCTGCTGGGAGTGATCTTCCTGTCAATACATACGCAATTTCCAGATTTCACCTCTTTGGCAAGACCTGGGGCAGCCTGAGACAGCAAGATGTGATGGAGAAGGGTGTTACTCTTGGGCCCATCACATCACCACTCAGAACCTCAGTTTCCTCATCTATAAAATAAAAGCATTTAACTAAATCAACACAAAGATCCCTTCCAACTCTCCAAACACTATATCTTAGGAACAGAATTCTCTAGCTTCTCATAATGTCATATTCTGTGCTCAAGAGCATACTAATTATTGGCAGCCAAATTCCTCTCCTGGTTTATCCAAACTCTAACAGTATTGCAAAAAATGGATGAAAATGAGAACTTCTTACTGCCTTAGAGTTTCTCAGGCAGCATGCAAATGAAAAACAATAGGAAATATTCTTTTATAAAAACAATGTGATAATGGCTGCCATTTTTGTTTAATGTATTTGTTGCTTCTGCAATCATTAATTCTCTTTTGCATAAAAAGCACTGAAAATGTTAACTTGTTTCTACTTTTATCATTTTTAATACTGCACAGGACTTATTTGCTTTAGATCTGGAACTCTATAGGTACAGTGGAGTAAATATGACTGGGTTTCGGCTACTTAACATTGACAACCCTCACGTATCATCCATCATTGAAAAGTGGTCCATGGAGAGACTGCAGGCCCCACCCAGGCCCGAGACTGGCCTCTTGGATGGCATGATGACAGTAAGTAGTTTTAAAATAGTTATTTAAAGTAACGTTTGAATTCCTTAGGGGTTACGTTCAAAGTCTCATATGCCTTCTATAGTGTGAGAAAAAGTGTTATAACCTGTGCCTTGACTTCTATAAGAGAAGGAGTAAGCTTTTCAGGTATTTTGAAAGCCTGTGCAAGACTACTATCAAAAACTGCTATTTTCAGCTTCCTGACTGTACCTGCTCAGATAAAAATGTTAACAAGAGTAGCGACCACTGTCAGCCAAATGGAGACAAAGCAGAAACCAAAACAAAGGCAAGTGGAGGGGGTTTGACCCCCAGGGATGTGGCCTTGAGAAGGAGGGAGGGAAGGAGGAGGAGCAAGCCGCCTGTAAAAGTTGTGCAAAACCAGTTTGCCTTCCTCGCTTCTGCCGTATCTCAGCAAGCAGGAGCACAGGTGGAAAAACGCCAGATTTACATACGGTTGGTGCATTCACATTCTTCCTGTCCTGGATTCATACAGGCACACCTTTGTAGACATTGACAGTGCTTCACTCTCGAAGCAGATGCCAAAGCACCTCTGACAAGGGAGCGGGACTCTGTTGAACAGATAAACTGCAAACTGTCTCATCAGAGAGCTCCTCGCTAACATCATTTGTCTTTTGTTGTCAAATGCACCTACTCTCGCTTCATTTCTCTAATGAAGCTCCCTGTGTGATGAAGAAAATAGCAAGAAATAAAAAAAAAAAAAGCTTTCTATGTCGGAACAGTGTCATCTAAGGGGAAAGAGCTGGGAAAGTGCGCAGGTAATAGCATTTTAAATTGGCGTAGTATTTCATTCTCTGTTCCCATCATGGGGAGAAGCACTCTTGCTTTTAAGATGCAATTTACCGATACCTGAAAGGTATTATCTTGCAGAGAAATGAACTTGGGATTTCTTTTCTTTTTCTACCTTTATTTTTTGGGGGGGAACAAATGAAAAGAAGAAATAAATGAGTGAATTAAGTGGTTCTGGATGATTCCATGTTCAAGATCCCTGACTGTTTTTTAAACCTGAAATAACTCTTAAGATATACAAAGTGATCTGAGAGATAATGATGGAAAGCATTTTGGCCCAAATGAGCCTTGGGGTGATTTGAAACATTACTTTGAATAAGAACAAGTAGAGAATATCCAGGGAAACACTAGACTTTGAAAGGGAGGGGAGAAAGCCAAAAAGAGAGAGAGATGCTAATATATTGGGTTTTCTTTTGTTTTTCTCAGATTTGTAATTCTATTGAGTTCAAATATGGTTCAAAATCCTCTGCCCACTGCCACTCCCCACCCCTGCCACCTCCCAACAACATTTCTCTCACAGGATAGGATCTCAAATAATTTTTACCTGTGCTTGGTGTGGACCAGTAAAAGAGTTACGGCTTGGAGCAATGTTAACACAGATTGCGGATTCACACCAAATATTAAATATTCATCACATGTATGGCTTAATTTACCACAAAAAGTATTTGTTGTGTTAAGTTATACTGAGCTGACAGAACAGTTTGTACATAGTGACTGAGAAGAGGCAACCATTGAACAAGGGAGATAGAGCCATGCAGTTCACACCACATCAGGCTGGGCATGAGGTGTGCTGCTCTCCCAGGACTGCTGCCTAGGCAGGGAGCATGACAGAACCACGTCCCAAAGGATAGAAGAGGTCCCGCTCAGCCTAGGGTTTATTACTGTCATCTCGCCTAAGAGAGAGATTTCTAGGCTTTGTTATTGTTGTTATTATTACTATTGTTATAAACTATAAAAAGCAAAATGGAGATTTATCAGAACAGAAGAGGGTGGCTCACTAGTGTGCTGGAAGTAGGGAGAGTACCTATGTCAGGTCATGTCAATACTCGTCAAAAAAAGTGGTGGAACGCAGCTCCCACTAGAAGTTGGATCCCATAGTCACGCAGATTTAACTTTGAAACTGATTTTGTGAAGCATACTACTAACCTTTATTTACCCAAAGAGTCCACTTTGCAGTTCACTGTTTCCTTCCTGCTTCTAGTAGAGTGGCTAATTTGGAGATGGAGAATCTTAAAGGTCAACTAGAAGGGCATCCAATGGCCTAATCGCTGAGTCAAGAGAGCACACCCAAGTCCCCAAGCTGGGGCCTAGTGCTACCAAAGCTTTGTTTTCAAGTTGCCTCTGTTCTCAAACTCTTTCTTTTCTACCTTAAAGATAAAGAGCCCTGTGGTTTGAATTCTACGGTGTCTGTGTATCTCAGGTCCTGCATTGCATTCATTCTTAGATTCTTGCATCTCTAGCATTTGTTGCTGCCAATGCCTAGATCCTTCCCCTCTTCAGGTTTGCTCAAATGCCACTTCACCAGAGAGGTCTTCTATGAACCTGCTGCCTAACATGGTGTCCCTCTCCCTGTCATTTTCTCTCTAACCTGCTTGCTTTTCATCGTAGCCCTTAGGACTCAATATATCATATTTTAATTTGTCTGTCCAGTGCCTTCCCTTACAAGAATATAAACTCCATGAGGACAGAAACTTTGTCTATTTGTGCTCTGCTCTATCCTCAGCACTAGAAAAGGCCTGGAACAAAGTAGGCCTTCAATAAATATATATTTAATAAAGGAATTAATGTACTAAATAAATATGAATTGAGCTTCTACTAAGACTCAAGATATTAAATGAAAAATATACATATAGTCCTGAAATAGTTCCGTAAAAATCCAAAGACAGCTTCTATAAAGAAGAAATAGGCATGATTAGTGAAGATAGAGATTATTCTAAAGGAGTAATATTATTTCAAAAATTAGCCATAGAATAACTACTATTAATGTTTAAGTAATGCCATTACTATAATAGAATTGCTTTCCCTGAAATCATATGCATTATCCTACTATTCGCCAAGGTGAATTTCTCTGTAGCCATTAATAGTTGTATTTTTGTGTGTGCCACACACATATACAGATACCTGTATGAATATATAATATAGGAATTCTTTTTAAAACTCATGTACTTTACTTCCCATCTACTTCTATTTTCCTCTTTAATATTTTTAACTATTAAGAATTTCTTAGAACTTCGTACACTAAAAATATCTTCAAATAACATTATTATATATGTCAAAACATATCCAAATCCGAAAGTAAGAAGTAAGTTATGTCCAAGTCAAAAAACTTTGACTCTATACTTAAGAGCCATAGATTTAATTAAAGGAAAAAAAACATTGACTTTAAAAATAGGGTTAAAATTGACTTAATTAAGAGAACTGTTACTGAGTCAATAGAGCTCACAAATAGTGAAACTTGTTATTTAGAAACATCTTGAGATTAAAAAAAGAAAAAGGTTTATCAACCAACGTGTTAATTAACTCAACTGAAGTTTGGAGTGATTTTATAAAATTTACTTCATTTCTTTTCACTATGTTTAAATATCTCTCAGCATTTGGGCTGAGTCAATCTATTGGCTTTTGGATAGAGGGATAATGGGGTGGATGGATTCTTCTCTGTGAACCAAAATTGTGTATGATTCAATACCTGCAAAGGAGTCACAGCAACAACACAACACTGATCTGTCATCTGCTTTCTCAGTTCTTCAAATGCACTCACAATATGAAGTTATGTCAGTAGCTTTGTCTTACGTGTGAGCATTTCCTATAATCATGATCCACAGGGAAGATCTTTGAGTGTCCACCTTGCGTGTCTGTTGCTATTCCAGTGATGAAAGAGAATAGGAAGCAGGATTCAGTGAATAAAACAAGATCTTTCCAGATGAAGAAAGCCTAGATTTAAGTCCTTGCTGTCTCCTGAATAACTAAATGACCTGAGTAAATTATTTAGCCTCTCTGAGCCTGCTTGCTCATCTGTAAATCTGTATAATAATACTTCACAGTGTTACTCTACAGATTAAATTAGATAACATATACAAAGCCTCTAGGACATAGAATTGAATTTACTTGATGGTACCTGCTGTTTTGCCAATTTGTAGTCAATAAAAAAAAAAAAAAAGACACTCTGAAATACCAAGGCAGAATCCATATTCTTTGGCTTGCACACGGAGCCCAAGATGGTCCCTTATTAGGGACCTATGTGACCTTGTGTGACCAGTGGTATCACCCAGGTGTGTTTTCCAGCTCCACATATAGTCCTCTTTTCCCAATTCCTCACTGTCTCTCAAAAGCTGGCAAACGTTCCTTGAGATTCACAATATGCCAACCTCTGTGCCAGGTCTCATGGGACCTGCTGGAGTTGCTGTCCTAATCACTGAATTTCTAGATTATGAGTACGTGGTGGCAGCTTTGCCACCTTCCCCAGCCTGTGTCCAAACCCCACTTCGCTTGTGGGTTGTTCTTTTCAGCATTGTGGATGCTTAGGATGCTCACCGCCTCTTCCACTTTGGCTCCCTCAGCAGCATCCACTCCCCGCAGGGGAAACTAGCTAATTCATACTAAGAGGCAAATTTCTGTTAGCTCTATGCTGTGGGTGAGATATGTGGATTTTAATAGACAAACCTGTTTATACCAAGTGAGAGAGGAAGTTCAGAATATGAGGGGGAGCGAGTGTTATTCGGGAGTACTTCTCTCTTACAAAACTGCCTTGTCCATCCATAACAGGTTAGTGAATGTTTCTAAATTTGCAGAGAAGATGGGAAAGCTATACTTTTTGCCCATTTGCTCCCCAAAGATTAGGTCTCCCTTCAGCACCCCAATCTTGTCTAGCTTTTTTCAACAACAGTTATATACCAGGCAGACAGCAGATTGTGGGGACTCTATCGGCCATCCGGTGTTGTTAGTCCTCATCCTACGGTGAGGCAGCATCTCATTGGGTTGTGTCGGGGTCCCCAAGACCACATTCAGGTTTCATTATTTGGAAGAAAGACTCACAGAAATCAGAAGACCCGTTACACTCACAGTTACAGTTTATTACGGCAAAGCAATACAGATTACAATCAACAAAGGAAAAGGTTGTAAAGGGCAAAGTCTGGAGGAAACCAGGCATGAGCTTCCAGTGGTTCTCTCCCAGAAGAGCTGTACTCATAGTACTTTATTCTTGCAGCAAAGACGTATGAAAACATTTATGAAGCGTTGCCAACCAGCAAAGCTCACTCAAGCCTTGGTGTCTAGGGTTTTTATTGGGAGTCAGTCACGTGCATAGAGCACCCACATAGCTGACTTTAGTTACTCAGTCTCCAGACATTCCAGAGGTCAAATTGATACAGCGTGACCCAGGGCCCCAGATGAACAAAAATAGGCACTCACCACAAATCCTAGCACTGCCCAAGACCTCAGGGGTCTAAAAATACTCTGATCAGGCCGGATATTCCAAGGATTCAGAGGTTATTTCCCAGGAGCCAGTCAAAGGCCAGTCCTTCCTTTGGAATGCACAGAGTTCCAGTACCCCGAGCCTGCTGAATTAACCCTTTACTGCACATCGTTGTAATAACCAAAACATCGTGTATTGGAGAGAAGCCTGCTTTCCATATGCTTGTTTCATGATCCATGTTGTAGTAAAGTGATTGTCTTAGGGGCATTGAGCAATGTGGTTTTATCCAAGCTTTAGATATGAATAAAATGTGAACATAAACACATCTGGAAGAATAAAATTTGAAACACAGGCCAATTTCTTTCACATTTACCTAAAATGACTTGAGAGTTGCTGTTCAGCAAGCAGGCCTCCAGCACAAAACTGAGAAGGGGAGGAAATTCAGTGGTAGTTTATTAGTGCTATAAAATAGAGTAAATGTCTTCTCCATCTAAGAAAACATTGTATGTCAAGGGAAGCATAGTTTTAGAATAAATGGTTTTCTTCTTTGAATTTGAAAATCACTGATCAGGCCTATGGTTCTGAACCATGTTTTACCCAGATCAGTGTAGAGGCAGCCTTGACAAAGAAAGTCAAAATCCTTTCTAAGCTAAGTTTATGGAAAAATTAGATATTAGAATTCCACTCCTCACACTTCTCTATCAAATCAATCAGTCAATTAGTGACTACACATACAAATTTGTAAAAAAGTATATCTCGCTGCTAAAATGGTCCAGGTCCCCATAGCATAGTAGCTAAGGGGGTGAGCTCTGAATTCTAAGTTTATATCCTGAGTAGGAGTCCTCATTTCTTGTCTCACCAGCTATATAACTTTAGGCAAGTTATTTCCTAAAGTTATTTCTCCAAGCCTCAGTTCCCTTGTCTGTAAAGTGGGGACAATATCTATTTTGAAGGTTTAATTTCAATAATTAAAGGAGACAACATGCGTAAAACGCTTAGAGTGCCTGGCATGTAGTAAATTGTCAATGACTACTAACCATTATTGAGCTATTATTGTAATTATTAGGTCATCAGACTAATACTTGCTTTAGAGGCAGCTCTGCTTCATGATGAGAGCATAAACTCTAGCACCAACTTCCCGGGGTTTGAATCTTGGCTTTCCCACTATGAGTTTGGGGATGCCATTTAACCCTGTCATTCCTTTATCTATAAAAGAATAAAGGTTATGGTGAAGAATGACTGTTTACAAAGTATTTAGAACATCACCTGACATATAATAAGAGCCTGATAAAAGTCAGTTATTATTATTGATTGCATTTCAAAAAGTCTCATTCTGCTGGTAGATTACTCTCCTTCAATTACACCAAGAGTGGTGAAGAACATGGGTGTTAGAATCAGACAGTCATGGGTTCAAACCCTGGCCATGCAGCTCATTAGCAGAGTGGCCTTGGACTAGTCACTTAATTTCCCTGAGCCTCAGTTTTCTCATCTATAAAATGGATTATATCAGTTTTGAATTGAAATAAAACATTTTTAAGTTTTAACAATCACAACCACTAGCACTACCAATCTAACTTCTATATGTCAATCATATAAATATGAGTGAAACGATTTATCTTGGAAATACATCTTAAAACCTTGAGATTATACAGTTCTCACAAAAACGTATTTTATCTTAAGGCATGAAATAATGTTAATTCCTTCAGCAAATATTTATTAAACAACTTTTATTTGCCATTAACTGTGCTAGCCACTAAAGAATGAAGTCAAGCAGTTTCTGCCTTCAAGAAACCCACATTCTTATTGAGAAACAGATGTGACTATAAATATACATGGAAAATGCAATGATAAAGAGGAACAAGATAATAAGGATTCAAGTAGAGATATTCTCTGGTCTCAAAGATGGATAGAATGAAAAATGTAGTAACCCTTATCCTCTCTTTCCACCTCCATCAAGACATGCTTAATAAATGCATAGCAAATATTGAGTAAATCAACTGATTTCAGAAAACCACGTGATAGTCTTCATTCTATGACCCAGATTCTAGATTTAACTCTTCCAATTATCAGATATATGTATGACCCTATACAAATCAATATCCTGTCTGGAGGTCAGTTTTCCTACATAATAAATAGTTTTATCTATCCGTTCTGCTTATTTGGGGAGGTTATTGAGAATTTCATATGAGCTAATATAGTTGAAGTTGCAATGAAAACCCTCAAGTAAAATGTGAAGGTATTATAAAGCTTTATCCTTAAAGAAAACCACAGGGCAGTATATTTTATAAAATGCTGGAAGTTTTATGTGAAATTTTGAAAATAAGAGAAATTTCATGAGGAAGGGAAGAAGGGGATGCCCAGCCCCAAAAGGAACGATGACTTAAAATCTCTATCAGGAAAGCAAATACTGAGAAAACAGGCATATTTTGAGCAAGTTACACAAGTCTGTTCTTCAGAGGGTCACCCTCAACCTGCTGTTTAATTTGGTTCCATGTCTACAACCTTCTTGACTCTGGTAAATGGAAATGACCAACACAAGTATCCCTATCTAGAAATTACCTGTTAGTTTTACTCGCAGCAGTTTCTTTCTACCAAATAGAAACAAATAAATAGATATATAAACAGATATAAATACTGAGAAACAACATCTGATATTGAAATATTGAGCTTTAGTAGCTTCTAACTCAATGTAGATAATCTTAATACCATGCTTAACATAGAAGACACTCCAAAAATATTTGTTCCCTGAATCAAGTCTTTTGTGGCTGATCTGAGTTGCTTTTTTTTAAGAACTCAAAACAAAGCAGAGCTATGACTCCAATTTACTCAGGAGTAGGAGGTATTATTTCAGAGAAAAATAGCTATTGGAGAGTGAAAACTGTTCAGCTAGAGAATAAATGGCTGTTGAGATCAGACAAATAGGAGAGAAGGAAGCAGACAGAATGATTATGCAGGTAGAGGAAGGTAAGCAAAGGTGGAATTGAAGATGTGGTGTGTGTTTTCCTCCACAGACAGAAGCGGCTCTGATGTACGATGCTGTGTACATGGTGGCCATTGCCTCCCACCGGGCTGCCCAGCTGACCGTCAGCTCCCTACAGTGCCATCGACACAAGCCATGGCGCCTTGGACCCAGATTTATGAACCTGATCAAAGAGGCAAGTGCTGCTCCCTCACAGCTCAGTTCTTCCTTTGGCTTAGCTGTTTGACTTGCTCATTTAGTGTGGTCTTCCCACATAGCTCTATTGGCATGATATCTATAAAGGAAGAGAAGCCAAATTCAACCAGTCTGCTGGGATTTCACTGGTAAAACTTTGTCTAGAAGAACTACCAGGAATTTTCCAGTGTGTTGTTGAGAAGTTCAAAGAAGTTATCAGATCATAATACTCACCTTCCTTCATTTCAGTGATGGCCTCAACTGCTGCTGGCCCCCCACACATGTTCATAAGATCCCAGAGGTGCTTATTCCATGGCCATTGTGTCAAGGAGTGGGTTGGTCCATCACTGAAGGGTGCCAGAGATAGTTCCTACATCATCAGCCCACAATCCCAGTGGTTTCCTAATTCTCAGGTTGTGCAGGACTAAATGGAAGGATCTCTTTGTCCTTTGGCATACTGGTTATTTTGCCATTTGTCAGCAAACTGGAAAAGTCCAGTCCCATTCAAAACCTACTCAGTGTGCCAAAGGATTTTCAAGGGCACAGTGTTTTTGAGGGAGAAGAGTTCTTCATTATTGCCCTGGGATCCTGGACTATCCCCCACCCTTTTCTTTTCTCTAAGGTAATTTGACTTCTCTTCAGCAGACCTTGTTTTAAGATCCTGAGACTCCTTATAGATATGTATCCTTGGATTATCTTTGATCTCAACATTCACTTCAGAGTGTATCTGGACTTGACAAGATGAAATAAGGCACTTGGGAGCAGCCAGGCCTGACTGAATATACATCCTGTCGTATACTCTGTGATGCTGCTCAAATGTGTTCTCTGTGGGATGTGGAAATTCACCTCTCAAGTGGAGAGTATCTTTATTCCTCTCTGCACTGTAGAAGGTTGGGGTGAGACAAAGCCATAAAAGAGAAGAATGGCTGGGAACATAGTACAAGAGAAGAATGCCAGCCAAGAGCAAGGGAGACATACTAGAGAAAGATACTTACTTTGGGCTCTGTCTCTGCTGGTCTCTTCAGCACCTACAGACCTTTTCTTTGGCCATTCAATCTACTTCCTCATTGAAGGCTGACCCTGATCCCTAAGGGGGAGGACCAGAAAGGCAGAATGGATGAGGGTTAACACTACCCATTCTCCAAAGCAAGGCTATTTGCAAGGCTGAGACTAGCATATGGCAAGCAGCAAAGAAATGCCCCGGGGCACACGACTTAAGGAGGTACTCACTCTCAGGTGTGAACCCTGCACTTACGGGAGACTGAGAGGGGGTGCTTCCTTAAATTTGTTGCTTGAGTTGAGTGAGGATAAAGAGTAAGGTTAATATTTGTGAGGAATAGTACAGAAACATAGTAAGAATCTGAAATATTAGTTATTCTCTTACCATTGGAATAGATCACTAATAACAGCCTCACTCACTTTACTGAGGATGATGCCAGGAATTTAAAACTGACAACAACAACAAAGAAGTCACAAATAGGCATGAAATGAAATACTCTTTCTGACAGCTACATAAATCTGACAACTGTGCCTAATAGAAAAACATCATATAGCCTCCGCTCTCCGGGCAGCGATCATGGTTATGTCCTGAATCTCCATCCTGATCACCTTGATCTTCAACAAGAAAACAGCTGGTTTCCTTTATCTCATACTAATGCAAGAAGAGACAAGAGGCCACATGAAAGCTTTAGATCAAACATTCAGAGCACCTCAAGCACCTTTTTGCTTGTGCTTAAGTTGCATAAGAATGTGAAGTTATCAAGCCACATTTAGACATGTTTAAAGAAATAATGAGCCCCAAGATGAGGGACCACATTGAAAGCAAAAAAGCATTTTGCATTCATTTTCTCCAAAAAGCAAATTTCCCATTCTCAGGCTCCACAGTTGGGGGTGGAAGGAAGAGGACAGAGGCATTAGAAACCTTTACACCATTGTGCTCATCCCTCTTTTGTGTGCTTAGCTATGATGCCATATACTGCCTTCAGTAGGGTGTAGGTACCTGCAGAGAAGATGGGGTTGGGGGTTACCAGAAGCAATGCCCCAGCCTATTGAAGGACTGGCAATGAGGGAATTTCGAGACAAACTAAAGCATACAAAAGTGAGAAAATGCAGATGTTTCTTTCAATGAGTACAAAATTCCAAAATACTTCGTAGGCATCAAGGTTTACTAGGAAACATGAAATAAGGCACTCGGTCCTAAAACTTCCCAGGTTCTTTCTTTTAATAACTCTCACTCTCTAAGATTTCCAAAACTATAATCAGAAATAACATAAAGGAGCAAGTCAGCAGATTGAATTTATGGGGTGAAGATCAAATTCGTCACAGGAGGTAAACTTCCCGAGCAGAGAAGTAGTTGTGTGTGCACTAATCCCTGATTGCTCCACACATCATTTAGAACCAGTAAACCTTTAAGAAGGGTCTCTCCAGCTAACTACCTTTCAGTGTTTGGGGATGACTAGAAAGAGGGGAAGAATTAAAGAATATTTTAAACATGAGAGACTGTGCTATAGTGTCATCTCTCTGGGCATTTGCTGAGCAAACGCTTATAAGATTATAAAAATTCCCATTCAACAAGCATTACTGGGACACCATTATATAAGTAACATGAACTTAGCACCATAGAGAAATATCTCCCCCAAAATTAGAATATGTGGTCTCTACTATCCACTAATAAGAATTCTACATAGCAGAGGAATGACAGGCTTCATTTGAAGCCTTCTTATGTCATAGGATAAAGCCTACACTTTTCAGCAGGATATGCAGGCTTTCTAGTGATCTCATTCCTGATACCCTCTGCCATCTCTCTCATCTCTTGCCCCATCCCTAGCATTTGCTGGATGTATTGTGGCTTGCTGAACTTGCCATATGCTCCTATCAAATTCCCTTGCCTCTGATTGGAATGCCTCCTCTGAGTCATCCTTTATGTCTCAACTCAAGCACTAATTCCTATCTGCTGGCCCTGACTTATAAGTGTAGGCTCATTACCTCCATTGCAGCTGTTATTAGACCATCATCTTTGTCTATATGTCTATCTCCAAGCTGTGTTTTCCCAGTCTCAATTCCCTAGTTCTTGTACAGCGCTGGGCATAGAATGAGCGCCCAATAAATAGTTGACAAACAAGTGAATGAAGGAATTAATAAATAAGCAAAGGAACTACAGAACACACAGAACCTATAAGCAAGTACTGTAGGATATACTCAGAACATGAATATCATATCCAGAGACAATTCAATAAGGCAGAGCCTGGACCTGGACTAGACTTGTCTACAGCATCCTCGTTCTGGTGGGAGAGTGAGGCAGGTGTCTCAGGAATAGGCCAGGCACAGGGAGCAGACCCTGAGACTTAACCACAGATTCCTATCTGTGTGAACTTCGTCATTTAGCCTCTTTGTGTCTCAGTTCCCTCTTCTATAAAATGGGGATAAAAATACTCACTCCAGGTGCCAGCCCTGTGGCGCAGTGGTTAACTGTGCGTGCTACGCTTCGGTGGCCCGGGATTCGCAGGTTCGGATCCCGGGCGCGCACCAATGCACCGCTTGTCAACCCATGCTGTGGCGGCATCCCATATAAAGGAGAGGAGGATGGGCACAGATGTTAGCCCAGGGCCAGTCTTCCTTGGCAAAAAAAGAGGAGGATCGGCATTGGATGTTAGCTCAGGGCTGATCTTCCTCACACACACACACACAAAATACTCACTCCATGTGTTTGTGGGAGTTACATATGTTATATGTATAGCCTAGCAAATGTCTGGCATGTAGTGATTTCTCAATAAAAGGTAACTACCATTAAATGGAAGATTCTGTTAAAAATGTACATCATACAAGGTGACTGTCAGGAAGAAATGAGGCCGTGCATATAGAACGTTAAGTACATTGTCTAGCATATGTGCACCGCACACTTGCTGTTGTTATTATTGGCATTACTTTTATTGTTACTGGACCCCAAGATGAAGTAGCAGTGTTTGCAAGAAGGAGGATAGGACCTAGCAGTGGAAAATCAAGAGTTCCATGGAGACAGGCACGCAGCATACGAGAGGCCAACCGCAATGATGCCGGGGAAGGAGAGAACTCACCGTTATTGAGCACACACATGATTATTCAAATGGGGCCCAAAGATATTAGTAGTAATCAGCCAGGCTGAGCTGTAAAAAAAACCTTGGCAAACCACATCTCAGGTCAGTCTGGGAAATGATAGCTGAATGTGGGGGCTGAGTAAGCTGAAGTACTTCCTACCTGCAGTCAGAGTTACTCCGGGTCCAGAGTAAGTTCCAGCGGGCCATGGGGAAATCAGTGGGAGCAGCTGTAGAAGGAGCAAGGCTGCTGGGAAGCAGTTCTATAATCACAGGTGCTGGGAAGAGCAGTGAGCTGTGAGCACAGCAAAGTAATCACAAATTTTAAGTTAAGGCAGTGGTTCTTAACCACTCTGTCTTACAGACCTTATATTAAAGCTGATTTAAATCATGGATCCATTGTTCCCATAAAAAGCATACAAATTTGTCTGCAATCTCTGGGGACTTACAGACACACTAGGTTCTCTGAAACTCATACTAAGTGTGTCTAGACTGGGTACTGAAAGTAGAATTTGATTGAAAGGGCCTTCCAGTACAGTGAACAGCAAAAGCATAAATGAAATATACGGAATCCTGTTGGGCTTAGATGGAGTGGTCCCATATGGAAGTAGTAGGAAATAAGTTTAAGTAAATATGGAGAGACAATTGGTGGAAATTGCCTGCTGAGCTGAGAAATTCAAATTTGATTGATAATTGATAGGAAGTCACTGTTTTTGGGAGACAGAGACATAATATTTCAGATAGTTTACGTTGGTAGGTATGTATAGGTTTGATTGAAACAGAAAAACTCACAAGCATTATTGAGGAATTGTAGGCATCTTGGTTTGGAAACAATCATCACTTATAAAGAGCTGGAAGAGAAAAGAATTTGTATAAGAGAAATATACAAGTGTTTCTTGAGTACAACCCTAAGTTCTCTTTTAGGACTAAACTCATCCGGTTACTTCCCTATTGGAAAAGTCCACTTGGATGTCCTGGTGCCACCCACATATCAGCAAACTCCCAGGTAGAGTCCATCATTTTATCTATTAAATCTATCATTGCTATAATAGGCCAAGTGTCAATTAAAGACAATGTAACTGGTTTGTCCAACAAACACAACTAGTGGGACAGCAATTTATTTTTGCTCCTACTGCCCATTTAAAATTATTAAGTGAAAATCTGGGCAGAGACCATGACTTTTTTGTTTACTTAAGGTAATGGCAGTCCCGGCGTCCCTTTGAGTGGAACCTCAACTTTATAATTAGAATATCCTAAGATATTAATCAGAAGACCACTTTGATTGAACATCAAATTTCTCTTCTCCCTACATTCAAGTCTGCTGGAAGACTCTAGGGAAATGGAGGAACATGGTTGGCTTCTCCTTTTTCTCCTTTCCTTACTTCTTCACCACACTCTTAGCTGTTGTACTTCCTATGAGGCTCAAAACGAGTTAGGACAATTCTTACTTGGTGGGGCTGCTCTGTGCTCTATGGGCTTAAAAGATAGTTTGAGCTGGCATCCCCAGAGGACGTGGGAGATTTTTAAAGCTAACTCTTTCTCTTGAAGCACTTTCTTTGACTCTTTATGAGTTCCTGTTGGGCAGTCTCTCCTGATGTTTCTTTGACACAGACCAATGGATACCTGTTTCAGATGGAAGAGTATCATGCTTCCTCAACCCCTCAACATCCAGTAGTACAGCTCTTGCTCTTTCTGCTGAAGTCTCCTCATCCCTCTAGACAGTCCTCTTGACTATAATTCAGGACAATCCCACCAAGTACTGAGGATCCAAATATGGTCCATAGGAAATGCCCACTCATCTCTTCCCTGGAAATTTTGGGAGTGCCTCTAATTGAGATGCAGCAGGCTTCTCTTGGTTGACCGACCATCTCAATTAGCCAACTCTTGTGTAGGCTTCTTTTGTCACTTGGGAGTCACACCCCAGTCCCTAGTCAACCTTAACTCATGTTTGAGTCAGCGACTGGTCTTCTGCATCACCAACTGCAGCCAACCTATTTCAAATTTCCCTGAATGGCCCCCTGGAACCTCCACTCACCAGAAATGAGATTAGAAAATGGCATCCCAAAGGTAGAAGAGTGTGAACTCACAGAAAGGCAACAGCTCTCTCCAAAGAAATCTCTTCTGCAATCACCTCTACCACATATGTGACATCTTTTATAAATCCTTGATCTGGAACAATCTCTGGGGGGCACTTCCTCTGTACATATGCATAGAGAACTTCGGAGTGTCTAACTACCTATTCTAGTGTTCTGATAGCTATCATATTAGTACCTGAGTTGAAACATTACAATATGATAGAACACATCACTGAAACCAGACCTCTACAGGTTGTCTAAACTTCTCCATCCACCTCCGCATACGCATCTAATTAATTAAGTACTGTCAACTTGCTATCCTAAATATTCTTCAGCAGCCTTCCTTGCCGATGGCCCTCATCATTTCTCACCTGGACTATTAAAACAGCCTCTGATTATGCCCCATATCTAGACTCTCAGCACCTTTACAACTGTTGTCTATATATAAGCAAAGTGATGTACATAAATGCATATTAGGTATTCTAACCTCTAGAAACACAAACTTGCTTGTGTCTGCCATGTTGTTGTCATACAGTGGAGACAGATGGGTTTCTCTTTTCCTGACTAAAACCTACCTTGTAACACCCCTTTTGTTGTACTCCTTTCACTCTGGAAAGCACTGCCTCACATTTTTCCCTTGGGCTAACTCTTAGACTTCATTTTCTCTAGCGAGCCTCACCTGAATGTCTATTTGGGGATGAGTCTTCCACTGGACTCCATGGCTCTTGTACATCTCTATGTTGGCACTTAACATGCTTCAGTTAGACACTGTAAGATTGTTCCCTTGGACAAGGACAGAGTCAATTTATCTTTGTGTCCTCAGAGCACTGTCCCTGTATATGGCAGACATTTAAAAGAGGCTTGTTGAATTGAACACAGGAAGTTAAAATCTAGCAAACTCTTAATAAATTTTGCTGAACCAATACTTAATTTTAAACTATGTAAATAGTTCCTAATTGCTCTGGTCCAAAATAAATTTACTACATAGGAGTTAAAAATTATTTCCAAATGCCAATGTATATGAGATATCACTGAGGGCTATATAACATATGAGCACCTTTCTGCCTCTGTTTTGCTATGAAAATATAATTTATTGATTCTATTTTGATGGAATGAAGATTAGATATTTGAATATATAAGTGAGATATTTAAATTCAACCTTTTAAACATCAAAGAGTAAAAGATAAAATTCTCCACTGAGGCAACTGTATTTGCCTTGATATTTATTTGGACTTTTATTTAGTAGGTCAGTCTTGAGTGTTGTTTTTTTTTTTTTTAGGGGTTCCAGGTGAAAAATTACAGAGTTGAAAAAAATTAAGGTCCCTGGAGAAACATAAGCTCTGACATGTTTTTATTATACTGTGTCTCCACTGAGTAACACTTCTCATTATTGCATGCCATTTGATTTTTAATGCCAGGACAAGCTGTCCCTTGGATTAATTAGATGACATTGGATCTGGCAGCAAACTCAGTCAAATTTCTACTCTGGAAAAACTTCCATTTATATTTCTCATTCTGCACCTAGTGAAAAGTATCTGCATTCGACTCCTCATTCTTCAGCATCACCGCCTAGTTTGCACTGTGTACATGAAAACTATTCATCCCAGCACTTTCTCACATTTAGGACATTTAGACCTAAAGGAAGAGTGAATTTTTCAGGTCCTTCCCTCAATTCCCTGTACAGCTCTGGACAGAGAAATGAGATCAGTCGTTAAGCGTTCATAATTTACAGTTTTTACCAACTATATGCATTGCCTTATATATAATTAAGGTGCTAAGATACCTGTCCCTGAAATATTCCTTCAGTGACTAGGTGTAGAATCACCTGTCAGAAATGTTGAAACGGGGTGTTGGCATAGGATGGGAGGTTCTGCTAAACTCTCCTTTGTTTATACGATTCTAAATAACATTTGTACTTATAAGATAGCATTCAGAGACTTCTGTCAATTGGCTTCCTCCCATTCCGCTACTAATGTCCTGGTTCTGCCTACATTGATTGAAGAATTGGCTTTCTATGCCATAGTCTGTTATGTATGTGTGTATGTGTGCGCCTGTTTAATTTACTTAAATAAATGTCATTTTATAGATACATATGCACATATATGTATATGTATGTGTGTGTATATATATATATGGGGATGTGTGTATGTGTTTGTGTGGGTATATATGTATGTATACATATTTGTGTGTCTATATATATTAGTCTGTCTATATATTTTATTCAGCAATTTGTTTTTCCAGTCAATCTTACTTAAGTTTTGAAATATATCGAAGTCAATGTATATTTATTATTAATCAGTTCATTCATTTTCATTGAAATCTAGTATTCCATCATTCATTCCACAAATATCTACTGAATACCTAGTATGTGGCAGACACTATTCTAAACACCAAGAATGCAATCGTGAGCAAAACAAAGTCCTCGCTCTCATGGAACTGATACTCTAGTGGGGGAATCAGACATATGTAAAAGGAAATACAGTACTTCAGATGATGACGAGGATTATCAGAAAAGCAAAGTATAGAAGAGGGTGGGGTTTGCCAGGGTCCTGGAAGAGAGAAATGAGCATTGCTGTGTTATATAGGGGAGTTAGAAAACATCTCACAGGTAAGGTGAAACTTAAGTAAAGCCCTGAAAGAAAAGGGGGAGCAGGACATGCAAATATTAAGAGAGTAAAGGATCCAAGTAGAGGAAAAACTTGTGCATTGAATATGCTTCAGTGTACCTCTCCAGTCCCCCATGAATGAATATATTGGCTGCCTCCTTTTTTTTTTTTGCACATCCAAACAGTGCTGCAGTGAACATCTGAGTAATAGTTTCTTCTGCACAAATGCAAGATTTGCTCTAGAGCAGCACCATCCAGTAGAAATATTATGTGAGTCATATAGATATTAGATTTTCTAGTAGCCACATTAAAAACAAACAGGTGGAATTAATTTTAATAATATATTTTATTTAACCCAACATATCCAAAATGTTATCACTTCAACATGTAATTAATATAAAAATTATTTTACTTTTTTTCATAATAAGTCTTTTAAACCCAGTTTATATTTTAAACTTTCAGCACTTAATTTGGACTAGCCACATTTCAAGTGCTTGATAAATCTTGGGGACTAAAGAAATGATTTCTTAACACAATATCCAACGCAACCAGGCCAACTAGGGAAAGATGAATTCAACCCATGTGGGATCCATATTTTTATCTTCATAGAAAAAGAACATATTGTTTAGCCATAATAAGTATCTACCCAGCAAAGACAATAATCTGATTAATATAACCAAAGTAATTTGAGTAATTCAAGACTGAATGATTTGATTTCCAGATTTTATTGATCACATTATCTAGATAATTAGATAAGTGCCCTATTCTCACCCACTGCACATCCACTGGGTCTCAGATTTGTGTTTGTGCCCATTTAGTTGATTTGCAAGTATAGAAGCCAATTTACTCCACTTTGGAAAACAGGCCATCACAGGAACCATCACCAGAAGAAACTAGTTTATGAAAAAAGAAAAACCAGGTGTACATTCTAAGATAAATCCTTAGGAAATAAAAACCAGTTTACCCAGAATGCATGGCATAGATACAGTTAAAGTCAGCAGATTTAGTGTTGGAAATCAAATATTGGCAAGAAAAGCCGTTATATTTTTAAATTACTCAGTGATCCATGCAAGCTGTTATTGCGAGATAGTGCGTTATAAACAAAACACATAATAGTTAAAATAATTATATATTGAACAGATGAGAATATGATAAATGCATCATTTCAGTTCCTGAAATAGCTGACATCCAAGGAAGTTATGTGGTCTAAAGGTTGTGTTTATCATTTCTTCTTTGGCTTAATGTGTATTTTCATCACCATTGTTATGTATACTTCAGATTTGTTTTTAAAGAGCTTTTCTGAGAACTGGCTTAAAGCTGTGGGTGATGGGACAGAGATCACATTGCTTAGATGGAGGGTGAATTTCAGATATTTATCATTGTGTCACACTCCGGGGACCTGAATAAGACAGTAATTGTACAGTTAGTCCATCAGGGCTGTGTTTATATAATAGATACAGAGTGAGCCTCTGTTAATTAAAAGCAAATGAAATAACACCATGATGAACTATGCTTGTTAACTCTTCTATTCAAGAGACAGAGCCAAGTGTAGGCAAATTTCGGAAATCCATAACATTCTTTCTCTGTTCTCTTTTCTCTGCACCATTTCCCCCAACATACCTTCATCTCCTAATCTTACTCTTAGTAATTCTATGATAAAGTGTTAGCAAAATGAAAGTTTGTTGAATGAATGAATATGTTAATTAAAGAGTCAATAAATGCTTAAAGGTGTCATTCCTTTCATGTACATTTACAGGCCAATAGGGAATTTCTAAACTTGGAAAGACTTCAAAATTCAAAGAAAAATCTCCTTAGAGTTGAGTTGAGGTGTAAGAGTTGATTTGGGGGTACAAGTGAACTAAGTCTGACTACCCCTCCAATCCCAGCACCATAGGCTCCACGGCCTTGGAGAGGTCACATGATTTCACTTCTTTGAACTGCATGTTGTACATTATGCTTGTCCAGATCTTCAAAGGAGGAGAAGGATGGGGACAGGAGAATGGAATGAGGCATAGATATTTGTTTCTCCTCATGGTAATCCTGTGGCCTTTCCTAAGTATCATGGCCAGTAGGAAGAAGATCCTAATTCCTAGGTCTTACTATCTTCTTCTGCCTTTCTCCCACTACTTAAAAGTGTGTAACTTTTGAAAGTGCTACTTTATTCAATCCTATGTTCTACAAATATTTTGTATATCTATCAAATGCAGATGGTAGAATTCAAAGAAAAGTTAAACATTTCCAGGCATCAAGGAATTAACAATCAATTGGAGAAGAGATAGCTAACACAAATAGTTAACATAATACACAATTATTATATATAAATACATAATAAATACATAGTTGACATAATACAAATAGTTAAGATAATAGTTAACACAGTTAACATAATACAAGACCTAATGAAGTATGCCACAGAGTTAACAAGTAGCCCTCGCCAGGAACACAGAGAGTTTATTTAGACAATATGTTCCCCTCTTAAATTATTTGCGTCCCGGGGCCGGCTCGGTGGCGCAAGCGATTAAGTGCACGCGCTCCACTGCGGCGGCCCAGGGTTCACCAGTTCGGATCCCGGGCACACACCGACGCACTGTTTGGCAAGCCATGCTGTGATGGCATTCCATGTAAAGTGGAGGAAGATGGGCATGGATGTTAGCCCAGGGCCAGTCTTCCTCAGCAAAAAGAGGAGGATTGGCAGATGTTAGCTCAGGGCCGATCTTCCTCACACACACACACACACACACACACACACACAAATTATTTGCATCTCATGGTAGGCCCAGTGATGTAGTGGTTAAGTTCATGCACTCCACTTCGGTGGCCAGGGTTCACAGGTTCGCATCCCAGGTGCAGACCTAGGTACTGCTCATCAAGCCATGCTGTGGCGGCGTCCCACATATAAAGTAGAGGAAGATGGGCATGGATGTTAGCACAGGGCCAATCTTCCTCAACAAAAAGAGGAGGATTGGCAGCGGATGTTAGCTCAGGGCTAATCTTCCTTACCAAAGAAAAAAAATATATATATATATTTGCATCCCATAACTCCAATGTTTCCTCTTTCAATTTGAGTGGCAAGTTTTGGAATAATCCCTCTTATGGCTGCAAAATTTCTTAAATGTGACTCGATAGCCATTTCAATATACAGCATTTGTTTTCAAATATTGCATTGCTAATGGAACCCATTCTTCAGCCACTTGGGGCAAAAGGGAGACTCCCTGCCCAAGGTTCATATTGAAAATGTGCTGGGTGATTCCTTTAGTGTAATTGATTTTTCTTCAGAATTCCAAGACTAGAAATAGTGCACTCATCAATAAAAAAATTGATGGTGCTAAACATTAATATCAATCAATAAAATTATAACCAGAGTGCATGAATCAATTAACAAAAACTAGAGAGAGAATTGTCAAACACTGCCCTACCAATAAAAATCCTATTTGAAATGCAAATAAAAGGAGAGCTGACACTTTCCAGTTGTGTTCAGACCTGCCGAGTATTGACACCTACAACACAGCAATCAGTCTAAAGCAGCCATACTTTAAAGCTAGAAGGTTCTGACAATAAAATTTAAATTCAGATGTTTTTGAACACTGATAATCAGATGTCAGGAGCGCTATTTTCCTTTGTTAGATTTGTGTTTGGCTTAGCAAGTCAATTGCTTTCCATGACTTGGGGGCAGACCAATCCATTTAAAGAAAAAAAGCTTAATAGTGTGTATTAGTATACATGTGCAACAACTTTCCATTAACTATTTCTCATAATGTGTAACAACTTTCCATTAACTATTTCTCATAATGTGTTAAGGTGCTGTGCCTCTATTCTATGTATGTGCACACACAGACATTCACATACACTTGAGTCTTGGATTTCAAGATAAATTCCATTCTCGCTTTGGTCCTATCAGTTATGAGCTAAATGACTTTGGGCAAGTCACATCAACTCCTTGTCTCAGTGACCTCAAAATTCAATGAGGCTGTGTCCTTGTAGTAAATGTTCTAAACGGTAGAAGGGAGGCTGACCAACTACTTTTCCACCCTAATAATCTCACCAACTCCCAGGGTGCCTTCCTCTGTTCCCCATGTCAGACAACCCAGGAACATCGTATAGAGAGATAAGCTCACACCCTGTAGGAAGCCCACTGAAATAAAGTCTATATAAGCTGGGTGGTTAGATTAACCCAGTGTTATTTACCCACGCCATTGCAAGAATTGTCCTATTTGCTCAGCTCACAGTTTGAAGTACTAGAATCTAAAGTTTCTCTTCTCTATTGACTGAGTGATTTCATGTGCTTGTCTTATGGGGGATGCAAAGATTACTGTGGTTTCTGCCAGTGTGGTATATATAGCTAGGAGGACCACCTTGAATGTTTCACGAGGACCTAGAACAGAGGTGAGGCAAGGACATCTTTGAGGATAGAAAGTCAATCACACTAGGAACACCTTGTTCACCAAAACTGTGTTAAATTGAAGTTATCAGGACAAATTTTTTAAAAAATCATAGAAATGCAATTGGAAGGAAATATGAAGAAGGAAGAAATGGTCTTGCATGGGTGGTGACTGGTGGATGGATCCTGAATTGAGCCAGGGGTCTTTTTAGTGCCCACTGGTGGAGCATCCTCCTGACTTAACTGTACACTTAAAGGGCAAGTGGGATGTAGGGTTAGTCCCTCCAGGTGCCAAAGGCTGCCTTTTCTAGGAGAGCTCTTGCATTGATCAGAAAAAGGAAACTAATGCCAAAGCTTACAGCTAGGTTAAATTACACACCTTTTTCAGTTACTCTGAAGATCAGTTGTTAGAGAGTGTTCAGAGGCTTAACAGGGAAATAATGATTATTGGACAAGAATAATTAAGAATATACAATGTTTGAAATGCTTTATATTTATTTGCTCATTTGGTTCTCACAACAGCCTGATGATTCTTCTCTCCATTTTACACGAGGAAACAGAGGCTTAGCAAGGTTGGATAATTGGCCCAAGGTTACAAGGTAGAACATGGTTCAGCTGCAACTCTTACTCTGCAAAGCCAATGGTCTCAATCTCTCTACTCCACTGCCTCTGTAATCTAAGATTCCATAATTTTAAGTTGGCAAAACAGATCTTTAATCTCTTCCCAGTGGTATGCAACTAGCATGCCCCAAAACACTTGACTATACTTATTTATGTATGTGCTTTTATTTATTTAAAAAATATTTCTAGGGGCTGGCCCGGTGGCATAGTCGTTAAGTTCACGCACTCCGCTTCGGTGGCCCAGGGTCCTCTGGTTCAGATCCCGGGCGTGGACCTACACATCACTCATCAAGCCATGCTGTGGTGGCTTCCCATTTACAAAAATAGAAGAAATTTGGCACAGATATTAGCTTGGGGCCAATCTTCCTCACCAAAAAAAATATATATATGTATTTCTAATAACCTTGTGGAATTCAAAACATTCAGCAAAGTTCCTCAGAGTTCTCTGTGGCACAGCTATGCTTCCTACTCCATGAGAAGCTGAAAAGTCACAGGTATCAATTATCCAGAGTTTTGCCCTGCCCTGAAGAACAAAGATCAGTGATTTACTGCATCTGGCTCTCTTTTGCCGCTGAGTATTCAGACTTCTTTGACGAAAAACATGACTGTGTCCATTAGGCTTCCTATTACTCTCATTTGCTCTTACAGAATACTAAAAGAATTGAAAAGCTTTAGGCTGAGAACATAGGAACCCATAACTTCTCTGAAATTCAATTATTCTTGCAGAATTATGTTTTACTCCCTAAACAGCATCGTAGAATGGTAGGATGTTAAAGTTTAATGGGAATAAGGCCAATTCCTCAATTCTTTCACGTTACAGTTGGGGAAACTGAGATTGAGGAGTAGGAGTAGTCTCTCAGCATCAAAAACAGATCAGAGAGAACCTTTTGGGTGCTCATTCACTGGGTATGTGCTCTTCTTTGGATATTATTCTAATATACTTGGGCATCTTCTCAGCCGAGTGTTGGTTTTGGAGTCAGAAAATATGGGTCTGAATCCATGCTTTGTTCCTTATTAGCTCTGTGTATCTCACACCCTCATCACGTAAGACAAGGCTTATCATTTCTACCGCACACAGTTGTGAGAATGAAAGGAAATAGCATTTGTGAAAATGTCCAGCATATATGACATGGGATTGAGAGAGTGTTTTCCAAAGATGAGATCTTTTGTAGCACAGTCTCTATGCTGATTGGAACAATCCATTCAGAGAAAGACAAGCTGATAATGAGAGAGAGAAGCTGCTGGAGCAATGGCCATTGTGTGGGTGAGAGAGGAGGGAGTCTGGTGCACACGTGGATATGAGCATGGACAGTTCATTTGTAGTAATAGGAGGGAAACTAGAGAATACAGCATAGATGCTGGTAATTAGGTCAGTGGACATGGTGGTGGAAAGTTGTTGCTTCTCATTTCTCAGTAAGATAGAAAGCAAGGTCATCAGCTGAGAGTCAGGATGAACACTCTGGATCCCTAATAGCAATGGAAAAAGTGGATGTCAGCCACATCATCTATATTTGAAAATTCTTCCAGAGTAGAACAATTTAATGGAGGAATAAATATTCATCCATACCATTTACGAAGATTACTCTGAAACATTTATTCTACAATCAGTATTGAGCAAGATGTACTATGTGCAGGGAATTGTAACAAGAACTGTACCTATAAGACAGGTGACACATGGTCCTGACTTCAAGGAAAGCAGATTCCAATATGAAGATAGACCTGAAAGCAAATATATGCTTTCCACTAGACTGAGCTGTAGGCTAGAAGTATCTTTAAAGTACAGAGGGGGTCACACAGGCAATAGTGTTCTTCCATCTGAGTTGCTTTAAAAGCCTTCTCAGAGGAAATGAGGGTTGGTCTCAGCTATGGAGAATGAGTTGGAATGTGGTAGGCAACATGGCGGGGAAGGGTGTTCCATACTTGGAGACTGGTTGGTGGCTTAGAATGAATTACAGTAGGATATAAAATAGTAGATAATGAGCAGAGGCTGGTTCATGAAGGAACTTCTATGCCATGCTAATGATTCAGAGCAATTCTGTAGGCCAGAGATTCTCAAAATGTAGTGTGCACCAAAATCACCTGAAGAAATTGCTAAAATACGATTACTTCCCACAGTCAACCAACCTCCAACTTAGATAATTCTTATGCCAGTTTCAGAAAGTTTACATTTTAGGTATCAAGATGCCCATCATCTATCCCTTGTGTATTGTATAATTCATCACTAACCAATCTTGTGAGGTGTATTCTTGCTTTATATTGTACCATTATTCATAAGTAAATGTTCATCAGTGTTCCAAACGTGGAAGACACTAAAAGAGACATTGATAAATCTCAACCCAAATAAGCATGGCCTCTTGCCCTCCAGATGTCAGATCTAAGTTAAGATCTAGCAGAGAAACACAGAGCAGTGATGAGTTCATGCTGAGGAACAGGAGGTAGTAGGAAGGGAAGAAGAAAGGCATGGATCAACCCTTTCTTTTCCCATAATTTTCAGAACAGCAGGAGAGTTGGGGATATGAGGAAAGGAGGAGACATTGCAGAGGAGAAGGTCAAGCCTCTTCATCATCCTTCTACCTTTCCTTCTTGGTCCTACATGGGCCAAACAGCAAGTTCAGCCCATGGCCAGGGCTTTAGTTGTCTACATAATTGAAATTAGAAACCAGTAATTTCAGCATCAAGCTAATTATCACCTGAAAATAATCTTTGAACACTGACTCCCTTTGTGTGCAGCCTGTGAAGGAACACTCAGAGAAAAGGATGAAAACATTCATTGCTGGCTTTTATGTAAATCGATGATCCTAAGGTTTGCCTTGGAAAGTCAGGTTTTGACACTAATAACTTGAGCTGACCTTTTGGGTATAAATGTTAGAGATTTTTTACTCATTCCTTCCTTTCATTTATCCCATGGTAAATATAGCTTTAAAGTTTATGTGGCATGATAAATAAGAGTAAAGGCAGTATCTTTTAAGGGAGCCTCTTTTCCCCCTCTTCTAAATATCCTACACCCTTTTAAAATAAATATTCTGAACCAATGGCAAACAGGCTGGTAACAACGTTATCTTATTATCCAAATAATCTAGACTTACTCAAATAATCTAGCCACGATTTATGACCAAAAAAAACTATCTAATCAGGCAGTGACATTTGTGATTAAAATTCTTCTGAGCAGGGAATTGAAAAATAAACATCTTTCTGAATCAATATAGGTGATAAGTGTGGTCACTGTCAGGTGTTTTAAAAGACAATTCCAACAATTGCAAAGGATTTAGCTTTAAAGTAATAATGAAGATTTGTAAATGTGACAAATTGTTGACCTAATTTTGAAACTCAACTAAGTTTGCTCCTTTCACTGAGTTACACATGTTCTTTTCATCTTGCTATTATTAGAAATGGAAACAGAGCATCTTTATACAATGCAACACATCTAGCCAAGAATTGCAATTACCCTCACAGCCCTCACATTTTATCAAGATTTGCCAACAAAACATTTTGAAAATAAAGACAATAAATGAAATGCTCTCTGTGAAAGGTTATCCGAGCATTAGACAATTATTCTGCATATGTTTAGCTTGATAGAATTCATATTTCAGACTTTAATGCAAAATATGTTGACAATTACATAGAGTCAAACTTACCATTATACAAATGCTGTTATCAGCTATATAAGAATATTTATTCTATTTTCATTATTTCAGACATGAACTTTTAAAATTAATTATAGCTTATGAAAAACTCAAGTCCAATAATTTTCACTTCAACTCTTGATGAGATTATTGGTTAGCAAGAAGTTTCCTTATACCTATGAATTAAGACGTTAGTGTATTTGGCTCTTTGGGATTATACAGATGTATAATTTGCCCCTTCCATGTTTTTAATTGAGAATGAAACAAACAGTAATAGATTTTAGACCCTCTTCACTGTCCCCCCATCCAATGCCTAATCCTTGAAAAGTAAATGATTTTTATGAAATTCCTAATTACATGACATGATTTCTGATTGTTCTTAGAGAGAAACTGAAGAAACTGAAATTTCTTACCATTTTCGATGTCATCCCTGGTTTCTCTCAGCAGATATCTGAGCAAAGCTTTATTGTGATTCAGAAGTGATTTTTTATTTATTCCTGTTCCTTTCTGTTTCTGGCCATTGAGAAACTAGAATTGTGTCCTCTCTCAGTTTGAAAGCTGGTTGTCTACTGTTCATAACTTAGGAAAGCACCTTCTTGGCCAAATCAACGTACAATTGGATTAGTCAGTACCCAAAACTTGTAGTCCTGTGGAGCCATAAGCAATCACTTAGGGTTTTAAATGATTTCCTAACTCTCATACCATTTAAGTAATTTATGCTTAGACGAAAGAGGGAAGTAAACACATCCTGGTTTTATGTCAACTGACTTCAGTGTCTTTCCTCAGAACGTTGCCAATTTCTGGCCCCAGCCTAGGGACTGGATCATGCTGGGAGGTTACTGTTTCACAGCTTTCTCCAATCCAAGGCAAACTGCTGGCTACCCTCTGTCCTAAGAGTAAAGCATAAGTGAGATTTAAGTTCAGAAAAGGGCAGACTATCCCAAAGAGAATGAAATAGGTGATGATTTCTCTGAGCAAGTCTGACAAGGTGCTTGCCCTCGAAGGCTAGAGCACGTCCTCTATTTCAAAGGACTTTAAAGAAGGGCCACGGTGGAAGCAAGCCATGTCTCTCAACAAATTGCTTGATTGGGTTCCAATTCCAATTTTATTCTAGACTTGTAACAGTTTCACATGTGATATGCCCTTATCCCATTAAAACTGCTGTAAACCTTGCATGAGATCACCTAGTGATTTGCTGCAGGAAAAAGCCCACTCAGAACAGAAATACCTGCCACGTCTCAGTTAATATCTAATGCTTGAAAACTACAGAGCTGATGCTTGCTTTTACCTGCTGGCCTACTCAGTATTGTTGGGGTCCCTATGCACATCTAAGCCAGCAAGTTTGCGGGTAGATGCATCCTAAATTAATTGGCAAATAACTTCTTCTCAACACCTTAATATGCTTTACACATGCTTCATACACACATGTCTTTAGAAGGAGAGTTACTTTTCAGACATCTCTAAGGACAGAGATGCAATTCAATCCCTGCACGTAATGGAAATCTCTGAGGAGTAAAGAGAACCATGACCATCTCTGGTCATTCTTTGATCTTAGATATGAAGAATATTTTAGCGATCATCCTCTTAACATTCCTGAAAGGTAGATTTTTGTATTCCCATTTGACAAATGAGGAAAATGGAACTCAATTGGTTTGATCAACTTGTCCCATTGGTAAAATCCAGAGAGAATTTGACTCTGGGATGCTGTGATGCCAAAATCCATGCTGCTTCTGTTATACTAAAACTGCCTCCGTTAAGGAAATTTCTGTTCAGTATGTTTAACTGAAAGACTCACAAGTGGCACAGTAAGAACATTTAATACAAGTTTTATGAAGCACTAATACCCTGCCTTCAATGAACTGATAGGTAGAGGAGAGGCAGAAAAGTATGCCATCAGTGCAATACAGAGTAATGCATACTTTAATAGAGAAAATTACAGAACACTATGAGAGACTTAAGAGGAATACCCAGCCTGGTTTTTGAGATTTGGGGCTTCTTGGAGGAGGGAACATCAAAGATGAAATCTGAAGTGCATTTAGAGATTATAAAAATGACACCGGAAAACTAGATTACCCAGTCTTCTAGAGAGGGTAAATGGGATAAACTGGAACTGAGAGGTTAATGAATACATGTGGAATTAAGCCAAATGCCGCAGCACAATGAAAAGGAAATGCAAATGCAAATGAGCATGAAGCAATAAAGAAGAAACAGATTTTGAATAAACATATTCTAAAACAAATAAACTGCTGCAAATTCTCAAACACCAGGCTATGCAACACCAGCCCTGAAGGCTCCTCTAAAGGCTCTTTGGCCTGAAGCACCTTAAGGAGACAGGAGGAGACCGTGAGTCTGATGCCACGCTCTAAGCCTTTGCCAATCTGTAATTTATTTTAATACTAAGCAAATTATTGATGGCAGATGTAAGATGATCTTTTATTCCCTATGTTCAGTGAATTTACATTAAATGGAAATAAGCAGCCTGTCTTAGTAATTGGAGTGTGACCTCTTTACAAGCAGCTTCTGGCAACATGTCTGTCCAGGAGTGCATCTAAGGCCATTGCCCCAGGGTAACTGTGCCAGGGGTGGCGGTTGGGTGGAAGCCGTAGAGAGCTGAGAGCATCAGTACTTCACGCACGTGTTTTAAGAGCATCTTTTTATTAACTATTTGATTGTGTAGATCCTTTCACACCTCTTCCAAAATCAGTCGGATTCAGTATTGGTTGCTCAAACTTGCCTAGGAGTACAACCTGGCAAGAACCTACAGGGCACTGATTTCGATGTCACAAATGTCGGACAAGATAAAGAAACTGAATTTTGGCAACTCTACCATTGAAGGATGAGCCTTCACACTGTAAAAGGACCAGGTTCACTTGTTGCATTCTCAATGCTAAGCAACAGCGACACTTCTGTGGCTTCTATGTTGCTGTGTCCCCCTTCTCGGAAAGGTGTTTTATGTATTTTTAACGCAGCAATAATAACACGATTAAAAATTAAACTGAAGGTGTATTTTCATTAATACACTTTCAAAGTAGTTTGCTAATTAGATATCTGGAAAGCCCATCTTTTGTAATTGTTTTTTCTTATTTTAAAAGGTTTTATTCAGTCGTGGCTGATAGTAAATTTTGCTCCACACCAAGAGAGAGAATGAAATTAAGCTGATCTAAATGAGAATAAGCCCAACCTCTTTTAATTAACATGATTCAGTTGAACTGTAATGATATCAAAACAATTGACTTTTACCATTCCAACTTAATTATTCTACAATAGGCAGAGTAATGTATGTTGCTTCCTGCTTAAAGCAATTTTGAAAGCGACATCTTTGAAGTATGGCACCAAGTGTTTTTTTTTCTCACCCACAATTTGTGAATATTGTTTTAAAACATCATTAAGTCAAATAACCATAGTCTAATTAAGTCTTTTGTAGCTTTGAGGCGGTTTCATGATATGCCACAGGATTTATTTGACTCTTTTCTTCACTTGACTGAAAGTTCTTGAAAGGCTGAGTGACTCTAAACCCCAGAATCCTCATCCTGAGGAAATAAATGCTGCAAAGTATTTGGGTTGAAATAGTATTGCTTAATGTGATGTTAGAAAAACAAAACTGAAGGGCTTACACAGCAGTTCTGCCAAAATACCATGTTATTGCTTTAGGCAAGTCCCATACACTTCTTTGTGTTCTGATGGGCAGAGCTGCAAAAGGGTTAGTTAAGAAGTTGTAGGTAGATGAGCACTTGGGATTTATAGCATAAAAACCTGTCAAAGAATATTAAAAGACTCCTAGAGCTAAAATAAAAAACAGTTTTTTTAAAAGATAAGTTTATTTGCTTGATGGACAAGAGAGCGGTATGTCTCTTAAGAAATGACTTCAGCATACTTGCTAGAAAGCTGAAAGCAGTCGAGTGAGTGGAGAAGCAAAAGAGAGGACTTTATTCCATGCTAGGATTTCTAAGCGTTGCATTCTGATTGATTCTTAGAGAAGTGGACATTCCTCCTTAGACCGGCCATTTATCTGGTTTAACTTTCCAAAGCACAGCGTTAGTTTTCAAAGAGGTTCAGGATGGGTTCCTAAGACTGTTGGGCAACAGACGCTTGTGTAAGCACATGCTGAGAATCTGGGCAAATTTCTAACCCAGACAGAAGAACAAAGAGATGGGTGGCCTCTCAGAGATTGTTCCATTCAGCATCTTCATGTACAGAAGAAGACAGGAAAGTGCTGTGAGGTGAAGTGATTTTCCTAGAACCGCAGAAGTCTTGCTGCTGTCAGGAAATCCAAAGTTACAGGAGGCCGAGGTTGGGCAAAATGGGGCCGTCATGTTGCAGTCCAGGGAGAACCACAAAAGTCTGCCACTGGAAGGTGTAACGGAGAAGAGCTCATGCTATTTCAAAATAATTTCTGATGAAAGTGTGTCCTTTTTGCATCTTCTAAAATTGTAGTATTAAATATAGTTTTTATGGAAGATTTTACCCAGAAATTAAATTTAATTGGCATGTGCTAAGTATATTCTATGCATATAAAATTATTAGTGCAAGAGGAGTGGTGAGCAATGAAAGTAAATGATGAATACAACACTGCCCCTGACTTTAGAGAAACCATAATCAGGAGGGAAATATACACACCTAACTGCTATGATGTGGGCTATAATAGGATCTACATATAATACTATTAAATCCCAGAGGAAAAGCTATACACTCTGCCTGAAGGGAATTGGGAATGGCTTTAGAGAGGAGGGGACATTGGGACTGACCTGATAGGTTCTTTGGCTCATTCAACAAGTATTTAGTGAGCACTTAGTAAGTGTCAGGCACTATCCTTGGTGATTGGGATACATCATTGAACAAACAGATACCCATCCCATCCCTTGGGGGACTTACAGGCCATCATTGAACAGTATGTCTAAGAACATGACAGGGGAGATAATTCCAGGTAAAGGGAGTAGCAGGAACAAATTCATGAATTATGAACATGCAGAGTCTGGGGAGGCATCCACATGCTTGGAACACAAAGTGTGTAGCCATTAGTATAGAACATGGCAATAGATGGGAGTGGAAAGCACAGTAGGGAACAGCCTTAGATAGTATGTTAGAGAGGTGAGGTTTTATTCTCTAGACGATTGAAAATATTGTTTCAAGGAAGTGCTCTAATGAGGAATCTGAAACACCAGGGTACATGATATTGTAACTGCTATGATTGTTGCCTTGCAGTAGTGCTGGAAAATGCCTGGAGATTAGTGTAAATGCTTCCAGGACCAGTGGCATCCAGGGGTTCCTGGACCATGGGCATAGTGCTGAAACTTCTGGGTCTCATTCAGATCCACATTCATGTATGAGCTTCGGACTGCTATGGCCATGCCATGGAATCTAGTCTATCACCTGGATAGTGGTCCATTGAGGGAACACTAGCAAAAAAAAAAAAATTGGTTTGGGGCCATGCTAGGAATTAATGCCTAGATCCCCAAAGAGGACCTATGAGGTCAATGTGACTCCAAGAATAATTATAGTAAGAAGGATCTTTGGGAGCAAATCTATTTTCTCGGGGCAACCACAGACTTTCAAAAGACCCTCTGGATCTCCTTTGGCTACAATACACCAAAAAGCATTTTCTCAGACGGATCTGTATCATTTCTAAAAATTTCTTGGATTGTAGGAGTAGGGGATCGAATCAGTTCTTGCCTAACCACATGGTGAGTGTTTCACTGAATCAATACTATACTGAGAGACTTAAGTTTTTCATATCTTGCTTACCTTCAATAACTAAATCAATCTCCCTCTTCTCCTAAAAACTGCACTGACCATGCCAGCCATGGCTCACTTTTCCCAATTCTGTAAAACTTTTATCAGTGCCACTCATTTACTTGTTAATTATATACTCCCTGTACGTTGTTAGATAGATAGATAGGTAGGTAGATAGATAGATAGATAGATAGATAGATAGATAGATAGATAGATAGATAGACAGACAGATAGACACCTTAATCATCCGAATGTGGACTCTTTCAGAACTGGAATCAGAGCCTATGCTTGATAACTGACTGATAATTGCTTGGTAGAATTATTCAGCATACAGAGGTAATGTAGGGTCTATGGAGTTGACAAGCTTTGAGTCCTATCTCAGAGTATGGTGTGAGGACCTTCTTCATCAAAATCGAGTGGAGTACTTGTAAAAAAATTGCAGATCCCTGGCTTCCACCTCAAACAAGTATCCCAATGATCTTGCGCTCATTAAAATTTGAGAGCCACTGCATTAATGTAATTGATGATATAGGAAGGCAGTTGGTTTTTCACTGGCAAGCAGCATAAAGGAAGGCTCTGACACAGAGGAAGGTTCATTGCAAAATGTTCTATGAGTAATCATGTATCTGCGAGGAGAGTTAAGGAATTCTTCACTAGGTCAAGATAATAAAGGACCTGGATTTTTATTGAGCTTCCATCTGACTGTACTCTGCTGGATGCTTTGATGAATTATCTCTTTTAATCTTTACAACAACTAGAAAAAGTATTAATGTTTGCAAACAGGTCTCGAAGAAGTTAAGTAACTTACGAAGAGTCACCCAACTAATCAAAGATAGAGGCAAAATTCAAACCCACATCATTTGATTCCAAAGTCAAGCTCTTCCTAATACATCATGCTCAGATATTAAAACTTGCTAACAATTAAAATTAACTATCATTATTTGAAAGGTATCTTATTTACAATGCCAGATTTACAACTAAAATTTGTTTGTGGACAATATGTGAAAGCCAATGAAATGCCTATTAGCAATAATTTTTTTTATTTTTAAATGCAATATATAATATTTTTTTGATTAGGCCAGTAAAAGCACATTAACTTATAGTTTTATTAAATCATCCTATTTACTTGAAAACTGCATTTTTGCATAATGCTTTCTGAACCACAAATTGGCTGTCACATGTTGCCGCGTGATGTGCCTTATAAAAATTAAGGCATCATTGATATCTCAGAATAACAGAAAAGGAGATATTTTTAGCTTGATGAAAAATGAGGAAAAAAATGGACTGAAGAGAAGGAAATATGAGAGATATCCAGGAAGAAGGTTCGAAGGGAAGAGACCCTTGTAACTGGAGATAAAGGACTTTAAAACATGCTCCACAGTCTTCCAGTTAAATTTTCTGTTAGCAAGAGTCACCAACATTTATGGTAAAAAGCCAATAACAGCCACACAAAAGGAAATCCAAAATGGAAATCCTAGAAAGTAGGACCATCCTGGGACCCATTTAATCCACTGAGTGGCAGGTAGAATGGGATTCTGAAGGGCTGTAAAGGGCAGTGATAGTGGGAAAATTGGAGGCATTTCAACCAAAACTAGCATCATGCTAAGAGTTCAGATACTTTCTAGACATTGTCCTTGCTCTGAACCCTGATGGCCATTGGAATACTATGTGTAAATGTCAGTTGCCCTAGATCCCTAACGGAGGGAACTGCACAAAAAAGTCTGATGGCTTCTTATGTTTTTACTGCTGTTGACAGCACTTTCCAGCCGTGTGATAGTGACTTTGAGAAGAGGCTGCTTTGTGCCAGATGTAGCGGAGAAACCGAGAAGTAGGATACTGGCAGCCAGAGCAGAGGCTTTCGTATTTCTAATTGAACCCAGCAGATCCAAGTTGAGTCAATTTGGACAACTCAGACTACAAACACGCCAATGAGTTAGTGGGAAGTCAAGATTTTAGTGCTGATTTTAAAATTTTCATTTATCTTTCCTTTTTTATTTTTTATTTTCTTTGCTTGAAAACATCCTCTCCTTGTGACCCATGCAAAGTCCAGTGTGAGGATTTAAAATGGGAGAAATGAGCCCACACCTCTTCATGTTTTTTCTCATGACCTTATCCATGGGAATGAAGCATAGTGAAGGAGAAAGAAAATGAGGCAGACCTGGTTCTGAATCCCTCCAGTGCATCTTACTAACTGTAGGATCTCTTTCCTCTTCATTAAGATGGAGACAATCCTTCTTTCCTTATCTGGCTGCTGTAAGGATCAAATGAGATAATACGTGTATACAACTTAGCATTTGTCAATATACAACTTTATAAGTTACCAACATGGCTCTCATGCAAATATAAAGTAAGCATGTGCCAAAAACACATTTAACTCAATGACGCAAACAGCAGGATAGTAAAGCTGGATCAAAGAAGAATTAGAGGAACAGTGATTATATAGTCCACCATGAGAGGCTCACTGAAATAGGTCTGCTAAATTAGAGACAAAACTGATGATTGTCCTACAAATAACCTTTGAGGTTATCTTTTGTACCAGACATGAGTTATTTGCTTCTCTACTGGACAAAAATCTATAAGTTAACATATAATTTCATAGTCTTGACCCTAAACAATAGAAAATAGTAAAACAAACAAAAGTACAATCCCTAGAGAATTAAATCATCCTTGGGTGGGCCTGTTCAACAATGATCCCATATGACCTCACAAGGACTGGCAGTCATCCTTCTGTTTTATTTCCAAGTTTTAGATAATTTGCTCAACAGTCCTCTTGTATCATAAATAATATCTGATGATTGTTCATGCTACAGAATGTCTGGTGTCATTATGTTTGGACCTGATTCATTTACAAGGGTACGGTAAGAGATATCAATTAACCACATAAGCCTCTTTGGAGTATGGCCAGCAAATTCAGAGCTACTGTTTTAAGCAGCTACTAATGCCAGAAAATTAACTTCCATATGGAAATTTCAAAAAGAATCTCTGATTGCATTTTCAAAAGCTTCTTTTGTCCCAGAAATGTTTTTGTGGCTCTTATTGGCTCTTTTATTCCAAGGTGTATCAGTTTTCTATTGTTGCTTAAATAAATCACCACAAATGGTGGTTTAAAACAATGCAAATTTATTCTCTTATAATTCTGAGGTCAGAAGTCTGACACGGGCATCAGTGGGCTAAAGTCAAAGTGTTGGCAAGGCTGGTTCCTTCTGGAGGCTCTAGAGGAAGATCAGCCCCCTTGCCTATTCCAGTTTCTAGAGGCCTCCTGTAATCCCTGGCTCGTGGACCCTCCCTTCTGTCTTCAAAGCCAGCAATGTAGCATCCTTCAATCTCTTTCTCTCTGTCCCTCTGCTTCTGTCTGTCTGACTCCTCTTGGATCCCCCTTATAAAGACCCTCGTGATTATTTTGGGCCCATCCAGATAATTATGTATAATCTCCCCATTTTAAGATCCTTAACTTGATCACATCTGCGAAGTCCCTTTTGCCACATTGTAGGTTCTGGGGATTAGGACATGGGCCCTTGGGGAGGGGGGTACATTATTCACCCTACCACACAAAAGTAAGAAATTAAATCCAAGAAACTCATCTGCATTGTATTCCTGTAGTACCTCTATGTTTTGGTGAATTTCTCTCTCTTTGAGGTGCCCAACATCTGGTAGATTTCCTGATCTGCCAGGAAATGACCTTCCTTATAGCCTATAGGTCTGAGATTCTGTAAATCACAGAACAAATAACAGATCAGTTTCTTGAGAGAGTTTTCTGGACTTTCCTTCTATATATGAGGGACAACACTTGTTCTTTAATGGTGGGTTTGCTATATCTGATTAAATATTTGTTCTCAGATATGACAATTCTGGTATGACTTATTTATGAAACCAATTTGTCCAACTCTATCCTGGTAGAAACAGAAGACATATTTTTGTCGATCTTGTGCAAACAATCACATTGCCATAAAAACTAGTGAGTTGTTACTGAATTCTAAGGGGTCAGGGAGAATAACGTGCTCTATAAAGAATGTGTCATTTATAGGCTACTACATTGAGGATTAAAGATAAAGAAAGGATGTCTTCACTCCCTTAATAGAACATTTAGAACTAGATCAGCAATACTCAAAACCAGATAACCACAATTAGATTTCCCTCCACTGTTCATCTAATCCTACGCAAGTCTTGTACATCTGGATGTCGGTTCAGCATTCTGCTGTCAAAAGGTCTTGTGCTCTGGACCTACTAAAAAGAGTCCTGGAAATCCTGATTCAGTGGTCTGGTACAGTCACAGTTGTCTAAATAATGTCACTTTAAGCTCCCAAGTCTGTACCAGTGACTCTATTTCTTAAAGTACAAATAAGTCAAAGTATCTGGCACCACTTTTCCATGAGGCTCTGAGACTGCCATTCTTTGACAAAGCCCCAGTTTCCAGCCTATAGCTTATAGCAAAGCCTTCAGACACACATGAGGATAAAGTAGAAAGTACTTGGTGATAGAAACGAAAGGCTATCTGAGCAGATTACGTAGAAGGTAAACTCTAAACTTGTATGTCTTCTTGTTAAAAGCAGACTAAATACTCCAGGACCAATTGTCATTTTAGAAGAGAGAAAACAAAACTCTAGTTTAGCATTTATATAGCATTTGGCATAAAAGGATTCACAAACTTAATATATATATCATATTAATAAACACACCCAAACTGAGCAAACTTTGCCAAAATTTTAACACACTTCTTTGCTTTTATTCAGACTTATCATGTGCAGATATTATACTCCAAGGCAAACAAAATTTAGTTCCCTCAAACCTTCTATACTATAAACACATGCTTTTCTTTTCACTATACTTTGGCATAATTTGGTACGTATGTTCTCTTCACTTTGTAAACAAAAATATAGCCCATTACCTTAAAAATGACATACATAATACAACGCCCTAGAGCCACATGCATCCTTGGAATACCTTTTTTCAAAGTAGCAAAAATAAACATGTTCATTAGCATGACCCAAAGTTACAGGTTTTCTAAGACATAGAAAAATAATAAGACATATAGAGAGAGAAATACTTACATATATAAGGTGACCAATGTGTCTGTATTATCTCTTATTGAGAAACTACCCAGATATCCAAAGATTATCCATCAATTAACTTGATTTAAGGTTAGCTTAAGGTCTTAAACCTAATAATGAACTTGGAAATTATGTTTAAACTGATATATCACAAAGCATAATTCCTGTTGATATAAAAATTTTGTCAGAATCCTAATTCAATATAATTACATACATAATTTTACATCTTCATTTTAAACATTATGTAGCAATGTTAACTTACCTAATCAGTCAACAAGTATAAGAAGTTTAGGAAGTTCAGATTAACTATTAGACTCTTTGTCAGGAACCAAAAAACAAATCTGTAAAAAAAAAGTGTGCTTAAACAATAATTCACACTGATAAAATTAGAGGAAAAATATGCAATGGTTTTTTAGCCATTCTCTTAATTCAATTTTTTTAAATCAACTAAATGGGATCAAAGATGCACTTTGGTTATAGGAACTTGGGTTTTTACATAAAAATGCTTCTGAGTTAGCAATTTCTGTGATTTCTTTTAAGGGTAGCACGTAAAATTTATATAAAGACTTGAGTTTCTCTATATTATGGGAATCTTGGGAATGTTAATATAAGCAATCAAATATGTAAACCAACAAAAAAGATCCTTTAATTTGTAAGTTTTTATAATACAATTTATTAATTTTTTCTGGAGGTAGGAATAAACTTCACACTTACACAATGAGGTGAAGAAATTTTTCTCATTTCCAGACATAAGACGCAGTCACTGGGGTAATAGCTTCAGTTCTACAACCTTAGCCATGAGTTGAAAGTAAACATGGAACATAAAAACTCATAGGGACAGAATTCAAAGGGTGGTTCTCCTTTCCAGTGAACCTGAGACAATCTTGCTCAGATAAAAGAAAAAGACTAAACAACCAGACTTTTAGTCATCTCTCACCCTACAGACAGAGATTTAGATTACCTTCCTCTACCTGACAGGTCACCACATAATGAGAACAAAATGCCAGAGTCCCAAACATTGTTGCCTCCAATGGAGGATAACTTAGTTGCCACATTCAAATCAGATTCACATATATATAGGATGCTTTCCTGACTATGTTCTTGAGACTACACTAGCACACAAATACTCATTAGTCCCTAGACCTGGTCATGGCCCAAACCAGGAGCTTTTGAGACATGAAGTGCTCTCTTGACTATGCAGTGGAGATGGAGCAGTAGAGATGGCCCAGGGGTCTGAGACCAGACATGGATCTACTGGTCCCAGCAGCCAGTTATGGAAGAAAAATGGCTCCATCTATGAGTTAACCAAGATGTTTTCAAAATGACAGACTTGGGCAAAAATCAGAATCAGAACATAGAATCACAAGAAAAGAAATGGAAAGAAAAAAATCACAGAAACAAAGAGTCATCAAAGGTAAATTCTATTACTGCTTGGGATTTCCTCCAGGACTAGGGGGAAAAAAAGACATTTCTGAGCTTAAATGACCTATAAAGTTGGCTCTGGCAGGTGAGTCTATTTGGGAATCTTGGTAGGACCATCTCCAGAACAGTCAAACTACAATTTTAAAACAGTTGTTAATGTGACTTTAATAAGAATTCAAAATGAGCATGAAAGATGTATTTAACTTTGAGGGAATTGGCAAGATGGTAAAACATTCCAAGGAGATCTAGACGAACAGTAGTTTAGAGGCCACCAGGGAAGTCAAAACTGGTTAAGGTACTACAGGGCAATAAAATTATAATTTGAGGTTATCTTTTTATTAGACAGAAATCATTTACATCTTACAGATTTACATTTTACAGAGTCTGGGCCCTAAACAATAGTAAATTGAAAAATTAAGATACATCTCCCTAGAGGATCAAACCATCCTTGGTGAGCCTGCTAGAAAATGGCCACTATGACAAAGAAAGGCCGTGCAGTCTTTTTAATTTTTTCCTTTATTTTCAAGTTCTGATAAGTTTCAATAACACATAGAACAGTCATTTAAAAATGTTTTCCTTCCCTCACGTTGATCCAATCCCAAAAGAAGCTAACCTTGGGTTTGCCATGAACCTTCTATTTACAATATTTCTACAAGAAAGCATAGTTTCTAACACATAAATGAAGAAATGCTAGACACTATTGTTCTTAAAAGATCATATCTACTAGAAAAGTATATTCTCTCCTACTCTCAAAAAGGAAGTCTCTGTCTTTCAATAAGAAACAATTGTTTCCCTATGGCAAACAAGAATGGCTGTGTGAGGGAAAATTCTATAAAAGGGGGGCTTTATGTTCTTTTACATATTTAAGTCCCCTTTAGGGAAAAAAAATGAGTAAAACAATCATTTTAACTAAATGAAGGTAAAAGTTGACTATTATAAGAGTCTAGACTTAAGTGCTAGCCATTTACGTACTCAATGCTAAAATATACATACTGTATTTGGACAATAAATATCTTCTTGAGAAAGAGCATACAAATAAGAGATTAATGAAAACTTTTGTTTTTCTTCTTTTATCTCTTGATTTCTGTCTCTTGGTCGTCAGATAATGTGTCTGATAAGAGAAAAGAAAAAAAGCCACAGTCTTTGATTCACTTGCTATTAAGCAGTTGTTGTCAAGAGGTCTAAGGCAGGGTAGAAATTAAAGCTATTTCCTAAAATAAGGACAATAGTTTAAGTATTGTTTTCAATTCTGTATACTATAATTGTCCCCTGTGCAAATGCTTCTCCATAAGGAAAACAAATTGTAATTATGACTAATATAATTATATATCATTATCTAAATTGTCCTTCAGCCCTGTCCCAGGAAATGGATTCCTTATGAATCTTATTCATCATATCCAGGAATTAGTCATTATCTATTCAGCCTAATCAATAATGCATTGGTGATTGATAAATGCTTTTCAACAATTAGTTTGCAAAAAAAACCAACAAAGAACATATATAGAAATATTCATCTAGGGATAGGAAGCAGAAAGACACAGGTAATTGTGACAATAAGGGAAACTTGACTTTGAAGGTCAAAAGATGTTTCAATTCAGTAAAGAACCAGGCAGAGAGTCTTTGTAGATATTTGAGACAGGGAAGCAAGCATTGTTAGAGCCAAAAAAGGGAACTTTTTTGCCACTTGGGTGAGCAGCGAGGAAAAGCGAGAAGTGGGAATTACTCTGCACCAGTGATTGGAACACTAAATTCAAGAATAAAACCAAGACAACAGAATCCAAACAAAGGGACACAATAGTCACACTTAGAGGAAATGAAATTGGATTTCTGAACTGGGTTTTAAGACCCTGCTATGAGCTATATGCTAGATCAAGTGATAAATCCTACCAATTCTATACATTTTCAGAGAGCTCCATAAACTCTGGACAATGTATCAAATTGGCTCACAGCATGACCCCCCATGAAGGCAAAGTTGTCTTTAGGAAAAAGCTTTCTGAAAAATCCTACAAACTTAATGAAGATAACTACCTCCTTCCAAACAGATCAGGAGGAGGGTTAGAACTGCACATTTTTAGAAGCATGAAGAAGGGAACTGAAAACTGACTAGTCCAAACCCCTAACATAGTAGAGATTTCCACTGAACCAAAGTCTTAGACAAATTGGTCTCTGCTGTGAGGCAGATGCTACAGTCCTAATGCAGTAGCTTATTTAACAACTCTCATTTAACCCATCAATTTACCCCATCAATCCATGAAGCCAGCCTTTGACTTGCAAAAAGGAGATTGTAATGCCAAGAGGTGAACGGAAATATACACAAGAGGATGCTCCCTACTTGCGTTCCATATCAACATTTTTGTCCCAGCACAGAAACGTGATTACTTGTATCTCAGTAAGTATAACCACAGGGGCTACTATTGACCATAAAAAATACGCAATCTTTTTTAAAGCTGGTGCTAGCGTTTGGCATTATGAGCTCCCTTGGCAATAAACTCTGGAGACGAAGTCCTAGGATCTGAAGAAGCCTTTCTTTTTATGGGTTACGGCACTTGAGCAACCCACATTTAGTGTGACCATATTGATGGCTTAGATGAGAGTTGTAGGCCTTTCCTATCCACATATTGTTTCCTGACATTAGCTTGTTTTAACTTCCAGCATCATCAAGTGATAAAATGTACTTCGGTTGTGATATCAACTCCATTTGAATGGTAGCCAGAAAATAAGTTTTGGCTAATTGTGTTGGTTCCTGACAATTAAGTTGATATCATAGCGTGCTCTTTATGTAAGAACTTTAATGGCAATGCTTTTTTCAAGAACCTCCATCCACCCTGCTGTGGAACTGTTCCATCAATATTTCTTGGTGTACAAGTTGTTAGAACAGGGAGATGGAGGAATTATGCTGTCCCTATGTTCTTATGTGGGCATGTGAGTATGTTTCCATAAGTTTTGTTCTATGAGAACTACCTGCTAACCAATCCTTTGCTTACAATTTTGACCTTCTCTGAGTCATCCTCCCCAATTCTGCTAAAATGATCTGCCTATAAATGCACATCTCCCCATGACACTTCCAGGCTTAAAACACTCCAATGATTCCCAAATGCCTACAGAGCAAAGTTCAAGCAAACTAGCATGATTCACAACACCTTTATGAACAGGTGTCTACTTGCCTTCCCAGGCTCATTTCTCTTCATTCTTTACCTTGCATTATGGATCCATGGCAAACATCATTTATTCTGTATTTCATGCTTATACTCAGTCTGTGAATCTTTTCTTGGCCAACTGCTTATCCTGTGAGAACTCAGGCATTCTTTCCTCCAGGAATCTTTTGCTGACTCTTTCCTGCCCGGTAGCTGGAATAAGCACTTCTTCTTCATACCTCTTTCTTCAATTACTGTGTGCAAATCTTTATCCTCACACTCACGGAGCTTCATTGAAATATATTCACGTGCTTGTTCCCACTAAACTGTAAACTGCTAGGTGCTGTATTCCCAGACAGTTTCTGGCACAGAGAAGATGAGAACTGGGAGGGTCAATGGTGTAAGTCCCTGTCCAAGGGCAGGAGAAGACCCATGTCTCAGCTCGGTTAGTCGGGCAGAGAGAGCGAATTTTCTCTTCCTTTGCATCTTTAGTCTATTCAGGCCCTCAGTGGATTGGATAATGCCCACTCATATTGGGGAGGGCAATTTGCTTTATTCAGTCTACTGATTCAAATGGAAACACCCTCACAGGCACACCCAGAGATAATATTTAACCACATATCTGAGCATTCCATGGCCCAGTCAAATTGACACATAAAATTAATGATCACAACGTCAAATGTAAAGTCAAGGTTTAGACTAATCTGTAGATGGCACAAATTCGTTATGTACTTTATGTGCTGGGGGAAATTGCATGAATATGAGAATTGTATTTTGGGACGATGAATTTGATGTTGATTTATAAAATAAAATACAGAAAAAACTACACGTGTGGGTCCTGACATATGAGGTAACAAAAGCCAAACTCTAGAGTTATGAATGTGGGGAAGAAAAATAAGAGGTAGTAGGAAAAATAATCATTGTTAAAATTTTAAATGCTTTCGATGTGTTAAGAATTGTGCTAAGTGCCACTTAAATTTTACAAAATCCCTGCGTGGATCGAACACGGAAATCTGAGATAACTCATGTTCAGGTTAAGTAATTTGCCTGAAGTCATAGTTCAGAGATTCAAACCCAACTCTGTGATAAACTCACACTCCGTGCACTGCCTTGTCCCACCTCTTGGCCAAATGGGTAAATACATTCAACATATGTGCATGGTGTGCACACTGCAGACACAGTATAACTCGCAGGATCTTCCTCATATCTTACAAATGTCCAATGAATTTGGTAAAGTCAAGAGAGAGAAAACAGCTAAGTGTACAGAAAAGACTGAGTTCTCCTTCATCCTCATTTGTAAGTCAACTCAAATTAGACAAGGTTGCCAAAAATCACCAAAAGATTGAAGCTCAAGAGCCTGTGGGGCCACTATTTTTTATTTAATGAAACCACCAAAGATGTCCAGTGTGAGTTCGGTGAAGGGGAGACTACTGCAATTTTTAGTTCCTAAAATGATATTGATACATGTGCTAGGCTGAATAGTGGCTCCCCCAAAAGATACTCACACCCTAATCCCTGGAACCTGCAAATGTTACCTTATATGGCAAAAAAAAAAAGACTTTGCATATATGATTAAATGAAGGATTTTTGAGATGGGGAGATTATCCCGGATTATCTGTGTGGGCCCTAAGTGCAATCACAAATGTCCTATAAGAGAAAAGTAGAGGATTACACAGAAGAAGAGGAGAAGTCAATACGACCACAGAGGCAGAGACTAGGGTGAGGCAGCCACAAGCCAAGGATTGCTGGCAGCCACCAGAAGCAGGAAGAGGCAGAGAATGGAGTCTCCCTTGAGCCTCCAGAGGGAGCATGGCCCTACGGACAATTTGATTTTGCCCAGTGATACTGATTTTGGACTTCTGCTTCTGGCCTCCAGGACTGTGAGAGAATAAATTTCTCTTGGCCACCAAGTTTGTGATAATTTGCTACAGCAGCTGCAGAATACTAATATAATGCCCAAATGATATTGGAAGCTCTGACTTACAAACATCCTAAAAATTCTATCATACATCAATGGAGTATATCCTTTTCTCAGAGAAAAAATGATGGCGGCAGGGGGTACTTCCCCCGGGCAGTACCTTGAAAGGGATTTGGATTGACCTTGGGAAGCAGAATGTTGTGACTTCCCAGACTTTGTTTACTCCATGTGCAGACTACTTCACAGTCATTCTTTCCATACTGCCCATTTAGATCGCCACTATTACAGATTTGACTGATGTTAAGATGTTAGAACTGACAAAATAAATGAGTGCTAGTAAAACAGTTTAGTATTCTGCTATTGAGTTACTGAACCAATGCAGTGGTTTATAACACAGTGATGAAACCGAATAATTGGATCCTGTGATGAATTTGAGGTATTAGAATTTTGACGATGTTACGATTACGATGTGTTAAACAGTAATGCTACATTCCTTTTGCCCATAGGCTCGGTGGGATGGCTTGACTGGGCGTATCATCTTCAATAAAACCGATGGCTTGAGGAAGGATTTTGATCTGGACATAATTAGTCTCAAAGAGGAAGGAACTGAAAAGGTAACCTCCTTGATAATAAATTATAAAATAAAAATAAAATAAAGAGCACTGCTCAAGCATTTTAATTGTACATACAAGTAAGAGAATAGTAAAATGATTCTCTCAATATGTTCATTTATGTCGTTTTCTAGATCTGTCCTCCTGATCTGCAGATAGATGTTGATGTGCTACATTCTTAAATCACAAGAATGTGAACGAAAATGAAAATAAATGAACGTGTATAATGCTTGGTTTATATAGCAAGAATGATTATATTATTACACATATATAACCCTATATATGGGTGGGTGTCATTAGCCAAATTTCTCAAAGGTTTTGAGGAATTGAGTTTAGCCTTGGACAATCAAAAGCTGCCAATGATTTATTTGTGGAATGCCATCCAAGGGTCACTTAAAAATGAGCTTTAATTGTACTCCATTTTGAGATTGGTGACAGAGGGACAGAATAAAATAGGATAGAAAAGGCTTACTGGAGCAAACTAACTTTTCAGCCTTAATTTTAGGAGAAGATATGCCCAAAAATGTATTTTAATGTTGGGTTCTGAGTTTAGAATTATTTTAGTTGTAATTCTCAGTCTCTCAAAATTTAAGGGTCCATTTTAGTTACTATGGATACCAATACAAAGGTAAACTATTTAGTTAAATAATAATAATAAATGAATTTGTCTCCTCAGTGTATTTTATTATACCAATTTTAGTATTCACAACTATACGTTGGAATTAATTCACACTTACAGTGCGAAGATTTTGCCCTTTAGAACCTTAAAGAAAAAAATTTTGAAACCCCCAAACAATCACCTGAACATCAGAATTCTATTCCTAGTTTTTTTCACTGTAGTGGACGAGAAGGTATGCTTAATGTAAAAGAGTGGCTTTGGGAACAATCAGTTACCTACTTAATTGAAATATTGGGGCTGATTTTTAAAATGAGATAAGGTTTCCATTTCTGTTTTGTTGCTTTTGTTAACTGAGATACATTTTTTTTTTTTTAGGTCCTAACTGTGTTCCTCCCCCAAATAGCTTAATCAAAACAAACAGAGATTAATTAGGCTGAATGTAATACAAGGTGACCACTGGTGTGGAAATGTTTGAGGAGAATAATTAGTTTGCAGCTTTGAGAGTACACATTATACATGCAGATTTCCCATTTCAAAAGTGCCCTCCATTTTCCCTTCCTCTCTTCCTTTCTCTCTCTCTGTCTCTCTCTCTGAGGCTTCTTCACTCTGATTTGCTTGTCTGTTAGTTGATCATGCTCTGATAGAGTGCAAGGCATCCACCTAGTCTCCATAACGGGATGTGGGATTTGGGCTGGAGGGAACAAAAGAAAAGAAAATTATACTTGTTATGGACTAAAAGCCTATAATGTTTTTTTCTTTTTAAAGAAAACGTCTGCTTCTCTATGCATGCCTCTCTCTCTCTCTCCACTCCTTTCCGTGTACAGAACTGAAGGAGGGAGAAAAGCTGTTAAGAAAACATCTTTTTGGCTCAGATGGGTGATGAAATAGATGAAGCTATTGTTACGCTTTCACAGCTATTTATACACTGCAATATTATGCACACTCTATTGGTGTTTTTCCATCAAAGTCAAAATAGAATTAGATGAAAATGCTTTCTCAATTTGTTTCTTATCTCTTCATTGTTTGCAATAACTTTTCTTTCTTCAGGTGATTGGGGCTCAATTCCTGAGAAGGCTGGTTGGGCCTTAAGGCAATGGGGGAAGCCAACCCATCTCTCTCAGGAGCCAAGGGAGGAAATGCCCAATCTTTTCATGTCAGCCTCTGCTGGGGTCCACAGGGAAAATTGTTAGAAAAAGCCCATTTTCTCAATTTCACTCAAGCCCATAATCAAAGAAAAAGTCAAGTATGCTTTCTTCTCACTTAGGAATAGTGTGTGTATGTGTGTGTGTATGTGTGTGTATGTTGTGTATGCATGTGTGTATTGATTGATTGATTGATTTTGGTTGTGAATGCCTTGAACAGGTCTTCGTAAGGAATGATAAAGACTCTTTATCTGCAGCATAGCTATGCATATTCAAAAGAACTTTAAGTCAAGTCATACCAACAAGTTGAAGTAACTTCTGTGGCACCCAAATACTTGGCTCATCTCTTTACTGTACCTATTCTCAGCCTTTATGTTGAATTAAGATGCAAGATGCCAAACAATGGGTGGGGAATGTAACACTCTGAGCATTCACACACCATGATACCTTTTGGGTTCCATACTCCATTTTAATTAAGTGCTGTTTTTATTTTTCCCTCTGAAAACCAAGGCTGCTGGAGAGGTGTCTAAACACTTACACAAAGTGTGGAAGAAGGTTTGTACACAGACAAAAACTGCAGGAAATCTGGGGGCGGGGTGGGCAATGTCAAAGGAAAACCCTGCATCCTTCCAGTTTTGCAAGAGCGGTAGATCTCCAATTGCAGTTTAGAGGCGATATTCCATGTAAAGGGATAACGGGGGTTATTGAATACATTGTTTCTTAACATTACTCATGAATTGAAAACAGGCTTAAAATGGATTAAATAATGATGGATTAAATATTTCTCTCCAGATTATTTTTGTTTCTCCCGGGCAGAATTAGTCCCTGTTAGATCTGAAAGCAGTTAACTGCAACAGAAACAGACACTGGTCCATTTATATTCTTTCTCAAATCACTAAGTATTTTTGGCTAAGGGGCATGAAAACAACAATAGATTTGATCCATCAGTCTAATCAGATAGGCTAAGGCTCAGAGGCCTAGGACGTCTCCTTCAGTGTCACCACTACAAAATATGAGCCATTTTCCGAAATTCCCTTTTCGTATGAGCTATCTTTGTTTTGCCTTGTATCTTTGTCAGTGCACATCGTCTTGCAGTTTGTTTTAGAACCACAGTCTCCAAAGGACAAAGACATTAGAGACTTTGGAAGGGAAATGAGATTATCTTGTAAATTATAACACCCACTATTTCATAGTTTATTGTACAGTATCATGTTGTCAATGAATGTGCACAGATTTATTATATAAGCAAATGTTAGACATGAAAAACATTTGGATCAGGGAAATATGTTCCAGTGATATGCAAACATTATCAGTCATTCTTTCTCTCTCTAAGACTACTTGCTAAAATATCTATTGATTGACGATTGGACCTTGACTTACTTCAGATTGTTCAGCTTGAACAGATTTGTCAGGTTCACTTTCATCTTTTGAATTATCAGTTAAGTCACAGAAAGTGTAAACAGTTTCTCAAAAGCTTGTCTCCTCTCTTGGTAGTTCTCAGTAGATGAACTCAAAAATGTCCTCCTTTTAAGTTAAAAAAAATGCAGGTTTAATAACCTTCCTTTAATTTTCAGTGATTCAGGTTATCAAAGGCACATAGAAGGCAATCCCCTTTCCTCACTGCTAATAAATAGATGAACCTAACTGTTATCCAGAAAGAAGTTTATTATACTAATCCAGCTTGAGACTCCAGGCACTTTATGCAATGTTGAATTAATTCAAACCAAATATCCTAGGGAATGGAATCCAAGCTCTGAAATCATACACAAGGGAGGGGAATGTCCTTTGTCACTAAACTGCAATAATCACTCCTACTTCCAAAGGATGCACTTCTTGGCTTTCCTCCTTCCTCCATGCCTTTGTGCCTCTTCCCTCCTGCTGACCCACCATTGCCCACGCTGTCAGTCGTATATACCGTGGTGTGCTGTTTTGTGTTCTGACTGCTCATCAACAATTTACAGTAACCTGAGTGCTAGCCCATGAGACATATTCAGACCCAACAAACACATTGTCTTTTCCCAACAAGACTCCATCTTAAAAGAGAAGGATTCACTCTCATTGCATTCAAATTCCAAAAGCTCTCCTCTCTCTGACCTTTTTTACTGTAGAACAATGCACCTGAAATTCTTTCCAAGAGAAGGATATAGCAATCTTTACAAAGCCCATCACTAAAATCCGGGTTCATAAGGTTTATAAACAAGAAACAGTTACGCCTTTTATTCTATTTCCTAAATAGTTCATATTTCACTCAGCAATTTTGGATTTTGTCTTACGAGAATTACTCTCTAGATTTAGAAGATAGATACTAGTCATTCTCTGAACTCTCTTTCGTTGCATCACTTTTTTTAAAAAGTTCACTTAACGTCTTTTGGCCACTCATTTTCAAATGCTTCCCTCAGTTGTCCTAGATAATAAATGGCTGCTCCCACATGCTCGTTTACGAAGTGAAAGAAGGCAGGACCAGACAATTCAGCTTTTGAGTGTTCCTCCCCACAAATACTTGATCCACCGTCCGCTATTTCTCACTGGTAAATTACTGCTGTCTGCTTTTGCTATACAGTTTGAAAATTGAGATTCTGCTTCCTGGAGGTACTCCTGCAAGGTCAGAGAACAGGACTGAAATGCTAAATATCTAGGCATCTGGTTAACTATATCCCTCTCTCCGACACACATGACTCATGAGATCTTGCTTCTTCAGAAAGAGACATGCATTTGCTGATGTGTTCATTTACTTCAATGAACAGGTAAAGCCAGTTGACTAGTTAGGTCTAAAACATGCACACACACACACACACACACATTCTTCTGTTTTGCTTATAAAAAGATTTGAAAATGGGCTGGCCAGCTGGCATAGTTCTTAAATTCGCGGGTTCCCATCCCGGGTGCGGACCGACACACCGCTTATCAAGCCATGCTGTGGTGGTGTCCCATATAAAGTAGAGGAAGATGGGCATGGATGTTAGCCCAGGGCCAATCTTCCTCAGCAAAAAGAGGAGGATTGGCAACAGATGTTAGCTCAGGGCTGATCTTCCTCATAAAAAAGAAAAGATGTGAAAACAGAAAGCTGAGGTCATTCAAACTGCCTACTTTCCAGGAATAGCCTGACCTGGACTCTTTTCATACACTTTTAGCCTAGATTTGAAGAAATTTCTGTTATACAGATAGTAGGAAAAAAATATCTCCCTGTTCTCATTCTATGGAGGAAAGTTTGCACCGAATGGGACTCTGGGACTCAGTTGATTAGAAATGGAGCAGCAATGATATCTGACCTTCTGCACTTTTAGTGGGGCCAGGAAAAGAAATAAAAAGCCAGACATTAAGCTATGGGACGTATTTGTCTAAAATTTCAAGTTTGTTTTTTAAAAGAGAATGATATTGTGTGGCCATTCAAGGCTGCCATTTTCAAATATTAGTATAGTTCCTTTAAACATACACTTGACATTAATAGAAATAAGAGTTAAAGAGGACACATTTCATTACTTAACAAATTGGCTACAAACACAGTTATTTTCTCCATCTTTCAATACTTAATTAAAAATTAGGTTCCATTGTCCCCAGTGCCTAAGTCAAGGTTTAATTAGAAGTACAGCAAGGGACCAATTTATACACGGTCTTCATCAAGTTAGAAGTCAATTATTACCAACCTAAAACATAGCTTTGAACGAAAACCAATAGATTTCAGGTGTGTTTAGCCTGAATTATGTTTCCTAGAAGCAGGAGTCTCTGCCTCAAAAAAGTGGATGAAAGGGGCCGGCCTGTGGCTTAGCAGTTAAGTGCACGCACTCGGCTGCTGGCGGCCCAGGTTCAGGTCCGGGCGCGCACCGACGCACTGCTTCTCCGGCCATGCTGAGGCCGCGTCCCACATACAGCAACTAGAAGGATGTGCAGCTATGACATACAACTATCTACTGGGGCTTTGGGGGAAAAAATAAATAAATAAAATTATTAAAAAAAAGGGGGATGAAGGGATGGAGGTTGAGAAGAGAGAAAAGAAAAAGCTGTCCCCCTTTTCTGGGTTTAAAGCCAGCCAAAGAAAACGGAAGATTCTTAACTATCAGACACTGTGTGCACTCTGTGTGATAGGCATCACTTTTGATCCTGAAAAGACTGAATGGTTATTACAGGTGCTCTCCTACATCATAATCCTACTTCTGGTAACCTCTTTACAGACATGATCAAAATACTTTCAAATGCAAAAACTACCCCCAAACCCCCATTTACCTAGATCTGTCTCCTTATTTTGCCAATCAACTAACCCTAATTAAGTATAGAAAGAAAACAGTGAAATTGAAACAGTCCACATTGATGTGTAAATGTGTGATAGTCCTTGAAACTTCAAAGAATTTACGTTTCTAAAAAGGATATTTGCAAAGCTAAATGAATTTTCAGCTGCAGTATTTAGAGGTAAATCAAAGTAAAGAATTAGAAAAGGAAAGAAGAGGCCTGACATTCCCACAGGTAATATTTTATTTAATCATCAGAAAAGCCCTGTTATCTCCCCTTTGCTAGTGAGGAAATTGAGGCACAGCAGGGTTAATTAACTTGCCCAAGCTCACACTCCTGGTAAATTGCAAAGCTGGGATCTGGACAAAAGTCTTGTCTGTAAAGCTCATACTCTGTCCAGCTAGTCAAATGTCCTTCCACTGGGGGAATGTATTTAGGGATCAAGCATAGGTCCACGCTGTCCTTCTAAAGTCTGTCCAAGTGTTAGTGTTCCTAAACTGCCCCTGTTTTTCATAGCTCTTTTACTTTATCTGCTTCTAAATCAAAAAAAAAATTTTCACTAATGATTCCAAGTTCTTTCACAACAGTGCAAGCTTGAAGACACTACTGGGGCAGTCATTTGGATGTCCTTTATTATTGACATTTGTGTAGCTCTTAATATATACCAACACTTTCACATGCATCTTCTCATTTGATCTTCTCAACATCCCTTCAGATAAATAGCTAAATTCCGTGAGGCTGTTCTCCTGGGTTCCTCTAGAGACTAAACAAATCAATATACTTCTATAGGACCTAATAACCAGAAGTGACTTGGCCACTGGAGAAGATTGTGGGTCATAATTTTTTAGAAGAGCAATGGGTTTCACTGACTGCCAATCACCATAGGTGTTCTGTGATATAAAGATCAATAAGCAATAAAAGTGAATACCCTCACTCACGGAAGGAGTTCACAGTCAAGTGGACAGACAAGACAGATAAACAGATGAATAACAGAAGAGAAGACCAGAATAGAGGTATAAACAGATTCCAACCAGAATTCACAAGAGGCATCCCCATCCAGCATTGGATCCTCAATGAAGACAGGCTCAGAACTTATCTACTGCTCATCCACACCTTTTCATCAGTTTACCTTTTTTCTTTTACATGCCCAGTCTCTCTATCATCCACCCTGCTCCTTTTATCCCTTTCCTTATAAATTTAAAGGCACTGATGGTACCTCTTTGGCAACATAAAGTTTGTATCAATAGAATGCAGGCTCAACAAGAGCAGAAATTTTTGTCTGTTTGTTCGTTGTTATGTCCTCCAGTGCCTAGAACAGAGCCTGACATGTAAGTAGATGCTCAACAAATACATATTGAAAGAAAAATCATAAAGAAAAAGATCTCCCCCCACGCCACCCCAAATAGCACAAGTTTTCCCTGTTCCATTTACACACTCATTCGTGCATTGTTTCATTTTCCCACAGTTAGTAGCTTCTACTGTGATGTCCTGGTGTCCTCTTCCCAGACGATGAGCTTTTGTGTCCATTCCTGGTGCAAAAGGGGCCTCTCTGTAGTGTAAATGCCGAAAATGACAGCCAGCAGCCTCTGATGTACTGTGTTCTATGTAGATTGGGATTTGGAACTCCAATAGTGGACTTAACATGACGGATGGCAACAAAGACAGGTCCAACAACATCACCGATTCACTGGCCAACCGAACGCTCATCGTCACCACCATTCTGGTAAGTTGATTGTGTGGAATTCAGAGTGTCTTGTCCAGACTCTACACTAGACCTTGAAGGATTCCTCATCTAGTTTTAATTGGGACACTGAAAGCATATATTTGTATATACCTGTCATTGGATTGAATTATAAGCTTCCAACATTGTTCTGAAGATCTCCTACCACCAATCCCTTCTCAGTTCTCTCCTCCTTGCTCTCCAGCCTCACCCAGTTGATCTCTCTTGCTCTCTGGCTGCTGGTTGGTTTCAACGAAGGGGAGACTCTGGCAAGATAACAGGGAAGTGGGGGAAGAGAAGTGAGAAAATTTTTTCCTCTGCCTCCGTGGTTTTGTCAGAACTTTCATCCTTCACAACCACAGCTCCTATCCTGTCAATGACCCTGCTTCAGGACTCCAGGTGCACTAGATTCCGAAAGCACTCTCTCCTCCCTCCCTGCCTCAGCCCTGGTGGTACCACCTTCCTGATTATGTTGGTCCCTGGGTGTCTACATGCCTCTCCCACTCTCACCTTCATCCGTGTTGACTCCCTTTGGCCTGCTCATTCCTCTGTATAAGTAGCCTCTTTATTAACTGGTTTTCAAAAACCCAGGTAAGGGAACCTCCTACTTCCTGTGGAAACCTGATCATACACCCATCCAGACACTGTACACCCACAGGTTGTTCATTCTCCCTTTCCCCACCTTGACCCAAGGGATAAAGGGCAAGAGTGGCCACCTCTAGCATCTTCACTTCCAGACATTCATTCTTTCTTTATTTCGTTCATTCCATAATGTCAGACCAATTTATTTCTGCAACTATTAACTTCTGAGAATTGTTCATCCAAAATAAAAACTGTTTTGTGTTTCTGGTGACTACTTTCTCTGCAACTATCTCATGGAGATATAGAGTTTTCTATTTCTATCAGTTTGAGGATAAGCCTAAACAAAAAAGACATCAGTAATATAGTAACTGCTATAATTTTATAAAATAAATTTTTATTTAGTCAAATGAGAATTAATAGCATTATAGATACATGGTAGTAGGGAAATTATTCATAGGATAGGGGACTTATCATGTAAGCATATAAGCAAAGAATTACCAGATGTGAGATTTGAGTTGCAGTCAAACAAGAAAATGGAATTTATGATAAAGAAGACATAGAAATGGTCTTTGAATAAGATACCCTAAAGGAAACCTACCAAAATAGGTAGATAATAAGTGAAGAGTGAAATTGAGGTGGCATTTAGCTGAGAGATGAGGAAATGAGAATACTCAGTAGCTAGGAAGTTTGAAGAATAAGAGAATATATTTGCTGACTTAGATTTCCGATTTGTGAGTAGATGAGGTTCTTAGAAAAAAGCCAGAGGGGAGGACGGGTCGTGCAAAGGAAGGTTGGGTATAGGCACAGCCGGAGACCGGGCATCCAGACATCTGGTCCCCCATTGCCTTTTCTGCCAGACTTAAAGTTTAAACATGACTGTGTCTCTATCACACCATTCATTCCCAGCCCTGCCTCAGCAGTGGAGGAAAAAACTCTCATTCAAAGTGAGAAGAGGGACAGAAAGTAATACATGAAGTACTCTGTATTTGCAGAGGGCATAGAGAGGATGAGTTTAGCAAAGGCAGGAGGGTGAGTGACTGACTTTGGTACACTCAAATCTTAAAAATCATTTTCAAATATTTTATATCTTTGGCTGTTGATGGAGCTTGTGTAAGTAGATTCTGCCTTCCATTATAACAGGGTTTTCATATTTGGTTTGTTTCATATAGGAGGAACCCTATGTGATGTACAGGAAATCTGATAAGCCCCTCTACGGAAATGACAGATTTGAAGGATATTGCCTGGATCTGTTGAAGGAATTGTCAAATATCCTGGGTTTCATTTATGATGTTAAACTTGTCCCCGATGGCAAATATGGAGCCCAGAATGACAAAGGAGAGTGGAATGGAATGGTCAAAGAACTTATAGATCATGTAAGCAAAAATACATCTAAATATGGGTCTTAAATGTCTGAAAAAATGCATAATAAGAAGAAGTAAAAGAGGAAAGAATAGTTGAGTCAGAGTCAGAAGAAATGTTTCACTCTTTGAATCACGAAAATTGTTTAAAAAGTAGGCGAAAACAACCTAGAAATGGAGTTTGCTTACTTGGAAGGGCAAGTAAGGATAAAAATTGAGGATAAAAATTTATAGGTCGATTCTTCATACTGAAGAATAGACCTGAGTGATTCTTAAATTAGATAAAGAATTCTCAAGTTCACAGCTCAGAGGAAAATTTCATCTTGTCAACTAATTTTATGATCAAGTTGCTCATTCCTTGCTTTTCTCATATGCTCTTTTAAAAGACATCCTTCTTCAGTTTTTTTCTCCATTTAGTTCCAGAATGTATATGTCTGTTTGTCTGTGCGTATTTCATACTTTCTGGTTTCTCTTTGTTAATAAATACTATTTTATAAACATAACTGTGTAAAGCAACTGTTTTTATATTAGAGCCAATCATCACAGAAGCTTCTTGGGTGAGAAACATTTGGAGTTGAGAATAAGGATCAGGAGTACCCAGGAAAAGTCCAGACATTTGCCAAGGAGCTAGACAAATAAGACAAAGATTTCAAACTTGCTTTTGCAGAGGGCTGACCTGGCAGTGGCTCCTCTTACCATCACCTACGTGCGAGAGAAAGTCATCGACTTCTCCAAGCCCTTCATGACCCTGGGGATCAGCATTCTTTACCGGAAGCCCAATGGTACCAATCCGGGAGTCTTCTCCTTCCTCAACCCCCTGTCTCCCGACATTTGGATGTATGTGCTCTTAGCCTGCTTGGGAGTCAGTTGTGTACTCTTTGTGATTGCAAGGTAAGTTCAAGAACTATTGACCTTACAACAGCAGCTCTAGGTCAGTCTCAGGTTGACCTGTGTGCTCTAGAGGTAGACACAGATTAAGTACTTTAAAGTGTTTTTTTACTTTTGCCTGCTGTTCTGTCCGTCAATTTCTCCCTCATAGAAGCCACTCTGTAAAAGAATATCTTCTAATTACTTATAAAGGTATTTTTAAAAGACAATAGGAAGATAATTTTTATGCTAATTTAATTTTATCAGTATTTCAAGCAGCATAAAATGGTTATTTACCCATTTTCCTTGAATTATATTACAGCAAAAACAATGGCTCAGCTAATAAATCTAAAACGGTTCAACAGGAAGAGTATGTGGTGTCCAGATGTTTGACCCCCGGAATATTTGGTTAAGCCAAACAGAAGTAAGTTAGCTAGCAATTATTGTAGCAGATAAGAAACACTGGAATAAAACAACATTGTGAAATCCTCAGAAATAAAGAAAATTTTACAAAAGTTATTTTTAAAAACACTAGACAGTTAAGAGAATTCTAGAAATAACTATGAAAGGAAAGATTACTTACATATAGAGTCCGAAGGCATGAAATCTTGGTGCTGTCACTGATGATTCAGTCTAGGTTTTATTTTCTGAGATAACTCTATATTTAACCATTCTGCTCTACACAATTCTTGAAAGGATTTTTATTCCTTTCAGTAGATCATATTTTCTAAATACCTTTGATGCTGAATTTGAAACACAGCTATTTTATCTTTCTGTTGGCTTAAACGTTTGATATCCCTAGATAAACGATGTAACAAAATAATTGCTTTTGTATGTCCCCTACTCATTTTCAGTCTTTTTCACTTTCCAACAAAACTTAGTGAACTTTTTCCCTAATCAACTTTTGTTTTCCCTCCAGGAATTTCTAAGAGAAATATTTCTTCATGCTAGCTCTTTGTCGTTGTCCACTGTCTGGTTTTGATTAATGCCAGGTAACTCTTTCCCTGGCATAATTATAAAGAAAGTTGGGGAAAATTACCCAGGCTGGAAAAGTCTTAAAGATCCACAGGGCAGACTGAATAATCCACAGTCAGGATGAATAAATGCGTGCTTTCACACATGGGTCTTTATACATTCAATATGAAATGAATGTTTTCAAGTTTTCTATACCTTACAAAGTGTACCGTTACTTAAATCCCAGACTGTTTTCCAAATTTTGACCAGCTGTTAAACTACTTGTATATGATGACCAAAGCTCTCTCTCCATTTGTCTTACCTCAGAAAATAATACATTGACAGTATGTACAGTGATATTATCCTTTGATACTTTAATACTCTAAATCAGTGGTTCTCAACTAGGAGAGATTTTGTCCCCCAGGGAACATTTGGCGTTGTTCTGGAAACATTTTTTGGTCATCACAACTGAGGGTGGACAATGCTACCGATATCTAGTGGGTAGAGTCTAGGGATGCCACTAAAAGCATCCTCCAGTGTGTAGGACAGCCCCCCACAACAAAGAGTGACTCCAAAATGTTGATAGTGCCAAGGCTGAGAAATCATGCTCTAAATAATTAAAGAAGATACTGCTTTGGATATCAAATTTTAAAAGATAAGTCTCTTACTTTTGGAGGTACCTTTCTCATTACTGGCTCCACAGTGAAATTAATACTGCTTTAGAGTGGCCATTTAATAAATGACTACCCTAAGGTGATGTGCGCTATAACCATGAATAAGAAATTTTGTGTTGGCTCACTGTTCCATTCCTCTGCTCTGGGCCCCACACCTGTGGGGTGATTAAGGGCCAGTGGAGCAATCCAAGCAGCAGAGGGCAACAGAGAAGTGAGTTTCCATATCCCCCAGTCCCCTGCTCTGTCTAGGCAGTGATGCTAATGAGTAGAATAGGCAAAACAACATTGATGAGCAAGTACATTATTTATCACAATGACTTAACCAAAACCAATGGGAGAAAAAACATGTCAGAAGCATCCAGATGTTCTCACAGGCACACATGTTAAAAGTACCCTTTTACACTTGACCCGACTGTGCCTTTAAATCACCTTACTTTCGTCATCAAACTATGTCGGAATAGTGTAACATTTCATAGTTTTCCCCTCCTTAGTTTGTCTGTTCCTATAGAAATTCTTGCTGACCCAGAACCCTGCACTTTCTGACTTTATTCTGTTTCTATTAAGAAAGCAGCCTCTTCCACCCAATCAATGTTATCCACTCAATATTCCTACTCATCTGCAGCACCATTTATAAACCAGCTCTTCTTTATTTAGCTTATTCTCCATGTTGTCCCCTTCTCATTGTCTTTCCTCTTGCTCTGGATCTTGGGGAAGCAGAGGTGTTGTGCATCAAATGCAAGTTTACAACCAGCGTGGTGGTGAAACAGAAGATAACTCCCTGCCGTGCACAGGTGCCTCGTCATGGAGATCATACTCTCAACTACATTCATCTAATCTACACCTTTGAATCCATTCCTGCTTCTACTTTATAAAGCCACTAAATATGTTTTGGAGGTGATTCCCAAAGACAAAATCCTGGCTGAATAGGTGTGCCAGTCCACTTTTATTTCCCATAGCTTGAGGCCATGAACTTGGTCACTGCACCAATAAGCTAAGATGTAAAATGGCTTTCTGCTACCACTCAGTGGTTTGCGTTCAAAGTTGGTGAAGTAGAAATGAAAAACAGTTAACCTCATAATCATCTTTCACTCTAGAGAGGCTTTTGAATTTGTGTTTTGAAGTATATCCTTTTATGTTTTTTTGAAAAAGAAAAATAAAGCCCATCACTGCATTTAGGCGAATGCACTCACTATATAGATGCTTAAAAATCATTGGCTAAACTGAATTGAATTTGTAAAGTTAAATATCAATGGGACAAACTAAGGAAAACTATATGAACATTTCAATTACTATGACTCGTTATAAATGTGCATGTCAGTGTTTTTGTTTTGTAGTCGACATTTTTTGAATTATTTTTTGAAAAATATTTAACCCCAAGGAATTATGTCCATCATGAACACACAATTTAAATAGACCAAATATCCAGATATAATATCTGCTTACATTTTATGATTTATGTTTATCTTCTTAAAAATGAATCTTTTTTAAGTTGGCATTTGGCAAAAAAAATAAAAATCAAGAAAATATTTGACTGTAACTTAAAGGTTACAATAAAAAACCAACAGTTACATTACGAGTTCAAATAGAGCTTTCTCGTTGGAAAGATGAACGGATCTCCCTCTCCTCGATGCAGCCCAATATCCATTCTCAGCCATGAAGAGTCCCTTAGAGATCTTTAGTATGAGGACCATTTTCTGTCTTCCATTCAAGTAAAAGCCTAGTATATATAAATATAAGCCTCAAATGAACCTTTGTATTTCAACATAGTGCTACTCTTTCATACGCAAGTTTTGATACCAATTCTAAGCACATTTTTCCCTTTTTCTGTCATTTTACTAAGATCAGTATCAACTGGGGATAGCCACTTCAGAATAGCATTGGTACAGGTCGTATATTAATCTTTCCTCCAGACTTCCTGATGCTGACTCTATCACACTGGCTGTCTTTAAGCAGGCGTTAGGAATTTCAAGCTGAAATATCTACATTCAGGCAACAGGTAGGTCTACTGCATTATGAAAAGCCAGTGTCTTACCACACAGCATCCTATCACCATTCAATATTCCTCTGTTCACATGCTCCCCAAGTCACTCAGAATCCTGGAAAGAAAGAGCCTAGACTACCTCTGCAGAGCAGGCAGAATCACATTGCTGTTTAGTCAGTTTTTCTTTTTGCTATAGAAAATTAGATTAATTGTTCACTTAAAACTGCAAAGTATGAAATACTAAAACAAGACCGAGTTAAAAACATCATTCCAACAAACAGCATTCAGTGATGAACTCATTGATCAGAGTGTATATGGGGGAGAATTGCCAGAATATCAGGAGGCTAGTGATTGCCAGGTTTTATGATCTGTTTAGAAAAACTCACTCTTTTGGATGCATAAGCCTCCTACTTTATTGCAATTAATATTTTTAAATTATTGTACAAGTGGCAATGATATTGTTTAAGTAATGGCATCTTTATTCTGCATACTGCTTCAATTACTAGGTTCATTAATATTGGTAATCATTTCTTCAGCTCAGCAAACTACTATGGTTATAAGAGTGTATAAATTCAAAACTTAATTACATTGTTGAAACAGTAATTAAAATGTATTGGCATGGCATTGTCAATGAAAGCTTTATTCATAAGCTTTACAGGAACCTGTGCTGTGTGCCCTGCAGCTGTGGAGAAGGTGCAGTAATGAGTCAGGTACCATTATTGTGGGATAAACTACAAGGCTGTTATCCCAATCCCCCTAAGACTTGATGAGGAGACACTGTACCCTACTAGAATGTGTCCAGGGGTTTAGAGAATGGTTTTTCATTAAGAGGAACTGTCTGCCCATTTCCTTGTGCATGATTCACAGTGTGCCCTGCTTTTGCTATAGATAATGTATTCACCTTAATCCCAGTTCTCCCCAATGTGTCAGCAAGCTGCTATTGTTTACTGCTGCAACCTTATGGCTGGAGAACCTTCCATATGTTCTCATTGGCTTTCTGGTGTTTTAACATTACTCTAACACTACTACTTGCATTAAAAGGACCTAATGGCAAATGGCAAAGCTTCCAGTGCTAAGAACTACTGCATTTTAAATCATTTCTGGAACACTTTGAAGAGCATCTGCTAATGTCTCTTTGGAAAAATAGGTGCCCCCTGGCAGGATAGCCCAAAAAATAACCACAGAGCAGGGACCTCCTTGGGCTATAGAAGTCAGACATATGTTTAGAAAATAAAGAGCCAAAAATCTATTCATTTCCCAGATTTTTATTCTAACACATCCCAGAGATATCTGGATTCCCTCTTCTTTACAAATAAGAAAACTTACGCCAGGTAGGTTGAGTGACTCATTCAAGGTCGACTTCCTAACTAACTAAGATTGGCGATCAAGTGACTACAGTCTATCATTCTGGGAAGAATCAAATTAAAAACAATGAAGAGGGAATTATGAACCTAAATCTCTCCGGTGAGACATGCAATGGAGTTACCACTAATGGACCCCTATGCCTGGGCCAGGATACTTCTAAGTTTAAACTTTGTCTCTTCATATAAGAATTGTGATTTTTTTGTTTCCATATACTATCCTAAAAAAAATTGAATATATCCCAAATCCAGACTTTCTTTAGGTTCACTAATTTTTTCAGCCTTGGAGCTCCTTTGATGCATTATGAAATCGCTAAACCACATACTTTTTTTAATTGTCTATCCATAGATGCCCCTTGAAGGCAAGTCACCCCTCTTTGTTTCTCCCACAGCATCTAGCAACACAGTATCTTGACACTGTAGTTGTTATATAGCAAGCTTGTGTAGCAGTCATGGCTAGTTTGTGGGGTAAATACTTGGGACGAGCGAGTGAACCTTTCTTTACAGTCCATCTAGTTGTTCAGTAAAATGGAAATAGATGAAAACTCAGAAGAATTCAGTAGACATAGATGGGAGGAGTACAATTCCAGCCCCAACCAATGCACTTTGTCTAGAAATAAGAAGTCTGGTAAAAGTAATATCTCAACGCTCCTTTGCACTTTGCCAACCAAAGCTCTCAGTTTATGAACGTGGCCTCTGCTGTTTGGGTTTGATGCTTTCACCATTAATTGTTGGGTTGTCTGCATTATTCAGCAGGTTTTGCTGGTGCCATGTGTATTTATCTGATGTTTACAAACTGTTTCTGTTAACTACCACAGGTTTACACCCTACGAGTGGTATAACCCCCACCCATGCAACCCTGACTCAGACGTGGTGGAAAACAATTTTACTTTACTAAATAGTTTCTGGTTTGGAGTTGGAGCTCTCATGCAGCAAGGTACCTCGGTTGCCCATCTTTGTCGCACGCATCCCACAGTCTGCTGACAGCCTTTCATGCTGGTAAACTCCACCGTGAAACTAGAGGGTAGCCTGAAAAACCATCTTAGGGATTAAAAAAACCTGACTTCCTAGACAGTTCTAAAAATAACAAAGATAAAAATATGGTCTAAATGGAACTCTTTTGTTAAGTATCTAAAATAAGACTTCTATCAAGCAATGAATACAAATTTTCCTAGAGGGAAGTAAAGGATAAAGTACCTTAGAAATTGTTTACAAATTTGCATAGATGGCGGTATCAATCTTTTCCTTTTCAGCCCTAACTCAGCAAGTCAGAGGTGTGAAAGGAGGGCAATTTGAATCCTTGCAAAATTAAGTTGACTTACATTCTTTCAATAGCTGACAGTGTCTAAAACTGTCAGGTGATTACCACTCTGACAAGCCCTACTGGGATTCATCTTAGCTTCCCAGTAACTTTTTACAATCACCCTCAATTGATAACCATAGCAACAGTAAACTGTAGAGGTTGGGGAAATAAAATTCAAACCATAGAAATGTAGTGTATTTTATACAATGTCTATGATTTGGGGGATTTTGATTTTGTTGTGGAGGCAGAAGTGAGTTGTTTTAACCTTTGGAAGAAATCCAGGTCTTTTGTGGATTTTCCTCAGCTTTGACCTCAGGGGTATGGTCTATAAAATACTTCTCAAGATTAAATGCATTAATTTAAGGAAATCATAAGTCACAGATGTTGTTGTGTTTGGAATATCTGCTCATTTCACAATAAGCTGCAAAATAAATTGGCAAAGGAAAATCTAACTGGGATATATGTTAAATGTATTTATTACTTGGGAGTGAACCCTAAGACTTCTCACGAGGGAGTTGTTATCATACTACTTGAAATGTTTATAGTCTGAGTCTACAAATTAAAGGGAGAGAGAGCAAAGGTCTCTAGTGTGGAAATACCAAATAATTGAGGGAAGTAGGTAAATCCTTTCATCATGCAATTAAGCATAGTTTATGCGGGCCCTGCTAAATAGGTGTAGACCCAGCACCTGATTTGCTAGAAATCACATGCATGAGTTTAGAGCACAGCATAGAACTATAAACCCTGCAGGAAAATCCATTAGAAGCCATATACATTTTTACCAGTGCGTTTCATTTTTAGGGCATTTATCTTATAAGCAATTACTTTCAAAGAGCAAAGGAGACCCTTACTCCTTCCCTATAGCTTGCCTTCCCTTACCATTAGAATAGAAAAATATAGACTTGTGTCTCACAGAGCATGCAGCAGGTCTGTGCAGGTACCTAGGGCCTTGACTGCCTTCTGCCATATGAATGCACTCACCCCCAAAACTTCTCTTTCATATTCTACCTGTTTGGAGTTTACCATCATGCACAGCAAACCGTGGGATGCAGTGTCTGCTAGTTACCACTACCTTGGGTACATGACAGTCAGCCCCAACCAGACTCTGCTGGTTTTTCAAGAAGTTTAAATATATTTGTCAGCTGAAACAAATATTGCCATTACAAATTTGTGATACTGGTGACCATTAGTGCATCTGTCCTCAGCATGTGGCATTGGACCAGGTAGCTAACCCTCTGTATCGACTGTTGCGCTCTCTCTTGTTAGCAGAAACTTATCACTGTACTCAATTGGAAACCATTTTGTTTAATTTCTTTTTTAATGTGATGATCAGACTTTCTCTTTTCTACAGAGCGTGAGCAAAGTCTGGATCAGGATTGGCTGTCATGTCTGCCATAAAAGGCACTAAAGAGACTTCAGCAAGTATTGTCTCTCATCCCCAATATATTTTAACGATGTTTTACTCTACTTTTATTGCTTTCATAACTTCATCCTCTAGAGTTCTGAACTTAGACAAATCATCTCTACTTGAAGGAAGCCTTTTCTAAGTATATCAATTAACATTGAGAGTCATGAAGGTCCCAAAATTGTGTGAAAATAAAAGCATGATGAAATGTTGAGAAATCTAATTCGTACCATCTATCAAGGGTTTAAAATGTAATCTGAGTAGGTTTATACTATTTTTTGTTTAATTTCCAAGACAATCTCATCCAAAAGTATAAATATGTATTTTAAAGTGCGACAGACATGAATTTATATTCTTTCTTATTACATATCAACAGTTGGTTATTCATCTGTCCAGTTTTACTGCGTATGATACATAATTATACAAATAATAAATTAAAACCTTATCTTTTCATAATGCAACCAAATAACATAAAGTTAAATTTACAACCAAAAATCTATACTTATAAGCTAAGAAAAACTGTATTACTTATTTCCCATGGCCATTTTATGAAATAAATGGTATTTTAATGATAACCAACTGAAGATCTAAAATAATATCACACTGCCACAAGGCTGCTAGATCAATTAAGTACAAAGATATGAAACAACCTTGGGCATTAAACACACACACACACACACAAACATATAAATCCTATTAAACCACAAGATTAAAACAACAGCAACAAACTGTTCCACTAAATCCTTGGAGGCAATTTAATGGAAACTATTATAAATCTGTGTAATATTACACACCCAAATTCAAACAAACAAAAGAAGGAAATTCAAATCACAGTGAAACCATTTACCTCATTAAAAGGGAATAAAGCACAAAGATGCTTAACAGCATTAGGAGGATAGATCTGTTAATTCAAAGCACAGAAACTGCCAACCTTGATCTGCTTATCACAAGCCTTGAGCTGGCTTTGATTCATGAGCAATATATGTGTCTGTTTATAGATTAAATTTGAGCATAAACTCATTTATTTGTAGATTGGTAAATTCCAATTTCCCTTTCCATTTTAAGCCGTTAATTTCAAAACACCCTGCAGAATACTGAAAGGATCTTTTAAACCAGGTATTTCACCTACTGTACTTCACCCTTTGAATTTTTAAATGTAGACTGTCTTTTTTCCACTTTTTAACTGGTCACATAAACTGTGTCATGCGTCCAAGTTCATGGAGGAAAAGCTAAGTCGAGAACCAATGGTGAATTTCAGGCAAGCATATTAACCAAAATCCTTCCATGAATCAGTACAGTTGGAGTGAGCTCTGCATATATCCTCTGGCCTTTTTTAATTCTATGGCTGGTTTTCTAGACTTCCATAGCTCAATTTGACCAAAAGTTTTGAGCTAGACAGTTTTCCTAGATGTTTGCCTTTCGTGTTAGTAAATTTAGCTGATATACCTTTTCTTGTAGAGAGAAAAGTTTTCTTGGTAAACACATTAAGTGCCTCAATGTCATCTTCTACAAATAATCATGAATCATCTGACAACATCTAGAATGTGTGTTTTTACCAGGAAAGATCACTTTTAACCTGAGAAACAGCCAGTCTTTGAATTATAATTAAGAAATAATACTTTAAGGACAAAACTATGCTCTTCAAGTGCATATATTCTTTTTAGTTAAATAAGAATCTAAATTAGAAAAAAATAATATTGACTTTAAAAGTAACACAAGATAATAAAAAATGGTTCATCTATTGCTGTCAAGTAGGGCTGCATCCCATTTTATTTGATTTGTAAAATCCCAATGTTTTATTAAAGTACATGTGATAAATGGCATGATATGTTAATCTTCTGCAAGTTTCTCACATTCTTTAACCTTAAATAAAAGCAAGTTAGCATTTCAAAGCTTTCCATATTTGTAAAAAGACATAGAACATTTTATTTCACAAGTAAGATGCATATTAGCTAGTAATAAAAGACCAGAAGTCTTAGGATTGACTTTTCAACAAAAACAAGGAAACTAACTCAAATCTAAGCAACTAAACTAACTCTATAAATTTTAGACATAGAATATTTCAGGGTTAAAATCATTTAATACCATCAAATGTCGAGAAATTACATTTTAAGCAATAGCAGTAATTAATGATAAAAGATCTTTAAGGGCCTAGGCTGGTGGTGTAGCGGTTAAGTTCACGTGCTCCACTTCAGCGGCCCCAGGTTCGTAGGCTTGGATTCCGGGTGCAGACCTACACACTGCTCATCAAGCCATGCTGTGGCAGTGTCCCACGTGCAAAACAGAGGAAGATTGGCATAGATGTTAGCTCAGTGACAATCTTCCTCAAGTAAAAAGAGGAAGACTGGCAACAGATGTTAGCTCAGGGATAATCTTCCTCACCAAAAAAAAAAAAAAAAGATCATTTAGATTTTGCTCCATTTTCTAAAAAATACATCCATTCCACCAACACCCAAGAGAGTAAGTTCTTGATAGATTTACAGTTTTTATGTCACAAAAATGCATTATCTCCCTAGACTAGTGTCAAATCAATCATAAGTCTTCCCTCTTCTCCTAACTCTGTTTAACACTCTTACTCTGATGATACTGTCACAGGATCAGAGCTGATGCCCAAAGCTCTATCGACCAGAATAGTTGGAGGGATATGGTGGTTTTTCACCCTAATCATCATTTCATCCTACACTGCCAATCTGGCTGCCTTCTTGACAGTAGAGAGAATGGAATCCCCCATAGATTCTGCAGATGATCTGGCAAAGCAAACCAAGATAGAATATGGGGCAGTCAGAGATGGATCAACAATGACCTTCTTCAAGGTAAGGAACTGACAATGTATTCTCAATGGTTAGCTCATGCTGAGAAGAGGGGAATGTGGAATCATTCCCTCTGTCCTCAATTTAGTATACTTAGATCCACAGATCAGTCTCTTCAATATCCTCCCTTGCCCTGGTACCAGAAAAAAAGGTGCTGTTTTCTGAATACAGTCTAACCACTCATTAATTAATCACTCATGTATGGAACCAACAAAAAAGTTCCTTAATCTGAAATTCTGACAATCAGAATACTTGAATATCGTTGTTCTGTTCTTTCTGTTCTGTACTTGATGAGATAGAAGCAGGTGACAAGCAAATGTGTTGATATTGGAATTTATTTGAAGGATTAAAACCAAAAATTCCCTGGTCTAATATTGCATCTGCACCAAGGACAATGTTCCCAGCATAGCCTGAAACTTTACAATAGCCTGGAGTGCCGTCTGAGGCACAAAGAGAGAATTCATTAGAATCAATATAGTTTTAGCATCAAGTGAGTTTCATTGTTCATCCTTTTAATTACTTACCCAGAGTAATGAAACTAATTTCTGCCTTGCTTATGGAATAAGCCTTAGTACTTTTATTATCAAATCTCGGATACTGTATCTCCCATAGGAAAAAAAAAAAGAAGGATTTTGGTAGATCCAGGGAGGTTTAGAGATGGCATAAATACCTTAGAGATATAAAGTTCACTTTACTTATGAAGAACACAAAACCTTCAGAAGCTAAATTATCTGCTCAAAGTCACGTACTTAGTCTGTGATAGAGATGGGCTAGAACCTTCTTTTAAGAGGTAATTGTGCATGTGAAAAAAAGGAAAACAGCAGTTGTAACCAAAATATACTTTAAAAACACCTTTGTCAAGGTTTCACACTGAGATTACAAAAAATGAAGTTGTCGCCCCAGGATTGAGTGGACTATTTTGACTTATGAAGAACGTTAATTTAGAAACAAAAAGTAAACACTTCTTTGTATAACAGTATTGGTTCACCAAAATTGATATTACCTATGCAGTAAATTTGGTTTAACCATTAACAATAATAATAATAATTAAAAATTTACTTTATTTTAAGAATAAACTATATCCAGAGGTTTATCAAAAAGCAGAGTGATATAAAAAGTTAGGATTTGCTTTTCCTCTATGTTAGAAAAGATAATTTTAAATATTCTATTTATTTCAAGAAATACGTCATTGGTTTAATGAATGTATAAAGTGTGGTGATTGTTTCTTCCCTGGCCAAGTGTTGTTTGAAGGACAAATGACATTAAATAGATGGCTTTCCAAGCTTCTGAAAGCTTGGATTTTCCTAAAATCGATAGTGTGAAGAGACACAAGTGACCCCAAGCTAGCGATTCATCACAATACTTGTCAGAAACCAGAAAAGTCACCTGCAAGGTGTATAGGACAGAGGGACACTGCCAAAGTAGATCTGGGTCTCTCTGAAAAACTATCTGAAATGACTGACCTCTTTCACCAATATCAAAAAGTTTTAAAGTATCAGGAAGTGGGCGAGTAGAGGCAGAGAAGATTTTACTACCTTCTAGAAGCACATTGCAAATACAGAAGAGGGAGAGGCTGCCCTTTGCAGAAGCAATGGACCTGACTGTGCCACTGTGCAAATGCTCCATGTATTCACAGATTATTCCTTACCCTCATTTTGACTTGTTTCTCTTCACACACCTCTTTGAATATAAAAGGTGCTGGTTCCCATTTTTCCTGGCGGGACCCTGGGGTGACCACATGGAGGTGCGCTCTGCATGGAGGTGCAACGACCATGTGAAACTCTCACAATGGCTGCTCCTGGGCATTTTCAGAGAGGGCTCCTGCCTACTCCCTGGTCCTGAAAATGAGGCACAAGTGAAAGTGTCTCTTAGGTCACTAGGCAAACGATGAGGCAATAAGCATCTCAGGAGAAAGAACGTGGTGGTAGTACCAACAACAACCGTGAGAATAGCAGCCTGTGCTGCACACTGACTCCTAGCCACACACTCTGTCTCTAAACGCTTTCCGTACATTATCTCGTTTTACCCTTATAAAAGCCAACTGAGAGAAGGACTAATATTGTCCCTGTTGTGTGATGGGGAAAATGAGGCACAGCTTGGGTAAAAAACTTGCCCCAAATTTACAAAGCTGGTGATGGAAGAGCCAGGATTCAGTCAGACTTCAGAGAGTTCTAAACCTAGAGTTCTAGGTTCCTGAGGGTGGAGAATGACCATTTTGTCTGCCATTATGTTCCCAGAACCTCAAACAGCACCTGGCACACAGTAGGTGCTCAGAAATATGTTTTCAATAAATGAAAAAATGCACTAATGAATCCTAGTAAAGATGGAATTTTATCAGAGGGAGGGAGGGAAGGAAGGAGCTGAGGAAGTGTCTGTGTTCAGGCTGCTTTAACAAAATAACCACAAACTGGGTGGCTTACAAACAACAGAAATTTATTTCTCACAGTCTGGAAGCTGGAAGTCCGAGATCAGGGCGCCAGCACAGTTGAGTGACAGCCCTCTTCCAGGTGACGGACTTCTTGTGTCCTCACATGGTAGAAGGGGCAAGAAATCTCTCTGGACCCTCTGTTGTAAGACACTAATACCGTTTATAAGGGCTCCACTCTGGTGACTTCTGCATCTCCCAAAGGCCCCGTCTCCTAATACCATCCTCTTTGAGGGTTAAGATTTCAACACATGAATTTTGGGGGGACACATTCAGACCACAGCGGGAGGGATACATTGAGATCCACACACGAAGAGACATTGTTGCCAAGTTCTTTGATTGACAAGTTAGCTTGCCAGCAACACTATTTATCAAGAAGGAATTTATTTGCAAAAAGAGAACAAGGACTAAATCCTTTTTGGTTTTCCCCTTGAGGGAGGCAAGCTGTCAGAAAGCTTGAGAGGGATACACACTCAAGGTTCTTAAGATGGATTATTCCACGAGAGAAAGAAACAGTCCAGCCTTTTAGCTCTCAGTGTAGTTCCACCTTAAGTCACTGAGTGACAGCAGTTATGGTCACAAGGACTCAGTCCTGATCTGCTTCTACATTAATGTGTCACCTCTGCTGTGCCAGTGGGGCCTCCCTCCCTCCCTTTCTCTCTTAATCAAAGACAATATCCTTTCTTAGGTTGTCAAATGAAATAAGGAAAGCTGTATTTGCCTAGTCTAACCTAGCAAAGGTTAGGTCTGATCTGTTGTTGGGTCATAAGCCATTTGCTCAGATGGGTCCCATTGCCACTCAATCACAAAGAAACTTCTAATAAGAAGCATTTTCTCATTATGCACTGTGTAACTTAAAATGCTTTGTTCCCAGAAAAAAAAAAAATATCCCTTTGGCAGCACCCAACTGGTAGAAACTTGTTTTATTCCTTTCAAGTTGATTCTAAACTGTTTTACAGCTAAAGAATAGGCCGTTGCAAGGAGGAAAGGACTATAGAAATTACCAAAATCCATGAACAGACAAAATATACTAATCCCTCACATTTGGTCCCTGGATCACAAGCAAGGGATGTTTTTAGTGAAGTTTCTCCTTGAAAAATGTGGCCGGAAGTTGCTCGCTAAAATTCAATCCAAGTCCATTGGTTTTTTTTCCCCTAGACTTTGTATTCTTGCAGACAGCATGACTTTAGATTTCAGATTTGGGATATTTGATTTTCAAAATGGAAAAAAATAAAATTTATTTTTCTTTTAGTAGCTCAGGTAAGGTTCCACTCTCCACCATCTGAATTCACGTAAGGGTGAGGGAATAAACGGATTTTCATTAGGCAAGTGCTAGGTCAAGTTAAGACCTGTCTGAGACAAGGGAGGCTGAAACAGTTTTCCTTTATGGAGTCATTTGTATGTGGAACAACCACACTGATCGTCAGAGACTGTATTTGCATGAGAGAACTAGGACTAAATCGTAAATTGAATCCCACATACGTTCACAAAGCTTTAGGTGGACACCCCGAGATTCTAGCTGATGTTGTCTGTAAAGAAAAGAATAACTCTAAGGTTTGTGGCCAAGATCACTCAGCTCCTGATGCTTACTAAACGTCACATTTCTCAAGGTCTTCAGCACTCTGAGTCTTAAAGTCTTAAGCACTGTGGATAATGTAATAGCTATTTGACCAAAGGGAGTAGTCACCACTAGGCCAATTAGCAGGACAGATTAAAGAGAAGTAGGCTATTTCATCAACTGTTCAGGGACAGTTGAAGATGTTTTAGGAAATTCTCCCAATATCAGGGGACCATTTCTTTCTCCTTACCAAGCTGTCAATTAACTAATGGACTCTTTATAAGTCATTGTGTTAATAATTCAGAATTTATTTTAAGAGCATTTTTCAATAGACTCCCTGTTATTTTCTACTTGAGATAGTACTAATTAATAATAGGATATTGACTATATTGCTTTCTCAGCTCTCTGCTGGTGAATCAGTCGGTATTTTCAATTGTTTCAAAAGCCTGAACAGTCAAGGTTTTTCCTGCCCTCTCAACTCCCTGAGACCACAACCAGCATCTTAGGAGGTAACAGAGCGCTCAGTTTATAGCCAAGCTCTGTGGACACAACTTGAGTACAGCTTCCCTAAGGCCTATGTGACCCATTTCCCTCTTCTGTATCCAAGAAAATTGACAGCAATGGCCTCCAACTGCTTTTCCTTTCATAATGGAGCGCTAAGATACTGATTTTCTCCATCTCTCAGAAAGTAGGGAACATGCAAAAATTCTATTCTTTCTCCATGTTGTAATTCTATTAATTACCTTTCCAGATAAATGGAATAGTCCAAACTTTGGTCTCTCAGTGACGGTTTAGTGAGTCACATTTTTTTCCCCAGATGAAGAAAGCATTGTCATGAAAAAATCTAATAGCCATTTGAAGCCTAAAAAAAAAGATTTCTCAATGTCCCTTGCAAACCATTATACAAGCAGAATAATGGTTTTAGTCCATTGTTCAGAGACTGGGGATACCAGCCAGTCTTCTCAGGAGACATGACTAACATCAGGTGCTGGGATATAAACTAAAACTTACAGTGAAGTGCTTCAGATCGCGGGTTCTGGAACCTGACGACCTGGGTTCTGATTCTGACTTTACTGCTTATTAACCAAGTAGACCTTGGCAGGTTATTCAAGCTCTCAGTGCCTCAATTTCCCCATCTGTAAGAATACCTAACTCATAAGATTATTGTAAGAATTAAATGACTTAAGAGAGGTGATGTGCTTACAATATTACTTGGCAAATTGTAAACAATAAAAAAGTGAGGTATTATTATCGCCAACAACATCATCACCATTAGCATTCGACACTTACCCCCAGCTATTAGTCTGACTTTTTGAATATCTCTGGATTTAAAAAACTCTAGTTTGCTCATTGATCAGCTTCCTTACCATCAATGACCTCTGGAAGGTATGCCTTCTGCTAATGGACATTAAAATCCAAAGGGAGTGCCGGTGCCCAAGATCTCAGAGACCTTCAGAGGCCAGGATAGACAGGCAGCCCTTGGAAGCCCTTCCTAAGCACATACATTGCATTTGCAGAAGAACCGCTTCCAGATGGTAGGTAGGCAACAGATGGTGAAGCTGCCCTTAGAATTCAGCTCAGAAGCAGAGGGAGGCAGTTCAACTTACTTCAATCCAATTTATATTTTTTCCAAGATCTCCAATATGACTAGCACTTGAGCTTGGCACTGTTAAGAAATAAGAGAGGGAAAAAGGTATACAATTTTGTGCACCGCTTGAAGACCTGAGTATCAATAGAAAAACAAGATGCACACAGACCCATTAATGACAATGCAACATGTGATTAAGAAGCGTGCTTTGTGCAGACAGGAAGTGGTGTGTACATCAGAAGAAGTCCTTGTGAGTCAGACTGGCTAGGAAATATTCATGTGAGAAATGCCGCTCAGTAGAAGCTTGCCTGGTAACAAATCACTATCCTCTCAGACCCAAGCCAGAGGATTACACAGATTAGATCATGATTCAGTTGAAAATTACTTGGATAAAATAAGTTTAAAAAAATCATAACAGGCTTGTCATTTCTGGCTTTCATGGTCTAGGGACTTTGGACTAGCTGTGGGAATAAGGGACTCTCTAACCTTTATAATCTCCTTCCAGGGAGTGGTTAGGTGCTGTCATCAACCCAAAAGACATTTCAAGAAAGTTACTGAGTACCGCACCAGTGGAATTGAAGCAAGGAGCCATTATGGGGAGATAGGTTTCAGACAGAAATAGTCATATAAGGAAGCAGAAGATGAAAGACATTTCTCAAACTTCTCTGAATAGAAAGGCATTCTTTGTGTAATAGCTGTTAGCTTATGTTTGAAAGATCCAGCTAATTTTATCGTCAGTGTCCAAAATGTTAAGTCCCTGTGGACTAAAAGTGTATTTGTCTGGGAAGAAATCCATGAGGTCAGTTAAAGTTAACCTTTTTCAAAGCCAGGTATATTGCCTATAATGGACCAATCTTTAACTCTAGACAAGAGAAAAACATGAAAAATATTTTGGCAAAGGTGTTTAAATCCCACTGAGGGAATATTTTACAGGGAACACACGAATTTTTAAAACCTTAGATATTCTGCAAATGGCATAACTTTCTATCAATTCAAGGTAGGAACATAATCAACTACAATAATCATATTATATACATTTGAAGGACAGATGATCCTCACTACACTATAAATACATTTTTCTGATAGTCTTCCTTCATAGTGATTTTTGTAAATTAAATCATAGGTTTAAAACACCATAAGAATTTATTATTTAATGAAATAATGTATTTAATCATGTGTTAGACAAAATAGTTGTTTTTAAGGCAACTGATGTATCTGTTCCACAAGTTTGGATTTCGACATAGCTGATTTTCATGTTTGTGATTGATTTTTTTTAAGGTTTTTCTTAAATCAGGGTTTACCTAAAGTAAAAGTAAATTGGAGATTTTAAAATGTATTTGTTTTGGGTACAGTATTTCATTTGTTCAATATGCACGTATTTATCACATTTATAAGATCACTTTTGATAACAAAGAACAAATATCAATAATTTACCCCCAGCGTGTATATATATGTGCGTGGGGTTATAGATATTGGAAAAATAAATATATATATATGGATCTATATATAGAATCTGCAGACATATTTGTCTGAAGTAGAATTGCACAGTGATCCATTCTATTGAATAATAGGATTATACATCTTTGCTGTAGAAACCCTATAACCTGGTTGAAGAGATAATGTGATAAATAACACTTCTCTCAGTAAAAATGAAATATTAGAGGTATATGTCTATAAAATGGAGGTTCTTTCAGTCTTAAGACCATATTACACTCCAGAATTTACATACTGTACACGTTATAGCAGAAACCCTGGAACTGAAACCAGTGAAATTGTATGGAATACAAAATGCTGTTAAAGGAAAAAAGATAAACAGTATCCATGTTTTCTTTTAGGTTGCATTTCCTGAAACATTGTCTAATATTTTTGTCTAAACAAATGTAAGCTGCCTAATTTCTGTAACTAGTTCCCATACATTTTGTGATGACTACAAGAGTTACAACAGCTCTGGTTACAATAGAAAGACACCACAGATAGTTACTGGGATTCTTTCTTTAGAAAATTTGTTGATGCTGTTGAAACATTAGCCAAGTCATGAGTTTGATATTCTGTGTATTAAAACAGAGTCAATTCTCTATTGATTAAGAACACAGACCCTGGAGTCAGAATTCTAGGATCAAATCCTGTCTTAATCATTCCTTCATGTGGTGTTCTGTGTACTCATCTGTAAAAGAGAAATAATAATGGTATCTTTCTCATATGATCACTGTGAAGATTAAATAAATTGATATAGGCAAAGTGCTTAGAACAGCGCTTCGCACACAGTAAACACTGCGTGTGCTGGTTATTATTACTATTTTCAATAAGTAGTTTTTAACTGCACACAGACACATTGTAAATCATTTCCCAGTGAGTGTTTAACTTGCCTGCATTATAGCAGAAAAAAGAGAAATAAATGATGGTCATAAAACAGTGATGCAGTAACACTCCGTTATAACAGATTTTAGATGGAAAAAGGCTTCTTTGCTAACAATGTTTCATCAGCATCAGAATAGCCACTTAATCAGGTTTAAACAGACAAAATGAATTTATCTAAACCTGATGCCCTTCCAGGATTAAAAAAAAAAAAAAACCTTGATGATTTCAGGTTTAATAAAGGAGGCCTTTTCAGCTTTAACGACTTTTGCTAAGAAGCTCAGAGTCCTTTACAAATATTCTAATTAACCTTTGACATATTTGGTAAAATAAGAGGTAATCACCATTTCTATTTTTCAAATATATATTATTTAGAGCAATTTAGCAGGTTGAGACTATAGAAGATTTAGAAATGTAAAAACATCCAGACTGTCATTCAAACAGTTTGTTTGGTCTTTTAATATTTATGATAATTTTCCATGAAGTATACTCCTATTTTTAAGAATTATTAAGATTTGTGTCTTAAAAATGGAAAATCTATTAAAAAGGAATAAATCTAATTTAACTACTCCCAAAATAGTACTTTTTGGTCTAACAAAAAATAAACATTACAGAACAGGGCATGACAGAGGACAGAACTCAGGAGGAAGGAGGAAAGAGACCCTAATTCTGTACTGGCTCTTTCACTAACCAGATGTGACCTTCTGGGTGTCATTTAACTGTCTCTGAAGTCAGGACCTGCATAAGTAATATGAAGGGGTTAGTCTAGAGAGTAGAATCTGGGGGTTGAAGGATCCTTAAGTGAAACTCTTCCAACCATGAAGTTCTCCTTGTAGGTTTCCAGTGGTGGAAAACTGACTATGTCCTAAGGTGCTTGAGCTATCTACAGGTATTTCTAACTGTTAAATAATTATTCCTTAGCCACATTTGGAGTCTTCCTGTGAACTCTAAGCTCCCCAGCTTCTCAAGTGGCCCATAATTCCAAATGTGGAATACAAAGGAGCCCCACAACAGCAAACCTTCTAAATGAAGAAAGAGAACGTTAAATGAAAGCAGAAGAGTGCTGTTCTCTGTCCCACTATGGTTGCCATTATTAGGCTGGAGTGAGACTAGCAGGATGGACTCAAAGGAATTTAGAATGTTTCCTATACCTTCAACTTGACCAAGTCCTCCACCAAGCGATAGTTTTCTTACTGAGAAAAGGTTCTGTCCTCGATGCTTCAAAGGAGTCTGTGCCAGCTAGATTTCTCCTCCAGCATCTCACGGAATTCAGGCCAAGAACAACCTTCTACTCCAAGAAGGGAGGAGTAAATGTGGTTGAATTAAATCCATGACCTCCGGCTCCGTAGAGCAGTGTTTCTCAAAGTGTGGTGTGAAGAACGTGCTGACTCAGGGGACATTGTGTTACCAGACTGTGATGAGATAAGGCAAGAGATTGAGAGTAAGAGTTTAGAAGTTTTGTAGCTCTTGGATATTGTGGTGGCACCAAGTGCATGGTTAGTGGATATTTCTCCTTGAGTCTATTTGGGAGGCTGTTGAGTGTTACATGGTGAGTCACATACGGTATGAGCTGCATACTGGTCACATGTAGTAAGACCACAGATGGGCCTGCCGCGGATTGAAAAAAATAGTCCTTCGCTGCAGATAATTTGACAACCACACCTGATAGGGCTCAGTCACAGGTGTGTAGGTTTTGAGTTGAATCTTTTCATCTCCTCCCGTGTGCTTCAATTCCTGGATGCCTAAAAGGACTCCTCACACTTCTTCTGCTTACCATGAATGAACTGATCATTTACTTGTTTTGTCCTCAACTTCCGTAGACCAAAAATTCAGTTTTCTAAATATTTACAGCGTTCATTTGCAATAAAATTTAAATACAGCGGAAAAACATAGATGTTGCAAGGAATCTTCTTATGGAGACTGACTCCTGGTTTTTATTAATGTGATACCAAGTAGGAAATTGTCTCAGGGAATAATATCAGCCCATAAATATAAGCTATATTGTCCCAGGTAGATGAAATAAGATTAGAATTATTCTCGGAAGAATTTTGGCAACATGGACATCCACTTACCCCAAATCAGCATGATACAGTGACAAGAGCATTGAATTAGAAGTCAAGAGTCCTGGGGTCCAGTATTAGCTCTGATATTAACTAGTTTTGTGACTTGCATGAAGCCTCCAAACCTTCTGTACCGAAATTTCCTCCTCTGTGAAAACAGCAGTTTGAATGAGTCTATTTCTAAAGTTTCTGACAACGTTAAAATTTCATACTTCAAAGAAAATTATTTTCCCTTAAGGTATTTTCCTGATGGAGGAATAATTTTCCCAGCTGTGCATTTACTGCCAAAAGACAGACTGACCTCCCTGTACTTGTACAAGTAGGTTTTTATTATAAATTTAGCATTATCTGACTCTTAGAGGCTAAAATCACACAACAAATGAGGCTTTGACCCAGACCCCAAAACATGCCTTTGTCGTGGAGACATGAGCTCCAATTTATAGATCTCTTTGGGGTTGAGGAGTAATTCACAGGGGCCTAATCATGACAGAATGGCTTCCATAAAATACCAGTATCTATAAGATACTAATTATTGAATTGTTGTTTGTCTCACAAGACCTTTCTCCAGGGGCTCTTCAACTGCCTAACAATCCAAAATAAAGCCATCTGTCCCCCTCATCTCATAAAGCCTACAGCATTAACCCAGGTCTTAAATAGAGTTAGAAATTGAGTGAGCCCCCAGGAACACTTGAGCATGAATAAGCACGGTAGAGGTGATTCCACAGGTATTCCATTTATTGCTTATGACCCCAAATCATGTTTTAGGCTTCTCTGCACTCCTGAGATGATACACCCTCTGTCCACCAAGAAAGCTCTCTAGTGTGTGTGGGCACCTTATATATACGTGAGAACTAGAGTTGGCTCAGAATTATCAGCAATTCCCATAATGTCTTTTGTGTTCGAAATAAATGGAGGGGAGTGTTGATGCAAATAAAGACAAATTCAGAAAAAAAATGGAACAATATAGAAATTACAGAGTAAAATGTAAATTATCTATTCATAGATCACTATTCAAAAGAATAGAAAATTTGTATCTAAGCAATATGAAAACCTAAGCAGTATATTTTAACAAAGAAAGTAAGATAATGAGATAGTGGAATGTCGAGATGCATACGTAATACATATCATATGTCTGGTTTATTACTGAATCTGTCAAAAAGCTGAAGAATAAGGGAAAAGACAAAATCATAGAACACTTTGAAATGAAATATTCAGTCCTCATATCTAAAATATAATAGCAATTAAAAATTGAATATATATATAAAAAGGCATATAAACACAGTGCAAAGAGTTTTCTGATCTGAATTTTAATTTGAGCATTTGTATTCTAAGTTTTCTAGAAAAGATAAGAATGAATAGCAGTTCTTTCTTAAATAAAGCAGAGAAAACCTTTGATTCACCCGAGGTCTGTCCTCAGCAAAGAAATACTGGATCAGGTGTTGAAAGGTATATACTAAAAAACAGTAAAACAGTGCCTGCTGAAGTTGAATGGTTGAAGGGAAATGGAGTAAAAGTGCAGAGTCCCGGAGTGAGCTAGTAACTCCTTGGCCCACTGGGCCGTGGCGACTTGTTCTTAAGTGGCCACTGTTCATTAGTCAAATGCTATCATTGATACCAATGTTCTTTCTTCCCTAACTGAAATCAGCAAAAGGACTTTGAGCCAATGTCTTACATCAATTGGGCGAGATCCCCTTTTCTCAATAGCTGCCTCACTGCTTCCAAGTATTTTCCTGTAGTGAATTGTGCTTTTCTCAACTACCAAACTGAAGTCCCAGGATCATCTACCTTGGTTTCCTACCCGCAGAGAAAGAATCTTCCCTACACTATGTGAACCAGTGGGATTTTGAATAGCTTTAGGACATATTTTCTCAGCACTCTTCTGCTGGTGGGTGTGCTTTCTTTCCCTGCAGAAATCAAAGATATCCACCTATGAGAAGATGTGGGCTTTCATGAGCAGCAGGCAGCAGACTGCCCTGGTGAAACACAGTGATGAGGGAATCCACCGAGTGCTCACCACTGACTACGCCCTGCTGATGGAGTCCACCAGCATTGAGTATGTGACACAGAGAAACTGCAACCTCACTCAGATTGGGGGCCTCATTGACTCCAAAGGTTATGGAGTGGGAACACCTATAGGTAAGAGAGGCAAGGCATTAGCCGAGACTGAGATGGGCAATGTCAATTACAAAGTATAAAAGGGATTGGACTCAGAGATATCTAGTCCACATTCTGAGTAGGTCTACAATGCCTTTAGCAGGCTAATAAATAATAGAAATGCCCATATATATCAGAGGCATGTTCTGAATGGAAGATTCCCAGATATTTAACCTAATAAACCTTCAACTCACTATTTCTTTCAAGTTCCACTACTATATATCCGAGCATATAGATTTTATTATTTTACCCCAAACAAATATCTTTAAAAGAATATCTTCCTAGTTAATCCTCTTCACATTATTTTCTTCAGTACCTATACACGCCTATATAGTTTTCCTACCTTAAATTATATTAGAATATAACAAAATGAATTATTCATATAGACGACAAAAGTTAAAGGTCTAGTGTTCCATGTAAATGGAGAAGCAAAGCTATACCTGTCAAAAGAAAAAAGGTAAAGATTAAATTATAATTTGCTCAGGCAATATGCTAGATTCAATCATTGATAACTATCTAAAACCTCCAAATATTCCTAATCCTTGATTTTGTACCACTGCTCTCCCTAGGGATATTATCACCTTGGAGGCATACAGACCCACACAGTGACGTCTTCTTGCATGTCTAGGACATGGAACTATATTCTGTATTCAAAGACGATTAGTGATTCCCTCTCTATAGAAAACTTCCTCTCTATTTCCCTTTCTATAGAAAACTGTATTGTGTAAGGTTCTGATATGATGGCAATCTGCTCTTCTCAAGTGAGTCATTGGTAATTTTCTGATAAGCATTCCAAAAGGGAGGAATCAGAGGCCATCTTAGACCACTGGGGTAGTCTAGTAAGCAGAAATCTTAGTTACAGTCAAGTCAGATAATTAAGGACCCAAGGTAGATTATTATTTTTGTTGTTTGAAAGGGATTAACCAGTTCAACCCTCAACATTAAACAGGGATCACAAACTCAAATGCTTACAGGAGCCAAGCCAGTATAATTCAATAAAGGTTGTTTGTTTCAAGAGGCAACATGGAATGGTAGTGACTATGGAGAATTAGAGACCACACGGCTTTTCTAAAGGGGGCAGTTGTCTTTCAGGTCAGTCAATCATAGACAGGTGGGAATTGGAGCATAACTTTGTTAGATATTCCCTTTTTTATGAAAAAAATTTCAGATTTTAGGTGAACTGTCCTGATGTTTTAATTTGGCAATACATTCATTTAAAAAAAAAGACTATGTAGCTCATATTCAACTTTTGACCAATACTAATTTGATTAATGAAATAAAAGTCAACTTTCTCCACTTTTTACCAGGAATACACAAACAACTGACTCTGTGCTATCTATATGGCCTTAGAAATATATGTTATGAAGAAATTAACTTTATTATTATTGTTATGTATGTCTTCTAAATAAATCTGCCTAAAATTGGGCTACCTTCTTGCCCCTTTATTTCCAATAACTTTTCCTGCTGAAAACACCAATATTGCTAGTGAAGTGTATATTTTTTTCCCAAGTGCTAAGCTCTCCTATAGTTAAGTAAATATGTTCTGCAGGGGGCTCAGTGGGATTGTTAGACACCAATCGAAAGGAGAGTATGCTTCTTTTTGATTTGAAACACAGTGTCCTATCTCCCTAACCAAGATTTGTCACCTCATTTTAGATAATAGGGGTGGGGGAAGCTAGACAGATGATATTTTTCATATCCCATCATTGCTAATTTTAGTCAAATGGGCTGTAAGTCAGACAAGAACACCTTGTGCCTTTGCCTGAATTTTTCAAAATCAAGACCTTAGGATTGATTATAATATATTCTGCATCTTCTTAGAAGGGCGACTGTAGTTTCTTAATAAAAGCATCTTTAGACTAAATTATAAAGTTGAAAACTACACTTTTATCATTCCATCCTTCACCCCATAACCTCACCTCCATCACCTTTTAACATCCCTCTTGCCCACCACATTTCTTGTCTGGTAATGATAGAAAATAGCAATGTGTATCACTCCTTCAGAGAGTATTTGCACTTTAATATGAGACTTTTAATGGGCATTTCTTATACGGAATGGAATATAACTCTAAAGCTAAAATTTTGTGGGGGAATGGGGAAGAAGCAAGGGGCTCCTTTCTGCAACATTCCTGAATTAATGCAGCATATTGAAAACTACTCTGCCTTCATGTGAATGAGGATGACCCTCTGATGAGTATCACTATACTTTATAAAATATGATATAGAGAGATTTGAATGTTCCAGTTCAGTCTACTTTTTGCCAACCTCATCCATACTCTGACATACAAGTTCCAAAGTTGAAGAGTCTTTCCCCCTTCCTAGATGAAAAGAAATATACTCCAGGAATTTTTCATAGTGGTTATAAACCTGTCATGCTTTTAAACCAAAAACAATGAAGGAATAATTGGAACAGATGGCAGACCTCAGAGAGAATACATCCATTGGGAGTACAGCTGTTGGATAAATTTGTGAGATGTTTCTTCTATGATGAATTGACTCTTTAAGAAAGATCAGTCGCTATTCAGGAAGATCTGTGTGTATCCATATATATTTTTTCAAGTGACTCGTAATAAATCACTTCCAATGCCATTTGGTCCATTTAAGCAACAGCAATAACAACAAAGATTAAAGCTAAAATATGTTCAGATATAAAAATTCTCCACACACTTCGGGTCTTGCTCTGACCGACTCCCTTAAGGCTCCAAATTCTTTCCCATAGTCAAAGACTGGCAAAGTCAGTTCAGTCATGACACAAAATTGAAGATTTTGCTCCTTAGAGAGTCTCAGGACAGAAGTTCTGGAAATGTGCCTCCTGAGGAATTTAAATTAAAACTTTAAGAGAAAGAGTGGTAAGGCTTAAACAGGTTACCAGGAGGCTAAAAATTACCTTCCTTAGGGACCAACTTTAAACAGAGATCCGATCTGCATCTGTCTGAAATGTTTTAGGTATTGCCCAGCCTGAAGGCAGAAGGAGAGCATTAGTCAGCATTTACTGAGTGCCCACTGTGTATACTGCTATGATTACGGCTGTAACCGTGACTGTACAAATCATTCTTACGCTCTTCAAAGCACTTTCATATACTAAAGCAAAGCTCTCCTGGTTCCCTTAATTGCTCACACGCTATGGGTATTTTAATGGTGCTAATTTTAACACTAGCCATTATTCTAGGGGTGTTTAAGCAGGCAGCCAGTATCTTTTAACTTGGCTTTCAAGAGTCATTTTCTCACCAAAAATCCGTACTCTTAATTGACAAGCCACAATCTAACTCCAAAACATTTTGCTCTTCCTTTAAACTTGATTTTGAGTACTGACAATGACTTTAGGAAATATTGAGAGGAAATTTTTAAAAAAATGACAAACGCCACGATGTTAACCCTCTGCTTTTCTATCTTAAACCATGCCATAGAACATAGGTAAATGTGGAGGTTGAGGGGGAGGGGGGTGCAGGGAGTGGAAGGAGAAGCTTTCATGGAGATAACCTAAGAGAAAAGCAAGGAGAATTGAGTTAATTCTTGGCTCTGCCAGTAACTATTACTTTCACTCATACTTTCACATCCTAAATTTCTTCAATTCTAAAATAAATGGACTGGACTGTAGGATTCCTCAGATCTCTTCTGGTTCTAAGATGCCATATCTTTCTATTTGCTATTTTTTGGGATTTTTCTATTTCCACCAAGAAGAACTTTAAAGTTTGCAAAAGGAAAGAGCCAAGGTGGACTACTTTCCGACCGAGGAAAAGAAATGCTAACAAAAATTCTTAGCATCCAAGGAGAAGTTGAATAAAAGAATCTTACCATCTTTTTATCTCTTCCTTTGCATTGATTAACATAGGAATCCAGTAGTGGGCAAGCTATGGCTACAAGCAGATGTCAGCGTAATTAAAAGTTCAATGCAATTACTAGAAGATAGAGTATAAATAACATCAAAAAAGTCCTTGCAAATTCTCCAAACCTAACTGAATTTTGTAAGACCTTCGAATTATTCAAAACTTACCTTAATATTATCTTAATAGGTGTATTAGCCAGTATGGACTAATTACTGTAAACAACATCTGCAAATTTTCAGTGACTTATACAGTAGATGTTTATTTCTTGACCTTGTTATGGTCCAATGTAGTTTGAAATAGAGATTCTGTTTCATGCAGTCATCCTGGGACCCAAGGTCTTTCTAATTGTTTTTTCTACTATTCCTAGTGACTTGAAATCCTTTCCTTCCTGCTGCATATTTGGGGAAAGGGAGAGAGAGAATAGAGGATCATGTTGGGAGGATTTAGGAGACAGGACTGGAAATGGTCTTATATCGCTTTAGCTCCAATGGCTAGAAATCAGTCACACCAACATTCTGAATTGTGAAGGAGACTGGGAAATGTCTAGCTACACCCCTTGGAAGAAGAGGAAATGGCACTGGTGATCATCTAGCCAGGCTCTCAATACTAGACAACCAAAAGCCTAGAAAAAGTAGAATCTAAACAATGAAATTCCCTAACTTGGGAAAAGACTCATGAAAATCTTACCAGAAGCAGAAGTATGTCACAGAATTCCCAGCTCAGCTTTTCCTTATTTTAGAAAGAACAGATAGTCTAGGCAAGAGTTAATGTCAACGTGTCAGTTCTCCTCTTTCCAATTATTTAGAGTCTTCAAAATAGAGAATTCAACTTTCATGCTCTTTGCCAGTCAATTTGTGCATGAGGGTTTCCCAACAGCCATAAAGTAGTTACCTCTAAGACAATAATCCTTCTTGACATCTTCTTCAACCCTTTAGTGACCAACATCCAAATGACCTTACTTACAGGTTCTCCGTACCGGGATAAAATCACTATTGCTATTCTTCAATTACAAGAAGAGGGGAAACTACATATGATGAAAGAGAAGTGGTGGCGGGGAAATGGCTGCCCTGAGGAAGACAGCAAAGAGGCCAGTGCTCTGGGAGTAGAAAATATTGGGGGCATCTTCATTGTTCTGGCTGCTGGACTGGTGCTTTCAGTATTTGTAGCCATTGGAGAATTTGTATACAAATCACGGAAGAACAATGATATTGAACAGGTGAGTCATCTCTTTCTAGGACTGGGTAGTTTTTGGTTTGTATTATCTGTCCTAAGTTTGGGGGTTTTAAGGATGCTTGCCTTTCTTTTTATAACAGTCTATTGAATTAGATGCCCAGAAGAGCCATTTTTGAGTTAGAGCAAAGAGCTATTGAATCCCTGCCAGGTGCTGCTGGCACTGCAGCCCATCATTTATTAATGAGAAGAAGGGAGCGCCTTATACACTAAATCCAATTAGCACTATTTGGCATGATGGTGCAGAAATTCCAAACTCAGTTAATTTCTTGAACAGTTATTTGCACTTAAAATAGAACTTCGATAGAGCAAGGAAGAAATAAAACCAAAATTGGAAAAGATGTAAAAAGATCTTTGAGAGAAATGTTACCATCCCTTAAGTGCTGAGCACAGTACTAATGCAAAACAATTTATATAAAGATGTAAATGTAGTATTTTGAAATTGGGCATTTATCTCGATCGAAGTATGATTTGTAAAAGAATAATTCACCAATTCTTTTTTGCCAGGAATATGATAAACAATACGAAACAACAAAAAAATATATATTAAAGACTTTATTTTTCCAAATCGTGTTTAGGATTATAGGATGATTTCCACAGGCAATCATTTTTGCCTGTTACTTTTATTTTTGAAGGAAATCACAGCAGGGACTTACACTCTACTAAATAAGATGATTGGGACTTAAAATAATTTCTTCATAAACATACTAGAATAAACAACACAAAACTCATGATCATTGTAGTGCACGAGGCTAGCCATTCAATTTAAAAATATTGTTAGAATTTCAAGACTATGAAATATTAATAACAGGGCTATTTTAATGCTCAGTTGTCACTGTCTTGAAATTCTTAATAAATTTTGATCAAAGAGTCCCACATTTTTATTTTCCACTGGGCCCCACAAACTATGTAGCCCGTTCTGATTAATAATCTCATTCTAGTCCCACTTCTTTTAAGCAGAAACCATCCTTAAGTTCCCAAAGCTGGGGATGATTATTACAACCTGGTTTCATCATGAAAATTTTCCCAAAAATACAAGATAGTTGTGAGAAAATTAAGCACCCCTTTCCTCGACCTTGTTAGAGAAAACCGTCTTTAACTAAAAGGGAGAATGGACTTATCTTCTTTGTTTTAACTTTCAATTTGCTCTTGAGGTGTCTTGTTTTATGCAACTAATTTGACAAATAAAAGCTTGTATTTGTTATGCTTTAATGTGCTTCTCATAATTACCAGCTTCGTTTGATTTAAATTTTCATTTAAACCCTCATTTTTCACTTCTGATTTATTCATTTTTCTATATTTTTTTTCTTATTTCTTTTGCATGCAAGGCTTTTTGTTTCTTTTATGGACTGCAGTGTAAGCAAACCCATCCAACCAACTCCACTTCAGGAACCACTTTATCTACGGATTTAGAATGTGGCAAATTAATTCGAGAGGACAGAGGGATTCGGACACAGTCCTCAGTTCATACTGTGTAATCAGTTAAAAAAAAAAAAGAAAAAGGTGTGCCCAGTAGAAATTGTTTCTGCTAATTGGTGTTGTCGATGATATGTATTTATTAAGCACAAATACCCGTAATTCCCTATCCCTTTAAGATAGGAAAACTCATGTACATTGAATTCAATGCACTGGAAACAGATGTGCATTGTGTGTTGAAACAGGGGCATATCAGGGGTATATAGACTCCAAGAAATGTGTCTTTACAGGAATCTGCTATATCATCAAGAGAATGGTTATCTTAGTTCTACCTTCATGCATTAAAAATAAGTGACTGTTTCCTCATGAAAAAGTAGATTCATACTTTCAACAGTGCAAAGCATGAAAACAAAATGCTACTTTTGTGGAATTCTTTCAGTCTTTGTGAACTTTTTTCGTCCTCTTTCCTTCTTCTTGTCCCATACTTTCTGTAGATCCACACACTTTCAAACTACCCAAAGCCCTATCTTTTTATTATAACTCCGTAACAATGTCAATTTTTATTTCAAATTGACTCCATTATTTAAAATGTATTATTCACACAAAGACTCAAGGACATCTTAGATTTTAAAGATTCAAAAACATGATCCAGAAAATGAAAATTAAACTTGAAACCTCTGATGTCAGAAATGAGCATGAGCCAAGCTGAACATCAGTCAGGAAGACACAACACAGCCAAGAATGATCCTTGGGTAGAAATTCATTAACATCAAGCTCTCAAGTAACATTTACTTGTAGAGCTTAACAATCTTCTGTAGGTTCAGATGGGTAGTATGCTCAGAGTCTCTAAGGAACTGTGATTTTTTTTCAAGCTATAGATTATTACTTGCAAGCTCCAAGCAAAATCCTAAGCTAAGAACCAATGCATAGCATCTTCCATTTTCCACTCGCTCGCCCTCACTCTTTGCATTGATGAACATCTTTTCACGAGATGTTATTTCATTCCCTTCCCACTCACCCAGGATAGAGTGCTTGTTCCTGTAGCAATCTTTTCTGAGCATTGCCACTTTCCCACACATTTCTCTGGATCCTTTGCCATTATCAATTCATTCGAAGTGTGTTGGGGAGAAGGGCAAGAAGGAGAAAATAAATAGAGGAAAGAATTTCCATACACATTAGTTACAGATCTCTGTAGATTTATTTTGCACCTGCATTCAAAGTGCTGTAAATAATTCCCACTCTAACTCAGCTTGGTGACATGGAAAGCCAACTGCATACTTAATTGGTTGTGACAAAGGATGTCGGCTTTCCGCTGGGTTTGTTTCCTCTTCACAGCGAGTAGGGGAATTGAAGATGCCTTTAATCTTCCCCCGATATGGGATCAGTTGGTCTTTGTTCTCCTTAATGAGATTACCTTTTGACATATGAAATGATCCCCCAAAACATATTTCTCAGAAGTAGAGATGTGCCATCTGTGCAATCATGTAGCATTTTGCCTTCTCTTTGCTCAGCTTTAAATGGATTCCAATTTTTGAATCACAAGTCTTTCCAATCAACTCTACATTTCTCCAGTAAAGTATATTCAGGAAAGTTGACTCTTGCCCTGATTGTTTCTCAATCTTGCTTTCTTCTTTAAATAAATGTACTTTTAAGAAAATATCTATAAATTACACTAATATTTATTTACTGTTATTGAAGTGAAACCAGCGTACAGTTTGCCCTAGGTCAGAGTTCACGTTTTCATAATCAATAGAATCAGATGTTGGAATAAATATTATATTGTTCTTAGTTTTATATTTTACTGATTCTGTATAAGTTTATATTTCAAAGGACTATTTGATAAACCAAAATTCTACCAAAAAAGTTTAAAGGTAATTGATGAAGTATAGACAATCAGGGTTACAGTAACAAAACTTGCCTTTCTATAGAGACTATCCTTTAAAAGTGTAATTCAGAGCTTTGGATAAAGAAATGATCCTTTCCAAAAATTAATAATTTGTATACTACTTTAAACTGTATACTGCCCAATTCTGATATATATATATATATACTATTTTATGGTTTTCAAAGTGTTTTCACATACAGCATTACATTTGATCCTTTCAGCAATTTTATTTCAGTTTTACTAACAAGGAAATAGATATCAGAGTCAGTAACCTGGAGTCGTAGACTTTACAATCAGAAGAGAATTTTATAAATCAGCCCCACTTAGGTTCAAGTTCTAGTATGGTCACATGCTGAATGACTGTAGACAAGTGACTGAATGTCTAAGAGCTTTGGTTTCTTAATATGTAATACTGGGATATAATTTCTAGGTCATAAGGTTGTATCAAAAGACTATTTTTCAAAATAGGTTCCATTGGCAAGTGTTACTCAAATAAGATCTTCATAATCAAGCAACCCATGGAGCACTATGCTAAGTGTTCCTTTACTGAATGACATCTCAGTGTGTTTAATATGTTATGATGCATTGAGAATTTTCAACAACATGGAAAAGTATCCAGCATGTCCCAAAATTATTAGATCGCAGAATCGTTTCTCTCCAAAACATCTTAACAGATCAGTGTTCCACAGATCATATTCCAGAGATCGCTGGTGTGATAATGTGTTTCATCCAGTGATAATGTACAAAACATCTTATACCATGCCTGACACATAGTTGCCATTCAATAAGCAATGGTATTTATTATTTAGGGTAATTTTTTAACTTCTCTGAGCCTCAATTTCCTCATTTGTAAAATTAAAATAATATATTGATTTTATGTATCTGCTATGAGAACTAAATGAAATAATATAATGGCATAGAAAGTGAAATCATACATAAATGTCCTGTTAATAAATATTGGTTAACAGATGTTAGTTCCTTATAGAGATATTAAACATTGCTCTCTGGTCACATGGGCAGTAAGTAAAATTTATCAAACATCTTAAAACAGAGTCTAGTTTGGAAAACAGTTTTTCCAACTTAGAAGCTCAAACTATATAAGACCACTTTTCCTCACACAAGCATCAAAAATCAATGTCAAGGTCATTGCATCCAAGAGAAGGACCCAAATTGGCAATACTTGAGGATCTGTAGGGGAAGTGAGAGTTCATCTCTAGAAATTCTAATTTAATTAGTCTGAAATGGGGGCAGGACAGTAGCAGCTTTTTAGGGCACCCAGTTGATTCTAGTGAGTAGTAGTGATCTAAAGCAAAATCTTATGTGCATAAGTGGCACTCAATAAATCGTTGTTGTTTATGGATTGTTGTAGAAAGGTAGGACCACTCATTCCAAGCAACATATACAGCACGTATTTAGCATCCAGTATTCAATAGACCCTTTCTAGGGAAAATTCAAGAAGAAACTGTGCACATCTTAGAGACAGAAATTTCATTACATTCAACTGATAATCTTCGTGTTTCATTGTAAAACGGTGCTAGGCCAGCTCAAAATGGTCACGTAGATAGTTTACATCTCTCTGTGCCCTTTTTCCCCCTTGAGGAACCTCCATCCATTTCAGACACTCAGGTTCGTTATACTCTCCCCTTTCTCCTTTTATACACACTCTCAGACAACCAATTCTTGCCATCAAGGAAATGACCACTAAGACCCTAGTGACCCCACCAGGGACCATTGAATTTTAAGTGAAATTTAGGAAAAAAGGCTTGAACATGAGAGAAAAATTTTCTAACTCTCTTTTTTTACCTCATTAGTTCTCAGACTTCAGTGTACCCGGAATCACCTGGGGAAATCATTTAAAATGCAGATTACAGGCTCTACCTCCAGATCCTTCTGCAGTGAGCATAGTCCAAGAATTGGTATTTTTAACAAAACCTGAAAGTGAATGCTTAAAACTAGTTGTACACATTAGTTTTCATAAAAGTTAAACTATAGCAGCTGACTCCCAAATTAGGTCATGTACATAAGTTTTCATTAAAACTATCTTCAATAAAAGAGTTAGTTTTTGTTAAAAAACAACCTTTCTTACATGAGTTTTTTTCCCCAACCATTCTAAATATGGTTGTTTTACTTAAAAGTAGTTGGCGAGCGTGAATTTTCTTTAAAACTAGATTGAAGAGGGCCCCGTGGCTTAGCGGTTAAGTGCGCGCGCTCCGCTGCTGGCGGCCCGGGTTCGGATCCCGGGTGCGCACCGACGCACTGCTTCTCTGGCCATGCTGAGGTCTCATCCCACATACAGCAACTAGAAGGACGCGCAGCTATGACATACAACTATCTACTGGGGCTTTGGGGGAAAAAGTAAATAAAAATTATTAAAAAAAAAAAAACAAAAACCTAGATTGAAGACAGCCGCTTTACTTCAAATTAGGTGGTGTGAGTTTTTAACACTAGCAGGTTATCTGTGATTATACTTTAAGAAATATTGTTTAAAGTTAGGAAGAGAGCAGGGAGGTTTGCAAAGATTGAACAAGTACATCAGCAACTATGTATCACGTGATGTCTAGTTTGTTTCCTAACAAGCGTGTATAATCTAATGCAGTAAGGGAAGAAATAAAGCTTATTTTGTTTTAGACTAAAATTATAAATTGAATTATTTTAGAGTTTTTCCAGCAAAATTGGAACTACCTAAGGAATACGTGATGGGTAGAGATCATGCCCTTGGGAAAATCAGGGGATTCTATGATTATAAACCTATCCAAGGAAAATTATTTCCAAATACCTCACTGCATTTGACTTGCATTATATTATGTTCTATATGAGCCATCTGTGGCAAAGTAGCAAAACAATAAATCCCAATTAGTTTCCAAATCCATGACCCTCATGCTATAAGGTCTCTTTCTCAGTTAGCAATTTAAAAGTCGCCTGAACAGCCTGGAAAATCAAAAGGAAAGCAAAGCATTCTTTCTTCTTGTACTATTTTCTGCACATCTAACTGTACCAAATGGCATTATTAATTAACTCTTAGAGATAATGAAAAATTTCTTCTCGATGCTACAGTTTTAACTTGCCTTTAGGAACCATCTCATTATGCTTCTCACAGTTATGGCATTTTATGTCCAGATGCACAAGCATACTAAAATCATTTTTGCTTGCAAAATCCTCTCCACAGAGACTGATATCATGGAAAATGGGATTCTCCTTTAAATTTTCAAAGAAATTCTATTTGCAAAGATAAGGGCATTCTTGTGTTAGAAAACCAACATTACAAATGTGTTGTGTGCTTTACATCCCACAGAATCTGAGCTTTGTAGTTGTCAGCCCAAATACAGTCAATTGCCAAACTGCACAACAGTGTGTTTCCATGTCACAATCCAGATACACACAAAAATAATGAGTAAGACCTGAGTGATGTAATGAAGTTACTGTAGTTCCCCCTATCAATTAAAAAAATTTAATTTAGCTTGACTGTAATTTTCTTTCTGCCCAATTATTCAACTGGATTGTTCAGAAGTAAAATATTCAAATATTCAGATTTTTCAACTTCAAAAAGGGAATGTTGCCCTGATCACTTAGTCTTTACCAACCATAAGAACTAAGAAACTACCGTCCATAGATAACCTACCCTGAAGTGGTATTTATCTTTCCTCAGTGTCCCTTAGCACATTATCAGATACTTCCAAGTGGCCTCAGCTTTATTTCTTCTGTAGTCTGATCAACTAATTTAGCAAGTTATTTGGAGAAATGTCTTTAATCAAATTGTTTCTATAATTGTGCAAAGAGGCTTTCTTTCACCTGGAAACCCAAACATTTACTAATTAACAGAGAGGCCAGAAGGCAATTAATATCCATTTAGAAACAACTTTTCCAATGTACAAGTTGGTACTGTCTTATAAACCAAATGGACTCTGAAAGATGTTTGTGGCCCAACGGAAAGGTGACTTGGGAATCACAAGCCAAGAATTCAGGTCCCTGTGCTGCTGCTGAATGGCTATGTGACTTTGGGTAAGTCATTGCACTTCCCTCGTCTTCAGTTTCCTCATCTGTGGAATGAGGGGGGTGCATTTAATATTCTCTTCCAACTACAGTATTTTTTAAGTCTAGTAGAAAGTGGGAAGGAAATAAAAATATAGAAGCAGTGGGGAAAAAAAGCTTGGAGATTTTATATATATGTATAAAATATATATATATAAAATATTTAAAATATATATGTTTAATAAGATTGTGTGGTTATCTTGAACACATTAAATTCTTATAGCAATCAACAGAATTACCTTGCCCTGCCAGTACTTCTGGATGGAATGGCCTACTCTGGATATAGAGAAAACCAGCCATCATGGCGTCAAAGAATGAGAGGGTTCCCATTCAGTCAATCATAAACAAATCATCACAAACACAGGGAAGGTTACAGAAGTAAAATCATTCTTGACTTTGATTAGCCTACAGACTTGGTTAAAAAAAAAACACACAAGGCGTGTACCTAGGATGCTATTCAAAGCTATGGAACTGATTACATACTCAATCACAATTTCAGAAAGGGGGAGATCAGTGAGGCTGGAGTGCACAGGAAAGACTCTATTCTGTAGGTGGAACTTAAGTATTTCTGCTAAAGACAGACATAGGGAAACAAAGGAAAAGGATGATATGCTTTTATTTTCCATTGCTTTTACCCCGACCCTTCCTCCACCATCAAGCATCAAGGTTTTTATATGCACTGCTTCCAAGCTAGAGATGAGTCAAACTCTTAGCTTTTGAGTTTTAAGTAGACTTTACCAATGTGTAGCAGAGACAAAAATCTTGAAAACCATGGCTTTCAATCTCAAGATCCAGGTGTTTTGTTGAATGTTAGTTGTTCTAATTCAAAAAGTTTACCTGTAATTAGCAAGAGCCAAAACCCAGAAGATCAAGGTTGGGGAAATGCACACGATGATGTTTTTTTACCTCATTTTTCTACCCCCGACCAGTTTTTGGCCACTAGGAAAGAAACAATTGGAGGAAAGTTATTAAAGCTTAGATGCTACCCAAATCCTTGACCTCATGACCCTCCTTGAGCCAAGTCCTAACTTGAAGGGACAGGGAAATAGAAACCTCAGAAAAGTTCAGGGGAATCCTGAACAGAAAATGCTATTGTTGGGTTCACAAGATGTAGTCCAGGAGATGGCAAGACTTATAGAGAAATCTTACAACTAACTGTGTCCTGAACCTTAGAATAACAATGTCTAGGCAGTGAGCCTATGACCAGCTGCATAGAGTCTTGCTCAACAGCAGAGCATTCCAGGGAAAGCATCGAAAAACCCAGTCCAGGGCCCTTCCCAACCAAGAGCCTGGTGGAAAGGCTGGGAGAACCAGTGGACTGGAAGACTTGAAGTTGGAGTGAGAAAGACTCAATGTGTGGACCTGACATGGAGACCTTGGTGGGACCACAGGCATCTCAGAGGACACAGCAGAGACAGAGAGCAGCGTCCATGGCCTGGTAGGATGTCACACCCCAGTGGAAGCCAAAAGGACAGAGGGTGGCCATGGGCCAGCTGCTCCCACTATCACCAATGCCCAGGCCCTCTATAAACCTCTTCCAAGCCAGATGCCCCTGGGAAAGAAGAGAAGGAGAAGGGAGGTGGGGAGGCGTGCATTAACTGAGCCATTACCCAAAATAACTTAGTTTTAAACCAAAAGTGAGTTACCTTGAATTGATCCTCTAAGCTGAGTTCTGTTATTTTTTTTTTAATGGCATCACATAGATTTTTTTGCATACTCGAGTTTAAAGCTTAAGAAAAGTGTGTACCCACTACATGTGAGTGCAAGCTGGTACCGCAAGGACTCTACATATAGTGCACACATGTACTGTGGATAGCTAAACCCCTACATCACAGGATCAGTTTACCTCGAGGCCAGGGCCATTCTCTGTATGAGCAGGACCATGCAAAGAATTTCTTGGAAGTTTGATTTTGTGCCACTAATTCAGCCTCTGAGTTGCTAAAAGGACCAGGTCTTCTTCTCCATGTGGTGAGGGAATGCCAATCCCCATAGTATCATCTCAGGCCTTCTGCGCAGAAGCCTGGTCATGTACGTGTGAGACCAATATTCAGAGGAAGTATATAGACTCTGAGTTTGCAAGAGGGCCTGAGGCAGGATCAGGAGATGTAGGGAAGTAAGAGAGAAGCTGGAGGGCCAGAGAAGAAAGTCATACTGGCTTCTTACAGCAACTCCAGAGAGCAGAAAGGCACTGTGGGTACTTTTGATTGGCCTAAAAACCCACATTTCTCCCACTTTTAAGCAAGAAGAGCTCCTCACCTCTGGATTTGTGAAGCCCACCTAAAGCTTATCCTCACGGCAGAAACCACTCTCTGCTCTCTGGTCATAAGTTTTGGGTGGGTCAATTTGTAGCGTCCTCTCCATACCCATCAGCCACTTTTGTGCCCTTTCTGGGGTAGCTGCTCTTGAGTACCCTTTGGAAGCCAAGGGAGACTCAGAGGACAGTACCCAGCTGGCTTGATGATAGGCTGCTCTGATGATATTTCCGCTTTAGTGGCCGCTTCCTCTGAGAGTCTAGGACAGAGAGTGGGCACAATTTCCCTGTGTTCTTTGGTCCCACACTTATCAGGCTGTACCTACATTCATTTGCCTTATCCCGCCCCGCAGGAGTTTAATCCCAGAAGTGGCAAATGAGGGGCCTCTTCGCAGGTATTCCTCAGCACCCGGGCTCTCTCATCACCCAGTTGGATGTTTCTCTTTGAAAGCAGATACAGAACAGTCCTGTCTCCACAATCCATCCTCAATTCTATACGTTGGGTCCTGAAGGCTCTAAGGCAAAGTTCTACAATTCAAAGTGCCTTCTTTTTTCTTCTTTCAAATACCTGGCTGTTGTAATTAATAGCTTCAAAGATGGCAATGGCTCCCATAGATCCACAAAAGTCTATTTAAGGACTCAAAGCTGCAAATTTGACTTTTTTTCTTTCATGTCATCCCTACCCTGAGGGCAACGTGTATAAAAGCTCCTGCTATAATTTTCAAAGTGGGAAAAAAAGTTGGGATTCAGAAGAATTGGAAAAAGCACATGGATTAATATCAAAATGTTACATTGCCTCAGTGTTAACCTCACTTTTCAAAGTTTTCCATGAAATTATCCCTACTGTTAGAGGAGAATGAACTTACACATCCCTGAACCCCAAGAGTTTGGGGGTATAGCCCTGGGCACCCACTCCAGGTGAAAATTTCTTTAAGAATTGGGGTGGGCGAAAAGGATGAAGGGGATCAATTGTATGGTGATGAATAGACTAGACTATTGGTGGTAATCACTGTGCAGTATATACAGATGTTGAGTTATAATGTTGTACACCTGAAACTTATGTAATGTTATATTCCAATTTTACCTCAATTAAAAAAAATTTTATTAAAAAAATAAAAAAGAATTCTTAAAAATACATAAATAAATTATATATATGTGGGCATATATGTATCTCTATGTATAGAGATACACATATATCATGCCATTCCACAATATACTTAAATTTATTTTAATGGAAGAAAACGTTTTCTAAATAAAATCTTCAAATAAAGATGAACCCAAGAGAGATGATCCTTGTGTATCCAGTGTCATCGAGTAACTCTGTGTCCCCCATAGGTATATTTTTATGGTTTGAAGGAGCTCAGATAGGAAAACAGGGAGTTCTAGGGTATGCATTCATGCAAAGAATTAGAAGCTTAAATCTATAATCTGAGAGGGAAAAGATGTTGGCACCAGGCCCCAGGTGTGTGAGCAAAGATGAAATGGAGGAGAAAAGAGATAAAAGGACATAGAGACGGTGAAGACATGACATTAAAAGGAGCTGGGAAAAAAGAGTAAGTGTAGTCTCTGTGCTGTAGCCAAAGGGAAGACAGGGCTGTAGGGAGTGATCACCTACAGAGAGCCAGTTTAAAGAATCTAGCATAGAAGATGCAGGGCAATGGGCTGGGCGAGGAGTGGCTTCTGGGTCAGAGGCTAGGATAAGAGTGAGTGACCACACTTTGAAGTTTTAGTTCAGTATCTAGCTCTCCTCCATCCTGAGATTTTTGGCATAGACTCAGGAGATGAGAATCGGCTTCCTCATTAGCTCTTAGGCACAATTCATCATAACTGCTACTCTGGAAGCTAATATGGTGGCTGACTCTCAGCCTCTTGGATCCATTTTTCAAAAATTCCAAGGATGGTTACATGAAAGATGGCCCAGAGATTCTGAATGAACCCCGAATACTGATAAATCCAGAGTAAATTATACCCAAATCCTGAGTTCTGGAACGCAAGAACTTCACACAAAGATGGCTTACACATAGCTACTCCAAGTCTCCCTCCCGCTTCCTTCATGTAATTAGTCAGAGGAGTCATTGAAACCTGATCTCTGGTCTTAGATCATCAATTATCCCATGAAAACGTAAAACACTTGTGCAAATAGCTGACCAGACTTTCCCAAGTCATAAGGTAGCAAATGAATGAATAGGATTCTTCTGTACTTATTCCTTAAAAAGTTTCCTGACTATAGGCCCAAAACATTTTGAACATTCTAGTTTTGCTCTTACATCAGACCTCAGAGTTTAAAAATGTTAAGGATGTGCATGCTTAGACCTTCTTTTTAAAAAAAATTTTTTTCGTTGAGACACTGCCTCCACAGAACTATGGTAGTAATTTAACCAAACCAAGAAAATAATAATAGTAATAATAATCCCATTATTTCTCAGTAACTTATTCCTTGATATTCTATATTTTACTGAAAATGGCCTTTACAAAAAGACTTCAAATCATAATCTATACATAAAATGAAAAATTTTTACATCTATAAATTGAAAATCGTATTATCTATATCCTTCTTCCACACGTAATGTGAAAATTTGCTAGACAATGCCACAGAATACTTCAAGTGTCTTTAAATAAGGAGCTAAAAAAGTAAAGAGAGAAAACTATATAAATGTAAGATTTATATTATAATCTTGGCTAGGCTAGAGCTTCTAAAAAGTAATTTGTCAGAAAAACTCTTCAAAGTATGCATCCAGAATGGTTCCCCTAAATGTATAATAAATCAAAGCACTGAATGTGTAGATGTTAAATATACAATGAGAAATCAATCTGATATTCATCAATCTGATGCCGTTTGCAACCAGTATGAAAGCCAAACCCCGATAGCCTAACCTGGGTTCTTTCAACATTGCAAACTCAAATCAAATTCAGGCATAGAGCTTTTCCTACAACTTAAAAAAAATCATTCTCCACCTGTAGACTATTTTTTTCTGATGCAGTTTATTTTAGGTACAAAACAAGAAGGACTTGATTATTCCACCCACCCCTTCCAGGGCAATATTTGCAATATAAGGATGAAGGCGTCAGGAGAGAGGAATCATTCATGTTCAGGTTCACTCTAGTACCAATAAATCAAATATTGGGGGTTAATCCAAAGGAGGTGCCATGCAGCCAGCAATTATAAAGAGAAACAAGCTGAAGAGGAAGACGGAGGAAGGCAGGGAGGAAGGGGGACTCGAGCGAGACACATCACAGGCACTGAAGAAGTGGAGAAGAGGAACGACTTTCTGCCGAATAAACAAGCAAATCCTTCTCCTTTTAAGTCCAGGAGAGCTACGGTTCTAGTTGAAGTTTCAGCTGTAGTTTCTAATGGACTAACTTCTGTCTCTTAGTTCCCTTTTTTCTATAAGAGAAACACACACACACACACACACACACACACACACTCACACACATACACACACCACTTTATCTTTGGTAGTATCAGGAATAGCATAAATGGCACTAACATACTTTATTACTACAAATCCATATGTAAGTGAATTTTCCTATCAAACTTATCATCACAAGGATTCATTGTAAATGGGTTCATAAGCATGAAGATGATGATTTTATTTAAAGGCAAGAAACTGCAGTTAGTTCTCATTTTCTTCTTATGTTTGAGCACCTATCCTTCATGGTCAAGACACAAGCTGTCATAAAGTTTATTACTACATAAACACTAAAAGGTGTTATGGGCTGGGTAAAACAAATAATAACAGGCATTGAAAATTCTATGCTTTAAACATGCATAGAATATCCTTTAACTAAAATATTGATATAAGCAATTCAAAGGAATTGGCGAATAGAAGGGCATATGACGGATAAATTAAAGAAGCATCAACTTTTTCAAAGTTCCTCCCTTCCATCAAAAAGGAAAAATGTGTATATCAGAGAGTGCCAGACACTTAAATATTTTCAGTGATGCATAAAATTTTATTTTAAAGAAATAGAGGACTTACCATGTGCCAGGCATTGTGCTAAGTGTTTTACATACATCAGCTCAATGATTCTTATAATGGCTCTATGAAAAGGATTCTGCTATTGTTTCCATTTTACAGATAAGGAAACAAGTCAAAGAGAAAATAAACACCTTGCCCAGTGTAACCAAGCAACTAAGCAGCATAGCTGAAATTTAAACTCCAGCATTCTGACGGTAGGGGCCAACTCACAACTGTCATTCATGGTCATATATGTAGACCCATTAAAAGAGTACTCCACCCACCAGAGAAAAATGAGAGGACCTAGAATCCAAGTTACCAGGGGAATTTCCAGTCTGCAAAGCACTGGAGGATACTGCTGGGATATCCTACCCCTAATTTCCCTGCCTCTAGAGCAAGGCAGCTAGGTGGACATCAATATGTCTGATAATTCCTGATGAAATTAGAGTTTAGGAATTTAAACCTTCATGCTTAAGTATAATTTTTCTATGGCTCTATGAACATGAAGGAGTTTGTGGAAACCAAGTTCAGAAATAGAAGCTTTGGAAAGCTACTATAATTTTGATCCTAATTCGGAAGCTCAATCTTTATATGTTATATGTATCTTTAATTCTGAGATTATAAAAGGCAAATTGATTAATGAATATGAGCCCCTCCTATGCCACTCTGTGCTGAGAAATGACCTTCAGTTTCATTTCTTGTGGATACGTGAACTTGAGCTCCTGGCTGGTAGGGGCGTTAAAGGTCATCTAGCCTTGCGACGACAGCAAAAACTTGGATGCAGAAAGGTCAGCCTCAATATTTTGCCATTTTCTTTTTGGCAGTTGGAGACAAAGTGAGAATCAAAAAGAAATCATAATTTGTGACCAAAACAGAGAAACAAGACCACTGATAAAACTATATTTATATTCACCCTCACACTGGCAGCAAGAAATAAATATTTGGGGTTAATCGAAAGAATAAAGATGTTTGTTGTATTCTAAGGCAATATAAAATTTGGAGGAAGATTTTGTTTCTAAAGAAAAGCTGAATTGAAACATATTGTCAAGATAAGATCTATAACGGGGCCGGCCCGGTGGCCTACCGGTTAAGTGCGCACGCTCCGCTATTGGCGGCCTTGGTTCGGATCCCAGGCGCGCACCGTCACACTGCTTGTCCGGCCATGCTGAGGCCACGTTCCCACATACAGCAACTAGAAGGATGTGCAACTATGACACACAACTATCTACTGGGGCTTTGGGGAGAAAAAGGAAGAGGATTGGCAATAGATGTTAGCTCAGGGCCGGTCTTCCTCAGCAAAAAGAGGAGACTGACATGGATGTTAGCTCAGTGCTGATCTTCCTCACAAAAAAAAAAAAAAATTAAAAAACAAAAGATAAGATCTATGACTGCCCCTCTCCCCAAAGTAGGAAAGGGGGGATTTCATCAAGACCCTTCCTGGTTGGCTCTCCTATGTGAACCACACTTGGAGACTCACTTTGGGTGTTTTAGTGCAAAATAAAGTGATATGTCTAAAATCAAATGTTTGAGAGCTCAAATGAAACAGAAAGATTGGGGGGGCTGGCCCAGTGGCATAGTGGTTAAGTCCCTGTGCTCCTCTTCGGTGGCCTGGGGCTCACCAGTTCGGATCCTGGGCACAGACCTACGCACCGCTCATCAACCCACATAGAGCAACTAGAAGGATGTACAACTACCTACTGGGGCTTTAGGGAGAAAAAAGGAAAAAAAGAAGATTGGTGACAGATATTAGCTCAGGGCCAATCTTCCTCAAAAACAAAAAAAGAGAAAGATTGGAATATTTTGTGGGAAAAGAATCCACACAAAGCTCTTAATAATGATTTAATAAAAAAAAGAACTAATCAATGTGTAGGAGGTATCAAGTGAAAGGAATTGAGTTTGGGGAGTCAGATGGACTGAGTTCAAAAGAAAGATTTTCCTCTTATGAACCATATTTCTTGGGCAAATTGCTTAATAGCTCCAATAGTGAATTTGCCCATCTACATAATGGGCATAATAACTCCTTCCTTATAAGGTTGTTGTGAGGTTGATGTGTAATAGCATATGTAAAATGCGTGGCACTCCTTCCTTCTCTCTCTCCTTTCCTTCCATTTTATTGATTTTCCTAAACCCAGAAATGTCCTGTGCAAAAAAACTTTCTTCCATTGAAATAAATTTCTGCACATAGGTTGCAAAACCCCAATACAACACTATCTACTTCAATGATACTATAGAATAGTCACTTCATCTTAGTAGCAACACATAAACTTCACATCACATAATGTTACAAAAATCATTATATTTCATTTGTGACATGCTGGCTGTAACATTTTTGGAAATATAATTCATAAAAATATTTCTGAATTTTTTCTTTGTGTGGCATGACACCACTCTCAATTCACTGAAGCCACAACTTACCATTTGAAAGAAAATTAACACACATGACCTGAATTTTCATTCTTTAGTACCATAGAAAAATGAAAATGAAATTCAAATCCTATGAACACTTCCGCATAAAAGAGACAAGAAGTCGTATACAAACAACTAGTTTTTTAGAGATATATGTCTGCTAGGCCAATGATTTACATCTGGGATCTAAATTTATATGTCTCGTTTTCAAATCAAGTAGAAAATTTAAAAATACTGCTTATTTAAGCTACATCAAATTTTTTATGAAATAAAATGGAGTGTAAAGTTTTAAAAATACCTGTTGCACATTGATATGCAAGGACCACACAAGATATTTCATACTTTGTACACGTAGTACATCAATTTCTTCCTATCAGGCACTCACAACCTACAGAAATCATCTGGTAGCGTGTTGTCACTTGACTTTCAACCATATCCATTTTGTGAGTTAATGGTAAAGGGGTAATGCTTGCACTCCCATACACTTCACAAAAGACTTTGGGTTTTTAGAGAATGTTTTACAAGTAATCTCATCAAAAACAATACTAATTTATAGAAATCCCTATAAGCAGGAATTTATCATTTAAAGAACTTATCTTGGCTGGAAGAAATGACAGCAAATTATGTTTTATTATGCCATTTATATACTGTGCATGTGAATAGATACCGTGTAATTGTAATAGATATATATATACATATATATGCCATCTGCATATGCATAACATTTTATAATCATAATTCCATTTTCTTTTTGCATTATGCCATCATCTTTGCTGTGCAGTTCAGTACCATGTTATTTTCATTTCAACCACAGCTGCATCATTGCTGCTGCCAGATCTCTGTTTTTTGGAGAAAATATACAATTTAAAATTGTTTTTTTTCTTTTTTTTTATCAGAAAGGAAAGTCATCAAGAATTAGATTTTATTTTAGGAACAAAGTAAGGTTTCATGGGAGAAAAAAACAAAGCCTTGGTGTAGAGAAGGTTTGTTCATTTTCTATAGCATTACTGAAGTGTCCGTATGCCTTGATAAACCTATCAATGTTTGGATCATCTCAATGGGGGAATGGCTTAACTTAACTCTATTTTGGTGTCTCAGCAAAGGTAAGTTGTCTCTTTTGAGAGCCTAATTGGGAAGTTTTATACTACTGCATTTGTGAATAAAACCCCAAACTTTGCCCAGCTAACTTGCTGCCTCAGTTTCCCCAAGCAGGAAAGGTGGGAGGCCAGTGGGTGGAGGAGGAGATGTGGGAACCAGCCCAGAATTTACTTTGTGGCAGAGCTGTCTTAGACCAATATCCTTTATTCATAAAACCTAGGCAAGAGACAGATCAACGGAGGATGGAGATGGTTTGGTTAAACTGATGCTCTATTATTTCATGTTCTCTAGTGTCTCTCTTTCAATGCCATCATGGAAGAACTGGGAATCTCACTCAAAAATCAGAAAAAGTTAAAGAAAAAGTCAAGAACTAAGGGGAAATCTTCTTTCACAAGTATCCTTACTTGTCATCAGAGACAAGCTCAGAGAAAAGAGACTGTGGCTTGATCCAGGAAAACAGCTGTAGGAAGCTTTGAGCAGAAAAAAGAAGATGCTCACTACAGGTTTTTGGAGAAAGAATTTTTGACACGTGTGGGATGTGTTTCCATATATCTATATACATAACTCTGATTATGTATATAGATATAAGAAATACAAAAGTTAAGAAAGCTCACATAGACAGATATTAGTTGGGACGTGGCACCAGTTCATTTGAAATGAATTTCTATGCTCACTTATTTTGTCTTTTCTCTTTCATCTCAATAAATTGCTGTGTGTGCTTTCTAAATAATAATAAAACAACAGGGTTTTTTTTTTTTCCAGAACAAGTTTGAGTGTTGGTTTCTTCCCCATTTCTTGTTCCCATTCACAATGTTATATTGACAAGTATCATTAGCTGTCGAGTTTGCCATTTTGGTGAATCCTCTTACCTGACAGACAGACAGCACAGACAGAGTCATTTCTGTATCAGTTAAAAAAATTACTTTTAGTTTATACCAAATGCCTAGTTATTATAGTAAAATGAAACCACTCATCTTTGTATTTTAAAATCTAATTTTATAAATAGTTTAAATGATACCTGGAACATCAGTGAGTATAAGATAAAAGGATACTAAAAAGGGAAAACTCAATCAAAAAATAAAAAAGTGTCCGCCACATTCTGGGCACCATTCTAAGATCTAGGGTTACCATGGTGAGGAAGACAGATATGGTCCCTGTCCTCACATAGTTTATAGTAAAATGAAAAAGGAAAACATTCTACTACTCTAAGCAGAATTAGCACTTCCTCAATGGAAGTCAGAGCTGAAGGAATATGCAGGAGAAGTATTTAACCTGGGACTGAGGAAAGTATTTAAGCTGGAACCTGGAGGAAAGTACAGCTAAGTTAAGATGTGAAGATGATGGGTTACTCAGGTACAGGGAGGGACATAAGATGGAGAAGACAAGTATTCCAGGCTGAGGAAGCGGTGTATTTGAAGGCACTGAAGTCAGAGAGAGTGGGGCCAGAATGACAGAAATAAAAAGAGTGTGGTGTGGCTAACATGCAAGGGATGCGTGGGCCTGACATGTAACAATCACTCTGGCTGAGAGTAGAGAAAGAATTGAAAGAAAGAAGATTGACAGGAGGAAGAGACAGAGGTTACCTAGAAGATTCTGTCAGTACTCAGAGGAAGGATAGTGTAGCCTGGGCCAGAGAGTGGCAGAGAAACCACTGGATGACAGAGATAACGTGGAGGCACAATTCAAATAGCCAGAGATTCAGAAAGTGGTCATAAGGGAAGAGCAGGGTCAAGGAAAATTCTAGGATTCAGGAAGGGGGTGGGGGTGGGGAAAGGAGGCTTAACTGGGGAGTTGAGGTATCATTCATTATAGTGAGAAACAATGGGAAAGGAGCAGGCATTGGATCAGTATTTCATATAATTAAATCCCATTGGTTTCTGTAGGATTACTCTATAACTAAAAGAAACTTTTAGTCTGGTCCCTTTAGAGTTTAAGTATGAAAATATTTCCATACCTGAAAAGAAAAAAAAATCACCTTTAAAATAGTAATAACAGATATTGGACAGATATTTTTCTGTGATTGTAATTAACACTTAGATTTGGGATCAATCAGAATTTTATTAACAATAAATAAAAGACAATGTAGTTCATAAAAAACGCATTATGATGCTTACATTAAAAATTTACAAATAGAAATATATTGAATCCAACTAGCTGAAGATAGACTAGAATGATAATATATTAAAGGGGAAATATGCAGCTTTTTCAGCTCACTAAAAATTATACCAAAAATGTAAAAAATTCTATTTTACATTTTATAAAATGTAACAGTGTGACATTTTTCCTCTCATTTTAGAAAATATTACTGTATCTTTTCACACACAGTTATAATAATTTGTGGGAAAAGAAGTATGTTAACTTCTATTATCAAAAATATATTGTGTGAATCTGATTTATAGATATTTTAAGGCCTGCTAACCACTTCCCTCTTTACTTATCAATGACTGAATTTTCATTCAAAGTATATAATGCTTGCTACGAGTAACTTTGTTAAATATATGGAGGGGCCGGCCCGGTGGCTTAGTGGTTAAGTGCGTGTGCTCTGCTACTGGTGGCCCGGGTTCGGATCCTCGGCACGCACCGATGCACCACTTGTCAGGCCATGCTGAGGCAGCGTCCCACATACAGCAACTAGAAGGATGTGCAACTATGACATACAACTATCTACTGGGGCTTTGGGGGAAAAAAAAAAGGAGGAGGATTGGCAATAGATGTTAGCTCAGGGCCGGTCTTCCTCAGCAAAAAGAGGAGGATTGGCATGGATGTTAGCTCAGGGCTGATCTTCCTCCCCCCCCCAAAAAAATATATATATATGGAACTAGGAAAAATTGCAAAACAGGACTTTTTTACATCAACTACTAAATGTAGTACATAATCACCTTCTTTCCTCCCAATAGTTTCATTCTGAAAGCACATTTGCTGGTTACGCATGTATATATGTGTCTGTGTGTGTTAGGGTGAAAAACAGAGTAAGCTAATAAGTTCAGAAGAGAGAAAAAGAAGAAATTGCAGAATACCTGGAACTTGGTCCAGAAAAATCCCTGAGAACAACCATTAATCTTTGAGATTTTCATCCCTTTCACGAAAGAACAGTGACTCGTACCCAGTTATGTAGAAATCAATGGCAAAGTTAATTAAAAACCAGATCTAACATTTCTTCCTTCAGCAATTTCTTGACGCTAATAGAAAAAGAGTGCTCAGGTGGAATATTCAGGAAGAGTGGGCGGTCAATGTTGATTGAAAAACAGTGTTCACAGTTAAGATTTATTTTCCTTTCAAGTTTCAAATCTGGGCTTTTCTTGCCTTTGGTGTAGAGAAATGGGAAGAAATACAATTCACTACTTGCGTTGACCCCATGGGGTTGCTGAGACGTCTAGGGGCTCAAAGTTTTCAGTTCTTAGCCTAGAAGAAGCTGGAGAGAGACAGAAATAAGAAGTGGGTTAAAGAAAACTGGATGAAGGTAAAATATATTTGACCAGCATTTTTTTTTTTTTTTTTTTTTTGGCTATCTCAGCAGTTACTGCTGTAATTTAACTCTGTGCTTGACCTGAAAGGACTAACTGGGTTCTTAATCAAGAAGCTCCTGTAATTATCATTTCAAAGGAGAAATAATGTAAGAGTGTCTATTCTGGGAAAGGTGTTTCCAGGAGCTACCTATGCAGTGTGATTTTAGGGAAACAAAGTCTACCAGTCCCAAAATATATGGCCCACCAGATTCTCTCCAACATCAGGGGTCAATGCGTTAGGTAACAAACTGGAGCGTTGTCTAAAAGATGCCCAAGTTATAATCCACTTGTTCAAGTCATTTATTAGTTGACTTCTCCAGCTTAATGAGAGGAGGACAGGCACTAACTGGTCAAGGATGTCCACAGCAGTGTTGCAAGTGTACAGGGCTAGGGCAAGCAAGCATTCCACCTGAGGTAATGGAGTGCTTGGAGAAGGAGCCTATTGGGGTGGGGAAGAAGTAATAAGAGGCAAAGCTGGGACTTCAAAGGCACACTCAGTTCTCAGTTTTGTTCGGGTCTAGTCCTGCATCTGAAGGGCAACTTTTTTCAGGTACATTTCTTAAAAAATGACCATGTGGAGGAAACAAGTAGGACAAAATAGGAACATATATCCACCAGAGTGGAGACATATATACCATATTTACAAGTAGTATCTCAAAGTCTCAGAAGTCTTGGGAGTGAAATGACCAACATTAAACCATCCTCACATGGTGATGCTTAGATATCCAGAAACATGATGTAGGCTAGCTTTACAGATGAGTGTCCTCATAGCATGTCATGGGTGCACCAGAGAGACTTGCTTTTAAGCTTTGTCCATAAAATACTCAAGTAGAGAAGTTACTTTGTTTTTACACAGCCTAGACAGTTAACTGAGACTCCAAAACGGATTTGTGGGCAGGTATTGTCTGGTTTGTTTGTTTATTTAATTCATGTCCTTCTTTCTTCCTTTTCCTCCTCATTTCCCATCCCTTTTTCTTCATTGGTAGAGTACCCAGACATCCTAGTTTGCCCTGAACTGTTCTGCATTAAGTCTGAAATTGTGAAGTCCTATGGGTTGAGCACCCCCTGCCCCTCACAAGAACGTCCCAATTTAGACAATGAGTCTTAGGATATTTTACTCATTGGTCCTCAAGCTTCCTCTTCCTGGCAGCCACATAGTTCTACTAAGAAAGTTGAAACCTCTACTGATGATAAAAGAGGAGCCTCATCCAAAGGAGCCAACAGAAGGCAAGGGACCCCTACCCCCCATCAAAGTAATCCAGGACGTCCTGGAAGGAGTAGGTTTACTTTGACATTTTACTTGAACATTACGAGAAAGATTATACATATATGCATATAGATATAGAGATAGGAAGATAGATGGTAGATGATAGATAGATAGATACATAGATAGATAGATAGATAGATAGGCAGATAGATCCCATTGTCTCAGTCTGACCTGGGCTCTGCTCTCAGTAAATAGCAAGGTCATGTCATCAGATGTCAGTAATTGTAATAAGGAGCTATCATTTAACAAGGATGTGCTAAATCCAGGTGCATTGTATGTACTTCATATTTGCTCATATAACAGTCATAGCAACTCTAAAGTAAATATTATTTTTTACAGGGATAAAAACTGAGATTCAGAGAGGTGAGATAGCTTGCCCAAGGTCACTTAACTATAAAGTGGCAAATAGTCACCGCAACCCCTCCCACATCATCACAACCACATCCCGCTCCCTCCTAATCCTTGGATACTAAGTACTATTGGCCAAACTCAGGCTTCGCCCCAAGCACACGTGATCTCATAGCATCCTCTCAGTAGCCTTATGAAGCTGGCACTCTGTATTATCGTTTCCATTACAGAAAAGGAAACTGCAAAAAAAGAAAAGTTAAGGAGCTCCCCAATGTCAGACTGTCTGTTAAAAGAACAAAGATTCTAACCTCAATCTATCAAAGTCCAGAGGCTCTTAACCATGGGACTATACAATCTTATCTTTTTGTTTTAATGTATATCTTGACTCAATTTTTAAAGAAATATCTGTAGGGTAATTAGTCATCTCCCATCATCATTTAATAGAATAGAGAGAGAGACAGCTATCAATATTTCCTACAGGCAATATTTCAGCATACCAACGCCTTGCCAAGGCACTTAAATAGTAAAATGTCCTTTCTAACCTTTAATATTTAATAAAACAAACTCTCTACCAAATCTGCAAACTAGTTGTATTATTGATTTGAAACTACCCTTTGAACACTTCTCATTCTTAATGCAAGTCATTCAGGTCATAATTAAAACATATGAATGGCATGATGTGATAGTTCCTTTGAGGTCTCAAGCGTCATCATGTGTCCAGACATCTCAATGAAGACCATTAGATTGTAAACTCCCAGCTGATTATAAACTTCTAGAAGGGTAAATCAGAATATTTCTTTTAAATATCAATATCATTCTATAGAGGTTTTTTAGCCTCTTGCATATAGTGGGTAATAAACAAAAACTTCCTCAATAATGAATGACAACCTTTTGAGCATATACCATGTAGACACCTGCCACAAATTTTGAAGAAGATATAGTCCTTGCCTTTGAAAATATTAGAATTGAATAGGTCAAATTTCAAAGACATTGTCCTTGTCTTTGAGAATATTGGCATTGAATAGGTCAAATTTCAAAGGTGAAATTTCATTGGGACACTTGATTTTTAGAGATTATTATTGTGAATGTCATTGAGTTTTCTAGGATTTGCATTCCCATCTACCCGCAAGAAACATATGTAGGAAAATTCTTCAGTATGAGACCAAGAAATATAACAATTTCAGGAAACACACCCAAAATAAAGATTTTCAAGTAACCAACATCAGAGAGAATTTTAAATGTGTTGATAATGTCTTCAGTAGTAGTAGATCTGTCATTAAGCTACTCCCAAAATATCTCTGAAGAGGCAGGCTGCTTTTCCTTGTCTTCATGACGAATTCTGTACCTACAGCAGCAAATTAAAATGAGACCATTTTTAATAAAACCATGGCAAGATTTAAAAGTAATTTGGTGGCATTAAGCCTAATAAACCAAATTAGAGTGATGAAAGAAACATTTTCATTAAAGCTTTAAAAAATGACACTCAAAACACCAATGTAGAGATGGAATTGAGTCTACCTTGTCTCAAAGGAACCAAGATAACAAATGACAGCTAGAATTTTAAGCTCATCATAACAAATATATAATTAGTTCTGACCTTTTCACAACATCCCAACAAATATAATGGTTCATAAGCATGCATGTTGCAAATGAAATTAATTGCAAGGGTATCTTTCACTGAAATGTTTAATGATCTCATCATAGATTTCCTGGATGATTTCCTTCTGACTTCCTCCAGAAAATAATGCTATTAGAAGCCACACACCAGGCTAATTTCATCGAATCAACCAACATCTACAACTTGTGCCTGGCTCGTGTTTTCCCATTTATGTGGAACATTTTTTTCCTCCTCTCTCTCCCCACTTCCATCTCTCTGTATCTGAACTTGACTTAAAGACTCAGGTTAAATGTCACTGATTACATGAAACTTTCCCTGATTTCTTCCCATCTCTCTCCAGTGACCTTCATCTGCACTTAAGCAGTTTGACCTTAAGGTTATTTGGTCCATGTTGATAACTTGTGTAACATTTTGTTTCATACATAAATCACCCTCTCCACCACCACTCCCAGGGAATGGCTCACACAATGCAGGATGTTACATCTATTAAATGTACAAAAGAATCCAACCAAGGCCATTAAAATAGCCCTCAAAATATAAAACTTGATTGATCTCCTCCATTCTTAAACTCTCCTGGAAAGAACTTGAATTCGTATTTTCCCTCCTTATGTTTTCCAGATATTATTTTTCTCCCCAAATACATAACAAAACATTCCAAGTTCCCAGAAATTCACAAAACACATCAGATCTTTCAAGCAAGAGTCCATGTTGAGGAGATTCTTCCTCAGAAGAATTGGAGTTAGTAGACCTGGTGTGAGTCTCTGCTTGGCCACTGACTATGTCCATGAACTTGAGTAAGTCACTTCACTTCTCTCTGGACCTCAGTTTCCTCATATCAACAATGAGACTATTAACAGTACATCATACATCCTGCCTGACACAAAGTATTATTATTACATTATTAATATTAAAGTCTGAAGTTAAGATGGAGAGAAAGGTACACTACTAGGGAATCTCTATCTGGTTTCAAAACAAAATGCTGATTCCTGGGTGAAATATTCGCATCTGCCTTGGCAATCTCGGAAGTCATTTGTGAAATAAAAGACACAAGTATAACCTAGACCCTAAAATTATGTAACATGTTAGCAAAGGTGACTATACACCCACAAAATGCATTTGCTCAAAAAATTTAAGACTAACAGACAAAAAGGAAGGGAGGGCGGGAAGAAGAGAGGGAGGGAGGAAGGGAGGGAGGGAGGGAAGGAAAAAGGGTTCCTAGGTTCAGTTAAAGAGCAAATACCTTCACATTTATACGTGATAGATGGGGATATGGAGACAGGTGGTTCTATTCCTCCACTGAAAAGGAAGAGAGAAGGGCTTACACCGTAACCTAAAGGAAGTAGGCTGTAACTGAGTGGGACACTCCTGATAGTAGTGATGAAATGCTAGCATCAATTATCAAAGGATATAAAAGCTGGCTCTTTGAAAGGATTACAGGGGTTCTAATTTGTCTGAGATGGTTTAGATATTGTGCTTCTTTAAAGTAGAAAGATGGCTATAAGATCCACCAAACACCCAGCCAGTTCTATTGCTCTATATGGCATTATAAGCCATTTAAAATTATCAAATGTGATTATTCCTTTTACCCTGGAATTAGCAACTAGGGCTGAAAACTGAGAACAAAGAAGCAGCAAGTGGTTCACTTTCTGACCAATGCCACAAAACCTGCAGTCAGGTACACGTTTCAGGTGTTATTAGCTATCACCCCAATTATGTTCTCACTGCTCCCTCCTACTCCCCAACCTAGGGAAGCAGAGGTCTACAAAGGACAAAATGTGACAGACTTTTCAGATTATCCACCTTGGTAAGTGGTACCTTCTCTCTATGAGGGAGAGATGTGCTCCCCACTGCCATCACCAATCACAGGAAGGGGGCTCCAGGCAAACCCATCTGAGAGGATGGGAGGCTTTTAAGCAGGAAAGACAGGCATTTCACTCCACCACCAGAAACTTCGGCAGGTGACTAGCTGAGGTGATCCCACACCCGTCTGAGCAGATGAAATAGAAGATTACAGAGGGGAGGCCCTTTGAATCTGCCAGTCTTTAGCACTGGGACACACCAGAGCAGTTTTGCAATATGCACAGGATGAACAGTTTAATTGGAGAAAGAGCTGGAGCTCATCATGAGTATGTTTTTTCAAACTATCATTTTTCTGACAACATTATTCTTCCCTTCAGATCTTTCAAAGGACACTTTATTACCTTTAATCACAGCAGCAATAGAATGCACAGTGGCATCTTCTACCTCGCATTTGTTTCAGGGCCTAGAGTGTGGCCCTAAGGTAATGGGTTTGCCGCTCTTGAGCCATCCCCTAAAATTTTCTTTCCAAATCACATTGCTTTTGTAGTTAAAAATTATTTATGTAGCTATGAATCACGAAAATGTGGTAATTTTATTAAGTCAAAGATAAATAGATCCTTTCTTTTACTGACAGTATAATTAGGATATTGAAGAACTTTAGTGAGGACAGGGGAAAGGAGGAATTAATTCACGATCAAAATATTATTAAAACTCTGTTTTCTGACAGATAAGATTTGGTGTCGACTTTATAGGTGACTATCTAAAAGAGATCCAAGATCATCAGCTCAGGTCACCTTGGTGGTTCTCTGAGCACTGTTAGAGGAACTGGATAGGAGATGCTTCAGAAGCTGGTTGGGGCACCACCAAAGGGCTGGGGGTCCTCAGGTGGTATTTTTCCTTTATTCCTCCCAATAGATTTCTTTCTTCAAGTTTCACTAGATCCCCCCCGTTTTCTTTCAAGGGCCCAAGATGATTCTTGAATCTGGGTTTTATTCTTTCATTTACTCATTGTTTAGCTTTGGGTAAATCAAAATTTTCTTACTTGAGGGTAATGGCAGGAATCCCCTGGCACAGTCCACTGGGGCAGTGAAGGCAGTTTCATGAGGGCCTATCTCCTGAGTAGTGGGCAGAGCTAAGGGTAGCAACAATGGGGAGCTGTTAACACCTCCAAGTCTGAAGGAGCAAGGGGAAGGGGCAATTACCAGAATGTGCAAACTCCCTTCAAAGAGGGCCATCCAATACGAGCTGTGGCCTTCAGGGGAGAAATGCATTCATTGCAAACCTGAGGTCCACATGGGATGGAGCCAGTGGGACCACAAATTTCACTCTTTTTTAATACTCTGATCTCTGGTCATGCCTCATATTGGCTCAACCCAGCCAGAACCCATATTTGACCCATTGGTCAAGAGAGTTCGGTGTTTCAGACTCCTCAGTTCACTCTCCTAAACTAGAGAACAAATTGGAAAATGGATGTGGAGGTGCAAACAGAGACTACTCAGCACAATATTTTTCTTCCATATTAGGATTTATGTGGATCAATAAATAATAAGTACTATTCAAAGCTAGAAGATTATCATTAGGCATTTCAAAGTAAAATCCAATATGTCCTGAAATCTACTTTAACTCATGTGGAGACCTGATGTTATAAGTTGCTTCTGTGAGGGTAAAAAGAGTGGACTAAAATCAATATAAGGATTTCTAGAAGTGAAAGGAGACAATCATGTTCAAGGCTCAGGAACTGGAGTCAGTAGACCCGGGGTGAGTTTCTGCGTGGTGGCTGACTATGTGTATGAACTTGACTAAGTTACTTCACTTCTATCTGGATCTCAGTTTCCTCATGTCAACAATGAGATTATTAACTGTACATCATACATCCTGCCTGACATAGAGTATTATTATTACATTATTATTATTAAAGTTTGAAGTTAAGATGGAGAGAAAGGTATGCTACTAAGGAGTCTCTATCTGGTTTCAAAACAAAATCATAGGGAAACACAATAGGCAATCATCAGGTTCCGTGTGCAGTTCAGTTAAACTGCGGTATTCAGCACCAAAGGACCTGCCGCCTCCAGAATCATTAAGCGGTGCTTCTGCAAGCTCACTTAGGGACTCCTCATGTTCTTTGTCATCTTTAAATTGCAACATTCATTTCCGGGGCACATGAAAGCCAAATAAGCTGTAACCCGGCTTCCAAGAACAGGAAGGTTTTGTCCTGAGCATATAATATCCTCAAAACCCAAAAGATACCAGTCTGTGGGACACAGCTGGGCCTTTCAACAAGTGTCTCAGTCAGAGTCTGAGCATGAAATAGATGACACACTCAAGGAATTGATAAAAGAGGTTTTACGGAAGGGACTGTTAACAGAGGTAAGGGTAAGAATGAAGGAAACCAAAAAGATTGGCATTATCATCTTCAAGCCAGACGGGGCAGCAGGAATGAATGATGTTACCAGAACACAATGATGGCTTTAGCCTTAAGAGAGAAAGCATCCAAAAGGAGCTGCAGCTTAAGGTAAAAGACACAGCCTCTGTTGACACCATAGGCCACTGCGAGTGGGGCAGCGAGGGAGGGTTATTATGGAATATTATGGAATATATATGGCACATATGGAATATTATGGAATAATATGGCAACAGGGCCTCCCATTGGACAAACCCAACTGGAAGCCACATGGCCAGGAAGCCAGAGTGAGTGGTACAGTCTGAGAGGCCAGCCTCCTTCCAGCACACGGAGCAGGGCAGAGAAGTGTAGAGAACAGATCTGCAAGGAGAATGGTGAATAACCAGCACAGTCTGTGAAATCAAATTAAAATTAAGACCAGATGCAAAATTATCTGTAAGAAAAAGACGGAGGCCATGGTCAGACCCAGAGAATTACTGCCCGTTCTTGAGAGAACACCAAGAAATGAATGATACCCAACATCTTTTAATAGAGCTGGTTGAAGCACATGGCCAAATAAGAGAAAGGACTTCGTGATATTCTGCCTCTTTAGCAGATGTTTCAAAATATTCTTGGCCTAGCTTTAACGCCCATCCAAAGCCCCAGCTCATTCCAGGCCTCATCAGCTGGTCCATGTCCTTTTATTTCCTATTAAAGTGTGTGAGAGATATATGACTTGAAGTTGAGCCCAAACCATCTCTAGCCACTTGGCACCACGACAAGAAGGACTGCTCACTGATTACATCATGCAATAGACACAAAAGTCACACCCATAGCTTCTTCAGGATTTCAGTGAACAGCCTGTTCCCTGCAGTGCCCATTGGTGCAGTGAGTATTGGGGTCTGGCTATTTTTCCATATTCAGTAGACCTGCTGTCTGAATATAGTTCTTCCAGAAAAGCTTCTCATTGCTATAGCTCCCAGAGTTCAAATGTTAGGAGAGATTACCTCTGGACGACAGTGGATTAAGTGATTGTTTCTCTTCCTTCTTCTCTATATTTTCCAAAATTTCCAATATGAAAAAGTAAGTGTTTTTTTAACTGAATCCTAGTGTTTTTAAAGTTTCTAAATGGGAAAAGCTATTTATATAAGTGCCTAGAAAGAAAAACATAACTTTGTATGGCTAGAGAAAGAGAGAGGATAAAACAAAAGATTGAGCTTAACTAAAGGCTTCTTCCCGTAGACCTGATTTTCAGTAAATAGTCCCGCATCCAGCAGTAATAACACTTGTTTTATCTTTGAAGTTCATAACATATCATGAACAAGCTGAGTTTATCTCAAGAATGCAAATGCTTTCTAATATAAAATAAATCAATACAACTTACCACTTTAGTAGAGTAGAGAAAAAAAGATACCAGCTCAAGAAATGCAAAATAAAAGCATTGAATAAGATTCTACTTCTATTATGTTTTTTTTTTTTTTTTTTGCTAAGGAAGATTCACCCTGAGCTAATATCCATGCCAATCTTCCTCTATTTTGCATGTGGGTCACCGCCACAGCGTGGTTGCTGATGAGTGGTGTAAGTCCGCACCTAGGAACCAAACCTGGGCTGCTAAAGCAGAGTGTGCTGAACATAACCACTAGGCCACTGGCTGGCCCCCTCTATTATGATATTTTTAAAAGACTATTAAATGAGAGAAATAGAAGGAAATTCTATGCTTAATAAAGATTAAATATCAAACCTAGAGACATCTAACATTATGCTTAATGAGAAAGTTTAGGTATTTCTTGTAAGAATGAGAACGAAATAAGGATATTCACTAACAGAGCTATTATTTAATTTAATTAAGCTATTATTATTATTTAATCTAGCACTAGAGAGCAGAAATTATTAGCAAAAGAGAGAGAGAGCATGTGCATAAGTATTATGGCAAGAGATAAAATGCTATTTATAAATGTTGTAATCATCTACCCAGAAAAATCAACAATCTCAACAAACTATTAAAAGTAATTAGAGTTCATCATGGCTGCCAGATATGTGGACAAACTAGAAAAGTCAATAGTGTTATTCTATACCAGCAATAACTAATTAGAACATGTAATACAAATGAGATCTTATTCATACTAACAACAACTACAAAGTATCTTGAAATTAAGTTAACCAAAAATTTTCAAGAACACAATAGATAAAATTTTTAAATGCTAATAAAGGGCAAAGAAGGTGAGTTGAAAAGATGGAGAAACACTCCAGGATCCTGAGTGGAAAAAGAATATTATAAGATGTTAATGGTCCTCAAATTAATCTACAGATGTAACAGCACCCTAGTTAAAATTAGTTAGATTTCTTTGAAGAATTGAATAAACATACACCAATATTCATATAGAAGAATAAAAGCTGGGGGCCGGCCTGGTGGTACAGGTGGTTAAGTGCACGCGCTCCGCTGCGGCGGCCCGGGGGTTCACCGGTTCGGATGCTGAGCGCGCACCGACGCACTGCTTGGCAAGCCATGCTGCGGCGGCGTCCCATACAAAGTGGAGGAAGATGGACATGGATGTTAGCCCAGGGCCAGTCTTCCTCAGCAAAAAAAAAAAAAAAAGGAGGAGGATTGGCAGATGTTAGCACAGGGCTGATCTCCTCACACACACACAAAAAGAATAAAAGCCTATATATAGCTAAGTAAACCTTTAAAAAGAAGAGGAAAGAGGAAACTTAATGCACCTGATATTCGCATACCTCAGAGTTACAGTAAGAAAAACCAGAATGGTATTGGCTCAAAAGCAGACAAATGACCAGTAGAGCTCAGAGACGGATGCACGTACACAGGGAAGTTAACATATGTTAAGGCTGGAACCATAAAGTAATGAGTAAAGATTAAGGATAGCTTGTTCAGTAGATGATGTAGTCAAAAATGATCATTATATGGAGAAAATAAAAGTGAATCCCTGCCCAACAACACTTTAAGGGCAGACTCTAGATGTGGAAGATGTGACTGGGGGGCAGGAAAGACTCCTTAATAAGCATTAAAAAAAAGAATAGGGGCTGACTCGGTGGCATAGAGGTTAAGTTCTCACGCTCCACCTCAGCGGCTCAGGGGTCACAGGTTCGGATTCCGGGCGCGCACCAATGCACCACTTCTCAAGCCATGCTGTGGTGGCATCCCATATAAAGTAGAGCAAGATGGGCACAGATGTTAGCCCAGGGCCAATCTTCCTCAGCAAAAAAAGGAGGAGGATTGGCGTTCGATGTCAGCTCACTGATGTTCCTCACAAAAACGAAAAAAAATAAATAAATAGATAAATTCAATTTCAAAAATATTCTTCGAATCAAGAATAGGACAATAAACACAGAGAAATGAACAAAGAATACAGCTAGGCGATGTACAGAGGTAGAAACCCCAAGGATTAACGAGAATAGGAAGAGATGTCTGAAATCATTAGCCATTGGAAAAATGAAAATTAAAACTACAGTGATACATTTCTGTATACATTATTAGTCTACCAAAAGGGAAAGCTTAAGTAAGAAGTGTAGCTGGAGATGTGGGGATAGAGGCATCCTTACACACTGCTAGTGAGAGCAGACTGGTGTTGCCAGTCCAGAGTGCAAACTGATCCTGCTTGGTCAAAATGAGCATGTGCACGTCTTACAACCAAGAAATTCCATAGCTGCCTTCATGAACTAAAGACAATTTCACATAGGTCCACAGTGTGTAAGAAAAGGGATGTAAACTGCAGTATTATAGTAGGGAACTAGAGGCAATCCGGCTGTCAATCCCTGAGAAAGGTATACATGTACAGGAAACTACTGGCTTATCACCAAGCCTTTTTCTTCTTCTTCAAGGAGGAAAGAAGCACATTTCTTAGCATCCTCTTCAGATTAGGCATAAACTCATGTCTGAATTCCAGAAAGAGTATTTGGCTGGAATTCAGTAGACCACTTGCAGACCCAGCCATAAAAATCTCCCCAGTGCAAATCTCCCTGCTCCTTCCTCCTGCCACCTCCCTTGAATGGAGATAATCCCTAGAGCAGGATGGGATCCATGTGATGAAGATTGTGGAGCCACAAGATGGAAGGAGCCTGGGTCTCTGAATCACCCCTTGGAGGAAAACCACCTAACTAAGAGCACCCATTTCAGACTGTTAATTTAGTTTCAACTTAATTAACTAACCTGATGTTTGGTTAAGCCTCTGAAATTTGAAGAGCTTACTAGTTACACATGTAGTGTTACTTTAATATAATAGATAAAATGAAGTAAATACACACCATGGAGTATGCAATAGACTGAATTTGTGTGTCTCCCCCAAAATTCCTATGTTGAAATCTAATCCCTATTGTGATGGTATTTGGAGGTGGGGCTTTGGGGAAGTGATTAGCTCATGAGGGCAGACACTTCATGAATGGGATTAGTGCTCTTATAAAAGAGGTCCCAGACAGCTCTCTCTCCACTTCAGCCATATGAGGATACAGCAAGAAGATGGCCGTCTATGAACTAAGAACCTTACACATTAAACATGTTATAATGTTGGCCTATAGAGGCAGAAAGATCAGAAAAATCAGAGTGTGTAGGGGATAAAAAGGAATAAATAACTGTGTGACTAAGTAGATGAATGAATTCAGAAAGTTTCATGCATAGACCAATAGTGATAGTGTAACACGAAGTGAGTACTATGATCAATGCTCAGTTTCTAAAAGGATAAAAAGGACTAAAGCATTATTCACAATAGCCAAGAGTTGGAAGCAACCTAAGTGCCCATCAAGGGACAAATAGATAAAGAAGATGTGGTATATACACAATGGAATACTACTCAGCCATAAGAAACAATGAAATCCAGCTGTTTGTGACAACATAGATGGAACCTGAGGGTATTATGCTAAGTGAAATAAGTCAGAGAGAGAAAGTCAAATACTATACGATCTCACTCATGAGTAGAAGATAAAAACAACAACAAACAATCACACAGAGACAGAGATTGGATTGGTGGTTACCAGAGGGGAAGGGGGGAGAGGGAGGAGGGTGAAAGGGGTGATTAGGCATATGTGTGTGGTGATGGAATGTAATTAGTCTTTGGGTGCTGAACATGATGTAATCTATGCAGAAACAGAAGTATAATAATGTATGCCTGAAATTTATATAATGTTACAGACCAATGTTACTGCAATAAAATAAATAAATAAATAAATTTTTTTAACTAAAAGGACTAAAGAAAAGTCTGATCAGTGTTGGTAACAACAACCATCCCCAGTTTCTTCACTCTTATTTTCCATTTCTTATTCAGATACATGTCTCAAAAAAAAGAATTTGATGCATTTGCCATGGCTCTGTGTATTAGTCAGCTCAGGCTGCCATAACAAAATACTATAGACTGGATGGCTTAAACAACACAGAAATTTATTTCTCACAGCACTGGAGGCTGAAGTTGAGATCAGGGGGCCAGCATGGTTGGATTCTAGTGAGAACTCACTTCCTAGTTTGTGGATAGCTGTTTTCTCACTGTGTCCTCTCATGGCAGGGAAAGAGAGAGAGACAGAACAAAATTTCTGGTGTCTCTTTTTTTTTCCTCCAGCTTTAGTGAGATATAATTGACATATAATATTGTGTAAGTTTAAGGTGTACAACGTGTTGATTTGACACACTTATATATTGCAAAATATATCACCACAGTGGCATTACCTAACCCCTCCATCACATCACATAATTAGTATGTTTTATTTTGTGGTGAAAACATTTAAGATCTACTCTCTTAGCAACTTTCAAATACATAATACAATATTGTTAACTATAATAACCTTACTGTACATTATATGTCCAAAACATATGTCTTATAACTGAAAGTTTGTACCCTTTGACCAACATCTTCCCATGCCCACTCCCAAGCCCTGATAACCAATAGTCTATTCTCTGTTTCTATGAGTTTGGCCTTTTTAGGTTTCACTTTGAAGTGATATCATGCAATATTTGTCTTTCTCTGTCTGACTTATTCCACTTAGCATAATACCTGAAGGTCCATACATGCTGTCACAAATGGGAGATTTTCCTTCTATTTTGTGGCTGAATAATATTCCAGTGTTTATATATACCAATGTTCTTTATCCATTCATTTGTAGACAGGTTTCCATATCTTGGATATTGGGAATAATGCTGTGATGAACATGGGCGTGCAGATATCTCTTCAAGATCCTGATTTCATTTCCTTTGGATATATATACCCAAAAGTGGGATTGCTGAATCATATGGTAGTTCTATTTTTAATTTTTTAGGAACCTCCATACTGTTTTCCATAGTGGCTGCATCAATTTACATTCCTACCCACAGTTTCTCCACATCCTTACCAACACTTAGCTCTTGCCTTTTTGATAATAACCATTCTAACAGGTATGAGGTGACATCTCATTGTGGTTTTGATTTGAATTTCCCTGATGGTTAGTAATATTGAGCACCTTTTCATGTACCTGTTGGCCATTTGTATGTCTTCTTTGGAAAAATGTCTATTCAGTTCCTCTGGCCATTTTTTTAATCAAATTATTTGTGGGTTTGTTTTGTTTTGTTTTACTATTGAGTTGTATGAAGTCTTTATATATTTTGGATATTAACCTTTTATCAGATATACTATTTGCAGATATTTTCTTCCATTTCCTAGGTTGCCTTTTCATTTTGTTGATTGTTCCTTTTGCTGTGCAGAAGCTTTTTAATTTGATGTAGTCCCACTTATTAACTTTCACTTTTGCTTTTCATGTCATATCCAAAAAATCATTACCAAAACCAATGTCAAGGAGATTTTCCTCTGTTTTCTTTTAAGAGTTTTATGATTTCAGGTCTTATGTTTAAATTTTTAATTCATTTTGAGTTAATTTTTGTGGGTGGTATAAAATAGGCGTCCAATTTCATTCTTCTGCATGTGGTTATCCAGTTTCTCAACACCGTTTATCGAAGAGACCATCCTTTCCCCATTAAGTATTTTTGGGTCCCATGTCAAAGATTTTTTGGCTGTATGTGCAAAGGTTTCTTTCTGGGCTCTAGATTCTGTTCCACTAGTCTGTGTGTCTATTTTTACACCAGCACTATGGTGTTTTGATTAATATAGCTTTATAGTACAGTCTGAAATCAGGAAATGTGATGGCTCCGGCTTTGTTCTTCTTTCTCAGGATAGTGTTGGCTGTCGGGGACTTGTGCTGTTCCATACAAATTTTAGGACTGTTTTCCTATTTTTGTGAAAAATGCCATTGGAATTTTGATAGGGATCAAATTGAATCTATATACGGCTTTGAGTAGTATGGATTTTAACAATATTAATTCTTAATTCAAATTTTAACAATATTAATTCTTCTGATCCATGAACATGGGATTTATTTATTTGTGTCTTCTTCAATTTCTTTCATCAGAGTCTTATAGTTTTCAGTGTGCAGATCTTTCACCTCCTTGGTTAAATTATTCCTAAGTATTTATTGCTTTTGATGCTATTGTAAACGGGACTGTTTTCTTTATTTCTTTTTCAGGTATTTGGTGGTTAGTGTATAGAAATACAACTGATTTCTGTATGTTGATTTTGTATCTTGCAACTTGATTGAATTTGTTGATTAGTTTTAACAGTTTTTTTCTGGAGTCTTTAGGATTTTCTATATATATAAGATCATATCACTTGCAAACAAAGACAGTTTTACTTCTTACTTTCTGATTTGGATGTCTTTTATTTCTTTTTCTTGCATGATTGTTCTGGCTAGGACTTCTAGTACTGTGTTGAATAGGATTGATGTGAGCAATACCCTTGTGTTGTTCCTGATCTTAGAGGAAAAGCTTTGAATCTTTTGCTATTGAGTATGATGTTAGCTGTGAGCTTTTCATATATGGTCTTTATTATACTGAGGTTTGTTTCTTCTATACCCAATTTCTTGCGAGTTTTCATCATGAAAGGATGTTATATTTTGTCAAATTCTTTTTCTGCATCAATTGAGATGACCGTATGATTTTATCTCTCGTTCTATTAACGTAGTGTATCATATTTATTGATTTGCATATGTTGAACCGTCTTTCCATACCAGGGATAAATCCCACTTGATCATGTGTATAATTCCTTTAATGCACTATTGAATTTTGTTTACAAGTATTTTGTTGAAAAACTTTCCATCTATATTCATCAGGGATATTGACGTGCTCCAACATTGGGTATATATATATTTATGATTGGTATATCTTCTTGATGAATTGACTCCTTTATCATTACATAATGACCTTCTTTGTCTTTTGTTACCGTTTTGGTCTTAAAGTCTATTTGTCTGATATAAGTATAGCTACTCCTGCTCTCTTTTGGTTTCCACCTGCAAAGAATATCTTTTTCAATCCCTTCATTTTGAGTCTATATATATATCCTTAAAGCTGAAATGAGTTTCTTTAGGCAGCATATAGTTGGGTCTTGTTTTTTTATTCATTTGCCACTCTATACCTTTTGATTGGAGAATTTAATCCTTTTACCTTTAGAGTAACTATTGACAGGTAAGGACTTACTAATGCCATCTATTGTTTTCTGGTTGCTTTGTATTCCTTTGTTCCTTTCTTCCTCTCTTACACCTTCCTTTGTGAACTGATGATTTTCCATAGTGGCATGCTTTGATTCTCTTTTCTTTATCTTTTGTGAATCTACTGTATGTTTTTGCTTTGTGGTTAGCATGAGGCTTACATAAAACATCTTATAGACATAGTGTATTTAATGCTGATAACTTAACTTTGATCACATAAAGAAACTGTACCCTTTCACTCCTCCGCTTTTAAGTTTTTGAAGTCACAATTTACCTCTTTTTATATTGTGTATTCATTAACACATTATTGTAGCTATAATTACTTTTAATACTCTTGTTGTTTAACCTTTATACTAGACTTAAGTGGTTAACACATCACTATATTACAGTATTAGAATATTCTGAATTTGACTATATTCTTACCTTTACCAGTGTGTTGTCTATTTTCATATGTTTTCATCTTACTAAATAGCTACCTTTTATTTAAGCCTGAAGAACTCCTTTTAGCATTTCTTGTAAGGCAGAACTAATGGTGATGAATTCCCTCAGCTTTTGTTTTTCTGGGAAAGTCAAGCTCTCCTTCACTTCTGAAGGATAGATTTACTGGGTAGAGTATTCTTGGTTGGCCATTTTTTTTCTTTCAGCACTTTGAATATATCATCTCACTCTTTTTTGGCCGGTAAGATTTCTGCTGATAAATCCACTGATAGCCTTATAGGGGTTCTCTTGTAAGTTAAAAGCTTCTTTTCTCTTGCTGTTAAGATTCTCTCTTTGTCTTTTATTTTTGATAGTTTTATTATAATGTGTTTTGTAGAGACTGTCTTTAAGTTGATTTTGTTTGGTGACCTATGACCTTCGTGAACTGATGTATCCAAATCTCTCTCCAGATTTCTGAAGTTCTCAGCTATTATTTCTTTAAATAAGTTTTCTGCCCCCTTATCTCTCTGCAAATTGGTTCTCTGTATGGTATCCCATAGATCATATAGGCTTTCCTCACTCTTTTTTAGTCTTTTTTTTCTCTTCTGACTGGATAATTTCAAAGGTCCTACCATCTAATTCATGGATTCTTTCTTCTGCTTGGTCCATTCTGCTGTAGATGCTCTCCATTGCATTTTTCATTTCATTCATTGTATTCCTCAGCTCCAGAATTTCTGTTTGGTTCTTTTTTATGATTTCTATCTCTTTTTTAAATTTCTCATTTTGTTCATGTGTTGGTTTCCTGATTTTGCTGATTGTCTTTCTGTGTGCTCTTGTACTTCACTGAGTTTCCTTAAAACAACTATTTTGAATTCATTATCAGGTAAACCAAAGATTTCCATGTCTCTGGGGTTGACTACTGGAAGATTATTGTGATCCTTTGGTATTGGCATGTACTCTTGATTTTTCATGTTCTTTGAAGTTTTGCATAACTGTCTTTACATTTGAAGTAGCAGTCACCTCCTCCAATCTTTATAACTACCCTCTCCAAGCTCAGTTTTTTTTTTCTCCAACAGTGTGCTGGAACTTCTCGCCTAGTAACCTGGACTTCCACAAAGGCTCTCTTGTCAGTAGGTGACTGTCTAAAACAATGTTTTCCAGGGGCTTCTGGACTGCAGCCAGGGGAGACTGGAGCCAGTTCATCAGCCACTGCAGGGTCCTCAGCCAAAACCAAGGTCTATTATTAGACACATGGGTGGATAAGGCTCCTCCCAGGTCCCTTGGCATATGGTTCTGGATAGCACAGCTCCCACAAGGGAATTTTTGTCTGTGGATGGATGCTGAATTATCACTGTTGGGGGGGAGACAAAAATGAGTGATGATGCTGATGTCACTCTTGGTATCTCTTCTTATAAAGGGCACTACTCTTGTCATGAGGGCTTCACCCTCATGACCTTATCTAACATAATAAGCTCCTAAAGGACCCATTTCCAAATACTATCACATTGAGGGTTAGGTCTTCACTATAGGAATTTCAGGGGGACACAAATCAGTCCACAGCACCCTGCAATTGATTATTCTCAAATGTTGCTCAATCCCACAGAAGTTAGGTCGACCTACGGGATTTTGTATAAAGTCAAAGCAGGAAGGCCACTCAAGAGCCAAGGAGGAACAAGAATCAAAGACCGGAAATGAAATCTCTTCTGCTGCCTGAGCAAACTCCCCTGAAACCCCTTACAAATGAAATGCTAACTAGCCTGCAGTGGCACCCTGAAATGGGCTGTAATACTAGTTCCAAGTTGCCAAAAAAGAGCATGTTAGTTCTTGCCCAAGGAGTCTAATCTCCTTTATCTCGTGAATAGGGATGAGTAGCTGGGGCAGCACTGAACTGATGTATGCTGCTGTCTGAAACAATCTGCATACTTTACCATAGGAAAGAACAAACCAAATCAGAGAGGCCACAAGCACAAACACACTCACACACACCTAGTTTCAAGCAACACTAAATTACCTGAAAGTGTCTCAATTAAGGAGAATTACTACCCCCTTCAAGCTGCAATCATAGCCATTATGTATCATCGGGCTTAAATCAGTTCCCTGGGAGATGTCCTGATTAAGCGGATTTCCCAATTAAGCCCGTCCCAGTTGAGTGGAGCATTCCATTCTGATTAGATTCCTAATTTATATGGGAGGCTTGATACTTTATAGAAAGGGAGAAAGGGAGTTTTGGAAAATTGTCAGCCTCTGAAATTTCTCCCTGTGCATTTATCCCTCCAACAGCAAACCTTTCCCCTTCTCTGACGAATGGAGGCACTTACTAGCTAAAGTAGTTCTAAACCTCTTAAATAAAATATGAATTATTCCTTGTGGAGCCACAACTGACCTTCAGGAATTGTCTGAAACATCACAGTCATCCTCTTGTAGGGCAGACCCTTTGATGGGTCAGCAGCAGAGAGAGGAACATAGAGTGGCTGCAGTGTCCAGAATAGGATGCACATCGTCTTTTGTACTTTTAAAAAAATCTTTTGTAGTGCACTTTGTCATAAATGCCAGGAGATAAAGAAATGCATGAATGAATGAATGGCATGCCTGACCATCAAGGCAAGATGAAAAGTTAATCACTATTGCACTTGCTGACATCACAAAGCCACAAAATAAGGGGAAATGTTGTCCTCAAAGGTACACTGAAAATCTGAAAACAAATTTGGCTTCATTATTATCCAGATCACTTGAACACTGTCAAATGAAATGACAAACCCATGAACGTACCATTGGAATAGTGTTGAACAGAACTTTCTGGAGAGGTTCAAATACAGTCCTATGAGGAACCAATGACTAACAGAAGTTTTAAAGTATCACCTAATCTCTTCAAGTCTCTGTTTCCTCATCTACAAAATGTATTACTGGACATAAATCAGTTCCCTGGGAGAGATTTGAACCAAATAATTTCAGAGGTCATGACCAAACTTCACATCCTGTAGTATTCAAGGACCCACTAGAAGGACTCACAGAACTAAGCAAAGTTGTTATACCCACGATTATGGTATATCATAGCAAAAGGATACAGGTTAAAATCAGCAATGGGAAGAAGTGTATTTGAAAGAATCCAAGAGGCACTAAGCAGAAACTTCCAGTTGTCCTCTCCTTGTGGAGGCACATGGACAGCACTTAATTACGGAAATGATGTGCGGCAATACACATAAAGTATTGCCAACCAGGAAAGCTCACCTAAGCCTTTGTGTCCAGTGTTTTTATTGAGGGTCAGTCATGTAGGTATGGCTGACCACCCACATGGCTGATCTTAGCTCTCCATAGTTCAGTTAATACTACAGCCCAAGGCCTCCCACCATAAATCACGTTTTGGCATTAATTATCTGGAATGGCCCAAGTCCTAAGTAAACAAAAGGACTCTTAACAGGTAGCATATTCCAAGGGCTTAGAAGTTACTTCCCAGAAGCGAAGCAAAGGCCAAACCTTTCTTTCAAATGTGCAGAGTTTGGACAATCTAGACCTTCTGAGTTAATCCTTTGCTGCACAATGTCTCTCTACATTGTCTCAGAGAAGCAGACTTCAGATATGGTGGCTGAAGACTCCCAGAGCAACCATCCCAAAGAGAAACCACAGAAGCCGTGTGGCATTATCTAACCCAGGCTTGGAAGTCACATAGCATAACTCTGTTCCATTCCATTCACCAAGTCAATCAAGAAGGTTTGCCCATGTTCAAGCGGTTGGGACACAGACTCCACCTCATGAGGGGAGGAATATAAAAGCATTTATAGATAGATTTTAAAACCACTCAGCCACGAAGTCACAGGGAAATCTTTTCCTGTCTCTCCTCCCTGCCAATAAGAATTTTTTCTTTTAGCTTCAGACTAAAGAGAAAGCACTTTCAAGTCAAAAGAAATAAACATAAAGAATTTTCCTTTCAAGACAAAAACGCAAAGTATAGGCTGAAACAGAAAATTCTCTTGGCCTGAGTGACTTAGCACTGCTGCCTGATGAGGGTGAGGCACCCACGATACCACAGTGCTCCCCACAAGGGCCTGAAGCTACCCTGGTCCCTTTCTTCAGATTTGCCTGAAGGAACTACATCTGTTCATAAAACCTCCTGACTAGACTTCCTTTTTTCCTTTTCCTTGTTTTTTTTTCCTCCTACTTGAATCCTTGTGTGTAGAATTTTGCATGAATATCTTTCTTTAATGCCATCAGTCTTCCTAAAGAAACAATACGTATATAACAAACATAATAAATGTCTTTGCACAAAATGACTTGTTTTTATATGGATTGTAGGGGAAGAGAGACTTGAGACATTTACTTCATAGGCCATGACATTTATGACCTGGTTATTTCCCCCCATGAAAAACTGATATTTAACTTATTCCTTTCAGTATTTTACATTTAACTCACTACCTTAATTTCAGACTCTTGGAAACTGAATTTTCCTTTTGGGAATGATCCCAAACCTTTCAGAAGACAGAAGGATTCTTGGTCTCAGAGAGAAGCATGGAATTACCAATCCAGTGAGCCTCTTGCCTGGTTCTGGAGTGGGTCCCAACCTCCCTCCATGAAGGGACATTTCTGCAGGTGGTCTCTGACTCAAAGAATAAAAGCTGAACTGTTCAGAGAAACAACCTGCCAATTCACATCCATCTCCTGACTGGAGATCAGCAACACAACTGTGCCAAGGGAAAAACAGTCTACAGAAATGCTTATCCAATACATAAAGCCAGAAAACAGTGAAGAGGATTCCTAATGATTCCCTTGCAGATGTTCGTTTTGTAAAGCAATTCTCAATGCAGCCGCTTATCGAGGGGAAGGCACAGCAATCTTGGCCTGAAATCCTACTGCAAACTAGATCTCATTTTGGAGAAGGCCATCAGCAATGGTCATCATGGCTTAGAAACTCTTCCTAGATAATTACGTTGCATTCCTTTGGACCTTGGCCAAACTTTTGTTTCAAAGTCAACATGTGCAGAGCATATAAAGGGAGAAGGTACCAGGGGAGTTTTTTGTATTGGATTATTTTTCTAGGCTTCCAAAGAAAGTAGACTTATTTGTAGTGCTGAGAACATCGTCGATGGTTAAAACACAAAATGATTTTGAAGTTTAATTTAAATTTCACCCTCCTGGCTATTTGTGTTTGTATTTCACTTCACTTGAACAATAAAGTAGCTTGGATGGTTTTTGGCATGTGGTTAAGCCTTTTAATTTCCTGGCCCTCACGCACTACTGCTCACACGGCAGGGTGACTGCCCTTAGCACAGCAGCTGAATTTTTAAATTGTTCATTGATATCTTTGGCCTAACATCGACACAATATTTTGTGTATATGTCCTATTGCTACATCCATCCAAACGAAATTTTATTACATCTGGGTCCCTCAATACTGTAGCAACTGCTCTTACATTGTTAACCACCTCCCGACAACCTATAGACAACAATTCTTCAAAGACATGGCCCACATCTTAAATAGAATGAAAGGAGCACTGGAGAAATTCTAAATCCTTTTACACTTCTGAATAAATTCTTTCTTTGCTGATGCTGGGACTTGGCATCGCAGGGAAATATTTTCCAAACAATAAGGAAGTCATTTTAAGTATTCAGAGGCTTCTTTTTCTTTTCACTGGGCTGGGATCTTTTAGCATCCAGCAGTTTCTTTGGAAGTAGATCTTTATAATCAGAATGCACTGGCACCATTAATTTACCAAAGTATGAATCAGCCTGCATGTGGTTCATCTTTTCTTTACCATCTGATTGTGTGTTCTTTCATACTCTGGTTTGTCTCCAGACTGGCTGTTTTGTTTGTTTTATTTTCAGATTAGCAGAGTGTAGAGCCAGCATGATGGATGACTCAGGGCTGAGAGAAGGAAGACTCATTTCACAAAAGTAGTATCTTCAAATACAGACATTCCCACTGTTGCCTTTTATCATTAATTGGGTCCAAAGCATATGACCTATGAAAATACAACAGAGGACATACTACCTGTATTTTTTTTCAGTGGCTATCAACTTCAACATGGCATTTTGGAGAAGAATTTATATGTAAGGAACATTTATGGATCTCCAACTATCACTGTGATAAGTGCACTCAAGAGGCAAAGATTAAGTCATCCTTGCTCTCACCTTTCAAGGAGCTTCCATTCTAGCAGGGAAGATGGAAGAGGCAGAAATGTGCACAAATTATTAATAGAGGTCTATAAAGATAAGGGGAGAAGAAAGAACAAGGAGCCTGCGAGCAGGGTGGATGTCAGAGTTGAACCAAGACCTGGAGGCAGAGGGATAAAGTACAGTCATGGGCTACATAATGACATTTCAGTCAATGACAGACTGCACATACAACAGTGGTCCCATAAGATTAGTACCATCTAGCCTAGGTGTGTGGTAGGTTATACCATCTAGGTTTGTGTAAGTACACTCTGATGTTCGCACAATGACCAAGTCACTTAACGATGCATTCCTCAGAACGTATCTCTGTTGTTAAGTGACACACAACTGTAGACAGAAGAAGGGCTGTTTTAAAATTTCATCTCAGCAGGGGCCGGCCCGGTGGCGCAAGCGGTTAAGTGCGCGCGCTCCGCTGCGGCGGCCCGGGGTTCGCTGGTCCCGGGCGCCCACCGACGCACTGCTTGGCAAGCCATGCTGTGGCGGCGTCCCATATAAAGTGGAGGAAGATGGGCACAGATGTTAGCCCAGGGCCGTCTTCCTCAGCAAAAAAAGAGGAGGATTGGCGGATGTTAGCACAGGGCTGATCTCCTCACAAAAAAAAAAAAAAAAAAAAATTTCATCTCAGCAGATGTGTCTAGGCCAGGACCCATTTCATCTTATGTTAGAGTCATTGGTAGATTTTAAGATAGGAGATTAGACAAGGTCAAGTGTGAGACAGTATACACAGCCGGCCCTCCAAGTAGGATAATGTCATGCCATCTTACTTCACTTTATCATCAAGATATCATCCAGGAATAAGCCACAAAATTTGAAGATTGTGTGGTCCGGGATAAGCAAACTCCAGCTCACCACCTGTTTTTGTATGACCCAGGTGCTAAGAATTATTTATAAGTGAAGGAAAATATCAAAAGAATATTTCATGACACATAAAAACTATAGGAAATTCAAAGTTCGGTGGTGGTGGTGTCCATAAATAAAGTTTTATTGGAACACAGTCACACAGATTTCATTATATGTTGTTTATAGCTGCTTATGTGATACAACAGCAGAGCTGAGTAACTGTGACAGAGACTGTACAGCCTGCAAAGTCTAAAATATTTACCACCTCACTCTTTACAAAAGAATTTTGCCCAACCCTGCCCTACTCTAAGTGGTAGAGTCCTCGGAGGTCCATGCATAACTTACAAAGAGTTGCTGGTAGAAATTAAAGATAATCCTCACTATGTATGTTGACATCCAAAAGCAAATAAATTACAGTGTGTTTCTCACACATCCACAACTTTTTATTTAAGTACAATAAGACAAACTTGGTTAAATTTCCCTAGTCATTGAAATCATAAACGCTATCGGGTAGCAGAAGGTGACTCTTTGTCATCTTTCCAAGAAAAGAACCAAAGAAAATAGGACTTAAATCAGTAAGGATTTAGGATACATCAAAAGAAGAATTTCCTAAGAGATAGGAAGAAAGTTAAACATGGAGATGAATGAAGGTTGGGCATCCATTTTCTCTTGGTTACTAAAACTTCCTGCCTCTCCTGCTCAGGGCGTAAATGAGGTCTCGTCACCTGGAAGAGTCAAATAAATAAGGCTCCAAGCACTGTCTCTGTCTTCCAAGTGGGATTTTGTATGTAGGACAAGGATGAAGAGGACTCCCACTGTCTTGCCCTTGATGCTGACTACAGTACAGTGTAGAGAGATTGAAAGAGATTCAATCTCTCTCAGTCTTAAAGAGATTGAAATTGATGCTCATTTGTGCAGCCTCCTCCTTGCCAACCACCCAGCCTAAGGACACATCAGCTGCCTCCAGCAAAAGGATGCAGAAGCCAGTTTGCCTCAGTCTGACCTGCACATTGTCACTTACCGTCCAGTTGATTACTGGCCCTCAAAGAGGTCCACGTCATAATCATCAGAACCTGTGAATGTCACATTATATGGCAAAAGGGACTTTGCAGATATGATTAAGGGGACAGACCTTGAGATGGTGGAGATTGTCCTGGATTATCTGGGTGGGTCCTAAATGTAATCACAAGTGTCCTCATAAGAAGGAGGCAGAGGGAGATCCGACTACAACAGAAGAAGAAGGCCAGGGTCTACTGGGGCAAGATGCTACACCATTGGCTTTGATGCTAAAAGAAGGGGCACTGAGCCAAGGAATGCAAAGAATGCAGCTCTAGAAGCTGGAAAAGCAAGAAAAAGTCTTCTCCCTTCAAGGCTCCAAGGCAATACAGCCCTGCCAGCACCTTGATTTCAGCCCAGTGAAACTGATGTTGGACTTCTGACCTCCAGAACTGTGAGAGAATGAATGTGGGTTGTTGTTATTTTTTTTTAATTGCCGTAACATTGGTTTATAGCATTGTATAAATTTCAGTGTACATCATTATACTTCTATTCTGCATAGATTACGTCATGTTCAACACCCAAATAGTAATTACAATCCGTCAACACACATGTGCCTAATCATCCCTTTTGCCCAGTTGTTTTAAGTCAGCAAGTTTGTGGTAATTTGTTAGAGCAGCCATAGGAAACTAATACATACCCTCCCTATGCTTCAGTTGTTTTCACATGTGAAGATGTGGATAATGATAGGACCTGCCACAGTGGGTTTGGGAGGGGTTAAATAAATTCTTAAATTCTCACACACAGAAGCAGCAGAAGAGGGGAAGGAAGGTGAGGCACTCACCTTGGGCACAATATTTAACTGAGTGCCAAAACTCAGTAATCGAGATAAATAACATTTGAATGCAGTGTATTTTAAAAAATCACAATTAACGTAAAAAATCCTTAGTGAATGAAATAAAATTTTAAATAAAGATAGGATCAGCATCACTGAGTTTTTCTTTTGCCTCAGGCTCCAACATGGCTCAGCACGGCACTTTCAGTGATCCTGTCAGTACTTAAAATTTCGGTATTTTGTTCATCATGGACTTTTTGTGTTAATGTTAGTGTTAATTCACCCTAGCCCACACTAGAACAGTGCCTGGCACCTACCAAATACTTCAACAAATTTGAGATATTGTTACTACCTACTTCTTCCAAGACATCCACTAGGATGTTCAAGAAATCTAGTTTACAATCACCTAACAGAGATAAGAACAGGCTTCGCTAACCGAATGAGCCCACCTCAGTGTAATAACGGGGAGTTTAATTGTCTATCTAGCACCACGGAGCACCAAATCCCTTTATCCTCCTTCTCCACACTGTGACATCAATCTTAGGGGCTAGATCCTTAACTAGTTAGAACTTTTTCAACTGAGGCAATAGGGAGAGAGGAAAGATGACTTGAATCCCCACCTCCTTCACTATTTTCTGATACTATTCAGTGTGTCAGGTAATAATGACGAGAGGTAACATTTATCGAGTGATTAGTGCAATGTTAAATGCTGTACATGAATCCAAAACTCTGAGAGGTTGGTACTGTTATTATCTCCGTTATACAGATAGTGAAAGTGAGACCTAAAGAAATTAAATACTTCACATGAGAATGAAACACTAATGCTGATTTTTCTCAGTGTCTACATCCTCTTCCCATGTGCTTGTTTTTCTCACAGCTATAAAAATGCTTATTTTGGTCTTTTTTCCACTCATCCTCATTGCCCAGGGGTCTGGCTCTTCCATTGCTTCCTGAAGGACCCTGTTAAGGCATTCAATTCTTCACCAAGCTCTTCATTTTTACTAAACCCCGAAGACCTTGCTTTTAACTCAGTAACTCCTTCTCGTTAATTCAAGCCACCACCTCCCTTTATCAGACTCAATAACTGGAAGAAGCTAGAAAACTTGGGCTCCATAAGAAGCACTTCTCTTAGCATGTCTCCACCTTTCACCTCTTGTAGGAGATCTGATCAATGTTTCTTTGATCTACTGCTCCATTTTCTCCCCTTCAACAGCAGTGCCTCTAGTCTCAACACACAAACACTTTGGCTCCCAGTCAATGAAAAACAGCAAGAAATTCTCGACATTTCCAGTGCTAGTTCCACATTCTGTAAATCCTTGGTCTCTGGGTCAGAAGCATAGTTCACCTTGAAAGTACAAATCACTTCCAACATGGTCCCTCTGAGACCCTTCATCGCAACCTTCTCCACTTGCATTTGGTACTCGCCATTCCCGCCCTATCATGACAGTTGTCCTTAGCCATGGTTCAAAGATCTCTTTCCAAAATTAGAATAACACTTTTTAGAACTTCAACTGTATACAACTTTAGCGTTGTATACAGTATTAGTCAGCGTTCTCCAGAGAAACAGAACCAATAGGATATATATAGATATATAAGAGGAGATTTATTATGGGAATTTGTTCATGTGATTATAGAGGCTGAAATATGCCACTATATGCCATCTGCAAGCCAGAGAACCAGAAAGTCAGTGGTATAATTCAGTTGAGTCCAAGAGCATGAGAACCAGGGGGGCCTGCTTGTATAAATGCTGGTGTCTGAAGGTCTAAGAACCAGGAGCTCTGACATCCAAGGGCAGAAGAAAATGGACGTTCCAGCTCAAGAGGAGAGAGTCTGTTCTTCCTCCACCTTTGTGTCCTATTTGGGCCCCCAACAGATTGAATATGCCCACCCGCATTGGTGACAGTGGATCTTCTTTACTCAGTCTATCAATTCAAATGCTAATCTTTTCCAGAAACATCCTCAGAGACACACCCAGAAATAATGTTTTACCAGCTATCTGGGCATCCCTTAGCCCAGTCAAGTCACATAAAATTAACCTTCACGAATACTTCATTATTTGTACTGTAAGATGAACAGCCTTCTACACGGCTGGCCACCATATATTAATCTATGGAAGAATAATCAAACTTGGGTCGACGAAGCTTTTCTTATGGCCAAGGAACCGAGTCACATCAGAATGTCCACTTCTACTGCTCCAGAGCCCCTGATGAGGCGCTTCCCACTATTGGCCTTTCCCAATATCTTAATGGGAATAAGAAAATCATTAAAAACTCCTAGGAATTTGCATATGCATTCTCTTCTCTTCTGTATAGGAAATGAGCTGAATCTCAGCCTCTAAATTCAACCATTGAAAAAAATATGTACTTTTAAAATTTTTTTCTATACTTCACCTTAATTTTTTTGAGCTCCTATTTTGTTGGGAATGGCAGAAATGTAATCTCAGGATGTGTCTTCTCTCTTACTTGTTGACGTTTATGTTGAGGGGGATGGCTTACTTAGTGCTCAAGTGTTGAGGTGGACAAGAGGAGAGAGGAGGTCTCTCTGTCTCTCTGTAGGGGGTCTATCCAGGAGCTTCCAAGATGGCTTCCTTTCCAATCCACACGGCCTCAGTCGGGGTCAGTAACTCAGTGCTGGTTCCCCGCCACAACTACAGGCACAGAACTCACTCCATTGCTTCAAGTGGCTGGCTGGGAACTAGGAATCTCTATAGGTATCTATGGCCCATCCCCCTAGCTTCACATTTCAGTCAACCCCTCTCTAGGGACTTCTCCTTTCCCAGGTCACCCTTCCTTCTCTGGTCCCACAAACTCATTTGGGGTTTTGCATATTTCTTAGGACTCTGCCCCAAAAGCATTGTTCCAAGAACTACCATCGTTACTTACCCTCTGGCTCCTTACCGTTCCCAGAATGGGAAAAGTAAGACCAGTACTCTGTTGTGTGAGCAGCTGCAGTGAATGGTGAGATCCTGCTCTTGATTTCAGTGTTCTCCAGTACACGATCATACATGTGGCAAATTGCAAAGATGCCTTCAATTCTGCTCGCCTCTCTGCAGGTAGCCCCTTTGCAATGTGTCTTCATGGCTCCTCCCATCGAGAGTGGAGGCTCCTTTTTTACTCCTTAAATCTGGGATGCTCTTGTGACTTGCTTTGACCGATAGAATGTGGCAGAAGTGACATTGTACCCGTTCTGACGCAGGCCTAAGGAGGCATTGCAGGCATCTTCCCTCCCTCTTGGTACTCTACTGCCACCATTGAGAAAGCCAGGGCTATCCACTGGATGATGGGAGGCAAAGAGCCAAGTTCATGCATCCCCCCAGCCAACCACAGCCATCCACTGCCAGTTGACCACAAATCCGTCAGTGAGCCCACTCAATCAGCCAAGCCTGGCTCAGATCAGCAGAACTAGGGCAATGATAAATGGCTTTTGTGTTAGTCACTAAATTTGGGAGCAGTTTGTCATACAGCAAAGTCTAACTGACAGTGTTTTTCACAGCATTTTGTTTCAAATCCTCTGAATTTCCCTAAGGTATTAGACTTTTGAAACATGTACCTTTCCTTCTCTCCCCTCAGGCAATAAACCCAGAGTCAATGATCTGATTGGATCACAGGGAGTAGAAGGTAAAAGATGAAATACCTAGAGAAAAAAACAGCAAACAAAGAAAACTTGTTATCACACTCCAAATATTTTGCCAAGTACATGCTACCTGCCAGGGATTTAGGGCCACAAATTTTGAGAGCCTGTCAATCTCAATCTCATCAAAGTTTACTTCTATAGCCAAAAACAGCTATGATTTTTAAAATTCCTACTCTTGCACATGCATAGTCACGTAATGTGGTTACAGTCACAGCCCGAGACATCAGCGAGTTTTGATCCTGAGTCACCATTTAGTGAATTTGGGGAAGTTGCTCCTTCCCAGGTATTTCCAAGGAGCACTCATATTTATGTCATAGTGGGCATCCCACTATGGCATTTACTTTTTCTTACCCTTTAAATGTAAGATGCAGTTGTCTCTGTCTGGGATGGTTGAAGGGTTATTCTGCCTTTGAGCTGTATATTAATTATATTATTCTCTGGTCCCATAATTCTGGCCACATGTAGAATAGTGTCAGCATGGATTTTCCACCAAAGAGGACAGGGAGTACAACTCCACCAATTAAAGAGAAAAGTAGTTCTCAGTCTCCTCACTTCTCAATTTCTTCATTGAGGAGCAGAAAGTCAGAAGTGATTGCTGAAAAGCACCATAGAACTGATGTGGAACATACCCAGGCCTCGAAAGTAATGCCATTGTGGTCCTTCATCCACTAAACAAAATTGCCTTCTTCCTTTGAAAATGAGAGAAAGAAAGAACATGGCAAATCTTCAGGAAGGTTTACCATCTTCCCATCCCTTAAGAAAATAACACCCCACACTTTTCCCTACTCCTGATCCTCCATAAGTGATGGTGAACTTTTGTCTCTGCTATGAAAAATTACTACTTGAAAAAAGTTATTTTCAAATTTAGACAGTTTCTACAAAGAAAGAGGGCACATTTCCATGCTAGATGCCTCATCTCTCAGAACATTATGCCCATTGAGTAGAAAAGAAACCCAGTTGGTGTTCTGAAGAACAGAATCTTTGGTGGTTCCAGTTGCTGAATTACAAGCAAGAAAAAATAAAAGATCTATATAAATGGACATTATAAATGACTAATGAAGAAAGCCTAAGGGCAAGATATGTCAACAGCTTGGCAAATGCCCAAGTCTCTCGTTTTCAGCATTGTTGGAAGACTATTAAGAATGTTATATCTGAAAAAAAAAAAAAAAAAAGAGGGCCGGCCCCCTGGCTTAGCGGTTAAGTGCGTGCGCTCCGATGCTGGCAGCCCGGGTTCGGATCCCGGGCTCGCACCGACGCACCGCTTCTCCGGCCATGCTGAGGCCGCGTCCCACATACAGCAACTAGAGGGATGTGCAACTATGACATACAACTATCTACTGGGGATTTGGGGGAAAAATAAAAATTAAAAAAAAAAAAAAAAGAATGTTATATCTAATTTTGCTTTCACCATTTGCTTAATAAAAATGGCTACATTGTATAACACACCCATTATTTTTCTACTTTGAGTACGTTAAGTCAAGAGCATCTCTAGTTTCACCATCACCTAAAGAGTTGTCTGTGATTTTTGAATATGGTAGTATATGTTTTTATCTACTATAGCATCATTCCTACAAAATGCATCTAAAAATATAACTCTAGGTTAAATAAATAATAATAGTGATCAGAGAAAAATAAACTGGTGTTAGGCAAGAACGGAAAAAATCTCAAGCTGAGTTCTCAAAAGAAATACGGAGTTAATGAGGCAGATATGTGCAGGAGGATGATGGCAAATGACAAGTGTGACAGAGAATAGTTCTGTGCCAACAGATTTTCTCAGGGAAAGAAAATTACAGGAAAATAAGAAAAGTTTAAAACCGTGTTCCTGCTTTCCACAATCAATGAAGAGCCAAAGAATTTATTTTCATAGGAGAAATATTGATGGTTTAATGAATATTAAAAATGGGTAGTGTGGAAAAGACAGGATGCCAAGTCAATGTTGTCCTGGACACTCTGAGTATTTCAAGTAACCTGTTCCCATTCTCTCCCACATACACAGTGTTTGCCCTGCATAGGGTAGCACAGAGAGACAACCCAGTGGAAACCTCGTGGTTGCTGGAAGGAATATGAATTGTACCGTGAGGTGCAGTTGACAGCTTCTGATTGTTCATCCCCAAACAAGTCTTCATTATATCCATTTTAAGCTTTCTTTGCAAAAGAATACTTTGCCTTGTTTGCCAGAGATAGCTCTTTATATGTGAAAATCTGTAATCCCATTCACTGTGACAGCATCTCCCACTCCTCTTCACAGGGAAAAATGGGATGAGTGGCTTTGCAGATGACCATTTATGACATAGATATATCAGGTGCCTCCTATTTTAAATGGGCAGAATTTGACCAATTATCACCAACACCATAGGAACATAGGATAGCAAAGTTGTGAGTTGTTATATCTTCTCTCCATTTACCACACTGAAGCCTTCCCTCCTCAATGGTAGATCAGAATATAATGCCATGGCCCAGTTGCCTTGTTGTGAAAAGGCATTGAAATGCTCAGGTCTAACTCACTCCTTTCTTAGGATATCGAGGGTTGGTCATTTTTATTCCTTCTTTCCAACTTGACTATGATGTACCATGGATATCTGAAAGAATTCTGACCATAAATGATGAAGAAATACGATGGAACCTAAAACAGCTTACCAATTCATCCATCCCTTTTCTCATTCCACAAATATTTGTTGAGCATTTGTCATGTGCCTAGAATTGTGTTTGGGGCTGCAGACGTAAAGATGAGGAATAAGGCCCCGCCCTTGAGCAGCTCAAGGGCAGATGGAGGAGATATCCTGTATATAAATTGTTGTGATAGTGTGTTGGGTGCTTTTGGATATGAGGACATCTCAGAACCTCCAGAAGGCAGCAGAGGCAGCTACAAAGACAGAGGGACTACAGGTTCTCTGTCTATCCAACCTTTGCTGCTCTGCTCTACATTGTCCTCCTTGGGGGCTGTCCAGGCTCCCTTCATCTGGATGCAGAAATGCGGGATGCAATGGTCCAGAGCCGCCTAGGCAGCTCTGCCTTACGCCTGCTCTCTGCTGCCCCCTGCAGGGCCTGCGGTGAATGGTCTTCTTTATTCCCAGGGGCATTGTCTTGGAAATAATAGAGCCCCATCCTCCATCATTTAAAAGGCAATTCCTGAACACAACCAACTGCCACAGGAAGGAAGCAGAGCCCGTAACCCTAAGTCAGGATCTGAAGGGGCCCCAAGTGGCTCACTGAACCAGCTGAGGTGCGTACTGACCTCTTTTTCTACCGTATGAGCAGAGGGTGGTTGATGAGCTGCCAAGTCGATTTCACTCGTCCCCACAAGAAAACTTTTTCTGAACCCCAGTAGGAACTATAGACCTTTTGTTGATCTCTTCTGAAAAGTGACAGCAGGGATTTTAAGAAAACAAACCAGAAGGCCGTGCTGGTGTTTCCTATTTTTTCTACTGAACAAAGCCAATTACTTCTTCATCTCTTTCCTGCTTGAAAGAATAAAGCATACAGTCAGGGGTGCCGACACTGGGGAGCTGGAGGAGGGCAGTGTTCAGGGAGGGAATGAGGCCCTGATGGGGGCATTAGTCCCCAGTTCAGGAAGGTTTTCCCTCAGTCGTCATCCCTTCCTCACAGTCTTGAGAAGAGCCACTCACAAAGCCACACTTGCTGGTCAGCCGTGGACCTTGCTCCTTCTCCTTCTCCTGGCCAACATCCAGCCCAAGGAACACAGACCTCTCAGTGTTTCCTGCCGATGTGCTCCACACTCGCTGTCAATTCGTTAGCGTGCTCATTTACAGGAATGTGTGCTCCTTTTAGATCACGTAATATTACTATTTCTAAAATCATCTTCTACTTTCCCTTTTTTTTTGCTACTTTTTTTTCCTCTTCCCCCAATCAATCCCTCAAATTCTCCCACCATCCAAATTGTCCCAGGGCTCCTGACAGCTCTGCTTGGACCAGCTCTCATCCCAGGCTTCAGAGGCTGTTTCCTCCTGATTTTCCAAAGGAGGCAAAATGAAGCTTCAAGCTCACAACCAGTGGCAACCCAACGCATGCTTCTCCACACAGTCAGCACACGTACTTTTAATTTCTCTTGTACCTTTATAAGCTGACCCTCCCAGGCTTCTGCAGCATGGGAGAACAAATGTGGCTTTATTAAAATTAATAGCTAAACCACAAGAGCTCTTAGCTCTCATCTGTTTAATGGCCAGACCAAAGGGAACCTGTCAAAGCATTGTAAGTTATTTCAGGGATTCCTCCACAAATCTGCTTGTGGACTTCTATTTTAGGCACACTTGCCATCCATTGCCTGTGCTGAAAGATGTGTCTTGAGGAGGCATCACTCCATGGCTTACAGACTCTCTGAGAGAACAGGGGCTGAGGATATTCCCACTGCAACTCTGGGTACCACATTGCTCACCTAGTGGCCATCCTAATGTCCCAGTCTGCCTAGGATTCTACAGTAATGATCTCAGTCACCTTTTTGGTTTTATTTTTGGTGAGGAAGATTTGCCCTGAGCTAACATCTGTTGCCAGTCTTCCTCTATTTTGTACGTGGGACGCCACCACAGCATGGCTGACAAGTGGTGTAGGTCCGCACCTCGGATCCGAACCCATGAACCCAGGCCGCCGAAGTGGAGCCTGCTGAACTCAACCACTATGCCACGGGGTTGGCCCTCAGTCACCTTTTCTACTTGAGCCCCAAAGTTCTCTTCTCATGCTCAGATTCACAAAAAGTCCTTAAGCTTCTGGCTTAAACTCTGGTAAAGGGGTGGGGATACGCCCCCCCCCATACTCCTATTTTCTTCCTTCTCTCCTCTCCAAAGGTCTTTGCCCATAATGGGATGAATGGCATCCCCTAAAAAGATATGTCCGAGTTGTAACCTCCTGGACCCGTGAATATGGCCTTTTTGAACATAGATCTTTTATAGGTCTTTGCAGACGCAGGAGAGAAAAAGTCCGTGTGAAGACAAAGGCGGAGATGGGAGTGATGCTGCCACAGCAGGGTCCACCGGAAGCTGGAAGAGGTGAGGAAGGCTCCTCCCCTAGAGCTTTTGAAGGGAGTGTGACCCTGAAGACACCTTGAGTTGGGACTTCTGGCCTCCAGAACTGTTAGAGAATAAATTTCTGTTAAGTCACCAATTTTTTGGTATTTGTGGCAGCCCTAGAAAACTAATACAACCCCATCCCACTCCTGAATCCTCAACCTGTTCTTCCACTTACTTCAGCCAAAATATAAAATAAAATAAAAGCTCAGGCAAATAGAAACTGGGGGGAAAAAGTATCACGTTCAGCCACAAACATCTGAGTGCTATCCGAGCACAATCCCAGGACTCAGCTGGTCTCTCTTGCACCACCATTTTGTTTACATGCCTCAAAGTTAAAGGCTGTATTTCTTAGGATGCTGCTTGCTAATATTAAAGACACCAGTTAGACAACTATGGTTATACTCAAAGCTAATAGATTTTTACTCCACCACTCATTTTACAACTCAATTCCCTCTACCTTGACTACCAACACACAAAACAAACCATTTGTAAGTTGAGAAGAGTTGAGCCATTGTTCTAGTTTATGTCTGAATTCTCAAAGCAAGGATTTTGTCTTTCTAGAGTCCTAGAACTCCTAACTCACTCAGCATTCTAACTAACACCAAGCCTCTATTTTCTGGTTCTTGTCTGGAGCAAAAACATATTTGAATTCCTTCCAACCTAAAAAACAAACAACAATAAGCGCGTTTCCCTCCACCATGTTCCCCCTTGGTTATCACTCTCTCCCAACCATTCTTAAGAGACAATCTTCTTAAAACAAAAATAATCTTCTGGAGCTGTGGTTAAAAGCATAGATTTTGGCTTTAGACAGACCTGAGTAAAATCCCAGCTCTGTAACTTAACATGCTATTCTCTCTGGGTCTTGCTTCTTCTTTAACTGTAAGATGAGAGTCACAGAGTTACAGCACAAGAATGCAATGAGACAAGACAGGTTGGGGACTGAGTGGGCAAAGGCCTTTAGGCGACAAATGGGGACTAGCAATGAGACTCTATGAAGCCCAGGAAAAGGGAAAGGAGAAAAGGATTTCGAGTCCAAGGAAGCACCTGAAGGACTCCTGGCCCTCTAGCGGGGCCAGCAAGTGATTGTGGCTGGGGCATCAGGAGTTGACAAAAGTTGTCTGAGCACCACTGCTACTAGCCCTACGTGTAGCTTTCATGGCTCTCACAGATCACAGCAGAAGCACCTGGAACCCTGGTTGGCAATATTGGAGACACAGCAGGTCCTCAGAGACAGTTTTCTTCCTGCATCCAAGAAGCAGAGCACACAGTGTCCGAGGGCAAGAGAGATAAATTTATGAATAGACGTCAAAGTATATTTGGGAATGAACCCAAGGTAGCACATGCAGGGTACTCAACAATAACATGAAGACTGCTCCATAAAGCAGCCCACATCCTGAGGTTTCCTGGATGGGAATGAGTGGGTTTGCAAACAAAGATTCCCCAGGAATTCTCAATGGCTACCTACAGTCCACAGATATTATATTTGTGTCATTGCACTCCCTATATGAGATTACTCTTCTAGTTTAGCAAAAGCAGTTTCAACGTCTCTTTATGTGGACTGGGACAGAAGGTCACCTTGGGCCAGATCTCAAGAGGGCCTTTTGAGTTTCATAGATGAATGTCAGGCACCACTGGAGCATATAATTTGCCCCGAGACTGGCAAGAAAGACCCCTAATTGTACTTGATGCATGTAACATGCATTCTTTTATATTAATTAAACTTGCAAATATAACACAGTGTTATTAAAAGATGTGTGTTTTTATATATATTCTTGGTATTTCTAGGTAGGCATAGGAAAGAAGAGATGGCCCTGGCAATATGTTACAAAATGAATCACCTGGGAGAAATTTTGAATGATAGCATGGATTATGGTTCTACCTGAGGACAGTTATTCTTGCTTACTTGCTTCATGGGAGTGTTATGAGGATTAAAATCAAAAGGAGATCAGAAAAAGGAAAACACAATCAAGATCTCACAAATTGAAGGTAACTCTATCGTTATAACTTTTAATTCAAAGTCATTTATATGGGAACTACATACTTGGGCTGCAAATTCTATGACCTGGCCCTCAGGTACACAGAAAATTTCTGATTAAAATTTTAATCACCAGCTTGTTACTTGTAGGAGGTTTCTCAACAGCAAAATAACAAATTGCGATGGCAGTTGGATTTGGCTGGTTCCCAGACTTTGCCATTCCAGTTCCTCTCCTGTAAAACATTTTCAACACACACACACACACACACACACACACACTTAACAAGTGTCCTGGGTATTCATCTGTTTTACTAGAGCAGCCCTAAACAGAATACCTTGGTAAGTCTTAGTATCTTTAAAACAAGAAAAGAGAAGACTTTTTGGCCTCTTCTTATAATCCCTTTGAAACAGATTTTTGCAAGTATTCTTTTATCTGTTTCTCAAGCCAGTACAAATCCTATTTTATCTTTTCTTTCAATATGTTTTCAAAAACTCAAAGCAAAAAAAAAAATCATGATTGGTGAGGAAAGACACCATGATGCGGCTGTTGCACATTGACCAGCCTATCAGAAATGACCACAGTGCTCCTGAAAGTAAGATTACAAAATCACAACCAGAAAATGACTTTTATAATCAGTCTCTAAAACTAACACCCAACATCAGGCACCTTTTGCTAAAGCTCCTGGGAATCTTCCTACATGCCGTAAATCTGCAGTTGCAGACCCTCCACCAGGAGCTAGATTTGTGTTCTGTTAGTGTTTTTGTTAGAGTGATAAAGAGCTAAGCAGGCAGTTTTAAATATTGTGTGGATGTCTAATGAAATCTGGTGAAAACAAGGGCAGCAGCAGGGAGGAGAATGGACAAGAGGATTTTACAGATTCTCCATCTACTGAAAGGTCTCTCTCTCCCAGGCTTCTTCCTCCAAATTTTTGCACACTTACTCTGAGCTCAATATTTGCCAGATACTGGGGGGCATATGGAAATGGAATAAGCCAGATTTCTGCACTTCAGGGAACTTACAATCTATTTGAAGGAGTAAGACTAGCACAGGAACAATTAGTTCACAAAACATGCCAGCATGCATAGTTAAGTGCTAAATTTGGTGAATTTTAAGTGCCTTAAAATATCATCAAAAGGAAGTTCAATGAGAACTTCTGGAGTGATCTGGAAAAGCTTCAAGATGAAGTGAGTGACTTAGGATGAGTCTTGAAAGATGTGAAGCCTATAGATATTTAGAAGACAAACGTAGGTATTCCCAGCTAAGGGAAACAGCGTGAAGGAAGCAAACAGTGATTCTCAAATTTTAGTGTACCCTAGTATTACTTTGGCAGTTTTTATGGAGATGATATATTAGACGGATAGATAGATAGATAATAGATGGATGGTTGGATGGATGGATGGATGGATGGATGGATGGATGGATGGATGGATGGATAGGTAGATTTCCCTGGAATCCATTACTAGAGATTTTAATTCAGAAAATCTTCAGGGGAGTTGTAGAAATCTGAATTTCCAACAAGTTGTCTCCCACATATCCAAAGGAAGAGGTGGTCCATAAGACACACTTTAAAAAACACTAGCCTAAAAGCAAGACTGACAGCTCCCATTTTCCTTTACAACAAGAAATGCAAAGAGACATTGTGACTGGTGATAGGCTTGCCCCAAGATAATTTTATTAATATGCTGCCTTTACATTTTTTAAATATTGTCATAATTATAATTTTATTTCAGATAGTAAGGTGGTAACTATTTTATTTCCATTTCAAATTTAGGATACCAAGGTGCAAAAATGTTCTGTGATTTAACCAAGATTACTGCTAATTAGTGGCAATTTAATCCAGGTCTCCTGACAACTAGACAAACACTCATTCCACTAGACATGACTGACTTGCAATAATTTCCTTGCCCTAAAATGGAAATTGTTATTTTGGCATCCATTAAACCAAAGAAATATATAGACATACAGATGACCTTATGTTTAAGCACAGAATGCTCACTTGCCTTTCCCAAAACTCATCCCATATATCTTCTTTCTGTTATATATTCATTTATTCCTTCATTCATTTCACAAAGTTACAGAGCTACTGCTGTGTGCCTGACCTGATTCTAAGTTCTGGAGATAGAAATGGTCTCTCCCCTCATGGAGACTTCAGCAAACAGATAATTACAGTTCTGGTTACAATTCCACCAAGTGGGGAAATACAGGGTGTGACAGGGAGTAAACAAAAGCAGTTCAGAAAAGTCCTACCAGGCAAGTCACCTTTAGTTAAGTTAAGATGTGAAAGGTGACCAGTAGTTAGGTGAACAATGGGAACATCTATGTTCAAGCAAAACAACATATCATCTTCAGGAAAATGAACAAAGACTCGATGACTACAGCAGGTGAACAAAGGAGAGAAGACCATTTGATGAAGGTGGACAATTGGCGGAAGCAGGACTACTGGGCATCCCACATACCAAGTATCGTAGAGGGTATCCATTCGAGGCTCCATGGGAAGTGGGTCTAGGTAGGTAGAGGGTTCTCATAAGTTATGGCAAGGACTTGTTCTTTTTCATAAGAGTAATGAGAAGCTACTGAAGGTCTTGAGTCAAGAAATGACGTGAACAGAGCTAGGTTTTGAAAAAAAATCATTCTACTTCAGCATGGTCTCCTTTACAGAAGAGGGAGGTGAAAACGTTTACCAGGAGTCCAAATATGAGGCCATTGCAGTAATCTAGGAGAGAATCAATGGTAGCATGGAATAGGATTGTGTCAGTGGAGAGAAAGACAAGTAGATGGACAACAGAGACATCTAGAAGGCAGAGCCAACAACCCAGTGGTGTTTGGATGTGGGATGAAGAAGAGGAAATGATCAAGGGTGACACTCAATTGTCTGACAAATGGAAGGATGTAATTCCCATTCCCTGAGACAGGAATAACTAGAACAAGAGTAGTTTTTGAAGGAGAAGAAGAGGAGGGAAGATAATCAATCAAGTTTGGACTGGGTTAAATTTCGGTTGCCTGGAAACATTCTAAATGGAGTTGTTAAGCAGAAAATTGGATATGGTAGTTGGGACTCCAGAAAGAGGTCTGGACTAGAGATGAAGTTTCAGGAGCCATAAGCGTGAGAGTGAATAAGACTCTGGAGGAAAGCATACGGAGTGAGAGGAGAAGAGAGCTTAGGCAACCCAATAGCTCAAGGTTATGCAGAGATGAGTGGCAGCCAAAGACGAAGGGAAACCATGAGACAGGAGGAGAAAATCAAGGTCAATGTGGTGTCATGGAAGATGACAACAACACGGTCACATTAATGACAGTCTTTTTAAATCATCATTAAAACATCTAAAATTTCTGTACTTTTGGTAAAACAGAACCTGATATGGCAGGACAGAAAGAATACCCACTCACTAGTGGGATTTCTTTTTGCAGTCTAACCATGACATTCTGATCTCCTTATTTTTTAACTACGGGCAAAATGTACAAGGTTAATTGCAAGACACTGAAAGCAAACATAACTCCCTATCTAAAAAATTAGAGGATTGCAAATAACCCTTCCTTACTCCAAAGCTGACTATTGAGTTTGATCATCATTGACGTCCTTTGTTTTTCCACTTGCTAACTTTCGGTAATTTCGTTCAAGAAAGTAAATTGCACCACTATATGATTCCAATGTGATTATTTTCCTCCTTGGAACTAGTTCTGGCTAAAATTTCAGTGAAAGGGAAAAGTGAAACTGCTTGAATTAAATTTTTTTTAAATTATCTCTCGTTTTTGTTTTTTCATATGAATTCCAGGGTGGAGATTTGTCTCCTTGTCAAGGTGATGCCCTGCTATTGGATGTGAGGACAATTTGGCTGTGATGTTCCTCACTCTGTTTGCCACCAGGGTGATTTTCATGATCTATATGACTGATCCTTTTTTCCTCTCCATGTGTATTTTAACAGAAATAGTGGGATTAAATGGACAACATTTCCAGAAAGAGGACAGATCTTCTAAGAAGCGTAAATGAGGAACTAAACCTCCAGACAGCTCCTACATTTTGCACCTGTTGACAGAGGAGCCTCTGCCCAAAGATGAGGTATAGTGGAATAGTCTCCTCCTTCTGTTCAGTCGCAGTCATAGGTTTGAATTCAAAATCTCAAAATGCTAGGATTTCTGCATAGTGTTTTCCTAGTGTACTCAAGCGCTCTACTCCATATTGCCATAGAACTTTGTTAGGCAACACTGTGTTCTTAGCATCTTGTTTCAAATGTTCTCTCACTCACTCTTAGTCACGTCAATACAGCAAGCACTTAATGAGCATCCTCTGGGTACAAAGCACAGGGTAGAGTGTTGTGGATGATACAAAGATATAGAAGGATGGAAGGGCAGGGCGAGGCCCCCAGGAAGATGTGTAAACACTCTGAGCTTTAGAATCAAACCGTTAATGTCTTTTGACCTTCCAAAACTCCAGAAAAATGGTAAGAACCATTGCTAGCGTATAGAAAACCCTGGCCATGATCCCAAATCCACATAAGGCTGAAAATTACTCCAAAATGAGCGCAATGGGAGTAGAGTGGAGAGGAGACACTGATGCTTAAAATACACCAAGGCATAAGCTAAAAATAAAATAGCTCACATTTATTGAATGTTCATTATGTACTAGCAACTATGCTAAGTGCTTTATATGAATAATCTCATTTTAATCCTCACAAGCAATCCTATGAGTATGTATTATTATTTTTACCCCATTTTATAAATGAGGAAGCCAAAGTTCAAGGAGATTAAATAAATTATGCAAAGTCACTAAGTTGGTAAATGGCAGAGCCTGGAATTAAACTCAGAGCCTGGGTTCTGAGCCACTACACGTAAGAACTGTCTTCCTGGTCTACCTCTCTCTCCAGCAACCTCACTCTCAGCCCCATCCTAGTCCCCAGGGCCCACTTATCCATCAGGTATGGCAGACATAGTGCCTGGGGCCCACAAAACTTTTAGGGGCTTACAAAAATTTTTTAATTTTATTTTTGTAAACCAAAAGAAAAATATGAATATAATAATAAATATATAATAATGAATCCAGCCTGGATTGTATTCCTTTTTATACCAACACAATCATTATATACATATATATATATTTTTTTTTTTTATTTTTATTTTTAATAGAGGAAGGGGCCTTCCAAGGCAAAAATGTCACAGGCCCAGGAAAGTCAAAATGCAGTGGACACCATCTGCTTGACAGTAGGAACTGCATGGTCTCCCTTTCTATGCCCTTCCAGGCTGCAAATTACACTTGGGTTAATTTTTCCCCTTCAATGTAATAAAATAATAATAAGCAACATTTACATAGTTTCTACCATGTGCAAGACATGGTTTTAAGAGCTTTATATACATTCGTCACAAAACCTGGTGAAGGAGATGCTATTATTAGCTCCACTTAGGACAGAACATTTGATGTTCCTTTGAATCACATCTCACCCACATAAAAATACCAACGCTTCCTTTGAGATGTGTCCCCAACCCTAGAATCCTCCCAAATTATGCATTCATGCAATCATTCATGTGTTCCTTTAGCATGCCTATTTTAAGAAAGATCCTCTACTAGACTCTGGAAATATAATGAGAAGGGGAAAAAAGTGTCTCTATGTACAAGTTGCTAACAATCTGCTGCTAAACTCAGGAAGAGTATTTAAAACACACCTCCTGTCAATTCAGCTACTTGGATCCTTAAAAAAAAAACTATGTTATCTGTGAGATATTTGGGACTTAGTTTTAGTTTTCTGGCCTTTGTTTGGTGGTCTTTAAATGTTTGTGTGTTTATTTGTTTGAGAAGGTGTGAGGGATTGGGCAGGAATTTATTTCACTTTTGCCAGTGCATAAATAGAGCATAAATAGCTCTCTTCCAGAAGTTTCTACACTGTTGTTAAAAAACAAAATTCAACCAAGTAAATTTGAAGATGTAATTGGCTGTATTAAGTGATTCATAAATAGGGCAGCATCCCATCTAGCAGATAGAAGCGCTCTCTGTACAAAATGGAAGATTTTTATAGGGAGAAGAGTGGAGCAAAGAAGCTGTTAGCAAAAGAAAAGAAAGGATTATATTTAGGTCAGGTCTTCTCCTCTTGGGGGAAGGAAGAGGCAGGAGTCTTTATCACACAATTTGCCTCTTCTTCTGGGGGATAGAGAGGGCCCAAGTGACAGATTACCTTACTAGTGCTTGACTAGAAAAGGCTAGAAAATTCCAGACTGATTGATTATGATGACATTTCTGGGAGAAGTTGAAACTGCAATTAGATCAGGTTTTGGTATCACGGGCTTTAGCATAGTGACGCCATTTTGGCCCTGTGGTTTTGTTTTTACCTCTGTTTAATAGACAGTTAATAAGAACTCTAGAGGATTAACTTAAATACAATTCTCTGTTAAACTTTTTAGATGGAACTCATAAATGTGATAATACAAACATAGCATTATTTGAACCTTTTGAAAGATGTAAAAACCACCCAGATTTCTGTCATGAAGGTGGTCCCTCTGTCACTGTTGGCATTCAGGATTAAATCAGTTTGAATGTTCCACTGTTTTTACTTTTCAAGCATGGAACAACGGCACACTCTGCCTGATATCATTGAGATAACTAGAGGATGACTAGCCATATGTTGACAAAGGGAGAGATTCATTATTGTGATTAAATAAAGCAACCACGCTGATTTTTAAATTCCAACCACTTCTCTCCCACCTCACGGTTCACTGCTATTAGAACTTTCTTTCACAGATATGAATACACGGCCATAAATCTAATTTCTTTCTGAAACTCTTTTTACTTTGCTGTTGAAACCTCGAAGCTCATCTTTGGGTAAATCAAGAAGCTCAATAAGTGGATTCTTCATTATTATTATTAATATCAAGAATTCCGACCTGATTTCCATTTGCACCAGCTTTTACAATCATTTTCATTTTGTCTCTAGTTAAAGACTACTTGACTAAATGAGAGTGGACTCTTTTTCCATAACAATACTTATTTAAAATGTTTCAATATTGTTTGCAGGAAAATTTTACCTTCCCAACTGACTAATTATCATATTTAACAAAGCCTTTCTTTTGAGGAGAGTGAAAGAGCAAAGCAATTGCCCTCATTTGCATGCATACTTCAACTAGCACAGGGAATGTGACCTTCATGTAGGCACTGAATAATGTTCTAAGCTTCATCCATCCTGCCTGCTAATCACCCCAGCAACAACACGGTTCTGTGTTGGGCAACTGAATTGTTTTTGTAAACAAAAAGTAAATTGTCTATTAACTTGTCTATGTAGTTTCTTGTAACAGAGGACAGCATAAGGAAAGGTCATTGAATGACACAGACCGGGTTCCAGCTAAGTGTTATTGGTGGAGAGGGGATAGATTCTACTGACAAGAAAAACTACTAAAGCTTTCTTTCTTTCTTTGTGCTTTATTTGGAAAATAAGGGCCTATAATGACACAGTTAAAACTCTCTACCAAAAGGAAAGGAAGAGCCTGCTAGATACATTTTTATTAAATTAAAAGGAAAAGTAGATCTACACTGCTGGCACTACCATCAAAAAAATTGAAAAGACATCCAGATTATAATGCACAAATTTATACCTATTATCACTAGTCCAGATGGCGTATGTTAAACTTTCTAAGGAGCCCCTAAAAGAAACAGAAAAGAGATTTGAAATTTCTTATAATTGAAAGAAACCCTTTTGCATGCTTCTAAGGCAGAGGGTAAGCTACTCTCAAGAAATGAACCTTGATGGGGAGGGGGTAGTAAGGGTGAGGAGATTCTTGTCCCTTGAACTCGGAAGGCATGTGTCTTGCAGCAGCTGCTGTGAAATAAATATTCTGGATCTATAACAGTTCTATCCCTGGTGACCATTTGCGTGGTAAACTTATGAAAGCACAGTTTTAGAATCTCTTATTGACGTGGATTAGAAGGAAAATGATAATTCGCGGTTCTTGCCTGCCCAGAGGTTTACATTCTCTACTCCAGAAGGGACAATTTTATATCATCAGCAAATATAGAATGAGGAGCCACTTAAAATTCGGGTTTCATTAATCGCCATAGGCATTTACTTTTCTATTCCAGTTCTTTGCAAACTCCAGTGTATGCACACACATTAAAAACATATATCTCTATACCCATATATTCATGTAGATATTGATATAGGATATACATATACATTTTTATCCTGTGGATGACGGACTGAACTAATTGGAGCCCTGTTCTAATGAACCCGAAGTCAGAACTTCGGCTCTGCTCCATGTGATTTATAATAAGTATTTGGTCTTTGTCCCCATTTCTGACACAGAGCTCCTAAAATCCTTGGAATTTCCTAAATGATGAAAGAGATAAATATGTCTTTTTCGTGTTAACGAGGTGACTTTTGGAATGTCCCTAGACACCCAAAGGATGGGGCTGGTTGCCAGGGGAGCCAACCACGTGATTAGAGGATTAGAACTTTTATCTTCACTCCTCTGACTTCCTGAGCAGGGAGATGTGCTGGAGGTTGAATCAAGAGCCAATGGCCAAAGATTTAATCAATCATGTCTATGTAATGAAGGCTCTATAAGGACAGGGTTTGGAGAGCTTCCAAGTTAGTGAACATGTGGAGATTCGGGGAGAGTGGCGTGCCTGGAGAGAACATGGAAGCCACAAGCCCCTTCCCACATACTTTGCATCTCTTCCATCTGAATGTTCCTGAGTTATATCCTTTTACAACAAACCGGTAATCTAGTAAGTAAAATGTTTCTCCGAGTTCCGTGAGCCACTCTAGAAAATTAATTGAACCCAAGGAGGGGGTTGTGGGAACCTCCAATCTATAGCCAGTTTGTCACAAGCACAGGTGACAACCTGGACTTGTGACTGGTGTCTGAAGTCGGGGAGGGGGCAGTCTTGTAGGACTGAGCCCTTAACCTGTGGGAACTGACTCTATCTCTAGGTAGATAGTATCAGAGTTGAGCTGAATTGTAGGACACCCAGCTGGTGTCTGAGAATTGCTTCTTCTTGGTGTGGAGAGACTGCCACACAGACACACACACACACAGAGACACACACACACAGACACACACACACACACACACACTGGAATTGGTCTCAGAACACCTTTTTACACCTTCATCTCTTGTTAGCCAAGTACTAAAGGCAGACAGTAAGTCCCAAGATGAAGCAGGCAAGAATCTACCAGTAAAATGGTACAAATTGTCCATATGACTGATAGAAAAAGATCCTATCACAAAACCTGCTAAAGATGAGTTAAAAGGTCTGTTTGAACAGATAACATTTTCATTTGCAAGCATGTCTACCCAGGGCATACAGTGTGACTTAGATAACTAACCTGCAGTTTTGCTAACTAAAGAACAACCAGAAGAAAATGTGCTGGGTGTGGGTCTTAAAGAAGGATAAAAAGCATTCTTGCAGTCTTTCTTGTGTCATCTCCCTCTGGGGTTAAATTTTTAGATTAGAAAGTCCTCAGCTCAGGAGGGTCAAAGAGGCCAAACCGGAAAAGAGGACAGACCAGGCTGGACCCTCTCTGGGCTTTAAGGGATGAGGTCCCTTAAGAGGACGGTTTGTGCCTGTGCATGATATGATCACATTTCCTAAGGAGGAGAGCGAGAGGAATCTGGGGGAAGAAATCTTAGGGACAAAGAGTGTCCTTTAGATCAAATTTCTCTAGAACCCTAGAATACTACAGGATTAGGTGAGTGTCCAGCAGAGGAAGCAAGGGAAAGCCAGCTATGTCTGGGATGGTACCACTAACAACATCTTAGTGAACAAGTAGATAGATATGAGCCTCACCCTGGAAGTCTCTGGACATCACAGGGGATTGCATTACCTTCACTGAGGTCTTCAGAGATGAAGAGCTATGAAAATTTGAGAGCTGAACACTGCAGGCCAAAGTAGGTAAGCAAGAGAAGTTCTTACAGAAGGCCCACCAGATCAAGAAGAGCTTCCAGGATAGCAGGGACCTGATGCCAAGGAGCAGCAGTCTGTATTCAAAGACCCAGTTGTGGTAAAGAAGGCATCACTCTTCCTGGCAACACTCTATACAACAGTCTGTTAATAAAACCAGCCCTCCAGTGTTTACAGAGCCCATAGTAATTTATAGGAACTCAAAAAATCTAGTAAGGATCTTAATAGCTACAGAGAAAGCAGAATATTATTTAGGAACTTGCTGCGTCCAGAATGACCTCAAATAGTTGAACTTCTGAGAGGCAGATATTTTAACCTCCCTGTCGTCCTGAACAAGGAACTAATAACATCAATTACAAAGGCTCTTGCCCAGTCTGAGCCAACACATCAAAGCTGAGAGATTTGCCTTCGCATTCGTTCTGCTTGGGTCTACAAATTAAGAAGGTCATTAGCAGATTGTTACCATCCACTGAGGAGTTCTTCACCACCTGTCACATGAGCACCTTCATCCACAAGCTGTATTGAGTCAATGCCAGGGCAACAGGTTAGATAAAACTGGCTGAGGTGATAATGACCAGAGCAAATCCATGAACGCACCAGCATGTTGTCCCACCAACCTCAACAGTGAGCCGATTGTGGCCTGTGAAGAAAGGAAGCAAAGAGGAGTGAGTGGTGGATGAGATTCTAACATTACAAAACAAAACAGCAGGAGCAGCCGCCTTGGAAATCGAACTCCAGTTCTGACGTTAGAAGACCTAGCCATAAAATTTGGGGAGTTGTCCTTCCATCATGAAAGAGAAATCCAAATAATTGAATAAGGCAACTGAAGAAAGCAATTAAATGTGATGCTCCGGGATAGACATCAAGGCCGTTAATAGCAATTAATGCCTTTTGTTCGTGGTGTTACGTACGGGGTATTGTAATTTCTATATAGTAAAATGATCTATTTTTCACTTCATTAATCAGAAAACACGATCATTGTGATCAAAAAAAGTGGCCTCATTTTACTTTCCAACCAAGATTTAACTGCATGTGCTTACAATGAGGTCTCATTTTCTGAAGACTTTATCGCAGTTAAAAGACACACCACAGCCCATTAGTCTGTAGACTGTACATTATTATAATAAATACTTAAAACCACTTATCAAAATAAAGACCCAAAACACACTCTGCCATGCAGTGGGCCTGATTGTTTAATCAGAGTCTCTCACTTGCTAATTGGAAGTATTCAGGACTCCAAATGATTCGTCTTATCGTTGGTGGGAATTAAAAAGGTTTTACACTGGAGATGCTTTAGCTCTTCTCTCAACTAGGTCACCCTCATTATACTAGCTTTGAAGCTTCTGTTACATTTTCCTTCTTATTTGTCAGTGTGAGAAAGGGTTTTCAGAGACAATGACACTGGCCCTTGCAGCCAATGACCTACCAAGTGGCGACTCCATATGAAGGCCACTGTAGACGTAGCCACTTGCCGAGGGGAAAGAAAATCAATTTATTCCAGAAGATTATTAAAGCCATTTGATTGTTTTTATTTTACAACCTACCAAATTCATGCCTGAAAAGCAGGCTGGCTTATTTTATCTGCTTACACACTTATTTATAAGGATGTATTAAAGAAATATCAGACACATTAGAAGAACTGTCTGCAGATGTGTTTGCTTTTTCAAAAAAAAAAGTTTTGCTGAAATGGTAATGAGGTTGGAGAAATATCATTACACCCAGAGTACCAGACCTTGCTTTCTGCACAGGATCTTTCTCTGAGTCTCACAAAGCAACAGCAGCAAACAATGAATAGATCAAGGGCTGACGGAGAGAGGAGGAAATGGACAGGGAGACCTGGGAGGGGACAGCAGCACAAAGGAGGCCAGTGAGCAGCAGTCCACTTGAGGAAAATATTCATTTCTTCTGAGGGCAAAGGGGTGGCACTGTGAACATCAGCAGCATCAAATGGCCCAGTGAGTTTCTATAAACCAGGTGATAGAAGAGTGTACCTACCCCTCATGTACCTACAGCTCCTTCTCCTGCCTTGGGCTGCCACTTCTCTGAATGACCCATGAAGACCACTGGTTGATAAATGCAGGGATGAATGTTTTAAAGCTAACCCTTTACTTTCAATAAACATTCTGTTTGAAACTCCAAAGAAAATCAGCTTCAAACCTCCCAGAACCCACCATCTGCCCAGTCCTGTGCATGAGGGCAAAGGTAGCCCACTCTGTGGGCTGAGATAATTACTTCTTAATGCTCAGCTAATTAGAACAATTGTCTCATTATCAATTGAGCTTCTTTCATGTAGCCCAAATGAACTGACTCTGAAGATTCATCTCAGAAACCAGGCCAAGCCAGGAAAACCCACAAATCACTCATCAACACTCCCATTTTTAGAAATGTTGATGAATGAAAGACAAAGTCCTGAATTTTACTATAGACACAGCATAAACTCATAAAGCCAAAGGAACGTAGTAAATAAAGAAAAACTCAACGGAAAAAAAAGCTAGACTTTGGCAGCATCTCTGTTCTCGTATGTCAGCATGAGATATATGTATATATTCCTTCTTGCTGACTGATGTGAGGCTGCTCCATTCCTAGCCACCTCCCCTGCAATTGCCTATTGATGGACACCTCCTGCTCATACATCCACATTGAGCACTGTGGTTACAAAAGGGGCAGCAGCTGTCACTGCAGAGTCAAAATGGAGTTAGAGCTTGCCAAGAGACCACTGCCTATGGTCATGAGAAATGCATAGCCTTCTATCCTTTTGTCTCTATCCCCTGACTACTCTGTCTGTAGTTCTGCCTTGGTCTTATGTGTTAGGTTTGACTACAGGGTTGTTGTCATGATGCCACATCTGTTGTGTCTAAAGAGACCCAGGAGAGAGAGGACATTCCTGCATCGAACACCGATCCAATGGAATTAGGACTTTCTCTCAGCCCCTCTCTTCCTTTCCCCTCAAAATTGTCCTGCCCTTCATTCTTCTCAGCCAGAGACTGATTCCTCTATTTTTATTGCTTATAATTTGTTTGCCCCCCAAATCCGCCTATATGTCCTCAGATAGGTGGTACACACTCCCCACACCATGGTTGACTCACCTTTTCGTACTAACCAGACTTCACTAGGTGTGAATTCTCTCTGTTGCCACAACATGTTTATACAGCTCTGTAAAAAAATCTCTATCAGTGTACTTGAGAAGTCTTTTTCCTATATTCCTCCTCTGTGAAGCTGCACGCATCTTGAAGACAGAGGTTCTGGAATGATAACATAGTACAGTGCCTGGATCACTGCAGGTGCATAATTGCTTCTATTGAAGGAATAAATAAATTTCAAAATATGAAATGTGGGAATCTGATTGTTCTGTCTTCCCTCATTTAGATGTCTTTCCTGCTCCTAGTGACCAGCCACCAGGCAGTGATCTGAGAGCACGACTATGTTGATCGCCTCCATCATTCTCAACTTCTTTCAATTCATCCGTTTTTTCATTCATAGAACTATGGAAACTCGGCTTTAGGCATGTCCATAAAGATCGTTTCAACCAACGAGTACCTTCCATGGTTAAACTCTCCTCTTTCAAAGTAAAGAAAAGAAAGACTACATGATTGCTTTCTTCTTCAAGAAAGTGCAAAAATTTGGGCATTTGGGAAAATTTTAGGAGTGGAGGTGAAACTGGAGAGATGGAGGTTGCTCATATAGGTCTGGCTCTGAAGCCAGAATGTTTGCATTCAAACCCAGCTTCAGCACTAATGATCGGCGTAACCTTGGGTAAGCTATGCAATTTCAGTTTTCTCATTGCTAAGATGAGACGAGAATAGACTGGACCTGACGGGGGTCTTATGGAGTCCAGTGAGACAAAGTGTGTAAAGGACTGGCAAGTGCCTAGCTCCCACTTTGTAAGAGCTATGCAAGCACTCAACACCGGTTCTTATTACTGTTGTTATTAAGCTGAATCAACATTCCTCACGTCACTAAGAGAAGGCCATCCAAAGAGACACAAAGGGGTAGAAACGCAAGTTTATTCTTCCATCTTGCCATACAAGCATGCACACCCATTCTCTACTCCACTCTCTACAGAAAAACTTCCAAACTTCCTTTGTATGATGTGAATGCATCATAAACTGCAAGAGACACTGGTGTTACCTCACCTCAAGCATAGGTTTAACCTCTGTTGTTTAAGTTCTAGCTGTATCTCTGGGTCTCACAGTCCATTATTCTTCCCCATCCCCTAATAATAGCTAATAATAATAGCTAACATTTATTGCATGCTTATAATGCACTTTACAAGCTTTTAACTTATTTAATCCTCAAAAAAACTCATTAGAAAGGCACAATTATTGTATTATCAGATTATTAACCTATTTTTCAAATTAAACAAAGGGAGGTTAAGTAACTTGCCCAAAATCACACTATAAATTATTTATAGTTAAAAGATGCAGCAAAATACAAAAACACAGGGTGAAAGATGCATTAAAATAAAACTATTTTTAAACTGTGGCAAACTGCCAGCTGCCCCAGGTAGCTTGTCTTTCAGAAAAATTACTGAATTATACTGAAATATGGAGAAAGCCTTACCAAAACTTCTAGAAAAGATCATAGAGATTCCTAAGGTAGAAAAATTTGAGACTTTCTGCAATTAAACTTGAGCAAGTTTGGATAAAATTCTGCAAAGGACGGAAAGAAGCGAAAAAAAAGAAAGAAGGAAGGAAGGGGTGAGACAGAGGAGAGAATGCAGGTGGGGAAGAGAAATCACCTTTATTAAACTCCTCACTGTGTACAGGCATTGTCTCAGGGACATGTTGTTTGTGTGATTTACTGGTACCTAAACTCCTTCGCCATTCTCTCTCCTTCCAGCGCACCCATCTGGACAGATCCCAATCCCTCTATTCCTGGGTTATAGCATCTGGGTCATGTTTACCCTCCAATCCATCCTCAGCCTCTGCTCTCTCCCTCAGTGAAGAGACTACCACACAATCAGTTACTCAAGTCAGAACAACCCGTGACTTCCTCTTCCTTAATATCCCCTCCCCATTCAACTCACCTCAACGCTCAGCCCTGTTTAGATCCTGTCTCCTGAGTCCAGTCTCTTGCCTCCTGGCCTCTCTCCTCTGGTCCACACTCCCTCTCTTGGGCCAGCGTTAGCACTGCTGCATTGTCACTCTTGTGAGTCCTGGCCCCCTTCACTTCCATATTCCATTGCTGCAGCCAGAGGGCTATTTTCATGTCTACCCACATCACGGCCACCGCTGCCACTCACAGCTCCCCACCCCCACGCCCCCCACCCCCCCCCCCGCCGTGCGCCTCAGAGTCAGCCGGTACTTTCCTCTCCTGCCTCATTTCACAACTCTTTCCCTCGCACTCTGGGCTCCAACCTCCAGAACCTTCCTTCACTCCTCAGACACACCATGTTCATTCCCACCTCTGGCTTCTGCATGTGCTCATTCTTTTTCACCCACTCATTCATTCCCTCTCTCCACCTCACTGCCCTTTCCTGGGTCAACATCAACTATCACTCAGATTTCACTTAAGTTTAACTATTTAAGGAGGCTTTGCCTGATCTGCCAGCCTGGATCAGATTCTACTTTTAGTTGTTGGTTGCATTTCTACAACACACTAGTTTCCTTCTGAGCACTAACCTCAGTCTGTGATTATAAATACAGTTTTTTGGGTCTTTCTTCTGAAGTCACACTAGTTCTGTCAACTAACAGTGTGCACTGTGAGCTCAGGGACCATGTGTGGTTGTGTTCATTGTGACACTCAGCTCACAGAGCCCAGTAGCTGGCACTCAAGCAGCGTTCGCTGCCTAAATGAACGAGTCCATCTAAAACTCACAGCAAACCTAACTGTTGGTGTGCCTGAGGACATACAGCAAGTGTAGCCACAAACATTGGGTCCAGCTTTACAAACCAGCTTGCTCAAACCCTAACTGACATGGTTTCCTAAATCTCCACACCACCACCTCCATCCAGACAGTAACTGACTTTCATTTCTAAAGAAACATAGAAAGATCATTGGTTTGCAAAATCAAAATTTTTTCTGGCTAGCTAATGACTCACGTGGTGACTGGGTCCTCATAAATGAAGTAATGAAATTTTGTTATCAAAGAAATGAATCAATTAGAAACGATTAATTTTTGGTAGATTTTAATGAAAGAAATTTCTACGCTCCTTCAAAAAAAAAAAAATCACACCATCTGGTACAAATCTAGAGAAATCTCACCCTGCTAATGATATGTGTGAACATGAATAATGAAGACTCGGGGGTAACCGAAAAATAGTCTTCTTTCTCTGATGCGTGTAAGGATTTTTAGGAAGTCTGCATTATTTGAGAAAACTTTTCCAGGGAAAAGTAAGAGCAGCTTTTCATTCTCAATGTGTCAGTCAGTGTTTGAATTAAAAGAGAGGACAAAAGGAAACGTCCACAGAGACTGCAAACTGCTAAATTTCCTCCAAGCTGTGTTAACATAGACAGAACCAGAATATATGATATTCAGAAACCATCACAGAAGTTGGCTTCACGGAGCCAACGAGGGCCCAACCAGAAAACAAGCATTATCAGGGAAAACAGAGCTTCCACCAAAAGCAGGACTAAGCACTGCTCTAGTGGGGCTGAGACAAAAAAAAAATGCTTGCTAATCACACAGAAACAGGGTTTCCAGAGGCGGCAAGCAAGACACAGCTTCCATGAACGGCTGCCACCAAGCGGCCACTGTGGGTATTACAGCTACTTAGAAAGTTTTAATTCCAAATATTCCCCCAGTGAATTCCCCCTGTGAAAATTCTCAAATCTAGACATCATGCCCTTGGATTTTTCATTACTCTAGCTATCAAACCATCATGCTGACAAACTCTATTTTTTCCCCTGAAAAATGGATTGGGAGGCAAAATTAGAGCTAATAAAGTTGAACATACATGCCTCATAAAATGTAGCTATTTTTGTCCCCCTATTGCCCCTTAAAATTTATTCAGTGAGGCTGGTTCTTTCCCTCCCTCAGGATGAAAATTCAGGCTGACCAAGGCTTTTCTGGTTACATGAAATACTGTTGCAATTTCATAATTGAAATAGTTGGCCCCATGTACTGCTCGGAACTTCAATCTAGGATTAAAGGTGAGTGAACCCCAGCTTTGGCCAGAATCTAGCAGAAAGCTGCCTATAGGGGAAGGACAGGATGTGTCCTGTCTTTCCTAGCTTGGTGTTTCTAGTTCTTTTCCAGTTCTGCTAGCTTTAGTTTCCATCCGCTCTGAGGCTGAAGCCCCAAGAGGGAGGAGATGGCAAAAAAGTTCTTACTCGGTGGGTAACCGCTCTCCTGGGTGTTTTTGTGGATTCTTGAGAGACTCTGCCACCAGGGAGCTCTCACCTGTGTTTTCTCAGACTGAGTGCTTTGGGCTGAATTGTGTCCCCTCAAAACTCATATGTTGAAATCCTAACCCCTGATATGATGGTATTTGGAGATGGGGCCTTGGAGAGGCAATTAAGGTTAGATGAGGTCATGAGGGTGAGGTCCTTGTGATGGGATTATAAGAAGAGACACCAGAGAGCTTGCTCACTTTATCTTTCCATGAGCAGGCACCGAGGAAAGGGCACATGAGCACACAGCGAGAAGGCAGTCATCTGCAAACTGGGAAGAGGGCCCTCACCAGAACTTGACATGCTGGTGCGCTGATCTGAGACTTACAGCCTCCAGAGTGTGAGAAAACAGATTGCTGCTGTTTGAGCCACCCAGTCCTTGGCACTTTGTTATGACGGCCCGAGCTGACCAAGACACTGGATGAGCGTGTCTTTATTCCAGCTGGTCTCATACTCCCTCCGCAGCCCCAGGGATGCAGCAATGCCCACAGCTCCTCTCTGCTGAGATATTTTGCCTCTCCAGGTGGCCTTCTCAGACAAGACCTTAAAAAACCTCATGCCAGCCTTTGCTGACATGGCCCACAGTAGATCCATGAGAAACTCTCCTGCGTTCTTTGTCTTAAGACCAAGGAGTAGAGATCAACTCTAAGGCAACTGCAATTTCTTCTTACTTGTGCCCTAAGAGTGGGTAGCCAGCCTGTTCAATTTACCATGTGAGAATCAGACACTCCACTGTGTTCTTATCAAAATTCAGAGGTCACCTGGTAAGCCTTCCCTATAGCCTCCTTAAAGGCCTTCTGTGATGGTTCACAGAAGATGGTTCACAGCTGCCAACTCAGCTGGGCCACAGTACCAAGCTAAGTAGTCAAATGTTAGTCTAGCAGTTGCTGTGAAGGTATTTTTTTAGATGAGATTAACATTTACATCTAGAATATTACCCTTCATAAGGTGAGTGGGCCTCATCTAATCAGTTGAAGGCCTTAAGAAAAAGATTGACCTCCTCCCAAAGAAGAGGGAAGTCTGCCTCCAGATGGCCTTCAGATTCGAGCTGCAACATCAACACTTCCCTGGGTCTCCAGTCTGCTGGTCTGCCCTGCAGATTTTGGACTTGCCAGCCTCCATAACAGAGTAATCCAATTATTTAAAATGAATCAATTTCTCTCTGTCTCTTTTTGTCTCTTTCTCTCTCCATATATATCTCCTATTGGTTCTACATCCCTGGAAAATCTTGACTAATACACTGTCTCTAGTGACTTGAAATAAGGAAGAAAGCAACTTCCATGCTGACCCCAGTGGCATCAGGACCTGAGATGAGAGGCACAGTATGTGCAGAAGATGCTGAAGAATTGTAACTTGGACAATCCAGTAGGATGGGCACAGCCACCGTGGCAAGCCCCTGGCATGTAGCAGCTGTGGCAGTAGCACAAGGGACCTGGTTCACACCTGCAAGAACAGTGCAAGCTGTTTTGACCAAAGCACAGCAGATGTGCACCTCTGTAACGATGGACACATGGAGTCCAGTGCAATTGGTTAGGCCGGCCATGGCTGTCTCGTTTCCTTTGTTTCTATACTCTTTTTCCAGCATCTCTCGCAGTTTTCAGGAAGGAGTGGCCATGTCACACTGTTGTAGCCATTGAGATGAAAAGGGAAGTCTTTTTGGAGAGATGTTTCTTCCCTGATGAAAGAAGAGAGAACCACATGAGGATGTCTGTCCTCCGCCCTCTTATCCTCGGGTACCATCTTGATGCCTAGAACACCGCAGCAGGACAGCAGGCATCTTGCAACCAACAAGCACGAGGTCTAAAAGCCTGCAGGTGAGGATGGAGAACTTGAAGGATAGCAACGGTCTCTGATCTTACTGACATCCCTGAGATGCTGCCCCACACCTGCAGGCACCTATGTTTAGATTAGTTGTTGTGGGAGATGACTACATATCCTTATTAATCAGATTTTCACTTGCTTACAGAGGAATGCATTCTCCTACACATTGGAAAGGGCTAGTGATGACGTGTATGCAACAAAAATACGCCACTGGGTACCTCCCAGCTCCATCTTGCGTGAAGCTAAAGAAAGAGACACATGCCTGCGCCATCATTTGGTGGTAAATCCCACCAGTCTTCTTGGCATCCTCCATCCTATCTCGACGCCAGGTGGAGAGACACAGTAGACTCCTTAGTAGATACTTCAGCTTCAGATAACCTTTAATGTAGATGTTTCTGCCTGATAGGAAAGAGGTGCTAAGTTATCGTTTGCACCCCGTAACATACCCACTGGCATTTCAATATTGGAAAGATTGGGCAAGTGTAGCAAAATAACAAATAATAACACTAATCATAATAATGAGGAAAATACTACGAGCTCATGAGTTGAAAAGATCCCAAAGGACAGCAGGTACTTAGGAGCTTGTTTTTATCATCACACGGGATCACGGGGAATCTGGTTTTGCTGGGGTTGAGGATTCATTCATAGATCGGCAGCTCCTGACTCTTATGCACTGGGCTTCCCCTTAACTGTCCCTTTCATGCACTGTATATTGATCCCACTAAATCAGCTTGTATATGACAAATACAGACTTTCCCACTTCTACTGATCAGTGAGAACACGGCTTGTGCCTGCGCACCAACAGGTCACTTCTAGCAATAGCACCATCTTGATCAAAAATACAGAGTTTGTCAAAGTAAAGATACTTTTGTAAAATTCTATTGCATTGCATTTTTTACGTTATGAATTGAAGAGAAAACATAAAAAATAAAATTTACAACACTCAAAACAAGAAGCACAGGCGTTCTCAATGCAAAGTACAAGGAAACAGAGATGAGACTTACTTAATGTAGAGAAAGTAGCACATATTTCATCTCAATCCACCCCATATTGGATGCAAACCAATTACCAGCATCTTTAATTTTTCATAAAAAGAAAACAATTAAATAACACGTACCAGATACTAGAAATACATTGTGAAATATTGAAGGTAAAAGGCTAGGAAAAAATCATGATTTTATAATATCTCTTAATATGCTGGCAAATAAACCACACCACCCACCCACTCATGATATATAAATCTAGTGTTCTGTGTCTATACATAGAGCCTCATATGCAGTTTTGTAAATACATTATATACTTAAGTAGGAGACTGCTTGTATTATGCATTTTGCTCATCAAAACCTTTGATAAAAAAATAATATACTATTTCATTAGCTTCTTCCAAATATTTGCAGTTAAACTAAGTTCCGCTCAGATATTTGCTGTCTTTTGGAAACCAGACCACAAAGGAAGGACAAGGGGTGTCTCAGTCACTTCTCCCTGCTTCCCTAATGAACAGAACTTCTACACGTACAGAAATAGAATATCTGTCCCCAGTAAGTAACTAATGGGCCCCCCATGAGTCAGTGTCTGGCTCTGGCAGTGTTTTCCTCCTAACAATCCCCCAGGAGAATTACACACAGAGGCCAACCTCTGATTGATTATAGACCAGTGATTGGGACATGACCATACTCTCCCTGTTATTTACTAATAAATGCCCTCAACCTTGCACACCACCATAAATTCAGCTCATTATAGAGGTTCTTGAGAGCGCCCGATTGAGCCCACCTCCCCCTTCCTGACTCCAAGAGATGGGTTGTTTACTTGTGGGCTGCCTGCAGTTTTGCTTTCTGCATCCACACACTTCTCTTTTCTCACAAGGGTCAAAACAGCCTTCATTTTGCCCAAAGTCCACTTCCTATATACTTCCCCTTCGAATGAATGACGATCATCTTAAAATACATTTGATTGCCCCTTCAGTCCAGTTACCTCTTATCTCTTCCCTGGGCCCATGACTCATTCCCCTCCCTCTTTTAATAGCAGCCATTAATTTGTTGGTGGTGGTGCCCTGGAGCTGATTCAGACTCCTAGCAACCCTGTGGACAGCAGAGTGGAACCCTGCCCACTCTTTTTGCGCCCTCCTCTCACCTTCCTGCGCTGTATCAGACAATGCTCCACTGCTATTCATAAGGCTTTCGTGGCCAGTTTTTTTCAGAAGTGGGTGGCCAGGTCCTTCTTCCTAGTCTGTCTTAGTCTGGAAGCTCCACTGAAACCTGTCCACCATGGGTGACCCTGCTGATATTTGAAATCCTGGTGGCATAGCTTTCAGCATCACAGCAACACTCAGCCGCCACAGTGTGACAACGGCAGACAGGTGGTGTGGTTCCCTGACAGGGAAAGGAACCCATGCCTGGGCAATGAGAGCACCCAATCTTAACCACTAGACCACCAGCCATTAATAGTCACAATTAATAGTCTCTTTGATCCACCTAGTCCCACAGAAATTCTCTTCAAGAAGACTGTTTTAAAAGTGTCTTCTATCAAAAGTCTTCATTAATCCCTTTGGACAGCATCTGTCCTAAATATTTTATAAATATTTCTAATATGAATATTTATAAATATGGCCCTGACTGTAAAACTTGAAGTGATAAAGGATCATTTTAAAGACACTGATAAAAAATGGACAAAAGGCACACAGTTTGATGAGTTTAATAAAAGACTCATGATTTTAAACTCATGATTTTACTACAAACTCATAACTTTATAAAGAATTATAACCAATTGTTTACCTTTTTCCTTAAGGTTTGAAAAAGGGAAAAATGACAAAAGGCATTTCGGTTCCATTGTTTCTGAGAAAAAAAATCCTGACAGAAAGCATTGTTAGATATTAAAACTAGTCACCAAAGGAGATTGTGAAGTCTCTAGCCTTGAGTGTAGGCAATTTCAAAATGAATTCTCGTTTGCCTGGGAGGAAGCAGGAGATGATTCTAACGACCTCTGTAAGGCTCATTCTATCCAATATTATTATGCCCAAGTTGTATACAAGTTTTATTTTTTTTTTAAGGAATCAAAAATGTGCAGCAGAAAGCACGGAAGAAATTGAATGCAAATGTGAACTGTCTTCAGGCAAATATACCTCTTGATAAAATGCTGAAGAAACTCACGTAATCCTCTTTGCATGTCACTAAAGATTTCTCTTCGAGATTAATTCTGATGATACATCCATTAAGAATGGTACAGTTTATTTAGGGAAGTGATGAAAAATTAACAACAAATTCTCCTTTCATTAGAGGAAAGGAATCAGTTACACATTTTGATGTACATGATGGCAAAGAACTAGAAGCAAATTAATGAAATATTCCCTTGTCGTTCATTCAGTAGTATATTCCACCTTGTTGGAGATATATTTATTTCACTTAATGAAATAGCCAGTGAAGATTCAGAACTGCTTATAATCAAAAAGCAGCAATTTGGGATTAAGGGAGAATCCTGTGTTAATCTGCAGAAAGAGTAGGAAAAAAACACAGAATAATTTATAGGTGAAAACTTAAGAATGAAGAGAAATGGAAGGAATCAGAACTTGCTGCATTGCAGGTAATCTCTCTCTTAACCATTGACTTTGGTCCAAAGGTTCATTTTGAAATTACTTGTTTAGCATTTACAGCACATATTCCCACACAATCATAGAATCTACGGGTTGGAAAGAGCCTCAAAGATCATTTAGGTCAAGGGCTGCTCTGAGATTTAAACACCTCTTACATCATCCCTGCCAAGCAAATAATGTTATAAATGGTAATTAAGTCTCCAGATGACATTACAAAATTGTGTTTACATCATAAAATACCCTAGCATATGCAATAAACACATAGTAGAACAGCATCTTTCCAATCTGTATTGTAATGTTTCTATGAAAAAAATGGGATCAACTATGATTATGGGATAATCATAGTTCCAATTTGGGGTGCCAGCTACACAGACACATCTCCTTCAGTCCCAAGCCCCAGGCAGGAACATTCCTTGTCTCCACTCCATGAGCAGGCACCAGAGAGTTGAGGATAAGAAGCTAGAGCAGGGCTGTGAGGAGTAGGATGAGGATTTGAGTTGTGGGGTAGAAGAAAGGGCTAAGGGCAGAGGAGAGGTGAGAAAGAGACGGGAGATAACGCAGAGTGATGAGATATGCCACTTCTGCATCTTCCTTTGCCTTTCCTTGCTAGTCTTCCAACTCACTACTTCCTGAGAAGGCAGCCTCATCTCTCATGGATCCTCTTCTCCACTCGAGGTGGAAGCCCTGAGTCTCCTATTCAGTCAAGCATTAAATCGTTCATATTTGTTCACTTGGTTTTTAAAATTTTATTTCCACTTTGCACTCTATCTCTCTATCACTTTACCAGCAAGCCAAGAATCCCGGGAGCACAGATGCCAAATATTGTGCATTTCTGGATACCCAGCACCAATTCATGACTGGCTCACAAATTGTGCTGAAATGTGTCTATAGCGTAAGTGTTTATTAAATAAAGGGAAAATAAAGGGATTAGGAGGAGGAGAAATAACAGAGGTCCCTTAGAGGCAGCAGAATGGGATTCTCTCTCTTCTCTTTTAGTCTCCTTCCCACTCGTAACCATCAGCCAGAGTTGGGCTGTGAAGAATGGAGATGGGAACCAGCAGTAGAGAAATGAGAAATGACAGTTGAAGAGATGTCCCTTCCCATTTCTCTCCCCTTCCTAGTTTTCTGCCTCTTCATTCACCCTCTTAGACACCTCCTCTAGCCAGGACTGAATGCTTGAAGAGGGTCAATCTGGAATCATGAGGATATGACTTCATGGAATGAGAGGTCCAAAGGGATAAGAAGATAGGAAGAGAGAAATTCCCAGTAGAAACAGAAGAAAACACTTATTCCTTATGTGGCACATATGGTCAGTGCTCAATAAATATCCATGTGCTTCTCCAGGTTTCCCAACCCCATACATCAGAGTAGTGTCATGTGACTACTTCTTATCAATGGGACATGAGCAGGAACAATATGCCCATTCTCATCTGAGAAAGGTAAGAGTGGGTGTTCCTTTTCTGAGATTGCTCTCTTCCCCTGCCACATTGACCTTGGAGGCTATTTGCTCCAGGTGGCTTTACTACAAGAGGGAAGAGCGGTCAGACACAAACTGAACCTTATATAAGGGTGAAATAAGCATTTTCTGTGTGAAGCCACTGTGGTTCAGGGACTTACTTGTTACTGCGGTATTGTATAGCATAACCTAACTGATATCTTGTATTTCACTCATCTGGTACGGCCATTAATAGGAAAAGGAAGGTTGCTAGTCATGCTTACAAGTCAAGAGCTGCCAGAAACATTAGCATCACACTCACAGTTTCTGATTCAAAGTTTGAAACCATCTTAAAGTCAACACTTCCTATTTCTACCTATCTTAATTAGGAGACGTAACATTTTTAGAGGATTGCTTGCATGATATTCAAATAATGTATTTATCTAGATACTCCTAAATCCACCCCTGAATGAGGCTACAACAGCAGAGCTGTTTATTGCATCAGCCATTTTATAGACTCCTTCTGAGCTCAGCATGAGGTCATTAGATCAAGGAATGCCACAAAAGACAGATGTGGAACTCACTGAGTATCTACTGTACAGATATTGTGGTGAATATTTTTAATTATATTGCACAGTATCATCTTATAAGAATCCTCTCACTAATTTCCTTTCTTGTCTTAGCATCAGTAATAGTGGTTCTTCTCCTGTAAAATAGAATAGTATTAGTACCTATCTCGTCAGATACTTGCTGCAAAGATTAAATTAAGTAGTGCATTTTAAAAAGCTTAAAATGATGCCTGGGGCAGAGTAAGCACGAAATATATTTTTGCTATTATTGGGAATTTTAAAACATCTTAATTGAACTGTAAATTGCGTTACTGTTCAATATGTTTTCTAACAGATAAGACCCGAAACAGGAGCCTACTGACAGCAAGCCTATCATATGTCTCCAACTTTGCTTTTTATCCCATTTCTTTCTCATTATTTTCCAAGGTATGTAACATTGCAGTGTTTTATATATTCCTTTAGGCTGGTCTAAATTCCTTCCAGAGCTACAGAGACTATAAATAAATAAAAAATTAACAGACTAAACCCTAGATTCTTTACTTACCTTCTATTAACATTTGGAGAGGGAAAAATGGAAGAACAATGAAAAGCCTAGACATATAAATAGAATTTTCTCCATTAGAGCATTCTCTTTCTTTCCTACTGGTATAAAAAATGTAAACCTTAACACCTATAATTGGAAGAACACACAAGCTCCAATTAGGCTCAGTAAACTAGTTTAACTTTGACACCTCAATCAAAACTTTACAAAGGGTGTATTCCTTTCAGATAATTTATCTTCAAAATTCTCATGCTGAGGACTGACAGTCCACTCTGCTCACAGACCTGAGACATGTAAGGACTCTTTGGATAAAAGCTATAACTGTGGTGGCCAATTACCAACAAACCCTTATGACCCATGGTATGATAATATATTTATAGAAGCAGACTATTTAAAATATAAAGTTGTTTGAAAAATCTATGCTATATAGTCATCATACTAATGGACTTGAAACATTATTGCCCCTAAGTTCAAAACGAATGAGTTCTGTTCAATTCAACAAATATTTACTACTTTTGGTTGTACAGAAGCCCCTTACATGTTAGGCACTCAATAAATATTTTCTAAATAGCAGTAAAGTCATATGTAAAATTAATAGAAATCAACAGCTTTCCTGTATACAAATAACAATGCTTAGAAGAGGTAATGGAAAAGATCCATTTCTAATGGCAGCAACAATTCTGAAAAGGATAAAATATCTAGGAATAATTCTAACAAGCAATGTGAAAAAACAATATGAGAAGAAATTGGATAGATTCCTGAAAGACAAGGAAGAAGAATTAAATAAGTAGAAAGACATACCAAGTTTGTAGATAAAAAGACTTACTATCATAAAAATGCCAATTCTGGAGAGAGAAGTCAAGATGGCAGTGTAGGCAGACTCTAAACCCACCTCCTCCCATGGACACAGTCAATTTGCAACTACTCGTGGAAAAATTACCCCTGAGAGAGAACTGAAAACTTGATAAGAGGAACTCCTGCAAAAAATGACTATCCTAATTGAGACGGAAGACACAGAAATTCCCTTCTGGAGAGAAAAAACGCCACCTTCACAAGCCGCCAGCTTCACGGCCGCCCAGGAGCAGCCCAAAAGTTACCGTATATGGACCCCATGGTAATCACAAACCAGAAACCTATAATAAATATAGAAAAACCTAGGAGAAAGGAACCCAAACATAATACTAAAGAAAGCCATCAAACCACAAGGGAAGAGAGCAAGAGAAGAAGAAAGGAAGCGAAAAGGACTACTAAAACACCTAGAGAAAAAAGTTAAAAAATGACAGTAAGTACATACTTATCAATAGCTACTTTAAATGTCAATGGACTAAATGCTCCAATTAAAAGGCATAGGGTGGCTGATTGGATAAAAAACAAGACCCACGTATATGCTGCATACAAGAGACACACTTCAGACATAAAGATATTCACAAACTGCAAGTGAAGGGATGGAAAAAGATACTCCATGCAAATAGCAATGAAAAGAAAGCTGGTGTAGCAGTACTCATATCAGAAAAAATAGACTTTAAAATAAAAACTGTAAAAAGAGACAAAGAAGGGCATTACATAATGATCAAGGGAACAATCCAACAAGAGGATATAACACGTGTAAATATCTATGCACCCAACATAGGAGCACCTAAATATATAAAGCAATTATTAACAGACATAAAAAGAGAAATAGACAGTAACACAATAATAGTAGGGGACTTTAACACTCCACTTACATCAACGGATAGATCATCCAAACAGAAGATCAATAAGGAAACATTGGCCTTAAATGACACACTAGAACAGATGGACCTAGTAGATATATATAGAACATTCCATCCAAAAACCAAAGAATACAAGTTCTTTCCAAATGCACCTGGAACATTCTCCAGGATTGATCACATGTTAGGCCACAAAACAAGTCTCCATAAATTTAAGAAGATTGAAATAATACCAAGCATCTTTTCTGACCACAACGGTATGAAACTAGAAATCAACTATAGGAAGAAAATCAGAAAAGCCACAAATATGTGGAGATTTAACAAAATGCTACTGAACAACGATTGGTCAATGAAGAAATCAAAGGAGAAATCAAAAAATACCTGGAGACAAATGAAAATGAAAATACAAGATGCCAGAATTTATGAGATACAGCAAAAGCAGTTCTAAGAGGGAAGTTTATAGCAATACAGGCCTATCTCAACAAACAAGAAAAATCTCAAATAAACAATGAACAATGCACCTAAAGGAACTGGAAAAAGAAGAATAAACAAAGCCCAAAATCAGGGGAAGAAGGGAAATAATAAAAATCAGAGCAGAAATAAATGAAATAGAGACTAAAACAACAATAGAAAAAATTAATAAAACCAAGAGCTGGTTCTTTGAAAAGATAAACAAAGTTGACAAACCTTTAGCTAGACTCACCAAGAAAAAAAGAGAGAAGGCTCAAATAAATAAAATCAGAAATGAAAGAGGAGAAATTACGACAGACACCTCAGAAATACAAAAGATTATAAGAGAATACTACGAAAAGCTACATGCCAACAAATTGGACAATCTGGAAGAAATGGATGAATTCCTAGTATCATACAACCTTCCAAAACTGGATCAAGAAGAAATAGAGAATTTGAATAGACCAATCACCAGTAAGGAGATTGAAACAGTAATCAAAAACCTTCCCAAAAATAAAAGTCTGGGACCAGACGGCTTCCCTGGTGAATTCTACCAAACATTCAAAGAAGACTTAATACCTATCCTTCTCAAACTCTTCCAAAAAATTGAGGAGGGGGGAAGCTCCCTAACTCATTCTACAAAGCTGACATTACCCTGATACCAAAGCCAGACAAGGACAAGACAAACAAAGAAAAATACAGGCCAATATCACTGATGAACATCAATGCAAAAATCCTCAACAAAATACTAGCAAATCGCATACAACAATACATTAAAAAGATTATACACCATGATCAGGTGGGATTTATTCCAGGGATGCAGGGATGGTTCAACATCCACAAATCAATCAACGTGATACATCACATTAATAAAGTGAAGAATAAAAATCACATGATCATCTCAATAGATGCAGAGAAAGCATTTGACAAGATACAGCATCCATTTATGATAAAAACTCTGAATAAAATGGGTATAGAAGGAAAGTACCTCAACATAATAAAGGCCATATATGACAAACCCATAGCTAATATCATCCTCAATGGTGAAAAACTGAAAGCTATCCCTCTAAGAACAGGAACCAGACAAGGATGCCCACTCTCACCACTCCTATTTAACATAGTATTGGAAGTCCTAGCCAGAGCAGTCAGGCAAGAAAAAGAAATAAAAGGGATCCAAATTGGAAAAGAAGAAGTGAAACTGTCACTATTTGCAGATGACATGATTTTATATATAGAAAACCCTAAAGAATCTACCAAAAAACTTTTAGAAGTAATAAATGAGTACGGTAAAGTTGCAGGATACAAAATCAACATACAAAAATCAGTTGCATTTCTATACACTAACAACAAAGTAGCAGAAAGAGAAATCAAGACTACAACCCCATTTACAATTGCAACAAAAAGAATAAAATACCTAGGAAAAAACTTAACGAAAGAGGTGAAATTTCTGTACACTGAAAACTATAAAACATTGCGGAAAGAAATTGAAGAAGACACAAAGAAATGGAAAGATATTCCATGCTCTTGGATTGGAAGAATTTACATAGTTAAAATGTCCATACTTCATAAAGCAATCTATAGATTCAATGCAATCCCTATCAAAATTCCAACAACATTTTTCATAGAAATAGAACAAAGAATCCTAAAATTTATACAGAACAACAAAGACCCCGAATAGCTAAAGGAATCCTGAGAAAAAAGAACAAAGCTGGAGGTATCACACTCCCTGATTTCAAAATATACTACAAAGCTATAGTAACCAAAATAGCATGGTACTGGCACAAAAACAGACACACAGATCAATGGAATAGAATTGAAAGCCCAGAAATAAACCCTCACATCTATGGACAGCTAATCTTCGACACAGGAGCCAAGAGCATACAATGAAGAAAGGAAAATCTCTTCAACAAATGGTGTTGGGAAAACTGGACAGCCACACGCAAAATAATGAAAGTAGACCCTTACCTTACACCATACACAAAAATTAACTCCAAATGGATTAAAGACTTGAATGTAAGACCTGAAACTATGAAACTTCTAGAAGAAAACATAGGCAGTATGCTCTTCGACATCGGTCTTAGCAACATATTTTCAAGCACCATGTCTGACCGGGCAAGAGGAATAATAGAAAAAATAAACAAATGAGACTACATCAAACTAAAAAGCTTCTGCACAGCAAAGGAAACCATCAACAAAATGAAAAGACAACCTAACAATTGGGAGAAGATACTTGCAAACCATACATCTGCTAAGGGGTTAATCTCCAAAATAAATAAAGAACTCATGCATCTCAACAACAAAAAAACTAACAATCCAATTAAAAAATGGGCAAAAGACCTGAACAGACATTTCTCCAAAGAAGATATACAGATGCCAACGAACACATGAAAAGATGTTCAACATCATTAACCATCAGGGAAATGCAAATCAAAACTACAATGAGATATCACCTCACGCCCCTCAGAATGGCTATAATTAACAAGACAGGAAACAACAACTGTTGGAGAGGATGTGGAGAGAAGGGAACTCTCATACACTGCTGGTGGGAGTGCAAACTGGTGCAGCCACTAGGGAAAACAGTATGGAGATTCCTCAAAAACTTAAGGATAGAACTACCACACGATCCACTATTCCACTTCTGGGTATTTATCCAAAGAACTTGAAAACACCAATGCGTAAAGATACATGCACCCCTGTGTTGATTGCAGCATTATTCACAATAGCCAAGACTTGGAAACAACCTAAGTGCCCATCAAGGGACGAATGGACGAAGAAGATGTGGTGTATATACATAATGGAATACTACTCAGCCATAAGAAACGATGAAATCCAGCCATTTGTGACAACATGGATGGACATTGAGGGTATTATGCAAAGTGAAATAAGTCAGAGGGAGAAGGTCAAATACCGTATGCTCTCACTCATTAAGTAGTAGACAATAACAACAAGCAAACACATAGAGATAGAGATTGGATTGGTGGTTACCAGAGGGGAAGGGGGGAGGGAGCAGGGCGAAAGGGATAATTAGGCACATGTGTGTGGTGATGGATTATAATTAGTATTTGGGTGTTGAACATGAGAACATGATGTAATCCATGCAGAAATAGAAGTATAATGATGTACACCTGAAATTTATACAATGTTATAAACCAGTGTTACCACTATAAACAAAAAATTTTAAAAAAATGCCAATTCTGCCTAACTTAATTCAAAAACTTAACGATCCCAATAAAAATATTGAAAAGAAATTTTGTTCTGGAACTAGATAAGCTAATTGCAAAGTTCATATGGGAAAAATAAACTAGTAATAATATCCAGGAAATCTCTGAAATAGAAAAGCCTTATAAGCCAATAAATGCATTATAAACCTTCAATAATTAAAACAGTGTGGTTGAGATATTTAAAATAGATAGAAATAGATTTCAATTTATACGACAATTTAGTATATGATAGAGGTGGCGCTGAAATCTGTGGTGGTAAATGTGAACTTTAATACACAGTGTTGGGGACAACCAAATAGCTATCCGGAAAATGATACTGTTGGATTCGTAAATCGCACCATATTCAAAGAAAAATTCCAAGTGGATTTAGGATTTAAATATATAAAATAAAATCATAACATGGTTGAATTCCTTTAAAGCCTCAAATGGAAACAGCATTTATAGTCATGACTCAGAATTCAAAAGAAAAGATCGATAAGTTCAACTACACAAAATTCATAAAGTTTTCATTCAAAACCAGCATAAGAACAAGCTGGAGGAAAATATTCACAATTCATATCACTGTCAAAGGACTACACTTACTAATATATAAAGAGCTCCTAGAAATTCAGAAGGAAAATAACAAAACCTTAGAGGAAATATAGACAAAGAAGATGAATGGACAGTTCATCAAGAAAAAAAATACAAATGGCCATTAAACACATAAATATACTTATAATAAAAGGAATGCAAATTAAAACTACATTTCCCACTGTGACGGGCAGAATTTTATGAAGGCCTCATGATCTGCATTCCTTTGTGTCAGGCCCTACGTAATCCCCTTCCCTTGAGTGTGGCTGGGACCTATGACTTGCTTATAGCCAACAGAATATGGTAACATTGCTGGGATGTCACTCTCTTGACTAGGTTATATTGTGTGGCAAATGGGATGGGATGACATTCCATGATTATGTTACATAACATAAGACTCCATTTTAACAGACTATAGCAAGAGACTTTCCTGCTGGTCATGAGGAAGCAAACTGATGTGACATGAACTGCCTGCAGAGAGGGTCACATGGCTGGGAACGGTAGGCAGCATCTAGATGCCGAGAGCCTCGGTTCTACAAGCGTAAGGAACTGACTTCTTCCAACAATCACATGAATTTGGAAGAAGACTTTGAGCCTCAGATGAGACCACAGTCCCAGCTGACACTTTGATTGCAGACTGTGAGACCCTGGGCAGAAGACCCAGGTAAAACATGCTTGGGCTGCTGATCCACAGAAACTGTGAAGTAATAAATGTGTGTTGTGTTAGACCACTAAGTTTGCAGTCATTTGTTATGCAGCAATAGGAAACTATTATATTCACCAATCACGTTGGCAAAAATACAAAAGCATGCAACACTCTGTGTTGCTAAGTTTTGCCCGCAAGTGGACTTATACATTGCTGGTGGGATACAAAATGGTTCAATGCCTGTGGGGGAATATCTGGCAATGCCTAGCACAATTACATTTATACTTACCATTTGTCCCAGCAATCTCATTTCTGGAAATCTATCCTACACTTGCATACATATGAAATGACATATGTACAAAAGTTTTCATTAAAGCGCTGTTTATAATAACAAATAATGGAAACAAACCAAGGGTTCAACAGTTGAGGATTGGTTAAATTATCTAGGGTCATCTACTTAGTGGAATATTATGTATCTATAAAAAGAGAAGAATGAAGAAGATCGCTATATAATGATATGAAAAAAATCTCTAGGATATATTACTAAGTGGAAAAAAGTAAGGTTCAGAACAATATAAATAGTGTGCTGTCTTTGTATAAGGAAAATTTATGTATTTGCATAAAGAAACAAATTATTTTAAAATGGTTGCCTATAGAGAAGGGGGAGAAACAAGATAAATGGGGATAAGAATGGAAACAAGTCTTTTCCATGAATACTTTTTCATAATCATTTTTATTTTTCAAACATATAAATGTATTATCTCTTAAAATTAATTTTTTAAAAAATTGTTGAATGGATGGATGTAAAAAAAGCACGGGGGCATAAGGGATGTATGTTCATGATACACAGGTGATGATGGGGAAGGAGGAAGTGACAGAGTAACACCAGCTGACATGTCTTCGCAGGGACAGCGACACACAGTAGGATTTTGAAAGATGATCAAGAGTTATAAAAGATGAAGAAGCCTCAGAAGGACATTATAGATAGTGAGAACTGTGTTCAAAGACACAGTAAGATGAAACTGGCAGTACATCTAGAGAACAAAGAAAATATGACCTTATTAAATGGAACAGGGTACCGAGAGCTATGTAGTGAGAAAGGCAGGCAGAGGCCAGATCAAGGAGTCCTTAGAAGCTCTTCTAGGGAACGTGGACTTTACACTTTGCATAAGGTTTATATCTTAAATTGATCATTCTAAAGTGGTTTGGAGGATATATTGAAGGGAATCTGTAATCATTTCCTGTGGCTGCCATAACAAATTGTCACAAACTTGGTGGATTAAAACAAAAGAAATTCATTTTCTCACAGTTCTGGAAGCCAGAAATATGAGCCAGAAGTCTGGTATCAAGGTGTTGGCAGGGCCACACTCCCTCTGGAGACTCTGGGGGGAATCCACTCTTTGCCTCTTCCAGCTTCTGGTGGTTGCCAGCATCCTTGACTGTGGCTGCATCACTCCAGTCTCTGCCTCCATCTTCACATGGCCTCCTCTCCTGTGTGTCTGTGTCTTCTCTACTTCTGTCTCTTATAAAGACATTTGTCATTGAATTTAGGGCCCATCCAGGCAATTCAAGATAATCTCATCTCAAAATCTTAATTACATCTACAAAGACCCTTTTTCCAAATAAAGTCACATTCACAGGTCCCAGGAATTAGGATGTGGACATATCTTTTTGGGGACCACCATGATCAGTGCTAAAAACAGGAGACTATTTACAAGGTGATTGCAATCTATCAGGCAAGAGATGTTCAACAAGTAGTCAACTTTTCTGATTAAAAACTTCCCAGGGCAAAGATTCTACAAGCCACTTAAGTTTTCCAGAAATCTACTCCACATCTTCCTTTCTAAACCCACTCTCTTGCCTTGACTTTTATTCAAGCAATTGAATGTATATTTGCAGCAGCCCCCTCATCTCTTCTAAGTCTTTTCTAGTATTCATATCATAACCACTGTGTGGCATGTTTCACTGTAGGGACTATTCCGGGCTTCCTAATCTGGAGTAGCAGAAGTCCTCAGGAAGATTCTCTCCTTGAAAAAGACAGCTAGAGGCAGACACAAAGTTCTACAAAGGACACATTCAGGCAAGAAAGCCTGAGGTACATAGCATTAAAGTTCCTGGTAAGGTCTGTGTAGCAGCACACCAACCAATCGTAAAACCTAGATGTAAGAATTTCTAGAATAAGTAGTAGCATATTAAAATACAATGCCGAAGACCAAGGGAAGAGGCAAATCTTTAAACTTCACATCAGAGACAAGAGGAGATTGCAAATGAAGTAGAAGACAAGTAAATCAAAGCTCTCATCCCCTTCTCCTCCAAAAAGGTCACTTTCTGCCAGGCTTGGGGCAACAATTAAGCAGGAAAGAGCCATCCTCCAGCACATGTTCTGGTCACTCTTCTTGCACTCCTAGCCAAATTTTAGTTATTGACATTTGGTCTAATTAACCGATGCCCCAGGTGATCCCTTACTTTCTAATCAGTTTGAGATTGCTCACTTTCCAGCAGTTCAAGCTCTGACTCTAAACCACTCCTATCCAAGAGAACTTTCTACATCAATAGAATGTTCCATAGCCACACTGTACAACATGTGTCCACCAGCCACATGTGGCTATTGATCACTTGAACTGTGGCTGGTATGAGGGAGGAGCTAATTTTTCAAATATTTTTAATTTTAATTAATTTAAATTGAAATATCTAAATGTGTCTAGTGGCCAGAATATTGGACAGCACAACTCTAAACACTGTTGGACACAGGACCCAGCCCATCTTCTTGTTTGGACATAGTCAAGCTCCATCTCGGTATGAATCTTAATCTTGGCCTGTTGTTATACTTACTCTGTGTTTCCAGGAAAGCACCTAGCAAGCCTATTGGGGCTCATGGCCATCAATTATATTTCAAAGGCATAAGTTAGAAAGTTTTTTTCTCTCTAATATTGGTTCAAGATTACAAGGAAAGACCTATAGATGCTGACTAGATATTTTCAAAGAAATGGTTATAACTGTGGGACTCCCTAACAGCCACAGCCTCACCTTGTAGTTTTTTTTGATAAGCTCACTCTTCATGTCTGGCCTTTCTTTCTAGACAAACTAACAAAGATGTCTTTCACTCCTGGATTTAATTTCTATTATGTGATCAAAACGTGTACATTTACATATACTATCATTGTAACTATGATATTGCAGAAGTTTTTTACGTTGTGTTCATGTTCCTAACTACAACCTTCTGGATGGAGTTAAATTGGAAATTCATTGAAAGGGTGTATATAAGGCATTTAGGTCCAGGCTCACTATCTTTCAAGGAATTCCTACAGTTGCCTCCAAGAACACTAACAGGAAATCATTGTGGAGGATTTTACCACATCTATATCCTAAGCATTAAAAGAAAAGTTGAAGCTTTCAGTAAGTAAACCAGGCTGTCACTAAGACCTTCACTGTATGAACATAGACTATCCATTTTTGAAGAAGGGAGAACATTTCAACAGCTCACCTGCCCTTTATTCACAGTGTGAAAGGGAACTTCCAACTCTGAGATGCTGAAGAAACAGAGATGGTTGGGACACTGAGACTACTGGTAGGGAGAGCTCAGATACAGCTCATTACCAGATTGCATGATGGTAAGCCTACAGTAGAGATAATAAAAGAAAGAATGAGATCAAATCTATACACCACTTAGGTCTTCTCAGAGAAAACAGTTCCAAAACTACATGATGTTATTACATATCATTAGGGTTTTAATGGAGTTGGTTGCCATGCCATTATTTTTGTTGTTGTTTTCTCTGTCTTCTTAAATAAAAGTTATTTTTGTGACACCAACAGCCATTAGAGGAAAAATGATTTGACAGAATTTTCAGTGGTGGTTAGCAACAGGCTATAATTACTCATTTCTATTAGGAACCATCACTTAAATATTAGAATTTTGAGAGCAACTTGAGCAGATTGATTCCTGGGTTTACATTTAAGATAAATAGATAGATAGATTAGATAGATAGATAGATAGATAGATAGATAGATAGATAGATAGATAGATGATAGATGATAGATTAGACAGATGATAGACAGATTAGATAGATAGATAGATAGATAGATAGATGATAGATAAGATAGACAGATAGATAGGCAGATAGACAGATATAGATAGATGAATGATAGATGATAGAGAGAGAGAGAGAAGATAGATAGATGATAGATACAGAGATATGTATTTTTGAAACATAAACTATTAATTTATGGTTGCGGTTACTAAATGGCCTTCAAATCCATTGGAATACATTATTTCACCTATTTCTTCACATATGCAAGCCTTCTTTAAAATAGAATCCTAGACTTTAAGGGGACTTGAGCCACTTTGAGAGCAAGAGCCCTGGGGCCAGACTGCGTGGTTCTAAACTTGTCTTTGCTGTGTGATGTTAAGAAATATATTCAACCTTTTTATGTCTCAGTTTCCTCATCTGTAAAATAAGGAAACAGTACCTACTTAATTACGATACTGTGAAGACTAAATGAGTTCCTTGCTGTCAAGCATGTAGAACATTAGCTCATCTGCACTAAGTGCTGCATAAGTGCTAGTTTCCGTCATCACCATTGTTGTCATCATTATCATCATCATCATCATTTTACAGATGAAGACAGCAATGTCCAGGCAGCAACATGATTTGTCCAGCTCATGCAACCAACATTAAGCACACAGAAGAACCTGACTTTCTTGGCAACGAGCCCTGTGTCTTTTCCATCGTGCCAAGCTGCCTGCTCTGCTCTGTGCTATAATTTCTTCTGCATAAAGTCCTTATCAGGCATTCCTTCCTTAAGAAGGAAAGAATCCAGAGGCCTAGAGATGACATTTCTAGAGGTCTCAAGGCAAGGCTATAGAGGCCAAAGCAGCTTCTGAAACTAGTCACTTTAGTGTCATTACTAAATGTCCCTCCATCCAATGTATCTCCCCATCTGCCGCTATCCCTAAAATTCCATTTTATGAGAAACAACTTTTCATTGTATTGTCTTAATTATAAAAACTACACACTGGTTTATATTTAGATACTCATATCAATATGTTACTTTCAATAAATGAGAACACAAGATAAAAATATACTAACATATAATAATAGTATTAGCAAAATAAGAACAGAAGAGCACTAACCATGGAGCAGGGGTTATCGAGGTATGGAAGGAAATGGAACACATCGGATGATTTGGGTATCAAAATCAAACTTCACTTTCCTCACAATTTGCCAATAGCCAACAGAAACCCTTTGTGGGATGATGCAGCGAGGAGTGGAGTAGAGCTCCACCATGAGCCATTTCATGAGCAACGAGCAAGGCACATGAAAGACGAGAACTACTTTGCTCCTTCCACAAAACACCATTGCCGCTCCAGATCCAAGCCAAACTTGATCTACAGCCATGAGGAAAATGATTGTCATGGAGACCTTGCAGGAGAGCCAGCAAAACATTTTGATGTCACATCTCCTGATCCCTGTGGGCACTCAGCAAAAAAAAACAGCTCCTGTACAGATATGTTTTATAATCCAAATTTTTACATAGCATGAAAAAGAAGGAAAAATAAGCCATCTACAACTTTTCCATCTATTCCTGTATTCCACAGGAGCAATACTTTGCTTCTAGCTGAAGTACCTTAAACGTAATTCCTCTTTATATTAGAAGTCTAAAGTATAAAGGCTACCTTCACCATAAAAGCTTCATGAAAATCCATACATTTACGTTCAGAATGGCTTTTCTTTCATTCTCATGTAGTGTTTGCAAACTATGCTGATGCATTTTATCAGGAATCACACTGGCTCAAAGTAGAGCAAAAAAAACCAATTTGAATATCAAGTCTCATTTTTTAAGTTCTTAGCTTTAAATATGCGTCAACAGAATGGGAGCTGTTCTTTTCTCTACATCGGCCTTACATTCTGTGCAAAGCATTGGAAGAGCACTATTCCTGAAAAGCGGACTTGGCCATTGTCATACTGTCTCTGTCACAGCAAAGCTTTCTCTCTTCTGCAAGAACCAATGTTATCTGCCTAGGACGTTTTCCCTCAGCCGCTATGCGGAACACTCTGAAGCACTGATCAATTAGGGCAAGTGTTTTAATGAAAAAGATTGATTCTTGTCATGTTTGCAATATCTTCTCTTTTCTTTACCTTGTTTCCCCCGAGAATCAGGATGCTGAGTTGTTATTCAAAGTCTCTATAGCTGGCTTGAACTCCCCTGGGAACGTCGGCCAACCAAATTGCCTCATGGGAAATTATTGCTTTCTTCTTCACTTCAGATATATAAACACATAAAGGGGTGTCTTAATCTGTTTAGGTCGCTATAACAGAATACCTTATAAACAACAGAAATTTCTTTCTCACAGTTCTGGAGGCTGAAAGCCCAAAATGAGGATGCCAGCATGGTTGGATGAAGGCTCTTTTCCAGGCTGCAGACTTTTCATTGTATCCTCACACGGCAGCGGGAGGGAGGGATCTCTCTGGATCCCCTTTTATAGGGCACTAATCCTATTCATGAGGGCTCCATCCTCATGACTTAAGCACATTCCAAAGGCCCCACCTACCAATACCATCACCTGTGGGAGTTAGGATTTCGACATGAATTTGGGGGACACAAACATTCAGACCACAGCAGGGGGGAATGTATATATACATATATGGGATGGCAATTTGCTCTACTCTAAATTTCTCTCTTCCTTCTTGCCTTCCTCACGTGCCATCAAAGCACCCATGCTATGCTCTTTTCTAGCTGGCCGGAAAAACCCCACTGACTAACTAGGCACTATCTCATTTGCCCCACTGATCACAGAGTAGTCAATTAATATCTGAGAAATAGCAGCTAGGTTAAAGAAACATGGCACATAGATAAAGACCATGGAGTAGACCAAGTAAATTGTCAACTCAAGAGGATAGCATAGAAATAGGCACATAGTAGATGTTCAATAAATGGTTACTGATCAGCTAATTGGTATTGTTGTTTATTCAAGAGTAATTTTTATTTTCTAAGAGAATACTTTTGATAAATTCCTACTGGTAGAACTTAAAGTATTATGGAGACAATAAGATGTATTTTGTTTTGGTTTTTGTCTTGTACCCATTAAATTGCACCATATAGTTGATCACTTAACTTTGTCTAAATTCAGGTTTGACTTTATCTATATATAACTGAAAAAAATATTGGGGTTAAAGGAGGTGGATTCTCAGATTGTGGTCCCTGACTAAGTATGAGTCTGGTAATGCTGGAATAAAGCATTATTGGATGGATGTGGAGAGAAAAGTCTTTAACTTTTCTCATTTTTCCATTGAACCTTAATATGGATGAAGACAGAAAGCAAAGCCCACATTGCAATTAATCACAAGCTCCTCAGGAAGACTAACCCAACTAGTTTGTTAAAAGCAAATAGATTTCTTCATAAATCTTAGTTTTCCTTACAATTATCAACCAAGGGAAGAATAAATGAGATTAAAAATGTAAAGAATAAAAAAAGAACTGATGAACAAGCAAGCCAAAAAATAATAAGATCTTTGGAGAAAAATAGTTTTTAACAAAGATGTTTGGAAAGAGTATAATACAAATATCTGAGTTTAGAAATACACACACACACACTGAGATTAAACATTCAATAAACATCAAGATTTATTATGCCTTTAGAAACTATTGACTAGGGTGAAAGTCAATACATCTTGATGTTCACCACAACAAAGTCCATAATTGCTTAATAATTTACCAAGACTCGTGGGATTTAATGTATCTGATGGCTGTAAAGTAAAACCATTACACTTTCTTCTGGGAATACTTGATAAAGGATACAATACCAGCAGACATTTCAAACCAAAACTTGTGCCCCCTCCTTTACTGAATGAAGGCAAGTGAAATATTACCTTTCTCAGAATTGCAGATGACGACTCTGAAACTTGAGCAAAGAGAAAAGAGTAACATGAAGGAACCTCAGGGGAGACAACACTCGTTAGAAAATTGATTCAGTCTTACAGACAAATGTGGGCATCTGTGCCTGTGAATTAAATAGCAGCCCCTTCCTGATAAATATAACTTCATCTACTTTGTTAAGCCCCAAACTTGCCTTATATTGATTGCATGTGCATTCGTCCTTTCCTAGTTTCCCACTTATATTCAGAGATTAATAAATGCAGTTTATAATAAATGCAGTTTCAAATGCATTGACAATCTAAACCCCAAGCCAAAAGGGCCCGAGGGACAGACCTCAGAAACAAAGGGCTGGCACATTCCTAACCTTCTTTAGGATCACCTTAATATTGTTTCCAAGTAACGAAGGCAGAAATAAAAAGATGGCCAACCCTCTGCAGTACAGATATAATGATTCATTTATAATCAGAAGCTAGGCCAATATGGCAAGTTATTAAAATTATTCAGGTTAAGTTCAAAAGACAGGAGCTCTATTCACTGAATTGTGGGGATGTGTAATATGAATTGTCTGATAAATATGCAGAATGGATGTTTCCCAGTGCTTCCAAATGGTACTGATGAGTTGAGCTCTGGAAATAAAAATGGAGGCCAATGCAAGCAGCAGAGTAAACAAAAAATGGGCTTCCTCCAGAATAAATTCCTAATGATGAATTTCTTGAGAAAACTGCCAAACTACCTTTAACTGAAATCACAGAAAAGAGATCTGGCTCCCATTTTTTTTTTTTAATTGATGTTTTAATGGTTTCTAACATTGTGAAATTTTGGGTTGTACATTTTTGTTTGTCCATCACCACATATATGACTCCCTTCACCCCTTGTGCCCACCCCCCACCCCCACTGCTCTGGTAACTACAGTCCAGTTTTCTCTGTCCATGTGTTGGTTTATATTCCACATATGAGTGAGATCATACAGTGTTTGTCTTTCTCTTTCTGGCTAATTTCACTTAACATAATACGCTCCAGGCCCATCCATGTTGTTGCAAATGGGACGATTTTGTCTTTTTTTATGGCTGAGTAGTATTCCATTGTATATATATACCACATTTTCTTAATCCAATCGTCAGTCGAGGGACACTTAGGTTGCTTCCACTTCTTGGCTATGGTGAATAATGCTGCAATGAACATAGGGGTGCATGAGCCTCTTTGGATTGTTGATTTCAGGTGCGTTGGATAGATTCCCAGTAGTGGGATGGCTGGATCATAGGGCATCTCTATTTTTAATTCTTTGAGGAATCTCCATACCGTTTTCCACAGAGGCTGCACCAATTTGCATTCCCACCAGCTGTGTATGAGGGTTCCTGTTTCTCCACATCCTCTCCAACATTTGTTGTTTTTTGTCTTGGTGATTACAGCCATTCTAACGAGCGTGAGGTGGTATCTTAGTGTTGTTTTGATTTGCATTTCCCTGATGATTAGTGATGTTGAGCATCTTTTCATGTGTCTATTGGCCATCTGTATATCTTCCTTGGAGAAGTGTCTGTTCATTTCCTCTGCCCATTTTTTGATCGGGTTGTTTGTTTTTTTGTTGTTCAATTGTGTGAGTTCTTTATATATTATGGAGATCAACCCCTTGTCAGATGTATGTTTTGCAAATATTCTCTCCCAGCTGGTTGGTTGTCTGTTCATCTTGATTCTGGTTTCATTTGCCTTATAAAAGCTCTTTAGTCTGATAAAGTCCCACTTGTTTATTTTTTCTTTAGTTTCCCTAGTCTGGGTAGGCATGTCATCCGAAAAGATTCCTTTAAAACCAATGTCAAATAGTGTGTTGCCTATATTTTCTTCTATGAGTTTTATAGTTTCAGGTCTCACCTTCAGGTCTTTGATCCATTTTGAGTTAATTTTTGTGCATGGCGATAGCACATGGTCCACTTTCATTCTTTTGCATGTGGCTGTCCAGTTTTCCCAACACCATTTATTGAAGAGACTTTCCTTTCTCCATTGCATGTTCTTAGCACCTTTGTCGAAAATTAGCTGTCCGTATATGTGTGGTTTTATTTCTGGGCTTTCAATTCTGTTCCATTGATCTGTGTATCTGTTTTTGTACCAGTACCATGCTGTTTTGATTACTATTGCTTTGTAGTATGTTTTGAAGTCAGGAATTGTGATGCCTCCTGCTTTGTTCTTTTTCTTTAGGATTTCTTTAGCTATTCGGGGTCTTTTGTTGCCCCATATAAATTTTAGTATTCTTTTTTCTATTTCTGTGAAGAATGTCATTGGGATTCTGATTGGGATTGCATTGAATCTGTAGATTGCTTTAGGTAATATAGACATTTTAACTATGTTTATTCTTCCAATCCACGTGCATGGGATATCTTTCCATTTCTTTATGTCATCGTGGATTTCCCTCAATAATGTCTTGTAGTTCTCATTGTATAGGTCCTTCACCTCCTTGGTAAGATTTATTCCTAGGTATTTTATTCTTTTTGATGCAATTGTAAATGGTATTATCTTTTTGAGCTCTCTTTCTGTTAGTTCATTATTAGCATATAGAAATGCAACTGATTTCTGTAGATTGATTTTGTACCCTGCAACTTTGCTGTAGTTGTTGATTGTTTCTAACAGTTTTCCAACAGATTCTTTAGGGTTTTCTATATATACAATCATGTCATCTGCAAATAGTGAGAGTTTCACTTCTTCGTTACCTATTTGGATTCCTTTTATTCCTTTTTCTTGCCTAATTGCTCTGGCCAAAACCTCCAGTACTATGTTGAACAGGAGTGGTGAGAGTGGGCAGCCCTGCCTTGTTCCTGTTCTCAGAGGAATGGCTTTCAGTCTTTCCCCGTTGAGTATGATGTTAGCTGTGGGTTTGTCATATATGGCCTTTATTATGTTGAGGTACTTTCCTTCTATTCCCATTTTATTGAGAGTTTTTATCATAAATGGATGTTGTATCTTGTCAAATGCCTTCTCTGCGTCTATTGAGATGATCACGTGGTTTTTATTCTTTGTTTTGTTGATGTGATGTATCACGTTGATTGATTTACGGATGTTGAACCATCCCTGCGTCTCTGGTATAAATCCCACTTGATCATGGTGTATGATCTTTTTAATATATTGTTGTATTCGGTTTGCCAATATTTTGTTGAGGATTTTTGCATCAATGTTCATCAGCGATATTGGCCTGTAATTTTCTTTCTTTGTATTGTCTTTGTCTGGTTTTGGTATCAGGGTGATGTTGGCCTCATAGAATGATTCAGGAAGTGTTCCATCTTCCTCTATTTTTTGGAATAGTTTGAGGAGGATGGGTATTAAATCTTCTTTGAATGTTTGGTAAAATTCACTGGAGAAGCCATCTGGTCCTGGACTTTTATTTTTTGGGAGGTTTTTGATTACTATTTCAATCTCTTTACTTGTGATTGGTCTATTCAGATTCTCCATTTCTTCTTGGTTCAATTTTGGGAGGTTGCATAAGTCTAAGAATTTATCCATTTCTTCTAGATTGTCCAATTTGTTGGCATATAATTTCTCATAGTATTCTCTTATAATCCTCTGTATTTCCATGGTATCCGTTGTAATTTCTCCTCTTTCATTTCTAATTTTATTTACTTGAGCCTTTTCTCTTTTTTTCTTAGTAAGCCTGGCTAAGGGTTTGTCTATTTTGTTTATCTTCTCGAAGAACCAACTCTTTGTTTCATTAATCCTTTCTACTGTTTTTTTGGTCTCAATATCATTTATTTCTGCTCTGATTTTTATTATTTCTCTCCTTCTGCTGGCTTTGGGCTTTGTTTGTTCTTCTTTTTCTAGTTCTGTTAGGTGTAATTTAAGGTTGCCTATTAGGGCTTTTTCTTGTTTGTTAAGGTGGGCTTGTATCGCTATGAGTTTCCCTCTCAGGACCGCTTTTGCTGCATCCCATATGGTTTGATATGGCATGTTATCATTTTCGTTTGTTTCCAGATAGTTTTTGATTTCTCCTTCAATTTCATCAATGATCCATTGGTTGTTCAGTAGCATGTTGTTTAATCTCCACATTTTTGTCACTTTCCCAGTTTTTTTTTCCTGGTTCATTTCTAGTTTCATAGCCTTATGGTCTGAAAAGATGCTTGTTATGATTTCAATCTTCTTAAATTTATTGAGGCTTGCTTTGTTTCCCAACATATGGTCTATCCTAGAGAATGTTCCATGCGCGCTTGAGAAGAATGTGTAGTCAGCTGTTTTTGGGTGGAGTGCTCTGTATATGTCTACTAGGTCCATCTCGTCCAGTTTTTCATTTAAGTCTACTATTTCTTTATTAACTTTTTGTCTGGATGATCTATCCATTGCTGTAAGTGGGGTGTTAAGATCCCCTACTATTATTGTGTTGTTGTTGATTTCTCCTTTTAGGTTTGTTAATAGTTGTTTTATGTACATTGGTGCTCCTATGTTGGGTGCATATATATTTATAAGTGATATGTCTTCTTGATGGAGTGTCCCTTTTATCATTATATATTTCCCTTCTTTGTCTTTCTTAACCTGTTTTATCTTGAAGTCTACTTTGTCTGATATGAGTATGGCAACACCTGCTTTCTTTTGTTTGCCATTAGCTTGGAGTATTGTCTTCCATCCTTTCACTCTGAGCCTGTGCTTGTCTTTAGTGCTAAGATGTGTTTCCTGAAGGCAGCATATTGTTGGGTCTTGCTTTTTAATCCATCCTGCCACTCTGTATCTTTTGATTGGAGAGTTCAATCCATTTACATTTAGGGTAATTATTGAAATATGAGGGCTGAATGTTGCTGTTTTGTCACTTATTTTCTGGTTCTTTTGCATTTCCTTTGTTTCTTGTCCCATTTGTTTTGGACTGCCAATTCAGTTTGGTTGTTCTGTCTTATGATTCTTCTAGTTTTCTCTTTGTTTATCATATGTGGTTTTGCTTTGATTATTTGTTTAGTGGTTACCTTGAGGTTTGGGCAAAAAATCTTCTGTATGAGATAGTCCATTATCTGATAGCCTCCTATTTCCTTATACTAAGTCAATTCAGTCACTTTCCTCTTCCCCTTCTAAGTTGCTCTTGTTATACCTTATTCTATCTTGTGTTGTGGCTGTGTGTTTACAGTGATGAGGTTAAATTTATTTTTGCTGAATTTCTTCCTTTGATCTTTGAGTTTAGTATTTAAGTGGTTGCTAACCTATTCCGGTAAAGATCTACTATTTCTCTGATTTTGTCTACCTACTTTTCTCCTTCCTCCAAGCTTTGTGGTCCCTTTCTCTTCTTTTTTTCAGGCCTGAGGGCCTTCTTGAGTATTTCTTGTAGTGGGGGTCTCGTGGCCATGAACTCCCTTAGCTTTTGTTTATCTGGGAGAGTTACTATTTCTCCATCATATTTGAAGGATATTTTTGCTGGATAGAGTATTCTTGGCTGAAAGTTTTTGTCTTTTAGTATTTTGAATATATCATTCCAGTCTCTTCTAGCCTGAAAAGTTTCTGTTGAGAAATCCGCTGAGAGCCTGATGGGAGTTCCTTTGTACGTTATTTTTTGTTTTTGTCTAGCTGCCCTTAATATTGTTTCTTTGTCGTTGACCCTGGCTAGCCTTACCACTAGGTGTCGTGGTGAAGGCCTTTGTCTGTTAATATATATAGGTGTCCTGTTGGCTTCGCTTACTGGTATTTCCTGCTCCTTCCCCAGATTTGGGAAATTCTCAGCTATTATTTCCTTGAATAGGCTCTCTGTTCCTCTTTCCCTCTCCTCTCCCTCAGGAATACCTATAATTCTTATGTTACATTTTCTAATAGAGTCAGATATTTCTCGGAGTCTTTCTTCATTTCTTTTTAGTCTTAGTTCTCTCTCTTCTTCCATCTGGAGTATATCTGTATTCCTATCCTCTAAAGTACTAATTCTTTCCTCCATATTGTCAGCTCTGTTCTTTAAAGATTCCAGATTCTCCTTTATCTCCTCCATTGTGTTCTTCATCTCCATCAGCACTGATAGGTTTTTCTTTATGATTTCAATCTCTTTTGTGAAGAAACTCCTAATCTCATTTAATTGTTTGTCTGTGTTGTCTCGTATTTCGTTGAGTGTTTTTATGATAGCTATTTTGAAATCTCTGTCATTTAGTTTATGGATTTCTGTGTCTTCGGGGTTGATTTCTGGGTGCTTGTCATTTTGTTTCTGGTCTGGTGATTTCATATATTTTTGCATTGTGGTTCCTGTGTTGGTTTTGATTTTCCTCATCCTGGAAGTCTCTGGTTGCAATTTCCACCTGCCGCCACTGTCTGGTGGTAAAGGGCTGTGTAGTCTAAGCCCCCTGCGCTCTGCCCCAGTTTTTCTGCTGCGATCCGCAGTTTTTTGTTTTTTTTTTTTCCCCGCTGCGATCCACGGGTCCAGTCCAGTTTGTTCAGGTCTGCCTCGGATCGCTAGGTCTGGTCGAGCTGCAGACTCCGGGTTGCGGGGAGGGGGGAGCTCTCTCTTTTGCCCTCTGGGTCCCTGACGTGGGAGGCTTCTCGTTTGCCCCTCTTTATCCGCTCTCTGGGGTGCTCAGATGTTGATGGTAGCCCTGTGGCTCCTCTGAGTCCTCTGTGTGGGAGTTTCCCACTGGCTGAGAGAGCCCGAAGAGCTACAGTTTTCCTGTCGAGGGCCGCTCCTCCCCCCTCTCTGGGTGGCTCCCATTTTTTAAGGTCCACACAGGGAAATAATAAATAAACAATGTGGGCTCCAGAGAATAATGGTTGATAATACTCCCCTAAAGAGAACAGACACATCAACTGTTCTTTGCAGCCATTGCCAACAGATCAGGCAGGGCATGGAAGAGAAGGGGTAAAAAACCAGATGCAGGTACCAGATTAAAGATTGCAGGTAAAATCGCCACAAATAACCCCAATTTACCAATCACTGAAATGGTTCTAAGAGCAAGAGTGTCACACATCTCCTGCATTCATGGCAGGGAGCATCAGTGATGGTTAAACTCTTCCAATGGATCGCACTTTATGTTTTTCAGAGAGCTTGCCCATGAATTACCATGAATTATCATAATTGAGCCTCACGAAAATCTTTTAAACGGTCTGGAAAGACGTTGTTATCTCCTCTTAACAGACAAGGAAACCTACAACTAGAAACATGTTACTAGTCCAAGATGGCACAATTGTTAAGGGGCAGAGCTGGCTTTGGATCCATGTCTTCTAATTCCAAACCCAAGGCACTTCTTTGGATGTCAAGAAGCTTTTATAGCACAACAACAAAAAACACTCATTTTAGTCAGTGTTCTCCAGAGAAACAGAAGCAATAGAGGATATATATAGGGAGAGAGAGAGATTTTAAGAAATTGGCTCACACCATTGTGGGGACCGACAAGTCTAAAATTTGTAGGGTAGGTTGGCAGGTTGGAAACTCAGGCAGAATTTCTATGTTGCAGCCTTAAAGCAGAATTTCTTCTTCTTCAGGAAACCTCAGTCTTTGCTCTTAAGGCCTTCAATTGATTGGAGAAGCCCCACCCACATTATGGAGCCTAATCTGCTTTACTTCAAGTCAATTAATTGTAAATGTTAATCACATTTAAAAAATACCTTCACAGCAACATGAAAACTAGTGTTTGACCAAACAGCTGGGCACCATAGCCTAGCCAAGTGTGACACATAAAAGTGACCATCACACTGTATTTCCAGGAGAAAAAAAAAATGAAAACTGTTCTTTTCAATCAGAAGGATCATAAGATTCTAATATCTGCATTTGCACATTTTCTAGAATAAGCTAGCAAAATCAGAACTAACTAGATAAATCATTCATTCAAATGTCTATTTCTAACATTACTATCTTAAATTCCAGACTCTCCTTTTACATAACTTAGGGCACCATTTTATATCAGTTGTTCTATCCATTAAGGCTATCGTGAAACATGAAGAATGGTTAATTCTCTGATAACCAGACTGGGGATATGCTCCCTGGTTGACCAAATTACAACTATTAAGTGATCTAAAGTGGTGTTTCTAAAAATGTGGGCAATGAACTACTTTCTTTAGAATCATCTGGGGACCTTGTTAAAAGGTAGGTTCCTAAGTCCTACCCCAGTGCACTTAAATCAGAATTTCTAATGGTGGGTCCACACTATATTTTAACAAGCATCCTAGGCAATATTTATGTGCCATATAGTATAAGAACCACTGAACCAGAAGATTAAAGCAGTGAGTGTACAAATAAGACCCGGGCATTAACATAGAATCCTCTACACATTACACTCAGGGACAGCTGAGTAAAGATCAAGAGAAGAAACAAAAACAAAACTTTCTAGCTTTGGCAAAAATAAAGACATTGGCTCCTGTCATATTCTCACAGACAAATGCCCCAGTGCCCAGTAAAAGTGGGAAACAAACACATAAATGCCTGTAGAAAATGTGTTTGGGAAAGTAGGACTAGATCCATAATGCAGAATGATCGCCGTGGGCTGTGAACAGTGAAAGAGAATTGCACCACGTGTAGTATTGCACCGCATGAAGCAGAAGTACTCTATTGACACAAGGCACAATTTCAGCTGGTCAAGTGCCCTGAACTGGGAAGATCGCTTTCCTTTGTGGAGCTTTTGAACTAGAATCCATATGAGGTAAGTGAATAAATATGGAAAAAAAGTAGTGCTGCTCTGAGAGGTGAAAATCTAAAATCTTGAGAAATCTGCTTTCTAAAGGAATTGTAGACCTAGAACAGATCAGAATTATTGTGTCATTAAGTCCATTTCCCTGGTCTTCAGCTTCCCATTACAGCAAGATGAAATTTCATCCTGGTTTAAATCCTTACAAGGGAGGTTCTGCAAAGCTTCTTAATAACTTCTGATATGAGCGTGCTTCATTCTAAAAACAATAAAAAAATGCATATTTTAAAAATCAAATTATTAAAAATTTCTTTAATTTATGGTATATCTTATACAGGGTTATTTTAAATGGTGAACACATGGTGAGGGTGTGGAGAAAAGGGAACACTAGTGCACTGTTGGTGGGAACGTAAATCAGTACAGCCATCAAGGAAAACAGTATGAAGCTTCCTCAAAAATTTAAAAATAGAACTACCATATGATCCAGCAATACCACTTCTGGGTATAAATCCAAAGGAATTGAAATCAGGGTCTCACAGAGATATCTGCACTCCCGTGTTCACTGTAGCATTACTCTCAATAGCTAAGATACGGAAACACCTAAGTATCTGTCAACAGATGAATGGATAAAGAAGATATGGTGTATACATATACAATGGAATATTATTCAGTCATGAGAAAGAAGGAAATCCTACCATTTGTGACAACTTGGATGAACCTTGAGGGCATTAGGCTAAGTAAAATAAGTTAGACAGAGAAAGACAAATACTGTACGATCTCACTTATACGTGGAATCTAAAAAAGTCAAACTCAGAGACACAGAATAGAGTGGTAGTTACCAAGGGTTGGGGGTGGGGGAAATGGGGAGATATTGGTCAAAGGGTACAAACTTCCAGTTATAAGATCAAGTTCCAGGAATCTAATGTACAGCATTATGATTATAGCTAATAATACTATAACATGTATTTGAATGTTGCTAAGAGAGTAGATCCTAAGTGTTCTCATCACACGTAAAAAAATGGTAACTACGTGATGTGATGGAGGTGTTAGCTAATGCTATGGTAGAAATCATTTTGCAATATATAAATGTATCAAATCAACAAATTGTACACCTTAAATTTACAAAACATCATGTGTCAATTATATTTCAGTAAAGCTGGGGGGGAAATAAGTAAATAAATAAATAGTGAACACAAGTGTGCATTTTAAATATACCATCTAGAAAAGGTCATTTTACAGACAGCTGTTTGGGAATGTGCCCATTGAACAAATAGAAATAAGCTTATAGTTTTTTCCAAAGGACGCTTCACCTCGTAATTTTCAAAACATGTCAAGCACAGTAAAACAATATGTAAATATACGTATATATATATTTGTTTAATTAATGAATGAATTAACCTAGTGTTTAGGGGACTCTAGTGTTACAGCAATAATCTGGAGTGGAAAGAAGTGGGTTTGATTTATGGTCCTTCCACTTATTAATTTGTATGTTCATAAGCATATTACTTAACCACTCTGGGCCTTGTTTGCCTCTCTGCAGGCTGGGTATGTAAATACCCCCTTCATGGCATCATTATTAGATGTTTAGCAGGATTTCTGGGTCAACACAACAAATTTAGGCTGCAACACAGAACTTCCCTGCACTGATATCTAAGCAAGTGAGCAGAAAAGAGCTACAGTAACCAATATAAGGAAAAAGAATGAAACTAGGGATGTGCACTTGTAAAAGTAAAGTTAAGTTACAGGGGACTCTGGAGTGGAGGGAGGGGCACAGCACAGCTTCTTCCTAGCCACATCCCTCCTACCAATCCGAAGCCTATCCCAGAAGGAGGGTCAGTGAATTTACAAAGTCCTGAAATTTTGCCTTAATATCCCCAAACCAGAACAGAAGCAGACTAAAGCATGTATCCTTATCTTTTGCCTCTTTTAACAGAGGAGTAATGGAATGCTTCCTGGGGGGAAGCAGGTAAAATGAAGAAAGCAGTCAACATGGGTGACTGTCTCTGATGAAAAGGTTCCAGAGCTACACTCTGAATTGAAGAACAAGCTGAAGTTCAAGGACCCTCCCCGCATGGAAATGTGATGTGGCTCCTAGCTAAGTGGATTGAACAGCTACACTTAATAAAATCTTGAAAGCAGAGCAGATCATAAGTATCCTAAAAGAGAGATCCTCGGCTGACCTCTCCTCTTCTTTATTTTCTCCTTAGGCTACTTAAAAATGGGTAGAAGACAAAAAGAAACTTGGCTTTCAAACTGTAGCTTGGAGAGAAAAACAAACTCTTCTCATATATGACAGGAAGAGGGTTAAGAAGTTACCAGCTCTAAACCAGATCAAATAGAACATCAGCACACAAGTGCCAAAGCAGAAGCAAGATGAAAAGAAACAGCGTAGCAACTCTGCAGACATGTGACAGCTAAAAAGGTGTGGGTAGTATAGGAGCAGACTATCAAAAGACAAAGAACCCAACCTAGAAAGAAAAAGCACTCAATGAACAGAGGGAAATTCCTCTACAAATTGTGTTAAACTATAAAACAACTTAATTATTTAATGGATACAGTAAGATGATAAAAGGATAGAATGAGATGAAAAAGGAGATTTCATAGCTAAGGCAATAAATTGATGTTCAAATCAACATCATCTCTGAACTAAAAAATATATTAGAACTAGCAAGGAACTGAATAGATGTTGCTAGAGAGCAAATTACTAGCATGTGGAGAGTTGAAAGTAAAGGCAACGAATGCAGATTAAAAAAAAGATAAAGACATTCAAACAATTAGAGAGGAACTAAATTTTATGGAGGACAAAGATGATCCATTCTAAGAAGAATTGGTGCCCTTGAGGTAGAGAATCCAACTGAAAAATACGTTGTAAGTTATAGTGCAAGAAAAAATAAACATGAAATTCCAAGAAAAATGGATGTGTTTGAGTGAAAGAGCATATCACACATGATAGAGGAACCTCAACACTGAGACCCATCTACTAGACTATCAAACATCAAGAGTAAAGAATGGCACAGGCGTCCAGACAAATAACTCAGATCACCCACAAGAAGCAAAAATCAGGCTTCCTTAGATTTATCCACAATACCAATGAATGCCAGGTGATGATGGAATCATGTCCATTATGTTCTGAGTAAAAGAAAATGTTTCCCCAAGAGTATTAACTCCAGCCTAGAAATTGTTCACTTTTAAAAGCATCAGGCAGACATTCTTGAACATAAAAGAAATGAGAGAATAAAAACATCCATGAATTCCTTCTTTTGTTGTTAGTGCCATCAAGTGGATTCTGACTTGTGTACAGTGGAGTGGAACCCTGCCCAGGCTTTTTGCACCATCTTCTCACCTTCTGGTGAGACAATGCTCTGCTGCTATTTGTAGGGTTTTCATGGCCAATTTTTTCAGAAGTGGGGGCCAAGCTCTTTCTGGGGGGAAGATTAGCCCTGAGCTAACATCTGTTGTCAATCCTCCTCTTTTTGCTGAGGAAGATTGGCCCTGGGATAACATCCATGCCCATCCTCCTCTACGTTATATGGGATGCCGCCACAGCATGGCTTGATAAGCAGTGAGTGGGTCTGGGCCCAGGATCTGAACTTGCAAACCCCAGGCCGCCAAAGCAAAGCTCGTTAACTTAATCACTACGCCACTAGGCCAGCCCCAAAATTCCTTCTGAATGACAGCAAAATATGGCCAATTAATAATTGAATTCAAATTTAAAACTTGAGAATGAAGAAGCCCTGGTAAAAGAAGTGGTGTTTAGCATTAAAGCCATCGTCTATTTTTTTTAACTCCCTATGTGTTAGAAAATGTTCATATTAAAAATTTGGAGGAGAAAAGACTAAATGAGATAACACGTGATCTTGTTTATTTGAAGTACCACGTTTTTCAGAGATGGTTGAGCTGAGCCACTGTGTCACTGAGAAGGTGTTCAATTCCACTCCCTTAGCAGTAATACTGAGCATCAGAGTGAGGACAGTAGCACTCAGCAGCTCCTCCTCCCCATGGTGCAAGCAGATATTTATCTGAAATATATTTCTGAATCATAAAAAAGCAAGTGTCAATAAGAGGCAAAGTTGAGAATCTGTGACAGAATCAGGGCCTTGGCCTGGGATGGGTCCATCAAAGGGAGCATTATACTACTCAGTAATACTAAAAAAAATTATTAAATACATCTTAATAAATTTTTGATGCTTTTCTAGGAAAAATAATAAAGACATGGTGTCTGTCCTTTGAGATATTGTGTACTTTCACATTGGGTGGTGTGAGGAAAAGATCACTTAACAAAATGCTGGGAAAACTGACCTTATAGTTCAATATATTTGATTATCTACAGATATAATAGACAACCTGCAGATTAAATAAGAAAAAATGCATGTGTGTCAAGAGCTTAGCTAAGCTACCCCATGGTATTGCTGCCTTGGCTCCATTTTGTTTGGCCAAGTGGCCTGCAGGACATTAAACTAACACTAACCCCCTCATACAAGCTCATGCCCTAGAGAGCAGCGCAATGAGTCACGAGCAAATGTAAGTTCCTGATACAACTTTCCCAACAGCCCTTGTGATCAACAGCCTCCCAGGGCCTTCCTCTTGTGTGCCCTAGATAAGACTTCCATGGAGCTTACCAAACCCATGCTCTTTCGGTTTGAATTGACCAAGCCAGCCTTAGCCCAGGAACCTCAAAGCACTTCACCCACTGGCCCTAATAAAGGCATGAGCCCCAGCTCCTATCGCTCTGTCTGCACCCTGCCTTGACCTCCCCATGTGGCCTCATAAGGCATGCCATGTACTTCCTTCAGAACCTGTGAGTAATAAACTTCTCTGTTTCAATGTGTCTTGTCGTCTGTTATTGAATCGACTTACCATTCAGCACCCCGTGTTCCATTTAACAAATGTTAATTTAACAAAGTCACAACCATGTGATAATTTCAACAGATGCCCCACACATGTCTAATAAAACTCAACAGCATATAAAAATATTTTTAAAGTAACAGAAGGATTACACCTTACTATAATTGTTTTTGTTAAATCAAAAGTTGAAACATACGTGGCATTCATTTTAAATACGGGAAAATAGTAACGATAGGTGTTATCAATATTGTCTAGGTCAGAGAATTTTTGGTTGTGAGAAACAGTAGCCCACTAGAGATGGACCACGAAAAGGAGGATTTATTATGGTAGAATCTAAAATCTAAAGGAAAACTGCGCCCCGCAACAAGTTGAAAGATATTAAGTAGCTTCTGTTTCTCTCTGTCTCTCTTTCTGAGGATGGATGTTCTCATGGATTGGTTTTTGTGGTGGTGGGGGGCCGTGTTTGTGTGTGTGTGTGAACTGCCCTGGACCTGACTCTACAGGGCTGCCAGTTCCTGTTCCTGGGGTTGACAGGAGGTTTGGGGTCGCCACGGTGTCAACTACTTCCCCAGTAGTACATACTTCATAACTCCCGTCCCACACCATCTGACTTCCAGTCTTTGCTGATTACCAGCTGGCCAATGAACTGGTTTTCCCTGAGTTATGTGGCCATTTTTATCCAATCAACCATGACTGGGCAGGCTCATGTAGTGCTTAGCTAGCAAGCAGAACTTCTAGATCTGCAAGCAGAACAGTTAAGGAGATTGAACAGAACAGGAAAATTAATCGCTGTCTCTTCTACAATTGTTTTTCTAACATAATTATAATAACAAATATTATTAAGATTTGAATAAGAAATGAAAATAATATTGGGAACTGAAAAATTATTATGTGCAATTAGAATAATTGCGTAAAAGATCCAAAGGAATTTGCTATTAGAGATAAATTACCAATTAGAAATAATAAAATAATTTACTGAAATGGAAAGGTAGAACATCTAAAGAGTTCATAGAAGTCTTGTGTTCTGTAAAAGGTAGCTAAAACATAATAATAAAAGAGATCTATTATCAATGACAAAATTATAAATATTAATGAAAAAGTTTAATGAAAGCTACACAGAACTTTTACAACAAAAAAATGTTAAGCAGGAAACATAAAGAAAAACTTTAGTAAACAAAGAGTTATAATTCAGACCTTGGTAATGAGATTAATATCTTCTTAAAGTTAATTTATATAGGTATCATATCCCATTCAAATTCCCAATAGGGAGTGGTGGGAAGATAACAAAATGCTTCTAAAATTGATTCTGGAAAAACATTTAGAGTCATTGGAATATTAAAGAAATATTGAAAAAAGGAATTATCACAGGTTTTTCAAATATGGGAAAAGCAAACTGTTATTTTAGAAGAATTAAGTTTTATCAGATATTAAAACATTATAAAACAATATTTATAAAAGTTTAGTTCTGTTGTAAAAACACAAGAAAGATGAATAGAACAGAATAGATAAATCAGAAATTGCAGAGGAAGAAAAACTTTCTCAAGTTAAAAGCACCAAATAAATCACAAAAGAAAGATTAACAAATTTATAGATGTAAAATTTTAAGTTTTATTAAAAAAAGCTTTCACCCAAAAGAAACCCTCAATTGAAAAGGAAACTGATAGACTAGGAACAATATTTGATATCAAGTATACCAAATATTTCTTTCCATAGCATATATTCTCTCATTAAAATTTATAAAAATGGCAACAATATCCTAGCATAAAATTGAAAATAAGTGACAATTTGTACAGAAAAAAACATATACACATTTAAACAAACAGATGGAAATATGTTCGATCTCACTAAATACACACATGGAAGCAAACTTTGAAAGCATGAATTCAATCATTGAAGCATGAATGCTATCATGCACAAAGAATCTAGAACACATTTTTGGTAGCAGTGCACAAATTTAATGAAGATATTATCACACCAGAACTTTTCTGCACAATCTGTAACATTGTAAACTGGTACATCTGATTCAGATGGCAATGTTATAAAATGAACACCAAGGGACATAAAACATTTTTTTTTTTCCATTTTTACTGGTTCCAAGAGATAATGGAATAAGCATAAGCTTTGAGTTCAAATAGACATGGCTCCATTCCTGATATCACATCTTGGCCTCGCTTTCTTCGTTGATTAAAAGGTGATAATGGTACCTACCACTAAGGCTTCTGTGAAGATTAAATACGAGAATGCTGCCTATAAATGCCTAGCACTTTGTAGACATGAAATAGATTCTATTACCTATGTATTCTCTCCCCTTCTTGCCTGTCTCCACAAAACACACACAAAAACATGAACACACATGCACATATACAAATACGCACATATCCATGAAAATTTAGTTCAAGGAAATCATTTAGTCAAACGAAGCCTAGTGCCATTGAGAACTGAGGAGAAATGGCAGGTCATTCCAGTAACACGACCTAAGCCACTAATTGGAAGTTCTCCAGCCACAAACTTGCCAGTAGTTTGCAGAGGAAGAAGAGTTTGTAGAGGAAGTAGAGGCAGACGGGGTCCAAAGAGACCCAAAGAAGACAGCATCCAAAACAGAACCAAGGACCAGCCCACACTAGCCCTCATCTATTGCCACAACAACAGCTTCTCTCCATACACCTGGACTCCATCTTACGGAGAGAAGCTTCTCATAAAACCCTGAAAACCATTATACAACACACTGGGTGTTGCTTAGAAGGACAATTGAATCCATCAGATTGGCCTAAGCTTTAAACTGGCTTGCACATTTAGGTAATTTTTTCCCCTCTAACTAGAAAATGAATTCTCAAGAAGAACATATCAGTGGTAGAAAAAATAACTATTTTCCTCTGCACATCAAAGTTGCAGAGTGAGTTACAATTTGTTAGATGTTGCATGTGAAAACTTTTTAAAAACTAAAAGACAAGCTAATTTCAGATCTTCTTCTTAGACCTACTTTGCTCTCTTGTCTGTGTTTTTAGGTTGACTCCTTAAAAATACTACTTCTTTTCTGGGATTAATGTCTTAATGTGCATTCAGGACCAGTTGTGAAAACCATATTTACAGGATGAATTATTAGAATTTGATAATTGTAAGGTTATTAATTCTTACTGCTAATAGCTATTCATGTTATTATTCTTGAATGGTGGCAAAAGATTTTTTATTTCTAAAGGTTCTAACTTGCAATATTTTTTTACAGTACTTGAAACCAGATGTCTGAAAATCACATGGGTACGTACATTAGGGAGGGTCTCTCTTCTCCCTACTTATACAGACCTTTAGAGAATATTTACAGATTCAAGTTTTGAATCCACTGCTGATGTTTCTCCAGCCTCTATTGTTGCCTTTCAGTTTGTTCTTCCATTTCCTAATTGCTCGCTTGTCTCTTTATCCTATTTATAGCTCTATTTTTTCCCACACTGTTGGAATGATTTCCAGCTGCAACATTCACTCTTTCAAATATTTTTGGGGGAAAATATCTCATCTTCTACAGAAATAGCCAACCTCCAAGCGATCCATTTTATTGTCCAGGCCTTTTTACAATTAAAAGACTTTTCATATTATTGATGAGTCTAAACTGATTCATCCATAGAATTTAGATTTTAAGCTTTTAGGTTAAGGACTACAGTTTCCCAATGACATTCTCAGTGCTAGGTAGAAAGTCTACACTGAAATTGATGTTCTTTCTTAAAAAAGAAATGTTAGCACTTACCCCACCTTTTAACTTAGGCTGCAGAACTAAAGAAATAGTTTTATATTCTCTAAGGTGGGAAAGATTCTTAATAACTGCCTGAAGTGACAAACCGTAATAGAAAGTGAATTTTGGTGCTAATGGATTTCTGCTTAATAAAATCACACATTTATGTAAATCAGTACAGGGAAACCATTATGTGTGGGTGTATCACTTTTTAAAACTTTCTTGTTTTGTCCATTCTAAAAGTAATGTATGCTCATTATGAAAAATAATAAGGAAAAAAGGGAGGAAAATATCAACCATATTCCCACTATACAAAACAATATTAATGTTAACATTTGGTGACTTTATTTGCTTTTTTTTGTTTATCTAAACAGAAATTGGAGGGGTTTTTTTCTCCTTTTTTACTTTTTGATTTTACATAATTGTGGTTATTCTGAATATAGAACTTGATAAATATATATAAATATGTACATATATGTATGTGTATATAAATACGCTTTCTTTACTAGGGCATGAACATTTCTCCCATTACAAATTTTTACAAAAGCATCTTAAAACTACATAATATCCCATTGAGTAGTAATACCTGACTTATTTAACTATTTTACTATGTGGCATGTTAAAAGGGTTTCCAATGCTTTAACTACTACATAAAGCATGAAAAGAACATCTCTAAGCAGAAAACTTTTTCATTATTTGGGTTTAGTTCCTTAGGACTGGTTCTTAGAAATGTAATTAATAGTTAAAAGGGAAGAAATACTTGAAGGTATATGTTACCAAATTTTTTTCAAAAAGAGTTGCAACAATTTGCACTCCCTCCTACATTGTATGGACATACCCATTGCATTGTACCCTTACCTTACTAGCAGTAAGTATTCTCATTAAAAACAAATTATGTTTGTTAACTTCCTGGGAAGAAATGACATTTTATTGTCATCTTAATTTGCCAGTCTTTGATTACTATAGTCTTGAAAATATTTCCATATGCTGATTTATTAGTTGGTATCATCTTTTATGATTTTCTGATGATAATTTTTACACATTTACCTATTGTGGTTTTAAGGTTTATATTATTGATTTTTGTGGAGTTTTTTTATAATAAAGAAAATGAACCTGATTCATAATTGATTCAAAAAAATCCCCAAAGTATTCGCCTCTTAATTCTGATTTTTTTATAGGTATAAGTTTTTATTTTTGTAGTATAAAATCTCTTTGCCCTTATGGGTTTTTTCCATTATTTTCAAGTTTAGTAAGTCTTCCCTTGTCTAGAGATTTGATAGTTTTCTTCTAAATTTTTTAAATTATGTGACTGTTATATTAATCTCTTTTATCTTTGTAGAATTTATTTTGGGTGTGTAGTATGAGATAAAAATGCAAAGACATATTTTTTTGTAAACAGATAACCAATTGTCCCAATACCGCTTATTAAATACTATTTCTTTTACCCGTTTGTTTGAGGTGCCTCCTTTATCACTGAAACTTAGGTATTGGAGAATTCATCTGAGCTATCTGTTTCTAGTCATCGGCCTATATCAGGCCTAGACTACTTAAAGTATTCTAGCTTCATAATACTTCTTAATATATACAGAGTTCCTCACCATTTATTAATATTATTTTTTAAAAAAAGGATTTTTTATCCTTTGTAAAAGTTTTATTACTTTTGCAAAGTTCCTCCCAAAAGAATCCCATAAGGACTTTGAATAATTATATTAAAATGACAAATTAATTTGAAACAAGTCAATAATTTTATAATATTTAAGCCTACCAGTCAATAAAATAGTCTTTCATTTGTTAAATTTTATTTTAGGTCATTTGGTAATCTTTCAGGTTTTTTTATGTGAGTCTTGCTCATTTATTATTCAGATTATTTCTAATAATTTTAGATATGTGTTGTTTCATGTTCATGGATTCTCTATTTCATTATACTGTGTAATCTAAGTTGTTATAGAGTTACTAAGAAAAGCTAATGAAACACTTTTATTTTTACCTTATATTCCAACTCATTATTTATTCTTTTACAAAATTTAATAGTTTTTCATTTGAGGTTATTTAGGTTTTCTAATAATCTGTATATTATTATAAATAAATATATCATCTAATTACATTAATATAATATAATCTCAATATATTTAAAGTTTCTAATACTATCACTTGCTTCCTCTCTTCATCTGTTTATAACCCTTTATATATGTTTAGTATTTCACTGTATTAACCAAATATTCCAGATTGCTAGATATATGGTCCTGAGGTTACAAGTTAATTTAAAAGGAACTGAATTTTTTAATGAGCTCAAAAAGCAAGTTATTTCAAATAAAGTCAATGATAAGTCTCCATTAAGATATGAAGTATCCTGGTGTAAAGCAAAAGATTCTTTTGTAATTCATAAGTCCCGCATATAAAGAATGCTTAAAATGAACCCTACTTGTGATACTACATGTAAAAAGCCACTTATTGGAACCATAAATGAATTCTTAAAATCAAAAGTACAGTTTCAAAGACTTTCTTGAGCACTTCAATTGATTCTAACTGGTTGGCATCCTTACGATGTGTTAGATTATGAAAATTTGCAGTGAGTGGGAGTTTGTGAAAAACACTCCTGCTTTAATTTATTATGAATTGTAACACATGTAAAACGTACAGCATAATAACATATTATGCCAAAACCTTCTTGATATCAGATCTAATTTCTAAGAAGAAGAAAATATTCCAGCAACCCCAAGCTATGGGCCAAAAATAAAATAAATGTTTTTAAAGGGGCACATTTTTAGATAGACTAGAAAACAGGGATAACTTGGTAAATGTCTGAAGTGCTGCAAAGGCTGTCACTAGAAAATAATTGTGAAGACACAAAAAGTCATGGAAGGGAATTAGCCTAGCCAGATAGAATTTGGGGAGTACAGACTTAATAAGAAGGTCTTTGGTAGGATCTGGAAAGGCTATGTAGCAAGATATTAAAATGCAACCCTTCCTGTCTTACATTTTCACCTGAGACCCCAAATGGAGACTATTCCTTGCCAAGTATTCCCTAATTTTAAAGTGAAATCTATGTAAGATTTGCAAAGGAGTGGCTAAAACCAGTTCTAACAGATTTTAGCAGTCACCCTCTGCTAGAGTATATAAAAGAAAGCAAAAAGCAGATAAAAAGAACATCTTTGAGCAGAAAGCTTTTTCATTATTTGAGCTTAGTTCTTTAGGACTGATTCCCAGGAACAGAATTATGAGTTCCAAAGGAAGAACTATAGGAAAGATGAATCTCAGGAGGAGATGGAAGAGATTGGAGACAGAGGAATGCTCCACACGTTCCGTGCTGTGGCACTTACCCATAGATGAGTGAGGAGTACAAGTGGAGAGAAGGTGGCTTAAGAGAACCACTCAGAGGACATGTGTCCTTTCAACTCACAGAAAGACTAAAGGTGAGAGACTTGTGCAGCGCCTGCCAGGAGGCAGAAGTAGAAGGCAGGATCTTATTGGCAAGAGCCTGCATGTCTAGTGTTGAATAGGACAAAAGTGAATAAAAAAGCAGCAAGAATCTAGGATCTGAGGGAGAATAGGAAACAGCCAGCCGGAAGAGGTATCTCTTTGCCAGAAAACTGGAATTGGAGGTCGTCGGGGGGAAGTTCCAAGGAAGCCATAAAAGTGTACCACAAGAGAAAGAGTCAGCCGTCCCTATCCTCATCAACAGTTCCGGTGAAATAAGACCTGCTGTCCCACTTACCAACACCCTCCGCCACTGCAGTCTTGAACCCTGGAGAACCCAGAAGCAGCATGGTGAGAGCACTGGGGGAGGAAAAGAGCAGGTAAGGAAACGATGATGAAACTGACCATGATGCTCTTCTCTACAGCACAGTTACAGACTGGAGCAAGTCCAAACTGGAAAGGGAGGAAGTTTTAACTTGACTGAGCAATCATATTAGACTTGAGTGGATATATATATTACAGATTACTGTAGTTTATTATATCTCAAAAGCTGGAACAGATATTTTCATCTACCATCATTTTTGGATAGTGATAATAATAATAGCTAAGACATATATAGTACCTACCATTTGTCATCACTGTTGCAAATCCTTTATACACAATAATGCTTTAATCTTCAAAACAATGCTATGAAATAAGTATACTATTAATTTCCCCTTTTTACAGATGAGAAAGCAGAGGCATGGAAAGGTCAAGTAACACGCTCAAAGTCACACTGCTAGTAAGTGGCAAAGCCAAGATTCAAAATTAGGAAATCTGGTTCCCGAGGCCATAAGCTCTTTGTTAGGTCAGACTAAAGAGAACCATAAAAAAGTCAAATTCTCAAGGCTGAATAAGTTCAGGGAGTCAATAGTTATTTATCAACAGCCATTACAACCCGATCAGATTGTGGACTACTGGCCCACATCAATAAAGCCAACTCACAATGGATTCTGAACAGATATTTCTGATTTTACTAACATGTTAGCTCTAAAAGGACCACATAAGGTCACCTAGACCTGGGGTAGAAAATGGGCAGCAGGGACCTGGGCACCAGGCCAATCAGCAGCTTCTTTTATGTGAACAGTATGTTGAATGGATATTTTAATACTAAAAAGTCACCAGAGAAGCTATGGGGTCTGCCTGGGATTTCTTCCAAGGATGAGGGGGAAAAACATGACAAAAGTTTTGTTAAAGAAGCAGTGGCGAGTATGAATAAAGTTGCTTTCTCCATGCAGCATGCCGACCACTGTATTCAATAAATTAGTTAGAAAACCAGTTAGTCTAGTGCTGAAGCCAGCTAGTGAGAGCCAGTTATGTGCATCTCTTCCCCACTCTGAGTGCAGTGTGATCATGTTGGTAGTTTGAAATCAGCCATAGTGGGAATATTTACACTATGGAAATTGGCAAATGCTACAAGTCAGGTTTTTCTTCTGCTTCTAAGAGCTGTTGTTAAATATTTACCAGCACACCACGGGAAAGAACCTCTCATTTGGAGTTCAGATGGGCTATAGAGAAGTTTTCACCTGAACCAAGGAGTGGAACTAGAGACTAGCAAGAAAGAACTTGGCATCCCCAAGAACCAAAGCTAAGAGAGGAAATAATAACCTAAAAAGGGGCCGGCCCCGTGGCTTAGCGGTTGGGTGCACACGCTCCGCTGCTGGCAGCCCGGGTTCCGATCCCGGGTACGCACCGAGGCACCGCTTCTCCGGCCATGCTGAGGCTGCATCCCACGTACAGCAACGAGAAGGGTGTGCAACTACAACATACAACTATCTACTGGGGCTTTGGGGGGGAGGGAAGAGGAGGATTGGCCATAGATGTTAGCTCAGAGCCGGTCTTCCTCAGCAAAAGGAGGAGGATGACCATGGATGTTAGCTCAGGGCTGATCTTCCTCACACACAAAAAAATAACCTAAAAATAAATCCAAGCACGACAATGTTGTAAAGACCACCTCGCCTTTGGATACACCATTTGGACTAAAGCTCAGTAAAACATACGTATATATAACCTAAATGTTAGCAAAGGCAAATGACGAAGAAATACGGGAGGGCAGGAGCAGCACGATGTAGGCACCAACAGTGCCAGACCTGTACCTGAGCTGACTTCTGAACATCCTGGGTACCCAGCACAGACAGGACTGGTAGAGAAGGACGCTAGCATTGGAAATAGGGAGTATCATGGAAGGAGTCTGGAAGGGAGGCTACCAGAATGTATAAGTAGCTCTGTTTACACTCAGCGAATTCTAGAGAGGGTCATCTTCGTATATTTTAAGATTCTTTTTCTGAGATTTGTTACTTTTGTCAATCCTTATGTTTTCCCACAGTCCTTAGCAATATAAACAAATAACAATAAAGGAGAGTTGTTAGGCTTGCCTCAAATACAGCCAGGCAGGGGAAAGTTAAGGGAAACATACATAGGAGGATCCTGGGGAGAAAGCTGGACAGAGGAATGTAAACAATCACAGTTGGAAAAGAAAGAAGCAGGAGCAAATATCTGAGGAATGAGCCAGCTAGTCCTCTGGTGGATTTGCTGCTGGGAAGCCTGTAAGACTCTCATCATTTCTCTAAAGTTTGGGATGGCTTTTCTCAGAAAATACACACTCTCGCGTCAGGCATCTCATTAACTTGTAGAATTGCTGAAGATTCCTTTCTCTGCTCTTACGGTAATTTTTGAGCCTCAGAACTTTATCTTATTGTTAGCCATGATTTGATGTGGAATTATGAGCCCCACTAAAACGATTTAAATCTCTTAGGAAAGACCAAAAGCTGCAGTTCTCTCTGTGATGACATCACTTGAAGATAACGACCATAATTATCCACAATGACTAAACAATTCTTTGCTTATCCATAAATAAATCATGGCATAATTGATTTTTCAGGAATCAATTTGTGGCTAATCATGCTGTCAGAACCATTTTGGTTTTGCATTTCCCCAGCAAAGACAAACCATCCAACTTAGATCTTGTTTCCCATAGACGTTATATCTTGTACCATGATGACTAGAAGATCATCATAGAACCATAATGTTGAAAGATGATCTAATTTAACCAGTCCACTTTATAAGTGAGTAACCCAATACTCAGAGAAATTAAGTGACGTATCCAAGATCATACAGTTTAGTAGAATTCCATTGACCTATGCATCAATTAAGCCTTTAGCACTTGGTTAATTCAGAAGGTGATAAAACTGAGAGGCATTGCATGTTGTAGTAAATGCATCCTATTTTTCTATTCCTGAATTGTCTCATGCTTCTTTTTAATGGCCAACAAAGTGACCCTATTGAGGCACAGATAGTAGATGGTGGCATGTTTATGTGATTTGAGATATAACAGAAAGGGCCCCCAGCTGTTACACTCACCAATCATGTGCCCCGCTGCCCAGAAGCCCACAAGGAGCTATTCGTTACTGAGGATTAAGTTGTCATAGCTCTAAGTAGTATTGTATTAAAACCCTCAAGATTGTGTGATCCTAGGAAACTCACATAACTTTTATGAGCCTTGGTTTTATTATCATTTTTTTAAATATTGGAAAATAGACCTTTAGGCTATCTCTCAATTATAAATGTAATGGGAATGAAATGCATGTATGCAAGAAAAAACAAAAATACTATTCATTCATTCTAGGGTACACATTTTTTAATTTACATCTCAATATCTCTGAAATTGGGATGCTTCTTACACTCAAAGGTGTCTTACTATCACCGTCACCATGTGCCAGTTAGGGTGGAGTCGTGACTTCTGACCAAGAGAAGTGGCAAGTAGCTTGGAAGAAAGTCCCAGAGATAATAGTGGAAGCTGCTTTTAATAAATGCTGCAGACCAATGCTCTGGCAGCATAGAGAAAGACACTAAAAAGAAAAACATGAACATTGATAACTCTAAATCGAAAAGGAGAAAGGAGAATCTGAAAAGCAGGACTCTAAATGGGAAAATACTATTAGGAATATGTTGAAATTGAGTTTGCTTATATTTTCCTTTTTATTTACGTACAGGAGTAGTAAATTCTATGCCTAGAGAAATCTAGAAAAAATATTTTCTTAAGTATAAAACAAAAACACAGAGGGATACGATAGCATTATGCCACAATTTAATAGCAATTTTTTTTTCTTTCTTGGTAGAACACAAAATGATTCAACATCTTAGAGTCAATGGCATCTTAGAGTTCATGAAATATGATATCCTATTCCTCAGTTTTCTATAAATCAAGTGCATTACAACCCTGAGCCCCTATTCTGACAGTCTGATGGTAAATTCAACCTCAGTCCTTCCACCACCTCTGGACCATGTTTAGGTGTGTGCTAATCTTTGGCAAGGCTGGTAAGTCAGGTGTCTGGGGTCTGCCTCCCTAAATACACAAACAGACATTTCTTTCTCAGTTCTTATCATCTTCCAGGAGTGCTGCCAGGAGCTGGGCACAGGGCTCCTCTACTCCAGCAACCATTGATCTCTCCTTTCACCAATCCAGGGAAAACTCCCCAACTTCATTCTTTCTCATGGGGAGATTAATTCCTCCCCCATGAGAAGAGAGTCCAGTAGTTAACACTCCTGGCTCTTTTCCTCTCTCTCACCTACCCTGTCCTTAAGGATTGAAAAACATTCACCTGACTAAAGACTATGAGATAAGGAACTGACCTGTGCTTCCAAGTCCCTTCTTCATCCCTTCTTCTTGGAGAGAGCTGCCCAGAGGGGGCAGACATCCTCCTCTGCTATTCCACACTGAAGTTCTTACAGAGGCAGCCCTCCTCTGGGAGGCTGGCCCTGGTCCATCTTAGCCTGGGACTGGGAGGGTAAGCCTGTCTGTTTCTTGGGTTCAGGATCAGGATACAACTTGCCTACAGATACACATTTTCAAGGTCAGATGTGTTAGTAATAAAGATGATATTTGGCCTTCCTTATCTTCATCCTCAGCTGTTTCTGAACTTGGGTGGGGAAGAGAAGTAAACAGTCCCAGGCACACATTCTCTCTGCTCAAACACATTCCCCCCTCTCATTCTTTTTCATTGAAATTTGATGGCCCATCAAACTCCATCACAAGCAGCCAAAAAATTAGTTCTCTTTCCCAGGAAACGGAAGAAAGTATCTGTATTCCATCCTTCCTCTGCAGGAAAGAAGTGGAGGACAAAACAGGTAAATTTCCATATCAAACCAAGAGGAACTTGGTATTATAGTCTATGATCTACCGGAGTGAATTCCATAGTCAGCACCAATATTGTTATCAGAACATCTCACTGAAGTCAGAGAATTGAAAATAGAGTTCTGAGAGTATTATTCATAGGAGAGTTGTGTTTTAAGAGAAGGAAGTTGGGAGGGCAAAGATCAATGGCAGACCAAAAACCTGGGAGGGAAGACGTGAGAAAGACCTTTGGGTACCCAGAGAGAACCAAAATGGCGCTAGGAGGCTATAAGGTAAGGGACCAGGAAGGAGATGATAAAGCAGTGCTATTTTCCCATTACTCTAACCCTGCTGGAGTATTTTCCTTCATGTGTGCTGTAATTCGGGGTTTTCATGTGGGATTCCACCCTTCTCGGGTAGTTTTCCTCGGAGAGGTGTGCTTTATGCAAGTAGCATTTTCTTCTGTCCTTCAATAATAGCATTTATCTGCTAACCCCTCAGCTCGTGGTGGGCTCTGATGGTGGACTCTTACTGAACACACCATTATCCACTCTGGCTGCTATGTGTGCTGCATTAATCTCTGACTCTCTGAGATGGAAATTAAATTGGGATCCAAATTCTTAAGAGTTGATCTGACATTGCTAAGTGATTGATTTCCTGACAATCATGGATTTTTAAATTAAGGATGGATCTTTAACTGATAGTCTAGAGAACCTCCCTGGGATGTAAGGAGGAGGACTATAGTCATTTTTATGATATACTAAAATAAACTATGATCCACCAACTTCTCATCAAAGGCTCAAAGACCAAAGGGCAGATGACTTTCCTTTCCAGGCTTCCACTCCTCCCTGCTGATCCAAAGCTGCATCACAAAAGCTTTTGTCTTCAGTATCTCCCCTGCTAGGTTGGTGATAAATTTTGCCATCCAGTGCAAATTGCCATTCAGGACAATATTGCAATTCCACTTTGCTAGAGGCGGCTGATTTTCTTTTTAAAGGTGAGCCAGCTCCTATTTCCTGAAAACAACTTTTTCTCCTCATATTCAGCTTTCACACATTTGCCGAAACCAATATTAAGGGGTTTCTTTTTGTTTTCTTTCCAAGTCTATTAGGAGAAAATTCCTGAATACAGGGCATGACCTAAACCGAGAAATGAGGAAGATTTGTATTCCTGGCTCTCAAAACCACCGTTTAACCCTTTCTGGCCCTCTCCTTCTCAAGTCAGTCCACACCCTCTGTCATGGCTTTTTCGATGTGTCAACTTGGCTAAGCTATAATTCCCAGTTATTCAATCAAACACTAATCTAGACGTTGCTGTGAAAAGATTTTGCAGATTTAATTAAAGTCCCTACTCAGTTGACTTTAATTAAGGGAGATTATCTGGGATAATCTGGTGGGCCTGGCTTAATCAGTTGGTAGACCTTAGAAAGTAGGGCTGAGGCTTCCCTGAGAGAAGAAGAAGTTCCAACTGTGGACCACAGTTTTGGCCCATGCCATGGAGATCCATGCTGTCCATGGTCCTCTCTTCCTACTGATCCCAATTCTCTGGTTGAATTCTAACAGATACACCCTCACACCCTGCCACACCCATAGTCACTTGGGAAAGTCTTTCTGGTGGCCCCTCTGTTACGGACCTCCTCTTCCATCTTCCTTTACTCAAATTTTACCTGTATGCCGCAGTGATGTTGTCCCTTGAACAAAAAACTGGGACCCATGGACAATTTTTTTTATTTATCTGTGAATGTGTTTAAATGGAATATCTATAAGAGTACAAATATTAAATTCTGCTTAATTATGCATATAATGGCCCACATTTATTGAAAAGAATAAAAGTTAATTGAAATTGGTATATCCAGCATAACCAAGGCATATGATCACCACACCTATACCCAAACCAGCTCTCTCTTCATTGGAAATGAACATTATCCCCTTTATGCTAAGGTGTTAGATGTTTAGAAGTTCATGCCATACAAGCATAAACACTTAAATGTAATGCATCTCATGACGTATTTTTATTTTTAGAGAATTCTTCCAAAATTATTGCTTCATGAATCAGTGGTTCTGAAAGTGTGGTTCCCTGATCAGCAGCAGTAAGCATCATTTGGGAACTTGTTAGAAAAAAAAATAAAATTCAAATGCCCCACGGTAGACCTGCTGAATCAGAACCTCTGCAGGGGAGGAGGGGTCCTAGATATCTGCATTGTAATAAACACTCCAGGGGAGTCTGATATGATCTAAGGTTTTAGAGCCACTTCCTTTATCCAAGAGAAAGAAGCACAGTACTGGTAGCATGTGGGATATTCTTGAAAGGCACATTTCAGGGAGTTAATTAGTTAAGGTATAAACCAACTGTAAATCATTTGTAAAACAACTATCAAGAATGCATTGATTAGGGAGAACTGGCATATACCACTGACTCCAAGACTTTAACAGCCAACCCCTGGGATGTAGAGGACAAGAGCTCCAAAAGCTTACACCCCAGCATTGGTGAAACTTCCTTCTAGAGCACAGTCCACACCATCTCAGTTTCCATCTTCCTATAGTTATCACGTCTTAGTTCAAACTATGATATTCCAAGGTTCAAGACAAGAAGGGCATAGCCTAAATCAAGGGTTCAACCCGTAGCCAGGCCTGGTCACAGAGTAAGGACACTACTGTGAAAACCTTTCATCCATGGATCAAAACCTTCAACCGAGAGAAAAGAGAAGCTTGTGAGCTGATCAGCCACCCTGAGCAACACCTACTAGGAGCCATCCCTAAATTGCCTTGATTCTCATACTCTATATGGACCACATGAATGGTTATCCTTCCTCAGCATGACACCAGATTATACTACTCCTGCTCATCTATAGCTAACTTCAAATGTCATCTCTAAGAAACCTTCCATGACCCTTTAAGTCAGAATCGGTTGCCATTTCTCCTGCTCTCACAACACTGGTCCCGAGTCCACATCAGCTCTTTTCCCTTCACACTCTGCCTCTGTCTCATATCTCTTGCCACACCATTCCACTAGACTCTGCTTTGGAGTATCTAATAGAGATAAACATATTTAGAATATGGGATTGAAGGTCAGGAAAAGGAGATTGTTTCGATAAGTTCAAGCTAAAAGCCTTGAGCACATCAGTAAACTCAATAGACAATAGAGTTATATAAGCTTCCACTCTCTGGACAAAATGGAATTGGGCAAAGCCTTTGGAAAATAGTGCGAAGTTCAGCTCTCAATACATTTACTCTTTTATTCAGAAATTAAGAACACTGTGTATACGTTGGGATATATTAACTTCCAGCATATTATATTATTAGTGAAGTATTAACTCGCATTTTCCCTACACCCACCAGTCACACCCTTCTCATTCAGGCTGCCAGACAAGAGGATTCCAGGGCCCATGTTCCATGTATGTGTCACAACTCACCCTGAGAACTATGGGGTCACATTTGAGCTTTTAATTTTAAGAAAGCTCCTTTTCCCTGTCACCATCCCCCACACCCCACCATTTCTTAACCCCAGAGTAGATGAAAACGTCTCTCTCTGCAAGGGAGAGAGAAAAGATGCAAGCCATTTAAAACATCAGTCAACAAATGATGAGTTTTAGTCATAGGAGACAATTTGGGAGGGATACAGACAATCTTATTCCACAGTTAAAAGACAAAGGTAGAGAGAAGAGAGAGGAGAGAGGGAACGAGGAATGGAGGGAGGAGAGAAAAGGGAGAGGAGAAGTAGAAGGACAAGAAGCACAGACTTTAGTCCCCCTCCAGGCCCCTGTTTGGGGTCACACACCGCCACCTGGGAGAGCCGTCCCACAGGATACTAAAGGGCCCAGCAAAAGCAGATGAGCTTTCCAGCAACTCTCCCAGTAAAATGCAAGTTGCTCTTATGTCCAAACGCCCTACAACAACATGGAAAAGCAACATGGGAAACTGGAGAAACGAGGACCAAATAGGGAAAATTTGTGAGCGTGTGTTGACCTCACAATCATGATCTCATACTTGAGATTTTCTCAGAAGATGATAACAGGAATTTGATTTCCCTCCTTGAATGGAGGTTATTTCTAGACATCCTCAGGCTGTCTGAAATTTCCAAGTTGTCCATCACTCGTTTGTCTGACCCCGTACCATAGACTTGGCAACATTCTCTTTAAAGTGGCGGATCAAATACCATGAGAATTCTTTAGATCTTTCTCCTTTCCACCCCAATACTCCTTTCTTATCTTGTTCCCATTCCTTTCTTTCTCCCCACCTCAACTGTTCTTATCTTCCCTTTTAGTCATAGTTCCTTATTTCAGCCATGTCTGGGATATTACCCGTCTGGACTCACCTTTTACTTGGGTAAGACACAGTTTCACCTGTCACTCTCTCTTCTTCATAACAATGTTTGAGAACCTGCTGTTGGGCAATTTCATTGCTCATTTTGTCTGTGCCTTTAGGAAGAATGGAAGGGTCAGACCTTTAGAATCAGAATTAGGAGACCTACACTTCTGTCCCTTAACTACCTGGGAAAATCACTTAATTTTTAGCCATTAGTCTCCACATCTGTAAAATGAATGATTTAGGCTAAATTTCCATTAAAGCTCCTTCCAGTTATGAAAATGCTATAATTTTCAGTGAAAAAACACCCATATGTAAACTCAGGCTATTCAGGGGAAAGGAATTAATTTTGTTCCAGGTACCAGGAAAGATTCCATCTTATGAGAAGAAGTAATATAAAATGCTTATACTGAGTAGTCATTCATAACTATACAACTAAAAATAAATTCTTCCTTATTTTCTTCTCACTTTCTTACTCTCTTTTAATGTATTAATTTCTCCACTGATGGTTTTTTTCCACAATTTCTTTCCCCCTCCCTGGCTTGCATAGTGGGAAGATGGTCCAGCTTATGTCCAAACCTTGTCCCCTCCACTACACTACTACAGCCTCCTGTTCTGCTTCTCTTAAACATCACCTAATGGCACTCGCTGTCTTCACCATCTCCTCTCACTTCTTCCTAGCCACATGGCGGTGCCACTGTTCAATCATCTATCTTTCCACTAGATCCCATGTGAACTTCATATGAGAAAAGCAGTTTCTCATTTGTCTTTGTGTCTCCGGTCCCAGCTGGTACCAGACACAGGTATGCATCTAATAACTAGTGGTCAAATTCATTAATCATAAAAATTGAGCTATTAAACTACAAAAAGACATGCAGGAATCTTATAAGTGTTTTGCTGAATAAGAGAACCAGTCTGAAAAGGCGTTATACCATATGGTTTCAACTATATGATATTCTGGAAAAGGCAAAACTATGAAGACAGTAAAAGGTAAAGTTCAGTGGTCACCCGGGGTTGGGAGGAGGGAGAAAAGGAGGAGTAGGAGGAACACAGGAGATTTTTAAGGCAATGAAACTAATTCTGTATGATACTATATGGCAGATATATGTCATTGTTCATTTGACAAAACCCAAAGAACGTATAATACAGAGTGAACCCTAATGTAAACTATGGGTTTTTAGTTAATAATAATGTATCGATATTGGTTCATCAATTGTAACAAGTGTACTACACCATTACAAGATGTTAATAATGGGGGAAACCGAGATGTGGAGGGAGGAAGTAGCTGGAAACTCTGTACTATATGTTTAATTTTTTTTAACCTAGAACTGCTCTAAAAAATAAAGACTATTAATTTTTTTAAAAAAGACTAAACCGACTTCCAGTTCCCAGGCCAGCATGTAAGCAGTCTGGAAGTCATCACTCAGTCCTAACAAGTAATAAGCTGAACAAACTGGAAAATCAACAATTCTTTTTGTATCCGTGGGAGACGTGAGGTCACAGGGCAAACTGTTGCCCCCCATATTGGAAAGAACGACATATGAATACAGAATATCACAACTTACCGGAGCAGAAACCCAGGAGCAGACACCTTCGCAGGACCCAGTGCCAGGGTAGGAGAACATAAAGTGTAATTGCGGAACTGCTGGGGGCTCAATGTGGACGAGTCTGAGAGTTAAAACTCCAGGAGGACCCAGTCATGGGGGACCCCGCACTTTTGTGAGTTTTACTTCTAGGAGCTCTATGAGGACCTCTTGGTTCTCACAGTGAATATAGGAGAAAAATAGTGAATATAGGAGAAGAGTGAATATGAAAGAAAAATCCTCTCCTGCTTCCATTGGGAAAGGGGAAAAGTAACCATTTTGAAATACTCCAGAGCACTGTTTTTACTAACAAGAACGTGCCCTCAAGAGTAACTATTTTATCAGATTCCAAACTACTGTGATTTTTTGAGAGCCTAATCAACCTAGAGAAAGAGAAATACCCAACTCCAGCCTGCTCTAGCCTTCCATATTGGGGGAAGGAAATACCTAACCGCAGCCATTCTGCCCCACCTAAAGGAGGAGACTGAGAAGTACTTGCAAAGTTCATGGACCAGAAGCACAAACTCCTAAAAAGACTGAGACGGAATCATAGCACAATAGGACACTTCCCCTCCCCCCAACCTTACCACCACGTTACTAAAGGCCTATTTATCCCAGTTCATTTACCCAGATCATTATGTCTGGCAATCTAGAAAAAATAACAAGGCATACTAAAAGGCAAAACACATAGCTGAAGAAAAAGAGCAAGCATCAGAACCAGACTCAGATACGGTAGGGATATGAGAATTATCACACCAAAAATTTAAAACAACTATGATTAATATGCTAAGGGCTCTAATGGATAAAGTAGACAGCATCCAAGAACAGATGGGCAATGTAAGCAGAGAGATGGAAATCCTAAGAAAGAATCAAAAATAAGTACTAGAGATCAAAAACATTGTAACAGAAATGAATAATGCCTCTGACGGGCTTATTAGTAGACTGGACATAGCTGAGGAAGGAATCTCTGAGTTTGAGAATATGTCAGTGGAAACTTCCAAGACAAAAAAGCAGAGAGAAAAAAGACTGAAAAGAAAATGAAACAGAATATTCAAGAACTGTGGGACAGCTACAAAAGTGCTACATACACTTAATGGGAATACTAGAAGGAAACGAGAGCAAGGAACAGAAGAAATATTTGAAGCAATAATGACTGAGAATTTCCCCAAATTAATATCTGCTACCTCCTGAATGTTTGTGGCCCCCAAAATTCATGTGTTGAAACCTAATCCCTAGTGTGATGGTGTTTGAAGGCGGGGCCTTTGGGAGGGGCTTAGGTCATGAGGGCAGAGCCCGTGTGAATGATATTAGTGCCCTTATAAGGGGCCTGAGAAAGCTCCCTTGCCCACTTCCACCATGTAAAATAATAGCTAAAAGATGGCCATCTACGAAGCAGGCTCTCACCAGACACTGAATCCACTGGTGCCATGATTACACTCCACTCCTTGGTATTTACCCAAATGAGTTGAAAACTTATGTCCACACAAAAATCTGCACATGGATGTTTGTAGAAGCTTTATTCATTGTTGCCAAAACCTGGAAGCAACCAAGATGCACTTCAGTAGGTGAATGGATAAATAAACTGTGGTACATCCAGACAATGGAATATCCAGCACTAAAAAGAGATGAGCTGTCAAGACATGAAAAGACATGGAAGAAAATTAAATGCATATTACTAAGTGAAAGAAGCCAATCTGAAAAGGCTGCATAGTGTTTGATTTAACTATATGACATTCTGGAAAAGGCAAAACTGTGAAGATGGTAAAAGGATCATTGGTTACTAGGAGTGAGGGGGGAAGGAGGGATGAAGAGGTGGAGCATAGGGGATTTTTTAGGACAGTTGAAAATACTCTGTATGATATTATAAAGGTGGACACATGTCGTTATACTTTTGTCAAAACCTATAGAACGTACAAAACCAAGAGTGAACCCTAATGTAAATATGGACTTTGGATTATAATGACGTATCAATGTGGGTTCATCAATTGTGAAAAATGCACCGCTCTGACTTGGGATTTTGACAGTAGGGCAGGTTGTACATATGTAGGGGCTGGGAGTATATGGGAAATCTCTATGCTTTCCACTCAGTTTTGTGGTGAGCCTAAAACCAGTCTAAAAAATAAAATCTATTTGAAAAAAAATAAACAGCCCACATCAGACTCTCCAGATCACTTGGTTTTGTCCATGTGACATCAAACATGAAGAAGGTAAGACAGCTTGATCGGCTCACGCAGTTCATGCTGGCATCAGCACTAGATTCTACTTTCAGGCCTAAGGAGTTTTTCCATAGCTGACTTGCTTTTTCTTTCAGGTCTCCTTTGCCCTTTAGATGATTTCTTTATCCAGTAGCTTTTACTTTTTTTTTCATAGGTTTTCCTGCAACCTGGGCATTGTCTATATCTTCTTCTTGTCTGTGTCACTAATTAGCAATTGATTTCTAAAAATTCACCTCATCATCAATAAATGCTGTTACTAAGTAGTCAATTAGAAAGACTGTCTCCCGGGGATTTATGATGTCATTAAGTCTCAAATCTAGCCTTGGTGAACTCATACATTAAGACCTCATATCCCAGGAGGATTATCTGCGGTGACAGCAACGAGAAGTGAACCTGCTCAGCCCAGCTGGGGAGTTCAGCATCAGGCTGGTGAATCTGTCTTCCCAGGACCAAGTGCTGTCACAGCCGGCAGACTTATGCTCTAATTATGTGCCCCTCTTTTGCAACCTCTACAGTTTAATGGATATCACATTTTCTTCCAGTCTAATGTCCATTTTTAAATTGACTGTCATGCCATTAGCTTTTGGGTTTAGAGGACTTGTTTCTTCCTAGGAAGGGAGTTTGGCAAATATATCTGTCGACTTGCTCTTGCCTAATGCATTAAGGAGAGCTCTTCTTCAATCTTGTCTTCCCACGAATGGAGCAGCACTTTGTTTCCTTAGAGAAACTCTTTTTATGTCACTGCATTAATCACCCACATAAACCCACCTCCTCGTGCATCCCTGCCCTCGTGTTCCTCCTCTCTGAAGCCCTCCCCAGCTGGTGATGAAAGGAAGTGCAGACAGTGAGCTGTGGCCTCTTGCAGGGCAAAGGCGACTCCTCAGCCATGCTCTGATGATTACAAGAATTAACTGTGCAAAGCAGTGAGGAACGTTTATGTTGATCCGGTAACTGGGATTTAAAATGCCTCCAGATGATATACATCAGGCAAAAATCAACACAATCAATTCACAGCCTGAGTCTGAGCACCAGCATCAGATGTATTCATTTTAAATCAGGACATGCTCCAATCTCTCTCTCTGTCTCACTCTCTCTCCCCCCAAGCCTATGAGAGGGTAGGTAAGACAAAGGCAAAATATGAATGACTTATTTTATGTAAAGAAAGAGAAAACCTGTAGGCTATTTTCCCTAGCCAGTTAAGAGCTCAATAAATGAGTACAGTTAAAATAGAATTGTTGAGGAAAGATCTTTCAACTGGTAATAATGGTATTGGTTATGGTGGTATAGAAGAAAGTTCACCTAGGAAGTTCTCAAATAAATGCTAGTGGAAGATAACCCCAGCTATTAAAACTCATATTTTAAAAGAATATAAGACCAGGATGAGCTATCACTACATCCCTATCAGAACAGCTAAAATAAAAAATAGTGACAATACCAAATGCTGATGAGGATGTGGAAAAACTGTACCTCTCATACCTTGCTAGTGGGAATGCAAAATGGTACAGCCTCTTACACCATATGACTCAGTAGTTTCTTAAACCTGTCAGTTTCTTAAAAATAACTTGGTAGCTTCTTTAAAAACAAAATTAAACTAAACATGTATCTACCATATGACCCAACAATCACACTCCTGGGAATTTATCCCCAAGAAATGATGACTTAGGATCATAGGAAAACCTCTACCCAATTGTTCATGGCAGCTTTATTTATAATAGCAAACAACCGAAACCACTCAGATGGGTGAATGGTTAAACAAACTGACACATCCATACCACGGAATACTACTCAGCATTAAAAAGAATTGAACTATTGATACACGCAACAACTTGGGTGGATCTCAAAGGCATTCTGTGGAGTGGGAAAAAATGCCAGTCTCAAAAGGTCACATGCTGAATGGCTACATTTATCTAACATTCTCAAAATGACGGTATAGAGATGGAGAACAAATTAGTGACTAGCAGGGGTGAGGGATGGTAGGGGACAGAGACAGGTATGACTATAGAGGGGTAGCTTCAGTGAGCTCTTTATGGCGATGGAATAGTCTTGTATCTTGATTGCAATAGTGGTTCCCCAAATCTGTACGTGTGATAAAATGACATACACACATTGTACTGATGTCAATATTCTGGTTTTGACATTGTACTATTGTTTTGTAAGATGTAACCGTTAGCAGAAACTGGGTGAAGGGTGCATAGGACTTCTCTTTACCTCTGTAAATAAACAATTATTTCAAAATAAAAAATTTAAAAAGAATGCTTAATAACATAAGAAAATGCTCATTATAATCAGGATACCTAATATATATGCAGAAAAACCAAGCATACTTATATACCACCAAAAATAGTGGCAGAAAAGAAAAACACTTCTGTTGGTGCCTGGGTAGTAGAATTTAAATTTATGTTTCTTTTCTGTACTTTACGTAGTTTCTACATTGAACACACTAATTTTATAATCAATCCCCAAAATTCTATTCCCTTGTGCTCCACCAGAAGGACAGTCTTTTAAAAATGCTAAGTTATATATGCTCTGCTAAAATTAATGAGCTAGAACTTGTTCCTAGAAGGAAATTCCAGAAATAAAAGTCTTCCCTCAAGAGGATCAACTAGTTTTCCCAACTAAAACTCAAGCAGAATCTCATACGGGCTCTATTTGTGTGATATATATTTTTCAAGCTAATACAGACCCCAAATTAATGAGATAACCAAATACCATGTCTGTAACATTTAAACCAGATACACTAACGTTTTTTCTATTGAAGTAACATTGGTTTATAACATTATGTAAATTTCAGGTGTACAGCATTATATTTTGACTTCTGTATAGACTACATTGTGTTCACCACCAAAAGTCTAGTTTCCATTCATCACAGTACAAACGTGCCCCTTTACTCCTCTCGTCCTCCCTCCACCCTCTTCCCCTCTGGTAACCCCCAATCTGTTCTCTGTATCTATGTGTGTGTTTGTTGTTGTTGTTGTTGTTACCAGATACACTAATTTTACAACTATTAAAGCAATGGTGTTGATTTGATTGTGGCATATTTCCCTACCTTAACAAGGTAACAGTCAGAAAGCATATGCTACTCATTATGCTTAATATAAATCATCCATTATGGCCAGTAGAAGATTGACCATGTGGTAACTGGTAAATTAACCTGAGATAAACATAAACGTTAAGGTCTTGATTGAAGCGTCTTATATTTGGTAATTACTATGATGCTGTGTTCCATTTCATGCTTCCCTTGTGAGCTTCTTCGGTGCTCATACAGAACAAATAAATTATTCATAGTCTCTATATTTAACACTTAATTTTTTCTCTTTGAATAATCTACATTTATGAATTTATTTTTTTGGTAAGTATTTCCAAAGAAGACTCCACACATCTCCAGGATGAGTTTAATGACAGGAGATAACTGGGGTTTATGATGTTCCCCAGCTATTTATGAAAACAAAGAACAGCCTATTTATTATTCAGATGTAAAACCTCTATTCATCAAAAAGGCATTGATTTCACATTTTTGGCTAAAAGAATCGTGAATTATTTTAAGTCATGAAACAAATGCCATCCAAATTGGAATTTCAAGAGAGTCTCACAATCAAGAGGGATATAGCACAGAGTTGAAATTCAAATAAGTGTTTAGTTTCATCTTATTTTTTTTTTAACTTGAATAACAGGAATGTGAAGGAGAAAAATACATACAGAAGTACAAATAAAGAAAAATTCCCTTAAACCAAGTGACATTCAAAAGAAAATTCTGCCTGCTGTTGTATCAGAAATAGAAACAGACATAAATGTGAGTATCTTAGTTGAAAGAATAAAACAAATACGCACATAGATATAGGCAGCATGGTGAAGAGAAAAAGGACAGGTGAACACAGACTGAAGTCCTGCTCCCAGGATGCTCACAGTTAACGAATGATGAAGCTCAGGGCCAGACCAGGAAACCTCTCGATATCAGGCTACAGTTCCTGTTTAGAGCCAAGCCCCCCGATCAGCCCCACCACAGCCCAGTGCAGAGATGCCCAAGTTCTTGGTGCCAATCGGGCCAGTGCTACATGCTTGCCTTCAGAGCTCAACTGAATGTTATGGATTTTTCAAAACTCCTGACTCATATCCTTGCCTTCACCACATGCCTCCCTCCATCCCTGGAGTGAGATGGTAGACCCTGGGACTGGTGGTCATCTCAAGGGTCTTCTCTTCCCACTCCTTTCTGGAATCCCTTCTAATATCCTGGCTAAGTGATGTAAGTGATCACCTAGCCTCTGCTGGGGTTCACCACATAGGAAATACTCCATCCTCAGGCAGGTCTACTCACCCCAAATACCTCTTCTGACTTTACCTTCTGCGACCACACAGAAAAAGCTAAATTTCTTTGCATCATCAGCAACATCCTTGCTATTACTACTATTTCTTGGGCCTTTATTCATGTACTAGACACTCCACTAAGAACTTTAAATGTATTGCCTCATTTGATCTATCTCACAACTTTAATCAACAGGTACTAATATTTTGTTCCATTTTATAGAAGAGGAAATTGAAGGTCAGAGCAGTTAAGTAACCAGCCCATGACCACAAAGCTAGTGAGTGGCAGGGTCAGAATGTGAACCTTTCACTCTTTATTTTTTCTTTTTGTGAGGAAGATCAGCCCTGAGCTAACATCCGATGCCAATCCTCCTCTTTTTTTTTGCTGAGGAAGATCGGCCCTGAGCTAACATCCGTGCCCATCTTCCTCTACTCTATATGGGACGCCGCCACAGCATGGCTTGACAAGCAGTGCGCCACTGCATGCCGGGATCTGAATCTGCAAACCCCGGGCCGCCGCAGTGGAGTGCTCGCACTTAACCACTTGTGACACAGGCCGGCCCCTGAACCCTTCACTCTTAACTGTATATCACCCTCCACATATTAGGCAACAGCTTAATACCCTCCCTGAGATGGCTGTCATGCAGATGAAATATTCTTGTTTTCAAAGCAAAGAAATCATAACATTCTATCCAATGTAGTAACCAGTAGGACATTACCTCAGAGATCCTAGCTGGAATGCAAATAGTTCATTAGCATAGCTGGTCAAATTCAGAAGATGATGAAAACAGCATAAAGAGTGGAACTGAAAGGAGTTAAATGCTTACAGTGTCAGAACTGAAATGGAGATGGCTAATGTCTAATTACCTACAATCTCGCTGCTCAAAACTCCCCACGGTGTGCTCATCATTTCTTCTTCCTAACATGTCAAGAGTTACAGACGAATCTCAAAGAGTCTTGCAGTGAAATATATGACAATAAACTTCTAGGGATTATAAACTTCTCAGTTTATAAACTCTGAGCATAGGGGCAGCATCTTACTTAGCTTTGTATCACATACACATACGTTTTCTGATGAAATGAAGGGAAAAATCAATAAGCAACAATCTACATAGAACCAAGAAAACCTCAGAAGTGACACTGCTTCAACCTCACAGCAAAAAGCTACCCCAGCCAAAGGATCACTTGTCTTAATTTAGGCTTTCCAAGAAACACACCCTGAGACAAGGATGGTGCACATAGTTTATTCAGGAGTTAATCCTCCAAAACAGAAGTAAAGGACTAGGAAAAGTAAAACAAGAAGGAAGGAAAGTCAATAAGTGGTGCAGCAATGAACTGGATGACACTGTGGGCAGCTGCGGCTCAACCTCTCTGGGGACACTCTGGGCAACTGTGTAGAACGCCCCTCAGAGTTGTCGCACCAGGAGATGGCAGGCTGAGATATTACCCACCTTAGTTGAAGATTGCCTCCTCGAGTGCCAATGTCCCTGAAATTCTGGATCACACCTGGGCAAGGCTAAGCAGCCTTCTTCAGCTTTGGAGAAAGCAATTCAGAAAGAACCCCTGGCACAAGCTTGGGGGAGGACCCGGGCAGTGGTGCATGAGGCAGCTAGCCTGAAATCAGGGGCACTGAGGGCATATGACACATATGGTACATCACGGTGTCTGCTCTCCCATCTTCCTCCAGATCTTAAGCGGAGTAGAATGTCTCCTGTGGCCTCAGAAAGTGAAGCTCTGAAGTTTAGGATAAGAGGCATCCTAAAAAGACAACCAAGAAACTGTCTGACACTTCCCAATTTGTAGAAGTGGGGTGCCTATACAAAATGGAAATGGGTACTTATATTAGTTTGCTAGGGCGACCATAACAAATACCACAGACTGGGTGGCTCAAACCGCAGAAATGTATTTTCTCACAGTTACAGAGTTCTCACAATCAAGATGTCAGCAGGGTTGGTTCTTTCTGAGGCCTCTCTCCTTGGAGGTCTTCTCCATGTGTCTTCACATGGTCTTCCCCCTATCTGTGTCTGTGTTCTAATCTCCTCTTCTTATAAGGACACCAGTCATATTGGATAAGAGCCCACCCCAATGACCTCATTTTACCTTAATTACCTCATTAAAGACTATCTCTAAGTACAGTCACATTCTGAGGTCCTAGGGGTTAAGACCTCAATATTTGAATTTTAGGGGGACACAATTTAGCCCATAACAAGATCTCACTCCCCTGCTGAAGGCTTGCTAAGCTGCAGAAATTCTTAGTTCCCTGGAGAAGGACATGGTAGAATTGTTCTCTAGAGAGCCTGACATGGATGAACTAGAGTTTAGGGGCATATGGGAACATAGAGTCTGGTACCTGCTTCCCACTGGCAAATGTAGAAAATGGGAATGCTGACGGGAGGGAGGAAAGGAACCACAGAAGCAGGCTGAGTTTGCAATGGCAAGGAGCCATGCATTTCCCATAGATTAAATATTCACCAGGTTTGAGCCATCTTGATGGGATGTGAGAGGCTAGGCAATATAACGCAGAGCAGAAGAGGATAGAGGGAGGGTTGGAAGAGGCCAAATGTAGAGTGCATTTCCTGCCATGCCATACTGAGTCCATGTGGAGCATACAAGGAACCACACAGCACCCCACAAATGAGCCAGAACTTGGAGGCCTATCACACAAATAACAAGAGTCAGGAGAAACCAACAAATAATATGAACTAGGAAAAATATCTTTCCCCCTTTCACTCTAATCCCTTCTATCCCATGCCCCAACCCAGGAGGAGCCAGTAGCAGGAGGTAGGAGGAGGAGAAAAAGAGAAAGGAATAGCAAAAGGAAAGACCACACCCCTTTCCTAGATGATAGACCAGATCTGAGCTGAGAGAGGAGGGAAGCTTGGAATTGGAGATGAGACTGAAGTTTTTATTTAGACTAGACTGGACTGTTTAATTCCTGACAGTAAAATAGGACTTGTCTAATGAGTAGAAAGAACAAGAAAGCTATGAGATCTTCCCCAGATTTCATCCAGGGATAAAGAAAGGGGATTGGACAGAGCATGTTTAAACACCATAGATGAAGAAAAATAAAACTGTTCCCTATTTCTATCCCTGTTGAGTTTAGCTTACTCAGTAAACCAATAGTATTTCATGTTCTCGATTATTGAAAAAAATATTCTTAACTGGCCTCCTTCCCAGAAATCCTTCAAGTTATGTTGTACCCACATTCTTATTCTTTAGACACCACTTCTATCCCATTATTCTTCTGTTCAAAAGTCTCCATTGTCTCTTAAAACTCAGGGTTTTCTACCTGACCTAAAGGCCTTCCCCACCAACCCTCACCTCCAAATGTCTGACGATTCCTCTTTCCCAAGAAAAACTACATTCCAATCTTAGAGGTTGGAAGAGCTACCTCATTGGTTTCCAAGGGAACCCCCCCAACCCCATCATGCCTTGGAGACGTTTTGAAATGAAGATTCTATCTCAATGACATACCCCAAAGCATCCACCCCCTCACTCAGCTGTAAACAACCAGTGTTGGCTGCCACATGTCAAGAGTGTATGGCTCTCCCTTGTCCCAGGTTCCTTAAAGAGTCTGTGTTACCACTAAATGGAGTTCCGTTATCTTCATACCTGACATTTCCCATTTTGTGAGATTGTACTTCAGGGCCAAGTCATGAATTCTCTTTCATACATTTGGACCTTATGTAGGAATCTAAAGTCTAACTCTTTACATTTCTCTTAGTCTTCTTTGGTACTGAGACCAAAAAAGAAGCCAATGTAGGCCTTCTTAAATGACCCTGAATTTCTTAAACCCATGGTCCCCTCCACATCAAAAGGGGCCACATCAAATATGGACCTCCAAGAATTCAATGTGCTTAGGAAACTATTGGGCAGGTTTTGAGCCTGAAGTAGAAAAGTCGGTTTAGAGTTTCCTTGAACTTTTACATTTTCTTGCAACAAATGACACATTTAAAGGGCAATGGACGTCATTCTTTATTGATGAAGAAAATACATTTGCAGAATCTAGCATCTCATCTAGAGTTAAGATCCACATTTCTCTTTCTGGTCCTCTTATTTATTTCTTTAAAATTGTTTTATTATTACCATGCAAGCTTGTGCCTGAATTACAGCCTTTAATAAAGCAATGACAGTTTTATTTCTCAGATGCCTCATGACCATATTAACCTCTCCTCAGTCGAGTTATTAATTGCCAGTTCTGCCCACACTCCCTTGGTGTGGCTTCCACAGAGAGTCAGAAGGCTTCTTGTGAAGGAAAGGACATGTTTATAGCCAGCCCCGTGGGAGTGTTTGCATAATTACTGGAATGATTAAGGAGGTGTTTTCTAAAAGAGGCAAGTGTACTAAGTTTTAATATGTTTCGTGACAATGCATAAGACGAGTGCATGTTGCACCTGATACGGGACCCCGCATGTCGCCAAAATAAATAAATATGTGTAGAGGCACTGGAATGAATTCAGTCATGGGTATAAACAGAAACTTCAAGGGGAAATGAGCTTTGATTTTTGACAAGAGAATTGTTTGTGATCTGAATGAGGACAGCTGTATAGAAACGGTAACAGAGCCCGGGGACACGAAGTCTTAGAGAGTTTGCTCTAATCCCGTGTTGTAAAGACAGCTTAATGTGAGGGAGGGGGTGGCAGGGGGAGCTTTGATGAATTCTGAGACTGGAGTTAAACCTTTTTTAATTTAACTCACCAATATTTAATCTTGTAACTGTGCATCCTTAATCAAAACTCAGAGAGAATCTTTAATCTTGTATGTATGAAACAGAAGATGATTAGAAGCCTTCAACCTGCCTGTGTTTCCAACTGCTTCCTTTTTTTTCTATTTTCCAGACACTTTCTGCTGCTCTTTGTATCTCCCAGTAGCCCAAGTTCTAGAAAAATGGCATTCTGAAATTTTAGGAGAATGCATATGAAGAGAGTAATAGTTAACATTCTATGTTCCACTTGTCATCTATTCATTCTTTCTCTCTCTCAGTGGTTAAGGAGCATCTATTATGTGGCAGGCTTTGTTTTACATATAACTATAGAGCATGAACAAGTCCCACACGTCTATTTTTACAGACTGCCTCTAACAAGGACTTTTTCACCCCTTCTTTGCTAAGTAAGCGAATGCAAGTGATCCAGGAAAATAAATATGCTTTTAAGGATTAAATAATACCATAGGAAAATTCTTCTCTTTCAGATGACTGCAAGGTGTAGATTGTTTACTGAAGAAATTCACTCATATGTCTGGTAAAATGTTCAGATGCTGTTAGAAGATTGATAACCAGGTGATAAAATTCATCCTTCCAGCATTGCAGGATTTTCATAATTATGCAAAGGCTTTAAATGGTGCCTGAGGCATTTTGTATGCCCAACAAACAGGGCTCCAGAGGCAAGTCTGCCCTCTCACGCCCCACCCTAAACACATCTTTTATAGAGGAACATCGCTGCGGATAAGAGCAATACTCATATTGATCCTGTCCCTTGACCCAAATCCTCCCATATCCCGCTCATACCTCCCTCCTATCACTACTTTAGAAAGCCGTGTGTTTTAAGAATGTTCTTAAAATCTTTCAATTCTTCAGCTTCCAAATTCACTTGCAGTTGTGCAACAAAATTTAAATGACCAACAATTGACAAAACCAAACAAAAAATCCCCACGACAATGAAAGATACTAAATTCTCGGGAAGATATTTTCCTGCTACTGTGACCAAAATAAGGATTATTATAAAATGCAGATGTTTAGGGGAGAGAAAGCATGGTTTCAGTTTTTGAAAGAGTTTTCTAGGTTAAATCCTTCTAAATTCACATAAACTAAGGAGTGGTCGGCTGCTTTGCGTTCCTCCATCACAAACAACGGAGCTGATACCCAGGATGCTAGTAAGAGGACGGCATTATTGAAATAACATAAAAAGAGTAATATCCTGCACTCCGATTTATTCTATCCACTACACTAAACTACTCGGGCAAAACTCACTGCAGCAAAGCATTAAGTGACAACACCCACATCCAAAATTATATTTTCTGTTGACATCAGAGTACAGAAGAACATAAGCAACAGCAAGATTGTTTATTAACTTGGGTGAAAAACACTTTTGTCTTTTCAGCTGTTCTTTTTGGTTGAAACCGAATAGATTCCCAGAGATATGCTATAAGCCACGCCAGAGGCACCAGACACCAAGCTCTTTGTTTCTTATTTATTGCTTGTCTAGAAGACCCTTTGGTTGTATGGCGAGGGAATATCAGCTGTATGTCAGTCACATTTTGTTTGTGAGAGAATTTTCTCAGTAAGGGCGTGTTAATAAAAGGCACACTAAAAAATGTTAAATCAAAAATAGCTTGTCAAACACAAAAGACCAGAAACCACAGCGACTGGGCAAAAAGAATACTCACTCCGAAAAGAAACTTGGCCAAACATTGCCCTATCCAAACCAGGAGGAAGCGAATCCTAGGACAGGAACATGAAGATCCTGGATCTCAGAAAAAGGAAGAGAAAGGATTCCTGCGGCACTTATCCCGCCAGTGTTGTGACGAGGAGAAGGGGGGTGAGAGGCAGCCAGAGGAAGCAAAGATTGTGGCCACTTCCTGCCTCTTCTGGTTTGTAGCCCCAACAACATTTGACATTCAGATGACTTGCTTGCTTCTTACAGCTCTCAATAGCTACCAGACATTCTCTTTCCTTTTTAAAAAATTTATTTTTGCAATATTTAAGACATGGAAAAAGAAATAAAGAATAATACAAGTACTTACGCACCCACCACCTAGTTTAAGAAATAAGAAAGTCTTGGGGCCAGCCCAGTGGTGTAGTGGTTAAGTTCCCGTGCTCTGCTTCGGCGGCCGGGGGTTTGGATCCCGGGCACAGCCCTACACATTGCTCATCAAGCCATGCTATGGCAGCATCCCACATACAAGAATAGAAGAAGATTGGCACAGATGTTAGCTCGGGAACAGTATTCCTCAAGCAAAAAGAGGAAGATTGGCAACAGATGTTAGCTCAGGACCAATCTTCCTCACCAAAAAAAAAAAAAAAAAAGAAAGAAAGAAGAAAGTCTTGCACCACTGATGCTGTTTCAGTCAATGATGGACCTCATATACGACCGCGGTCCCATAAGATTAGTACCATATAACCTAGGTGTGTAGTGGGCTATACCATCTAGGTTTCTGTAAGTACACTCTATGATGTGCACTCACCAATGAAATCACCTAAAGACGCATTTCTCAGAACGTGACCCCATTGTTAAGTGGCACATGACTGTAGAACTAATCCATTATATTTGATGCCCTCTGTTTACCCATTCCAATTATATTCTTTCCTCCACTCTCAAAGGTAATCATTGTTCTGAATTTAGGGTTTGCCTGTTCCAACAATCTCTTTATACTTTTATTCTGCCTATATGTAGCCCTTAACAATTTTTATATTGTGTTATATGTTTTTAACAGTTATGTATTCATCTTTTGTATTTAAACCACTATATAGTCTTGTTTACCCATTTTTTAACTTTTATATATTCTTCTGCAACTTGCTTTTCTCAAGGAGAATTATGTTTATAAGTTTCTTTTATGAATATATTTGGCTCTAGTTTATTAATTTTCAGTGCTGCATAGTATTCCATTATATGAATACACTACCATGAGTTAATCCACTTTTCTGTAGATGGGCACTGAGGTTGTTTCTAAGTGTTTGCTATTACAAACTATTTTGCTGTGAACGTGTCTGTCTCCTTGACTATACGGGCAAGTTGCCCCAGGGCACATTCCTGTGGATTGCTGACTTATAGGGCAAGTGAATCTTCAACTTTACTAAATATTATAATATTGATCTCCAAGGTGGCTACACCAATTTACATTCTCCCTGCTGTGTAGGAATTGCTATTGCTTTAAATCTTTGTCATCATTTAGTGTTGTCGAATTTTTAAATTTTTCCCAATATGATGGGTATGAAATTGTAATCATCTTTTTGAATGATTATTAGTCATTTGTGTTTCCTCGTCTGTGAGGTTCCATTTTTGGGGGGAGGGAGGGGCCACTTTTTTATTGTGTTGCTTGTCCTTTTCTTATTGACATGCAGAATTTCTTATATATACTGCATGTTAGTCGTCTGTTGATTGTAGATGCTGCAAATATCTCTTTATCACTCATTATGATATCTTTGATGAACAAATTTTTTTTAAATTATTTTATTGAGGTCATATTGGCTTATGACATTGTGTAAATTTCAGGTGTACATTATTATATTTCAGTTTCTGTATAGAATGCACAGTGTTCATCACCAATAGTCTAGTTTTTATCCATCACCATACAGACATGCCCCTTTACCTCTTTTGCTCTCCCCCATCCCCTTCTGCTCTGGTGACCACTAATTTGTTCTTTCTACCTATGTGTTTGTTTATCTTCCACAAATGAGTGAAATTGTATGGTATTTGTCTTTTTCTCTGTCTGACATTTCAATTAGCATAAAGCCCTCAAGGTCCATCCATATTGTCGAAAATGGCATGATTTTGTCTTTTTATGGCTGAGTAGTATTCCATTGTGTATATATATATACCATATCTTCTTTATCCATTCATCCATTGATGGGCACTTGGGTTGCTTCCACATCTTAGCTATTGTGAATAATGCTGCAATGAACATAGGGATGCATATTGATTTCATGTTCTTTGGATAAATACCCAGGAGTGGAATAGCTGGATCATATGGTAGTTCTATTCTTAATTTTTTGAGGAATCTCCGTACTGTTTTCCCTATTGGCTGCACAAGTTTACATTCCCAACAGGAGTGTATGAGGGTTCCCTTCTCTCCACATCCTCTCCAACACTTGTTATTTCTTGTCTTGTTAGGTATAGCCATTCTGACGGGTGTGAGGTGATATCACATTGTGGTTTTGATTTGCAATTCCCTAATAATTAGTGATGTTGAACATCTTTTCAAAATGTACTATATACCATCAATATTTTTTTTATAATTTGTATTTTTCCTGTTTTATTTATTCCCTGCCCTGAAGTCTTGAAGATATTCTCCTTTGTTTTCTCCTAAATTTTTAAAGTTTTGATTTTCACAGTCAAGTTTTTAATGTAGCTTGAATTAATTTCTTTATGAAATGTGAAGTAGATGGCTTAGTGATGAGGAGCATGGAGTCTGGAACCAGACTGCCTGGGTTCACATCTCAGCCCCACCCCTTTTTAGCCAGTCACTTAACCTATATGTGGCCCAGTTTCTTAATCTGTAAAATGGGTATAAAAATAATAGTGCCTACTGATAGATAAATGTGAAGTTGAGACTAGGATATGTAAAAACCTCTTACAACAGCACCTACTAAATGAATGGAAGTTATTACTATTATTATTATTTTATTCTTATTATATGAAGTAGGGGTCTAATTTTATTTTTGCATATGGGTAGTCAAATTTCCTACTCCTAGATATTAACTAGCCCACCTATTTCTCACTTTCTAACAATGCCATTCCTGCCATACACCAGCTTTCACGTAGGTGTGAAGATTTTTCTAGGTAACTTCTTCTTCCTTTGGTCTATTTATCCATCCTCCAGGGAAATTTCAAGCCTACATTTAAAATTCCCAGGGTTCTAGAAGTTGCTGAAATTATCACTCTTGCCTCTTCTTCTTTTATCTATATTCCCACCTCAACAATATCATTTTAGTCGTTTGATAAACAACAAAAGGAGAAGAGCTCTATTAGTGTCCTGGGGCTGCCAAAACAAAAGTACCATAAACTGGGTGACTTAAAACAACAGAAATTTATTGTCTCACAGTTCTGGAGGCTAGCATTCCAAAATCAAGGTGTTGGCAGGGCCATGCTCCCTCTGAAACCTGCAGGAGAATCCTTCCTTCCTTTCCCTAGTTTCTCGTGGTTTGTTGGCAATCTTGGGTATTCCTCGGTTTTAGATGCTTCACCCTCATCCTCTGTCTTCACATGGCTTTTCCCTGTGTCTCTGTCTTCACCTGGAATTCTTTTTATAAGAACATCAATCATGTTGGATTAGGGACCCACCCTACTCCAGTATGACCTCATCTTAACTAAATTACATCCGCAATGACTCTATTTGCAAACCAGGTCACATTCTGAGGTACCGGGAGTTGAGACTTTATTTTGGGCAGGGATTTAATTCAACCCATAACAAGGTTATAGCCAAAAATATGAACCCTAGGCTTCGATCAAATCTTCTAACCCTCACCCAGACATCTCAATCGACCTACTGAGAATTCTTGCCATAATGCCTTCAATTACAGTGAATCAATCCTCCCGGATCCAGTTGTCCTTACTCAGTCAGGTTTTTAAAAAAATAATTGTAAACTTCAAATAACCAGCCACCTCAGAAGTTTGTAAAGAATGAAGATTTCAGAATCCTACCCCCAGAGATTCTGATTCAGTGGTTCAAGTTGATCAATGCTAATGCAGATGGTCAAAGACTACGCCTTGGGAAAGACTGACCTAGACAGCAATGTTAAAAGACACATCCCTAAGGAAGTGGCAACCAGCGGAACAGCCAGCCTCATCTGCTCAACACTCAGGCAGCTGCTCATCAACCCAAAGGTCTTAGAGGAGGCTGTCTGCAGAGAACTGCAGTTTTCTTGATAAGCACTCTGGAAAGTTAGATTAATACTACTTCACAGTTTAAATCCCATTCTTAGAGGATCATAGAATTGAAATGGTTCCCATTTTTAATTAGCAATTCAATTGTGCCTTCAATATACACAGGCTGCAGATTCCCTCAAGGCTCAAAGTAGGACACTGCAGGAATCAATTCCACATTAATGAAGCTTGGACTAGAGGTTGCTTTTTTATTTGGAAAAATAAAATAAAAAGACAGCAGCTGGTATTTGTTGAAATCCTACTATTTGCCAGTATTCTTCTGGGCATGAGTGATACAGCGTTGAACAAAACAGACTAAATCTCTGTTATCACAGAGCGTTTATTCTAGTGGATGGGAGATGACTGGAAAGCAAGATAAATTAGTAAAATATGTGTAAACTCAATGATGACGGAGATTTTTGACTGTTTCATTTTATGTGGCATCCCAAGTGCCTAGAATGGTCATTGGCACACAGCTGAGGGTCAACAATATATATTGATTACCAAGTGGTGGTAATGGCAAAAATTAAGGTAGGGAATTGGAATAAGGAGTGGGAAGGTGAAGTTTTATATGGGAGAATCAAGGAAAGAGGAATAGAGGAAGGGTCCTTGGAGGAAAGATCTGAAGGAAGTGAGGATGCAAGTCATGTATGTATCTGAGATAGAAGGGGGCTGGAAAATAGCCTGTGCAAAGGCCCTGAGGTGGGAGCAAACTTGGTGTGTTCCAGGAATAGCATGGAGAGATGAAAAGAGCAGTAGAAGTGTGGAAAACTCGGGGGTTGGATGATGGCCGGTCAGGGAGGGTCAGATGGGCCACTGTAATGACCTTGGCTTTTGTTCTGAGGAGGGAAGCCACTGAGGATGTTCAACAGTGGAGCAATAGAAACGCTGATATTTAACAGGTTTATTTCAACTGCTGTCTTTTGAATACCCTGAAGGGGAACAAGGGCATAAGCAAGAAGCTATTGCAAAAACCCAATGAGAGATGAGAGTGCCTTGGACCAAAAGAGTAGCAGGAGTAGGATGAGAAGGAATAGGATTCTAGGTACATTTTGAAGGTTTGGGCAACAGGATTTGCTGATGGTTGGGATTTCGGATGTGAGAAAGAGAGAGCAGTTGAAGATGTAGCCAGGCACAGATCTGGAGGAACTGGAACTGTAGTACACTGCTGGTGGGAATGCAACATGGCACAACTACCTTGGAAAACTGTTTAAGACTCTTTAAAAATTACACAATACAGGGGCCGGCCCAGTGGCGTAGTGGTTAAGTTCACACACTCCGCTTCGGCGGCCCAGGGTTTGAGGGTTCAGATCCCAGGCACAGACCTACACACCACTCATCAAGCCATGCCATGGCAGTGTCCCACACACAAAATAGAGGGAGACTGGCACAGATGCTCAGGGCCAATCTTCCTCACACACACACACACAAAAATGTTACACAATACACCTACCATACCACCTAGACATTCCACTCCTGAGTGATTTACTCAAGAAAACTGAAATCAAGTGTCTGCACAAAGACCTCTACTGAATGTTCATAGCAGCTTTATTCCTAATCGCCAAAAACTGGACACACTTGGTGAAGGCATAAACAAAGTATGGTGTATCATATAATGGAATACTAAGCACAACACAAAGAAGTGAATACCATCACACACAACAACATGAATGAACCTCAAAATATTTATTCTAAGTGAAAGATGCAAACACAAAAAAGCACATCCTGTTTAATTCCATACATATAAAATTCTAGAAAATGTAAACTAATCCTACACTGACAAAAAAGCAGATCAGTGTTCTCCAGGGGACAGAGGTGAAGAGACGAATGAGTGACAAAGGGAGACAGAAATGTTCTGTATAATAATTGTGGCAGTGGGTATATTTGGGGTAAATAAATCAGTCAAAACTCATTGAATTATACACTTTAAATGGATAGAGTTTACTGGACATAAATTATATCTCAAAAAGTTGATTAATTTTTTTCTTTTAAAAAAAGAGGATGAAGCCACTTTTTTTAACCTGAGTGATTGGAAGGATGAAGCTGCAATTTACATAGATGAGAAAGACTATGAGAGAAGCCAATTTTGTTGAGGGGGAAATATCAGGAGCTCAGTTATGGACATGCTAAGTTTGAGATGCCTATCAGACATCAAAGTAGAGATGCGGAGTGGACAGACAGATGTCAGGAAATGGGCCAGGCTGGAGATATATGTATGGAAGTCATAACACATAGATAAAGCCATGAGACTGTATAAGATCATTACAAGAGTAAAAATAGATAGAAAACACAAGAAATCCAAAGACTAATCCCTGGGACTCTCCAATATTAAAAGAATCTGAGCAAAGAATCTGAGAAGGGGAAGCTGTGATTAAGGAGGGAAGGTACCAGTAGAGCCTAGTACCCAAGGCAAGTGAAGAAAGGATGTCAAGGAGAAAGGAATAGTCCTGTGCCAAACACTGCTGATAAATCAGACTAGATGAGGACTGAGAACTGTTCATTAGAGTCAGCAACCTGGATGTCGTTACTGACCTTGATGGGGTGATGGTGAAGAAAAAAATGAGAAGAGAGAAATTAGAGTCAGCCTAGATAGTTAATTCATTCACAGAGTTTTGCTGCGAGAAAAGTGGAGGAAGTGGTAAGTGGAGGAGAAAGTAGGGTCAAGGGAGAGTTTTTTTTAAAATGGGACAAATCACAGCATGTTTGCACGCTGATAGGAATGAAGGAGGAAGAAACGTGAGTGCTCTAAAAGCGATGGGGAAGAATTATGAGAGCAGTGTTCCTGAGTAAGTGGCAGGCGATGGGATGAGTGCACAAGTCGAGGGGCTGGTTGTGCGAGGAGCCCAGGGAGCTCCTTAGCTGTAAACAGAGACAAGGAAGAGAACGTGGGCACTATGAAGGGAGACGCGGCAGGGGGAGCTGGTGCTTTAGGTCTTTTCTGATTGCTTCTATTTTCTCAGTGAGAGAAAAAACAACATTATCATTGACAGGGAGCATGAGCGAGAAGCTGATGGAGACTTGAGAAGAGAGAAGAAACTACATAACAGTCAGCTAGTGCAGGAGCTGGCAAACTCCAGCCTGCTGGCCCACCTGTTTTTGTATGGTCTGCGAGCTAAGAATGTGTTTTACATTTTTAAAAGTAAAATGTAAAAATGCCTATAGTCTTTCAGTGAGAACAGATGCTTAAAGAGTTGAGGACATTTCCTCTTGGCTCACAGAGCCTGCGATATTTACTATTGGCCTTTTAGGAGGAAGTTGGCCAACCTTTAATGTAGGAGAAAGTGAGACTGGACTGAGGCTATACAGCATGATATGCCAAGCAACAGGAAAGCACTGGGTAGGAGCTTGACAGAATGTCAATCCACTTAGTCCTAACACAAGTGCTGCGAATTAAATATTAATAACCCAGTTTTAGAGATGAGCTAATTGGGCTTCAGGGAAGTTCAGTAACTTTCTCAGGGTCACACAAATAGTCAATGGTGGAATAAAGACTTATTTAGCAAATATACAAATACTTCAAATTCCTGTTCTCTTTCTACTCTGCCATGCTGCATTACGAAAGACCGTGGCCTCTGTCTTTACCTGGAATCCTTGCATCTGCAACAGCGAGATGATGCATAAGGAAGCAGCAAATGAACCCCCTTTAGAACTGGACAGATGTAGGTGTAGACCTCAGCCTGCTCTTGCTGGCTTTGTGGCCTTGAACAAGGTACATAGCATGTCCAACTATATTTGCCTCATCTATAAAATCAGATTAATAATAATTAAATCATTTGAAACTGCTGATATTCAACCATTTTTCGACCTATAAAAGTGACAACTTCATATGGTTCAAACTAATATCTACTATCCAAGGATATTGTGTGGATTAGAGTTACTAAACATAAAGCACAAGTACTTGGCAGACATTTGAATGGTAGCTATTCTATGGACAATAATAATAGCACCAACCTTATGCCTAAAGAATTCTTTATTTAGAGAGAAGGGGCTATGAAACGATCTCAGCTATGCACATTTAGCCCAGAGCCACAGGGAAAAATGAGAGGAGGAAGTCTGCAGGAATCTTGGATGGAGCCAGTCAGCAACAAGTCACACTAACCCTAAGTCTAGAGTCATCTTGACAACATTAGGCTCAGAGGAGCCCTGAGGGCCACTTGATGGCCCACTTCCAATACCTGGAAGACTCTCACGAGGAAGATAGATTCATCGCCCTCTGTTTGGCCGCAGAGAATAGAAACAGGAATAGTGGGTGCAAATTACATTCAGACAGATTTATATAGCATGAAGCCAAATATTCTGATAATTAGAATTATTAACCATGGAATGAGCTGCAGGGAGAAGCAGAGAGTTCAAGGGGAGACTGAGAAGGCATTAGATAACGTATTGCTGGAGGAATCATGTAATGGGTGCGTTCACCACACCACTAACTAAATGACCTTTGAGATTCTTCCCAATTCTAAAATATTATGAGTTAGTAGCCCTTGCTTCTGGCCTAGCAGTCCTCTAAAGTCAGACCAGCTAGTTAAGTATTGAGTATAGTGCCTAGCACAGAGCAGCATTTAAGGAATGTTTGCCCCTCTCCTTCACGGTTGCTCTGCCCCTAAATGCAAGAAAGTCTTATTAAGTTGTCCTATCAAGTTCTCCTATCATTCAGCAACTATACTACTTCCCCTTTATTTCATTCATTTTGATTCATCATCTGTCTACTAAGTAAGAAAGAGAGGAGAAAGGAGCTGATTTTAAATGTAACCAGTCAAAATTCAAATGTGAATCCAAGTGTACTTCCATGAAACTATTAGATCAAAGTCAGTATTTTTATGCTTAAATTGGCTTTTCCAAGAGTAGATTACTGGAATTTATATCACTGATAGGGGAAGACATTGTTTTCAGAGAAGACAAGATTAAAAATAAGCAATTGGCATTTGAGAGCGATTCAGATCACTTCACCCACAGGTGGACGGAATAGAAGTGCTACCTATTTGAGTTAGACTGATCAAAAAAGGTATCAACGTGAGAGACAATATTAAGCTGATTTCCAACAGACAAGAAGTCACACATGGCAATAGTGAAAAGAAAAAAGAGCAGAGGGAACAGCACGTATGAGTATTTTGAGATGGGAAAGATTTGGGTATGTTTGAAAAAGAGTGACTTTGGCTTAGTGAGGGAGTAGCATGGCCTGAGGTTGGAGAGAACAGCAGAGACAGATTATGCAGATCTGTAGAGCCATCCATCCCTTGTAAGGAGTTTGGATTTATTACAAGTATAATGATAAGCCACTGAAAGTTTTTAAGGAGGGTTTAATTTATGTTCTAGAAGATGATCACTCTTGTTTTTAATGTGGAAAATGGATTGTAAAGGGGTAAGTGTGGAATCAGAGAGATATCAAAGAGATGTTGACATAGTCCATGAAGGATGGGCCACATCCAGGGTGTTAGCCATGCAGATGGAGAAAAGGTGACAGAGTCAAGATATTGTGGGGGCTAGAATCAAATGGAGCTACCAATGCTTGGGATATAGGGGTTACGGGAAAGGAAAATCAGAACTGACTCTTATGTTTCTGGATTGAGCAACTGGAGGATGATGGTGCCATTTATAGGAGAGATGGAGGAGGGATTTATTTGTGGAGGGGAAATGAGAAGTTCTAACTTGGACATATATAATTTGAGACATCTGTAAGACATCCAGGTTGAGCTGCCAGGTAAGCAGAGCTGAATACAGTGCTCAGAAAAATTGTCTGGGTTGGAGGTATAAACTTTGGAATCTTGAGTCGTAATGATTTTTAAAAGGCTGGGAATTAATGAGATCACCCAGGGAGAAAGAGTAAAAGGAGAAGAGAAGAGGGTCCAGGACTTAAATGAGAGGAATGCCAACACTTAAGAGAAGGAATAGGAGTCAGCTGGAAAAGGAAACTGATAGGAGAAGCCATTGAGTTTGGAAAGCTGGGAAACAATAGTGTAATGATAGCCAAGAGAAGAGAGTGTTTCAAAAAGTGAATGGCCAACTCCGCCAAATGCTCAAAAGATGAGTAAGAAAAGGACAGAGAAGTGTACATTGCATATGGCTGTGTGGGAATTGCCAGTGATCCTGAGACAAGAAATTTCAGTATAGTGGTGGGGCAGGGTAGAAGCCATATTGGAATGGATTAAAGAAAAGAAGAGTCCAAGAAGTGGAAACAATATAGTTAACCACTCTTGAGAAGTTCAGTTATGCAGGATAATGAAGAAATGGGTGAAACCTTCAGAGTGATATGGAACCAAGGAAGTGATTGTTGTTGGTGTTGTTTTTTTAAGATAGAGTTGGAAAATTACAATACGGTTACAGAAATGATCTGGTAAAGAATGGGAAAAATTGGTAAAAGGAGAGAGGATAACCAAAATGAAGTGTTTTTAAAGGTCGAAGAGCATTGGATCCAGGGGACAAGAGGGGGGCACTGGAATTGACTAGGATAAAGAAAGTGCCCCCCATCAGGGCAGAAGGGAAAAGGTGAAGACAGCTGCAGATGAGGGTAGTCCCGGCTAAGTTTGCTTTAGGAATTCTGGAGTCATCATCTGAAGGCTTTTATTTCACTTAAGTGTGAGCCAAGGTCAATGGCTGAGTGAGGATAAAAGAGAGAGGAGTTGTGGGTGGTTTGAGGAGAACTTATGAAACCACTTTGGGAAACATAAGTGGGTTTCTGGGTCATAGCGGGCGCAAGTTGAGGCTTTAGATCATCAAACTGAGGAAACATCAGTTCAGTTAGATATTCTCTGGTAACATTCAGCTGCTCAGACACAGGTGCAGAGACGATGGAGGGTTGAGGTTTTGCTGGACACGTGTGATGAAGGCGAGGGGTAGAGGAGTTGAGAGTACTTGTGAGGGAGTGATTGTAACGATGGACCAAGGAATATTTAATGATGCACATAAGAGCAAAAGAATAGAAGGAAATTCAACAAAATGCTTAAGGGGATGTTTCTGAGTGGGGAAAATGTAGGTAATTTTCATTTTCATTTTTATGTGAGTCTTTATCCTCTAAGTTTTCTACAATAAGCATATTTTAGTTCTAAGTATAGTTATAAAAAAATAACCAAAATGATACGAAAGCAAGTATACACTGAGTTTAAGAGCAATCCTCCTAAAACTGAAATGGAAAAAGGTCGAGCATCCATTGCAATTCATTGCAACGTGTTGAAATACATAAAATATATTACATATTTTAAATATATAAAATATAAATATATAAAGATTTAATTTATATTAATTCATAAAATATATACACATATAAAATCCTTAAGTTCATAATAATACTCTGAAAAATGAAACCCTTGGTCACATCTGGATGTGTGGCTCATCATTTTGAAATTAGATAGAGAACCAAGCATTTATCTTGCCTCCTTTGTAAACTGTATTTCACATTATCCAAATAGAAGTCTAACTAATTCAGAAAGAATGATTGAATTCAAGAAATGTCATTTTGCGACCCCCAGTGAAATAGTGGATCTATGCAATAATCATCAGCGGCTGCTGCGACCATTAGGTATAAGGCTGACAACACCTAAGACCCTGATCAATCGCAACATCGTCAAAAGTGAGGCAGACAGACGTTATGTTCCTCTTGATGTGATGCAGTAGCAAGTACCCAACACAGCCTATGAAATATTCTTGCCTCCCCAAAAGAATTCAACCTAAATTTAATCATGTTTTTAGACTTAGCTACTAGTTAACAAGAAATATGGGAACTGTAGAAACAAATTAATTCCACAAAGATACAACCCAACAAGACCAGGATTCGGGAAATTTAGCAGGAAAAATGACTCATGTCTTCAATAAGTAAATGGGTTGAAAAAAAAAGTGAGGGGAAACTGTTAAATAATAATAGAGGCATCCACCAAATTCTACAAAGGACGTTGTTTGGGTCCTGATTGATCAAACAGGACTATTAAAAATTTTTTGAGACAATCAAAGAAATTTGAACATGAACTGGAATAATATTTGAAATAATAATTTTGTTAGGTATGATAATACTATTGTGGTTATATTGTTTTAAAGTCCTTATCTGTTAGAAATTTCTAATGAAGTATTTACAAAGAAAATTAGTGTGGCCCGGGAGTGGGGACTGATTAAACACAATTGGCAAAATATTGATAATTATTGGGGCTGGTGATAGTACCATCAAGATTCATTAGACTATTCTCTCTAATTCTGGATATGTTTGAAATTTTCCATAATTAAATATCTAAAACAAAGTCGAAATGAAAAAGATAATGTGCCATTAAAATCTAAGAGTCTTGAGACCTGAGGCTTATAAAGCCCTTTCAGAACCTGAAATCACCGGCGATTTTATATTATGCAAGAATGATCCAAATAGCAATGTGTGTTGTTATTCCGCTGAACTGACATTTGCCTGTTTGCAGTGTCTTTATAAGAATTTATAATAACTGGAGCCATTCAGCAACCTGTGAAGAGCTTCTTGTCTTTGCCATTTGGCAGAGAAAGAAACTGGTTACTACATCCACTCAAGTACCTTCCTACCCCAATCTTTAAGCAGGTGAATGACTATGATGATGGGATTAAAATTTACAGCCAATTACCTCATAGCCAGCAATATAACCGACTGACTCACAGATTCCTTGAGACAGAACAGAAGAACAAGAAAACATAAGTAGTAGCCGTGTGCAATCAAACATACGAATATTTATCTAGCTTACTCCACCACTGCACAGAGTTTTAATACGTAGTCTGAGAGCAAAAAATGCAGATCCCGATATTGTATGTGAGTCTGAGATGGGACAATTTAGCAGCCCCTCTGGGGTGCTTAAACCATCTAGGAGTTTCATTTCAGTGAAATCCAAATGGGAGAATCATCCAGCTGTCAGAAACACATCAGATTTTCTCTTTTTCCCTTCTCTCACTCACACCTGTGGGACCCAGACTCACTCCAGAACCTCTGCAGCTTTCTCAGTGATCTGCACCTTCAAGCCTTTCTAGGTCTAGGTCCTGCCCTGGTCAAACCCTACCCCTACTACCACCACCACCACCATTGTCACCACCGCCAACACACACACACACACACACACACACACACACACACACACACACACACACAGTGGAATTCCTATTTCTTACACATGGTACACTAGCCGTGGATCTCAGTGTGTGGTCCTGAGAGCAGCAGCATCAGCATCACCTGGGAACTTGTTATATATGCAAAATCGCAGGCCCCACTCCAGACCTACAGAACCAGAAATTCAGTTTAGCACTCCCAGTTTTAACAAGTCCTCCAGGTGATTCTGAGGCACGCTCAAGTTTGGGAAAAGTAGATGAGAGTCATGCTTACAAAGGAAGAGTAGATTTGGGGGAACACTCCAGCTCCTTCTAATCTTTAAAAACCTAAGTGAGTATAAGACATCCTCATTTTACACAAGAGGAAAAGGGAATACAGGCATGTGCTGCATAATGACGTTTCAGTCAACGAGGAACCACATATACCACAGTGGTCCCATAAGATTAGTGTCTTATACTCTACGTGTGTAGTAGGCTATACCACCTAGGTTTGTACGAGTACACTCTATGATGTTCACACACTGACAAAATCTCCTAACGACACATTTCTCAGAACGGATCCCCAGTGTTAGGCGATGCATGACTGTAACCACAAAATCCAAATATACACAGTCAATGTGGATTAATTATAGGAAACATGGGAAGAATAGGCCAGATAATACAAAACAAGTGTTAACAAAACAAGTGTTAAATGACTGTTATTGTTTCAGCACATCTTCCAAATTGAGGTTAATTTAAAATTGGTTTGCCTTGAATCAATTTGCCAACAAGTGTTAATGGAATACCTTTGATGTCCATTTCCTCAAAATACACCAACCAGTGGAGGTACCCAGAAAGAGACTATTTGGGGAATTCTCTGAAGGATTCACGATTTTAAAATCATAATATGAGTAATGTGCATATGTGTAAGTAATACTATAGTAAACTCTGAAGTGATCCCTGGAAAGTTAGAAAATACAACAGAGTTTCAAGGGTATGCTCTTCTCTGCCTCTCTCTGTCTAGAGTATAGAAGAAAAATCTACATTTTTAGAGGAACAATATAAGGCGAACAATATTCAAAGACAATGAATGTCTACTCTGCATCTCAGTTCAAATGTGAAGTCAATTGTTGCTAAATTCGGATTCAAAACCAGGTATGCCTCTTACAGACCTTTATATTTGCTAGGTCCTGTCGGGAAGCGTGCCTATGGGATCTACTTCTTTGGAAAATCTCCAGGGAAAGAATTTCTAGAATGAGGATTCTGAAGTACAAATCTGTGGGTAATGTTTCTAATTTCCCAGAATACATATGATTTCTCATAATTAAAATTCCCAGGGTTTTTCTTTTACTTTGATTTTTATTAGATTATAAAACTGGTGGGATAATTATTCATGTTAAAAGGAATTATATTCTCATTTTAAGCTACCGGTATATTTCACTCTCTTCATTTTATCTTAATTATGGTGAGACTATGTTTATAAATGTACAATAAAGTCACCCAGATGATGATATTTCATATACTCCCTACATTCTTTTTAATTAATAAACCCAGAAGCCATCTTTTGCAGAAATAACTGCTTTCAGCTTCAAAAATGTTTTCAGTTTAAAAGTAACAAAGTTCAACATTTTAAAGTGGGCTGTTTTATAAAAATTTCTGTGCTGACAGAAAAAATCAGAAAAGTGACTGAGGAGAAGATTCAAAACATCCTAAAGGGAATACTCCTCCCCCCAAAAAACTTTTACAGACTATAAAAGATTCTTATTTTTCCTCTGTACTATATTTTGCCATTTTATGAAGGCCTTGATGATTATTTCGATTACCTAAATAGTTAGAATTGAATTTATTTCCATGGCAATAAAGGCCAACCCAATGAGAACAAGCAAAGGCTAGTTATTCAGAGTTTACAATAAGAAGTGAGTTGGCCACTGTCACTTGCATTTTGGCAGAAATTCAAGGCAGGTAGAGTGAGAAAGCTTTATAGTGCAAAAGAGGAAAGCTTCAGGTGCGCCCTGATGGGAGGCTCTGGGCCTGGGGAAGCCTAGGCAGGCTAACTAGTAGCAAGGCATCTTATGTGATTGGTTAAGGGTATATATTTAGCTTTCTATGGTTGGGCCTAAGTTGGAGGTGGAGACAAAAATTAAGAAAGCTGTCAGTTATTAATCAAGTCCTGGCCATTTGGGGCCAATTGTTATAGAAGTTATTGTTTTAGCTTCCTAGATTATTATTAGAGATAGCCTGCCTTCCTACAAGTCTGATTTATAGCAGGCTGGCTTCCTGGGCTATTTATTGTAGATAAGAGAGTTGGTTTCCTGGGAAGGTTACTGCAGATTGTGGGTCAGAATTCTATTTTTATTTATGGTCTGGCCATTGTCTGTTTGTATATTCAGTCTCTCATTTCCAAAATTATAATTTAATGCACAGCTGAAATATTGGTGTAATTCAGATCCAGAATGGGGTGCCTACTTTCTCTGGATGTTTAGGCCCAGCAACCAGCGGAGGCATCATATAATTCCACTTGTATGAGGGCCTATCCAAGTGGAGACAACCTGGGAGGACACATTAAGAAACAAATTGGAGCTAATAGCCCCTGGACAGAGACCAGACCACAAAGGGAGTTTTGAGAACAGGCTGGCACAAGCAGATGCTTTTCAGGAGCTCAGGGTAACATAAATTAGCAAAGCCAGCAAGTTCTCAACCAAGAGACAGAAGAGAGTGGGAATGGGAGAGTGTGTGCCTAGCCTAAAGGCACTCAGACACAGATTTCAAAATTACTCTGCATGCTGAAATAAAACTAATCTTCTGGCACCATGGCCCAGAGACCTGCCTGTTTGGGACCTCTGCCCAATCTTATATTCAGCTAGTATGCACTGCTTTGGCCATTCCCATTGGTCACTTCCCAATTCCACCATGGTGCCCAAGGTTGTTAAATATGCATTTTGAATACTACCCTACTCTGAAGTGAGAGAGTCAGAGATGCACCCCCAAATGGTGGTTGCTGAGAATAAACGATTTGGGATGTAGTTTTGTAGTTAGGTTATTTCCTTCCAGTCTGGGGGCTGAGAGACTGTAACAAGCTTTATCTGAGTTAAGAAGACATGATAACCCGAAAGAAGAATCAAAGAAAAGTACATCTGGTGAGAAGAGAGTACTCTTCCCTTGGTAAGCGAGAGCCACAAGGAAGCCATGAATCTTGAAATCACACATCCATGTCACCTGGGCAGACTGGAGGGAGAATTGCTGGGGCCTTTAGCCATGGAAGGGATTGTGTCAACGCAACAGTTGAAGCCACTCTGGGAGCTTTAGGACTGGGAGGCCAGAGTAGGCAGAGGATGGAGAGGATAAATGAAGACATCAATTCTGGTAGCTTCAGCAAGAGAACTGCCATCCCCGCTGATAATATGAGAGTTACCCCCATGACTCGGCCCAGAGGTCATGGTGATGGAGGTTCCAGGGGTATTTCTGGGTGGGTGCTCAGAACAGAGACACTGTCCTTACCACTTTATATGGTAACTCACCCCTGCACCCTTCCAGGATAACATTTACTTCAGGTCAAAAAAGGAGGGGCATTTAATGTACCTTTTTACCATTTGCATTTTTCACAATAGCTAAGCCTATTTCTACGCTGGTAAATTAACAGACGCTACTTGAAAAAAACAAAAAATCAAAAATTTGCACCTGCCACAACGCAAGTATGATAAATTATTTACTAATGGCCAAATAATATAGAGGCAGTTTTAAAACAGCTTTTTTTCCTGGTCAGTGTTAGAAACCCCATGTATTCTGGAGTTTATAAAAATAAAACTCTACTGAGAGTAAATGTGTCATGAACTTTTTTCTAATTAATTCTATTTAATGGAAATACATTTTAAACCAAAACATCTTTGCTCATTCTGGAAAAGGGGAATTCTGCCCCTCTTTCTGTGCATTGTTTGTTTCCCCTTTTAACTCTGAGAAATATCCGCTGGGGGACAGCATTGCAGCTGCAACACTCAAGTCCACAGGACTTTGTCCAATGAGACTGGCATTTCTTGAGACACCATCTCTTGGCAGCATGCTCAGGCATGTTTACGGACATTTCAAAACTTCAATTGCAGAGCCTTCCAACTTAAGTCTTCAAGTTATGGACAGGGTAGATGATATGGATCTCTTGTCTCACTGTGCAGTGGGGTGTTGATGGTACTGCCTCCGTTGTCTCAGAATCGGTGACCAAGACCCAGAGCAGAAGGCAAAGACACATTAAGAACCTCACATTCTAAAGAGAACTGCAAACAGCCAGAGGCCATGTACCCCTCCCGGATGATTCAATGGGCTGGACTAACCAGCTCTGCTGCTCCTACCATCCCCAGGCCCCTCTCAATCCCCTCACCCCAAACAAGCAGAAGATTAGGATGAGGAGAGGGAAGAGAGATTGCTTGTCATGAGTCATCAGTGGTGAGTAGAAAGCTTCAGTGTTTTCCATGGAGAAAGACAGAAAGGGAGCACCCACAGCCATTGCAGGTGTCAGAAACAAGAGGAGCCACGCGTCTTGATCCACGGGGGATATCAGCTTAGGAAGCAGACGTGCGGATCTTCCCACTCTCTGAGCCTCTCGGAGCAGCAGAGAGGAAAACTGAGAGGGCAGAAAGAGCAGCCAGCAGTGGGGAACCAGACCTCTTGCCATTTGGTGTTTCAAAGAAACCTGAGTCTCTTGTGGCTCAGGTGGATACTGTAGAGGCAGGGCTCGAACCATTCTGTTGTACCCCATACAAGGGCCAGCTACAGGGTGGGGGTCTCCAGCAATGAGAAATGGCAGGGTGTATTATTAGTGGCAAAAGCTGGGGTGAGATTCAAAGAGGTTGAGCCAGAGCTGATCTCCCGTGTTAGGGAGTTGGATAGAAATCTGGAGAGGATCCCTTCCCTGATCCCGAGTGGCCCATGAAGAACTCATGCATGCACCTCAAGAAAGAACCAGCCCACTGATGGTGGGCCTCCTCACTTGGTCCATCTCAGCCTAAGAAGCAACAGCCAAGAGACAGCCAGTGCACACCAGGAGTGACAGATTCGTGTCTTTCCATCTACCCTCCCCAGTCAAGGAGAAAGGTGTCCTAAGAGAGGGAGGTAAGGAGTGAAACCAAGCCTTCTCTCTACTCTATGTCCCCGTGGAGAAGTATGGCCAGTGCTGGGAGGAGGGAAGGAGATAGTTGGAATTACATTGGCTCTGAAATAGAGATTTTGATCTTGAATGGCTTTTTTTAAATATTTAGAAGTAAATAAAAATTTATGGAACTCTGTGAGTACAAGACAGAATTTTCCTCCAAAAATGAATAAATATTTGCAGGTTTAAAATTGGAAGATCTCTCCTGCAGCAAGGGATGTGGCCCTGAGGTCAGGGAATCAGGATGATAAACCAGGAGCATCTAGGAAGTGACCCCTGCACAGCATTTAAATTCCAGGACACTCTTTCCTTGGACTTCAGGAAAAGTAACATTAAGCAGCAGAGTTTAAATTCTTTCTTTCATAGTTTCCTCAACACTTTAATAAAATTTGGTACAGGTTTATATCAGGTTTGAAATAAGTGAGAGACTGGGCCATAAAAATAAAAAGAAGGGGGAGCAGATCCCCTCCACGCTCATCATCACCTCTAGGACTTTGCAGAGGTGGCAACAGTGTATCAGATGGTGGCCTGAGCTGCCGGCCCCCAGGAGGTGGGCAGCAACCAGGTACCTGCTTTGGCTCTGGAAAGGCTGGGGAGGAAAAAGCAGCCTGGAGAATAAGTAGTCACGAGGATCCTACAACTGAGTAAACTCCCCAGTGAATACACTAGAGCAGTGACTTCAAACTCTTTGTACCAAGACCCACAGTATAAAATACATTTTACATCACGACCTATACACATGTACATGCATAACTGATTAAAGTTTTACGAAACAATATCTACTCACTATGTGCAATGCACACTGATATTTTATCTTCTATTCTGTTTTTTTAATGCTGGTCACAGCCCATATAAATTGATTTCTAGACCCTAGTAGTCTATGACCAGCAGTATAAACAAGTTTCATTAGAAGGAGATGACCCTTAAGAGGGGAAAGTTTGGGTTGCACAGGCATGGACAACATTGTTTCTTCTGTCTGAAATATGCCTCCCACACCCACAGTCCTTTCTTTACCATCAGGCTGGAATCATGTATTCCTGATAACCTACTTTCCAGATGAGTTCGCTCCTCTTGAGTTTATACCTCTCCACTGCTTTTCTTATCTAACTGCCCTCAGCGCCTCTCCAGCTCTATCCATTGTACGTGGATTGGACTCCTCATCACTATCTCCACTAATCAAATACCTTCCAAGTCCTTCAATACCCAACATGTACAAATCATGCCCAGGGCCTTCTTAACAAGCATGTCTGAATAATAACAATAACAGATAACATTTATATAATGCAAGGATGTGTCAGTCACTGCTCTCAGCTTTCTCTGTCTATATCTCTCTATCTGTAGTCCTTATAACCGTCCCATAAATAAGGAAACAGAAGCCCAGAAAGGTTAAGTAAAGCCATATAGTTGTTAAGTGGTGGACCAATGTTTTGAATATAGGTGTTCTTGGAAGACTTGCAGATCAGAGAGAAGCATGGACACAAAGGATAAGTCTGACTTTCCAGTGGGGGAGGAGGGTCATGAGACATGGAGTGTTGGTGTGTCTTATGCAGATCCTCTTCAAGGTTTTATGCCCCTGGTAGAATAATAATTTATGCTGCTGATGGAGTAATAATCACTCTTCTAGACCAAAGAGTTCAAACCAAGAGACTGACTTATTTTCTCACAAAGACACATATTTGTTCATTGAGGCTTCCCCATGGAGCGACTGGGCTTCCCGTAGACCTTGAGGAATGAGAGACCTTTGGGAGGCTCTAGATATGAGAGCAGAGGAGAGACTGAGAAATATCTGGTACTCCTGGCTGTCCCATTCTCTAGACAAGAAGGAACACTGATAAGTGCCTAAATACCTGTCCAAAGGTTTCAGTCACGATTCCTACTTTGTAGATTTGTAAGTCAAATCTTGAAATAATTTCATCCCAAGATAGAGAGGGAAGATACATACCATGATAGCACTTGGATTTTTTTTTTTTATAACAATGCTTTTTATAATTTTATTTATTTATTTTTTCCCCCAAAGCCCCAGTAGATAGTTGTATGTCATAGTTGCACATCCTTCTAGTTGCTGTATGCGGGACGCGGCCTCAGCGTGGCCGGAGAAGCGGTACGTTGGTGCGCGCCTGGGATCCGAACCGGGCCGCCAACAGCGGAACGTGCGCACTTAACCGCTAAGCCACCGGGCCGGCCCATCACTTGGATTTCTTAACCACCTTCTCCTACCCACTTGTTTTAAGAACTTAAGGTCTTAGGTCAGTTGGAGTGTTGCCTAGGAAAACCTTTCTCAAGGGCCGGCCTCTCAGAGGTAGTGTTCTCATAGGTCCCAGGGACTGGTCCTCAGTTTTGCTAGTTTAATGTGAAAGGAGTGGTCTCTAGGGGCACACAAATCATGCATACATAACAATGCTAGGTCATTCACTAGAATGGATGATATTCTGTTCCACTCCTCCAGGGGGCGCCATTTACACAGAATTCAATGTGAATGGCATCCAGAGAGGTTATACAAAGTGTGTTCCTGAAGAACAGTCATGCTTGAGACCATCCTTCAGATATCAGATACCCGGGAAAACAAAATAAAGCAATCAAATTAATGTTCATATGGTGCATGGTATCCAGGGAATCAGAGAGAAAGGTAGAAACTGACTCTATCATCATTTCTTCCTTCCAGATGGATACCTTTTCTGCCCCATTATTTAATGTTTCTATTCTGACCATCTATCTATGATAAACATATTCTCTGTAGCCAGGATTTCTTCTCAACCATTCACTCTAAGGTGACTTTGCAGACATCTGATTTCATTCCCATTAATGTTGATTTTCATGTCAAACTCAGCTCTCCAAGTTCACTTGAATGCCGTGGCGGTTCTCACAGTGCAGTCTCCATGTCTCAGCATCAGCATCACTTGGGAACTTGTTAGAAATGCAAATTCTTGGGCCCCAACCCAGACCTGAACCAGACTCTGTAGGTGTGATGCCAGACTTCTCTGTATTAACAGGCCTTACAAGTGGTTCTAATACATGCTTAACTTTGAGAACCATCACTAAACTAAACAGTTTCCAACCCAATTAACACTAGAAAAAACCACGGAGCTTTAAAAAAATATAGGTGTCCTGGATTCTCCCAGAGCCGCTGAGGGAGTGGAAAGAACTTTGGAATCAAAAGAATCTGGGTTCTGGGGCCGGCCCCGTGGCTTAGCGGTTAAGTGTGCCCGCTCTGCTACTGACGGACTGGGTTCAGATCCCGGGCGCGCACCGACACACTGCTTCTCCGGCCATGCTGAGGCCGTGTCCCACATACAGCAACTAGAAGGATGTGCAACTATGACATACAACTATCTACTGGGGCTTTGGGGAAAAAAAGGAGGAGGATTGGCAATAGATGTTAGCTCAGAGCCGGTCTTCCTCAGCAAAAAGAGGAGGATTAGCATGGATGTTAGCTCAGGGCTGATCTTCCTCACAAAAAAAAAAAAAAAAGAATCTGCGTTCAAATTCTAGTTTCATCTCTCACCAGCTGTGTGCCTGGTTGAGACTCCATTTTATCATCTCTAAAGTGAGGGCAGTAGGACCCGCCTTCTAGGAAGGTGTTGAAGGCAAAATGCAGCAAATTCCTCATCTAGATAGTGACATATACAAAGTCTTCTTCCTTGACCTCCATCACAACTGGAATCTCATTTGCCCAGCCTGGGAGGGTGCAGTTCTCATTTCCCCTCAGAATCACAAGGCAAGCAAGAGTTGCTAGAAGCTGCTTTCCAAAGTTTCACAAATAGTCTAACATTTTCACAGCAGTTACTGGGGTTTTGCCATGACTCAGTGGGAACAACACAGCCCTGAGATCTCACAGAGCTATTTCAAACTCGAGATGGATGAGTAGGGGAGTTCCCATGAAGCAATATTTACCAATGGAGAGCATTATAACTGTTAAAGTAGCTCTTGTGAGCCAGATCACATTCCTGCTGACAACAGGGAGGCTAAGAAGTAAAATGGTTGCCTAAAAAATTCAGTGAAAGTTCCCCAAGTTACCTGCCACATACAGGTTTGTTTTTCCTTCATTATCTGGGTAATTGCTTTGGTTCCTCTTCTTGCCTTTACCAAGAGACACCTGGAAAGAAGAGTGAGCAATTAGAGTATTGATGGGGCTGCCTGTTGAGGAAAGCTTCAGGCTGCCCATCCCAGTCTAGTCACTCCTCAGTTGTCACTGGGATGGATGTTCCTATCAACTCCCCCTCCACTGGAACTAATGAGGCCTTCCTAATGAATCTGGGTCCCTGCTCTTGTGAATTGCATGGATAGTTTGTAATGTATTTGAACTTATCAGCCTAAGATCAAATCACTTCTTTTAAAAACACAGTAGTCAGGGGGCCAGCCCTGTGGCTTAGTGGTTAAGTGCGCACGCTCCGCTACTGGTGGCCCAGGTTCGGATCCCGGGCGCACACTGACGCACCGCTTGTCGAGCCATGCTGAGGTGGTGTCCCACATACAGCAACTAGAAGGATGTGCAACTATGACATACAACTATCTACTGGGGCTTTGGGGAGAAAAAAGGAAAAAAAGGAGGATGATTGGCAATAGATGTTAGCTCAGGGCCGGTCTTCCTCAGCAAAAAGAGGAGGATTGGCATGGATGTTAGCTCAGGGCTGATCTTCCTCACAAAAAAAAAAAAAAAGCATAGTACTCAGATTGACTTCCTAATATACAAATTTGCAGAATAGTTTAGATAGAAACTCTCAGGTTTTGTCAAGGGTGTAATTGTTTTTCAAATATAGTTTTTAACAATTCTCTATGAATCAAACCAAAGTTCATCAAACACGCTCTCTGAATTAGTTTGAGTACAGTGCTCAACAAACAGCTATCACTGGAATCCCTGCACATTATATAATGGGGAAAAAATTAGAGGCAGAAGCTGATAATGGGGCTGGGGAGAGAGTTAACAGACACAATATTTATGTGGAGGAGAAGCCATTTCAGAGGAGTAGAAACACACTCCTTGGCCTGAAAATGAAAGTCCAAGTTCAAGTCCAAGGCAAAGAGTAACCAAGAAGGCTGATAGGTCTTCAGTCTGCAGATACCAAATACTACAGAGCAGCTCCCCCTGCTGGACGGCCACAAGAGGTTCAGTCTTCCATATTCTACTTCCTTTGTAGTTGTGAAACATCCCATTGTATGAGTAAGTATAGGCCGGGTTATGCTGCAGTAACAAATAGCCTCAAAGTCTCAGTAGCTTATAGCTACAAACATTTTCTTCTTGCCCACTGTATTAGTCAGAGTTCTCCAGAGAAACAGAACAAATTGTGTATAGATAGATAGGCAGATAAATGAGGAATTGGCTCGCATGATTACAGAGTCTGAGAAGTCCCGTGATCTGCAAGCTGGAGACCCAGGAAAACTGGTGGTATAGTTCAGCCCAAGTATGAAAGCCTGTGGACCAGGAAAGCCAATGCTATAAATCCCAGTCCAAGGACCGAAGAAGATGAGATGTCCCAGCTCAAGTGCACTGAGACAAAGAAGAGGGGAGAATTCTTCCTTCCTTCTCCTTCTGGGCTATTCAGGCCCACAATGGGTTGGATGATACCCACCCACACTGGGGAGGGCCATCTACTTTACTGAATCCCCCAATTCAAATGCTAATCTCATCTCGAAGTACTTTCACAGAACACTCAGAAATAATGTTTAGCCAAATATCTCGGCACCCTGTGATCCACTTAAACTGACACACAAAATTTATCATCATACCCGACAACAAGTCAAATGAAAGTTGGCTGTGCCTTTGATCACCCTCACTTTCACTCCAGGACTTGGGGTGATGGAGCAGCACCAGCTGGAATGTTATCAGACCCAGGGCTGAGGGAAGGGAGACATGGAGAAATGTGCACTGATTCTTAATGCTTCTGCCCAGAAAAGATCCATGTTTCTCCTACTCACATTGCATTGGCCACAGCAAGTTAAATGGCCTCTCCTGAGTTTAGCTGAGTACCAAAGTAAAATCCTTCCACAGCAAAAGATGGAGGAAAAATAAAATATTTGGCAAACAGCAGTCTACCATACCAACGGAATTCTTACATAGTGTACAAATTAACTCTCATTCTAGACCATGCTCCAGGGACTTCCTTCAGATCACCACTGCACTTCTTATCACTTTTCCATGCAAGCCAGGCTCTTGCTGTATCTGAGGAGAGTTGCAAGCCTCTCCCTTAATTCCTAAGAGTATAGCAAATATCTGGATAAGCATTTAAGACAACTTATTGAAGCCTTGAGAATAACAAGAAAATTATAATGGAGAAAAAGAAAACAACCCTACATAGGAAATATCACTGCTCTTGAGTTGAGTCCATCAGCCATACCCCTCCACTGGCTTTCTTTCTTCTTGGCCTCTCCCAGCCCACCTATGACCAGGAGCCCCCAGTCCCCATAATACACTCCCCAACCCTCCTTTTCCTCACTGAAAGAAGGACATAATCCACCACATCCTTACCCACAGGCAACACCATCATAATCCCACAGATTCAATTCCACTCACAATGAATTCAGCCTCTGATAATTTTATTCAAAGTTGTTTAGTATGTGTGGTTCAAGCTTCTTGATTCTAGGATAGCATTTTGACTTTGCATAAAGAAAGAGCCCATTGAAGAGTAATTTTACTCAAAGATGATGAGGGTCTCCTATTTAAGCAAGAGAAAATTACAAGTAGATTCAAAATACAATTTGTTTCCATCACACACACACAAAATTAGAATGTGTATTGTGTTGTATTGTGAGTGTGTATATACGTACAAAGTGAGCATGTCTGAGAGTGATCATATATAGTTTATATATTCATGTAAATAATACTTTATATTCAGCTTTTTCACTTATGATATCATAAGAATATTTCAATATTTTATATAATTATCTTAATTAACATAAAGACTATATAATATTCCATCCTGATAAACTGACATAATTTGTTAAAGCATTCTCTTAACTTAAATAATTCCCTTTATCTAGTATTATGAATGAGGTTGTCATAAACTGCTGCCTGCATATGAATCTTTGTTTCTGCTAGATTTTTTTTTTTTTTTTTTTTTTTTATTTGTGAGGAGATCAGCCCTGAGCTAACATCCGCCAATCCTCCTCTTTTTTTTTTTTTTTTTTTGCTGAGGAAGACGGCCCTGGGCTAACATCGGTGCCTATCTTCCTCCACTTTATATGGGACGCCGCCACAGCATGGCTTACCAAGCAGTGCGTCGGTGCGCGCCCGGGATCCGAACCAGCGAACCCCGGGCCGCCGCAGCGGAGCGCGCGCACTTAACCACTTGCGCCACCGGGCCGGCCCTCTGCTAGATTATTTTATTGAAGTAAATTTCTAGGGATAAAATTCCTGGGTTAAAAATATGAATATTTTTACCTTGTACTGTTTTTTAAATATGTCTTAATTTGTACTGATTAAATATAATTTTTACTGCAATATTAGGTGACATTTTTATTTGAAACTTATGTAATCCAGTTTAATTTGATAAATTAATAACCTCCTGTGAAACATAGATAATGTTTACTTCTAATATGAAAAGATTTTAACGCCCCAAAAAGAAACATAAAAGACTTTGCATTGGGATAGAGAAAGCTTCTTTTTATATAAAGGCCCTCTGATATAGAAAAATAGCATATAGAGTTCACAACCCTTTGGTTGCAAGTAATAGAAACCAAACTTAAACTAATTTATTCAAGAAAGGGGAGTCTGGAGAACTATGGGGTAGCCCACCTCATAATAAAAAAAAAAAAAAAGCTGATCTTGGGGCCGGCCCAGTGGCGTAGTGGTGAAGTTTGTACACCCCGCTTCGGGGGCCCGAGGTTCTCAGGTTCAGATCCTGAACATGGACCTACACACCACTCTTCAAGCCGTGCTTGATACAAAGTAGAGGAAGATTGGCATGGATGTTAGCTCAGGGCCAACCTTCCTTACCAAAAGAAATAAAAAGCTGATCAACCAAACCTCAGAAGCGTAAAAATTTGAGCATCACCAGAGACCTGGTTAAGGATGAGAATATCATCAGAACACTCTCCCATCCTCTCCCATCTGCTTCCGTCTAGACTTTGGCTTTGTCTTCTCCTACTGGAAATAGATGTCTGCACATGAAGCTCATTCTTAAGAGCTCCTGCCCAAAGAGAAAAGGGGCCAGGATATACTGGAGGACTGGTCCCAATTCTTCACCCCTCTGTGTATCCACATGCTAGCCATGGCCTCCTCGTGGGTGGTGTATACTTCTGCCCTGGCTTGGGGCCTGTCCATATGACTTGCTTCAGCCATGGCATACGGGCAGAAGTGACGATGTGCCAGTTCCCAGCCTAGGTCTATGAGTGTTTGCATGTTTTGACTTGCTCTCTCGTGAAACATTCCCCAGCTAATCTGCTGGAAGGGAAGAGACAGATCCAACAGACATGCAAACCTGCAGTGTGGACTAGAGATACTCCAGCTGCTGCAGCCTAAATCAGTCAGCCCACACATGACCAAGCCCAGCTGAGATCAGCAAAGCCTGCCCAGCAGCCCTGCAGATGTGTGAGGTAAATAAATGCTCATTGTTTTAAGCCACTTTGATTCCATGGCTCTTTGTTATTCACCAATAACTAATTAATACAGGTGGCTTCTCTCTCCCAGCTCCAGTTTGAAAAGTCCCAGGGCAGAGTGATCTGGCCCAGCTTGTTTCAAAGGCCCACATCTGTCACCAGGCAGTGAGATGTCTTAAGAATAGGGTAATGGTGCTGGCTGTCACACAAAAATGAGAACTTTCTACTCAGTAATTCACCTGTTTTTTTTTAAGAGTCAAATTTAAAATATACCAGTCACTCATCTTTTAAAACTATCATGAAAATTGAGATTAGTTAACATGGTAAATAACAAAACTATATGTAATTTAAAACTTTATTAGGGCCAGAGAGTAAAGAAAAAGAAGAAATAAAACACAATAATTGCCCAAATCCCAATAAGCAGCAATACTTCTTTAGATAAAAAATATTAAAAAGTGTATTTGCTAAGAAACATTTTAAAATCTGTCTAAGAAAGAAATAAATTTTTTGAAAATATCACTTTACCCCAATTGAGAAAAATAGTAACTGTTTTCCCAGGGAAGTAAAGAGTATTCTCTCTCAATTCACAGGTAAAAAGACTGCCTTTAATATCTTCTTGTTGCCATCTGGCTACCAGCATCATCTCCCAGGAAGGGATAGGATAATCTACTATTTGGTGCCAAATGCAGAGGGCTAAGGTGAACTCAGTTTGTGGGAGGAAGATATAGAAGGAATCTAGCTAGAAAAGTGGGCAAAGGAGACAGGAACAGTAGGCTCAGAGCAGGGATCAAAACTCACAGCCAGAGAGAGTAAAAGAAAAGAGTTTCACATGCATTCTGGTTCCAAGGGTCTAGGGAAACCACACGGGTGATCGTCAGTGAGCAAGGCAGAACACAACAGAGCAGGCAACCCTGGAACATCAGACGGCTGCTTCTGAAGGAACCCACCCAAAACCGAAGTATGAAGAATGAGAACAGAATCCATGAGAACCAAGTTTGTAGAAAGGAGGAAGATGCCAGCTCATGTCTAGAAAAAGGACACAATAGTATTTGAAAGCCAAGCACCGAAGAGAGCCCAGCAGAAGGAGGCTGGGGCGGCAGCCTGGCCTCCCTGGGAAGGGCATTCTGAGGATCAATAGCTTTCAGTTATGAAGCAGCCAAAAACTATTCCCAAATTTCGTTATTTCCAAGGACAGTTCTATTGGTGTACTACCCCAGTGGCCTCACCTTGGACCCAGGATGAGTTGAAAACAGCCTGCAGATAATTGAGTACTTAGTAGAAACAGCTGGGAGGAGGCAAGAGCAAAGCAAAGACTGAAATTTGGGGGCCCTTTAGGATTCTGCTGCTCAAGAGTTTAAAGATTATGTTACATCTTTATAACTGTGGGCATATGTTGATCTAACTTTTGATATTTGCAGTAGGAAATTGGGTTAAGTGCTAGAGGTTTCCTCCCTTGCCTTACACCTTTTTAAGTATTTATAACATCTATAAAGCAGTGTTTCCCCTGGCCATGAATTAGTAAGAATGATAGGTGTATTAGTCAGGGTTCTCCAGGGAAACAGACCAATAGGATGTGTGTTTGTGTGTGTGTGTATGTGTGTGTGTGTGTATATATATATATATATATATATATATATATATATATATATATGTATTGGGGGACCATTTCTAGAGATGGAGTGGGATCCATGTCACCCATAACATGTGGTTTGTGAATGTGGGATGGGGTACTTCTGCACTGGAGAAAGGTACATTACATAGAGAGGCGACCAATAGAAGCCCATGGCTGCCAGATAGCAAGAAAGTGTCAGGGCCTTATCCACGTTCATTCATTCCCTTCTGTGAAGTGGGGACCCCAGATAATTACAGGGAGCAGAAATCAAAGCAATTTGGGGAAAACTTCAGCCCATCTTTCAGTGCTTAGTATGTGCAAGCGAGATACACAAAATACTCATTCTCCTCTACGCAGTTATTTATGGTTCTCAAAGCCCTTTCTTGGTCAGCACTCGCCCCACACAACAGCAGCCCTAGGGGGACAGCTGAGTGAGAAATATTAGCCCCCCGTTAGAGACCTGAAACAAGTCAGGCTTCTCACCACTCACGATGAGCCCATCTCGAGCTTACTGCAGTGTAAACTCCCTGCCTATGAGTATGATAGAAGATTCCATGAGAGGGTGCTGGGAGGCTGAATGTTAGAGAGCAGAGGAGAAAGTGCTGAAAGAGGAGGAGAAAAGATTCAAGGCAAGAAAAAGAAAGCTACAGAGTTATGGAACAAAGTGACAACAACCAACAAAAGGGACTGTATTCGTTTCCTGGGGCTGTGGCAACAAAGTACCACGAAGTGGGTGGCTTAAACCAAAGAAATGTATCGTCTGGTAGTTCTAGCGGCTAGAAGTCCAAGATCAAGGTATCAGCAGGGTCAGTTCCTTCTGAGACTGTAAGGGAGAATCTGTTCCATGCCTCTTCTTGAGGCTCTGGTGGTTTTCTGGCAATCTTTGGTGTTCCTTGGCTTGTAGAAGTACCACCCCTATCTCTGCCTTCATAATCACGTGGTGTCCCCACTGTGTGTAAGTCTGTGTTCAGATTTCCCCATTTTATAAGGACATCAGTCATACTGGATTAGGGTGCACCCTAATGACCTCATTTTAACTTGATTACCTCTGTAAAGACTCTATCTCCAAATAAAGTCACATTCTGAGGTTCTGAGGGGTTAGGACTCCAACATACGAATTTTGAGGAAACACATTTCAACTCATAACAGATACTAAGTCTTTAGAGCTGAGCTGGACATTACAGTGACCACTGGCCACACACACATGGGTATTGAACACTTAAAATGGGGATAGTCTGAACTGAGATGAGCTGTGAATGTAAAATATGTAACAGATTTCAAATACTTAGTGTGAAAAAAAGAATGTAAATACCTCAATAATTTTTTTTTTTTTTGGTGAGGAAGATCATCCCTGAGCTAACATCAGTTGCCAATCTTCCTCTTTTTGCATGAGGAAGATTGTCCCTGAGCTAATATCTGTGTCAATCTTCCTCTATTTCTTTTTGTATGTGGGACGCCGCCACAGCATGGCTTGATGAGCAGTGTGTAGGTCCGTGCCAGGATCCAAACCCATGAACCCCAGGCTGCCAAAGCAGAGTGTGCGAACTTAACCACTATGCCACAAGGCTGACCCCCCTCAATAATTTTTATATTGATTACCTACTAAAAATAATTTTTTATATACCGTGTTAAATAAAATGTAATACAGAATTAAAATTAATTTCAACTCTTTCTTTTTACTTTTTTCAACGTGGCCTCTAGAAAATTTAAAATTTCACATGCAACTCGCACTTGTGGCTTGCTTTATATTTCTATTGGAGGGCACTGATCCAGAACCAGAAATTCACCAGGTCCCTGACACCTGGTCACTTTGCAAGAAAAGTTTCTGAACTTTTCACATAGTTCTCTGACAATAATGGCAAAATTAAGTATTCAATTCACTTAAAATCTGACGTAGAGTAGATGGTAAACATCAAACTTTATACCTGTGCAAGCTATTCTAAATGTTAAATAAGTTTTCATCTAACCTCAATGGCAGACAAATTTGATCGATAAGGATCACACTGAATTTTTATTACTAAGAACTCAATTTGGAGCGGGTCACTCAATATCATCTTTTAAGAGTGGCTTCTGTTTAAGGTAATCACTTTTTCATTTACCTTGTGTGAGAAAAATGAGGCTACATAGCAAGGGTGACTTTTATTAATGATTACATCAGAATGGTACTAGTCCTTACTAAAGATGGTTTCCAAGTGAGATTTTGCATATGCTTCAAGCAGATAAATTATGGGTTCCATAGTGAAGTTACATCAATGTAAATGGATTTTGCTTCATGAAATGCACTGGGCTATAAATACTCTGACCTTGTTTATAAAGGAAGCCAGTTAGTTCATTTAATGAAGACATTAATTTGCCATTCAGCTTGGACTGATTACTCATTAGATGCTCCCTCCTAACCAACAGCTCTGACTTACAAACTTAGCCTGTTTATCTGATTGTAGGTAGTGGTGTGCTGCCATCTACGGCTGGAAAGAAAAAAAGATAATGTGCAGTGAGTTCCGACAAAGCCACAACTATTAGAAAGAGTTATTGCAAGAGGAAAAAAAAGGCTGGAACAAAATACATTCCAAAGTATGCTACTTTGGACATTTCCCAATGTTAAAATCATTGTAAGACATTGACTTATCTGCAAGCAAAATCAAACTTAGATAAAGCAAGCCATATAATATCACAGCTGCAAAGCCTTAACCCAATCATTCTTGGGAGGGAAGGGCCTTAAGATCAGCAAGACTAAGTCAAATGGTATAAGATCTACTATAATCACTTTCCAAGTAAGCCACTGCTTGCATAGCCCAGAACTCACCTTGGGAAATTTTCACTCTTGCCTACGTTCCAGGCATTGTTCTGCGTACTTGAGATGCAGCACGGACCACACGAAGCTCCTGCCCTTGAGATGCTTACATTCCAGTGAAGTGAGACAGATAATAAACACTAGACAAAAGAAATAAGCCACTTCTCTAGTATGTTGGAAGGTGACGTGTGTTATGGAAAGAGAAAATGAAGAGCAAGATATGAAGGGTGGAGGTAGGAGGGTAGGATGGAAGTAGGATGCATTCTTACCTAGGGGAGTCTCACTGAGAAGGTGACATTGGGTAAATGTCACCTAGAAGGAAGTTAGGGATATCTGAAGAAGAGCATTCCACGAGGACCACCTGGGCCAGGGCCCCGAGGAGTGCTTGGAGTGTTGAGAAAGAAGAGCCCTGTGAAGCTGGGGACTCAAGAGAGGACAAGGTCTAGGGGTCGGGGCCAGATAGAAGGGGAGGGAACCCATCATGGCGGGCCTTGGAGGCCACTGTCAAGATTTTGGCTTTTAGCTGAGTGAAATATAACTTCTTGCTTTTGGACTTCTAACTGACTCTTAAATTTTTCTCTCTCAGGTTCTTGTTTTGTAAAATAATGTTTGATGGTTTTATTGTGGTGGTGGTTATTGTCTCAAGATTCATATGTACTGACGAAAGCAAATCTGAATATATAAGAACAAGCGTTCACTTTTGATGGACTTCCTTTCAGTATCTTTTTTATTCACAGAGAGATTTTAATGTGCTTGGTTATAATAATACCAGATACATAAGTGTCTTGTTTTTATATTTAGCATTTCTCAAAAGCATTTTTCATCTTACTCCATGTTTATCACAGTTTATTAACTCGAATAAAACTCCTAGTGGAGGATAATAGTATCTGCCTTTTGAGGTTATTATGAGGATTAAGTGAAAAAATTCATGAAAAGAGCTGAGCATATTGTCTGACACAGGATTAACCTTCAATAAAACTTAGCTTTGAGTAGATGTGTAAGGATTTGCTTTCTTTCATTTCTAATGGTTTATTCTCAACTCTTTACTATGCTAAATAATGCTCTGGTGAACATCTTTGTACATAAAGGAATTATTAGAATTATTCCTTGGGATGGATTCCTAGGAGTACCACTAGTGGGTCACAGCTTATTGCTAGTTTAAGGTAGTTTAAGTGATAAACTGCATTTCCAAAGCATGAAACCTATTTTAAATCCTACTCTCCCAGTGTTAGAGTGCCAATTTTACTACCCCTCATTGTTTCTATATTTTCTAATTTAACAGAAAATGTCTATCTACTGTTTTTCTCCTTAGCATGTTCTACATCTCAAATGAAATCATCATCATCTATCACATAAATACTGCAGTGAACAGTCGGTCCTCCATCTCTGCAGGTCCTGAATCCACAGATTCAACCAACCTCAGATCACAAGGCCTACAATGATTGTCTGTATTGAACAAGTAGAGACATTTTTTCTTGTCATTATTCCCTAAACAACACAGTATAACAACTATTTCCATAGCATTTACATTGTATTAGGCATTATAGGTAATTTAGAGATGATTTAAAGTATATGCGAGGATGTGTGTAGGTTATATGGAAATACTACACCATTTTATACGAGGGACTTGAGGATTCACGGATTTTGGTATCCACAGGGATCCTGGAACCAATCCCCCACGGATACCAAGGGACAACTATATGTGCCAGACATAGTCTAAGAGCTTTACATTTATAAAATCATTTGGTACTTAAAACAACCATGTGAGGTAGGTGTTATCATTATTAACATATTGTTGTTATTATTATTATCATTCCCATTTTACAGACAAGGAAATTGAGATATAGAGAGATTAACTAACTTGCCCAAAGATACACAGGTAACAAGTGAAGGAGGTAGAATTTTAACCCATGCAGTCTGGCTCCAAAGTCCTTGAATTTATGCTTGTTGAGTATTCCTGTTTTCTCTTTTGTACACTGCCTGTTCGAGTCTATTGCTTGCTCATCCTTAATGTCTGGTGTTCTTTTTACTAAGTTTTGTCAATTGTTTATATATTAAACATATAGCCTTTTAGCTGCTGTCTGGGTGACTATTTTAAATCTTGGTGCCAAATTAGTTTTCACTTTTACCCTTAATTGCAATCCCAAAGCTCCCTTCCGCCCCCATCCATGAGGAAAAGGGCAGAAGAAGTGACGTGACCGCAGTGGGGAGAATCCTCCCTCTCCCCTGGGTCCAGGATGGAGCATCAGCCCACCAACCTGGACCCGTCACTCCAGCAGAAAAGCGTAAGAAAGAGCAGAAGTGAGGGGACGAAGTTTGAAGGGCCTGTGGAAGCTATGGGAGTGAGAGACTGGGAAGGAAAAGATTATACTGACTCCAACAGATCTAATAGGAGGGAACAGAGTCAGTCTCTGGAAAGTGGTCTCACACCCCACCACAGGTCCTCACATCACTAGCCTGTCATTCTGCAATTTAGGTAAGACATGGTGGTCCTCAAAACAGCTTTGCAGGAGAAAATAATATATGTGATTAGACTGTTTAAAGAGCAAATTACTCACACACACTCACAAAGACAAGCAGATACCACTATACATATATACACACACACAAACACACACACACACGTACTCTTGGAGCCATATATATTTCACATAATTCAAGGAGAAAGAGAGGAAGTAATTACGTGGCATCAGGCCCATGGAAAGGGAGCCCTGAATACAAATCAAGATGTTTCCTGACGTGCCACCATGATATCTTTAATTTCTCTTTTTTAAATATACAGAAGTTTTGACTTTTATCTACTAAAATCCATCTTTCATATAATTTTACTCCCATTACTGCTAAGTTTACAAAGTCCTAGCATCTTCAAAGGTTTGATAAAGATTCACTTGTATTTTATCTTTCTATGATTTGATTTATTATTTAACTATAATATATCTGGAATTTGTTTTTGATTATGATGTGAAGTAAGAAATTTTTCCCTGATTGCTATTTCTTCTAGCATCATTTATCACACACAAAAATAAATGTAAACTTCCTCTTTCCTGAATATTTATGTATATATTTTATCCTATGTTAACAGTGAAATATATATTTTATATATTATATATAAACAAATATATGTTAGATATATTATATATATTTGTTTATACATAAATTTATAAGTATGTATTATATATTTAATACATAAGATATAATGTACAAATATTATAAATATATAATTAATATATTACATAAGCAGTATAATAATATGATTTATATATAAATATATTTAAATATGCATATATTTAAAAGTGAATATTCTGGGATAGCTATTCTGTTCTACTGATATATCTAATCTCTGCCCATTTCTACAGTTTTAATTCATAAAACTTTATATTTTTCAAAACATGGTGTAAATAATCTTCCCAACCTCACCTTATCCCCATTAGTCTTTTTTATTCTGATTATCCTTTCTATGTTGGAGTATTTATCCTTTCAGATGAAGGGAAGTGTCATTTTTTCCAAGTTCTGTGACCCCCTACCACCTATTCCCCACAAAAAAATCCTATTAGTATTTTAATTGGAAATTCATTAATTTGGCCAGACCAACATCTTCATGGTATCCCTTAGCTATAGACTGAATTGCATCCCCTCAAAATTCATATGTTGAAACCCTAACCCCTAATGGCACTGTATTTGGAGATAGGGCCTTTAGGGAGGGAATTAAAGTTAAATGAGGTCATAAGAATGGGGCCCTAATCCCATAGGGCTGGTTTCGGTGTCGATATAAGAAGAGACACTAGAAATCTCTCTCTCTGCAAGCATACAGAGGAAAGGTCACGTGAGGACACAGCTAGAGGGTGGCTATCTACGAGCCAAGGAGAGAGGCCTTCCCAGAAACCAACCCTACTGGCACCTTGATCTTCCAACCTTCAGAACTTCAAAAAAATTAATTTCTGTTGTTTAAGCCACCTAGTCTGTGGTCCTTTGTTATGGTAGCCCAAGCAGACTAACACACCCTTTTTCTCACTCAAGAATGTAGTATAGTTCTCTGTTTATTTAAATTTTCTTTATATCTCTCAAAAATAATTTTTCAATTTATTTTAAATAAGTTCCAGCCATTTGTCAGCAGAATTATTTCTAGAAATGGCTATTTTGTTTTTATCATTATATATGGGAAATCTTTTTTATCAGGATATTTTCTAGCTAATTATTGCTGATAAATAGAAAAGCTGCTCATTTTACATATCTTATATCTAGCCACTTTATTGAACATTATAAGTGATAAATTCATGAAAAAGCTAAAGAAGTATTGGAAAATAAATAAATTATTTAACAGAAATTATGTTAAAAACACATTGCTCTATAAGATTCTATGTAGTTGGAAGTGGGTCTCAAATTTTCTGTCTTCCAAGAAAAAAAAAAAGCAAAGGAAGAAGCCTAATCGGTTCTAAGTTACTATAACTAGTTGTTATTAACTCTTCCTACTTCTAACGTCTTCCCTACTACTGAAAAGCCATTTCTTTCATAAAGCCTCATAAAGAAGACACACCTTCCTATAAAAGAAACTACTGTTTTTTTACAAGCCGTGCCTTAAACATGTTAACTCTTTCAAAGGAAAAATCTACGGCATTTATTTTCAAAATTTCTAGTCATCTTGAGTTCCAGGCAAAAAGCTAGATTCAGAATCTTAATTCAAAAGGAAGTCATGGTATACATACACCACCCAGTTTTTCTGCAATAACAGTTTTTTCTGTAACAGGCTCATAAATATTCAACTTAGCTCCTGCATAAGGAAGCTTCTAGAAATTGTAGCTAACTACTGTACCAGACTAATTACTCCATATATGTCAGTTGCTTTCTCCTGTGATGAGGCAGTTGGTGGACATTCCATCAACTCCCCAAAACCACACCCACACTCCCTCATTCCCCCAAAGTGGAAAGCCCAATCCTACATACATCATGGTCATTGCCTGGAATCGTTCAGCAGTCTGCCTCCTTCCAACGTCACAATTTCATGATGAGGAGGTGTTTCCACGGAGATGGGGAAGCAAGTCAGTGCAGCCATCTTCCTACAGAGACTTGTCTAAGTTTGCATCAATTGCAGTGCTTAAAAGCGGAATAAATTCCTCTCCGGAAAGAATGAAGGAGTTAGTGGATAAGAATACATAGCAATACAGAAGTCAAGGAGAAACGCGCATAATTGTTTTTCTCCTTATTCAACTCAATAACTCACCTTATATATTCATTAAATTTACTGATCCCACATTCCCACCTCCTAAAAACCAAATTAATTCAGATTTTATTTATAATTCCCTATTAAAGACATTCTGATGTTTTTGTTTGTTCTCTATACTTGTAACAGTCAATACAATATCCTATAATTTTTAAAGTAATTAATACTAGGACCACCATTATTTAAAAACCCCATTGAAACAGATGATTACATAAACAAAATGTGGTATATACATACAATGGAATGTTATTCAGCCTTAAAAACAAATGAAGTTCTGAAGCATGCTGCAACACGAATGGGTCCTGAAAACATTACACTAAGTGAAGTAAGCCAGACACAAAAGGACAATTATGTGATTCCACTTATATGAGGTACCTAGAGTAGCCAAATTCATAAAAACAGAAATTAGAATGGTGGTTACCAGGGCCTGGGAGAAGGATAGAATGGGGAGTTAGTGTCTAACCGGTAGAGAGTTTCAGTTTGGATAATGAAAAAGTTCCGGATATGGATAGTGGTAATTGTCACACAACACTGTAAATGTACTAATGCTACTGAATTGTACACCTGAAAATGGTTAAAATGGCAAATGTTATGTTATGTATATTTTACCACAATAAAAAAAAATTTTAAAAAGTAAACCCAGGACCAGCCTGGTGGCCTAGTGGTTACGTTCATGCACTCCACTGCGGTGGCCCGGGGTTCGCAGGTTTGGATCCCGGGTGCGGACTGACGCACCACTTGTCAAGCCATGCTGTGGCGGCGTCCCATATAAAGCAGAGGAAGATGGGCATGGATGTTAGCCCAGGGCCAATCTTCCTCGGCAAAAAGAGGAGGATTGGCAACAGATGTTAGCTCAGGGCCAATATTCCTTACAAAAAAAAAAAAAAGTAAACCCATTTTATAGGGTTTACAGGGACTTCCCTACACTAAGCCCTTAGGCATCTGACCATAATACCACCATCAAATACAGTTTTAAACATATTTCTCTAACCAGACCATAGGATCCTGAATAACTTTGTGAATAAATCTTTAGATGTTGTCAAACCACCACTAGGAAGTTTGTAGCGATTTACCTATCAATTGATAGTATTCATTTCTTCACATACTTGTTGACATTAAGTTTTGACAATCTTTTAAATCTTTGCTTGTAAAACTTCAGTTTTATGACGACTTCCTTTGTTATTAGTTGAGTTTGAAGATCTTTTCACATGTTTGCTGGCCACACCAGGACAAGCACTCTCTACACACCCTGGTTTTGTTTTTCTACCACTCACCAAGTCCCCTAGACTTCGTCATGGTCAAGCTCACCTTGAACACCCCATCACCAGTGGAGAGGTTCAGTCCTTATCTTACAGAAGGTATGTCTCCTTCCTCACACCACTCTTCCACATTGACCTTGTCTTTGGATTTTCCTTCTCCTCTGGTGCTCCTTCTCATCTCCTTTGTGGGTTCTTCTTTCTTAACCATCACTATTCCTTTGGGGTCTGTCCTGGACTTTCTTCTCTGCTCACTGTACACACTCCACTCACATGGCTTCGAAAGTGGACCATATGTTAATGGCATAAATGTAAAGCTTTGGCGCACATCTTCCTCCTGAGCACAAGTCTTATATATGAACTACCAAATACACATCTCACATAGAAGCACACATTGTGCCTCACAAGCTGTACATTCATCATGGAATTCAGCACCTGTTCCTAAACCTGCTTTGATCTTACGTTCACCACCTTATTGAATAGCAACATCTTCTACTCTGTTACTCAAAAAGAACTCTGGGAACCGTCCATGTTTCTTCTATCTGTTTTACTAGTCCTCTCCCAATCTCAAATCAGTCACCTCTTTCCTACATGTTTCATGAATCTGGCCACTTTTTTCTTTCCCACTAGCACTTCCCTAGTCCAGCCCACCATGGTCTCTTGTCTGACTGCAGCCATAGTCTCTTACTGATCTCCCCAATTCCATTCTTTCACTCCACAATCCACTCTCCTCACTAAACCCAAAGCAAGCTTCCTAAAACACAAGACTGATCATATCACATCTTTCAAAAGTTTCCCATTGTCTTTAAGGTAGATTCTAAACTCCACAATATACCTACGAAGGTTTGAACTCTTCTCACCCTTCTCCTGGCTCGTTGTAAGCTACTCCTCCAGCCTGGAGCCATCATTACCCTGACCACATACACAGCATTCAATTATGCTGAACACCTATCAGTTCTACAAATAAATCAGGCCCTCTCTTCCTCCTCAGCTTTTGCACATGCAATTGCCTAGGCTCAGAACACTCTTCCCCAGCTCTCCTTACCCAGCTTCCTACTCATCTTTCAGATCTCCATTGGTTGGCAACTTGCAATCCTTCCTCAGCTTCTACACTTGAGGGTAAATCTCAGCTTCTTTTAAAGCTGCCTCACCATCTGGCAGGAGCCCTCTTGTTTATATAGGATCCCTTTGGAAATGACCCAGACAAACAGCCCTCCCTTGGATTCCACACCTAGTGGCTGGAATCCTACAACTCCGACCCACACCAATGCAAATTCCACTTCTTCCCAAATGCAGCTCTCTATTCTGCTGCCACAGGTGTTCCATCCATCTTCCACCCAACGGTTGTTTTTGGTTTTGGTTTTCATGAGTCAGGTACCAGTCCTTTGTGTTCCCCAAACTCTAGGTGACTCATATCAAGGCTTACCTAGTGGGCCTCTCACAGCACCTCTCTCTAAGCTTAAGAAGATTAGAGTCCCAGAACTATAACAACTTTTTCTAAAGAAATTATCTTCTCCAACAAACTCCTCTCAGTCTTCTCAACCACCTTTGTAGGCTGGTGGTCAACTAAGGATTCCAAACCCAGTTCTTGGTCAGCTCCTTTTCAAGTGCTGCACAAGAGAGGAAGGAAAACGTTGGCAAGTTGAAGGAATAGAGAGAGGACTTCTGACTGAAAGATAATAGCAGAAGAGGGGAGTGATATGTAATCAATGGGATAGAAAGAATGGAAGGCCATGGTAAGGAGTTTATATTTTATTTTAAAAGAAAAGGGAAACTACTGTAGTGTTTTGAGCAGAGGAGAGACATGACTTGCTCACATCTCGTAAAACCCCCCCTCTTTCCCTTGTGTAGAATGGAAGTAAAGGGACAAGAGGTAAACCAGGAGACCAGTTAGAAGGCATCTCGATGGCTCAGTGGAAAGACGGGAATGGCTCAGGGGAGAGTGTTAGCTTCACGTAAGGAGACCACTTGATTGGACTAAAGCTATATTTTGTGGTAGAACCAACAGGCATTGCTGGTGGATTAGACATGAGAAATGAAGTAAAGGGAGAAATGAGGGATGATTCCAAGGATTTTCCCTTCAGCAATGGTATAATTTACTGAGATAGAAATGACGGGAAGGGGAGCAGGATTTTGGTCAGGAAAGAGTATTCAAAAGTCTGTTTTGGTTATATTAAGTTTGAGATGATTATTAAACAACCAAATGGAGAGATCAAGAAGGAAGTTGGAGTCCAGAGTCCAGATGTTCTAGTGTTTCAGTTACCTATTACTATGTAAGAAACCACCCCCTAAATCTTAGTGGCATAACTATGATTTTTCTTTATGCTCATGGATTCTGTGAGTCAGGGTCAAGAATGGCTTGTCTCTGTTCCATGATATCTGAGACCTCAGCTGGGGAGACTCAAACAGCTGGGCATGGCTTGAATGACTGGAGGTTAGAATCATCTGGAAGCTTCTTTACTCACATATCTGGCACGGAGCCTGGAATGACTTGGAGGCTGGGCTCAGCTGGTACTGTCAATGGGAGTGCCTACACATGGCCTCTCCCTGTGACTTGGGCTTTCTCACAGTCTGATGGACTCAGGGTAATTGGGCTTGTTCATGGTGACCCAGCGTTCCAAGAGCAAGTATTCTGGAAAAAAAAAAAAGTGGAAGCTGAATTGGCCTTTTGTGACCTAGGCTCAGAAGTCACACAGAATAACTTTCATAGTGTTGTATTCTATCGGTCAAAGCAGTCACAAGTCCACCCAGATTCAAGGAGAGGGGACAGGGTTCCCACCTTTCAATGGGAGGAGTGTCAAAGAATCTGTGGCCATACCTAGGATATCCTGAGATTCCCTGCTTAATGGTGGAGACCTACAAGAAGAGACTGGAAGGGCAGATCATCGTAAAGTGAATTTTGGAAACCAGTTTCATGAGAAAGAGATGGAGAGAAAAGTCAGACTACAAGACCATAGTAGGAAATAGAGAAGAAAATGCACACATTTTACTAGCAAATGCCTCAGTGCAACAGTAGATACTGGAGTTTGAAATAAAGACTAAAGCTTTCAGTTATATACATACCTGGTGTATTAAATGGGCCAAACTCAGAAGATCCGATCCAGTAATGGATTGGTTTTTCTTCCACCATGTCCGATACTCTGTTGATGTCTCTTCCCCACCCCCTGGTGGTAGCTTGGGTAAACCTCAAAACTATACTATTTTTGAAAATTGGATAGTTTCACACAAAAAAATCCATCAGTTTGGGGGCCGGCCCGGTGGCGCAAGCGGTTAAGTGCGCGCGCTCCGCTGCGGCGGCCCGGGGTTCGCTGGTTCGGATCCCGGGCGCGCACCGAAGTACTGCTTGGTAAGCCACGCTGTGGCGGCGTCCCATATAAAGTGGAGGAAGATAGGCACCGATGTTAGCCCAGGGCCGTCTTCCTCAGCAAAAAAAGAGGAGGATTGGCGGATGTTAGCTCAGGGCTGATCTCCTCACAAAAAAAAAAAAAAAAAAAAATCCATCAGTTTGGCTTCTTTTGAAAACTCGAAGATCTGGTACACCGGACCTGCCCTGCAACAAATGGCAGAAGCCAAGGAGTCTCTGCCCCGTTTGGACAAGGGGGCGCCCTCTGGCCCACAGCCCTGATGCTCCTGTTTTGTGAATTGCGTTAACTTCACCTGCTTGGTCTCTTGGCTCTGGGACCAGCCCCAGGGAACGGATATGTGGTCTTGGCATTCACTCCCTGGCCCCTCCTTCTCACAGGCCCCTGTTTATAGTTCTCTTTCTACTGCTGATCCCTTTTGTCAAGGCAAGTAATCAAATGTCAGCTATTCCTTGGGAGGCACATTTGTGAGCTCCTCAGAGATCCTCCACAGGGACACGGGTGAGGCATCTTCCAACCGCCATCTGACAACTACCGCTCCACCCAGATACTCGCCCTTCACCATACAAACATAGACTTTGTCCCTTGTCATGAAGGCAGGTCCTGATATGGCTCTAGCCTACCTGCCCCCATGGCATACACTTGCCACCATTGGGGGCTCCTCTGTGGTGGCCACAAGTAACAGGGCAGGCTGTTTCCCTGCTGCTCTCTCTCCTCAGCCTATTCTCACAGGCAGCTCAGCCAGCCTCCCCACCAGTACACTTCTCCATTGAGGAGCAGGTACCTCTCCCTTCACACAGACCGCTTTCCAGATTCTTAAGAACACAATCAGGTTCACCCAAGAACCCTTTCTTACTCACCTCTGAGAGCAGCAGAGGGGGGATATACAAGTTTCTGCAGCTCAGACACATCCATTCAGGAAATATCAGCCTTGCCTCTACCAGACAACCCCATCTCAGTGTGAGGTTCTCCTGGCAGCCCCTTCACTTGACATTAGGAACAGAAGGTACCCCTCCACTCTCCACAGCACTCTCTACTCGTATGAATTCACTTTAAAGAATCTAGTCTCTCAGTGAATCATGAGCGTTCTCTTATCTAGGCTGGAGACGAGAGATAGTCTGGTCAAAAGACTAATTGGGCCACCTTTACTAAGTCCTGCATGGTGGTATCAATGCTGACAGCTCTCTTTAATATGTGGGAGCACTTGTCTCCCATTATCCTCAGCTTGGAGGCTTGGACTGAAATTCCAAGACAACAAAGTCCCATTACACTCCTGTTATATATAAAACTATATTTTCCTTGATTTATCAATGTTAGACATTCTATTTAGCACTATCCAATAGAACTTTCTACAACGATGAAAATGTTCTATGTCTGCACTGTGCAAAACGGCAGCCACTAACCATATGTGGCTATTGAGCATATGAAATGTGGCTTGTGAGACTGAGAAATTGAATGTTTAATATAATTTAATTTTAATTAATGTAAGTTAAAATAACCTCTTGTGGCTAGTAGGTACTGTATTGGATGGCACTATTCTATATAATAAGAAGACTGAAAACTTATTGCATGCTAGCTATGTACTAACTGGGTCTTCTAATATACTATATGCTTTATAATTCTGTTTATTGTCCATTTATTCTGACTAGAACATAAACTTAGTGAGGGCAGAGATTTTTGTCTCTCTCTTTCTCTAATGGATCCCGGGAACCAGAGCAGTGTGGGGTTCCTCCTGGGACTTACTAGATTTTTGTGAATGAATGAATGAGCTGCCTTCTAGACAGGTGAGATTCTGCTCCACGAATGCCCTCTGTTCTGCTGAGCCCCCTGTGTGGGTTTGTAAGTGAAGATGGTTTAAACCCATCCTCAGAGGCTAAGGCTGGGCAGAGCTAAACTGTTCCACGTATTCCAGAGAGAAGAATGTGGGGCCCCTAGGGCAATCAAGGAGTAGAAGGGGAGAGAGAGGAGCCAGTGGGAAGGCATGAGGTTGAGACACAACATGAGGGTGGGCAGTCTATGAAAATTCTCCAGTAGGGGGAAAGATTTTAAGACAGGGCTAATAGTGCTCTCTTTGAAACTGTCTGTATTGCTGTGATATAAATACAGTATTTCTCAAATTTTCAATAAAGCGGATTCTACTCATAAAAGTCTAGAGCCGGAGATGTAGTAATTATTTACTTATTTATTCATTTTGGTGGAACTAAAGAAAGTGGTTGAGTTTAACGGCTCCATCAACAATGTGTAAAAAGACAGCTCAAGACAACTGATAAGCTGAACTAACTTGATGGAAGCAGGCACCTAAGACGGGGCGACCATGAGACTCTAAGCCAGTCCTACCACTGACACTCACACTCACACTCCAGAAATCCACCTCCCTCCCCAATTTGAGGAGAGCATTCAATAAATACATGTTGAATAGTTGACTTGAATTTTCCCAGAGTGTGAATGGAAGTTTGAGTCAATCTTACTTTGATCTCAAGGGCCAGAAGGCCCAATATGGGGGACGTCCAGATAAGGAAACTATGTCTAGGAGAAAATAAGTAATTTCCTATGGCTATACAGTGGTTAAGCATCAAAATCAGGCTTCAAACCTAGGTCTGTCTGAACTCCAGGTCTATGCTTTTTCTACTTGTCCCCACAGTCCCCTGATGGATTCGTGCCTGAGTCATTGCCTAAATTTGTGCAACTCCTTTAGTCCATAATTGCATACTTCGTCTTCACCCTATTTAAAGTGTTTGCAGATGTCTGCTCTCCCAGACCCTACTGAACACAAGGCCAGTCTACTAAGCGCTTATATCCGCCAATTCTCCTACCTCATCTTAGCAGCTTGATCTCCTTAATTTATATGTGCTCCACTCCTCATTCTTGTAAGTTTCAAGCCCCATCCTGGATTCCGCATTAAGATTCTCTCCCAATCGTTACTCATTTATCTGTTTAGCCAAAATGGAGCTGTCTGAGCACATACTCAAAGTTCTAGGAATGGTATGGAAGACTTCTTAGCAGGTTCGATTCTCCACAGTTCCCCGCAACAGACCCTTCAAATGTCAGATGCTGAGAGTCGTAGTTGAGGTCTTCTGAAAACCAGATAAAAAGCTCAGGCAAGGGCCAGCCCCAGTGGCCTAGTGGGTAACTTTGGGGCACTCTGCTTCAGCGATCTGGGTTCAGTTCCCGGGCACGCACCTACACCACTCGTCTGTCAGTGGCCATGCTGTGGCAGTGGCTCACACACAAAAGGAGGAAGATTGGCAGTGGATGTTAGCTCAGGGCAAATCTTCCTCAGCAAAAAGAAAAAAAGCTCAGATGAGGCCAAACATGGCATTTAAAAACACAAAGTCTTTCTTCAGGAAAATTTATTTTAAAAGTACTAGTAGTGGTCCTGTTCATTAAAGGTTATTATTTAAATCAAAGCAAGCAAAACATATGTATAGTTATTGTACAAAGGAAAATTCTTTGAGATTAATAGTCCAAAGCAAAAAGACTAAGTTTCTGAGGTGGACCAAAGAGGTATTACTTTAGAAAGATTAAATTACAGAGGATATTTCCACATTTAATAGAGCTCTGGGTATTATTAGCAGGATCTCCTTGCACGAGATTAATATCACATCAGAAATCTGCGTATCAAGATGGTATCTAGAAAATTATTTAGGTCTAGTCTCCTGAAAGAAGGAAATGAACTGTTTAGGAAATAGCTGGCGTTCTGGACAGTGATGAAATGTAAACTAAAAGAGGAGACGGAAAGCAGTGTCTGCCGAAAAGATGGCTGTGTTTAAATGAAAAAGGAATGTGCTGTACCCAGTTTTTAAAATCTTTTCCATTATCTTTTCATTTATACTTCAAGAACAGTGTAGACAATAGAGGTGAGGGAGAGGGAAAAGAAGTGTTTGGGGTTAAGCAAAAGCTAACTCTTTGTTTTTAAACCTGAACCTATGTTCCCACCAGGGGACTGGGAGGCTGGGAGGTGAGTCCATGACTTCTGTTGGGGCCTGCTTATCTTTTGGATATCTTGCTCTTTCTCTTCTTGCAAACTTTTCAAAGCCCCCAGACTCACTGGCTCCACGACTCTTCTCGACACTCTTCCCTTAACCTCCTAAGCTCTGGCTTCTGGAAGAAGATCGTCCCTTAACTTCTTTACTTACTCTGTCTCTGAAGAGGTGGAGCGACCTAGCTGATAGATAAATTTTGGAAGAATAGCTAGTTGTTCTCTGCTCAGAATGGTCACTCTTCCTCTTGGGATATGCTTGTCTCCAGGTAGCACAAGTTACACTCTGCCCTCCCCACCCTCGTGCTGATGAGAGGAGAGGCAAGATAGGGGGTGTGGTGCTGCTTAGAGGAAGATCTCTTTTCGTGGAAACCAGGAGTGAGGAAAAGTTACTTCCTCTGACAAAATGACGAGGTAAACTTGCCTCATTCTGGAGTTCACACCAGGCTCTCGCTCTAGGCTACTCCTTCAACTACTTTTTATCAGTAATTGAGGTTTTACTTTGGTTTTCTATCCACCATTCCTTCATGTTATTTATCTAACTGTTCATGACTCAGGAAGGAGATATGAAGCGCTTCCCTGGAAACCCAACATTTGTGGCAGACAGTGTTGAGAGACACTGATAGAACTTGGGTAGTAAAATATACATGTGATCTGGAACCTTGCAGAGTCATGGTGTGTAGTGGGGCCAGGGAATTTTCACTTTGGTGGTGTGTGGAGGCTTGTATCAGGCCCAGTGGGTTTTCACAGTAATGTAGTTGGCCCTGGGTGAAAGGTTTTAGAACAGCCTATAAGGATTGTGAATTGGGAGAGTCATTGTAGCTTGCGGCATTTTACTCACAGAATGTGACTTTCTGCGGAGTCCCAACTGCCCTCATTGGGCCTTTGGAAACGCTGAGTAGTCATCTTTAAGCAAAAGACACTAGGACCTCCACAGAGTGTGGGTCACCTCTCACAGGAACAGTGTCTGTCATTCCTTCAGTGACTCGGAAGTTGTGTCGGCTCAACGCCAAGAGTCTAAAGGGACTCAGAGTTAACAGGACACACAAGACTATCATAGCATTTGTGCCCCGTTTTGAAAACAAGCCATTAGAGTTATGCCAGGACAAGTTGTACTCCCAGAACATAGTACCTAGTGTGCCCAAAGGCTGTGGTGGACACTCAGTGGTATCTGAGAGAAGCAAAGCAGACGAAGAGAATCCTTATATCAGTTTCTCCCTGATGGTTCTCAGTCAATGCCCACTCTATAAACTCAACTGGCAGAAATATCCCCAAAAGACCCTCCTTGGTGGATTGCAAGAGGCCTTAGAAAGTGGGTGCAATGTGGCATAAATTGCAGGCAGAGGGCCCCCCAGACTGGGCAGGCGGCCTCAAGGCACCACTGCTAAGTCTCCAGAGGAAAAGGAGACTTCACAAGCTTTTTAGGCAGAACTGGGAAGAATAATATGTGTGGCTTTCCAGCTGTTTCCAAGGCAACTGGGTTCCAATGCATTACACAGTGCTAGTAAGGTTCTAGCTTTTAAGTGGCAATGCTAGGCCAGAGTCACCAAGGCTGCACCCCCTGCCCCAAATTCTATTCTGTGTTCAGGTCCAAGGAGGATACAGTGGAGGGACTAGCCTTGGATCCATGTGGCTTGTCTATAGTCGGCTCTGGCTTGCATAAGTCCATGTAAAGGAGAAACCATTCCTACGAGGCAGCTTTCTTAGGCCTAAACGTTGCATTGCAAAGGGCAGCCTAAACACCACTGTGGCTCAGGCCTGAAAATGCCTGTTCACAGGAGTGTGGCCTTGAAGCCCCCAGAGGGAGCCCTCACTCAATCGGTCCTGGGTGCCAGAAATACTGTAAATGAAGGCATTATGCCATGGTGAAGTCTCTCCCCCAGAAATGATCAATGCATAAGGCCAAAATTAAGCCCTTTCTGCGAGTCTTCCCAATTGAGATTAAGATCACAGGTTGTGGGGCCGGCCCCGTGGCTTAGCGGTTAAGTAAGTGCATGCGCTCCGCTACTGGTGGCCCAGGGTTCAGATCCCGGGAGCGCATTGACGCACCGCTTCTCGGGCCATGCTGAGGCCGCGTCTCACAACGAGCAACTAGAAGGATGTGCAACTATGACATACAACTATCTACTGGGGCTTTGGGGAGAAAAAGTGGAACAAAAAAGAGGAGGAAGATTGGCAATAGATGTTAGCTCAGGGCCGGTCTTCCTCAGCAAAAAGAGGAAGACTGGCATGGATGTTAGCTCAGGGCTGATCTTCCTCACAAAAAAAAAAAACAAAAAAAAACACCACAGGTTGTGAGTTCTAGAACACTGGCATCTTGGGGAAGCTGAAACCAAGATATTCTCCATCTTTTTTTCAGATACTGCTGAGTTTCTAGTATGGTCCTGGGCAGCACTAGGTGCTGAGTGCTGGGAACACAGTTTTGTCTGGATTAACTGTTTAGTGCTTGGGAATTGGCTTGTTTCGAAACAAGCGTGGGTGTGGGGCCAAGGCTGTGATAATTTTGTGAAAACTCTTCAGGTTCTAAAAAGTGACAACCTCATAGACTCGGCCTTGAACCTAGCTCTTTCTGGGGCACTGCAGGAACTACCATCCCATGAGAGACAATTTCAGCTACAGCTTCTGTGAGAACCTCAACTCCACCCAGGAATCTGGGGCAAGATAATTTGATTTAGTTATTTAATTCCTTTAGATTGTGGATTTTAATTTCCAAAGGGATTTAATTTTGGAACTCTTTTTCCCCTAAAAGTTTACTAATGGGAAAAGATGTATATTCAAATTTGGGTTATTATTGTTGCTAGCATTGTATGATTGGATTCTCTCATGCATTTTCCCATGGGAATCTTTTTACGTTTGAATTTAATCTCACTGCAGAAACTTTGATATGCTATACTGGACAATGAGGAAGGAGAGAATTACAGATAGGAAATAGGATAGGGAGTTAATATTCAGTCTTTAGTACCAAATAGCCTCTGAGCTGGTTTACTTGCTAATAAACTATTAAATCCATTTCAGAGGCTTCTGGGAGACCAAAGATAAATCATCCACTGACATTCCCAGGAAGTTACCCCCAAAAGTAGAGGTTGGTATTGGGGAAGTGGCCTCATAAAGGTGAGTGACCTCATAAAGATGACACCAGTTCTGCTCCCCTCCTCCAAGGGATTAGCCACAGTCCTGGCTGAGCAGTGGTGCAATGGTTAAGCCCAATGTTTCAAGAGAACTTAAAGCTGAGAAATATAAAAAAGGAACATCTTGGGGTCAGCCTGGTGGTGCAAGCGGTTAAGTGCGCGTGCTCCGCTGCGGCGGCCCGGGGTTCACTGGTTCGGATCCCGGGCACGCACCGATGCACCGCTTGTCGAACCATACTGTGGCGGCATCCCATATAAAGTGGAGGAAGATGGGCATGGATGTTAGCCCAGGGCCAGTCTTCCTCAGCAAAAAAAAAAAAAAAAAAAAAAGAGGAGGATTGGCAGATGTTAGCTCAGGGCTCATCATACTCACAAAAAAAAAAAAACAAAAAGGAACATCTTTCCCTAATCCTGGTTCCCAGGGCAAGGGTTTCCCCTAAACACCCTCCTAGCCTCTATCCCTTTTCTCCCACTGGCCCTGGGGAGGTGGTCTTTGATTCTGATCAGTAAATTGTAAGAGAGTAACTAAGCTCACTTGGCTCAGCCACCCCCTAGTCTTGGGATTTGCCTGCCTGTAGAGCACATTTTCCTGCTCCTCCAAGGGCTCTGCCCCTTTGAGGGTGAGCTGGGGCGACTGGGTGGGACTGGTTGGGTAAGTCTGCCTAATTCCAGAGTTCTCTTTTAGGAAATTCACTCAGCTAAACAGCTATAAAACTGTGTCTTCCGACCTGGCCTCCATCAGCAATGTGGACTTCACCCACCACCTTTTTTTTTTTCCCCCCCAAAGGAAAACAACTCTTATATTTATTTTTTCCCCCAAAGCCCCAGTAGATAGTTGTGTGTTATAGCTGCACATCCTTCTAGTTGCTGTATGTGGACGCGGCCTCAGCATGGCTGGAGAAGCGGTGCATCGGTGTGCACCCGGGATCCAAACCCGGGCCTCCAGCAGCGGAGCGCTCGAACTTAACCGCTAAGCCACGGGGCCGGCCCCACCCATCACCTTTTTACTTCTCAAATGGCCCAAAACTCAGGCTGGGGAGAGAGTGCTATTTATTGGTCCCCCTCAGAAACCTCAACATTTACTATTTACATTTCTGTTCTTAATGCTCTTTAAGTCTGACCTCAGGCCTTCAATGATAGGGTCAATATGTGCAGGGCACTACGTAAGATGTTGGGGACACTGTGTCTGCCCTTATGGAGCTTAACAGACTAGGTTGGGCCCCCTCCCCCGCTGTGACACCTCCTCCCTTTATTCTATTAACATACCAGGCTTACTGGTGCCACCTTGCCTTCTCTCCCCAGAGACTAACTTTATACTGATTCAGATTGAAATCTTTCAGAGCCTGGTGAAATCCCATATTTCTTACTCCCTCTCCTTTTAATTCTTGTAGTTTTGAACTCAAACTGCCTCACATGACCGAGCACTTTCTTACATGTCACCTTGACTCCATTGCTGGTCTAGTAAAGGTTTCTCAACCTCAGCACGGCTGACATCTTGGGTGGATAATTTGTTGTGAGGGCTTCCCTGTGCATTGTAGGTTGTTGGCAGCATCCCTAGCCTCTACCTACTAGATACTATATCCTATATCCTGCTCCCACTATTTGTGTCTCTGGGAATTGCCAAATACGTAGGATGCAAAATCGCCCCCAGTTAAGAGTCACTATTACTAGACGAGAAGACCATGCTCTAGATTGCCAACAGCGCTGAGCAGCCGCTCAATACTTGATGACAAGGGTCTGGTTAGAAGCTGAATGTAACATGGTAGAGTTGACTCAGCAGACAAGTCTTTAAAAATTAAGGACTGATAGAGATAGTATCCCCTTAAAAAGCCCTACATCTCTATCCAAAGACTAAAATTAAGTAAATCAGAAGCAAGGCTAAAATCTGTGCTTCCTTGAACACTTGAGTGCTGGCAATATTTTTCTTTCAGGCACAATAATCAAATAATGAAAGATTCCCTCATACAAATGGTATAGTCATACTGATTACTTGATCAAAAGACTAAAATCAGTAAATTCACACCAGAGATAAGAAAATGGAAATGGAATGTATAACTCTATTTAATTAGAGGTAATTTCAGAGAATTTTATTTAACTGTCAATTTATCACCAACATCTAATATTTATAGTTTGCTACAGTTAGATAAGCACATGAGGAAGAAAATATAAATTAAATACTATGAAAGTTTACTTTTAATGAAACATGATCTTAATAGGATATGGATAAAAAATTTAGTGGTTTTATTGCATTGTTAGAAAATTATATTATGAAAGATACAAAAAGATCAATAGATGTTATTATTTGTTTATTTTACAATCAGTATGCCATCTTTTACTATTATGGCTTTAAATTTTCATTTTGCCCAACAGGTTTCAAAGAATAGTTTATTACATGCCTTAATAAAACACTTAAAATATTTACAAATTCAAAATAGATGTTTCATAACTGAAAAAAGTTCACCTGAGAATTCATTATAACATTGTCATTTGTTTGATTTTTTTCCAAGTTGTTAATGTGGCTGAGTGTCCACATGCAACCTGTATCGTCTTCTGCATCAAATATATTTAATTCCTTATTTAAAACTGGTTAAGCATTAAGCTATAGTAAATTATGTTATAAAATTTACAGATGAAGAACCAATATTTATATCCATATTTGTTTTGAATATAACAATTTAACAAATTACTTGCTATCGCTGTAGAATTCAAATAGCAAAAAAAATTTTAAGGTAATGTTATTTTACTGGGTTAGACATAACAGCTTTTTAAAAATCATCAAGCACTGAGAAGGCCAATTCATAAAATAAGGAACAATGATCACGTAAATAGGCAATATACAAATTGAAAACAACCTTTCCAAAATTCTGCATGAAGGAAAAGATATACACTGTATACACATGATCCTGTCATTTGTCTTCGGCAGTCTCAAAAAAAAAAAAAAAAAATCAACTGAAAACAAATTTTCTTAGAAAAACTTCTTTAGAAGTTAATGTTAAAATAAATGTATAATGCTATGCAGTATATAGAAAATTTCCCCACTTTATGGCCAAAAGACAAAGATAAAATTTTTTTTATCTCTGTCCCTCTGTATCACAACTTGAAAATCATGTAGGTATGAGGTAGTGTACTTACTTGTATTACATGCTATTAAAATTAATGCTATATTTTAGGACATATTACACTTGGCAAATAATCAGAATATCATTAAAATAAACCCTTAATGCTAAACTGTTTATATATAGAGAGAAATTTAAACCAAGTGCCTTAAAAATCATATTTAAACTCTGGAGACAACTAGGTTTTATGGTAAAATAGTAAGTAACCTTTCAAAGCAGTTATTTACAATAGCAATTAAAGCAAAAGATTATTTGACATTTGCACATCCACAAACTGATATGACAAACAGTTGAGTGTACACTGAGGTAGGAAATCAAGGATTCCATTGGCTTGTATAAGATTTTACATTTTGTAAACCAGAAAAGTTTTTATATTATTTTATATTTTGAAGTTAACATTTAAAATTACACGCATCAAAGAAATAGCTACATGGGGATATACACACACACAATTCTTTTGTATTATGGGATGCATTATCATAGAATCATCATTCTCCCTGACAAATTCCTATAAAAGCCTCTAGGAAATAAACAAGTCTAACTAGTTTTCTCTTACAACTAAGTCAATAACAGAGATAACATACAAACCACTGAAAATATACTAGCACTATCTCCCTCGCCCATCAAAAAGGGTAGCATTTGACAAATTACTCTGAAATATTAAGTCTGGTCCCCATATACTCTCACGGCAAAGGTCCACTTGCTTCAGATTCATTCCTACACAATGGATGATTGTCCCCTACATTAGCGACATGGGCCCTTCACTGGACTCAGGATGCAATCTACATAAGTCTCTCTCTCAGGTGTCTGATCTTGGTGAAATGAAGTATTTTCTAATCCTAACACATAAATTACTCCTTTGCACCCTTTAAAACTGGGTTCTGCAAATGTTTCTTTGAATGTGAATATATGGAATTTTTTTTTCAGTTGTTGAGAAGGTCCATAGTCTATAGTTCTCATTTGACTCTCAAAGCCAGAATGGTTAAGAATCACTGCAAAATGTTATAGGGTAGGTGCTCAGATAATAAAACCTATCATTTTAAAACAGAACTGAATAAACACAAAGACTGATTTTAAAACATCCAAATCAAAATGATTTGTGTGCCCTTATACACCAGATTGGGAGAAGAGAGCCAGATTAAATCTGGTTTCCAAATTCAAACCCACAATGGAACAAGATCGAGTTTCATCCTATTTCACAAACCTGCACAGTTGCTGTAGATACATTTTTATCTACAATAATGCTTTTTACAAGTAAACCACAGGACTTCAAAAATAGGATGAAAAATGAACTGCACTCCTGATAAATGTAGGCAATTTTCTTTCCCTGTGACATCTGGTTTTCTTGTATGGGTGAGCTATGCTGGGAAGGCAAACAGCCCTGTGTTTTGGTAAGCTCTAAAGGATTCTAGGGAGGCTAGAACTTTGCTGCCAATGCGTTCACTCACACCAGTGTATCCTGAGTCCTATTTCTTCTTCCAAAGGGACAAGAATGTCAGGAGACAGAAAGATCATGATGGACCCAGATGTGTTAGAGACTGAAGACAAAAAAGGGAAAATGACACATCTATTGTTTATGCAGCCAGAATTTCTAAAGTCCACACTGAGGAGGAGAAGGAAAAGCCTCCACCTTAGGCCAACTGCCTGCCCCTATTTCCTAAATATTCCCAGTGCAGTTCAGGAGTCACAATGCAGGCCAACCAATCCCCGGTCTCAGCAGGAGCTGAAGAGCAAAGCTCCAGGATTCAGGTAAAACCATTTCTTTATTTTTCACACTGCAATTCTACACAAATACTCCCAAGTAGTTGACACCCTACTTCTGAGTAGAAGTGAACTCTATCAGCACGACTTGGGGAGAAATTTTCCTTTGAACCAGTATATTACAGAAAGGTCAGGTTATTAAACTCTTGCAGGCTACTTCTTTAGTAGGCACTCTGTGCAGACCTGTCAAGACGTTAAACTGTTGTTTGATATGCTGCAGTTTTCATTTTCATATTCATTTTGAATCCTGGGAAGAGATATTACTAATAGTTATTATTCTTTAAATCATGAGTTTTTAAAGCCTTACTATATTTTCACATGTGATTTTTCAGTATCCAGGAAGCAAATCATTTCTGCATCTCTTGTGGAAATCAAGGAAAGTCAGGGTTGACTTTAGAGGAATTCCCTTAACAGGAAACTACTAGGGGGAAAACAATATTGTTAAGAGACAGACGGCTGTATTAGGCTTTCAAGACAATGTCAAATTTTCAGTAGAAAAATCAGATGGTTCGAAGGAAGCGAATGCAAGTTTACTCATCAGTAGTACACTTATCGGTCATCTGCTGACAGAAATCTGAGATGCCGCCGCTCTGCCGACACTGTTCCACGAGCCCAGCTTGCTCCGAGGTGGCGCTGGAAGTTGGCCAGGACTCCTGGCCCCGCGTACGGCCTACCTCGCTGCTCTTTGTGCTGGGATAGCAAGGGCTTTGCTCTCCCGCAGGCGGCCCAGCTGGAGACCCCTCAGGTAAACTCAAAATTGACGGGAATGCAAGTTCACCATCAGGAGTACTTTTTCCTTTTTCAGAAACTAAAAATGAAAGTGGGCAGTCTGAGGCTGAGTACTTGGCGAGTATCTGTATTTGTTCTTGACTGAGAGCTGCTTCTTTACAGACTTGCTGGCAGAGTCCAGTTAGGTTCTGCTTTGTCTCACCCAGAGTTGACAAAATGTGATCTCTTTCTTTCAACAAGCTCTCCTTTTCATTTTGCTGTGAAGGCAGGAAAGAGAATACAACGACTTGTGTTTATTAGTTCAACCAACATTTCCAAGGTGATCAAACATGCGTGTATACAGTGTCTTCTCATTAAATAAGATCACACGGAATTTTTTCTTTCAATTCAATTCAAAATCCATCATCACAGTGAGGGCTTTCAATTCAAAGCCCATCATCCTCATAATCCATTATCCAAAACTCTTAGGCCAAGATGTATCTTGAGATTCAGAATTTTTCCGATTTTAGAAAGATAATATGGATGCACACATATTTCCTCTAGCAGGGTCTGGGGCAGCACCCCACTATCAAAATCTTTACATTTCTAAATAAAATATATTAAAATAACAAATAAATGCACAAAGTAGGATAAAGACTCTACATAGCCTGATGTCAGTTTGTGTCAGTTTTCTTGCCAAAACAGTTGTGACACACTTGCACGGTTTTCAGAGCTTTTTGGATTTACGGATTGCAGATTAGCAAGTGTGGACCTGACATTTTATTTATTTATTTATTTATTTATAATTTTATTTATTTATTTTTTCCCCCAAAGCCCCAGTAGATAGTTGTATGTCATAGCTGCACATCCTTCTAGTTGCTGTATGTGGGACGCAGCCTCAGCATGGCTGGAGAAGCGGTGCGTCCGTGTGCGCCGGGATCCGAACCCGGGCCGCCAGCAGCGGAGCTCGAGCACTTAACCGCCAAGCCACAGGGCCGGCCCATGGACCTGACATTTTAAATGGAATAAACCAAAAAAAGTACAAGTACAGTGATCATAACTGTTGCGACTCCATCATTGCAAGGTTCTAATAATGACTAATATTTGTTGAGCATTTACTCTGTGCCAGATATTGTGCTAAATGTTTTCCACTACACAATCTCAGCTATGTAATCCACACAATGCCTCTGCTTATTTAAGTACTATGAAACCCACTTCATAGATGGGACTTGGAGTTTAATATGTCCAGAGTCAGAAAGCTAGTGGGTGAGTTACTAAAGTGTGCAGAATTTGGGTGGGGGGGAGGTGGGATTTTGTTTGTTAATATTTATTTTTGTTGCTGTTATTATTATTATTATTTTAAATTTTTATCCCTACAGGAAAGTTTACCACAGAATTTTTTCAAAAGTTTTCCCGGTTCCTGCCTTTCTGTCCACCATCACTTGTGGCTGCTCACAGCACGTCTTTCTCCATCACTGCCCCACCTCATCCTTCTTATTCTACCACTGCGTTGTTTCTAATTAGTGCGAGCGAGGAAACCAAATAATCAAGCTATTTATAAGGTAAGAGTAAATAAGTGTTGATAGAAGGTCAAAGGTTTCTCTTGTGAAATTTATTGACAACTCTTGGCTTTCCGCTCATTAGCAGGTTCTGGAGAGCTGAGGTTGCCAGTTAACATTTAAATTTGCTTTATAAAGAAGTACTGTTACTGTTTTATATCAAAAGTTTTCTACAAAACTGCATATGAATCCAATTACTGATATTTTTTAAATATTTCAAGGCCATCTAATATTTTGAGAAAATGTATAATGAATATAAAATAATTTTTATATTGCAAACTATTCTCCAATTTGTTCGGATTTTTATACAACTGTTCTGTTTTGAAAAAATAGGCATGAGGGGCCAGCCCAGTGGCGCAAGCAGTTAAGTGCACGCGCTCCGCTGCAGCGGCCCAGGGTTCACCGGTTCAGATCCCGGGCGCGCACAGATGCACCGCTTGGCAAGCCAAGCTGTGGCAGCGTCCCACGTAAAGTGGAGGAAGATGGGCATGGATGTTAGCCCAGGGCCAGTCTTCCTCAGCAAAAAAAAAAAAAAAAGAAGAGGATTGGCAGATGTTAGCAAAGGGCTGATCTTCCTCACACATACACACAAAAAAAGGTATCGATCAGGAATATATATATATTTACTCATATATAAATGAATAAATAAATAAAATCAAGATCATTGTTCAGCAAGTAAATTTTTTCTTATAGAAAGTTCGTCAGTTGTAGTCTTCTGATAAAATGAGTCTGCAAGTGCGTAGAGGGTGAGAGCAGTGCCTACTCCCACCTGTCCAGAGAAGGAACACTTTTAATGCACTCAGCACCCACTTCTTTTTATGGTCTCTCAGAAGCCAATCAAAATGAGGATGGAAACAAGGCTTCCAGAAAAAAATGAGAAATATTATTCCTCAGTCACAACAATATTCAGCCATAGACTCCTCTATCAAAGGTGGGATGAATCTCTGTTCTAAACACCAAGAGACAAATTTCAACTGCTGGCTGGTCTTTTAAATTAAATATGGTTAAGCAAAATAATGCATATTTGAGCTTCCTTCCAGAAATTAGAACTCAACCTACAGATACTATGATTAGAAATATTTTATAACTTCTATATCTTTAGATAAACATCAGTATGATCTTAAATATTCTTACTGCTCGACCCCACTAAATAAAGGATGACATCACTATACTCTTAAGTAAGCCCCATACAAGATGGCTTGCTTCTTTACAACAACTAAAACCAACAGGTACAACCTTGGAACTCTACCATGATTATTTCTATAAATTACACACTCCCATCTGTTCCTCTCCACTTTAAGCTAACTCCTGCGTGGCTAAGTTTCCAGGCAGTTAGCTGTTTTTTCCATTCCACTCTAATTTTAAAACACAAATTTACTCGATAGCACTTAATTTAATAATAAATAGTTAAATAAGTAAAGGTAATTCCACTTAATCACTTTATGATATCATTATTAAAGACACCTCCCAGAGTCACTACCAGTGTCCTGCAACCTATTTCTACAATCTATTTTAATTTCCTTATAACGCAACTGTACAAATCATAAGTTTGAAGTGATGACGCTTTAACCATAGATCTAAAAAAAAATTGAATAAAATTGGTGGTGTAGTACTATTCTTCATTTTATGACAACAAAACAAAATTTATATCCATATCTACATTTTCAACAGTTAGTGTACAATATTCATTCAAGTATAAGAAGTTTAAAAAAAAGATTCTAAATATAACTCACCCAATAAAGATAAGGGATGGGAAAATTTGGCACCAAAAGAGCCAGATGACAGTGACAATTTATTTTAGGTTAAAGAGTACTCACTGCTAGAAGATGGTAACTAACATTTCCTTACAATGTAAAACCTCTGAACAGATAGTTCAAAGAAATATACAAACGGCCCTTAAGAATATGAGTAAAAATGCTCAATTTTACTCATAAGAGAGAGAAAAATAAAACTACCATGAGATACCAATTCTCACTATCAAACTGGAAAAAAATCCAAAAGCTGACAACAAACTCTTTGCTGAGGTTGTAGGTGGACAGACACAAATATACTGCTGGTGGGAAGGCAAAACGCTACAACCCCTACTGAAGGGAACTCACGAATATCTAACCAAGCTACACATGTATTTACCCTTGATCCAATAATCGGACTTCTAGGCATCTATCCTAAAGATACATTTCCTCAAGCATTAAAAAAACAATGCACAAAGTTATTCACTGCAGCATCCAAAATGTCCACCAATAAACTGGTTTGGATACACTGTGCTACAGCCACAATGGAGATTTTGCAGCCACTATAGAGCTGTAAAAAGAATGGGCAACCTCTTTGAACGAGGAAAAGTATTTCCTGGAAATCACTTCTTAAGTGAAAAAAGTAAAATATAGCACAGTATATATATAATATTTCTATGTAGCAGAAAAAGATAACACAAAAAGGTAACAAGAATACAATAAAATACTAACCTGTTTTTACAAAAGAAACATAAGGAAAAATGTCCAGAGACTAATGAAAATGGTTACCTGAAAATGGTTACCTATAGGAAATAGTTATGAACAGGGTATAGGGAGAGGATGGGATCAAGACTTTGGAGTATAGCTTTTTTAAAACATAGTTTTAACTTTTGAACCATAATAAAGGTTTTACATATTCAAAAATTAAAAAATAAAAAAATATGAAGAGTAAATCCTAGTAATAAATATAAACAGAAACAAATTAATTTACTCTATATCAAATTGCTAACAGACAAAAAATTACTTCAAATAACTTTTAAACTTTAAACTTCAGTACTATGGTATACATGTAGAGACAAAAGCAAAGAAATATTAAATATTACTCGATCTGTTTATTGTTAATAGTAATACTGATGCTGTAATTTTGTGACATATATATCTCAAATAGCAAATACATTAATGTAATAGGGAGCTAAGATTTTCTCTATAATGAAAAGAGACAAAATATAAACATATAAAAGAAGCAGAGACAAAAGCTCCATACTGGTAAATTTTGACTGGAAATATCTACATGAATTCATGATTTCTAACACACTTTTTACTTTTATTTATTGAAGCATGACATACATACTGGATGCACTCATGATTTTACACACACACACACACACACACACACTTCCTAGCTCTGTCCACTGAAAGGGCCCAGAAGGAGCAACACTCCAGCAGCAAACGCGCTCTCTAAAATCTAATACCTCCTAAAAGAAACCAGGGATTTTTAGAGAAGGGGGCGATTCCAAGTCTTGGGACAAGAGAGGTACAAGGTGAGCCCATGACATGTTGCTCTAGATGGCACAGAAGCACTAATGGGGTCATGTCAAAAGAAAATAGCAGCTGGCTTGAGGGGGCTCTCCCCAGCCAAGTTTGAAAAAATATCAACATCAAAAAGATGACTATTATGGATTCTAAGAAATTAAAGTAGGAAAAAATTAATCCGTGAGTCCACAGTGATACTAAAGGGGTGTGGTGGGAAAGAGGGAAAAGAGGAGGGAAGGAAAGTTCTTTTTAAAGAGGAATACCAATAAGTGTAAGTGGAATGACAGAATTAGAAAAATCACTATTTTGCAATCCCCATTGTAAAGGCCATCAACGTACGCTAAAAAGCAAAGGATGTAGGAGTATTGGGGCACAGGATATTCACAAATTGCCTAAGTAACACTCCACAGATTACTGAACAATTCAAAAGGCAAAAAATACAATTTTGAAAATGATCTGGCAATTCTCTTCTACTCAGGTGGGATGCTCTGACGCTGTGTGCCTCCCCAAGTGATGCAATATGACGGACACAACACCAGTGAGTGTTTAATCTCAATTTAGACAACTCGAACTCTTGCAGTTTACAAGCAATACAAGAAATGGATCAATGAGTTAAAACCAAGGGGAAACAATCAAACAAATATTAAAAGTGGCACATTTTATGAGAAATCTGACCTGGACTCTTCAAAAAGTTGTCATTAAAAGGAAAAAATAAAAAAAGAGGGAGGACTTGTTCTAGTGTGAGAGACTAAAAAGCCATAACCAAATGCATTATGGGATGATTGGATCTGAGTTTGAAAAAAAGGAAAGTACATATATGAAATATATTTGGGGAACAATTAACGGTGATTTTAACAGGGACTATATACAATATTGAAGATTTACTAATTTTCTTAGGTAGGATAAAGATATTGGTAAAGATACGTGATACAGATTATGTAAGAATGTCTAGTTTTAGGAGATGTATGTTTAAGCATTTAAGGGTGAAATGTCATAATGTGGTAGCTTTCAAATGATTCGGAAAATAAGAGCAATAGAAACACAGAGAGAAAAGCCAGTGAGACCAAGATCAACCAACTGTGGTTAGAAAGAGATCAAGACTGACCAATAGGGACAGAGAGAGACAAGACCGACAGACCAACCATCCAGAGCAGGGAGACACACACTTGGCCCGAGAGAGACAGAGACAAAGACAGACAGAAAGAGAGACAAAGCAAATGTGGCAAAATGTCAATAACTGTTGAATCTACATGGGGAGTAAATGTACTACATGGGTTGTTTATTTATTGTATTATTCATTTAACTTTTCTGAAAGCTTCTGAAATTTTTAGAATGGGAGGAGGAAGATGAATCTCAAGAAAAAATGGAAACACACAAACCTGGCTCCCTATGAGACTATAAGCATTTTATTGGCAAGGACTATGTCTCTTTATCCTTCATTTCCTGGTACCCAGTACAAATTTAATATGTAGTGACTAGCAGATGCTTACAGAAAGAATAGAGAACCACTTTTATTTAAAGTACAACTACAAATATTCACTGAGCCCTGAACATGTGCTGAGCAGTACAAAGAGCTTTCCACCCCTGATGGTATCTGATCCTTGCACCAATCCTGAGGGAGATACTATTCTTATGCTCCCATGTTATCGATGAGGCAATGTGGGTATTGGAGGTGAAATAATTGCCCCGGGCCACAAAGGTAACAAGTGGCCAGGCAGAATTTCCAGGCATTTGACTCTAAAGCTTCCATCTGACCTCCGTGTTCTAGTGCAGTAGGTTCTCAAAATTTAATGTGCATAATAAAGATTTACCCTGGAAACTTTTATAAAAATGCATGTTCCTGGGACCCTCCCACAGGTCTGGGATAGGAGTAACGAATGTGCATTTTGAAGGGGCACCCCCAGATAACTCTGACGCCAATGGCCCATAGACCACACTTCAAGATGTCCTGCTCAAGGGCATCACAGAGTGGCAGAGGGAAGGTTCCAGAAGGGCCCATCAAGGTATGTGTGGAGAAGGTAGTGTGCACAAAGGTAGAGCCAGAAGAATGTGACTAGAACAGGTTTATCTTTAATAAAATAATACAATCTTCACCACAAAATGCAAAACACTAAGGACAGACTCCTATACCATTACAACGGACAAAGGCAATAAAACCAAATGGTGTCTGAACACCTTAACCCTAAGTTGAAGAGCTTTGTGAATATTCTGATTTCTGATCATGTATAAGTTGATATCAATCAATATTTGATACCTTCTAAGAGAAATCCATTTTGGTAATTTAATTTTTTTCTTTAAAAAGCAAAGTTTGGGGCCAGCCCGGTGGCACAAGCGCTTAAGTGCACGTGCTCCACTCTGGTGGCCCGGGGTTCGCCAGTTCAGATCCCGGGCGCACACCGACGCACTGCTTGGCAAGCCATGCTGTGGCGGCGTCCCATGTAAAGTGCAGGAAGATGGGCACGGATGTTAGCCCAGGGCCAGTCTTCCTCAGCAAAAAAAAGAGGAGGATTGGCAGATATTAGCACAGGGCTGATCTCCTCACAAAAATAAATAAATAAAATAAATAAATAAAATATAAGTAAAAAGCAAAGTTCCCTTCATTTCAAGGTTACCTTTGTTTGAGGCCAAAATGATACCAGAGATATATATATTTTCCAACTTTTGAATTAATCTTCCAGAAAAGAATAAACATGGACCTTGTAAAGAATCCTATCAAGACAAGAGCTTTGTAAGCCAAACACGTAACAGAAGCTTAATGATTCTTGAACTTTATTCAAGACTTTATACTTATTGGTTAAAAAGTCATGTTATTGATTTATAGATTATGCATATTCAATCCTTATAGTAAAAGCAATGCTGAATTAATGCCTAACCTCTAACATACTATCAATTCCAAATAAATGTTAAAAGTCATTACCATCAATTTATCCACCAAATAAATACACACCTTTCCTTTTCCTCAAAGGTTCTATTTAGGCTCTAACTGAACATCTTGTTGAGAAATACAATTCATTAATTTATTGAATTCGAACTAACATTTCCCTTTAGCTTTCCCAGCAAAATAAGACTATAAAAGTGTCCTTTATACATGATAATTATCCTACTGACCCACCTTGAAGACATTTTAGAATCATTATTGTTATTATAATCAAAAACTTTTTTTCATGTGCTGATGATCCATCCACAGTCTATTATGCTACTGCTCTTAGGACCAACTGCAAAAAGTTTATAGCCAACAGTCAAAGACCAAAGTTTACTAAAATATGGGGCCCCTAGCCTGAACATTACCAGACCAGGGCAATATATACTGTGAATTTATTTACATGTTAATCCAATCAGTCATTGGCTATACAAAAATGGCTGTTTAATTATGAAACAATTTCCTTTAAATAGGTTTGCTAAAATCCCACCCAGACTATAAAGCCTGGGAAACACTGCTTGTCTACCGGCCGTGCTTCCAAAAGTGACAAGTCAATTAAAAAAAAAGAACATCTGTCACATTCCTCCATATTCTCAACTCTCCATACCACTAAATACAAACCTGTGATAGAAGTGTGGCTGTAACTACTGCTGGTTCTTCTCTCTTTACAAAGACAAGATCCATAACATCACCCAATAACTGGGGTCTAAGTTTTAAGCAAACTTCTTAACGTAATACATATCTTAAGCATCAAATTCTTTTACTTCTGGGAAAAGGGCCAGCTTTCTTATTTTTATAAGCTAATAAGTAGCACACTTTCTGCTTATTTTCATCTGAGAGAGACATCTGTGGTAGGACTGAAATTTACAATGTGCCCCTTATACTGTGCAATTGGAGTTTGCCTATATAAATCACTAGAACTGAGAGTAGTGTGAAGGACTGAGCAGAGAGCTCAAGGAAGCTGAAACACAGGGCAAGTCACTGATAAAAAAATTCTAACATGTCTTCTCTGGGGATATTCTGAAAGAGGAAAGAGACTGAACTGAGCTCAGACTGGCACACATCTGGGTGAGCAGGCCCTTCGGGCTGTCTGTTCTGCCTGCCCAGAGAGGTAAGCTCTTGGCAGCCACATTTCTGCTATTTGTCCCTGCTCTCTAGTCACAGAAGAGGAAACCCGAGCCGACACAGGCCAATTAGATGCTCCCTCCATGGGAATTTAGAACCGACTAAAACCGTAGTCTCCATCTGACTAGCCCCTAGAGGAGAGTGCAACTATTCGGGAGCTGTGCTGCAGCCCCTCTTCCCATATGCACTTAGCAGCACAAAAAGCCACCCTGTGGTGTGCAGGGTGAGCAGATGCACAGAGACAAGCTGAGAGAGAAGATTCCCTGGGTTTCTGGCAGTTTTCCACTTTTTTATTCCATGGTTTTTATGAAGCCTGGCTCCATTCTTTGGCTTCTAAATGAGACATACCTATATCCTCACAACAAATTCACTCATTCATTCATTCATGCTTCAGATGGTTCTGTTTCTTGCAGCCACAGAGTCCAAATTAATACAATAGGTAAACAGGGTACTGACCACTCTGATTTTTTATTTCATAAAAACTGCTGGGAAACCAAATATTCCTTTGTATTGGAAATTAACCAATAGTTACCCCACTGACCATATGAAAAGAACCTTACTACAACGAGAGGCAATATAAGGGTGAGGTCCAAAACCCAGAGTTTACAGTTTAGGCAGAGACGTTAGGAAAGAAGCAATCAAGGGAGAGAAAACTGAAAATTAGTAAGTAATAGTATAGCAATAACAAGAAGAAAAAGGTAATATTTACTGAGTGCTATGCGCCAGGCACTTTCCTAAGTTCTTCAGCTTTACTTAACTCCTTTAATCTTCATAAATGAGCACCCACTCTATAAAGTAAGAACTAGTAATATCCCATTTTACAGATGAGAAGCCTGAAGGACAGAGAAATTAAATAGCCTGCCCAAAGTTACAACGTGCCACAGACGGGAGTCTGATGCAGAATTCCATGCTTTTAACCACTGTATCTCCCACCTCTCTCTGCTGAAGCAAAGGCAGAAGACGCAGAAAGTCCAAAGAATGTAGCAAGGCCTCTTCGCTCTAGATATCTGAAATTTAGTGAAAACATCAACTGTCCAGGAATCCAATGTCTGACTTCTATCAAAAAATATAAATAAGACCCATGAGCCAGGAAACAGAATAGTAATATTCTGGGTAATAGCTACTCTCTAACATATTTGCTTAGTATCCATGTATAAAATAAAATTACTGATGAAACAAAATCAATCTAAAGGGTCTGTTTTATTTTCACTTTTGCTTGTTTTTAGGAAAGGAAAAAAACTGGATAAATTCTACTGACAGTTATAAATTATCACCAGCTGAGGCAGAAGACAGAACTATGAGAAGCAGATCTAAGAACTCTCCAAGTGTAAGTTTTTATATAGATTTCAAATAGCTCTACAGAACCCAACAGTCTAATAAGCATCTCTGTACTACAGTACAGAATAACAACTGAAGTGAAAATGATATCAAGGCAAGTTAAGTGTTTAATTCAAAGTTGGATAATAAGAAAGAATACTAGTGCTTATAAGTATGGATTAATACATATCCAAAAAGTACTGTGTAAATATTCCCGAATTTGTAACTTTTCTTCTTTGATCCTGACAACTTTAATCATTTAGCAGTATCACATAGGTTTTTTATCTCTCTCATGCCTCTATTTGTAAAACATCTGGTTTCTCTTTCATCTTTTTATACACTTATGCTTCATCTTTTTTGCATAATTAAGGTATACGTGCAATATACAATGAATTTTTATTTTTCCACTTTTTCGAGGGCATATAAAGGCACAGTTTTTTCTTCTAAATGGTTTCTTTTTAATTGCCATTCAAAGCTAGAATGTTTATGCTTGAAGACTTGCTACAATCACAATATTAAACTTTCACCAATAATTAACAAAGACACAAAACTAAACATTCAAGGAATATTTTTACTACTTCTAGGCACTGTTTTCCTGCTGTTTCTAACCATATTTTTAGCTTTAGCTGGCGTGCACTACCCCAGTTGTCTGTTTTCATACAATGCTTCCTTCCCCCAACCAATAGGAGAACAGAGAAACGGGTGCAAATTAATCCATTTTTCAGTTAATTTATGTTTTGATGCTGGAATAGAAAATAAGATTCAATAAAGTAAGCATTCTTCTCACTTCTCATTCATTAGATCTTAAAATTTCCTATTCATATCAGCATATGAATTTTTTCCATTAGATGAAAGATCCAAGTTAGTTTGTTTGGTACCAAGCAAAACAAGTTATTCAAGTCTACAATTCATTTAACAACTGGAACATTAGCTTTTATAGACACCAAACACAGCACAAAGAGATTAGGTGCTTTATAATTTCTTTATTCTTTACTCAACCACTAAGAATTAAGTAGATAGTAAAATTATCTTTAATATGTGAATCATTAAAAAAAAAAGGACTCAGAAATAATTCTCAACTTACATATTATAGCATAACATGCTAAATATGTAGAATACTTACACAAGTAAAATAGCCTATGAAAACCCTAAATTTTTTTTATTTCCTAAGCTTTCTGAAGATGTCATATAATTTATTTTCTTAAAATGGTAATTGGTAAGTTTTAAAATTAATGTTTAATTGAGCATTATATCTGACCTAGGAATTGAAATAGCTATTTCCTCTACAAAAAAAGAAAGCATGAATCAATGTGGTGGAATTTAAATAACAAGAAACTTGTACACTTACCAGCTTCTCAATTTCTGATTCAAGATTCTGTATACAGTCAAGTTTTCTCTTGCGACAGCGCTGTGCAGCAATTCTATTTTTACTTCTTCTTCGAATATCATGGATACAATCCAGTTGTTCTGGAGTCAGCTTGTGCATTTTCAACAAGGATTGAAAATCATTTCGAGAGAGTGAAATTATTCGCTGTGCATTAAATGGCAGTTTTACCTAGAATGGGAAATAAACATTAGTAATTGCTGCAGTATTTTGCAGCTATACTTAAATCTAGGAAGAAGAAGATATACATCTATGTTTTCCGGAGAACTTCATTTAGACTTAAAAAGAAAAGACCTCTATTCCCAATTTCTATACACTCCCTTATAGTAAAGACGGATAATTTAATTGCTATTTCTAGTCTATTTTAGAGAGGGTTCAGAAGACAAATAAATTGAAAAGCAGACTGTTTTCAGCTAATCAAACATAACTCAAATATTAATGTATTTAAAATGAAAAAAAGAATTTAAGTTATTTTACTAGGGCATGTTAAATACCCCACAGATATCTTTAAGCCTCTTTCTAAAGTGTTTTTAATGTGATTTTACCGAAACCAAAAAAAAAAAAAAAACTATTTTATTCTTTGATTTATATTATTGTCTAGCACTGATTTAATACTGGTATAATTACACTAGCAATTTCTAAAGCATTTCAGAAAATTTATTTTTCTATGAGGAAAATAGAAGTTTTGCATAACTCATTTTAAAAGCTACACATTTAACTTGCCAGTGTAGAAATGGTTAGAAAAATCTTGTTAATGTTTTAAAGTCATGTTCTACATACTTAAATTTGGAAAAAGGAGAAGATAACTTTAAAAATTAACAAAATTGTGGGACAGTTTAATTATATTAACTATCAAAAATGCAAATGAAACACTGGTCAGTTTCTCTGGCAACCTATTTAGTTTGTCTTTCAAGCTTACAAAAATTAGTTACACAAAATGTTTTAAAATTTCTTAGATGTTTTAACATTCTTTTCATAGTTCCAAACACTGGATTTATAAATGCCATACAAAAATCAATAGATATAACTCATGCATACATATTACTTCTTAAATTAGATCACCAAGCACCTCCTTCCAAAGCCAAAGAAGAAAAGCCTCTTTCACTCTTTCAAACCTATGTCATGCAACAGCTATAAAACCAAAGAAAATTATAAAGAACTAACAAGCCCTTATTACTGGAATTATAGTAATGTTTTACAAAAAAGCAGCTATCAAATGCAAATGTTTGTACACAAAGTATACAGATTAAGTTTGGTATAATTAATACCATACCAGCTACATGTAACTCATGCTAAATTATTAAGACATTCATTAAATTAATAGCTGAAATGGCTAAGGGAAAATAAGAAAAAATTAATCGCTATAAAAAACTAAAGAAAACTCTGCCATTAGAAGCCACATTCCTACAACTAGTCACTACTTACGTCAAAGCCAAGTGACTAGTTCCAGGTATAGATCCTTGTGGCAATGAATAAGATTGAATACATGCTGTGTTTTTCTAGGAGTCACCACCTAATAATCACAGAATCATTATTCTTTTTCTTTTTGGGGAATGGCATTTGATTTAAACAGTTAAACAGCAATGTGGGAATCCACTCCATGGTTAACATAAATACACCTAGCTTGAAATATATGAACACAGAAGTCCTTCAAACTTCATGACACTCTTTTGGTGTTGGTCACATGTTTTGTAACTAACTGTGTATGGGTCTCTTCCTCCCTCCCTGAGCCTGTTCATATCCCTAGTGGTGCAACAGGAACCGACACAGAGTAAATACCAATTAACGGTGGTAAAACAATAACTTAACCACACACTGTCATTTTCCCCTCACCTCACATTCTTGTTCTCTGGCTGAACAGGGTTCACTGTCTCCTTCAGTATCCGTCTCAGAGTCGTCTCCCAAGCTAATCACACAAGCATATGGACAAGGTTCCTGCTGGGGTTCTGAAACATAATCATCGTTTCCAATTTCCAAACTGCTTGAACAGCCTTCGGTACTCAGAGTACTTATAAAAGGGCAGTTGACAGAACTTAACGTTGTGAAAGTCCTCTGACCCGGTTCTGGGCTGTCGCTAATCCTGATACCTAACCAGGGACACTCAGACCGTTTCTGTGAGTAGATCTGTTCTGAACCATCTTTGGCCAAGGCAGGTGATAACTGCATTTGGCAAGGAGAGTCTGTGCTGCAAATGTCACTCCAGAAGCCTTTTGCTAAGTGTTCCGCCACTTCTCGTTCCACACTACTCCGATCGCTAGACGCAAGGCTACTGTCTTCCCTGGGGCCAGAGTCCGATTTCAAATGTAAATCTTGACGTTCCCCAAACGTTTTCTCTTCTTGAACATCTGTACCTGACAAAGGCTTTTCTGTTAACACTGTTGTGTTTTGCATACCAGCAAAATTCAAGTCACCATATTGGTCGTATGTGTGTAAAAGAGACAGAGAATAGAGCCCAGGGGGTTCTGTAGAAGAATTGTGGGGGAAAGGAGTCACGTCTGTTTTTTCTGATGGGCACTGAGAAGTAGGATCTTTCTTCTTGGTTTCTTCATGTTCCATCACTAATTTACTTTCTTCACATTTTAAAATCACCTGCAAATCTGCACAGTCCTGGACTCCTCCTAAACATTCATTTTCAGATGTCTCATTTGGCTGAACAGAAGAAGTATGAACATCTTTGATGCTGGATTCCAAGGTACGGATTCTGTCAGTTCCAAATGCTTTTTGGAATTTTCTGTATTTGGGGCATAAAGATGGCAAAGCTAGAGCAGCATCCTTTTCTAAGCACATGGATTCCCATGTTTGACTGGCACTGTCTTGTAGAGGAGGTGATACTTTTGCATTTCCTTGATACCTTCGGAGTTTATATTGAGAAGTCTGAACATTTTTATTTTCCAAAAATTCCTCCACTTCATCAATTTCTAAATCCCTCTGGTCCACAAGTGAAAATTTAAGGTCTGTTTTCTGACAGTGTGACGGGAAGCATTTTTTTCTTGGGCATCCTTGCTGGTCTGCAGTGGAGTCCAAAAACTTAAATTTGAGAAACTGAAAGCAGGATTCCTCAATATCATGTACACCTAAAAATTCCACACACTTGCATACTTCATCCACATTGTCCTTACTTAGAATCAGTTTAGCAGTGTAGGCAAACTGAATTAAAGGTTCAAATCCTTTAACTGTCACCTGTTAATATACAAAATAAAAACACATGCATCACTTGAAAGTTGTCTAGTAGATACAGACAAGAAAGTAGAAGGGGAACAGAGAGATGAATAACTTATTTGTGATAATTATAAAATAGGTATTTTAATTTGGTAAGAAAGAATATTCTTCTAGGAAATGTAAAGCTAAGGGAGTCTGGAAAAGCTTGCTTATCACTTGTCTCCCTATTTATTGGGACCACACCCTCCACTTTATAGATTCTACTCTTAATGACACATGAATTATGGTTTAGTCACATAAGGTTAAGACACAAGCATTACCACAATTTTTGCACATTAGCTAAAATAAATCATCTATGAAACAAAGCAGGATCGACACAATTGGGAACACATACATAGTCAAGTGCCAGATGTCTGCTGCCAGCCCAGCTCACAGCGATCATTATATTCCAAACAACTCCAAGTGCGATAAACTACAAAAGTGAAATTTTTAAGGATAAAAAACAATATATCTAAAGCACTTAAAGTAGTCCTGATCCATGGTAAATGCACAGTAAATGGTAACTATTATCTTTATCTCATGCCAAAAATTTCTAAGAAAATTTTAAAGATTCAGATTTAAAAAGTGATCTAAGTGAAGTTCTAAAAATCAGACCTAGTATTGTTTCGGCAAAGATTCACAGACTCTAGGTAACAAAACCTTTAAGCAGAAACTTGTACATTTACACTGAACCTGGCTCTGCAAAGCGAGGGGCAAATGGAACCTACCAAGCGCAGAGAAAGCCTCATTCTGGGTTAAAAATACAAAATTAATTTTAAAACACTGAGTTCCTATGAGTGATCAAGATATTATAATTTTTAGGGGGCCGGCCCTGTGGCTTAGCAGTTAAGTGCACGCGCTCCGCTACTGGCGGCCCAGGTTCGGATCCAGGCGCGCAGCGACGCATCGCTTCTCAGGCCATGCTGAGGCTGCGTCCACATACAGCAACTAGAAGGATGTGCAACTATGACATACAACTATCTACTGGGGCTTTGGGGGGGAAAAAAAAAGGAGGAGGATTGGCAATGGATGTTAGCTCAGAGCGGGTCCTCCTCAGCAAAAATAAAGAGGAGGATTAGCACGGATGTTAGCTCAGGGCTGATCTTCCTCAAAAAAAAAAGAAGCTGAGAAAACCTGTTTAAAAAAAAAAAGATATTATAATTTTTAGTGATCTTAAAAACATGCTAAGCTCTGAGTACTTAACTTTTAAATGGCTACAATAAAAAATAGCAACACCACCAAATATTGGTGAGGATGCTGAGAAACTGGATCACTCATACATTGCTGGTGGGAATGTAAAATGGTACAGTCACTTTGAAAAACAGTTTGGTAGTTTTTTATAATACTAAACAGGCAACTACCATATGTCCCAGCAATTACACCCCTGTTCTTTTATCCCAGAGAAATGAAAACTTACGTTCATACAAAAACATGTACACAGCAACTTTATTTGTAATAGCCAAAAACTGGAATTAGCCTGATTTCCTTCAATAGGTGAACAGTTAAATAAAAACTGGTACGTCCATACTACGGAATACTACTCCACAATAAAAAGGAACCAACTATTCATACACACAACTTGGATGAATCTCAAGGGAATTATGGGTAAGTGGAAAAAAGCCAATCCCAAAAGGTCACATACTGTATGATTCCATCTATATAACATTTTTGAAATGACAAAACTTTAGAAAAGGAGGACAGATTAGTGGTTGTCAGGGGTTAGGGATGGAGGGAGGGAGTAAGGGAGTTAGGATAGAGGGTGGAAAGGAAGTGATTATAAAAGGGCAACACAAGGGATTCCTGGTGTTAGAACTGTTCAGTATCTTGGCTGTGGTGGTGGATACATGGACCCACACAGGGGATGAAACTGCACAGAACTTCATACACGCACACCACTTAGTACAAGTAAGACCAGGGAAATCTGAATGAGATGGGTGGATTGTATCAATGTCAATATCCTGGTTGTGACAGTATACTGTAATTTTGTAAAATGTTACCATTGGAGGAAACTGGGCCAAATATACAAGGTATTTCTTACAACTGCATGTAAATTTACAATTATCTCAATAAAAATTTCAATTAAAAATTTTTGAAAATAAGTTAAAATAACCAAAAAAAGGTTTTTAAGACAGTGACTTATATAAAGATATTTTCAATTGGTCACTTTGATGAAACACATCAAGTATTTGAAAACTTATGATTTACACTCAAATTAGAATGAATGAATGCATACATACATACATGCATGCATTCATACACCTTTCCTCCCATACCCATGAATCAAACTTTGCTCTATTTGGAAAGTCTTATTAAGTAATTTGAAAATACAGACCATTGTAAGTATATCTCCATTATGATATGTGTTGCTACTTTTTAAAAACGATGGCTACCCTATGGTTGGCCTTTCTTGTCCTTTTCTTGGTATTGCATGACTCACTCTGACCTCTACCACAAAACTGATGACCTGTTGACTCCTCAAATTGTAGACAACAATTTCATGGAAGAATGCATAAGCTAAACTGTAAATTTAGTATCCATCACAGAGCAGCCCACACAGACCTGTCATACACAAAAAGTTCCACACACTTTCTCCAAATTTCTCTTAACAACTTCTAATTTGTGTCCCAATGCCACAAAACTCAACACTCTTCTACCTGCAATTACTAAACAAATAAAGCAAGCTGTTCTAATAAGAATTAGCGTAACCAGCACTCCTTGGCCCAGACAGAGGTCTCTTGGAGGCAGGATGTTAACAAGAACCCATTCGCTTAGGTGCTTGAGATACACAACAGGCTGGTGGGAAAAAGATGTGTAAAACAGGCAATATAAATATGGCACAAAATCATCTTTTTCTTATCAATGCATAGACACAATCTCAAGAAAGAAGAAAGAGACGACCTATGAAGCACCTACTTTCTGCGAAGGCATGTCTTAGAAAAATGGATAGTTTACAGAACCCTACACCCAGCCAGTTTCCCATCACAGGAAAAGGTCTAAAGGGAGAGAATGGCACATAGTGTGGCCTCTCCCAGCACGACCTCTCCAAATGTCTATAATCCACTGGCTGTGCCCTGCTTTCGTCAGTTTATGAAAAATAACAGTCAGTCAAGTTATTCAACCACCCAATAGATATTGTTAATTAGGTTATTTAATTAAGTTAAATTAAAATCAGGGTGATTTCCAGAAACATGGACCTCTCTCTCACCTCTTCTGGTAGAGTAATGTTAAGCTCTGCATCGGCCTGGCCCACGATCCTCGAGTGGAAGTAACTGCTGCATGCCGCCAGCACAGACCGGTGGGCGCGGAATCGCTGGCCCTCCACAAGGACAGTGACGTCACACAGCACGTCCTTCTTCCGCTGGTCGTTGAGGTTGAGCAAGACATTGGTGCTGTGCACCGAAGATTCATAGGCGAAAACCGCGTTCTCACTCAGAGACATTCTGCGTCCGTAAAAAATGGTGTCGAGACGTTCAGTGAAAGCATGCTTCTAATCGTCATCAAACCTGTGAAGACACATGCAAAATCTCACTTACATAACACCTTGTTAACAATGTTTGAAAAATGAGAGTATAAATATAAATTAAAATACTCATCACTGAAACAAAAATGAAAACAGAGAACCTAGAACATTTATTCAATTTACCTCATTTAAAACAAGTTCTTGATAGCAGTTTTTCTAACTCATTTCAGGAGAAAGGTTCTTGAGGGGAGGGAGGGAAGAACTTTTTGAACCAAAAATTTCATGGCTCTCTGAAAGTGAGACATTTCATATTGAGAAAAATACACCTACAATGAGCAAACAGAGGAGGCCAGGAAATTTCCAGGTGGCATCCCAATCCTGTTGCTATAAGATGTTAATGGGTGTGTGTGTGTGTGTAGGTCACCAGAGGCCACATTCTGGGAGGGGACTGAACAGCAGAACAGGCATATCGTTTTCCACCATTCTCCACGCACCCTTCCCCAACATCTGAGAGCTGGTAGGAGGGTTTGGTGCTTCCTAACAAGAGACACATTCTACAAACTGTAAAGTTTCTCCAACACAAAGAAGAAAATGACTCCTTTGAGAAAAAGACTCAAATTTGTCAGGCCAGATCTTAGTAATGAGGCTTTTTACATAACAAGTGTTACTTTACACTACAAAATGTAGGCAACAAGTACAACTACTTCATAATTAACAAGGTGGTTTACCACACATAGAAACTCTTGGTTTTCTCAAAATGTTAAAACATAAGTTATAAAAACATATATTTCTTAAAATACATACTAACATAGAGTAGCCTCTAAACATTTCTTGATCACATACACACTACTGGTGAAAAAAGTGTAGCCCCAGTATCCATATGTTTGTCTATACATTTCAGACAGGTACTACTATTCTCATATATTACATATGTTATAAAATACACAGAGGCTGCAAGTAAAAGCTTAAAAGAGAAGCTGTAATATTTTCTTCTCCAGTAGCCAGTGGTAAGCACTCCTGAGGTGAGTGGCGTACCCCACTATAGTGTGGCAATCACTCTGATGGAGGCCGAGGTGCTCCTCACAGGTATCGTCCTTGTGCCGTTCACGTTTGCTCTTCTGACACCTTACTCTCACTGCCTGAAACACGAAGGTCCCAAATGTTCACAGACTGAATGTTACTCTTTTCAGATTAGCTATCCTCCAAACAAAAATGAAAGGAGAAATGAGGACTACTGAAGTTCAGACAGCCCAGGCCCAGACCATGAGTGAATTCCACCTCAAAGGCAGGCTGTTTTAGTCAACAAACAGGTAAAATGCATCTACAAATTCTATTCTACTTACGTGTTTATTTTTAAAGTCTTCAATATAGTTGAAATGTTAAGTTCCTCAGAAGCAGTCAATGAAAAGAAGGCTCACAAGCTATCATTTACTGATTCAGCACACTGCATGAAATCATGGCAACTTCCAAACTATGTACTAGAACTAACTCAACCTTTGGGTTATGCCCATACAAAAGAGTAGTAAATTCCCTTTAGCAATCAGTCTTAATATTTCAGTTATCAACACAAGAAATTAGTATTAGGAATAGAAGGGAGGAACCATCATTCAAAGAAATTACAGTTGGCCCTCCATATCCATGGTTCTGCGTCCACAGATTCAACCAATCTCAGATTGAAAATATTCAGGAAAAAAAAATTCCAGAAAAGTTCCAAAAAGCAAAACTTGAATTCACCACACGCTGAACACTACGCTGAATCCATGCGAATGAAGGGATGTGTAGGCCCACCCTGCTGTAGCCTCCTGCCATTTCACAGACCCTCAGTCTCTCTCCAGCACTCGTACTGTTTGAGCATTGATTGCTTCGTGTTTCGTTCATTCACTACTTGTGTTGTGTGCACCCTTTGTTTCTGTGAAAAAATGGCTCCTAAAGAGCAATTAAGTGGTCAAAGCAATCCCTCAAAGGCTAAGAGGGGGCATAAAATGCTCTCTCTCACCAAGAAAATAAAAATCTTAAATCTTTTGAAAACAGGCACGTTGCTTGCCAAAGTGGGCTGTCATGTTGGTAAGAACAAATCAAGCACTCGCACGATAAAGCAGAAAGAAGCTGAAATTTCTGGAAGTGTTAGTGCTGACTCTACAATGGCAAAAATGGTCTCTCTGGTTCATGATCAAGTGCTTGCAAAGACTGAGAAAGCATCAAGCGTGTGGCTAGAGGATATGTCACAGAAGCATAACCATGTTGATGGCAAAATTGTAAGTGAAAAGCACTTAGCCTCTATGAGCACTACTGTGAGGGGGTTGAGGAGAGCGAAGGAGTAGTCAGGGATAGCTAGCTAGCTGTGTCAAGCGCTACAGCCTCAAGAACTTAAAGACCATGGGAGAAGCAGCCATCAGCATTCCCAGAAGAGCTCAAGAAACTCATAGAAGAGAAAGCTACCTTCCAGAGCAAGTCCCCAGTTGGGATGAAACAGGCTTATTCTGGATGAAGATGCCCAATCATACCTACATCCACAAGAGTGCCAAGCAGGCCCCAGGGTTCAAGGCCTGGAAAGATCACCTTACTCTGGAGCTGTGTGGCAACGCAGCAGGTCACATGATCAAGCCAAGCCTCATCTACCAAGCAAACAATCCCCCGGCGCTTGAGAACAAAACAAAAACTGCCTGTGCATGTTCTGGCAACACAAGAAGAAGGCTTGGGTAACGGCCATCTTGTTCTTGGAATGGTTCCACCAGTGCTTCACTCCTGAGGGGAAGAAGCACCTGAAGAGAAGGAGCTATATTCAAGGTCCTCCTCATAATTGACAACGCTCTTGGCCATCCCCAATCTTTCTGCTTCACCGACAAGAACATGGAAGTGATGTTCCTGCCTCCTAATACCACGTCATTGCTGCAGCCACTTGAAAAAAGCATCTTCAAGTGCATTAAGATGACTATACCCACTTCACCTTCAGGAGGATTCGTGCTGCCCGATACTAACCCTGACTGCAGCATCATGGATTTATGGAAGAGCTCCACAATTGCAGATGCAATTGTGCTTATTACAGAGGCTGTAGATGTCCTAAAGCCCCAGACAGTCAATGCATGTTGGAAGTCGTTATGGAACGAGGTAGTCAATGACTTCAGGGGCTTCCCTTCCCCACTACTGACGCAGAAGTCAAGAATATCTTTAATGTTGCGAGGGAAGCTGGTGGGGAAGGCTTCTCTGACTCGATCTCTCATGATCAAGGATGACACTGAAGAACACGTAGAAGAGCATAGAGAAACTCTTACCAACAAGGAACTCAAAGATCTGCTGAAATCCTCTACAGATGATGATCATGATACAGAAGATTTAGAGGAGGCAGAGCCATCAATTTGGACACCTGAAAAATTTGCAGCAGTTTTTCAACAGGTGCAAGTGTTAAAGGATATGATCCTCGAGTACGATCCTTTGATGGAATGAAGCCTCCGTCACGCGAGGGATAACAACATGCCTACAACCACTACAAGATTTGTTTGATGATGCAAAGAAAAAGAAACAGCTTCCTATGACGATGTTTCTAACCAAAGCATCTGCAATTGTGAAGCCTTTCCTTCAACGCTTGTAGATCCTCCACCCTCAACCTCCACAGATCCTGACATTAGTATTATTGAGCCTCCTCCAAAGCCTCAACGTCTGCCATCAGAACCTGGTTCTTCCAACGCAGACAATCTTTCTGACAGCCCGACAGAAGATTCAAGTTAGCCTCATGTCTCACCACTTGCCTACAGTGCCACATCTCATCACCCCATCACATTGGCACCGTGGGCACCACACAGCAATCATACCAGAGTTTTCAAGAGAAAAGAACCAAGGATTTGGTGAGTGTTAACACAGTGTATGTGTGTGCGAGACAGAGAATGAATTTATATTTTCTCTATTTATATTTTCTATATGTACTTGTATTTTAAATATTCTGTGCTTTAGTCTCTGTATTTCTCTTTCAGGTCAATAAAGGAAAGCAATCTCTAAGTGTCGAAAGAAAAAATGTTATGTTGTTGCTGACGTGTACTATGTAGTTAGGTCTACTACGGTACCAAACAATAAAGACTTTTTTTGGTCATTATTCCCTAAACAATACAGTATAACAACTATTTACATAGCATTTACAGTGTATTAGGTATTATAAGTAATCTAGAGATGATTTAAAGTATACAGGAGGATGTGCTAGGTACTATGCAAATACTACACCATTTTATATAAGGGACTGAGCATCTGTGGATTTTAGCATGCACGGGAGTCCTAGAACCAATCCCCCGTGGATACTGAGGGACAAATGTATGTACTACTCAACAGCTGACCACTTGCCTTACTAGGTCCCTGCACCAAAGACCCCAGCCTCCTTGTTCTTTCCTGGCCATCTGCCCTGCAAACCCTTAAAATTATACTCATCTTACTTTTACATCTCCTCATTCTGGTAAATACAGCACAGCCAGGAAAAACTGTACAAACATGCGGACTGGTGTCACTATAAATTAATGGTGTGCAAGCTCAGGGTCTCAGCACCGTTTGTCAATTCTTTTGTATGGCCTTATATCTCATTCTCCACCATAGCCTTCCAAGTCACCTCTTTTCTCCTTAATCAGCATCTCTCCCAGTAGACCACTATAATTGGGATGCAATCACAGAAAATATGCCCTTCCCACCACCTCCAAAGGTTCCCTCTCCTCTTGAAACCAATCCATGAACGTCTGCTCCTGATATCATATCATCCTTCCATCTCTGGATCTAGTACCTTCTCTTAACACCCTTTCTCATTTCTGTCCAATCTGTCTCTCTATGCTGGCTTCTTCCCACAGGCTCTGTTCATAAATGTTTAAGTCTCTCCAGAAACTGTCCTAAAGATACTTACTACTAACAGCAAATCTTCATTAAGCTCTAACTCTTCCCCAGGCACTGAGCTGAGTGCAGATAGCGCTTATCTCATTTACTCCTCACAGTAATCCTATGACACGGATGCTCTTTTATTATCCCAACTCTCCAGATGAGGAAACTGAGGTGCAGTAAGAAATATCTCGGCAAAGGTCAAAAGACCAGTAAGACGGAGAAGGGGGATTCATACCAAGCATTTATCTACTCCATATTCTGTCTCCAGTCAGTATCTGCTGAATGCACAGAATGGAGACTCACTGCAATAAAGTGGGAGCCAGGTATTATTAAAAGGTTATGCATGAGAATAAAGAAACAGGCCTCACAGAAAGCCAAGAACAAATGAAGTGAACCTGAACATCGGAAAGAAGACTCTGGACTCTTCAACACTGGAACCTAAAGGCTCTCTGGATCCCAAGGGGACTACAGCAAAAACAATTCCCAAACCTTCACTCTAGAGCTGCTGTTAGCCCACAAATGCGGCCGTGTGGCCCGGTGCCACCAGCTGGCTCACTACTCACCTCAAATTCCAGAGAAAGAATCTGTTCTTGGCTCAACTCACCTGTTTAGCTAGTTTCGAGTGACAGATCACCTCATAGATTCACGGCCAGCTTACAGATTTGCTATAAGATATAAGAAACAGGTCTGGGTGATATGCCAACCCCAAGTCCCATCAGCTACAGCTGAGAGAAGCTACAGAATCAGATAGTAAAGCAAACAGCCACCCAAGAGGACCCCTCTAAGAAGGGTCAGTCTCCCTTAAAGTGGACTGAGCACACACATGCCATGACTGATCTTGCTCCCACCAGAAACCTGGGACTCATCCCTGACACTTCCCACATTCAGCCCCTGTAACCGATCTCTTACCGAGACCTGGTACCGCTGCCTCTTACCACTGAGACCCACTTCTCTCCATCTGCACCACCACAAGTCTAGTCTGGGCCATCACCAGCTCCTGTCTAGACAAATGCTGTTTAGCCTTTTGCAGAGGCTTACCAGCTCACACATGTACAAATATCTTTGTTGTTAGCGCCATCGAGTCGATTCCAACTCCTAGTGACCCTTTGTAGAGCAGAGCGGAACCTTGCCTGGTCTTTTTGCGCCATCCTCTCACCTTCTGGCACTGTATCAGACAATGCTCCACTGCTATTCATAGGGTGTTCATGGCCAACTTTTCGAAAGTGGGTGCCCAGGTACTTCTTCCTAGTCTGTCTTAGTCTGAAAGCTCTGCTGAAACCTGTCCACCATGGGTGACCCTGCTGGTATTTGAAATACTTGTAGCATAGCTTTCAGCATCACAGGAACACGCAGCCACCACAGTGTGACAACTGACAGACAGTGGTGTGGTTCCCTGACCAAGAAGCAAACCCAGGCCACGGCAGTGAGAGCACCAAATCTTAACCACCAGACCACCATACAAATATAGTTATATAAAATAAAAATGAAACATAGTTTCACATATCAATATTTTATCCTTCTTAGTGCAAAGTACTCTAATTTCTACTCTGTTCTATTAAAAAAAAATCCAGTTGTGATCCACTAAATTTCAAGAACCACTAATGGATCATTACTCATGCGCTGAAAACACAAGCTCAGTGGCTAAACAGTACCGAGTCTAGAATCACACACTGTCTGGGTTCAAACTCCAGCCAGGCCACTTACTAGCTATATGACCTTGGGCAAGCCTGCTTAACCTCACTGGGTCTTGGTTTCCTCACCTATAAAACAGGGATAACACCAGCACCTCACTGGCTTGTTCTGAGGTTTACATGAGACTCGGGTAAATGGTTTAACATAGTGTCCCATAGCAAACAAATAATAAATATTAGCTGCTATTAACGATGATGATAATAACAAAAGCTTCTTCCTCCTCCAGCCCCTCTTGATCTCCTCCAATTCATTCTCCCACAACAGTGATTTCTCCCTTGCTGAAAACGCTATGATGTCTCCCAAATTTCTTACGATCAATTCTATATCCTTAGCATGTCATCCAGACCTGCATGGTTGGGAGTTTTCTATCTATTAAGACAACCTATCTCAAGACCTTTGTCTCTCTCCTTTGCTATTCTCCAGCCTCACCATCCTTCTCTCCTGCCCCACAGGCACCAAGCTCCTTCTGACCTCAGGGTCTTTGCACATGCTGTGCCCACTCCCTGGACTTCCCCTACTCTTCAGCTGACTAACTCCTCACCTTTTAGGTCTCAGCTCAAATGTCAAAACCTTGCCTGACTTGTTTCCTGCCATAACTCAAGCATATAATAGAGTACCTGGCCCAATGTAGGTACTTGCTTCTGAATGAATGACTTGGCATTTTCAGTAAAAAACCAAATCCAAAACCCAGATTATCTATATCTTTCTCCAAACACAGTCAGCCATTCCAACATGTATATATGGGAACAATGCCACTGAGCCAAACACTCACAAAAAAGTCCTCAAATAGTTTTTCCAGAGTCAAGAGGAGCAAAAAGGAGCCCTAGCTCTGGGAGCTAGAAACATACTGCAAGACAACTGGCCAAAGAGCAAGGGCTGGCAACTATAAACACAGCCAATACAACTGACTTGTATGAAAGAGGACACCTCTACCATGGCCTCATTAGCATGGGGCACGACAGAAGGTTATCCTGAAAATCAATTTTCCTAACTCTGAAAACCAGGTAAGTAGTCAGTAATCCATTTTTCCCCAATAAGGTAACTAAGTAATGACTAAATCAGATTAAGAATGGCACACATCCTTCTAACATGTCAGTCACCTTCTAACGTTTCTCAAACCTAAAAAGTAAGATATGGGGGCCAGCCCAGTGGTGTAGTGGTTAAGTTCACGCATTCTGCTTCAGTGGCCCGGGGTTTGCAGGTTTGGATCCTGGGCATGGACCTACCCACCACTTATCAAGCCATGCTGTGGCATGCCTTTCACATATAAAGTAGAGAAAGATGGGCATGGATGTTAGCCAGGGCCAATCTTCCTCAGCGAAAAGAGGAGGATTGGCAACAGATGTTAGCTCAGGGCTAATCTTCCTCACAAAAAAAAAAAAAAGTAAGCTATAACATCCTCAGGGAACTTTCCAGACCTAAAATTCTGCTAATTTATTAACACCAAATTTAGATTCCTATGTTATACCTGAATTTTTCTATATTCTTGGAAATGTATACTATTGTTATAATTCAAAATAAAAGTTTGCTGACCTTAGCAAATTGCTGATTCATTCAGTAATGCTGACAAAGGATGAACAGGCATTTTAAAGCTTCCTGCACTTCAATTTAGAAATAACTTCTGCTCTCTGCTCAATAGACACAGTTTAAGTTTTAATACAGTTACCAATAGATCTTTTTGCTTTCAAAATGATAAAGAAAATAAAACAAGATGCTGTGGCTTTATCACATTTTAATAACTTTAAAGATAACTCACTTTTAAAACCCTAAGGTGAATATCCGATCATGGAGCCAGGTCTACAATGCTTTCTAACAGAAATTCAGAAGATAAATGTGTATGAGGATCAAGTTCCACATGGACAAAAGAGCTGGAATTTTATTTACCTCAAGTCTCACAGGACTTCATGGCTTTTTAATTCTCAACATAGAAAGGCACACAAAATAATCTAACACCAAGGATTCACATAAAAGAAAAAGACTATCATTCAAACATTCTTATCTTCACTGAATAATGACAGACATTCTTTCTACAAGTGCTTACCTGTGCCACACAACAGACTAGGTGCCATGGAAACACAAATAAAAGACAGTCCCCTGTATTTAAGAATATAACCTAGAGATGTTCAAAATGAAAATGATGCTTTGGGGTGAAAGAGACAACAATGATTACTATAATCAATTTACACAGGAATGTGGACATTTCTAAAGGTATTTATTTGCAGTAAGTCTTCAAACAAAAACTACTTTCTGGTCAATTCTCATCTAACCATAATACGCAATTAATGAGAACAATTATTTCCAAAATAGTTCTGTTAACAAAGAGTTTATGTGTAGTTGGGCATAAGTGATTAGTGACCTTGGACATAAGAAATAGTGCAAGAGGGAACTGTCTTGGCTTTTATATAAAAGCAGTACTCCTCATCTGCATCCTGGTTGAATTCCTTAGAACCTGCCTTCCCTTTCTTTCTAGTGGTCATTTGGAATTTTTACCTTTTCCTCCTTACTGTTTCTCCCTACCACCCCTCCATCACCCTGTCAATTACTTTTGCCTCACTCAATTTCAGGGCAGGGTCTTCAACGGCTCAGAAGATAGTCCAATTCCTCTGACTACACCATCCCTCTTGGCCCCTCCTCAGCTTAAAAAATGGGCAAAAGATCTTAACAGACATTTTTCCAAAGAAGATATAGAGATGGCCAACAGGCACATGAAAAGATGTTCAACATCACTAATTATTAGGGAAATACAAATCAAAACTACAATGAGATATCACCTCAAGCCCTTGAGAATGGCTATAATTAACAAGACAAGAAGTAAGTGTTGAAGAGGATGCGGAGAAAAGGGAACTCTCATACACCCCTGGTGGGAACGTAAACTGACGCAGCCACTATGGCAAACAGTATGGAGATTTCTCAAAAAATTAAGAATAAAACTACCATATGATCCAGCTATTCCACTTCTGGGTATTTATCCAAGCAACACGAAAACACGAAGGTGTAAAGATATATGCACCCCTACGTCCACTGCAGCATTATTCACAACAGCCAAGACATGGAAACAACCTAAGTGCCCGTCAATGGATGAATGGAGAAAGAAGATGTGGTATATATACACAATGGAATACTACTCAGCCATAAAAAAGGATGAAATCTTGCCATTTGCGACAACATGGACGGACCTTGAGGGTATTATGCTAAGTGATATAAGTCAGACAGAGAAAGTCAAATACCATATGACTTCACTCATAAGTAAAAGATAAAAACACCACCACCACCAAACAAACACAAAGATACAGAGATTAGACTGGTGCTTACCAGAGGGGAAGAGGGGAGAGAGGAGGGAAGAAGGAGGTGACAGGGCACACGTGTATGGTGATGAATGGTAATTAGTCTTTGGGTGGTGAACATGATGTAGTCTACATGGAAATTGAAATATAATGATGTACACCTGAAACTTATATAACATTATACACCAATGTTACCTCAATAAAAAAAAAAATTTTTTCAAATCCCCTAAGCCAGTTCCTATTACAAGATATCCAAGATACCCAGAGTTCTAGTGTTCTGGAATTAGATGAACCTTATCTTCGATTTTTCAAGTGGATGGCAAAGACCCAACAGTATGTGTGTACACCTTTAGTTCTTTTTTTTTCCTTTAATGGCCTATATAAAAATTTTTTTTTAATTTAAGATAGAGATGCCCACAAGAAAGAGTCTTTTTAAAAACTCTTTTAAACTCTCAAAACTTTAAACTCTTCTTTAAACTCTCTTTAAACTCTTAAAACTTTAAAACTCTTTTCTTACTACCATTCCCAATTCTGAAAGAACCTTAACATCAACAAGTCTGTGGGAATTGAAATCAGAGACGATAATTTAAGTCAGCATTCTTCCCAATGTTCTAAGACATGACTCACCTGCCAGGAAGAGCCAGAAAGAATAACTCAGTGACCAAGATTTGCTATTTTCTTTAACGCTTTGCAGATCTTAAATATCACAGTTGTTTAACATCATATCTGATATCACATTTTCTAAATCCATTTCTCTCAGTCTTATGCAAAAATCTTAAGTATGACTGGATAAGGTATATGGATGAACATATCAAGAAAAAGCTGAATGGAAAACAAAACAAAAGTTTGAATTAAGGCAAGTAGCAGAAGGGCTTATAGCAGCACCAAAAATGATGACATTGTTTTTTTAAGGACTTTCACAATGATATACGGGAAAATGACCTGGCAATCTATGTTAAAACTATGTAACTAAACATGACACAGCTTTTGTAAAATGGGGTGGGGGGGAGGAATCACTACAATTTTTGCAGTTCATGATTCTTACAACATTACGTGAGCTTCCACACAGGGAAAGTGGATTTTTTTCCATTTATTTTTCCTAATATTAAAAATTATATATTTAAATCATGGATCTTTTGTTGTATTTACTTGGTCTGATTACATATCTGAAATTATGAAGCTAAAGTTATACTTAGGGCAAGAAGTCAGAATGGCTAGAGAAGTTTGAAGAACTTGTTTACAGATTCACCTACTAAGAGATTAGAAATAAAAGCTTTTTTACTTCCCAAGTCAACAAATCCAACATTGACAATTCTGGGTAATAAGCTTAAAATAGCTTGGAAGGGAACAGAGGAAGAAAGAAGAGAAGGAACATGGGAAACCCAAGCTCCAGAACCAAAATAAGAATAAGATTCCACTGTTACACCTTCTTACTACAAAGAATGTAAGAGACAATGAAGTCTTTTACTCGCTTAACATTTTCAGCAGCTACTTGATCCTTAACAGGACTGTTTTATCTCAATGGAATATGACTGTATTATGAAAATATGAACCAGCAACTAGAATTCACTCACACCAATAAAGCTAATTTACTGAATACATATTTTTTATCATGCACTGTGTCACTATTTTACTTATCGACTTTGAGGTACGATTTACATAGAATTGCACTATTTAAAGTGTACAATTCAATGAGATCTGACACTTGTATATGTGCATGAAACCACTACCACAATCAACATATAGAAATTTCCAGCACTCCTCAAAATTCCACATGCCCCTTTGAAGTCTCTTCTTCCTTCCCTATTCCCCTGCTCCAGGTAACCAATGATTTGCTTTATGTTACCATAGATTAGCATGCATTTTCTTTAATTCCCTCATAGAAAGGGAATCACACATTATGTACTTTGGTTTCGAGTTTCTTTCACTCAGCTTAACGACAATCATAATGCGTACATCAGATGTTTGGTTTTCGAATTGATGAATAATGTTCCACTATATGGAACCACCATCTGTTTATCCATTTAATTGTTGATGAACTATTGTAATAAAGATGGACAACTGCATTGTTTCCGGTTTGGGATTTTTGTAATAAGGCTTCATTGAACATCTACAGATACATATACTTCATTTCTCTTGGGTAAATAAATACCCAGGAGTGGAAGAGCTGAGTGATACCGTAGGTTTATGTTTAACTTCTTAGAAACTGCTAAACAATTTTCCAAAGCAACTGTATCATTTTACATTGCTACCAGCAGTGTATGACAATTCCAGTTGCTCCACATTCTCACCAACCCTTGGTATTGTCAGTCTTTTTAATCTTAGCTACCCTAATAAATGTACAGTGGGATCTCACTGTGGTTCTAATTTGCATTTCCTGATGGCTAATGATGTTGAGCATCTTTATATGTGCTCATTGGCCACCTGCATATCTTCTTTTGTGAAACATCTGTTCAATTCTTCTGCCCATTTTTAACTGGGCTGTTTTCTTATTATTGAGTTGTAAGAGCCAGTAGAATTTTGATTAGGATTCCAATGACTCTATATATCAATTTGGGGAGAATCAACCTCTAACAAACTGAGTCTCCTGATGCATGAACATGGTATATCTCCCCATTTACTTAGGCCTTCTTTTTAATTTCTCTCAGCATTATTCTGACGTTTTTAGTAAAGAGGTCTTGCACAACTTTTGTTAAATTTATTTCTAAGTATTTTTTTGTAGTTACTATAAATGGCCTTATTTGTTAAACTTCATTTTCTGGTTTTCTGCTGCTACTATGTAAACATAAAATTGATATTTTTAATATTAACTTTGAATTCTACAACCTTACTTAATTCATTTATTAGTTCTGATAGTTGCTTTGCAGAGTCTTTAGGATTTTCTACGTACACAATCACGTCATCTGCAAACAAAGACAGTTTTATTTCTTTCCCATCTTTACGCTTATTTCTTTTTTTCCCTTATTGCAATGATTGAATAGTGAGAGTGGCAAGAGAGAGCATCCTTGTCTTTTTCCCTTATAAGGAAGGTGTTTGATATTTCACCATTAAATAAGAGGTTAAGTGTAGGTTTTCTAAGATGAGCAACTGATGGGCAGGAAAGGAGGTGCAGCAGTTACCATCCCGGTTAACTTAGGGCTCCTACAAGAAACTCAGAGGGAAAAAAAAAAAAATAAGGAGTGAAAATTCCCAAAAATTCCCCCCAAGAGTGAAATTCCCAAACTCACTCAGCTTCTTTCAAGGGTACTCTGATTCCTACACCCCTTTCTAAGTATTCACCCCAGACATCCCACAATCAGGGGCTGGAGATGAGAAGGACAGAGAGTGGTTATCAGGGAGACACAAGACTGAAAGCCTCTATCAGAACCTCACAAACATAGCAGCTGGCTGCTCTAGAGATCACTAGGGGTGGACAGTACAGAACACTGTTTTACAGCTTGGTGACAACCCTGACAGTTGAGCAAGTTACTTTACATCTCTCTGACAATTTCCTTTTTTGCTTTTTTTGGCTTTTTTTTTTTTTTTTGGTAAAGTAGGGATAAGAGTAGTACTTTTTCTTAGGTGGATCAAATGAAATAATAAACATAACATTCTTAGGACAGTGCTTGGCACGTAATGAGTGCTCAATAATCGTTAGCTATTATTTGAATTTGATGCTAGAAATGTTTTGTGAGTGGCACAGGACAACACTGAAACTAGAGAAAGAAGTGTAACAGCACACTACTTAGCCTTCCAGTGCCCAATATTGATACAGGTATATAACATGAGCACTGTTAATTGGTTTTCAACTTGTGGAGTCGACAAATAGTAGACTTAATTATGGTTACAGAACAGAATGTAAATATTATTAACCTTGACAAAAGTAAAATTGACAGGCTGGGAGATGGAATCACGGAGAAGTGAAAGGAAAAGTAGTATTTCTATATGATTTACAATGTGCAGAGTCAAAGATACTGCCTTTGATTAATAAGACCAAATGTAAAAAAAAAGAAAACCCCACAAATTTTGAAATTTTAGCAGTGATGAAGGATAGAAATGGAATAATATAATTATAAATATAGGTGACAGGGATGATAGAAGTAAAGCAAATCAACATCCATGGTAACAGGAAGTCAACGGACAACATCTTAGGTATAAACAGCTTGGAGACACAGAGGTAAACACCAAAAAAATTAAACAGCAGAAATGGGTAAAGATGAATATTATCTATGAAGCAGAATTACGGGTGGGGCGGGGCACAACAGACGAGGTTGCTTTATGATAAATCTATTTTTTTAAAACCAAGTCATGTATTACTTCGACTAAAAATATAAACCTAAAAGATGTTTAAGTAGACAGTAAACAAAAATATAGTAAAATTCAGTTAAGTGTAAATTGTTGATAACTTGGTTGTAAATCTTAATGTAACTTTCTAAAGATTCTTCAAATAGAAAAGGAATTTGATAGAAAAAAATCGACCATTAACTAAAATCTTAGATTATTTTGACAAAATCAGGAGATGGGGATTTTGACAAAACTAGGAGATAGGGAGGGTAGAATAAGTATGGTAAAACTTCTTCTGTTCAGGAACAACACTATACCTACTGTTTAATATTTTATATTTTATATTGACAGCAATACCAATTCAAATACATCCTTTAAAAATTTAAGGGTATCTTCTAGAAAAATGAACTGTTAAACTGTCAAGCCACTAGAGCACTGGTTCTCTGACTTACAAAATGTGATGAAATCTTTGTACTTCTACCAAGAAAATCGCTCACAAAATAAAATTTTGCATTCGCTTTTAGTAGAACTGATGAATTAAACCATGAGTGATTCTTTGAGAAGACCAATGAAATTGACTAGCTTCTGCAGTCTCTCCAAGAAAAATATGAGAAAAAAATGAAAAGAACACAACATTCCTTTTATCATACAAAACATACCATAATGGTTCTTCTCTAAAAATTTCTTGACCCTCCCCATACCCTTTTCTCTACTCCCTTTTATAGCACAACTCCCCAAAAGAGCCATTTATATTGACACTGTCTCCGCTTCCCTCCCTTCCCAACTTCATTTGAGCCCTCTAAAATCAGGTCTTTTCCCCTCCACTCAATAGAAAGCACTTATGGAGGATCAATAGCCTCCACATTGCCAAATGGCAAATTTTCAGTCTTTTTACATAGCATCTCAGCAACTTTCAGTAGGTTGATTATTCCCTCCCTGAAACCCATTCTTCACTTGGCTTCCAGGATACCACAATCCTCTGATTTCCCACCTTACTGGCAGACACTTCTCAATTTTCTTTGGTGGATCCCCTCCTCCAACCATCTAACTGCTGGAGAGCCCAGGGCTTAGTCCTCAGATGTCTCCTCTTCTTTGCACACACTCCCAAGGTGGACTCAGCCAGACCCACAGAGAGGAGAGGATCACTCACGGACTTGCTGTACACTCTCATAGTTATATTTGGTCTAATGTTGACTACTCTCTTGAACTTCATACTCATGTATCCAACCACAAACTCAAATTATGACTTGAATGTCTAACCGCCATGTCACATTTAACAAGTCCAGAAATCTTGGTTCCCCCACCTCTAGTTACGATATATACGATATACAGAACAGTGTTTTACAGCTATGGTTACATCTAGGTAATTTTTGTTTGTTCCTGCATTCAAATTCTTAATCATAAACACATATTACTTTATAATCAGAAAAATGTTAAAACAGACAACAACTACAAACAAAAAAATGTGACTTTGTTAAAAATGCAGCTCACGTTTATTTCAATTGTCTTGAAGCCTCCCAAGGAATGTCAATTACTTTTCCCCCCTTTATAATGAATATTTCCTCCAGTCATCAGTGGATACTGGTTTATCACTATGTGGAAAATTCATAGGCAACTCTAAAACACAGTAGCCTCCACTGATGTCTTCACAGTAAATACGAAAGAATAAATTAAACTGTACAGAAATCTAAAATAAAATGATGATTTGATGTGGAAAAAGAGAATCTGTTACAGGAAAATAAGGAGGAAACACCCATCAAATCAGGTCTAGCCATGGGAACAAGGGCAAAAGTGCATCCATTAAGACTTAAGTAGGTAGGTAGTTCCTGCCCTGCTGGTCTCACAAAGCTGTCTGAAAAGGATAAACTGCTAAGCAAATAGACAGTATTATGAAACGCAAAAGGAAATCAATTTTAGGTTATTTTAATACTACCAGCAGGATAATATTGGAAAGAACAGGAGTACCAGAATATAATTAAGGCTTTGCTGATATTACCAACTGTATGATCTTCTGTCAGATACCCGACTTCCTGCTTCAGGTTCCTCATAAGGAAAACAGCATCAACACTTACTGTAAGGACTGAATGGTGTGGTGCATTTAATAACACAGTGCTTGCACAAGATCATTAATAGTTTATGATAAGTACTGCCATTATTATGCAAGTGACCAAAAGAAACTGCATTCTAAAAGATTCTACAACCTCAAGAACTAAGTCACAAAATGCAGAGATACCTGAACCTTTAAGGATAGAAATTCAAGAAGCCTAATAAAGACCTCAACACGGTAAAAAGAAAATATTAAAACTGCACAAGTCTGCTCAAGATAATTGCTAATTTTACAGAGCTAATTTCTAAGTAAAAGAGCACTGATTCATCCAGTATGACCCATTTCCCCACTTCTGTTACAGATGAGAAACTGAAGGCCTGAGAGGGTCAGTAACTTAAAGGTTGAAAAGGTCTTCTGCTCCCAGGTCCAAATACTACATTTCAATTCATGTTTCATGACCTAAGTGGCATGTTGTCTGTGTGTTTGGGGGGGAGGGAGAGGTAAAAGTGAAGAGGGATGGAAGAACCAGGAATAGAAGGAAATGTCTCAAGTATCCTCTATGTGTGATGAGAACAAACTACGTTAAACAAACAGATTTACAGGGCATTTAAGGAATAGCACATTTTCCCTTATTATTCAATATTTGGTTAATTAACTTCTGATTAACACTTCTTGGATTACATACCAATCTCATATATAATTAAAAGGAATTTGACACTAAACTATGCTGAACTTAAGTCAAAGTCTATAGTTATATTCAACTACATATGGAAAATTCAAGGACAGAACGCTAGAGATATTTCACTAAAAGTTACTTTCAATACAGAGTATTAAGTGCCCACATCCTATCTCCATAATGAAATATTAAAGATTCTTCATAAGTCATTTTGTTTCCAAACTGTAAAAATTATAACCCATGATCCAAATTATTTATTTCTGATTGCCTAGAGGATGTGGAAACCCTAAAACTAGATCAAGGTCATATTTTTTTTGGTAGGTCTAACAGTTGACCCATAGTATGCAAAGTAATTGAAAAAGCAAGACAAAACAACAACAACAAAAGTACCCTTCAAATTCCCAACCATTGCTTAAACATCATTTCACTCCAACTCATAATAAATTTGAGTCAGAAAAAAGATTAAGAATAAAAAAAGTTAAGTAATAATTTTAATTAAATAAGGCAGCAGTTACAATGGAGCAATTGCTTGAATCACAGATTTAAAACTTTTTAAGTAGAGGTACTAAATTGAAATGCTTTATTTAAAAATAACCTAATCCTGGGGCCGGCCCGGTGGCACAGCGGTTAAGTGCACATGCTCCACTTCGGTCGCCCGGGGTTCGCAGATTTGTCAAGCCATGCTGTGGCAGCGTCCCATATAAAGTAGAAGAAGATGGGCATGGATGTTAGCCCAGGGCCAATCTTCCACAGGAAAAAGAGGACGATTGGCATCAGATGTTAGCTCAGGGCTGATCTTCCTCACAAAAAAATAAGTAAATAAATAACCTAATCCACTAATCTCTGACAGCCACCAGAGTGCTACAGTATGTGGATGGATATACATCCCTAAAACTAAAATGTTTAAATCCCTTTCTTGTTATTTATGTTAACTTGGGAGTCAAAATTACTATCTTTAACATGGGGATTTCCAAGTTGTAGACTTTCCACCTGAGCCCTCAATAGCTACTTTCCAATATATTATAATCACAAGATTTAGTCAAATAAGTAATAATTTGAGGCCCGTAAAAAAAAAAAAGCCAAAATATTTCTCAGTTCAAATATTATTTGAAGAACTGAGTAGGTAAATACTATTGCTTTTTATCTGGGACAAAAATTATTTTGGCAGTATTGTAAGTCTTTCTAAATTCTATCCAAAAAAGTAATACTATTTCAGAAGTCTACCCTAACCATTTATCACAGCCAATTAGTTATTCTCAAATAGAAAAACTATTAGCAATTAATTTCTATTTTGTGAATTTACAACATTTAGTGTTTATGTATTTACACTATTTGTTTGCCTTTCACATAGCATACAAAGCACCAAAAGCTGGGATTGAGAAGGAATAAGAATAAATATAAAAGTCCTTTGACCTTATCAAAGTACTCTAAATAGTTTAAGAGTGCTACAAGACCACTGTATAAACTTAAAGTGGTATTATTCTTAAAGTCAGAAAAGAATGGTTAATAAGCTAACCACAGGGCAGCCTTCCCTCCTAGGGGAGGAATGGGTGAGTAGAGAGGGAGAGATGTTCCTGTTTGTATCCTTGATTGAAGAGTTTGGGTTCCAAAGAATCCTGGCCCATCCAGTCAATGAATCAACCATTCTATTTGAGCCAGTCCAGCCTTACCACTCAGTGAGAGCCCCAGATACCACAGGGGCACATGCCCTGCAGATTAAGAGAGAGAGCAGTCCTCTTGGTATAGACACAATCAGAAGCTACAAGATATAATTATATATTCTTCTTTCTCTGAAAGTATTAAGAGAATGACAGAGAACTTTAGAACTGTTTAGAGTACTGAAAGAAATATAATCCTTTGATATGTAATTTTTTTGGTAGAATGGGCATTTTCAATTTTTAAATAATTTTTAAATAAAACATTTATTTGATCTGATTGTAAAAGTAATACTTGATCATAGTAGGAAATAAGATGAAATAAAAGGGAAAAAGATCATCTAAAGTTCCAAGTCCAGAGACAACCACATTTTCTTTTTCTACTCAAAAGTATGTGTCTGTGTGTAGCAGTGGTATAACCGGCAGTCAAGAATGATACTGTTGACCCCCTTCATTTACCCCTTCATTTTCTAACCAAAACCTGATTGTGCTCACAAATCTATTCTCTGCTTGAGGCCATGTGTCTCTGGGGAAGCAGACCCCAGTACCAACCCAAAATGAATTACAATCCACTTACACCAATCACAGTGGTCCTGTTTCCCCTGACATTGATTTAGGCATGAGCTCTTGTTCAATGTTGGCCCATGAACAGAGAGGAGAGGGACGAGACGGCATCTATTATGATATTATGAGGCTTTTAGGAAAGGTTTTTCTCACTGATAAAGGGACATCCCAGGAAAACACAGTCTCTCTCCTTCCAAGAAACTCAGTCATATCTACTTGTGACATCTGAACTTGTGGCAGCCATCTTGCAACCATAAGAGGAACTAGCCAAGGACAAAATAAATATGTTGCCTGCATCTTCAACCTTTTCCCACTGACCTTATTTTTAAATACATACATACAAATATACAACCTTCCTAACCCAACCTCCCCCTACTAAAATATCTCTACTCTTCTTCATTGCTAACCTTCTCAAGAGTTGTCAAAAAGCTGTTTACTCCACTAAACTATGCATTCACCACTGATATTCCTAAGACTTTCCTGATTTCCCAAAACTTAGGCTTCTCATATTTTATGGTTCCAAGGCACACTTTACATGTTGCTATTTTAGTAATTAACACATGCTACAGTAATGGTTTGCCTGCATTAGACTGTAACTTTTGAAAAGTTCTGTACTGCCAATATCTACAAAAGTTCCTTGCATACAAAGGCGTAAACATTTGTTTCATAAATCAAATGTAAACCCAACATCTCACACATAAGCATACCACGAATGTTGAAATTAGTTTAGCGACCCTGCTATCTACACTTACCAAAAGTTGAATATGTGTTTGCTTATAAGTTTGGGGAGAGGGGTGGCATGCACAGGAAGATAAGAGACCAAAGTGCCCTGAAACTTAGAAACACAATTATTCTTTACTCTCCAAGGATTAGAGAGCTGCTCAAAGTTAACTCGATACAAGAGGGGAGGACGTTTCCACATTGGTGTCTGAGAAGCAATGGCAGGAAGGCATGCCAGTATCTGAGCTCCTCTGCCACTGGTGAGCACTGCTGCTAACCTGCCCCAGAGAGGAAAAGGTGTCCCAGCCCTCCTGGGGTCAGGAACAGACAACAAACTAGGCCAGTGAAAACAGGCATGCCCTCAGAGGCAAAACACATTTTTTAACGACCCAAAGAAATATATCTAGACCTTGAACAGTACTTGTGACAGTCCTTTACTATCTACAAAGAGACAATTATCTAGGCAAAGTTGATAGCAGCTACAGACTCATCCCTAATTGGCATTTCCTTTGATTTCTCTGGATGACAGCCAGGAATAAAAGCATGTAAGCAAAGAACGCTATTCAGCTGGGCAAAATGCTTTTCTACTTCAAAAGTCTTCTCCTAAAGTGGAAAAAATGATTAAAAGGGCCAATGGCTTTTTTTCTTACTTCTAATTTAAGTGATAATTCCTACCTAGAGAAGAACCCTGAGCCATGCTGGGAACAGTCCTCAGAAAAAGAGAGTAAATAAAGAGATGTTATGTACTTTGAAAATGAAAAGTGTCTTGGGCCAAGATTTGATAACCACTTTACATTTTTTAAAACAATATTTAAGTGCAAAACACACATTAATGAAATTAGTGACCTTACCAAAAACCACTTACTCCAGAATGACAACCTAATAATTACAACCTAATAAATTTACTAAAAGACTAATAAATCTTTACAGTCACATATTTTATAGCAAACTCTCCGATGAATGAGTAACTCTCTTCACTGATGTAGGTGACTTCCAAAAGATGCTGGCACACTTTAGAAGAGGAATAAGGCATGAAGGACAGGAAGATACAGGACACAGGGAGCTGAGCCGATGGGGCTCCCCATTTCTTCAACAGGGCCCTAAGTGTTCACCTCCTTAGGCCAAAAACATCTCCTCTGGGAATTCTAGAGGCAGACAAGTCAGTAAAAAAAAGAGATCAATGGGGAAAAGGCAGGAAAGGGAGGCAAGACATTTCCCTTCCTATACTATTTAGTCTTGGAGGTGGGATATTGCCACTGTTCAAGCTGAGAAGGAATTGAAAAGACAGCCCTGCTACATAACACTTTTTAGTGTAATTTCACTTTAATGGGGGATGGGGCAGTGGAGCGCAAATGTCCACTATGACTCTGATCCAATCTAAGAAAAGACAAATAAAAAAAGCGAAAATAACTTCACCAGATAGAAGCTGGGAATAATTATTTTATTACAAAAATATTCTTTTGAATAATGCGTTTCCTAAGGCATTAAGAGAGTGATATAAACTTATTTTTAAAACAACATGATTTGCACACAGCTTCAGCTGCATTAAGGTAACCTCTTCTAAATTGTGCCAGTACTGAGAAAGGAACCAGCTCCCAGACAACTTCACTGCATGTCCACCATGCTCCTACAATAGTCATTAACCAAGATCCTGGCAATCACTATTTCTTTGTTCCTTATGTTTGCTTAGGGGCAATTTTTATTATCCTGTTAATACTCTCTAAACTGTCCCTGATCCTAAACAAAACAAAGGATCTGTTCTAAAGGAATGATGATATTAAAGGAAATGTACTAGCTGGATAAGAGGTTTAACACCTAGACAACCCAAATTATATTTTGCTCAATTCAATTCTAAGTCAATTACAGGTAAAAAGAAGTCACAAGACAAATATTCTTTCTAGCTCTAAAGAGATGAACTAAAAGAATGATTCAAATCCAGCTGCTTCCTCAGTACTCACACCAATGATGAAAACAGAAAGCAAATTCTAAGTGATCAAGAGTTTCAACTCACTACACATTTAACATAACTTAAGAGGTACAACACATAATGTTCTTTCCTTCACTCGTTTAAAAATTCCTAAGTTTCAAAACCACAGAACTAAAATGAATCCATATTATACCATGAGCTGCAGCCAAAAGTTTACTGAACACAGCCAAGGCACATTCAGTGTTACATCAGAGATAAAACAGAAGCCATTTATCTTTATCATGAAGAAACTTACACTCCAGTGGAAAGGATAGTTGAAATGTTTGACACAACCTTTCTGAATTACTAACAAGGGCCAAGAACCCATATGATAAACATATCTACTGTTTATCATGGATCATTTTTCTATACTAGCATATGCATGTCATTTAAAGAAAACACAATACTTAGAAGTAACTGGCAGGTAAATCTACATTCCAAATATTCCCTACAAACTGCCCAGGAATGAGAATGGAAAAATGAGTTCTGTCCTGATGTTATTAAGCAGGGAGGGAGTAGACAAGTTCCTAACCCTGCTGGATGGCAATGTCCTCAACTATAATGTGGACAGTACACTAGATGCAGAACAGCAAGTGTTTTTATTTCTTCCAAAGCCAACTCCAATTAACTGCTAATGACCACCTCTGGAGCATTTTGCTGAGACCGTTAGATTCCTTTAGTAAAAAGCTGTGTCCCGTGCTCCTTGCCCTAAGAAGTTGTGTGTTTGAGATTCTGCTACTGACTTATCATCAGAATGTTCACTTGAGCTGTTTTTCCAGCAGCAGCGACCTGCTGCACACCAATAGGCTCTGTCCTTAGTCTCCCTTGTGATCAATGGCTACAATTCAGCTCAAGGAGGCAGCAAAACGTGGCTGTATGATCAAGCTCTTCACTGATTTTCAACAACAGATAAAAACATCTAACGTGTATTGATGTTTAATATGGAGCCAGCACTGTTCTAACCACTAAACACATATTAATGCATTTAATTGCACACAATCTCTAGGATACAGATGCTATTATCATCATCCCCATTTTACAGATGAGAAAAGGAGGCACAACTAAGTGAAGCAACCTGCCCAAGGCTTCAAAGCAGATAAATAACAGAGCCAGAACTTGACCTTAGGCAGTCTGGCTCCAGATCTTCCACTTTTAACCACTTTGCTTACTGCCTCTCTGTCAACTGCACAGTGATCAAACCCACAACTTCAGTTCTGTTAATGCTATGCACTCAGTCAGCCAGAAGCCCAGGTTTCATTGTGGTGTAAGTCTATATTTCATCTGCAGTCCTGAAACGTTCACTCTCTCCAAGGGGCCTGGATTCTGGCAAACAGTTCTCAAATTACCCATACCTTGGGCTTCAGGAGGTCACCTTATTTGGATATTTTTATAAATCAAAATAGTTTCATAAATCATCCATTCCACCACATAAAATATGCGTTCCACTTAGTAGAAACCTCAGGAAATGTGAGTTTTAGGATTAAAACAATTCTCTCACTAACAGACCATTAGTCAGAAATTTGGAAGGAGGCAACGATTTCTAAAACATAAGTCTTGGCAAGATCAGCATTGTGAAGAGCATCTCTGACAACTGGTCATTTTAAAGGGCTTTGCAATCCTTATTCTGAGCGTCACTTCTCACAGTACCGGAGTGTTCAACTATGTGATTTAACTAAATGGTAAAAACTAACCAACCCCCAGCATGCCTAGAAAATTGATTTTCCAAACAAATCACATTTTCCTAAGGGGGGAAATGCCGCTTTCCAAGTGATTTGCTGAATATGTAGTCTTATTAATCCTTGTTAAAGGGGGTGTAAACTTAGCCCCCAAAAAACGCAGACTTCAACAGCATAGAGTAGTTTTTAAAGAATCTGTTATATGCAAATTACACTCCAACGTGTAGATTATCTTCAGGTGTTCCTATTGCATCCTTCTACATATTACTACACTTCGGATCATATACATTACATAAACCAATCACCTGGCTTGTCTCCAAATTAAAAATACACGGTATCATATGTAATGGGGAACTCCGTATTTTTTGTATTTCCATTCCTGACATCAACAATGTAATAAGAAATTGACACTCAAGCCTCTACTCTTTACAGTATAAAAAGAATAGTACATACGAAACAAAAATTAAATGAATATTAAGAACATTTTGAAAAAATGATAGCTCTTAAGAGGAAATCAGAAGTTAAAAAAAAAAAAACTCCAGTTGTTGAAAGAATGTTATTGGCAGGGATTAACAAATTCTTTATGTTCCCCAACAGAAATAGGGGGCATGCATCCACATTATATAATATGTATATATTACTGTTAATCTGTATCTTGATGCTTAATGTCTTCCTTATTTTATATAAAGTTTTAAAAATCAAAGTTTTAATATTTTCTTCCAAATGAATCACCTTACACTCTACTTCAGAAACCCTAATCCCTAAAAAATTCATGATTTCTAATCTCCTCTAGTACCAAACTTAAAACAACAAAATTAACCACTTTTTTCTACCACAAAATGTTTTAAATGAACTATCATCAGTAGGAATTAGTCATTCTTTTAACCACAGGTAAAGGTCAGATTCGCCCACTCCACATTTCCCATCCTCAAACTCTTTTAGCAATAGGAACTAGTATCCTTGGGTCGTGTGCTCATCTTTAAAGCAAGAAGTAATGATCCGAGATGTAAAGACACCAGCACCATAAATAAGCGAGTGACACAGATATATATGGTTTGCCTTTCATTAGACAGCTCTTTCTGGACTTGACCCAATGAGACCTGCTAATTCCACCCATATTCTTTTTACCCTCACCTCTGCCACCAGAAACTACTGGCATAAGCATGAAAAGCCAAGGGCCATGAAAACCAAGAGGAAGTCTCCTTCTGTGTTCTCATAAAGAACTCTTTATAAAGAACAAATTCGGTTCACTTTTTGAAATGTGTAAACCACACGACAACAAAACCACAAAAGGCCAACAGAAAACAAAGTACTGTCAGATTAGCAAGTATTTTTGTTACAATACTGTTACTAGGTTACTTCTAGCTGCAAATTTCTTCCCCAGTTTTAGCTCTCTCCAGCACAAACTTATTCTCAGGCAGTAGGTCACGAGGCTGCTCTGTGTTTAAACACCGCCTCAGCTCCACTTGGCCACTTCCTAAGAAAAGCTCTTGCACTTCACCCACTTATTACCTGTATCAAAACAGACAACCCCAGCTGAGTCCCCTTCAGCCCTCTGAAGCAACCGGTCTTGAGTGCTCCTTGGCCTTTTATAGTGGAGGCATGTGATGGGAGTATCTGCACCAGCTGTTCCTAATTACCTCTCAGGCTGGGGCGAATGACTCAGCAACCCAACTTTTTTAAGGAGTCATCCTACCTTGTTATCCAACCAACGTAGTATTGAATGAACAACGGTAAACCAGTCGACACAGCTACAGCTTAAACAACAATAATACACGATGCGACGTAATTATTAAACCAAGGCCATCCTACTCCAAGCTGACTCACCAAGAGTCTTCCTTTCCCAAGGCTTCTTTAATCCCAAGGCAGAAGTGGCAAGTGCCTTCAAGCCCAGCCCAGCCCTTGCACCACTACCCAAGACCAGGAAGAAGCAAGCCCTCTTCCCATTTCTCTGCTTGACCATGTGAAGCGCTCAAGTGCTCTGTCACTAACACGTCCGGTGTTTCCACCCTTTATCTTTCTGAACCGCCTTAAACGCACACCCTCAGGGATGTAACAAGGAGTGTTAAAATATACAAGCAAAGACCTAGTAGTGGCATTCCCCACGGATAACAGTCCCAACGATGATAGAATTCTCCAAAAAGATAAGCATCCCTACAAAACAGTCTTTGTTCCTCCAAGCATGACATTATGGCTTGTTTTGCCCACACACGTTCTTCCACAATTACTACTACACTGTACCTTGAATCAGCCCAAGTCTAACGCAGCAGACTCACTGCACAACAGCATTCCGCACGATTCTACTCAATGACAGGAAAATGCTGTGCAAGAGTGAGAAAGCAATGGCCCTCGTGTGACAGCAGACGAGCACAAAGCTGGAGTCTCTGTAATCCACGCCCACTCTCACCGTATTGTGGGAGTCATTACAACGTGCGGGCGAAACTCCAACAAAGGGAGCCCTGGGATCTCCGGTTTCCTAACCCGATCTTCGCTGAACGCAGCCCCGCAAGGCGGTATTTCTGCTCCAGCCACACGCTCGGCCTCTCTACGCGATTACACGCGCGACACACACCCGGGCTGGGAAGACGGGAGGCAGACACTCGCCGGCTGCGGAGGCTGGTGGGAGGGGCGGGAGGACAATACGGAGCCGGGCCGGCCGCGCGGGCGGTGCTGATGTGTCACAGCCCGGGCGGGCCTCGGCTGGGCGGGCCGGGCTCGGACCCCGGTGAGGGGAGGCGGGGTGGGGAGCGCGCGCCCGGACCCCGCGGCCCCCGGCGCAGCCCCGCCCTCCGCCCGCCGGCCCCCCGGCCTGCCCGGGGGCAAAGTACAGCGCGGGCCCGTCAACAACAGCGCCGGCCGCGCGCAGGGCCACGGGGCGCCCCTTCCGGCGGGCGCGGCCGCTTCCAGGCGTGGGGGCCGCCGCCGCCCCCCGCCGGCCCCACGGAGCGCCCCCGCCCGGGCCCCCCTCGCCGCCTCCCCCGGGCCTGCCCGCCGGCCGCCCCTCACAGGCCGGCGGCACCGACCGCGCGCCGCCGCGCGGACTCTCCCGGGGAAGGGCGGGCGGGACGGTCGAGCCACTCACCAGAGCCGAGGCGCGGCGCGGCCCGACTGACGGCAGCGGGAGAGCCTGGCGGGCGGCGCGGGCAGTGGTCAGATGACTCACGCTCAGCCCGCGGCCGGCCGCCGCCTCTCTTTCCCTCCCCTCACCTCCCTCCCCTCAGCCGCCGCGGCCGCCGCCGCCTCCAGGCGCCGAAACGCCCTCCCGCTCGAGGCCCCGCCCCATAGGCCCATCTCTCGAGGCCCCGCCCAGGAGGCCCGCCCCGCGCGGTTAGGCCCCGCCCCCACTAGAGGCCCCGCCCCGCCGCCCACGAGGCCTCACTCCTCCCGCCGGGGCGGGGCGGGGTCCCGGCGGCCGTGGCCACGCGGCCTGAAGCCCACGCGCGGGGCTGCGGGGAGGGAGCGCGCCGGCCCGGGGCGGGCTGCGCCTCGGGGAGGCGGCGGCGGCGGGCTCCGCGCACGGCGCCTGAACGGAAAAGCCACCCGAGGACCGCCTCCTCCTTCCCGGCTGAGGGCAGAAAGGAAAAGGCTGACGGCCTCCTCGCCCCAGGTGTTGCCAGGACGCCAGGAATCGAGCAAAGCCGCCGCGAGCCCGGAGGACCACAGGAGAAAGGACAAGCGCCGGCGACGTCCCTCCCCAGACCCTTTCAGGGGTCGCTTCTGGAAGCCCCCTAGGCAGAGCTCCTCCCTTGCCTTCCCGTGGCCGGGCGCCGAAGTTCGCAAGGTATTTGAGCTTACTGATGGGAAAGTATCAAGTGCATCCAGGATTTTGTAGAAAGCATCTGGCAGCCCTACTTCTGTCTGACAAAGGAAACAACAGCGTCGGCTAACAGGTGTTCCCTTTACCCTGTGGCTGCCAGGAAACTTGGAGCCGGGTTCAGCGCCCAGTGGTGTCAGCGGCTGATCTCAAGCCCTGGTCGGGCTTCAGTCCTCTGGTGTTTATTCTGGTGTTTATCCAAGTGTCAGTTTTAAAATTATGTTCCCAAGCCATTTAGCACCTCTGGAGGTCAAACAGTGTCTGCAAAGAGAGATGCGCACGTGGCAAAGCCTATGCTTATCAATCTGGAAGGAGACGTGAACACACTGGGACCTGCCAGCCACACCCAGCAGCATCAGGGTGTGTGGTCTCATTCTTGAACACAGGAAGACAGCCCTGGAGCTCCCAGGGTGGAAAAGGCTACCAAGATAATAAAGTCAGGTATTATCACTAGCATAACTGCGTTTGTACTCACAGGCTATGGGGCTTAGGGACATTTGAGCCACATCCAAAATACATGAGAAAATGACAGAAGTGAAATTGTATGGGAGTGCAAGGGGTGAAGTGATTCACTATGACCTAGAATCAAGGCAGCAGGTAGTATATGCATTGGGTCTCAACTGGGAAAAATAGGACCCAGCAGTCCAGGGAGGGAAGTGCATATGCAAAAATCCAGAGGTAAAAGGCAGATGGCATTCCAGGCTGTGATTTCGTGGTGGGGTACAAATATCTAGGGAGAAAGGAGGAAAGGACAGTTGGGCATAGACGGTGAAAGGATTGGGGTTCTTATACACATGGGAGAGTTTTTGAGGCTTCACTCTTCTTCCACCCTAAGCCGCTGGAGTTATATTCTTCCTTCCTCCCACACCTTTGCCTTTTCTTCTAGAGGAAGAATAGGCCCTCCTCTTTGGGAGGAACTCTTCCTTCTTTACCCTAGATAATGGTGGTGATATTTTCTAGCCTGAAAATTACGGCATGGACTCGGGTATGTTTCATCATTTGAAAAGTCTTACAAAGGTATACCAACGTGTTGAGAATATCAAGGCAGTTAGGAGTGACTCTCAAACTTTAGCGTGTGGAAGAATCTCTGGAGCACTTTTCAAATGCAGATTCCTGGGCCCTGCCCTCAAAGATTCTGATTTCATATGTCTGAGTGGGACCCAGGGATCTGCATTTCTAATAGTGATTCTGATGGTCTTCAAACCGCACTTGAGAAGTCCTGAGTTAGAGCTTATGGTGTGCAGTAGGGATGGGGTGAAAAATGAAAATAGGGAATAAAATAAGACCAAGTCGGACTGGGAGGGGCCTCATGCACTGTTCCTAGAATTTGGACTTTATCCCATGGGCTGAAGGGTGTATAGAGGTCTTGATGTTATGATTGTTTTTTGATGCTAATTCCAGAGCACTTCATTCACACCAATTTCATTACCTTAGCTCTATTTGTCTTTAAATATTCATTCACCAATTCCATCAACAAAATAGGCTTTAAACTGTGGGGCGTTACCAAGATAAAATAAGCATAGGTCTCACCAACTTGAAAAAATGCCAATTGACGCTTCTTCCCTCAAAAGTGATTATGGATTGAAACCATAAAACCCCTACCCTCAGGTTGGAAGGTTTTTGTGCAAAATGAACATATTTTATTAGAAGACAGAACTTCCCTGAGCAAGATGGGCAAACACGGCGTAGTGTTTACCTGATATAGGAAAGGAAAGGTAAGGTGAAAGGAATGTACCCTCTGGCTTCAGATGTCCACAAAATCTAAGATCAAAAAAAGGCAGAAAAATGAACAGGAAGAAGACACTATTGGAGCAGAAGAACTCAACAGGACAGGGACCAAATTGGTAAAAGAGGTGCTACTCAGATACCAGATTTAACAACAACCAGAGTGGCTCAACCTAGGGTCCAAGTAGGGGAAAGTTCTTGTGCCTCCAAATTGCAAGCTGTGGTGCACTGAAAATGGCTGAAAAACTTTTGTCACTCTCCCCATCAAGAAGGGGAGTTTATTTTCCATCCCCTTGAATCTGGACTGGCCCTGTAACTGCATAGCCAAGAGAACACAGAAGTGATTCTGTGTCAGTTCTGGACCTCGTCTTTGAGAAGATTAACATCTTCTACTTTCTTTCTTGAAACGATATCTCTCGGGACACTCCCTCTCAGAAACAAGCCACTGTGCTGTGGGAAGCCCAGTATGGGACATGTGTAGCCTCTCCAGGCAATAGCCCTGGCAGAACAACCAGCCAATAGTCAGCATCAAATGTGTCATGTGAGCAAAGCGTCTTGGATGTTCTGGTCTAGTCAAGTTTGTACATGACTGCAGCCCCAGCCAAAAGAACCTCCCAGATTTTCCTCAATTATGGATTAGTTGTGCCCCAAATTCCCCTCACTCTGCTGTATATATTTGTATAATGTTGTAGAGAAATTGTTATCCTCTCAGAAGCTAATGCTGGAAATTGTACTTAAAATTTATACACACGTACACACATAGAAGTGCTGGGGGGTAGAAAGTGAGACCCTCAGGATTCTGGGGGTAGCCTGGCTGCTCTGCACCCAATTGTGGAGGTGAGAGAGGAGAGAGTCGAGTTGCAGCCATAAAGATGACGGAAGACTGCACAAAGCTTGATGTAACCAATCCCTCAAGGCCGCGGTCAAGTTACTAATGTTTGGTGCAAGTGCCTACCTGTGGAAGCAGTGATGTTTGTGCTTGGTGCTGAGTCACAAACAGCACGGCCAGAGCCTTCAGCCACAGTCACATGGCTGCAAAGGACAGAGAAAAATCCAGCCCGATAGCTTTGTTGTGTGTATTTGTTGATGTTGACGCCAAGGATTATAACCTGCAGCACTTGATCTTTTATCTTTAAAATTCATGCAGGTATTCAATTCTATTCCATAATATATTTGTTTTGATAAAAGTGTTCTCAAAATAATTGTGTGTTTTTTTTTTTTAGTAAAACTGACACAACAAGTAGTGGGGCCGTGTTTTAACTCATAGTTTTACTTCATCTGGCATATAACACTTCATTCACCTGAACAGTGCTTCTCAAGAGAGGCCAATTTTGCCCCCCAGGAGATATTGGTATTGATATGGGGAAGGGAGGGGGGTGCTACTGATAACTAGTGGCCAGAGGCCAGAGATGCTGTTAAACATCTTATAATGCACATAACACTCCCCAAGGATAAAATACTTTGTGAATAAAGCCACCTTATCCCCCATTCACAACAAAGAATTCTCTTGCCCAAAGTGTCAATAATGCCGAAGCTGAGAAACCTTGACCTACATGTTGTCATGCTCCAATATGAGACGTGTATATAAATTAAAAGAAGGAACAAAGGAGAAAAAGGAAATAAGTGGAAAGAAAAGACAATGGAGCCAGGGAAAGAAGCTAAAAGTACATATCACATAACATATACCCTTGACAAAAATGAGCTACAAAATTATCTGTAGCTTCTTAGCAGTCAGGTATGATGAGCTAACATGAGGTTGAACTGGAGCCACTACAGTGAGAGGAAGAAGTACTGAACTCTTAGAGAAGAAGAGAAAATGGACACAGGCTGTGACTCCTATCATGACAGCCGGTTCCCTGGACTGGGGTGCCATATGTAGGAAGTACTTTGGAAATGGACTAGGATGATTGACCTCTGAGGTTTAAAAGCTATAAAGTAAGACCAACTGGGTCAGAGGAGAGAGACTGATATTACCATAAAGAGATAGAACCGTCATTTGGGGGTGCTGGATTTTCACCATTGGCCCCTCCAGATTCCCTCTCCAGCCTTCTCCACCCTGTTCTGTGCTGCAGGAGGCAGGCCTCTAGGCACGACATCCATGGGTTCCCCAGCTCCCTCACTTCTGGTTGTATGTGGATGATGGGAGGTGTCAGCATGAACACAGCTGTCTCCCTGCCAGGCCAGGGGCTGGCTGTGGCTATATTCCTCTACCAAAGGCCCCAGCTCCTGTCAGGCAGCCTTCACCGAAAGCTACAGACAAGGCAGCAGCATTCTAGGGGTGGTGATACTTGCCCACCTTGGTTAGCCACAGGGTGCATCACTGTCCCTTGGCCGGTTACCTTGTAAGTGGTCCCATATGCTTTTTCCCAGTTCCCTGAGTGATTCACCAGGTCAAGACTTGGGGGTAACCAGAGTGAATACATTAAAACATATAAGGAAAGAATACGATTGTCAGAAAGAGGAGTTCATCAAAATCTAAAGCCAAGAAAAGGACAACCAGAGGTGCAAACACAGGTAGCACATCCCTTGCACTGCCTTGGGTGCCTTGGCCAAGGATACAGTGTTTTATTCCTGGGTACTGTTACCTGCAGGACATGGGGAGGATGAGAGCCGCAGGCTACTGTGGCTTGGTTCCACAAGATTAGCCGTCAGAGTCACCCCACTAGCTTCCCTCTTTGATTTCTTTCTAATGATTTGGCTTCTCATGTACATTTGCCTCCAGGGAGAGATTATTTGGTTAGTGAGCATCAACATTTGGTACACTTGCTGGCAATATTCTCATTGTAAACTAATAAATTGTCTTTCCAGTTTTCTTCCTGCCTCTGCAGCTTTGGGTGAGCCTGCATCCAAAAGACAGATCACCACTGATGTGTCCAAAGTTCAGGTTTCTGCATCCGCAAGTTCAGAATTATGGTGAGTTTGACAAGGTAAAGCCTGAGGACCACCTTGGTCCAGGTGGTACCTACTTCACAGAAACCCTCTTTGGATTCATCATTTGTGGCTTTAGGACTGACCCTTAAATCAGGGACACTTTATTCCCCATTCACTTCCCTTCCCCTAAATCCCTTTTTGGCAGACACTGCTAGCTGCCGACCCAATATCCATTCCTCCTTCTGCCTTTCTAACATAATCTTTATTGAACGTGCTTAAAAACACCTCCTCAGACTCCCTTAGCCATGTGACCTAGTTCTGGTGACCCGGATATAAGCAAATATGCACTCGATGGAACTTCCAGGAAAGCTCTTACTTTCCCGATAACAAAAGACCAAGTCAGCTGGTATACACTTTTGCCCTCTGCCCTCCCTGCCTTCAGTGACTGGAAGTAGCGTTCTTTTCTTTCAACCACAAGGATGAAAACCACACTCTAAGGATAGCAGAGTGGGAAGCTGGAAAGAACCTCAGATCCTTGATGGCTTCCTTGAGGAGCTGATCAGCCCTGGTTACAGGGATCCCTCTTCGTATCATACAGTAGAGAAAGAAAAGCCTATTTAGTTAAGCTTCTAGAGTTGAGTTTTTATTACATGAAGCCAAATACAGTCTTAACTGATACCCCTTGTTAATCTCAAGGCTTTGACAATGCATGTGCTGAGAACCCTGAAGTCATGCATGCTAGTTTACGTGGAGGTAAGTGGGTTGTTATGACCCTGGAAGCTGGCAAATGCATAGCAGTGAATAGCAGTATAATGATGTTGAGAGTAGTAGAAGGGCAAAAAATAGATCTTGTGATGAAATTGCGAAGAATATTATCATTGACTTCACGATTGCCATCTCTTAGATATAACCAGGTCACAAATAAGAAAACAGAGGTACAGATAAGCTAGTAAAAATACTACAAATAAAATTCCAGGAAATGGCTCTTTTGAAACATGGACAGCTGCCAAAGGGGGGATAAAAGGAAGCTAAAGTCTTTCAAAACAATTTCATGCATTTAAGCTCTGCAAAAACATTGAGAGAGCATAAGAAATGGTGTAGAATTATTCTGATAATTTAAACCTTTTCTCTTTTATTATGAATTTTATAACTGAATAACTAATCAAAAATCTGCATCATAATTAATAGAGGACATGAATGGAAAGAGGCAGATCCACTTAAGGCAGCCAAAATAAACAAATCCACATCTCTGCAATGAAGCTATAGGAATGAAGAGATGTTCAATTCTGTTTAGTAAAAGGAAATATCCTTTTATACTAATAATTTGAGAATTTTACCTAAGTAAAAGGAGGCTTTAGAATTAATATTAAGCTTAGAGTTCTAAGAGCAACAAATTAAATTGTTTAGAACACTAGAAAATTGCCTCCTAGCTAAATAAGACTTTCAGAAGAAATACTGTTGGGAAGATTTTTTATATCCCTTAGGATAAACAAGGAAAGGAAACCAAGGGCATTTCTCTAATTAACTACATGTGCCCCTTGGGTTTCCAAAAACAAGCTCTCATATAATTTGATTCTTTATCCTTAGCAATAAGAAGTCAAGCATAAAATCATTTGCAAGCACCACATGATGTACCATAGAAAGGAACAAAAAATAATCATAGACATTTGTATCATTTTTTAATAGACAAAAATCCATATTTCTGTTATCAGATTCATACAGATCAAGTTTTGCCTTTCTTACCTCCCTACTTGGTGCCTGAAGTCCCTTGGAGATTAATTTTTGTGGATGAAGGTTTTACACGTTCAGAAGTTCTCTGTTAAAATTAAAATTGTTGCAAAGGGCAAATACGTTAATAACAAATAAAGGACAATCACAATCACTCTAGTGAGAATAAGCTTATAAAAATATTCATGGCAAATGGGGTCCAAATACATTTTGATAGGAAAATAGAAGGAAATATCTAGAATAGGGAGCTATACCTAAGAGCCATGCCACTTAGAGAAGTATGATGGGGCTGGGAAGGGCAGTGGAAGGGCATTGAATGAATCCTAAATAGGATACTGACAGAAACAAATCCAGAATTATTGGCAAGAACTGACACAGCTTTTGGAAACAAGTGTTATCTATTCAGTAAGATTTTTATTAAAAATCCATGTTTCAGTATGATATTGAAAATAAGATCGTAAGAAATTAGAAATTCATCATGATTAGTAGAAAAACAAAGGACAGCAAATGTCATAAAAGTGCAAAAAGCAGGAAAGATTCAGATACATCTATCCATCAGTCAATATATTAAATGCGTGTGTGTATTTAACATTTGATAATTTATGAGCCTTTTTCATAGATTTGTTTCATTTGATGCACTACACTCTAAGTTAGATAAAACAGAAATTATCCCATTTTAAAAATGAGAAAGGTGAGTTTTCAGGCCAAAAGCCAGCAAAGGTTGCCATGCAGCTCTTTGGGCTCCTTGATCAAGAGTCCTTTCCCCTACTTGAAACAGTTTCCCTGAGGATCCCATAAATAAATACAGGTAAACAAACTTGAATCCATGCATTTCAATATTGTCCTCTTACGCTGAATTATACGCAGGTTGCAAAACTTTATATTGTACAATGTGCACTTATATCCTTTGTTTTTTATTAAGTATGATTTGTGATAATCACAATTTCTATAAAAATTGTCTGTCGACTCTATTACAGTATGATTTGTGGGGGATTTTTTTTTTTAAATCAGTTTTGCCTATAATGGTCAAAAATGGCAAAATCCTGGCCTCGGTGGAGTCCTGCTGGGAGGGCATATGGAGCAAGCCAGAGATGGCCTAGAATAGAAGCTGGGAGGGCACGAAGTAGGGCTTTCTGCTCTCTGAATCACCAAGTCCAGGGACTAAGTATTTATTAGTCTTGAGTACTTATTAGTCCAATTCAAGTTGACAGGGTGTCATTGACGAGAAAGTGGTTGGAACACAAATCAACGCAAGCTGCTTTGGGAGGGAATTTTGTCCTCATGGAGAGGCATTTTAGCATAGTGGTGACAAGCATGGACTGACCCTAGAGCCAGACTGTTGGAATCCCAGTTTCACTGCTTTGCCCGTTTGTGCTTATTTCTTCAACCATCATGGGGGTTATGCTAGGACTCGTTGTTCGCACAGTTGTTGTAAACATTACATGAGTTAACATACAGTGACCACTTAGAACAGCACATAGTACAAATTATATAAGCATTAGCTTTATTCTTGTGGAAGGCAAGAATATTTTAGACATGTAGCCAAATTAAAAGCAATGGAAAAGCAGAAATCGGGTCCTTCCCAACCCCAACGTGCTGATTCTGAGAAGGGAATAGATAACATGAAGTAGTAAGGAGATGATGGCATGGAGGATTTTGTAGTTTTGGAGTTACGTAATGGGAATACTAATCATTTATTAGGGCGAAACTATCCAAGAGCTCTTTGCTCTAATTTAAATTTAAATCTCAATTATTAACGACTTGGATGCTAGTTTTCAGAATAGAGAATGTATGTGTGCTTCGAGATGAGCATCTTCTAAAGTGAAAGCAAAACCGTTGTTTCAGAGGTTGTAGGTTGGGGTTGTAGTGGACAATGTCGTGGTCCGCCCAGGCCCTTTGGACCCCTTTTACTATTTTTGTGCACCCCTCTAACTTCCACATGCTTTTCCCCTGATGGCCAACGCCTGCCGCTCTTCTTTAGAAGACTTCCTTCAGTCCACTGAAGCCACTGCCCCCACCTCCACCACACATGCAGATCCAGAAATGCCTGTGAATTTACCTCCCTTGGGTGGTGGTTAGCTGATGGGCACAGGAGTGCGAAAGCCAAGCTCCCTTGCCTCAGGTCAGTACAACTCCACAGTCCAACTTATGCTCAATTTCTCCTATGTCATCAGGCTGAGCCTACCTTCTGCAGGGCTTTTGCCTGAGAGTACACCCTTGTTTGGCTTCCTCCCCTTCCCCATCCTTCTTCCTTCGTGTCCTTCCTGATTTCCCCTGGGAGGGAAAAATAACAATTTAAAAATCATTTGTATATGAATCCTCGTCTCAAGATCTACTTCTGGGGAACCTGACCTAAGACAGAAGTGAAGACATATTTTGCCTTATTATATAATAAACGCTTGGTAAATAGGGCAAGCTCTGGGGCCAGAAGATCTGAGTTCAAATCTTGTCTTGGCACTTAGCTGTGCCAGCTGCTATGTGCCTCCTTCCCATCTGTGAATGTTTTCAGTTTAAGGAGTATATCATTTCTTCTTAACACAACCAAGAACTATCTTAGATTTTGAGTTGCCTAGGTAGAGGAACAAACCAACATTTGATGAATGCTAGGTACAGGGCTGGATTCCATTGATATGTCACTCCATTTAAGCTTCACAACAACCAGAAGGGGCATGTATGCCCACCCCTGTTTCATGATGAGGAATGTGAGGGTCAGAGAAGTTATTTGTCCAATATTACACTGAATGAGTATTTAAATTCAAGGAAGCTAATATAGAATTATAAGAAGGAATCACAAAAAAGGTAAAATTCCATTATGCACAACTTAGTTCTATAAAGGACATCTGCATCCAAATTTCAATAGTAGACTGCAATCGAAAGTTGAGCAAGTGCAAAGATATACGAAGCAGGCCCAACTGAACTTGCTGCTGAAGGATGGCAATTCCAGGAGGAGAGAGAGAAAAGGGGGCAGATAAAGAATGGTCTACTAAATATAACTGACAGGAAGGAAAATCAGGGAAGGGTGGAAGCACTGTCAATGTTAAAATATGGTGGGAAATCAAATGAACGAAGTCAAAAGAAACCACTGGAGGAATAGAGAGAGACTTCTAAGAAAAACAGTAGGGATCATTGTTTTCCTGAGATTGGGGCCAGAAGAACTCTCTGCAAGTTGTGGTTAGCATAATTACCAGGGTAAACCAAACAAGAACTCATGTATGTTAGTCCACGTCCTCCAAAAAGCAGACACCAAGATGGGATTAAACATTCAATTAGGAGGAATGCCTATAAGAAAGGAAGTAGAGAGGGAGCCAGAAAAGACTGGCAGAACCATAAAACTCCAATGCAAGTCTGACCTCAAGCAAAGGAGAGAGGGAGAGAAGGTTGCATGGAAGTGTCCTAGAAATGGGCTGCAGTCTAATGAAGGTTCAGCAAAGCCATCAGGAAGTCCTTGAGCCTAAGCCAATGCCAGTAGGAGTCCTGTGGCTCCAAGAACGGGTCTGCCTTAATATCCCCCACTGCACTCCATCACTGGTGGGGAGTAGCCCGTGGGAGGCAATGCCTGAACAAAGGTACTGTTGCATTTCAAAGTTCAGCGGCTGTGGCCCTCAGTCAATTATAGTTACACCCTGTAGTAGAGAGTCTGGGAGGTACATTCTTATGGCCACTTTCTCAAGTTCCCAAAAACTCTCTGAATGTTATAACGTAACATCCCTTTTAGTCTCAGTGTTTCATAGAAAAATAATGCAACTAGTCATCTTTTATTGAGCACTTGGGCAGCAAACACTGTGCTAAACGCCTCACATATTTTTTCTCTTATAGTCCCCACAGCAGCCCTGTGAGGGACATAGTATTATTCCCACTTTAGAGATGAAGGGTCCAAGCCTTGGAGAAGTTGAAGAACTTCCCCAATAATACAAAGTTAGTAAGAGATAATGCCAGGATATAACTCAGGCATTCTGACTCCTGATGCTGATAGCTATATTGTAACTTATAATAATAACACCAACTTTGGTATTATATAAGGTCATTGTGAGAATGAAGTGAACTAGTCCATGTAAAAGCCCTAAACACAGTGCCTGGCCAGGGAGTAAGAAGATCTCAAGGAATGTTATTATTATTTGGTCATTGAGCCAGGACTCAGATCCAGCTCTGATTGATGCCAGCGTCTGTACTCTTGGCCACTGACGCTGAACGGCCATCAGTGTAAACTCAGTATTGCAATCAGATAGGATTGGGAGCAGCTGAAAAGGCATTTAAAAAAGAAAACGGAGGACTAGAACTAAACTTTCTTTCAAGAAATAGTGTCAGTCACACAGATACAATTCAATGATAAGAGATACTAGAAATATAAGGTATGCTTCCTTTGGTTCCCCAGGGAAGAAAGTCACACAGGTGCGGCCTGTTTACTGCTTATTCATAAATAGAAATATGTAAGATTTAAGATACCGCCAATGAGAAAAGTTACTCTCTGCACTCTTTTTAAAGAAAGCAGAAAGTAAAAAAAGTGTTGGCAGAAGAAGACATCTGGACTTCTGCTTATGACCAAGATGGAGTAACAGGGCCAAGATTTACCAGCAACAACCCAAAAAATCAGAAAACAATATGAAACAATGGTTTTAAACATTGGATTCTAACAACATAGAACAATGCTCCCTGAGAGGGGGGAAACACACAAGATGAGTCCTATGAGTACCTCAGACTACTGCCTGGACAGAGGGAACCTAGGTGGAGCCTGGTGGTCAACCTGAGTTGATGAGACGGACCTGGAGCTGGTAGCCTAGAGGAAACCAAGGCAGCTGGAATTCATAGAGCAGAATATGGAAGAAAGGGAGCCACACAGAGAGAGAACTCCAGCAATCTGCAGGGAGTCCCCCTCAAGTTCTCAGTTTAGTAATGGTCAGTGCTTGCCTGTGAGAAAAATACTGGAGAGTGGGGAGGTAACCACCCAAAAGAGGCAGAGGAAGCAAATACTGGAGCTCATGCAAGGCTGAGAATAGCTCAGGTTTCTACAAGACAGAGTGGAAAACCTCTTAATTCATGGGGCATTGGGTAGAATACTCAGAAAGTTATTGCCTCAGTAGTGGGGCAAAATTAGTCCTAAACTAAAAGCTGCTCCAGTCTCACTTAACAAAGCTTAAAAGCAAGCCTTGAAAGAATCAGACTGTTTTCATCCCAATAAAACTCAAGAATATTTATAAGAATACAAAAATATCCAGCACCCCAACAAGGCAAAATTCACAATGTATAGCATCCAATCAAATATTACCAGGTATACCAAGAAGCAGGAAAATGTGACAGTCCACAATGAAGAGAAAAACCAATCAATAGAAACAAATCAAGAAATGATAGGTATACAAATGATAGAATTAGTAGACAAGGACGTTAAAACTGTTATTGTAACCATATTCCATATGTCCAAGAAGGTAGAGGAAAGATTAAACATTTGAAGTAGATATATGGGATATATTAAAAAGACCCAAATCCAACTTATAGAAAAAAAATACAATGTCTTAAACGAAAATTCCATCAGTTGGTTGGGATTAACATCAGATTGGACACTGTAGAAGAAAGGATTAGTTAATCTGAAGACACAGCAGTAGAAACTATCCAAAATGAAATAGGATAAACAACTGGAAAAAAAAAAAGAACAAAATATCAGTTAACTGTGGGACAACCTCAGCAACCTAACATACATGTAATTGGAGTTCCCAAGAGAAGAGAAGGGACAGAAAAAATATTTAAAGATATAACAGCTGAAAATTTTTCCAAATTTGGTGAAAACCATAAACATATACATCCAAGAAACTCAACAAATCTCAGGCACAGAAAAGGCATCTTACTCTACAATGCAAACAAATTTAGAATGGACTGATTGTACAACCATAAAAGTTGCCAAGATAAGGAGATGATGCCTAAATCCACATTCAAAAGGAGCAATTAAGAGCTCTTATTGCAGGAAGTCAGGTAAAGTAGGAAAACTCCATCCAGTTAATTCAAAAACAGTTGAGGTTATACAGAAGGAAGAAGCAACTGGAAGAGTGAAAGAGATGAAGTTTACATATCATACCAAAGTGTAGAATAAAGTCAAGCTGAAATCCACTGGAAAAGATGACCTAAATACCTCATGTGATAATGATGGCAAAACTAACCTCATATGGTCATGAAAACAATACCTCTATCCCTAGCCTTTTTCTAAGCTTCAGATCTTTACTTTCAGTTACCCCTAGGCATATTCACGGTCTTAAAGTTTCTTCCCAGTACTTCCATCTTATTATCTTACTACCCACATCACCCCATTCCTCCCTCAAACTCCTTCATTGTTTATTTTTCAATCTCCATTAATGGTATCAACTGCCTTCTTTAAGGCTATCCTGTTCTCAGCTATGATTCCTTTGGCTTCCTCAAAACCAATCACCAAATCCTGTGGATTTTACCTCTGAAATGTCCTTAATATGAAGGACTTTTCTACCTTTCTCTTTAGTCCCACTACTTCAGGCCTTCATCATTTATTTTAATTTAATATAAACTTTTTATTGAAATAAAGCATTCGTACAGAAAAATGCACAAATCATAAGTGTACAACTTAAAAATTTTAACAAAGTGAATACACCTGTTTAACTATCATCTAGATCAATATATAGAATTTTTCCATTACCCTAGATGACTCCCTGGTATCACCTCTCAATAATTGCTTGTTTCCCCAAAAGATAACCACTATTCTGAAACCTAATACTGAAAATTAGTTTTGCCTGTTTTTTGAACTTCATATAAGTGGAATTATACAGTATACAGTCTTGTTTCTGGCTTCTTTAGCTCTACATTATTTTTGTAAAATTCATCTCTGTTTTTAGGAGTAGCAGTCGTATGCACATTTCATTGCTGTGTATGAATGTACCACAATGTATGTATCCTTTTGATTGTCGGTAGACATGTGGGTTGTTTCCAGTGTGGGGCTACTATGAATAAAGTTACCATGAAACATACTTGTAAATGTTTTCTGGTGAATTTATGTACACATTTGTATTGGATATAAAACTAGAAATGAGATTTCTAGGTCAAAGGATATGCAGATGTGCAGCATGAGTAGATACTGCCCAACAATTTTCCAAAATGGTTGTTGAGTTTTGTTGTTGTTACATGCTGTCAAGTTGATTCTGACTCCTGACAACCCTATAATTGAGTGATGCCCACAATGTCTTGTCCTCAACAGCCCTATTCAACTTGTGTACACTCATGGCTATGGCTTCCTTTGTGGAGTCAATCCATCTCATATTTGGTCTTCCTCTTTTCCTGCTGCCTTCTATTTTTCCCAGCATTATTCTCTTTTCCAAAGAATCCTACCTTCTCATGATAGCATGAGGTAGAGGTCAGGATTAATTTTTCCCCCCATAAAGATATCCAGATGTTTCACACTATTTGTTGAAATTGTTTTTTCCCCATTGATTTAGTTTGACATTTTCTCAAAAACTGATTACCATGAAACTATGGAACAATTTCTGGCTATTCTTTTCTTTGGATCTATTGATCCATCCTTACACTGATATATTATCTCAATTACAGTAGCTTTAAAGTATATCTTGAAATCAGGTGTGTAAATTCTCCAATATTTCTCTTCTTTTTCAGAATGTGTTGGCTATTCTGGGTCCTTTGCAGTCCATAAAAATTTTAGAATCTAAAAGTTTTTTAAAAAGCTTATTGAGATTTTATTTGGAATAGTGTTAAGTCTATAAAATCACTTGGGGGGAGAACTGATATCTTAACAGTCTTGAATCTTCCAATGCATGAACATGATATATTTCATATTTATTTAGTTGTATTTTGCTTTTTCTCTGCAGTGTTTTTGTAGTTTACAATGTACTAAAGGTAATAACCAGTTCAATAAGGCAAGAAATATAAATAAAAGGAATAAAAAATGGATAGAAGCGGGGCCGGCCCGGTGGCGCAAGCGGTTAAGTGCGCGCGCTCCGCTGCGGCGGCCCGGGGTTCGCTGGTTCGGATCCCGGGCGCGCACCGACGCACTGCTTGGTAGGCCATGCTGTGGCGGCGTCCCATATAAAGTGGAGGAAGATAGGCACCGACGTTAGCCCAGGGCCGTCTTCCTCAGCGAAAAAAGAGGAGGATTGGCGGATGTTAGCTCAGGGCTGATCTCCTCACAAAAAAAAAAAAAAAAAAAAAAAAAATGGATAGAAGCAAAACTTCATATGAACAGTTGATATGCTTTTTATGTAGAAAATTGTAAGAAAAAATTTTTAAACTTACTGGAATTAATAAATGAATTTAGTAAGGTCACAGAACACAAGGTTAATATACAAAAATCAATTGTCTTACACACATTTTGTTAAATTTATTCTTAGTATAATATGATATAGTTGATGGTATTATAAATGATATTGTTTTTAAATTTTACTTTCTATTTTTCTGTTGCTAGTATAGAGAAATTACCTCTGTGCTTTTCTATCTGCTATTATCTCACCCTCACTGGCATCATACCCAACGCCATCCTTTACCTCTTCTTTGCTGATTACTTACTTTCAAGACTCAGCTCAAAAATCAACTCCTGATTGGAACTTTCCCCAGCATTCCCAGGAAGAATGAATGGCTCTGTGCTACATGCTTCTGAGAATATCCAACATGAAAAATAGAATTTAAAAATAATTATGGGACAGTCAGTAGGGAAAACTTAATATACGCTTATAATTAAGTCACATTTAAAATTTGTTATTTGTCATTACTTTAAACTCAATAAGGAAGAATTGAAGAGAATAATGAAAATTTAACACCACACAAAAGGAAAGTGTCAAAGGAGTGACAGACAGCTGGAAACTGTTATTTAAATATAAATTTTCATTCTTGATTTTTGTTAAAGTTATGTTAACAATCTCAGTCTTTAGAAATTATATAATGACTGTTAACAAATTAGGACATTCATCGTAGAGTTATATCTTTTTAAAAAATGGAAGCATTCCGTTAAGAAAGATATAAATAAATAGGAAGGATAAAATAGTACTTGAAGTTTTAGGAGGTAGATTCATCTTTTATGATTCTTTTACTTTCATGATAAAGTTTTTCACTTACTAGCCTAGCATTAATTACCAAACTGCAGATATACTATCTACTATGCCAAAAAAAAAAAAAAACCTTAAGCTTTCACTGTATATTAAAAATTATTAACATTATAAAAATAATTTTTAAAAATTATAACTACAAATTACTTCTTATTAAAGCGAAATGTCTCTTAAATTTAATGGACTTGCAACTAAATAACAAAATGTTTTCAAGTGTTTCAATTAAGAAAAATGAAATATAAAATTCAAAAAATAAATTTTTATGAAGCAGTATGAATGCTCTCAAAGAACCATCAAAAATAAGGAAAACATAAATAATGTTATTTTATATTTCTCCTTTTTCAGTTCTACTTTCTGGATAACACCTCTTATTGGTGAGTGCCTTCCATTTTGTGGGTCTAGCTCTTCTAATTCTAATTGAATGAGGGAATGAATATAAAGGGCTGAGAACAGTCTTCACCCCTGGTAAGTGCTCAAAAAATGGCAGCTGTTATTCATTATACAAATAATTTCTAGAAACCAAGGCTTCTGGTAAGACAGAGCCATGGATAATTTAGAGGTTTTAACTTAATTTGAAAAAATGAGAATTAGAAAAATCTTTAGGAGTATTTACTAAAAATATAAATTCAATAGTTTGCTGTAGTCATTCTAACTCAACTATGTTTAAATCTACTTTCTCGTAAAAGTTTTAATATCCCTAAAGGAAAGCTACTTGTGTTACAGTTAGATGTTTAATCTAAACACTTTCATTTCCATTATCTGGCATACTGAAACTGCAAACTCATTGTCATGTTGAGATATTTGAACAATGTTTATATCAGATAAACAGTGAAACATGACAGAGCAAGAGTTATTTTGAAACAACTTATTATTAATATGTCAACATCAAGGTGCTTGGTTTGAAAAAATAAATAATCACTGGAAGCATGGCTTTAAAAGAACAATAACCAGTTGACTTTGTATTAGGGATCTATTGTTGTACAACAAATTACTGGAATCATAGCGGCTCAAAATAACAGTAAACATGTATTATCTCATAGTTTCCATAGGTCACGAACTTGGGAGCAGTTAGCTGGGTGATCTGTCTTAGGATCTCTCATGAGGTTGTGGTCCAGATGTTGTCCAGGGCCATAGTCACCTAAAGGCTTGGACGGGGCTGAGGATCCTTTCCAAGATGACTCACTCGCCTACTGCTGTTTGGTGGTGAGAGGCTTCACATGCTCCTCTTCTGGGCTTCTCCATGGGCTGCTTGAGTATCCTCATGACATAGTGGCGTGCTTCCCCCAAAAGTCAGCCGTCAAAGAGAGCAAGGAGGAAGCCACATTGTTTTTATGATTTAGCCTCAGAAGTCACACATGGTTATTTCACAATATCCTGTGGGTTACACAACTCCATCCTAATCAAAGTTGAAGGGGACTACAAGAGCGTGAATATGAGGAGTTCAGGATCATTAGAGTCCATCTTGGAGGCTGGCTACTATGAACCTTTTACTTGAAATCTAATGCTTATAAAATACTACATAAGGAAATTGTCAGTTTAGAAAATCATGTTAAATTCAACTCAACAAACATTTTTGTTTTTTTTAATTTTTATCTGTATGTATTTCTAAAACATATATACTTTTATGTTTTTACCTTTATAAAAAAAAAGGCAGCACACTGTATATAATCTCTTGGCGCTTGATATTTTTCGCTTGACATTGTAAGATTTATCCAGTTGTGGGTGTTGTAGTACTTTATTAGTTAAGAATGCTGTGTAATATTCTATTGTGTAATTACACAACAGTTCTTTAATTCCTCTCCCATTGATGGACATCCAGGTTCTTTCTAGGTTTTTGCTATTGTGAACAGTACTGCTATGAACATTCTTACATGGGCATTCTTATGTTGCCCATCATACGTGGGCTAGCATTTCTCTTGGATGTATTCCTAAGAGTAAAGGATTGAGTAAGTAAGTAAGAGTAAAGGATTAGAATTGCCAGGTTGCCTGGTATATGAATATTCAGCTTTAAGAGATAATGTCAATCTATTTTCCACAATGATTGCACCTATTTAGCCTTCCCTTAGCAACACATAAAACACTCAACAGATTTTCAAGCCTTTTCTTTTTTTTTTAAATTAAAAACGACTTTGATTTTGGTACTATTCCAAAAAGTAAATAAAAAATATAACTGTGTCCTGGAGGAGAATACAATCTAAATGAGAAGAAAAATCATATCTAAAACAAATAGGAAGCAATTTGAAGATATGAGGTAAGTATTATGATAGTTCCTAACAGGGTGAAAGTAAACCTGAAACAAACTGTTCTGTGAATGTACCCCTGATGCTACAGGAACATGAAGACATACTCTGTCCCCCTTACATCTCCTTCCCACCCCTCCTCATCAAGGCTGGGGGTATGGTACAAACTTCAAAATTCATTTGAAGTTTCATATTTCATTTTAAATTTTTAAAAAATTTTTACCCCTGGGGCCAGCCCCGTGGCATAGTGGTTAAGTTCAGCGTGCTCTGCTTCAGTGGTGCAGGGTTTGTGGGTTCGGATCCTGGGCATGGACCTATGCCACTCATCAGCCATATAATGGCAGTGACCCACATACAAAATAGAGAAAGACTGGTACAGATGTTAGCTCAGGATGAATCTTCCTCAAGCAAATAAAGAGGAAGATTAGCAACAGATGTTAACTCAGGGCAAAGCTTCCTCAGCAAAAAAAAAAAAAATTGCCCCTTACTCCAAAATATAACCATTTTGGGGGCAGGCCCAGTGGTGCAGCGGTTAAATGTGCATGTTCCACTTCGGTGGCCCGGGGTTCACAGGTTCGGATCCCAGGCGTGCACCGATGCACCACCTGTGAAGCCATGCTGTGGCAGCATCCCATATAAAGTAAAGGACGATGGGCACAGATGTTAGCCCAGGGCCAATCTTCCTCAGCAAAAAAAAAAAAGAAGAAGAAGAAGAAGATTGGCATCGGATGTTAGCTCAGGGCTGGTCTTCCTCACAAAAAAATATATATATAACCATTTTGTTTCAATATGGTTTCAATTGAAATATGTTTCAATATGTTTCAATATAAAATAATATTTTTATCACTAATCTTTGAGTACAATTGATAATCCAAAAGTCTGTGGCATATTTATCATGTGTTAATCCATTCTTCCTAGCATATTCACAAGTAAATATACCTCAATTTTGGAAGCACAGTTATAAGTGGTGGGTATGTCTTGGATTTTCTAACACAATGTCAATATCCATTTTTGGAATAAAATAATCTCACATTGGAAATATTTTCAAACAACTGTTTCAAAAGGCTTTTTACATACCACAAGTTTCTTTTGAAAAACAAATAATTTCTTGTTGTTAAAATGTCATATTTACTTTGAAGGGACAGATTAAGTGTGTTTATTTGTCAAAACTACATGCTACATAATTCTAACTGCCATCTGTCTTTACAGAAAAAGTCAGCAGATTTGTATCGTTTCTGTTATGCATGCCATCTTTTACTTGGGCAGAAATTAAGCCAGGAACTTCTGGGTTACAAAATTTTTTAATGGTTTAATAGTTCCACCCCTGTGATTGCTTGCAAAGTAGCCATAAATTCTGCCCATTCCTGCAATGTGATTTTACAGATTGTCTCATCAAGTGAAGTATTTTTCTCCAGCCTTTGAATCTGGGCTTGGCCACGTGACTTGCTGTGGCCAATGGGACATTAGCAAAGATGATGCAAGCAAAGACTTGAAAAGAGCTCATGCAATGAGCTTCCTCTCTCATTCTGCTCTTTGCTCTTCATTAATCACCCAGTGTAGAAACCTAGACTAGTCTGTTGGAGGATGAGAGATCATGTGGAAAAGAGATGGATTATCCCAGCTGAGCCTCTCCACCCCGCAGCCTGTCAGCTTGTGACTGGAGGCATCATAGACCATCCAACCCCAAACCAGTCAGCTTATATCAGAACCACTCAGCTTACCCACTGAGTCATGAGAAAGAATACAGGTTGCTGTTTTAAGCCACTGTGTTTTGAAGTGGTTTGTTACACCACAAAAGCTGATTAATGCACTCCATCTCACATGCAAAACATTATACATTCTATATTCAAAGGTCTTATTTTATAAATTAACGTAAAGATGACTTCCTGTAGCATGTAACTGATCATGTGTCTCAAAATTCTAAAAAATAAACTAACAGCTGAAGGAACCACTTTCAACCCTTCTTTCTTCTGGAGAGCATACATTCTCTGACTTACTGACCCTTTGAAGACCTTAGTATTAATCTGTATATTACATGTTAGTTTATATTTTTCAGTTTTAGGAAAATTAAATAAAAATAAAATCTAATATTTTCCTCATTTACCTCCATTTTAGAGCTCAAAGGTCTAGTGAATAATGAAGGTAATGTCTATTTTTCTGCTTTTTTTCCTCTTTCTCTCAAACAGGCTATTCTCACAATACTGAGAAAGCGGAGAAGGGTACGGCAATTTCTATTTTTCTTTTCACAAAATACCTCTTCTGTTCATTTGATACTATTGAAATAACATTTGGTACTTTTTGATATTGTTGAATTTTAACTATCTTTTGCAGTTTTCACTGAAAGTAGAAAAATAAAGTACAATATTGTGCTCACAACTCTGTGATAGTTATGTTGAAACTCGTTTGTTTTTATTTTAAATCTTTAGTGTCCCAGAGTGGCCAACCATTCCAGTTTTCCAGGGCCTGAGAGGGTTCCTGGCATTTGGGACTTTCCGTGCTAAGCCAGGGAAAGTCCTGGGCCAACTGGGATGAGGTGGTCACCGTCACCGATGACTGTTCAGCTGGCTTTCAAAAGACTTGAGTCCTTTGGTTCTTCTTTTTGCCCAGTGACATCTGTTTGACCTTTTCTGAGCTCTGAGGAAACTGAGAAGGATGGGCAGTGCAAAGTAGAGGAATGTTGGGTAGTTTTTACTTTTCTAAATAGTTTTAGTAAGAAACATGCCCAAAACCTTTACTGAAATAATACCTCAATATTCTGAGTAGTAATTTCTTAAAACTCTAAGGTGATTGGGATGATTCCCAAGGTTGGGATGGTTCCCAACAAGGTTACTTGTTATAGTGAACTTTCCTCAGAGAAAAAAGTTGTGTAAGCTTAAATAAAATTAGATGGTTTTTTAAAGTGATCTGGACAATTATGAACATTCCCTTCAAAATACAAATAAAAGCATTTAATTAAATGTTTAAATAACGCTTATAATTGGCATACTAATTTAGAGCAAATTTATATTTGAATCATATTTTTATATGCTATGTATATTTTTGCAGCAAATTGGAGTTCTTTACAAAATAAACTTGATATAATTTTATTCATTTTATTGGAGTTAAAGCATTAAATTTCATATTTTAAGAGGAGATATAGAAATTTTACTTACAGCTTTTCTTTTATGATGTTTTTACTCAGAGCTATGAATCATTTCATGCTGAATCAGCAGTATAACCCCCAATTATATCATTAGTCCTATGACAAAATACTGTTTTCAAACGATGAAGTTTCTTAGAATACACTGCAAATAAAAGTAGGAATGTTCTTATATTATGATATTTCAAAATGCAAAGTCCATATTTTTCCACTTATATACATATACTCAGCGTGTGCATGAATGGGAGGGGGAGAGAAAGAATGAATCATGGCCAGTAGCAACAGGAACTTGCTCTTTGTTGTTCAGTGCTCTTAAACTTTTATGTGCACATGAGTCACCTGGGGAGCTGGTTAAAGTGCTGATTCTGATTCGGGGGTAGGTCTGGCCTGGTTCCTAAGATTCTGCCTTTCTAACAAACTCTCAAGTGACACTGATGCCCCCGGGCTGCTGACTACCCTTTGAGCATCAGATTCTACCAAGTCTATATGAAGTGGAATGCACCCTCCCCTGTCACTCCAATGGCTTTACCATGTCATACATTCTTAATAGCATCATCTCCTATCTGAATTGTCTTATTTCCTTATTTGCTTAAAGGTATATTGTCTGCCTCTCTGCCAGGGTCCATGAGGGCAGGGACTTTTTCTGTCTTATTCACCCCTCTGCCTCCAGTGTCTACAATATGATGAGTCACTACTTCTAAAGACCTATTGGTTAAATAATGTATTTGCACAAAGACGTAGTACACATGTGGTGTTTGTTACTGGATAAACATATCAGCAGAGTGCTGGTGGTGAAGAGCATAGCTTGTAAGTACACTCTCTAGCTGTGTGACTCTGGCAAGTGATGTAATAATGTCTCCTGCTTCTATGTCCTCCTCCATAAAATGAGAGTAATAATAACTACACTCACAGGACTGTCAGGAGGACTAAATAAGTCACCACACGTGACCTACTTAGAAAGGTGCCTGGTGCATAATGAATAATGCAAATGTGAGCACATGAGCTACAATGCTTTTACCTCTGTTAGGTATTTTTATTTACAAAACCTAGAAGCTTCCTGAAAGCAGGAAGCTTCCTGTGTTCTTTCGGGAAAGGATCAAGACTAGATGGGTGGTTTTCAAACTGTGCTTCTCAGAGGCAGCGGGTCTGTGTAAATCTTCAAGGGCTATCTCCAAGGGGAAAGTGGACAGAAAGGTGGACAGAAGCCAGCAATCAGGATTCTGCCACCCCATAACCACCATCACTCAAGCCAAGTAGCTCTACTTTCTCTTTTATTACTTATTGACATTTCAGATAAGCTTCTCAAATCGAGGGATGTGTTGCTTTCAAAAAAAACTAACTTGAGAACCACAGGACAAGATAATCTCCCAATTTTTATTCAGCACTATAATCTTATCAATTCCTAAAAAGTAAGGCATTAGATAGCACTGCTTATAACCCACAGCAGTCTTCAGATAGGTCTTCAATATATATTAATATTATTATACATTATGTCTTGATTACATTGTGTTGTGATTAGATTACATTATATATAATGTGTTGGTTATATATTATATATTAATATGTGTTAAATGAATTACTGATGGAGGCTTAATAAGGCCGTTTTCAGGAGAGTGGAGATTGTGACTGCTGACTTGAGATGGGTTGAGAAGTGAATAGAAACATGAGCAGCCTCTGCTCTTTAGAGACAAGTAGCTCTGAGGGAAAGAGACAGCCTCTGAGGAGGGTTTAAGATCAAGGGAAGATTCTTTAATGGATGCTGGACAGATGCGGGCATTGATTTTTTTTTTTTTAGCCCTGTGTACTTAATTCATCTCAGCAAGTATTTATTGTCTTGTTCAATTAGGCGCTCCTGCTTTTCCTTTAGACTGTGACTCAGGCCCTGACCGCCCATTAGATTCACCTGGGGAGCTTTCAAACACCGCCAATTCTCTGACCAGCTGACACACAGTCTTCGGAGGGGAGTCCCAGGCATGGGGTGGTTTTAGTTACTGTTGTCTCAAAGCTGCCCAGGCAATTCTAACACACAGTCAGGTATGAACACTGCGTTAGACTTTTAAGCTTTGTTTCAAACCAAAATGTCTAGGATTTACATCGATGAGATTTTAACGTATTAATCAAAATTGATTAAATTCACCCCTTAAATCATTCTTGTTTACAGTTTTGTTGCTATTTGAATGCGATGTTCGTTAAATCTCGGGGTCAGAATATTTAATGAACAGATTTCCAATTTTATAATGAAATTCCAGGAAAGATATAATTTGATATATGGGAATTTGCTTTAATAAAAATATATACTTGCCTTTAGTTGGGAAAAAGATATATAAATACAGAAATATATATGTACATATATATAATATGAATTCCAGCTTATTAATCAGTTTACTCAAATACAAAACCTGGAAACTGGAAGATGATGAGAAGAATATTTTTGTATAGCCCCCTCATACTAAATTCTGCTTGGCCTCCTTTGGAGGTACGGAAATCAGCAGGAGTGTGGCATTGAGGTGGAGGAAAGGGCTCCAGTTGGGCTAACCTGGCTTAAATCTGGCTCTGGCCTCTACTCTCTAGTACAAATCCTAACTTTTTCTGAGCCTCAGTTTCTTCATCTAAAAATGATGTCACCTATTTCTTATGGCTCTTTTGAGCTGTAGGTGTGATAATAATTATAAATAACCCGGCAAAGCATCCAACACATTGCAAAGACAAATACCTCAACCACTAATAAGAGCAAATAATGTCCATTAATCATTTTCTGTGTGCCAAGCTCTGGGCTATGTGCTCTTTATATGTCGCCTCATTTAACTGTAATACAACTTAGTCCGTCTTGTAGGACTTAGTCTCTTAGGAGGAGATGGAAAGAAGATTGGGGTTATAAAATGAAGTAAATCTTATTTCAGGCTCCTTGACATGGCCTTCCTTACTGCCTGATGTGAAACTATACAATAATTGTAACGTATCACGCAGTTTTAGAATAACCCCCATACCTAAATAGTCACATGTGCTTTAAACTTCTATTAAATATAAAGAGATGTGTCACAAATTATAAAATATATAAAACTGAGTATGTTTATAGGCTTAGCTTTATAAATATAGCATGAGGGAAGTTGGAAATGGCCTTTAAATTGTTGGCTTGCAGCAGGACACAGACCCAGGCCATCTGATTCCAGTCCACTCCACCGCACTGCCTCAAGGCAAGGGCAGGATCTCTTACTTGTTCATTCACGTAGCTGATGTTACACTGAACCTGCCTCCCCATCCGAAAAGCTGTTTCCTGTAGACAAAAGTAACTAAATCCAAAAAATATATATAATAGAGTATGATTTTCATTTAGTTAATGTTTTTCCCAAAATAACAAAAATAGAAATTTTAAAGAAGAGTACACTCAAATCCAATATTATCTATATTATTACCTAAGTATAGATATCTCAATTACTAATCTCTAATATTTCTGAATCACTGCTTAATGTAACCCTGGTTTTTCCTCTGGTTTAAGTAACTCAAATTTCTGCAGAATCTCTTAATTTGGAGATTGAAGTTTCCAGAGCTCATCTGGCTTCTTAGTATCTTTGTGTCCAGAGACCCTGCAAGCACTTTCAACCAACCTTTGATCTTAAAAAAATGTGATTCATGGGGCCGGCCCCGTGGCGTAGCAGTTAAGTGCGCACACTCCGCTGCTGGCAGCCCCGGGTTTGGATCCCGGGCGCGCACCGACGGCACCGCTTGTCTGGCCATGCTGTGGCGGCATCCCACATAAAGTGGAGAAAGATGGGCACGGATGTTAGCTCAGGGCCAGTCTTCCTCGGCAAAAAGAGGTAGACTGGCATGGATGTTAGCTCAGGGCTGATCTTCCTCACAAAAACAACAACAAAAAATGTTATTTATAGCTAGACCTTACAATGTATGATGCAAAATATTCCTTCCAAGTTCCTCTCTTTCTCCCCCTCTCTCCCTTCCTCCTTGTTCTTCTCCCTCCCTCTCTCTCTGATTCATCTCTCATTTCTGGACCCAGTAAAATGAGAAATCGTAATCATACTATCACTGTTGACTTGAGTGAAATGTGATCTTTCTCCAGTTTATGAGCTCCCTGACAACTTTCTTCTAAGTCTTCATCAGTGTTTTTTATTTGAAAATTTTTGTACCAATTTCTGATCAATATCTCAAATACAGTTTTTAGAGAAAGACCTCTAACATGGATTCCTTTCTGTCATCAGGACTGTTAACTGAAAATTCAGCCTATAATTGATCCTAATTCCTTAAAACATTTAGCCAGTACTTTTTAAAATTTAAGCAAAGATTTGAGATATCTTATCCAGAATTATAATATTAAATTATAATATAGGATACTTATATGTTATAGCCAAAATCATTTTCAGTGTTATTGTAAAAATCCAGCATTTCGTAAGTCAATTCTTGTGAATTCACTTATAGAACTGAGTAGACAATTCCTAATAGAACATGCCAGATGCTGTGCCTTCTACTTTAGCTACTAAGTTGCCAGATGAAAGCTTAGGCGATGATGATGATGATAATAATAATAAATGCTAACGTGAAATGAAACTGTATCATATGAAGTTACCATCTAACTTTATATCTATTAACCTTTCATTGTTACAGTAATCTGACCAGATGTTTACTGTTACTATCTCCATTTTACTGATTAAGAAACTGAGGTGAAGTAACATGCCAGAGGTCACACATGTCTAATTAGGGGTGAAGCCAGGATCCAGACCCAGGCCATCTGACTCCAGGTTCCTCACCCACTGGACCACACTGCCTCAAGGCAGTGCCTTCATTCATTCACTCGTTCATTTGACAAATATTTATTGAGTGCCTACCTTCTTAGGCAGGGCCCGTGCCCTGATGGGGCAGTCAAATAATTTGAAAAGAATATGGTATCAAGATAGGACAGCAAATAGGAGTGATAAAAGAGCACATCACCCAGTCTGGAGGACATTAGAGAAGGTCCCCAGAGAGAAGTGATGTCTAAGTTGGGTCCTAAACAACTAGTGGGGCTTAAGTAGGCAAAAGAAACTGTGGGGTGAGGATGAGCTTCCCAAGGCAAAGAGAATAACAAGTGCAAAGGGCAGGAGGAGTGAGAGAGAAAAAAAGGTCTTTAGGTAACTCTTAAGTTGGTAGTGTGACCAGGACATAGAGCAGGTGTAAGAGTTTATGAGAGGGGCTGAGGGACAGCCAGGGGCCAGATCATGCTACCCACATCTGGATGCCCTTGAAAGATACTAAGCAGATAGGATCAGATTTTCTCTTCAGAAAAAGATTGCTTCAGTGTGTTAGAAGACTGGAAGTGAGGGCCAGGGAGACTAGGCAGGAGGCTGACCTGGTCATTGGAGCAAGACATTTTAATAGTCTGAGCCCAGCTGACAGTGGCAGAGCTAGCAAGAAGTGGCAGATTATCATCTTAAGATGTAAAGCTGGGATGCACAAAATAATGAAGCACAGATTCTATATGTATGGTGAACAATATGTATGACATACGCACAAATGTATATGCTGCAGATATTTTATAAAATAATTATTCAAAAGCATTCAAGAGAAAAACAGCCAAAAGCAAAGGAACTATATCTAAGAATGAAAAACATAGAGGATAAATCGGGAAGAAATCCTCAAGAATTCATTCAGTTGTAGTTACAGTAAATAATCATGTCCCAGAGGAAATCTCAAGGGATAAGTTTTTCCTGCCAGTGATAAAATGAAGGAAATCCTAACAAAAACAAACAAGAAAGGATTGCACAATTTGCTACAATTAAAAAAAGAGATGATGGATTGGAGATATGCAACAGGCAAAATCACATACACATAGCCTCCAGAAATTGGAAGTACAGTTCAAACACATGCCAGGGGGCTGCTCCCAAATTCCAACTCCTCCTATTACATGAATTTTCTTCCACCTTCCCTTGGCTCATTCCAGCGGAAAACAGGATTCCTGAAATCAGTCACGTGTCCTAGGTTTTCCCCATCCTCTATCATCCATGTCTTTTCATGCCTCTTTCTCTCCTCAACTTTTGGAATTGTATTTTAAATACCAACTAAATCATGTTGATTTTGGGTATCTCACGTTTGTGAATACCACTGCACAGCATCACTTTATAAATGCTCAAGTTACCTCAAAACAGGACTAGCTCTTAGCATCTTTCTTACGTGGTCCGTACACAGTCTCATTTGAATGTCTCAGTGTCAGTGAAATAATTATGACTGCAAAAGGAAGGGAAGGGAAAGGACTACCATTTACTCAGTATCTCCTACACACTAGGCTCCAAGACAGACACTCTTCATATGTTATCTTATTGTTTTAATTGTCCTATCCCATGAAGGAGGTGGGATTATCTCCATTTTACAGTTAAGGGCACTGTTTAGGAAGTTTCCCAAAAGTACTCAGATCTTGAGTATCAAAGTCAGATTTAGAGCCTCAATCTGATTCCAAAGTCTACAGTCTTTCTACCAAATCACATTCTAAAGTCTTTTAGTCTAAAGTCCTTGGGTAAAAAAAAAGTAGTATTTTCTTTCTTCATACTTTATAGGGACATCATGAGGATTAAAGAGAAATTTAAAAGAAATTAACTCCAAGAAAAATGGCAAAATAGGAAACATTTTAGGAAGGTCACTTCCTTTGGAAAATTCCAGGAACTCTGATTTTTGTCCACATTGTAATTTAAGTAACAATGTATTTAAAAAAAAAAAAAAAAAAAACCTTTCCTTAAAAATTCATTAAGGTATTTAAAAAACTACAACCATCTGCAAGAATATTGATATTCTTGAACAAAGGCAATAGTATAGAGAAATGACAATGGGTTCCACAGTCAGACGGAAATCCTCAATACTAACTTTGCAGCTTATGAACTACATAGCTTTGGACAAGTTATTCAACTTCCCAGACCATCAGGGTCCTGCTCTGAAAGATTTAGATAATATAGCTTCTTTATGTTTGTTGTGAAGATTAAGTAATAGAGGTAATAGCATAGTGCCCAGCATATTATAGGTGTTTATAAATTATAGGCATAAGTTGATTATTATTTTTTTTTTTTTTTTTTTTTTTTTTTTTTTTTTTGTGAGGAGATCAGCCCTGTGCTAACATCCGCCAATCCTCCTCTTTTTTTTGCTGAGGAAGACGGCCCTGGGCTAACATCCGTGCCCATCTTCCTCCACTTTATATGGGACGCCGCCACAGCATGGCTTACCAAGCAGTGCGTCGGTGCGCGCCCAGGATCCGAACCAGCGAACCCCGGTCCGCCGCAGCGGAGCGCGCGCACTTAACCGCTTGCGCCACCGGGCCGGCCCCGATTATTATTTTTTAAACTGTAGGTGATTCAAATGGGCAGCCAAGTTACACAGTGGTAGTCTGGGTCAGTGGTTTTAAAAAATACTGATGCCTGGTGCACTCCTAAGAAATTTTGATTTAATTGGTCTTAGGTGAGGCCTGAGCACTGCGAGCTTGAAAAGCTCCCCACCTGGTTCTAACGTACTGCCAAGTTGAGGATCTCTGAGCTAGAACACTAGTGGTGGTAAATGGTGGTGGCGGCAGGAGGAATACTGAAGGCTCTGCTCAGCCCTCTTAATGGCTTTGGCATATCACAGGGAAGGCAGCATATGGATACCTGTCCCACAGGAGGCATCGCTGATTGGTCAGTGTTGGCCAGAGGTGCCGTGGAAATCAACCGGAGAGGTCTTCAGCCTTCCCCTGCCTTGTGTAGAGAGACCAGCCTCCACTCTCCCTACTGACTGTCCCATTCCAGAGGGAAGAGGAGGGTAGCAGGAATGGGGACATATGTGGAGAGGAGAACCTGTCCCCATTTCTTCCTCCAAGCCATAGAGAAGCAGACAGTTTCAACCAGAGCAAAGGAGAAAGGATGGAGATAAGCTTTTCATCAAGTTTGAAATTTTAAAACGAATAAGACTTGAGTTTTATATACAACTCTGATTATCCACTGCTATGTAACATATAATTCCAAAATTTAGTGGCGTAAAATAACAACCATTTTATTATGCTTACCTCTGAGTCAAGACTTCAGAAAAGCACAGCAGGGATGATTCTCTGCTCCAGAATGTCTGGGGCCTCAGTTGGAAAGAACTGGAATAGTAGAGACTGACATCCTCTGGAGACGGTTTTCACTAACATATCTGATACCTAGCCAGGGACAATTTAATGGCTCAGCTTTTGACCAGAGTGCTTCAGTATGGCCTCTCCCTGTTACCTGAGCTTCCTCACAGTGTGGCAGCTTCCAGCTAGTCAAACTGATGACATGGTCCAGGACTCCAAGAACCTATTCACCTGGTACTTTATGACCTCACCTCAGAAGTCACATAGCAATTATTTCTGTGATTCTCTGATGATCAAAGCAGTTCCAAGTTCACCCAGATTCAAATAGAGGGAACAAAAACTAGACCTCTCAATCATAGGAGAGTCTCAGAGAATTTGCAAAAACCTAAGTAGGTCTGACCTAATACCTAGAGTATTATGTATTAGTATTACCTAGAGTAACAGGAAGTTAGAGAATCTGGCCAATGTGTTGGGAAGAGACAAGATACCCAGCAGGAAAGGAGATAGTTAACATAGTGCAGTTGGGGAGGAAGAAGTTATTGTAACAATTTTATGTCTATGCCGTATCACATTGAGAATCCTCAATAAACCATTTACAACAATTTACCATATGCAAGAAGAAACCAGAGTCTTACGGTTTCTTATAACCACACTTATGTGAAGACCAAATCCAAGAAATCTATAATTTAAAGGTGGCCTGTTGCCACATGCTTGCCTCTCTGCTTAAGACTCAGTTTCTTTTGAAATATTTAATGGGTAAGAATATTTTGAATTGGGTATCTTTTTAAAGTTAAAATAGAAGGAATATATAGCTAGCAAGAATTTTCATTTATAAATCTCATTATAAATCTTGTTGGTACACATTCCTGCCAGATATACAGTGATGCATTAGCATGACTTACCCCATTTCACGAATTTTAAAGTACAAGATTTAGGAAAATGAGTATCTCACTCAAGATCACAAATTGAACTTATGCAAGCCTCATATTTTAGCGTATGGCTCAAGGCTCCTAAGGCAGATGCTACTGAGAGAGCAATGGATACTTCCTGAAATAATATCTTGTTACAAATCACTTTGAACAGCCCTTCCCAACTAGAATAGACCGGGGAAGTAAGTGATTGCATGCCCTCCCCTACAGCTGGTAGCTCCAATCTGCTGCACTCTTTTTCCTAGAGAGATAGTGACTGTGAATCATACCAGCTCCTGCTTTGAAAACAGTCTACAGACACTGTGAGCAGATGGGCTTTTTGGCAGCAAAACACCTCTTTCCTTTCTACCGCAGGTGAGCAGTGGTCACCTTCTAAAATAAGCCACAACAGCTAACTCAAGGACTAGCAGATTACCAACGTGAAAACCGACTCGTGACAGCATGCTGTATATAGATTTAAAGAAGGCTGACAGTCTTTGGACTTTATTTAAAGGAGTTGACACACATTGGAAAATGATAGCCAATCCACATATCAGAAATCATGCCAGTTTTCATAATTGTGTACTCTCTAGAAAGCAAACAGTGAAATTTTCTTTCAGATAGGCAAATGTTGCAAATGAGATTAGAAGATTTCCAAGTATGGTGGTAGCGGAAAACTGTGTGCTACAAGAAAGGAGGGAATCAGGAACATGAGAAAACACTGAATCAAAGGGATAGGAGGCCACACCAATTTCAGCCAAGTGTGGGAAGAACTACAACCCATATGCAAGGAGACACAAATTCCCCTCAAACATCAAAACCCCAGTGAGGGATCAAGTAGACAACTGAAACTATAGCCAGTGTGTTGTGTGCACACAGTGGGAGGGAGTCAAGAGTGGGAGAGAGGAGGAGGAAGAGAAATCATTGCCTGTGGGACACACCACCCATAACTTAAAAGACTGCTGGAGGATGTGGGAAAAATGGAACTCTCACACATGCTGGTGGGAGCGTAAAATGGTTCAGCCACTCTGGAAAGCAGTTTTGTGGTTTCTTAAAAAGTTAAACCAGGGGCTGGCCTGGTTACATAGTGGTTGAGTTTGCGTGCTCCTTTTCAGGGGCCTGGGGTTTGCGGGTTCGGATCCCTGGCATGGACCTACATACTGCTCATCAAGCCATGCTGTGGTGACGTCCCACATATAAAATGGAGGAAGATTGGCACAGGTGTTAGCTCAGGGAGACTTTTCCTCAAGCAAAAAGAGGGAGGTTGGCAACAGCTGTTAGCTCAAGGACAATCTTCCTCACCAAAAAAAAAAAAAAAAAAAAGTTAAACATACACTTACCATAGGGCCAATAATTCTACTCTAAGTATATACCCAAGAGAAATGAATACTTCTGTGTAAATTACTCATAATAATCCAAAACTGGAAATATCCTAAATGTCCTTCAAGTGGTAAAAGGATAAATGAAATTTGATACATTCATACAATGGAATACTATTCAGCAATAAAAGAAACGAACTACTGAAACATGAAAAAACGTGAACAAACCTCAAAAATGTTATACTAAATAAAAGAAGTTAGACACAAATGACTACATATTATATGATTCAATTTATATGAAATCTCTAGTGAACAAAATACAGAGAGGCAGAAAACAGACCAGTGATTGCCTGGGGTGGGAGGAGGAGTGAGAAATGACTGCAAATGGGCAGCTGTGAATTTTTTGTTCTTTGATAAAAGTGTTTTAAGTGTCCAGGTTTTACTCAAAAATTACTAGTCGTACCAAGAATCAAAAAGACCTCAAACTGACTGAAAAAGGCAATCAATTGATGAAAACATTGAGATGACAGAGTCTAAAGGAGTTACTTAAAAATTTCAGTAATACCTTATATATTTTTATAGGACAAATTTAATAGAATAGTGTTTTGATGAATTTAGAAATTAACAAATCACTTTGGATATACATCTCATGAATAGCAAGCTTCTACTGTAACTTAATCAAAACAGTGCAGTATTGATATAAGGAAAGACATATTTTACATTTTCTTATTTACCCAAGAAAAATAAAAACATGTCCACAAAATACACGTATACTAATGTTCAGAGCAGCTTTATTCATAATAGCCAAAAATTAGAAACCAACCAAAAGTCCATAAGGAGGTGAATGGATAAACAAATTATGATAAATCCATAGAGTAGGATACTACTTAATAATAAAAAGAAACAAACTAGTGATACATGTGACAATGTGAATGAATCTGAAAAACATTATACAGAGCAAAGGAAGGTGGACATAAAAAAATACATACTATGTGATTCTATGTATATGAAATTCTAGGACAGGAAAACTAATCGACAGTGATCAGAGAATATCGGTGCTTGCCTGGGGCCATGCAGGATAGGGGAGTGATTGCATAGAGGCAGGAAGACACTTTTTGGTGTGATGGAAATGTTCTCTGTCTTGACTGCGGTGGTGACCATTGTCTAGTTTGTGACTAGGCCCAGTCCGCCTGGTTTGTATCTTGCTCTGTGACTTATGTAGGCAAGTTATTTAAGCTTTCTGTGCCTCAGGTCCCTCACCTGTAAAATAGGCATCATTATAATACCTATTTCATAGGGTTGTTGTAATTGTTAAAAAATGAGTTAATAAGTATGAAGATGTTAGAGTGCCTGAGAGATAAAAATTTCTATATGTGTTAGCCATTATTATTGTTAACAAAGAACAAAGTTATATATGTAAGGATGTTTGTTAAAGAGGAGTTTAAAAAAGTGAAAACTGGCTTGCATAGAAGTGGAAGCTACAATGTTTTCACCTGATGGAATATTATGTAATCATTAACTGCATTGTTGAATGTTAAGGAATCCATTAGTATAACTTGTGGTATTAATAGTTCACATGAGAAAAATCAGGTCAACATCTCAATAAATGCAGAAAAGAAATGACATAAAATCCAGTATCTGTTCCTGATACAAAGCCAAATAGATCAATTCTTATATTTAATCACATAAAAAGCCTGCATCAAATTTAATGGTAAAATTTTCAATTTTCCATTTAAATTTCACAAACAAAACAAAGGTGCTATCACCACTACTAGAATTCATTGTTCTGGAAGTAAAATCCAATGCAATCAAATAAGAAAAATAAATATGGAGACTACATATTGAAAAGGAAGATGCATAATTCTCATTATTTAAAGATTATGTGATTGCACAAAAGGATTAAATAAATTAGCTGGGTGAAAAATGTCGTTTATAAAAATGAATAGTTTTCCTACACACAAATCATGATGAGATAAAAAATAATTAAACAATACTTCATAATAGCAAAACAAAAACAAATAATTAGGAATCATCTTAAGATTGAATGTGCAGAACAAATATGAAGAAAATATTACAACTTTACTGAGGAAAGTTGAGCAAATGTTCCTGTATAGAAGAACTCAGAACTGTAAAATTATCAATTCAACCTTAAAAAAATCAATTGAAAAGGAACAAGTCTTTGGGAGTTACCTGACAAAGCTATATTCAGTTCATCTGGAAAATTAAGTATACTAGAATAGCCGGGGGAAAAAATTTGAAGAAAATAAAATAAGAAAAGACTTGTTTTATCAAATATTAAAACATAAAATTACAGGAACTAAAACACTTTGTGACAGGACTTTGTATTAGTTATCTATTGTTGCATAACAAATTTCACCAAAACATATCAACTTAAACAACACAGGCTTTGTATCTCATTGTTGTGAGTCAGGAATCTGGGTGTGGTTTAGCTGGGTTTTCTGATTATTGGTGTCACACAGGGCTGCAGTCAAAGTATTGGCTAGGGCTACAGCCATCCCAAGGCTCAACTAGAGAAGGACCTATTTCCAAGGTCACTCATTTGGTTGTTGGAAAGATTCAGCTGCTCACAGACTGTCGGCTAGAGATCTCCCTCGTTCCTTGTCACATGCCCTCTCCATAGGGCAGCTCACAACATGGCAGGTGGCTTCATCAAGGCAAGCAAATGAGAGAGAGAGAGAAATACAGAATGAATACTAGTAAGATGGAAGTCATAGTTTTTGTAATCTAATTGCTGATGTGACGTCCCCTCACTTTTGCAGTATTATGTTCATTAGAAGTTCGTCGCTAGGCCCAGCCCACACTCACAGGGAGGGGATTATACAAGAGCATGAACACCAGAGTGGATGGGGGCCCTCTCACAAATCGTCCTACCACAGCTAGAGAGACATACCAATGGAAGAACATGAAAAGTACAAAAATAGACCCCAATTCCTTTGAGAATTTAGTATATAATAAAAATGGCATTCCATATTAATGCTGAAAAGCTCTATTGATGATGTGGGAGATCAAGATTTGGCCATCCTAAAATATATCTCTTTACCTTGATTGTTTTCTCTGAGGGACATTTGACCTCCCTCACTAACTACCTAAAGAATTTGACATGGTGGCTCCTTCCTGGAACAGATCTTCCATCGTGATGGCTGCAAAGATAATGTAGGATAGGGCCGGCCCCGTGGCTTAGCGGTTCAGTGTAGGCGCTCCCGCTACTGGCGGCCCAGGTTCGGATCCCGGGCGCGCACCGACGCACCGCTTGTCCGGCCATGCTGAGGCAGCATCCCACATACAGCAACTAGAAGGAAGTGCAACTATGATGTACAACTATCTACTGGGGCTTTGGAGGGGGGGGGAAGGAGGAGGATTGGCAATAGATGTTAGCTCAGAGCTGGTCTTCCTCAGCAAAAAGAGGAGGATTAGCACGGATGTTAGCTCAGGGCTGATCTTCCTCACACACAAAAAAAATGATAATGTAGGATAAATGTTACAATAGGAAAGGCACCAACAAGCCCATCTTATCGGAAGTTCTGTCTCTCTGGCCACATTCTCTGGATGGCCCTGCAAGGAGTTGCCAGACAAACATTTACATTTATAAGGGAAATCTCCATTTGTAAAGGTATCTCCCTCTCTGTTTTGGGAAGAGGGGGGGATGGCCTCATTTCTAGGGGCTTATCAATGTGGAAGGTGAGGCCTTAAATCTGCATAATAACCTTACTCTTGTTTACTGTGCCTTAGTGGTAATCTCCTGTAACTGACTCCCCCCACCCCCAACATTCTCCTTTGTCGTTGGCTGAACATGGTATTTAAGACGAAAATTTCTGCTATTGTGTAGAGAAACGCAATGTCCCTGCTTTCTCCCATGTATACATGTTATTAAACTTGGTATTATTTTCTCCTGCTAACCTGTCTTGTTAATTATTTGGCCAGCCATAAGAACCTTAAGGAAAAGGGCAGAGGGAGATTCTCCCTCTTCCCCCACAATGATCATGTCATTACCAAATCAGATTATCTCCAAATCATATCTCCAAATAAGTAGCTAGCCATCTCAACACCTACCTCTTCCATACAAAAATTACTATCCAATGGATCAAAATTGTGCATGTAAAAAGAATAATAAACACTAGAAGTAGACATGGGATTTTTAACAATTATTATATTGGAATAAGAAAAACATTTCTTAACCTGATGCAAAACCCAGAAGCCATGAAAAAAACATTTGATAGCATTTGCCAACATAAAAACTTTTAAACATCCATATGAAATGAAAAATTGGAAAAGAATGTTTGCTACACATATGACAAAGAGCTTATTCCCTTAATATAAAAATAGTACACTTAAATAGCTAAGGAAAATTTAACCCAATTGAAAAATTGACTAAGAATATGTAAATATCCAAGATATAAATGAAAAGATGCCCAGCTGAACTCATACTTAAAGAAATATAATGACAAAGAGAAAAATGAGATACAATTTTTACCTATAAAAATGGCAAAAATTTAAAGTTTTATAACCTACAGTTGGCAAAAGTACAGAGAGAATGTAAATTCAAGCTATCTTTTTGAATATCCATTTGGCAAATTCTTTCAAAGTTAAAGTGTGTATAACCTTTGACCCAACAACTCCACTGCTAATCATTTATCCTATGGAATTCATGAAAGCACACAAAGATAACACACACCACATCATTTTGGTTGCAACCAAGGCTGCCATGTGTTGTCTAAGTTGTAGCCTGCATTGGACACTGTGACAAGCTTGCAGGGAGAGGGTGGAGGGTGGTGGTAATCACCCACTCCAATCAAGGAACCAGACATTCTGGTGTGGGGCTATATTTGTCAAGAGAAAAGTATATTATTTAGAGTCCTAGCAGAAAATTGATGGTGCACTCAAATTGGATAATTGTAAAAAAAATAGCCTTTTTACAAAAGTAGAGCACATGTAGAGAAACTAGAAAGGATAGTGCAGTGTCCTAGGACTAGAAGGGCAAGAAAGGGAGCAGATGTCAGAGGAGGGAGGTAGTGAGAGACCGAGAGAGAGAAAGTTTGAGAGAGGAAGCCAGCCTTTAGCACGTAGGCAGGAAGAGAGCCTGGGAATAAATACCCCAACCTCTCCTTACTTCCTCCTTCCAGTTTCCTGCAGCTGCTCCCTATTGGCTGAACCCAACCAAAAGCTAGATCAGAGGGAGTACATTGATATGGTCCCTACGCAGATCAGCCTCCCAGGGAACAGAGTGAGGTGGAGAATGGTGGAGAGTGGAAATGGGCGGGCCCATGGAAGACATCCTTCATAGAAGACATCCTTCATAGAAGAGTGTCATTTTCTTATCCATACAAAGGCATCAATGGAGTTGGCAGCTACCTTAGTGTCCACATTTTATAGTTGCAGGAAGACAGAAATAATTTAAATGTCCATCAATAAAGGACCACAGACTGAATTAATGTGCATGATACAATAGAATGCTATTGGGATTTTTTTTAAATGAATGAAGAAAATGTATATGGACTAATCTGAAAAGGAAACCACTAAAACATTTTAAGTTAAAGTGTGAATGATTCTCTCAATGTATGTGTATACACATACTTAGACAGATAACATACATATAGTAGGAAATGTTACATTATATAAGAATACAATTTTATATGCCTGGAAATTTCTGGAAGGATACCTGAGACTCTTAAAAGGAGAGACCAGGGAGAGACAAGAGGAGAGATTGTTGGGAGGAACAGAGTAGGATACTTCATATTTTCATTATATTACTCTTATAATAACAAAACAAAAGTAACGTAAAGGTTACTTTAGCAAAAACTATTTTTAATATTCTTTACCAGAGATGTATTAATACTTTGAAAAATACATGTGATATAAGATTAAGACATGGCACAATTGCATACACAATGTAATTGTAAAAACCTATTAGAAAATATATAGGGGAGAAAACTTAAAAAAAAGAAACACCAGACGTTAACAGCAGTTGTGTGGGGGCCGGCCCCGTGGCTTAGTGGTTAAGTGCGTGCGCTCCACTACTGGCACCTGGGTTCGGATCCCAGGCGCACCGAGGCACTGCTTGTCCGGCCATGCTGAGACGGCATCCCACATACAGCATCTAGAGGGATGTGCAACTATGACATACAACTATCTACTGGGGCTTTGGGGAGAAAAGGGGAAAAAAAAAAAGGAGGAGGATTGGCAATAGATGTTAACTCAGGGCTGGTCTTCCTCAGCAAAAACAGGAGGATTGGCATGGATGTTAGCTCAGGGCTGAGCTTCCTCACCAAAAAAAAAAAAAAAGAAAGAAAGAAAAAAAAAAACAGTGGTTGTGTGTAGATGGGGTTATTGACGTTTTAACTCTTTTGCATTTCCTAAATGTTTTTAATGAGAATACGGTACTTTTATAATGGAAAAAGGAAGTATTCTAAAGTGGTGGTTTTAAACTTTTAATGAAGTGGAAATTATTTTCAAATGAATTCTTATGCAGAGCCCCAATCATAAAGAAGACATTTAAACATTTTCTGGATGGATTTTGAATGTTTAAAGTTAAAAATGGTTGGGAACACCAAATGTAATGAGATATTAAAACGTCTTCAATCTCATTACATAAAAACTACAGAAAAGTGGATATTGTTATCAGTCATCACTGAACATTTAAAAAAATGTACATACACATTATTAGTACTTTAAACCAAGTTCTGATTTCTTAATTTTTCTTCATTGAGCAAAGAGTCAGATTATAGGAAAAAGTTGAAAGCTAGAAATGTTGACTTTAAACATAAAAATAAATAGAAATTTTAGTCCTAGCTAAAGCTGAATAGGGAGTTTAGTTCTAAAAATCTCTACATATAGCCTTCTTATTAGGAGAGGAGAGGCAAATACAAATTATATGATTTCAGGAGCTTGGATGGAACCCCAGATTTTTAGAATCTGCAACAGGAGAAGGACAAAGGAGTGTTTGTCTTTTTCTTTAGTGAAGCTGACTCTCACCCACACAGCTCTCCTCACAGAAGGAAAGCCATGTTGTAAAAATTCCATGTCTCATTTGTGACTAAATGAAACATCGGAACACTTGCTGTACGATACAACTTTTAAGGGAAGGTTAGCCAGTTTTCTTCTTGGAAGAAGAAATGAAATCATCCAAAAAAAGCACTTTGGGTACTATGACGAGAATGGGGAAATAAGCCCTTCCTCTTGTGGGTAAAGATGCAGCGTTACTATATCTAATAGAGAATAAACTAAATAGAAAATATTTAAAGATATATATATAGAAAAATAGAAAATATTTAGTAGGAAGTTTCTGTTAATATAAGATATAATAAGAAAGATAAGTTACATAAAATTCGCTGACTACCCATGTTAGAAGTTCATGTGACCAGAAGACAGAGCTTTTATTGGAAAAAAAATAATCATTCAATAATATATATTCTACTTTTTGTTGATTATTTTCTCTATGTGAACAAGAATCATTATATAGTAAACGGGAAATTAATTGGGTGCTGCATGAAATAACATTGGACAATTTTTGTTTTTAATTAACTCAAGTGTAGAGTTATAAAGAATTGAGATGTAGGGAATAAACCAAAGTTTTTCCATTGAGAAGTGGTAAACTCACATTCTTACTAGAGGTCAAAGCAAACTTATTGCCTGCATTTCCTCACCTTCTTTTTCATAAGGATTTTGAAGTATGAGAAATCTTGATGTGGACATTCTTAAAACAGATGAAGAAATGTTTCCCATTTTTCACCTTGTACAATCAATTTAAAATATGAATTTCAAATGTAAAATGTGAATATGACTATAATTCCCAAGGATATTTCTTTTAAAATTGTTTTCAATAGATTTTATTTTTAGGGCAGTTTTAGGTTCACAGCCAAATTGATAGGAAGGTGCAGAGATTTTCCATGTACCCCCTACCCTCACTCACATATACCCTTCCCCCATTATCAACATCCCTCCAAAGAATGTACGTTTAATAATTGATCACCCTACATTGACCCAAAGTCCATAGTTTACATTAGGTTCACTCTTGGTGTTGCACATTCTATCGCTTTGGACAAACATATAATAACATGTATCTACCATTATAGTATCATACAGAGTAGTTTCATTGCCTTAAAAATCCTATATTCTGCCTATTCATCCTGGCCTCCCTCCCCCAAGCTCCTGGCAACCACTGATTCTTTTACTGTCTCCACAGTTTTGCCTTTTCCAGAATATCATATAGTTGGAATCATACAGTATGCAGTCTTTTCAGATTGGTTTTTTTCACTTAGTAATATGCATTTAAGATTTCTCCATATCTTTTCATGGATTGATAGCTCATTTCCTTTTAGCGCTGAATAATATTCCATTATTTGGATGTGCCATAGTTAATTTATCCATTCACCTACTGTAGGACATCTTGGTTGCTTCCCGGTTTTGACAATTATGAATAAAGCTGCTATAAACATCCATGTGCACGTTTTTGTATGGACATAAGTTTTCAGCTCCTTGGGACGAATACCAAGGAGCACAATTGCTTGATTGTACGGTAAGAGTATGTTTAGTTTCATAAGAAACCACCAAACTGTCTTCCAAAGTGTCTGTACCATTTTGCATTCCCTCCAGTCATGAATGAGAGTTCCTTTTGCTCCACGTCCTCTCCAGCATTTGGTGCTGTCAGCGTTCTGGATTTTCGCTGTTCTAATAGATGTGTAGTGGTATCTCATTGTTGTTTTAATTTGCATTTCTCTATAGACATATGATCTTGAACATCTTTTCATGTGCTTATTTGCCATCTGTATTTCTTTGGTGAGGTGTCCAGTGTCATTTCTTGATAGGACAAGTATTCCTCAGAAGCACATTCAAGTCCTTTTCTGCAGAAGCACAGCCTTGAGAGTGGTCAGCCTCAAATTAATATCCCTGCATAAATTTTTCAAAGCTGCCAAATAAAGGAATTTTTTTCCTTTAGAAGAGCAAATGGCTTGAAATCAGAAAACCTGGAATTCAGACTCAGCTCACTCTTAGAAGCTGTGAGCAAGACACAACTTCACTTGGGCTTGGTTGCTTCATTTGTAAAGTTGACAGGTCCCAGATGGCCACCACGTCCCATAATTCCCACTGGACATCATTCCATAAATACGTATTCTAACAAATCCAGGCTCAAGTGAAGACAAGTACCAGGGATGTAATGTACAACATGATGACTCTAGTTAACACTGCTGTATGATATGTAGGAAAGTTGGTAAGAGGGTAGATCTAAGGTTCTCATCGCAAGGAGAAATTTTTTTTTCTTTTCTGTTTATTATATCTATATGAGTGAATGAATATTAACTAAATCTATTGTGGGACTCACTTAACAATACATGTCAATCAAACCATCATGCTGTACACCTTAAATTTATACAGTGATGTATGTCAATTATTTACCAAAAAAACTGGAAAAAAAAGAAAAGAGATAATGCCCCTTGATAAACCTATAAAATAACGATTTCTCTTATAACTAAACATTCTAGTGAACGGCTACCCTTTATCTAACAAAGTAGCCTGCACACAGTTACTTCTTAATAAATATTTGCTGGAATACTTCAAGAATATAGCCTGTGCATTCTTCTCATCGGTTTTTTTTCTTCATAATTATTAAAAAACATCAAATAAAAATGTGTGGTACATTTTCTCTTTCTCAAACCATTTCTCATGAATACAAAACTTTAGATAGAAATAATAAAGTTTAGGTATAAACATGGAACATTTCTCAAAATGATTTTCAAGTCACAACATCCTTATATCTTTGTAATGTTCAGTTACTCAGATAGCGTAACATAATACAACCTTTCATAGTAATCTTATCATAAAACTTAATTAACATCTACATGGGCCGGCCCTGTGGCTTAGCGGTTAAGTGCACGCGCTCCGCCGCTGGTCGCCCGGGTTCGGATCCCGGGCGCGGATCCCGGGCACGCACTGATGCACTGCTTCTCCGGCCATGCTGAGGCCGCGTCCCACATACAGCAACTAGAAGGATGTGCAGCTATGACATACAGCTATCTACTGGGGCTTTGGGGAAAAATAAATAAATTAAAAAAAAAATCTACAAAAAAGATTAAAATCCTGGGTTAAAAATAAAACATTTGTAGAAATATATTTTCGTATTTGTTGTTAACATTTGACCAACACTGTATGGACTGAGAGAGTAAAGGATTCATGGCCTAGCTCTGTCACTGTAAGCTGTAACTTTGGGCAATTGATTTTAAGCTTGGCTTTCTTATCTATAAAATGACCATCATTTTATAATGGTCCTCACAGTTTGGTATATGGAGAGTGGAAAAAATACATACAACCCCCACTTAACACTCAAATATGGGTGCTGATGGCCCAAGAAGCTTGGTTCATTTGTTCCAGTTAGCTTGCTGGCTCTGAGAAACAGCTTAGGAATGACATCAAACCACTGAAGTTCATTTTCTTGTAATAGTGGTGGAGGTGGTTGTGGTTTCAGTGGTTGTGTTTGCAGAGAGTGGGCAGAGAGCTAGAAGTTCACTGAAATTTATCTGACCAAGATCTGCTATAAGGTGAAAGTGTGTAGCTGCTCTGGGGCTGCAAAAGTGAGACAACTTGCAGCTACCACATAGTTGGGTCAGGTCTATGCCTATAACAGCAGATCTCTGAGTTGTTTACAGAAACGTACGCCTAAAATGAGTCCACTGTCTTCAGCTGCCAGGATTAATGTCCCCGTGGAGCAGGTCTGAGCTGTTTTTAGGGGCACGGCTCGGGCAAGCTGTTGAGAAATGTGGCCTAGTGCACCCAGGATTCCCGACATAGGTAATTAGGGTTGATGGTCCAGTTTCCAGAACTATCCAAAATTACAGAGAGGGCTCCTGTGGGGCCTGGGCTTGCTCGGCTCTGTCAGGCTCTGTCATCGTTGTCTCCTGTCTCTCCAGTAAAGAGCCTGAGGAGATGCTTGCCAGGATGAGCACATGGAGAGAACACTTACTCTAGCAGTTGGCAGATCAGAAACAGAAACTCAGCTGCCTGAGTTTTAATCTAGTGTATTTCCCAACCACACTTGGGGAGAGTAAATAAACCGTTACCGTTTTAATTATTTGATGATGAAAATAATATTTTTAGCTTTCCTGCTGGAGAGAGTATGCATCAAAACAGCACCCTTTGCCATATGCTCGGGTTTATGTACCCCACTTTTTTGGGGGGCTCCTCATTTAGCTTCCTTTGATTTACAAGACACCCATGTGAAGGTTCCTGAGGAAAGATGTATTAAAATACTTGAAATATCCTAGGCCTCATCTTCCTAATCTTTAACGCACTACCTTTAACAAAATTGATTTATATTTTTCAACCATGAAAATACAAGAACTCAATGTGTTTGTGAGTTCTGGAAACCTTCTTGAAAGTAGTTACATTTTTTTAGAGTACTTAAAATATTCAAGAATAATTACAAGTAATGGCATATTGCCCTTGTTCTCCCCCACAATTGGTGCATTTCTCACACTTGCATACAACTGCTGATTGAGAAGTTGCTTAACTTTCTAACTTCTTTTTATTAATAAAGCATGAAAGAATTGTTGTCATTAATGATGAATCATACCCTTAAAGGGGTGGTAAATATGGGCAGAGACATCAAAAAAAGTGGGAAGACATAGGACCCCTCCACCTTCCCAAGATCAAAAGGAGTAGGACCACATAATGTTAGAACAAGAAGGGACTTAGAAAATGTCTATCCCCCAACTCCTCATTATATAAAAGAGGACATAATGGGAAGTAGTTTGGCCCACCTTAGAAAGCCATTTGTGACTGATATAGAACAAGAAAGTAGATTTCCTGTCTCTTTCCATTAAACCAGACCTCCATTGCCTACATTGAGGTAAGTCAATGGTGTTCTAGAAGAAAATCTGCATTGCATTCCACCTTTTTGTTAATAGCATCCAATCTTGGCCTCCATTTCACAATGTAGAAAGAATAAAGGGGAGATTAAAAAAAAGGGAAATGTTGGAACTATCGGGAGGTGGCTACTACCTTATTGCAGTGGGCATAAAAGTGAAATACAGGGTGTCCCATGAAGTCAGGAAACAGGACAAAATCATTTTCAGCTATGAGTCAGTTACATTGTCAAACAATACACTCAGTCTGTATTTCTCCAACTTTCAGACCCCTTAAAAAGTATAGTGATTATATTATTTTACCTGCACTCCCAGAATTTTGGGGCAGTCAGTAGTGTTTTATTAGAGTTTTTTCTTTCCCCAGATTAGCAATTAGGCCTATTGCTTTAAATGTAGAGCAAATCCAGCTCACCTGAAAGCATATTGAGCCTGTTAACTTGAAAACGTAACTAACATATTGTTTTAACTACAGTTTATCCTATGTTTCCTGACTGCAAATACATTGTAAAATGCGGACTAAAAGGCAAACAACAAGAAATTGTTTGTCAAGAAATGCAGTAGATGAATAAAGTAAGCTGACTTAGTCAGGTGCCTAAAACCTTTTAAAAGATGCTTAATAAATGAATCTACACTCTGATACTCTTGAACTATTTAAGCCTTAAAAATTACCAAGCTCATTTTTCAGAATGTGTTGTTTTGATACCTAATGCTGGAGAATAAGTTCCCCAAGGGTAGTGGTACATGTCAATTTTATTCATTGGGAGTCCCCAATACTTGGAAGTGTGTCTGGCACATAGAAAACATTCAATAAGTATTTTTAAATGAGGGCTGCCATACATGGAAAGAGGATTAACTTGGTTTGTCTAGCTAAATAATCAGCTCACTGAACACTGAGTGGTTGAGCAAAATCCCCAGTGCCTCTTGCTCGAGGATGGGTTGCATAATGAGAATCCCTCTGACCACATAGGTTATCTGGGAATTACATCAAACATGTCAGCTTAACAAAGACACCTCAGTGAGTTATCTTGGGAATTCATCATCTTCTGCATGTCTAAAGAAATACAGCACATTTTGACAGAGAGTCACAATTCACGGTTTCATGATATAATTGACATAATTGCAGCACTTAAAATAAGTTTTCCTTGTTTTGGGGTAGATCTTGCCATCCTCTAATGCACACTGTATTTTTTTAGAAGAGGATATAAACAGTGAAGAACAAACATCTTAATTATATAAAGTGTGTTAGCATAATTCTTTTTAGAGAAAACTTCCTCATTTTAAGTATGTCATTGTCAAATATATTGCACAACTCTAAGAGGCTACTCTTTTGGTTAGTAGGGTGAAAGAAAGGCTCTAAAGGACCCAATTACTCATAGAGAAACTGAGAAAGTGGAAAATGTTGGGAATTAAGATGAGACAGACCAAACAAGCTTTGGGTTTCTACGGTATCAGTAACCACTGCTTTGCAGTTAGAGGTGGAAACTCTACCTGCCTGACATACTTTCTGGAAAAGCCTAGGTTGAGGAGGGGTGTGAGGTACGTGGGTGGGGGCACCAGAAAAAAATTATAGAGAAGAAGAGCTGTGTTCCTTTTTAAACAAAGCAGTATGTAGACGGTACAAGAGCTACTGCTAGTGGCGTGGGACGAAAACCCAGGCAACTTGACTGTAAAAATGCCAACCCAACAAGTAGCTGCAAGGCAGCTCACGGAATCTTAAGAAAGGGAATTTTATGCTAAATCAGTCTCTTTGGTGCATAAACTGAAATCGTATTACTTGGCAATATCTTCTCTCCAGAGCATGAGCCATGAATCAAATCACCATTGTTCTTGTCTGAGTTTCACCACTGGCCAACAGTGGGGCATTGGGCAAGTAATAACTCTCTCAAGGTCTCAATTCCATGTCTCCAAAACGGAGAGAATAGTCCCACTTCTCATGTCTATAGAGGCCTTTGCACAGGGGGTGGCATACCGGAAAATGTCAATAAGTGGTAGCCATTATTTTTCATCTTCTGTAGGGAGGGGTATGGACATTTTCATTTCTTTTTATATTTTCCCTTGGTATTTCAATCAAGTTCTTTTCCAAAATATTGGGTTCTCGTCAAAAGTGCCAACGTGGAGTAAGAAAAGGTGATAATGTCATTGTTTGGATTTGAAAGAGCATCGAATGCAGGGAGTCCTAGTACAGTAACTGCAGTTCCCTGAAGTAAGTCAGCATGAAAGGCAGTAAGTCAGCACGAAAGAAGATGGGGAGCCTTGAGGCAGTCATTCCCCTCTCTATTGACTGCTCTGCATTATATGTTCTTTTCTTTTCTGGAACTAGACTGGGTATTTTGTTCATTCATTTGTTTAGTTACTCATTCCATTCATCACAAATGCCAGGCATTGTGTTAAATGTGGAAAAAGAGGGAGAAAACAGCTGGAAGCCCAAGCTCTTTCAAATCCCAAGGTCCAGGAGAGGATCAGACAAGGAAAATGACAAATGTAATGCCGACTGATGAAGGGGAAAGGTTTAAGGAGATGTTCCCATGCAATTCCATTTCTGATAAAAGACCACTGATTTTGGTGCCAAGACATGTAAAGATGGTAAAATATTTTACTGACATTATGTATTACAATACTTACTGTTCTTCAAAAAAGCCAATAAAAAGAAATAATTATAGGAGGGCTTCTTTTACTTTGTTAGCAAAGATGTTTTGCATATACTGGAAACCATTCTGATTTCTGGAAAGAGAGGGAAATTCTCTGATTATTCTACACTGAAATCAGATTTTTCTCCTATTTCAAGTTTATTATAGGAATTCATTATTGTCACAGGTCAGAAGCACACGTCCTTCTTTAGACTTCCAAGAAAGTCTAAAAGTCAAGAAAAAGAGTCTCACCATCTAAGCTATGTGTCCCATGAAAAAGATGCACTGATAAAACAGCAAGATAATCCAAAAAAATTCACCTGTGGAAAGTGAGCAAAAATGTTGATCTCTATAATCCCTCTAAATCAGGGAAATAGACTCATGTTGTGTTCTTATTATAATTAATTAATCAATTAATTAAAATCAGAGAAATAGATGCATTTATTCTTATGTCTTGCTCTTCTGTTGTCTTCTACTTCTTGAACTTGTCTTGGAGCCAAGTCACCCAGGTCTCTGCTTATGCCGATTCCTGCATCTTCTGGCCTGGCTCCAAACCACAATGATTTTGCAGCTGCAAGAGCACGATTTCAGAGTCAGCCAAAAGAAGAGGAAAGTGGACTTTTATGAACACCAAAGCCACCAAATGAAATCAAAAGATGAAGTCGCTATGGAAAACAGTATGGATATTCCTCAAAAAATCAAGGATAGAACTACCATATGATCCAGCTATTCCACTGCTGGGTATTTATCCAAAGAACTTGAAAACACCAATGTGTAAAGATACATGCACCCCTGTGTTCATTGCAGCGTTATTCACAATAGCCAAGACTTGGAAGCAACCTAAGTGCCCATCAAGGCACGAATGGATAAAGAAGATGTGGTATATATACACAATGGAATACTACTCAGCCATAAGAAACAATGAAATCCAGCCATTTGTGACAACATGGATGGACATTGAGGGTATTATGCAAAGTGAAATAAGTCAGAGGGAGAAGATAAAATTCCGTATGATTCCCTTCATTAAGTAGTAGGTAATAACAACAATAAACAAACCCATAGAGACAGAGATTGGATTGGTGGTTACCAGAGGGGAAGGGGGGAGGGAGGAGGGCGAAAGGGATAATTCAGCACATGTGTGTGGTGATGGGTTGTAATTAGTATTTGGGTGGTGAACATGATATAATCTATGCAGAAATAGAAGTATAATGATGTACCCCTGAAATTTATACAATGTTATAAACCAATGTTACTGCAATAAACAAAAAATTAAAAAAAAAAAAAAGATGAAGTCAAACGAATGGAAGCACCTCACAGCAAAGGAGATATGGTCTATCTAAGGCAGGAATCAGTGAACCTCAAGGGAGTTAGAACAGAGCCAGACTTCATCTCACCAAAGGAAGACTGGTATAGGCCTTCCTAAATGTGAAAACCAAAGAGATCTTCTTCTCTCTCCTTTATGTAACAGCATTCAAGTGTAGGAAAGATAGATTTATGGATCAGAGGCTTCTGTCCAGAGCCACACCTTTCTCCTGAAGTTACATGTCTAAAACGTCAGCTCCAAATGATGGGTGATGTATTGTTTCCCATATTGGCTCCCTTCCCTATAAGGTGACTACACAGCCCAGCCCATTTCCAGGTGACTTGTAGTGCCTCTGAACAGGCGGAGTATACTTCTCTGCCACATTATCAGGTTTGGCCATATGACTTGTCTGAGCCAATGAAATGTAAGCAGAGGTGACAGTGTGCCAGCTACAAGCAAATGCTTTGAAGAATCACATTTTTCAGCCAATTGTCTCTTTTTCTCTCTGCCACAAAAATAGCATGTCCCAACTAAGTGCTGCTCTTTTACTGGTTCCTGGAAAGAGGAGATACTTGGAGCAGAATCGTAGCAACTGACAGGCAACCCCCACCATGTAATACGAGTGGGAAATGAAAATGTGTTAGTGTGAGCCCTGAGATTTGGAGACTGTGTGTTACTGCAGCTAAGCTGACTAATATATCTGATACCACAAAGTAATAACACAACTGTACAGGGATAGCATCCCATCTCCAAGGGCATCCCATCCCTTAAGGGGCTTGGATTTTATTCTAAAGATGAGCAAAAGGAGATTAGATAGGATTGGTTCGAGCCCTATGTCATCTATAACCAGACAGTACCAGCGATAAAAGAACAATTGTTGGACCACCCTAGAAGATGTGGGTTTCTATAAAATAAGCCATAGTTATCCTGACAAGTCATAATTAACTCTTCCACAGTTCTAGGAGTGGCCATGAAGTAGATCAGCCTTGATGGAGTGGGGCACAGCATAGGTTTATATTTGTCCCACTACAACTCATTTCTTAGAATCCAAAGCAAGTTAATTTGTCCTCCATGCCCGAGTTCAAGGAATAAATACACACAGTCAAGGCTATTAGAGAGTCACTAAACAGAAACTTTCCTTTGGCTCTCAGTTCTTCAATTGCCTTTACGACCCCACCTTTCCGTTTAACTTGTTTACGTATGAGCTGTTTGACTGCTCTACTGCTAAGCCAGTGGCCTTGGGGTACAATTACTAATACTTTAAAACTCAAAGTTAGCATGTTTTTCAAATCAATTAAAAGCATTTAAAACTATCTAGAGAAGAAGCCAAGAGCAACCAAAGTCCTAACCACCTGGACAGGCCCACAGGAACTTACAGGGCCTGACAGACCCAGTCTTGCCAGGACCAGCAGGGAGCGGAGGAGAGATGCGAGATTCAGAAAATGAGTTGGATGTTGGAAAAGCATGGCAGAGCAGAGGGGAGCTCTCTCTAATCCGGGAAGGACAGACAGGGCTGGGAAGCAGACTTCAAGCATAGCTATGGGAGCTATATCCCAATCACTGGCAAGCTTAGCTTGATGGTGGGGCCCAGGCCTCATAAGAACAGCCAGCAATGAGCTGACTGGAGCAATCAGAAATGATGTCTACTGTCCCTGGGGTGAGTTATTCTTCAGAAGATGAGTATCAAAGAGGATTCACTCTTTGGCTAGACAAACTTGAGGAGATGACTCACCTTCTGGGACTTAGGAGTCTGGCAAAGGATAAGCAGAAGGAATTCACGGAAGACAAAGCTCAATGGGAGCAAAACAAAGATTGTCCAAGGATGTCCTATCACAGAGCAGCCATATCTGGAAAGGACCTGAGAGACAGTTTTCCCTATAAAACCTGTCCTCTTCTTTTACAGATGAGGAAACCGAGCCAAGAGAGGTGAAATGACCCACTCAAGGCCACACAGCCAGTGAGAACATGGCAGAGGCAGGGCTGAGGGCCAAATTTCCCATCTTCTGGTGAGAGCTATTCCTGAGTCCCTACACTGGCCTGTTCTAAAATAAACATAAGGGCTTTGCAGGAACCTAAAGTCCAGTCCAACAGGCAGAAGGTGTGACTACAGCCAGAAGGGCTTATGAATCTTGTCACAACTGACAAGTGATCAGCCCAGAACATTGACCCTTATGCTCAAAGTTTCCAAAAAGAATAGGGGTATTATGATACTATTGTATAGATGTTATCTGTGTGTGTCTTGGAGGGTGGAGGGGGATTAAACCATGTGATCGCCAAACCATTCAAAGTTCATATTCGAGAATTCCATACGTCAACTGTATGGTCAGTGGTAAGGTTCCTCTCTAATGAGAATTCCTTAAAGCATAAGTAAAATGCATCACACTCTATTTGGGGCTGGGGGTGAGGAAGGCAGGTGGGTGGAGTGGAAGGAGGCCAGAAGAGGAAGGAAGATGAGGGAAGTGCTTAACAAAAGCACTTACTGACAAATAATGAAAACAAAGAACTTGACTGGGGTGGGTGCAGCTATATTAGGTTTTCATATGAGAAACAGAGCAAAAGACTCATTTAAAACACTTTTAGGTAGACTGAAAGTTGTTTGAAAACACTAGATTGACATAAAGATCTTAAAAATATGCATAAAATGCACATTTCCGTGGATTTTCCTCACCATTGCCGGTTGTCAAACTTTCACTTCCTCCCAAATCACATTCTAAATACCCATTCAGCAAAATATAATATGTGAGATCATAAACAGACATCTTCAACTATCAGAAAAGCAACTTAACTTCATTCTACAAAGAATGAAGCCTCCGGTAGAAGATGTTCTTTTCTTTATCACTTAGTTGCATTTGGGCTTCACAAAATGATGAACTCTCAGGAGGAGAAGCTTCTCTAGTCTTTGCTGAATTCGTTTAGTTACTTCTATGGATGGCCTCTCGTGGTTCCCCTTCTTACTATTTGGGGAAGATTATGACCAGCGTTTCTCTTTGCATAAACCACACAATAACCATGACCTCAGAATAGCTTTCAGGGCTTATTGAGCTGTGACAAATCTCAAACAACAATGTGAGTTAAAGCGTTTCAAAGAATCACTGAGGCATCAGAGCTCTTCTGAAAATGATTCTGTGACGTGACTATCTAATAGGGACCAAACCTGTTTGAAAATTAAGAGACAGTGAGAAACTAGATAGGCGATGTGATTCCATGACTTGGGCTCCTCCTCTACAAAGAAAGCCAATGCAGACACAAGAAGGCATTTAAGCCCATACTCATTTTAGAAGCAAATTCCTTGTGACTCCCTCCACCCGTCCACTCCTCCTTCCTTAGGTCCCTACTCGAGACCGTGAACCTGATCCTTAAAGGAATTAAAATCCATCTACAAAAGGGAAAACATTAAGTGGATTGATTTTAAGCTTCACACAATAATGCATTATGTATCAGAGCAATATTTGTCTTAGCATTGATATTAGAATGGAAATTTGGTCTTTGTCTAGAGTGGTCACTTTATAGCCAATTTTTAATCACAAAGCATGGTAGAGGTCCCAGAGAGAGCATGGCTCACACATAATCCAAGAGCCTTTCTAGTCTGTGGCTTCAAAATCACCTTCCCCAAGAAGAGTGAGCAAAGTTGATGTCAGAGAAACCCAAATGACCAGTTTGAGTTTCATTTCCCTCCACTCAAGACATAATGATGAAATACCACAAAAGTAACTGCTTTAAAAAACACCTAGATTCCCCAGGTTGTTTTAGACTTTCTCATGAGAAAAAGCAAAATAACTGGTGGGAAAAAACTAATGTAGAATTAGTTTGGAGGTTATTTCTTAATGCCGAGGTAATTAAGATATTTTGATCATCTTTTTATTATTTACTTATAATTTTTAAAATTACGATGAGATTATGTGGCCTGTAAAAATCTATACTTTAATATTTGTTAAAGTCTTTTTGGTGAACAAGCACACATATAAGACCTCAGGTAGGTATATGCTGTGGACTGAATTGTGTCCCCCTCTTCAAAACCTATATGGTGAAGCCCTAACCCCCAGTACCTCAGAATGTGACTGTTTTTGGAGATAAGGTCTTTAAAGAGGTGATTAAGGTAAAATGAGATATTAGAGTGGGCCTTAATCCAATATGACTGGAGTCCTGATAAGAAGAGGAGATTAGCACACAGACACACACAGATGGAAGACCACGTGAGGACACGGGGAGAAGACAGCCATCTACAAGCCAAGGAGAGAGCACTCAGGACAAACCAAGGCTTCTCTTGATCTCAGACTTTTAGCCTCCAGAATTGGAGGCTTTATACTTTGTTATAGCAGCCCTAACAAACTAGTACAGTATATTAACTATATACCCCAACATGTACATTAATAAATTAAAAATTCACCACTGGGGACTCACTTAAAACTAAATATAATCTGTCTCTCATATTTAATATTTTGTTAATGTCCACATTTCATCAGAGACACATCTGAATAACCAACATAATGACACAATCAGCCTGGAAGTTTGGGCTCTCAAATCTGTAATTCAACTATGCGGGCATCAACATTCACAGTTTGCTACTATCATCTCCACTTTACAGATGTGACAAATGAGGCATTAAAAGGCTAAACAACTTGTTCAAATTGTGCAACTGGAAAAGGCATGGGCTAGGATTTGAACCTCGATAGCCTGAGTTGGAAGTGGTATTCTTACCAATCACAAGACTTTACCTCTGCAAGGAGGGAGAAAAGAGATTGTGATATATGGTCGTCCCCTTTTATTCTCTATTTCACTTTCAGTGGTTTCAGTTACCCACAGTCAACCATGGTCCAAAAATATGAAATGGAAAATTCCAGAAATAAACAAGTCATAAGTATTAAATTGCAAGCTGTTCTGAGTAGGATAATGAAATCTCACACCATCCTGCCCCGTTCCGCCCAGGACATGAATCATCCCTTTGTCCAGAGGATCTAGTCTGTAGACGCCACCTGCCTGTTAGTCACTTAGTAGCCGTCTCAGTTATCAGATTGACTGTCACGGTGTCACAGTGTTTGTGTTCAAGTCACCCTTATTTTATTTAATAATGGCCCCAAAGCACAAGAGCAGTGATGCTGGCAATGTGGATATGCCAAAGAGAAGCTGTAAAGTGCTTCCTTTAAATGAAAAGGTGAACGTTCTCAACTTAATAAGGAAAGAAAAAAATTGTTTGCTGAGGTTGCCAAGATCTATGGTAACTTTTATTACAGTATATTGTTATAATTGTTCTATTTTATTATTTGTTATTGTTAATCTCTTACTGTGTCTAATTCATAAATGAAACTTTATCACGGGTATGTATGTAGAGGAAAAAACATAGTATATATAGGGTTCGGTACCATCCCCAGTTTCAGACATCCACTGGGGGTCTTGGAACGTATCCTCTGGGATAAGGGAGGACTACAGTATTCTGATCTTTAATGGCTAAGAGAAAGGTTGTATCACTAGCAGAAACAGAGAAGATTTCAAAGTTTTGTTTTGAGGGGAAAACAAAAGTTGTTTGAGCTGGATGTTAGATCTGTTAACTCCAGTGGAGCTGGGAGAGCCAGGGCATATGGCCAGTGGTGGGGATAATGGGGCTCCTCTGCATAAGAAATGGAAGTAGATGAGACCTTGAAGCAGAAAATCCTAAAGAGACAAGAGAATGACAAGGACTTTGAGTAGGGCCACGATTAAGAAGAGAATGAGGGAGAAGCATCTATGAAGAAAACACAGAGTCCCAGGGATCAAGGGTAAAATAATGTGAAGGATGCGGTGGCAAATACACAGAATAGCAAACCGCTGACTTGTGTTGTTAGCAAATAGAAATAACTGTTATATTGAACTATTATGAGGGCAGCCAATTGGTTTGACTTAACTTTCATTATTGAGGTATTTGGGTCACTATATAATAAAAACTTGCACTTTCAAAAAACTCAATTCTTGGTGTTCAGTTAAACACAGGAAAAAATGTAAAGTAGATAGAAACAAAAACAAATTGGCTTTTCAAATAATCACAATGATCTGAGTATGAAAGAATGCTATAAAATCACTTCTTAAATTCAGAAAAATATTTAAGTGCTTAAAAAACCAACAGAGAGGGGCCAGCCTTGTGGTGTAGTGGTTAAGTTCAGCCTGTTCTGCTTTGGCAACTGGAGTTCCCAGGCCTGGATACCGGTCGTGGACCTACACCACTCATCAGCCTTGTTGAGGCAGAGATCTACATGCAAAATAGAAAAAGACTGGCACAGATATTAGCTCAGGGCTAATCTTCCTCAAACCAAAAAAGTTAAAAGAGAAAAGAAAAACCAACAGAGAGATAGTTACGTTTTGACAAAATAATGGATACTAGTAATACAAATATCTAGTGATCCCTAACTTGTGACAAACCGAAAAAATAAAACTGTAATCTAATAAGAAAGAAGTAGAAGCCCTGTTGCTTGGCTTAATCAGTGAAAAGAAAAGGTCTTTTAGAGAAGTATTGTCGTTGTTGAGAAAGAAGGAGAATCCCCCGTCTGCCCTTTCCCTTAAGGTTCTTATGGCCGGCCAAATAATTAAGAGATGGGTTAGCAGGAGAAAATAATACCAAGTTTAATAACATGTGTACATGGGAGAAACCAGGGAAACTGAGTTTCTCAACAAACAGCGGAAATTTTCACCTTAAATAGCATGTTCAGTTGGACAAAGGAGGACGTTGAGGGTCGGGGAGGAGACAGCTATAGGAGATTGCCAGAAAGCACAGCAATTAATGGAATGTAGATTTAAGTCCTCTCCTTCCATCCTGATAAGTGTTTCCAGAGATAAGGTGATCCCCCTCTCTTCCCAGTACAGAGAGGGAGATACCTTTACAAATGTAAATATTTGGTAAACAGAACTTTGAAAAGAATGGGCTTAGCAAGGACCCTGTCAGTCTCTCCACACCCAGAGTTAAATTCCTTTAGGCAGTTAGTGGGGGAGGTCAAATGTCCATCAGAGAAAATAATTAACTTAAAGAGATATATTTTGGGGTGGCCAAATTTTGATCTCCCACATCATTTATGGAAAAATGCATATATCCCACACATTTATTATCATTTTTCAAAAAATTAGACTAAATCTTACTACTTAACATAGAATCTTTGAGTCAGAAAAACCATTCAAGCTAAACCACCACACCATATATATAGGCGGGAGTTCCTTCTGCAACATCCCCAACAGTGGTCACTCAATAGTCCACATCACTGTCTCTGTTAAATACAGAAAATTCTTCTTAATATTGAGTTTAAAGCTGCCTCTCTGTAACATCAATCAAATGCTTCCCTTGGGACAGGGTAAAGCAAGTCTGGACCAAAATAATTAGCCTCCCTCTCATTAATCTTCTCTTCTGCACATTCCTAATTCTTCCACTGGATCTCCTAGTAAGTAGTTTTCAGACCCTCCCTGTTGGGCCATCATTATTTGTGTGCACTCCAGCTTAGCAAATGACCCCTAAAATGTGACAGTCAACTTTTAATACTATACTCCAGCTATGTTTTGACCATTATAGTTTACTCAATAAACAATAATTGAGAATTTATTAAGTGCAAGACACTGGGGATATAAAGAGGCATAAAACATGGTGTTTAGAACTCAGATCTTCTGGACGTTATCTGCAATTAGAAGACTGTGTTAAGTTTTTGGCAGCCATGTAGTCTTTTGACTTCACAACAAATTCACATTTGTTCGTGTTTTATTTATTTATTTATTTATTTAATTCATTTATTTTATGAGAAAGATCAACCCTGAGCTAACATCCATGCCAATCCTCCTCTTTTTGCTGAGGAAGACCGGCCCTGAGCTAACATCTATTGCCAATCCTCCTCCTTTTTCTCCCCAAAGCCCCAATAGATAGTTGTATGTCATGGTAGTTGCACATCCTTCTAGTTGCTGTATGTGGGACGCGGCCTCAGCATGGCCGGAGAAGCAGTGCGTCGGTGCACACCCAAATCCGAACCCGGGCTGCCAGCAGCAGAGCACGTGCACTCAACTGCAAAGCCACGGGGCCGGCCCTATTTTTGTTTTCACAAAAACTTGTTAAAAAAAGTTTTGTGTGTTCTATCTCATCATTGTAAAATTGACCTTTTGAAGGTGACAATGGGAACTAACATATTTAATGTCATTTTATAGCCAGTTGTCCAGCCTAGTGAGATTATATAGAACCCCTCGTCTTTCACCCCCAGCTTTGTGAATTGTAAATTTGTAAGTTTTATAAACATGGCTTTTATGTTTATGTCCAAGTCACCGATAAAAATTTTCACAGGAAAAGTCCAAGAACAAAGAACTGTGGCAGGCCTGGAGAAATTTCCTACCAGGCTGACCTCCCTTGATTTATATCCTTTTATGTGACTGTCAACTACCTGAAAAGCCATCTGTTTGTAGCATCAGCCATCCCACATGCCTCTATCCTGTTCATGGGATATTGAGATTATTGAGGTAGGCTTTATCCAATGCAATATAATAATAAAGATTGCCAAGGGTCTATTTGTGCTGTTTTTAGTTACTTCTATGGAAAGAAGAAAAAGAAGAACTGTACAGATGGCTAACTGATAAGAAAGCCAAAGGAGGAACCAACCACAAAAACAACAGCAGAAACTGTAAAGAAATGACAGGACTCAGATAGTGGGGCACACCGCCAAATCATGTGCAAATGGTCATGAGAATGCAGAAATCCTTATCCTCTAGGGAAATTCCCCTGTTTCTAGGAAATATGCTTCTTCTCTCCCCCGGGAATATTGTGAAATAATTTGGGATGTGTGAAAGGAGCACACTGTATATTACAGGATGAGGTAGATGCAATGATTATAGAGGTGGAGAACACCTGATCATACAATCATACATCATACAATCATACACAATCTCACATACCTAGATTGTGATCACACACTCTAGGAAATCTATGATAAAAGAAAATGAGAGTTTACTTTGACTGACCTATTCTTAGTAAATGTATGTCAGTCTCTATTGACTACCATCTTTTGTTCCAAGTGTTCATCAACCATCTAGCTAATAAAAGATTCTAGATTTCTCAAGTCTATTTTTTAAATATTTGCATATTGCCAGGCTTCTTTCACTTCTATAATTCCCTAATATCTCTGACAACACATCCAGAAAACCTTTACACTCTGAGAGGTAATTTATCTAATACTAGAGGCATGAACACATTTAAGATCTCTTGAGGCTCTCTTACTCACTTCCCAAATCCCAGGCTTGGTGATAGAGTGGAAAGAGAACAATTTTGGATTCAGAAAGCCAAATATCAAGCTCCTGGCTCTGCCACTTATTAGCAGTGTGACTTTGGGCAAACTGCCAACCCACACAAGCCTCATTAAGTTTCTCTATAAATTGGAGATACCTCTTAATTCACAAGGTTAATATAAGAATTAAATAAAAATATGCAAGCAAACCAAAGAAATAACAAAATATTAGCAAATTAAATCCAGCAATATATAAAAATAATTATACAATATGACTAAGTGGTGTTCATCCTGGAAATGCAAATCTGGATCAATCAATGCAATCCATCATATCGAGAGCCTACAGAAGAAAAACCATATCATTATATCAACTGATTCAGAAAGGCGTTTGACAAAATTCAACATTCATTCCTGAATTAAAAAAAAAAACTCTCTGCAAACTAGAATAGAAGCAAACTTCCTAAGCCTGATAAAGTCATTTGCAAAAAATCTTCAGATAACATCATACTTAATGGTAAAAGACTGAGTGCTTTCCCCCTAAAATAAGGAATAAGCCAGAGATATCCACTCTCACTACTCCTATTCAACATCACGCTAGAAGTCCTAGCCAGTACAATAAGGCAAAAAATGAAAATAAAAGGCCTACAGATTGGAAACAAATAAATAAAACTGTCCCTATTTGCAGATGATGTGATTGTCTACATAGACTGTCCCAAGGTTTCTACGAGAAAAAAAAAAAACCTCCTAGTAATAAGTAGGGTTATCATGGTCAATGACATAAGGTCACCACATAAAAGTTAATTATATTTCTATCTACTAGCAATAAACAATTGAAAACCAAAATTAAAATCACAATACCATTGATAATAGCTCCAAAAATATAAAACGCTTAGGTATAAATCCAATGAAACATGTTCAGAATCTACATGCTGAAAACTATAAAACACTGATGAAAGTAATCAAAAAAGACCTAAATAAGTGGAAAGACATACTATGTTCATGGACTGGAAGATGCAACACTGTAAAGATGTAAATTCTCCCTAATTTGTCAATAGATCCAATGAAATCTCAATGAAAATTTCAGCAAGATTTTAATAAACATATACAAACATTTTAAAACTGGTATAGAATAGCAAAGGAACACGAATATCCAAAACAATTTTTAAAAAGAGGAATAAAGTTGGAAGAACCACACTACTTTATTCTAAGATTTACTAAAAAGTTACAATAATTAAGACAATGTGGTACTAGTGAAAGTTTAGACATACTGAAGGGTGGAATTAAATAGAGTGCCCAATTAGACCCACACTAATATGGCCAATTAGTTTTGACAAAGTTCTAAAGGCAATTCAGTGTGGAAAGGTAGTCTTTTCAACAAACAGTATTGAAATAATTAGACATTCATATGCAAAAAATAAACCTCAACTTAAACCTCACACCTTATACAAACATCAACTCAAAATGGACCATAGATCTAACTGTAAAACATACAACTATAAAACTTTGGGATGAAAACATAGGAGAAAATCTTCAGTATCGAGGTTAGGCAAAGTGTTCTTGGACGTGGCATCAAAAGCACAATCCATACAAGAAAAAATGATAAATTAGACTTCATCAAAATTAAAAACTTTTAGGGGCCAGCCCGGTGGCGTAGCGGTTAAGTTCACACGTTCCACTTTGGCGGCCCGGGGTTTGCCAGTTTGGATCCTGGGCACAGACCTACTCACCACTCATCAAGCCATGCTGAGGTGGCATCCCACATAGAAGAGCTACAACTCTGCAACTATGACACACAACTACGTACTGGGACTTTGGGGAGAAAAAAAAAAAAAGAGGAAGATTGGCAAAGATGTTAGCGCAGGGACAATCTTCCTCAAAACAAAAGAAGAAAAAAAATTAAAAACTTTTACTCTGTGAAAGATACTGTTAAAAGAATGAAAAGACAAGCTGTTGACTGGGAGAAAATACTTGAAAATCATATATTTGACAAAGCACTCGTATCCAGAATGTATAAAGATCTCTCAAAATTCAACAGTAGAAAATCAAACAACTCAATTTAAAAATGGGTAAGACTTAGACATTTTATCAAAGAGGATGAGGATGTCAAGTAAACACACTAAAAGATGTTCAAAATTACTTGCTGTTAGAGAAATGCAAATTAAAACCAGGATGAGATAATACTACATAACTATTAGAATGGCTAAAATAAAAAACACTGACAATACCAACTGCTGACTAGAATGAAAAGCAACTGGAACTTTCATATACTGCTGGTGGAAATGCAAAAATGGTACAGACACATTGGAAAACAATTGACAGCTTCTTATAAAGTTAAATGTAGACTTACCATATGACCCAGCAATCCCATGCCTAGGTATTTACCCCAGAGAAATGAAAACTTACATTCACACAAAAACTTTTACACGAATATTTATAGCTGCTGTGTTCATACTTACCCCAAACTGGAAAGAACCATGCTCTTCAATGGGTGAATGAAACTGTGGTTCATTCATTAAAAGAAATAATACTTAGCAATGAAAAGGAACAAACTATTGATTCACACAACACTTTGGATGAATCTCAAAGGCAGTATACTGGGTAAAAGAAGCTAGTCTCAAAAGGTTAGATACTGTAATATTCCATTTATTAAAAAGATAAAACTATAATCACAGAGAACAGATGAGTGTTTGCCAGAGATTAGCTGTAGGAGGAGGATGTGATTACCAAGGAATAGCACTAAGAAATGGTGAGAGGATAAGAAAACTATTCTGTATCCTTATTGTGGTAGCAGCTACATGAATCTATCCACGTGTTAGAACTCAGAGAACTGTACACCAAAAGATAAAAGTCAATTTTACCATATGTTAATTTAAAAGTTTGCCATAAAGTAAAAAAAGATATACTCGAACACACTTCATTTTTATTTCCTTTTCTATAAAATAGGAGTTTTACACTTACTTTATAGGATGCAGTTAAATAACAGGCAAAACTGTTTATCAATGTGATTTCTGCATCGAGTAGTCAAGCTTCCTCAGGCATAAAGTTTGGAACAGAGGTAAGTACATGTATTTCAATTTTACAAGTTAAATTAAAGGCACAGGCCCCTGTGAGAACTGGCTTTAACTGAGTATCATTCTTTAAAGGAGTTGCTTTCCTGGACGACTACCAGAATCTTCTCCCTAAATGTCTGTTGGGTCAACCCCAGGTGATTTTCTTCTGTTTTTGTTTGAGTTCTACGTTACCCTTTGATTCAGTTCAGTATCCCATGCTAACTGGTCAACCATGCACTGATTTACAAATTTTAAATCAATGGTCAACTATGAATTAATTTACAAATTTTAGAGATTTTCAAGTCTCTATTTGAAAAGAGCTCAATGTTCAGTTCTTAAAATAGAGTATATACCATCATCCATCTATAGCTCCAACAAGTGCTTGACCCAATGCTTGAACTGTAGAAATTCCAAGTCACCTCTAATGAAAGCCATGAAAATTGACTTCTCTCCTTTCCCCACTGCCTCTGGCAGTATGGTCTTAGAGACATTCTAAGTCTCCCTGACTTTCAGAGAACAGAGAATAACTTCTAAATTGGAAACTATCTCAAAAATCTTCTTCCAGTGTTAACACACACATACACACCAGCATTACTTCAGAAAAAGAAATTACTGTTTAAGGTGGAGGAACAAAGCGGCCTGGTAGTACTTTTTACCTAATACCTAACAAGAAATATTAACTATTTTTGAAACTGCAAAAGCAAAAGTTTAGCAGCAGATTCCAAATAAAGTAAGGGCTACAACTAATTGTCATTAACTTTAATAAATAAAAATAAAAGAGGCAGAAGATTGTGTACCACAGCAGAAGAGCATGGCATAGCTCCTAATTTCACTCCTATCTCCTAAGAAGCCACATTGGTCTGCAAACAAAATCCTGAGAATTCTCATCTACATATGCTCACACACACATCTGAAAAGAAGTAAATATGGTATATATTCTTATCTTCTCCCTCTTTTGACAGGGAAGGGTGAAAAATAGGCACTAAAGAAAAGCAGGAGATGTACACAACATAACTGATTTTCTGTGAAGGAAATGAAGTCCCTAAGATGCTCGTGAATTGAGGACCAATGTGAATCCAAGATCTAGGCATAGAATACACCCCAACCAGTCAAGAGAGAATCCAGGTGCATGGCATTAAAGAGTCTCAAAAGTGAGAGCAGAGGCCAGCCACACACACACACACACACACACACCATGCCCTCAGGATACGGGATAGTGAACAATACACAAATCTCTGTTGTGGTAGTGATGGGTGATACAACAAACTGAAGCTAGGCTAGACTCAAAGTCTGGTCCAGATTTGAGTACTGGTGAGAACATTCAGACTCTGCTTAAGTTACTTGCACTTATTTCACAATGAAGTCACCAAATAGCGCTAAAGTTCAAAGTTTCAAGTGGGTGGGAGTAGATCTCAATGCCTCCCTTTGCTCCTCAAAGAAAGTCACCTAAAGTCCAATGATATCTTAAAGAAAGCAAACAATCTGCTGGCTAGAAGAGTGAAGAACCATGGCCAAAAATAAAAGTGAATGAAATTTTTAAAATAATAGATGGCATGACAACAGTGAAAAGATACTATAGACAAATAAGAGAAGAAGAAAGAACGTATAATATATAAATAATAAAGAACCTAACCTAGAAAAAACAAAGCAAACAAGAAACAGAAGGAAAATTTTCAGAAGAGCTTTGAGTAATAGAATAAGTTAACAACCACCGCTTGAATTTGACAAAATAAGAGCACAAAGATTAGATTATAAAGAACATTATAATATGAAAAGAGAAAATACTATTCTCAGTATTGAGGACCAAAACAAGGTCATTAAAAATAAGCAAGTTAAGAACAACAAGAAACAAACAAATAAGACTGAAAAAGCAAGAAAAATAATCAACTTACACTTAGAAAAAGATTATGATCTTCATAGTAATGAAAAGGAACATGGGTGCTTAAAGAATCATAGACAAACTACTAATATAGAGGACCAAAACTGGCCCTGAACAAGTGTATAATTGATACCGTAGAGGAAAAATAACAACTGGAACAAAAGAAATATTACAAAGATCTAGTACAGGACAATATCCCTGAAATGAAGAACTAAATCTGCACAGTGAATGAATATGGAAATTAAGTATAGAATTCTGTACATTGATATATGTCCCTGTTACGTTAATGAATTTCAAGAATGAAGAAATAATTATTCAGGCATCAGGAAAAGCTATCACCTCCACAGGGAAAAGAAAATCAGACAGACCTAAGACTTCTGCACAGCAACATTTCATGCTCCACTGTAAATGAGAATTGTCTGCAGTATACTGTCCAATATGACTGCCACTAGCTACGTATGGCCTTTGAGCACTTGAAACGCGGCTAGTTCAAACTGAGATATGCTGTAAGTGTACAATACATGCTGGATTTTGAAGATTTAGTATGAAAAAAAGAATTTAAAAATCTCATTAATATTGTTTTATGTTGACTACATGTTAAAATGATATTTTGACATATTGGGTTAAATAAAATATATTCTTAAAATTAATTTTGCCTGTTCCTGTATATTATTTTTAATGTGGCTACTAGAAAATTTAACATTACATTATGTTTACATTATATTTCTATCAGACATCATTGATCTACATAGTTCTTTACAATATAATAGCCACTCAAGATGTTTTAAAGTAATTTGTAACTGGTATATATTTTTGAATATAGAAAAAATAAAATTCAGCTCTCATAAACCTTTATTGAAGAAACTACTTGATGAAATTCAGAAAAGAATAAAAAATGAAGGACTCAAAATTGGAGAAGTCATGATAAAGAGGGCTACTGGTGTGTATGGTATCCATTTAAATATAATGATACCAAAAAATGCAGAAATTATGGTTACAAAGCAGATAATAAATATTATAATTCTTGATAATATAAAAAGTAACAATATAACAGGAGTAAACAAACTTTTCCTGAAAAGGGCCAAATAGTAAACATTTTTAGGCTTTGTGAGCTGTATGGTCTCTGTCAAGAGTATTTAATTTCACTGCTGTAACTCAAAAGCAGGAAGAGACCACACATAAACAAAAGGGTGTGGGTGTGTTATACTAAAACTTTACAAAAACAGGGCCATATTGCCCGCATCAAGATGACTCAGTTTCACTGCTGCAGCTTGGAAGCAAGAATTGACAATAAATAAACAAATGAGCACGGGCAATGGGACAAGTTACAATAAAACTTTATTGACTAAAACAGGCAGCAGGCCAGATTGGGCTGTGGTTTCCTAACCCTGTAACAAAGGGGAGAGAAGAGAAATGCGATATGAGAAAACTCCCATCTTCATAGTGGGTATTCAAAAACGACTATCTAAAATTGTAATATACTGTTTTAAAAACACGTAAAATCTATAGTAAAATTAGTTTAATATATTTTGCTTTAAGGAGGGCTTTTGCAGAAAATAATATTTTTGAGGATTAAGAAATCTTAGTCTAAAATTCAATTTCCTTAGTTTTATCTAAATTTATTTTCTCTTTCAGTTAAATTCAAATAACATTGAAAAAATTTTTACTTTAAAAAGTTACTCACAGATTATTTTTATGCCACAGGATTAATGTATTCCTTCCCTCTTGCTCTTTAACCCTTTTATAACCATATAGCAAAAAATGGGTATGATTGCATTTTTTTTAAATGGTCATTGAAAAATATTTCACTTGGAATTGAAAAATTTCAGAGTACAAAATAAGCAGTTATGTTACAATTACCATCTGTCATGTTAGGTTCCATATTCTCCAAATCTGACCCATTAGAACCCTCTCTGCTTTTTCTCTGAGTTCCCCACTGTTTTTCCGGATAGCATTAGCTATTCTTTAAAATGAGCCACTGGTTTTTTTTCAGCTTAGGCTCTTTGGTCAACTCAGGTCAACCATCCTGATAATGTGTGATCCCCTCTCATATCATCTGACCCTAAAAATACATCCCGCCAAAGTCAAAGAATGTGTTTTTTTTCCCCAAGATATTTAAATAGGTATACGATTCCTAAACTAAAGAATTATAACTAATGGAATTTCAGGCACGGAGGGCACTGGGGTGAGGAAATTCTTTCATCAAGACCCCTGTGGCCAGTCACCATTTCTGTTGCCGTTTTGGTCCTTCAATTAGAAGAGATCGTCCAGTCTCTGTAGGTGGAATGCTGTCCACAGAACACAACTAAAATCAGAAGGGACTTCCCGGTTCTCTGAGAAAAGCAACAACTGGACCTTCATAAAAAAGTCAGATATCTTTTACAAGGGAGATTAATTTCTAAAATGATAAATCTTTTGCCTGATACTTGTTCAAACATGAACTCAAATGTCCTGAACCCTTTATTAGATACAGTCTTTCAGTCTAATTTCTTCCTTAATACTTGAAAAATCTTACTACAATTCTAAGCATGGCTAGAACACCTTAAGCAAGGTTGCCAGTCATTAATTAAATACCAACCATTTCAATTTTAATACTTTCAATGACTTCTATCATGTATTTGAACATTAATCTAAATATAATAGTTCAGGCCTAAAAAGAAGAAAAGAGAAACTTTTTCACCTGAATAATCCACATTCTCCCCCACAAGTAATCTCATCTCAAGAACAACCCGTTTTCTGAAAATCACTATCACTGTCATGGAGCCAGTTTATTGCAGAAAAAGAAAAATGAAGTTTCTTGTACTGTACAGATTATATCTATTTTCCTCTGATCTCATCATGGCTCTTAGGCTGTGTCATCTTAGTGGCAATGTAAATTGTTAGATAATTTTTATGATAGATATATTTTACTCAAGCGCCATTCAAATATTTAAAAATAATTTTCTCTTGAAGAGAAAAATCTATTCCAGACTTCAGATAGGATAATTCTCATGCACTCCTTAAATAGTAAGGTACGTCATCAACCTCAAAGCGCCAAACACTCAGGGTTCCTACAGAAATAGTCATTCTGTTTGTTCAGCTGCACATCACCCCACATATCTCAGCCCATGCATGCTTGGTATATTTAGTAAGTGCTCAAGTTGCTTATCTTTCTTTAGCATATTCTTTAATAATCCCAAGTAAGAAACTCCTGCTGCTCTAAAAATTTATCTCCATTTTGCTTGTAGTCAATGAGTCTTGTGGTTTGAGATTCCTTCACCCATGCTTTGACTCAGAGGAGGTTATCACTGCCCACAAAATTCCATTAAAGGAGCTTAGATAAGAGAGGAGATCATATTAGGATGCAGGAATCAGGGATGTCTGCATCCACAATGCTAGGCATTGCGGTAACCACCAAAGGCAATATGAGAGTGGGAATGGCTGGGCCCATGGAGCCCACTGCTCTGCTGCAGTGTGTCTTGATTCTCACATCCTGGTCAGGGATAAGGAGAAGAGTGAGTGAGGGCCCTGGTGAATTTATAACAGTGTATCCAAAATATTGGTAGGTGCTTTCTGGGTTCCAAAGAAAAAGGATGTACTACTAAATAATTTCTAATCAAGCCTCAACTTTTGTTCCAGGAAGACAAGGAGACGGTTGCTGTATTTGTTCCTTGTTTGTTTTTTTTGCCTCGACTATGAACAAGGAAGGAAAACAAAAAAAGAGGCAGATATTTAAACAGAACATCTGAGATCTAGATTCAATTCTGGAAGGATTTCTAGACTGATCAGTTAAATATAGAGATAATTTACTAGGTGAGGTTGTAAACTTCTCACATAGCAGGGTTTTAAGAAGATCTTGAGCAGTCATTAGAAAGCAACTAATTGCTTTTTTAAAAATACAAAATCACGGATCCTGTAACTTCAATATGTCTCCTTCATTAGTACTGACAGCCTATCTAATATTATGGTTACAAGCATGGCCTCTGGAGCCAGACTACGTGAGCTCAAATCCTAGGTCTGCCATTTATGGGCTTGGTCAAGTTAACCATTTAGTGACTCGGTTTCCTTGTCTGTAAAAGTATCTACCTCAAAAGATTGTTGTAAAAATTAAATGTGTTAATTTAACGTGCCTGGCACATGGTGAGCACCATCTGTGATTGCTGCTATTATCTTCATTGCACATCTCACATTTCATTTCTTATCAGGATAAAATACTTTGTTTAAATTTGATTTTCTTAATGTCTTTATAGATATAGTCTATAATGGAAACCTGGCATAAAGGCAAAGACAGATGAACTATTAAATTCTACTATTCCTTATTTATTCACTCACTTTGTGTGTTCATTCATTCATTCACATGGCATGTATTGAAAACTTATTATGGACCTTATATAGTGCAGGACTCTAAGGACACAAAGAGAAATAAAATATAATCTTCGGGAGAGAAGAGAGAGTCACATATGGTGCTAAGCACATCAATGTCACAGGTCGTATGGTAGGAGAATGAACAGTGTACAGGGGAGATATGAGTAAGGGAAAAAGGAATTCTACCCTGGAGAAGGGTTAGGAAAAGCTCTACTGAGGAAAGGATGCTTGAGCTGAGTACTGAAAGATGAGCAAGTTTCCCCCAGGGTCTGGGTTGGTCTGAGGACAGCATGTTATATGTAAAGACGACACAAGGACAACCTCAGCAGGTGAAGCAGAGGTCCTCCAGCAACCTAGTGGACAAACCTGACACAGACTTTTCCCATGCTAGATAAAACAGCATAAGAAAAAATAGCCATGCTTGAAAGAAAGAAAAGGAAACAAACCCATGGGTTCAAGAAATGAAGAAAGAAATCAAATGCAAAGTAGTAAATCAAGCTTATGCAGCAGCCTCCCAAGGGCTTGTCAGCCTCCTTAGGAGTGGAGGCTGAGTTTTAGTGTCCAGGCAGGAGAGGAAAAAGACACAGCCCGTATGAGGTGGAGAGCTGGAACTGAGATCTCTGCACTTAGCCAGGTCCATCTATGAAAAGGGAACCAGAAATACTCCACCTACCAGCCCAGAGATGTAGCAAGGAAGTTCACCATCTGCCTGGAGTATAGGGTGGGGAAAAAATAGAAAACCTAAAACCTAAGGCACACGTGAATGGGAGGGTCCAATTTGTATTTTCCCCATGGTATCAAAATTGCAGGCTAAGACACTAACATAAAGCTGATCTAGAACCCATGAAACCACTAGGAAACTGGCAAAACTGGTTCTTCGACTACTTAAGGCACTACTCCCATGGGGAAAAAAATCAACCCTTGCTGAAGATTATCTCACAGTAAAATAAATAAATACAAATCACACACACAGACACACAGAGACACTAGGAAACAACCCACCATCATGGGAAAAAGTGAATAAATGTAACACATGGAAAATTCACGTCACAAAAACTAGATATAATAGATCTGAGCAAGGCTATAAAATAAGTATGGTTTAAATAACCAAAGAGATAAAAGAAGAAATAGAAACAATGAAAAAACAGGATGATGATGAAAAAGACAAAGAAGTTAATGCAGCATGGTCCATTTAGATAAATACTTGGAACTCAGCATCTCTACAGTGGGTAGGTGAGGTGGGGAGTGGAGGGGTGTAAGGGTGGTTGTGTGTATTGGTGGGAGTATAGAAGTAGTCATGTGTATTAGGGTGAATAGAGGTGGTTGTGTTGTGTGTAGTGGGGGGGTAGAGGTGGTCATGTGTATTAGTGGGGGTATAAGGATGGTTGTGTGTATTAGGGAGGTAGAGGTGGTAGTGTGTGTTGGTGGGGATGCAGTGGTGGTTGTGTGTATAGGTGGAGGGTTGAGGTGATTGTGTGTCTTGGTGGATGTGCAGGGGTGATTGTATGTGTTGATGGGGGGATAGGGGGAGAATAGAGAAGATGCATCAAAAGATAAGTCCTGAGAGGTAGATAGGATCAAGTTATGTAGGGTCTTGGATGACATCCTAAAAAGTTAAACTTTATCACTTAGCAAGGGGAAGACTTTGAAGAGTTTTAAACAAGAGAATAATGAATAGATTTGTTTTAGAATGTTCTCTTTGGCAGTAATTGGAGAATGATTGAAAGGAGACAAGAATGGAGGTATTGAGACCACTCAGAAGATTTGGTTACAGTGGACCAGATGTCTTTAGTTCCAAGCTGCATTTACAGGCCCAAAGAACATTCCTATACACTTACTAGAGCTCAAAACTTTGTCCTGCAAACACTAGCAGAACCCCAGAAGCTGCAGGACTGCTCCCAGCTTTAGCATACATGGAGCATTTATGCTGTCAGATGTTACAGATGTTGGGGATACAGAGATGAATAAAAATGAGTTCTGTGTTTCTCTCCTTCTCCAACTGCTCACAAACTAGCAAAAGAATCAGACATGTAAATAAATAATCGTTACACAATGTAATGTATATAAGAGAGGTACAAACAGAACAGTGGGGAGCTGGGGCAGAAGACTGTTGACAAAGGCATTACAGAAAAGGGAACATGTGAGTTGAGTCTTGAAGGAAGAATAAGAACATTCTTATGCAGGAGGAATTTTGTAACTGCAAAGACTCATAAGTGTGACATCTATATGATGTAATTTCAGGAAAGACTTCCCATAAACTTCATATCTTGATGATATTCTGTCATATGAGTCATCATGTAGTATAAGCGAAGAATAAAACTTGATTCTCAGGGAGCTTTTAATACAACGATAATTCCTTATTTTGGTATATCTTAACAATTTTACAAGCATTACACATATTCTCTTATTTTATTCCCACAATAACGCTGTGAGGTTGATCTTATTCTACCCATTTTGAGATGAAGAAATTTATTAATAGAAAAGTAATTAAAAACAAGACTAATTCACAAGAAATAACAAATTTTATAGGCAAAGCAGTGTGTGTAATGGTGGTGGTGGGTCCACAGTTGTTCCATCTCGCAGGGAAATTCACAACTGTTCTGAGCAGTTCCATCTAGGCCAGGACACCCTGTTTTTCTTTTACTCTTCCTGCCCTGACAAGGTGACTGTAGGGTGGAAGAATAAGCCACCGCAAAATACGCCACTTTGGCATAAAGATTATTTTGAGCTGAAGACAATTGAAAAGAAGCAGATATAAGAAAAGCTCTCTGCCCTACTCCTATTTGCCTAAAGGCAGGACATAAATTTACAAAGGTGTCCCCCACCCCCCTTCCCTCTCTACCAAGAAGGACAAAAGTTAATCACCAGAGACAAGTTTAGGCCCTTATCAGCCTGAAGAAGCCACCGGAGGAATTAACATAAACTTTACTAACTAGCCTTTATGTATCATGGGTTTCCCATACCTTTGCCTTCTCACAGTTTGCTGCCCTAGAAGCTCAAAGACCTTTTCCTTTGTCTTGTCACTTTTCTAAAAATTTATTGTTCCTTTGCTAAGATGCTATATAAGCCCAAGTTCTAACCACCCCTTTGAGTTACTCGTCTCTGAATGTTCCCATGTGTAAGTCTGATGCACACGCTAATAAACTTGTTTGTTTTTCTCTTGTTCATCTGTCTTTTATCTGTCAATTTACAGGGCTCCAGCCAGGAAACTTAGGATAGTGGTACAAAAAAGTTTCCCCTTTGCTGCAACTACCCCACCTCTATTCAGGGGACAAATAAAGGCTCAGTACTTTTAGATGATGGTCTGTCCAGGGACAGTAGGTTACTGAGGGCAAGTTGATCTCAAACAGAGGGTGGCATTGACTCCCTCCACATCCCCGTCCTTCCTCCCACTCCCTGGCTCCACTCTGATGACTCTGTTGCCTTCACACCTTCCTCTCATATCCCAATCGTCCTTCTGCCGTCTTCTCATGGTCTCAGCCCCAGACTTACGTAGCGTTTACAAGCAAGCATCTGAAAATGCTTAAGTACATGTTTGATTAGAATCTGGTGGTGCCCTTGGGTTCAGGTGAGGGTAAGACATAAGGAAAGGGAAATACACAGATATCAGATTAATATTCAAGATAACCCTGCCATGTGTGCTATAGCCTAAAGAGGAAATTGGAGTTCAGAGAAAGAACAGCTAATTTAAACGTAGGAATTTTGCCAAGGCCAGTGCTGGGCTGGGATGGAAAGGCATTTGGAGAGGAGAGAGAAGCTTATAAATTTGAGGACTGAACGGCATCTTAGAGATCTTGGAGTCTGTCCTTCTGCCACCCCCACATCTTAGTCCTGGTCAGAAGGGCCATAATAAGCAAAAGTACAGCTTGGACTACATGGAGCCCTGTGAGGAGGCAGGCCTCACAAAGGACATCCTTAATTTCAAGAAATAGTAGGAGAACAAGAGGATTTGGAAAAATATAAATCTGTGAATAATGAGCACTTCCTTTGATAAGCAGAACCAGTGTTACAATTTTATTAAGTTCATATTTCTTGTCCACTAAAGAGTCCATTCTCTTGACCCAGGAAACCCTAGAGGAACAGATTGTTCTTAAGAATGTACTATGTTCTTGAATAGCGGATGTTAATTGTATCTTCCCACTCACAAGTACATTAGTGTACTAAATTGCTTTCTCTTAGTGAGGAAACCTCTTGTTTGTGAATTATGTATCTTTGATTGGACAGCAAATCTTTAGGCCGCTAGCAAACTATTGAGAAGATTACTATTCCACCATAATATACTATCATTCAAGTATGTAAAAATACTTTGAGTTCTGGGGAAGAACAGCCTTATACAAATAAACTCTAGGTGTAGAATTAGCCACTCAGTTTAGTGCAGGCACTGGCGAACTTGATCACAAGGGCCAAATCTGTGTGCCACTTGTTTCTGTAAATAAAGTTGCATTGGAGCACAGCCACACCCAATCGTTTAAGTACTGTCTATAACTACTTTCCTGCTATCACAGCAGAGTCGAGTAGTTGTGAAAGAGACCGGATGGCCTGCATAGCATAAAGTATTTACTATCTGGCCCTTTCCCAAAATAGTTTGCCAGCTCCTGGTCACTCTTAGTTTTGTTGCCTGCAAAATGTGAATAGAAATACATCCCGATCCTCGCTATCTCCCTCTATCCAATAAACCTTTACCGAGCACCCACTATGCAGTAGACCCTGAAGTAAGCACTGTGTGGGAGGGGTACAAAGATGAAGAAGACAAGGCTCCTGCCAGGAACATTCTAAGGGCTGAGAAAGAGGTAACATGGGTAATTTGGAGGTGTGTTAAAGATTGAGATAAAAATATGCTCTAACAATGTGAAGGCAAAATAGGAGGAGAACTTACCGGAAACTGGAGACAGCATTCTGGAGACATCAAGCCACAGCCAAGTGACAAAGGATGAGAAGTTAGCCAATGAAAGGGCTGAAAGGAAATTGGGAGAATTCAAAAGCCTACATTGGCAGTCAGAAACCAAATATTGGCTCCTTCTCTTTGCGTTTCTGCTGTAACAGTCTTTACTGAGACAATGGATCCTGAAGGCTGGAAGACTGGGAGTGTCTTGTAGATTACATAGTTTGCAGTTTACTTCCTAATGACTTGCTACTTAAAGACCAATGATGAGGAAGGAAAGAGTGAAAACCTTTAATATTAAACTTGTGTAAAATGAAGCTTTTATCTCCGTGAATCTCTAGTCGTATTTTTAAAAGCCACTTAGAACTTATTGATAAATCACTCTATGTGCAAAAAATATAAACATCATATTTTTTTTCTTTTCTTTTTTTTTGTGTGTGAGGAAGATCAGTGCTGTGCTAACATCTGCCAATCCTCCCCTTTTTTTTTTTTTGCTGAGGAAGTCTGGACCTGGGCTAACATCCGTGCCCATCTTCCTCCACTTTATATGGGACACCACCACAGCATGGCTTGCCAAGTGGTGCGTTGGTGCACGCCCGGGATCCGAACCGGCGAACTCCAGGCCACCGCAGCAGAGCACGCGCACTTAACTGCTTGTGCCACTGGGCCAGCCCCAACATCATATGTTTTTTAATGTGTAAAAATCTGGACAATATCCACTCTGTAACAGGGTATGAAGTAAAACTTTTTCAGTCTCATTTTCGGCTAAGCCCCCAAAACCAATTCAATAGGTAACAAGTAACCCCCCAGAGGAAATTCTTAGTAAACTTGTCTACATGGTGTGAATTGAAGATAAAAAAGATCCTAAGCTCCAGAAGTACCTCTTCCACGAGCCACTTAAATTCTAGTCATTGGAGGCACCCTTGTGGGTTAACACAGTAAATTTCCAAAGGCCATTTATCATTCAGGTGTGTATACTTGGTACCTGAGCGGTATCACACATTAATGTCTTTCCTTTCACCAAAAACACTAGCAGGAATTATTTTTTCTAACTAGTAATCGAAAAGTAAAACCTAAGGGCCTAGGACAAAAGACCACAAATCCCGTCAGGGTTTTTAGGAAGCAGGAAAGATCTGGAACATGAGACACTGCCCTGGAAGATTTAAATGGACTATATGTTGTAGAAAGAGGTCCAGAGAACAAATAGGAAGCATAAAGACTGAGGGCTTGTTTTTCCACGTGCAAGGTCTGTGAATGTGTGTGTCTATGTGTTTGTACATTTGTGTCTCTAGTGTTTGGCAGGGGCAGGGTTTACAGAGAGAAAGAAGGCAGGATAGTACCAAAGAAAGGAAAGAATGGGTGGGCAGAGTTTATCAGAGAGAAACTTTCCCACATTCCAGTTTCTGCTTAGCCATTTTTTTTAAGGACACTTTTTTTTTTTTTTTGCTGGGAAAGAGTCACCCTGAGCTAACACCTGTTGCCAATCTTCCTCTTTTTTTTTTCCCTGTCCAAAGCCCCAGTACATGGTTGTATATTCTAGTTGTAAGTCCTGCTAGTTCTATGTGAGCCACCACCACAACACAGCTACTGACAGATGGGTGGTGTGGTTCCATGCCCAGGAACCAAACCCTGGCTGCTGAAGCGAAGCATGCCAAACTTTAACCACTAGGCCATCAGGGCTGGCTCTGCTTAGCCATTTTATAAATACGGCCATGCATCTCTTAAGGACGGGGGTATGTTCTAAGAAATGCATCATTAGGCAATTTCATTGTTGTGCAAACATCATGGAGTGTACTTACACAAACCTGGATGATATAGCCTACTACACACCTGGGCTGTATGGTATAGCCTATTGCCCCTAGCCCACAAACCTGTACGGCATGTTACTGTACTGCAAACTGTAGGCAGTCATAACACAATGTCTAAATATATTTAGATATTTGTGTATCTAAATATATCTAAACATAGAAAAGGTACAGTAAAAATACAGTATCAAAGATAAAAAATGGTACACCTACATAGGGCACTTACCATGAGTGGAGACTGCAGGATGGAAGTTGCTCTGGGTGAGTCAGGTCAGTGAGTGAGTGGTGAGTAAATGTGAAGGCCTAGGACATTACTGTACACTCCTGTAGACTTTATAAACACTGTACACTAGGCCACACTAAATTTATAAAAAATTATTTTTCTTTCTTCAATAACAAATTAACCTTAGCTTACTGTAATTTTTTACTTTATTAGCTTTTTAATTTTTTTAAAATTTTGACTCTTTTGAAATAACGCTTAGCTTAAAACACAAACTCATTGTACAGCTATACAAAAATATTTTCTTTCTTTATATCCTTATTCTATAAGCCTTTTTCTATTTTTAAATTTTTTTATTTTTGTTTTTTTACTTTTTAAACTTTTTTGTTAAAAACTAAGACACACATACACACACTAGCCTTGGCCTACGCAGGGTCAGGATCATCAATATCACTGTCTCCCACCTCCACATCTTGTCCCACTGGAAGGTCTTCAGGGGCAATAACACACATGGAGCTGTCATCTCCTATGATATCAATGCCTTCTTCTGGAACACCTCCTAGAGGATCTGCCTGAGGCTCTTCTCGAGGAGGTGTCACTCTTATCAGAAATGTATCCATGGTGATTTGCTTTGTTGGTTTTTCTTGTTCATTATAGATTTGTTTGTAAGCAGATAATGCACCATGAACATTTCTCTCTATTAATGAAAACTTTTCCATGTTAGGGTCTATGTTTTCAAAGTTTTAAAGGAGCTTGTTGAGGTCTTCAAAAGCTTCTGCTAAATGCTTAACTGTGAATTTTCTTGGGGTTTCTTCTTTTTCGTCTCCTGAGTTTCTTTTTATCTTGCCTCTTCTTCAGCTATGCATTCCTGTTCTAGTTCCAACAATTCCTCATTAGTCAATTCCTCAGGAACCACCTCAAGAAGCTCCTCAATGTCATCCTCATCCACACACAGGGTAAAGTTATTTGCCATCTCGACACAGCCTTGTTGATTTTTGCAATCTCCTCACCCTTGCCAAATCCTTCAAAGTCATGGACAAACCTCTTGAGTGTCTTCTTCCAGATACCATTCATACACTTTTTGATGACATCACCTCAAGCCCAAGCAAGGTTCTTGATGCAGTCATAGATGTCGTAATCCTTCCAGAATTGCATCAGTGTCTTCTCAGTGTCTTCTTCGTTTACAGCAATAGCCTGGGCAAAGGTCCTCCTCACATAGTAGGCCTTAAAAGCTGCTATAACTCCATTGGTTGGATCAAAGAGGTGGTGTTTGGAGGGAGAAACACTGCTTTGACATTGGGATAAAGATCACCAGTAAAAGGAGGATGTTCATGAGCATTATCAACAATAAGCAAAATCTTGAAAGGTATGTTATTCTCCAAACAGCACTTCTCCATTTTGCTGGGAGAGCAATTCAGGAGGCATCTTGGAAGAGGAGCTGGGTCACCCGTGACTTCTTATTGCTCCTGTAGTACACCGGCAGTGCGTGCTTACTGAAATGCTTGAAGGCCCTGGGGTTCTCACTGTGCCAGATCAAAAAGGGTTTCAACTGTAGCCTGCAGCATTGCACCCAAGTAAGACTGTTATCCTGTCCTTAAAAGCCGTGAGACCTGGCATTGACTTGGCCTCCTTATGGATGGAAGTTCTTTCAGGCATCTGTTTCCAGAATAGGAAGGTTTCACCCATATTGAATATTTGCTCTGGCAAGTAATTTTCCTCCACAGTCAGCTTATCTACAGTTGCCAAAAATTCTTCAGCTGCCTTCACATCAGCACTTGCAGACTCACCACTTACTTTCACATTATGTAATGAATAACCATTCTTGATTCGTTTAAATCACCCAGAACTACCAGTAAATTCAACATCATAGTCAGGTTCAGCCTTTTCTTTCAACATCACAAAATTTTTGCTTTGGCCGTGATCATCGTGGTGCTGAGAGGGATACACTTCTGTGTCTGGTCTTCAATCCAGGTCATTAGAAGTTTCTCCATGTCTGTTATAGGTCCTTGTCAAATTTTTGTTAGTCTCATTGCCTTCAATGAAGCAGATCCTTTAACAGCTTCCATCGCTTTGTTCTTCAAGATTGTAGCTATGGTGGAACAGGACATGCCTGACTGGAGAACAATAACCGTAACTGATTTTCCACATTCATAGCCCTTGCTCACTTTTAATATCATTTCTAGATCAATCACTCAATATGGCCCCTTACTGGCAACATTACCAGTGTATTTTGTATACTTAGGGGTCCTGATGAACAAAACAACACAAGATTAAATCAAGCACTAGAGAAAATGATACAATCAAGAGATGCAATAAACAAGAGATGTGTGAGGCTGCTGCCAATGTAACACAGCATACTGTTTTACAATAAACTTTTCTATCTATTTATTTACTTATTTGTTTGTTTATTTTTTGTGAGGAAGATCAGCCCTGAGCTAACATCCATGCCAGTTCTCCGCTTTTTGCTGAGGAAGACCGGCCCTGAGCTCACATCCATTGCAAATCCTTCACCTTTTTTTTTCCCCTTTTTCTCCCCAAAGCCCCAGTAGATAGTTGTATGTCATAGCTGTACATCCTCCTAGTTGCTGTATGTGGGACGCGGCCTCAGCATGGCCGGACAAGCAGTGCGTCGGTGCGTGCCCGGGATCCAAACCCCGGGCCGCCAGTAGCAGAGCACAAGACTGCTAAGCCACGGGGCTGGCCCTAAACTTTTCTTTTTAGAAGTAGAAAGAATACACTCTAAAATAGTGATAAAAAATATAGTATAGTAAATACATAAACCAGTGACATAGTAGTTTATTATCATTACCAAGTATTAGGTACTGTATATAATTGTCTGTGCTATACTTCTATATGACTGGCAGTGCGGTAGGTTTGTTTACGCCAGCATCACCACAAACATGTGAGTAATGCATTGTGCTATGACATTATGAGGGCTACAAGGTCACTAGGTGATAGGAATTTTTCAGGTCTGTTATAATCTTATGGGACCACCATCGTATATGCAATCCATCATTGACTGAAACATCATTATGCAGTGCATGACTGTAATCTTAAGTCTATAATTAAAAGGTAAATATATCCTAAGCCTGACAAAGGTATTTCTACATATTAGTATACAACGTGAACCATTTGGAGGTGATTTGTGGTCAACAAGATGTGAATATTGGTATTTTTTTGTTTTGAGTATCATCCCCCGAGTGTTGCTCTTTATAGATCTTGTACCTCCTAATTTTGAAATTACTTCCACCAGATGCAAATTCATTCTCTCAGTTCAGTGAGGGTTATCACAGTGCACTATATCTCAAGTCCTAAAGAGAGGGGTTAGCACAGATATTATCCAGGGGTGGGAAAGGAGGTCTGACAGAGGGTTTGAAAGAAGATTGTTTTCTACTTTGCCTCCTAATAAGGCCAGCCGATTCAAAAACTGGTTCCATATCCAAAACGTGATTATCAAGTCATGAAACTAGTTTCTTTATGTGGCATATAACCCAATCCTGAAGGAAAAACCCAACTAAAAGATAATATTTTTAAAAACACCATTAGCAGTACATTTAAAATAAATTAAGAGCTCCTAGGAGGCTTCCTTGGAGGCTATCACTTGTGCTAGTCCGTTATCTGAAGTCTTTGCTGGTGGGATGGTGGCAGGTAGGCAGTATACACATCTAAAAGCTGAGTCTTTTATTTAGTCTAATCTCAAATTTTAGACACCTGTCAGAAAAGCATAAAATAAATCAAAGGGCTCAGTCAAGTCATTCAAAAGTAACATAAACAGAAACAGAAGATGGCAGACATACGGAACCAGCAGTGACTTCTCTTCACTGTGCTCACGTGCTCATCACTGTGCCCAGGTTTTCCTCCATCCTTTTTCTGTGTACCAGTCAAGCCTTCCCCATGGACTACAGGTGTGAAGGTATCTTCGACTTTACGTCAAGCATTTCTATCACTTATGTAACGTTATCTAATGGACCACTTATGTCATTATTTTTAAGAAACAGTCTCTAAATAATGGCATTGTAAATATTATAAAATTTGTTCCCACCTGAGGTACAAAAAGGGTTTTTTCCTATATCCATAAACTAGAAAATAACATTAAGAAACAAAAATATCGCTCTAAATTTTAAGTTAACAATGGAAAGAAAATATTCCTGGGGCTGCATTGTCTCACACGGTAGCCATGGGTTATATGTAGCTATTTATATTTAAATTAATTAAAGTCAGAAAATTCAATACTCTGTTTCTCACTTCCATTAGCCATGTTTCAAGTGTTCAACAGCCCCATGTGGCTGCCATATTTGACTGTGTAGATATGAAACATTTTCATTATTACAGAAAGTTATTTTGAACAATGCCATTCTAGAGTTTCAGAGCCAATCATTTTTGACACTGGGGAAAAAAACTCGTTTGCTCTGCGTGACTAGATTCTTAATATTTTAATCCTCAGTGAATTTGAGTTTTTGTGAAGTATGAAGGTATGTGATACCAGAGGCTTGTAAGAACAGAATATTATTCCTCATTTTAGAGTCAGGCTGAATTCCCTTGATAATTTTATTTTTAAATAGCTTTATTATGGTCAAAAGACAGGGAGAAATCCAGAATTGCAAAACTTTTTCCTAGAGGCATGAATGCCTTTCAGATTGCTTGCAAACCATAAAAATTCAGCACTGGGGGATTTAAAATGTTGAGTTAGTGACCTTATGCATTTAGTTTTTTCTCAGAAATTTTTATGGTTTCTCTACTAAAGACACAATGCACTTCTTTGTAGCACATTCTTTTCCCATATTTGTAATTTTCACTTCCTTTTTACATGAAATTTATTTTAATATATTAAGGCTACATTATTTACTGACACAGATAGATATTAGTGCAAGTATTGAAGAAGAAAGAACTTTCAGGAACATTTTTGGAATTCTGTCATTTTAAAGGCTAATAAACCTAGAGATTTGTTATTTGTCTGGAACAAGAAAAATTATGAGGTTTCAATATTTTAGATTTCACTATACAGCTCTTGATTCTGACAGTCACACTTGTAAAAATAAATTATTATGATAAAGAATGTTATTTTTCATATAAGCAGAATTTATGTTTTTAACTCTTAGGAACTCTTTTTAAGTAGAAAGGGATCATTAATACACCCTCCACCCTTTCCTACGATTAAAGAAAGACTTAGACTGACTTTGGAAAACAAATTGACAGTTTAGAGAACAATTTAGAGAACGTTATTAATTTTCTAAAGTTTACTAAGGTCCCCCTTATAATTTTCCCAGGGCCAACCATAATATTAGCATAAAATAAAGCACATAGGATATTAGAATTCAGAAAAGAAAAAGAGGAACAAAGGTTTCGATTGAAATGAATGGTAACACTTTTGAATTTCCAGGAAGGGAAGCACTGCAAGGAATTCCAGATGGAGCACGCAATGAGACAAGGGCGTAAGAAGAATGAGCATAAGTCAGGATGAGTCAGAATGCCAAATGCTGTAATCCAGGCTTTTCAGACTTAAAGTGCATAGGGATCTCATCTTGCCAAAATGCAGCTTTTGATAAAATAAACCTATATTAAGCCCTGAGATTCTGCATTTCTAACAGGCTCCCAGATAATGTGTGCGATGCTGTGCCTCCATAGACCACATTTTGAGTAACAAAGCTGTGATAGACTCAATTACCCTAATCAGTAAATAACTCAAATTTATATTGATGCTTTGTTATCTGAGACTAGCCTTCAATATTTTACTTCATTTGATCATAAACAAATGAAATAGGATTCTATGAAATATCTGGTCTTATACATCACCTCAAATCTACTATGCTTGTCTTTCCCAAATTGGGTGTGATTAGATATGCCAGTAATAAAAATGCTCCATGCTCAAAGAGGTTTGGAAAATGCTGAGTTAAACACAGATAAGTTACTTTACTACAAGATCCTCAGAGCCTTTAACATAAATGTACATTATTGAATCTTCAAGAGAGAGAATTGACCACACCATAATGCTTTCTTCCCAGTAAACCTATTAACACCTCCTGGAGAAACTTACCTACACTGTGAATAGTGAGGTTTTGAATACAAGTTCTCAAGTCTCATTGGTTCTTAAGTTCCTAGATAATACCTTGGTCAGTGTAATTGGTGACCTATACTTAAATGTAAGTCACTGATAAGAGAGTTTTCAAAGAGGGTCAAGGCATCGGGTTAGAAATAATGATCACTTTTGCACCAGTCAATCAGATGGGGTTGAGCAGAGAATGGCTACTGTAGAAAACACAGGAAAGAGCATCATGTTGAGAATGTACAGAAAACCTGTTACAGAACTGGCATGTTGAAAACCACCATTTCATTTGGTACAGCATAGCTGTAAGCTGTAAGGAAATGATAGTGGCAAACTGGACAGACCAGTCTTCTGCGTACCAAACAGAAACTGAATGGCTCATCACAAGTAAGAGGAGAAGTGCCCCACCCAGGAACACCGTTTAAACAGAAGTTTTCCAATAATACCATACAGTGCCTGTGATCATTGCCTTCGCAATTGATGAGCAAGAGCAAATGTTTTCCAGCACAAGATTTGGGAAGTCTGATCTCAACTCTGCCCATTATGATGACTGGGAGAGAAGCTTCTAACTATATAAAATATGTGAAGTCCAAAGCTTCAAGGAATATGCCTCTGACTTTTCTTTGGACTGGTTATGTTGAAATAGACAGTAATTGAGGTTTTGCCTAAAATAAATGGACACAAGGTGTTGATAGGCCACTTTCTAAGGTGAATTCTAAGTAAGCAGATAATGAACTTCTTCCTTGTGATATAAAAAAATTAAAAGAGCTTCAACCAAACTGACTTTCTCTTTTACACATATGTAGGATTTCATGCTTTTAAACTTCAGGGGGAATTAGCAAATATACTCTCATGATAGCTGAGTCTCCCTGACATCAAAGTCCCATCCCATAGGAAACTGGGGTGTGATGGTTCTCAAAATTTAACTGCATCAGAATCACTTGGAGAGCTTGTTAGAACACAGATTATTGGGACCCACCCTGGAGTTTCCGATTCAGTTGGGCTGGGGTAGGGCCTGAGGATTAGCATTTCTGACAAGTTCTCAGGTGATGCTGCCTCTGCTGGTCCAAGATCCACACTTTAAAGAACACTGCTGAAATGGAAAGAGCCTTAGTGATCACCTGGGCCATCCCCTTACCTTACAGATGAAGAGGCTGAGGCACATCCAGGAACTTATCACTCAAGGTGGGGCCAGAAATAGTCCCCTTGGCCACAAGTGCTGTGTGCCATCTCTGTACTCTTCTCAGTTGTCTACTGTGTTTCAATCACATGTCCGGTCTCTCAGACTGTAGCTCCACCCACACTCTCCTCTCTACTCCTGTATCAGGAAAAACTGTGAAAGACTTTGATGTGGGCAAAAAAGACTACTGGGTGTCCTATCTACCCTTCTAATGTATCTTTGCCTTTCACTATCTTTCAGCTATTTTACCACTCTGAAAATTGTAGAAAAGTGATAATAATGCAAATGATCCTTTTCTGAAGAAATGAAAGTGAACTGGGCTTTGTGAAATACAATTGATTATTGGATTGTTGGTATTAACCAAATATACATTTATTTGTAAAACTATTTCAGTATTCCCAATTACCTCGATGTGTGTCTGTGCTCTTTCAATTCTCTCTTGATTTGTAACACCTTACTGGGTCCCACATTTAGTAATGAGTTACTTAAAATCATTGGCATGTGTTCATTTAATATTTGTATAATTTGTGTCATGATTTTACCTTTTTTAAAGTCTATCTTTTAATATCCTAAAAAAGGGGAGTGCTTCTTGAATGGCAGAATAAGGACCCCAAAAAATCTGCTCCTCCATAAAAGCAGTGGCAAAAATTGTCAAAATCAACTTTTTCCAAATTCTGGAAATTAACTAAAGGATTGCAAAATTCCAAGGAGTATTTATCAAGAAAAATGTCTGAATCTTGGTAAGAACAGCTAGCTGCTTTGTGGCATTTTAACTTGACCTAATCCTGTCTCCCTCTTGCCAGCTCCGTTGTAGCCTTGAAAACCAAAATCTTTACAACTATGTTAGCTGTGCAAACCAGCAGTCCAGCAACCACTGGAGAGGGTAGAATGAGTTTGGAACTTCCACAAAGCCCTATAATTGCTAATATTTGACCAGAGTGGTAGCTCATTGAAAATCCTCATTCTTGGGGTTTGTCTTTATTTGACCAGACTCAGAACATGCTTTGTGCCAACAGCCCCATCTCTAGGGAATTTGCTGAAAAAAAAAAAATCAGTGGCAATTGTTTAACATTGCAGTTGCCTGAGACGATGTCACTGGGTGGGGCTAACCAAAACACTTAAAGAGAACAACTGGAGAATGAGAGGTCCACAAGGGACTTTGAAAAGCTCACACATATTCTTGAGAATCTAGAAGACCATGTGCAGGGCTGCGTGCATGCATAGGAAAGACCTAAAAAGGTCCTAATCTCTCATCTCTAGCTTGCCTTGAGGCCCTGCACAAGCAGAAAGCAAAGGCTAAGGCAGGGTTGTAAACTGCCTGCAAGATCATTGAAGATATACCCCAACACATACACATAGCCAATCAGCAAAGGCTGGGAGACTTATTGGTTCAAAGCATTTATGTAAATCTCTGTCTAATCATTAGCTGATCACTAAACTAACCAGTCAGAGACTTCGATGGCTGCACATGACAAAGAACACAGACTTTATAGAAATAGTGCAGGAAAGTCACTAAACAAATAAATAAACAGCAATAATAATAATAAAAAAAACCCACAGCAACAACAACACACCCTGGGAAGAGGAGAGCATCTGCTTTCCGGAGTTTCCACAATATACTATTTAAAATATCCAGTTTTCAACAAAAAAATGTGAGACACACAAAGAAACAGGAATGTACAGCCCATGCAAAAGAAAACAACCAGTCAGTTCTCCCTGACAAAGTCCAGACTTTGGACTTATTAAACAAAGACTTTAAATCATCTAATGAACTAAAGGAAATCATCTTTAAAGAGTTAAAGGAAATTATGAGAATAATCCAAAAATGCAATCAAGGAAACAATTCCATTTACAAAAGCAAAAAAAAAAAAAAGTTTAGAAATAAATTTTTGCAAGCACAAGACTTGTACACTGATAATCTACGAAATGTCATTGAAAGAAATTAAAGAATATCTAATACATGGAAAGACATCCCATATTCATGGATCAGAAGATACTATTGTTAAGATGGCAGTAATCCACAAATTGATGTATAAATTCAACTCAATCTCTATCAAAGTCCTAGTTGCCTTTTTTTTTTGCAGAAATTGACAAGCTGGTCCTAAAATTTATACAGAAATTCATGGGAACCAGAATATTTAAAGCAATCTTGAAAAAGATGAAGGAAGTTGTAGAATTTAGACTTCCCAGTTTCAAAACTAATTATAAAGCTTTTGTAACTAAGAAAATGTGGTACTAGCATAAGAATAGACATATTCATCAATGGAACAGAACTGAGTTCAAAAATAAACACTTGCATTGATAGTCAATTGATTTTCAGCAAGGATGACAAGACAATTAGATGGATAAACAATAATGTTTTCAACAAATGGTGTTGCAAGAACTGGATGCAAAAGAATAAAATTGAACCCCTACCTTACACCATATATAATAATTAACTGAAAATTGACCACAGACCTAAATGTAGGAGATGAAACTATAAAACTGTTAGAATAAGATATAAGAGTAAATCTTCATGACATAGTTTAGGCAATGTTTTTTAGATATGACACCAAAAGCACAAACAACAATAGAAAAAAAACATTAACTCAATTTCATAAAAATTAAAAACTTTTGTGATTCAAAACAATAAATAAAGTGAAAAGACAACCCACAGAATGGGAGAAAATATTTGCAAATCATATATCTGATAAAGGACTTATATATAGAATATATAAAGAACTCTTACAACTCAACAATAAAAAGAACCCAATTAAGAAAGGAGGAAGAGTTTCCTCCTTGAAAAAGATACTCATCATTAGTCATTAGGGAAATGCAAATCCAAATCACAATGTGATACCACTTCACACCTACTAAATAGTTATAATCAAAAAGACCAGTAAGAATTATTGGGAAGAATGTGGAAAGGTTGGAACCCTCAGACATTGCTGGTGGAAATGTAAAATGATGCAGCCACATTGGAAAGCAGTTTGGCAGTTCCTCAAAAAGTTAAACATAAAGTTATCAGATGACCCAGAAATTCTTAGGTATATACCAGTTCTTACTCCTACCCAAGAGAATTGAAAACATATGTCCATACAAAAACTAATAAATGAATATCCATAACAGCATTTTTCATAATAGCTAAAAAGTGGAAATAACACAAATATCCATTAACTGTCAAATAAACAAAACGTAGTATATCCATATAATGGAATATTATTCAGTCATAAAAAGGAATACTGATATATGCTACAACATGGGTGAATTTTAAAAATATTTTTCTAAGCGAAAGAATGTAGATCCAAAAGGCCACATTTTGTACAACTCCATTTATTTGAAATGTCCAGAATTGGCAAATTTGTAGAAACAGAAAATAGATTAGTGGTTGCCAGGGAATGGGGATACAGGGGAATGGGGAGTGACTGCTAATGAGTAAGAGATTTCCTTTTGGGGTAATGAAAACATTCTGAAATTAAATAGTGGTGATAGTTGCACAGCTCTGTAAATATACTGAAAATCACTGAATTGTACACTTTATTTTTTCCAGCTATATTTAGATATAATTGACATATAGCATTGTTTACATTTAAGGTGTACAATGTGATGATTTGATACACTTATATATTGTGAAATGATTACCACAGTACAATTAGTTAATACTTCCATCACCTCATAAAATTAAGATTTCTTTTTTTCTGTTGAGGAGATTTAAGATGAACTCTCTTAGCAACTTTCAAGTATATAATACAGTATTGTTAACTATAATCACCATGCTGTACATTAGATCCCCAGAACTTATTCATCTTATATCTGGAAGTTTGTACCCTGTGACAGACATCTCCCCATTTTCTTCACCACCCACCTGGCAACCAGCATTCTACTCTCTGTCTCTAAGAGTTAGGATTTTTTTTTAGATTCCACATATAAGTGAGATCATACACTATCTCCAGGTCTATGCATGTTATTGCAAATAGCAGGATTTCCTTCTTTCCCATGGCTGAATGATATGCCACATCTTCTTCATCCATTCATCCATAGACAAGCACTTATGTTGTTTCCATTTCTTGGCTATTGTGAATAATGCTGCTATGAAAATGGGACTGCATATATCTCTTTGGGATCTTGATTTCATTTTTTTAAAATATATACCCAGAAGTGGGATTGCTGAATCATATGCTAGTTCTATTTTTAATTTTTTTATTAAAGTACAATTGATATACATTACATTAGTTTCAGGTGTACAACATAATGATTCGATATTTGTGTACACTGTGAAATGATAACCACAGTAACTTTAGTTACCGTCCATCACCATACATAGTTACAAAATTATTTTTTCTTGTCTTGAGAACTTTTAAGATTTGCTGTCTTAGAAACTTTCAAATATGCAATACAGTACTATTAACTATAGTCACCATGCTGTACATTACATCCCCATGACATTTATTTTATAACCAGAAATTTGTACCTTTTTACTCCTTCACCCATTTCACCTACCCTACAATATTTTTAATTTTTGAGGCACCTCCATACTACTTTCCATAGCAGCTGCACTGATTTACATTCCCACCAACAGTGCACAAGTGTTCCTTTTTCTCCACGTCCTCACCAACACTTGTTATCTCTTGTATTTTGGTAATAGACACTGTAACATGGGCAAGGTGATATCTCATTGCGATTTTGATTTGTGTTTCCCTGATGACTAGCAATGTTGAACATCTTTTCATGTACCTGTTGGCCATTTGTATGTCTTCTTTGGAAAAATGTCTATTTAGATCCTCTGCCCATTTTTTAATCAGATTGTTTGATTTTCTTGCTATTGAGTTGTAAATCAGATTGTTTGATTTTCTTGCTATTGAGTTGTATGAGTTTCTTATATATTTTGGATATTAACAATTTTCAGATGTACGGTTGCAAATATTTTCTCCCATTCTGTAGGTTGCTTTTGCATTTTGTTGAACGTGTCCCTGCTAACCAAACTGGAAAGCTGAATGTATCTTCCCCACAGAAACAATACTACACGTACTTCAGTTACTTGGGGGTGGGATTTGCTTGGGTGGGCTAATCTAGGACTTCTCCTAAAAATCTTAGATGTTCCCACTTCCAAACAACCAGCTGACAAACAAATTTAGATCAGACCCATTCTTCTGTTCTTCAGTCAAAGAAACTTTATGTCTGTCCTTTTTTCTATTGTTGTTTTTAATCAAGTTGATGCTGCATTCCTACAGAAAACTCCTGAATATAGGTTTTGAAAACTTCCCTCCTGTGACTCAGGACCTTGGGTAGAGAGAGCACAAGAGGAAGACGGAGCAGGGGTTTTCCTGGCGGGGTGTGGCAATAGTAATGACTCAGGCTACTTCCTTATTCTAACCCTTTCCATCAGTGGGGCCTGGGGGAAGCTATCTGTATTCAGAGGGCACCTTTGGTATAGTGATTGCTTTTTGTTTTCCTTTTGCCACATGCAAGGCAAGGAAATAAAAATGCAGAGCAAGATAGAGAGGGTTTAGAACTGTAACTGTTACCGAACCAGGTTCCTTTTTGCCCACTGCCCAGAAAGCCAGTCACTGAGACAACAAGATTGCAGCAGAGAGAGGGTTTAATCACAAGGCAGCCAAGTGAGGAAAACAAGAGAACAAGTCTCTCAAATCCGCCTCCCTGAAAATAGGGACTCAGGGATATTTGTGGGGTAGGGGGCAAGGTAGTCTGAAATGTGGAGATAGATGATTGGAGGTGAGGAGAGGTGAGGTAATTGACAATCTGTGCAAGCATAGTCAGACTTCACACTTCTTCACAGGACACATGTTCACAAAATGGCTGTGTCGGCATGATCTGAGTGTGGAGTTTTTAGCCTCTTGACGTCAAAAGGTCACTTATCAGACATCTTTGCGGGCCCAGTTGATGGGTTGGTGGTCTCAACTGGGCTGAAGTGGACAAGGAATTCTAATTCCTGAAAAACAGCTCAAACACCAATTACCATGGTGATAACCAAGGAGTTGTCATCTATAGGAATCCAGTGGGAGTCAGATAGCATATTGCCTAAACAGCACAGTTAACAATGCGTGGGTAAACAGCTAAAAGCTATAGCCAGTAATCGCAAAAAGGAAAAAAACTTTAGTTCCTAGCTACCGAATCATCAATGGCTAATGTTTGCAGGTTTCATAACTACAGGATAACAAGAAACAGTCATCTGTAAAAGAAATGGAACATATATTAATATTCATTCCCTAGTGTATGCAAAAAAAGAAAGTCAAACAGCATATTTATTTTTTGTGTGTAGTCAGGTACTAAATGACTCTTTAATGATGCAAAGCCAATTGAGAGAACAGAGACAAAGAAGAAAAAAGGAGAGACAGGAGTGCAAAGAAGAGGATAGCATGAGCACAAATTAGCTTTCCAATGTGGGTAGTTCTAGATAGTATCTCAGTTCCCCAAATGATCTGTGTTTTGTCGTTTCGTGGCATTACTCTTTTAGATACTTTCTCTTTGAATGGCTAGAAGTCAACAGTTCCAGACTCTAAATCTGTCTGTTAAAGCAAAGCATTCAAGTCCTTTCCAAGTCTCTCCACTCATAAAAAGAGGAATAATTAAGGTTTTTATACCTTGAGAGATTTCTCAAAGCATTGCACAGAGATGAAACATCAACAATTCTATAATGCTATCTATAACTTAAAACCGAGGGGAAAGAAGCCATGTTGTTGAGGAAAGCAAAGCCACAAAAAGGTTTCTGTTTAATTCACTGATCCCTGCTGCTTTTGAAATACTATAATTCAGATCATTCGGTGAAAGTTGTTTGCTTAAAATTTCTTCTTCTTTATTAAAAGAGGGACTTAGAGTAAGGAAGGCATGAATTTCTATTCCATAAAATAGGCGTAACCCACTGTATGTGGTGGCATGAAAATTAAATTTAAAAAATTATAGGTAAAACACCTAACATGGTGTCTGGCACATGTTAAGGGATCAGTAAGACTTGGCTGTCGTAGTTTCTATTACTATTGGTGTTATTATCATTGTTATTATTGTAGAGGTGGATCTTTGAGTGACGGGGAGATTGCTGGTAGTTGGATAACTAATCCAAATCATTCAGAATGCTTATATTGTATTTCACAGACATGTACAGAAAATAGAATGATATTTCGGTTTTTGAGTGAAAGTATAATTAGTTATTGTCAGACCCTCAAAAGAATCCTTAATTTTTATGTTATTATCCAAAATGAATTTCAGTCCCAAATTCCTGTATGTGAATCTTTGATCCCAACAACTAATTTTATCCGCTAGTCAATTTCTGAATCTTGAGTTATTTATCATTACAAAGATGTCAGATGCACCAAAAGCACCCTTTAAAGAAAGAATACATGAGAAAAAATGGGAAAGACTTTGAAATTTCCTGAGTCCTCTCTAGCTCATCCATCTAGCTTATCTATGCCTTTGTTTGCCTCGAACTCAGCTATTTTATAACCTTTTAGATATAGAAGTTAACTTGTAGAAAATTGATTGTAATGCAAATAATTCCTGTCCATAAAAATGCAAATTTCATTCCTGTAGATATTGACCAATTTTGCATTTATTTGTAAGTTCATTTCACATTCTTTATCTGACTATAAATGAGTAGTTCTCTTTTGAACTGGCTGCAACATGTATTGGTCCCCCATTAATTCCTGAGTTAAATAAAATCTTGGATACATGTTCATTTTATATTGTATAAAAGTCATAATTATATCCTCGTTTAAAACGTGTTCTTTAATAAGTATAAGCATCAAATTTATATGACTCCCTGAAGAACGCATCTGAAATTCAAACACATTACCTTCCTTGTAAATTTTCTAGTCAAAGTCAGAGTTAAACCCTTCTTCCTATGGCTTTTGGACAGTAGCTGTGAGAAAATCAGTGAATCCAAGATGGCTGCCTACGCTTACTGAGCAGTGCCCTGGGTGTTTTGAATAGCTTTTTCTATACGAGGAAAACCTGCAAAGTTTCTAAGACAACATACAAATAAGTTGCTGAGGGAAAACAGGTAAACATTAACCAAAGAGAAGGAAGATCTTTCTAGAGGGTGTCCTGGAGAGAGGATTTAGAAGCCAAATTTGAGTTAAAAGAGCACAGCAATATTAGTTCATTTCACAAGAGTGTATTCAAGACTAACTTTGATGTTTTAAGCGAAAATTTGGTTAACGTCTTTTGAGAAAGCAAAATACTGAAAAACAGTTTGTTCTCATATTTTATCATTATAGTTGTATTTTTAAAAATATAGGAATAGAACTATTCAGCTTTTCTCTAGGGAAAATATTGCTAAAATTTCAACCTTTTCTTTTTACTTCCTTTTAGCTTACATAATTATAGAATTGAATATTTTATAACTATAATACCATTCCAGTTATACAAGTAACATTTTATATAATTGAAATAATTTTGTGGGAAGAATTTAGTCAACCCAGCTATGTAACCATTCATGTAGGTTATAGAATCATAAAGACGTTTAAAACATATTTCTATGCGAATGTGTAGTATTTCTAACAAAAGAGGTACCAAACTATAATCATATAGGGCTGGTCCGGTGGCGTAGTGGTTAAGTTCACACGCTCCACTTCAGCTGCCCGGGGTTTGTTGGTTTGGATCCTGGGCATGGACCTACGCACCACTCACAAAGCCATGCTGTGGCAGCACCTCATACACAAAACAGAGGAAGACTGGCACAGAAGTTAGCTCAGGGCTGATCTTCCTCAGCAACAAGAGGAAGATTGGGGGGGCCAGCCACGTGGCTTAGCAGTTAAGTTTGCGCGCTCCGCTACCAGCGGCCCGGGTTCAGATCCCGGGCACGCACCAACGCACCGCTTGTCGGGCCATGCTGAGGCGGTGTCCCACATACAGCAACTAGCAGGATGTGCAACTATAACATACAACTATCTACTGGGGCTTTGGGGAGAAAAAGGGGAAAAAAAAAAAAGGAGGAGGATAGGCAATAGATGTTACCTCAGGGTTAATCTTCCTCACAAAAAAAAAAAAAAGAGGAAGATTGGCAGTGGATGTTAGCTCAGGATCAATCTTCCTCACCAAAAAAAAAAAACCGAACTATAATCATATAAGCAGCAATTGAAGATTATAGTGACCCCATAATGAATATGACTAATGATACTAGTGGGTGTTTAATAGAAAAAGGGAGAAAAAATATGAGTTTAAGTGTGTGTCATTAACGTGGAACATTTAGTAAAAGATTGCAGAAACCTAATGAGAGCTTTTTAGAATGAAATACAATAAATGTTCTTAAAACTACTGATATTTCTTTTACTTGTGAGTATTCTTCCTACATTGCCTGTCATTAATCTGATTAGAAGGTGAGATAATTTCACAATCACTACGCAAGCATCACCTCTCCTGCAAAGCCATCTTTGATGTTCATGTGACAGAATTAGATGTTCTCTCCTTTCTGCTTCCACAGTGTATATGCCATAAATGCTCAATAATTGTTATTTACCCATGGGTCTATATCTATAGGTGTGATAGAATGAAAACAACGTAGATGTTGGAGTCTAACCCGATTTGAATTCCAAAGTAACTAATTGCTAGTTGAGTAATCATAGATGAGCAAATAAACATTATGAACCTCAGCAAGATGCACATAACAATTGTTATAGTATTATTGTATATATTTACATACACAATCATCTTATATTATTATTGTATATACTTATACAGTCATGAGTCACTTAATGATGGGGATCCGTTCTGAGAAATGTGTTGTTAGGCGATTCCATAGCTGTGTAAACATCATAGAGTGTACTTACCCAAACCTAGATGGTATGGCCTACCACACACCTAGGCTAATGGTACTAATCATATGGGACCACTGGCGTATGTTGTTGACCGGCGCATGACTGTATATACAATAATATTGTGGTATTGTTATAAAGATTAAGGGAAATTACATACATTGGTACCTTGAGCACATTACTTACTCAATAAAAGTTATATAAGCATTTCCACCTCTTACCTAGATCATAAATAAGCTATTTCCATCTGTTTCATTATATATTTACTACTTAATGCCAAATAGATATTGTAATAGAAAAGTGGAAAAGACTAAAATTATAAATTCTTCAGAAGTTGTTAGTATTTCCCATACACCCCCATCTTGTTTTGATAACTCATCATTAGTATTCATTTTTTCCTCAACTTGGCTACAGATGCTGTTATGACACCACTGTTTGAAAAAAAGGCAAACAATTGAGCAATTTATGACTCTTGCAAAATGCTCCTGGTGGTTCTTCTTCATTATTTACAGAGAGAGACTAATGTCCAGCCCTGCTCAACTGGGTAAAGATGAAACATTTGCCCAGACAGACAGATCTAGTCCTGCTTGTTCACAAAGTTTGGCCAAGGTGAAGGGGGCGGGGATACTCAGGAGATTGAGACTTTGACACATGTGGAGTCACCAACCCTGCCCAACCATCTGGCTGGGTTTGTCACCACCCCAGTTCACACCTTCTCACACTGGCCAAACCAGATTTCAGCCAGTCTCTGAACCTGCACTGCCTTTTCACCTGGGATGTCTTCTACTTGAACTGCATTTCCTCACATTTTGGCTTGCATCCTTTGGAACTCAACTCAGTTCTCATGTTTCCTAGAAAATCTTTCCCAAATCATCTATCTTTCTCTAATATCCCCATTTGTTGTTACTGCCTTCGAGTTGATCTGACTCCTAGTGACTCTGTACAGCAGAGCGAAGCCTTGTCTGTCTTTTTGCCCCATCCTCTCACCTTCCAGCACTGTATCAGACAATGCTCTGCAGCTATTCACAGGGTTTTCATGGCCAGTTTTTCAGAAGGGTGGCCTGGTCCTTCTTCCTAGTCTGTCTTAGTCTGGAAGCTCTGCTAAAACCTGTCCAGGTGGGTGACCCTGCTGGTATTTGAAATCCTGGTGTCATAGCTTTCAGCGTCACAGCAACACAGAGCCTCCACAGTGTGACAACCAACAGATGGGTGGTGTGGTTCTCTGACAGGAGTCTGAACCGGGGCTGCAGCAGTGAGAGCACCAAATCTTAATCACTAGACCACTAGGGCTGGCCAATATCCCCATTGCACCTCTTAAAAAGCAGAAATAATCTCTTATAGGCCACGTTCCTCTCTTTTAGGGTCGATAAAATACAGGAGGCCCAGTCAAATCTTTATTTTAGTAAAAAATGAATAATTTTTAGTATTAGTATATCCTAAATATTCTGAGACATATGTGTAGTATTTGCTGTTTATCTGAAATTCACATTTAACTGGACACCCTGTATTTTTATTTACTAAATCTGGCACCCCTACTCTCCCATCTTGTGCTATAGGATTGTATTACGTCGCTTGTCTTGTATTACACCATGAGTCACAGGTGTCACCAGGTTCTTTGAGGCCAGGAATAGTGTCCAATTCCTTTGTTTCACCACCACGTCTACCTCATCCTTCCTGATACTCCACCACCGAACACCCCGCACATTGTCTTAAATGCCACCGAGAGAGCAAGACTAGCTCCTTATTGATCCTTTCATTCCTTCTTTCAGTTAGCAAACATCTATTAAACTCCTACCACATGCTAGGCACCGAAATATATTTCAGAGATACAACTTTAAACAAGACACAGCCATTGTCATCAAGGAGTTCCCAGCTCGTCCAGGAAAACAGGCATGTCAGAAAGCAATTTCAGTCAATACCGTAAATTCTAAAATAAGATGAGGTGAGAACACTAGGGAAGGCACCAAACCCCAGTGTCCAGGGGTCCAAGGAGTCTTCTGGAAGGAAGCAGAAGCTAGGCCAAGACCTAATTATTAATAGGAGTTAACCAGGTGAAGGCAGAGTGAGAAGCCATTCCAGACAGAGAGAACAGCATGAACAAAAGCTCAAAGTAAGAAAGAACATGGCATTAATATTTAATTCGTTAAGCAAACCTTCCTTTTAGTTCAAGCTTGTTCTGAGGCATGGAAGCCACTGGCTTTTGAGGTCTTAAGCCACTTTGTAACAGTTTTTTCTCAAGGAATTCAGTGCCGACACCTCTTTTTTTCTCTTACCACTTCAGCCTTCCCTGAGCTCCAGGCCAGTTTCTTTCGTCCTCAGTTTACCTAAGCATCTTCTTTGAGAACGTAGAGCTGAAAGTGACCAGCTGTCTTGGCTCCCCTCACCTCTCTCCATTCAGTCTCACTCTCTCTGCTGCATCCAACATTCTTTCTTTGAGTGATCCCACTCACCCTTCGCTCTGTATTTCCTACATTGACTCAACCACATTCCATACAGCTGTGATGGCGACATTCGCGGGGTTCCAACTCTAAGAGTGCAATCACAGAGAAAATAATATCACATCCCTGGTGAGAGGGCTAAAAAGCGAAGGCAGGAATTTCTTAGGGGAAACCCGTTTAAATAAGTTCTGCTTCTTAACCAATGTCCTCTGTGTTAATCAGCTATTCTTAGTCATGTTCACAGCCCTACATGTGCCTACCATGAAGCAAGCACTCAGTAAGCTGTTGATGTAGGAATTTACCTTTTGTTTTAATTAAATCTTCAGTTATGGCCAGGTGGTGGAATTGAACAAATATAATGAACAGTAGCTAGCTTTCTGTGCTGCATGCAAAGCCGGGAATTTTAAGTGCTATATAGAGTTTGTGATGACAGGGTTATCTGTGATGGGTAATTTTATGTATCGACTTGACTGGGCCACAGAATGCCCAGATATTTGGTCAAATATTATTCTGGGTCCTTCTGTGGGGTGTTTTGGGATGAGACTAACATTTAAATCGATAGACTGAATAAAGCAGATTGCACGCCCTAATGTGGGTGGGCCTCACAATGCATTGAAGGCTTGAATGGAGCAAAAAGGCTGACCATCCCTGAAGTAGGAGAGCATTCTTCCTGCCTGAAAGCCATCGAATTGGGACTCAGCTCCTCCTAGGTCTCAAACCCGCCAGCCTTCAGACAGGAACTACACTGCTCACTCTCCTGATTCTCAGGCCTTCAGACTCAGACTAGAAATACGTTATCAGCTCTTCTGAGTCTCCAAACTTAAAGAAGTACCAAACTTACTGACTCATCCTGAAGATCTTGGATCTTGCCTGTCTTTATAATTGCTTGAGCCAATTCTTTATTTTATGTATATATATATTAACATAATAAATATGTTATAAATTAATATATGTATCTCCTATTGGTTCTCTTTCTCTGGAGAATGCTAACGCAATATCACAGGAAATAAGGCAATCAGAAGCTACTTTGATTAGAATACCTGCCTTTAATTTGCCTCATAAATCATTCATGATCCAGGTACATCCCATCTCCCTGGGTAATGAATTCATTCTTTGCTACATGTGGATGATTTGATTCTTATAGGTCATTTTTCCATATTAAATGTCAAGGGCCTTTGAAGGGTATTCCTAGTTTATTTGATAGGAATCGGTCTCCTACAAACAGCCCCACGAATGTTGGTCACATGTGTGTACATGACAATGAAGCTGCCTAAGATCCTACATTATATTAGGGGCAGTCAGAAGACAGGGAAATGCCTGTGAGCTCTGATATTCAGGAATAAAAGGGAAAAAAAACTAGGTTAAAGCCAATTATGCTTTCTCATCAGACCCTCTCACGTCCCATGGTGGTACACAAAAGTAAAGATTTTGGAAGGAAAAGGAGATTTGAGGACATGGGAGGAGGGGAGGAGGTGAGAGGTTTGGGGGGACTTAAAGGATATCAAAGTGTGAATGTATAAGGCTAAGCAGGGCCAGCTTCATAGATGAGCCACCTGTGCAGTTGCACAGGATCCACACTCAGAAGGGCCCTGCACTGGCTTTAATGCTTTACTGCCACCATCTTGAGATTCTTAATAATTTTTATTTTGCACTTGGCCCTGCAAAATATGCAATTGGTCCTGATGCTACATAAAGCTTTCTTTAAGTTTGGTGACCAATTATAAACTAAAAGTAAATGTTTATTCAACTTTCTACCTATTGATTATTCTAATGGCCTTACGCTGGGATCCAAGAATAATAGCAAGCCAAACTGAGATCCCATAGTCCCATGCTCTTCCCATAGATGGAAGAAACAGGAGGCAAGAAATGACTTTGAGCAACAACCATCAGGAGCTAGGTGCAACTAGTCCTTGTGAAGAGCTTGAGAAGCAATGCAAGTTCCCATTAGCAGTTCTTACCAGAGCTTGGATAACTGCTTCTAAAATCAAGGACATGACATCTAATAATGGGGTAACATCTGCCCCTGCTCCATGGCTTCAAAATCCCCAATCTAGGAACTGAGTAAAGTAATTTGGCACCATTGTCAAACCTCCCTTTGTCATCCTTCACTCTGGGTGTAAGAAAAATGGCAACAACCCAGGAGTGTATGACTTGTTCTATGAAAGTAATCACCCTTACTTCCATTGTAAGCATGAAGACAGACCAAATCGCCTATTTCCATGTCTTATACACACACGTTCATATAAACCCAAATGTGCATCACTGCACCAAGTGATGGAGCTTTCTATTTGTGGAGATAATTGTATGTAACATACTCTGGACAGATATTTAAAAAGAAGGAATTGGAGATGATTAATACCTTCCAAGAACTTTCATCTGGTAGGACAGAGGAAGGCACAGCTACTCAATGAGATACATGAAGAGCCTGACCTGCTGACATGGCAGTACTCTTGATCAGCTCCCAAAATAAAAGACTACGCCAACATCACTGCTGACTCACAACTACCCTAAAGGGTTTGAGTTCCCCTCCTGTGGCAGAATCTCCTGCTTGTACCCCTACACATTTCACCCCATATCCTTGCTCTCCTTCTTCCGTATTGAGTTCCAAGCAATAGGATTATGTTAGAGTTCTCCAGACAAACAAAACGAATAGGCGATATATATAGAAAGAGATTTATTATGAGGAATCGATAATAAATTCCTGATTATGGAGGCTGATAAGTCTCAAGATGTGTCATGTGCAAGCTGGAGGCCCAGGAAGGTCAATAGTTTAGTTCCCATCTGAAGGCCAGCGGGCTTGAGAACCAGAAAGAGCCAATGTTTCTGTTCTAGTCTAAAGGCGGGACAGAACTGATGTCCCAGCTCAAGGCAGGCAGGCAGGGGTTGTTCCCTCTTACTCGTAGAAGAGTCAGTCTTTTTGTTCCATTCAGGCCTTCAACTGATCTGATGTGGCCCACTCACATTAGGAAGGGCAATCTGCTTTACTCAGTCCACCAATTGAAATATAAATCTCATGCAAAACACCCTCACAGACACACACAAAATAATGTTTGACCAAATATCTGGGCACCTCATGGCCCAGCCAAGTTGACACATAAAATTAACCATCTCAGGGATATAACTGGAAGCATCTTATAGCAGCTTCCAAGATAGCCAGCCTACTCCCTTGGCCCCTCCTCTTCTTTATCCCTTTCTTCTCCTGGTGCCACCATCTTGGACTATGATAATGAGCTGGCGCAATCTTGGACCATGACCATGAGCTAGTGCCATCTTGGACCATGACATTGAGGGACATACCTCATTAATGGCAGAGAAATTTTAGGCCCTGAAGATTTTATGGGGCTGAACCTCTATATTAGCCCAAATCTCTACATCCCCAGTCTTTTACATCAGAAAAGAAAGAAGCTTCCACCTTGTTTAAGCCACTGTTATTTGGTGGTGGTGGTGGTTTGGGGAAGGGGGAGAGTGTCTGCCCTTCCCAGCTGATTCTGATCCTAACTGATGTGTCTCCCTTTTTCTCCCATTTCACACTACAGGACAGAATTATGGATTGTACAACAAATTAGCTAAAATATCTATGACTAGAAAGAGAGAAAACTGTGCAGCCCACCAACTTTACAGAGATGGTAATAATAAACCTTTGTACAGCACAGTAATGTTTTGCACAGTCTTTCACAACATTACTTCATTTCTTTCCAAAAATAACTTTGTGAGGCAGAGAAGGCAGATGTTTTTACCCACATTTTCTCTCTGAAAAATCTAGGATTGTCCCTGCTTGGATGATAATTTGGTTTTAATTGATTCTTCACATTAAGCTAAGCAAAACTCTGCACTATCAAGTGGACAATCTAATATCTTATGAAATAGAATGCTGTCACTTTGCAAGTATTTGGGGGGAGCTTTAAAACCTCTTTATAAATGCAAATTAAGCCTTAAAGCAAGATTATGAGATAATGATAAAATTCTGTTTTAACGTAATAGACACCAAAATGACTTTGCTAAATTTAAACTGCATGTCAATGAAAACTTATGGTCACTGTGGAAAAAAAGGGCCTGTTATTTGCCTGTTGTGATAGTTTTTAAATAAAGCAAGGAGATGCTATTATTGGTGTCACAATGCATGTTAGCATTAAATGCTAGGAGAAACCCTAAGGCTGCAAGAAACTATCACTCTTTTAGACGTGTTTCTCAAACTTATTTGACCATGAAACAGTGTTTTCTTTTCTTTTCTTTTTTTAAGAAATGCTTATTTCAAACACTGGTGTTGCAAGAGCATGCTTTTGGAAATGCTATACCATATCCTACTTCTAGGACACTTTCTTCTCACTAAACAGACTGCAGTGAAGGATGGGGGCAGGGTTACAGAGATACACTTGCAGAGCCTTCTCCACACCACCCTGCTAATGAAGATTGCCAGATTTCTCCAATAAACATACAGGATTCCCAGTTAACAATGAACTTCAGATCAGTAGCAAATTTTTTTTAATATAAGTATGTCTTATGTAATGTTTGGGACATACTGATACAAAAAAATTATTCATTGTTTATCTGATTTCTGAAATTCGGTTTTAACTGGGCATCTTATATTTTGTCTGGCAACTTTACCCTTGATCCATCCCCAGGGAGGAGGAACTGCAGGTCCCCCTAGTTCATATTTGCAGATGTTTAATAGGGCTTTACAACTAGGAAGGACCACAGGATTCAAATCAGAAGCCTGGCCATCCTGCTTTCTTTATTAGCTTCTGAGGCACATCCATCTCTTTAGTTTGTTGGTGGTCTGTGCTGGAGACTCTCCACGTGCCCCTGCTAATCCACTCTCTCCCTTTTCCACCCTGCTCTGTGCCCTGGGAGACTGGCTACTTGGACCACAGCAACTAGGATCACTTGTCCTCTGGCTTCTGGTTGAGTTTGGCCAATGGGAGCCATGAGCAGAAGATGGAAGGACAGGAGAGAAAGACTGAGGTATTCATCCTCTCGGCTTCTCCTTGCCAAGCCCTGGGTAAGCTGTGGCCTCACTCCCCCATCAAAGGACAAGTTCTTGAGGAGTTCCGTGGGGGGAAGCCTCTCCTACAGACACAGTTCCAGCCAGGTCCTAGATCTGCTTCCTCCGTCCTTTGCCCTCAAAGACATAGGAGAGACTTTCCACAGGCTGCCAGGCCCAAGGGCTTCACCAGCCCTCTGATTTCCCTGAACTCTGCCTCCAACTTTGTAAATAGTCCCTTCATTAAGTTTTCTTTTATTGGCCTCTTATGAGTGTGCTCCTGTTCTCTACCAGGACCCCGATTAATACAGGGCAAGACTGAGATTTAGGGGAAATGGAGATTCCCTGTCTGCACCTTAATCCTAAATCTCAAACTCAAACCTAGGTTTGCAGAATGTCTTGCTTTGGGGGTTTTAACACCAACAATAAAGAGGTTCCTGGTTTCCCATTTCTGGATCAGCTAGCTAAAAATCAATGATGCCCTTCAGTAGGCTTAATAGAAGCTATTGCTACTCTCACTACTATTATTATTATTAGCCCCTAAATATCTGTATTTATAATATTGCAATGATTGTGTAAGAGTTTGGGGTTGGAGGCAGTGTATCCAAATGCCATCAACACTCATCTCTTTCTGCATTATAGGAAAGGAGGATGTACAACCAAACAGAGATTTGCATGCAGACCACAGTGACTCTGTGGTAAGTCTTGAGTCTTACTTCCTGGGATCTGAGATCTGACCACTGTGTGTTTACCGTGTTAGTTCCCAGAAGTCAAAAAACTCTAAAATTTGGTTGGCAAACCAGCTGTTCTCAGAATGCTTAGGGCTACACACAATAACAAATGAAATGAAAAAAACAAAAACAAAAACAAAAATTTTTTTTTAAAGAAAAGGGAAGAAACCACCCCAGCTTACCCATGACCGATTTCTTGCTTTTTTCCAGCTATTTTTAAATAATCAAATCGCCGTAGTATCTCTGGCATTCTGGAGATGGCGGGGTTGTGAGTCATATCCTTATTTACAGGAATGATGGGGGAAAGTCAGCATGTTCAGCATTTACTCCATTTTTGAGAACTGAGGGGCAATTAAGAAGCTTGAGTAAAAAGCTTTTTCACACATAATTTTACCTTGTCCTGCTATCGCTTCATCTTTCCCTTTTCAAGACTCAGACGGGAGAGAACGGCCCCTGCCCAGACACGTTCAGTGACAGATAAAATAGATTGAATGTGGCAGAGTATAAATGCAAATTCTCTCTAGTTTGGCTGTAAAAGTTAGTTCCTCCCCTATTCACACTGACTGAGTTGCTCTGCTCAAATTCTTGTCCTCAACTCCGTAGTCCAAAAGTAGCCAATACAAAGTTTTTAAAAAGATGAACTCCTTAGAGAAAAACTTTGTTTTCCAACTTGCATGACTCAGGCCATAACCTCACAGTCATTATCATTACCTCGATAATCTACACTCATAAAACCTCCCCTTTTATCTACCTGCCCCAGAGCTGCCTGAGAGTGTGCACGGAAGGGGACCGAATAGGGTCATTTTCAAACTTTCAGAGAACAAGATGAAATAGATATGGTTTTAACACTACAACTTAAAACTCTCTTGAGTATAAGACATTTTTCCTTCAGGAAGCATTTGTTTGTAACCATGAGAATTAATATATTCCCAGTTAATTAAAAAACATGGACTATTAGAACTGGAAAGGTATTCAGAGAATCTGAAAGTTAATGCCATCAGCTTCATGGGCTGTTTTGTGTCTGTCTGTGTGCATTTCGCTTTCTATGCTCATGTGCCACATGATCTGCACTCCCATCTCTGATTATTATCATTCCTTAAAAATAACAAAGACGGGTGAAAAATATTGTCTTAAAAGTTCTAATCGCATAAGAATATTCTCTTACCAGCTCTGGGTTTGGCTTTCAAACTTTGAAACATGAGATAAACATTAAAAAACAGGTGGATCAGGGGCTAGCCCAGTGGCATAGTGGTTAAGCTTGTGTGCTCCACTTTGGCAGCCCAGGGTTCACAGGCCTGAATCCCGGGTGTGGACCTACACACCACTCATCAAGCCGTGCTGTGGTGGCGACCCACATACAAATTAGAGGAAAGATAGGCACAGCTGTTAGCTCAGGTCCAATCATCCTCAGCAAAAAGAGGAAGATTGGCAACGGATGTTAGCTCAGGGCCAATCTTCCTCACCAAAAACAAAACAAAACAAAACAAAAAAACAGGTGGATCATAGAAATCTTCATTAAAATGTAGGATTATTAGTGTCACTCGATTAAATATATTACTGGTGACAGTGAAAGTAGACTCAGTCTGTCTTTTATTCTGCCAAGCCACATGATAAGGGCTTACTCATTCTCTAGAGAGAATAATATTCATTAAAATGACTTCTCAAACAAAATGTGCATAATAGCCCTATATAAGTAAGCTAGCCAGCTGTCTAAATATGTATAGTATAAATAACCCTACATAGCACCCTAAGCAACTTAAAATGAGGTAACCTAAAAAAGAAAACTCTTCAAACATGTTACCCTAGAAGATAATGTGTTAACATGTTACCCTTGTGCTTAAAATTCTTCAATGGCTTCCCATTGCTTTTAGGATTAAGGCCAAAATTCTTGACATGATCTTCAAGTCCCTGCCTTATTCTACAACCTCATCTTGTACCATACCCTCCCAACCTCTTTATGCTCAGCCGTACTGGCCTTCCTTCAAGTCTTTGAACGTGCCCCAGGGCCTTTGCACATGTGTTCACTCCATCTAGATGCCTTCCTCCACCTGTCTTTTTTGCCTCCTTAGCTCTTATTCATCAGATCTTAGCTCAGTAGTCACCACCTTAATGAAACCATCCCAGACTCCTCATCTCAGTTAGATTCTCTTTCTTATGTGCATTCATAATCTTCGTTTTCTTTCTGTTTGGCACTTACTTCATTTATTTGGTGTATTTTTTATCTATTGCTGCATAACAAAGCTCCCCAAAATTTAGTGGCGTAAAACAACAAACAGTTATTATCTCAAAGCTCCTGAGAATCAGGAACCAGGAGCAGCTTGTTGGGTGGTTCTAGCTCACAGGTTCTCATGAGGTTGCACTCAAGACGTCAGCCAGGCTGCAGCCATTTAAAGTCTTGCCTCAGGCTGGAGGATCTGCTTCCAAGTTCACTCGTGGAGCCTCAGTTCCTTACCACGTGGGCCTCTCTGTAGGCCTGCGTGAGTACATGGCAGCTGCCTTACTGCAGAGCAAGTGATCCAAGAGAGAGCAGATGAGAGGGAAGCTCCTGTGTCTCTTATGACCTAGCCGGAGAAGTCACATACTGCCACTTCTGCTTTGTTCTGTTAGAAACAAGTCTTTAAGTCCAACCCACACTAAAGGGAGTGGGGGGAATTAGGCTTTGAGGGGATTTTTAGATATAGTATTTTAGGACTCCCTGGGGTGCGTGTCTAGGTAAATGTCTATCTCCCTTACTAGACTAAGGGTTCCTTGAAAACAGGACCCATGTTTCCATTGCTCACCGTTGTGTTCCTGGCACCTTCCAGAATGCCTGGTTAAAGTACAAGTATTCAATAAATGAAAGGAAAGAAAGAGAGAGAGAGAAGGAGGGAGGCAGAGAGGGAGGAAGGAAGGAATGAAGGGAGGAAGGGCAGAAAGAAAGAAAGAAAGAAACACTGTATTTGAATTCCAGCTCTGGAGAAATTCCAGCTCTGCATAATTTGTAAGGTACAAATTATGTAAGCTTGGTTTCTGGTTTGGAGAACAGGGATAGTTATAGCTACCTTTTGGATTGTACACCTAAAGCTAATACAATATTATATGTCAATTACATCTCATTTAAAAATTAATTAATTAATTTAAAAAAAAAGAATTAAATAATACAGCCTCTGTGAAGCGCCTAGCATAGTCTGGCACAGAAGGGGCTCATTAAATGTTACTTCTCTTCACCTTCTTTGCTACAGTTACACACGTGATCCGTGATCCATCCCAAGTCACTTGGATTCTACTGCCCATTAGGTCCCTCCCATCCCTCCTACTCTGTTACTCCGTTTGAATTGCTACCACTCTCTCTTCTTGCACACTCTATTTCTATTAGCCTCCTAACAACTCCTCTGCCTCTAGTCTTTATCCAGTGTGAACCATCCCACGCACTGCAACCATATTAATTGTCTTCAAGTCCAGTCCTGATCATTCACTCCTCTTTTCAAAATGTTTATTTTGTCCAAGCTCCCCCCACAACCAGGACCCGGTGGAACTTCCCAACTTAATTTCTCCCTCTCCCTGCATATACTCTACAGGAAGACTATCCACTGTTCTCAAATGGGTGGCCCTCACTCTGCGCTTCCCAGCCACTGTCTGTCTGCTCATGCCATTCTTTCCTTCTTTGAACGCCTATTATAAACTTTGTTTATCTTATTGCACTTATCTTTGTCCTTATCTTCCAGGAACTAGAATATGTTTGCTATTTCTGCTACTAAATTGGAGGCTAGGATTGTGTCATTCATTTTTGCATCCTCTATTGTTGTTACTCTGCCTTGCACTTGGTAAATGTATAATAAACTTTTGCTGAGTTAAATTTGAATTTCATATCCGTTTTAGTTCCTTGTTTGTACTGAGTTAATGATACATCCAAGCCCAGGTACCAGAATGAGATAGGGAAACATGCTTTGCCTATACCAGTGATGAGAGATTTGACTTCTAGCCACGTGTAACCACATTCTTTTCCTGACTGCATAAACTAAATGGCTCACAAATAGCAAATTCTTTAGTAGAGCATGCAGAATATAATGTGGGTTACATTTTCCTTTAATTCTCTAAAGCAAGCCCCTTCACCTTAATAATATTAGGACCTCTGTACTCAATTTTAATCCTCTATAACATTTTCTTTATTGCTAATAGCAAGAATATTGTAAATATATTTGAAGATAGAAAATTCCTAAATGATACTGTGTTATATAGATAATATGCAGTGGTAAATAAGATTGGGGGAAATTCATCAAATGAATGAAAAGATGAGACCAATAATATAAGAAATTTTGCCATTAAATTTATCTGACAATGCTACGAAAGTAGATGATGTTTTCATATTTTTAATGAATAAAAGTCTGCTTAAAACACACACACCTAGGGAAGTGCTTGCTTTTGAGTCACGAATAGATATCTTTTGGAAACACACAGTAAAATTTCAGGCTGAGAGTATAGTGCAGATATGAAAACTATTTACTCAGTATGTCCTTAATATAATACCAGTGGTATGCAAACATTTTAACCGTGTTAAATTATTTTCATTCTGGTAGAGCAAAGATATGTTGGAACTATATTTCCCTGCCTCTCATTTTCTATAAGGGGCCACGACTGCTTGAATTGTGTAAATATGTGTAACCCTCTTCAGATGGGCAGTGACCAAAAACTAATCCTTATATTTAAAGGTTGGTAACTAACACTTCTTCCTCGCATTCCATTAACCCTGGATTTATATAAATTTAGTGAACAATCCCTCCTTTATATTAGTATTTATAGGCCTTGAGATTACTAAAAAAGAAGATTCTGCCAGTAAGGCCAGCCCGTGGCCTAGTGGTTACCTTTGGCACGCTCTGCTTCGACAGCCCAGGTTTGGTTGCCGGGCACAGACCTACACCACTTGTCAGTGGCCATGCTGTGGCAGCGACCCACATACAACATAGAGAAAGATTGACACAGATGTTAGCTTGGGGAAAATCTTCCTCGGCAAAGAAAAGAAAGAAGGTTCTGCCAGGATAATAGGGACTTTCGCTTTGGTCAAATGTTAAAGCAGCTTAAGGGTGAATGGGCTCGTATAACATTAAAACTTTGAGATGTATCGAAAAGCTTCATTTTACAAATAAGGAAACTGAGGATCAGGAAGCTTAAGGACCTCATGGACTTGGCACCAGAAGGCAAGAAACCCCGTGGCGTTGCAACACGCTTCCCCTCGGCATTTGCCCAACTTCCCAGTGATTAGCCTAGCCCATACTTGGCACCATTGGCATGTTGGGCCAGACAATTCTTGGTTGTTGAGGTGCTGTCCTGTGCATTGCAGAATGTTTAGCAGCATCACTGGCCTCTATTATCTAGAAGCCAGTAGCATCCCCTCATCCTAGTCATCACAACCACAAAAAAAGTCTCTAGGCTTTGCCGAACATCCCCTGGGTATAAAATCACCCTCAGTTGATAACAACTGGTCCAGCCCAGGCCATCTTATTGTTTTAATCAACTATTCTCTTTTACGTTTCCTTAAGACACTAATGCATCATATTCAGTATTAGAGCTCTGAGCGGTTTGTATGAGAAACCAAAGTCTTTCCAAGAAAAGGGACTTTGCTGCTTTTTTTGGCACATACAAATACAACTAAGAGCAAATTCTGGCTAGGGTTAGCCAACCCCAACTTCTAGTATAAGGGAGGTTAAGAAAGGGACAAACTACAGACTGATAGTTTTGATCCATGTTTAATGAAACAGAAGTTACATGAATAGAAATGGACATAAAACAAAGGGATCAATTTGGGAAAATATGGCGGTAAATAGAACTAGGGAAAAATCATTTTAATCTTGAATTTACTCATATATTCCTTTGAGTTATTACTGATCCACAACATATCCTTAAATCCAAAACAAAGTAATGGTTGTGATTTTACTGATGTTTTCATGGGAACTCACCCAAGTACTAACCGAACAATACTTTTCCATGTCTCCCGTGCCACAGAACGCACACAAGCAAAGGCGGAGATGTTTACTGGGAGGTCACGTGGTGTGAAGAAAATGCAGCCTCTTCAGCTTTTTATTACAACAGCAAGTTAGCACTGGCAAATGCGCTTTTGGCACAAACATGCTCTCTACTAATATTTTCATGAGAAAGCTTTATGATATATAACCATTTATTCTCAGCACAATCAATCATCGCGGGATTAAATCTAACTCTGGCGAATGTGAATAAACGCAAGGAAGTTTTTGACGGTTCAGATCTGAGCACAGTTGAAACATCAAAGACGTGAAATTTAAAAAATACACAGAGGTGGAACAGCAGTGAGCATCTCACTGGTCTGTTTCATGGCTTCATTCTGTTCGGCTCATGCTTCTGAGTGGAGTCAGTCGATATTCTACTTTTATCATTTTCTACCCAGATATACCATAGGATCATAGCTTCCTAAATAAGAAAAAAAAATACCTTTGGAAAAGAATTATGATCTCTGAAAACATATACTGGTAATAGGTTCGCTTTAATTCTCTTATTTAAAATAAAATCTCCCTTCTCTCAAACTAGATCTGGCCAGCATTAAACTCATTACAGATGTTTGCCATGCAGGTAATAAAGAGAAGAAATAGCTTTATTCACTATCCCTTTAAAATAAAAATCTTTCGGCCAGTGCATGGCAGTCACAAGCCTCTCACGCTTACATTGAATAACCTAAAGTTAAGAGGGGCCCTGTCTCTTCTGATACTGTATTCTAAGCTTCTCCAGTTGCTCTACACATTGTGACTGCGCCAACTGCAGTGTCCGGTTCTCCTCCGTCAGTGCCTCGAATTCCCGAGCCAGCTGAGCAGCGTCCAACTTCTCCTTTTCTGCCTGATCCAGCTTGGCAAGGAGCTCCTTTCTGAAGATTCAAGGGGGCAGGGCAAGGAAGAAGCACAAAATGTAACGCAGACAAATTCAACTATACAGTAATAGATTAATGGAAGCAAAATGTTTCCTTCTGCTCCTCTAAATTTTACCCATCTCTACTTGCCTCCAATGACTGTTATTTTCCCAGCTTCGCAAGTTTTAGATCCCTTTATTTTCTTCTAGCACATCTACTAGGCACATCCAAAATACTAAACATCTACAAGAAAAGTTCAAGAAGTCCTTTGACAGTCAAAAAAACGAGATCTTTTTAGAAGCACAACAAATTGTAAAAATTACATATACATATATATATATAGACATATACAGATAGATAGATAGATATGCCATCTCTCTGAAAGAGAGAACCCCAATAGTGTGTAGTGTTGGCGAAGGGAGAATAAAGCACAATTGAGGAATTTTTTAATAATTAGTGAATCCAGGAAAGGATATGGGAGTTCTTTATACATTTTTCCCAACTTTTCTCTAAGTTTAAAACTATCAAAATAAAAAGTTACCCTGGGAAAAGGACAAAAAGCAAATCAGAATAGAAGTTCTAGTATTTTCTTCCTGCACCCAAAGGTCTGCCTTGTGCACCTAATTTGGTGACCACTGAGCAAAACCAGGCATGGGAAAGAAAGTGCCCATTAGGGACAAAGAGGTGATAATCTGGAATGTTGATATGCATATACACAAAGTTCTTTTGGGATCTTATTGATCTTTGAATCTTCCATGGTGTTTAGAATATAAAGGCTTCCAATAAATACTTGCTGAATGAATAACTGAAGAGTAAGGTACATCAGAGACAAATAATGTATATGTTAAAGATGATGAAATAGAAACTCAGAGTGCTTAATTTAATTGAAAAAGTTACACAGCTAATAAAAAGGAGCCAGAAATCAAAACTGTCCTTCTGATTGAATGTTTAGGGCCCTTTGCCTGTAAGTAGAGTTTAAGCAGTAAATGTCAATAATTAAATATTAGTAAAGTTCCTATGTAACTATCTTAAAGAAATTGATGAGTAAAACTTATACAAATAAGAAAGAGACATGCCTCTAAATCCTCCCACCGTCAGATCATCTATTCCCGTTCCTTTTTCCCTTTCAAACTAACTGCGTCACCCAAATAATTCACGTGGAAACAAATGTCTGCTTTCACATCATGGTATGGAAGTCGGCAGTACTGGGTATAATAATGACTATTGTCTTTGTTCCATCTCTGACTTCATTTAAAACTCCTGAGGACATCTGTTATTAATTTTTACTGGTAGGGAAAATAAATCACAAAATCACAGATTTTTCAACTAAAAGGAAGGGTGATGATTGCCTAGTTCAATCTCCTTGCATCAGAGAAAGTCAATAATAATTTCTTCCTTACTGGAATCAAGAAAACTCAACTAATAAGTTTCTAAATTAGTTTCATGTATTTGATAAGCAATTATACATGTATTCAATGAATACTGTCAAAACATCTGTTGTCTCCAGTCTAGGACCTATTTATATAGACATATTTATGTTCATCTGTTAGAAATTCATAATTAAACCCTGGTATATCAAGCTACAGAGACAATCTTATAAGTAGATGATCTGAGGGACAAATCAATATCCATAATTGGCTAGAATGTGGTCTTATCTTTGATTTCTTGTTTATCATTTCTATGATTCCCTTCAACGTAATGTAATATGGGGGTAGAAGACCATAGTTACAAGAATCTTATTTCTGAAGTCAAGAACCTGTAAAATAGCTTTCCACATGATGTACCTCAACAGTGAAAAGGCCATAACCTTGGGTCCCCTGTAGATCATCTGCTGTCCCCATCCTAAGCCACATGGCTGGAAAAATTTTTATTTGCAAAGACAAATTGGGGAAGGGAAAGTCCAAGTGAGTTGCTAAAGAGAGCTTTGAAACTTTGTGGAAACTAATTCCAAAATTAAGGAGATTCTTTATGTTGCAGGAGGTTGGGACATGGATTCATCATTAGAACAAATATTTCTTTGTTTCTGGAAATACCACTACCATGGTTTTGGGGACTTTCAAAGTTGACTAAAGACTTTTATTTGGAAAAGACAAAATCCTAGGTCCCAATGAACGAAGGAGTTTTGGGTAATAAGGTCATAAAATATTATCTTCCTCATAGGGAGAATTTTATTTTAAATAGTGATATAGACTGCACTGTTGGTGGTTCTTGAGAGATGTGTGTTCTAGTACAAGCATTTATCCACAGGAGAGAAGGAATGGATGCCTCATGATGACAAAAAGGATGTGAAAGTCCACCTTCATTTTGTGCAGGTAGAAGAACAATAAAGGGTATTGAAATGAAATTTCCAAAGCACAGTCTAGACTGTGGTGTTGAAGCCCTACAAACAAATAATACATGGGGAACAAATGTATTTTACCTTTTGGGAACCAAAGGGCAACACTCTACCCTTGCAGGAAGAAGTGAGATTTGCTCTCAAGTAGAGCTTCTCAGTCTTGACACTCTGACCTTTCGGCCCAGACAACTCTTGGTTGTTGGCGGCTGTCCTATACGTTGGCATTATAGAAGGTTTAGCAGCATCCTTGGCCTCTACTTACTAGATAACAGTAGTACCTCCTTCAACCCCACCTCCCACCCCTTGGATTCATTACAACGAAAAATGTCTCTAGACATTGCCATTGTCCTTTGGGGCAAGGGGTGATTTGGTTTGGTTAAGAACCACTACTCTAAAGGAAATGGAGTTTCCCACTATCAACTAAAAAGAGTTAATTCAGAGATAGGAATAAGGTGAAAGGCAAAATGTTTCCTTGCTCTGCTCCCTCGAGAGACTGGAGCCTCTTTCCTTAGCAAGGAAGACCTACTTAAACGCATTCTCATTGAGTTGAGATAAAGATTCTGTCCATTTTAATATGGTTCTTCAGACAGAGATTTAAGTGGAGATATTCCACTTAATGAGACTGGGAAATGAGATTCCAATTAAAGGGCTGGACTGCATGTAGCGAGGTGGTATAAAAGGCCCAAATCATTATGATGGGGGCATGAATGGAAAGTATAATCTCACAGCCTGATGAGGTTTGGCATATTGGAATTTCACACAAAACTAATTCCTAAAAACTAATTCTCTTTGGCTATACCTCTGCCTCCTTGAGCAAAGTGAAGAACCAGGACAGTTCTTTGGTCCTTCCATTCATTCACTCAACAAGTATTTATTGAAATCCTACCGCAAACCAAGCACTGTCCTCAATTCTTGTTAGCCAGGTTAGTCTCTGGAAGCATAGCTCCACTGTTGGAAAATGAACTCAAATCCTATACCTTACCCAGAAGGCATCTTCCCTATATCTTAGGAAAAAGGATGGAACTTTTCCCCCACATTACTACATACCCTGCAAACACTTGTGGAGAAATATCTCCATTTACTGTTTTTTAATGACAGTGGAAACCTAATTTCTGGGGACTGAGTAAATATTTAAGAAAAATATCCTTGGAATATAAAAGTGATGTTTGTTTTTCAATGTTTTCTAGCTGTGGGATCCTTTTCCAAAGAAAATTGTACCCTGAAGTGAAACAAATAAAACAGATAAAATTGGACCCTCTCTGGTTGGTCCTTGTACAGTCCCCTGCCTGACACCCTCTCAGTCTCCAATCTTTAAGAGGTTTCCAAGAATACAGTTTAAAAATCTCTGCCTTCAGGAATTTCCTAAAGAAATAAATGTTTCTGGTTAAACATAAAAAGCTCTTATTATTGGAAATTTCAGAATAAATTAAATGCCATGACTAAAAACAAATCAAAACAGGGCTATTTTTAGACTATGCTTTTACAAATTACATATGCTCCCTTTTCCCCCATCCTGATATGTTCCCTTCAATTATCATTTTATATGTTTTTGAAAGACATGAAAATATAGGTCTAACAAGGATTTTGGTATTCCCATATGAAAACTCCTTCTAACGTGTTGCCTGAACCCACTAAAATTATACAAGATTTTTTCAACTCAATAATAAATAGACAACCCAATTAAAAACAGGTAAAAGATCTGAATGGACATTTCTCCAAGAAGACATGGAAATGTAAAAAAGCACATGAAAAGTTGCTCAACATTTTTAGTCATCAGGAAAGCGTAAATCAAAACCACAATGAGACATCATTTTATACCCACTAGGATGGCTATCATCAAAAAGACATAATAAGCATTGGCAAAGATACGGAGAAATTGGAACCCTCATACATTTCTGGCAGAAAGATAAAACAGTGCAGCCACTTCAGAAACAGTCTGGCAGCTCCTCAAAAGGTTACGCATTGAGTTATCATATGACCCAGCAATTCTACTGCAAGGTACATATTCAAGTGAATTGAAAACATATGTCTACACAAAGACTTGTACACAAATGTTTATAGCAGCATTATTCATAATAGCCAAGAGGACAAACAACCCAAATGTCCATCAATTGGTAAATGGATAAAGAAAATGTGGTATATCCATACAATGGAATATTATTCGACAATAAAAAGGAATGAAGCACTGACTCATGCTACCACGTGGACAAACCTTGAAAAAATTATGTTAAGTAAAAGAATCCAGTCACAAAAGACCACATATTGTATAATTCTATTTCTAAGAATGTCCAGAATAGGCAAATCCATAGAAAGCAGATTAGTGGGTGCCAGTGGCGAGGTAGGGGGAGGGAAGAATGGGGAGCAACTGCTCAAGGGTACAAGGTTTCTCTCCAGGAGGATAAAAATGCTCTAAAATTGTGATGATGGTTGCACAACTCTGTGAGTGTCCTGAACAACCACTGAATTTTTTTTTTTGATTATACAACATTTTTCAACCTGACTTTTCTAAGAGTTTATCTCTTTTTCTGACATTCTAAGTCAATCTTCTGAACACCACAGCACCTAGCACAGTGTTTCATACATAGAACAGACAAGTGCTTTCTCCTTTGGACAAGATAAAACACTCTATCTGGAGCAAAGCAAACTCCAGAGCTGATCTATTTGTAGTTTAATCATATACTTTAAAAACTTTCTGTCAAACAATTTGCTAATAAATTTCAAAAGTCAGAAAATGTCTATATCCCACTTGCATAAGTTCCTATTTCATATACAAAAAACTGCATGTGGTGTATAAAAATGCTTATGCTAGGGGCTGGCCCGGTGGTGTAGTGGTTAAGTTCACAGACTCCACTTCGGCGGCCCGGGGTTCATGGGTTTGGATCGCGGGCACGGAACTACGCACTGCTTATCAAGCCATGCTGTGGTGGCGTCCCATATAAAGCAGAGGAAGATGGGCACAGATGTTAGCCCGGGGCCAATCTTCCTCACACACACACACAAAAATGCTTATGTTATAATATTTATTGGAAAAAGCATGTATACATTTCATGTTACTATCTATGCAATTATATAAAAATATGTATTCACATGTAAAAGGCCTAGAAAGAAATAAGCAAAAATGATAGCAAGAGTTCTGTAATGATGTCAGAATTCTTGGTAATTTTTTAAAGGTTTCAATCAAGTTGTCATTTTCTTTTTCAAGTGAAAAGAAAAAAATTTTTCAATAAAGGCAGGAACAAGCTTTTCTTACATAATTGGTCAATAAGCCAGAAGTGATTCTTTAGACTAAATTCACCCCATGCTAAGTTTATAATCTTAGAAAATGTTTGACTGCATCCATCCGATAGAAATGATTTCAAATAATAGTTCTATCAACTCTTCTCCTCGCTCCTCTGCAGTCTCTCAAACTTGATCCAGGGAGACCCCCTCTGGAGATGAGAGAGAAGTTCAGCTTAATCTGTGCCTGCATGACTCCAATAAAGAAAAACTCTTTAAAACACCTGAGTTAGTGTCTCTTTTTGTGTCTAACTTACACTAGCCAATCACCAGAGGCAACATGATCAGTCACATTCTACAAAATGATGTGGAAGAAATTCTCATCCAAATCACCAAAAAACAGAAAGCAAATTACTTGGGTCAAATCCATTTGGCCCAATTTATCTTGCTTGAAAACAAAGACTGTTCAGGAAAATATCTGTTGCAAAATGAATTTCCACTTCAGTAAAGCGTTAATGAAAACAGTGATCATTGATAACCTTTGGAGGACCAATCGCATCCATTTATAAATATAAGACATAACCATACTTCCTATTTCAACAATTTATCTTAGCCATCCTTTATTGCTGATATGACTGTATTTTAAATATAGACCATAGAAGTTGCAAATAAAACATGTACGCACAGAGAATATTACTATCTCCTATAATCAACCATTCTAAGTCATCCTCACGCATATTTCACCATATGCACAGCTCCCTGCTTGGTGACTGAGTACAAAGAGATGTTCAAGGGTGCCCATGTCTGTGGGGAATGATACACAGTCAGAAAGACAGGACAGAAACTTAAAAGGATAATTCTTGATGGCACTAGCCTACAAAAAGCACCAAAGGAATCACTCCAGTGAATTTTCCTTTGCTCAGGAGAAGAGCTGATCATTGCAGGATGGTTGAGGCAGGGATATGGGCTAAGCCTTCCTCTAGAAAGGTAGCATTTGGGCAGACAAAGAGCAAAGAGGGAGCACTCTAGACCTTGAGCTTGGTGTGAGCAAGGACAAAGAGGCAGGAGGGTTGGCTCCTGCCCTGAGAAAAGTGAATAGGCCACCCTGAGGTTGAGCCAGAACATTCTACAGAGGTACTAAGGCCATACTGGTATGTCTTGAAATCCAGGCCAAGAACAAGGTGTCTTTTTCTAGCAATGTGAAACCAGAGGCAAGGAAACCAGTTACAACATTACATTGACCAAGATTTCAAGTACTAAGTCTCGATCCCAAGGGTGGAAGCAGGAATAGAGAAAAAGAAACTTGACTTTATGAAAAAGAAAGGAAAAAAATAGTAAAAGAATTTGGCTTTTGTCTCACATCTAGCCACTTATTTAAGGAGAAAAGAAAAAAAAAGATAATATTACAATTTCAACACAAGTCCAAAGTTCAAATAGGTTTGGGGAGGAAATAAGATTAGTTTTGCAGAAACAGCAGGGATATGTTTCAATAAAAGACCAGATGAGTCACCCTCATATCATTATCCTATCATATTTTTTTAAATGCAACATACAAAAATATAAACTCACAGAACATATAATTTAGTGGAAGAGTCTTGCATTGCAAAAAAAAAAAAAAAAGCCACACATAAGTTAATTTAAATATCAAAGTCCTCCATTACCTGCAATCTGAGGAGCTTATAAATAAATACATAATTACCAGGTTTTTTCTGTCTCAAAACCACAGATCACACACACACACACACACACACACACACACACACACACACAGAGGAAGACACGTTTATAGCCTACTGATTATTCAAGTCCTCCTTTAACTTCATCACTGGTCACGTTACAAATAAGTTTCTTCAGTTCCTTTATGACACTTTTTTATAGCTCAGATTGTGTGTGAATGTGCCGTCTGAGCATTCCAATCAATTTATGAAAACTCTCAGACCAAAAAGAAAGTCTCAGAATTGTGAGGGAAAAATTGTGTTTCTGATCTCATGAGCATCTTTTAATTCCCTGTAACCAAAAGTCCAGGTAGGATTTTATGTTTGATCAAAAGATCTCCCTAAGAAATGTGCAGGCACAAACTGACCACTGCTGTGACAGAAAGGTGTCTGATGCTCTGAAAGTATGAAAGAATGGGGACCACTGGGGTGAACATCAGCAGAATCGAGTTCAATTAAAAAGGAGCAGAATTCTGAAACAGAAAGTTATGAGTGAGTAAAATCAGAGTGCTTTAATTAATAAAGCTGTACAACTCCCTACAGCAGAACTGTAATGTTAATAGAAGCTATCAAGATAAAAATTAGACTACTGGATTATAAAATACAGTTAGTCAACAAATACGTTACATTAGTCCAAGAGCTAGACCAATGGCTACTTACTTGATGTGGGAACTCTGCCATGTAAGCATTAATTAAAATTCACCCCAGGCCAAAGTACTGGGGCCTCTGGGTACATTCACAGGGAACATCATATGGCTCTGGGTGGTATTTTGACATTTTTAATTTCCTGAACTAAAAATGCTTATTAAAAAATTAGGTTTGGATAGAAAGCTCTCTTGCTGTTCCTCTCACTACTCCGTAAAGTATTTAAGCCAGAGCAGTTCCATTGGGATCATTTTTATAATCAAATATAACATACATGTAAGTTGCCTAGTAACCTCTGAACCCTGGAACATCATTCCTCCTTGCCCCCTCCCTCCCCCTCACTCCCATGCTCAGCCTGTCCCTTCCCTACCGCCCCTACTCCACGACCAGCTGACCATGTTCAGAGGTGAGGGCGCCCAGGGGGACGGTACTCACTTCCTTTCCTCAAGCAGAGCGATTTCTTTCTTGACCTCATGGTATTCTTCCGCTATTTGGCAGTGCTGTTTAAACACCTCCATTGATTCTGGGGAGTCATGACAAGGTGGCAGAGGCTTCACAAACAAGAAGAAGAAGAAATCAGTACATTTTCTTGCATCCAAATAAATTATCAACCATTTTGCTCTGCTGAGGTTCTTTAGAGGGAGATTTTGTGCGTGAGAATAGCATCGTCAGCCAACACTGGACAGAATTCGGCTGATTCTACTTGACTAAAAATAGAGAGGTGGACTGATATTCCCCACGTTCATCTTCCAATGTCATTCACGGGCGTTCTAAGAGCCCAGCCAGAGCTGTGAGACCCATTACATGTCAGTTACCCGCCATGCGTTGGAGTAAATAAGTCTGCCTGATGATTCCACGCTTCCCCCCAGAAATCCTAAACTCTGCTTTAGAGAAGGGTAGTGATGGGGAAATATGTCAGTTGTCTGTTTCAATTACCCCTGGCTTTCTGTTCCTGGAACCCAGAGGCATAAGCTCATCTCGTAGAGGGGAGTTACCCTATAGGAAAGGCCGTCGTCTGGGAAATGCATCCAAACTGAAGAAATGATGCTGGGCAGGAAATAATGCTTGCAAGGATGAACAAACGATGTGAAAGACCAAACCCCAAGTAAAAAGATGCTTATAACATGTGAGGTCAAAGAGCATGAATTTGTGTCTTTGTTTTTCTCCTATCCAGGAAAGCAACAATTGCCAGCATGGCAAGCCTTGCTAACCAAAACATGTTGAAAATCCTACTTCTAGAAATTATGTTGAAAAAACTAGCTATCCCTGAGTTTATAATTCTATTTTCTAGTTAGCAACGTTATTAGAAGCATTACTTTTAGAAACACTAGTTAATAGTCTTTTAAAGAGTTTTTTTAATTACCCTTTTCAATTACTTACAGAAAAATGTTATATAATATTGAGAAATACAACTTCATTGTTAAATAGGCTCTTCAGTCTAATCCTTTCTTCATAGTAGTCTATATATGTAAGCTATGTGTCTGACTAGGTCATATTCTCACTAATTTTATATTAGTAAATTGAGAACTAATGAATTTTTTTGTATTTGCTCCTCTCATTATATTCTTCAAGGACACAGATTTCTTTGGGTGTCATATTTAGCAATCCCACCCAGGATGCAATAGAAATTCTATAAAGTTTATTGTCTGACTGATAGATGAGATGACCCTTCCTGTTTATCATGAGGCCTCTGAATAGAGATCTTCTGAGCAAATAAAATTCTAAATAGATTTGGATGGAATTTACCTTCATGTGGAATAGCCATTGTGTCCTAATTCCTGTAAAATATAATAATAATTGTATATGTAGCATCTTTCCCTACAGCCCCATGAACACATTCACAGCATAAACTCAGCCTGTTGGAGTCATTATCCCTTTCTATAAAGAAATAAATGGAGAAGTATTGCCTAAGAGTATTACAGTATAACTCACCCTATGAGAAAAAGCTGTTGCCAAAGGAATTCAGAATGGCTGACTCCTCCAAGTCTATGTCCTAGAAATCACTACCCCCTCATCAATTTTCACCTGTTACACTGGCAAATTACCAGGTATAACAGTAAGGGGAATGAAAGCAATTTACTCTGGGCACCCTAGCCAAGCTGCTATTAAATCATCTGTGCCCTGTTAAAGGATTTGCATCCTGGAAGGCCCTAGGACTCCACGCATCCTATTTCCTGTCCCTGTGAACTCTCATAAACTCTACTCAGTGCAGTCCATAACTTGCCAGATGTAGGTACCTGAACCACGCATTAGCGTCGTTACCTATGTGACTACCAAAAGATTCTAGGGCTCTGTAAAGGATTTGCATGCATGACAGGATATAGAAGAGAGCAGCCATGTAAAGGGAGAGATGTCCTTTGCTGCTATAATTAAAAAGAAAAACTGAAAATTACATATATAATTTTCTTAAGAAGAGAGTGGTCTCTTTTCCCCTTTAGGTTGCCACCTAATGCTTTTTATTAAGTGGGAAGTTTTTTCATTTGTTCTTTTTTTATTGGCGCTTCTTAATTATGGGAAAGTTGAAGACATTACACATAAGGAGCATGATCACGCTGCTAAGGGTACATGAGGATAGGGAGTATTTCAAGATATATTCAGTGTCTATGCTCTTAGCCAGATGATTGTACAACTTATACATCATAATATTTTCAAGATTTCTCATAATTAAGAAGTAGTGTCAATTAAAAAAGAATAAGCCAAAAAGGCTTAGTGTTTCAGGGAGTAAAAGGATGCCTGGTGTCACATCAGCCTCCAGCTCCTGCAAGCTGTCTTCACCCCAACCGGACATACAACCCAGCACCACTTCAAGTTCTCCCAATTTACATGAAAACATTAAAAAGCAATATAGATTTTTTTTTAAGCAGGGAAGGAAGTTATCTTACATAACCCACCACAACATTGTAAAATTATCTCATTAGTTGCCAGGGGCTGGGGGAGGGAGAAGTGAGGAGTTATTGTTCAATGGGTATAGAGTTTCAGTTTTGTAAGATGAACAAGTTCTAGAGATTGGTTGCACAACAATGTAAATGTATTTAACATTACTGAGCTGTACACTTAAAAATGATTAAGATGGTAAAATTTACGTTATGTGTTTTTTTGAGTTTTTTTTGTGAGGGAGATCAGCCCTGAGCTAACATCCATGCTAATCCTCCTCTTTTTTTTTTGCTGAGGAAGACCGGCTCTGAGCTAACATCTATTGCCAATCCTCCTCCTTTTTTTTTCCCCCAAAGCCCCAGTAGATAATTGTATGTCATAGTTGCACATCCTTCTAGTTGCTGTATGTGGGACGTGGCCTCAGCACGGCCGGAGAAGCGGTGCATCAGTGCGCGCCGGGGATCCGAACCCTGGCTGCCAGTAGCGGAGCAAACGCTCTTAACCGCTAAGCCATTGGGCCGGCCCTCGTTATGTGTTTTTAACCACAATAAAAAAGAAAGTTAATGCAAAAAAAACTATCATTAAATCTTTCTGCTGCTCCCAGCCTCTCTTCTAAGCATTGCTACCAGGATTCCCTAACTGAGGCTCACTTCATTTGCACCCAGCCTTTCTCTGCAGGGAACTTAAAACTTCTCATCCCTTTATAATCAGGAACCATTCACCACTAACCCCAAATGTTGATGGACAAATCAGTGCCCTCTGATCAGCAGGACCTACTGTCCTTAGAAGGCATTTGAGATCATTGGATGTTTACCCCAGCCCAGGAAACTCATCAAATAATTTTTAAACACATAGCATTCTCATCCCAACAGGAATTCTGGTGAATAAGAGTGTTAAGATACTTTAGCTCAGAGCCGGTCTTCCCCAGCAAAAAGAGGAGGATTAGCACAGATGTTAGCTGAGGGCTGATCTCCCTCACAAAAAAAAAAAAAAAAAAGAGTTAAGATATTTAGGTTTTATACCTCATATAAAAAGTAGAACTATAGAGTAATGAGATGTGTTGTTCTGTGAGATATGTTCTGTATGACATAAAACACTCTCATTGCTCTATGGTATAATGTGTGTTTGCATGTTCTCGTGTATGTGTGTTGTGTCTTCCTCACCAAGGGGGACTCTCTCTTACCGTCTCATAACTCTCCAAAATAAGAGACAATATATGACCTAAGTATTCATTGAATAAATGTTTTTGCCTGAGGAAATAGATTCCTAATATTCAAGCACAAGAATCAGATCTTCAATTTAAAAATGGAGCTGCCAGTAGGCTTATATCATTTGATATTTAAAACACTATTACTCTGAATTAATTGGCCATACATGGGTTTAAGATACTGTTTAATCCATGTTCACATTAAAAACTAAAAAATAACTTAAAAGATGCCTGTGGTAACCAGATGAATAACATCTGTTAACTTCTTGGAATAAAAATTAACACATTTATTTTTATTTTAATTCTCATTGCTTAATTTTGACTATTCTTGTCCAAGAAATCTTCATAGTTATAATCTCATGCTGGGAATGGATGAGCAATAAATAAACTCTTAATGTTGATAGTAAATTTGTTTTTGCATCGGGAGGAGAAGACTTCCTTGTTATTTTCTCTGTAATTTCGCTACATCCTCCCACACTTTGGATATGTTTATTCACTCTTGCTTAAAGAGTGAAATATTGCATTCCAAAGATATTTGATTTGAAAATGAAAATGTAAAGGTATTCTTCATGTACTGAAACATAAATTCTGTGGGATCACAGAAACAACTTTTCAGAATCACTTAGCGCCACGGTGTCTAGTCTACGCACAACACAGGCAGTTCTAAGAAAGGTTAAATTAAGACATTCTCTTAACAGTGCCTCAAGCCAACTTGGAAACACATTTTTCCAAGACACAGATTGGGGTTTGGATGAGGTCAGAGCCCAGGAGGGGCACTTCCTCCTCACCCCCTCTCCTCCATCTCCGCCGCCTCCTGCTGCTGCCTGAGGATGCAGCTTGCAAGGGCCTTAAATTACAGGGCGGTGCTAGTGAGTCGCTACTATCTCTGGTATCCATCCCAATCATCAGGACCGATTTAACAAGATGAAGTAACAGAGAAACCACAGGCTCTTGTTCCAAGAATGCTGGCTTGAGCCACACCATCCCATCTCCGCTCTCTGCCCGGGCCATGGGTTTATAGCAAGCTCCTCCCAAAATGGACTCCATCCTCTGGAGAGGTCCCCGTGGGAAAGGACCCAGCCAAGCCTCTCTCTGCAAGGGCAAAGCCAGCTCAAGCGTTTCCGTTTTCTACTTGGCTTCTTCAAATACTACTGGCCTATCCACTTCAAAAGTGTAAGAATTTAATTTTCCTCTCCCAGCTTCCCACACACAAGATATATTTAGGAAGCTAAATATTCTACAGTTGCTGAGCTGACTCTATGTTTACTCCTTGATTCTCAGTGTTATCTTTATTTGGGGAGTGAGCGGGGGGGGGGGGGGGGGGGGGGGGGGGGGGTCTGGTTTAAATTTACGTTACCTTTCAATGTCCCAAAATTAATGAGCATAATTAGTTAAAATTAAATGGAAAAAACATAGTCCGGACTAATTCTAATATTTGAAAACTTTATCTTAGAATTTTAAATATTTTAAGAACTGACATTTCTATAGTATCTACCTTATAGTCAAAGTCAGCACTAGTAATTATAATGCATGTCTTTTACATTATACAACATTGGAATGAAGTATATTTTAGTCATTTCTATGGAGGTAAACAATATAAAAGGGAGCAAGAACTCAAGAGTGTCTCAAACTTTTTCAACAAGGCATATCCCAATGACCGCTGGGCTTCTCAGAAAAAATAGAAATACAAAAAGTAGCGTTGTAAAGCCCAAGGTATCTATATATATTCTGTGTGTCATGGCAGCCAAAGAACAACTGTAAGATACTTTGCAACATGTGTATGAGAGAGATAATTACAGACATTTTCAGTGCATTCTATGGGACTATTTCCTAAACAAATTTACAGATGGATGTTCAAGACCACTGTAGCAGAATCCTAGAAGGCTAAGACTTCATTTTCTACCATTTTAATTTCCCAGATATCAAGTGATATGCTGATGCAAGACCTAAAAGAAGTTTCTGGAGTGACTGCTTGGATAACAAGATATTATGGTACACAACTGAAGCTACGAAATTGTTTATTTGTGGAGGTGACATCAGTTTCTGGACTTATCAGACTCTGTGTGAGAAAAGGCAAGTTCAATGTGTACCACAGAAACACCTGTCACTGTCCTCTCAGATTAGATGGGAGGACTTTAGGAGGGATTGAAGCTATTGCTCAATTTGGTTAAAAAAAAAAAAAGAAAAGTCATATTGTTTTCCAAGTACCTTAGCTTAACGAAAAGAAGAGGGCATCAGAACCTCTATCCCTAACTCAAAAATCCGAAGAGACGCTTCTTGTATTTCAGTTTACACATATAAAGATAAATTACTTATTCTTAAATATTTCATTCAATAAATGATTCACTAGGGAATGAAATTAACATTTATTGAGCAACTATTTTTGCCAAGCACTGTGCTGGATCACATTTAATTCCCACAACAACACAGTGAGATAAACATTGTTATCTCCACTTCGCAGTTCAGACAAGTGAGGTTTAAAGAGAGTAAATAACATGCCCCAAATCACAAAACTAGTAGGTGTGGAGCTGAGATCCAAATCCAGGCCAATCTAATGCCAATGCTGATTCTCCAGTCATTGAAATTCCCGTTAGGGAGTTTATTACAATCTACTCGTTGGCATGTCCTCTGCCTGATCATAAAAATATATTCCTCATTCCAGTGCAACTAAGACCACATTATAGGGTAGCTTTGGATCATCTATAGATCAAACCACAGTCTCCAAAACATAACAACATGGTTAAATTTTAAGACAAATTTGGTCCTAACCCAAACCCTGGGACTATGAAAGGATTGTACCATCCTTCAGAATAGAGGAGAGGTCAGTCATTACCTCTTTTTCAAATAGAAGGAAACTGAGGTCTAAAGAAAAGTAACAATTGTTCATTCATTCTTAGAAGTGGACATAGAATTGGGCCTCCGTTCTTTTCACTGTATGGTCTAAACCAGCTCTGGCCAAACACTGCTTCTAATGGGTATGGAGAATTTAGAAACCAAGTTCCAGGATAGGAATCCACACAAAATAGAATCAACCTAACGCCTGCCCCTGGGCTGAGGCCAAATGCCCACAAATGAACATTATAAGGACATGTTCATTTTAACACCTACCTGACCCCAAAGTCTCTTGCTCAACGTTCTGCATTAATAGAGACATCAAGAGAAATGTTTGTCACTGCTATTCTTGCACAAGGCTTTTTATGGCTTCTATGAAAATAGAAGCACAACGAATTACATGCTCAAACATGTCCACATTCTTGGCAAAGCAACAGAAAAATCTTGGGGGTCAAACTGGTGATGGAGTATCTACCAAACAGACACTTTATAGCTGCATTTTATAAACTGCAAACGAATGTGTAATGGATATCAGAAAGTCAGAAGAGATTTTACAAGGTTCTTTTATAACTACGTTATGGCAACCGTACAAACCAAAACCAAAAAAATCTCTACCTATCAAAGTAATTTAAGCAGTTCATAGGTTCCACAAAACGTGTAAGAAAAAGAAGACTACCTAGATTCAGAATCGGAGATCTGGTCTGAATTAGAAAATTTATTTAGACCAAAATCTGGCCTCATGTTTCTCATCTCTAAAGTGGAGACATAATAGCTAGCTTACAGAATGGTTGCAAGGATCCAATGTGATCATTTGCAGAGAAACACCCCTCGCCTAGCAGAGACTGAACATGCATGGGTGGGATTTAAATCTGAAGGTATGCAGAGAGTAAAGCTGGCAATAATCACCTGGCATCATTTATTTTTCACTAGGCAAGTTTTTGAGGCTCCGGTAGAGATAATCAAGAGTCAGTTCATCCTCGAGCAAAGAGTGACAACCACAAGGCACTTCATATGCCTTTGTAACCTAATTTTTATTCTTCCGTAGAGGATGATGATAGTCGGTAAAATTCCAAGAGCTGTTAGACTGACTGTAAAGACAGCCTACACCATGGAATGGATTGCTCCTCTCGTACATAAAGCATTTTCATTGCTTTCAATACAGAGACTTCCTGCTGCAGAATGGCTTAAATATGTATGCTTATGCTAAGCGTGGAAACAAGAATCTGCTTTTATATGTACTTTTCTGTGTTAGCTTTCTCCTTTCAAACTTGGTCGTCTCTTTTTTTACCGTGAAGCATAGCATAAAGGTAACAGGCCACAGCCTTAGACAGGCAACTCTAACCAAATGACTTGACAACTGGCAAACGTTTGTAACAAACTCAATCATATCCTTCACGTAACAAACAAGCACTTAGTTAAATGCTTTTAGGTGTAATGCCAAGAATGTTCTCTCTGTTCATGAAAAGGTGAAGCAATACTATATTTTAAGGGGGAGCGGATCAAAGGCCACGAGTCAGAAACCAGCCTCACAACTGGCTAATTCATTAAAGATCAAAGAAGATGAAATAACCTCATTGGATTAAAATAATTAAACAATTTCCAGGCCAGCCCCATGGCTTAGTGGTTAAGTGCGTGCGCTCTGCTACTGGCGGCCGGGGTTCGGATCCCGGGTGTGCACCGACACACCGCTTCTCTGGTCATGTTGAGGCCGCGTCCCACATACAGCAACTAGAAGGATGTGCAACTATGACATACAACTATCTACTGGGGCTTTGGGAAAAAAAAAAAGGAGGAGGATTGGCAATAGATGTTAGCTCAGAGCCGGTCTTCCTCAGCAAAATGAGGAGGATTAGCATGGATGTTAGCTCAGGGCTGATCTTTCTCACAAAAAAAAAAAAAAAAAAAAAATTCCAATATATGTCAAATGGAATTAAAGCTATAAAATTCAACCATTTGATGCTTCAATAGAAAAATTATCTGGATAATTGCCAGGAGTGCTATGAATTCTGTGAAGAATGATCCATGAGCCAGGGAACACTGTTAACCTTCCCAAAGGAAAAAAAATTCTGTTGTCACTACAAAAAAGGAGACTTAATGATCAATCATTTGATGGGGGAACAGGAACCTGAATATGCTTTTACTGTTTTGTTTTCAAAACATGTTTACTCCTTATTTTCATCTAATTTCCATGATAATAAAATTGCTTTGAGGTGACAGTTAAAATAAAGGAGAAAAAAACTATGGCTGGGGAAGAAATATAGTTATTATTTTACAATCCCAACTACACCACCAGCAGCACTGTGAGGATAGATCCTAAGAAGGAACGTTGTGTGTCATGTGAGTGTGCCATGTGGAAAAGCAGAGGGACGGCTGAGTTGTTCTCCATGGTGAAAAGAAGTGATTTGGGGGATATGGTTAGATATCAGGAACCAGAATAGCTGGGTTGAAGACCCTGCAGGGGGCACAGGAGAAGAGAGAGATAAAATGGCTGATAGCTGCAGAGGAAATTTTAGAGGAGAACAGAGCTTTCTTTTAACAGATATGTGGTGATCAGTCCAATTCCCAGACAATCTTCAGTAATAGCCACATAACTGATATTGCTCTATTGAGCAGGCGTTCTGTTGGAGGGCTGTGACAATGCCCAGGACTGCAGCAGAGATGAGAATGAGGGCTCCTCCAAGAAGCCCAGTGACACCTATTGTGCTGGGTGGATGCTTAGGGGTCACCTCAGCAGTGGAGCGCCAGCTCTTCCAACCTCACCTAGTTGCTGCCAGGTTTTTAACTCAGTGCACTGGGTGCTGAGATAAGAACTGGAGCCAACACAAAGGGACACCATCTTGGGCTGCATGAGGGCTCATTCTTGGTTCTTCCCACCTCTGCCAAGTGCTGTTCAGGACCGGGGGTCACAAACTCAAGTGACTTCGGGATACCAAGCACACCCACAAATGGAAAAAGCTGGTGGGTGTAAGATAAGAGGGAACGTCAGAGCCTGTTGGAAACTGGAGGTTGCAGATCCCTCCTAAAGGCTTTCAAAATCGATATTTAGGAAAAAAAGTGGTGACCAAGCAAATGTCTGTGCACAGGATTCAAGACCCCTATTAGACTTGTCCAAATGTACCTGCAAAGTGAAATACTCAAGTAAATGTCTGACCCAAGGCCAGTATCCAGGTATTTTAGGCAGAACCTCTTCATAAAGCTGACTTTGCCTGGAATCACCATATATCACCTAAAAAAATTACAATGTCATGAATTAGCTCCTTTCAAATAATTCTGGTGCATTAAAATGGGATATCTTGGATAGATCATCCATAAACTAGGCATATGAAATATTTTTCTCATGGGTCAAATCAGACAGTTTTCAGAAAGTTTAACTTAAAGTAATTATATTCTATGAAAGTTGTCAGAAGGCCAGCCCTGGTGGCCTAGTGGTTAAGTTCAGCCTGGTCCACTTTGGCTGACCTGGTTCGGTTCCTGGGAGCAGACCTATACTGTTCTGTTAGTGGCCATGCTGTGCTGGTGGCCCACATACTAAAAAATAGAGGATGATTGGCATGGATGTTAGCTCAGGGTGAGTCTTCCTCAGGGGGAAAAAAAAAAGTTGTCAGAGAACTGGGAGGGGGTAGGACAGAGTAGAGAAAGGAAGATTATTCTGAAATCTTGCCACACAAGACAAATCTCCTCTGCACAGTTTATTATGTAATCTCTAACCCCCAGGGGTCAAACTTGCAATGCTCAGAGACGTCCACAGCAAAGAAGAGCAGGGACCAGCCCTGTTCCCGGGCTTCAGAACTCCTCAGAAGCGGGAGCTAGTTTACAGTATAAATTCTTGATATTCTGGTGCTATTGCTGGATAACCATACAGGAGTGTTGTATGATGATTCAGCCTGACTTTGGAGCTCTAGAAATGCAACCTTGATGACTTGAAATCTCACCTCTCTGTGTCCACATCAGTCTTTCCCAGTGAGGCCACTCCTCAGCTATTTATATTTCGTGAAACTAAGGAGGAAAGAAGAGAGGCTCTAGAAGAATCCTTACCTGTAGATGCTGTTCTAATTCTGGAAATTCCAGAGGAATGGCATCTTCAGGAGGTGTATCATCTAAAAGATGAAAATAAAATGATTCTTCACTATAGAGTCCTTTCTCTCACAAGAGTTGTCCTACTGTTAAATCATCTTTAGACTTGCGGAGTTAATCCATCAGTATATAACTGCTTCAGTTACTCCCATCACTTCATTTGGGGACACACAGAATGCACAAGACAATTTTGCTCATTGTCAGTACAAACAGAAGCACAGAGAGCTTAGTTGCCCTGACCAAAATTTTGCAAACAAGTGTCAGCATCCTCAAATGTTCAGTCTGGTAGCTCTCCAGTTAAGAAGTACTGCTTGTCTTTCAATACTCCTACTGAGCCAAAACCAAAAAATATGATATGCAGGAAAGTGCTTTAACAAGGTGTTAATGAGGCGACCAGAACAACCTCAATGGGACAGAAGAACGTGTTAGTGAAAAATAGAAGCATTAGTTCTGCTCTGAATTACTCTAACGGTGGCAAGCTTTGATAGTTTTGCCCACTGCTCTTAACACAAACCACCACTAACAGGCAGTTAACCAGAGCCTCGTTCTGGGTTACAGTGGGTAACGAGCAGCATTCCCAACCTGGGGCTCAGTCCACTGCCTTGATGCGGGAGAGCCTGAGCAGAGGGAGCCGGGCAGTTCTGTCATAAATTGACTGCCTGGCAATAGGCAGGTGTTGCTGGATGAAAAGATGCAGTTCTCAGAAGCATCAGAGGAAATTAGAGAGAAGTTTGGCCTAAAATATCCAAGTCACCCCCAAATCTCTTCAAGAACATCCTGCCGACCCAGCTCTGGCACTAGGGGACAGCCCCACCATATCTCCAGGCAGACTCTGGCTCTGCAGGTCCAGTGGTCATTCATTTCCAATCCCCTCCTTGTTGACAACACCTAACCCAGGCCCTAGGACTGTGAGAATAAGACAAAATACAGGCTAAAAGAATAATTAGAAACCAAAGCTATTTTAAATTATAATAAAGAAAGGAAAGATAATGGTTTTTATGTTCTTACTACCATAATCAAATTTATTTCTGAAAGCTGTTGATGTTCTGTTTGAAATAGAGGAAGTGATAGGGGCCATACACAGTGCAGAAGCAAGTATCCTCTCCTTACGCATGGAAAGCACATTCCAGAATAAAATGCAGCACCCAAGGAGCTCCCAGCAACGGATTACATTTCTTTGAAGGTGCCAAAAATAATCACCAGAATGATAATTCAAACAAGGACAGTATTAACCTCTGCCAAACACCTCAAGGGTCACGTATCTTCATAGCCTCTGGTATATTTTCATCAAGAGTAGTATAGTAACACTCCCATTTAAAACTGGCTTAAGACAATGACAATGCCTCACCGAATTTGAACCCATTTGTTCCTGTACCCGTGACAGACAATGGATGCCTATGGGTCCACTGACACTGTTTAGCTTCACAGAGCAAGTAGAAATGGGGAAATCTTCCCAAGATGCTTGCAGCATGCTAGAGGACTGTCTTAAGAGGAAATAAGGAGAATCTAATCCCCAGGCCCTTTGAATGTTTTCTTCCTACTCAGAGTAGGGGTGACAACTTCTGTCAAATACTGTAGCTTTTTTAAATCCATCCTGTCATTTGCAAAGAATTGGACAAAAGACAGAAATATTCACTTGCTGCCACTGACCATTTAGAGGGAGGCTTTATTATAAAACCTATATTTTGTAAACTGATTTTGGTCTGAGGTGCATTTAAGTTTACTTCAATAAAATATCAATAACCCACACATCATGATTTTTTTAGCTCATTGAGTTCAAGGCCAGGACAATTTGGTGTGGGTAAATGGGAACATATTATACTTTGGCATCCCAACCCTAATAATCACAGATGAGCAGGAACTCATTAGAAGGAGGAGAAACCACTTCTGGAAAGTACCAGAACAGATAGTGCATTCTAGAATTCTAAGACAGCCAGGAAAGGTACTCAAGGCTTCCTGGGCTTAATCCACCTTTCTCCCTGTGAAGTCACACTCCTTCCTCCTCAATTATAAAAAAGAAAGAAAAAAAGTTATCCATTTTCTTTACTATAGTAAAGTAAATAACAAATACTGGTGTGACCCAGAATTAATAAAGCCCATTATAGAAATGTATGTCATTATTTATAGTCACACCATGTAGAGTCATATATATGTGACCTGGCTGATAAGTAAAGCTTAAGATTGGATTCCTTGAGTTGAAAAAAAAAAATCTAAATGATTGACATAGAAACAAACATATAATGGATGTTTTAGAGAGACAAGCAAAATAAAAGTAAGACTTTTGTGAAGGAATGGATCAAGTCAGATTAATCCAACCAGGAAACGGCAGCTGAAACAAGAAAACCAAAGACAGATGTAAGGAAACTACTGAGTTTGAGAGCCAGTCCTGCGTGTCACCCTCAATGCCATCTGGTTGAGCTGGCATCCCTGCCAGCCAGAAATTTCAGAGCTTGCAAAGCTGCTTACAAAGCTGCCCCAAGTTGACGTGTGGTGTGTTTACTCTTAAACAGTGGCTGCCTTCTTTGACTGGTTTTAAAAATAGGCAAATATTCTAAAAGCAGAATGATGAATCACAGGATTGGGCCAAAACGAAAGAAGGAAAATGACTCAGGCAGACTAGTAGCACAGCTGTTCCACAAACATTTGGCTGAATCGTTGTAAAACGTTTTGACAGTGATATTGGATCGGAGTTCCTGGGAGCAGTTAAGTTTGTTTTGACAATTCAGAAGCACCAAATAGACGGTACAGTAGCTATGCAAGAGACCCTCCCCAGCAAATTTGGCTTTTTTTAAAAAAGGGAGAGCAGTTGCTAGATATGTTTATAATGTGACAGAATTAGAATGCAAGTACATTTTTATTAAAATATATTTATTTACCAAGTATTTATTGAATGCCTATTATGTGTAAGGCAGGGACTGAGGCTCTATGCCAAATTGGCAAATCACTTTATCATATTTTTTAATGCATTAAGGAAATAATTCATAGGCTTCCTTTTCAAAATGGCTTGATGGACCAAGCAAAACATATCCTAGTGAAATTTTTAAAGGATAAAATATAAAGGAAAGAATTAAAGAGGAATTTTTTTTTAAATAAGCAGATGTTCACTGCCTGTTTGGCAAACATGATGTAACTAAGTCAATGGTACTTAAGATAGAACTTTCTTATTGGTATCCCAACCGTTATGACATGCCATAGTACATTTTATGATGGGCTCATCTCAGCATCTATTGAGCAGCTGTTGGGTTGTTTTTGTGGTTATTCTGTTTCAGATTTCCTGAAATTGTTTCTCCATGAATCGGATAAGTGGGACCCATTGGGTCTGTAATCCAAATCCTCACTGTGGTTGAGCAACGAGAGCTATGCAGTCAGAGTTCTTAGAGAATGCTGAGCTGGAAGGGGCTAAGGAATTATCTGGTCCAGAACTCTCAGTGTAGAGCAAAAGACAAGGGTCCCCAAGAAGGGAAAGGAGTCTCGTAAGACTAAGGGGTGTCTGGCAGCACAGAGCTCTTCACCACGCCCCTCTGCTTTTCCTCACCTTCTAATCCAAGAGCTCCTACGCTTTTATATTTCACGAGCCCGTGAAATTTTCCCCAAAACATTGGGAATCATGCCTTAGAGAACCCAACTTGTTACTCAGCTAGTGAAGATGATTCAGAAACAACTACTGTGTATCATTAGTATCTCTTTATGACAGGGAGAACATTTCAACACCAAAATCGTTAGACAACCATAATCTTAGAAGAGAAGAACATTCATTATATTGGATAAATTTAGCTATATAGACAAAAACAAACACACACACAAAAACCTCGCTGCCGTGTCCTTATTTCTTTTGTTTTACATTAGAGAGGTGAAAACTTCATCAAAGTCAGAACAGGTCTGCAAACCAGCATTTGAGAACCACTGTTCTAGACAACATCTTGCCTGGAGTTTGGAGTCAATTATCTCTCCCTTGCACTGTGATCTCCATCTTAGACGTAACTGGAGTCTAGGCTGGGAAACTCTAAATCCACACAGAGAAGACCTCAAAAGAGGGAGAAGCCACACTCAGAGGACATTCCCAAGCCCCACCACATTCCCCAAACAAGAACTCAACAGGCAGCCCTTAAATCCATTCAGTCTGTCTATACTGCCTGCAGTCAGAGCCGGCTTCATGGCCATGCACCTGTGCAGGCACAGAGAGGCCTTCGCCCGTGTGGGCCCACACTTGGTTTAATGCTCTGGCTATAGTGTCTTGAAATTCTTAATAATTTTTGAACAAGGAACCCCGCATTTTTCGCACTATGCTTCCACAAATTATGTAGTTGGTCCTGCCTGCAGGATGACCTGATTGCTGGTATCCTGGAGACCATCCTTCAAGGCACCGAGGGACAAACTGATACTTAAGGGACAAGTGAGTTTGGGCAGTGGCCACAGTGCCAAGGCTCATGCAAAAACTTTCCTGGGAACTGTTTGCCTATGAAGGCTCCTAACCACTAAGGGCACAGCGGGTCAGTGCAACATTCAGTAGGACAGACCTGCATTTAAATCTCAGGTCAGCTCTTTTTAATGGGTGAATATGGACAGTCAATGTAACCTCTTTGAGACCCAGTTTTCTCCTCTGCAAAATGGGCATGATATTCCCTGTCTCAGAAACTTGTTATTAGTAAAGGAATACGTATGTCAATCATTTAGCCTAAATCCCAGTACATGGGAAATAATCTGTGATAATAATGAATGCTTAATATAATTGAGTTTACTTTCCATTCCTTTTCACCATCAACCAAACTAATGGGGTAATGGGGAGACAAGGCACCTGTGTACGCATATGTGCATATGTGGGTATGTGTGTAATGGAGGGGTTGAGAGTATTACTCTTCATCATCTGAGTGATACAAAGAGAACAGGTAGGGTGAATATCACTGACTCTAATTACTTAATTCTCCCCATGCCATCTAAAGGAGATTTCCCTGGTGCAGCCGCAACCTCAGGTCCTGTGGGTTTATTCTCTTCATTTACATCTGAATTTAAGAAGCATTTCCCTTTTACTTCCCTATCAAAGCAAACGCTTTCTATATGAAATATTGTCCAAAAAAATTTAACTTATATATGAAAAGTCTTTGAGTGCTTTCATTTTAAATCTAAATTGAGATTAATATTTTATTTATAGAAATAAAATAAATGATATAAGGTTGCCAAGCCACGTTACTAATATATCAAAAAATTTTTAAAATTTCTAGATACCTAGGTTCTTGTTAGAGCATCACATCATTTTGAGACACATCAAAAGCTTTTTCAAACTTTGTTCCCTGCTTATTAAGCATTAGAGATATGAATTCTTTAATGCACATTGGATTTTCAGGGCACATAAATTTAAAAGTATAGCTATAGATATGGATATGGATATAAATACAAATATGGATACTGGTAGAGATTTAGTGTGACACCTAGCAGATTGTCAGTTCTTTATAATCAATAATAATCACCGTGTTATCTCAACCAGTATCTAAAATTATCAGGCAAACAAGATCATACATCAAATAGACTGAATGATTTCTCTGCACAGAGAGCTCTGATTCAGTTTAAAGACAGGTTTTATGTTTCTCAGAAACATTCATCTAGTCACTATTACTGTAGCTATCATTTTGTGCATCTTATTGATTCATCCTTTTGTAAGAATATTTTTACTTATTCAGCTTATAACATACTCGTCCAGAAACATCTTCAAAAAGAGCCTTTCGGAAGTACATTTATTCCTCAGCACCACCACCAAATAAAATTTACCTCTCCTTTTCTTCTTTCCTACTCTATAAAAATATATCAGAACTAACCTTCTTCCTTCATTTCTCATGAGCATTGGGGAAGCTCTTTGCTGTCAGGAAGATCCAGGATTCTCTCTTATTACGTGGACCCTACCTCCAAATGGGGAATAAAGTAAAAACAGCCCCAAGGGCCTACCTTTGAATCCCTTCTAACTATTTATTAACTGCTTGATTTGAGGCAAGTTACTTAACCTCCCTTAGCCAACGGGCCACATCTGTAAAATGGGTATAATAACATCTTCCTGCAGAGTTGCTCCCAGTGCTAAATTAATGAGATGGTACAAGGAACAGCACGCAGCTACTCAATAAGCATTCATTTCCTTTCTGGCCTTTCTTTACTGCCTTAAGCAACAGATTCCAACCAATAAATCCAGTTGTATCTCAAAGAATCTTCATTGATATCAGAATAACAAACTCAAAGTGGTTATAGATATTGGATTATTGATTTTATAGGCTCTGATAATTAAGTTTCTACTATAGTTTTCAACTCTGTGCTCTGTAAAGGATGTAAATATAGGAGATCCTCACTGCCACCCCACTCACGAGGGGTTTCGACTGATCATTGTCACTGCGTGCTGTGGCATCTTTGAAGGTAGGGTCAGAGTTGGGACAGAATGAGACTTGAGAGAGTTCCAAAAGCCTCACCCAGCCCCTGTTTCCCCAAATGCCATCCTTACCAAGGTCATTGGTAAAAGTCCAGTGGGAACTTTATCACTTGACTTCCTACTGATTCCCCTGTGGGTATGCAAAAAAACACGCTGAGAGAGATAAAAAAGTAAACCTCAATATTCACTTATTGCTTAGTGTGAATGAGGTTTTCCAGAATCTTTCTGGAGAACAAAGATTGAGAGCATGGAAATTTTGGGGCTCTGAGGAGAAAGAGGGAAATAATACCAAAAAGTACCAAGGGCAGAAAAAGTTGAAGGAAGGGGACAATGACAAGAGACACTTCACTTGCATCAAAATTTTGCTGAAAGCCAGTTTTGCAAGTGTGCAAAAGACATTTACACAACACCCAGTTAAATTAGATTCAAGGGTAGCTAATTCAGCTACTCCACATAATTCCCACCACAACACAAAACACCCTGATATGTGAGGAGAAAATAGTATTATTTAAAAGAGACACCAACAGAATGGGTCTTGGATTTTTTTAAACTAAATGTTATATGATTAATTCATGCCCAGATATGAAAAATTCTAATAGCTTGGAAGAATTTTTTCAAAACAAAATGCTGAAAGCTACTCTTTCTAAACAAAAATTAAAAACTTAAAAAAAAAAAAGAACCCCAAAGCCAAGGTCTAAATTTACATAAGAGTGTGCCAGATTTTAGCTCCACTGAAGATAAAGAAAACGCTCCAGTAATTAACATGAAATCCTCATGTCAGTCCAACCGAAATTCTCTCTTATTGGAAAAGAGCCAGTGATTCTCTACTAACCCAAGAGGGGGGATTCATATTTCTTTCCTTAACTCCACAAAGGTCTCAATTTAGAAAGTTAACTCTTTGGAATTCCCAGTTTGGATGTAATGCCAATCGTACCATTAGCTTATTGAAGACAGGCATTTCTGACTCTGGGAATTGCAGTTAGCTAAGTGTTACTTGATGAAGGGTTCTGATGATAGGCTAGAAATGGTGATTGCATTTTAAAGGTCTTTTTTTTTCTTCCTAAAAACTTTCTTCCTTTATTTAAGCCCCTGGAGGTCCACGGTGTACTTGGAGTCTTATAGTTCATTCTGCTATCAATGAACGATTATCAACTCCCCGTCTACCAGGACCCTCTGTCACCAAGTCCTTTGAACCCTTCCTTCAAAACGTACTTTGAATTCAGTCATCCCATTCCATTCTTTAATCCAGGCTCTCATTACTTCATCTCTATACCATTATAAAAAGCCTCTTCCATTCTCTCATCTCTCCCCATTCCAAACTATTCCACCAATTGAACATTTACCATATTCACCATATTACTCCCCTGCTCAGGAACTTTTGACAGCCTATTGCTTCTGATCAAATCCAAACTCTTTTGTTGATCTTTCAAGATTGGCTTGGCTATTCTAGTCTACTGCTTTCTAAACAGATATTCTACATAGGTGCCAGAACAATGCCTGGCTCAAATCAGGGCTCAATGAACAGCATGTTACTCTTCCATAGTTCAAACCTCTGCTCCAGTTGACAAGAGTTTTAGTATTTCCTGAATAGATCATGCTCTTCCTGACTCTTAGGTTTTGCTCATGCTTTCTGTTTGGAGGGAAAAGGAGGAATTGCTAGAAGATGTACACATCTTTTAGCTCCCTTTTTTGTACCTGGTACCCAGAAAAGGCACCTCTCCTACACTGCCTTTCAATACCCTACCCACCTTCAAGCCCAGGTAGACTCTCATATCTTCCAAAAAGCTGTTTCCATCTGCTCTGGGTGGCACAGATTTTTCCCCAAATCCCTTTGCCTTATAAAATGCATAGTAGGAATCATGCCATAGTCGTCTTTTGCACATCCCACTCACCTTGGGCAGAGTGCTGGAAGCACAGATACTAAGTAAAGGTGAACTAATTGATAAGAGGAAAAGCAGAGATACCCAGAACCCACCAACTGGACAACTAGTCCCTAAATAATTGCAGGTCAGTTATACCATAAACTCTACCTTGACATCAAGTAGAAGTGTGAGATGTAGGTGGGACACAAAACTGCTTAGTGGTTTATATTTTCCTTAATACTCCAGAATCAATTATCATAAACACAGGGACCAGTTGAGTACTTAATTTGTCTTAAGCACAAATGCTTTACCTATATAATGTCATTTAACTCTTACAACAGCTCTGTGAATTATTATTACACACATCTTAGGGGAAACTGAAGTTCAGCAAAGTTAAGTGACTTAAGCAAGAGACTACAAATAGTGGTGGAGGTGGGTCTAGAAACCATGCCTCACTGACTCCAAAGCCCTGTGTCCTTAACCTCTACACAAATCATCTCAGAAAAATATGCAAAGAGAAGTCCTAACATAACTGAAGGAATGAGTACTGTGTTAGGCTTATAAGAAATGAATAAGTCAACATTCACAGGCAAAGAAGTCTCTTCTCATGGACTTTGCTTACTCCTCAACAATAAATCCACGAATAGGGAATTACTCCCCAAAAGTTCATCTTAGTTTCCCCATTTACTGTGGAAGTCTAGGATGTTTCCTCCCTAAATGTGTGGTCTGGAATGCACTGGAATTCAAAAGGCATGCACAGTGTGTGTGATGGCAAGTGTTGCTCAGTGTGATGTTCCACCTGCTCCTTGCTCAAGAATTCAGAGGGAGTGGCCCCAAATATCTGCAAACCATCTTTCTGTGCACTCACACTGCATGTGCATGCAAAAATACAGATTGCTGGGCCTCAATCTGGGCCTCCTACATCAGAATATACAGGAGGAGGGCCTTGGAAAATATATTTTTGATGAGTGCTCTCAGGTGATTATTTTAAGAAAGGTTGAGAATCACAGAACCTCAGCTCCTGTCTTCCTTCTCTAAGTACCCTTTCTAGAGATATGGGGACATGTCCATCACAAGAAAAATACTTTTTAATTTTGGTAGGTTCTTCATAAGGCTTCCTAAGCATCTTTTTGTAGAACTAGAAGGTAGGAATTACTTGAAATAAATGACAATCACTTTGTGAAGCTACCATTTCAAAAACCATGAATTTCAAAAGTGAGCATTAGGACATTTGTTAGGACATTTGAAAGAGACTAAAACAAATCAGTCTAAATTGACTGATGAAGAACATGAAGGGCTCCCAGTCAGAGGTCAAGACAGTTCAAAGGATGGCAGCAAATTAATTACAAGTCGTACATCTTGTACCTCAAGGAAGAGTCTATTCATGCAGCCCAAAGATCAAGATTCACCTCTCCATGGCTCTTTTCTGTACATAAATTAAATTCTGTTAAAAGGAAGATGAAGGAACAGTACATTTATTTGTCTCATCCAAAATTATGACATAATAATATTTTTTGGCATAAACAAGCTTCATATACTGAAATTTTCTTTGAAAAGCCATTGATTGTAACAGGACTTGTTCTGCCCATGTGGGACATGAACACAAGGAAGAAAATTATACATCTTCTTTCTCCCTGGATTTTGGGTTTTCATGTGTCTGTCTTGAGAGCTAGCCACTCAAGCACTGACTATTTCTCAAAATCTTGCATTTCTGAGATGCATAAAAACAGGAGGGGCTTTTCTTTTTCTTCTTAGAGAAACAGCATGGAATAATGAAGAGAGTTCAGATTGTCAAGTCTAGAGATCAAAGTTTAAATCATAACTTTGTTACTTACGAGCAGTGTGGTCTCTGGACCTCAATCTCTGTCTCTGCAAATTGGGACTACTAATGCCCACATTGCATGGTTATTTTAAAGATCGGAAATAATGTACATGAATACCTAATTCAAAAGAGAAATGCAATTAATGTTGGTTGTCATTTCAATGTTGGGATGGACTGGTTTGCCTATTGGGAGATTTCCCTTCACCACTGTCTTTCAAGGCAACCTCTGAGTGGGAATACAGGACAACAGCAGGCCATGGGAAGCATGTTGGAAGAACAGATAATGAAGAGTCAAGGCTTCACCTCTTCCCACTCTAGAATAAATCCTCCACTGAGGAGTGCACCATCCAGGAAACCAGGGGATAGATGTGTCACCACCATAATCACTTGGTATAGTAAAGCCTGAAGTGGCTGTATAAGGTCAGACTTCACGGAGCCCAGATCCTTACTTTGTACTATTTTGGGTCCCTTTTCATTTATTACTTTTTAAAGTGTTACCACTACATGAGCATTGTAGAAAAACACGTAGGTAGGTAGGTAGGTAAGTAGATAGATACATAGATAGATAGATAGATAGATAGATAGATAGATAGATAGATAGATAGATAGGTAGGTAGATGGATGAATGGATGGTTGGATGAATGTATGTATGTGTAGATGGATGGACGGATGGACGGACGGACGGACTGACGGACAGACAGAGATAGATAGATAGATAGATAGATAGATAGATAGATAGATAGATAGATAGATAGAATTGGTCCTCAAAAGACCCAAGGTTTAAATGATAATGTTTTTGAGCATGTCTTATATGATTTTAACAGATGACATTAGACTGAGAGCAAAGGCTGACATCAGTGGCAGAGATCCAAGCCTCCATTCCTTACTACTGTGACCTCACACCGCCTGAAGTCCCCTGTCAAAGGTGGTGCAACTCAATATCTGTGTTAAGAGGTCATTGAGGGGAGCCATGATGAGGAGCTCTAAGTATGGCAGCCTCACCTCAGACCTTACTATTTTGAGAGGGTCCGCCTCACCTGTCCCATTCATCACTCCCAGTGAAGTCTGTTTATTTAGCCAGAAGTGTGGGAGCACCAGTGAGCAAACAGCGTTCGGAACTCAGGCGTCAGGAAACGCTGCTGGAACCAGGACAGTGATATTTTTATATTACCTAACCAACTGCCAACTCTTAATAAACGTTTCCTCATGCAGTCTTAACAATGACATACTTTGCTATCATTAGAAATTGTTACAGCTCCATAAATTCTATAATAAAAGAAAGCTAAAATGGGGAAAGTATAAAAGAAGAAGAAATGTGCTAAAACAACCAAAGGATTGAAGATGGGGGAAGCATCACCAGAGGCATTTCTGGAAGCCACACTCGAACAATGCATGATGAAAAATCACACTCCCCATCATTAGGTCCTTCCAGGCATGCATTTTTAAACGCCCTTTGTGGAACTAGAAAAGATGATGGTAAAACGGGGGCAGGCAGGAAGGTGGCTCTTTGCCTCGGATCAGAGCATACCTGAGGCATTATCGAGGCTGAAGGCGATGCGTACTGGCTTATCCGCAGGTACCCTGGCTGTGCTGATCATGTGGGCACCTGCGCCTTGGCCTTCCCCTGGGTCTTCCAGCTGTAGGGAAAAGAGAGAGCTGTTGTCACTTTACCCAAGGTCATTCCTTGAATACTCAGGTGCCCTTGGAAATTAGAGAGGAAAGTAAGTAAACATTGATTTCTTATGTTAAAGATACTCCTAGTTCCTAGCTTTCTTTCCCTACATTGAAAGTATTTGCCTACCCCATTATAAATTACTTTCATGGCTTATAGAAAAATTGCTTTAGAAATATACATCTAGAATGAAATACACAAGATGGAGCAAAATCTCCACTGCTCTCACTTTTTTAGTATCCCTTCACACTGACCAGCCCAACTCTGGCCCTTCAAGGTCTTATGTAGTGTTTAATTTTTAATTGAGGGAGGTAAAGAAGTCTTACCAGGGCATCAGATGGCTTCAGATTAGACTAGCTTTTCACACTCAAGAGCCTAAATCGGATCTGAATTATTGATCTGGGAGCAGTAAAGAATGAGTATCATAGAATCATTTCAAGAATACCAAAGACTATTTAAAAATACCCCATAGTTATATTACGAATATGATGTGCTTTAAATATCTGATTAACTACCTGTAAATCTATCAAACATTTCTAAGGTTGTACATCTTGACAATGTATGACACAAGCAAAAGATAAAACCTAAAAACATCCTATTGATGTTCTATTTCACCTATTAAATTATCATTTAATTAACAAACCAAGATAGAATGAATGGAAAAACATCCTACAGATAAGATAGGTTGGGATGGGCAAAAAATACATGAATATGTCTATGCTATAAGAATAGAATTAGCCCAAATGCATTTTAACTAAGATATTTGATCATTTTTGTCCAATGAGACTAGGAAAAGATACTATTATAAACACATGATATCTTTGTTATTTAACTATATATATTTAACTTTTCTATTTTTAGTCTTGCTTCCCCTAAACTCTCTACTTTCTCTCTCACGGAATCAGTAAACCAAAAACTCTGAATGATATTTTAAGGAAAAATGTCTCTAAAAATGGCAAAAACTAAATCATCTCTTTAGCCATCCTTAGCGAGATTCTGGGAACTGCTTTAGCAGGACATTTTCTCATAGCAAGGTTTCGGACTTTTTCCCATAACTTTTCTGTATCTAAAAATAGTGTCTAGAACACTGAATTTTGTTTTTACAATTATTTATAGAGCCAAAGAAAATGCACATACATATATATACATACACACACACATATACACACACATATATATTTAGACATACATACATATGGAATCATCTTACCCAGTGTATGAAAAGAGAACAGGCTTATATTAAACACCTAATATAGTTTTGGAGAAAAACCAGCAACTGTTTACCACCCAGTTAGAATCGTATTTGCCCATTCATTTAACAATACAAATAGCAATGAACCATACAGCACTCCAAGTCATGCCATTCTAAGTTAGAAAAAAAGTAGCAACATGAAACATTCGATGTAAGAAAAGGGTAGTAGAAGATCGCTGTTACTCAACTTAGGATTCGTTTTATCTTAGCTCTGACATACATTTCTGTGTAGTCTCATCTGCTTAGAGTCAACTTTCTTGTTAGCCACCTGTTCCTAGGGAATAGAACAGACTGTCTCAAATTTAACAAAATAAACAATAAAAATCCACTCAAAGTTGTAGCTAAAAGAAAAAGTCTTATTGTTACGCACTGTACCATCATCAAAGCATTTTATCATAACATCTAAGGATGAAAAGCTGCGCTCCTCTTTTGGCTAAATCTCCCAATGCTTCCCTACACCGAGAAATAAAGCACAAGAGGTGGAAATTTGCCTCCAGGATTTTGTAAAGAGATCTCTGGTGTGGTTTCCAGCAACGGGAAATGGAATTGATAAACACAGCTAATCAGAGCCCCTCCCCTCCGCGCCACCGAGAACATCTGTCTGCCTCTGAAAGGATGGCGGCAACGAAGAGAGGTGGATTTTGAGTTCCACGAGGTGTTGACCACAAGAGCCCCTCAACCAACTTGCCTTTTCATCACACCGCCTGGGGAAATGGACCACTGGTTCCTCCTCTCGGCTGTAACAGAGCTTTGGTTAAGTTGCTGGTGCTCCGAGCGTTTAGTTCGGTTTTCACACCTGTTGCCTTACCTCACTTGGTTGAGTGTCTACACTTGTGTAATCCAGGGCCAGCCGCTGCCTTGGCCAGTCGTTGCCTTTGTGGAGTAGAGACTTAGCAAGAGAGCAGGCTGCACCTGCTACATAGCAGCCACTGACAATCTGAGGAGCAATGACAGCTGTCAGGGTGGCTCGCTGCTACCTGCTCTCCCCCAGACCCCAGCGTCCCACGGGGCCTCTCTGTTCCTCTTCCCTCCACAACTCCTCTCTCCTTTCCTTGCCTCTCCAACAGCCAGGATGTTGTCATGCTTCTAGAAAAAGCAAGAGCAAAAGAAAACCCTCCTCCTGTCAGAGGCATTGATAAACAGCGAGTTGTGGCGAGTCCAAATGTTTTAATTCATTAGTCCTGGCAAACCTAAAATACAAACAGTCTTGCTTCACAAGACAGGAATGTCTTCAGCATGACCCAATCAGTGCCTGTGTCTATTCCAGCAAACTGGCAAAGATAGCATGACTCCAGTCAGCAAAAATGTCGGCAGCTCCAATCAGCTCAGCGAGACCCAGCCAACTTGGACGGGCCGCAGGCTGACTCTCAGATGGTAGCAGCGATGATCCCCATTAAGAACTTGAGGTTTGAGGTTGAGCGGCTGATGGGCTCAGTGACTTGATCCCATCTAGAAATACAACTGACCGCAAAACCAGTCAATGGTCACTAGCAATGGACCGGTAGGGTTTTTCAACTCTGATAAAAAAGCTATTAACCTGAATATTAATAGCACTTTAAAATAGTTGGGTGGTGATGTTGAGGTTAAATAATTAAAGATAAACAAGTATTAAGAGAATGCAACAACAAGCCACAGACTGGGAGAAAATCTTTGCAAAATATGTACCAGATAAAGGACTCATATCCAAAATATAAAAAGAACTCTTAAAACTCAACGACAGGAAAACAAACAATCCAATTTGAAAAATGGGCAAAAGAGCTGATCAGACACCTCACAAAAGAAGATATACAAATGGCAAATAAGCATATGAAAAGATGCTGAACACCATATGTCATTACGGAATTACAAATTAAAACAACTATGAGATACCACTACACACCTACTAGAGTGGTCAAAATCCAAAACACTGACAACACCAAATGCTGGTGAGGACGCGAAATGGTACAACCAGTTTGGAAGACCATTTGGCAGTGTCTTACAAAACTAATATACTCTCACTATATGATCCAGCATTTGTGGTCCTTAGTATTTACCCAAAGAAGCTGAAAACTTACATCCACACAAAAATTTTCACACAGATGTTTATAGCAGCTTTATTCATAATTACCAAAACATGGAGGCAAAAAAGATGTCCTTCAGAAGGTAAATGGATAAACTGTGGTACATATAGACAATGGAATATTATTCAGTGATAAAAAGGAATGAGCTATCAAACCATGAAAAGACATGGAGGAACTTTACGTGTGTATTACTAAGTGAAAGAAGTCACTCTGAAAAGACTACATACTGTATGATTCCAACTATCTGACATTCTGGAAAAGGTAAAACTATGGAGACAGGAAAAAGAGCAGTGGTCGTCAGGGATTAGAGGCGAGGGAGGGATGAATAGGCAGAGCACAAGGGATTTTTAGGGCAGTGAAACTACTCTGAATGATACTATAATGGTGAATACATGTCATTATACATTTGTCAAAACCTCTAAAATGCACGACACCAAGAGTGAACTCTAATGTAAACTATGGATTTTAATGAATAATAATGTATCTATATTGGTTCATCAGTTATAAAAAATGTACCACACCAATGCAAGATGTTAATAATAGGGAGGAGAAATGTGAATAGGAGGGGATATATGAGAGGTACGAGATATATAAGAACTCTGTGCTTTTCACTCATTATTTTTTTGTAAACCTAAAACTGCTCAAAAAATATTAAATTAATAAGTAAAAGGACTTAGCAGGTTTCCTTGCTCTAATGAATAAAAGGCTAATTTGTCATGATATACACAGCAGTAAGCTGCATAGACTCAGATGATTAGAGCACTCACATATAAACCTGTTTGCATTTCTAACTGCAAATTATTCCAGGAATTATTATTACCGTTTTGATGTTATTTTACAGTTAATAATATCATCTTACATAATGCATTATAATTTTTCAAGAGTCTCATCCACTATCTCTTCATCTTCTGAATAATCTTATAAAATAATTATGGCCAATATTGTCATCCCTATTTGACAGATGAGCAAACTGAGACTCAGACAATTTAAGTAACAGGCTCAAGGATCAATGACGATTATGGAATAAAGGACCCGGATAGGATCCAGGTTTTCTCATTTTTAGTTCATGCTATTTCCACTACACCAGGATGCACTCTGTATGAAAGATCCAATTGAGTTTTTTCATTAACAATGTCTGACTCTCAACTTCTGGCTTGGAGGACACAAAGGTATAACTTCCTTCAATCGTCTAGCATCCAGGTTCATCTGATACCAGCCATCCTTACACGACACCTAAGTTCAACCTCAAGGAAATCAAAGTTGTGTATCTTATGTGTGCTGATGGGGAAGTGGATACCACATCCACAGTGGGTCCCAAATCAGCCCCTGGGTCTGCCTTCAGAAAAGCTGGTGGTGATAGCGATATTGCCAAGAGAATCAGTGACTGGAAGCATCTGGATTCCAGTGAAACTGATCCTTCAGAATGGAAAGTCCCAGAATGAGGTAGCACTTTCCTCCTCTGCCCTGATCATCATAGCCCTTGGGGAACCACCCAGAGATGGAAATGGGCAGTTACACATTAAACACAATGGAAATATCGCCTTTTATGATATTTTCAAAGGCACCTGACAGATGCAGAATAGATCTTTATCCAGAGAATTCTCCAGCATCATTAAGCAATCCTGCGGACTGCCCAGTGTGTGGGCTGCAATGCCAATGGCTCCACCCTCATGACATCAACAGTGATATGGTGGATGCCCAGTTGATAAAGAGCTACAAAGGAAAAGATTTTATTAAAGGATAATTTGAGAACAGCAAGAAAAGAACAAAAAGAATACATCTAAATAGTCTAAATGTGCTCTGTCCAAGTTTAATCATATAAATTCAAGGTTTTAAATAATAATATTCACCAGTTCTGTTCCCGTAGGAGCAACAATGTATTTTTTGGCTCTTTATCTAAACACTTCCAAGAGAGTTACAAATCTGAAACCCAAGTGAAATCCCTTCCAACTTAACCCAAAATAATTACATGGTATTTTAAGAATTCAGTAGAATTATGCTAACTCAATCCAGAAAGGATTGTGTGTGTACATAATAATATTAACAGATTAACCATATGTCTCTGGGTAGAAGCAATAGATGTAATTTTTGTTTTCTTCTTTTCAGCAATAAATTTTTTTTTAATGTTATGTGGAAAGTTATTTTTAATAGTATTCAGGGAGCTTTTCAAATAATGAACTCTAGACTTGCTTCTGTGTTATGGCCTATAATACACACAGTAGCTCATGGTATAGACTGTTGTCACAATTAGTGTGATCTCAATTTCTTGATACAATTCAACATGCATTTTGGGCAAAATTGGTATGTTCCAGGCTAGTGTTTCCCAAATTTGCCTGATTACTGGGTTCCTTTTAAAAATACCCATTCCCAGGCTGTGCCATGGCAGTGACTCAGTAGACCTGGGATGAGCCCAGGGTTTTGTAAAGTTAAACAAGAAATACTAATGTTTATACACAGCTTTAGAGAATGGTTTAAAAGACATTTTCACTAACACTGAAGTTAGCTCTCCACTGCTATGTAATATAAGCAGCCTACAGTCTCCAAAAAAGAAATGTCATAATAGTGAAATAACCAGTCTTCCCTTATAACTATTGTCAGCAGTTTTTTTTCTGTAAAGGGCCAGATAATAAACGTTTTACACTAAATGAGATATTACCACCTCTGTTGGAACTACTCATCTCTGCCACTGTGGCACACAAGCAGCCACAAACAAAGTGTATTTGAATGGATGGGCTCCAACTTTATTTACAAAAACAGGAAACAAATGGACATGTCTGTGTTCCAATAAAACTTTATTTACAAAAACAGACAGCAGCCTAGATTCAGCCCACAAGCCATAGTTGACCAACTCCTGCATCTCCTTACTCCAATCTGAACATCCAGTGGACAAGCTCGGCACAGCTCCACGTACGGAGCCACGTGGCACAGGCCGAGTCTTCCTGGAGAAAAATAACTTCTCTTTTTCTGCCCCTCTCAGTTCCTTCTCTTCCCTTTATTTCTCCCAACTCCATCCCCACAAAAAATTCTAGTATATCTGACTTTCTTCAGTCAGTGAAGCAAACACCCCAATGTTATTTATTAACCTTACTGTTCTATAAAACACTGATACATCTGCTTGAAAGAAACACTGGTGAATAAATACTTAACTAAGTAATTAAGTAAAAGGACTTAGAAGGTTTCCTGGATCTAGTGAACGGAAGGCTAATTTGTGATGATACACAGCACAATAAAGCTCTACAGATTCAGATGATTAGATTCTTCCAACTGGTTCCAGGTACTGCGCACATAGGCATGGGGGGAAAGCAACTCGAGAACCTGTTGCACAACGTGAACTGATCTCCAGCCGTTGTTCTTTTCAGTGGCCTCTTCCTCTGCTCCCAGACCCCAGGCAAACCTCAGGTGAGATTTCCCACACTCCTGAAGACGTGTCTTTGCAGTTCCTACTTGCAGCGATGTTGTCATTCCTTTGTAAATCTCTTTTCAGGGTAATACAGTGAAAGATCACAAAGCAAGGATGGAAACTGAAAGCCAAAATCAAGGCTGTCCCTCCCCAAGAACTTCTGATCATATGTTGTCACAGACTTTCATTTTAAAGGTGACTGGGAGCCACTTTCCTAATCCAAGTTCACTTCAGGCTTCAGAAAGCAGAACAGTCAACTTCATATCATTTGTGACCTAAATAAAGCTCAAGAGAGAAGTAAGTAGGATTAGAACCATTAAACCACTCAGTGGGTTCTCTTCCCTGGGACTTGTGGTTTGGTTCACTCATTGAAAGAGACAGAGTAGTGTACAGTGTTTAAGAGTCTGGCTGCCTGGGTCCCCAACCTGGCTCTGTCTTGCTGGTGTGGGACTTCCGTTAAGATACTTAACTAACCCGTGCCTCAATTTCCCCAAGTATAGGGGATAATTATAGTACCTATGTTGTTGGCTGTTTTGATGATTAAAAGACTTAATATAAATAAAGTACTTAAAACAATGCCAGGAAGACAATAAGCACTATATAAGTAGAAATTATTATTTCAAGGGGGCAAAAATATAGGGAAAACCACCCCAAAGGGTCCCTAGAGTTAGAAGATCTAGGTTTGAATTGTGATTCTGCTTTTAAAGGCTGTGTGAGTTTAGACTAGACATTTCACACCCCCAGGCCTCAGTTTTTCCACCTAGAGCAGGGATCGGCAAACTGTTTCTGTAAAGGGCTAGGAGGTAAGTATTTTAGGCTTTGCAAGTCATACAGTCTCTGACACAATTATTTATCTCTATTGTTTCTATTGTCAAAAGCAGCAATAGACCATATATAAGTGGATGGATAGACTCTAATAAAACTTTATTTACAAAAACAGTAAATAAATGGGCACAGCTGTATTCCAATAAAACTGTGTTTATGGACACTGAAATTAGAATTTCATACAATTTCCAAATGTCACCAAATATTATTCTGCTTTTTCTATTTTTAAGCTTTTTTTGAGATGTAATTGACATATAACATTATATTAGTTTCAGGCGTACAACATAATAATTTGATAATTGTATATATTGCAAAGTGATCACCACAAGTCTAGTTAACACCCATCACCACACATAGTTACAAATTTTTTTCTTGTGATGAGAACTTTTAAGATCTACTCTCTTAGCAACTTTCAAATATACAATAGAATATTATTAACCATAGTCACCATGCTATACATTATATCCCCAAGACTTATTTATTTTATAACTGGAAGTTTGCCTCCTTTTGATACTTGTCAACTACTTAAAAATATAAAAACCATTCTTAGCTCATGGGCCACACCAAAACAGGCACTGGGCCAGATTTGACCTGAGATCTATAGTTTTTTGGGGTTTTTTTTTTTTTTTTGGTGAGGAAGATTGGCCCTGAGCTAACATCTGTTGCCAGTCTTCCTCTTTTTGCTTGAGGAAGATCGGCCTTGAGCTAACATCTGTGCCAATCTTCCTCTATTTTGTATGTGGGATGCTGCCACAGCATAGCTTGTTGAGCAGTGTGTAAGTCCATGCCCAGGATCTGAACCCACAAACTCCGGGTTGCCGAAGCGGAGTGCATGGACTTAAGCACTACGCCACCAGGCCGGCCGCTATAGTTTTCAGACCCTTAATCTATAGAATTAGCCAATAAGCAAGCATGGGAAAACTCCGGGTCTCTCAAACTAGAATAATATTATGTGTGTAGGTGTGTGTGTGTGTGTGTGTGTAGTCATTGTTTTGCCTTTTTAAATTTGATTTATATAGAATTTAAATGGTTTTTCACTATATGTTTATCATGTATAGTAGACTAGATTTGACATATGTGTTCCTATTTCTATAATAACTTAGACATCAGGCTCTTGGCGAGAGAATGACATTTCCTTTAGTATTCTTGATTACGGTAAAATTATATTATTTTATATTTCAACATTTGTATCTTTCTCGAGAATAGAAACTAGAAGGACTAATAAAACCAAGTCTTAAAACTCGTTAGGATAGTACAGATAGATTTATTTTATCATTTTAAGATCATCCTAAGGAAAACATGAATTTCTCATCGTCTGTAAATATCCCATGTGTATCCCATAAGGCAAGAACATTCACTTCTTTCACGCAATCAAAGAGAACTATCATACCAAACAACTACCACCACAAGAATTCTCCAACCTCATCAAACATCCAGACAGCATTCAAACCTCCAGTTTTCTCAGAAATGTCTTAGATTACTTTTTCAGTTCATTTTTTATTTTTAATCAAGACCCGAACAAGGTCCAAATATATAATTGGTTGCTATTTTTTTTAAATCTACAGGTACCACCTCCAACTCATTTTTTTTGCAATTTATTTGTTAAAAAAACCATAGAGTTTCCCACAGTTGTACCTCACCACAGTTGTATATTGTCTTTTAACATGCTTCTCTGTCCTCTAGATTCCCTGTAAATTGACAGTTGAATCCAGAAACTTGATCAGATTCAAGTTTGCTTTATTTTTTTGCAGAATTTTTTCAGAGGCAGTGAATAATAATCTTATAAAAACAAATATTCTCCAATATTGACTTAGATAATTTTGATAATAATTTTACTTAAGTACAAGCATAAAACTATGTGAGAGCTTCTTCTGAAATTCTCATAAAACCAAGTTTAAAAAGCTCTTACAAAACCATGTTGACAAACTAGATACAAATAAAACAATACAGTTAAAATACAATTTAACCACATTCATTTAACATGACAGAACGCTTTCCTGAAGATAAGCAAGAGCACACAACTTGAACAAGGCATTCATTCTGTAGCGCAGACCCATTTGAGTCCCTCCTCTCCACACTGCTACAGGCATGACCACTGATTCCTTGTGGGACTTTTCCTCCATGACCTGCTTTGAAATTCATGTTTTCTTGGCTCCTGTGACATCCATGGCCTTCACACAACAAGCATACACTGTGAGCAAGGTGCTGAGAACCTGGTGTCTGTAAACATTAGCCTCCTTTTTTCTAACCACAACCGCTTCTTCTGTACCACATTAGCCCATGAACACAAGCCTGTTAAAACTGGAAGGCTGAAACAGATGTATCCTGAAGGGTTTTCAGACATTTCTCAAATGAACTTCAATTTTAAGGTCACATCTTTACTGAAATTGTTAAGGAAACTCATCGAACGATTTCTAAAAATCCCACTGAGCTGTATGCTCCATTAAATATTGTGGCTCTCTGCCCTTGTGGTGTATGTCTCTACTGTGAAAGCCTCCTACTGTCAGAGAGGACCAAATGCCAGTCAAACCTTCCAAGTGAATGAGAGGAAAGAAAGAAGAAATTTTAGCTCTGAATTAGTCAGGATTCTTTTAGCTGCAAGAGTCAAAAAACAATTTAACATTGGCTCGAATAACAAAGGATATTTATTGGCTCACATAGCTAGGAAACCCAGGGTCCTTCTCATTTCAGAAATGGATTTATCCAAAGGCACAAAGATATCAGGAATCTGTCTTTCTCCACCTCCTGGATCAGCTTTCTCCTATGTTAACTCCATTCTCAGATGGAGTCTCATGAGGTGGCCACCAGCTGCCAAAGCTTACATTCTACCAGCTTTACAAGCCCAATGAAAAGAGAATATTTTTTCCTCACACTACTTGGGTAGGATAGTCATTGGCCAAGCTTGAGTGCCATATCCATCACTATGGACCAGGAGGAAAGTACTTGGGCAGTTGAGGCCCACATCATGGGCCCACCATAAGGTTTGGCAGAGAAGGAATTTTTCCCTAATTGATAAATTGATCTTGAGCATACCAAACCAAAAAAAACAGAAAGGAAGGAAGGAAGGAGAGAAAGAGAAGGGGAGGAGGGAAAGAAAAGACAAGAAAGAAAAGGCTACTTAAAAATCCTATGCTAATACCTTCATAAGTAGGATATGCTAGTGTCCCATGAGACATTCTAGTTTCAAGATGATGGTGAGAAATGACCTTGATGGGCAAATGCTATGAACCAAACACTCAGCTAAGCTCTTTTCACACACATGACATCACCTAATGCTCAAAACACCTATTTAAAACAGATGCTGTCATTCCTGTCTTATAGAGGAACAAACTGAGACTCAGAAAGTTTTAGGAATTTGCCCAAAGTTCCAGAGCTAATAAAGTATTAGGCCAATTTGTTTGCCAAGATAAATCTCTTCATCCACAAACCAAAATCCTGTTCAAGGCTTACGGCTAAAACTGCCTTTGTAGGAGATACCTTTTCCTATTGCCAGGGTAGGAGTATCAAAAAGCCATTTCCTTATGAAGGATAAATGCAAAGTCTCAGGAAGTACAAAGAGGTTTGCTTATTTTATTTTATTTTATTTTTTTATTTTTTGGTAGGAAGATTCACCCTTAGCTAACATCTGTTGCCAGACTACCTCTTTTTTTGCTTGAGGAAGATTAGCCCTGAGCTAACATCTGTATCCATCTTCCTCCACTTTGTATGTGGGTGGCTGCCACAGCATGGCTGATGAGTGGTGTAGGTCCATGCCCCCGAGATTTGAACCCACGAACCCTGGGCCCCTGAAGCAGAGCACGCCAAACTTAACCGCTATGCCATGGGGCCGGCTCCAGGTTTGCTTATTCTAACAATCTAATACCAGCAGATACAAATCTAATCCCCTCATTCAGTGAATAAAACCATGAGTTATCCCTTGTGCAAGGAATTCCTTGAAGCCTTCATAACTAGCAATCAGAGAAACAAGGAATATTAGAGTGGAATAGGATCTCAATCCAATTCCTTCTTGAGGAAACTGAGACCCAGGAAAAGAGAGTTATGCCTTTGGACTGGAGAACAAAAAGGAAGGAGATTAGCACTAAAAGTTCATACTTACTTCAGCAGCATCTTTATTAGCTTTAATTTATACAGGAGTAGAAATATACCAACCAAATATTACCCGTGAAAGCAGAAAGCAGGAAGGGATTTAGAACATTGAAATTTGGAAAGAAAGGTAGAAGTGAGGTAGGAAAAATTCCTAATCTCACTGACCTGCTCACACAGAATTTCCTCTGCATCACCTCTCCACGCAGAATTGGTAACCACATTGGGTTAATTCTTCCTCAGAAATGTGTCACAACATCCAGGTGATGACTTCGTCACCTAAATTCCTAACATGACTCTCTTCTAGATCATTCTCCACACAGCCACCATTGTTTACCTTCCTTTAAAAGAGAAATATGAGTCACTATCATACCCTTGTGAAAAGCATTTGTTGAGCAGAGGCAGCTTTCAGAGACCCTCACTCGTGCAGACCCTTTGCAAGGCCCTGGATGGGGCCATTGCAATGGGTTCACATGGCCTTTTGTCTTTGTAAAATTTGCAAAAGTGAGATAGATTAAGTGCATCAGCTAAGACTTCTGTCTCTTACCATTCCAACTTCCCATCTGTCACACTTCCCCTTGTGTTGGGTGGAAATGGAATAGCTCTGGGAATTTGGCTAAAGGGAAGTTGAGTTGGGGATACATTTACTACTCATGTATTTATGTGGTTCTATGACTTGTATAGAGTATGTTTCTGGCTGAGCCAGTGTAGAAATGGCTTTCAGTATTACCCCACCACCCACTGTGCCAACTCACACAACATGACAGCATGAAGGTGCGGGGCTGTCAGTCATCTCATGGTATTGATCTGTCCTAGGGGGCATTCATGACTTTGTAGCCTTTATCTCCAACAATACTTTATGAGCTTCAAGCACAACTAACCAAGATCCACACCCCTATTCCTAAAGAGACTTCCAGGTAAAGATGGCAGCTTAACCATTTTCTATTTCTAAAACCCTACTAAAATGATAGTCAAGTTTTGTTGTTGTAGTTGTTTTTTGTTTTTATTAGCTTTGTTTTGCTTTTAGGCATGAATCCACAAGAATGGGAAAGGACACAAGAGGAACAAAATTTTGTGAGCTGGAAAGCAGGTGGAAGAAATGATAAGAAGTGATTAGTAGACAGGAGAGAGCTGAATCAAACTTAAAGGAGGAAAAACTGAGAATCAAAATAGATTACACTCCTCCTAAGAGGAGAAAAAATAAAAGAATTAGTAGTCAGAAATATTTTTGGAGTTCCCAGTAACAACATTGGAAACCACAAGGAAATGGAGTTAGTCTTGAATATTCCAAAGGAAATATCATTTCCAACCTAGAATTCCATACCTGACCAAACTATCAATCAAGTCTGAGGATCAAGGTCTTAAAAAAAAATTTACATCCTGTGCACTTTTCTCAGATAGCTACTGGAGTAAACCAGGAAAGAGGAAGTCTTGGATACAGGAAACAGAAAGATCCCACACAAGAGGGGGTAAAATAATCCTTCAGGATGACTGTAAAGGAGATTACAGAGTGACACTGTGTACCAGAAAAGGAGGCAGCCCATCTCCAGTCCCCGCAGAAGCAGGTCCAAAGGCCACAGGAATGGCTCCATAGGAATAAGAAATGGTTAGACTTTATTGGGACCATATGAGAAGAGATTTGGACAGTTGGTAGAAGGGCAAAGAATTTTAGCGTTGCATTCGTGACAAGTACATGAAATGAAAAAGCAAACAAACAAAAAAATGAACTCCAGCGGCAGTTTGTAGCAAAGTAAAAGTAACAGTAGTTGACTATTTGCCTCAGCTATGAATAGCATTTACATGACCTTAACAATGTAAATACTGAATATTGATCTAACTAAAATTATAGTACTGAAAGGAGGTGGCATAGAAGTGTGCTTGTGTGTGTGATGGCGTGGGGGTGCAGGGAGAAAAGAGCCAAATCCTCATCCTCCATGGGGGGAAGCCAACAGATAATGACCCACCCAGACTGAAAAAGAGCAAGAAATTGTCATGCAACATGTCTTGTAGAAGTGGGAAGTAAAGGGCCGGCCCCGTGGCTTAGCGGTTAAGTACGCGCACTCTGCTGCTGGCGGCCTGGGTTGGGATCCCAGGCGCGCACCGATGCACCGCTTCTCTGGCCATGCTGAGGCCGCGTCCCACATACAGCAACTAGAAGGATGTGCACCTATGACATACAACTATCTACTGGGGCTTTGGGGGGAAAATAAATAAATAAATAAAATCTTTAAAAAAAAAAAAAAGAAGTGGGAAGTAAAGACCAACATAATCATCTAGAGAGTAGTTACCTCTGGAATGGGAAAGATGGGAAGGAGGAAGGCTGAGCCCTGCTGGGGATTTTTGTAACAAATCTTGCAGAGCTATTTGACTAATGTTTGAGCATGTAAACCTTTGATAAAAATTAAAATGTTTAAACATCCATTTGTTACTCACTCTTGCCTAGAGGATAACATTCAGCATTCAAGGCCCTTCACAATTTGTCCTCTTTTTCTCTGTGCTCATCTCATGTCCCACCCTCCCTACAATGGGGCCACATTGAACTTTTCTCAGTGCCCTCAAACACTACAGCCTTGGTGTCAACGTTGTACCTTTGTAGATCAAGGCTGTCTCTGCTGTCACCTCCCCTGTGTTACCATTCCAGTCTCAGTACTCCCAAAGCCCCCTGTTCATCTGCATGTTAAAGCACTTAGCAGTACACACCATTGCTGCCATCTCTTTACAGGTTGACCCCTTCCCCCCCATTAAACTACAAAAGCAAAGACACATGCACAGTGCCTAGTCTATGGCAGGAGCTCAATAAATGTTTCTGGAACTAAATTGAACCTGCGATACAAGTGCCTAGTAGGGAAAACACCCGTAGAAGCCAGGGACACAAGGAGGAAAGTTAAGAGATATCAGTTTACTTTGCCAGTATCTCTAATTTTGTCTACTGCCAGACTTGGATCCAAGTTAACTTTTTAACTTTAGGTCTGTTTTTGTGAAGAATCAGTAGCCAAAAAGCCACAGGTATGACCAAATGGATTGAGGCACCTCTGCCGTAAAGGTCATGTTTGAAAAACATACCTGCTCATTGTCAAAACAACAACAGGCTGTTGTTTTGCCTAGGGGCATATACTCTTCAAGCCAGAGCTGAGTGGCTTCAGAAAATAAAGGGGATTTTAAAAGCTGTGTGAAAGAAATGAAGTGAGGAAAGGGAACCAGAGAATGGGATGCCAAGAAGAGAAACAAGAAATTCCAAAGGGGTTGTCCAAACGGACAGTCTAAGTTTGTCTGTGGTATGTGATGAAACTGCTACCGAACCAGGTTCGTTTTGCCCATTGCACAAAAAGCCAGTCACCAAGATGAAGAGTTTGCAGCAGAGAAAAGGTTTATTCACAAGGCAGTCAAGCAAGGAGGTGGGAGAACAAATCTCAAATCTGCCTCCCCGAAAATGTGGACTAGGGATATTTATGGGGTAGAGGGTCAGAGTCGTCTGAAGTGTGGGGATAGTTGATTGGAGGTAAGGAGAAGTGAGGTAACTAATGATCTGCACAAGCATAGTCAAGCTTCATGGTTCATCATAGGACGCATGTTCACAAAATGGTGGTTTGGAATGATCTGAGGGTGGAGTTTCTGGCTCTCTGACCTCAAGAGGTTACCTATCAGACACTTGCACAGACCCAGTTCGTGAGTTGGTGGTCTCAACCAGTCTGAACTGGACAGGGGTTGACTCTCAGTTCCTGAAGAACAACTCAAGCATCCATTACCATGGTGACCCAAGCGTCAGGTATGTTATCTAGGAGCAACCTACTGGGAGTCGGATAATATATTGCCTAAGCAGCACAGCTAACAATGGGCAGGCGAACAACTAAAAGCTACAATTAATAACTGCCTACAAAACTTTAGTTACTATCTATCTAATCATTAATGGCTAACCGTCCACCAGTTTCAAAACCATCCTCTCTGTCTCCTTAGGACACATTTAGTAAAATCTACGTCATTCATCAATGCTTTTGGAATTGTGTATCTTGAGGATGTAAAGAAGCAGTGAGTCTGAACTCAAAGCTGGTTGAGGGGAGACAACAGAGGTTACCCAAAAGGCACAATCACTTTTGGGTATGACACTATTTGTGAATAGTGTCACAAAGACCAATTATAGAGAGTTTTAGCAATCATCCAAATGAGAAGCAAGCGATGGAAACATTTTGTTGTTGATGGTGGTGATATTTAATTAATCAAATCACCAGCTCAGACTTTTCCATTTGATTATCAGTTTAGATATACTCAATGATTTCAGAGGTGGAGTCAAAAGCAAAATGACACGGAAGTGTAGTGGGGCATGAGATACTTCTTAGCAAATCTCCTTTTAGTGGAAAAAGTCACTGACGCAAAGAGAGATGAAAGAGGACTCTCATTCCATAAATGGCATCAAACTGTTTTAGTGCCCTTTTCATTTGGCTCTGTAATTCATTTAGCCAAGTTGAGATTGTCCCTTCACATCCCTGGGCCACAATTTCTTCATCTGGAAGGGGGAGATTTAAAGTTGATGCTCTTTACAATTCTAAATTCTTTCATTTTAGGAGGTGGAGGAGGCCTAAAATGAAAAAATAATTATCATCCTCAGAATTCTTTCCCTAGTTTTGATTCAGAAAAGAGTCAACTGGTTTGTAATAAACCAAAAATACATTTTACAGCAGTCATCAAGAACAGAACAGAATGAAGATAATCCCTCTTCTTTTTCCTGTTGAAGCCAGTTACCAACACCACCCTGAATTTTACTGCCAAACCCACTTAGTCATCAGATATGTCGTACCCAAGCAAAATCCATTCAGTCTTGATTATACTGTGAAACCCAAGGACATCCAGAAAAGTGACAAGGAAGAGATTCTGTTTTGTTCATCAAAACATTTTTCAAATTAAGCCATCACATCCTAAAATAGTGGATTAGAATCACTCAGCAGGACTTCTTCCTGAAAGCATGCAAATGTACAATCCTTGTTTAGAAGCGGCGTGTCAATTACTTGTGCAGATACAAAAATGACTGTTAGCTAAGGCCTAATGAGACACCTGTCAATTTCCCTTTTTTTAGCTTAGCTACTTTCAATTCATAGGAGTTGCCCAACACAAACAGCATTTTGCTGACAGTTCTGTGTGTGCTTAAGCAGTGATAGCATTCAAACTAAAACGGAGTTTCAGATATTTCCATCCACTTCTTAAAAATACATTTTAAGAATTACAGTATTAACCACAAATGAATGGCTGCCCAGCCTCTCAAATCAGATATGAAAATAGCATTGTTAAGTCCATCAGAGAAGGGACAGCTTCCCGTCATTGCTCCAGCTAAACGAGAATGAAGAAGATTTCCTAGAAGAGTCTACAAATAGAAACTGACATTTTCCTGGAAGAGAAAAATCCCAGTGAAGGACAGAAGATATCTCCCTTTGAGATTTGTGAATATGTTAAATATGAGAAACCTATCAATAGTTAGGGAGAGTTCACAAATGCTTTTGTGTTTGAGATGAAAGCATGCATTATTAACCAACAAAAAACCTTACTCAAGATGAGCATGATGACCAAGAATCAAAGCGATATTTACCAGTTGCCAAATTAATCCAAATAATTCGAATTAGACAAATCTGTACTACAAGATCCTTTATGGCCTGCGTTCCATGAAAATGAAAGTTATTTATCTATCAGGAAAACATTCCTGAACACGAAAATAATTTATTGCTTTAAAAAGCCCTCTGGACTAGCTATAGCTAATTCATACTTTGAATGGTAAAATTATTTCTGTATTCAAATGTTTAAAGAACTCTCTGCAGAGCCTAATTAGTGTGCTTTTAGAATTCTCTTTCCAAATTTAGATTCTGAAATTCACAATGAACAAGAGTGACATTCCCTTTTTACCAAGAAAAGAAATTAAGATTAATCATAATATAGACAGAATAGTATTTTGTACTCCATTTAAGTTTTTTAAACAAATATTTTAAGAAAATTTTGTCTGCCATTGATCTGAGATGTTTTTGATAGTTTTCTTTAAGGACACATTAAGAACAAAACATAGAGTAATTTTAACTAGGTCTTTCCAGTTGTGTCTACAAGGGCAGTAACAAAGAACTGGGGCATGTGTAATTATATTACTAGTGTTAGAACCAGATTTCTTTTAAATAATCTAAATCATCCCCTGGTTTAACACATGAGGAAATTCATCCATCACTTATATTTTCATTTATCTTTTTAATATAATTTACGCTTTTTAGTTTTGTTCATATTTGATGATAAGATTCCAGTCATTTACTTGACTCTTCTAAATTCATATGGCTTAATAAGGTAAGAATAGCATGGCTTATCCAATGACAGAGTTAGTATACCTTTTTTATTTATTTTTTTGGTGTGGAAGATTCGCTCTGAGCTAACATCTGTACCAATCTTCCTCTATTTTGTATGTGGGTCTCCACCACAGCATGACTTTACAGTGGTGTAGGTCCACGCCCAGGATCTGAACTCATGAATCCTGGGCTGCCCAAGTGGAGTGCGCCAGACTTAACCACTGTGCCATGGGCCTGGCTCAAGAGTTAGTGTATCTTGAGGTCTATTCTAGATTGCTATAGCACTGTAAATATAAAACAAATAACAAATAAAACACAAAACACATGAGTTGCATATTGCCACTGTCTACTGCTGTGCATGGAACTTTAAAAGCATTCAAAATGCTTTTTGAATCAACCAATGCAGATTGGATGGATGACCTTCGCTGAAGAAAGCATAGAGTATATGTAAATAAACTATGCAAGAAGCCACAGAACAGACAGAGCCTAGGCCTCACTCTACCACCAACTCACTGTGTTTCCCTGAGCTAGTGACCATCTCTTCGGTTCCCAGATTATCCAATTGTCATTTTTCAGGTTTAACCAACATTTCTATAGACTGCATGTGTGCCAAGCACTACTTTCAGGGCTTTAAATACAATAATTCATTTAATCCTCACAACAATCCTATGGTCCAGGCCTGCTTCCCGGTCAGTGACACAGGTCTCCCTGCTCAGGTTCCCACACTTGGTTTAGTGTTCTGCTGTCGCCATCTTGAAATTGGAACAAGGGGCCCAGCATTTTCATTTCGCTGAAATTTGAACAAGGGGCTCATTAATTATGTAACCAGTCCTGTCTATGAGGTTAGAACCATTATCACTCCCATTTTACAGATGCAGAAACTGAGGCAAAGAGAGGTTAAGCAATTTGCCCCAGGTCAAAGTTGTTATTAGAGCCTAGAGTCATACCCTGCAGCCACCGTACTTACAGAGGAGATATTGGAAGCCATTGTGCTCAGTCGCCAGCTGGTTTTGCAATTCCAACTAATGTCTTTACTAAAAGGAATGTTAATTTCACTCTTCCCTCCTTCAATCAACGCTTTTTTTAGATGCAGAATTGCAGTGGATAAAGAAAAAGAGATGTTGTATTCACAAACAAGCCAAATTTGAAAAAGAACTGCTTAGCTAAATGAAAGGTGAGAGGGTTTTAAACGGTCGTGGCAGGGGTTTGGCTATTTAAACGACAAGCTAAACAAGATAGCTTTTGGGCTATTTCAGGCTCTGGTCCTCAAATTAGAGCTTTTAGGAGTGGGATCCAGCGCCCTACATGGGGAACCAAGTTAGCCGGGAATGGCGATGCCACGGCAGCGGCGGGACACATCAAAGGAAGCACTCTACGCTGCCTTTTATAGATGTGAAAACAGCACTACTGCCCTGTTGTCCAGTGGGCACACATAAATAAAAGGCTTGCATCAGCTAAGGATCAAGTACTAAAGAAAAGAGTCAAGATTTCCTGAGGGCTCTGAGTCAAAGGTCGAGTTCCCTGTGGAGAGAAGCATCTGGCCTCCTTTGGCTCTCAGAATTTCCTGCCCACCCTTTCCATCTCCAACTTCTATCTAAGGTAACTGTGGGTGTTTCACTTTGACTAAAATCTATGAGCTCAAGGGGATGGACTGTGGACATTCTCCATTAATCCAGGGCCTGATCCACACCATATAGGCTCTGAGAATTATCATTCTTCTTATTATTGTTATTATTATTATTATTTGCTATTTTTTAGTTTTCTGTCTGCATTCTGCTTTTGATTTTTAAAAATCAGGAAAAAAATTCTTTTGTTTTATTCATTGCAAAACTAACTTCAAAATATAGTTCAATCAAAAAGCCGCCCAGATTTGAGCAGAAATGATATCTCCAAAGAGAACCATGGAAGCTGCTATTCAAAACCCAGCACACTCCTCATTGCCAAATGCCCTTGCCTAGTGCAGACTAGAACCAAGCGAGCATCACTGAGCAGACCCGGTAATCGATGGTGTCGTCTTATATGAATGAACTGTTTTAAAGAATCTTAGAGTTCTCTGATAAAACTGCATAATATTTTCTGATTGGATAAAGTAAAGCCAATGGGATCCCATAGTTCTTAGATTATTATGATTTTCTGATTGGTCGATAAGGGCCTCTATGCCTTTTAATATTTAGTCAGTCAGCCAATGACAGTCTTCTTAGGAGGTCCCCCAACCTCTGTCTTCCTGCTCACAACTACCAGGGACTAGGTGAGGTTTCCCAAAGAGCCTTTCATGTCCCCAAATCCATTCTGCGTTTGTCTGTTCTCAGATAATCTGTCCCTCCAATCTGGCCTGGAATTCTTTTCAGTGGCATCATTTCTCTGTGTGCAAAGTCAGAAACACTGACCCTAAAAGAGCAAAATTGAAGATGCACCTGTGAAGGTTGTGGTTGGCAGCAGGGGAGTGTGGGAGATCAAAATTTGGCCACCCTGAAATATATCTCTTTACCTTGATTGTTTTCTCTGAAGGACATTTGACCTCCCCCACTAACTGCCTAAAGAATTTGACATGGTGGCTCCTTCCTGGAACAGATCTTCCATCTGATGGCTGTAATATAATGTAAAATAGATGTTACAATAGGAAAGGCACCAACAAGCCCATCTTATCGGGAGTCCTGTCTCTCTGGCCACATTCTTTGGATGACCCTGCGAAGAGATGCCAGACAATCATTTACATTTATAAGGGAAATCTCCATTTGTAAAGGTATCTCCCTCTCTGTTTGGAGAAGAGAGGGGGATGAGCTCATTTTTAGTGACATATCAATGTGGAAGGTGAGGCCTTGGGCTGCATAATAAACCTTACTCTTGTTTACTGTGCTTTAGTGGTAATCTCCTGTAACTGACTCCCCCCACCCCCAAAATCCTCCTTTGTCATTGGCTGAAAATGGTATTTAAGACGAGAATTTCTGCTATTGTGTTGAGAAACGCAGTGTCCCTGCTTTCTCCCATGTATACATGTTATTAAACTTGGTATTATTTTCTCCTGCTAACCTGTCTTGTTGATTATTTGGCCAGCCAGAAGAACCTTAAGGGAAAGGGCAGAGGGAGATTCTCCCTCTTCCCCCGACAGGAGCATGGAAGGATAGTGTCTAACCTTGACGCCTGAACACAGAAACCATCTGCAACTACACAGCTCACTGTCTACATTAGCATCGCTTTACTATTCCAGGAAACTTGAAAGATGAAGTTGCAAATAATTTGAGTGTTTCAAGAGCTCCCAAAAAATTTCCTAGACTATTCACTAGCCATCATTAGAGTAAATAATCCCCTCTCAGAACAATAGAGCCCTTAGCCAGACTCATTAAACGATTGTTGATGCTTCGTAACTGGTTTCACAACTCTCATTTTGTCCACCAATCCTAAAAGATTATAAAACAAACTTTGCCCAATCCCAGTCAACCCGCACCATATTGAAAGACCTGCCTTACACCAGACCCCATAAATATCCCACCTTTACCCTCCTACCTCCAGGAAGCTACTTAAACTCTGCTTTGCTTTATCAACATTTTGCTATTTGAAGGCTTTTTTCAGAGAGTCAGTAATCAATATTCTCTTCCCCTCTACTACCAACTCCAATCTATTTGTCTCCCCTGATCACACAAATGCCAAGTAATTAGTTACTAGATACAAGGAAGGCCTTGGGCTCTGTGGGAGTTGCAGAGGAGAGAAGTGGTGCAGGGCTTCCTCCCCAGTGGGTTGGGAGAGGACCTGGAAATCAGCACTGAAGAATCCAACTCAGCCTGTAGGGATCTACAGACCCCCAGGAAATGGTTTTCCTGTCCCTCAAGAGGTGAGCTAAGCCCACACTGACCTGGAAGCTGAGAAAATATAACAGAAAAAGAAGAAGGACTTGCCCTCTAGGTGTCTAAGCAATGGGCTAGTAGCCTGCCTGTGTCTACTCTACCTTTCCAAGAGACTTGGCTGCCACCATCTGGAGACCCCAACAAGCAGATCTATGCCACAGGGAGTGGTCAAAGAAAAATACACACACGTATTAGAAGGCTCAGTGGTCACAGCGGGAGAACAATCAATCAGATTGTTCCCTTGTAGCGCATGCCAAGAGAAACAGCGTGGAGGAGAATGCCTTGGGGAGAAATGAAGTCCCAATTCAGGTCCAAAAATAGTCTGGAGCTAAAACTTATCATTTTCCGGCTGACATTCCATGAGATGAGTTGGAGGAATGGAAGGCCGTGTTGAGATTCAAAATAGCGGTGTAAAACATCTAATGGAATAAATATCTTAAAGCACAAAGAAAAAATATCAATAGATGGAAATTATGAAGGAAAAGTAAAGAATTTTGAGGGAAAATGGTTACAATCCAAGGACCCTGTATCCCAATCACCTGCCAGTGTAAACACAATAGAGGTTCCAAGGGACAGAGGGGAAAAAGAAATGAGAAATAAATCTTGACTATATACACGCATACATTCAGATAGATATAAAGACCACACGTTATATATAGACACACATCTGGATACAGACAGATATATCTTGATAACATATATGTAAATGAATAATGATATACTACCTAAGAATGTGTATAAAAGTATTAATAAGTTAACATTTATTAAACTATGAAAGAGGCACTGTTTTAAGTACTTGTCATGCAGTAACTAACTTAACCCTCGTAAAATCCTCATAAGAACAACACTAGCATTAGCCTCATTTCACCAAAGAGGAAACTGAGGCACAAGGTGATTAAGTAACGACCCATAGTCACAAAACAAGGAAGGAGCAGAGCCAAGATTCAAACCCAGGCAGTCTGGCTCCAGATCCTAAGTTTTTAAACACAATATCCCTGAATTGTTCTCAAACAGGGACTCCTGAACGAGAAATACACTGCAAGGAGGAATTCTAACAAGAGTATAGAATCAAAAGTTAATCATTTCACCAAAAAGTATTGGAGTTGAGAGGTCAAGTTGGAGGGTGAGGAGGATTTAGAGAAAAGTTCCAAAGGTCTCATTTGCTGGAGGAAAGGCTTCTGTACGAGTATTCTGAAGGGGTCAGCTAATCAAGATGGGAAGGGACACATGGTGCAGCATAAAGAATATCTTGATAAAGACAATAAATGGTATCTTGTCTTCAACAATGAGAGAGAAATACATATATGATTATGAGGACCAAAAGGGAAGATAGAATGGAAAAGTATAGTAATTATCAAAAAAAGGAAAGAATTGCAATTTGATCAGACATACCAAAGAAAGGAAAAAGGAAAAATAACAATCTAAAATAAATAACAAATATAAAATCAGATATAAAGAACAAAATCTAATGCATCAATCTTTAAACTACAAAGCAGAGACTATCAAGAAATCCTAGCTGTAGACTAATTACAAGAAATACCCATAAAACAAAGTGATAAAGATTTGCCTTGATAAGGATAGAGGATGGCATCTACTTTTAATCCTTCCAAAAGCTACAGCAAAAGGCTTTGTAATGAATGAACACAAAACCTTAAGGAGAAGGAGAATTGGAGAGGAGGCAACACAAAATTTGGGTTTGGAAATATCCAGATATGAGAATGACAGATGGCTAAGCACACCAGAGGATGTAAGCCATCAGCAGGGAAAGTCAAGAACCAACTTGATTTACAATGCAGAATCCTCCAAAGCCTCAGGAATTGGTGGCACTAGGTACCTGTGGAAGTGGGGACAAAGTGAGAAAGTAAAATAAAGAGGATGCATTGAAATCTGTTGAGACATAGTCAGACCCTTAAATTCCTTTCCTACTCCAAACTCCCAGTGGAAGAGTGATGCTTTATTCTCTGGTGAAGGGGGAACAGAGGCCATGTGGATACATCAACCTGGAAACAGGGAGGATTGAATGAAAACACATGGTCTTCCCGTCCTCGACTTCCACACTGCTGACAAGCCCCTCGCCTACAGGCAGGCAGGAGACTGGAAGATTCTTCTCAGGGGAATCTGACAGGACCAAGAAGACAGATCTAAAGGTATTGATATCAAGAGGAGGAGGAGCTCCCAACAAGGCAACAGCCGGATCACCCTCCAGTCCACAAGCCCACCAGTGCACTCAGAGCTTCCATCCAGCCTTTTAGCTCTTTACTTTTAAACACGAGCAGACAAACAAGGATCACCAGACACCTGAGGAACATCTCCAACATGGAAGATAAAGACCAAAAAAAAAAGCAACTTGGAGGAAACAGAGACTGCTGAGAGAGAAAAAAATACTTCTTTAAGAAAAATGTATATAGGGCTGGCCCTGTAGCCTAGTGGTTAAGTTCAGCACACTCCATTCAGCAGCCTGGGTTTGGTTCCTTGGCGCAGACCTACACCACTCATCAGCAGCCGTGCTGTGGTGGCGACCCACATACAAAATAGAGGAAGATTGGTGCAGATGTTAGCTCAGGGTGAACCTTCCTCAGAAAAAAAAAATATATATATATATATATATTCAGATTTAATATATATATTTAGATAATATATATATTCAGATTTAAAAGAAGATATTGCATCCATGAAACAAAAATAGTATAGTATAAAAAAATAAACATTCAGAGAAGGAAAAGTAGTTCTTTGAAATTAACAACATGAAAGTAGAAACGAAAAACTCAATAGAAAGGGTAGAATAAAAAATGAAAGACCTACCAGCAAACAGAACAAAAAGGCACAGCAATGGAAAATGGAGCAGGGGGGAGATAAAAAAATTAGAAAAGTAGTCCCACCAACATTTGGATATAAGAGTTCCATAAAGTGAAAAAGTAGAATATGTACCTCAAAGTTAATGACTTTAGTTAAAATCTGTAATTAAGATGAGTGATTAAAGTACATAACGGCAGAGAAATATGAATATATATTCATATAATGGATGTTTTCTTATGAAGGAAAAAAATAGATTAATTTTGTGTTTAAAGTAAAATGTCTGGTCCCAGGATGCAATGGAAGAGAGTAAAAGAAAAAAATTTGAATGGGTACAAGTTGTAGAGTTTTGAAGAAAAGTAAAAATACAGGCAAATTTACTGAGTCAAGGAAATGCAAATTAAATACACAATGTAATATCACTTTATACATCATCAGACCGATAAGCTTTTAAAAACAGATAACATCTCTCGTTGGCAAGGTTGCAGGAAAAACATAGAGTTACTAATCTAGTGTTGCTAGATTAATGTCTTCTTGGAGAATAATCTGACAACATCAATTAAAATTAAAATTATATATATACTCTTTCACCCAGAAATCTCCGTGGAGTCTACACTATAAAAAATAAAAGAGAAGGGGCCAGCCTGGTGGGGTAGCAGTTAAGTTCACATGCTCTGCTTAGGCAGCCCAGGGTTCGCAGGTTTGGATCCCGGGCACGCATGGACGCACTGCTTGTCAAGCCATGCTGTGGCGGCGTCCCATATAGAGCAGAGGAAGATGGGCATGGATGTTAGCCCAGGGCCAATCTTCCTCAGCAAAAAGAGAAGGATTGGCAACAGACGTTAGCTCAGGGCTAAAAAAAAATGAAAGAGAGGATACACGTACAAGACAGTTTATTGGAGCAAAGTACATAACGGCAGAAATGGAAACAAAGTGAGTGCCTGTCATTAGTGGAACTGTTGATTCAATCATAATATTTTCACACAAGGGAAAGATACACAGCCTTTCAAAAGAATGAATTAGAGCCATCGAAGTTGGTTTGGAGGGATTACTACTAAGGGTAGTTAAGTGAAAAAAGCAAGTTGCAGAAAAGCATATATAACATGGTTTCTTTGTATAAAACATATACATAGTCATATGTGGGTTTATGCATATGTATGTTTGAATATGATTAGAAGAGCACAGAGAAAAAATGTGAAAGGACACTTTTATTAACATGGATCGGGAGGAGGAGCAGTGGGTAATGTGGGGACACCAGGGAGGGGCAGAGAGGAAATGAGGCAAAAAAGAAAAGAAATTCACTTAAAAGTGGAGGTGAGATTTGATCACATTTATACATTCTTGCATGGGTGTATGAAAAACTTTGGAATTTATAGGAAAAATATTGTTTTGTTTTGTAAAAAGAGAGAAAACGATTGGATAAGATTAATTAATTGTCACTTTGTGAAGCACAGAGAATCTTATGATCCGATATCCTGATTTGGTAAGTTTCAATTGCGAGGGAAACGTTGAGGATTCAGTTCAAGTGTGTAGGTCTCAGATGACTTATTCTAATATTGAGATCTACAGGATTCCCTAGGCATTGTGGATAAGAGGGACTATGAATAAAAGAAGAGGAGCAGAAAAGACAAGGAAGAAACTAAAGTTGGACCGTTTTACCATTCTGCCTAGGGCCAGCTTGCGGCACAACTGTTTATATCAATTGCAGTTTATTCCCAAATGCTTGGGACTATCACTTATAGACATGCAACATTACTATACCTGTGTGTCAGGGAAAAAAAGTGTTCTACTTAAGTTAGATATGTGCTGTGTGAATCAAGAAATGAATGTCAGTAGAGTGAAATACTTACAGAAGCACCAGTCAAAATCCATTCCTATATCAATGTCTACAACAATTGACAAAGAAAGAACAATCGATTGATATGATGGGGTTTTGCCAGAAGTCTCACACATGAGAAAGTCTTCACACTTCCTGGTCAAGCACTTTTTTAAATCGTTAAGCTCTCTCTGATTTCAAGGGAAAAGAGACTTAAGTTGATTTTTCTATTACTAATCAAAATTAAATTAATTACTAGAGCCGATAGTAATAATGGCATCAATTAAATGGGTGTAAAATAAGCATTACTCAACACGCACCATCTGATTGTACGTAAAGGGGTTTCTTCTTCCTTGGATCTCACAGCACTTAATACTCATCCAGACTCCTCCCTATGTCCACACCCAGGAGCTCTTACTAGGAAAGGAGTGGAGCAAAGGTGGTTAGGAAGGAGGAAGAAAGAAGCATCCTCACCCAGCCCTGGATGGTTGCCATAATTTGGAGATGGGATGATGGATGAGGCTTCTCTGAGAGGATCCAGGCAGGTTAAGAATGCCTGTCTGGTAGGATGCTACAAAATAGCAACATAGGAATATAATTCTGCAATGAAGAAGGGGAAGTTCATGGACTCTTTTGAGCTACTTTTCCAGAATCAGAAAATGGTTTGGGCCCAGCCTAAATTGAATTCAGATTCTAGTTGAACTTTGGAATTCTAACCCAAGCATTTTTGCATGTTTCATTTTGACTAATTTTCACACCATTTGAGTTGATCAAACACTGCAAAATTATTTCTGACTATTTCATTTGACCTCCTAAACATTCTGCGGTTTGTTCTACTGAGGCAGGAAGATGAATTAACACAGCCACTAACATCTGTGTTTTACTTTACAGTTTACCAAATGTCTCCTTATACTTTCTCTCATTGGCTCTCTCAATGGTCCTGGGAGCTAGCACCAGCAAAGCAGGGATTATTATTGTTATGCTAATTTAACAAATGGAGATACTGGGACTCAGAGGGAGAGTGGCTTGCCCAAGCATACCCAGATGCTGAAAGGTTGACTGCCTTTCAAATTCAGGTCTTCTAAGATTACATTTGGTATTGGTATAAGCACAGGGAAATGTGTCTTTTTTGTCTGTGTGTGAGGAAGATAGGCCCTGAGCTAACGTCTGCCAATTCTCCTCTTTTTTTGCTGAGGAAGACTGGCCCTGGGCTAACATCCATGCCCATCTTCCTCTACTTTATATGGGATGGCACCACAGCATGGCTTGCCAATCGGTGCATCGGTGTGCGCCCAGGATCTGAACCGGCGAACCCCAGGCCGTCTCAGCAGAGCGCATGCACTTAACTGCTTGCGCCACCGGGCCAGCCCTGGGAAATGTGTATTTTTTATATGCTACTGGTGGGGGTGCCAATTGGTACAATGTTTCTGGAGGACAATTTGGCAATAGCTATCAAAAGTCTTAAAATAGGTCTCAGTCAGCTCGAGCTGCCATAACAAAATATCACAGATTGGGGGCTTAAACAACAGAAACTTATTTCTCACGGTTCTGGAGGCTAGGAAGTCCAACATCAAGGTGCCAATCCAATTCCTGGTGAGACTTTTCTTCCTGGCTTGCAGACTGCTGCCTTCCTGCTGTGTCCTCACATGGCAAAGAGAAAAAGAGAGCTCCCTGGTGTCTCTTCTTATAAGGACATTAATCCTATCAGATCAGGGCCCCATCCTTACGATTGCACTTTAGATTAAGTCCTTCTATATAGCCCCTGTCTCCAAATATAGTCACACTGGAGATTAGGGCTTCAACTTGTGAATTTTGGGGGACACAAGCATTCAACCCATTAACAATATGCATACCCTTTGAGCAAGTAATTCCTCTACTAGCAAATTAACTCAGGAAGATAATTAGACCCATTTTCTAAAATATATGTACAGGATGTTCCTTGCAGTGTTGTTGGGGAAAATATATTTCTAAATTTCAGCTTACTCTTATCCAAAAAGAGAGATAATAATAATACATACTGCATAGAGTTGTTATGAATATTATGAAGATCTAGCACAATACCTGGTAAATAATTGTTTCCATATCAGTTAAGATATTTTCATTAGCCATTAACAGAACACTCAATAAAAATGGCTTAACCAACAGACATTTATCCTCTCACATAACAAGAAGCCCACAGGCAGGATTAGTTAACTTAGCAGCTCAATAAAGTCAGGGCTTTCATTAGCTTCCCTGTTGTTTTCATAACTTTATTTCCTCATAGTCTCAAGATGGCTGCTGCAGCTCTACATACCACATCCCCACATGACAACTTTCAAAGGTAGGTGAGCATGGTGAGGGAGGAAAATCTTTCCCAGAAGCCCACAGCAGACATCTCCAGAACAAGGTCACATCCCTATCCTAAATCCTACTGCCAAGTCTTGCTCAGAGCTGGGGCATCAGGCTGGAGTGGAACTAGCAGCAGTGGGGATTTGATTCCAAGTCTTGCAATAGTGGACTCTCCTGCCAGAGGTCATGCTTCAGGGCTGCCTCATGTAGTTGTGCAGACTGTGATCTGGGCAAGGGCCCAGACCAAGATGGGTGGGTGGGGGCCCAAACCCAGCTCAGCTCTGCTCTCCAAGCCATGACTCCATTGCTGAGCTCCATCTACCTGGAGAAAGAGGCACCTTTTTTTTTCAGAAGCACCACATTTTGGTACCATCAAAAGGGCTTACCAAGCCCTGGACCACACATAGGACGTTGCCTTTTTCTAATTTATGTGCAGATTCCATATGGGCCACCTGTACCCTTGTCAAGCTTGATCCTAGAGACTGGGGACTGGAATGAGTCTACAGATGAGAAGACAGGCAGATTTAAGGGATCCCAGTTGTGGGAAGAAAAGGCCAGTTAACAGCCAAGGACTGCCTAGGAAGTACTTTTACAGAATTATCTTTAGCAATATTTTAAGGAGAAAAATTTCCTTCCATCCTAAAATGGAATCTCTTCCAACAGAGTTAGAGTGCAGGGCCATTTGCATTCCAGCCAAGGGTGAACTCCGGACAGGACTCACCCTCACTCCTATGCGGTGCAGGTAGATAATTTAAAGCATTCTTGAATGCCACCACTCCTGCTCCCCCACTGGCCCTTCTGCACTGAACTCCTAGAATGAGATCTATGAAAAGAATGCCCTTATAAGTGAGCTTCTTGTAGCTCTCCCTGGAAGATACCATGGGGTTTGGTGCCCCTGTACCTCTATATGTGATGTTTATTCCCACTGCCTGGAATCTCCTACCCCTACTCCACTTCTCCTCCAGGTAAACAATCACTTGCTCCTTCCTCAAGGATCCCATTGAACTTGAATGTCCTTTAGATCATTAACCACATTTCACAGAGATTATTAGTTTACAGGTATGACTCAACAACTAAGCAGGAAACTCCTCCTCTGGGCCAAAGACCTCATCCTTATCATTTCAGGTGTCAGCTCAGAGCTCAAGGAGCTCAATGGAATGAGCAAGGATAAGAATGAAGGGCAGCATCAGACCTGTTGAAGGTTAATAATCAGCACATCATGGGGGAGGGGTGGAAGGGAAGGGACGAACATCTGTAGGAGGATTGAGAAAGATCAGCGAAAAAGGCCTTCCTTAAGCATAATATCCCTGAGGGCAACCTCTTCTTCCAATGAGGGAGTCCTAGAGACAGAAAGCAAAAGACCAGGATTGGTCCAGACCCTAATCAGCAAGGGGGCTGGATACCTGGGTGGAAATCAAATGTGCATCCTGGAGCAACAGGAGGCTGCCAATGAGAGCTTCTTCCCTTCTCTTTAGGAAACAGCACTTCCCAGTGTGAGAAAATCCTATCCGTGGCTCTCCAGCCCCCACTGTGCGTCGTCCTTCAATGGGACCCAGAGTTTGACTGGTTATTCACAAATAATTATGAAATGTATCTGGTGGGGGGCAAAGCTAGGCATGTGTGCCCTCAAAGGATGGACCAGTGAGTCGCCAAGGCGTGAAAAGACTGCGGAAGGATACCGTGTAGAAGACGGTACATGCAGAAAGACAGTGGCCAGCTCGGTTAATGAGGATTAGCCAGAGGACGTGCTGCGGTTCATAGCAGACGTACTTTTGGGGTGATGCTTCCTGGAGTGCTGTAATTAGAGATGGCCACACACACATTCTGTCATTTAGGCAAGTCAACAAGTACGCAGCCCTTTCTTGTGTGTGATTCCAAATACTCCCGGCTCAGGACAGTGTCAAATTTCTACGCAGGATTTTTCTAATCCAGACAAGCTTTCCCTTTGAGCAAAGGAGGCTCTCAGATTCATGGTGTGTGGGTACAGCTGGTCAGCGCAGAGTGGAAGACAGCAAAGCTCGCCTCCAAGTGGAGGATTTGCTTATTGTTCAGTCCACTGCTCAGCTGGAAAGGAAATAACTACTGTGCGCATCCCCACATAGACCACATACAATGGGATGGGAAGACGTGAATGCGTTTAAAGGTGTGGACAGAGGTTTTTTTCTGCCCGGACAGCAATAGGTTAAATGTGAACCATAGCTCTTGCTGAGAGGAGACCTGGAGAATATTTCTGAAAGGAGAATAGAAAGAACCTTGAGGGGAAAAAAATGTCTGTTGTTTTTAAAGGATCGTCTGGGGTGGTGCTGATGCCGCTGGTCCAAGGTCCACTCTTTGAGGAGCAGGGCTTGGAGGACACAAGGCCTGACACTGATTTGCAGGAAAATGTGTATCAAGAAGAAAAAAATGTAAATAGCATCATGGCAGGAGTTTGCATTGATGGAAACTCAACACAGTGGGCCAGAGGGTTGGGTAGCCAGGAAGGATGAGAACAGGATGGCCCTTTTGAAGTAACTTTCTACAGAGCAATAAGTACCTAATACAGAGGAATTTGGCAAAGGTTCCTAAGAGAGACATACAGAAATATCCTCTTTACCTTGATTTTGTCATATGACCCAAGGAACTCAAGGTCAGTTACCAAGAAAGTAAGCAAGAGATGCCTATGCAAGAGAAAGAATCATGGAGCTGCTTTGTGTCAAAAACCAACCCAGGAAATGAAGAGAGAAAGTGCAAAATGCAAAGCCCATACCTCCCTCCCCCCTGCCCCAGTCAATGCTGGGCTAAAGGTGGGAGGGTGCCCTTTAGCAAAACAGTTGTGACCCCACCAGACCAGGCCCCCCTCCACTTCCTAGACCTCTCACTGGTCAGAGTGGGTACGGGTATCAAGGCCACCAGAAAAGCAATGGAGGTGCTACAAGCAATCAAATGTGTTCTTTGGGCCCATTTTCCTCCCGGGTCTCGACTTTATTGTGAGTGATCTTAAAGGCACTAGGAATCCAGAGCAGCCCAAACCACATGTTCAGGCTCTCTTCCGCTGGAGACTGGTGCAGATTTGGAGGGGAAGAGGCAGTGGTGGAGTACGGGATTGATTCAAGGTGGAGGCAGTTTGAGGTCTTGCTACAAAGACCCTACAATGTACTAAGCTGCACTGATACCATTCACCAGTTGTCTTGACAATGAATGTGTTCTGAGAGGAGTCAGGCTTCTTTCACTGGCAGAGGTACTCTGTTCAAGCAGACAGCATATACTGTAAAAGTAAGATGCTTTTAGCTGCAAGTAACCAAAATCCCAACTCAAAGAACTAAAACAATAAGAAAATGTACTATCTTGGGTACTAGGAAGAGCTGAGGTAGGGTAGCTCCAGGATTAATTCAGTGGCTTGATGACTTCATCGTAACCCCAGCGTATTGTATTAGTCAGGGTTCTCCAGAGAAACAGAACCCCTGGGATATATAGAGATATCTAGAAAGAGATTTATTATGAGAAATTGGCTCATGCACTTATGGAGGCTAAGTCTCACTATCTGCCATCTACAAGCTGAAGACCCAGGGAAGCTGGTGGTGTGGTTCCAGTCCAAACTCAAATGCCTGAGACCCGGGGGAGACAATGTTATAAGTCCCAAACTGAGACTGAAGGCCCAAGAACCAAAAGCACCAAGATCCAAGGGCAGGAGAAGATGGATGTCCCAGCTCAAGTAAGAGAGCAAACTCACCCCTTCTCTGCCTTTTTGTTCTACACAGACCCTCAATGTTTTGGATGATGCCCACCCACATTAATGAAGGTGACCATCTTTACTCAGTCTACAGATTCAAGTGCTAATCTCTTCTAGAAACACCCTCACAGACACACTCAGAAATAATGTTTTACCAGCCATCTAGCCATCCCTGAGCCCAGCCAAGTTGACACAAAATTAACCATCACACCCAGGTTCTCTACTTCTCTAAGTTCTGCTGTTCTCATTGTGTTAACTTTATCCTTAACGTGACTCCTCTCATGATCACAAAATGACAGTAGCAATTCCAGACATCACAGCTAGATATGATAAAATCAAGGCAAAGAAGAAAATGTCTATTCTTGTATGTCTGTCTTAGGAATCTTTGCCATATTCCTGTGTTTTAGATATCTATTTCTGCATAAAAAACATTACTCCAAAAGTTGGCAGTTAAGGGAGGGATTGGCACATTTTCCATCTATAAAGGGCCAAATATTAAATATCTTTGTCTTTGCTCATGTGGTCTCTGTCACAATTACTCAACCTTGCCATTGTAATGGGAAAGCAGCCATAGACAATATGTAAATCAATGGACATGGCTGTGTTCCAATAAAACTTTATTTATAAAAACAGACAGCAGGCTGGATTTGGCCCTCAATCTATAGCTTGCCAACCCCTGGATTAAAACAACAAACATCTGTTTCCTCACACTGTTTCCATGGGTCAGCAATCTGAGATGGGAGCAGTTTGCTGGGTGGTTCTGGCTCAGAGTCTCTCATGACAGTGTAGCCAATCTGTGGGCTGGGGCAGCAGTCATGTGAAGGCTTGACTAAAGCTGAAAGATCTGCTTGCCAGATGGTTCCTTCATATGGCTGTTAGCGAGAGGCCTCACTTCCTCATTACATGGACCTCCCAATAGGGCTGCTTAAGTGTCCTCACAACATGGCAGCTGGCTTCCCCAGAATGTGTAATCCGAGAGAGAGTAAGGAAGAAGCCATGATGTCTTTTACTACCTAGTCACACATATTCTGCTGTATCCTATTTTTTGGCATTAAGTCATTTGTCCAGCCCACAATCAAGAGGAGGGGAATTAGTCTCCCCCTTTTGAAGGGTGAAAAGATGAAAACAAGAAGGTGATGGGATCAAATCAGTCTTGATGTATTGGCCAAATGTGTGATCCATTTCTAATAACTGAAATTCAGCCTTATTCCTGAGGCCTGTTTCCACTATGTACTTAATTTCTCCATTCCTTGGGCCTCAGTTAATTGGCCTGAAATTCTCAAGACTCTTTTTCACATGTGCTACTAGGAAATCACAGGTATGCCATGCATGGTTGTACAGTTTGTGCGCTGTATAAGAGGCCCAGATGAAACGGAAAATAGGGGCTGAAATCTAGCCTGCGCTCAGCTCACCAAGCCTTGTTCCTTGAGGAAGGAGACAATTTTTGTCATTCTTCTGCCCGGAGGAGGCAGCTCTGCAGGGATCCACATAAGGTGACTTATGTGCCAGTGATGACCCTGGGGTATTGATTTTTTGAATGATTTACCCCCAATCTTGATATATTTGGCTGTCATTCCAGTCTGTTGAGATTTATTTGGATCCTGACTCTGACATCCACCACATTCTCCATCTCTCCCCACTTTCTCTGTCAGTGGGCTGCACACAGCCAGAGAGTACATAAGATGGAGTTCAGGTGAAAAATAATAGAACTTCTATTTCTGGTTTTATTTTTTTCATCCAAATCAAGAAAGAAATTAAACCTTACTATTAGTTAATAAATTAGTGCTGGTGGATGTTTATATTTATAAACAATTATACATATATTGAGGTAAATGCTTAGAAGTTTTTACAGATGCATGATCAAGAAATATTAGAGATGATTGTTTTATATCATCATCTAAGTCACTGATGAAAAATTGAAATGAGGCCAGGCTGAGAAGAGAACCTAGAGATGAACAATGGTCTAATAAGCTGTCTGGATACCATACCGTCTGACCCAGCACCTAACCCAAATCAACCATGTGGAACAGATACGCCATGCAACAGCCTCTAAGATGGTCCCCAGTGATCCTGCCTCCCGGTTTTCACACCCACATAAATGACATTTCGCATGATGTATCATGACGATGTATAAAATCCTGAGCCAGAGATATCTAGCTAATTTAGCTCCAAAATCCACACTCTTTTCCACTAACAATAAGTTATTCCATTATCTAGCTATATGACCTTGAGCAAGTGACTTCAACCTCCTCGTAGTCAGTTTCTTCATCAGTAAAATTAGAGACTGAAACACATTATTTATCTCTAATATTATAAAATTGCATAACCCTCCTCTGCTTTATTTACAGTCCCAGAAGCAAATTTAAGTGATTTTTATACTAAGGAATGTTGGGGGGGCCGAAGATTTGAAGCTTACTTGATTTAGCTGAAGAAATGCGTCAAAGTCCAAAACCAGAGGCTTGCGAACGTCCGTTGTTTATGTAGCTGATGCCAACAGCTTCCTGTATGGCCCAGTGCTGCCACTCAGAGGATAAAAGGGGGACGAGGTCTGTTTCTTAGGAGGAACAAAGAAGAGGCCTCTAGCCTACTCTGACCATCTGCCAGCTGCAACCAAGGTAATAAAAGTAATAAAATTTAATTTTGCTGCGACTCAGTACATACTCTTAATACAGTGATGTGACAGTTGGAACGTGTGGGGCAATGAGGGAAAGAGGTAGTGCAGTGTCAAACAGGGACAGTGTGATCAACAGCGTGATAGTTGAGGATGTATTTGCATATATTGAGATGTTGTTTTACTTTTTACTATGCTTTGTTATCATTGTCACTGGCTTTCCGCGTGTATACTGTTTTGAATCTTTCAACCCCTTGAAATGTGCCTTCAAAAGCTCTAGTATTTCAAGCTATGCCTCAGTCCCAAAAAAGTGAGAACTATTGCCCTAAACCCTAGGACAATGGCGCAACATGGTCTGGTAGGGAACGCTTTCGGTATAACTCATGTCAAAACTCTACCTGCCACTGGCGTCTTTGGGAGTTAAAGAAATAGAGACATTCACCTTTCACCTGGTGAGGAGACTGCTGTACTCATAACTGAGGATGCAAAGTCCAGATAAATAGACAGATAAGGTAGATAAAGATACAAAGAGTTCCCTCTTCCTCAAAAGAAAGAAGCCCAATAACAAATCTCCTTTAGAGTTTAATAATGTTTGGCAAGGCAATCTAGCTGGAAGCTTGTGGGCTTTGCTATCTAGTCATTCATTCATTCATTTCTTTAACAGCTCTGCCCTTTACTAGCTAAGTGAACACAGGCCAGTTATTTGCCTTCTCTGAGCCTTAATTTCCACCTTTGCAAAAAGGAGGGAATTATAATACGTCCCTCATGAATTATTGTGAGGATTAAAGAAGATAATTTATTTGAAAGAACAGCACACGGTGGTGTAAATAGTGGGAATTCAGTAAATGTTCAATTTCCTTCTTTTGCATTCCTTTTTTTTTCCTTAAGAAATTTGCATTTGATCTATATTTTTAAAAGATCACCCCAGCTGCCCTGTGGAGATTATGTATAAATGGAAAGAATGGAAGCAATGAGGTGGGTCACGAGGCTACTGCAGTTGTCCAGATGGGAGAGAATAATGGCTTGGACTCAGACGGTAGCAGTGTTAAAGGGGAGAGTGGGTAGATTCAGGGTGTTTTAAAGGTAGTTGACAGGACTTACTGTGGGGCATGAGGAAAGAGAAAAAACTCTTGTTAAAATTTTTATTTAGCTTATTTCATCCCAGAGAAAGGGAACTTGACCCATCGATGTTGTCTAGATTGCATTGTCCAATAGAACTTTCAGTGATGATGGAAATGTTCTATATAGGTGCTGTCCAACATGGTAGACAGCCATGTGTGCCCACTGAGCACTGGAAGTGTGGCTAGTGTGACTAAGGAACTGATTTTTTTTATTTAATTTTAATTAAATTTATATAGCTATCATATTGGACAGCACAAGTCTAGGTAATGTACCCCCTAGATGTTTTCCCCTATATTCTCTTCAAATTATACAGACACAACAATTTACAGAACCTACAATTTGCTTTCACGTACATTCTTATGATCTTGTCCAGTCTTAACTGCTCAACTAGTTTCTGTTAATTGAGCTAAAACCTGAAAAAAATTATCAAGACTCTTCTACTTCTATTAATCCCAATATTAAAACATTAATGGGTAACCCATTTTGTCCAATTGTAAACATCATATAAATTATATCCTTACATGTTTTAATTAAGTTGGAATATTGCTCCTCTGCCTAATTTATGTGAAATCAATTGCTGTGGTAACTACATATCATATTTCTTGACCTTAATGCCTATAGGAGAAATGATTGATTTCAAAAGGACTCAGAAGGAAGGCTATGACCTAAACAACCTGGTAATAAATCTGACTGTCTGCTAGCCTAAGTACTGAAGTTGTCATTGGACCACAGGTGCTTAGCAGGCACTCAAGGTCAACTTAAGGGGAATTGCAGTGTTGATATTAAAATTAAAAGTAAATTTTGATTTTTTTTCTGTCTCATATTTTATGCACAATATTAGTATTTTCAATTGATAAGAGCCCTTTTTGCTTTTCTTCCTTTCTCTTCTTTTCTCATTTTCCTTAAGTGAGCTCCAAATATCTCTGGCTACCATATAGTCCACATACACCTCAACAGTGTATTCAAAAACAAACTTATCATTTAAGCTACATTTAGGGAAAAGTTCAAGGCCTCACTGTGGGATGCATACTCCCCCATCTTCCTTCTAGATACTTGTAGTGAATATTTTTTGGTTCTGTCTGCCCAGCATCACTTTGCCCCTTTTTTTCTGATAACCACAACTCCTTCCTCCCTAAAGTAATATCCCTTCCCCACTACCTGTGATTTTGGTGGGAAAGCCAATCACAGTACTCCTCCCACCCCCTAGCCACAATGATTGGCCTAGAATGGTACAGATGCAATCAGAGTTCTTACCTGGGATTTTAGACTCATCCTGGAAGAAAGGAGACCTCATTTTCCTTTGTAGCTAAACTGAGACGCTGTAAATCTTGAGCTGCCTCTGATCATGCCCCGTCATTTCCCAACCATATGGAGGAAGCAGCTCTGAACTGGAAGAGAGAAAGACCAGCACATAGAGGAAAGTAGAGTGGAGTAAGAGAACAAAGAGACAGAACCGATGATCTCATTTCACACCCCCTGAGGCCAGGTCCACTCATGGGCTTCAATCAGCCATCCATTTCTCTTTTATACTTAAGCTCTATGAGTTGGGCTTCTGACACCTGTAACCAAATGTGTCCTGTTGAATGTAGTACCTCTCCCAACTCATAAGGAGCCACACTCCCCTTCACTCTCCATGCTCCAGCCATACTCAAACACTCTCTCTTGTCATTTTGCTCTTTTATCACTGGGCCTTTGGACATATCATCCCTCTGCCTGGAGCCTTTGCCTTCAGATCTCAGCTTAAACATCACTTTCTTTTGGAGGTCCTCTGTGACTTTTAGATGATGGAAATTTACCTGCTATTCAGTGAAACTGGCAGTTAGCCATTAATGATTAAGCAGCTAGTAACTATGGGGGATCGGAATTGGCCACCTCAAAATATGTCTCTGCCTGAATGACACTTTGGCCCCCACACTCACTAACTAACCAAAGAAGTTTGGGATGGGAGGCCTACCCCCAGAACAGGCCATTACAATAGACATCTCCGGTGTCTGGGTGGGTCCCTGCTAAGCCCATTCTTAGTTATGGTTACCCTTTATAAGAGACATTTACATTTGTAAAGAAAATCTCCATTTTTAAAGGTATCTTCTTCCCTGTACCAGGAAGAAGGGGAGGATGGCCTTACCTAGAAAGTTATCAGAAAGGAAAGCAAAGACTTAAATCTGCATGATAAACTTACTCATTGTTAACTGTGCTGTTTAGGCAATATGCTATATGACTCCCACTAGGTTTCTATAGGTAACGTCCTCTTGAAGCTGGGGTCACCATGGTAATGGATGTTTGAGCTATTTTTTTCAGGGACTGAACCCCTTGTCCACTTCAGGCTGGATTCAGACCACCAGCCCATCAACTGGGCCCATGCAGACATGTGTCCGATAAGCGACATTTTGGCGGCGAGAGGTTGGAACTCCACCCTCAGGGCATGCTAATGCCGCCATTCTGTGAACATGTGTCCTACAAAGAGGCATGAAGCCTGACTACACTTGCACAGATCATCAATTACCTCATCTCTCCTCACCTCCAATCATTTCAGACCACCTTGCCCCCTACCCCATAAATACCCCTGAGTCCCTATTTTGGGGGAAGCAGATTTGAGATTCATTCTCTCATTTCCACACTTGGCTACCTTGTTATTAATAAACCCTCTCTCTCTGCAATCTCATTGTCTCAGTGATTGGCTTTCTGGGCAATGGGCAAAAACAGACCTGGTGCGGTAACATCAGCTCCTGTGACACCCTGTGCTTCCCTATCATAACACTCACCTACTTTATTATTATTGTCTCTTTGATACTTGTCTTCACCACTAGACTCCAAGCTCCATGATGCCAGGGCCTGTATCTCTTTTTCACTGACGTATTCCCCAGCACCTAGAATAGAGCTTGGACCAGAGTAGGCACCTAAAGAATATTTTGAATGAACAAATAAATGAATAGTGTTTTCTCTTATACTTTCCCATTTGAATCTGACACAAATCTATGTGTATTGTCAATATATTATCAAAGCATAGTGTATGTTTTCATACTCACTTTTTAACAGATAGAATCAGGCTGGTAGACATTAAGTTCTCTAAGATCCCACAGCTCAGAATGCCAATTACTAGGCTGGAATTGTGATATTTTGACTCCTAATCCAGCTCACTTCTCACTCTAGACATTAACTTCCAAAAATATGTTTCCATCAACAAAAAATGATAAGCTCTTCAGGTGCAGCCTGGGTTGAGCACCACTTTTCTAAAATCAGCTGATTTTTTAATCTTAAAAACAGCTGAAACCACCTAGTGGCATCACTCTAATTGTTTTGTGTGTCTCTGTCGTCGTTCTAATTCTCTTAATGAAATTGTTAGTTCCCTGAAACTTTAGTCTTGCTGCTCAACATGTGGTCCCTGAACCAGCAGAAATGACGTCACCTCGGAGCTTTTCAGAAATGCAGAGTCCCAAGCCCCACCCCAGACCTATTGAATTAGAAACTGCATTTTAACAAGACCTCCAGGCAATGCCAATGTACAGCCAAGGCTGAGAACCACTGCTCTGGGGTAATCAGTCACATCAGATATTCTCGTACCATAACATGTATTCACAGCACATGCGTTGAGGGGTGACTGTAGGTAAAGGAAAATACTTAATACCAGCTGTTGAACAATCAGGTTTCAATGTGGTCAATCAGGACAATGAGACAAACTGAAAGTAACAACCAAGTCTTTATTCACTTCCTACAACAGTGCAAACATGAAGCAAAAGAGAAAGTTTCCAGCTCCCCTCTGTTCCATTTTTCCTCCACGGAACAGCACAGGCGAGGATCAGATGACATGCAGAACAGACAGAGGAATCGACTCAGGAGCAAAAGGAGCCCCCAAACAAAAGGCTCTTGCCTCTTTATGGATCCCGTAGGCTGGAAAGAAGAGGCAGGGGAAGGGCTAGGAATGGAAAGATGAGTCCAAGTGAAGTATTCTAGCCATGACCCCCAGTAAAGAGGCCTCAGGATGGAGGCATCTGGGCTAAGAAGGCAGCTATGCATATGACCACAGGGGGATGACAGCCTGAGTCCTTGAGTGTAAATCCCTCCAGAAAACTGTAACGTATCAGCCTTGCACCAAGTCTGGAGTAAGGAGGGCAGCTTCCCTTCACAAAGCCTGCCGGACGTAGTCTGGTAATTGCCTATAATCACACATATCACACAAAGGATTTGGGCCTGGAGCCGGACTCCTCCACTGGCTGGTACAAACTTTGTACCATTTAACAAGTAAAGACACTAGTTTGCTCAGTAGTCTAAACAAAGCAGCCTATGAAATCAACCAATGCATATTGATGGACTTGTCTCCAGCAATGGTTCTCAAAGTGTGGTCCCTGGACTAGCAACATCAGCATCACCTGGGAACTTCTTAGAAATGGAAATTCTTGGACTCCTGACCTTCTGAATCAGAAAATGTGGGGATGGGGCCCAGCAATTTGTGTTTCCACAACCCCTCCAGATGATTCTGATGTATGCTCACGTTTGAGAAGCATTGCTGTAGAGGAGGGTTTCTCAAACTCAGCACTATTGACACTTTAGGACAGGTAATTCTTTGTTGCGGGGGGTGCTGTCCTGTGCATTGTAGGATGTTAGATGAGTCTTTGGCTTCTACCTACTGGATACCAACACCATCCTCATAATGTGACACCTCAAAATATCTCCAGACATTACTAAATATTCCCTAAGGGGACAGAATTGCCCCCAGTTGACAACACTGCCCTAGAGTAAGAACTCTGGCCTAGGCTGGTCCAAGCCTACATCACGATATATAAATAATCCGTCCATAACATACTCATTCAAGTGCTCACAGATATGTGACAATGTGACATAAACTAAGGTTTGAATAGTTTGCAGTTTACAAAGCACTTGCATATATATGTCAGTTATTCCTCACATTAATCCTATGAGGAAGGTAATTATCATCATTTTTATATTACTGGTAAGAAAACAGATTCATACAGGTTCCTCAGTGTGCCCGAGGTTGCTGCCTAGTAAGTAGCAGAACTGGAACTCAAACCTAGATCTTTCTTTTCACAGATAAAGAGAATTATCTTATTAAATGGATTATGGAGGGGATATTTCTAGCCTTGAATGATATCATTGCTCTGGTAACAAATTCAATATTAGCTGAGAAGTGACAGTCGTAGGAATACTTAAAGATTGTTCAATATGAAAAATGTGTTATGTACTCTAGATTAGCGTAAACCTATCCATAGGTGTCGCTGTGAGCTGTTACTTAGAAATAAAAGCTTTATGATTGTTATGCTGAGCCTTAGTCAAAGATGTAGGGGAGATTTGTACTCAAATCAGAAAAGCAAAAAATAGCACAATGAAACAAATTCAGGAATAGTCTTTCTCCTCTAAACCACAGCCCCTGGTGAGAAAGTGAAACCGAATCAGAATCATTGACTGAGCGAGAGAGGAAAAGGACCCCCAGAACACCAGAGAGCCATTGTCCCGCTCTGACCCAGGTCCCTGTAGAATGAAGTGCTGCCCAACCAGCATGAGGCTCCTGTGGAGCAATGTTTCAAAAAGCCTGCACTGCCCAGGACTTCCAGAGAGTGGATGCCATACTCATCCAGAGGTGAGCTGGGGATTTCCAGGGCACAGTAATAGACTTTGGCTTCTGAGCGAGCATCCCATTGCCAGCAGCCAGCTCGCTGACCTTTGGACGGTCCTCCGACATGGCCAAACTTGTTGCAGAGTGTAAAACTGAAATGCTAAATAAAGACCAAGGCCAAATCAAAGTCATGATGAGACGAATGACCCCAGACAAACCTTTTGATGTCAGTTCTTTTTTGCCCTGAGAAGAATTTGAAACCTCTTGCCTCCTCTTTAGAGAGGATCGTTAATGGTCCTATAAACTGGAGTTTAAATATGGAAACGTTTCTAATCAGAGGAAAGAGCACTGGGCTGCGAGTCAGAAGGCCTGGGTTCTAGTCCTGGATGCTCAACAGAGAACCCACTCAACATCCCTCGGTTTCAGGTTTGGTTTGGGGTTTTTTTCTATAAAACAGAGAGATCTGATTACAGGAATTCTAGGATCTCTTCCACTTGTAGAATTCCACTCTTTACCAACATCCTAAACTTGCAGTTAATATACCCACAACTTGGGAAACACCATACATAAAGTTAAAGAAGTTGGGATTCGGAGTCAGGCCCACCCAGCGTGAAATCCTTGCTCTGCTATTTTCTAGCTGGGTCACAGTGGACTACTCTCTAACTCTTCCCATCCTCAGTTTCCTCATCTTTAAAGTTCAGGTGATAATCACAGTACCTAACCCAAAGGGCTATTGTGATTATTAAATGGAATCATATGGGTAAATAATTAGCAAACAGTCCTTGGCACATAGGAAGTATGCAATAGATGATAGTTATTATCATATATTTGAAAATGGACACTCAGAAAAATAAAATTGAAGGTTCTGATTAAAATCTATACTTCATATTGTGATTGAGGGAATTAGAGCCACTTAAAAATTGACTGGCTAAGAAATATTATTTACATTCTATTAAAAAGATCTCAGGGGGCCGGCCGCGTGGCGTAGTGGTGAAGTGCACACGCTCCACTGCTAGCGGCCCAGGTTCCGATCCCAGGCATACACCGATGCACCGCTTGTCAGGTCATGCTGTGGTGACATCCCATATAAAGTGGAGGAAGATGGGCCCGGATGTTAGCCCAGGGCCAGTCTTCCTCAGCAAAAAGAGGAGGATTAGCATGGATGTTAGCTCAGGGCTGATCTTCCTTAGGAAAAAAAAAAAAAAGATCTCAGAACTGTTAGATGACAGTCTCTCAAAGGAACGCAGGCCGTTTCTCATGTTTCCTGCATGATACAAATTAGTAGAAAATTAGACATAAAGGATCCCTGCATACATAGCACCATTTTGTAATATACTGTTTTCTGCTAGTTTAGTTAGGGATAGGGAAATTGTGAATGGAAGAAAGAAAGTATAGAGCTGCGCTGGCCATTTCAGTAGCCGCTGGCCACACGTGGCTGTTGAGCGGTTGAAAGTCGTCAGTCCAAGCTGAGATGTGACGTAAGTGTAAAATCCACACAAGGTTACGAAGACTTCATACCAAAAAAGGAAAGGAAAATATTTCATTAATTTTTTGTATTGGTTATACATTAAAATGATAAAATTTGGAGTGAATAAAATATTTAAAAATTAATTCCACCTGTTTCTTTTTACTTTTTTAATGTGACTACTAAAAATTTTTAAATTACAAATGCAGCTTGCATTATATGTCTATTGCACAATGCTGGTTAGGGGGAAGGGAAGAATGCACACACACACACACACACACACACACACACACACACACACAGAGTGAGAAGAAAAGGAAGCCCCAAGGACGCAGCAAATTGAAAAAACATCAGCTCATGAGGGAGGACACAGGCTTGTGGATCCTAGCTCCACGTAAAGAAATGAAAGCATCAAGATTAATTTTTCTATTAGCAGAAAAGCTAGAGAGACTACATTCCCGCATTCCTAATGCCTTTTACATATTCCACTTTGAAACATTTGGTAGAGGAAAGAAAAGAGAAGTTGTAGTCCCTTCATCTCTTTTCATTGGTTAACAGTTTTTACTCTTATAAAACAACTTGCCCTCTTTTGGTAGGTGGCTGGAAAGACCTAAATTAAGGAAAGTGCACCCTCTGCAGGCTACTTAGCAATATTTTAAAAGACAAATAGGCACAGTGAAGGAGTCTGTAAAAATAATAGAGAATGAATAAATGAATGAATGAGTTACGTTTCACATTATTGCATTTACAGCTTTTACTATGGATTCAGTAATGATGGAAATAAAGGCAAAAACAGGTTTCATAGTGTGGAAACTATTATTAGATCACTTCAACCTTTTCTTCTTTTCTTCCCTCCTGCTCTCCTTCCCTCCTTCCCTCCTTTCCCTCCTTCCTTCCTTCTATCCATCTTTTTCTTTCTTTCATCCTTTGAACAACTCAGACACACCTTTTTTATAAATCCTGTGTAAGGACAGAAGGCACAGGGTCAAATTCAACTTAGAGATTTATGCCACTTTATTTCTATACAATGTCTTTATGAGGTTAATACTTCCTTCATGGGTCTGAGCCCAACCTGGCAGACAAGGTCAAGAAATAATAAGGCCGGGGCCGGCCCGGTGGCACAAGTGGTTAAGTGCTCACGCTCTGCTTCCATGGCCCAGGGTCCGCAGGTTCGGTTCCCAGGCACGCACCAGTGCACCGCTTGTCCAGCCATGCTGTGGCGGCATCCCATATAAAATAGAGGAAGATGGGCACGGATGTTAGCTCAGGGCTGATCTTCCTTTGCAAAAAAAGAGGAGGACTGGCATTGGATGTTATCTCAGGGTTAGTCTTCCTCACCAAAAAAAAAAAAAGAAGGAAATAATAAGACAACAAACATTCACCAGCTACAACCTTAGTAGTGTCAAGTGCATAATGCTAAGCAGCCCTCAACTTAGGAAAGGGTTATCTTCCCAGAGGCTGTTTATATGTTGGTGGTTTAGAATTGGAAATCTTTTTCTCACTTGTTCCTGGGCCAGTTTGCAAATATACAAATACACATTAACCTATAGTGTATCTGAGACAGACTACTTATAACACCATTATTTCTACTGTATCAAACAGTAATATATAACAGTATTTTTATGGGAAAAGACCACAACAAAGGCCCAGTTTGGGATCTTAGGACTATCTTCCCCCAAGCAGTATGAGCAACCTTCCTCAGATTCTTTTTTTTTTTTTTTTTTTTTGAGGAAGATGGGCCCTGCGCTAATACCTGTTGCCAATCTTCCTCTTTTGTCTTTTTCTCACCAAAGCCCCAGTACATAGTTGTGTATCCTAGTTGTAGAGTTGTAGGTCTTCTATACGGGATGCCGCCTCAGCATGGCTTGATGAGCGGCGACTAGGTCTGCGCCCAGGATCCGAACCGACAAACCCAAGGCCGCCAAAGCAGAACGCGTCAACTTAACCGCTACGCCACTGGGCCGGCCCCCCTTCAGTTTCTTGATTTAGGGAGGAGAGGTATGTCTGGGACACCCATGCCAGATATCCCCAGGACCAGTATCTTGTTAGCTCTCTATGTTGCAAAAAAGGAAGCTAACTCACTGGGACAGTCAACCCCAAGATTTCCAAACTGGAGAACAAGGAAATAAAAGAAAATTCTCATCATCATGGGATCAGAAAAAGCAAGACCACAAAAGGTGGACTGCCCTGCCTTCTTCAACACACACACACACACAAACACACACACACACACTTTTCTCTGTGTCATCGAAACGACTCATTTCATAAACTGATCAATTGCAGGCTAAGACTACCTGTAACTATAACAATGACCGGGCTTCAGTAGCCTCAAGAAATACAGCGTCAGTGTTATGGAATATATTTCCTATTAGCATTTTTATTATTTGCAGCATAATTTATTTTAAAACCAATTTAATTCTTTTTAAACTATCAAATAAAACTAGCATGCTTAAATTAAACTTTGCAGGGTGTGAAATAACTTAAGGAGAGCTTATGAGAGGGAGGTTACAGGAACCCAGAAATTATGCTTATTCCTTACACATAATTCAAAACATGATGAAAATGTAATGCCAGCCTGCAAAATTGTGTGCTTTTTGTCAAATATGGATTACGTGTTTTAAAATAAACACTTGCAGGAGAACACAACAAAAAGTGATATCATTTATTATTTGCTGTTTCTAACGCTTATATTTAAACTTCTTAATCAAGAATATTTGGGCACAGCCTAAATTGTGTCTATTTAAGCTTCATTTCTCATAGTTAAACTGTGGAAAAAAATAAAAGTATCTATCTTGATCAGAGTTATTGGAACATAAGTGAAATATTTTCATAGCTCTGCTCTCTCTTGAGTGCAGTCTTGAAATTGAGCACTTTTGAGAAATATGGGCACTATTTAATGCATAGCGGTTCAATAAAGAAACTCTTACCATTCAATTAACTTAGTAGATTAAAACACAACCAAATTCCCCTCTTGGGCATCTAAGTTTAGTTTTCAGCTATTACCTATATGTGAGTCCAGGTTTGATGTGAAGAGATCTCTTAATCAGTGTCTTATAGAAAGGTAGTCAAGAAAATGGGCTTTGGGCCGGCCCCGTGGCTTAGCGGTTAAGTGCGCACACTCCGCTGCTGGCGGCCCGGGTTCGGATCCCGGGCGTGCACCAACGCACCGCTTCTCTGGCCATGCTGAGGCCGCATCCCACATACAGCAACTAGAAGAATGTGCAGCTATGACATACAACTATCTACTGGGGCTTTGGGGGAAAAAATAAATAAATAAATAAAAATTATAAAAAAAAGAAAATGGGCTTTGGAATTAAGCCTGGATAAATACTACATAAGCTTTTAGGAGCTGTGTGGCCTAAAACAGATGATTTAACCTCTCTGAGCTTCAGCTTCCTAATCCAGAAATTGGGGTTTATTGATTTACTGAATACCCACCATGTGCCAAGCACTGTTCTAAAAGGTGGGCACATAATAGTAACGGACGCATTTGGTCCATTCTCAGGAAGATTACTTCCCAATTGGTGGAGATAGTTTTTAAAATTAATTAACATAAAAAATTTCAGGGAGTATTAGATGTTATGATGAAATAAAACAGGGTGACGGGAAAACAGTATTGAGGAGGTTCTTTAAACAGAGTTGTCAAGGGAACCTTCTCTGGGGAGGTGAGATGTAATCTGGGGCCTGAATGACATGGAGGAGTCATCCATGCTAGGGTCTGGGAAAAAGGCGATACAGGCAGAGGGAAGAGCTGGTGGAAAATTCCTAAGGAGGGAATGAGCTTGGCATGTTCCAAGAACAAAACAGACCCATGAGGCTGCAGAGGGAGTGGAAAATAAGTAGGACATGATGTAGATAGGGACTAGAACATGCTGGGCATTAGAGACCCTGGTATAGAGTTTGGTTTTTATTTTAAGTCCAATGTGAATCCATTAGAGGTTCTCATAAGGGTGGTTGTGAAGATGAAATGAGATAACATACGTGAGGGGCTTAGAACAACGCTAAGTTGTGCTAACTAGTTACTCTAGTTGAGTAACTAGAGGTAATGTCATCGTCATCATCGTTATATGATAAACCCTGACATATAATACCATAAGTAAGGTCCAAAATGTTAATTCCTATAAAATTCAGGGTCAAGTTATTGCAAAATTAGTGAAAGGAGAACAGGGCTTGAGCAGATGATGGGGGGTCAATTGCTCATCACTATAAAGCCAAATTCTCAATATCGTGGGGCACGGTTTACTGTATTGTCTTTCTTATCATCGTTATCATCAATTAAATTGAAGTCAAATCTTAGGCCAGCACTATTCACCATCCTTAATTTTTGCCATCTGAAGTGAAATGACAACACACCTACGGTGGAATGAATCTGAAGGAGCCATCCTAAATGCCGTGATCACTATGAAATGACATAAACATTCCTTAATTTCCCCCGGAGCATCATCGGGTAAGTGGGCTTTCTATTTCCCAGGCTTGGTGAGAATCTTTCCACCCACTTCCCAGAGCTGGTGGGCAGCAAACACTTAACGGGGCTGGGAACATCGAGCAGTCCATTTCAAGTTGGAAATGGACTCACATGGGTGCGTCAAGGATTTTTTTTCCTGGCCACACTTGATCATCTGTGCCTTCTCTTTCTGCAAGAAGACCATATAAAGCAATCCTTACTCCGTGGATCATTTAGTTTACTAAATCATGGTTTATTTTTTCCTCAGGATATCACATGTTATTTTAGTCAGTTTTCAAAAGGTCTTAAATGACTTGGCTTGAAATTGGTTTTGTATTAAGGGAAAGAACCGGTGTCCCAGAGTTTCAATCAGCACTTCAACAAACAGGCAACTGACCTCCCCCAGATTGCCCAGAGGGTGCCAACAGCAATAGTTGGCTTGGAGACTTCCAAGGTTCATTTCTCTCTGCTGCTTTTCTACATTTTTCCTACCCTATTTTCAATGAAAACAAGACTACAGTCAACAGTCTTATGGAAGAGACTGGAGGAGGGTGGGCATACGGTAAGATCTGTCACCACATCCCACGTAACTATTGAAGGTGCAACGGTCTGAAACGCCTGGTCACTTTGCATGGCAATAATTTAACCACCTGAGTTGTCTTTCATAGGGAGTGATAAAGAGTTATGATTCCACATCAAAGCCATCATGACGTTGCTTCAAACAACACACTAACCATGTCATTAGCATTCAATTAATGTTAAACATAGTAGCATTTTGGTCATATATAATATCGGAAGAATGACGTTTTCTACATAAATGAATTTTCTAGACAAGTGACGTTCTCTCCATCAAGAGCCAAAATATGTTTCAAAATTTTTCATCATTTTTTATAGAATTTAAATGTATTTAACATATTCAATGACCACTTAAACAAGGTGCGAGAATCATTATTTATTTTGTTTCTTTATAGCCAATGAGCACTTTAAGTGGAAAACACTGATACATGCAATGGCTTCACTAAATAGGCTCGAGTAGCCATCTCTGATTCTTCCAGTCTCCTTTGAGTCTGTCAGACTTTTGTCTGTCTGGCTATTGTCTGTCACTTCTTGCTATTATCAGTAGGTCTGACTGTTCTTGTGGATTCTCACACCTATTCTCACCGGCTCTGTGGGAGAAACCAGACTATAAAGCCTAGGGAATGAGTGGCATTATTTTACAATTCCCAATCCAAAGACCCCAGGTAAGGGCCTAAGAGTCATTCCATGTCTCAAATAAGAAGAGAGTGCACAGGCTTGGAAACTTGCATTTTCCCTGCTAGCTTTTTTTTCCTTTTTCCTTTGTAATTTTTTGGCGAAGTTTGAGAGTCATCTTGACATAAGTGACTGTGTATTAGTACATTTTCTAAACACATTCCCTTGTGTCTCTTATTTCTAAGTAAGTTTTCCTATTCATCCCAGAAAGTTAGTTTCTAATTGTTGTTAGACTGTCTTCCTAAGTCATCCAAAATCCCTGTATGATGAGCCAGCCCTGATGGCTAGTGGTGAAAATTTGGGGTGCTCCAGTTTGGTAGCCCAGGTTCGTTTCCTGGTTGCAGAACCACACCACTTTTCTGTCAGTAGCCATGATGTGGCAGGCACTCACATAGGAGAACTAGAAGGACCTACAACTAGAATATACAACTATGTACTGGGGCTTTGGAGAGGAAGAAAAAAGAAAAGAGGAAGATTGGCAAGAGATGTTAGCTCAGGGCAAATGTTTCCCAGCAAAATTAAAAAAAAGAAAAATCCCCGTATGATGATAATAGGGGGATGAAAAGATCTTTTGGAAGGGATTTTTGATAGCCATCACCCTCCTTTTTTTTTTTTTAAATTTTTTGTTTATTGCAGTAACATTGGTTCATAACATTGTATCAATTTCAGGTGTACATCATTATACTTCTATTTCTGCATAGATTACATCATGTTCAACACCCAAATACTAACTACAACCCATCACCACACACTTGTGCCAAATTATCCCTTTCGCCCTCCTCCCTCCCCCTTTCCCCTCTGGTAACCACCAATCCAATCTCTGTCTCTATGTGTTTGTTTATTGTTGTTATTATCTACTACTTAATGAGGGAAATCATACGGTATTTGACCTTCTCCCTCTGAGTTATTTCACTTTGCATGATACCCTCAATGTCCATCCATGTTGTCACAAATGGCTGGATTTCATCGTTTCTTATGGCTGAGTAGTATTCCATTGTGTATATATACCACATCTTCTTTATCCATTCGTCCCTTGAGGGGCACTTAGGTTGCTTCCAAGTCTTGGCTATTGTGAATAACGCTGCAATGAACACAGGGGTGCATGTGTCTTTACGCATTGGTGTTTTCATGTTCTTTGGATAAATACCCAACAGTGGAATAACTGGATCATATGCATCACCTTCCTGCTTCATCAGGATTTCCTGATGTGATTTAACTTTCACCTTGGTGGTGCAATTTGGCACAGAGTCAGAAGAGTGAAGACCTGTAAGAAACAGAAAATAGCTAAATCAAATAGCAGTGAGGAAACGTAATTGCTCTAGCCAACCACTACATAAATAGACACATAGATTCTTTCTTAATTTTATTCCCCTGAGACTAATGACTGACCCTAATGAAAATCCTAGTGGAAATCATTGTAATAAAAATAACTGAAACATTAAGAATAGGAGAAGTGAAGATGACGATGGCTAATAAGCATTTGAACCATCAAGCATCCTTACTAATCCAACCACAAAAATAAGTACTAGCTCATGGGCCAAGTACCTAAAAGAAATCAGGGATCATCTCATATGAATCAATTAGTGTGTGTACCTTAAGGAAAAACATTCTACAATAATTCTTTATTCTCCTTATTGTTTTTAATGGAATCGATGTATAGTAATCTAAGAAGGTCTCAAGCTTGTTTTATGCTTTGGTATTGTGCTACTTATAGTGCAGTTGTATTTCTAGCAAAAATTGTAAATTCTTCTTCCTAAATTAGTTTAAAAAAATAATTCTGAAATGAGGTTTCTAACCCATTTAATCATCCTCAAACCATCTGTAAATCCATAAACTAGCACTTTAAAAAATATATTTAGGGGCTGGCTCTGTGGCCAAGTGGTTAAAGTTCCGCACACTCCGCTCTGGTGGCCAGGATTCTCGGGTTCAGATCCCAGGCATGGACCTACTCAACTCATCAGCCACGCTGTGGAGGCATCCCACATGCAAAGTAGTGGAAGATTGGCACAGATGTTAGCTCAGGGTTAGTCTTCCTCAAGCAAAAGAAAAAAAAAAAAAGAGGAAGATCGCCAGCAGGTGTTAGCTCAGGGCAAATCTTCCTCACCAAAAATATATATATATATATTTATAGCCCACCTCACTCCATAAAGGATTTGATATGGCTTGTAAAAACAAATAAAATCAATATGGATTTTTTTTTACTTTTATTTATTTATTTATTTCCCCCCAAAACCCCAGTAGACAGTTGTATGTCATAGCTGCACATCCTTCTAGTTGCTGCACGTGGGATGCGGCCTCAGCATGGCCGGAGAAGTGGTGCGTCGGTGCACGCCCGGGATCCGAACCCGGGCCGCCAGCAGCAGAGTGTGCGCACTTAACCGCTAAGCCACGGGGCCGGCCCAATACGGATTTTTTTTTAAGTTGAGATAGTCTGGGCAAAATAAGAAAGAACAAGCAAGAAAATGATAAAACCAAGTAGTGAGTAGTATACAGAAATGTCACACCATAGTACCGTATATTTGGTAGAGATGGGCTACACATTTGGCTCAAAGTTTCCAGCAGTTTAAGAGAGATACAGAAAAGTAAGACTCATAGAGGCCATAAAATAAAAACAATAGTTCAATGATGAGGTAAGTTTTCCCCACAGGTCATATAAAAAGGATACCATGTAATGAAATGTTTGACACCCACAAAAACTGGCCTAGAGTAGAAACAACAGTCCATTACATTTGACTGTCCATCTTACTATCCTTTATTATAAGACAATGATATGATACTAAAATGCAATTTGTCAAACTCAATTCTCCAAAGACCTAGAACGTTGATGATCTGGCTTGATCTAGGGACAAAATTTATTATCTAAATGAGAGTGTACTGCATGGCATTCAGAGAATTTCCCTCAAACATAAATTTTTGCAACTAGGCTTTGATAAGGATTGGATAAAAGATGGTTAAAAATTATATTCTCAAACTAGAATCCAGGATGCAGATATTCTGGGTAGTAGAGTAAGACAAAAAAAATTGAGGAAATAACCAAGACAAACACTTAAATACCTTTAGAAAGGACCAATATCGTGCCTTCCAAAAACTTCTGAATTAATTTCAAAATATAAATAAATGGAAAAGTAAGACCTCAAAGCTCTACAACACAAAGAACAACCACACTAATTTTTAGCCTGAATCTTTTCAATACAGATATTAACAGCTACTCACTGTGGCTTAAGAAAAAAAAAAAATCTCAGTAAAACATCAAAAGAAAATTTTCATTTAAGTAACACTGCCTTCTAACGAATCCTACAAGGTAAACTGGTTCCAATAGTTTCCTAAGATAACTTCTTGAGTGGAATTGTTGAATACAAAGCAAAAGAATGTTGGAAAACTCTTGCCAAAAAAGATGATTGGGGTTTGAGTGGCTATGGTAGATTGACTGTACTAGTGTCCTCAATTTTCATTCCTCCTTGCCTCTACACTCTTTGATACTGCCCACCCACACTGACTCTGGGCTTGGACATGTGACCTACTTCGGCCAATGGGATGGTCACATTTGATAAAGCAAATTTGACAAAGTATTTGCACATTTCTGGTTGCTCTCTTGGAATCCTCCACTTCCATGAGCACCAGACCAGGTAGCCTGCTGGATGATGAGACCAGGTGAAGCAAAACTGAATTGTCCCAATTGAGGCCTCCTAACCTACCAACCCCCAGCCCACACATCTGCGGACTGCAGATACATAAGCAATCTGCACCTAATACAGCAAAGCATGGTGCTGATCAACCAAAGTGCCCCACCAGTCCTGGGCTTCTGAAAAATAATAAGTGGTTGTTGTTTTAAGCCACTGACTTTTGGAGTGGTTTGTTGTTGCTAACTGATAGAGCAATTGCTGACTGCTACAGTGCCTGAGTTTAAGCCGTTTCTTTACGTAATATTAGAAAATACAACCAAGAGCTGGTAAAGTCATTTCTAGAGCTTGATATTATTAGTAGATAATACTTCCTACTTTTATTCTCAATGTGAGTGAGGGGGGATTCAATCAATTCATCCAAAAGTAATATTGAATATTAAGAAACAAGTAAAAATAAAGGGTGAATGCATCCCTGTTTTACTTATGTTGAAATAATTATTTAATTGATCAGGAGACTGTTCTTCCAAACCCAGATCTTGGCACTGATGTTAAGATGAAAATTCTATGTGAGAATCAGGACTGGGTTCAATATTGTACAGTTTAGCCTACACCAGTCCCTATTCACCAAGTCAAATACCAAGTAAAGATCAATAAAACTGTGAAAAATCATATCTTGCTCTTGAAAGATTTTTGCATGAAATATACAGAAAGGAAAGGTAATTTACTGTGGAATAGCCTTGTCAAAATCCAGCTCCTTGCATAGAATATTGGCCTGAGAAACCCATATTTGCAATTTGTCATGGGAAACTAGCTAAAATATTTTTTTTTGAAAAAAAACAATAATCTGACAAATTCATAATTCAAAAAGAATAGAGGATTTATATTTTTTTCAAAAATTGGGGGTAGTGTGAGATATACGTACTTTGGTCCGTCAGAACAAAGTTGGAAAGGCCAGTTACCAGCAGACCACAAACAATTTTAATAACAGAAAATCTTCAGTAGGTAACTTTTCATTTGACCTTTTTAATCAGTAAGACTGAAAATAAATGTTTCCTGCATGTACTAGAAAGAAGCAATTTATCTCAAATTATAAACTTGAGAAAAGAGAGTCTCTCATATTGCTTGATTTTTGGACTTCTTCAATTTTCCTCATCAGGTTCATTCTCAAAATCATTCCTGATTCTCAGTTCTGGGCCAGCCAGAAGGAATTAATTTTTAAAAACCAAAAATTTTTAAAAATCAAAAGTAAGAATTGGATTTGGCAAGATCCTGAATGACTTCTGAATTTTATCTCATACGTTAGCTCACAAGCTTGGCCATAACTGTTTTCAGCTTCCTAACAATCATAAACACAGGAATTGTCTCAATTAGCATCCCACGTAGGAAATAGAAACCACTCTAGGTATTATAAGCAGAAAGAGTTTTAATACAAGGAATCAGATGCTTCAAAAATCCACCACGGGATACAGAAGCAAGCTCTAAAATGGGCCTCCAGGATTAAATCCCAGATGTCACAGAACTGACCTACCTTGGGAGCTATACTTTTTCTACTATTAGAAAGATGGGGAATCAGCAATCACCACTGAACGTCCTGAGATCAAGAACACACCCTCTCAGCTGTGATCCAGAGAGCAAGAATCCAAGATGAGGAAGCTGTCACCGTCTCCATAGCTGACCCTCCACACAGAGTAACTACTGGAATAGTGATGCCAAAAATGCATCCTCTCATGACTCTACTTGCTGGCAGAACAACCAAAGCAGCATGAAAATAGACCTTGTCTCCCTATCACTTTCCAACCCTCACATGAAGGTATCTAACTGGTGGAGACTTATTATATCTAGAACCATAACTGCAAGGGAACCTAGGAAATACAGTTTCAGCTCTCCGGCCTCTGCAATACAGGACAAGTGAGCCAGTCTAGCATGTCCATCAGAGGAGCTATGGCAGTAACTCCCAATTTCACTAAAAGAGGGATTGATAAACACTGTTCTAGTTTATCAACAATCTATTCACTAAAGCTGAAGGGAAACCTCTCTCTCAAGTGACCTAAGGTAGAGATTTCATCATTCTCCAGTGATATAAGGCATCACCAACAGAATTTAAATGGCTTACTCCATTTCACCTTCCTCATCCTCATAATCTAACCAGCTCAATCGTGGCTAGACACAAATAGGCACCATGGCAACTCAGCCAACATTTAAATAAGGGGAAAAAGATCGCTTTCATCCAGTTCAAGATCTCCATTCTCAGAATGGTTATAAACAGGGAGTGATTAACTATAATACATTTCATATCTTTTTATTTTTGCCTTGATCCAGAAAACTCTAAGGTTTTCTGCTAAGCACAGCATAGCCTTGGACAGATTGACTGGACTACTTATGAAACTCTGAATGTGAGCTCACATTGGAACAAAACAGCCACAAAGCATTCCTTACACTAAGGTTATAGAGGATCCTGCCCCCCTGGTCACCATTGAGTGTACCAGGAACTCTTAGGCCAAGGCAGCCATAGAGGCTTGTGGTATTCTTGACTTGAGAATTCAAGAACTTGAGAATTCGCCAGCAGAACCTGGAGGCTTTTTTGTTGGATAGCAATAAACTGAACCAACCAGATCTTCTCTCTTGGGATATTTAAAAATGAAACACACAGAGACCCACCTGAGGGGGTCAGGGAAGCTGAGAGACACAGAGAAAAGGAAGCAAGCTGAAGCTAAGATGTAGAGAGAAGAAAAAGAGATCAGCAGTAGTAAGAGGTGAAGAGAAGCAGATGCCATCTTGGTAGAAGCCATAGAAACAGAGATAAACTAAACTATGAGAATGGTAACTCAGAGATGCCCAACCTATGGTGGTATACATGAAAAGTCATCTGACTCTGGGGACATTGTGCAATTTCTTGCTTTTTTATAATCCTTAATAAACCACACCCTCTACATTGATCACAACATGTAGATTTCCTTTCCTTGCAACTTTGACGTCCTAACTCATACACCACTGCTCCCAGAGTAGAGGGAAATGACCTCTCCAGGTTTATCCCTTGAGTTAGCATTCAAAATGAGCAGACTCTGTCTGCAAAGGAAGTTGGTGAGGAATTTACCATTCCTGATGTCCCCGAGGTCCCTATAGAAGTAGCTCAGGGGAAGGTAAATCTTCCATCGCTCGATGGTTTGAGGTTTGAGGCATGTCTCATCTGTTCTTTACCAGACCAGGTGTTTAAACGGTTCTTCCTATGGGGCTCACAGAATCAATGAAAGTCTAAAGACAACAGAAATCTGGCCCAACACCCAAGCAGACAGCAGGTGGTCTGATAAGGGCAATATATGCATCAAGGCAAATCCCATCTGATTTACCAGAGAAATTAATTAGGACAAAAAAATTCGTATGAGAATAGGAAGTGCTATGGACTGAATTATGTTCCCCCCCAAATGTACAAGTTGTAGCCCCAACTCTCGATATAACTGTATTTGGAGATGTAAGGATGTAATTAAGGTTAGATGAGGTCATAAAGGTGATGCCCTGATACAATAAGATTAATGTCCTTATAAGAAACCACATCAGAGATCTTGCACACAGCAGGATGGTCGCTGCCTACAAGCCAAGAAAAGAGGCCTTAGAATGAAACCTACCTTGCCAGCACCTTGATCTTGGACTTTCCAGCCTTCAGAACCGTGAGAAAATAAATTTCTGTTGTTTAAGCCACCCAGTCTGTGTTTATTTTATTATGGCAACCTGAACTGACTAAGAGAGTTTGGTAGCCGTCATCCCTCTGCCCCCTGTAAGTTTGAAAAATGTGAGCATGACTAGCACATCCTTAACGCTGTAAAAGGTTTTCTCCCTATAACTAGGAAGAGGGACCTAAAACCTTGGATATAAGGCAATCAAATGATTAACATAATAATCATTTGTAAGTTTCCTTGAGGTTTTTAACATAAGGTAGTGCAGGAACCTTATCTTAAGGCCCCAACTATGCCATATTCTAGTAGAGGAATCTTACTCATTGGAAGGAAAAATCCTCCAGCTAAACAGCCAAAAATAGAGAACAGACTTGGTCACAGCACAGGGACGGATATCAGCAAATGCAGCATCTGCCTATATGCGTTCAGCATCAATCTAGCTCCCTCTTCTGAATTCGAACATGGCCTCCACCACCCCAGTATTTGGAACACAGGCTCTCTGGACCAAGATACCATTCCAGATGCTGAGCTCACAGGAGATTCAATCATCTAGAGAGGATCCTCTTTGTCCCTAGAAAAAGTGTCAGGAATGACAACTGAAACCATCTATACCCACACAGCTTGCTGTCTACATTAGCATGACTTTGCTATTCCAGTGTCTTCATCAACATAACTTTATTCTAGGAAACACTGGCCCAGGAAGATAAAAGTTGCAAATAACTGTATTGCTCATTCCAGAAGCATCCTGAAAGATCCATCAACTGTTCAATAGAAAGCATCAAACGACAGTTTACACCTCAAGACTCTTTGAACCCATTGCCTCAAAATCCTTACCTTGCTATGCCCATCAATCGTATGTCATGATCGTTACTCAAACTTCCCAAGCTCCTACATTGAAAGACCTTCCTTAACTGGACTTCAAAAACTCATAAATATCCTAACTTTGCACACACACACACCCCCCAACTGAGATGCTACTAAGAATCTGACAAAGTAGTGCTCTCCCTGATTGCAGTAGAATAAACTCAGCTTTGTCTCATCAACATATTATCTTGGTGATATTTTAGGAAGCCAATATTCTATAGGTGTCAGGAAATAACAGAGGATAACCAAAGGGTGTGAGATCTCTTGCAACATGTGGCTGGAAAGGTGTTACTTCAGAAGAGTGGGCAGGAAGGGTAAGCATCCAAATGGTGGAATGGCAAGATAGGCCTCACTGAGAACAAGGAATCGTCACTAGAGTGAGCCCTCTGAGGATAGCCACAAGGAGAAACAGTGCCAAGGCACTGTAGGGGAACGGCTCTGCCAAGGTGCCATGGCAACTTTGCATGTTTCTACACACACCAAGCAGGCAGAGGCTTGCCCCGAGCTAATCTGAGTCTTGGCAGAATGCCTTGTGATCCTCCTGGAACACAAGAGGATAGGAGGCCTGTGAAGAGCTTCTCCCAGGCAATTTCTCTCTTACCTCCCTATGCCCCTTAGGAAGTTGTCATAGGAAGATGATGAGGCAGTTTCTCATCATCTCCAGTGTTCTGATGGGCTGTGGATCATCCTGCCCCAGCCCCCTGCAGTAGAGATGGGTAGAATATATAACTGATCAGCTACAGTCCAGAGTTAACTCCTCAGCAACTGGATACCCCACCACTTGCATTACAATCTCTTAGTTCCTCTTAGTTCAGTGTCATTCTTTTGATGTGCGGGACAATGACCTCAAGGAGCTGGGACCTTTGGCTAATCTTCCTCTCACTGTCAATGTAAGTAATAAACTGATTCTAAAAGTGGCTCCCTGTATCTTCACCAGCCAAATCAGTCAGGAGTTGGCCTTGACGTTGCCCAGTCTCACGTGTTCTTGACAGAAACTACATGAAGTTTTGGGATCAACATGGCAGTCTGAGGCCCAGTCTAACTCCCAACCTCACTCTCACCCCATAGATAAAAGGCTAGGAATGGGAGGTTTCCAGGGAAATTAAGACACAAAAATAACAATTACATTGGGAGACAGTACTTCTTTATACTCTTTTGGTTTTCCCCAATCCTCCTGGCTTCCCGCTTCACTCCTTACCCCTCCATTGGAGGGAGTTATCTGGTTTAATGGGTGACTGACACGGGGCCACCTTTCTTTCTGGACTTCAAAAATTATTATATGGAGTTAACCCTTTAAAAGTCTCTCTTCTTCTTTTCTGCTCCTCCACTCCAATTCAGTGTAAAGCAGCAATCACGGACAAGAATGTCTACACTTTCACACTAAGCCATATCCTCCAAAGTCCAGTGATACGTTGAATCCCAGCTGCCTGACTCGGATTTCACTTCGGTAATTGTTTCCAAACTCTGAGAGGGAATGGGGGTTTCCTTAAGCCCAAAGAAATTTGATTAAAACAGAAAAAAAAATTTTAATTTATAAAGGAAAATTAAGAGATTTTCACAAAAAAAAGAAATTGAAGTGAAATAATAAGCCAAGACAAAATGAGTCATAAAATCCAAAGCCAAAGGGAAAGAATTAAATTTTGATGGAAAAATAGTGAAAACTAAGATGATATAGTAACATGAAATAAATAATACAAATGCAGGGGAGGGAGAAAAGTCAGAAGAGAAAATATTTGATGGGAGTTGGTAAAATTAAATAAGAATACCAAAAAAATTAAAACACATATACAAGGCAAAAATATTAAAATAATTCTGAAGTACAGAGGTTAAAATTTTAGGCAAACAAAAGATAGAGAGAAAAATAGAAACAAAGTCACAGGAAACAAATGGTAACCTGAGTCCTTATCAGGGTCCTGAGTTGGCTTAGACATCTCCAGACCAAGAGTGTAGTTCCTCCTGAATGGGGAGCTGAGGGGGCAGACACTCCCAATCTTCGAGGCCTTAGCTCTCTCCTGGGTGCTGGAGGCCATGTTTTCAGTTGGCACCTAACATGAGGGCCCTGGGCTCTTGAATCAAAATAGCCGAAACCTACAGTCTCCTTGGGCTTCTGCAAACTCCTAGGCAACCCTTTTGATTGCTTTGTGACGTTCTCTGGTTTTACAGCACGTACATCTGGATGAGACAAATAGAGACCACACCTCGTGATTCTTTGGTCTCCTCTTCTAGATACCCATTTGGTCATCCATTCGTTCACTTGACAACTATTTATTGAGACTCTACTCCATGCCATGCCCAGTGATAGGTGCTGGCAATACAACACCTACCTACTGGTTGAGAAAGATATAAATAATTCTGTCATTACAACTGCAATAAGTGCTATGAAGGAGAAGCACAGAAGTTATGAGAATGACTAACAAGGAATGACTTGGGAGTCACTGAAGACTTTCTAAGGAAAAAGTTTATGTTGACTGAAGCAGATATAACTCAACCAAAAGGCGGTGAAAGCACACTCTAGGTAGAGAAAAGAGTAGAGGTGAAGCCCCTGATGCAGAGGCGGTAAAAGACAGGATGAACTATTCAGGCTATTGTGACCAGAAGACAGGAAGATACATGTGAGCTACCCAGGCACCAAAACCTAGGCCTTGAAGCCACATTCAGGATTATTGTTTCTTTTCTTTTCTGGGTGAGGAATATTTGACCAACTATTTGGATCCAGCGGAAATTTTGCTCTTGATGTTTTGATTCTATAATTATGAATGCACAGTTTAACCCAAATAATACAAAATTAACGAATTTTCATCTAAAAAACATTCTTCTTAGCAATTAAATCAATTTAATTTCTTGACAAATTATCATACAGAAGATTTTAATTGATTTCAATCCTTTCCTTTTCCTTTTTACTAAAATTAATGTAGGATCAATTTTTTATCACGAACTTTCCATGGAAATTTGATTCATCAATTGGTTTGTCCTCAAGTTTAATTTTCCATGGTCCTTATCAAGATTTGATTCCTTAGTTATTTTTAATTAATTAAATTTTATCAAGCGTCATTTTTAGCCCCTTTCAGTTTTATGGCACACTAAATCTGTCCCAATTTAAAGAAAATAAGTAATTTGCACTTGTCCAAGTCAAAGAACAAAAGTCAAGCCAAAACGTTCTGCTTTGGGTTTTCTGCATTTTCTGCAAGAAAAGTGGATTATTTTCATAATGTGAAATTACCCTTAAAAGTACTCTATTAGCATTCAGTCTTTTTGAAATCAGCCACGTGTTGACATGCGAAGACATATAGATCAGGTTTTAAAAGATCTGGGGAGAGTAAAAGGGATTTATATTTCCAGGAAAAAGCAGGAAAGAGGAATATACACAGTGACTAAGAACGTGCATTTTGCAGTCATTCTGATCTTGCTAGGAATCCTTGCTTTAACATTACTAGCGCTGTGATCCTGGACAAATTACCATTTGTAAACCTCAGTTTCCGCTTCTATCAAATGGAGATAATAGTAGTTAACTCGGAAGGCTGACCATTAGCTTAGGTCTTGCACGTAAAGCAAATAACACAGAGCCTGGCACATATGAGAACTCAGCATGTAGTTATCCTTACGGATTTTAAGTATTACCGTCCCGTCCCCAGCGCTTCCTACAGAGCCCCAGACAGACCAGACGCCCAGCCACAGATTTTTCCGGACGAGGGCAGACGCCCTGTCTCGGGAAAAAAGTGAACACCTGCCCCGATGTTGTGAGTGGGCTTGGAAAATAACTTGGAAATTAAATTTAGGAGGGAGGCGTGGCTTCTAGGTCAGAAATGGCAAAAACGTAACGTCGCGGCCACGGAGCCTCAACGGCTGACACTCTCGGCAACCAGCCACAATGGCCTGTGCCGCCTGCGCTTGCGTCGGCCCGATCGATCGACCTGATCGAGGATCGTCAACCCAGTCCTGGCTGCGGGAACTGCTCTTTCTCGCGAGGTTTCAGACCAGGAGGCTGAGGGAAAGGGCGGGCCCAGCTGAAGAGAGAGGCGGAGCGTGAGGCCGCGGCACGCTGCGTTCCCAGCAGGCCGTGCGTGCCCCTCGCTTCCTCCCGGATCCTCCGAGCGAGCGCGTGAGGGGCTCCTGCGTACTGGCCATGGCGCTTCACGTCCCCAAGGCCCCGGGCTTTGCCCAGATGCTCAAGGAAGGAGCGAAGGTGAGGAATGGAGGAAGGGAGGGGGAGGTGGCTGCCGCGAGAGAGCAGGGCCTACTAAAGGGCCGAGCGTGCTCCCCCGGCGCAGAGATCGGAGGAAGAGAAGGTTCCAGAAAGGGAGGTGTTCTCGGGAGGGCTCGGCCCCCGAGGCCTGCGGGCGTTTCCGTTCTTGTGCGACCCCGGGGGGAATCGAGGAGGCAGAGGCCGCGGGTGAGGGGCAAGGCCCCGGGATTCGCGTTTTGCACTGACTAGCTGGGGAAGCGTGAAGCCGCTTGTGCGTTTTCCCTCCATCCGTGAAACGGAACTGATGAGGCTCTCCTCCCTTAAAGGGTGTTGTGAGGGTGAAGGTGGATAACGGAGGTGAAATTGCTTTGGGAGCCGCGGGGCCGGTTGACACGCAGTTCGAGGATGGGGCGATCCGAGAGGAGAGGAACAAGGGCCAGGTCTTGGCAGCTTCCTTCCAAATGAGAAACAGAGGGGCTCCCTATTTAGTTCGCAGAAGTAGTGCGTTGTAGTAGGACAGACACTTACAACCCAAATGAGTTTTGGTCTCAATTTAAGGTTAAGTAGCTTGTAAGACTTACCCCCCAGGGTCTTACTTTCCTCATCTTTAAATTGAGATTGGACAAAAAGGTGGTACCTTTAAGTTGTACCTGTCCATCTGACCTGTGTAACCCATGGGTAAGTGACACCCTGGTCTAAGTAAGTAAAACTGCTTTGTTTTATGGCCAGATCTCGAACGTAATTTCAAGAGCGCGATTTTTAACAACCCCTTAAGTTTTAGGGAACCAGGTTTTTGTTGGCAGGATGCACTTTGGGATAACAGTATACTAAATAAATATCAGGGTTTAATGTAAATGTTGGTGGAACAAGTTTGCTGAAAGGGACATCGGTTGCTCACTTTTTTAAAAAGTCAGGCTGAGAACTCTTCGTAGTTTTTATTCTTCTGAGGCAGAAATAATAAATGAACAGATAAACAAGGATGATTTCAAATAATGATAAAGGAAACAAACAGTACTGTAGTAGAGAATGACAAGAAATAAGAAAGTCTGCCTCCAAAAAAAAGGTAAGGGTTTAGGGTAGATAAAACAATTAAATAAGATGTTCAGGGAAGAGTTCTTAGCTCAGTTTCTGGGTGACAGAAGGAACCAGCCAAGATTAAAGGGAGAAGTGTTCCGGGCTGAGGGACCAGTAAGTACAAAGACCCTGAAAATGGAATGAGTTTGACCTTTTTAAAGAAAACAGTGAGAAAGGTGATGGGCCTGAAGCTCACCAAGGGAGGGCAAGAATGGTAAGAAAAGAATATAGAGAAGCTGTAGGCAGTGGCCAAACATGTAGGGCCTTGTAACCCTGAGGCAGGATTTACATTTTATCCTGGGAGGGATGGTAAACTTCTGAAGAAGGGTTTGATGGGATCTAGTTGATGACCTGAGGGCTGCTCCTCAGGGGTGGGGGATGTAGGAGTGTAAGCCAGGGGATCACACTGAGTGCTCTTGTAAGAGTCCAACTCTTGTCGCTGAAGACACTGCTTCTAAAGTGGTTATTAACCTTGTTTGGATCACAGTCCCTTTAATGTATGTTATAAAAGCCGTGCCTTATACTCTAGAACAGTACTGTCTGATAGAACTTTCTGTGATGATGGAAATGTTGTGTATCTGTGCTGACCAATATGGTATCCACTAGCCACATGTAGCTACTGGGCACTTGAACTGTGGCTAGTGCAATTGAGGAACTGAATTTTTAATTTTAATTACTTGAAATTTGAATAGCCACGTGTGGCCAGTGGCTACTGTATTGGGCAAAGCAGCTCTAGAAAAACGTTCACATGAACACTAGGTTCATGAAACCTATCTAAGGCCACAAATAAATCCCAGCTCTAAAAAAAGCTCAGTGTAAAATTTGAGAATTTTAGTACTATGAGCGATTCAGCAGTTTTTCAATATGTACACGTTGGAATTGTTGCAGTTCAAAAGCCTGTATACTTTAGTCCCTAAATATTTTGGAGACAGATAGGTTAAGTGGGAATTCCCAATGAACATAGAACTGCTGGCTTTACAGTGCTCAGGCTCTAACACAATAAGAAAAATATTCATGCCACATTTCAAGTTTTAGTCAGAAAGTACTGGTAAACTCTGAAAAGGTATTTTTACCTGAAATAGCTCATATGCTTTCTCTAATCAGTCTTAGCACTCTTCCCTGCACTTTTCACTACATCAAAAAAAATTATAGGCGCTGCATTTTGATGTGTAAGTGGGTACCTGTGGTTCCTAAAAATGTCATGCTTTGTTCATTCAACTATTGAGCAAATTTATGGATCATTTATGAATACCAAGCACCATGCTTTACGTACATAACTCTTGCTTGATCGAGTCAACAATCCTGTGAGGGTAGGTACTATTATTATTACTCCCATTTTACAGATGAATAAATTCTTGTTTTCACTGTCCTGTCTAATCAGAAGTTTCCTTTTACAGCATTTTTCAGGACTAGAAGAGGCTGTGTACAGGAACATACAGGCTTGCAAGGAGCTTGCCCAGACAACTCGTACAGCATATGGACCAAATGGTAATTTATAAATTCATGTTTTAAAAGATACAGTAATAGAATTTTGTGTACTAGCTCTTTCAAACTTGTTCTGAGGGTATTATATATAAAGTGACAGTTTTAGCCATAATACAGTGTGGCTTTGAAAGTTATTTCATAGTTCAGTGACACTAGTATAGGGTTTCCAGTTTTTAATTGGCAACTCAGATCTCTTTAGAAAAATAGGAATCAAAATGTTACTTTTTATGCTGTTAAGAGGATAGAAAAATTATGGTGCTTTCATTATTGAGATAGTGCTTAATGTTCAGTGTGACAAATGGTGAACGGTTCTTTTACATAAAGTGACATTATAATTTAAGAGAGAAAATTCTCTCTTGCTTCCTACCATCAACCTAAGTGATACAGATTTATGGAATAAGCAAAAACCTAAATATACTTTTAAGTAGATTATTTTGGTCTTTGTACATGTTAATATAATTTATATTTATTGAACAGAAATGTGACAAGGTTAGCATCCTCCCTAGTGAACAGTATAGGAGATTGGAAAGGAAAAAACTAATAAAGTATGGGGCTATGAGATAGTCTTAAAGAACAGATAGTATGTATTGAGTTCTTACAAGGTTATTTTAAAAAATGGACACAAATTTGTATTTCTTGACTAGATTTTTCTTGGGTACTTGGAGAAGGATTTTGAGTAATGAATTTCTTTTTCTAACTATTATTTTTGAGGAATGAACAAAATGGTTATCAACCACCTGGAGAAGTTGTTTGTGACAAATGATGCAGCGACTATTTTAAGAGAGCTAGAAGTAAGTTTAAGCCAAGAAATATTTTGGTGACATCAAAAATTAAGTATATTTTAACATAGAAGAAGCCTCTTGTTTCAGATTGGACAATAAGGGACTATTTTTTCAACTTGAAAATTTACACAGATTTTCCTAATTAGAGTCCTCTTTAAGTTTAACATTTTAGCCACTCAAAAAAAATCTCCTAAGTTATTAATTTATGGAAAGATTTGTTGTGATAAAAGTATATTTGCTAATAATCATACCAATTTGAATACATTGTCTCATTCTGTAGAGTGTGATGCTGAAGTGAGTTATTCCATACTGCAGAAACAGCTGATACTGAAAACTGATTTAAAAAAAAAAAAGTCAAACCATTGGCTGGCTATGTTAAAGTGAAACAATCAATTCATGGAATTTTGCTTTGTTCCCCTGTAGTTTTGATGTTGTAGTGTCTGTAGAATAGATACTGCCAGCAGGGTTATGAGGAAGGTCTGGACCTGAACAACATAGTGCGCCATTCCTCATCTAGCTGCTTTGTAGTTGAGTGATATGTTCAACCTCAGGAATTTTCCTGAAACTAGAGATATGTTAACGTTTCTCTAACTTCTTTAATAACAAGATGTTCTTAAAGTGTATATATGTATATGTATATAAAGGGACTTGTCACTGTGATTGTTGGTGTTATATGCAGTGATATTCTTGATTCAAGTGTGATGAAGATACTCTTTTCATAATAAAGCCATAGACCTGACTTTTCAGTTTTCTCACTGCTATCAGTTGTTACTCTAATGTTGCTTGTTTCTTTAAAAAAAAAAAAAGCATCAAATCCTAGGGGAAAAAACACTTAAAATTTTGATACACTTTTTTTAAGAAACATTTTATATTCCATTTTTTTAAACCGCAATTGATACCCCTTAGAATAAGAATATACATAGAAATTGACACTCATGACCAAGTTTACATGATGTGTATTTTAGCTCTCCTGAAGCCTTTTAAAAAAATGCTGAGGTTTCATGGTTGGAATTACTTTGTTTTTTAATATAGTGAACATATAATAATGTTCTGAACGTTATATACGGAGATGTATGTGCTGGATGACTGACCATCAAAACAAGGTACACTTTGAAGTTTTCATTTATAGTGATGCAGTTGTGCTGATAGGCCTAGAGGGAAATCGATTGTCTTCTTGTGGCTACTCTGTAAGTAGTGTATAGCGGTGTGATCGAATGGAGTTACCTGGCCCTCAGGGAGATTGGAGTGTATTAATTTAAGAAGAATGGAAATGAGTGATTCTACATTGCTTTAAGGATCAAATGCTTTAACTTGATATTTAAATTCAAACTCCTTCTACCAGGTACAGCATCCTGCTGCAAAAATGATTGTAATGGCCTCTCACATGCAAGAGCAAGAGGTGGGAGATGGCACAAACTTTGTTCTGGTATTTGCTGGAGCTCTTCTGGAATTAGCTGAAGAGCTGCTGAGAATTGGCCTGTCAGTTTCAGAGGCAAGTGTTCATTTTATAATGTAGTCCTATTTAATTTTTGCCCATTGCTTCAAACTTAAATAAGAACCATTATCATAGTAATAGCTAACATTGAGCAGTTACTCTGTGCCAGGCATTGTAGTACATATGCTTCACTTGCAGTATCTCATCCTATCCTTACAAGAACCCTATGGGTAAGGCCTATTAAAATTAGTCCCATTTTATTTTACATGAGGAAAGTGAGACTTAAGTTGGAAAAATCTTGGTCAAAATCTTTTAGCCAGTAAGTGACGAAGTTAGGATTCAAATTCTAGCTGTCACCAAAGCATACACCCTTAACTAGTAGGCTCTGACATGAATAGTCTGGAAGTATACTTTGTCATTTTATATTGAAAATAAATATCCCTATTCATTGAGTTACAAAAATAAGCTACTCCAAGTTATGTCAAAATTCTCTCTCAGAAGAAATAAACTTTTGCTCTTACATTTAAGGTCATAGAAGGTTATGAAGTAGCCTGCAGAAAAGCCCATGAGATTCTTCCTGATTTGGTATGTTGTTCGGCAAAAAATCTTCACGATATTGATGAAGTGTCATCTCTACTTCATACCTCTGTAATGAGTAAACAATATGGTAACGAAGTGTTTCTGGCCAAGCTTATTGCTCAGGCATGTGGTGAGTAAATATCAGTCAGTGAAAAGAACCAAAATAAAAATGTCTTAATGTGAGTAAGATATTTTCTCTGTTGTCCCAGTATATCTTGATATGTCTCTTTTTCTTAACAGTATCTATTTTTCCTGATTCTGGCCATTTCAATGTTGATAACATCCGAGTTTGTAAGATTCTGGTAAGTTTAGAAAATGCATTAACATTATCTAGATAGATCAGTTGTTTTTTGCAAAAAAAAAAATATATATATATGTTAATCTAAACCTAAATTTTACCTCAGGTTTTGAATACTTAGGACTTTCCTGCCTTTTAAGGCATCGTTTATAACATTTTGATATTGCTGGGTTGTAATAGCTGTTAAATATAAAAGGGTTTGACATTATCTACTTGTAAAGTCATCATTTTTCCGTGACAGCTTGAAGGATGAGAATAGTGCATAAACAAAATATTAATCTTTTGCATTCTTCATATATGCTGAATTATAACAATAAGCTTAGAAGGTGATTTTTGAATGGGATGGAAGTTGTCTTGTTGCTCTACAATAATGAAATTGATACTTTAATGTTAGTATTGAAATAAGAGTGAAATAAGAGTGTATGTTTGATAAAAATTTATGTGCTCGATATAGTAAAACTGATCATTGTAGTGGTTTTGTACATTGGCATTTGCTAACGTAGTTGAATTTAGCTTACCTAAGTACATGTGCTAGCTGTGTGTACTTACATATATGTTGTGTTTTCTGACTCCCTCCATGTACTGCCCTCCCCTTCCCCATTAAATTTTATGCTTGTGAGATCTGAAACTTTGTTCCCTGTTCTGTCTCCCATACTGACAGCTGTGCATGGTACTCGGCACCAAGTAGTTGGTGAATGAGTGAATGAATGGCTTAGAGTGGTTGTTCTCTACCTTTAGTTCTTCCCAGTACACTGAAGGACCCCTCTCCACCTCCACAGTGATTCCTACCTTGAGCAGACTGGTGTGCTGTGTGTCTACCACCGTGCTCGTTATCCCCGGGAGTCACCGCCTTGGTGTATCTTTTTATTTAGGAAAGGATATGTTTGGTGCATGCAGAATCAACAGCCTAGCCCTAATGTTATTTTCATGAGATCACTGATGATTTTGTTATTCAATTCCTTAGGGCTCTGGTATCCATTCCTCTTCAGTATTGCATGGCATGGTTTTTAAGAAGGAAACCGAAGGTGATGTAACATCTGTTAAAGATGCAAAAATAGCAGTGTACTCTTGTCCTTTTGATGGCATGATAACAGAAACTAAGGTATGTAGGATTCAAAACCTTAGAAGTAAAAATCTAAGGTTGCCCTTTCAGATTTATATTTTATAATTCTAAAGTTTTGAGGTAGAGTTTGCTCTTAATCCAGTGAATACTGCATAATTATTGAAAACTGCAGGATCATATCTATTTTTTAAAATCAGATATATTCTTTGAATACCTAATTCAAATACTAAATATTAAATTCGAAACATTAGATGGTGGCATTGTTTATATTTTACCCATTTAACCATATAACCCTTGACTTCTAGTAGAACTTACACACTCAGCAGTAAGATGCTCACTGAAGAGACTGTGGGTACTTGTATGCTTTACATTAAAATATTAAAAAAAAATGTTGAGATTCTGTAGCATCCTGAAACAAAAATATGCTAATATAATTCTAAATTGATTAGTTTGTTTTTAAAAATACATGTTAAGAAGTTTGAAGGTTGTGTTTATAGGTCACTGCTGACTTTCTTCCCTAGAATTCTTGAAATCTGAGTTGTTGATGGTTTTAAGTTTCACAGGTGTGGTGGTGGGGGCCGGGGCGGGTTAGTCATTTAGTCCACATTTTAGAAAAAGTTGGAGAACCACAACATTGTTGTTTTGGTATACTAATTGACATTTGTCAAAAGATAGATGCCAAGACACCTGCCCAGCATATCTAAAATTAGAGTATTTGCCCAACTTTTCCACCAAAGTGCCTGTCGAAGAGAGCAATACATCAGTTTGGGGAGTGGAGCTGTCTAGGAGCAAACTGAGTTTCTATTAATTTCATGCAGATTTTGTATTCTGCTTCATAATACATTCATATTTATCTTCATATTTCCTCCCAAATCTTTAAATTATTTCTTCAGTAAAATGTTATCCTATGACTTTGAACACCAAAGTAGTAAAATGGTTTTAAAGAGAATGCTTGCTTGTTTTGCTATAGGGAACGGTATTGATAAAGACTGCAGAAGAATTGATGAATTTTAGTAAGGGAGAAGAAAATCTCATGGAGGCACAAGTCAAAGCTATTGCTGACAGCGGTGCAAATGTCATAGTGACAGGTGGCAAAGTGGCAGACATGGCTCTTCATTATGCAAACAAATACAATATCATGTTGGTGAGGTAAGAGAGCTCTGTTCTATTAACCTGCATTGTGAATGGCTTTTTGGTGGTGAAATACTAAACAGATAAATTCGTCACACCAGGAAGACTTTAAAAAAGGGCAAGTATAAGGTATTGGATCAGAAGCAAAAGGACTTGACTTAATCTAGGGGGACAGGAAACACCTCTGAGAAAACTGACATTTAAGCTAAGAGCTGAAGGACCAATCAGCAGATGTTATTTTGAAGGAGAGGGAATAGCATTCTAGGCAAAAGGAACATCTTAAGAGACCAGACACAACCTGGTGCACACTGTCAGAGTGTGGGGTGAGGAACATAACTTTAATCCATGAACACATGGGGCACACTAGGCAACTTACCCATTCCTGCCTCTCCAAGCACCTGTTCTAATGTGCAGAGTAAATCCTTATTCTCTTCCTCACAGAACATGTGATTGCCCAAAGTAAAGCAAAAGTCTTTTATATACCAGGGCTTCCCTGGTGTTTTAGAACCTTAAACCCTTGACAAGCTAAGGAGACTTGAACTCTCCCAATTCTAGAATAATGCCATAAATTCCTTCAGTGCAATCCAGACCTATTCTGAGCTTGAACCTTTCAGGATCAAAAGAATGTGACTTGGAGACCAGCGTACAGTTTCCTATTTAATCTCTGCATTTTATTATGGTATCTGATGGAATTAAAACTTCTATTAAAGTCTTGATTTTGTTTTTTTAAAGGCTGAACTCAAAATGGGATCTCAGAAGGCTATGTAAAACAGTTGGTGCTACAGCTCTTCCTAGATTGGTATGTATTTTGGACAACATTAAAAGATAATTGAACCTATTTGAATTATTTTTATTACAACAGTCACTTTCTTACAGACAACTCCTGTCCTTAAAGAAATGGGGCATTGTGACAGTGTTTACCTCTCAGAAGTTGGAGACACACAGGTGGTGGTTTTTAAGCATGGTATGTATTAATGGTAAAATATGTTTATATAAGTGTGGGGTGTTCATTTTCTTTTTTTTTAACCCTCAAATATTTAATTTATTGACAGAAAAGGAAGATGGTGCCATTTCTACCATAGTGCTTCGAGGCTCTACAGACAATCTTATGGATGATATAGAAAGGGCAGTAGATGATGGTGTTAATACTTTCAAAGTGCTCACAAGGGTTAGTATTAGCAATGATCTTAATTTAGTCATTTGTAAGGCCTCAAAAACACGGTTGGCAGACTCCTGAACATCCTGAGAACTTCAAAATGAATGGCCTATGTAAAAGCAAAGCACTTTTTTTACTTAAGACTAGACTTAAGTGTCCATTGCTGATGAATATGATAGTTTTCTAAAATGATTATGCGAAGGAATAAACAGCAAATCAAGGCTTTTTTTTTTTTTTTAACTGTTTTAAAGGGATAGTTTATGCTTGTTTTTGATTATAATGTACCTTCAGTTCCTTAAGCACTATTCTTAGTGCTATATCTGTGGAAATGCAGATAAGGTATAGTGCTGTTCCCATTCTTAACTCTGGTCCTCCCTTTTCATATACCGGATACTATGTACGTTAAGATAATTTGCCCAAATCACTCGATGTTTATAAAATTTGTAGTTAGAATTTGAGTAAAAATGCCTGATTAAAAACTCTTAGTCTGGTGGCGGACTGGAATTGGAAAAGGTTAGAAAACTGCTTCTTAGTGACTTTTTATTTTTTCGACTACATATTATAGGATAAACGTCTTGTACCTGGAGGAGGAGCAACAGAAATTGAGTTAGCCAAACAGATCACATCATATGGAGAGGTATAGCTTTCTCTGGATACACTGACTTTCCTTGTGTTCCTTGAATAAAATACAGTAATAAACACACTTTTGTTTTAGACGTGTCCTGGACTTGAACAGTATGCCATTAAGAAGTTTGCTGAGGCATTTGAAGCTATTCCCCGGGCACTGGCAGAAAATTCTGGAGTTAAAGCCAATGAAGTAATCTCTAAACTTTATGCAGTACATCAAGAAGGAAATAAAAATGTTGGATTAGATATTGAGGTATTTGAAAAAAACACTGTGAACTTAAATTGTTTTATTTTGTGAATTTACAAGCTAAAAATAGAGGTAGTAAGTTTAAAAAGAAAATCAGTGAGAAAATGTTCTGATTTGTAAGCAAATAATTTTCATAATAATTACAAATAGTTTGATAGAGGAGAATTTACTTTTCCTTCTGTTTCATTAGTAACCTTTTGTTTTACAATGTGTATAGGGTAGCACTTTTGCCTAGTTACTTTACTAGTACTATTTAAGAGGCCATGCGTTTTTGAGTATAAACATTTTCACATAAAAGAATGTAAAGTGAAAGAATGAAAATTGTTTTGTGTTGACAGGCTGAAGTTCCTGCTGTAAAGGACATGTTGGAAGCTGGTATTCTAGACACTTACCTGGGAAAATATTGGGCTATCAAACTAGCTACTAATGCTGCCATCACTGTACTTAGAGTGGATCAGGTGAGTGAAAAGTACTAATTTTCATATGGTTCAATAGTATATTTTCATAGAACATAGTGCAGTTCCCATTCTGTTCAAAGGCCTGTTCCTTTACCTTCATCTTAGAGATGCTCAAGTGCCCCCAAAAACATTTCCACTTTATTTTTTTCTTCTATTATAGTTTTAAACTGTACAGAATATATTTCAGCTTATTCGAAATGAAAATCCTTCCAGTGAAAGAAACCTTTACCATTTTTAAACGGAAATGGGTAAAACAAATCTGATTTAGATTCATAGTTTTCAGACTTTTTTAAGCCGAAGAACCCCTTTGTATAAAAATCTAGAGAGGAAGCTTAATATGTAATATTCATACGGGATACGGAAGGACCAAAAAGTCCCGAAGCAAACAGTGTAGACTACCAGCTTGAAGGAGAAGGAAGCCTCTAGTTGTCCGTGAGGATGATAGGACCTGGGCTGTAAAATTTTTTTCTGTTGTGACAAGTTATGTCTTGAGGTACTAAAAGATCTTAAAGGTGTTAAAAATCATAGTATTTCTGCCATTTGTTTGAGGAATTGTGACAGAGGAAAAGTAGTGAAGACTATTGTGGGTTCAGAGATAAACCATAATTCATAATTTTTCAAAAAGGTGTTTTCTAGTAAACTTAATGAAATCCATTTTCCTGCAAAATTCTAGAACTGATTATTAAGCAATGAATTATTTGTAACTACTTAGAAGAAGATTGTGGGAGGCACAGTATAAATCCATTAGGTGAAAATCATGCCAAATTAATCTTGGAGAGGCAAGTTACAGGTAGAAATTAATGGAAAGGAAATTAGATGTATTCTAAGCACAATAAGGACTAGTTGGTGGTAGCTACAGCAAAACAAATTTCACCTTCATAAACGGAAGAACTTTTTTCCTAAGCTCAAGATGACCAAAAATGGAACTGGATATCTAGTTTCAACTCACTGGAAATAATCAAACAGAAACTGGATATTCATTTAGTGGATTTATTAATAAGGTGTTTTTATATCAATGTATTAGGTAGTTTTCAGTGGAAAAATATGTTTTTGGAGTTTTTAAGTAAAGATAATGGAAGCTTAAGGAAATGTTTGTTCTAAAAGTTAGTGTGTGGCTAAGAATAAAAAGGGAAACCAAACATAGAAGAGGACAGGGGAAGCTAAGTAGACTGAAGCGTGAGGTAAGCAGAAATTCTAATAGTGGAAGTTGCTATTTTATTTTATTTTATATTTTAATTTTATTTTAGTTTTCTTTTATTTTATTTTAAGGAAGATCAGTCCTGAGCTAACATCCACGCCAATCCTCCTCTCTTTGCTGAGGAAGACCGGTCCTGGGCTAACATCTGTGCCCATCTTCCTACTAATAGTGGAAGTTTCTTTACTGAGGAACTTTTTGAATGTCACTTATCCAAGCAAGACAATAATTATAACAACACAAGTGCCTTGGGTCACAAAGGCTCTTCTGAGTTTTGCTTTTAACCTGGAAGGCTGTGTTTTGTTTTATGGCAAGGGAGAATGTTCATTGTTATGTGCCCCTGGTCTTGGCACCCTGTATGTAAAATGTGTATGTGAAGAATCTGTCCTACTCCGTTACCCAGTTTACTATAATGAACTTGCATGCTTTAAGATAGTTGTACCTAATTTTTTATAGTATATATTCTGGAAAGTGACTTGCAAATTAAGTTTTAAGTGTTGGATAATGTCGTAGGATTAATTGTAGGATTAATCTTAGTTCAAAAATACCTTTCACTAGTTCTCAAATTATGGTCCCCAAATCAACAGCATCAACTACCTAAGAACTTGTTAAAAATACAAATTCTTGGGCCCCACCCCAGACCCACTAAATCAGGAACTCTGGAAGGAGGCTTAGTGGTCTGTTTTACATAAGCCCTCCAGATGATTATGATAGACTCAAGTTTGAGAACTGCTGTTCTAGGTACTTTTTTTTAAATCAAGCTACACTTCGGTTCTAAAATTATACTTAATGCCTTTAATTCAGTTTGAACTTACCCTTGATTAGTAAAATGTCATTCCAAGAATTTCAGGTTTAGATTTCTTAACAGAAGCTTCTGAAAAGGGGTGTGGAATCTATCTAAGGTGGTAATGAAGATGTTTTACAGTTTGTTGCTTGAGATACAAGCCAAACCCCTTGATGTGATACAGAAAGATCTCTTAATTGTATAAATTTGGGAAGCAACAAATAACTAGTTCCCATTTTGAGATTCAGAACATATATTAGAGTTTGAGAGTTTTACTTTGAGGAAAGTGAACTAATTTAGTTTAATAATTTAGCTGCTTCTAAATTTATTTGCGCCCATAGCTGTCACCACCCCCTTTTTTCCCAAACATAAATCCTTTAAAAATGCTAGATAGTTATACTTGGAAAATGCTGGGTTTAGTGCATTCCAGATAAATTAGAGACTTCTGCGGTGTTTTTTTAAGTTACCAGGGAACTAGGTGCTTGGATTTTTTGTTTATAAACACACTTCCTGCCACTTGAATGGTTATCATTTACAGGTACTAGAACATTTCAGTGTTTAACTTAATACATATATATTTATATATCAACCACTTTAGATTATAATGGCAAAACTAGCAGGTGGACCTAAAGCTCCTAAACCACAAGGAAACTGGGGTAGAGATGGTTGGCAGGACGAACCTCACATATAAATAGCAACTCAGGTGCCAAACTGACTTACACCAGTAATGCAAGCAAATATTTTTCACATTTAGCTCATTGGGTTATGGAAGTACTTGTCTTGGAATGCCCTTCACTAATGTGTGGATTTTGTTGCTGTTAATGTCCACAAAAGCAGGAAACTCTCACACTGCTGGAAGCTAACAAACAGTGCTCAAGTGTTTCACGTGCAGTGTATAACAGACTGCTTATATTGAGATGATTGCTTAATCATGAATCGTGCTAATAGAAAAATATTCTTTGTCTTCTGTCTAAAGGTTGAGTTGCTAAGTGTACCCTTATGGTTTTTGTTTTGTTTCACAGATCATCATGGCAAAACCAGCTGGTGGGCCCAAACCTCCAAGTGGGAAGAAAGACTGGGATGATGACCAAAATGATTGAATGGCTTAATTTTTACTGTAGGTCAAGGCTATATTTGTAGAAGTACTCTAGGAATTGCCTGATGTTTTCGTATTCTCCTTAAATTGTTTTGTGTTTGTATCCTCGGCTGGACGATATAATAAACATGTTGTTATCAAAGCCTCACTGTTCTTTTATCTAAATGACCTATTTGTCTCAACCTTGTTAATGAAATTAGCTTTGGGACTTAAGGCAAGTCACTTAAGTAATTAGGGGCCTGTTCCAATATATATCTGGCCTGCTGCCTGTTTTCGTACATAAGTTTTATTGAACACAGCCATGTTCATATACTTACATATTGTCTACTGCTGCTTTCTACAAGGGAATGGCAGAGTTGAGTTATGACAGACACCAAGTGGCCTGCAATGCCTAAAATATTTATCTAGCTCTCACAGGAAGTCTGTCGACCCCTGGACTAGATGTGGAGTGTATTTTCCAAAGCTCTGGCACTCATACAACTAGAGGTGACTTGTTTCAATTAGCAATGAATGATTCGTTGAATGGCTGGCTTAAAACATTTATATTTTAGTAAGGTATAAAAATACTTGTGATACAATTGTAAATATATCTCCTTATAATATATCTCCTTATATGTATAAATTAAGCAAGTCAGTTTTTGTAAAGCAGCTCTTATTTTTCCTTACAATCAGTAAGGAGTTTTGAAAAAGGAAAAAACATTGTAAAAAGAAGTTAAATTAACTGATTATATGGGACATGTGCTACTATGTATGTTGGTTATATAAAGTCCTCAAATAACACTTTGAAATTGTATACTGTTTTTGGTATTTGAGAGGAATTTTGGAAGCAGTATGGCTGACTGGGTCTTAAATAAACTCAACAAGTATTAGGAGTGATATCTCTTGTGTAACTGCATAGCACAACTTCTTTGTCCATCAAAGAAATCCTGATGGAAAACCTCACAGGAAGTTTAGACAGGCTTGGTATCCTCAAGGCTCTTAGGATTGCATGCAACACGGAAACACTGGTTGGCTTGGGTAAAAACAATTTATTGGGACCGTTAACAGGCTTGCTCCAGCATGCTGGCATTAAGGGGACCTGGTACCCAATTACTTAAGATTCCTAGGAGTGTCTACCTTGGGTCACTTAACAATTGCACAGAGCAAGTGCAGAGTTAGGCCCAGCTTATGCACACTGTACGGCATCAGAAGAATTATATGTGTTTCTCCCAATTAATTTAATACACGAAGTTTCATTAGCCAGTCAGCCTGAAACGTTTTTTAAAATGTTACCTAGTAGGGTTATTAAAGTCAATACAACCTAAAATCTAAGTAATAAAACAAGTTTTGGGGGTAAGTCAAGTTTATTGATGTGTTGCAACCCACCACCCAGACACATTTAAGCACAGAGGACTTAAGTAATTCTGAATCCTTTCCAGAAATGAAGCAGGAGTAAAAGCCACTATGACCATACAAAACCATTGTAAATTTTAGGTATTTTCCTTTCAGTATTTCAGTAAACATGATTTCTTCAGGCATATATTTCATTTTAAGTGAACATGATTTACAGTTAGTCTTTATTATTATTATTACAGCCATTATAAAAGTCATAAACATGTTTCCAGAGAAAGCACTTTCTGAAATTGTTAGAGTATTCTCTCATAAAATAGGAGGTAAGCTTGTGAGTTGAGTACTTTAGTTGTAGGCACAGCCTGCACATGTGTGTCGCTGATGTGAAACCACTGCCCTTTGGTTGATAGCATTTCAAAATCTGTCAAGAGGAAATTAAAATCAAATGTAAATGGAAAGATTCAAGTGCATTATTTTTTGATTTTGCCATAATAATCTGCTGAATACTAGACTTTTCCAGGATATCTTACCTTGTGGAATATTACCATGGAGAACAAGATTAGAGAGATGACTATTTGCAGTTCTTGCCTTGGCGTAGGCAGTATAATGCCCTGACCTCATGGTACCACTGTGTTCAACAACTCCATATAAGGAATACAGTACCCTTGTATTTTCTTCAGCAACATTCTTTAAAAATGAATAGAATTCGAGTTAGTTCTAGTCTCATTTATACAGATGCCATTGGCAAGATAATTTTCAACTATGCAAAGGGTCTCTAACCCTTAACTTTCAGAATACAGAAACCATTCATGAATCTGAACTTGACTACTATTTTCTCCCTACCTTTTCTCAGCCTGACTAGTGTCACAACGTTTTTATTAGAAAGTTGCCATTGTCGTTTCTCTGCTGGAAGAACATAAACCAGAGGCCGCTTGCTATAATCACAGTTTCCTGGCCCAGATACTGAACTGAACTTGCCTGAGTTTCTTGGAGTCTTGGGATCAGATAATTCCAAAATACCTCACAACTCGGTCATTCTAGTTCCTGCCCAGAATGTAAGCCTTTAACAGCAACAGGAAAGCATTTAGGTCTTGCCAAAAACCACCCTTACATTTTCAAATGCCCCCTAGGGATTCGTGAGAAGCACATTTAACCTCTCAAGTGCTCACTTTCCCCACTTAGAGTGGAGGATGCTTATTCTTTTAAGACCCCATATCCCATAGGGCTGGGAGCAGGGTCGGGTTTCTCCGAGCTGGGGACCACTTTCAGACGACTACTCCATTTATGTTCTCTTGTAAAAAGTCCTCCTGAACAGGCATCACTGTCTTTCCACAGTACTGTCATCTCTTTAATCTACAGCCCCCTATTCACTGAAGAATTTTATACTTCTTCACCCCAAATCCTGTCAGCTTCCTCAGGGATTTCAGTGTCCATCAATGAGCCCCGCAGGATTTCCACAGACATTCCATGTTAGCCAACTACAACCAGGACTATATTCTGGAACTGGCCATCACTCTGAACTGTCTGACTTCAGAAATCTTACTAATTTTCTAGTCTCAGTCCACATTTCTTCCAATCTTCCAACTTTCATTTCACCTATACTCCAGCCTAACAGGATCTTCCAATCCTCATTTTCTCCTGGCCTATGAAGCCTCTTTTGGCCTCATTCCTATAAAAAGTCTGTATCTTCGCTACTCAAAATGTGTCAATGGAAGAGTAGCATCAGCATTAATTTAGAGCTTATTAGAAATGCAGATTCTTAGACCCCACCTGAGACCTACTGATTCCCAGGTGATTCACACGCACATTAAAGTTTGAGAACTTAGACCACATGTATCACTCTCAAAAATAAGCTCTTTAGACCCACCACCAATCTTGCCACCATATCCAATTCATCACAAAACCCTACTCTGAATCCTACCTACCTTCCCCAACCCCACACGGAGACAGCTGCTATTGCTAGGAAACAAACTTATATAACCATGCAGATTAGTAAATTCATGATTTTCTACCTCATCAGGGTCCTCTGTGTGACCGTATAACCTTATAACTTGTTCCTAGCTGCCTCTTCCATGAATGTCCTTCACTACTGGCCCAAACTTTCACTACTCTCTCTCAGCCTCTCCTTATCCCCCAATGCTTTATTTTCTATAGTTGACCTCATTTCCCACTTCAGGAAAATTGACGCACAACCTACCCAACTACAAGTTGCCCCTTCTCAGGACAATGAAGTATCCTCTCCCTTTTGTTCACAGACGATACTCCAATTTTGTGTCCTCATCCCAGTTCTTCCAGCTTCCTCCAGAGTCTTGCTCAATCAATACTCTCTCTCTTTTCTCTATCTTCAACTTCCACATTTTTCTCTTGGCCTACAAACCTACTGAAGTCTCCCAGACTTAAAAAAAATTCTTCATTGATCCACCACTTTTCAACAAAGCCTCTAACATATCTACATGCTTCATCTCCAATATTCTCATTTATTTCACAACCCATTGATGTTACCCACACTTTCTGAAAAATCTGCCTTGACCTCTATACTGTGTAATCCATAAATACTTTCTGTTTTTTTTTCTCTGATATTCTGACACTGAGGCCACTGAGTCCTTTCCTTTTAACTTGAACACAGGGCAATGGCATTTTAGGCAAAAGATAGATTCCTGATGACCTTGTATTCAAAACCAATCCAACCAAAGGTTTCTATTTACCAGCAAAAATGGCCCTGCCCTATGGAGATATAAAAATAATTATAACTCACTCTATCCACCAGCTCTGAAATACCTTTCTTAGAGAATTTTTAATTGGGAGGGAGAAAGGGAGAATTTCTATCATTTCAACTTTTGCACATTAAGACTTTATTAATATGTTTATAGTTAAATATTTGAAATCTGAGTACATATAGTACTACAGTATAGCTTCTCCCAATTCTTCTCCAACATGGAGATTTGCTGAGATCCTTGGTGGTGTCCTCCTCTTCTACCTACACCTCTTACACCCAGATGCTTCCCAGAGTTGTCATTAACCGTCTCTTCTCTTTCTCTCTCCATGCTCTACACAGCGGATCCTATCCTCTCACAGTTTTTTTTTTTTTTTTTTTGGTGAGGAAGACTGGCTCTGAGCTAATATCCATTGCCAATCCTCCTCTTTTTGCTGAGGAAGATTAGCTCTGAGCTAACATTTGTGCCCATCTTCCTCTATTTTGTATACGGGATGCCCCCATAGCATGGTTTGATGAGTGGTGCGTCAGTCCACACCTGGGATACGAACCTGTGAACCCCAGGCTGCTGAAGCGGAGCAAACTTAACCACTGCACCACCGGTCTGGCCCCTATCCTCTCATAGTTTTAACCACCACCTATATACTGATTTCCAAACCTTTATCTCAAGCCCTAACCTCTCTGCCCTGGGCCTCAGCCACATGAATCTCAAAAACGTCTGAAACTCAAAGTATCCAAAACTGAACTCGTTATCCTCTCTCTACCTCCCAACCTGCTCTTCTCCCTACATTTCCTACCTCATCGTATGGCATTCCACCTGCCCATCTGCCTAGTCACTCAACCAGGCCCTGGGAATCACGGTCAACTCCTCTTTCTGTGCCACCCTCAGCCTCCGTTTAGAGGCCACTGCCTCATCCTCTAGAGCCAATTGATCATAAGTCTGGTTAATTTTACCTCCTGAAATATTCCTTCAATCTCCCCATCTCTTGCTCTAGTTTAAGCCCTCAACATCTATTGACTGATGTAATTCAAGAGCCTCCTAATTCGTTCTTCTGCCTCTAGTCTTTTCCTTAAAATCCAGCCTCCACGCTTCAGCAAGTAATCTATGTAATAGACAGATCTGGCTGTCACTTCAATGCTTTAGACTCTTCAGTGGCTCCCTAGTGCATCCACGATAAAGCCCAAATTCCTCACCATGATAATCCTCCAAAACCTCATTCCTATCTCGCTTCTCTCGCTCCATCTCCCAGCATTCCCTAGACCTCGTACTGTAAGTTCTAGAACTGCTTATACTGTCAGTCTCCACACCCACCATGCCATTTCAGGGTGCTTTGCCTTTGCTCCTGCTGTTCCCTCTGCCTGGAACACTTGTTTCTTCCTCACTCATCACATTAACTCTTACTCCTTCTTTAAGTACTAGCTGAGGCATGGTCTACCTTCACTGAGCTTCCCTGAACCGCCAACAAGCTGGGTTAAGTGCATACCTCCCCTGCTCTGTGTATAACAATTTTAACACCGAACCATATTAAATTGAGATTATCCACGAATATATCTGCTCACCTTGACTTTTGTGCCCTCACCTCCCAATACAATGTCTGCCACAATAATGGAGGTTCAAAAACATGTTGAACTGAAATAACAATTTAATGTTCAAAATGATTCATCACAGATCTTAAAATTATAAATGTGCAAAGATCAAAGACTCACTCTACTCAGTAATTCTTATCAACTTCATACTTATGTGAGTTGCTGTTGGAGAATTGGGTAAGCTACGATTTCCCTTAAAGGATTTTTCCAAAAAGACCATTTTCACCTACCTTACATTTAAGGGTACAAAAAGGAGCCAAATCTAAGATTTCCGGAAATGTTATGTGTTTGTTAACTTTGCGTAGGTTAAAACCAGCCTAAAAAAAAGAGGGATGACAGATTGAGTTCTTTTCCTGGAAAAGCTGTACACATTGTTAACTACAGTCCCACTCCAAAGCCAGAAAGAACGCCAACGTGCAGCCCTGTGCAGTCTTCTCAGGGAACTCCCTTCTTCCTGGCCACTAACTGATGCTGGGTTGGTGTGTTTTTGCTAAGTACACACCACACACCCCCCTCAACACATTAAGAAAGCTGCACCCATGAGAAAATTCTCAACGTTTCTGCTTTAGCCATCCAGAAAAGCCAGATTAGTCCAGAGGTTTTGAGTGTTTACGACTCAGCAACAGTAGAAGACTTTTCTGTGAAGCACACTCTCAGCCTCACTCTCTAACCAAGCTTAGTGAGTTGTTCATCAAAACCCACCCAATTAACCAAGCCCCTACCAACTACAGGAGGGAAAACGCTCTGAAGGTACTTTGGGAATTTGGAACTGAATTTGAAACTACTACTGCTTATAGCAAAAGTCTTCCAGAAAAGACAGGGTCACCAAAATGATGAAAATCCAGGGCACCAATGTCTTTTTATCAAGGATCAGTAAAAATAAAATACCACACACAAAACAGAAAAACATCAGGAAATTTCCTAAGTGTGAGATATAGCTAGTAAACTGGTCTTTTTTTTAAACCTGAAATTAAGGTTAGAGTAAGATGCTGTATTACTAAAAAGAGCAACATGCGTTCTAGTAAAACTGAGGAAGGATTGTGCCTAAATTTCTCCTCCACCTTGATATGGTATCTTCATCAAACCTTTTGTCCTACCCATATACATTTTTTTACTTTCCTACTTCTTTGAAGTTAGAATTAAGAAATAACAGAAAACCAAAGAAACACAGTAACATGTTGAGACAATATAAATAAAGCAGATGTTACATATTTAAAACAAATTTTGGGTAACAAACAAGGGGTACCTGCTGAAATCGCTTCAAATGAAGCGTGAGAACGGGAGGAGCCAGAGAAATTAGCATCTGCTTTTTGGCATTGGTGTAAACATGTCTCCTTTCACCTAAAGAAAGAAAGAAATTTTAGCAGTATGAAAATTAATTTAGACCTCTAAAGCATTCAGATTTGCCATAAAATCATTTCAAACATCTAAAGCAAGAATCAATAAACTTTCTGGAAAGGACCAGATAATAAATACTTTAGGCTTTGTGGACCAAAAAGCAAAATCAAGGATATTTTGTCATTATTTATATTTTAGAGAAAATTTTCCACAAATTTTTACTGATGGAATTCAAAATATAATAATAATAACTGAGTATGACTGCAGTGTACTGAAAAGAATGGAATACTTTTGGAGAAAGAACATTTTGGTTAACTAGGGTTCAAAGTAAGCATTCTCCACCATAAAATCATTTTCAAATGTTAACCTATAAAAAACATTTTTAGCTCAGAGACCATACACAAACAGGCAGCAGGTCAAATTTGGCCTGTGGACCACAGTCTGCTGACACCTGCTCTAAAGCAAATAGAACTGCTGTAAGATCAACACAATTTACTTTTTCTATTAACATGTAAATTTAAAAAAAGCTAGACTTTTAAAATGTTTCAAGAATTCTAGTAAGAATCCTTAGGAATCCATGATCTCTCCCTATCTCACTTACTCAAGCTCAAAGAAAGCGGAGGAGGGGAATTATCAATATCTTTCTGTTCCATATTTGAGGGAGACTGTAAGAAAGCACTGTCCTTCCAGTACTCCCAGGACCTTGCACTGGGCATGTCACTTTACTACCCTGATGAATTAAAGTGAGGCTTCCTGGGTGCAGAGATGAGGGCCACGGCAACTGCTGACAGGAAAGTGAAAGAAATACCCACTATCTGTAAGGATCCTGTTGTGATAACATCCCAGTGCGATGACTTACCCACAGGGAACGGTTTCGGAGAGCAAACTGTCCACTTTAACTGCCGTTGGGATGCCACAGAGTACTAGCCATGCCAATAAAGTCCTGCTTATCCATCCTTCTACTAAAATATTTACACAGAAGAGGGAACTTACTGATGCCATCCAAATCCTGATACAACTGAAACAAAAGTACTCTACCTATGCAGTGCAAAATGTGCCCCTGAACATTAATTTTACTTTCTGTGAGAGAATTTAAATACCTTTTATATTTGCCTTTGGTCCATTATACTGTCTCCGGGTGCATACTTCACAAAGCAGTTTATTTGCATCTCGAAGTTGCTCATTTCGAGTGAACTGATATAAACAATGTTGGATTGAACACTCATCTGTATTGAAAGCTTCCCTGTTTGCAAGAGTACAGAAAGCAGTTTCTGGATCTTCATTTACGACCTCATATACCTTGGTCCCAGGAGTATGATTGTCATCCAGAATCTCTATATTTATTTCATCAGGCTGGAGAACAGCATTCAAGTTAAGGTTTTTGAAACCACTGGAAATGTCCACTTCTCCATCGCTCCCTTCCTTCAGGTGGGCACCATTTAAATTCCTAGTACACTCAGCAGAAGATGCCAAAACCTCCAGATCATTGTCCATGTTGACATTTTTCATATCTACTTCCTCTGTGGAATTTTGATTGTCAGTTACAATTTCTATCATTTTTTCTTGGCCATTCAAATCTTTGTGATTAACATAATATTCTTTATGTGTAACTTCCTCTTGTGAGATATGGTTGGATTTAACCTCCACTTCTTCCTGAAGTGACATTTCAACTTCACATTCATTATCTTCAGGCTGGTCAATGGTACAAATATCATTTAAATGAAGAACTTTCCCTTGAATTTTTTGTTGCCTTCGTTGGTTCTGCGTAAAAAGAACAAAACATATTTTTTTAAATAGAGACACAGAGGAAGAAAAAGAGAGAAAGAGCACACGTGTACCACATCAGGTTTTCTTACTCATCAATTAAAAATAAATAAGTTAATAAGGAAGAGTTTACTCCCAGACTTCTCATTCTAAAAGTTCCTTTACTCTCAGGGATCAAATAAATTATGAAGAAAAGTTCTTTAATTGAAAGCAGGAATAAACAATAACCAATCATCAAAAACTGTCACACTGGAGCAAAGAAAAATGTGCAAGGCATGGTCTCTGTCCTAAGAGAAGTGACCTAGACAGAGCGGTAAGACTGGTAAATCCAAGAAGCCAAGTATCAAACCACGTGGTGAGTGATTACACACATAACAGGAAGGGATGTATCCATGTGAGTTATAACTACTGGGTCAAAGTCTCACTCAGGAGATAAAAAACAGACTGAAAACTCAAGGATGCATAAGTGCAGGACTGGTTTGGGCAGAGGGACAGAGGAAAACATTCCAGGGAACAAATGGCCCGAAGTTAGGGAGGAAGCAAGGAAGCCACGCGTACAGAGGACAATAAAGGATTTTCCCCCCTAAAATCACCTTCTTTGCCATTTGTAGCCTATTTCCAAGTAGAGAGGCAGAAACAGGCATTTCATCAAGACTCCAGCTACTAGACTGCCTGCAGACTCAAGTGACTGGCATTTCTGGTTGTAACTAAAAAGGACAGGCCCTGCAAGGATAACTTGTAATGCCAGAAGGCTGAAGGGCACACAGGACTAAGGACACAAATATTTTCTGATGTGCTTCAGCTAAAAGAAAAATGGGGAAAGAGTGTAAGCGAACACTTCAAAGAAAAGGAAATACAAATGGCTCTTAAACATAAAACCATGCTTAACTTCACTTACATTAAAATCAATGGAAAATAAAACTGCACTGAGATAATATTTTCCATCCATCAGACTGACAGAAATCTAGAAGCTTGATAACACACTGCTGTCGAGGATCAGGAGAAACCAGAAGTGCCATGTTGCTGGTGGGACTATATTGGCACTACCTTTGTTGAGGGCAATTAGGTAATATGTACCAAAGCTACAAATGTACCCTACAGATGACATACGTATAGGGTTACTCACTGAAGCACTGGCCATTATAGGGAAAGACTATAAACAACCTAAATCAACAGAGAAATGGCTAAATGAACTGTGATACACTATAAAATGGAATAGTATACAGCTGTTAAAACAATGAATCTTTGTGTCCTGATACGGAAAGATCTCTAAAAATCTAATTAAGTAGATACAAACAAACAAAAAGCAAAGTGCAAAACAATGTGTATAATTTTTAAAAGGAGGGAAAAACAAGACTACCTATTTGTATTTGATATTTTCCAAAAGAAACTACAGAAGGACATGTAAGAAACTAATCAAAGTGGTTATCCATGTCATAAAAGGAGAGGGATGAGGGAGATTTTTATTGAACACATTTATATATTTTTTAATTTTTTTTTTTTTTTTTTTTTTTTTTTTTGCGAGGAGATCAGCCCTGAGCTAACATCCGCCAATCCTCCTCCTTTTTTGCTGAGGAAGACGGCCCTGGGCTAACATCGGTGCCCATCTTCCTCCACTTTATATGGGACGCCGCCACAGCATGGCTTACCAAGCAGTGCGTCGGTGCGCGCCCGGGATCCGAACCAGCGAACCCCGGGCCGCCGCAGCGGAGCGCGCGCACTTAACCGCTTGCGCCACCGGGCCGGCCCCTATTTTTTAATTTTTGAACATCAATGTATTAACAACTCAAAAAATTGTTAAAAACGAACTAAAACTTTTTTTAAAAGTTGTCACAAGTAATGCAGGATAAAAATAAAAGCACCACCTGTTCTTCATACATACTCAAAGAAACTTCCCTGCAGAGAATACTAAATGAGCTACTTCTATAATTACCAAATGAAAATGCTGTATTCAAAATAGCAGACATGTCTACCAATGTCACTCAGACGTCAAACTCAGTACAATCGTGTCATTTAACGATGGGGACACGTTCTGAGAACTGCATCGTTGGGTGATTTTGTCATTGGGTGAACATCACAGAGTGTACTTAACTCAAACCTAGACGATAAAGCCTACTACACACCTAGCCTACATGGTACTAATCTTACCAGACCACCGTTGCATACATGGTCCGTCATGGACCAAAATGTCGTTACGTAGCACATGACTGTAGTTTGAAATACGAAATTAGAAAAGTGTGGTTTCTTCCTGATCACCCACCTTGGCTTGCTTTTTGGCTTGCTTCTTCGCTTTTTTCTGCAAGTGCTTACTCGCTCCTGAAGGAATATCCTTTCTCTCTTTCATGTAACTGTCGTTATCTTTTTCTTCCTCGCTATCTTTATCTTCATCCTCCATTGTCTTTTTCAGATTTTTACCATTTATATTTTTCTTACCACTCTTAAAATATGGAGAGAATATGGGCCAAAAACAAAATTTTACAACTACTGTTTGGTGAAGAGATTTCATGTTACCTAAATTTTTCTATTCCTATTTTACACTAGATTTATTTTCTACAATGCTTGAAAATATATCCAGGACAAAATTTATTCATCTTAAATATTGGACAGCAACCTTCACATACTGAGAAAACAAGCAAACAAACAAATAAAACAGTAAAAAAATGCAAGTATAACAGAAAGGAATCTAATGACTTTAATTAGATGCAGGTGGTATCACACTGTAATTATGTCCATTTCTAAATGCACTTTCTGTTTATAAGTGATTTACATGTCCCACTACAGGTGTTCCTTTTTATTCTTTTTTCTTTGCATGTAAATGATAGTTTTAGAGAAAGAGAAAACAAAGTAGGTTTGATAAGACCTTCATCACTATGTAACAGTGATTAAAGGGACCCCTAATTCATATTAAGTTGAATAATGATTTATCCAATATTCATAACACATTCTCTTTTTGCCTACTACTACTTGATAAGAACCAAATTAACATGGCTTAAAACTGAGATACTGTCTATTAACATTTATGAACTTAAGACTGTAAGGGATTTGTGGTTAGTCTTAAATAATGAAAATAAATAGTAACTTTTAATATGACAAAAATACTTCCCTATATGTAAACTAATGAAGCTAATTATCTATGAAGAATTCTAGACACACGATCCTCCTTTTAAAAAAAAAAGTATTTACCTCATTTTTTATTCAAATCTTTAAAATTCTTCTATGTCAAATAGATTAAGAAAAATATCTCCATGAGCTAGTAACGTACAAACTTGGAAAACGTGACAGAAATTCCCCTATAAAATCTAACATAGGAAAAAAAAATTCTACTTAAATGAAACAAACTCAATAGTCTTACCTGATCATCTAAAACTGGTAGAGACAAATCAAGGAAAGATTCATGAACCAAGGAGACCTTAACCAACCAAAAAAAGAAAACATAAAAGGAAAGAAAAGATTCACTTTAAATATTATACAGTAACATCATGGAGGGGACCACTAAGTTTTAAAAGTAAAGGTTTGGGGCTGGCCCAGTGGCATAGTGGTAAGTCTGTGTGCTCAGCTTTGGTGGCCCAGGGTTCGTAGGTTCGGATCCCAGGCACAGACCTACACATCACTCATCAAGCCATGCTGTGGCAGTGTCGCACATACAAAATAGAGGAAGACTGGCACAGATGTCAGCTCAGGGCCAATCTTCCCTACAAAAAAATAAATAAATAAAAGGCTTAATAAAATGAAATAAAAAATTACACAGCCTTGAGGACTGTGGGTTACAGGAAATAAATTAAAATGTTAAACTAACTTCTTCCAGATATAAGGAGTCTTCATAGTTCCAGCAAAGAACTATGCATATTTGGGTAGTTGAACAAAGAATATCTTATGAAACCAGACATTTCTGGTTTTGAAAGAAACAACTGATAGGGGCCGGCCCAGTGGTGTAGCAGTTAAGTGCGTGCGCTCCACTTCAGCGGCCCAGGGTTCACAGGTTCGGATCCCAGGCACGCACTGATGTACCACTTGTCAAGCCACGCTGTGGCAGCGTCCCATATAAAGTAGAGAAAGATGGGCACGGATGTTAGCCCAGGGCCAGTCTTCCTCAGCAAAAAGAGGAGGACTGGCATCGGATGTTAGCTCAGGGCTGATCTTCCTCCCAAAAAAAAAAAAATGAGAAACAACTGATAAACTGTACTCTGCTAATATTAATGAATAAATCCAGTCCACACTACATCTACTTACAGTTCTGCATTCATCACACATGATTGTACTAGTTAGTTCACCACCAAAGATGCGGTCCACAAAACTTGGTACTGATTTTTTCTTTTCATAATCTATAAGGGGAAAAAGTTTCTCAATTATCCCTATATAATTACTTGAATAAGTTAAAACCACTTACTTATCGAACCCTAAAATTTTATTTTTAATTTCCTATCCCATAAACTCATTTTTCTCTATTCATAATTACTATAATTTTATTTTCATGCTACAGTCAGCAGCATATACTCCCCTTTTGAGCATAACACAATTATATAATCACATCCCGTGAAAAAGAAAAAAAAGTTCTTATTCAAAATCTAGTCAGTGGAAGATAAATTGTGCAAGTCAGTGAGACTTGCTGTATATCAATGTCTCCACTAGTAAAACGAGCAGATCGTGGTAGGCTGGATGATATTCGACTTACTTCTAGCTCTAACACTCCAACATTCGACAGCAATTTGGGAGAGAATGCATGTAACTTGCTTTGTGAACTCTAAGATTGAACTCCATTTAAAATATAAACAAAAACCAAAAAAAAACCCCTAGGAAAATGTTTCAGACAAAATCCTCCTTTTATTTTTCTATGTTCCCAGAAATAACCTTGCTAAGTTTAACATAAGGTGATATAATTTTACTACCTGGTCACCCAACTTTGTAAATACATGAAATTTATAAGCCTTATTCAAATGATAGGTGTCCACTTATACAGAAACACATTTCATTTCAGGTAACACCAGCAGCCACAACTCTCTCTGTCACTGGCCAGGCCCTAAAGACCACCAAGGAGGCAAAGAGTTGCTATGTGCTGATTCTAAACTGTGCTTTACAATACAGTAGCCACTAGTCATCTGTGGACATTTAAATTAATTAAATTAAATAAAAATAAAAATTTAGCTCCTCAGTTGCACCAGTCACATTTCAAGGGCTCAACAGCCATACACAGCTAGCAGCTACTGTATCAGACAGCAGAGATATAGTAGAGTTCCACCATCACAGAAAGTTCTATTGGACAGATCTGTCCTAAATCTTTAAATGCCACACAACAATAAGAAGGAAGGTGGCTCCATGATTGATAAACCAGCCACTGAAAGCTTACACAGACAAGTTTAATTCACTTATCATTGCTAATTAGAAGGCTAAGCTTTTGAAAAATAAAAGTGATGTCATCTTACCTCTATCTTTATAAATTTCACTATAATATTGCATAAATACAATACACCAAAAGTTAAACTTTCCTAAATAGTCACCTTTGGAGTACCGAATAATTTTTTTAAATTAATGGTAATGAAGAGAAATTTTATGTTACTGTGGGTTCGAAATACATGTGGCCAGCAATCTTGTCTAAGGCACAGAGAAATTCAACTATAGTGTTTTAGTTCAAAAAGTCAGACATTACCTTTAACTTTATTTTTTAGTTCTTCATCCAATTTTTCAGTAGAACTACCAAATGCTTTAAGAATTCCTTTAGTCACTCTCTAAAAGTAATAAAATGGATAGATATACTATTAAATTTTCAATTTTATAGTTATTTTCCTTAGAAAATATGCAATCAAGTCAAGAAAGTGATCAAGAATTAGCTCCCCAAATTTAATGAATAAAAATTAATTTCTAAAATCACATTTTCAAAATTAACTCAAGGAGCTAAAAAGAATTACACTTATTAAACAATCACTAACCCCTGAATAAAGACACTGCCTTATCATTTCAAGATTTTAAACTATTTAAGCCAAAGCTTTTCAGAACATGCCCACCTCCTTCAGAAAGACCACTGAAATATCATGTCCTAGAAGTAGAACGGTTAAATGAGAGCTACAGGGACAGACTCCAGTGCTCAAAGCTCAGCTCCACATTAGGGGGTGACCTTGAACCAGCTACTGAACTTTTGTACACCCTAGCTTCAGAACGTATGGAACGAGAAGATGACAACAGCATCTACCTCAGAGAATGGTTGTGAGGACTAAGTAATTTATTAAAATACTGAGAACCTGCTTGACATAAGAAGAAAATGAATATTAGCTATCACTATATCATTACTATTATTAATTATATTCACATCCTCAGATACATTACTTTACATCCTGTACATCCTGGCAATTAATAAAAATTTTAAAATGTAACAAATGTTCCCTGACTCTTACAAAATGAAAATATTTCCTAGATTCAAAAAGCTGTGTTAAACCACAGTCAGAATAGGAGTAAGGGTGCCTTGCAACTGGGAATTGTTTTGGGAGAAACACTTCCCAATACTTTGTAGCTCTCCTGGTACAGGCTGGTACAACAGAACCCTTAAAAAGCAATTATGTTGTAAAGATCAGGCAAAATAAAGCATCATGAAGAGGAGAATCATTTCTAATTCTCTTCATTCATTCTAATGATTAAAACATACCAGTTGAAAAGGCTGACAGTAGAAAAAAATTTTAAAATACAATGCCCTCAGTAATTAGTTTTCATGGCTTTCATAACCCCTAAGACATCAAATGACAGACAAGTGAATGAAGATGGGATTATAAACTGCACTGGTCAAAATTTGCTAACTTGGTGTTCTTCTGCTCTCATTCCATCCAATAAATAGCGAAGCAGCTCCTGGCTGTCTTGCTGCTGATAGCCTTTAAACCGCGCTGCTCTATAGAATAAAAAAGAAAAGCAATGATGAGTCTATTAAAATATGAAACTATTTTTACAAAACCTTAGGATCATAACCCAAAACTTGGAGTGTTCTAGTTTCTCAAAATGTCTATTTAGTGCAACACCACCCTTGGCAGATTTAATTTTCACATAAAGTAAATGTTTTTTAATCCAAATGAAATACACCATGCTTTAATATATGTACTAGGTTGATTCTACTGTTACTAATCTTTTCATATTATTTCTCAGCATCTTACTGATGCACGAAAAACACAATCAAAGCAGATACTCACTTTTTACAGACCTGAGAAAACAGTTCTCTAGGTGTCACGATTCCCTTTTTGGTCTCTTGCATCTCATTAAGAAACTGGCTCATGGCTAAAGTAAGAGGGCCTGGAGGCTCAAGGTTTATTTCTAAGGGTTCCTGAATATGGGAATAAAAATCACTCTCTTCAGTCAAATTTTGAAATCATTTATTTTACCAAAACGTAACTAGTCAACCTACATTGCCAATGTTCCTGGTAGACTGTCCCATTTAAAAGTTCCAAATGTGCATCAAAAGATAGAGCAAGTTTCTGGTCATAGACTGTTTTATGAAGAATTCAGTTCTACTGTTTTAGTTTTAGATTATCAAAAACTTACTACATAAGAATTCAAAGAGCCAAAGTAAAATGTAAATAATAAAAATGGAAAAGGTAAAATTCATTTGGCTAGACAGCTTTTAAGTCATCTTAAAAAACGTTAAAAATAGGGGCCGGCCCGGTGGCGCAAGCGGTTAAGTGCGCGCGCTCCGCTGCGGCGGCCCGGGGTTCGCTGGTTCGGATCCCGGGCGCGCACCGACGCACTGCTTGGTAAGCCATGCTGTGGCGGCGTCCCATATAAATTGGAGGAAGATAGGCACAGATATTAGCCCAGGGCCGTCTTCCTCAGCAAAAAAAAGAGGAGGATTGGCGGATGTTAGCTCAGGGCTGATCTCCTCACAAAAAAAAAAAAAAAAAAAAACGTTAAAAATAATAATGCACGCCTAGAGCTTCACAAATATCAACAACATTCCCAAGAAGGGCCAAACACCAGGGCACAGCAAAACCTGGCAGACACACAGCAAATAAATGTAAAGGCCCCGGATCATTTCTATGAGCCTGAGAAACTTTAACCTGGTAGCCTAAAACAAAACTAACAGGAAAGGTGAAAATCAGCAACAATTCTTTAAAATAATTTAGGATGAGGACATTCAGAGAGGAAAATTACTGATTATAAAAAAAATTTTTTAAGTACATACTGTTAATGCCAAATCAGGTGGTTCAATTTTTACAATTGTTCCAGACATTTTTACTTCTTTTAGTAGTTCTCTAAGCACTGGTGTTTGTGACAAATTCTGGAATGTAGGATGGAAAAGAAAAGGAAAATTACTTAAAGGCGTATCAATTTATTCAAATATTACTTAAGTATCTATTCTATCAAAACAGAAAATCACTATCAACACTGCAGTCTTTTTCATCTATCCTGGGAAACAAACAGTAATAGCATGGGGCCGGTCCCATGGCCTAGTGGTTAAGTTTGGCACATTCTGCTGCAGTGGCCCAGGTTCACAGGTTTGGATCCCAGGCGCAGGCCTACACCACTCGTCAGCCATGCTGTGGTGGTCACCCACATACAAAATAGAGGAAGACTGGCACAGATGTTAGCTCTTCTAGCTGACATCTTTGCTGAATCTTCCTCAGCAAAAAAAAAAAAAAAAAAGTAATAGCATGCTCTTCTCCCCACTCTATTTGGCTCACAAATACTTCAGTTCTGAGCTTATCCATCACCACAGAAGGGCATTCTCCCACCATCCAATATGAAGTAGCAACCCTACCACCACCACAGTTCTCTCACCACCACTCACCACCCCTTGCAATCAGGTATTTGTTTCTGTACTAGGTTATCCTGTGCTTCCCCCACCCAAGTGCAGGTTCCAGGAGGCCAAGAGCCCTCATGTTCATGTTCATGTTTTGAACCCTATTGTACCCCAGTGCTTAGCACAGTGTTTTACTGTCATGCAAAGTAAACATTTCCTTGAGTTTTCTTTGAAAACATAGACATAAATTACTTAGGGGGAAAAAACTCAATACCGTAAGTAACAAATATGCAAAAACATCCTATAACATGAGGAAAACACTAGACTTTTAAAGGGAGAAAAAATTACCACTGGCACCTGCATAACTGCATTGAAGAAGCATGTATTTCCCAAATTACTGAGTCCCTTCACAGTTATCTGGGAAGTAGAATTCGTGGAAGGATTTTCTTTAGCCATGTTTTCCTTTTTTTCTCTCTCTTGTTCATTTTTACTCTCTTTTTCTAATTTTTTATTTTCAAGCTCAATGTTACCATTATCTTTTGCTGTTTAAAAAAAAAAAGGGAGAAGAAAAAAATATTTAGCAAAATGTGTAATAAATAAAGCCATACCAAATGCAACCACACTTGGGACAGAGTTTTAGAATCTGTGAATTTTACCTAATATTATTTGTCACCTGTTTGATTTTAAATGTTTTCTAATAAATATAAGTAAATTACCACTGAGAGAAAAAAAACAATAAACAAAAAATTCCAAACTGATGTAAGCATTAATTTGACAAATGAAACCAAACAGTATATGCTTTGGTATAAATCCTTTTTTTTACAGCACCAAAGTTTTCACAAATGAGCATGTCTTACCTTGTGAAATTAGAGTATAAACTAATCAAGTAAAGAATGCGGACGTGAAATAAATTTTTAAATCAATTCCGTGGGTCAAGAACTAATCCTGAAGTTAGGAACAAACAATTCTGGCTCTGTCAAAGATACTTCTGTGACTGTAAAAATCTAAACCAGCTTAAAGCAAATGATGTATGCCAACCCAATTCATTTAATTACGCATGAAAAAAAATCTGAGAAGTATATCTTGGCTTTTGAAAGAGCTACAAGTACTTTACTTTTATATCATCCAAACAAATGTAACAAAGTAAATTCAGTATAAGGTAGGTCTATCTTAAGCCCCTGTGCCAGGGGATGGGAACAGAGCATTACTGCGCTTTCCTAAGTCCAGACTCTTCATCAACCTCACTAGATTATTTCTCAGATTCTCTTCTAACACCTTATAATTATTTATATTCTCACTATTTTACATTCTTAACCAAACATAGTTTCATAGTTTAAAATCAACCATAACTGATGTTATTCACTTATATGTACATAGTTTCATAGTTTAAAATCAACCATAACTGATGTTATTCACTTATATGTAATACTGTGTAGTACAGTAAACCAATCTAATATCAGCAGACGTATAGAACCACATTACAGTATATATTAAGAAACAAATGATTTTACCTGATTTTGGAGTTGTAATACCAGCTTGTTTCCTAACATAATCAACCACCTGCCCCAATCGGTTTGAACTACAATACTGGACCTCATCATCACATAGGTAACACCTGTGTCCCAAAAATCAGAGAAAAGTGACAAACTGACAACCAAAAAAGGGGACAAATTATAATTCCTGGAACCCAAAGTGTGTAACCTTCAAATTATTCTACTAGAGAAACTGAAAATAAAGTGTTTATATTTTCTTGAAGAAGACTATCCATATTAACTCTGGTTTACTATTAATAAGGTTAGCCCAATTTATGGCTACATATAAATACTGTGAAAAAACTGCAAACAAACATTTTACTGAAATGGCTATTTATAACATTAAAGTCAAAAGTTTTTTCTACTCTTCAAAATACAGACATATATCATCAAAATTAACAAATTTTACAATAGACAGGTGATGTTCCATGAACACTGCTGTATAAACGGTTTTTAAAGATGAGAAAATCTGTTTTAATGATGTTAAAATACAGGAAATACACATGCCAGCTTGACATTTATTTTCATGCAAATTCATTGCCAAAATTTTACTATATTCTCAATTTATCTGGGATTTGTTCTTAGTGTCCCATTTTTAAACTAAAAACAACCTACCAGATGCTTTATAATATCACAAGCAAGAACAACAAAAGGGTGAAGATTCCTAAGTCTTCTACATGCTACAATTTTTGTGTTTGTACAATACTAAGGAAAAGCTTCTCAGAACATCACATTCTCTAGCCTTCTGAAAGTGATGGTATTTAAACAAATATTACAAAAATTTTAACTTTCTTGCTCCTTAAACACTTCCAACACCTGTATTCTACAATATTTCATATAATTTCCAGTCAATGAGCACAAGAGTTGAAACTTACCATACACTCCAGTTGTCCAAACTAAGAACCAGACAATGAGGTTCAGATCTTGGTGTCATATAGTGCTTCAAGGCATGCTGCTCCTGAGAATTCCTGCCGCAGCCCTAGAAAATCAGAATCATAAACCTCAAAGCCACAGACATTCGCCAAGAGAGGAGAGAATTCATAATCTATAACGAACAAGAAGTGGCTTGAGAAATTCTGCCATTCCTAAAATTTTCAAAATAAAATGTTACACTCTAGAGAGAGTCCAGATTTTATTAACACTTACATATGAATAGGCAACTGAGGACATCTAAGAAAGAAGGTATTTAGAAAACTATGTGCTAAAAGTACTGTTCATCTCCAACTTGTCCTGTCCAGTCCCATCTAAACCACACTAATGCAATCATTCACCAGGTCTAGTTTGTTTAGTCTAGGTCTAGTTAGTCACTAGGTCTAGTCAGTCCTTACAGCTTCCTAAATATTTTCCTAACTTCAACCTCTTTCTTCATATACATTATTTTTTTTTCAGTTTAATGTTCCTAAAACAAAGCTCTGTTCATATACTCAATTCAAAAATTATGAATTGCTCTTAAACTGCTAATCAACAAACCTGATACCCTCTGACCCCAATCTACCTTTCCAGGGTTAACTCCCATATTCGCCTAGTCACAATCCATCTACCAGCTAAAGACACACTCAGTGCTTTCATAGCAATAAAATTTTGTTCACGTTATTCCATTTGTCTTGGAATCCTTTACCTTTACTGCCACTGATCAAATCCCACCCACTTCAGGATCTTACTCAAAGGCCACCTCCCCTCAGAAGCCTACACTTATCCTCCCAGATAAGAAAACATTGTATTCTTCCTGTAAATAAACTCCTACAAAACATTGTGTAAATTCTTGATGGCATTCCTTATTTTCTACCATATATTAAAGTTGTTAATGTTTTTATCCTTTCTCCCCTGGACTGTACATCCTAAAGGCACAAAAAACAGAATTAATCTTTCTATTACCAAAAAAAATCTAGCATATGGAAGGAGGTCAATAAGCACTAACTGAACAAGTAAATGGGAGATTTTCACCTACAAGATTGTATAGGCTTATTCAGAAAAGAACACGACCAGATTTTCTGCCTCTAGCTGGATAAACCACTGCTAAGAAATCGCTCTTCACTGTGTATCTACCTGAACCAGGCCACCAACTCCCCTGGACCACACAACAATCAGTGGTCCTGTTTCTACCCTAGCTGAAAATATGCTTTGGAGGGGAAATACTTATCAATGGCTTCTAATCCTTTAACTATTGCATCAAACACTATTGGCTTAATTTATCCCACTCAACATTTAATCCTAAAATAAATGAATTAAAATTTGATATCAATTTTGAAAATTGTAACACAATTTGAGATCATTTGAAATGTAAGGATAAGATGAGTTGTCTTAAGACAACAGTTAAGAATCACTTGCTAACAGTGTGACAGATAACTACAGTGGGGTGAAAATTAAGACACTGTCTTACCCTTAAGAATTAAAAAGGTAGCAAAATAAATAAAATTTATAATAGGAAATATATTCTGGAAAATTTGAAGTAGCAAAATACATTCATACTCATCATATGTTTTTAAGAGGTTCAATGAAAACCTTTCAAATACAAATAAACAATAAATATGTTCTTTGCCAACAAATTTTTTTGAATTGTCTGAACATAATGAGATATCACTAGTCACCTATGAGAATGGTTAAAAGAAAAAACTGTGACAATACTAAATGCTGGCAAGGATGCAGAGAAAGTGGATCACTCATATATTGCTGGTAGGAATATAAATGGTACAGCCACTATGGAAAAGAGTTTGGCAGTTTCTTAAAAACTAAACATTCAATTACCATAGGATCCAGCAATTTCACTCTTGGATATTTTACCCAGAGACAGAAAATCTTAAGTCCACACAAAAACTTGTACACAAATGTTCATAGCATCTTTTTTGTAATCACCAAAAAATGGGATCAGCCCAGATATCCTCCAACAGGGTAATAGTTAAACAAACTGTGGTGCATCTATACCATGAAATACTACTCAGCAATAAAAAAGAACAAACTAGCAATACACACAACTTGCATGAATCTTCAGGTGATTAAGTGAAAAAGCTAATCCCAAAATGTTGTATACTGCATGATTTCAGCTATACAGCATTTTTGGAATGACACAATTTTAGAAACAGAGAAGAGATTAGTGGTTCTATACAGGGGCTGGGGGAGGGATGATAGTAAGGAAGCAGGTATGATTAAAAAAGGGCAACACAAGAGATCCATGTGATGTTGGAACTGTTCATGTGTGGCATGAATGTGCCACTGGTTACATTGACTGTGGCACTGGATACACGAATCTACACAGGTGACAAAACTGTACAGAACTTAATATACACATACGCACATGCACAACACACACACAAATGAAGAAAAGTAAAACTGGGAGGATCTGATTAAGACTGATGGATCATAGCAATGTTAATAGCCTGGTTGTGATATTATCCTATAGTTTTATAAAATGTTACCATGGGGGGAAACCAAGCAAAGTGTACAGGGATATCTCTGTATTATTTTTTACATTGCATGTGAATTTATAATTACCTCAATTTAAATTTCCTATTAATTAAATTAAATTACCTAAATTTCAATTTAAAAGGAAATGAAAAACAAACAGCTCTCTGTCTGATCTTGAAGCTTCACAACAGCACTCCCTACTTACCTTGCCCCCACTAAAGGGGACCAGGAGGCCCTGACCTTTAGAACCATGGCAATACCTGTGAGCTGTTCTGCCACCCAAATACCGCCCACTCCAAAGACCAAGGTACTCATTCCCCCAGCTGCCAGGAATGTGGCCAGCTGAGAGCTCACAGCTCAGTCTGTCCACGTCCAGGAATTATCCTCAGTGGAAGGGACCTGCCTTGCTCAAAGTTAGTCCCCCCCTCCACGGGCAGCCCACTTCCAGTGACTGGTCTATGCACGAGCACAAAGGCCTGGGCCCTTGCCTCAGTTCAGGACATCTCTGAAGGCCACAGTTCACTGTGGGATCAGCTAAGGCCCTGTGGCACCGCCTCTTGTTCAGCTTCTCCCTCTGCCTAATCCTGCTTCCCTCACTGTCTTCCTGGAGTGAGACCTGAGATTACTTCCCAATAAACCACCTAGACCCAAATCTCAGTCTCAGAGTCTGTTCTCCAGGGAACATGACCTGGGCCAGCTGACTTTCTAGTTACCCATACTGTGTTTTAGGTGATACCTTCTATAATAAGTTCAAAGAGTTTTATAAAATCTCATATTGATCCAAATCTAAGCATACCTGATGGCCACATTTAAGACATAGCCAAACTGAACGGTTTTCTTCCGTTTCTTCTTCAGATTTATCTTTTACTTTATTGTCCGTCTTGCAATCTTGGCAAATATTCCATTCCACATTCACTAAAGCCTTTTTCAAATTACCTTGTTCCAATCCTTTTCTAATGTGTCTGCACATAGGTTCTATTGAAACAAATAATAGAGGAATACATGAGGTAAGATATGGCTTTCTTCAGTTAATCTCAAAATTTACCCTTGATTTGAACTTCAAAAATGAATTTACTCTATAAATAAATTGTTAGATAATCTGATATTTGAATATTATGAGATGATTATGTGAGAATGAGATTTTATCAAAATTTGAAATTTTGCTTTTTTCAAGTCCTAGTTATAACTACTACCACCCCAAATTCACTTCAATTTAAATTAAGGCCTTTTATTGTATTTATTATTCTCTCGATTTTAAAGGTTTGTAGAGAAGTTCCTTCATTCAGTCAACAATATAGTTATCACAGGCCTGGCACTATGGTAGATCCTAGGGAACCGAAAAGTGACCAAGTCACAGCTCTTCTCTTTGTGTAGCTCACATTCTGGCAGGAGAGGCAAATAAATAAATAAATGTATAAGAATCTCTAAAATAGGCTATAGCAGCACAAGAAGAGAAGGCTCAAGTCAATGAAAGTTTCACAGGGGAGGTAATGTCTATACAGTCTTGGAAGATATTAACACTGATAAAAATTTCTGATACTGATTAAGCACTTACCATGAGCCTGACACTATGCTAAATGTTTTGTATATATTATCTCATTTAATCCTCACAACCACCCTAGTAGGAAGACACTACCATCCCCAGTGACATATGAATAAACTCAGATTTAGTGCCCAAGGTCACATAACTTCTGAGTGGCTATGCCAGAATCTGGACTCCAGTATCTTCGACTTCAAAGCTCACACTTTAAACTAGGACCTCAGGGAGTAAAGAACAATCTGAAAAGGCCGCATCCCATGAACAAAGGTATGGAGGTGTAAAACGTAAAAGTGCATGCTGTCTCCTCAGAATGGCAGTCACATGTGTGTATAAATGACAAGTGGGACCTGAGAGAAAATGCTGTTGGGACCGGATCAGTAAAAGGCTTTGCAAGCCACTCTAAAGGGTGTCAGTTGTTGCAGGGCCCCTGGAGGTTTTGAAACTAGTCAAGTGGCACAATTAGCTTTATGTCCAACGAATTTGCACCAAGAGAATATAAATGCAAATGAAATCACGTGAAAAACTAATAAATCCCAGGAAGTAGTCAAAGAAACACAAACTAAAAAAAGAAGACACCCTTTTCAACTAGCAAATCAGCAAAAATTTTTACAGGGACTGATAACTGATAAAGGTTCAGGGAAACGGGCATTTTATCATGCTGCTAGCGGGCCTGTAAATTAGTAAAACACTTCCGAAAGGCAATTTGGCAACAGAACTAAAAAAATCTTGAAATACCATTTAATTTATACCATTTAATTTAATATATCATTTAATTCAGCAATTCTAATTCTAGGATCTGTACTAAGAAGACAACCAAATGTGCACAGAGATTTAGCTACAAAAATGTTTACTATTGCTCCATTCATAACACTGAAAAGTTAAAAACTATCTAAATAAATTATGACCCATGGTCCTTTATGTCAATGAAATACCATGCCATTAAAAATGTTGAAAAGACTGTTAAATGACATGTAGCTATAAACATTAAAATGCAAATTACATATTAATAAAGTACACCTTAATCCCATTTTTACATAGTATTATGTGTCCATTTAGGGATATAAACATCACTTTAAAGATTCAATTGGTGAAACATACCTAAAGATTCAGAAGAATCATCAATTGGAACAGTTTTTCCCTTTGTCCGTTTCTTTCCCATGTTGGCACTTTATGGACTACTTACTGAGACAAAATAACCATCTAGAAAACAAGATAAAGTTAGCTTGACAAAAAAAAAAGTATGTTTTATATTTCTCTAGGAGATAGTAATATAACTAAGCCACATTTTTTTGCATGTCTCTCACACTTTATAATTTACAAAGACCATTCACATATATCACCTAGTTTTCAATAAGAACTCTAAAGTAGATAGGTTAGTATTACCCATGTTTTTCACAGCTTAGGAAACTGATTCTTAGAAAGGTTAAGAGGTTTTCAATGAGTGTAAAGGTCAGGAGAGAACCTACATCTTCTTACAGAGATCTGGAAAAGTCTCGGCACTTCACACTATTAGGAATTGAACTTCTCACTACATAAATATGGAATGCCGGTGGCACTTTGAAACTTAACATAATTTCCCTTCCTTCTAGGCTATCTTTCTTAGCTCTGCAGTCTATGCAAATTTAATTGATAATTTCTCTAACAAAAATTAAAAATAATTCTGAAAACAATCTCCTAAACAGAGCTAGAAAATTTACAAAATAATTTCAAAGCCAAATATAAAACGTGATACACTGTTCTGCATTTTCCATACCAGGATTTCCTATGGATATCACCTAAGAATTGATTACAACTGCATTCTCAACTATTTACATTACTATATTGTTGCCAAAATCAGTTTGGAAGACTATGACAAATCTAGCTGCACATCACATCTTCACCTCTTTAGTCAACAATTCAAAATTAGAGGGGCTAGCCCCGTGGCACAGTGGTTAAGTTCCGCACACTCTGCTTCGGCAGCCCAGGTTCACAGGTTCAGATCCCCAGCACAGACCTACACCACTCGTCAACCATGCTGTGGCAGCAACCCACATATAAAGTAGAGGAAGACTGGCACAGATGTTAGCTCAGGGCTAATTTTCCTCAAGCAAAAAAAGAGGAAGATTGGTGACAGATGTTAGCTCAGGGCTAATCTTCCTCAGGAAAAAAAATAAAAAATTAGAAAACATGAAAAGGGATGAAAGTATATACAGGTCTACCTAACTTTAAATATAGTGATTTTGAAAACTTGTATTTTACATACACTAGAATAACTTAGCATCAAAATCACTTCAATAACTATAATAGCAATTTCACCTGGGATGCTTATTAAAATTCTGATGACTTAAGTGGAAACTAGGACATGGCACATATTTTTGAAAACATTTCCCAATTAACTCTGATACTTAGCTGTCATCCTGCCCTGGCTTAGAGTCTTAGAAGTATTCCTCTTTTAGCTCTTAATGGGTTAGCGAAATTAAAGGTAATTCAAAAAGGTTTTTATGAGAAATGAGTGCTACATCAGGTAATTGTTAACCTTTCCAAAGATTACCTAAAATGTAACAAGATTCCATGTTTACAAAATAAATGAATAAACTAACAACTAACAAAAGAACACCAAGTCTATGAGTATATATAAAACGAGGGTATATTTTACAAACTTTTTAACAGTGTTCCAGCCGACACTCCTGAGTTGTGCACTCATGGCCTTTATAAATTGATCCCCGATGCTCTGGTAATCCTGACTGTCATTAATTCTCAACAAAGAACCATTGAAGTTTAATTATATGGTGCTTTTGATCTTCAAAGCCCTCTCATAAACATTATCTCATTTGATTTTCACAACCCTTTAAATGGAGCATTTCCCTAAAGGAGGAAACTCACAAACAAAATGATGAAAGATCACAGGGTGGCAGAGATGGAACTACCATGCAGATATTTGGTTCCAAGACCACCACTCTCCATTCCAATCACGCCAGTCTCTTCTGGATCCTCCACTCCAAAACACCTTGCTGTGCCCCTATGCCTCTGATCTCTAGCTGGGACATTCTCTCCATCTATCCACCTCTTACCAGTCCTCCAAGAATTCCACTTCAAGGAAGCCTTAGGCAACCATTCTACTCTAATTAAACCTCTCAGCTGAACTTCCCCAGTGTTTGTTGTGTGCACGATTCACCTTGTCCCCTAATCAGATACAACAGTGGGCTGCTTCTTAAATCTTTAACCTGGACATGTGTTATTTCTCTATCTGGAATCTAAAGTTCTAGGAGAAAGAAATGGTTTCAGGCATTACCTTTGAATTGCCTATAGCACCTAGCATAGTGTTAGTACATAGTAGATTCTCAAGAAATACTTTTTGCATTGAAATAGAAAAAAGAAAATAGTACCTGAGGCATAAAGGATGATTATAAGGTGCAAAGGGAGGTACATAAGAATGAAGCAAACAAGTTCCGGTGAAAGAGGAAAAGGTAAAGAATGAAGAAGTCTGCAGTCATGAAGACAGCACTAGCAAATCTGGTGTGAAGACTGCAGTAGCCCAGACTCCCAAGGAAAACTTGAAAGACGAATTGTAATTGCTGCAGGCAGAGGACAGGAGGGAGTCACTTGAATGATGTGGAAAGAGCTCCAACGAATTTTTGACAACTCTACAGGGCATCTAATGAGTCGTGAGAATAAAGTACTGAGAGTACCATCAGCTATAAAACATCCATAAATCTATTACGTTTCTCAGGCGAGCCTTCAGAGGAGAATTACCTTCTTGGCAAATTACTCTTTGCAGGACTCCACACAAAATTCGAATCAAAGCTGATCTTGTCGGCTCTCAGATTAATCCAGTTCCCTTCCCTCTCTGCCCTCCCAGTCTTCCCACGCCTGCTCGGTTCCATTAAAAATGCAAGCGCTTGGAAAACTTTATCAGCAGGTCTTAAACATGGCTTTCAAGTTTCGCGTAGATCTGTCCTACCCTAGAGGCACTGAATCGGTTAGGTGACAGATCTTGGTTTTCCTACTGACCACACGATACGGACGCGACAGCAAACCCAGCCCCAACCCGTGGAGAGCCCAAAGCCGCGCAGCGCCCGCCACACCCCCGCTTCCCTTCCAACTGCTCCGCACCCACGGGGGAACCTCGGCGGCCACGGGGGTCGAGAAGGGCGCCAGCACCGACAACTCATTGGCCAGCTCCTGGAACTGACAGGACATGAAGCCAATGAGGACGCGGTACCGGGCCGAGGCCGCGTAACGTGCTTAAGGAAGCGGGGCCTTCCAGAAGAGAACCAGCTGGGAGCAGGAAAATTCGGACTCTAGGAGCGCTGGAAGTCAGGCGAGCGGTGATTGCGAGTCAGAGTCAGTGGGACCAGAACTCACCCACAACGACAGCGCCCATAACTGCATCCCCTAACGAGCCTTTAGGCTGGGCAGCAAGCTCGGTCTTCCTCCCGGTGACGAATAGAGAGCGACAGAGCCGAAGCCAGTGACCCCTAGAAAGCAACAACTTCCGGCACGCGGCATTATGGGAAATGGCTTTGGCCCCCAGGGTTCCCCGGGGCTGACGCTAGTTAATCGGCGCCTGCGCGTGACTGGCGCCGGAAGTCCAGCCGCTGCTGCACCTGGAGTCTGGCTGTCACTGAGTCTTGTCTGCTCGGAAGTAACTATGGGGTTATTTACATGCATCTAAAATATGGGTACCTGGTGGTGGTGGTCAGAGGTTTGGAGTTTCCTGGAGGGCTACCTTACTCAAGTATATTACACCTGAAGGCTGGCGAAGCCCGGAACATTTCAATTTCACACAGTTCCCCTAATTCTGTCCAGTCGACTTTTAAAGTTAAGTACGTTGTCTTAAACTAACCTTGCCGACGGAGGGTAAAACTTTCAAACATGTACTGTTTATTCGTTCAAAATAGGTAACGGCCAAGCCCTCTGCGAAGAGAATTAAACAAACAAGCCTCGCCGCCCTGGAGTTGTGTTATGCAGAAGATACAATGATCGGTGGGGAAAAAAGATGCAGATGCCAATAGAAAAAATAGGCAAGGGATAGAAACAATTCACGATAAAAGAACAATTGGTTGTAAAAGATATGAAGAAATGTTCATCCTTATGAGTAATCAAAAGTAGGTTAAGAAAGTGGCGTCCTCAGCTGTCAGATCAGCCAGAGTACGATGGTTCAACATGGGGGTGAACTGGCTTTCCTGCTCTTTATTGCTGATATAATAATTTTTTAAACTGTCTTTACTCAGCACACAGGCATTATTTTTGTATTCTAAAACACATCCTTAGGGCTATTGTACCACCTGCTTCCTCTGCCTAGAATGTTGTTCCCCTTGATCTTCCGTCGTTGGTATCTTATTGTAATTCTGTTCACACGTTAAAAGTCACTTTCTCACAGAGAAATTGGCTGAGCAACCTAGGTAACAGCCACTCAATCACTCACATCGCCTTAGTTTACTACTCTGCCCCGCCCCCCCCACCCTGATACATACACAGAAATGTGCAAATGTAACCTCTTTGAGAGATGGAACATCTTTGTCTTGTTCATGACTGTATCTCTAGTACCTAGAAGAGTCTGGAACATAGTAAGTACTTAATAAATACTTATTGAAGAAACATAGTCATTAGAAATTAAATGCTTGTATGAGAATGTTCATAGCCTCACTCCTAATAGCCAAAAAACTGGAAACAGCCCACATTTCCATCAAAAGAAGATGGAAAAACTTGGAATGGAAATACAATGGAATACTACTAAGCAATAAAAAGAAACTGCTGAGAGCCAGCCCTGATGGCCTAGTGGACAAAGTTCAGCATGCTCCAATTCGGCGGTCTGGGTTCCATTCCTAGTCACTGAACCACACAACCGGTCTGTCAGTAGCCATGCTGTGGCAGCAGCTCACATAGAATAACTAGAAGGACTTACAACTAGGATATACAACTATGTACTGGGGCTTTGGGGAGAGGAAAAAAAAAAAGAGGAAGAGTGGCAACAGATGTTAGCTCAGGGCAACTCTTTTCCAGCGGAGGAAAAAAGGAAACTGCTGATACTCACAAGAACATAGATGAATCTTTAAAATATGACACTGAAAGGAGACTTACACAAAGTACCTACTGTGTAATTCCATCCATATGAAGTTCTAGAACAGGCAAAACTATTTTTGCTGGCTTGGCTGGGGACTGACTGGGAAGGAGCATGAAGGAACTTTCTGGGGTGCTGGTAATGTTCTATATCTTAATAGGGTTTGAGTTACACAGGTCTATGCATTTGTCAAAACTTATCAAATATACATTTAAGATGTGCATTTCATTTTTACTTCAAAAGAAAAACCTAAATAGTTTGACTCCTAATGTTATGCTGAAGTACTTAGGGAGAAGTATACTCATGTCTGCAATTTACTTAGAATTGCATCAAAACAGATGGATTGATGGATGGAGTAGATATATGACAAAGCTGGTCCAGTAAAATGTTATGATAGTGTCTAGGTCGGTTTCTTAACCTCAGGACTATGGACACTATGGACCAATAAATTCTTTGTTGTAGGGGGATGTCCTGTGCATTGTATGAAGTTGCACAGCATCCATGGGCTCTACTCATGAGACGCCAGAAGCACCCTTCCAGTTATGACAACCCAAGATGTTTTTTGACATTACCAAATGTCCCTGGGGAGCAAAATCCCCCCTCCTCCTTCCCTTTAGACCTGCTCCACTGCAAAATTTTCTCAACTTTGCTGTATACTTGCAATTTTTCATAAAAGTTGGACAAAAAAGTAGATGTTTAATTACATTGAAAAATGCTCACAAAACACCAAGTAGAAGATGTAGCTATGAAGACCTATGTACTAATCTTGTTGTTGTAAAAAAAAAAGAAAGGTTGTGGAAGTTAGCAATAATACCTGATACCAATGAATATCAGTGTTTACAAACATCTTACTGATTAGATTTCTAAAATGAATATGTAACATAAAGAAAAAAGTGCATTGCGTGTATTTAGATATCGAAGAAAAACACTGCTAATAACTCTCCTGTTGGAGTCGCCTTCAAACTGCCCTTTTATTAGCCGGGATAAATTTCTGTGCATGCACAGGGTCCTTCCTAAGGTCGACATGGCCACCAATCATGCTCACTCCTCCCAAATGCCTTGTTACTCAGTGTCCTTCAGGGACCAGCAGCATCGCTACTGCGTGGGAAGATCTTAGGAACGCAGAATATGGGACCCCACCGGCACCTACCGAATCCCGATCTGCATTATACCAAGATCCCCGAATGATTCCTCCGCAAGTTCGAACCTGAGGAGCGTTACTTTAATGGACCATTCCTTGACCGAGGAAACTGTGCTGGCTATACTTCTCCCTGACAGTAGCAGTAGCCAGGAAATGCCAATGGGGTAGAATAAAATCTCTGCAACTGAGAACGTTGTAGGGCTAAGGAACCCCGTCGCACCAACGCATCCCGCGACCAAGAGGTCGCTGCCGCTCGGGCTTCCGGGACGTGCGGCCCGCGAGCGCGCATGCGCCACCCGGGGAGGGCACTTTCTCGTTAGTCCGGGGCCGCCTTGCGGGAGCGGTTTGTGGGCGTCAGGTTGCCTAGTCCTACAGTTCGAGGCTCCCTCTGGATGAGAATTGAGCTGTCAGTGCTGCCAGGAAACCCGGGGTTACAGCACGACGGGGTCCGTGGCTCCAGGTGAGTCTCTGTGCACCGGTGCCCAGCAGGCCTGGGGGTCTCCCACGCTGTCGCTGCCTGTTGGACATTCGAGAACTTGACGATGTGCCGGCCCCGCCTCCCCACGCGCTGCGCTCCGCTCATTGGTTAGAGCTGGCGTCGGAGTTTCCTGGCGCCGCCCACAGCCAGGGATTCCCCCCGACCCCCAATGCCCTGTCAGTTGTTAGGGGCGACAGCGCCTGCGCGCCGGGCTTCTGTAGTGGGCCCTGGCAACTTTCTGAGTGTCAGGACTTGGGCAGCCCAGACAGGCTCGGCTCTTTAAAAAAAAAAAAAAATCTGCAAGGAAAAAGAATGATTCCACTCTGGAAACTCAAGTTTCCTCATACGTTCTTACAGCATTCAGTGAAATCTTGAGTCAGAAAAGGGTTTTTTTTTGCACTGAAATCTTAAATGTTGGTTTTTTTTTTTTTTGGGATTAAAATCTCATCTACGAAAGTAGTTTGACAAATAAATAACTGCCTTGTGACGTCACTCCCGTAGTTGTCCGCCCACAGGTCGCTTGGTCCCAAACTTCTTTGCTGATTCCATTTCATCTTCCGGACTTCCAAACTCAATGGGGCCTTCTCCCAACTTCATTCACTCCCTGGGTGACCAGACAAACATGCCTCTAAATAAATGCTGATAACTCCCAACGTTACAGCTCCAGCTGGATCGCTTATAAACTCCATATTTGTACGTCCAACTGCCTGCTGGACATCTGTACTTAATAGGTGTCTTAGTAGGCACTTCACTACTTAGAATCTCTAAAACCAAGCTTCATGTTTCTACCATCTTCCCCATTAAATAAATGGCAAATCCATCCTTCCAGTTTCTCAAAGCACTGGAGTCATTCTTACCTATCACGTATATTTCATCAGTAAATCCTGTTGGTTCTCCTCTCATGTCCAGAATGTGAACGTTGCTCTCCGCCTCGACCATCACACCCTAATCCAAGCCACTGTCGTCCCTCCTTATGTCATTGTAGTACCCACCTGGTCTCTCTGCTTTCATCCTTGTTCCCCTCCACTGTTAACAGCAGGAAGCCTGGGCATCTTCATAAGTAAGTCAAACCCCTCCAGGGACCTTCCCTATCAGTCAGGATAAATTCCAAAGTCCTGGCCATGCCCTGTGAGTCCCAACATAAACCGCCACATTTTTCCTCTCTAACTTTGTCTCCTGAAACAGGTTAGGAGACACTGCCCCAGGCTCACTTGGCTCTAGCCACCTGGCCTAGCACCCTCCTGCCCCAAGGCCTTTGAATCTGTACCTTTTGCCTGGAAAACTCTGTGTCCAGATAAGCACATGGCTTCCTTCTTCAGTGCCTACAATCTCTTCCCTACAGTCACCTTAGCAGAGAGGTCATCCCTGACCATCCCTCGTAAAATCGAACCAGCCCTCCCACTTGCTCCTTATCTTCAGTCTTCATAAGTTATCCAATACACATATGTATTTGTTTTTGTTGTCATGGTCTTCTCCCGCTAGATAAAATCTCTACGACAGCAGAGATTTTTTGTTCCTTTTGTTCATATTATAGTCTTAGTGCCAAGGACAATGCTTGACATGCAATAGGTACTCAAGAAACATTTATTGAATGAATGACCCATAATAATAACAAGCACTTTTATAGCACTGATTCTGTTGCCAGGCACTGTTTTAAGCACTTTCCACACATCCTCATTTAATCATCATGGCAACCCTGTCACTCTCATTTTGGAGATGGGGAGATGAGGCACAGAGAAATTAAGCCACCTGCCTAGATTCACACAGTTGGTAAGTGGTACCTTGGCAGTCTGGTAACAGAGTGCATGCTTAAACCACTATGATCTAAAACCAAAGTCAATTCATTTCCTCTAATAACCATCTAACGAGTTGTTTCTTAGATTCCTCAACTCCAAAACAGACTAGAAAAGATATTTATGGAATTCCAATAAGTCCAGGAATTTTAAATATTTATGAAGATTTTTTTAAATAACAGAGCAAATGCTTAAGTTAGAATGTCAAGTTGAAATAGTAGGATATAAAATTATGTGAAGTCACTGGTTAGTAAAGAAAACATTGTGTTTAAAGGAGGGAGGAGTGTTTGCAGCTCTAACAGAAATTTGAAAAGGACTCAAAATGAAGATGGTGGGTAGCTTTGGCAATACTTAACTACTTAAATTGGGGTGGCTAGATGACAAAGCAGGGATTCCTGTTCTGTGGAGAGGAGAGCTAATATCATTGGGTCTGGAAAAAAATGTTCTGGGGTCAGATAGGTTTGGGATACTTTGCAAACTAAACCCTCTTCTTAGAAATTCACAGTGTGTATTGGGATCTAACAATAAAGACTCTGAGAAGTCACACAAAAAGTGTGCCTGTATAATTTATTGTCCAAATAAGCCAGTCAGGACAATAGGATGACCCATGGTCACCCTAAAGAAACCTGTTGAGGGATCAGCCCAGTGGCACAGCAGTGAAGTTCACATGCTCCACTTTGGCGGCCGGGGGTTCATGGGTTCCGATCTGGGTGTGGACTGACGCACTGCTTATCAAGCCATGCTATGGCAACGTCCCGTATAAAGTAGAGGAAGACGGGCACGGAGGTTAGCTCAGGGCCAATCTTCCTCAGCAAAAAGAGAAGGATTGGCAACAGATGTTAGCTCAGAACTAATCTTCCTCACCAAACAAAAAAAAGAAAGAAAGAAAGAAACCTGTTGAACTTGGTGTCATTCAGCATTTCAAGTACTTTTTAACCATCAAGGGCTTGCTGTGTGATGTGCATAAAAGCAATACTATGGCAACTGCTTTTGAGAGAAGAAAGAGCTTTATTGCAAGGTCGACCAGCAAGTAGACAGGACGCAGGGCTCAAATCTGTCTCCCCAAGCTGAAGTGGGGACAGACTTTTAAGGAGTTGGGAGTGGGAGCAGTTATGCAAAATACTGGCTTGGCAGAATCTGATTGGATGGTGGGAGCGCAAGGATCTTATAAATCCAGTGTGCTAAAACTCAAGGGACCCCTAGCTTCTTATGAAGTTCCCCATGCCGCTTTCCCATTACTTTGGGTTCTGTAGTTAGGGAACTTTTGGTTCCTAGGCATCTCGAGGTCATCTGAGGACAAGGTTTCCATCTTCTGCACATGCTCCACCTATATGACTTGCAGTTTGTGCTCATTGCCCCTGCAAGATAACTCATATTTTGTTGTTGATACAAATTGATAAAATAGGACCAGTTTGAATTGCTTTATGATGATTACAAACATATTTAACCACAAAATGCTTTGTGCATTTTTTTTTCCCCACCATGGCATTGACACCCTGGTAAACAGTGTTTTAAGGACATCAGTTGAAAATGCACTGAGATTAGGAACGAAGGGTCAGCATTGATTTATACACTGATATGTGGAGACAGCCCAACATGTGCAAGAGTGCTTCATATTTTCCTGACTTGTGTCCAGTTAATCCCAATGAATTCAACACCCCACCACATTTAGTCATTCCCATAATCCTTGATGTGCTTTTGACAGGACCCATTGCAGTTATGGATATGTCACCTGTGAGTAATTGCATTTCTTTTTAGGTGGAAGAACGTTTTTTGCTGTTTAAAAGTACCACACAGCGAATGAGCTAAACTGTTGACCAAATACCATTTTCTGATATTAAAGAAATGATCCAACTATATTGGATGAAATAAAGACGACTTGAATAAAGGGAGAAACCTGTTCCTAGAGGGCCTGATAATGGATCATGCAAGGCAGCCTTTGCGAAGTGGATCCACTCTCACTGTGCTGGCATTTCATGCTACTGAGTCTGTGAAACTAACCAGATTTTGAACTGGGTTAAATTCACTCCATGAGTAGCTGTCAGGGTCATCAGCAAGCTTGCCTTCCTCCTATGGGAACCTAACATGTCCCACTCCATTGTCTCAGACTGCAACACTGTTGCCCAATCACAGGTTATCTGAACTTTTTCCTGATAGATAGTTGGTACTCTCTTGCTTGTCTTGGTATACTTATATTAGACACTGTGTACGATCAGCTTGGCAAGGTGGAGCACGAGTTGATGGAGAGACATTAGAGGCAGGGTCCAGGTAAAAGGAGTTAAGGTTATGGAAGGAAATAGATATACACTCAACTTTGAAACTTTGAAGAGACTGTTTAATAAAGGGGCTATTTACAGAAGCATGGCCAGATTTAAAGGAACCATGACTACACCTAGGCCTGAGGTTCTGCTGGAGCTGAGGAAGAAGGGCTGCCTGCAGGAGCCGTGGTCTTAGGAGGTCACAGCCATTGTCAGAATCCCCCCAAAGCAGGGAAGGAGTAGAGAGGAAATACCTTGGCCTCCTTCTCCTCCCATCCTCCCACTTCCTCCCAGAGCATTGGCTGAACCCAACCACGAGCAAGTCAGAAGAGTCGAGTGCTGTAGGCTGAGGAGGTCAGCTGTCCAGAGGCCAGGGCAGGGAAAAGAATCATCAAGAATGAGTTCAGGGGACAAACAGAAATAACCAGCACAAGAGAAAATAATCCAAATGATCAGGCCCTGAAATAGGCCTTGGTAGTTGGGGTTTTGAGGAAGGGACAGGTTCAGGTCTGGGCTATTTTTCTTTTGTTTTCCTGCCTCGCAGACCTTTCTTCTCTCTCCCCACTATCCTCCTCCTCCACTTGGCTAAGGCTTACCCTTCCTTCAAGGCTCAACTCAGATCCTTCCACCTTCCTCAAATCTTTCCTGATGGCCCATGTCTGTGATCATGCTCTCATCTTAATCCCCATGATAATACCTATACTGTCATTTAACACTTAGCCTTCTATCTTCATTGTTGTCTATCTCATCAGATATACGTCTTGATCCTCAAACTAAATAGAAAGCTTCAGGAAGGAATGAATGATGAAGCTCTACATATAGTAGCTGTTCAATAAACCTGTATGAAAGATGAGAAAGAATTTCATGGAGACTCCACTAACCTAAATATTGGTGTTTGATTTCACAGAGTAAATTCTTTTTGAGAAGGTAAGCCATGTTTTCCTTTGGAACAATGGGATCAAGTTCTTTTTTTTCTTTTCAGAAGTGTAACCCTTCTTTTTTTCTGCTGAATTTAGAAGTACTACATGCTAATCATGAAACTTCAAACCATGTAGAAGCATATGAATTAAAAAGTGAAAGTCCTTCCCTCTACCCACATTTAGCCAACTGTTAATAGTTTGGTGAATTCTCTTGCTGACTTTTTTCAGGTATGTGTGATGGTATAAGAACGAATAGTAGCATCATAATTATTTATATTGTTCTACAATCTACACTTTTAGGTAACCATATATCATGAACATCGATATCAATATACATTTTTTAATTATATTATAATATTCTACTGTTTGTATATTTATTTATATTTATTTAAATAGTTTTCTGTTGCTGAACATTTGTCATTTCTGATTTTTTTCTTATTATAAACAATAAGCATTGAACATCCTTACAAACACATTTTTATACACTGTCTTACTTTTTCTTTAAGTTAGCTTCATACAATTGGAATTTTTAGATCAGTTTTCCTTATAGCAACTTTTTCCCCTATGGCAATTACCAGACATTAGCTCTTTTTTTTTTTACTTTTTTTTTTTTTAATGCTAACTTGATAAATTAAAAATATCGTGTTGGGGCGGACTTCCACTTTTGGGACAACCAAGTAGACGTATTTTACCTATCCTTCCTTCAAAGTACAACTAAGAATTCTGGACACTATATATAAAACAACTACAAAAAGACCCTGAAAAGTGGAGAGAAGAAGGCAGACCAGCTAAGGACCTTGGAACTCAAGGAAGGATGTGGTCATCCCTTCCCTGGGTATTCTTTTTTGCCACAAATATCCCAAGCTTGACACTGAAGAAGCAGCAACCCAGAAATACCAAGGGTACAAACCAAAAAAAAAAATTTTTTAAGCCCCAACAAAAGCCTGCTTTCTCTAATAAAGTACCAAAGAAGATGCAGCCCAGCACAACAGAAAACATTTGGATAATAATTGGTCTACATCAGGCAAATACCACAGAAAACACTGTGGCCTCTCTCCCATCCACACCAGCAAAGGGAACCTCGAGTCCACCTTCACTGATCTGTAACAAGCACCTCAATGCCCACCCCTTGTCAGGAAGGTGTCAAAAAAGTCTGATTAGGGACCCAGGACTTTCCTCCCCACCAAGCAGTAATATCGACTTCACCACAGTCTCAGTGTCAGATCCATGTCAGGTCCATGTCAGACCACATGGGGAGCCTGTACTTCTACCCTAGTGCAGCAATAACAAGGGAGCCCTCCTTCATCCTGCTGGGGTGGTGTCAGAGAAGCCTAGTGGTAAGTCAGAACTTTCACCACCACCTAGCATTAACAAAGCCACCCCTCACCAAGGTGGCAGTGGAGGCCACCTAGGGACCAATAATGAGGCGCTCTTACTCCTCTCAGCCAGGGAGATATTCACAGAAGCCTCCAGTGGAGCTGGAACTCTTATCCTCACCCAGCAATAATGAAGAGCTCCCTCCCCTCATCTGCTCACCTCAGATGTCAACAGAAGCTGAGTAGGGAACCTGGACTTCTCCCTCACCTGGCAGTAATGAGGCAGCACCCTCCTCTTTCCCTCCTGGAGCATTATCAGAAAAACCATACAAAAATGAAACATATAAATAATATCCAGAGTCTCATAACATAATACCCAAAATGTCCAGGTTTCAATAAAAAATCACTAGTTATACCAAGAACAAGGAAGATCTCAAACTAAATGAGAAAAGACAATCAATAGATGCCAATGCCTGGATGACAGAGACGGTAGAATTATCTGACAAAGATTTTTAAACACCGATCATAAAAATTTTCAATGAGCAATTACAAAACACATTTGAAGCAAATGTTTTTCATAGAACCTCATTAAAGAAATAGAAGATATAAAGAAGAACCAAATGGAAACGTTAGAACTGAAAAATACAATAACCAAAATTAAAAATACCTTAGATGAACTCAACAGCAGAAGGAAGATGACAGAGGAAAGAAGCAGTAAACTGGAAAATACAACAATAGAAATTACCCAATCTGAACAACAGAGAGAAATTAGAGAGAGATTAAAAATAAATAAACAAACAAGAGTTTTAGGGACATGTGGGACTATAACAAAAGATCTAACATCCATGTTATTCCAGAAGGAGAGGAGAAAGAGGACTGAGCTGAAAAAGTACTTGAAGAAATAATGGCTGATTTCTCAAATTTGACAAAAGGCATAAACAGATTCAAGAAGCTGAACAAAACGTCAAAGAGGATGAACCCAAAGAAATCCACATCAAGACATATCATAGTCAAACCTCTGAAAACTAAAGACAAAAAAATCTTGAAAGCAGCAAGAGAGAAATGAACCTTGGCTATAAGGGAAAACAATTCAAATAAGAGAGTATTTCTCATGAGACACTATGGAGGCCAGAAGGAAGAGGCATAATATTTTTCAAGTGCTGAAAGTAAAGAACTATCAACCCAGAATACTATATCCAGTGAGAATATCCTTCAGGAATGAAGGGGAAATCAAGATATTCTAGGATGAAGGAAAACTAAGAGAATTTGTCACCAGCACACCTACCCTAAAAGAATGGCTAAAGGAAGTTCTCTAAACTGAAAAGAAACAATAAAGGAATAATTATGGAAGAAATATCATGAATGAGCAAAAATATGAGTAGATAAAATGGGCTTTCCTTCTCTTGAGTTTTCTAAATCATATTTGATGGTTGAAGCAAAAATTATAACACTGTTGTGGTTCTAAATGTTTGTAGAAGAAAATTTTAAGATCATTATATTATAAATGGGGGAAGGTAAAGTGACATAAGGTTTCTATATTTCACTGACACTGGTAAAATATGACACCAGTAGATTGTGATAAGCTATATAGATTTGTGTGCATATATATATATAGTATTTAGAGTAACCACTAAAAAAGCTATGAAAAGAAATACATGCAAAAACATTATAGATCAATCAAAATGGAATTCCAAAATATTTGCAACCCACAAAAAGGCAGGGAAAAGAAAACAAAGAAGTGAAAAACATAGAAAACAAACAGAAAATAAAATGGTTGACTTAAGCCCTAACATATCAATAATTGCATTAAATATAAATGTCTAAATATTATAATTAAAAGACAGAGATTGACACACACACACACACACACACACACACACACACACACACACAAAGAATTATCTGGTCCAAAATGTCAATAGTGCTGAGATTGAGAAACCCTGAACTACAGACTAGTTAAAGTTTAGACTCTAAACTTTCAACAAATTCATGTTTTCTACTGGATACCACACCACTGGTTTCCAAGGTACCTGGTGCTGACAGTTCTGAGCCTTTCTGAAGTTCTGCAGCTCCCCTCCCCACCTGACCAAGCAGTTAATAGAGGGAAGAAAGCTGAAATCTAAGTTAGTTATTACCCCTTTCCATCTTCCAAAATTTTGTTGACAGCTTTTATCTGTTATTTTCTCTCCCTTTCTCTTTGAGAATTTATTTGTTTACTCTCATTTTAATGGGGGTTACAGAGAGAAAGGGAAATAAATACATGTGCTCAGCCTCCATGTTTTATCACAAGTCCCCATACTTCTTCTTGCAAGTAAAATTAAAATCAATTTATTAAATTCTAAAAATAAAAAAGTCCTATTTTGATTAGCATCTCAGTAACCTTTATAACTTTGGAGTGGGGAAGACTTTTCTAACAAAGATTCAAAGTCCAGAAGCTATAAAAGAAAAGGTTGATGAGTTTGCTTACTTAAAAATAAAAACTCATGAATGGCACACATAGACACAAAACACCATAAAAAGACTGTATTAAGAATTGTTTTTAAAAAGGAAGGGACTATGTAAAAATTTTAAACTTCTGTGTGGCAACTTTCTGGAAGGTAAGTTGGCAATATGTACCAAAATTTAAACTGTTGTACCTATTGATCCAACCTCTACAAACTTATCCTTGAATGTACAGTATTCAAAGTTCACCAAACTGTATATATAAAAAGAGCTTCCATTATATAAATGTTCATAAGAGAAAAAATGTGGAAACAACCCAAGTTCCCATCAATAGGTAAAGAATGCAATAAATTATGACATATCTACATGATTCAGTATGACAGTCAACCACTAGAAAGAATGGGATCACTCTGTGCTGACAAAGAATAAATCTCCAAAATATATTTGGAGGGGAAGGGATACAGGAGATGGGGAAAAAAGATATGTATATATGATCTTTTATGCATACACTTTAATTATGTATCCCACTCTCTACATTTATTTACATGTTATACCAGCATATATTTTCCATATATGTATATGTATAATGCTTAAAATGTTTTCTGTTTCTGAAACCCCAAAAACTCTTTGCCTTGGATCTGGGACTTAGGCAGGCAGGGGAAGGGACCATCAGCAGGAAACTATATCTTCATTTTTTAATCTTCCTCTACCATTTAAATTTTATAACCTTGTACTTTTTTTTTTTTTTTGGTTAACATGCGTTATTTGAGCTGTGAGATAATTAGCTTTTATTTTCTCTGTTTCATGTTCTTCTGCTTTTTAAACTAATAAATATTGTCAAGAGAACATAATTAACCACTCACATAAATAACCCTCTGACTTATTCTGTTCATTCTAGGTTTCCAAGGTAACCAGTTATAGCCTCTCTCCTAGCTATATCATTGATATGGCTTTTGACTACGTAATTAGTTTACTTCAATGAAATTGCTCACTGTGATAGCTCAAGATGCCAGATCAACTTTCTAGATACAGAGGAATTTGGTGCCTGGTTATTATTCGAGTTTTATGGCTCTCTCTGGATTGGTCCATATTTTGAGTCCTTAGGATATTACACCTGAATGTGGAATAATGAGGAGATATTCTGATTAAATTTCATATTTTATGAAGCTATCAAATACATTTTCAATAAGTACCCATATTGATCTATTGAGTTCTCCCAAGATTGTATTTGTAAATTGTCTCTCTTCTCCTTACCTCCTTAGAAACTTACGGATATCCAAAAATGACTGAGACCGAGCAGGCAGAGGCCCAGCTCTCTGAGTTAGAGCTGCTAGCCAGTATGTTCCCCGGTGAGAATGAGCTTGTCGTAAATGACCAGCTGGCTTTAGCAGAACTGAAAGATTGTATTGAAAAGAGGACAATGGAGGGACGATCTTCAAAAGTTTACTTTACTATCAATATGAACCTGGAAGTATCTGAGGAAGCAGTGGTAATTCAATTTTGCTTTGGGAAGAATTAAAACGTGTCAAGACTTAAAACAGCACTTAGGGCATTTGTCTTATTTTTTTTTTTTCAGGTAATGTTTTCTCTGGCCTGTATTCTTCCCTTTAAATACCCTGCAGTTGTGCCCGAAATTACTGTCAGGTATGTTACAGAAACTGGCCAACATTAGAAGTCAAAATTAATATGAGAATAAAAGCAGTTCTCAAGTTTGTTTTCTGTTCTAAGAAAATTTATTTAATTTTTTATCCCATATCTGTTCCATCAGATCAATATCATTAAGTAGATCCCAGCAGACTCAGCTGAACACAGATCTGACCACATACCTGCAAAAGAATTGTCTCGGAGATGTCTGTATATTGAATGCCACAGAGTGGGTTAGAGAGCATGCCTCTGGCTACGTCAGCAGAGACACCACACATTCCCCAGCTCCAGGAAGCACAGTCCAGCCAGTCGATCTCATTCTCACGAGACTCTGGATCTATAGCCATCACATCTACAACAAATACAAAAGAAAGAATATTCTAGAGTGGGCAAAGGAGCTTGCCCTATCGGGGTTTAGTATGCCTGGGAAACCTGGTGTTGTTTGTGTGGAAGGCCCACAAAGTGCCTGTGAAGAATTCTGGTCAAGGTTTGCTTTCACAAATTTTGTGTGTCATGTCAATAATTTTAGTACTAAACAAGACACTAGAGATGTGGAAATTAGTATGTCCCTGGGATTGTATCTTATGGGGATTCAGTATCAAGTCAGTGGATAAAACAGAAGTTGCATTTGGTCAGTATCACTCCCTCAGCTGACACAGTCCACATAGGAGATGTTCTGTAAATAGAACTTACATCGTGCCCCTGCCCAAGATGCTGTGTACCATCCCCTCCATTTCCATGGATCTGATTCTTCCCTCATCTAGTGATGCTGTAAGCTGTGTATATACTCTGTGAAACAAGGGGAGTTCTAATCTTTTCATTTCTCTAGTGATATCCTAAATGAGGTTCTGAGATGTCCCTTCAGGAATCTGAGGTTCAGCAATTTCCACATTTCTAAAATGCTGATATGAGGCAGAGATAATGGCAATAGATGAGATTGGGATGGGATTATGACCAGAATCATATTTGATTAAAATAAATCCCTGTGAGATAAGAATAGATTTCTTTACTTCTAGGGAAAGGCATTGATAAATCTGTTTTATAACTTCTATTTTCCATGCCTGGGAATACACAACACATTTTCAAAATTTCTATTTGAAAATTTCTTTTCAGACTCAGAAAATTAAACTGGAAGAGAATTTTAATTCGCCATCGAGAAGACATTCCTTTTGATGGTACAAATGAGGAAATGGAAAGACAAAGAAAATTTTCAATTTTTGAAGAAAAGGTGTTCAATGTTAATGGAGCCAGAGGAAACCACATGGACTTTGGTCAGCTTTATCAGTTTTTAAATGCCAAAGGATGTGGGGACGTTTTCCAGATGTTCTTTGGTGTGGAAGGACAGTGACTCAGCAGAGGAGTAGTTGAAAGTGTTTTGTCACTGTTGGCCTTTTAATTTTTTCCCCACTCTCTTTTGAAAGACTAAGTAATTTTACTTTAGTCTCATTCTAGAATGTTAGGGGGAAAAAAGAGAAAAAGTAGTATAACTGAAATGCATCTGTTAAAAATGTCATGATTGAAAGCACAACTGAGTTTCAAATTATAATCTTAAAATTGTTGATAGAAATTTCTTGACATATAAACTACCCATGTTGAAAGAGAAATTAATTATACTTGAAGATGATAATTCTGGTGGTCCAACTTGCCACCCATTCCCAACCCTCTTCCCCTTTCCCTGCCTCCACTAAAGAACCTGGAAAGCTAAATGCTCACTCTCCTAGCCTCCCTTGTAGCTAGGGGTAGCCTTGGGACACAGCTCTGGCTAGGGGACTTCAGGGAAAACTTTTGCTTTCTGGATTAAAATGATAGATGCAGCTAGGGCACCTCTTCTCCCTCTTTCTTCCACAAACACCAAAGTGGTGGCTGGAGCTGCAGTATCCTTTCAACACCAGGGAAGGACGGACCAAGAGAACCACAGAGATGTCAGTCCCCCATGTTGCTGAGCTGCTGATCCAACACCAGCCCTTGCCTATCTCTAGACAGCTAATTATGACATAAAACTAGTTTTATTGAGATTTCTATGCCTGTTACTAGCACTTGAAAGCTAGTTTGCCACATAGACTTTTTTCCCCCAAGCTTTAATTTTGCATCTTCCCTAGCCATTTGATACACAAATAGGTGAAGTTTTCTTAAACAGAGTCTGCAGTTCATCTCTATTTTTGTATACTTATGCTCTGCCTCTGCCCCTGGGCTCGTCTCACAGAAGGCTGAGGCACCAGCAGAGCTCAAATTTTTTAACAGGCCTTAGCAAATCATCAGACTGGTAATTTAGAGAATTTATTTTTGGCAAATTGGATTTTGACAAATTTTTCATCCTGGAAGTAGCTTTCTGTACATTGATTTTCAGCACACTGACCTAGAGTCAAATAAACACATGACTTGGTTTTTGAGGCTCTCCATAAATCAGTTCCAGAAATGCTTATTAAATATTTACTAATTGCTAGCACTTAGGTTGGTACCATGTGTTGGGTATTCCTTGGAGAGTCAGACTCGGTTAGAGTTACGGGGTTCAGAAGGGCACACAGTGCACTGTTTATCTTAGGAAAAAGTTGGAGGCAACCTATGTACCCATCACTAAGTGAATCAGTAAGTGCAATATGGTACATATTATGCAATACTATGCAGAAGTCAGAAGGAATAAAGTAGAACTAACAAAGCAATGTGGATAGATCTTAAATATAAAGGTGGTTAAACACAAATAAGAATCAGAATGGTATTTATAGCACAGCACTATGTTGGATGTGAATCTTATGTACCTCCTCAGATTCCTTCCCTGCTGCCCACCTCCTGATCGCCCAGTCAGTTGCCCTGGAAATGCCATCCTTCCTGTGCTGCCACCACACAGCCAGGTGGAGCAGCTGTTCATCTAGAGTTTCTGACTCCTCTAGCCACTTCCAGATTTGGATGAAATACCCTACAGAGCATGGGATCTGACATTCCTGGAGGCCCCAAAGGCGCGAGATGATGTACATACTACTTTTAGCTGGACTAAACTGCTAAAACTTTTTTAGCCTTTATACATTATTTTAATAAAAAACACCACATTGCTATGTACAAATATACAGATCACAAGTTTAACATAAAAGCATGGAAGGCAATAAAGTCGCTTTATAAGTTTTCTTCCCTGAGACAGACCTGTCAAATTTAGACATTGGATTATTAAACAGTGAGCAAGAGAAGTACAGATTTTCCAACCTCATGACTAGTAAATTCCTTTGAAAATGGATGAAAGTATTAGTCATCAAAAGAGCAAACAGCAAGTCAGATGGTCCTGCCAACATTGTATAATGTAAGAGACACAATAAAAGCTATAAGAACTGTAGTTAAATGTAGGCAATATAATTATTTTAGACTTTTACCAATGATTATATACTTGTTATATAAACATCCTTAAATGTAAGATTGTTCAGTATGATTGCATGTATATTTATTCCACAATGACAATTTGTCAATGTATTAATCTGATATACATCTTGAACCGGAATCATCTATAAAGAAATAATGATAAATCCTAAAAAGAAACTACCGGTCCCAAATCAAATTATGTTTAAAAGTCAAAATGGCTATAAAAAACAAAACTGTTGGCAGAAAACATTGGCTACATGTCCACTTTTATTCATAAAAGTAATTCCTGTACAAAGAATAGTATTCTTAAGTAAAACAAAACAGAATTTTTAAATTCTAAAATTAATCTCACAAATTCAAAGTAGTTGAACTTGGAGTCACAAAGTCAAAGCCAGTCTTGTCATCTGAACTTGAATATGATAAACTGCATCTGCTGCTATGCAGAACTGATTACTTTCAGCATTTATATAAAAACAGCTCTTACACGGTTTTGTCTGTGAGGTTGGTTTTTTTGTTTTTTGTTTTGTTTTGTAGAAAGCTGTATTTCAGGATATCAGGGAAACCCAACAGGATATGCCACTTGTGAAATTCCATAAGCTGCAAGGCAGCCAAGAGCTTATGGCTTTTAAGGACAGGTGCCTGTGTGTTACTTCCCTGTCCCCAGCTCCTCACAACAACCATTACAACTATTTAGGACAAACTAAGCTCATAAAAATTCTGCAAAGAGGCACAAGGAGCCTTCCAGTTAAACACAGTCTGGCAGTTTGATCCCATCCGGTCGGGAGGGATATAGGCGTTAATGTCCTTTGCCATCCCCACCAAAAGTCAAAGGCGGACCCTGCGAGACGCGGGGCCAGGCAGCCGAGGGAAGATTCCATTTTAGCATGAAAGGCGGGTGCCTGGCTACCTACAGACACCCTGGTCCCGTGCGGCTCCCAAGCGCTCGCGGGCTGCCACACCTTGGCCGGCTCCTACAAGCCCCGCAGCTCCCCAGCACCCGACCGCCCCCCGCGCAGCGACCGCGCGCGGCAGCGAGGAGCGCCGGCACGCTGCACGCATGCGCCCCGCCTGCGCCCGCGTCCCCGGAAGCGCCAGGCGCGGGGGGCCCGGCGTCGTGAGCGCTGCGGCGCCGGGCAGGTCGCCCTCCCGCGGCTGCCGGCGCTGCTTTTCGGTCTCTGGGGGAATGATTCTGACCCCAGCGCGAGTCGGTCGACTCGTCCTTCAAGTGGGGATCTAGCAGCCCCGCCAGGTGCCGTTCTGGCGCTGAGATGGGCTTTTTTTCTTTCTTTCTTTCTTTTTTTTAAAACACCTGTTATCTTTTGAAGAAAAAAAAGCATCAATCCGCATTCTCTTGGGCTTTCCCTGATGTTGCCACAGCTGGGAGAATTGGAAGAATGATGCTACCTGGGACCTGGGTGGTGCCTTCGTAATCCAGAGTGTCTTTCGATTTTAACTAGGGAATTACCGAAATGGAGGCTTAATTTTTTTCCCCCGGGGGCTTTTGGCGTTTCGGATTTTGTAAATCTGTTCTCTCCTGCTCCTCCCCGCAAATATGTAAATAAATATGTGTATATTACATTTTTATTAGAAAAGATGGCCATTATAGAAAATATAGAAACAACTGGATGTAAAGCTCACTCATAATCTTGCGCCCAAGAAGACGCTATTAAATTTTGGTTTTACGTTTTATATTCTAGTATATTATTTTTGCATATACGTATACGTGGTCTTTTTTAAACAATTAAGTCATACTGTACGTGCTGCTTTGTATATGCCTTCTCTCATTAAATAATAGATTGTAAACATTCCATGACATTAAATATTTTCCCACAACGTTATCGAAGACTGCATTGTATTTGGTTGTCCAAGTGTACTGTAATTGATTTCAGCAATTCATTGTTTTGGTCATGAAGTCACACGTTTTTCAGTTGTTTTGTTTTGTTTTTCATCAACAAAGCTACTGGGAGCATCCATTATTATCTCTTCAGGTTAGATTTCTACAAGTGGATATTCACTCTTAAGTCCTGCATTTGTCTTGCCAAATTGCACTTGTCAAAGGTTGAGACATGAAAATTGCAGTGCTTCTAAAATTTCCTTTTCCCTAGATTTTTACCAACACTGATTATCATTTTGCCAATTTAATAGATGAAAAATCTACATCGTTTTATGTTATCTTCATTGGACTTTTAGTGTGGGCTAATATTTTATATTTTGTGTACTGGTCAATTATATTTCTTTTGCTGTAAATTGCCTATTTATGCCTTAACTTATTTGTACTCATATGGGCAGCCTTAAAATATTTATTTGTAAGAATTTTTGTAACAGGAAGCATATTAACTCCTATTTAATGTTGCAGATATTTCACAAGTTTATCTGCTTTTTCTGACATAGGAAAAAAACCCACTTTTGAATTTAATGTACAGTGCTTAAGTTCATCAATCATTTTCTTTACGGTTTTCTGTCTTTGGAGCATTGAATGGAAAGGCTTCCCCTACTCCTAGGATAATTTAAAAATGTATTATATAAACTTGCAATATTTTTTTGTTTTAAAAAATCTTATTGTGAAATAGATATGTAACATTCATCCCATTTACCTTACTATAAAATATTTACCTTGTACAAAAAGGTAAAAAGAATAAAACAATGAACAGTCATAATCTTACCACTCAGTTTAAGAAACAAAACTTTACCAGTGCAGTTGAAATTTACTTGTATACTTTTACTTGTATAGTTGAAATTTACGTACTTTTTACAATCCTGTTCTTTGGCAGTATTAACCCCTACTCTGAAGTATGTATTATTCTCATATATTTCTTTGTACTTTTATGACATACGTGTGTATCCCTATGCAACATCTTGTGGCTTCATTTTTAACATTCAGTCATCAGCAATTCATTTTAGAGTGCTGCCTGAAGTAAGTACTTAAATTATTTTCTCAAAAGGTAACCAGTTGTTCCAATGATATTTACTGGATAATCCATATTCTTCAGAGGTTTGAGATGCCACTTTTATCAGAGCCTGAATGTGGGTTTCTGGATTAGCCATTCTATTTCAGTTTATTCCTGAACAACACTGTTAGAATTGTTATGAATATCTCACATTTTAAAGTCTAGTAGAACAAATCATTGTTATGCTCACTTTTCACAATAGTTTTCCCTATTCTTTCAGGTAAACTTTGAGATTGTTTTGTGAGATCTAAAAACAAAATCTTACTGAGAAGTCAATTGGGAGTACATTAGGTTTACATACTTAGTTTTTGAGATTTGACACCTTTCAAATATTGTGATTTCCCATCCTCTCCCTAGTTGTGACTCCGATTAAATTTTTGTAGCCTTTTTCCTCTAGGTACTGCACCTATGTATTGTTTTAATTTTTAAATATTTTGGACTTGATAATTATCTTTAGGCTTTTAATTTAGAACTCCTTTATTATTTTATAACTTCAAAATAGATGTTACAATTTGATTGGACAAATTCATCTCAGCATTATTTACCAAAAATTTCCTTTTGATTCTCTCTTTATTCTTCCAGATAAACTTTTAGATTATTGTTTCAAATTTCATTAAGACTTTGGTTTACATTAAAGTTATGGGTATTTTAATATCCCTAATACTAATAGCTAATATGTATTAAATGCTTACCAGGCCTGGTGCAAAACCCTTTTCAAGGACTATCTCATTTCTCTTTACAGAAATCCTTTGTGATAGATACACTATTATCTCACTTCACAGATGGTAAAACTGAGGATCAGAGAGGTTAAATAACATGTCCAAATTTGCACATTTAGTAGTTAAAGGAGCTGGGCTAGAAACTGAGATAGCATGAACTAACAAGCACAGTCTCGTGTCATTTTCCCATTTTTTCATTTTTCTGTCCAGAAACGTGGAGAGATATCTCACGATATTGCTACTTGGAATAGCATCTTTTTTCCATTATATTTTCTAACTTATTGTTAGTCATATCAATACCTTTATTGTATAGAATATTTGTTAATATTTGTTAATATCTGACTACATTACTAAACTACTTTACTCTTTTGGATATTTCTGCTATCGATCCTCAGGTGCTTTGAAGTAGACAATCACTATCTGCAAATGATAATCCAGTCAACTTCTTCCCAATACTTATACCACTTATTTGTTTTTTGTATATTTTTGCATTAGTGAGAACTACAGAACAACAGTCAAGAGTGATAGTAACTGAATGCTGTTTTTCCCTGAATTTATTGTTAATACTTATAATCATTATTTATTCAATAACTGTTTAACTACCCACTCTGGAACAGATGAAAGTGGATCTGATCTTCATTGAGTTTTGATTCTGGTTGGAGAGGAAGACATTTGACAACTATTGAGCCTATTATTTATTTTCAATTTTGATGAGTAGAGCAATCCACGAGAATGTACACACAGAACCTGACCAAGCTGAACTTAGTAAGACTGGGGTGTTTTGGAAAGAGGGAATGGCAAAGTGCCTTTTGTTTCGTAGGGAAAGTTTTCTTTTATTTTGATTTCTTTTTATATTAAAATCGTGAAATTTTTATGTGGTTCTGAAGTCAAGTCTACAGAACAAGCTCTGTTCGGAGAAGTCTACCTTCCCTCTCTGTCCTTTTCATCCTATTCCTTCCATTTTTATAAGGTAATCTTTTATTTTTAGTTAGTTTCTCTTTTATTCTTCCATTTTGAGTATAAGCAAATATAAATACATACACACACATGCATATATACACATACTCACTTCAAATATACAATTTGTGGATATAATCCCTTTTATTCCCCTTTCTTAGATTAACAGTAGTATTCTATACACACTTACTGCACCTTTCACTTAACAATATATTGTGAAGTTCACTCCACAGCAGTATATAGATATATTCCTCATTTCCTTTCACAGCTACATAGTATTCCATTGTGTGGGTGTACCATATTTTTTCAACTGTTCTCCTATTGATAGATATTTGTGTTGTTCCAGTCTTTTACTATTAGAAATAGTGCTGCTATGAATAGGCTTGTGCATTCATTTTTTCAACATTTTTTCCAGTATATTTCTAACATTGCTTTTTAAATAGACTTATGGAGGAACTATGGTTGAAGATGGAGGAAGTTTTGTGGTCAAGGGTGATAGTCAACATATTTAACAACCAATATGGCATCCAGTTGAAACAGACACTGGTCTAGGGCTGGAACAGGGTTTTGGAAGCTTCCTGATGATCCAGCAATTAACACATTAGCCACAGAATCACAGGGAGGTCAGAGAAGTCCCAGGAGGTGGCAAGGGCTGTGGAGGAACACTTGGGAGGGCTGAAGAAGGCCACTATGTACCAACTGGTATAGGAATGTTTTACTATTTTAACAATCATGCAGCTAACCAGTTCATACTAATTGAATATCAGCCCCATTTATATGTTTGCTGTTGGAGAGATAAGGAGTATTATTTGATAATAATGGGGAATTGGAGGGAAGATCATCTGCTGAAGTTGAGGAGGAAGGTAGGAAGGTCAGAGTTTTGAAGAAGTGTTGAAATAATTGTTGGGAGTCCTAGAAAATTAGAGAAAAATAGTAGTTGTTGGGCTATACTGAAGACACAACTGAGGTTTGGGATCATTAATTCTTAGTGGTCCAAAACTGCTCTTGACTAAATTATTTGTTTTCCATCTAGTACTAAGCTTTTCTCTGGTAAAGAAGCTGAAAACAAATAATTGGCTTTGTGTAGTATTTGGTTTCCCCAGACGGAGGGCTGAAAGAGGAGAGGAACAAGAAACTTCAAGGTATTGGTAAGAGAGTGATTGATATGAAGGATCATGAAATCTAAGCTGAATGATGAAGGAAGTAAAGAGAGAAGAGTCCTTAGACTTAGGGAGAAAATTTAAGGGTTAATGCAAGGTCCAGATTAGTTTAAGAATGGTCATGGTGGAAACGGTTAAACAAAGAATTTGGAAAGAGGAATTGTGGCTCAAGGGTGGGGCGAAGTTAGAGGCAGAGAAGTTTTATGTAGTAATATCCAGGTGTGACTGTGGTGTGGTAAATGAAGTGGAATAGAGGAAAAGGACGTGGGGATGAAGATTTTTGTAACTGAGAGGCCAGGATAGTGGATAAATATTCCCCATGGACCTTTTTAGGACTTAAGAAAGATCACCCAGGATGATATTAGGATTTAGGGTGGAGAGGCCAAGTGCCAAAGAGAATTTAGAGAATAAAAGGGAGTGAGCAGGAGGCTCAGATGTCAAGAGGTGTAGACTTGACAGGAGCCTGCAAAGAGCAATTTCTTGTTTTAAGGAAAGTGGGAACAAAGAAGACCCTGTCCCTAACCCAAGACCCTGAGCTACATGGAGTTTTGGACAATAAATAGTCTTTATGTGAGAGGACTGCTGTGGAACCGTTGTCATTAGCCAAATTGTGAGAAAATATTGAGGGTGGACATTGGCTAATTATGGAGCTGCGGTTCCAGAGGACATGTTGGAAGGAAGGGCTTAGAAGGGCAGGTGGGAATAGAGGTTAGACTGGCAAGGAAGGACGCAGTTATATGGAGATGATGGTGTAGTGGAGAAGTGTTTCTCATTTACATAAGTAGTGGAGAAGTGTTTCTCATTTACATATATCTGTATCTTTCCTGTCTTCATGAAGTCACCTTTACTGTTACAGGGTTTCCTCCCAGACTACGTAAATACATTGTTCATCAGTTTTAGATTTAGTGGTGCTATGAGTTTTTGTCTTTTTCAATGTTTTCATAGATATTCTCCTATGAGTTTGGGAAAGGCTGCTAGCAGGTGCTATTTTGAACTGGAAATTCATCTATATATTCTGCTAGTATTTTTATAGTTACATTTGTTTTCTTTTAGATATCCAATTCATTCATTCATTTACACCACCATAGACATAGCCTGATAGATATTTTCGCGTATAGTGTCCAGTAAGACTTTAACTTATTTTCTAAATTACTGTGAAACATAATTTACCCTCTTTCATACCCTCCCACTGGTATAAAAAGCACCGTTATCATAATAATCTATCTAGATTTGATTCTTGACTTCCTATTAATTTTTTATTGACCTATCTATTTATCTTCTATATGAACTATTTGTGTCTTTATAATCCATGTTAGTCTTTATAGGGCAATTTATCCCTTTAGTCTTTGCAAGTTCCTAGGCATTTTCAATATATTTATACTTTCAGATAAACTCTGGCATGGCTTCGTCAGGATTTGGGGAAAATTCCTATGGGGCATTTATTGGAATTAATTTAAATGTATAGGTTATTTAGTGTTGAATTTATATATTTACAATGTGCATTTTTCTTGCCCCAAACTGGTTTTTCTCTCCATTTTTCATAGTTTGCTTATGATACCCAATAACATTTTATAAGTTTTGAAAAATATATGCCCTGCGTATCTCTTATTATTCCTATTTTATTTTTAATTGCTATTTTCAATATGATATTTTGATCTTTCCATTGATTCATTTCTTAATTCATATAATCAGTAATTTTTTGGTTGCAAAGATATTTATTGATCATCTCTAATGGGCTAGGCATTTTTCTAGCTGCTGGGGAAATGCTGTGAACAAGACAGATGTGATTCTTTCCTCCATGAAGTTTATAATCCATTGGAGGAGACAGAAAACACCCGTAGCAGTTGTGGTGAGTATGGGCTGATACATAGTCAAATTATTCTTATTGCACATTTATTTTGTCATGTTAGTGAACTATCTTATTTGCTTAGTTCACTCTCTTGGATTATCCCCGTTGAAAAACAAATGCTCTCCTGGCATATGTATGCAGAGCCCCAGCTCTCTGAGTTAGACCTGTTGGCCAGTATGTCCCCCAGTGAGGACAAGTTCATTGTGAATGACAAAGTGGCTTTAGAAGAACTGAAGATTGTATTGAAAAGAGGCCTATGGAGTTGAGATCTTCCAAAGTTTACTTTGCTGTGAATATAAACCTAGAACTGTCAGCTGGATCTATGGTACTCTGTTTTCAGTTTGTAGAATATACAAAGATATTATGTGTAGAAGGAAAAATCATAAGGGTACTCTGCTTTATTTTCAGGTAACATTTTCTCTGGCTTGTCCTTCCCTTTTAAATATCCTGAAGTTCTACCTGAAATTACTGTCGGATACGTTACCAAAATTCTCTGCCTGAACTTACATCTAGTTTTTGGTATGAATAAAAATGGCCTGTCTGTGCTTTTTAAGAACATAAGGAAGTAACATTTTCTCATCAGGTCAGAGGCCTTAAGCGATCCCAGCAGACCCTACTGAACACAGATTTGATCTACTTGCACAGCAATTGTTGTGGGGGAGTCTGTTTACTGAATGCTACAGAATGGGTTAGAGAACATGCCTCTGAATATGCCAGCAGGGATCCCACACCTTCCACCTCCAAAGAAAGCACAGCACAACCCACAAATTCCATTCTTACCTGGCTGTGGATCTACAGCCATCGCATCTTCAACACACGTATAAGAAAGGATATTGTCGAGCTAGCAAAGGAGCTTTCCGTCTCTCTGTTTAGCATGCCTGGGAATCCTGGTGTCATTTGTGTGGAAGGCCCACAGAGCACATGTCAACAATTCTGGTTATGGTTTGCTTTTTTATTTTCTTTCCTATCTCTGTACTATACTAGCCTGTTTAGTACTAACTGAGGTTGAAGTAGATGGGGAAGCACATTCAGTCCTCTGACCAAAGGTGATTTCCCCATTGTAAAGGCAACAATGGAGTGGGAGTCAGTGCCTTCTGGTTCTAAGACTGTTATTGTGGAGCTGTGTCAGTTGCTTAGTCATTTCCAGATCTAGGGTCTTCATCAGACAGATGGTTGGTAAGATATACGTTACGTTTATTTATAGAGCCACTGAACTAGATGATTTCTAAGATACAGTGTGATTCTGAAATATGACTCTTTGTCCTAACTTGTAATGTTTTAAGTTATGTACACTATAAAATGTTACCTTTCTAGAAGTCTTGTGGTTGACTCAAAGTCCTGTACAGAGGGACACCCCAACCTTCACAAATCTAGAGTCTCATTTTTTTCTGAAATTGACTGATTGTTTAAGAAAGTCAGCCATTTCCCCTCATCTAAACTTCTGATAAGGGAAAGTGAGAACAAGAATAGGTGAGTTCCAAAATGGATTAAGAATTGGAAATACTGGGTAATAAAAATGTATTTGCATGAAATACAAATAGATTTCTTTTCTATTCATGTTGGTTGGTGGATTAAATGACAATTTTTTGTGTGTGTGTGAGGAAGATCAGCCCTGAGCTAATGTCCGATGCCAATCTTCCTCTTTTTTTTTGTTGAGGAAGATTGGCCCTGGGCTAACATCCGTGCCTATCTTCCTCTACTGTATACGGGACACCACCACAGCATGGCTTGCCAAACAGTGCGGCGGTGCGTGCCAGGATTCCGAACCCGTGAACCCCGGCTGCCACAGTGGAGCGCGCGCCCTTAACCGCTTGCGCCACCCGGCTGGCCCAACAAATTATTTTTTTTAAAGCTTCAGTACATAGTTGTGTATCCTAGTTGTTAGTTTAGTTCTCTATGTGAGCAGCCAGCAGCCACAGTATGACAACTGACAGACGGGTGATGTGGTTCCATGACTGGGAAATGCACTGACGCAATGTCTGTGAGAGCGCTGAATCTTAACCACTAGACCACTAGGGCTGGCTCAACAAACTGTTTTTTTTTTTACTTTTTTTTTATTGATGTCATAATAATTTATAACATTGTGAACCTTTAGTTGTACGTTATTGTTTGTCAGTCACTGTATAAATGCATCCCTTCACCGCTTGTGCCCACCCCCCAATCCCCTTCCCCTTGCTAACCACCAAACTGTTTTCTCTGTCTGTGTGTTAGTTTATCTTCCACATATGAGTGAAATCATGTGGTGTTTTTAACAAACTATTTTTAATACTTATGGACATACCTTAATTAAAGATGTCTATTCTGAACATTTATTTTCTGACTTAGAAAAATAACCTGGGAGAAAATTTTAATTCATCATCAAGAAGACATTCCTTTTGGTGGCACTCATGATGACATGGAAGAACAAAGAAAATTTTCAATTTTTGAGGAAAAATATTTGATGTGAATGGACTCAGAGGAAGTCATGTGAATTTTGGCCAGATGTTTCCTTTTTTAAATGCCATAGGACGTGGTGATGTTTTTCAAATGCTCTTTGGTGTGGAGGGTTAGTAACCAAATAAAGTAGAATGATGAAATATATTTTTAAGTACTGGATGTCTGATTTCCCCTCTGAGAAACTTTTTGGATTAGGTAAGACTATTTTAACATCAGATTTCTTTTGTAAGACAGAAGACACATGCACTCTTTTCTTAGGGAAGAAAAACTATAATTTGATGTATAACTCTTAACCTATTAAAACAAAAGATTACAAAATCGTCAATGGGAAAGGCAGAGTTTCAAATCTTGACCTAAAAAGTATTTCTTCACATAAAACATTTACATTTTGACAAAAATTAAATGTTATTTTTAATGTTCTTCTGTCCAGAAACCTTCTCTGCCTTTCTATCACCTACTATAGTGCTACAAACAATTCTTTTCTGAATTCTGAAGCCTTGTATAAACTAATTAAAACAAATTTGTGAGTATCCACTCTGGTAGACACTGTTTAGTGTACTGTGGCTTAAGATAGTCTCACCTTCAAAAGATAGATAGTAATGCTGAAAAAGACAAGCACAAGGAACTGTTATGTAACTGAGACTATCCATTTTCAAATGCTCAAACCAGTTACAAAATGGCGTTCTAGGAAAATCAGAGAGAGATCTATGTGGTCTGGAATAGTTTGAGGTTCTACATCAAGAGGCATAGATCTATGTTCTGAAATACGGGCAATGTCAAAGAAATAGAAAAAAATAAAATCATGAGATATTTTGAAGTGAGAATAGGCAGAATTTAGGAACCAATTAGTCAACAGGGACATAGATTATCACCCTGGTCTTTTCCTGCAAATTGTTTTTCCCTGATAAATCTGTAGGGAAGTCAGACCAGTATCTTGACTGTTCTTTCCAAAGGCCATGCTAATCTTTAACTCGCTGCTGTCCCTTTCTAGTCCCTCTTTGTTCTTCCTTTCATTCTGCTCTTCCTAATTTTGTCCAAATTTGGGGCTGAAGTTGTCATCCATGAAGATTTTCTGATTACTTCAGCAAGTTAATCTACCCCTCCTGTAGTTTTTTTGATACATGACACCCAAGTTATCACTGAATTGGATGATATCTAGTATTGTTTCCTAGGTGGTAAGCTGTTTTCCAACTATATTGCATAACTCTTAAGAATGAGGACACTGATTTAGGTAACTGATGATGTAAGAGATTTTATACAAACAACTCAAATATTTATTGATTTTATTTTTAATTAAAAGTATATGAATATATTCTCCTTGTATGAAATAAAATGTGTTCATGAATCTAACAGGAAGCCAGTTGAATAAAGGCGAAATAGTTTGCAGAGCCTCAGTGCCACGGAGTTGAGTATAAAAGGGTGTGTGTTGTGGACATGAGAGACAATAACCAGCAATATGTGGTTATGTTTCTCCAGTGTGATTCTGAGAAGCAAAATCACTTAAGTTACAAGATCCGTACATGTCAAATTTTAATAGAGACTGTCACATTACCCTCTTTTCTAAAAACTATTTATAACACTTTTGATATGAAAAAAACAGCAGGGGGAGCCAGCCCTGATGGCCCAGCCATTCAAGTTCTGTGCGCTCTGTGCGGCCTAGCCCAGTTCCTGGTGTGGAACCACACCACTCACTATCAGTAGCCATGCTGTGCGTGGCTCACATAGAAGAACTAACAACAAAAATATACAATTATGTACTGGGGATTTGGGGAGGGGAAAAAAAAAAAAAGAGAGAGGAAAATTGGCAACAGATGTTAGCTCAGAGCCAACTTTCTCAGCAAAAAAAAAATCACAAAAAACAAAAAACCTCCACAAAGAATACAACTAGTACAGCAAGACATTAAGGAATGCTTAAAAAAAAAAAAAAAAGTGGGGGGGGGGATTTAGAGAGAATATTGCCTAGAGAACTATTTCTCAGATTTTAACAAGAGCTGGGAATCTTGTTAAAATGCAGAATCTGCTTCAATAGTTCCAAGGTGGGCCTTACAGTCTGCATTTCTAACGAACGTCTAGGTGATGCTGATGATTGCATTTTACAAGGTCTAACATTTTCCTATCTTCCCACATCCACTACCATGCGTGAAAATGCCTCTCTGACGGCACTTGTCAATTTCCTACCCGCTAAGCAGGGAAAAAAATCTCGCTTCCGGAAAGCGCGGAAGGCAGGATTTGGCGCCAAGGCTCCAATGCCTGGCTTCCCATTGGCTAGGAATGACGTCACCCAGACGGGCGTGGCTCTAATTGTGACGTCTCAGGCGGCGGTTGGTCAGGGACGCGGCGGGAGGCGGGAGCGGACGTGGGGCAGCAGGAGGGCCGGGTGGGTGGCGGAAGGGGAGGGCCGGGGGAAGTCGTTCCAGTGGGCTCTCTTCCGGCGCTAGGGGCCGGAAGTTGTGGCCCGGCCGTGTCAACCGGGCGCTGCGGGCTGAGAGTGAGGCTGAGACCGCGACCATGGGCGGGAAGAACAAGCAGCGGACCAAGGGGAACCTGAGGGTGAGTGCGGGGTGGCCCGGCCGACCGGGGAGTCCTGGCCTCGCAGCGGCTGGCTCCGCCCCGCGCGTGCGGCCGGAGGACGTGTGGAGCGCGGCTGTGGGGAGGCGTGTGTTTGCGTGTCGAGGGTGACCTCTCCTGTGTGCGCGTCCCCGCGGGCGGGGTGGGTTATCTCTGAGCAGATTGGGGAGTTGTGCGAGGAAAGGTGTTCCATGCCAGAGCTGTCCCCACCCGAGCACACCCCCCACAATTTTCATTAAGAAATGGTCCAGTGTCAGCTTCAGCTGGAAGGTTACCTGGCCAGGGTAGCGGGGGTGGCATTGGGAACAAGGGAAGTGGGTGGGAAGCAGTTCCAGTGAGCCTGGTGTGCAAGCAATCTCGGATCATGTCGCTCCTTTGCTCAGAAACCGACTGTGGCTCCCCACATCCCTCGGGGTCAAGGCCACAGCCCTTAGGATGGTGTACGTGGTGTGTGGTCTGCCCCTCGCCGCTTTCCATCTCCCGCCCCATCTTCATCTCCTTCCTCCTCGCTGCCTCTGTCCAGCCTCACTAGCCTCGGCACTGAGCCTTGACCTTGCCTGGCATGCTCCGCGACGCTCTTTTATTAGGTGGCTCCAAATTTTGCTAGAGACACCTCAGTGAGGTCTCCCATGATCACCCTGTTTTAAGTTGTAGCTCTCCCACGCTCCCTGTTCTCCTTTCCTGCTTTATTTTACTCCATTGCACGTTGTATGTAGTTGACCCTCACCTCATTTACTGTCTTGCTTCACTGGGATATAAGTATTAGGAAGGCAGGTGTTCTTATCTGCTGCTTTTATCCTTGGAGCCTAGAGCAAGGACTGGCACATAATAGCAGCTCACTGAATATTTGTTTAAAGAAAACCCAAAAATAGATTAAGTCTATACGATTAGGGATGTTACAGTGATATTTTTTATGGTAGTAGGTTTGTTATGGCACATTCCAATTTTATGAGACTGCCTTTTTTCCTGTTTCTGATGCAGTTCTAGTGATTTCAGTACCACATTTTCTTAGATCTGTCACTTAATCTGTGTTGGAATATAATATCAACAATAATAATAGTACTTACCTTGTGCCAGTACTGTGCTAAGTGCTTTACTTGCATTCTCATGTAATCCTGTATTTTTTTTTACTTAAAAAATTTTCTCGGTTTTGAAATATTCCAAATATGAGGAAAAGTTGCAAGAATATTAGAGCGACAACCCATATATTTTTTACCCAGATTCACCAATTGTTAATATTTGGTCACATTTGCTTTCTCTCTTTATATATATATGTGTTTTGCTGAACCATATGAGAATTCTTGTGGAAATCATGACACTTAACTCCTAAATACTTCGGCATGTATATTCTAAAAACAGTGCCATTTTTCTACATAACCGTGAGCAATTAGAACACACAGAAAATTTAACTTCAGTATAATTTTCCTATCTAATAATATATATTATTGTATTCAGATTTCTATAGTCATCTCAATAATGTTCTCTATAACTTTTATTTTAGACATAGCATTTTAAAAAACATCTGAAATCCAATCAAGGATCACTCATTCCACTTAGTTATCATTTAGATCTAGACAGTTTCCCAGTGCGTTTTCTTTGTGGGCAGGTTCTTTTATGCCGTGGACAAGTTGGAAGAGTCTAGGCCAATTGTTTTTGCTTAATTTAGATTTGTCTAATTGTTCCTTACGATTAGATTCACGTTACACAGTTTTTGACAGGAATGCTTCGTAAATGATGTATTTTTCTCAGTACGTCACACCACAGGGCACATAAGGCCTGTTTGTCCCACTATTGGTGGGATTTGTTTAATCACTTGGTTAAGGTGATGTCCATTGTAAAGGTATCTCTTTCCGTTGGCTATTAACAAATAATATGTGGAGTGGTAGTTTGAGGCTGAGAATAACCTGTTCTCTCACAAACTTTCACTTAATGGTTTTAGCATTCTTTGATGATTCTTGCTGGAATCAGTTATTATTGTGGTGGTTTAAAAACTTATGTTTAATCTTAGCAACAGCCCAAGTAATCGTTTAATTACTGTTGTCTCATTTTAAAGATGATGGTACTGAGGCTTAGAGAAATTAACTTGCTCATTTAATTAAAAATTAATAAGCTCATGTAGCCAGGAAGTTGCAGAGTTGGGATTTGAGCTTCATAGTGGCAATCATTCATTCGTTCAACAGAAGAGTTTGAATACTGAATGCCATGTATTCGAAGATGATAGACGAATGTCTCCTATTCTTTTTTTTTTTATATAATTTTAATTATTTATTTATTTTCCCCCAAAGCCCCAGTAGATAGTTGCATGTCACAGCTGCACCTCCTTCTAGTTGCTATATGTGGGACGTGGCGTCAGCATGGCCGGAGAAGCGGTGCGTCGGTGCACGCCCGGGATCCGAACCCGGGCCGCCAGCAGCGGAGCGCACTCACCCAACCGCCAAGCCATGGGGCCGGCCCTCCTATTCTTGAACTATTAGTTTGATGATAGAGATAGATAAGTAAGCAGTTAATTATGTATTAAAGAATTATGATACAGGTATGAGTAAAAAGAAAGTAGGAGAATAGAGAAGAATGGTGATTGACCTGAGGGAGGCAAATGTTGAAAATGTGAGTGTGTTTTGAAGGATGAGGAGTTTGTCAGGCAATGAAAAGGAAGGAAAGGTTTTCAGGCAGAGAGAAAAGATTATGCAAAGACCAAATTGTAAAAGGGCCTAGCATGTTCAGGGAACCTTGAATTCAATTGGGGAGAGGAACATAAATGGCGGCAGCAAAATTGGGAGAGGGGAGGAGTAAGTGGGACAAGGGAATAAAGAGTGGTAGGAGATAACGCTGGGAAGGGTTAAGGCCAGCGGGTGGAAGATCTTGTACGTCTTCCTGAGTTTGGTCTTTAGCGTGTAGACTCAGAATTGCCACCTCAAATACCTGGAGAAGCCAGGCACAAAAGAATGAAGTAGGTGTAGTATAAGAAAATTAACTGCTAGAAATAGAATCAAAGTTCTTAATTTTTCAACTGTGGGTATAAGCATCTAGCATACAGTAGAGGAAGTAACAAGAAACAGTAACTATATATTAAATACAAAATAGACATTGAAAAAATACAATTCCTATGTTTAAAAAATAATTTGTTACTTTTAAATTGGAAACTAGAAATCTGATACCTTTTCTTCTGCATCTAGTTAGTTACTACTGTCAGCTCTGGTATTTCAGGTCAGTTCAGAGTTCAGCCTTGACTCTTTTAGCTTTTAGCAATAATTAGTTTTTTTTAATACTATTTCATTATTTCGTTTCATAATACATCTGTTTACAGATGAGATTATAGGTAAAATTCTGATGTCCTGCCACCATATTTAGTTTTCAGAATTGTATTGTAATTCACTAACTACTTTTGTAGCTCTTTATTCATGTACTGACGTTGAGAGAGGGGAACTGAATAATGTTAGTTCATTTTAATAAAGTTTTAAAATAGAGGGACCGTGTTTGAAATTAGTCTTAAATGCTACTGTTTTGAAAAAAAATTTAATTCAGGCCATTATTTTCATTTCTGGTCACTCATTTCAGTTAAGAAAGTAGTCCAGATTATTTCTTCTTTTTCTTTTTATAAATTTTCCTTTCTTCTTCTTCTTTTTTTTTTTTTTTTGCTGAGGAGGATTTGCCATGAGCTAACATCTGCTGCCAATCTTCCTCTTTTTTTGCTTGAGGAAGATTAGCCCTGAGCTAACATCTGTGCCAGTCTTCCTCTACTTTGTATGTGGGTCTCTGTCACAGCATGGCTGACGAGTGGTGTAGGTCTGTGCCTGGGATCCAAACCCGCAAACCTGGGCCCCCCAAGCAGAGTGCACTGAACTTAACCACTATGCCACAGGGCCAGACCCCAGATTATTTCTTGACAAATGAATTTCCCAAACACGATTTTTCTAGGTATGAGCAAATTAAGTCATACATTTGGGTAACCCTTTTAAACATTCTTATAGAGAATAAGAAACAGATGAGTTTAGATGGGTTGTAATGTCATCCTGGACATTGAACTGAGGCATTTTTTTTATTAGATGACAATGAATACATTAATTTCTTTCAATAGTTCAAATATGTTCTTTCTCTTTCACAACTAATCCCTTAACTTTTAGAATTACCAGGCTACTGTGTTATGTATCAATCAAACAAACCGTTGGAGGCTATTATATTATATATCAATCAAACAAATCACTGACTGTGGTTCAAAACAAAGGCATCTATTTTATATCCTGACTATTGTATTGATTTTTATGTCCATAATAATGTAATTTGTAACCGTTTTAGGCTAAAAGAGGTTAGGCTAGGCTTTGGGTATGTGGAAATGAGTTGTGTCTGCTCTCAAGAACTCCTAGTCTAGAAGCATCTATTATTAGATTTGTCCTATGGTGGTTGCTTAATAAATATTTGTTGAATGAATGGATGAATGAAAAGATGTAATCCATTTATGAGTTAATTTTACATTATTACACAGTACACATGGCCCATTAAGTTGATATTGTGAGCCATTAATGGATTGTATCCATAGTTTAAAAAACATTGTTTTGATGTTTAGGAAACCGGGAAATAGTTCCTAGGATCGTTATCGTAGGTTCTTGGTGAGGGAAACATTTATCCTTGGGGAACACTGCAATAGATGAAATCTTAGGCTAGGAAAAAAAAGTCCTCAAATAAAACCTTGTTTCACCATGGGATTTGTCAAGGAATTACTCTAAAGAACTCAAAGTTAAATTTTGAACTCTTCTTGGACTCTGACTTTTTTCCTCCCTCCTTTCTTATCAGCCTTCAAACAGTGGCCGAGCTGCAGAACTCCTTGCCAAAGAACAGGGAACAGTACCTGGATTTATTGGTTTTGGAACATTTCAGAGTGACTTAGGCTACGTTCCTGCTATTCAAGGAGCTGAAGAAATTGACAGTCTCGTGGATTCTGATTTTCGAATGGTGCTGCGGAAACTTTCTAAGAAAGATGTCACAACAAAATTAAAAGCAAGTTTTATCATTTTCATAAAAATGATTAAGAAAATCCTTTTGTTAAAATGTAATTGGCATATTTTGTGTAAAGAAAAATGAAGAATCATTTATCACTAATAGGTTCTTTTACAGTTGTACTTTTTTCTGACACATAGACTTAAGCTTGGTTTACACTTACCTTCTGGGTTATAAATTAGTTTGTTGCTCTGCACGTTTTTGAAGCACTTTGGAATTCTGAGTTTACAGTGTTTTCCATTAGAGAATGTAATTTTGACCCTGTGATTTAAATGGGATTTTTTGTTTGTATACGTTTTTTTTTTTTAAAAAACTGAAAAGTTTCTACCACAGTAGCCTGTGAAGAACCTCTTCAGATTAGTCCCATATGGCACGAACAGAAACAATGTATTGTCCTATTACATAAAATAGGCTAAGCTTCTAGAACAGAATAAATGTAATCAGTGACCAATATTATAGTTGTTGATCCTTAACGATGTTAATAATTTACTTTTAGGCTATGCAGGAATTTGGAACCATGTGTACGGAGAGAGACACAGAAATTGTAAAAGGAGTTCTTCCATACTGGCCAAGAATTTTCTGCAAAATTTCACTTGTAAGTATTAAGACTTTACTAGTTTATTTCTGTTGTATATTTTTTGGTTGAAGTCATGGGGACTATCACATTTATATGATTCATTTTCAGCGAGGGTTATGAGATGTTGTGTCAGTATCGTTATGCAGATTGGATCATGTTGGGTTGTATAAAGCCTATAGGGAGTCTTTGTTGTCAGAAATTAGGTCATTACCAGAGAGTTACCCAGATACTTTCCAATCATAGTAGATTTTGACCATTTGATTTCTTTGTATATTTGCTGCAGAAGAGTGAGAGTGAATTGCTTAATTGTTCAAAGCCTAGCCTTGATCTTGAATACAGTTGTTTTCATCTCATTGAGAAAAGGAGAGGGCTGGCCGGCCCCGTGGCTTAGTGGTTAAGTGCGCGCGCTCCTCTACTGGCGGCCTGTATTCGGATCCCGGGCGCGCACCGACGCACCGCTTCTCCGGCCATGCTGAGGCGGCGTCCCACATACAGCAACTAGGATGTGCAACTATGACATACAACTATCTACTGGGGCTTTGGGGGAAAAAAAAAAGGAGGAGGATTGACAATAGATGTTAGCTCAGAGCCGGTCTTCCTCAGCAAAAAAAAAAAAGAGGATTAGCACGGATGTTAGCTCGGGGCTGATCTTCCTCACAAAAAAAAAAAAAAAAAGAAAAGGAGAAAAAGAAAAATTAATCATATGCTAGGATGACCATATCTAGAAATGCCTGTATTTGTTTTTGTGGGCTAGAGCTGTTTTAAACCATGTTATATTTTTAATAGGATCATGACCGCCGCGTTCGAGAAGCCACACAGCAAGCTTTTGAAAAACTTATCCTTAAAGTGAAAAAACACTTGGCTCCTTATTTAAAAAGTTTGATGGGCTATTGGCTAATGGCTCAGTGTGATACGTATACACCAGCTGCTTCTGCGGCAAAAGATGCCTTTGAAGCAGCGTTCCCTCCGAGCAAGCAACCTGAAGCCATAGCATTTTGTAAGGACGAAATTACAAGTGTAAGTTCTTGGAACTGTTCTGCATATGTATTTTTTTTCTGAAGTGTTTAAGGACTATAAGGCATATTACAGTGACAGCTCTTTGACCTGACACTGTGAGGGAACGAGTAAGTGAAATATTTCCAATGGAAGATTGCCTTTTTAAAATGGTGTTCATCAGGATTGACCATTTTGGATTTTTAATAATTGACCCTTTAGATCGGATCTTTCTAAATTATTTAAATTTTCCACCTTTAATTTATAAATCTTAATTTATCATATTATCTAAAAGACTTAGCTACATGCTTTGTTAAATATAATCTAAAAAAAGAGTACATCTAAAAATTAAATCTAAACTTATTTTTCCCCGTGCTCGCATATCAATACATGTACACAGATCTACTTCATTCTTTTTGTTGGCTCTCTGATATTTCTTTGTGTGGATGTACAACAGTTTGTTTAATTTCTTCTATATTAATATACCTTTGGGGCTTTTCTCCAATTTTTTATTACACAAACTGCTTCAGTGAACTTTTTTTTTTTAATTGAAGTATCATTAACATACAATATTGTGAACATTCTTGAATAGATCTCTTCATACTCTGTGGAGTGATAGTTATCAGAACTTGTAGTAACCATATGTTGGGTCAAAGGATAAGAACATTTAAAATTTTTATAGATGTTGATAAATTGCCCTTTGAAAGGCCATACAAATTTATACTCCTGTTAACAGATATGAAAGTTTCTCCAACACTTGGCCAGCACTTTTGCCAGAGTGATATCAGCCATAACTTTTGTGGCTTTCAGTTCCTCTGTGTCTAATACTGTCCTTCCCCATTTCTTCCCTTGTTATTTGCTATTCCTAATATATGGACTGGAAAAACCAGACAGCCAAGGTTCTTAGTATTATATCAAGAAATAAAGTAGCTGGACTGTAAGTGAGGGGGGAATTGAGGATTTAAAAAATTCACACTTGAATTCATACCCTTATTTAGTGCTCCTGTGTTTCCATAGCACCCTGTGTGTAATCCTACTGAAACATCCTCCCTCCTTTCTTCCTTTCAGTTAGTCAACCTTACTGTGGCTTCCCATTATACTTGCAAGTCCAGATTTCTTATCTTGGCCTATAGGGTTCCACATGGTCTAGTCCCTGCTTACCTATCTGATCTCATCACCCAGCACCTCTCCTACACATGCACACATATACATTCTAGACCCCCGTTTAGGTTCTTGGTTCTTCTGTTCTTCATTTCTCTGGTGTACCAAGCTTGTTTTTCTAAAGAGAGTGTTTTTGGCTTTAATCATGTTCTCAAAGGGAGTTGTGTAACCCAACTGTAAATTAATCATTGGTTTATTTAAAATATCAAGTGATAAATGTTATGAGAGAGAAGTGTCATGCGTTTGGACACTAAGAGTTTTAGAAGATGGATTTTAAGACACTTAATTTGGCTGTTCATAGTTTTTTGGTTCGTTTGTTTGGTTTTTTTGTTCTTGACTTTGTTATATGTGGATTATTTCCTCCATTATTTTCCGTTTAATTGGCCATGTCACAGTTCATTACAGATATTGGGTTTGAGCTTTCCCAAATTCAAAACCAATGTGTTAGAGAGGAGGTAGGCAAATGAAGATCAAAATGTCAGATTTATAGACAGTATGTCATAATGTATGTAAGAACATGGGCTCTGGGTCATGCCATTGGATTCTAGTCCCTTTGTGCTATTAGTTGGATGTGTGACCTTGGACAAGTTTCTTTGCCTCCATTACCTCATCTATTAAAGTGGGAATTAACTTGACTTCATGGAGTTTTTGTGAGGATTAGTTTAGTTAATGCATGAAATGTGGTCAAAGCAATACCTGGCGTATGGGAAAGCTCAATAAATGCTAGCTGTTCTTATTGCTGATAAAATAGATACTGGAACAGTGGGCTTCCTGGTACTGCACACTCCAGAAGTAGGCAGACTTACTCGCATTTCAAATGGACCCTTGGACTTCCTCTGTGATGGAGCAGAGCACAATATGTGTTCTCTGTGAGCAGGGAGGTGCTCAAAAAGAGAGGAGAGGAAAGCAGAGCCTAATTTTTCTCCCAAACTTACTAATTGGGTATTCCATCCACTTGATCACTGTGTGCGAGAGGAGTGGAGAAGCAAGATGCCAGGAATATTTAGGGAAAAATTCTTTTTGATGGAAACTGGAAGTGTTTAGGAGAAGTACCCTGTCCTTACCCCAACAGCAGCCAACCTTGGGGATTGACAGGGAAAGAAAAATAGGTAAAATATTTTCAAACCTTTTAGTTTTGCTATTTAATTTTGCTACTTTTGTGGGAAAGGGACCAAAAACTTTTAGGGAAGATGAGGTTTATGGTCTATCTGTTCACCATTGACAGTTCAATAAAATCTGAGGGCTATGGAATTTTCCCCCTCTCTAGGTGCTGCAGGATCATCTTATAAAAGAAACGCCTGATACACTCAGTGACCCACAGTAAGTTGTATTGTGTCTATGACTCTTGTTAAGGATTTGTTTCACTCATAGGTAATAAGATGATAATTTCAATGTGACATTTTTAAAAAAGGGATTCAAAATGTAGAGAGGAAAGTACTTAATATAGTACTGTATGCCCGGTGCTGTTTTAAGTGCTTTTACTTGCAAATTGTCCTGCTATTTAACTTGAATTATCTGCGAGCTACACGTTGTGTTCTTTTACAAAGAGATGTTTTTAGATTTTTCCCACATTTATCTTTTGACGGTCGTAGCAGGAACCATTTTAAGGTCTGGTTGAAAACAGTTGAAGAACTATGAATAGTTCTATTGAAAGAGTAGTAAAATGTTCCATTTACTTTTGTTCTTAGATTCTAATCAAACTGTTAAGAGTCCATAAGGGAAAGTAATCTTTGATGCATTGATATCCTTTCCCCAGAATGACCCTATTAACTGCTACTGAGAGCAGTGTCCTTGCACACTTATTTCAAGCCACAGCTTCTCATCTACTTTCACCTTGTATTATTAAAAAAATATATGATTAAAATTCTGTGAATGTTTGTATTTTGTGTGTGTGGGGTGGCACAGGGAGAATAGAATATAGAAATAAAGCAACTTTGGTAGATATTTAATGATAAAACATTTAAAATAGAAGTACCAAATATGTAGTTTGGCTTATTCTCAATCCTTATGTATATTTATTTTCTTTTCACATCAAGAACTGTTCCAGAGGAAGAGAGAGAAGCTAAATTCTATCGAGTTGTGACTTGTTCCTTATTGGCATTAAAGAAATTACTTTGCCTGTTACCTGATAATGAGCTTGAGTCTCTGGAGGAGAAATTTAAGTCTCTTTTATCCCAGAATAAGTTTTGGAAGTATGGAAAACACAGTATACCTCAGGTATCTTAATCTTGTTTATTTTAAGACATTTCTCTGATACCTTCTTTTCGTCTGATCTTGTTTCTGTTTATGCTTTATGTTTAAAACTCTGCAAAGACATCTTTGTAGTGGGACTGAATTGCCTCTGTTACTAGAATGTTATTATATTTTCACTTTTTTATTTAGCTATTTAGACTTCAGATTCAGAGTTGAATTATACTCCTCTGTTCATGGCACCTTAAAATTGTTGGTGTATGCAAGGCTCTTCTTGTTTAATGTATTTATTTTTTCCCTTTTGTCCCTGTCTCCCTTTCCATTCTCCACCTCCACCAGCTGATCATTCTAATGTACTTCATGCATGTCCTTTTGTTTGTATAGTTGATTCTCATTATTTATAGTGATTATCTTCTATAAAGTCCCCATGGACACTGCATTAGTGAATACTGAAGCACTGTTCTTAGGAGAAATATAGGATTAGGTTCCTTCGTGTCTTTGGTCACAACATTTTTGTCAATTGGTCAGTATATAGCCTTGTTTTATGTATGTCTGTTTAAAGACATCTCATTTAATATATATTGTTGATTCGTTAACATTGAATTCACGGACAACAGCACTAAAAGTCATGCCTGAATGAAGCTTATCGAACACGTCTTTTCTCTGTTAGGCATATCAGAGCCTTTTTGCAGGTGTTTTTAATCCACATAAATGGTATTGTGTTATAATTCATTCCATTTATTGATTTTTACTTAGTTCTTTTTTAAAAAAGTACTAAAATACTTTTAATCCATCATGTTCCATATATATATATCTGGTCCATGGCTTCTAACTGCTGTGTAGTATTCAGAAGTTTGCATCCATTCCATTTTACCTGTCCATTCCCCCAGTGATAGACCCCCTGATTGCCTCCAACTCCCTGCCCTCACAAGTAATGCAGCAGTGAATATCTTCATGTGTCCTCAGATCTGTTAGAATTTCTTTTTCTGAAATTCTCTCAATTTCCAAATTGCTGAGTTAAAGAGTATGTGCATACTTTATTTTCTGAAGAAGTGCCAGATTGCTCATCTGAATGGCTGCATTACCCTAGACTCAACCACCAATGCACGATGAATCCTGTATATCCTTATATTCTAGCCAGGACTAGGCATCATTCAGCTTCTTAATTTTTATCAGTCTAATAGGAGTTCAAATGTTCTCTCTCTTTAATTTTAATTACTCTGTTAACTAGTGACTTTTAGCATCCTTTACAAGCTTTTTAGATTTTTGTGTTTCTTCTGTAAACTAGTTGTTCATGTCTTTCTCCCTTTTTTTCTATGAGAGTTGTTCTCTTGTTTTACTGGAGTTCTTTGTATATTCTAAATATTAGTCCTTCTGTCATTTTTACACATTGCAAATAATCTCCTATTCTGTTACCTTTCACGTGTCCTCTGGAAGAAAGAAATTTTAATGTTGATGTAATCAAAGTCACTGATTTTGCCTTATGCAGGCCTTTCCCACTTTTAAGCCATAAAGATATTCTTGTATTTTTAATAGTTATATCTTTTTTAAGTTATATTTTTTTATAGTTTTACCTTTCATATGAAGTCTTTAATCCATGAAAAATCCACTTTTTATATGGTGTTAGGTAGAGATCTAGTTACATTCCTCTTTATGTCTAGTGAACCAGTTTTCCTATCATCCAGTAAACTATTCATTCTTTCCCTATTTATTTATGGTCCGCCATTATGGTACATTTAGTTCCCATATGTTCGTAAGTTTGTCTCTAAACTCTGTCTTCTGATCCAAAGACCTTTGTTTCTTTGTATGCCAGTACCACTGTTAATATGACATTATGATATGTCCTAATAGCTGCTCAGGTGAGTCACTCTTTTTTAGTCATCATCTTCAAGATTGACTAAGTTTTAGAACTTGATTCTTCCGTATCAATTTGAGTGCATTTATTGAATTCCTCAAAAAAGTCTAACTAGAATTTCAGTTGGAGTTGCACTGAATGATTTGGGGAAACTTGCTGTCTTTATGTTGTTGAGCCTGATGTTATGATGAACCTGTCATATCTCTCAATTTATTCAAGTGTTTTAAAAATATCATAGAAAAAAAATTTTTTTGGTGAGGAAGATTGGCCCTGAGCTAACGTCTGTGCCAGTCTTCCTCCATTTTGTATGTGGGTCGCCACCACAGCATGGCTTGATGAGTGGTGTAGGTCAATGCCCAGGATCCGAACCTGCGAACCCTGGGCCACCGAGGCGGAGTGTGTGAACTTAACCACTGCACCACCAGGCCAGTCCCAGTCCTAGAATAATTTTTTAACCAACTTTATTGAGGTATAATGTACACACAATCAAATGCAGCCATTTTAATCATACAGTTTGATGAGTTTTGGCAGATGTAATACACTCATCTACATGTACATACCCATGTAACCACTATAATCAAGATATAAAACATTTTTATTACCCAGAAATGGGTTTCTTGTGTCCCTGCTAGTCATCCTTCTCTCTACTCCAGGCAACCATTGATCTGCTTTTTGTCACTACACATTAGGTTTGTCTTTTCTAGGTTTTCATATATATGGAGCCATATATTACTCTGTATCTCGCTTCTTTTCTCAGCATAGTGCTTTTAAGATTTGTTCATTGTTGTTGCATGTATCAGTAGTCCATTCCTTTTTAGTGCTTAGTTTCATATACTCTTTGTATGGACACATGTTTTCATTTTTCTTGGCTAAGGAGAGTAATTGGTGAGTTATATGGTAAGTATACGTTAAATTTATAGGAAGCTGCCAAACCATTTTCTAAAGTGGATGTACTGTTTTGCACTCTTATCAGCAATGTATGATATTTTTAATTGCTGCAAATCCTCACTTTGATGTTTTCAGTTGTTTTAAGTCATTCTCATGGGTTTGGGATCAGGGGATCGACAGACTACGGCTCATGGGTCAAAATCTGGCACACCTGTTTTGTAAATAGTTTTTTGTATTTTCTGTGGCTGATTTCATACTAACAAAGCAGAGCTAAGTAGTTGCAACAGAGACTATATAGCTTGCAAAGCCTAAAATATTTACTCTCTGGCTCTTTAAAGAAAATATTTACTCACCTCTGGGGTAGAGATTTTTCATTGTGGTTTTAATTTGCATTTCCCTGATGGCAATGATGTTGAACATTTTTTAATGTGCTTATTGGCCATTTGTAAATCTTCTTTTTTGAGGTGTCTATTCAAGCCTTTTGCTCATTTTTTTTTTTTTTTTTTTTTTTTTTTTTTGTGAGGAGATCAGCCCTGAGCTAACATCCGCCAATCCTCCTCTTTTTTTTGCTGAGGAAGACAGCCCTGGGCTAACATCGGTGCCCATCTTCCTCCACTTTATATGGGACGCCGCCACAGCATGGCTTACCAAGCAGTGCGTCGGTGCGCGCCCGGGATCCGAACCAGCGAACCCCGGGCCGCCGCAGCGGAGCGCGCGCACTTAACCGCTTGCGCCACCGGGCCGGCCCCCTTTTGCTCATTTTTAATTTAATATGTTGTATTTTTTATTTCTAAAATTTCTACTTGGTTTTTTGTATTTTCTATTTCTTTGATGAAATTTCCCTTTTTGTTTAAAGACTCTGTTTTTTTAGAGCAGTTTTAGATTCACAGCAAGATTGAGGAAAAGGTACAGAGTATTTCCCATTTACCTCCTGCTCCCCTCAAAAGCATAGCCTTCCCCATTATCAACATCCCTTACCAGAGTGGTACATTTGTTACAATTGATGAACCTACATTAATAGACCTTTATCATCCAGAGTCCATAATTTACATTAGGTTTCTCTCTTGGTGTTGTACATTCAATAGGTTTGGACAAATGTATAATGACATGTATCTGTTTCTTATTTTTTTTCACTCATTGTTATGTTTTTCTTCACCTCACTGAATATAGTTATAAGAGCTGATTTAAAGTCCATGTCTGAGAATAACATCTGGGTCATCTTGGGATTGGCATCAGTTAACTGTCTTATCCCTTGAAATGGGATCACATTTTCCTGGCTCTTTATATGTTGAGTAATTTTAGATTGTATCCTGGACATAGATATTTAGATTATATCCTGGAATTTATGTTTTGGAGACTGGATAATGTTATATTGCTACAAAAGTGTTGATGTTTTTGTTTTAGTAGACAATGAGCTTGGTTAGATTCAAACAGCAAAACGTCATGCCTGCAATGGGCAACATCTGAGATCTCATTTCAGTTCCTTAAGCCTTAGTTTTAAGCTGCTTTCAGTTTACCCTGTGTATGCATGGGTCAAGGGTCAGCTGTAGATGCAGGCTGTTTAAACAGAGAATGTGGAGATTCCTTTCTCTGGCTCTCTCCTTTCTAGAATTCCCTGTCACTCTCTTGCAACCTTGTTTACCCTGGGCTCCTTTTCCTGCTTCTTCCAGTTCCTCCAACCAGAAGGATGTCAGGCTTTCTATTGGAGTTGTGGCTGTCCCTGTGCCTCTGTGGTGGTGACTGCAGCCACCTTCAGGGCAAAGCTGCACAAAATGGGAATCAATCTGTGTGGATTGCTTGACTCCAAGTTTTGATTCCCCTCCAAAATGTGTATTTCAGTCTTCAGAGCCCTCAGGTAGTTGTTTTTTGTGTTTTGTTCACAGAGCCTATAGTCGTTCTTTGTAGGAAGATCAATGTATTATCAGTCTCTCACTACAACATATTCTTTTGGCCATTTTTAAATTGGGTTTTTACTTTTGAGTTGTGGAATGTGCTTTATTTATTCTGGTTGTAAGTATTTTGTCAGATAAAGTATTGTGAATGTTTTCTTCCAGTCTGTGGCTTACCTTTTCATTTTGTTAATGATATTTGGAGAGTAGGTGTTTTAATTTTGGTGAAGTCCAGTTTATCAACTTTTTTTTTGTTTTTAATTTTGATGAAGTCCAGTTTATCAATTTTTTTCTTTTATGGTTTGTGCTTTTGATGTCTTATCTAAGATATCTTTGCCTTCTTCAGGGTTGCAAAGATTTTCTATATTTTATTCTAGGATTTTTATAGTTTAGGTCCATTTAGAGTTAATTTTTGTGTATGGCATAACAGTGAGAGTCTAATTAATTTTTTTCATGTAGGTATCCATTTGTTGAAAGACTATTCTATACTCACTCTGGCACCTTTGTCAAAATTCAATTGACCATACATGTCGGTTTTTAATTTTAGACTCTATTCTGTTCCATTCATCTATATGTCTATCCTTACATCAGTACCACACTCTCTTGATTATTATTGTTTTATAATAAGTTTTGAAACCCTCCAACTTTGTTCTTCTTTTTCAAAATTATTTAGGCTATTTTAGATCCTTTTCATCCTAGAATAATAATAGATAATACTCTCCATACTGAACACATCTTTATGGTTTTTGTCATTATTGTGAAATGGATTTTCCTTTTCAATTACATTTTCTATTTTGTTTCTACTGATATATAGGAGGACTATGCTTTCATATGTTAATTATATATCCAGCAACTCTTCCAAACTCCTGTTAGTTCTAATAGTTTGTCTTTAAATCTTTTTGAATATTTTTTATAGCTTGTTATTTTGCTACAATTATAGATTGTTTTTTGGGTTACTTTCCAATTCTTTTTATTTCCTTGTCTCTTTGTATTAATTAGGTCCTCCAGTACCATGTTGAATAGAAGTGGTGATAGCAGGCATCCTTTTCTTATTCCTGACTTTAATGGAAATAGTTCTAGACTCTCAAAGTTAAGTATGATGCTTGCCGTAGATTTCATAAGGTTTAAGGTTTCCTTTTTATTCTTAGTTTGCTGAGTATTTCTGTAATAAATGAATGCTGATGTTTTCTTGATTGTGTTTTCTGATATGTTTATATGATCATACAATTTTCCAGCCTAGCATATAAGAGAAAAACTTAGTCATTCTGTATGTATATCTTTTTAAATACTCTGCTGACATTGATTTGGTAATATTTAATATAAAATATACAGAAATAAAATATTTTGTGGGGTTAAATATATGTGTGTATATTTTTTTAATCCCAGAAAACATTGTTATTACACTCACAATCTTGATTTGGATTTACCTAAATATTTGTTGCTTTGTTTGCTCTTTATTCCTTTCTTCATCTCTTAACTTCCATCTGGGATCATTTACCTTCCGTGTGGAGTGTGTCCTTTGGCTTTCTTTTTGTGCTGGTCTGCTGGTGATGAAGTCTTTTTCTGCTCTATCAAAAAAGAGGTTTTTATTTCACTCTCATTTTTGAAAGATAGTTTTATGAGGTACAGGATTAAATACGGGCAGTTATTTTTGTGTTGAATATATCATTCCACTGTATTCTGATTTACATTGTTGCCATCGAAGTCAGTTATGAGTCTTAATGTCCTTCCTTTGAAGGCAGTTTGTCTTTTTCCTCTTGCGACTTTTAGGATTTTCTCTTTGTTTTTTTTTCGCAGTTGCACCATGATGTGTCTTGGTGTGGACACATCATTTCTTTTTATATATCCTACTTGGGATTTGTTGAACTTCTTGAATCTGTAGATTGGTGTATTTCATTGGCTCCAAAAAATGTTCAGTTATTATCTCTTTAGATATATCCTTTGCCTCATTCTCTCTCTTCTTTTCCTTGGGGATTCTGATTAAATATATGTTAAGTCTTCTCACTATCCTCTATGTATCTTATGCTGTCCTTGGTGTTTTTGGTCTTTTTGTCTTTCCATGCTACTTGGTGAATAAATTCTTTTGCTCTGTGTTTCAGTTCACTGATTCTCTCTTTATCTGTATCTAATCTGCTCTTAAACTGTGAATTGAGCTTTTATTCATATATATATATATGTAGTTGAGAGATTATGCTTGGTTCTTTTTCAGATCTGCTGTGCTTTTTCTAAGGTCTTTTTCCTGTCATATTTCTTTAAACTTCTGTTTCTTTAAATATAATAAGCATTGTTCATATGGAGTTTGTAACTGATAATTCTGAGATTTAAAGTCTCAGTTCTCTGTGTTATGTTTCTGGTAATAGTGGCTCATGATGACTTATTTCTTGTTTGTTTGGCTGTATTTAACTTTGTGCTGTTTAGTATATTCCTAGGAGTAATTTGAGGCCCTAAATGAAGGCTTCTGCCGGTAAAAAGGATTTGTGTTTGCTTCAGCCAAAAAAATAGAAAGTTGAATTATTTCTACCTTCACTTTTAGCTTAGTAATTACTAATGTCTTTTCAGTTATTTGATACTGTTAAAAAGATTTTAAAAAGTATTTTTTCTAGCCCTTTTAGTTTTATTAATGGGAGGGTTAGTATGAATAACCTATTTGCCATTACCATAAATAAAAAATCTTATCCCAGCTTTACTAGGCTTTAATTTAATTCAGCCTTCTATTTTTTCTTTTAGATCCGCTCAGCTTATTTTGAGTTAGTTTCTGCTTTGTGCCAGCGTATTCCACAGTTGATGAAAGATGAAGCATCCAAAGTGAGCCCATCAGTTCTACTGAGCATTGATGACAGTGACCCCGTTGTATGCCCCGCTCTCTGGGAAGCTGTGCTTTACACACTTACAACTGTTGAGGTAGGTCAGAGAGGTACATTTAGTACAGGGAATATTTGTCTTAGTTGTAATTTAGAAGCCTTAGATATGATGCAAGAGAGAGCCTATCAGATTATTATTATTCCAATATCTAAAACATATTGGAAAAATGCTTTTTTGCAAATAAAATACTAATAAACTTTTTATAATTTTGGAGTTTTAGTTTTTAATGGTGGTGAGAGATTTTAGCCTCTTTAGGTAGGATACTTGATTTTTATTTTTGAGAGCCTATATGTCTTCTCTCTTAATTGGGAAAATATGTTTATGATCTCTAATTATTATTATAATGTTTTCTTTGGTTAGGACTGTTGGCTTCATGTAAATGCAAAAAAGAGTGTGTTTCCCAAGCTGTCAGCTGTGGTTCGTGAAGGTGGTCGAGGTCTGGCTACTGTCATATATCCTTACCTTCTGCCATTTATCAGCAAACTCCCTCAGTCCATTACAGATCCAAAGTTGGATTTCTTCAGAAATTTCCTCACCTCTTTAATTGCAGGGTAAGGAATTTAAATTCTTGATCTTTAAAGCAAAAGAGATTTTTCTTGTTTTCATAAATACATAGAATGACATACTCATTATTGTCTTTCTTATTTAAATTTCCCCAAATTGTTTTGCTGTTTATTAAACACTTTTAAAGTTTTCAGATAATTACAATTGGAATTTTTTTCTTGGGTACTTTCTAGGCTTTAATGGTAGTTCACAGCAGAAAGTGAGACAAATATGGTAAGGCCCTTGATGGAAACAGTTCATTTTTCAAATGAGACATTTTTTTTATGTTGATAAATACAGATACCCAAATGCAGAAAATGAACCAGTGAAGTTTTTTTTTTTTTTTTTTTTGTGAGAAAGATCAGCCCTGAGCTAAGATCCATGCTAATCCTCCTCTTTTTTGCTGAGAAAGACCGGCTCTGAGCTAACGTCCATTGCCAATCCTCCTCCTTTTTTTCCCCCAAAGCCCCCCAGTAGATAGTTGTACGTCATAGGTACACATCCTTCTAGTTGCTGTATGTGGGACACGGCCTCAGCATGGCTGGAGAAGCGGTGCGTCGGTGCGCATCCGGGATCCGAACCCGGACCGCCAGTAGCGAAACGTACGCACTTAACCGCTAAGCCACGGGGCCGGCCCACCAGTGAAGTTTTTAAAACTTCCATAAACTTATATATGATAGCTGTTTAAAGTCATACTTAAAAAATTATTTCAGTGTATTTGTTGAACTTAATAAATAAAAGCCAGTTTTATTAATGATTAAAACTTTGTTTTCACTACATTATTATCTTTATTTGTTTAAGTCTTCTCTTTCAAATTTGCAGGTAGATTTGTTCATGAATAAAAAAAATCTGTTATCTTTTGTTGACCCTTTTTTGAAAATATGCTTTTTTTTCACAGTTCTTCAAGTTCATATTCTAATTGGGCTGTATTTTGGTTGGTTGTTGTTAGTTTTTACTTTAAAAAAATCCTCTTCTTTTGGTATGATGCCTTTCCTGTGTCTTTATTTTTGAGTTGCTTATTTTCTTTTTCATGAAGGAGTAAGCCACAGTTATTTATTATTTCTCAGGCTATCAACAGAGAGAACCAAAACCAGCTTTTCAGAGTGCTCAGCAGTAATATCTGCTTTTTTTGAATGCTTACGTTTTATAATGCAACAAAACTTAGGTGAGAAAGAGATTGAAGAGATGCTCGTCAATGATCAGGTATTTATAATGTGAAAATCATCAGTGCCTTTGCACACTGACTATAAAGAATCAAGCTCATTTTGTCTTGTTGCCATTTTATTAATTAGCCTTCCTTGTAAAGATTTTATTTTTATAATTTGCAAATTGAGTAATGTGTATTTATGACCAGATAAATAATTCTTTACTGTCAGTTGCTAGCATAATACCATAATGCGTAAGTACTAGTTAGTCTCTGGATGTACAAATCCTAACTGTTTTAGAGAGCTGCAATGCAAAACAGAATTTAGATGTTATTTGTGTTCTTTTGTATTAAGTTTAAATTATGCAGTAATCATCTTGTTGCTTCTAAAATATTCAAGTATCTTTATCCTTTTGTGAACAATTGTGCTTGGCTTTTAGAACCAGTGATGAGAGCAGGTTCTGGAATATGGTTCCTTATGGTAGGAAATTAATTAATGAAATTGTATAAGCCCAGATCCTAGTTGATGTCTCAGATAGTTAACTTCTCTTCTCTTTGTAATTTAAGAAAAAGGGTTCTGAATTCTGTGGGTCCTATATGTCTTTCATATTGGCTTAGAAAAAAGCCAGAAACTTGCATAAATTCAGAAGATGTAAAGAAAACTTTATTATTTGTTAATGACCAATAATCTTGGTCAATTATATCATAGAAAAGAAATAATTCAGGGGAGTGCAGTGAAACCATTGAGCTCTTTGTATGATATGAAAATGGTCTTCAAGTTAACTCTTTTCAGAGATCTGGGGAAAAATCCATGTTTTTCAGCTATTAAGTATGAAATTTTATAATGTTTTACAAATGCCTTGTTTAAATTTTAATTCTCCTGAAAACTGAACTTTTGTAATTTTACGTCCTCTTTCAGTTGATTCCTTTTATTGATGCAGTTCTCAAAGACCCAAGATTGCAAGATGGGCAGCTGTTTAACCATTTAGCAGAAACTTTAAATTCCTGGGAAGCCAAAGCAGATATGGAAAAAGATGATAAAACAGCTCACAACTTGGAGAAAGTGCTACTAAATTTCTGGGAAAGACTGTCAGAGATCTGTGTTGAGAAAATCAATGAGCCAGAAGCTGATGTGAAGTCCATTTTGGGTGTATCTAACCTATTACAGGTCCTTCAGAAGCCGAAGAGCTTATTGAAGTCAAATAAAAAAAAAGTTGGTAAGGTTAGATTTGCTGATGAGAGGCCTAAAAGTAATAAAGAGAACGAAAAATGTGTCTCCTCAGAAGGAGAGAACAGTGAAGTCTCTGAATTAATGGCTGAACCTTCTCTCACTCATAATTGTTCAGACATTATATCTCCACTAAGGAAAAAACCTTTGGAAGACTTGGTCTGTAAGCTAGCAGAGATGAGTATTAATTATGTCAATGAACAAAAGTCAGAGCAACATCTAAGGTTTCTTTCTACTCTGCTCGACTCCTTCTCTTCAACGCAAGTATTTAAAATGCTACTAGGTGATGGAAAACAGAGTATTGTCAAAGGCAAACCTCTTGAAATAACCAAACTTGCACAAAAAAATCCTGCAGTGCAGTTTTTGTACCAGAAACTAATAGGTTGGCTAAATGAAGATCAAAGGAAGGATGCTAGTTTCTTGGTGGACATTTTGTACAGTGCCCTCCGTTGCTGTGACAATAATATGGAAAGAAAAGATGTCTTGGATGATCTAACTGAGGTACTCTTGTTGTATATCTTTTTAAACTGTAATGGTTTACACTGGTACGCTCAATATAGATGAGTAGAATGAGACCTGCATAGGGGTTATTTTTGGATTGTTTCTTTTTTAAGATTTTATTTATTTATTTTTCCCCCCAAAGCCCCAGTAGATAGCTGTATGTCATAGCTGCACATCCTTCCAGTTGCTGTATGTGGGACGCGGCCCCAGCATGGCCGGAGAAGCGGTGCGCGCCCGGGATCCGAACCCGGGCTGCCAGCAGTGGAGCGCGTGCACTTAACCGCTAAGCCACGGGGCCGGCCCTTGGATTGTTTCTTGGCTATGAATGTCAAATTAAAGACAAGTAATAGGGGCTGGCCCATTGGCGTAGTGGTTAAGTTTGCACACTCTGCTTTGGCAACCCAGGGTTCACGGGTTCGGGGCCCCGTGCGGACCTACGCACCGCTTATCAAACCATGCTGTGGCAGGCGTCCCATATATAAAGTAGAGGGAGATGAGCACGGATGTTAGCCCAGGGCCAGTCTTCCTCAGCAAAAAGAGGAAGATTGGCAAGAGATGTTAGCTCAGGGCTAATCTTCCTCACCAAAAAAAACAAACAAAAAAACCCAAAATAAAGACAAGCAATGTATTCTTGATTGTGATTGAAAAGTGTGTGAGACTTCTGGGTAGGTGTTCAGTAAGTATGTTAAGATGACAAAAGTTGATAATAAAACGGTAAGGGCTTTCAGTCCATAGTTTTTAAAGCTGGGCTAGCTAAAAAAGTTTTGGTTTTGTAGTGGTTACATGGTTTATATTTACTTGTAAAAAGTTTTACTATTTATTCTAGCAGATTGTTTCTAACTCTTTTTGTTCTTTCAGGTGGATCTGAAATGGAATTCTATTCTTCAGGTCATTGAAAAGGTATCTCAGGGACTTGTTTCTTTTTCATTTTTTGTATATATGGGTATAGAGAAACTAAAATTACAGTCATACTCACACACTGGTATGTGGCCGGGTGTTTATGTTAGAGAACTTCCGTCTTACTGTAACTTTATTCCCATAATTTGGGAAGACATTGGTGTTTGCCTTTCTGTAGTATTATTTTTCTCGTTAGGAATATCAGGGAAGAATGAACAGGCTCTGGAAAAATCAGTGTTTCTTCCCTGGTACGTAACAAAGGGAGAGTTAAAAAAACATTTTATTATCTTGTAAACTAAAGCTACAGGTTTCTGCTCTTTTCCTAGTTACTTTTTCTTCTATAGACGTGGATTGAGTGGTTCTAGCTTTGCCTAGAACGCATCAGGAAATTAAGTTTGTCTTGTTCTGGAATACTACACAGACAAATTAAAATCTTCTAGCCTTTGATTGCCGCTTGACGAAATAAGAAAATTAGCGATAAGAATAGTGAAAAGTAATCAAGGAACATAAATAATTTAGAAATTTAAAAAAATAGCTTAAGTATTCTTTCCTTATGAAGATGTAAATGATATAACTTAACACTTTTCCAACCACAGAAATGTTATGACTAGCTACCTAAAATTATTCTTTTTTTTTAGTGTTTTTTAATTTTACATAGATAACTCTTTAATTCACAAGTTTCTTATTTTCTTTTAAAATTATGGTAAAAAATACATTAACCTAAAATTTTCCATCTTAACCATTTCTGACTGTACAGTTCAGTAGTGTTAAGTATATTCACATTATTGTGCCACTGATCTCCAGAACTTTTTCTTCTTGCAAAACTGAAACTCTGTACCCATTAAATAATAACTCCCCATTTCCCCAATAGTTTATTTTTACAAAATAAATACAGACTACTAATTTACTATTTTTCAGAGAGAAATATTACTTATCAGGCACACCATTTGCATTACTTTATCCAGTACCTTCTCTCCCTATAGGCAGGCTACATGAAAAATCAAATTATGAGAAAGCTGCTTGATAAATCTAGAATCAGAGCAAAGGGAAGTAATAATTTGATAAGAGAAGACTGATATGTCCATTTCCAACTTAGGAATGTACCTGCCAGGTAGTTTAGATACATCTGTTGGGAGGACTGTCCTCTTCCTGAGCAGTGTTTGGAAGTTCATAGGCAGTGTTTGCCCCCTATACTTCTATGACTGACTAGCCTCCCCACCCGCTTGAAGCTGATCAGATTCTTTTTGTAAATACATTGAAACATTGAGAAGTTGAACATCATGTCTTGATAACCTGAGAGACATTTTATTTAGAAGTTTATTTTCTGGATTCTGTAGGATTCTATAAAATATATTGGTTTATTTGGTAAACTATGTTAGGAAAGCCAAAGTATAGCCGTCTAAATTCTAATTTTTCTTATTTTTATGCATACTTTAAGAGCAGAGTCCTAAAGTCAGCTTCTTTAGAAACAACCCTGAATTTTGTAACCAGAAAAGGACCTTAGAGATTTTCTAGGTTAATCTTTATTTTTCAAAATAGGAAATAGGCCCAGGTTGGTTAAGAGATTTGCCCAAGGTCATAAAGCCAGAATAGTGGTAGAGCTTGGGCTAGGATAAAAGCTCTGGTTACCAACACTTTTTTAAATAAAAGGATAACGGTTTTTCAGGCACTACCCAATCCACACTTGGATTTTTTTTTTCCAGATTGCTTTGAAATGAACCAAGTTGCAAATTCCTTTCTTCTCAGCCATTAAAGCAAAAGAAGCTCTGGGAACATGGATCAGCATGCTTTTGGGGGTGGATTTACAGTTTTTTTCCTTGCTTCTCTCCCCCATGAAAATAAATCAGCTGCTGTCAGATATCTGGCTCCAGTAACTATTTCAGAGAATTTAGGGAAGTAATAATAAGTCCCACCTTTCATACTGAAGTAATTTACCACGAATATATAGTAATTGTTCTTTAATTTTAGCAAAATTAATGAACAAAAATTTAGTATCTATAGAGCGTTTTAAAATCTGTCTTGGAAGTTCATCCATTCATTATTCATTGAACATATCTCCAGTGTTGATAGCAGATGTCAAAGAAGTTTAAGACAGTCTCTGCTCTCAAGGAACTTACAATCTCATTGGAAACAAGACATACACAGATAAAACATTATAAATAATATTACAATTCAGTAAGTGCTTTAGAAATTCAGAGAAAAGCAGTGATGAATAGGGGCTGAAGTGGATGGGGGAGACTTCATAAAGCAGGTGGGATTTGTATTGATTCTCAAAGAATGGATGGGATTTTCATAAGTAAAGAAGTGGGGGAGTATTTACGGTTGGGAAGATAGCGTGAGTAAAGGATGGCCGTGTACGTAAGCACGGCTTAGTAGGGAACAAGGAAGATACCAGCCTTCTTAGAACCTTAGTACGAGGAGTGGGGGATAGTGTTGGGGCCATAATGATGAAGGGAGGCAATATGGTACAAGTACTATTTTAGGCAGATATACTTTTTGATCTTGCTTCTAATCTTTTCTTTAATTTTATGGTTTTAGGCGTGTTCTAGTTCAGATAAACATGCTTTAGTAACTCCTTGGCTAAAAGGAGATATCCTTGGAGAGAAATTGGTAACCTTGGCAGATCATCTTTGTAATAAGGACTTGGAATCCACAGGATCTTCTGAATCTTATTTCTCAGAAAGATGGACTCTTCTAAGCTTGGTATTATCCCAACATGTTGAAAATGGTAGGCAAATATGTGGCTTTTGTTTTTTAGTAGGGAATAATCTTTTCACTTTTTGGGAGGATTCCGTGTTGCTCAGTTTGCATGTTACTGGTTGAGAGTAACAAGACTTAGTTCATCCAAATGTCTTAATTTTGTAAGCACCCTAAATGTTTATTAATCTTTGTAGCATGACTTGGAAGGCATTTAATATTTTTAGTTTCATATTCTAAAGGGTTTTGCATTTAGCAAAGCTGTTCACTCTAATTTTGTAGAGAATTGCTTTTTTTGCTTAATTTAAAACTGCTTTCTTACATGAGGGCTTTTATGTGTGAGAGAACAGACTGATTTGTTGGTATCATTTTCTTTTGTCTAATACATAAACACTTGTTTTTTAAACACATGGAAAGACCCAAGTGGTTGTTAACCCAAAGTAAGGTGTTCAGCAATGCACTGTTAATATTTTTTATTTTTTGTCTGTGTGAAATTTTTTTCCCTAGATTACTTGATTGGAGAAGTATATGTTGAAAGAATTATTGTTAAACTTCACGAAACTTTATCCAAAACAAAGAAATTGTCAGAAGCTGAAAATAATGACTCATCAGTGTCTTTTATCTGTGATGTGGCCTATAACTATTTCAGCTCAGCGAAAGGATGCTTGCTAATGCCATCATCTGAAGATTTATTATTAACTCTCTTTCAGTTATGTGCTCAGAGCAAAGAAAAAACACATTTGCCAGGTAATAGCCTACTGCTCAAATGTTTTGTTGGGAATCTCCGGCTCTGACCTTCATAGTGTAAGTGCCCAGGCTTTATTAATTGAATCATAATATGTTTTGAAAGTTGAAAGCATTTTGAGTAAAAGGCTACAAATCTTAAACACTTTCAGCTTTAGAAACCAAGTTAAAGATGAATGTAGATGTTATGTCTAAAGTTCTTACTTGATATCAATGAAACAGTTTTGGAAGAGACCATGATAGATGAATTAGAATCTTAGCCTCTTCGCTCAGTAACTCTGGCAAGTTGCTTAATTTCTTGATGCCTCACTTTCTGCATTCATAGAGGGGGATATTAATATCTCCTTCTCTTATAGTTAAAAACATTCAGTCTTGGTGTATATCAAAATGAAATGGCGATTGCCTGTTTAAGGACTATATTCTTGCCTCATATGTTAATTCAGACTTATTTACGAAAGGAATATAAAAAAATACTATTGATAGAGAGCCCTCCTCCCCAACCCTTTCTTTAATACTAACTACTGTGTTTGGAAAAGATATAATACTTTTCACATCTTCAAAAGGACAACTCTCTTGTAAATAAGTTACGAGCAGAAAAAAACTAACTTTAAAAATCTTAGCAGTTTTATATTTATATGGCATGAGCTAGCTTGTCTTATTGCATATTTATGACATAGTTATTTTGTTTTAGCAGTTGCTTAGTAATTTTATGTTTTCTTTTTTTAATGGTACCTTAAAAATCTCGTATTTGCCATGAGTTCTTTCAGACATTTTGTACTGATTATAGTTATTTCAGAGGGATTACAAGTTACTCTTGACATCTTGATTTTAGACTTTCTTATCTGTAAACTGAAAAATACTTGGCTCTCTGGTGTGAATTTATTGGTCCATCAAACTGGCAGTACATATAAACCGAGTACCTTCCTACGTTTGTCTGCTTTATGGCTGAAGAACCAAGTTCAGTCTTCATCTTTGGATATCAAAAGGTAACCTTTTTATGCTCAGTTGCACAGTATCTCTTTAATACTTGATCACTGTCCTTAAATAAGATTCCATCATTAGTGTGAGTGCCCATGAAAAATGACTTGTTTCATAAGAAATCTACCAATTCTAGGAGAAGATCCAAACAGATTTTTCCAAAAGGATTTTGTTTTAATGATGGTCTTCTTAAACTCACTTAATTGAAGAATGACTTGTTACAGCATATCTGCTGGACTCCTAATTTATGGTCAGTGAAGTGATGGTGGTGCTATCCCGTGTCTTCGGCTGGTGTGCATTGTCATTGTAACCTCTCACGGCCACCACACATAGTGATTGTATTATCTTGGGGTTTGGTAGCCACTGTTTTAAGGTGTTGAATTGCAAATATATTTCACATCTCTTACCTAAATCCATATGTAAAAGTGAAAACTAAGAGAATGCATCCAGAGGCTGTTGGGGTTGGGTCAAATCTTTTTCTGGTCATCATGTTCTTTTCATGTAATAAGGTAGCTGTGTTTCAGAAATACCTAAAATAGGTCAGGTGCCTTCATTCTGAGATAGGAGCAGCACTCAGTTTCAAATCATAAATGTTGGATTAAGTTCCCAGTTTGACTGTGTGTATGTTGCTGGGGGTGGGTAGAGGGGTCACTTACTTTTATTTTTATTTGTCTTTTTGTTCAGGTAAGCTATTAACCGCCACAGGATATTTAATATGTACCAGGGTGTTCAAGTTAATCATAGCATAACTACAACAGTTAAGTTCTTGCATCATTTTCAGTCTTCAAGACCTCTTGTCTACTGTTGATGACTTGCTAAATGCGCTTCTAGAGAGTGAAGATACCTATCTTCTGGGAGTTTATATTGGAAATGTAATGCCAAACAACAGTGAGTGGGAAAAGATGAGACAATCTCTTCCTATACAGGTATGTTTGAGATTAGAGAGAGAGTGCTTATCTCATTCTGAAGTTTGGATTTAATGCAAGCTTAAAGATCTTTATTTTATTCTGGGGAGGAAATCGAGTATCTTACTTTGCCTTTTGGTCTCTGAATGCTCATATATTGGATGTTTGCTGTTTGCAAGACACCAGTTGACACTGGCAGTTGCCATGGTACAAAGCGAATAAGACCAAGTTCTGTCCTAATGGAGTCTTAAAGAAATACACATGTTGATAATTTCCTTTAGTAGAAACCAAACTTCTAGGCTTCTGTGGTTTTACTAATAAACTAATAATAACTTCATTTTTGACATTATACTAGTAACATTTTGAAGATAATCTAATGACTTCATTTTTATTCCCTAATTGCATAGGTAGTAAATGGTTTATAATATGTGATGATTTATAATATGTGATGATTTTGTGTATAATTTAATGTTTTCTTTTTACAGTGGTTGCATAGACCTCTTTTAGAAGGAAGATTGAGTTTGAATTATGAGTGTTTCAAAACAGATTTTAAAGAACAAGATACAAAGAAGCTTCCCAGCCATTTGTGTACTTCAGCATTATTGAGCAAAATGATATTGGTTGCACTGAAAAAGGAAATAGTCCTAGAAAATAATGAGCTTGAGAAAATAAGTAAGTATATATGAGCATTCAGATATAATATAAATGTAAATTTTGAAATAATTGTAAGTATAATTTTGAAACAATTTTGATTACACTGCAATTTAAATCTTTAAAGAATCAAGAATCTTTAGCTCCTATTCACTATTTTAGTGATGAGAAACTTGAGGTTACTTAAGTGATGAATGTTAAATTGCAAATCAAGTGGAAACATGCTGAGATCTTGCTGTAATCTTGTTAGCTGTAGAGCAGAATTTGGTATAAGATCAGTTACTCAAGGTGGCATGACATAAGCAGATCCTATGGCACATAACCCTAAAGAAAATGGTTAAGTGAGTCTGATGTTTCATCAAGGATTCTGAATTTCCAGTTACTTTTTGAACCACTGTACCTTGTATTCATAGGGCTCTAGTTTTTTTCCTGGCAAGTGGAGGTTCAAATGTTGAATCTCAAGAAGATTTAGGATTTCAGAAAAATTCCCCCATTCCAAGAAATAGTATAGAATTGCAAGTAGCAGGGTGACCTGTACAAAATGGTGTTAAAGGTAGAGGATTTGTATACTTCCTGTGTCAGTCATGTTTGTAAGACGTGAGCTGTACCACAGTTACTAGTAGAGGGGAATCTATGCCCTGTGGAAGAAGGCTGGGACACCTTTGGCTAGCCAGCTCCACGTGCAGTTAAGGGCAGGGACATTCACCTGCAGTTTCCATTGCTCACAGAGTGAACCTGTCCAAAAACAAAACTGGAAATTAGAGTAATATTTTTTGTAATAATTTATTTTTATTAATTGTGTTACTGATTACAAACTGACAACACTGTGTATTTAATCTTCTCATTAACCCTATCAGTTAGATATTTTTATTGTTGTTTATCTTATCTTGACTTGATTAGAGTTAGTTTAGCTTGTAAGCGGTAGGATTAGATTTTGAACCAGGTCTCAAGTCTTCTGACTCCAAAATCCATACATGGCTTTATAAAAGAGAGTTGTGACTTTAAAAACCTACCTCACTGTTTAATGAGGTAGATTGTAGTATCCTAATTGATAACTATATATACAGCTCATTTGAATCCAGACCAGTCTGTCACCAAAGCCCATACCCTGTGATTACTGTGTCATGCAGTCTCCCATCTCTTAACACATTGGCTTGAACATCTCATCTCAAGTCTTGGGTCCCTTAGTTGTTTATCCTATATGCAACTTCTTACCACTTGTGGCAAAAATAGTAGGAAGATTCTTCCAGTATCTCTGGTAACGTAGGTCCCTGTCACATTCTTAACTAATCAGAAAAGGTACCTAGTAAGATTTGGGAGAGGAGTGGTATTTTGTATCAGACAAATGTTCTTGGTTTTCATTATCATTGAACATCTCAAAGCAGATTTGAAATCAGTTCGTAGATATTTGGAGATTAGTGGGCACAGCAGTGTTAGAAAATGGGGCAGAGCAGTGCAAATGATGGAAAGGTCTGTTCACACAGTGCGCTTGATAACATGTTGTCCATTCTGTTAGTTGCAGAACTGCTCTATTCACTGCAGTGGTATGAAGAATTAGACAATCCATCTATTTTTCTAACTGGATTTTGTGAAATGCTTCAAAAAATGAATATTACATATGATAACTTATGTGGACTTGGTAATACTTCTGGCCTTTTGCAGCTGTTATTTAACAGGTAAGAATCCCTTTCAATTTCCATTTTTTTAATGACTGTTTCACTAGTTTATGGCTTTGTTTCAGTAAAATGTAAGTCCACTTCATGCTAATCTTTCAATCAGAAGGTTGATCTAAATTAATCCCAATTATTAATGATAAATTCTTTGTGGAAACTAAGTACTTGATTTACTCTTCTGGGGAGATATTTGGACTTTGCCTGTGTTATTAAATCTGTAAATTCATTCAAGGGGTAGATGTCAATGAAAGAAATAGAAACCTGTAGAAGTTGTTTTAATTTGTCATCTGTGACCCATCCTGCCACTACTCTCAAATTTAACCTTTTACCTCGCATGTTGTTACAGGTGTGTTGATACTATAACCACAAAACCCTCTCCCCTAGATGAGGAAGTCGGTGTGGAAATGGAGTCATAGAGGTTATAGCAGAAGTTTAGCTTGTTAAAATTGCTACATTGAACTACTTTCTCTTTAAGAGTTTTTCACTGGCCTATAGTGTTTTGAGTATGCTTTGCAGTATCAGAGACCCCAGGCTGTACAGGTCTTCCTCTACAGTCCCACTCCACATACTTAGAACTTTCTTCAGCGGATGTTAATACCTCCTTGGTTCCTCAACTTAAAGCAGCCTAGGTCTCCTCTGGGGTATATCCTTGTCCCAGCTGTAGCCTCTGGTCCTCAAGCCTCATCTTTAAGGTCATCTCCCCTATTGGGACTTGAGGGGTTTTGGGATTGCCTGGGGATGGGAGCTCAGTACCAGTGGTGAAGTGTCAGAAGCCTAAGCTCCTAATCCTTTCGGTAATGGCAGTTGTTTGGGTGCAAAAATCCTGTGTGAACAGATACCCTCACAAGGTGATTTATTTAATTCTGTAAAAGAAATCCAGGTAAACAGTGTTTAAAAATCTTAAGTACATTTTCAAAACGGATTTTTTTTTTCCCTTTTTTAGGTCCAGGGAAAATGGCACCCTTTGGTCTCTTATTATTGCTAAGTTGATCCTTTCCCAAAGCGTTTCATCTGATGAAGTAAAACGGCATTATAGGAGAAAAGAAGGGTATTCTTATTTAAAATATTTTTACTTTGTAATTTATTGTAATTGGTCACCTTGGCAACCCCCAACTAACAAAAAATTTCTAATGAATCAAGAAAACAGGGTTTAGGAAATGAGGAAGTTACATTAAAGGAAATGAGAATTAAAGACTTCAAAACAATTTCAATTGTTTTAGGTTTGGGACACACCTTTTTTAAATAAGCACTTTTAACTTTATAATATTTTGTTGTGGAATTTTATACTTATTTTAAACAATTAGCCTTTCATAAACTTGTTCTCTTTTCCCCCCGAAATCTTTCTGGTTGAAATCTTTCTTTTTCCCCTCCCTACATCTTTGTTCTATCACTTTATTTGGAAGTGATAGGGAAAGTTACTTACTCTTCTCTTAAATAAGGATCATCCCATTGAAGTCTATTCTAGAAATGCAATAAATGTGTTCTTAAGACAAAGAAATAGATTATGGAGTTGGACATCCTAGAGATATACTAGAGTTAATTATACTAGAGAAGCTGAGCATTCAAATTAAACACTTAGCTGAAATTTACCAAGGGGTATTTTGAACTTATTGATTTACCAAGAAGAATTCTGAAATGATATGTGTATGTTCTGGGACAGTAGAATTGTAAACTAAATTTCAATTTTTTTTATCTTATTTAAAAATTTTTAAAACATTATTTTGAGGTAATTATAGATTTACATGCAGTTGTAAGAAATCATACAAAGAGATTCCACATATCCTTCATTCAGTTTCCTCCAGAGGTACCATTTTGCATAACTTTAGTACAATTTCACAACCAAGAAAATGGCATTGATACAATCCATTGACCAAGTTTACAGGCACTCATTTGTGTGTGTGTTCTGTGTAGATCGCATATTTGATCACCACCATCACAGTCTAAGATACAGGATAGTTTTATCATGAGGATCTCTTGTGTTGCCCTTTTATAGCCACAGCCATCTCCCTTCCTCCCGTTCTCCTCATCTCTGGCAACCAATAATCTGTTCTCTCTCCCTATAGTTATATCATTTAGAAATGTTATATAAATGGAATCATACAGCATATGACCTTTTGATATTGTTTTTTTATCCAGCATAATTAAAAAATTTTTTCTGATTATAAAAGTAATAGGCAATTAAAGAACTATTAGAACTAATTACTAATGAGACGGATATATGCTTGACATACAAAAATCAATAACTTGCTTATTTACCAGTAATAATCAATTAAAAAATGGCATAGGAAAAAATTCTATTCACAATGACAATAAAACTATAAATACTTAGAAATAAATATAACAAAAAATTACAATTATAAAACTTTAGTAAAGATCACAAAAGATGGGAAGATAAATTGTAAAAATGGTTGTATCAATCTATAATTTCAATGCCTTCTCAATCAAAATTTTAGCAACATTTTTTGAAAAACTTGACAAACTGTTCTAATCATAGTATGCATTTGAAGGAAAAAACGCTCAAGAATAGCTAGAAAATTCCTGAAAGAGAAACATGAAAAGGACTTGCCCTGCCAATACAGTGATTAAGCAGTATGAAATTGGTGAATAGACAAACCAGTGGATCAAAATACAGAGTCCAGAAACCAATCCACACATATATGAGAATTTAGTTTTTGATACAGGTGACCTTTCAAATCAGTGAGGTGAGTCAGTAATAAATGGTGTTAGGAAAATTGGATATGGGTTTGAAAACAATAGTGAGACCCCTCCTTGACATTCTACTTAAAGTCCAGATGCAGGCTAGATGTAAAGAACAGAGCTATGAAAGTGTCAGGGGAAAGAAGAGGCCGTGTATAATCTCGGCGTGGGGAAGATCTTCTTAAGCAAAGCACAAAACCCAGAATCCATAGAAGAAATGGTAGATATTTGATTTTGTAAAAATGAAAACTTCTAGCAACTTGTGCCCATCAACAGATGAATGGATGAAGAAAAATGTGGTATAGAATACAATGGAATATTATTCAGCCTTAAAAAGGAAAGAAATTCTGACATGCCACAATATGGATGAACCTTGAGGACATTGTGCTAAGTGAAATAAATGAGTCACAAAAAGACAAATACTTTATGATTCCACTTACATGAATTACCTAGAGAAGTCAAATTCATGGAGATAGAGAATAGAATGGTGGTTGCCAGGGGCTGAGAGGAGAGGAGATGGGGAGTTCTTGTTTAATGGATAGAGTTTTAGTTTTGTGAAATGAAAAGAGTTCTGGAGATTGGTTGCAACAACAGTGTAAATGTATTTAACACTACTGAACCGTACACTTAAAAATAGTTAATATGGTAAATTTTGTTACATGTATTTTACCGTAATTAAAAACTTTTTAAAAAAGAAGCACAGACGATTTCTGTATGACAAAAATATAGTAAACAAAGGTTAAAGGACAGGTGACAAAATGGGAGAAAACATTTGCAAATTAACAAAGAATTAATATCCATAATATATAAATAGCTTCTATTAATTAGTAAAACTATCCAAATTAGAAAATGTGTCAAGGACTTGAACAGGTAATTCATAGATAAAATAGTTAATGGTACAGTAGTCCCCACTTATCTGTGGGGAATACGTTCCAAGACTCCAGTGGATGCCTGAAACCATGGCATCCGAATATTGTATATGCTATGTTTTTTCCTATACTTATATACCTGTGATAAAGTTTAATTTATAAATTAGGCACAGTAAGAGTAACAACAATAACTAATAATAAAATAGAACGATTATAACAATATACTGTAATAAAAGTTACCATAGATCTTAGCAACCTCAGCATATGATTTTTTTGCTTTCCTTATTAAGTCAAGAACTTTCACCTTTTCACTTAAAGGAAGCACTATATGGCTTCTCTTTGGCATGTCTGAATTGCCAGCATTGCTACTCTTGTGCTTTGGAGCCATTATTAAGTAAAATAAGGGTTACTTGAACACAAGCACTGCGATACTGTGACAGTCAATCTGATAACGGAGATGGCTTCTAAGTGGCTAATGGGTGGGTAGCGTATACAGCGTGGATACGCTGGACAAAGGGATGATTCATGTCCAGGGTGGGATGGAGCTAGACAGCATAAAATTTCATCATGCTACTCAGAACAGCACACAATTTAAAACTTATAAATTGTTTATTTCTGGAATTTTCCATTTAATATTTTCAGACCGCAGCTGACTGTGAGTAACTGAAACCAGGGAAAGCGAAAGCATAATTCATTTATGAAATATGAAATATGAAAGGATTTGCCTTACCAATATTAATGACAGAAATACAGATTAAAAGAAGCACATTTTATCTACCATGTTGCCAGGAATTAAAAAGATTTATTAAGTGTGCAGCAAAACAGTCACACTTGTACACTTTTGGTGAAAGTGTAAATTGATTACACTTTTTGGAAAGCAATTTGAAATTAAGAAAATATAATACATTCAGATCCTTTGATCTTGCAATTCTACTTCTAGAAATCTAACCTAAAGAGGTATTTGCACATAGACAGAATGATATCTGCTCAAGGACATTTATTCTAGCGTTACTTGTAAGAGCAAAAATTTGGGGAAAATCCCTAAACGTTCACTAATAGGGAAATAGTTAAATTATGATAGTATGGAATATTTTTGTTTTTGTTTTTAATTTTAATTTTTGTTACATAGCTTTAAAATGAGAATAATTATACCCATATGTTCTGATGTGGAAAGATCTACAAAAGTTTGTAAGTGGCAAATAATTCAATAGTATGTTTAGTGTGCTCTCATTATGTAAATAAACCCAGCTATATATATGCACGTATATGAATATCAGTTCATAGAAAGGACATGCACCTGGCACTGTTTATATGGAATTAGTTGACTCTTTAAAGAAAGCATAATCATGTATTGTTTGTGTAATTTTAAAAATTCATACATGGGGAAAAGTTATATATGCTTATTTTAAAAATTAGAAATGTGAAAAAAAAAGAAAGAAGCAGCAAAACATAATTATCCACAATTTCATCATCCAGAATCAACAAATGTCCATCTCTTTTCATGGTTTTATGTTTTTCCTGTAGAATTATTTTATATAGCGGAATTATTAGTCTTTTTGAATAGTCTGAATGAGAAGAATTTTCTGAAATAACTGCATATTTAGGATAAATGTAATTCATACTTTTTCTTTAAACAGTTTTTTTCCACTAACAGAAGGTAATATGCATACCATTCAAAGTCTCTGTCCATTTTTGTCAAAAGAAGACAAGAAAGAATTCATTGCTCAGTGTATACCTGCCCTTTTGGCCTGGACTAAGGAAGATCTTTGCAGTACTAATGGTTAGTTGCTTGATAATAAATATTTCATTAATTTAATTATTGCTTGAGATGAAAGAAGTGTTTCTTAATGTCTAAACCCAAATCTAGCAGAGATAAATTGAATTATAGCTGATTTATTCCTAGTTTATACTTTTGCTACATAACAAGTTGACAGTCAATAGCCTGAGTGTCATTGGAGTGTGGCTGTTATCATTTTGTAGTACAGAAATGCTATAGCCTTAAGAGAAGATTTACAATCACAAATACAGTCTAATCATTTCTTTTCCATCTGTAGCTTTTTTAGCTATGCCTCGTTTCTCCCTAGTCAACCAATGATTGAACATATAAAGGCAAAAGAGGGAATAGCTTTTGTTGTATTTTAAACTTTTTGGATACTCTGCACCCTATTAGTTCATTTGTTCATTAACTTAATAAATACTTATTGAGAACTTGCTATGTTCCTTTTGTAGAGAACACAGACATAAAATTATGTGATAACTGATGTAGCAAAAAGATGTCTTGTGTGTGAAAGTGGCAGAAAAGGAGTTTTCCCCTCTGCTTTGAGGTGTCAGTGGTGATTTCACAAAGAGAAGTATTTCAACTGAGTGATGAAGGATAGTTTTCCCTATGGACATAGTTGGGGAAAAGGCATTCCAGGTACACAAAAACATAAAAGAGTGCAGATGGTTCAGTTTGGCTAGCATTTAAGGTAGAAGGTTGGGAACAAAGGATGTTAGGATGCACAAGAAGATGGATTTTGAGAAATGTTGGGGAACCGTTCATAAATGCCTGATTTTGTAGGTTAAGGAATTTGGACTTTAAGCAGTAGGCAGTAAGGAGCTTTTGGCCCACATTAGATAGGAGAGTAGTAAGACTATCACATATACATTGGAAAGATTATTTTGACAACTGTATGAAGAGTGAATGTGAGAGAAGAGAGATTGGCGGTAGAAGACCAGAAAGGAAGCTATTGGAATAGTCTTAATGAAAGATAAAGAGAGATTAAATCAAGGCATAGGTGGAAGAGAGGAGATGGAAATGAAAGAGATTAAGGAAACAGAATTGATGGGGCTCTCTGATTATATTTCTGGATAGGGTAGATGGATGTACCATTAGACCTTATAGAAAACCCTGTGGCAGACCGAGGGTTGGGAGGAGGATAAGGAAGGAGTATACAGGGAGCTAATGTTAAGTTTTAGACACATTAGATTAAGGTGGCTATGGAATAAATATTCAAATGGAGATTTTCGGCAAGCAATAGGCTGTTGACTGGATGGAAATACTGCTTTTGAAGTCCACATCGTGTAGGTGGTAGTAGTATAATCTATAAATGAGGATGAGCTTATCCAGGGAGAGTGAATGGAATACCAAGGGAACACCGGTACATAGATTTAAGGGGTATGTGGGTGGAGGGAGACTTGAGAATAAGGACTACACATAAAGAAAAGGGAAGCAAAGGAGGAATTTTAGGTAATATTCATCACCTGTGTTAAATGCCACAGAAGGTTAAATAAAATTAGAGACTAAGAAGTGTCCATTGGCTTTGGCATTGTTGGAATGAACAGTGGTGAGAAAGTTGAGCCAGATAGTCTGTTCTAGGTGCTTGGTGACAAGGGACGTAGAAAAAAGGTGAAAGCTGGAGGTGAATATAAGGTCAGAGTTTGGAAAATATGTGTTGTGAGGAGAAGGAGGAATAGAAAATAGAGACAGGGAATAATTGATAATAGTTCCCAGTGAAAAGATGAGAGGGGAGGGCAAGTCGGATGAGATCTAAAGCATAGTTAGAAGACATGAACCTTGTGTAGGTTGAGTGACTTTCTTCTGACACCAGGTAAGGAGAAGTGTAGGATGGATGTAGATGTGGATATAGAGGGGGTTGGGAACTTCATGTGTTCCTTACTAATAAGCATCATGTCTCTTCAGGCTAGGTTGTTTAATGAATGGAAACTGGATTGTAGATTTTAAGAAGGGTAGTGCAAGTTTGAAATAGTGGAAGAAGATGCTCATCAAAACATTAATCAAAAAGAATTGCCACATGGCACCAAGGGCCAGCCAATGTCAAAAATTAATTTTTGTGGCATTAAGCTTCACGGTTGAGTTCACCTACAGAGTTAGACTGTGGGATTAGGTTAGGATTTGCAGTTCTGGCATGAGGATGCAGTTGAACTGACTGTGCGTGGAGGAAAGGAGTGCCTAATGGGAGTGCAGGTGATTTCTCCAGCTCACGTTATAACTGGAGGGTGGCAGAGAGGAGGAAGGGGCAGGAGATGGAGCTGTGGTGTCTCATGACTCTGCTGTTCACACAGACCAGAAAGACCAGAAGGTGCACAGCTGCGTGGAGGCCCAAGAGGAGGAGGATGTTTTTGAGATTTGACAATCAGTTTTGCTCTGCCAGCCAAAGTGATGAAACAGAATTAGCCAACAAATACTTTTTAGTCATTAGAAAATCAGTTGTTGCTGATTACACTTGAGCCTCTTCTGTTTTGCCAGGAAGATTAAAAAAATCTGCCTTTAAAGGACGATTAAATACATTATACTTTTTTCCCTTTCTTCCTTGGTTCCCTTTGGCTACAGGATAAAAACCTAAGTCCTTAGTTTGGCCACTGAGACATTTTACCATCTTACTGCAACTGATCTCTTCACTTTTACCTCTTTTGCTTCCACCCTGGACCCTGGCCGTGGTACATTCTCATAATTTTGGAACAGTCTGTACTTTTTTATGACTTTGTGCCTTAGCACTCCATGGAGTGCCCCTTTGCTAGTCTTGCAGACTCTTATTTATCTTTTGATAAGTCCCGGTTCAAACGCCAACTTTGGGAAGCCTTTTCTGCCTCAACCTAGACGGATATGGTTGTTTCCTGTTCTGGGCTCCCAGTCTTTGTCCATATGATATTCTAATTTGCTTTTGAGTCTGCCAGTACTGCTAGATGAGTCCCTTTAGGGACTGGATTTTGTTAAGCTTTCTTGCCCCAGCGTCTAGCAGCGTACCTTGTATTCATTCATTTATTCATTCTTCCTTTAGTCGATCAAAATAAATGTCTCTGTATCTCAGGCATTGTGCTAGGGGAGATATAGAGTGATAAGTAAGACAGACAAGGTTCCTGCTCTCATGGAGCTTACTTTCTAACTGAGGAGATAATAAATAAGTGAACAAATATTAGTGCTATAATGGCAACAAACAAGTGATATTTGAGAGTAGAGAAATGCCGAGGGGCATACTTTATATACTTGGGAATTTTATAGAGTGGAGGCAATATTTAAGCTGAGAGTTGGAGTATACGAAGGATCCGGGGATTCTAAACTGTGAGGACCCCATAAGAGCTTTCCAGACATAGTAGATGCTCATTGAGTGCATGTATGAATTATGGAACAGTATGTTCTATTTTCCATCCTTATTTAACTTTGCACTGTAGCTATGGTTTTTTTTGTTTTTATATGAGCAGTGAGTAGCTGAATAAGGCCTAAACTTAAGAAGCCAAAACAAAAAAACAGCATAGGTTAGTTTAAAGCACCATAGCATTCACTTACATCCGCCCCACTTCCCTTTTCTGTGCTAGGTGCTGGGTGTGGAGATAGGGTCTGCCCTGTGGAGCTTATGAGCTTATGTGTTGACTCTTTCATATAAGCCCTTTTTAGAATTCTGAACCTGGGGACGTCTCAAGACAGTTTCTGACCTGTCTCAAAGTAGACTTTTTTGTAGTAGCAATACAATTTTTAAAAAATTTTTATATTTCATTTTGAATTTTACTTTAGGAGGTTTTGGACATCTTGCCATTTTCAATTCTTGTCTGCAAACCAGAAGCATAGATGATGAAGAGCTATTACATGGTATATTGAAAATTCTAATATCCTGGAAGACAGATCATGAAGATGTTTTTCTTTTCAGTTGGTGGGTGATACTTTATACTATGTTTTCCTCCCATATACAATGTGGACTCAGATTATGTATCTTAGAGTCATAGTTTTGTAGAGTAATAGGGTGGTAGACATTTAAGTCAGTCTTTTATAAGTATATAAGATTTAAAATAGAATATTTTCTTTTAAAATAGAATATTTTCTAATTTAATGTCTATGTAATTCTTTAATGCTTTTCTTGTTTTGTTTTGCTTTTGTCTTTATCATAGTAATCTATCAGAAGTAAGTCCAGAGATACTGGGTGTAAATATAGAAATAATCCGGTTCCTTTCCCTATTTCTGAAATACTGCTCATCCCCTTTGGCAGAGAGTGAGTGGGACTTCATCATGTGCTCCATGTTGGCTTGGTTGGAGGTAAATGTGTCTTCACCTCTGTTGAGTCTTCATGTATATCTCTATACCAGAACTATTTACTAATCTTATCCTTTAAGTAATGGTTGTAATTATAATTAGCTCCTTTGCAAACATTTAAACACTTTATAGATGTACACCAGCTACTATCTGACAGAACAGTAGAATGATAGAGGGTTAATGTCTACCAGTGTCATTCAGTGATCAGATCTCCTAACTTCTCTCCATTAGCTCATTTTATTATAAAATTTGCAACACAGCCCTTTGAGGTTTTATCATTTTGTGGCAAGTTTTTTGATCTTTTTGGTTCAAATTAAATTATTAAAGTGTGCTGTGTTAGTGTTGCCAGAATAATGCATTAGAGATAAGGCAAATTCAGAGGGAATTAGGGTTCTTTTTAGGACCCAAACCAACCAGGTGTGTAAGAGTTGTGGGCTCCGATGCAGCAGGTCAGTCAGGGTTGAATTGGTCTGAATCTGTGCTTTGCCTGCTATTAGCTGTGTGGCTGAGGGTTTTAAACTTGACCTAATTGAGCCTCAGTTTCCTTATTTTAAAAGAACTTAATAATGCCCAATTAGTAGGGATCCTGAGAAGATTATAAATGTCTTCAATGTATTTGACCTGATAAATGGTAATTGATATTGCTTTCATAGTTTTAGAAATAACAAAGAGCATTTCAGAATAAATCGGTCGATTCTAATTCCTAGTATTTAGTTTTGAAAAAAAGTTATTTTGATGTAAAATATATAAATGTATCCTGAGACTATACACTTCAGCAGCTTTTTATTTAAAGGTTAGAGAGATGAAAGAGACTTGTCTTTGTTGCCTTGATTTGTGGTGTTCTGGTAGAAAAGTCTGCTTACCTGTTTCCTTTTCATTTCTTCAGACAACAGGCGAGAATCATGCACTGTATTCGGTTCCACTTGTACAACTATTCGCCTGTGTCAGCTGTGATCTGGCCTGCGAGCTCAGTGCTTTTTTTGATTCCACGACTCTGGATACCACTGGAAATCTTCCTGTGAATCTAATCAGTGAATGGAAAGAATTTTTTTCCCAAGGCATCCACAGTTTGCTTTTACCTCTTTTGGTGACTGTTACAGGCAAGTGAAAAGGGGAGTAATAATTGAGATTCATGAAAAATGACTTGTTGAAAAATTCAAAACAAAGGCTTTGGATGTTTAAGTCAGACAATACAGAATAGTAAAAGAAAAGAGTCAGAGAGAAAGCTTGGCATCTCTGAAGCATCATATATGCTTCTGCTTTACAGACAGGAGTTGAAAAATGGTAAGGTATCCAAAGACCACTGCAAATTAAAGTAATAGTAATTCAGATAACATGAGTGGATTTTATATAACTCTAACCTCTCTCTTTCCTCTTTAAGGATGAGATAATAGAAGTCATTAAACAATTAAGATTATGTGAAATATGTATTTACTTCATATTTCTAGTTAGAACTTCTCTAATATTTGTCAAGTTTTTATTTTATTTTCTTGAATTACGTTTGATTGTCTGTGAATAAGTCAAGCTGTATTACTCACTTTCTTTTGGGATGTGCATGTTTCTTCCCTTTTTGTCATCAGTAGAAAGCAAAGATACATCTGAAACATCCTTTCAGAATGCAATGCTGAAGCCCATGTGTGAAACATTAACATATATCCCAAAGGATCAGCTGTTAAGTCACAAACTCCCTGCGAGATTGGTTGGTGGCCAGAAAACAAACTTGCCAGAATATCTCCAGACTTTGTTAAATACATTGGCCCCATTACTCCTCTTCAGAGCTCGGCCTGTGCAAATTGCTGTTTATCATATGCTCTACAAGTAAGAATTCTTCCAACGGAAGCAATGTTATGGTGGTCTAAAAAAATAGAATATATGTATAGTTTTAACTCTTAGTCATTAAAAACAGTCAAAGTAACAAAAAAAACCAAAAACAAAGTCAACTTGACCTTGCATTTCAATAACAGGGATGCCAAGTCTTTAATCTTCGGGGACAATCTTCTGCATACAAAGTTTACATTTAGATGGTCCTGGGCATACATAGCTATTTCAGAAAGAAACCATTAAAAAATATACTCAATACAAAATAAGTATTGGTCTTTCTGCTCTTAAGCGTGATTTAACAGTGAACAATTTAATATAAAATAATTTAAAATAATGTTCTAATTTCCAGGTTGATGCCTGAATTACCACAATATGATCAGGATAATCTAAAGTCATACGGAGATGAAGAAGAAGAACCAGCCCTGTAAGTTTTTTAAATAGTTTGTTTTATTAAATTCTCATAATCCATCTCACTTATAATGACGATAGAAGACTAAAGCAACGTAAAAGCTCTAAATTTAGAGTATATATTCATTCAACAGATCTTTTAAAGTTATCTGTAAGATATAAATGAAATCTAAAGTTCGTCCAAAAAGATTGTTTCTCTCTCCTTAATTGTTCCTAAATCATATTTTCAGTGTGCTACTGTTCAGTAAAACATTCTTTGCCCACATGGTAGCTGTAGAAAAAGTAGATGAATTCAGATATCTCTTGAGCACCCACTTTGTGCAAAGAATTAGTTAAATGCTGAGGGGAGAATACAGTGTTTGGTAAACATTCTTTTTCTTAAGGAGCTTGCAATCTAATATAGACAATATTACCCTGTAATAGAAGACAGTGTATGACAAGTGCTAAGAAAAAGGGTAGATAGCATGTTATGGAGGCTCAACTGCTGTGCACTAGGAAGGGAAGACTTTCTCTTGAGGAAGAGACCTTTATGCTGGACCTTTCAGGTTGGGTAGCATTTCAGCAGGGCAGAGAAGACAGTATAAGTTAAGGAAACACCATGTGCAAAGGCATGGAGGCATGAACGTTCAGGATGTGCTTGGGGAAGTTGAGTAGTTGCCTCTTAACATATTTTTTTATTGTCTATATCTTCTTCCACTGGAACGTAAGCTCTGTGAAGGCAGGAATTTCTGTCTCTTGTTCCCGACTATACTGACAGCTGACAGCACCCAGAGTGGTTCCTGGCCTAAGGCACATTCATGAGTAGGGCTCATTTGTTGAATAAAAGAATAATTGAACAAATATATGTGAAGTAGCTGGGGAGGGTACAGTGTAAGATAAAGCTGGAAGCGTGCTTAAGATAATGAAGGCCTTACAAATGCCACTTTTTTAGGGTTTGGGGCACTATTTGGTAAAAGATGGGATACCACCAGCTGATTCTGGCAATACTATGGAGCATAAATTCTGTAAAGAAGCAAGCAGAGGTGGAGACCATTCTAGAAGTTATAATGGTGCATGGAGGGCAGTGTAGAAAGTGGAGAGAAAAATATTTTAGCTAGTATTTGTAAGATCTAGTGACTGTTGATATGGAATAGAGAAGCATTGGTACATGAGATGGTGATGTTGAAGATGAAAACCTAAGGGCAGAAGCTTGAAGAAGACCTATGTTTATGGGCTCAGAGAGGGAAGCGACAAGGGAGGAAAGATGACAGAGGTGAAAGGAGAGAACCAAGGAGGGTCATAGAGAACAGAATTCAATAGATATACACAAATATTTCACTTTTTAAGAATCTCTTAAGTTCACTTTAAAGTATTGATGAGTGCAAAAGTTGAGTAACGAAGAAATTTAACATACACTGTCATGAATTAATGTGAATGTTAAATTTGCTTTCCTGAAAAGGCATAGAGTCCATGATCTCTTTACCCAGTGTAGGATGATAAAGGACCTGGTAGGACTTGGTAACCCTCATCGTTCCCCTGACTGGCTGAGGGACTGTAGACCAATCATTTAGCTTCTCTGGTGTGTGATATTTTTTCATCTATAAAGGCTGAAATAGATGTTTTCTGAAAGAATCTTTCCTTTAAGTTCTAACTTCTAGAGTCTGTATTTTTATAGCATATATATATATTTAGTATATATCAAACATATATTTAAAAATATTTTATGTTATATATTGTATGCTTTTTATATTTTTATATAAGTATAAAATATATACCTATATAATACGTATTTTGTGTATATTATATATATATTATATAACATTTTATGTCTTTCAGATTCTATAATTGCCATTATGTGAAATTAGGAGTTAAAATTGAATCTATAAAGGGGAACTTTTAAAATGGTTTTTGGAAAATAGAGATTTTTCTAAAATACTTGAAGTTTATACATACTGTCAATTTGTTAGGGGATGAGTTATAAAGAAAATTATAGTGTTTAATCATTGATTCTCAGGTCACCACCGGCAGCACTGATGTCTCTTCTTAGCACTCAAGAGGACTTACTAGAAAATGTTTTGGGGTGTATTCCTGTTGGACAGATAGTTACTATTAAGCCATTGAGTGAAGACTTCTGTTATGTTTTGGGATACCTCCTCACTTGGAAATTAATACTTACTTTCTTCAAAGCTGCTTCATCTCAGGTATATAAATTTGTGACAACTTTTGGCAGTTCTGTCCTATATATATTTTTCTGTTAGTATCTTAAACCCCTTCTTTTCCCCTCCTTTTGAGAAAAAAGAGAAAATGCCATACATTTTAATCTAATTTTATCTGGCTAACTTCAGACATTTTGCTAAATTTAGTTCTGTCCTTACTTCCTCACCCTCCCACAGTTATTTACACACACACACACACACACACACACACACACACACAGTTTCTGCAAGAGTATTCATCTCTGAAATGTGCGTGCATTAATTTTTTTTCTGAGTGTAGCCACCAAGTCCTTTTATCACAGGAAACAAGATTTGTATAATTTAGTTTTGTACTACCATAGTAATAATTTCAAAAAAATTGGATCTTGCTATTTTTTTCTTTGGTCAGCTTCTGACTGTTGTGGGAGATTTCAGTTAATACATCATTGGAAATTTACTTTATTTGAAAATCAATGTTTAGAGAAAGAGCTATGAGACATTACCTATGTAATTCACACTATTATTTCTAAATGGTGAATATATCCTATAATAATAATTTTGCCCAAATTATTCTAGCAGCCACTAGATGTCTCTGTTGTCTCATGTTTAGGAAGAAAGACCTCATTGTCCAGGTAGGAAGCTAGAAAAATCTACTCCAGTTTTTTTTTATTCTTTTAGGCAAGTCCCCACTTAAATAATTTCAACAAACTTTGAATTATTTTAATAAAGTATATGACATCTTAGACTTAGTTTCTCACTTCATATTTAAAGTGTGACTAAATATGGCATTCATTTCCAGTGTGATTTTTCAGAATTCTTAAACTTATAATTTGTCATTTCTAATTATCCGTACCTTGGTACAAATATATCAACATATGTATCTTTGCATTTGTATACATAAGGGAAAATCAAATCACAGAGGTAACGCTGATCTAGCTGTTTAGATTGTTTTATTTCTCTTCAGGCTTGCCATTTATGTTTGTGACCTGAGCTAGTTTTATTTGCTGATGATGTATTTCAAGAGCTCCTTGTTGGGCTTTTACGTTCATTTCTTAAAATATTGTTGATCTCTAAAAAATTGCAGCAAATTGAGGCTTCCATTATGTACAAGAATTTTTGTTCTTGTCATCTTATATTCAGAAATTAGGAAAATGGTCATGTATCATCTTTTTCATTAAACCAGCATGGAGGCGGGAGGTGCAGAGAATTATAGAGCAGCATTCATTGAGCCTGGAAATTGAACTGAGCTGTGAACACATAAACCAGAATAACTCACTAAATAACACTAATTAGATGAATCCCGAAACAGAATTTTTTTAAAAACACCTTAATCAGTGCTAAATCTGGATTGTTTTAACGTTCTTCTCAAAAAAACTCATAGTGAATCAAATGGAACTGTGTGTGTATTTGTGTTATAGTTTTTTGTTAGTGACATCAAGTCGATTCTGACTCCTAGTGACGCTGTGTACAGCAGAGCAGAGCCCTGTCTGGTTTTTTTGTGCCATCCTCACACCTTTCAGCGCTGTATCAGACAATGCTCTACTTCTATTCATAGGGTTTTCGTGGCCAGTTTTTTTGAAAGTGGGTGGCCAGGTCCTTCTTCCTAGTCTGTCTTAGTCTGGAAGCTCCGCTGAAACCTTCCACCATGGGGGACCCTGCTGGTATTTGAAATCCTGGGCATAGCTTTCAGCATCACAGTGACATGCAGCCACCAAAGTCTGACAGCCGACAGACGGGCAGTGTGGTTCCCTGACTGGGAAATGAATGCGGGCCACCATGGTGAAAGTGCCAAATCTTGACCACTAGACAACCAGGTTATAGCTTTACTGAGATATATTTCACATACCATCAGATTTACTTATTTGGAGTGTTCAGTTTGGTGTTTCTAATATGTTCACAGAATTGTGCAACTATTGCCACTATCTAATTTTAGAACATTTTCAACACCTGAAAAAGAAACCCTTACCTGTTTGTAGTCACTTCCCATTTCCTCTCAAACCCTCCAAGCCCCTGGCAACCACTAATCTGTGATCTGTCTCTGTGGGTTTGCCTATTGTGGACATTTTACATATGTAGTCTTTTTGTCTGGCATATTTCACTCAGCATCATGTTTTCAAGATTCATTCCTGTTGCAGCATGTATCAGTACTGGGTTCCTTTTTATGGCTACATAATATTCCATTGTATGAATATACCACATTTTGTTTATCCATTCATCCATTGATGGACATTTAAGTTGTTTACGCTTTTTTGCTATTGTGAATAAAGCTGCTGTGAACATTCGTGTGTAAATTTTTATGTGCACATACGTTTTCATTTCTCTTGTATACCTAGGAGTGGGATTGCTGGGTAATATACATGTGTTTTTACAAGCCCATTGATATGTATGATTAATTTTTTTAAAATTCTACTTTCCTTCCAACTTTTTATTTTGAAAAAAATTCAAGTATACAGAGAAGTTGGAAGAATAATTCAATGAAAAGCCATATACCCTTTTCCTAGAGTCACAAATTTTTAACATGTTGCTACATTTGCACATGCTTTCTCTGTATTTTCTTTTTTCCTGCTGATCTGTTTGAAAGTAGGTTGCAGACATCATGATGCTTTACCAAAAGTATTTAAACATGTATCTCCTAAGAACAAGGACATGTTTCTGCGTAAGTGTAATATAATTGTTACACTCAAATTTAATTTTGATGCAATAATATTATCTAGTCTATATTCAGATTTCCCCAGGTTTCCCAGTAGTGTCTTTTATAGTTTTAATTTCTTCTCTATTGAGGATTCAATCAAGGATCATTTGCATTTGTCTGTTGTCTTTCTTTAGCTAAAAATTTCCCTACCTTTCTTTTCTTTCTTGTCATTCACCAGGTCAGTTATTTTGTAGACTATCTTACAATTTGGATTTGTCTGATTGTTTGCTCATGATTAGATTCTGGGTAATTTTTAGCAAGAGTACTTACTGCACAGTCATGATGTGTCCTCAGTGTATCACCTCAGGAGGCACTTAATGTCAGGGTGTCCTTTTAGTGTGATGTTAAGTTTGGTTACTCAGTAAAGGTAGTGTTCTCCGGATTTCTCCATTGTAAAGGTACTTTGATCAATGTATTTTAAGAAACAGTTCCAAATCCTATGGCTTGATCCTTGTATTTGAGTGTTCATTGTGTTCAGAAAATGGTGTCTTTGTATTATGAGGAGATGCATGGTGTAGTGGAAGAAATCATTTTAAAACAGGTACAAATACCAAAGAGTTACAAAGTAAATGTGAACAAATGAAAAGTCTGTCATTGAGGGACAAGGACTTCCAAAGCACGGGTCTCACACAGATACGTATAGTGCATCCAGTGGTGCCAAATTTTCTTGTTTTTAAAAAAGAAACCAGAAACACATATTTTTATGTGAAATTTCCTGATTTACAAAACAACTGTGAGAAGACCTCCAAGACATTTTGGACTACCAATTTGTGTTCTCTGTCCTAGAGGGATGCTGGGGTGATGGATATAGGGTGGGGTCAGCCATGAAAATGGGATTAGTTTTAAGTAGGATTTTGAAAGATTAAGGACTATGGTGTGGAAGGAATGTGTGGAAGACTTGCGGGGAGAGTGAGTGAATCACTTGTGGGGAATGGTGAATAATTTTCTTTGCTTAGAGATTCCAAGTAGAGGTGAACTTATTAACAGAGAGACAGTTTGGAAAGATGTTAAAAGCATTTGCCTAATAATGAGGGATAGTGAAAACGTCTGCTAGTTTATGAGGAAAGGGAGCAGTGCCATCAAATGGCACATTTAGAAAATAAGAATGTGGCATGTATTTTGTAGGACTTTTCCATGTATTTCTAAATGTTCAAATTAATGCATTTTTATTGTGTTCTTATACAATCTGTTATACTTTGATTTGTTCTTATCTACTGATTGTCTTGGTTTAATTGGGTTTACTAGCAAATTCTTTGCTCTCCACCAGCTTCGGGCTCTGTATTCGATGTACCTTCGGAAAACAAAGAGTTTGAATAAATTGCTCTATCACCTGTTCAGGCTTATGCCAGAAAATCCAACCTATGCAGAGACAGCTATTGAGCTTTCAAATAAGGACCCTAAAACATTCTTTACAGAAGAGCTTCAGTTGAGTATTAGAGGTCAGTAAGTTGTGTGTTTGTGTTCTCTTGGAGACTAGGTTCAGACTAGGGTGTATTATGCTTTACCCGAGAGTGTGGAGAGTAACCCCAGATGTGGGTCCTGGCTATGAGAATGTTGAAGTGCAAGATTTTCCATATTTCTCTAAATAGGACACATAATTATTAGATCTTATGGACAAGGTTCTTAAGAATTTAGTAAATTTTTGAAACCTAGTTTGTTGAGATTGTTATTGTTTACACTGTAAACAAATATTATGTGATAAAGTTTTATAGATCTGTAAATAAGTAGTCTTCAGTTGGGGAAACGAAGATGAGTAAAATTTATTTCCTTTGCTCTGGGAGCTCCCATTTTAGCTGAAGGGATAGACATACCTGCATCTAGTAGTACTACAATGTTATAAGTGATTTCCTAAGAATAGGAATTTTTTAAATGCCTTGGAGATCTGAGGATGGAACTGCATCTTGTGAGTATGGAGGTGGGTATTCTAGGACTTTTGCATAACACATCCTTGAGCTCTGGGGAAAGTAAAGGAGGCCAAACTCCCTTTCATTATTTATAAGACTGAGAATCTTTAATTTTTCCTCCTTTTCAAAATATGTGTTCCATTTTATTTGCAATCTTTCATGTGAAATACAGAATTCTATTTCTAGGCAGAATTTTCAGTGTCAGTTGGGATCTTCATACTTTCTACTTCTTTTTGCCATTCTAAATGGTTCACTTTGAATGTGTGGGAGAAAGCTAATACTCTGGTTTCTTTGGTATGTCTTTTTTATGAACTCTAGCACTAATGTTGGGGAATTAAAAATGATTTTCTAAGGAAAATATTAATATTAGTCTGTTATTCTATGTGAGAAATACATGTTACTAACTAAGAATTTGCTTTTTCCTCAGAAACAGCAACACTCCCATACCATATTCCACACTTGGCTTGTTCGGTCTATCATATGACATTAGAAGACTTGCCTGCGATGGTTAGGCTGTGGTGGAATAGTAGTGAGAAGCGTGTTTTCAATATTGTAGATAGATTTACAAGCAAGTATGTCAGCAATGTTCTTTCTTTTCAAGAAATATCTTCTGTGCAAACAAGTACACAACTATTTAATGGCATGACGGTTAGTATTGTCTTGAATTTTTTTCTAGAAAAGTTGTTTGAATATTGGTTATGTCTGTCATTTGTAGTGAGTATTATCACAATTGTAGCCCCTGGTTTAGAATTTATAGAAATTGTCTACTTTATTATCTGATTCTTCTCTATCACATCTCAATAATAATGTATGAATTGAAACAATGGTATAATTTCATTTACCCCCACCAAATAGTTTTTGAACATTCATTAGTTCATTCAAAATATATATTGGAATGCCCTACAGATGCCAGGCACTGTGGGCCAGTCATCTGGGAAATGAAGAGTTTAGTAGAGCAGATTCCTGTCCTGTAATAACAATCTAGCAAAGGGAAAAGAGCGATACTGACAATGTTTTTTGCATTAGAAACTGGAAAATGGCACATTAAGAGAAAGAGTGCTCTGTGATCAGAGTGAGAAAGGTTCATCTGCTGAGGAGGTTAGGTGAGACTTTGAAGGAAGATTACTTTGAGGTCGGCAGGATTTTGTTATGGGGAAAATGAGAGGAAAGACATTTAATATAGAGAAAATAGTATGGCAAAAGCAAAAAGCACGGAGGTGAGAATATAATTTCTCTGATTGCCCAAGAAATGTTGAAAAACCCAGTATTCATATAGGGTAGGATTCCTGAAGGTGAATAGTCAGAGAACAAACAGCTTTTATGATAAATTAGGGCCATATTGGGAAAGACCTCAAATAACAGTCTGAAATATTTGGTCCTATTTTAGCCACTGAAAATTTTCCTTTGAGGCAGTGACACAGTCAGAATTATAATCTGTGAAATTGCTCTGACTACAATAGATAGCATGGGCTGTTGGCATGCAGCTTGGGTTCAGAGGAATAGTTAGGGGAGACTATTGGTGTAGACATTATGAGCAATGAGCAGGGCCTGAGTGAGGCAGTATCAGTGGGAATGTAAAAGGGGAGGGATGTGAGAAATTTTGTAGTGATTTATCCAAACTTGCAACTAGTTAATATCTGGGATGCGGTAGAAGGAGAAATTTAAGATGATGCTATGGTTTTTAACCTGGAAATAGGGAAGTCAGAAGAATAATTTTGTAAAGGATGATAATTTGTGTTTTACGTTGAGTTTACAATGCTAGTAAAAAGCAAAAACCAGGTATAAATATTCTGAAGCTGATGGTTCACTCTGAAGCTCAAAAGATTTCTGTGGTAGGGAAGGACTTGGGAGACATCTACAGCAGTGATATTTGATACCCTGGGTGTGGAAGACAAGGAATAATTAATAACCCATTCTGTCATTTGTTTATTCAAAAACTATTTAACTGTTATGTGATAAGCCTAATATAATGAAATATACTTTCTTATGAGCAGTGTATTTCTTTTAAAACAAATTTTGAGTGTCATAAAATCACTATAAAATATGTCATATAGCTAAACCTATTTATTAAATATCTCATGTCAAATAAATGAATGTATTTACCTACGTTTTCTTTGAATGAGGACTTTGGCTGCTAATAGTCAACTTCTCAAGATGTTTTTTATGAAAGAAAGGAAAGAAATTGGGCAAAAAGAATAATTACCTTTCACGTGTTGCAGGTTAAAGCTCGAGCCACAACTCGAGAAGTCATGGCGACTTACACCATTGAGGACATAGTCATTGAACTTATAATACAGCTGCCCTCAAATTACCCGCTGGGGTCAATAACAGTGGAAAGTGGGAAAAGAGTGGGAGTGGCTGTTCAGCAGTGGCGGAACTGGATGCTGCAGTTAAGCACTTACCTCACCCATCAAGTACGTTTCTAGGCACACATTTCGTTTTCCACACTAGAGAGAAAGACTGCTGATGGACTATTTGAAAAGGCAGTAAAACAGAAACTGTATCTGTTCTGCTGAAGGTAGAAATAGATATTATATTTCCTTGGATAAACACAGGTATGTGCCTAAATGACTTGAACCTGCCAAGCTATTTTAATTTTTAAGGCTCTACAATTTTTTTCTGTTGTTTGAGAGGAATTGACTACTTCATTGACGTTGTAGACAATATAGAACAATATATGGTATTAGGAAATAGTTTGAGGGGGAATCTTTTTGTGAGATACTGGACAGATGAATGCCTTCTGAGATACTTCTATTCTTACATTTCAACTCTCCTCCTGTGATTAGAGAAATCCCAGTACTTTCACTTTGACTTTCAAACAACATGTAAGTCTTCTCTAGTTTTGTTTGCACATTGTGGTGTATCTCTGGCATTCTACCGTAAAGAAAAATTATTTTAAAACAGATATATTCACCAATATTGTAGAGCTGGGAAAAATCAGCAGTTGAGAAGGTGAAATAATTAATTTCATCATTTTTAATTAAAAATTTGGAGAACTGATCTAAATCTAAATGATTTAATTATTTAAAAAGTTTCATCAAGCAACAAGCTGAGACTAAAAAACTTGAAGTATTGGTGCAGAAGCCTTTCTTTCAAGTCAGCCTTTAATGGAGAAAAATTGTATTCTGGTTCCTAAAAAACTTGGGAGGTCATTTTAAAAACCAACATTCGTAGAACTTAGGTGATGTGAATATAGCCAAGCAGGTTCTCTTCTCTCCAAATTATAATTCAACTTCAAAATTTGTGAAATTGAATAAAAATAATTAATTGGTGGTCTTCAGTGTATTTTGACTTTTTTTTTCCTTCTTGTTTAACAGAATGGAAGTATTATGGAAGGCTTAGCATTATGGAAAAATAATGTAGACAAACGTTTTGAGGGTGTTGAAGATTGCATGATCTGTTTCTCAGTCATTCATGGTTTCAACTATTCTCTTCCCAAAAAAGCCTGTAGAACATGCAAGAAAAAGTTCCATTCAGCCTGCTTGGTAAGTCTAAAGAGAAATTAACTAACTTATATTTTATGTAAATTATATATGTATGATATCTAACTTTGGAAAAGAAAACAATTAATGTTAAACTCTTAATTGTAGTTAATGGGAGACATATTAAAAAATGATTTTTCAAAATAATTTACTGAGACTGGTAGCATCAAAGCACTTTAATAAATGGATGTTTCTAATATAGTCTCAGCACTAAAAAAATATGTGGTCTTGTGAGATCGAGACCATAAAGGAGACTAAAAGAATTGGAACTGGGGGCCATCTGGCATCAGAGCTTTTTGCTCTTTTTAAGCATCACATTGAAAAGAAAGTCACTCTGTGTTCAGTTTTTTTGCAGGAGGTCTTCCTTCCGTAGCTCAGTGTTTGTGTGCATGAGCCTAGGTAGAAAGAATCTTACTGTAGCCTTTGAAAGTAATACTGAGTTGTATTGATTTTGGAGATAAATGGAGGGAGCAAAAATTTCAGTATTCTCCCTTTTTTACTTATTTTAAGGTTACTTTAGATGTGTATGTAAAATGACAGCTTTAAAAAGTTCTTGTAACATTTAAAACCTTTTCTTTTTCAGTACAAATGGTTTACGTCTAGCAACAAATCTACTTGTCCACTCTGTCGTGAGACCTTTTTCTGAATTTTTTTTTCCCCCATTGGAAGTGGTCCCTGAAGTAAATCAAGCAAAGGCAGTGGATTTGGATCCATGTTAAAGTGTTCATGTGAGGAGGCCAGTGAGCATTACTTTTAAATAGGACCTTCTCTGGAAAATTATTTTGCTTAATGTAATGATCCTAAAATCAGGTTTACTTATCTTTAGATTGCTTTGTAAATGTTTGGAAACCTTTTCTTTTACATAAGAATATTACATATTTGAGAGAATATTTATATTAATAGTTTAATCTCTTTGTATATTTAAAAATAAATATGGAAAAACCCTAAATTACAGAATTAGAATTTGTGAAAGCATCGTACAACTGTATTATACTAATAAATCCATTCAGATTCTTGATCTATATTCTAGGACAGTCCAAGTGAGGCAAATGAATTGAGAGGGTTGATTTACATCTATAGACATTTTAAGACTTATTTATTAGTTATGACGACAGAATTAATTAGTATTCTGATATTTGTAGATTATTTTAATGATAAAAATGACAACATAGCTTATCTTAAGCTATTTGAAGCATGCTCTGAAATTCTATATAAAGAGTGTGAACTGAATTTTAAGGTGCCTCTATTTATCAAGGGTTATGAAATTCCGAAAATTAAATTATGACACTGACCTTTTGCTGTGGAAGAAGAATTTCCATATATTAGTGAAATTTGAATTGCAAACTTGTCAGTGAATTTATTACTCAGTTTGAGTGAGTCTCCAGAGGGTGAAAATTTGAGAAAAATATGATTTAGGTTATTTCATTCATGAAGCAGAGAGGTAGTTATCCCTTTAGTGAGAGGGAAGAAGTAAATGAGTATTTCTGAAATTTAAGATTGGTGGAAAAACAAAAAATTTTAAAATGTTGCAGGAGACTTTCAATTTTGTAAGCAAATTTTATTACTCTTACTGGCCGGAATTACACTAAATTAGAGATTTGAGAGAACTAATTTTTTCTAGCCTTCGGAAGTGAAAGTTAAGAATTTTAGTACTAAGTAAAATTCAGTATAAAAGGCTGAAGTGGAGTAGGTGAAATCAGCACTATTACCCTGAAAAATTGTGCCCAAAATATAAAAGTGTAGAAGTTTGGAACTTGGAGTAATTTTATTGCAGTCTTCCATTAAATGGGAAATACTAGCATACCTAATAGCAAGGTTACTTGAGAGATCAGCTAATCATCTCTGTTGCAACTGTTTAATTGGCAAAAAGCAACTCATGTTAAATAAAATTACTGCTTACCATCAACTGGGTAAAATGGTTATTATTGACACAGTATGAATGTGGTCAGAGTATTGTAGTCGAGAGTGAAATATTCCGTATGAGTTACAGATCTCTTGAGTTGTATTTGTAGATGCAGTGTCCTACCCAGTTTTGTCTGTCTCCTAAATTTTTCTCTGTAATATTTATTATCTTCTAGCCTTGAGGCTCAAGGTCAGTAAGTGAAGTACAGATAGCAAAATTCTACCTCTTCTTAACCCCTTTCTTAAAATATTCTCCATCTTTCTATGTCTCTCTCTGACATAGTAATCCCAAAGGATTGTATTACTCCTCTGTGAAAGTTACACACTTTTCCTTTAAAAATGGTTTTATAATAAGACTTTGTTTATAGATTTTCCAGTATTGGTACTTCTTGGTTTCCAATCCAAACCCCAAGTAGAAAAGAAAAGGGGGAATAATGGAGCATTGTTTTTCCACGGTAGTATTAGGGCATCTGGGTCTTGGTGAAACACTGTAATTAAGTGGGATACCTACTCTTCATACTTAGGACTCTTAACACATTTCTTTGAGACTTGTAGATATAAATGTAAAGCTTGTTACTGTTTATATGCTAAAGAAAAAGCTCTCCAAAATGAGACTGAATTCAGAATACCACATTAATGAAAGTTTTATTTATATATAGCCTTGACAACACTAGATAGCATCCCTTAAAATTCTAGCATAAGGAAATTTTAAAATTGCATGAAATTCAAAGCCTATTAGCAAAATTATTAATTTAAAACCCCAATGTAAATTGCAAATTTTAGAATTTATTTTTAACTCTTATTTATTACATGCTCTAATGTATGTACATAAGTTTCTGTGGTTTAAATAATTGTTATTACTTGGTAAGTTTTTGTGGTGTGAATAATTAATGTTATTATTTGATTGTTATACCATATGTGCCCATTAAGATTCTTTTTAATTATAAAATATTTCAAATATACAGAATAATAATAATAATATATAAATGCCCTTGTACTCTTCACAAACTATTTTGCCATATTTGCTTCTGATTTTTAAAGAAATAAAACGTTACTCTTTTGTACTCCTCCCTGACGCCATCTCCTCCTTACCCCCAGAGCTAACCTACTATTCTGAAGTTGCTGTGACTCCTTCCTATTTAAGATTTTATACTTTACCATGTTTGTATCCATAAATAATATATAGCAGTTTTTTAAAAAATTATATTTGTGATATCCTATTGTATGTAATCTTTTGTAACTTGCTCTTTCAACTCAACATCAGCTGCTGTTTAGTATCGTATTATCTCGGTTTACTTACCAATTCCCCCACTAATGGTCGTTTCAGTTGTTATTTTTTGCCATTTTGAACAGTGCTGCAAGTATACATTCTTGGTAATGTTTTCTCATGCAAATGTGCTATAAATTCTGGACATATGCCCCTAAGTGGAATTTCAGGTAGTAGATATGTATACTCTGTGACTTTAGATGTTGTCAAATTGCTCTCCAAAGTGGTGTGCAAGTTTGCACTCCTAATGGCAGTGTAAAAGAAGTCTTGATTTTCCTACCACATCACCAACACTTAGTCTTATCAGACTTTTTAAGTTCTCTAGTCAGAGCTGTGAGAGAGTAGCTGTTTGTTTTAATTTATATTTCCCTGACTGCCAAGAATCTTAGCTTCGTTTCTTATATTTATTGGTCATTATTTTGTGAATTTATTATCTATATGTCTGTTTTTCTCTTGGATTATTTGTATTCTTATTGATCATAATGCTTTTTCTGTTACAGGGCTTTCTTCTAGTATGGGGCTTGACTTTAACATGGTCTGTGGCTATCTTGAATTGTACAGAATTTTTCATTTAAATTTAGTCATATTTATCCTCTTTTCCTTTATGACTGAGCCTTTTTGTATTACATTAGAACAACTTGTTCCTTTTCTAAGGTTTAAAAAAATTATATTTTGTTCTAAAAGTTATAAATTGCAAAATATGCCTGATTCACCTGAAATAAAATTTTGTATGACTGTTGTAAGGTAGAAATCTCACCCCATATTGATAGCCAGTTCTCATAGCGTCATTTATTAAGTAGCACACCCATTCCCCACTGACTTTGTAGTGCCTCCTCTCTTATATTACCAAATCCGCTTGTATGTGTGGATTGCTTTCTGGGCCCTGTATTCTGTTCCTTTGGTCTATTTATCTGTGTTAATTCTACACAAATTTCTTTGCTTTAAAAATTAGCTTTATAATTAATTTTGAAGAGTAGGTGAGTAGTCCTCTATTCTTGTTCTTCTTCAAGACTTTCCCTGGATAGCCATGTCCTCTGCTCTCTAGAACTCCCTTTCCCCTCCTTGTTGACTAGGGCCAATTTGTCCTTACTATAATGAGTTGTCTTATGAAAGAATTTGGCAAGAGTCTGTCTAGGTTTTATCTGGTGCAATCCGGTGAATTTTCTGGCTTTGCCAGATCTTATCCAATTATTCTTAGTTATTTTTTTTTTTTCAAAATAGGAGACAAAAATTTTGTATATTTGTGATGAAATCCTTGAACCTCTCCATAAATTTGTTTTCCTGTTTTATAAAAATTCATTGCAAAAGTACTTTGGGCAGAGCAAGGAGTTTAGCATGGAGGTCTGCTATTTCCATAGCTTTGATAATGTCTTTTTTTGTTACTGTGGATTTCTTTTTAAGAACAGCAACTTCTTTGGGTAGCACCAAGGCATCAAATAATTTGTGTATTTGGTATCTAGATTTTATAGGGATACCTGAAGAGGTTAAGAAACTTTCATTTCCATGGAATTCCAAATTGATAGTTGTTTCAAAAATATACTGGCTATAGTGTATTGATTTACTCTTCATTTTTAGCAATGTGATGTGCCCTGTAGAAAACCACAAGTTTGGCCACTTGAGCTTATAAAGGCTTTTGTTAAGGTACTGGATTCTAAAAGACTCTGGTGTGGTTATTGTATAATCACATAGTATTGTTCCTTTTCATTCTTTAAGATAAGACTCATTAACAAGCAGTATTTGTAAGAATTTAGTAGGGGGATGTTCACAATGTCTGTTCAGGGCATGGACACTTCTTGAACTGCAGAACCATAATCATGGGATTCTCTTTCATCAGCTAAAGGTAATAGAGTTTCTGGATTTCAGAGGGCCACACCAATTGATGGAAAATGAGAAAGTGGTAATATTATACTTTATGTGGTACCATCGGATTTACTCTTGCATATTGATCCTGTACCCTGCACCCTAGCTGAACTTGTTTACTAGTTCTAATAGTTTTTTTGTGGATTCCTTAGGATTTTCTATATACAAGATCATCTCATTGGCAAATAGAGATAGTTTTACTTCTCCAATCTGGATACTTTTTAGTTCTTTTTCTTGCCTAATTGTGCTGGCTAGAACCTCCAGTGGCAAATAGAAGTGGTGAGAGCAAATATTCTTGTCTTGCTCCTGATCTTAGGGGATAAGCTTTCAGTCTTTTAGCATTGTGATATTAGCTGTGGTTGTTACACTCAGATTTAAAGGTGAACTTAGTACAAATGCTGAAGATGCTCCAACTAATTAGCCTAGGCTGTAGTTTCTCTGATGCAAGAGAAAATAAGCTATTGGATCAAAGGATAGGCTGAAGGAGGCAATGGATTGTTGATGTATGCCATGATGTTGGAAAACCATTAGAGTGGAGTTTCTCAACGTCAGTACTGTTAGCATTTGGAGCTGCCTGATTCTTTGTTTTGGGGACTGTCCTATGCATTGTAGGATGTTTAGCAGCATTCCTGGCCTCCATCTACTAGATTCCAGTGCAACATCCCAGTTGTGACAACCAGAAATGCACAGACCTCGCCAGATGTCCCCTGGGTGGCAAAATTGCCCCCAGTTGAGAACCATTGCCTTAGAGCATGGACTAATCAAGCACCATTCAATAGAAATATAATGTGAGCCACATATGTTATTTTAAATTTTGCTAGTAGCCATATTAAAGTTATAAGAAGAAATAGGTGAAATTAATTTTAATAACACATTGTGTTTAACTTGGTATCCAAAATACTATTTCAACATGTAATCAATATAAAAATTAAGTTGATATTTTACGTTTTTTTCATATTAAGTTTTTGAAATCCAGTGTGTATTTTAAATTTATAGCACATTTCAATTCAGATATGAAATTTTCATCAGAAATACTTGATCCTGGGGCTGGCCCCATGGCTTAGTGGTTAAGTGCACGCGCTCTGCTACTGGCGGCCCGGGTTTGGATCCTGGGCACGCACCGACACACCACTTCTCCGGCCATGCTGAGGTCGTGTCCCACATACAGCAACTAGAAGGATGTGCAACTATGACGTACAACTATCTACTGGGGCTTTAGGGGGAAAAAAAAAAAAAAGAGGAGGATTGGCAGTAGATGTTAGCTCAGAGCCGGTCTTCCTCAGCAAAAAAAGAGGAGGATTAGCATGGATGTTAGCTCAGGGCTGATCTTCACAAAAAAAAAAAAAAAAAAAAGAAATCCTTGATCCATATTTAGGTTTCAGAAAATTTACACTTAAAAAAGTAAATTCGGGCCGGCCCCGTGGCTTAGCGGTTAAGTGCGTGCGCTCTGATGCTGGCGGCCCGGGTTCGGATCCCGGGCGCGCACAGACCCAGCACTTCTCCCGCCATGCTGAGGCCAAGTCCCACATACAGCAACTAGAAGGATGTGCAACTATGACGTACAAATATCTACTGGGGCTTTGGGGGGAAAAAAAAAAGTAAATTCACATACCTAAGTTTTCCAATAACTGGATTGAGTGTCTGTTCTGAAATTTAATTAAAATTAAATAAAAATTTAAATTTAGTTCCTCAGTCACACTTGCCACATTTCAAGTACTCATTAGCCACGTTCCTAGTGGCTATTGTATCAGACAGTGCAGGCCTAATCTTACGTGTACATAAAAAAGAAAGGTTTATGATAATCTAGAAAGAATCAGTCTGGACTCAAACTCAGATCCAAATAATCTACTTGTCTTGAGAGTCTTTTGCCTGTAGAATTCTGGAATCATAGCTTATCCTTTGGTTATTTTTTAAATAACACATAGTGTAGTTTTATGTCCAAATCAGCTGTACTTTGATCATATATAGAATTTTCCAAAACTTCAAAAAATAATTCTTCTACAGTAAATTTTACCTGGCAGTTCCATTTATTAAGTAGAACCTTACCTATTAAATGGTTGTGTCATGAAGCAAGTGCTATGTCCTGATCACAGTCTCAAAATAGTAGTTATAGATTGTTAGACATTTCCACTATTTGGGCAGTTTTAGTACTCTGAGGAATCTGATGTTCTGTGGTAATGGGATTACTAGAGATAAAGTGACCCATATTTGTATTTTGTTGTAAATCTTTATTTATAGACCTTTCTCTCTAGGAGTTTAGAAGAAGGTCAGGGAATTACAAAGTGCTAATGTCTCCTGGACTGGCATTACTGGAGAGATTTTTGGATAGTTGCCCTGTTTTTTAACCATTATAGGACATTAATTCTTCTCAAGGCCCTTCTGCTTTTGGTATCATTAAACATAGCTGTCGGATTCTTACAGATCAGAGAACCATTTGGACTTATGTTTATTTTGGATATCAGTTGCTTTATTTTGAGGGTCAGATGTTTGTTTTGATTTCTAGCTTTTTGAAATGTTCAGTAACTTGGGAGATCTTCTAAATTGGCATTTCTGAGTCCCATTTTCAAGAAAAAGGGACAAACCAGTCTGTCTTTACATTAGCTCAGAATACTGCTTGAAATTTTTCCTGGGTCTCTTTTTGGAGTCTTCTACTTATTTCATCTTTCTTGTTTGTTTGTTTATCATTTTGAATTTTTGTCCAAACTATCTTTAAGGGAAAGGCTTCTGAAATGGCCTCATGTAGTGCATTTCCTATTTCCTTACCCTTTCAAGGTCATTTCTTGAATTGTGAAGAGCTGGGTTATTTAAACCATTTCCTAGTTTTGGGTTTTGTTAGTGGTGTTTCTGCTGCTTTTAACCATTTTACCCCCATCTGAGGGGCTAATAATTAAGTGAACTGGTTGGTATAGACCTGGTTGTCCAGAACTATAAATATCTAACAAAATTCTGAATTCTGCAGCAAATTTGTCTTCCTGAGGTCAAGAAAATCCTTGAATATATCTCTCAACTTGACTCTAGACAAAGGTTCAAATATAGTTTCTTTAGCTCTGCATTCTGGTCTAATAGTTTTGGAGGGATATTTTATGATGTAATTGTTCTGTCCTAAGAAAAACTTGGAGGAAGGGATTACTTGTTTTGGAGGTAAAAGAAGGTGCAGAATAATAGAAGGGGTTTGAATGGGTGGTAAAGAGAAAGCTGGGTAGAGAGAAAGGTGCAAAGAGGGTGGTTTTCAGAAGGTTTGAATGGGAATGAAGTGTTTCTTTGAGAGAGGCTTTCCAAGAGTCACTACAGTCATGTGCCCCATAACATTTCAGTCAATGACAGACTGCGTATATGATGGTGCTTCCATAAGATTAGTACCATACAGCCTAGGTAGTAGTAGGCTATACCATCTAGGTTTGTGGAAGTACACTCTATGATGTTCACAATGATGAAATCTCCTAACAATGCATTTCTCAGAATGTGTCTCCGTTGTTAAGTGATGCATGACTGGATTTCATTTTAGGGCTTCAGCATACCAATCGAAAGCTGACTGTTGAATGCTTTAGGTTTTTTCTCCCTAATATTTCTAGAGCTCCTTTGAAATGTATTAATTTTGATATATCAGAAGTTCCCTATAATGGCTATTGTAATTCTAAATAATTTTTAGCAAAATTTTGCCACGAATCAAGTTACGCACAAGAGTTAGGATTATAGTGAAAATTCTGCTAAGAGGAGGTTGTGCCTTTGATGTAGACAAATCAATGACAAACAAGAAAAAGGCACTACATTAGTCAAAAGTGTGTTTGTTAATGATAGATGAGGTTCCCCAACCAAGGAGAGGATAGGAAGGAGCCATGTGATCAGTGGCCACAACCATTGATGACCCTGAAGTATGGACTAAACAAAGTGAACTTCTTTCACAAATTGCCAGGCCTTGGGGAGTACTCTTAAGAGGATTTCATAGAGGACCCAAAGGAAAGTTTGACCAATCATTTTAGCAGTCAGTTGTCATCTAATATACCATTAGTCTTTAGGGCCAACTTTAGATTTGGAGACTTAGCCTATGCCTCTATCTGTTCCCTCTGAAGCACTTCCTTATACATTCAACAGACACAAGATAGTAAGGGACAAGATGAGAACACATAAGATGAGGATTTGTATAAATAGATGAACAAAAAAGGGAAAGCAAACCAAGCAGTGGGAGAATAGGTAGGAAAATGGCAAAATATTTACCAAATGGTTCAGCTGTAAATCAGAAGGTCTGATTAAAGACAGATCTAAGTGTCTTATACGAAGATCTATTTGTTTAGAAGTCTTAGATAAAATAAATTCAGCAATAAGAGGTCAATGAAACTAGTCAAAGTTCAGATTGTTTTTGAGAAACTCACCTGGCAACAGATCTGGGGACTTTGCAGTTTGGGGCTCAAGAGGCCACTGATAGATCTTGTTGGTCCAGGGGTCTATCAGAATACTGTGAAGTGAGATATTGTGAATAATCTTGGTGTGAGACTTGTCCAAGGAAGAGATCAAGATTACCACTTGATATCTGAAACAAAAACCTTATTACTTAAGAAAGGGAAAGTTATGCTGGTTAGGCCTGTCATTTTGAGTAAATCCAACTGCTAACTTTCTATAAGGTTTTGAGTCAGGGATTGTTTTGGTGTTGTGTTGGTTACAGAGGTGGAGTGAGTTGACGTCAGCCTTACAAACATGGTTATTCTGGCAAGACATGTTGGCCAGCTGGCTTTCAGAGGATTTACTGATAAGTACAGGCATACCTCAGAGATATTGCGGGTTCAATTCCAGACCACTGCAATAAAGTGAATATTGCAATAAAGTGAGTCACACAAAGTATTTGGTTTCCCAGTGCATATAAAAGTTATGTTTACACTAAACTGTAGTCTTTTAAGTGTGTAATAGCATTATGTCTAAAAAAACAATGTACATACCTTAATTAAAATTGCTAAAAAATCCTAACCATCATCTGAGCCTTCAGCGAATCATAATCTTTTTGCTGTTGGAGGGTCTTGCCTCAGTGTTGATGGCTGCTGACTGATCAGGGTGGTGGTTGCTGAAGGTTGGGCTGGCTGTGGTAATTTCTTAAAATAAGATAGCAATGAAATTTGCCACATTGATTGACTTCTTTTCACAAATAATTTCTCTGTAGCATGAGATGCTTTTTGATAGCATTCTACCTACAGCAGAACTTCTTTCAAAATTGGAGTCAATCCTCTCAGACTCTGCTGCTGCTTTATCAACTAAATTTATGTAATATTCTAAATCTTTTATTGTCATTTCAGCAATCTTTATAGTGTCTTCACCAGGAGTAGATTCCGTCTCAAGAAACCACTTTCTTTGCTCATCCATAAAAAGCAACTCCTCATCCATGAAAATTTTCTCATGAGATTGCAGCAATTCAGTCACATCTTCAGGCTTTACTTCTAGTTCTCTTGCTCTTTCCACCACATCTGTAGTTAACTTCCTCCTCTGAAGTCTTGAACCCCTCAAAGTCATCCATGAGGGTTGGAATCAACTTCTTCCAAACTCCTGTTAATGTTGATATTTTGACCTCTTCCCATGAATCATTTATGTTCTTAATGGCGTCTAGAATGGTGAATCCTTTCCAGAAGGTTTTCAATTTACTTTGCCCAGATCCATCAGAGGAATCATTATCTATGGCAGCTATAGCCTTACAAAATGTATTTCTTAAATAATAAGACTTGAAAGTTGAAGTGACTCCTTGATCCATGAGCTGCAGAATAGAGGTTGTGTTAGCAGGCATGAAAACAACATTAATCTCTTTAGACATCTCCATCAGAGCTCTTGAGTGACCAGGTGCATTAATGAACAGTAATCTTTTGAAAGGACTCCTTTTTTTCTGAGCAGTAGGTCTCAACAGTGAGCTTAAAATATTCAGTAAACCATGTTGTAAACAGATGTGCTGTCATTCAGGCTTTGTTGTTCCATTTATAGAGCACAGGCAGAGTAGATTGAGCATAATTCTTAAGGGCCCTAGGATTTTTGGAATGGTAAATAAGCATTGGCTTCAACTTAAAGTCACCAGCTGCATTAGCCCCTAACAAGAGTCAGCCTGTCCTTTGAAGCTTTGAAGCCAGGCATTGACTTCTCCTCTCTAGCTATGAAAGTCCTAGGTGGCATCTATTTTCATTAGAAGGCTTTTTCTTCTACACTGAAAATCTATCATTTAGTGTAGCCACCTTCATTATCTTAGCTAGATCTTCTGGATAGCTTGCTGCAGCTTCTACATCAGCACTTGCTGCTTCTCCTTGCACTTTTATGTTATGGAGACGGCTTCTCTCCTTAAACCTCATGAATCAGCCTCTGCTAGCTTCCAACTTTTCTTCAGCTTCCTCACCTCTCTCAGCCTTCATAGAATTGAAGAGAGGGCTTTGCTCTGGATTAGGCTTTGGCTTAAGGGAATGTTGTAGCTGGTTTGATCTTCTATCCAGACCACTGAAACTTTCTCCATATCAGCAGTAAGCTGTTTCACTTTCTTATCATGGGTGTTCATTGGAGTAGCACTTTTAATTTCCTTTAAGAAATTTTCCTTTGCATTCACAACTTGGCTGTTTGGCACAATAGGCCTAGCTTTCAGCTTATGTCAGCTTTCAACATGCCTTCCTCACTAAACTTAATCATTTCTGACTTTTGATTTAAAGTGAGAGACATATGACTCTTCCTTTTACTTGAACACTTAGAGGCCATTGTAGGGGTATTGATTGGCCTTATTTCAATATTGTGTCTCAGGGAGTAGAGAGGCCCAAGGAGAGGGAGAGAGATGGGAGAATGGCCGGTCAGTTGGAGTAGTCAGAAAACACACAACATTTATCGATTAAGTTTGCCATCTTATCTGGGCACGGTTCGTGGTGCCTGAAAAGAAATACAATAGTAACATCAAAGGTCGCTGTTATATATTATTATATAACAAATATAATAATAATGAAAAAGTTTGAAATATTACGAGAATTCCAAAATGTGACACACAGACACAAAATGAGCAAATGCTGTTGGAAAAATGGCACCGATAGACTTGTTTGACCTTCCAAAGTATGAGACTGTCATTGAATGATTGACTTCCAGAGGCGAGGTTACTGAAGCAAGTTATCATTCATCACTTAAGATTAAACTGAGACAAGTTATTATTGATCAAATAGGTTTAAAACTGGTTCTAATTGTTACTGGCTGTAGAAAAATTAGTCTTTTATTAGGACTAAGGTGAGAGGGGCTTTTATATTCTTAATCGGTTTGTTGGTTGTATAGTTTTTGCTAGAATTACTTTTTTTAATGAAGCAAAATTCACATAACATAAAATCAACCATTTTAAAGTGGAGAGTTTAGTGGCATTTAGTACATTAAACAGTTATCACCCAACCTCCCACCCTACCTCTGCTAACCACCAATCTGCTTTCTGTTTCCATGGATTTTTACTGACTCAGCATGTTTCATATAAACTAAATCATACAACATGTGAGCTTTTGTGTCTGGCTTCTTCCACTTTGCATATTTTTGAGGTTCGTCCACATTGTAGCATGTATTGTTACTTCATTCCTTGTTTTGGCTGAATAATATTCCATTGTATGTGTATACCACAATTTGCTTATCCATTCATCTGTTGATTGACATTTGGGTTGTTTCTACCTTTTCACTATTATGAATAGTGCCTCTATGAACATTCATGTACAAGTGTTTGTATGAGTACCTGTTTTCAATTCTTTGGGGTATATGCATAGGAGTAGAATTGCTAGTAATTCTGTGTTTAACTTTTTGAGGAAACACCAAACTGTTTTCCACAGCAGCTGCCACATTTTACATTCCCACATGCATTGCCATGTATGAGGGTTCCAATTTCTTCACATCCTCACCAACACTTGTTATTTTGCATTTTTTAAATTATAGCCATCTTAGTGGGTATAAAGTGATATCTCATTGTGGTTTTGATCTGAGTTTCTTTAATGACTAATGATGTTGAGCATCTTTTCATGTGCTTGTTGACTATTTGTATATCTTCTTTGGAGAAATATCTATTCAAATTTTTTGCCTAACTTTAAATTGGGTTTTTTGTTGTTGTTGAATTGTAAGACTTTTTAATATATTCTGGATACTAGACCAAGATCTGCTTTTCTTGTTGTTTTTTCGGGGAGGAAGATTCGCCTTGAGCTAACATCTGTTGCCAGTCTTCCTCTATTTTGTATGTGGATTGCTGCCACAACCTGGCCACTGATGAGCGGTGTAGGTCCATGCCTGGGAACTGAACCTGGGCCACTGAAGCAGAGCATGCCGAAATTAACCACTAGGCCACGGCCCCACATCTCCTTTAGAAGGATATTAATATTCTTTAATTTTGTAAGAAGTTCTTGAGAATTTAGTATTGATTAGTTTGAGTGATAAAAAATCAACAGTAAATGTGGTTTAAACAAGAAAGAAATTTTTCTCTTTTGTGAAAGAAGTCCAGATGTAAACAGTTAGGGATGGTATGACAGCTCTATAATCATCGGGGACCTGGGTTTCTTATGTTGTTGCTCCACTATTCTGAATATGTAACTCTACTTCATGGTCCAAGATGACTGCTCAAGCTCCAGCCAATTTGTGCACTTTTTAGTCTGCACAAAGGAAGAAAAATGAAGAAACATGTTCCCTTGCTTTAAGGACACTCATCAGAAGTCACACACAACACTGTTGCTCATATCACATTGGAAAGAATTTATTCTTGTGTCCACCTCTACCTGCAAGAGAAGCTGGAAAATAAAATCTTTATTCCAAGCAGCCATATATCCAGCTAAAAATCAGGAGTTTTGTTGCTGAGGAAGATGGGGAGAACAGATAGAGGAGGACAACTAGCAGTGACTCTTACAATTCCTCAGGTATCTGTGTAAGCACTGTTGTCTTTCCAAATATTAGTCAATATTTGCAAACCTGGAGGACCATAATTTTCTAGAGTTGCGTATGCCTTTAAAATGTACAATCTTTTCTATCCAGTCTAACAGTCTTTGTTTTTTAATTGTAATATTTAGCTCATTTACATGACATAATTATGGATATATTTTATAATTAGTTTAATAATTGTCTCATCTCTTTTGTATTCCTTTTCTTTCCTTTTTGCCTTCTTTTGGATTAATGAGTACTTTTTATTATTTTCATTCCCTCCTATTAGCTTCTTTGATTTTACATTATAAATAAGATGTTTACATTAGTTTCTTATTTAAGGTTATCCTAGACATTGTAACATTCATACTTGACTTAACATCTCAAATTAATACTTACCACTTCCTGGACAATTCAAGGACTTGAGAATAACTTTGGTACTATTGGTTTTTGTACTGTTGTTTTCAAGTATTGTATTTCTCCTTATATTTTAAAATCTACAAGACATTATTGTTATATAAATCTATGTATTCATTTATATTTGCCATCATATTTACCCTTTGTAATACTCTTCATTCTTTTCTGCATCTTTGGCATTCTTTTCTTTCATCACCTTGATAATGTCATTCAGTTGTCTTTTGTAGTTCCACTGTTTCTGTTGCAAAGTCATCTATAAGTTTTGTTATTCCTTTTACAGAAATCTGTCCCTTGCCCCATCCTACGCCTGGCTGCTTTTAAGATTTTCTGTTTTTGGTTTTAAACAGTTTTATTATGGTGTCTTTAGGTGTGGATCTTTTCTCTTTGGGGGTTGTAAAACTACTTGAATTGGTGATTTGATGTCTTTAAAATTTTTTGGGAAATCCTGAGGCATGATCTCTTCACATGATGCTTTTGCTCCATTCTCTCTCCTCTCCTGCTCAATCAGGGCTTTTCACCATGAACCATGTGTGTCTTAGATTCTTTTTTGTTTAGCTGTTGTTTTATTCTTTTTTCTCTTCATGTTCATTCTGGGGTTTTTTCTATTGCCCTATCTTTTAATTCACTGATCTTCTCTTTAGCTGTGTCTAATCTGCTATTTAACGCATCTACTGAGTTCTTAATTTCAGTTATGTTATTTTTCATTACTATAATTTCTATTTAAATCTTTTTTTAATGATTTGAACTCTGATAGAATTCTTCATCTTGTATATTTTCTTGAAAATAATTACAGTTACTTGGAAGTTATTTGGAAGCCTATGTTAGATAATTCTTTACCGGTTTCTCTTTTTCTCTTGATTTTCAGTCATTTGGTCTTGCCTCCTAGTATGGTAGGTAATTTTTGCCTGAATGCCTGACATTGTATATGAAAAATTGATGATGATGACATTAACTGCTGATGATGTTATCCTCTTTCAGAAAGGATTTACTTTGTGCTTCTAGCAGGCAATTTGGATAAGAGCAGATCAGTGTGAGAATTAGCTGATTCAAAGCTGAGCTTCAGTGCTTTTGAGAGTTGGTATATTTACATTTCGTCCAGGGCTCTTTTACCTTGGCTGATCCTGAACTCTAGTTTTTGTATTCTCAGACCTTAAGTCTGCCTTAAACTCTGCTTGCCTTTTCAACCTCTGGGCTACCATTTTCTGCTCAGCTTTTCAGCCTTAGACTACTGCTTATGAATTGGCAACTGCCTTAAGGGGAAAACAGTCTCATCTCTGTACTTCCCTTCTGGGCATGGTCTTGATTCTTCAGGTTCTTACTGTCTTGGTGGCTCTGTCCTATTCAAGCAGATATCTCCATCTCTATTTCTGTATCTGTAACTATATCTAATTGTTGGCTAGAGTAGTTCACCTGATAAAAGTTAGTCTACTGTAGCCAAAAGCAGAAGTCCTTATAATCTGTTCCATAAAAAAACCTCTCACTAGAGGACAGCAGGTACCTAGACTATTCGTTAGAATATCAATTCTATTCATTTTCTTCTTCTCCTCTTTAAATGTATAACTTTCATAGCAATAATATATACACATACAATATTTTGGTATCCCTGCTTGAGCACTTGTTGGGACCCTTACCTTCTGTGTCACGTCTCAATCCGTGTAGTTTTTATACACATTCAGCAACTCATGCTTGGATGGACAGAGGCTGGGATGTAAAAGCAGTGGTCAAGACGGCTGCGGATAACACTTTCCTTTTCTCTTTGATCTCAAACTAGAAACTCATCTGTCTTGTTTCAGGAACTTTCACTGTATTTTAGTTTGAATTTAACTTGGTCTTTTCACCTTGGATACTTTGTCGACTTTATCTCGATTTAGTTCACAAAAGACTCTCACCCTAAGAGACTTTATAATACTTAATTTGTTGCAGGGGTAAGAACATAGATATACCAAGTTAATCCTTGCATTAAACTCCCCCCCCCCCCCCCAAATCCTCACCAGTGTCTTTATTATTAAAACTAAGACCACATTCAGAAGGGGTTCCTGGCTAACTGATGGGTGCCTTTCATTGTCCACCCCCTGCAACTCTCCCTCAGGTAAATTTATCAATTGAATTTTGAACAATATGCAGAAGTGGCTGTATCTTAATTCATAAGCAAAGACACTCATTGATACTACATTTACTCTTAAATCCTAGACACTGTATTTACCCTTATCTTACCTAAAACAGAATTGTTCATAATAGAACACACTAAGACTTTTCAAGAGGTACTTGTGCATGGAGAATTTTAAGTGAATCTGTTTTCATTTCCTCAGCTCTCATGTACTCTCTCCAAAAATCGATCTTCCTGTTAGTATACTTGTCTGAAGCTGGTTCTCTTTTCCTACTCATTGTCCTTCTGCACATTTGTCCTTCTGTTTACAAAATAAAGACATAATTCTCACTGTCTGTCTCCAATTTTAGTGGTCAAGGTGGGGAAAACCAAAAGCAAATAAAAGCCCTGTGAGTCTAGAGAGGCAATTTGAAACATGCTGAGAAAGAGAATTCGATAACGGCTAACAGATCCTTTTTTTGCAACACGGTGGTTTTCACTTGTTTACTTTTGATAAAATTAAAGCCTAATAGAGCTGTTAGTCAATAAATCATTAAAAATTATTTCATTTTTTAGGGGTCGGCCCCGTGGTGTAGTGGTTAAGCGTGCGCTCTGCTGCTGGCAGCCCGGGTTCAGATCCCTGGTGCGCGCCAGTACGCCGCTTGTCAGGCCGTGTTGTGGTGGCGTCCCATATAAGGTGGAGAAAGATCGGAACAGATGTTAGCTCAGGGCCAGTCTTCCTCAGCAAAAAGAGGAGAATTTGCATAGGTGTGAGCTCAGGGCTGATCTCCCTCAAAAAAAAAAAATTCATTTTTAGCATATTACTCAGAAAAATTCAGTGAATTCAGTGACACTAACAAAGATTGAATTATTATAAAAATTCATTCTCATCTACTTATTTACATGAAAAGTCTTCTCAGTGTTTTTATCCATAAATAGAAAAAATAGAATTTATCTCAACTACTATCATATTTTAGTTATAAGTAATATATAGTTATAAGTAATATGTTTATAGTAATAGTAATATATATATAGTTATAAGTAATATATATATCCATGGCAACATGAACTAAAAAAATAAAACTATAAACTAGTCTCAACTGTCTCAGAAGAGATGAATTTCCAGTCAGATTTTAAATATTTTATGTTTAATTACCTGTAAAATTTTAATGTTTATGTCTTTATCATTTGTGTTCTAATACTGTAGTTATTTAATAACAATTTAGAAAAAGTTATTTTTAATACCTACAGCCTATTGGTCATAGGAAATTAATTTTTTAAAATTTCAATTTATATTCATATTTTTGTTATAGAGCAGTATTATAGGGGGATAAATAAAATATTTTAAGCACTAAATTATACTGTAATTCTTGGAGGGCACTGGAATAAAAATATAGACCCGATGAATGATGTTAAATGTCTGACTGTTGAAGAGTTTGTTCATGTATTATTGTATTGATGATGGTGGGAATCAAATTGCTATAGTATTTAGATTCTATTAGATACATTTAAAAGAATGATGTAACAGTTTCTATTTTCAAAAATGTAAGTATTTATAGTATGCCACTGGAAATTATCTTATTTACACTTATTTAAATTTATGATGATAAATGTTAGTTATCAACATAAAAATAATGTGAAGTGGTACATACTTTCCCAAAATTTGTTCAGAGGTATGCAAGCAATAAAGTTTGAAGACACTGTTCTGGCAGATGGTAAGTGAAAGGTTGGCTGGCAGGTTCCCATACCAGAGTTAAATGGACCCACACAGGCAAATCTTTATTTTTAGTTTTAGAGAGATTTAAAAAGATTTCTTAACTTTTGATTTGGTGCTAGAGAATCTGTCATGAATAGCATGTCACACTATCTCTCTTCCAGGTGAGCCAATCTAGTCATGCTGCTAGAAATGGGAAGAAACTGCTGTACTGTGGGGGTCAGATCTTCCAAAGGGTCTATCGTTAGGATTCTAGCCATTATTGGAAAAGACAGGGAAATCAAACAGAACTCTATTTAGTCAAAGCCTAATTCTTCCCTAATAATAAAACTTTTACAAAGTGAAAAGGTTACATTTTTAATCAACATTTTGACATGTCTTATTAGAAATGGTTTTGTAGGTAGTCATCACAAGATCACAGTTAAATAGTTACATTTTTTGAAAGCACTTTTCTTAATTTAACACCCTTCCATACCTACATAATGTGAGCTTTGTCATAGTCTATTTGACAGTAATTCTGAGGACTATGCCTATAGAATTTCACATCTTGTTTTCTCATCTTACTGTGCTGGTAAGTCTTCTCAGTAAGCAGTCTTCCTTGTTTTTTGATTGACTTTAAAATGGAATATTTTAAGTACTAAATGTGATGATATATATTTATAGATTTGGGGTACATACTCTGTATCAGGAAGTTTCTTTCTATTCTTTGCTTATATTTTTAAGTCCTGAATGGATGGTGAGTTTTAGCAAATGCTTTTTCTACATCTATTTAAACGACAAGTGTTATTTTTTTCCCCTCTCTCTATCCTTGTGGTGGATTACATAAATAGATTTTCTAATGTTGAACCATCCTTGCATTCTTGGGATAAACCCTGCTTGGTCATGTTTAATACTTTATTACTACTAATATATTTGTGGATTTTAAAAATATGTTTTCAAATTTTGCATCTTTGTTCCCAGATGAAGTCAACCTATGATAACCTTTCTTACTTATACTGTATTTATTTTCATAAGTGTGATTAACCTATAATTTTTTTCTTACATTGTTTCTGTTTGGTTTTGGTATCAATGATATACCAGTATCATAAAATGAGTTAGGGTTCTTGATTGGTAAAACTCACCTATAAAATCACCTGGGCCTGGCGCTTTTATTTTGTGGGTGAGGATGGTATTGGCAGATACTCAACTAATTCAGTTTCTTTAATGGGGATACACTGTTTAAGGTGTTCTATTTTTTCATGAGTTAGTATGTTTTATTTTCTTAGGAAATTATCCATTTCATCTGTTTTCAAATGTAGTGGTATAAAGTTGTTCATGGTATTTTCTTAAGGTTTTTAATATTTATACTTTATTTACAAGTATGATCTTTTCATCCCCAATGTTGTTTATTTGTGCCTTATTTCTGTTTTTTCTTGATCAACCTTACTAGAGGATTATCTAATTAATCTTTTCAGAGAACAGGTTTTTGTTTTGTTTAATTGCTTAGGTTCTTTTATGTTTCATTAATTTCTTCTAATATTTCTTTATACTTTCTGATAGTTTATTCTTATTCTTTTTGTAACTTCTTGAGTTAAATACTCATTAATTTTCTATATTTTTTGTTTTCTAATAGATGCATTTGAGGGGGGATGCATTTTCTCTCCATATATACTTCTTGGACCATATTCCACAAGTGTTGATATATGGTGCTTTTTCATTTTAAAATTTTCAATATGACTGTTAATTTGACCCAGTTATCTAAAAATGAGGGTTTTTTTTTTATTGTTTCAAAAATATAGGAAGTGTTGTGGCTATCACTTTTATTTTCACTTTTTGAAATAAATTTCTGCATTTACTTCATTGTGGTTATGATTTCTACTTCATTGCGGTTATTATTTCCCCTTGCGTACTCTAATGCTTAGAAGTGAATCACTAAGTCCAACTCACACTCCAGGGGTGGAAAAGTAGGCTCCATCTTTTGAAGGGAGAAGTGTCAAAAAATTTGTGGACATTATTTAAAATCCCCACAATGAAGATAATGCACATATAGATTTCTGAGCACAACATTGTGCTATAGATTTCGGTTGAGCACAACATTGTGCTAAAAACAATGTTCTTACTAATTTAAGAAAGCTATACAGCAGAAATGAATTTGAAATTCGTTGCAGTGACTATATAATTTATGATTGTATCCAAACTGTAATATGTTAACAAATAGCCCTGTAGTTAATTTACACCCCCCCACAAACACACACACTTTATACTAACTGAACTGTAAAACACTTTTATGGTTAGTGCTGCTGAGTCTGTTCCTACTCCTAGTGACCCTGTGTAGAGCAGAGCGGAATCCTGCCCAGTCTTTTTGCGCTATCCTCTCACTTTCTATATCAGACAGTGCTCCACTGCTATTCATAGGGTTTTCGTGGCCAGTTTTTTCAGAAGTGGGTGGGCAGGTCCTTCTTCCTAGTCTGTCTTAGTCTGGAAGCTCTGCTGAAACCTGTACACCACGGGTGACCCCTGCTGGTATCTGAAATCCCGGTGGCATAGCTTTCAGCATCCCAGCAACATGCAGCCACCACAGTATGACAACCAACAGATGGGTGGTGTGGTTCCCTGACCGGAAACAAACCTGGGCTGTGGTGGCGAGAGCACCGAATCATAACCACTAGGCCACCAGGGTTTGCTATAAAATATTTAGCCTGATATTAAAACAAAAATTATAGTTCAGCAAAGCAATGCATTTTTCTTATCTTTGCTGCCTGTCATAAATTGAATTTTAGATAAACTTGAGCCCTTTTGAGCCTATGTTGTCATTCACTGTAAGTGTCCTACTATGGCATGAAACCTTTTCTAACAAGTCCTCTAAATTTTGGTTGCATTTTGCTTAAACTCAGTCAGAAAACATTAACGAGAGAAAATGACATTTACCATACACCATGGGCGCCAGGGAGATATCAGTACTTAGCAAATCTGCTAAAAAGCAGCCCCATCTACTTCAAAAATTCATAATTATTTTAAGATGACTTTGCTCAAAGACAATGGTTTTATCACATGCTACTGCAAAAAGTGTATTTATGTGTCACTGAAGCATGACTTCAATTAACTCAAGTGATTATTCTAAAATAATTTCATTCATTTTCTGTTCCAATTTTTCTTATTTCACACATGAAAAGCAGACCTTTTGAAACACATGAAAGCAGTTTCATTAGCAGAACTTTGCAATTACATGATGTCAGATTTATATCAATGTCATTGATACATCAAAAGAAATCAGCTAAGTCAATGTCAAAAATTATTCAAATTTTTTTTATTCAATTCAAGGAGCCAAATAAACCTTTGGAAATTCATTCTGTTGAAAATGCAACATCTAACAATATTGTACATGTTAGAAATTATTTAAGTTAAAAAGCTCAACATTGAATAGAAAGCTCTTTGTTGTGATGGTTTTGTTAGTTATCCATTACTGTGAAACAAATCACCCCAGAACTTCTCAGTTCAAAAGAATAAACATTTAAGGGCTGGCCCGGTGGCGCAAGCGGTTAAGTGCGCGCACTCTGCCGCAGCGGCCCGGGGTTCGCCAGTTCGGATTCCAGGCGCGCACCAACACACTGCTTGGCAAGCCATGCTGTGGCGGTGTCCCTATAAAGTGGAGGAAGATGGGCATGGATGTTAGCCCAGGGCCGGTCTTCCTCAGCAAAAAGAGGAGGACTGGCAGATGTTAGCTCAGGGCCAATGTTCCTCACAAAAAAAAAAAAAAAAGAACAAACATTTATTATTTAACACAGCCTCTGTGGGTCAGGAATTTGAGGATGGCTTATTTGGGGGGTTCTGTATTGGGGTCTGTCATGATGTTGAGGGCAAGATGTTGGCTGTGTCTGAAGTCATCATCTGACGGTTTGACTGGGGTTGGAAGATCCACTTCCAAAATGGCTCACTCGCATGGCTGTGGGTGGGGAGACTGTGGTCCCTTAACACATGGACGTCTCCATGGGGCTGCTTGAGTGTCCTCACAAACATGGCATCTGGGTTCCTCCAGAGTGAGGGATCCAAGACAGTAAGATAGAAGCTGTAATGCCTTTTATGACCTACTCAAAGTCGACATCATCCCTTTTGGGTTCCTGATTACTAGCACTCCTAGCTGCGGCATGTTTAGCCCCACACCACACTACTGCCAAGTTACATATGCCAGTCACTGTGCCCTCCACTTGAGGGCCCTCCATTTGAGCATTCTTCACTAATGATTACTTGCACCTTAAATATTATAGGTCCATCAGGTGCTCAAGGACTGACTTAGCCCGTCAACACAGGTTTTGCTTCCCTCCTGAGAGTAGAGACTGGCGCCACCTGTCAATTCTCAGACTCTTGTGTGAACTAATGTGGAGATGCTCAGCTAGCACCAAAGCAAGGGCTCTAATGGTCATTGGTTCAGACTATCTTCTTTGGTCCTATTCTGTATCCCTGGGGCCAGTTGTAAGCGTCCCCTTTCCCTTTACTCTGAGAGAGGGGAGATGCTAAGACTTCTACAACCATCACTGCACCTGTAAAGGGTATGGACATCCCTTCCCAAGCCTTTATTCCTGTGGTGATCAACCCAGGCTGCATGTTAGAGTCATATGGGGAGTTCTGAAAAGATACCAATTCCCAACTCTCATCCCCCAAGATTCTGATTCAGTCGTTTATGGTGGGGCCCCTGGCATCAGTATATTTTGAAATATATCCAGGCAATTATAATGTGCAGCAAGGGTTGAGAAGCATTGCTCTGTTTTCTTCCTGATTAGGTAGAACAGGGGTTGGCAAACTTTCTGTAAAGGACCAGGTAGTAAATATTTTAGGCTTTACAGGTACTACTCAACTCTGCCAGTGTATCACAAAAACAGATGAATGAGCGTGGCTGTGGTCTAATAAAACTTTATTTACAAAACCAGGTGGTAGGCCAGATTTAGCCTGAGAGCTGTAGTTTGCCAACCCTTGAACTAGGTCAACACAACATGAATAGCACTCTGAAGCTACAACAGAAGGCTCTGGCATGGCCACCGAGCTGCAGGAGTCTCACCAGTGTGTCCTTAATTCTGGCAATGGTAACCAGTTTAATTTCCCTAATCTCCCCCCATTTGAAACTAGCTGCATGGCATAGGCCTAGTTGTGGTGTCATTTGTCTTGAAGAATAGGACTGGAACAACAGGACCTACCCTTCTACCAGAATCCCCACTATTACTCTACTGTGGCAGGATCACGCAGGGGAAATCTCTGAGCCAGAAGACCCTGTCTCTGGGATTCTTGCCACACAGCTGTGATAGTCATTGCTATGTGTCACCAGAAGGCCCTGTTCACATGCAGTCACTGCTCCCAGTCCCTGGTCTCTTCTCCCCATTTGGCTGAAGATGCATATTGGAAGATCATTCTTCATGGGTCTTGTGTTTCTGCATGTCTTGCAAGCAAGGCACTAACTGCCCTTCATTCTGGATAATAGTTTCTAGAATATCTGTACAGTGAACATTCTTGGAAGACAGGAATAGTGTCTCCAAAGCAGAGACGACCCTTCTAAAGCAAAGAGCAGGCATTCTTACTCTTCAGTCTAATAAACATAGTGTCTCTCCACAGCAAAGGGAGGGCATGCTTAATGCCCATAATAAAAATTAAGGTGCCCTAAATTCAGAGTTTCTCTCCTATAACGTAACCCACTGTGTGTGCAGGTATTCATCTGGGTCCATCCATGTTGCTCCCATATGAGTTGGGGGCAAAGAGAAATTGGTGAAAATATGCTGATGCTCATACTAATTGCTATGCTGAGTAATAAAGTTATTTGTCTCTTACCCAGAAACCTCCTTTCTTCTGCCAACAGTGAAACTGTCAGGCTAACCCGTAGCTTGCTAGTAGAGTAAAAGCTCAGATCCTTTACATTCTTGACAGTGCCGTGTCCTGCAGTTTTCCCTGTAGAACCTCCATTAGTGCTGGCTTTCCAGAAGCCAATGGGGCTTCAGGCTATAGTCCACTCTCCCAAATGTTATCATGGCACATTTGCAAAAGCACTCCCATAGAACCTACAGCCAAGTGCTGTAGGTTAGAAACAAGCCTCCCTAGTGACCACCAAAGAGGTCTCACCTACACCTCACTCCTTTCCCACTCTTCACTTAAACCATGAGGTTTGCTTGCCAATTCTACTGCCTGTGCCAGTGAGCTAGGCCAGCCAGGTTGGAGTTTAAAGATTTGTGAGAATGATGGTGAAATTCAGCCTCAGTTGGTTTCACCATCTTGAGCAAAAAATCAAATTCAGGGCATGCTCAGGAAAGCATGGCCTGAAGACGAAGCTAAAGGTATAACTATAAAATCTTTCACTAGGACCTCAGGAAGATCAAAGGTGATGCCTCATAGCATTTTCACTCAGAATAAAGGCCCTCTAAATATTTTAAGGGTGTGCCTCACAGATTCTCTCAAATAACAGGACCTCTAGGACTTAAGGGCATTAACCCTAAGACATCGCAGCAGAAGGCCAAGGTAGAGAAAGGCTTATCTTGAAAAGATTTATATGTGTGTGTCATATATCTAATGGAGTTAACCCCAAAAAGATTTTCAGGAGATCTTAAAGTTTTAAAGAGAATTATATTAGCGGAAGTACAGCTTGGACTAAAAGGGACAAGAATCATACAAAATGAAAAGAGGTTTTGGACCTCTACATGTCTATAAGCATGAACTAGCCTGAGAAAACTACTTAGATGCAAACACCTGTTACCTTTAATGAAAAAGGAAAGATAAATCAGAGAATAGAACCAAGAGCTCAGAGGGTGGGACCAAGAACCACAGAGAGTCATTTCTAGGCAGGAGAAGGACTGAGTCCTAATCAAGGATATTCCAACATTTGCCAGGCTGAATTTCAGAATTGCTATGGACCAGTGACACCTTTGTGTCTCCCCTTTTGCACAAGACTACCTCCCCTTTTGAACAGGAGTATTTATTTATTTTTGTGAGGGAGATCAGCCCTGAGCTAAGATCCGTGCTAATCCTCCTCTTTTTGCTGAGGAAGACTGGCTCTGAGCTAACATCTATTGCCAATCTTCCTCCTTTTTTTCTTCTCCAAAGCCCCAGTAGGTAGTTGTATGTCATAGTTGCACATCCTTCTAGTTGCTGTATGTGGGACGCCGCCTCAGCATGGCCAGAGAAGTGGTGCGTTGGTGCGCACCCGGGATCCGAACCGGGGCCGCCAGTAGCGGTAAGCACGCACTTAACCGCTAAGCCACCGGGCCGGCCCTGAACAGGACTATTTAAAGCAGTCATTGTATGCCTGGCCCACCATCCATGTATGTTGGGTGTGGGGGAGGTTGATAACTTGTCTCTTTAGTTTCATAAGTCTACAGATAAAGAGTTGCTATACTTGAGCTGTATTTAAGGAACAACACCCGAGGAGTCTCATCCACTCCTAGACTAGATTTTTTAGCCCCACTCTGCATTAGGGCCATATTATATGTTCCAGTCACTACATCTTGGGTTCCCCGTTTGAGCATACTTAGGATTACTTGCATGTCAGCTGTCTGCTGCCTTAAATAGAATAGGCCCATTAGGTGCTATAGGTTAGAATCAAGGGAAAATTTGACAGGTTAGAAACAAGATGATGAGATTCCAGACATTGAGCTGATATTGTAATAAGATGAGACTTTGGGGGGCTTTGCATGACCAATAGAATACAGCAGAGGTGATGTTACGTCACTTCTGAGATGATGTTATGAAAGACTGCAGCTTCCGTCCTGGTCTCTCTCTCAGATCATTTGCTCTAGAAGAAGACATGCTGTGAGCAGCCTTATGGAGAGGCCCACATGCTAAGGAACTAAATCCTTCTGCCAAGAGCCATATGTGTGATCTTGGAAGTGGATCATGAATCCCCATTTGAGTCTTGAGATGACTGTAGCCTTAGCTGACCACTTTATTGTAACCTCAGAGACCCCAAGCCTGAACAACCCAGCTAAATTGCTCCCAGATTTCTGACCCTCTGAAATAAATGTTTGTTGTTTTATGCTGCTAATTTAGAGAGTAATTTTTATGCAGGAATAGTAGATAACTATAATGAAAACATTGACACAAATGTAGTCACTTGTCAGCTTAAAAAAAAAAAAAGAACATTAACAATATGTTTGAAGCCTCCAGCCCTTTGTGTGTACCTCTCTAATTCAATCTGCATCTCTCTGACTCTAGCTGGAGAAAGTTCTCCGCTTTTAAGGGCTTGTGATTAGATTGGGCCAACCCAGATAACCTAGGACAGTCTCCCTATCTTAAGGTCCATAACTGTAATTACATCTGTAGAGTCCCCTTTGCCATGTAACATATTCAGAGGTTCCAGGGATTAGGGCATGGACATCTTTTGGGGGGGACATTCTGCCTACCATATGTACGTATGTATCTAAGCAATATATAAATGAATTTTATACTATTAAAAATCTTTTTATAAATGGTCCATCTTGAGTTTTCTGTTGAATATTTTGTGTAATTTATCCGTATTGATGAATAATTCACTTATTTTAAGATATATTCCACTATTAATTAATCCATGTTTTGGTCAATGAATTTGAGGTTGTTTCCAGTTTTTCCTATTATACATAATGTTGCTGTAAAACATTTTTGTCTGAGCCTGTTGGCACTCTAGTATCCATATCCAGAAGTGTAATTTCTAGATGATACAGTATAATTATCTTTCACTTTACTTGATAATTCCAAATTGTTTTCCAGAAAGGTTGTGCCAGGTTACACTCTCGTCAGCAGTGTAAAAGAGTTCCCATTGCTGCATATCTTCACCAATGCTTGGGATTGTCAGATTTCTTTGTTTTTGCCAATGTAGTGGGTCTAAAATGATATCTCATTTTAGTCTTGATTTCCATTTTCCTAATTAATAATATGGTAGGGATTTCCATATATTTATTAGCCATTTATATTTCTTTCTTTATTGTCATTTAAACATTTTTATATTGGATTTCTATTTGTTTTTCTACTTGCTGATTTGTACAAATCTTTTATTCGTTCTGGTTACTAATCTCTATACATGTTGCAAACTTCTGCTTTGTGAAGTGTCTCTTCATTTTCGTTATGGTGCCTTTTGGTGAACAGAACTCTTTAATTTTAATGTAGCTGAATTTATCAATCTTTTTCTTTAGGTTATGTGCTTTTAAAAAAGCATTTTATAGAAATACTTTTCTGCCCTGATGTCATGAAGATATTCTATATTTTTCTAAAACTTAAAAAGTTCAGCCTTTCATATTTACTCCTTAATCCATTTTAGTGGACTTTTGTATATGGTGTGAGGTAGGAATCCAACTTCATTTTTTCCCTATAGATATATAGTCACTTGTACCAGTACTAGTTATAGCATATTCCATTTGACCTGCAGTGACATCTCTGTCATACTAAGTTTCTATATATGTGTGCATTTCTTCATGGGTTTTCTATTCTGTTTCAATTTGTCTATTGGGCCACTACAAAACTGTCTTAATTACTGTTGTTTAATAATAAATATTTGACATCTGGATAGTTCAAGCTCCTTCATGCTCCTCTTATCATTTGGAGTGTATTGGCTGTTCTTGGCCATTTGTTCAAGTTTGATGAAAAACTATTGGGATTTTGACTGGAATTGTACTATATTTATAGGAAGAATTAGTATCTTTATGATATTGAGTATTCCTATTCTTGAACATGGAGTACATCTCCATTTATTTAGGTCTTTAAAATGTCTTTTAATCAAATTTTTAAAATTTATGCATGCTAGTCTTGTGCATATGTTAGATTCATTTTACAGTGACTTATTGTTTTTGTTGTTGTAAATGGTATTATTAAAGTACATTTTTCTTTTTTGGGGGGATAGAGCATCAAAATACAAATGATTTTTGAATATTGATCTTATAGGCAACCTCTTTCCTAAGCTGTCTTATTATTGTCTGTAGCTTATTTTGGGTTTTCTTGGTAAATGACCGCATCATCTGTTAATAATCTCAATTTTGTTCATCTTTTCCTATCCTTTTTCATTTATATTTCTTATTTTGCTGGCTAGAACTTTCAGTGGAAACGTTGAATAGGAGTGGTGATAGGTGGCATCTTTGCCTTGTTTCTGATTTTTAAAGGGAATATTTCCAGAGTTTCTCCTTTAAAAATATTTGCCATAGTTTTTGTATACAGGCCATATCAGGTTAAGAAAGTTCTTTCTCATCTTAGTTTTCTAGGTATATTAAATTTTAACAAATATTTTTCCACATCTGTTGAGATGATAATGTGGTTTTTTTCCTTTAACATATTAGAGTGATAAATGGAATTTATAGATTTTTCTATTAAACCATGCTTACATTCCTGGGAGAAACTCATCTTGGTCATGGCATATCATGTTTTATATATACTGCTAGATTTAGTTTGTTGAAGTTTTATTATTTTTTTCTTCTATGTTGATGTGACTGGCCTGTAATTTTCCTTTCTTATACAATCCTTATCTGGTTTTGTTATTAAGGTTATACTTGCCTCATACAATTAGTTGGGGAAAGAATCGTCTCTTCTTCTTGGGCATACAGTTCAGCTATATTGATAACATCTGACTGAAATCTGGCCAGTGGAATGTGCAGTGATTTATGCTATTTCCAGGACTGGCTCATAAAAATCTCCATGCATGATCCACCGTTCTTTTTTCCCCTAACCGTGTTGACTTAAAAGCTGAATGTGATGGTAGTACAAAACAGAAGAACAGTGGGTCTCTGAATGATTGAATGGAACAGAGCACTCTCCACCCCTTGGACAAACATATTAGACTCTAAAATGAGTAAGCAATAAAAACCTTATCTTGTGTCTCACTAATAAGGAACTTGTACATTGAAATGGAATGCTGTTTTGGTAAAATACTAAAATATGTGGTTTTGGTTGTCATTTGGGGGTGGGGAGAGGTGAGGAAAGTGATATCAGAAACTGGAAAATGGTGGCCTATGTTACACACCGGTAAAACAACTGGTGAAACTGAGACCGGCAATATTTAAGGGCCAGCTGAACTTTAGGGGAAGAGGTTGGAAAACTGTGTTTGTATTGTATGTTGATTATTATTGACTGAATTTGGCAAGGTATTATAGGAAAAATACCGACCAGTTTATAAGAAGTAATGGAAAGTCAGAGAGAGTCTAAAAATGCGAAGTATTGAATGATTGAAAAATCTGACAGCTTCTAAATCCCAAATAGTAAAATAACAGTCTATTAAGATCAGATTAAGAGTCCTATCTTCCCACCCAATTCCACCGTTTAATTGAGAAGAAGTAGTGGTGTGAAGAAGTAAAGATATAAAGCGAGTTTGAGAACTATGTCTAGGACGAAATAAATTGGATGTAGTGACTGGCATATGGCACTGTCAGCAAATGTATCAGAAGACTACTAAGTTTTTGAGGAAATCTATTGTCAAAGAAACTCAGAGCCTACCTCCCCCTAAACAAACTTTGTGACTGTTGTTTGTTTTTTGGTGAGGAAGACTGGTCCTGAGCTAACATCTGTTGCCAATCTTCCTCTTTTTGCTTGAGGAAGATTGTCCCTGAGCTAACATCTGTGCCAATCTTCCTCTATTTTTTGTATGTGGGACACCGCCACAGCATGGCTTGATGAGTGGTGTAGGTCTCCGCCTGGGATCTGAAGCCATGAACCCTGGGCCACCAAAGTAGAGTGCGCAAACTCAACCATTACGCCACCGGGCCAGCCGCAAATCTTGTGACTCTTGACTATACCTTAAAACAACCACCCTTGGGCAGGAAGCTGATGGCAAAAATTTCCCAGCCCCCCAGATGTTCTAGCCATTAGAATGTGGACAGAAGTGATGTATGCTATTCCAGGACTAGCCCATGAAAACCTCCTCCAGGCTCTTTCCCTTTGCCATGGTGACTTAGATGTTACGTGCTGTATGTAGCGGTGGTACAAGATAACACCCATCTCAAATGTGGCCAAGGGGAAAAATAGACAAGGCAGAGCTGAATCACAGAGAACAATTAGAATTCTTCCCAGAGAGCAAAAGCTGCACGTGCCCTACAATACCCTTTTATTTCCTCTCCTCCCTGAGACAGCTTAACTAATAATTTGCAGACCTTGGCAATTAGGTTGGGGTCATATGTCAGAGTTCTGGCCAACGTAATAAAAGAGGAAGTGAGGGAAGCCATTCATAAAACCAGCCCATGAAAATCTCCCACGTATCATCCTCTATCTTTGGGAGTTAATGTCGGAGACAGTTGTGCCACAAGATGGAAGGACCCTGGGTTCCTGCTTAACTACATGGATAGAGCTCCTCCTCACAACCACTCTGGACTGTGACCTGTGCAAGCAATAACTTTTATTTTGTTAAGCCACAGGGATTTTTGGGTTGTTACAGCATTTATCTTACCCCCACTAATAGAGGGAGCAGGCCCTATTTTTTGATTCTCTGGAAGAACTTGTATAAAACTGAAATAATCTGTTCTTTGAAAATTTTGAAAAACTTACCTGTAAAAACACCTGTGCCTGAACTTTTTAATTTTTTTGTGAGGAGTTTCATAATAAGCATACAATCATTCAGGTTTATTATTTCATATTAGTTTTGATAAGCTTTTTTCTCCAAGACCAACAGCATCAGCATCATTGGTATATTTATTTCTTGTGGCTGCTGTAACAAATTACCGCAAATGCAGTGGCTTCAAACCATCGAAATACACTCTAATTGTTCTGGAGCCTAGGAGTCTGAAATCAGTTTCACTGGGGCAAAATCAAGGTGTCAGCATGGCCATGCTTCCTCCAGAGGCTTGAGGAGAGAATTTGTCCCTTGCCTCTTCCAGAAAAAGAGCCTCTTACCTCTTCCAGGTAAGGTGGCTGCTGGCTTTCCCTGGCTACAACACCCCAGTCTCTGCCTCTGTGGTTATATCACCTTCTCCTCTTCTGTGGTAGTGCTTCCTCTTCCTTCCTCTTATAAGGATACTTGTGATTGCATTTAGGGCCCACACAGATAATCCAGGATAATCTCCCCATCTCAAGATCCTTAATTACATCTTTGGCCTTATAAAGTAATAGTCACCCTTTGTCACATAGGTAGTATTTACAGGTACCAAGGATTAGGACCTGATATCTTTGGGGACCATTATTTAAACCTATCACACGTGGGAACGTGTTAGAATGCAAATTCTCAAGTCCTACCCCAGACCTACTGAATAAGGAACTCCAGGGGTGTTTTAACAGCAATCTTGGGGTTTAACAGGCCCCTCAAGTAACTGCAGTAAATGCTGAGGTTTGAGAACCACTGCTCTAGGAAGTTGTCCATTTCATCTCCATTTAAAGTTCACTGGCATCAAAGTGTTCATAATATTATCTTTTTATTTGTGCCTTCTTTCTTTTTCTTTATCCACATAATCAGAATTCTTCATTTTTCAGATATTTGCCCTTTGATATTATCTTATTGAATCTTTCTTTGAAAATTGATTTTTGCTCTTATCTTTATTATATTCTCCATTTTCCTACTTTATTTGAATTGATTCTAAATCTCAAATAGGACACCTAGTATATTAATTCGGAGCCTTCTTTTCTTTTATAAGCATTTAAGGCTAATAAATTTCCTTGTAAGTTTTACTTCCATTGCATTTCCTAAGTTCTGATATTGAAATTTTCTTTCATTCAGTAATTTTTTAAATGCCCATTATTACTACTTCTTTGACATATGAATTATTTAGAAGCATGTTTTTTTTTAATTTTTTTGAGGAAGATTGGCCCTGTGCTAACATCTGTTGCCAACTTTCCTCTTTTTCTTTTTTCTCCCCAAAGCCCCAGTACATAGTTGTGTATCATAGTTGTAGAGTTGTAGCTCTTCTATATGGGATGCTGCCTCAGCATGGCTTGATGAGAGGCGAGTAGGTCTGCACATAGGATCCGAACCAGCGACCCCCGGGCTGCTTAAGCAGAGTGCTCAAACTTAACCACTACACCACTGGGCCAGCCCCGGAAGCATGTTTTAAATTTTGCAAATGTATGAAGAGTTTTAAAATTTATCTTTTTCTTAGTAATTTATAACCTAATTGCTTTATAGTCAGAGAATATGGGCTATATGATACTTATTCTTGAATTTTATCGGGACTTGCTTTTGGCCTAATATATAATTATGTTTGCAAACATCCCATGTAAGCTTAATGTATTCTCTAAGTGTTGGTTCCGGAGTTCTATATTAGTCTATAAATCAAACTTATTTCTATTGTTCAAATCTTCTACCTTTATCTTTTTTCTGTAGCTCCTTGATGTACAAGTAATTGAGAGATGATTTGACATCTTCCTGTATGATAGATTTGTCAATTTATACTTGTATTTCTATTTTATATAGTATGAGGCCATTTTACTAGTTGCATTCAAGTTTATATTAATGTAGCTATCTAAGTTTGTTGAGTTGTTTAATATATTTTTATCCATCCTTTTATTTCCAATCTTAAAATGTACTTATTCTTCAGATGAGTCTCTTATAATCACTCTATAATTGAAAATTTAAACAAATTCGATCATAACATTTGTCTTCTATTTAGTGAGTTTAATGTACTCACCTGGAGAACTGAGATCATCTAAATTATAGCACGTCACCTTTTGATGGTCTCCCTTTTCTGTTTGTCTTTTTTAATTGAGGCTTTTTGTTTTCTAATTTGTTATTTCCCTCTCCTGTTTCTACTATGAGGTAGTTACCCTTGAACTTTGACTATACTCCATTGGTTTCCTATGGCTGCTGGAACAAATTACCACAACCTCAGTGACTCAGAACGATGGAAGTTTATTCTCTTACAGTTCTGGAGGCCAGAAGTCTGAAATGGGTTTCTCTGGGCGGAAACCAATGTGTCAGCAGGATCTCACTCCCTTGGGAGGCTCCATGGGAGAACTGTTTCCTTGCCTTTTCTAGCTTCCAGAGCTCATTCCTTGCATTCCTTGGCTCATGGTCCCTTGCTCCACCTTCAAAGCCAGCGGCATTGTCATAATACTCTTTTGTATTAAAATCTCCCTCTGCCTCTCTCTTACAAGACACTTGTGATTACACTCAGGGCCCACCTGGATAATCCAGGCTACTCTCCCCATCTCAAGATCCTTAACTTAATCACATCTGTGAAAGCCCTTCTGCCATATAAAATAACATACATGCACAGGGGTCCCGGGATTAGAACATGGATATCTTTGGAGGCTATTATTCAGCCTACAACACATATATTTAACTTAAAATTAAGTAATATCTTTACCTCCTAAACAATAAAAAGAGTTTAGAACACTTTCATCCTAATCAAAATGTCCTACTTAGGGGGCCGGCCCCATGGCCAAGTGGTTAAGTTTGCGCACTCTGCTTCGGCTGCCTGGGTTTGTGGGTTTGGATCCCAGGTGCAGACCTACTCCACTCATCAGCCATGCTGTGGCAGCGACCCACATATAAAATAGAGGAAGACTGGCACAGATGTTAGCTCAGGACTAATCTTCCTCAAGCAAAAAAAAAAAAAAAAAAAGAGGAGGATTGGCAACAGATGTTAGCTCAGGGCAAATCTTCCTCACAAAAGAAAAAGAAAAAGAAAAAAAAATGACTTCCATTGTTGCTGTTTGAGAAGTCTCTTGTTATTTTAATTATAGCTCCTTGACAGCAGGGGTTGGCAAACATATTAAAGGGACAAATAGTAAATATTTTGTGGTTTGTGGGCTATGGTTTCTGTGGTCTCTGGTGCAGCTACTCAACTTTGCCATTGTAGGTGAAAGCAGCCACAGGCAATACAACAATGAAGAGGCATGGCTGTGTTCTAATATTTTATTTACTAAAACAGTTTGATGACACCTGCTTAATAGTGATTTGTACCTTCCCTCTGCCTGCCTTTTAAAATCTCTTTGCCTTTGGTGTTTTGCAATGTCATCTTTATCCTGTTTGTGTTTCCAGGATTTATCTTTTCTTTAACAAGTCAACTCTGGAAAAATATCAGCCATTACCTTTCCAAATATCACCTCTTTTACATTCTTTTTGGGACTCTTGTTTTGCTAGACCTTCTCATTATATCATCCATATTCATTATTTTTCCTTCATATTTTCTCTTTTTGTCTCTCTGGGCTGCATTCTGTTGAATTTCTTTCAGTTCATTAATTCTCCTTTCAGTTATTTGTTTACTCTGCCCATTGTAGTTTTTGATTTCAGGACTTCTATTTCTCATTTTTAAAAGTTGCCTTGAATTTGTTCTTTCTAAATAATATCTTCTTGTTTACTTTTCTTTGTGATTATGTTAATTCTTTAAACATTTCAAACATTTTATCTGAACATAACAATTCCACTATTTATATTCCTTAGGTATACAATTCTGTTGTTTTTTCCAGCTCACATTGATTGTAGCTTAACTTTTGGTGATCAATGGTCTAGATCATTTTAATGTTAATTTTTTCATGTTAATGTTGGTACCCCACACAGCCAGTAAAAATTAAATCCACAACAGAATGTACACAGACCTGGGCTCTGATTTCTCATAGATCATTACTATTTTTATTTCCATTCAAGGTCCGAAGTTAATTTTTTTGCTGCTTCACTTGGGCCAAATGATGTGATTTTACAGGTTCTCTTTTTTTTTTTTTTTGGTACCTAGCAGCTGTTTTTAATGCCAAGGGAGCTAGCTTTGCAGCTCTCCTCCTGAAGGCTCAGGGCCACAGTTCTCATTGACCATGACGTTGGCACCCACTTTTCACACTAGTACTGCTTTCTCTTGTTTCCAGAACGTAGGTATTTCCTTGTCTTTGGCTATTAGTTTGCTAGGGCTACTAGGACAAAATACCACGGATTTGCGGGCTTACATAGCAGAAATGTATTTTCTCACAGTTCTGGAGCCTAGAAGTCCCAGATCAAGGTGTCAGCAGGTTTGGTTCCTCTTGAGGCCTCTCTCCTTGGCTTGCAGATGGCCACCTTCTCACTTGTCCTCACATGGTCTTTCCTCTGTGTGCACACATCCCTGGTGTCTCTCTGTTTGGCCTATTCTCCTTCTCTCATAAGCACACCGTCAGATTGGATTAGGGCTCACCTAATGGCCTCATTTGAACTTAATTCTCTCTTTAAAGGCCCTATCTCCAAATACAGTTACATTCTGAGGTACTGGGATTAGGGCTTCAACATATGACTTTGGGGAGGACACAATTCAGTCCGTAACAGCTATGTATGTGAAGTTTTAGGTGTCTTTCATGTAGGATTTGTATGTTTTTAGTCTCCTATGTTGATAGAAGTCCTCAAGCTAATTTAAAAGTATTTCGAACATTATTTGAAAAACTACTCAAGACCCCATTCCCCAAAACTATGACTAAAAGCCCACAATAAAATTCTAAGGTTATTTATCTTTTTTTTTCCTCCTGGGATATAAGAGGTCATTTATTATAAGATTTCAGATGGCACTATTTCTGGGAAGGGGAATCTATTTACAGTTATTAGATTCAAGTAAATAACTAATTTTGACACTTTTGCTGCTAAAAGCAGCATAAGCAAATGGAAAGACAGCTTTTGGAGTCAGATCTGTGTCTGAATGTTGCCATATTGGCTTAACCCTTTACCACTGTGCTTCTTTGAACAACTTATTTAACCTTATGGAACATCAAAGGAGGATAATTCCACTCTTTTTGTGGATTATTCTAAGGATTAAATGAGAATGCTATTTAAAGTAATAGTTCTACACTTTAGCAGGCTGACTTAAGGAGTACTGGGAAGTACATTTTTAAACATACAAGATTTTAGGTCTGGTCAATAGAGGATTCCATGGGTCTGTGGTGGAGTTTGGGGAATTTATAATCTTAAAAAGCTTCCTCAGGTGATTCGGAACGTCACCAAATTAAAAATCAATTCTAGATTCCGCTCACTCTGGTTCTACACGGTCTTGCTCATTCCTTAATATATTTTAAATGGTGTGGAAGTTACAGAGGAAGTTCCCAAATTTAATAAAGGTAATTCGACATTTCTCGAAAGACACATGTGAGTTTTAAAAAATGTGATTAACTTAAGAGTGGTGAGTTTATTTATATATAACTCTCCTTGATCTAAGAAAAAATGAAAGCAGTTTGCAATATATGTGCAAGAAGAAAGTAGAAATATATGACAGAGGATAAAAGGTAGGGAAAATCTGACCAGAGAGAAGAATGGAGGCAGAAGGCATTCTGAATAATAGAAACAGAATGGAGGCAATATATGCAAGTGAAGGTAAATTTAAAAATTGTTTAAATAAAAAACTTTAGTGCAAACTGGTGCAGCCACAACAGAAAACAGTATGGAGATTCCTCAAAAAATTAAGGATAGAACTACCATATGATCCAGCTATTCCACTGCTGGGTATTTATCCAAAGAACTTGAAAACACCAGTGCGTAAAGATACATGCACCCCTGTGTTCACTGCAGCGTTATTCACAATAGCCAAGACTTGGAAGCAACCTAAGTGCCCATCAAGGGACGAATGGATAAAGAAGATGTGGTATATATACACAATGGAATACTACTCAGCCATAAGAAACGATGAAATCCAGCCATTTGTGACAACAGGGATGAACATTGAGGGTATTATGCAAAGTGAAATAAGTCAGAGGAAGAAGGTCAAATACCATATGATCTCACTCATTAAGTAGTAGATAATAACAACAATAAACAAACACATAGAGACAGAGATTGGATTGGTGGTAATACCAGAGGGGAAGGGGGGAGGGAGGAGGGCGAAAGGGATAATTAGGCACATGTGTGTGGTGATGGGTTGTAATTAGTATTTCGGTGGTGAACATGAGAACATGATGTAATCCATGCAGAAATAGAAGTATAATGATGTACACTTGAAATTTATACAATGTTATAAACCAATGTTACCACAATAAAAAAAAAAATAAATAAATAAAAAACTTTATTTATAAAAGTAAGACATTATCATTGTGCAAATGCCACCACAAAAGACTGAAAGTTCCTCCACTCCCTCCTGTTATTTATCTTCTGAGAATTTCTTATACACACGTACAAACATATCCTCTCTGTAGGTTTTTCAAAAATATACATAATGGTTAATTCTATTTTGCAACTTGCTTTTTCACTCAATAGTACATCACGAACCCCTTCTGGCTCAATGTATACAGACCTGGCTCATGTTTAATGGCTGGATATGTCGCTTATCTTCAGTAACATGGATACACTGTAATCCCTTTACTGACGGACATTTAGGTAGACTTCATTGTTTTGCTGTTACAAGTAATGCTGAAATGAACATCCTCTCATATATAATATAACTTTTATATTATATATATATTTTATATATGTAATATATATCATAGGTAAAATGCAAATTATATATAATATATATATATGTATTTAGTTGCACTTGTGCAAATATTTCTGTAGGCCTGATTCCTGGGTAAAAGGGAATGCCCTACTCTTTCACTTTTTTCTATACAGCTAATTTCTGACAATTTTACTTGGTAACCAAGAAATGACTTTGGTTTCAAAATATGCTGAATGCATTCAGCGTCAAGTAGCACACACTGTGTATCAGGACTTGGTGAACTTGAGGACTGAAAGGATTTCTCGGCCTGCTTGCCTGGAAAGTGCAGTGGTCCCTTGTAGACCTTTTATCTTCATTGTTTTCAAAATTTCTTCTAAAATGAAAATTAAAACAAAAGGTAAAATCCAATTAAGTCATTTGGTGAAGTGTGTATGATCACTAACAGTTTAATAAGATGATGAACACAGATTATTTACAAATTCTATTCATCTGAGAAAACAACGTATACCCTGTAAACTTCTATTAAAGTGAACTTGGACTTCAAACAGATGAGAGCACTTTGTATTTTCAAGGTGTTGCTGAGAATTCTAATCAGACTGAATGGCTGCTGTGCTAGTGGTAGCCTACTCTGGACTTAACAGAAACATTAATCATACTTGTTACGACATTAAGTGATTCATTTTTTAGTTACTCGGCTCCAATCTCTGCCCTATATCCCTCCTTTTTGATGAAAAATGTCAGTGGGAGTATAGGCAAACTGTATAGTGACACTGCAAAGTGGTAGGGCGTGAAGTAGCTTATTTCTTTCAGGAGTATTGAAAAAAAGCAAAACCGCCCTTTTTGTAAATAAATAACACTAAAAAGACTGAAGTAAGAAAATGGAGTTACCCAAAAAAAACTCTCCAAAAACCCCTAGCAATCATGATGTGATTTGAGGGGCTGAGCATATAAGGTAGAAGATAAAAATCAAACCTGAGGTTACAGAAAAGAGAAGAAAGATTATGGTCAATATAGTTATAAAGTAATCTAAAAATCAAGATAAAAAATCCATACCAGGAGATACCTTTCATGATAAAACTTCAGATGAACTAGAGAGTATAAAGCAGAATTGTCAAGGGCACGAAGACTAGAAGGTGGAGAGAATATTCACAATATTGAGGGTGAAGTGTTAGAAGACGAAATTACAGACTTTGTATTTGAACATTACTTTATGAATTAGGGGAAAAACTCCCCCCACCCAAAAAAGACAATACTTTTTTGTGTGTATGTGTGAGGAAGATTAACCCTGAGCTAACATTTGTCACCAATCCTCCTCTTTTTGCTGAGGAAGACTGGCCCTGGGCTAACATCGGTGCCCATCTTTCTCCACTTTATGTGGGAGGCTACCACAGCATGGCCTGACAAGCAGTGCGTTGGGGCGCGCCCAGGATCCGAACCCCGGGCGGCCGCAGTGGAGCTCCCGCATTTAACCGCTATGCCACTGGGCCAGCCCCAACAATACTTTTTAAAACCAAAAAAATCTACCACTCAAAAATCTCTCTCCTCTTTCAACATGAATGTTATGTCTGTATTAACTGTTGTCAGTGATTATATTCATTAATATTCCAGGTTATTTTATAAATGATAGTCTTTGACATTAAGTTCAATTTCAGGAAAGTACATGGTTGAAAGATAAACTGGTCTGTGTTACCTGGATTGTTTTCTTTAATGGTAACTAAATAGAATAATCCTCTTGGTGAAAGGAGATCTGGAGCCAGTGGAAAGAATCTGTCCATGACTTCTCGACCATTTCTGCCACCGGCCCAGGCTGCCTCTATTCCGTGACTTCCTACCTGTGACCAGTTGGAAAGATTGTTTTGTTTTGACTCAAGTCAAGTTACATTGAGAATCACAAACTGAATCTTTTTGACAAGTAACATTCACCAAACATGTATATATTTTATACTTTACTGCTGAGGAGGAGGCAGTAAGGTTGAACCTGAGCCCCACCATTTCATAGCATGTGTGATATTGTGTAAGTTTGTAATCTTTGTGAATTAGTTTCCCCTCTTATCTGTAAAATTAAAAAAACAATAGTTTCATCTGTAAAATCATAAAAATGATAAAAAATTGTTTTTGTCCACCGTTAGGAATAAATGAGGAAGTATATTTAAAGTTTGAGACCAGTTTGAGAATAGTGCCCTGCACATATTAAGGGCTTAATAATAGTTGTTACTATTAATACAATGCCTACATTAATTGAGAGACATGGGTAATGCTTATACTTGATATAGAACAATTAGGAAGAAACTAGAAGAGAGAACTTGTATTATAAGAGATCTCCTTTGCAGAAACAAAGTTTCAAAATGTCCCACTGCATCTGGCACTCTTCTAGATTAGTTACAGTATGAATCACATAGACCTTTTTCAGGAACCCATGTATTATATAGAGGTGCACTAAAGCATTTTTTCCTAAAACAATCTAATTATGTTGCAGAAACAAAACCCATGAGAGTTTATATGGTAATAAAGATCTTTAGATCCTTACCACTGTATATTGTTTTTAAACCTAAAGAATATTTTCAACAAATCACTCAAAAACTACTTTAACCCTGACACAATTGTTTTCTTTCTATTTCTTTCAATGGTTTTTGTCCATATTTTAGTCTAAATTATTTACATACAATGGTGTCTTCCGCTTTTACTCATTTAACGTGGCATATGTTTCCCCATTAAAAATAATTTCTTTATACCTATAACCGTGTACATACATAATTTTACAAATAAGAGAAATATGTTCATACACCTGCTTTAAAAAAACTGCACTTCTCCCTTTTACTGTTTTGCTTGTCTGTCCCCCCAATCTTCTACACACGCCCCCCACATACCCCCACACAGGTTTTTCTTCTTGTCCATGATTAACCGAGATAGGATTCTATTCTACATTCTTACCTGTGTCTTACTTTTCTCACTCAATATCTTATGGAAATCTCTTCATGTGGTCAGATATCATAGCAATTTTCTCTTTTAACGGCTGCATAATATTTTATGGTGGAAAAGTATCATATCTTATTTAGCTATTGATAGGCATTCAGTGTGTCCATTTGCTTAATTTTTTGTATCTAATTTAAATTACTCTCATATCTATCATAAGTTGCTCAATACAATTTTCCATAGTTAATCACATTAGGGAGTTTATCAGTTCCTCTGTTGTCAGACTTTCCTCCTGCAGACTTCCTTTTCCCAGCAGTTCTAGAATTACCTCTTTTTCTGGGGCTCATGTCTTCCTCTTCCTTGGTTTACTCCCTTATTTTGGTGGAGCCCATCCTCTGGACGTTTTGTCAGGTAAAGGGGTCTGTTGACAGAGTGCACGGTGACGACAGCCTTTGCCAAACCTGTCTCTTGTCATTCTGTTCCAGTACAGACTAGGACCCCTGCCCTGGACCCTGTTTAGATGCCTCCCCAGGGATGCTCAGCCAGGTTTATCTGCTTGCACTAGAAATGACTCTCCAGGAAGATCTCCTGGCATCAACCACACTCTTACAGGCCACAGAAGGGAGGTTTCCATCCTCAGAGAGGAATTGTGTTTGGTGGTCTGCTGACTGTCTATTACCTGGGCCTTGCCGTGCCTGCTCCTGATCCTCCACAGGTCACAGGCACAAACCAACCTGACCTCATGTTTCTGGATATTCTAGTAAGTATAGCCACAATTTTTTATATGCGCGAACTCCTATTATTTGCATATTATGCCTCTTGGATCTAACCTCTAAGTTGCTATTCTGTTACCTTCATGATTTCCTTCTTTTTATCTTCATGCTCTGTGCACTGAAGTATTTCTTTCATTTGGTTTCCAGACCACTGATTCAGGTCTTGACAGAGACTACGTTCTCTTTTAATTCATTTCCTAATGTTTTACTTTGTAAAACGTGTTAAGCTCCAGGAAATCTTTGTTGTGCTGCACTTGAATCCTGCTCTCCAGCTAATTGCTTGGCTCATGGAAATTATGACACTAGCTCTCTGTGGGGACTGTGACAGAGCCCACGGCATTGCCTAGGCTCAATCATCTTGTGCCCTGGCAGCTGTATGGCTGACGAGAAGCAAGCACATAGCTTAGAAGTAGGAATGTGGGAGAAAGGAAGCCCATCCGTGTCCCCACATTCCCAGAATCTCCTCTCCATTCACTAGACTTCCCAGTAGTTTGTAGACTTGATGGACTGTGATTCACTTAACTGTTTCTCTTCTGTTACATACATAGGTTCATATTATTTGCCATCATAAAGATGTAATAAACATATTTTTGTGAATTTCAATTTTTATTCTATTGTTCAATGATTTTCTTAAGTTAGATCTCAAGGACTGAGATTATTAGACTGAAATATTTATTTATTTTTTTCTGTGAGGAAGATCAGCCCTGAGCTAACATCTGCCAATCCTCCTCTTTTTGCTAAGGAAGACTGGCCCTGGGCTAACATCCGTGCCCATCTTCCTCCACTTTATATGGGACGCCGCCACAGCACGGCTTGACAAGCGGTGTGTCGGTGCGCGCCCGGGATCCGGGCAGGTGAACCCGGGGCCGCTGCAGCGGGGAGCGTGCACTTAACCGCTTGCGCCACCAGGCTGGCCCCCTAGACTGAAACATTTTTATCACTCTTGATATTTATTCTCATAGTGCTTTCCTAAAGAGTTTTATTAAGTTGCATCTCCCTGAACTGCTGTTCACCTTATGACAATGATTTTCCTTCTCATATGAGTTCATATGTCAGTGGAGCAACAGCTTCTTAGTTGCTTAATTGCCATCAGTAGTAATAGCAGCTATATAGACCTTTCCCATCCTGGTAGAGGTAAATGCAGTGTTGATCAGCCTTGCCAGAGAAAGATCATCGAATAAAATAGGCACAATAATTCAAAGGAAAACTAGCCTTAGTCCATTATTAAACTTTGTCTGCCCTGACCGTTCTCTCTTTAAATTGAGAAATGGTTAATATGATTTACCTCATCGTTATTGAGATTCTTAAAATCATGTATTTCAAGATTATTTCTTTTCCCTACCTGAAATGAGAAGTGGTTCCCCACCCCCCACTTCCTGATAATACCTGTGAAAGGAGGAAACCTGAGACCTTCAGAAAGAATTCATCTGTGAATTTAAGGTTGATTAAAAATATTGTGTTTTGCAGATTTGTCATTCATGATAAAGGATACACACAAACACATACGTGATTTTAAACTCCATGGCTTGATTTGGACAGGATTTTTAAGGATGGATATGGCTCCCAGTTTGTATTTCCATTATTTTTAGGTTCCTTTCCTATATCTACCAGTAGTACCCGTTATTGACAATTATGAGTAAAATCAGAGCAGTCTGTGTTAATCAGCAGCTGAATGATGTAATATGGTGAAGTTTACTTGATTTTAGAAAGAAAATAGCTGAAAATATTAGTAATTAAATTTTGTTATAAGTCTTACCTCTTCAGGTGGAGTCACTACATAGGGAGGATTAAACACCAGAAGATCAACTTTTCCCTTCAGTCTTGGTAGCAAGCCTTTCACCTAGATGTTCAACAATAGTCAGAATTTTAGGGCGGACTCAGAATTAAATAAATAAATAGACAAATAAATAAATCTTCAAAAATACTCTCCCATGTTTTTAGAAAAAAATGTGTTAGGAGGCCAAAACTGTAGAAAGAAATGAGATAAATATTTTTACATTTTCATTCAGATAGAGATTATGTGCGTTTACCTAAAAATAAGGAAATTAAACTATTTATCAGAATGAACATAAAATGTTCAAGAAAGCCTCTGCTCTTCAACAGCTCATATGTTTCCACTCTGGGTTCACTTCTAGAAGATAAAATAAGGAGGCAGGCTCTCCTATGTTCTACATAGATTTGTACACGACTTTAAAGTTATAGCTGCTAACTTAACTATTTATTTTCTATAACCAAGGGAAATATTTTATGAGATGACAGAAAACGCCAGAGGATGTTTTCTATTTCTTTAATTACTCATAAATTTATTGGCTGAAACAATTAGATATCAAAGAAAGAAAGGACTGAAACTAGTGGGAAGAGATACTGAAAACATCAGTTGTTTGGCATTTTATAAATCTTTAAATTGGCTACAATTTTCTACGGAACAAGAAAAATGTCTTTTTAAAGAAAGTGTATTTAGGGCCAAATGCCATTAAAAGTATTCCTCTGACTGAATTAAATAAGTATTTAAAGAATCATGTCATCCTGTACCTTCACAGGCAGAGTAAAGGAAGAACACAGTATCTGTTGAGTTCTCACCCCTCACCTCTCATTTCCTCCAATTATCCCTTTGTACTGACTCTTAGTCATGAATTCTGAGCCTGTTTCTTGAGATGGAGTAACTGTAGTACCTCAGGGCAGTGACCAGAGGGTTACTCATTTTATTATCATTCTTGCCATGCTTCCCACATATGCACAGGTACCTACCACTATTTACTGGATATTTTTCTTTAAATGAACATTTTTTGGTTAAATAAATTTTCTGTAAAGGGAGACTTACATTACTACTGTAAATGGAAAATCAGTATTACTTCTTGGAAATAGAAATGACTACAAGAATAAATGCAATATAAATGAAAACGTGTTACCATTCTAGTTACTGTTACCAGTCTAAGAGTGACCCAGGCCTGCTCTCTCTTTGTTAAAGGGCCATTTGTAAGTGTTAAAAAGGTTAACACTTAAGTGTTAAAAAGTATTAAAAAGGTTAAAGTGTTAAAAAATGTTAAAAAGGTTAAAGTATTAAAGAATGGCACCAAACTGAGACCTTCTTCTAGATGTAATCAGAATGGCTGAAAGAGAATTAAAGAGGGAATAGCTTTTACATCATGTGATTCCAAGTTATTTAATACTCAGTCGTAGCATCTAAGTAATGGGCATATCACTGAGCTATTTACATACATTGTGAAACACTGCCTAAGAATTCCATTTTATCCAGGTTGCTAAAAGCAATCTCATTTGTATTATCATAATAAGCCTGTTAATTATGCAGTTCAAAGAGAACACATGAATAGTACCTTTGAAGGGATGTTACAGAGGTAACTTTTCTTTCTCTATACATTTAAAAAGAGAAAAGACAACCATTTTGGGGGGTAATTCAGATGTATCTTTGTCTCCAAGTGGAAAGATGACTAATTAATCTGCTGTTCCTTCTAGTGATAACATTGGAAAATGAGGAAATATATTTGAAATAACCAAAAGCTTTGTTTTCAATCTCATAAAGAAATTAAGTTTTTGAAAGTAAAGAAAGTAAGTAAAAAGAAAGTCCAAAATGTAATTTTCCAGAAATGTTGAGTAAGGAAACTAGAAAAAAATTTGCTTTGTAACTATTTATGATAACCTTAAGGTACTATATACTAATAATCATTGCAGTAATGGATTTTAAATAAAGGAAAAAATTGATATTAAAAAAATAGAAAATTATGGAGTTAGAAAACAAAATTAAATAAGAATGCCACTGTGGACGAGATATAAAGTCTAGTTACAGGCATCCCTCACCCATCCATACTCAGCTTTTGGATAGTCCTAGAGCACTAGAATATTTCCAAGAACTGAGACGTAAGCAAAAAAGGCTTCTGACAAGAAGTTTTAAATCCATACGGCAAAACGCACTTTATTCATGTGAGAAGCACTTATTCAGAGCCCTTTAACTTAGTTTAAATACAAGTCTAACTAAATTAATTGTTTGGTATTCTAGCACAACGCACATGAAAAGAGAGAGGAAGTGCTATTAACAGGTTGCAGTGAAACATGACAACATAAAGCCAAGTGAAAAGGTAGACAAAGAGGAGGGAAAATAAAATCTCAAAATCACTGCGGGCTCTGCTACTCACTGTGAAGGCAGAAACACCTGACTATCAGCCTTAGTCATTATCTTATATAGCACAAAATAATAACTGAGGTTCATATTAATGACCCAGAATCAACAAATGGCAAAATTACATTCAGTTTGTTTTAAGAATGTAAGGAAATGCACAAGAGATATTTGAAAATGACTTTCTTCTAAAACCAAAAATCAAATACAATGAAAGTACTACTTTGTAAACAGGTAAACTCAGTTATCCAAACCAATGATTTTATTTTACATGATCGTTGTGATAATCTATGTCCAGTGTTCGGAATATAAGTGAATGTGAAGAGGCTTATAAATTGACCATAATACCTACGCTCAGGCCTACCTCTTGCTTCTTTCTTTGCCACAAGTCAATGCTCACCATCATGGTCAACTTTAACCACTGAAAGAACTGATTCTGGCTTGGACTACCACCAGACGTGTCCTAAAACGGCTGTGAGACCTCTAGATTTGGATTCAGAAGATCTGGGCTTAAAATCTGGATTTATCGCTTTATTAATTATGTGACTTTCAAAAATGTACCTCATCTCAGTTGCTACTTTGGTTAAAAAAAAATAGATATTCTGAATTTCTCCTATTTCCAAAGTTTTATTGTTCTATCAAAAACATACATGTAATACTACTTATGGACACATTAAAGAAACAAGTTAAAAAATTTAAAGAGCAAAATCACCACACTCTCACGTAAATCACTCGACTACTTTTCTTGATAATCTAGTTTTTCATAGCAGTAACAACTTCTAATGATACGTAAAGAATTTTCTACATCTTTGGCTTAATTCCTTCTAAACTACAAAATCATTTGTGAGTTTAAAAAAGAGAAAAGCTAAATACACTTATCAGTAAAAGAATAATACAGGTCAAGAAGCACAGAAAGCATTTTATATTTCTTATGCCTACCTGGTACATATTATGACGATTTTTGCTTATAAAAAGGCATTTCACATTTATAACTAAAAAAAGTTCAAAATTATTCAAGTCTTACTAACATAATCTAAAACATTTTAAAAACTGCAACTAAAAAATGTATGATGAGTAACTTAAAACTATGGTTCTGTAGTTGTCATCTGTTGTTTTTACCTGCACAGGACCCATTCCCCCATTCTTCTGATTACAGCTCCTTGACTTTCACTGGGGAAGCTCTACCTCCTCTCATTCTCAATCCAAGTGGCTTGGGTAGGGCTCATCCCAACCCAGCTGCTGGGGTGGGACTATGACTCAGGCCTAAACCAATCATGTACACATTCCAACACGCCCCCCCGCCGAGCCACCCCAGCTTTTGTTTTTTGTTTAATTGAGGTCATACTGGCTTTTAACATTGTGTAAATTTCAGGTGTATATTATTTTTCAGTTTCTGTATAGACTGCATTGTGTTCACCACCAATAGTCTGGTTTTCACCCATCACCATATACATGTGCCCCTTTCCCTCTTTTGCCCTCCCCCCACCCCCTTCTCCTCTGGTAACCACTAATCTGTTCTTCTTATCTATGTGTTTATTTTCCAAATATGAATGAAATCATACGGTATTTGTCTTTCTCTGTCTTATTTCACTTAGCAATATCCAAGGTCCACCCATGCCAATCTCCCTTGACCAAAGTAAGAGACTGAGAGATAGGCACATGACCAAGATACAAATGATACTCATTCTGGAGATTCTGCTAGAATATTGAATATAAAGGGTTTCTTTCTGTGGGGGAGTTGCTGAGAAATAAGATAGAGACATGCAAGCATCTTGTTACCATGAAGGGAAAGACCGCCTAGGAACAGAGCCACTAGAGAGAAGTTCAGAGCTAAGAAAAAGAGGCCTGTAACATCATTTGAGTTCCTGGAGCCAGCTGTGCCTGAAGCCACCAACTCTTTTTATGTAAGCCAGTTTGAACTGGATTCTCTGTCACTTCTGACCAAAAGATGCCTGATCTATACAAGCGAATAAAAAGTCCGTTGAATTGTGGAAAAGATGGATTATATAAGTCAAGAATTTACTTTGTAAATTATGTGGTATACTGTTTAGTGGGTTAAAAGTTAATTAATTAATCACTCAAGTTTCTTTGACCCAAATCATCTTGACCTTAACTTATTTGAAAAGGAAATTAATTATTGTTGGACCAGGATTAACAGCTCACCAAATCTGTAATTACTGGTTGAATGTGGACGTTGTTACAGCGTGCTGTCTCCAGGGTACAAGTTGCTGCCTCAGGGTTGATATCAGTGCACCTGTAAACAGAAAAGAAAGAAAACTATATCCCATGTCTACAAGACAAATCTGTTACTGAAAAATTCAAGGAATGTCCATTCCTTTGACATAAAACAGATCTAGAAAAAATTAGAATGCTTTAATAATGGCAAATAAAAAAAGAACAAATATTTGTTATATTGATAAAAGAAACTGTTATACTGATGTAATGTCCAAGAGTAGAAGAATACACATACATGCACACACATCTCAAGGAATTTATTAAACTATGAATCCAATGAAGGAATACTATGCAGCCACCAAAAATGAAGTTTAAAAGGAAGTTTTGAAAGGAAAATGCTCATGATACAACATTAAATGAAAAACATAGGAAATGGAAAAAAATGAAGGAAACACACTTGGACCATGTGTGGTAAAATTTATAGGTGATTTTTCTTTTCTTCTTTATACTTTCTATATTCTCAAATTTCCTAAAAAGAAATTTTAGTAACTTTCAATTTTTTCTGATAATCAAATTATTTACCTATAAAAAAGGTCAAATTTAGAGATGATGAAATTATTATGCTGCTTCTATAATTATGTAGTATGATAGAGTGGTTTTGAACATGCAGTTATAATTTTTAGGGAAGCATAATTTGCAATCTGAGTCCTTACTATACTTAAATAGACACTATTAGACACATATTATCTACTTACAAAAATGACTTCATTCAAGCAATCATAGCCACAGTGCATCTCTTAGTGGAAGATGTTGATGAATTCCATATACTCACACTTACATGTACAAAGCTTGAGGACCTATCATAGAGGCTAGGAATGCAGATACCACTCCGGACCCTGACCCTACTTCAAGGCATATTTCCACTCTAAAAAAACAAAATAAAATAAATATTAGTACAGCAGGATTAAAATACACATCACAGAAAATAACTCATGCTACTTTTAATGTATATTTCACCTGCAAATATATGGAAATATAAGAAATTTATAAATAAGCTAATTTCTAACAACCACTTTATACTCATTTAATATTGCATAAGTCAAAATCGTTAAAATTTTTGGAGCATAATTTAAGTCTGTAAAATATTAGTGTAACAGATGGCTTTCAGTGAATTTCTACAAAATGTTACCCTGTGGCTTAGCGGTTACGTGCGTGCGCTCTGCTGCTGGCGGCCCGGGTTCAGATCCCGGGCGCGCACCGACGCACCGCTTCTCCCGCCATGCTGAGGCCACGTCCCACATACAACAACTAGAAGGATGTGCAGCTATGACATACAACTATCTACTGGAGCTTTGGGGGAAAAAATAAATAAATAAATAAAATTATAAAAAAAAAAAAGTTACATAAAAACTACAGAATGTTAATTTAGAGTTGGAAATATTAATATGAAAGACATCAGCCCTTCCCACAAGGAGCTCCTAGTTTAGTATTTCCTAAAATGATAGGGTTAGTATTATTAAAATATTTATTTATGAAAGATGTTTATCATTTTAAAATAATTCATAAATCTATCAGCATATCCTAGGGAAAAAAAAGTTCTACTGATAAAAGATTTAGAGCAGCAAAGAAATTCCATAATTTGTACAGCTATACACTGAATTGGGAAGATACCCAAATATATGATCTTAGAATATTAATAATAATCTTAAGAATGCTACTGAATATAATAAATCCTTCATTCTACTGTATTTTGTCCTTCAGTTAAATTTACTTCCTTGCCTATAATCTTATATATGCATCAAAGCACCAATTATCCCCATTACAGAAATAGGCCTCTCTAGCACCTAATGTCCCAAACGACTACTCGACAACAAACTGCGAGGGTTTCTAACTTTTGGAACTAGTCCACACATCTGACAAGCCTTTATTACGCTGTAAGAAGGTCTGTTGAATCTTACCAGGCCGCTTCAACTTGAAAATAACTATCATGGTCTCATAAATGATTAGAATTCCAAGACCAAAAATATCTAAGACTTTATAACAAAATCAGCTCCTTTTACAGCATACTTTGCAATGCAATTTGTGCTTGTAAATCTTTCTGGGATATCTTGAGAATACAAGAGAAGTTATAAAACAGTATTATTCCATTCTGTTTTCCAGTAAATCCAAAAGTTCCATCGTTTACAATGAAAAACTAGTTCAATAAGAGTTGGGACACTTTATACATGGAAAAATCTGACCAAGTTTAAGAGGGATAAACACGATACAAATCTTCGAAGCCTGACAGCTGTTTGCGTCATCCTGAGAAAACCCATTTCAAGTCTTGATCTTCAAATAAATCTAATTACCCAAATTCCATTCATTAAAAAAATTACATGGAGGTGTTCATTTTTTATGTAGTTAATTTAAAATTTATAGCAAGCCCTTCAACAAGTCAATTTTAATATTGGTAATTGCTAGGGTAAATTCTCTAGGCTGTTGGTTGCATTTAAGTATTTACATTTTTTTACAATTACATGAAAAATTCGGTTCCCCTGTCGCACTAGCCACATTTCAAGTGCTTAGTAGCCATATGTGGCTGATGGCTGTTGCTACGGAGCTGAGGATGCTATTCGGTGGGTGTAAACATACTTCCCCACTCCAGTATCTCACCACCTCATTTCCTTTTTGTGCCCTTCCGTTGCTCGAGTGCTTTCGTGTACTGAGTAAATTAAATAATGCCACGCAGCTTTTAATATTTGCTAAAAAATTTAATACTAATAAGCAATGTTTTCAGAACATTTTGGTTTTGAATGGGTTACAACATCGCTACTCTTAGGGGCATGTGTTCTTCAGATGAACAGCTGACAGGAAAAAGATACATCCTGGCGAGGTAAGGCAGCAGGGAGCTCCTGAGACCAAAACATCTCGGCAAAAGCAGACAGATCCCTGGCACACTCAGGCCGTGCACCTACAGGAAAATCGTCAGTGACGGCGATCTGGTGTCAAACGTCGCCAAGTGGGCCGACACCGCCACCTCTCGGGGAGGGCGGCGACAGTCCTCTCCTCGGCCCCTCCGCCGCCGCCTCTCGAGCACTCCCGAGCCCTCTCCCGCAGGGACCCTCGCCCTCCTCGCACCCCGTGAACTCGGCCGCCGCCGCCTCGAGCGCGTCCAGCAGCAGGAACGTGTCCTCCGCGGGCTCGTACACGTCGCCGAAGGTGCCACGACCCACGTGCCCGTACAACGGCGTGCGGAAGCCCAGCGCCGCCATCTTTCTCTCTCCGCTCCACGCGCATGCGCCAAACGCGCGCATGCGCAAGTGCGTGCGCGCAGGCCCGGCAGTGGGGGCGGGGCGCTGGGGGCGGAGAGTCTCTTGCTGGCTTATTACCAATAACAGTTTATCCGTAGATGCTGTTGGAATTTGTAAGTAAACAGTTATATAGTAATCTGCAATACTGACATTTGGTTTCTTCTTTAGAATATTAAAGTTTCTTTCATTTTATAGACTAGCACTTAATAGAATCCTCTTGTTTTTGAGTAAGGGGAATGTTTTTTTATTGTAGATTTAGAAGTTTTCTTCTATTCCAAGTTTGCAAAGATTTGAAAAAATACATAATGGTTACTAAGTTTTACTTTTTTTTTTTTGCATCAACTGAACTTTAAGCTTTGAGCTTTAAGATGAAGATTTCTTCTCATTTAATTTTTTACTGTAGTGTTTTACAAAAATTGCCCTCCTGACGTTGAATCATGTATGCACTCTTCTTATAAATTTCCCCTCAAGCAAGTTGATGCATTTTTCTTTTAATACACTGATGAACTTGGAATGCTAATAGCCTAGCTCTGTTTTCTTCATTTTTTTAAAATAATTTTATTTATTTATTTTCCCCCCAAATCCTCAGTAGATAGTTGTATGTCATAGCTGCACATCCTTCTAGTTGCTGTATGTGGGACGTGGCCTCAGCCTGGCCAGAGAAGCGGTGCGTCGGTGCGCGCCCGGGATCCGAACCCGGGCCGCCAGCAGCAGAGCTCGCGCACTTAACCACTAAGCCACAGGGCCAGCCCTCTTCATTTTTTTAATATGCCTTTGTCCTTTCACTGTCATTCTTTCACCCCTAAACTTTGAAACACACATTTTCTCACCATGTTCTGTTGGTTAGCATCATATCCTCTCAATAAAGATAAAAATTCTGGCATACTTTCACTTCTGTTTTTCCAGTGCCTTCTAACCTCGCCTCCCACATTGAGATCACCTGAGAGTTTAGATGATACTTTTTGATTTTTTAAAACAGCTAACAGTGATTTTAATTTAACTGTTTTACTGGCTCTGTGATCCCCGTATTTATAGTATCCCATGTCTTTTCCTAGGACTTGTATATAGCTAGAGTACATTCTGTACTGGTTATTACTGACAGTAATAGCCCAAATATCTTTGTTTTACTCTTCAACCTAAGATATTGTGTGTGTAAAGAATTCTAGGCTGAAAATCATTTTCCCCTAGAACTTGGAAAACATTTCTCCAGTGTCTTCCAAACATTCAGCACTGCTGATGAGATGTAATGCCAGTTTGAGCCTTATTCCTTTGTAGATAATTTAATTTTTGACCCTGGAAGTGTTTATTTTTGGTTTTCTTAAAGTCTCAAGAAAGATGCGTATGTATGTGTATACCTGTATGTGTGATAGTAAATTTTATGTGTTAATTTGGCTGGGCCATGGTGCCCAGATATTTGGTCAAACATCATTCTGGATGTTTCTGTGAGGGTGTTTGTGGATGAGATTAACATTTAAATTAGTGGACTTAATTAAAGCAGATTACTCTCCATAACATGAGTGGGCTTCATCCAATCAGTTGAAAGCCTGAATAGAACAAAAGACTGACCTCCCCAGAGCAAGAGGGAATTCTGCATGGTATAATCTTTAGACTTGAGCTGCCGGCTGTCAGTTCTTCCTGGGTCTCCAGCCTGCTGGCCCACCTTGCAGATCTTGGGACTTGTCAGCCTCCGTAATCATGTGAGCCAATTCCTTAAAATAAATCTCTTTATACACGTATCCTATGGGTTCTATTTCTCTGGAGAACACTGACTAATACAATATGTATACATATTTTTCTTTTTATCTTATTGGAGACTGGATGGAATCTTTCAATATGCTCAGTCTCTTTCTTTCATCAATTCTGGGAAATCTGTTTCTACGTTTTTCTTTGATTTTCCCTCCCTTCCGTTCTCTGTTCTTGTCTCCTGGAAATCCGATCATATAGATGGAGATACACCTAGCTGTCTTCGGGTCTTCTAGTTTTCATTCTGTCTGTCTGTCTTAGATTGGGCTACCTGGAAACAGGCTGTGAGGAGGAGAGCTGCGTACAGGAAGTTTATTTCCAGAATTCTCTAGGAAATAATATCTGTGAGAGAGAAAGAGTCAGGGTAGGGCAGAGGGAGAAGTTGAGCTTTGATGCAGTTGCAGCCAAGGCCTCAGCTGACCTTACAGGGAGCTCTGGAGCTGGGACAGCCCTTCAGATAGTCTTGAATCCAAGCAAGGGGATTGGTGTGCCTTTGGGGAGAGGACATAACCTCAGGTAGGGAGTTCTCTTTCCTGAGGGCAATTCCTGGGGGACTTGGCTGTGAGCTGTCAACAGCCAACAGGTGGTGGAGTGAGTGCCTTGGTCCCTAAGGGGGGGATCTGGGTGGTGCACCAAAGCACCCACTATACCATCTCTTTGTCATTTTTTTTTTTTTTTGTGAGGAGATCAGCCCTGTGCTAACATCTGGCAATCCTCATCTTTTTTTGCTGAGGAAGACTGGCCCTGAGCTAACATCTGTGCCCATCTTCTTCCACTTTATATGGGACGCCGCCACAGCATGGTTTGCCAAGCGGTGCGTCGGTGCGCGCCAGGGATCCAAACCGGCGAACCCGGGCCGCCACAGTGGAGCGCGCACACTTAACCACTTGCACCACCGGGCCGGCACCTCTTTGTCATTTTGAGTTGTTGGGTCTGGAGCCAGCAGCTGCAGCAGCTGATTCTTGATTCGACGGTTTCCTGACTGTGGCAGGGCCAGAAGCTCAGGTCTATAATGTGGCTTTAGGAGGTATTCCTGGAAGTTCAACCTAGAGCTGATCTTCAGATCTCCAACAATTATGATACGCATTGGATATCCTATGGTGAATTCCTTGTAGCCTAAGCAAACTGGAGTGGATTTTGTTGTCCGCAATGGGATCCTCACTGATACTGGGGGATTCATGGCATTTTCTGGTCTGTTGCAGTGATGCCTTCTTATTTCAGAGATGTTTTAGATTTATTTTTTTGGGAGTATTTGTTTCCATCATTGCTAGCGGTTTTGGTGGTATGGTAATATGATCAAATACTTAGTCAGGCATTGTGATTTCATCTTCTTAGTGAGAATTTGTTTTTCTCAGAGGCGACAGAGTCCAATAGCATACTGTAACAAGGGCTATATCTACTCTTAAAAAGGCTGTGGTTCAAGCCTCTTGCAGCATAAGAGATAATATCCTTCCTTTTTTTCTGGCAAGAGATGTTTAGCAGGTTCTTGTCTCATCTAAGCCTGGCTTGCCTTTTAATAGAAACCACAAGTTGCAGCTGCCTCTCTTCATGACACTCAAGGGTGGCAACAGTCTTGACTAGATTCCAAGTGTCCTCTTGATATAAGGGGATTCAGTAGGGGATTTCAGATAATTCCACCATAGTTTAGTAGTTAATGCAATAATGCATGAACCTCAGATAGATTATTTTCAGTGCATCTTCAAAAATGGTTCTAAAGCTTTGCACCCAAAGAATTCTTTCCAAATGTTTGTTGTTTCCATAAAGCATCAGCACTTCAAGGTTACATTTAAAACACTATGACACAGACTGGAAGAAAATATTTGCAAAAGACACATCCGACAAAGGACTGTTATCCAAAATACATGAAGAACTCTTAAAACTCAGCATAAGGAAACAAACAACCTGATTAAAAAATGGGCAAAAGATCTGAACAGTCACCTCATCAGAGAAGATATACAGATTGCAAACAAGCATATGAAAAGATATTCACATTATATGTCATTAGGAAATCTCAAATTGAAACAACAATAAGATACGACTACACATCTATTAGAATGGCCAAAATCCGAAACACTGACACCACCAAATGGCTGGTGAGGATGTGGAGCATTAGGAACTCTCCTCCATGGCTGATGGGAATGCAAAATGGTACAGCCACTTTGGAAGATAGTTTGGCAGTTTCTTACAAAACTAAACATACTCTTACCCTAAGATCCAGTAATTATGCTCCTTGGTATTTACCCCACAGAATTGACAACTTATGTCCACACAAAAACCTGCACATGGTTGTTTATAGCAGCTTTATTCATAATTGCCAAAACTTGAAAGCAACCAAGATTTCTTTTAGTAGGTGAATGGATAAATAAACTGTGACACATTCAGACAATAGAATATTATTCAGCTCTAAAAAAAATGAACCATCAAGCCATGAAAAGATATGGAGGAAACTTACATGCATAGTATTAAGTGAAAGAGACCAATCTGAAAAGGCTATATATGGTCTGATTACAACTATATGACATTCTGGAAAAGGCAAAACTATAGAGACAGTGAAAAGATCAGTAGTTATCAGGGGTTAGTGGGGAGGGAGGGATGAATAAGTGGAGCACAGAGGATTTTTAGGGAGGTGAAACATTCTGTATGGTACTATAATGGTGGATACATCTCATTATACATTTGTCAAAACCTATAGAAGGTACAACACCAAGTGTGAACCCTAATGTAACTATGGACTTTGGGTGATGATGTGTCAATATAGGTTCACTGATTGTAACAAATGTACTACTCTGGTAGTGATGTTGATAGTGGGGGAGGCTGTGTGTGTGTTTGGAGGGGGAGTGGGTATATGAGATTTTGCTGTGAATGTAAAACTGCTTTAAAAAATAAAGTCTATTAAAAAAAACGACTATGACATACTAAAAATATTTTTTGTTATTGATTAGACTTGGAAGTGTAATTTTAAATATGTTTACTAAAATTATATTTAAGAGTAGAGTCAAAAGAGAAGCATGTTATAGTTAGTAAAATGACTTCTATTATTATCACTATTATCATAATTATTATTATTATTATTTTTGTGTGAGGAAGATTAGCCCTAAGCTAACATCTGTTGCCAATCCTCCTCTTTTTGCTGAGGAAGATTGGCCCTGGGCTAAGATCCATGCCCGTCTTCCTCTACTTTATGTGGGACACCTGCCACAGCACAGCTTGATAAGCGGTGCGTGGGTCCGCGCCCGGGATCCAAATGCGCAAACCCCAGGCCGCCAAAGTGGAGTGTGCGAACTTAACCGATATGCCACTAGGCTGGCGCCCATAATTATTATTTGACTTAAAAATCCTCAGTAGGCCTTATAAATTTAGTGACCAGTGATGTCCATATTGAGAACAAAATGTTTGTATATACTTGACAAAATTGCTTTTTGTTCTTCTGGTGTTGCTGTTGTTTATATTCTCATGCTATAATGATCTTTGTTAAAAATGTGGAAAAGAATCCCTCCAATACTGCACAGACAGTACAGTAAGCATTATGGTGACCTGAGAGTATGGCTTTGTTTGCATCAGCCAGTTGAATTGTCAAGATGGTTACTCATCCATTGGATAATTTCACAACCTTCTTCTTAAATTTGGTTGCTTTGGACACCTTCTATCCTGGAAACAAAATCTAGGCTCCATGATGCATTGAGAAGCAGTAAATTCATGTCTTTTTTCCAGCTGGTACTGGTAGGGTTTACACATTTACTCCTGCACCATAGGAACAGCTGCTTGAAAAGCTGAAATGTGCCTTCGATTCCATTAGTTTGGCACAATAGAAAGTCACATAAAAGGAGACTCTCTCAGCCTGTCTATAGTTGGAAAATTAATTCTTTTAAATGCTTTTAAAATAATCTCTACAGGTGGTCAGATCTTAAGAACTTAGGACCAGCAATGACCTCATCACCTTCAGCTGGTCTAAAAGTTATCTTTGGCTGCTGCGTACTTTATGAAATCTTGTTAATTATGATTGTTTTTCCTAGTTATAAGTCCTTCTGGATAAATTTTTATAAAGCATTTATTTTTATCGCTTACATAACTACATAAAATATTTTCATTGGTGTCAAAATGTCATGTTATTGCCAAATAGATTCCATTTCAATTTCTAGAAATTATTGGAAAGTTAATATTCACATTTTAATGGCACCCTTGCTGTACTATTAAATCATGCTTTGCTGAAATTCACAACAGAAGTCATAATTACATTGCATTTATACAGAATAAAGCACAGAATAGACAACCTTTCCAGTTAATCTCTGTGGTTAATGATTACATTCTTTTTTTTAAAGATAAATCATGAGTGAAATTCAGTGTCTTTCTGAAACTGAATTTTCATGAAAATGATTATCATTGATACTCATCATTCACTTCTCTTTTCAGCACAGTGATATTTTAGTTTAGCAATCATAAGCTGAATCTTTCTCCTGGCTTATGAAAACTTTACCCTCTCCATTTCTATTTCAAGAAAAAAAATATTTTAAAAAGTAAGATTAGGCAAGAAAGTCATATTCCTACCTAGGCATTTGGCTTCTCCTTAGAGACATCAATTCAAGAAAACTCAATCTCCATAGACAGCATTTAAAAAATGTAATTGTTTAACTGCAAAGCTACAATTTTGGGTAGAAAACACCCTTTGGGGGTTCACATTGAAGCCACATTAGAGACCCTGAGAAATGAACTTTCAGAAGTAATCAGAAGTTTCAGAAGTACTCTTTGTCCCCAGCCAGGTGGCATCTGGGAGAAGCCCCCAGGAGAGCTGGAGGATGACTAGAAGTGGGCTGACTTTGATCAGGTTTGCCAGAGCATGATCTGAGATGCTTCTCTTCCCACATCCTGTGTATTCCTTCCTATGGACTAAATCGTATGCTCCATGAAATTCTTACATTGAAGCCATAACACTCAATGTGATGGTGTTTGGAGATGAGGCCTTTGAGAGATAATTAGGTTCAGATGAGGTCAGAAGAGGGCAGGCCCTCATGGTGGGATGAGTGTCCTTATAAGAAGAGGCATCAGAGAGTTTACTGTCTCTCTCTCTCTGCCATGTGAGCACATGGTGAGAAGGGGCCATCTGTAAGCCAGAAAGAGAGCTCTCGCCAGAACTCAACCATGCTGGCACCCTGATCTTGGACTTCCACCCTCCAGAACTGTGAGAAATAAATGTCTGTTGTTCAAGTATTTTGTATGGCAACCCAAGCTGACTAGGACATCCCCCAAGGACAATTGACTTGGAGGCTGAGTGCATGAGAAAGGTGCAGTGGGTAATTCAGATGGTGGTCCAGGTAGTTCGGAAACACATGTTCTAAAATTTCAATTATTGCCTCAATACTCTCTCTTAGTGTATTAATAGAACCTCAGAAGAAGGTTAAGTTGAAGAGACAGCATTAAAAGGGCAGCATTCCAGTGAGATCAACTAACAGTTTATAAGCCAAATTATCATTTTGTGTGTACTGATTTGCTAATGAAGGGAAATTTTAAAAGAAGTTGTTATTCTTGAGAAAGTCGAATTTATAATTTAAATTATGGAATGTTCTGAGCTGGGCACTATGCCTTCCCCATAATATTCTCATTAAATTTTTGTTGATTTGATTTAAAATATTTTCTGCTTCATGACATAAATTTAGCAAAGAGTAGTGTTCCTATCAAGACTACTACATTCTTGTGAGAAAGTAGACCTTTATGGCCTACTCATGGTAGGTGTGGCACTAATTACTTGGTCATGAGAGTGAAATTTGCCCTGGAAAATTTGGAAAAGAAGCTTAAACTAGGTAATACGCACCTGGAGTGTCTTTCTCTCCAGCCTTAACTCATGTACCTATTATCTTGACTTTCCCTAAGTCATCAGAGCATATATTTAAATTCCTTCTTCTTTTCCCAGTTTTATTGAGATATAATTGACATATAACGTTGTATATGTTTATAGTATACAACATAATGACTTGATATATGTATATATAGTGAAATGATGACCACAATAAGTTTAGTTAACATCCATCACCTCACCTAGTCATAATTTTCTTTTCCTTGTGTTAAGAACTTTTAACATCTACTCTTAGCAAGTTTCAAATATATAATATGGTATTGTTAACTATAGTCATCATGCTGTACGTTACATCCTTGGGACTTATTTATCTTATAATGTGGAAGTTTATATGTTTTGATGTTTTTGTACCTTTTGAATTGGGTGAAGGTGGTAAAAAGGTACAAACTTCCAGCTTAAATTAATTCTGGAAATTTCAAATCCTACTTATTAAAAACAAAGGCCAAGCATATGTCTAATATTTATTGTACTACATTTTTATTGTTATGAAATATTGCTTGAAACAAGTAAGACTTCGTCTAGGACATAGCCAGTTTTTATCACATGTAGATCTATGTCGTAACTAAATGTGTTGTGACGGAATTTTACCTATAAACCTGAGCTAGTCATATTCAATTGTGGTAGACAGAATAATGGTGCCCCAAAGATATCCACATCCTAATCCCCAGAATCCGTGATTATGTTACCTTACCTGGCAAAAGGGACTTTGCATATGTGATTAAATTAATGATCTTCACGGAGTGAGAGTAGCCTGGATTAGCCAGATGGACTCCATGTAATCATACAGTTCCTTCTAAGAGGCAGGGAGCAGAGTTAGAGTAAGCGTAGGAGATGTGATGATGGAAGCAAGGTCAGAGAGAGAGAGAGACAGAGAGAGAGAGAGAGCGATTTGAAGATGCTATGCTGCTGCTTTTGAAGATAGAGGGAGGGGAGGAGTCAAGGAATGGCCTCTAGAAGCAGGAAAAGGTGAGGAGATGGTTCTCCCCTGGAGCCTCCAGAGGGAATGCAGCCCTGCCAATGCATTTTAGACTTCTGATCTCCTGAATTGTAAGATAATAAATTGTGTGTGTGTTTTTTTTTTAAGATTTTATGTATTTATTTTTCCCCCAAAGCCCCAGTACATAGTTGTATGTCATAGCTGCACAACCTTCTAGTTGCTGTATGTGGGGCGCAGCCTCAGCATGGCCAGAGAAGCGGTGCGTCTGTGCGCGCCCGGGATCCGAACCCGGACTGCCAGCAGCGGAGCGCACGCACTTAACCGCTAAGCCACGGGGCCTGCCCAAATTGTGTTGTTTTAAGCCTCTAAGTTTGTAGTAGTTTGTTACAGCAGTAATAGGAAAATAATACATCAATCACCGCTGATTTTATTTTCTTAACATGTTACAACAAATACTAATTAAAAGCAATTTAAACTTGGGACACTAGTTTTCAAATCTTTAAAGAAACAAGCATGATGAATGTAAAAGTCTGGCTAAATGAAACTTCTGACATATACTGGCACATCAAAAGATGGGAGAGCTGGTCGTGAGCATACAGTGCTTGCCCAGTCCCTTAACACCCATCAGCCTTTAGGTCTGCAATGTCCACCCCACCTGGGGCTACTGGGCACTGGAAATGCACCAGTGTGAAATGAGATGTGCTGCAGGTGTAAAATACACCATGAATTTTACAAAGAAGAGTGTAAACTATCTCATGAATAATTTTTTAATATTGATCACATGTTGAAATACTATTTTAGATATATTAGGTTAAATAAAACATTATTAAATTAAATTTCAATTTTTTTTCCTTTTTGAACGTAAAATGGGAAAATTTAAATTACATTTGTGCATCATACTATGTTTCTAGTGGACAGTGCTGCTCTAAACAGATGAATTCTATGTAATGATGTAACTAACACAATATAGGTTATTTACCACGTCAATGGATATGTTATTCAGTAATGAGTATACCAACACAGTTGAGAGACTTAATGGGTTTATTTGTATATCTATTTATGCATTTTAAAATTAATGTCTTCATTTGTTATAGTCACATCCTCCTAGAATCTGATTGCCACAATCTCAAGTTAAATTGTGATGAATTAAGTTAGACTTTGAAAAAAGATCTGGAGGGAAAGTGTAAGGGATTGTGGGAAATACTGTTGACAGCTCAAAGGTGGCGTTTTTTTTCAAGGGGAAAGGTAGAGTTTTCTGTGGTGGATGAAAGTGATGTTTGCACATGTTTTGTTGCTTTTTTTCCCAAGAAAGCAAAGGTGGTCTATAAATCTGAAGGCACTGTTACTAGGAAAACCTCAATTTTAGGTAATGTTTCTTTGTAAAATCAAAAACGTATTTTTCCCCTGGTGTAGGAATACTCACAGAGAAGGATTAGAACTAAAAAGAAGAGGCAGCTTGCCTGGATGAAATCATTCAACTGAAGCCATCAGGAAAAATGTAAGACTTCTTGATTCACTAACACAAATGCGTCTGGGTGAGAACAGAGCATGCTATCAAATGAATGATTAGCTTATAGCTGCCTGGACCATAGGTGAATTTTTATACAGTTTAGGAATATGGATAGAACTAGTATGACAACATCAACATTTGGGATACATATGCCTTTTTACCTTCAGGCAGTAAGGATAGTTTTGAATCACTTAGATCTTTTTGTCTTCTCACAAAGACCTCACATCTTTCTTTTCCTGAAGAAATAGAATTTATTTTGAAATCCAGTCAAAGTTTCATGAAGGCATCTAGCCAGTGTAATTTCCTGGACCAGATCAATGTTTGTAGGATCAAGAAATCTTAGGAAACTAAACAGAATCTGTAAGAAATTATATTTTGAGTGGTGATTACCTTAGAGTTCAGTGAGGAAAAAACTATATATGTATGTATTAGGAATATATATATAATATATGTTTGTATATATAGAATATGTGTGTGTATTAGGAATATATATACATATACAATGTATATATCAATACATATATATTATATATTATGTAATATATATATTATGTATATATACATATGTATCACACATATGTATTTCGAATACACCCATATAGTTATATAAATGCTAAAGCAAAGTGATGAATGTTTGATAAAAGATAGACTTTTGGGCCAGCCCCAGTGGCCTACTGGTTAAGTTCAGTACACTCCACTTCGGTGGCTTGTGTTCGGTTCCCAGGCATGGACCTACACCACTTGTCTGTCAGTGGCCATGCTGTGGCAGCGGCTCACATACAAAAAGGGAAAGATTGGCAGTGGATGTTAGCTCAGGTCGAATCTTCCTCAGCAAAAAAGAAAAAAAAAAAGAAAGAAAAGACAGACTTTGCCTTCTGGGCACTCCATGCTATTTTGGGAATGCCAAATATCACCTAGGACAGGAGGTTTGTGGTTCGACCTCAGCCTGAGCAAATCTATATATTAAGGAAGTTTACACAAACATTGAAATTTCAATAAGTGAGTAAATGTCCTAAGTGATTCTTGGCAGGAAGATTTCTTAAATTGCTTGGATCATCCTCCTCCACCTCTGGTTCTTCACTCTATTTCTAGGGGCTGCCAAACCCAGCATCTCCTGCTTGGTGAAAGTATTGACCATCTAAAGTGGTCCATAATGAAATGGTGACTTTTGAAAAGGCTTCTCCACTTTCTGATAATATCCCTGTGTACATTTTTCATGTAGTATATGGACAGGGAAGTTATCAGGGAATAGGGAGAGCTTTTCAAGGAACACTTGGACTGGATGGAAGTCAGCTATCAGAGGCTAATATCCAACTGCACTTCTATTGGCAAATGTCCTGTTTCTTTCCCAATGGAAAATGGAATGTAAATTTCTTGGCTTGCCAAGGGCATAAAAATATCCCATTCATTAAAATAACTTGGCTTTCGTTCTTCAAATAAATAATTCCCTTGATTTCTTAGATAGGATACCAATAGACACAAATGCACTGAGACAGAACCTAGTGTAAGTGGTTACCCCAAATCCAGGATTGTTTTTATATTTGTAGACCATGCACCTCCAGCCTAAGTGCTCTTGATTAAAGTTGTCCAGGCATGAGGCTGAGTGAGGACACACCCGCTTTACCTGCCTTGGGGCATTACTGAGACTGGTTGGCTTTTCCAGGGCCATAAAACTTTTTATTATTTTTCTGCATATATTATGCCATGGAACCGTGTGGCCTTCTGGGACTTCTGTTACTTATAAAATGGCCCAACGTTTTTGTTGGCTGAAGTGCTGGGTGAGAATTGCTCATCACTCTTGCAGAGCAACTGGAGACCTCTTTTGGGGTTCATTGGTTAACTGGAGGGCAGTTAATGAATCAACGAAGGAAATGTTAACATTAAATTAAACTGTGTGAGGAAGGATTCCTAGGAGCATCAGATGAGCTAGATGCAGTCAGGGAATTGAGTCAGAATTCAGGGAAAGAACCAAGTGCTTTGTTCTTTTCTAAGGCATGCAGAACTCATTAATGTTGATGGAAATGAAATCCACAGGGCTGAGTGCCTCAAATAAGTCAGAGGTTGGAAACCTTTTGGCTCAACTTTATAGGCCAAAGAATTTCTCTAAAGAGAAGCTTGCTTGACCTACTGTGAGAACATTCATTATTTTCATAAATAATCAATATGCATATTTCTACATATAGTTTCATCACATTTTTTAAAATCCTGCTTCTTAATGGCATAGAGATTATGGGTGGATTAAAACCAAAAGCTTAAAATTTGCTCCCAGAGGATATGGAATTGGTTTTAGAAGAAAGTAGTCTTTGGGCTGATACTTAAGTCATAGGACCAGGTGTCTCTTCTTGGTAGGTCCTACTGAATTCTCAATATTCTCAATGATTATAATTGGGCCATTCAGAGCAGGCAAAAGAATGACAGGCAATATAATGCAGAAATTATAAATCAGGCCTTGGAATCAGCATATCAGATGCTAAATCCTTACTAATTTCATTCCTATTTGACATAGTAGAATTTAGTGGTATATAGTATAACAAAATAGTTTACTTCTACTAAATAGAATTTATTTACTAAATAGAATTACATTCTAATAAATGTAATTTAGTACATATAAGACAACAAAATAATTGTGCAAAGGTTTATTCAGCTCTTTTGGTTGTAAAGACTAGAGCGTCACCTATTTCAATAATGAAAAAAATTTTACTGTAGCAGTATACATTTATTCTTGAGGAAGATAGTCTCTCGGAAACCCAAGAGCAAGGTTCATGGCAGAACAGTCTCCACAGAAAATGGAATAGGACCTGGGAAATGCTTTGGAATCCAAGACAAGTCTGGGACCCTCAGAAGTGGGAGTCTATTAATTTCACTCCGGGCGACCAGCTTTAATATGAAGACACAACGCATCCAGTGTCTTCTCTATGGCTGTCAAACAACCTGCTTTTTCTGTATTTCACTATTCAGATTCCTAGAGGTGTTCTAGTCTGTTTGGGTAAGCATTTATTGGCCATGCCACATCTTAGCCCAAGGAACAGTCTATGGATTGGCTGGCCATGGGGTGGGTCTTTGCCCCAAGCCCAAACATGGGTGGTCACTAAGGGAGATATCCCTTCAGCAGGGAGAATGAATGGATGGCTTACTTTTGCTAGAGTGTGGGTATGACTAGCACAACGATGGATGTGTCTGATAGTCCTTGGGAGTTTGTTACGTTTGGGCTTGACCTACATACCATCTTATTTTCTGACATTTCTCCACAGTCAATGGGACACAGGTGGAAAGAAGACAAAGACTTCTTTATCTGAGAGCACATCTTCTGAATGTCCATTCCAGGAAACTCAGATACCTTTTCTAGGTAAGACTCAACTTTTTAAACTATTCACCTTATAAATGTAAAACATAGAGAATTTCCTACAGGTAAGTGACAGAGCAGAATCAATCTTAGGCAAAAGGGTCAAGAAGACAATGAGATTTTGTTGTCAGGGTGATTCTTTCTTCTCCAACTCAGAGACATTTTACACTCTAGTAAATTAAAGGCAGCCATAGTTTGGTAGGAAGAGGATATGGCTTAGAGTCAGGAGATACCTTTAAATCACACCTTTGCCCCATATCCTATAGCTTTGGGTAAATAAATGAGCTTCTCTGACCTTTAATTTCCTCATTATAAAATGTAACTACTGGGGCTGGCCCCGTGGCCTAGTGGTTAAGTTCAGTGTGCTCCACTTTGGAGGCCTGAGTTCAGTTCCCGGGCATGGACCTACACCACTTGTCAGCGACCATGCTGTGGCAGTGACCCACATACAAAATGGAGGAAGATTGGCATAGATGTTAGCTCAGGGACCATCTTCCTTAAGCAAAAAGAGGTAGATTGGCAACAGATGTTAGCTCAGGGTCAATCTTCCTCAGCAAAAAGAAAAAATGTAAGTATCATACAAGGTTGTTTTAAATACTATCTGAAAGAGACAGGCATACAGTGGGTGATTATTTAATAAATACTTAAAAAAAATGAGAGTTAGAAGGAGCACCTCAGCACTATCATTTTATAGATTGGAAACTGGGGTCCAGATATGTTATTTCACTTTTTTAAATTCAGCCAACTACTTAATTGCAGTTAAAACTAGAACCCAGGTCTCCTGACTTCCTAGGCTAATGGTGTTGCAAGCTCCTTCTAAGTCTCTCCACTATTCTCAAAACTTGCTCTTTAGAAAGATTGTGTGAATGCACGTAAAGTTATAGCTTTGGTTTCTTTCAATGAACAAAACATATTTTTATAATCAGACTAAAAATTACTGCAGTTCTTTTTTTAAAAAAAGAAAATATCTGATTCTTATTTACTGTGAAGAGTGAATAAAAGTTAAATAGCCTGAATTGCTAACTGTCCTAGAGGAACACGTGTTTTAATAGCAACTCAAGGCTTAAAGGAGTGAAACTCCTTAGTGAGGCATCCCTGGGCCTGCCTGGCCTCCTGCAGTCACTCTGGCCACCGGCTTACCTCCTGTGGCTCTAAGCCCCAGCACAAAGCCAAGCCTTCCAATTGGTAGTCAGATGCTCCAGACTGAACGGCCATGAAACCCAAGATGGTCTGGGCTCACCTGGCTGAACATCACAGTCCAGAAGTGTGCTCCATGCCACACATTCCTCTGCCTCGTGGCCAAAACAAGGCATGGGGCAGTGGAAAGTTTGTGTAATTCATTATATTTTCAATTACCAAGGAGTTGACTTTTAAGAAATGTTTGAGTACTAGATTCCAGATCTTCTCAGTAGAATACAATTGGCTTGTCTGCATAATTATTTTCTTTGCCCAGGAGTGAAAGATTTTCAAAATCTGTCTTCATTCTTCCACTTATTATAATTCCCTCACAAACACCTATTGTCTATTTTGTGCAAAGCACCATGGGAGATACGAAATGGTATTTGATGCTCTCTTTCCTGATGGAGTCCATTTTCTTGTTGAGATGAGAGTGAATGCTCCATGAGGTCTGGGACCTTGTCTGTTTATTCACTCTTGGAGTTCAGAGCCTAGAACAGTATCTGGCACAGAATAGGCACTCAGGAAATATTTGTCTAATGCATGAATGAATATATCTATATCAAACATTAATCATAGCTAACGTTTATGTCTGCTAGTTTTCTAAGTACAGCTGCTGCCTCATTCCATCCTCACAACGCTATGAGGTAGGAACTATTAACATACCCATTTTGAAGATTGGGAGACTGAGGCTTAGAGAGATTAAATAGCTATCCCAAAGTTGCCCAGGAGTGATCTAGGGATTTATACCAAAGTAATCTGACTCTGAAGTCCGTGCTCTTAGCCACTATGTTGCTCCTGCATGTTATGCTACCTTCTTCCTTGGGGCAAAAGACACTCCTTCCATGTTTTTAAAATTAAAACTGAGGGGTGTTTATAATGGAATCACATTTGTGGCATAAACAGCAAGCAAGCTGGAAAGTTTTGCGGAGTCTGAAACAGATGTGAGGCCACAACCACCCTGAGGGATAGGAAGGATTTAACAGGCGAGAAGTAGAGTTCATCTCCCTTTGACTTCTGGGAGAAAAATGACCTTGAAAATCCTCTTTATAATATGATTATGTTATAATCTCATAAAACATTATAATATTATTTTTCATCTTTCACCCGGTTTCAACATCTTAAACAGTTCATGTGGGTGAGAATCCAGTCTCATTCAGATATTTCCTCAGCACTAGCGTGGTGCCTTCCTATTGATCAAAAGGAATTGAATTGTCACTAGGATGGTGAGCTTGATGGGTTGGTGTAGCTAACTACGCCAAAATATCCTTGCCAAATTTGAATTCTGATAAGCTTGCCTCTTTCGTGCTTTTCTCCAACTTTTCTCATTCTAAGAAATCCTAAAGGAAAAAAACAAAAACAAACCACAACTATTCATATGAAATCATTTTTGGCATCTTCCGAGTTTTCTCTAGGTTCTGGCCCAAGCCAGACTGCTGTTCTTTTCTACCTACATTCTTCCTACACTTGAGGGATTTCAAAAAATGTCCTTAATGTGTTGGACTTGTGTTAATTTTCTCTAACTTATTGATTTCTTCCTGAGGTTAAGAACATTTTGCAAATGTGCAAGTACCAAAAGTATTTTGCACACAATGAAATAGGTTTAAAAAAAAATCAGATCAGATTCTGAATATTTCCCCAAGGAAAAGAAGTGCACAAAATAGTCAAATGATTAATTGAAAAACAAAGCAAAGGAACTAAAATATCTCCCTGAACTAGTTCCTAAGGTATGCTTTTTTTCCATTAGGAAACACTGACGAGTCTGCACTGTTTTTTTTTGAAGTGAAACTGTGATGGGAAAATTAATAACTGGATTCGCTGTGTATTTCACACTAACATTAACATTCTTTTTCTTGCCAAACATTTTGCTATGAGCTCAGGCATTTATCCTCTATGCATTTTCCAGCCACTTCAGGTGTTCATCTTTTTTATTCCCAATAAATATTCTACTAAATTTTCTTTTTTTTTTTTTCAAATTTTATTTTTTTTTTTCCCCCAAAGCCCCAGTAGATAGTTATACGTCACAGCTGCACATCCTTCTAGTTGCTGTATGTGGGACGCGGCCTCAGCATGGCCGGAGAAGCGGTGCGTCGGTGCCCGCCTGGGATCTGAACCCGGGCCGCCAGCAGCAAAGCACGCGCACTTAACCGCTAAGCCACGGGCCGGCCCATATTCTACTAAATTTTCAAGTCAATCTTCGTGAAAGGTAGAGCAGGTCACCATATCTTTGTAGAGATTGATAATAAGAGCAAATTTTCTTTTGTTCGTCCATAATAAATAACACAAACTCCTGGTTTGAATTTTACTCCATTAAGTAGGGTCTCCTGAGAATCTGATGTTGATAAACAAGTCAATTTTGGAAATGCTTGGTATCCGAAGAAGAGTGGCAAACTATGTATGACCTAACTGATAAGTTGATAAAATGATTGAAATTGCTAAATTGACAAAATGACCAAAGTTGATGAATTGATAAGTGAGCATTTCTTGAGCTATATATGCAAAGCCAATGTCAAATTGAGATTCGCCGTCTCTTAAACAGAGGTGGGGATGTAGGGGCTCGTTAGCGATGTGCTTCTTGACTCTGCCATAAACCACGGACAAGAATGAGCTCTTCCTAGCCTGTTGTTCTTTCTGACTTACTCTGACCAGGCAAGAATCGGACTTTCACACCCAAATCAGTCAGTCTTTGTAACTGACTCTGCTGCATTGTGCCCCACAGCAGTGCCGCCATATAATATTACTCCTGGCTTACTTTGAAGTTAACACAAACTTTTCTTTCTCTGGATCTCATCTTGCTGAAAAACACTCCCCATTCCTGTAAGATCTAATTATAGCTATTGGCATAAATCAAACTCAAAAATGTTGATAGGATTATCATGAGTCCTTTATCTCAGGGACTCAGAGGACTGTAAAGAAACACGAATAATAGTAGTATAAACAGCAGTAAAAATAGTAGTAAAAGCAGTAAGAATAGTAAAAGTGATAGTTAATGTTTACTGAATGCCTTCTACCCGGGCACAGTGCTAAGCACTTGATGTGCAATAACAACTTCCTTTTACAGAAGAAGAAACCAAAGCTCAGAGAGGTGAAATAATCTGCTCCAAACCTCACACAGTCTCAGTGAAGGAGCTGGGAAATGCATTTTTCTTTCGAGTTTAGCAGAACTCGCCATCTGGGTGTGTTTTAAGAGGGGAGGTTTTTGACTCTCATTTCAATTTCCCACTTTTCATTGGATAGATTGAGTTTTCTTCTCTGGGTTTGAAAGCTTTGTATTCTATTTTTATTCTTATGGTGGCTGTTCTTCGCTTAAGCCCATTGTCGTATTTATTTTCTTCTATTGATTGCTGCAACTTTTCAATGTCCATATTTCCCCTGAACCAGACAAGGCTCTCTTGTCATTTTGCTCTCTTTCCCCACCACTTCTTATGCCAATATTTTCTGGACTAATTCTAGGGCATATATTATGTTTTTTTTTGTTTTGGTCCTAGCCTTTTAAAGATGACTTGCAGGTTGTTTAAGTCTTCTACTCCTTCACTGATTTGTTTTTGTCTGCTTATTCTATCAGTTACAGAAAGAGATATGTTAAAATCTCCTACTATGATTGTGGATGTTCTATTTTTTCTTTTAGATTTTTCAGTTTTTGCGTTATAGATTTTGAACCTATAGTAATAGATGAGCAAATGTTGAATAATCATGTATTCCTGGTGAATTGAATCTTTATTGTTGTGAAATGCTCCTTTTCATCTTTAGTAAAGCTTCTTACCTGAAAGTCTATTTTGTGTGATATTAGTATACGTATACTAGGTTTCATTTGACTGATGTTCAGCATGTTTTAGCTTTGTCTATCATTTTATTTTTAATTTTTTTGTGTTTTTTTAGTTAAAGTATATGTTATGGATTGAATGTTTCTGTCCCCTACCCCCCAAATACATACGCTGAAATCCTAACCCCTATTGTGACTGTATTTGGAGATGAGTCTTCTAAGGAAGTAATTAAGGTGAAATGAGGTCATAACGGTGGAGCCCTGATCTGAAAAGATTAGTATGCTTATAAGAAGAGACATTAGAGAGATTGTTGTTTCTTTCGGCACTCACCCAGAGAAAAGACCATGTAAAGACATAGCAGGAAGGTTGCTATCTATAAGCTAGGGAGAGAGCTATGACCAGGAACCTTGATCTTGGGCTTCACAGTCTCCAGAACTGTGAGAAAATAAATTTCTGTTATTTAGGCCACCCAGTCTATGGAGTCTATGGTATTTTATTATGGCAGCCAAAGCTCATTAATACAAATTTTGGTACCAAGAAGTGGGGTGCTGCTCTAACAAATACCTAAACATGCAGAAGTGGCTTTGGAACTGGGTAATAGTTAGAGGCTGGAAGAGTTTTGGGGTGCATGCTAGAAAAAGTCTAGATTGCTTTAAGGGAAGTGTTGATAGAATATGGATGTTAAAGGCAATTTTGGTGAGGTCTCAGAAGACAATGAGGAACGGGTTATTAGAAACTGAAGGCAAGGTGATCCTTGTTACAAAGTGGCAAAGAACTTGGCTGCATTGTGTTCCAGTGTTTTGCGGAAGGTAGAATTTGTGAGCAATGAAATTGGATATTTAGCTGAGGAGATTTCTAAGCAAAGTGTTGAAGGAGCAGCTTGGTTTCTCCTTACTGCTTACAGTAAAATTCTAGAGGAGTGAGATAAATAGAAGGAATTATTAAGCAAAAAGGAACCAAAACTTGAAGATTTGGAAAATTCTTGACCTATCGATATTGCAAAAAATGAGAAACTACATTCTGAAAAGAACTGTAAGAGTGTGGCTGAACAACCATTTAATAAAGAGATCATGGGTACCTCATGGATTTAATCAACCATCTCAGCAGAAGTCAGGAATAGAGATGGGATTATACCAGCAGAGACACTGCCAGTTTGAACCACAGGGGACAGAGGAAGTGGGACGGAATGAAGGAAGGCTGTCTGACTTCTGGGATTCTACGGGACTGGACAACAGTGTTGTTCAGCTGCAAACATCGTTTATTCTTCAAGAAAAGGAAAGTTTAACCCTGAAGGTGATGCAGAGATCATCAGGGCTGCCACTCCCACCACAGGCTCGGAGGGCAAGGCTGCTTCCTCCTTGGTTTCAGAGGGTTGGGCTGCCTCCTTGGTTTCAGCAGGCTAGCTGTGGGGGCCTTAAGTCCAATGACAAGTGTCCTTATAAGAGTGAGGCAGCAGAAGATTACATACAGGCACACAGAGGAGAAGGTAAAGTGGCCACAGCTGCAGAGATTGGAGTGACGCAACCACGAGACAAAGAAGAGCTGGAGCCACTAGAAGCTGAAAGAGGCAAGGACTGGACTCTCCCCTAGAGCCCTCAGAGGGAGCGTGGCCCTGCCGACACCTTGATTTCAGACTTCCGGCTTCTAGAACTGTGGGAGAATAAATTTCTGTTTTTAATGCCACCAAGTTTTTGGCAATTTGTTGTTAGAGCAGCTGCAGGAAAGGAATACAACCCACTACCCTTTCTAAGGTGATTCTCCCCTTCTCTCCCAGCCATTTGTAGTTCCATTATCTTGTTTATTTCACCTTGAGTTTAACCTCATTTCTCTGGGCCTTAGCTTTCTCCTTTATAAAATGAGGTGGTTGCTCTAGATACATTACAATTATAACTTGCCTGTTAGAAGGCATGAGCCAAAATAAATGACCCCTTCAAACTCTATTTTATCAGAATATCCTCTCCCCAAATTCAAACTTACAAATAGCCCATTAATTTTGTTCGGCAGGTTTTTTGTTTTTATTTTAATTTACACCTAGATAAACAGGAGCGAGCAGCACTTTTCACAAGAAAGAAAGAAAGTAGGAGGGAAACTTCTATTGTCCCCAGCTTCTGTTTCTGGTGTCCAATTTCTGGCTTAAGGACCGTCAGCCTCTGAAGCCCCAAGGATCACTTTTCAAGAATTGTTTGGTGTTGCTGGATACTCCTGGCAAGTTTATTGCACAGACAAGAGTAATGGGAGAAAAGTTGGGAAAATGGAAATTGGTAAGGGGAAGGAATAATAGATAAAAGAGATAAAGGAGGGAGAAATAAAAGAAGGTAGTATGGTAAGGGGAAAGACTGGAAAGTGGTATTTTGTGGAAAGAAGCTTGTGATGACCCCACTGGATGTATGCAGATTACCCTGTTAAACACAGCACTATCATTGCAGCCACTATGGAAAACAGTATAGAGATTTCTCAAAAAATTAAAAATAGCAATCCCATATGATCCAGCTATCCCACTACTGGCTATTTATCCAAAGAATATGAAATCAATTCAAAAAGGCTTATGCACCCCTATGTCCATCGCAACATTATGCACAATAGCCAAGACTTGGGAGCAACCCAAGTGCTCATCAACAGACGAATAGATAAAGAAGATGTAGTATATATATACAGTGGAATACTACTCATCCATAAAAAAGATGAAATCATGCCATTTGCGACAACATGAAAGGACCTTGAGGGTATTATGCCAAGTGAAATGAGTCAGACAGAGAAAGACAAACACCAAATGATCTCTCTCATATGTGGAAGATAAACAAACAAACATATAGATAAAGAGAACAGGTTAGTGGTTACTAGAGGAAAGGGGGGTAGGGAGAGGGCAAAAGGGGTAAAGGGGCCCGTGTGTATGGTGACAGATAAAAACTAGGCTCTTGGTGGTGAACTTGATGCAGGCTATACAGAAACTGAAATATAATAATGTACACCTGAAATTTACACAATGTTAAAAGCTAATATGATCTCAATAAAATTAAAAAAACAAAGAAGAAATTCTCTAAAATACAAAACAAAACAATGCAAAAAAACCCTTAGCACCATCATATTAAATTATGTTATTAAAAAAAGGGCATTTCAGGAGTATTAGGTTGTTGAGTTATGAAAGTTACAAATGGTTTAACTTTTAAGGGCATGGGTTGGATGAGAATCCACCTTCTCTTACCTCTGTGACCCTAACTTCTTTAAGCTGTCATTTCCTCATCTGTGAAATGAGCATCCTAATAGTAGCCCCTTCATAGGGTACTTCTGGGGATTAAATAAAATATTCATAGTTAAAACCTTGCACATTGTAGTACTCAATAAGTGTTAACCACTTTCAATATTATTATCATTGTTATAATTATTATTATTGGCATACTAAGTCAGTAACAGAAAATTATAAGCCTCATATTCTAATTCAGCCCTAACTGGAAATTATAACTCAATCTAGCAGCTACAGGTGTCAATTAGCAGTTTAATGAAGAGCTAGTTGTCATAAATTTAAATTATACCTATCTGTATTTAGTTTCATTTTACAGTAAAATTGAGTTATTCCCAAGTCTGTTTGCTAAGAATGGAAAAGAGCTTTCCTATAATAGAAAGAAGTTTTGTTTAGTAGTTTTAAGAACCTTGATCTCTAACTTGGAGACCTTCTAACTTTAAACATGGTTGCAGAATGTAACCTGTGTGCATCATTGTTTGCTGCATGAAGTTGCATTTGCTTGTTGTATGTTGGTTAAAGTGCGTTATATTTGTTAGAATATGTTTGTTGCAGGAATTGCATTTACCCACCAAGACTTATGATCTACATACCAGCACTATAATCCTTAGCTTGCTACTCATAATTTCTGACTTGAGTCTGTGACTTCAGTAGAATATCAGTAACCTTTATCTCTGCAGGCATATTTGTAATAAATCTAATTATTCTAACAGATGTAATTGGTAAAGCAGATGCAAGACTTTGTCACTAGAAATAAAGCATTTTAGAAATAACGTTATGTCTTTACAAGATGTCTTCCAAGGAAGACAAATCTGTAAATTTCTTCATGTCATCAGAATTTATATTATTATTCTGGAGGAGGAGGTCATTATTCCTATTTTGCCAAAGAGTACAAGGGGATCAGTGGCTTCATTAAGGCCAATAGCTGCTCTCTGGTGTGACCAAGACCATAACCTGAATCATCTATTACAAATTCTCTTTCCAGTCTATGACAGTGCTGTACAAAATTGAAATACTTACATGACACCAAAAAAACTAGTGTGTCCTAAATCAGACATCAACCTTTATACAGTCTCTGGATATGAGAGCTGCTCAGGAATTAATAAAGATTATTTGCCTTATTGGATGGAATGCTAAGAAGTTATTTTGGTTGGATTGTGAGCATTTATTAAAGTCTCTATGTGAACAGCAATAAAAGTGTACTACCTATTAAAAGTTACCTATTTGCTTATTTTGCCCACCATTTTCAGATATGAGCTTTGGCATTTCAACAAAATTAATGACCAATTTATTTTGGGTCACCAATTCCTTGCAATTGATTATTTTTCCCCAGAAATTTCCCTGAGCCAAGTCTTATAGCCAAAATAATTCTTCAACAAAAAGTAATAATTGAGAATAGAGATAATAACTCCATCAAGTCATATGACATAGAAGAAGCTGTCAGTGTTCAACAAATGAAGAGGATAAATGAATGGTTTATATGTAAAAGAGTAAATGAATGTCAATAAGAAGTAATACACTCACATTCCATCTGCCAGAAATATCACTTTCGGTGGTTGGGGGGAATACCCATTATTGAAATAATTAAGTGAATATGGAGAAATCTGGAGACTAAAATATTAAACAACCAATCAGCGTGTTAATGTCTATTCTGTGCATGACATTTCCATAGACTCTGTGGGAAATACGGACGTGAGTAAGGCACAGCTACTATTTCCAAAGACTTCATAATTTGATTTGTAAAGCAATATTTGATATAGAAATAACAAAACTTTAGAGTGTGAATCAAAAGAGAAAATTTTACAACTGGAAGAGACCTTAGAGATGACCTAGCCTAATCTTCATGGTTAAAGAAATAATTTAGTGAGACCTTAAAATGAGTTGGCTTTTTATAATGGTAACTGATGTGACAGGCTCACTCCTTTCATATTTTTTATTTTCTCCCTTCATACCAAGTGCTAGTGTCTCAGTTGACCATATGAATTGAGTTATGAATTCCATTTGTAATTCATTGAGTTATGAATAAGAATTGAGCTTTCAATTCCTATGTTGAAATCCTGACACCCAGGGTGAAAGTGTCAGGAGGTGAGGCCTTTGGGAAGTGATTAGTTCCTGAGGGTGGAGTTCTCATGGGTGGGATGAGTGCCTTATTAAAGAGATCTCACAGAGCTCTCTGGCCTTCTTTAGTCATCTCCCAAAGTTGTCGTTTACTTTGGAAGGCTTTTGATTTTAGCTCTCTCTCCAAATATACAAGAAGAGGGGTGGGTAAACTTCAAGTTTCAGAGTGGCAGCTCTTTTATCGCCATAGCCTATAACTCCTTCATCCAGCCAAAGGGAGGATTCTGCTCAATGGGATGGTTAAGACTGTTTCTGGGGAGAGGGCAGCAAATATTCAGGAAGGCCAAGGATTAAGAGCTGTTTCAATGATCCCACTATTCTTACTCTGAGAAGCCCAGGAATGACATGACTGTCCCTCTTTGGAAGTCTCCTAACCTGAAGCTCATGGACTTCCAGAGATCTGGCAACTCTCTGAATACACATGAGGGCATTTCCTTCTAGAGAAAGAGTGTCTAGCTTTGCTCAATTTATCACCGATGTCTGTTATCCTCCAGAAGTTAAGAACCACTTATTTCTCTAAAGCCTGGTGATACGATAGAATAAAGTGGAACCTAAGTATACCTTGTTTCCAAGGATAAAGTTCAGACAGTTCATTTATTGATTCATGACAAACAAACAAACATTGAGGAAAAGGATGGATAGCTTTAGGGCTTTGGGGGACATGGTTACCTGAATTTGGTTCCTTTTCTCTCTACAGGGAGAGCCTGTGGGGGTTAAGGGCCTGAGGTTTCCACACTCAGTCCTAAGGGGGCAGAGGATGTTTCTCCTTCCAGCACCCACGAGAGTCCAACCGTTGAGAATTCTCCTAACCACAACTGGAGTCCCAGTGAGCTGTTAAGGATAAGTAGCATCAAATCTCAGGGTTTCATAGGTGAGGGAAAAATAATATCAGGCAGATAACCTAGAGCACAAGTCCAGTGGAACAGAATTGTTGCAAGAGCAGAAGAATGATTGAGTTAAAAAAAATGAACTTCACTTAAGTGCAGCGGATAAAAGGCTTCTTCGAATTTGACAACATGATTTCTGAATTAAACAACTCAGTAGATGAATTGAAGATAGGATGGTGGTTGTTGTTGATGCCTGAATTGGTCAGTTGGATGATCAGCTGCAAGAATTGTCTCCAAGCACAATTGGACACCCTAATTGAAAATGCGGGGTCCAGTCTGGTGGCGTAGTGGTTAAGTTCCATGAGCTGGGCATCAGTGGCCCGGGTTCAGAGGTTTGGATCCTGGGTGCGGACCTATACCACTCGCCAAGCCATGCTGGGGCAGCGAGCCACATACAAAATAGAGGAAGAGGAGCACAGACGTTAGCTCAGGGCCAATCTTCCTCAGGAAAGAAAAAGAAAGAAAATGCAAGCAACTTGCATGTGTGATTTGAAGATCCTTACCATGGAAATAATCAGTGTAACCAAAGGGAAAAAAGACCAGATGGAGAATAAGCATAATTAACAAATACTAGAAAAACATTTGTCTGAAGTAAATAAAGTCCTGAGACTGTTGATTGTAAAAGCTGCCCAAATTATGGGCTTTACTGATGAGAAACTGATAAGAAAAGGCACATCCCTAGGCATATACTGACGAGGTCCTGGAACTGTAATAATGAAGAGAATATTATAAGCTTCTAGTCAGGAAGAACAAACAACCAACCAAAGCAAATATCATTGAAGCATTGGATAATGGCATCCTTTTTCATTTTTCAGTTGAATTTACTGAAAGCTGACAGATAGTGGAATAGCATCAATCAAAGAGTTGCAACCCAAATATTCTCAAATAAGATGTCATTCGCCTGTCAGAGTGAAAGAAAGATATGTGAGCATAGATAAGAATTCAGAGAATTTATCAACCATGCACTCTTTTTAAAAGTCCTTGCGAAAATACTCTGAACAATAAATGGACCACAACAGAAATATTTAGATGGAGAAAATACAGAGGCAAGGCAACAGTGGTGAGCAGCAATAAATGTCCCCTTTGTCCCTCCCTCCCTCCCTTCCTCCTTCCCCCCTTGCTTCCTTCCTTCTTGTTTCCATCTATACATCTATCTGAATAAGAATATAATACCTCAAAATGTGATCCAGAAGTACTATGCGGCGTCTTTGAAACAGGAACAATATGCTTTAAGGAAGTTTCTTTTCTTTGTTTTCAAACCACTTTATTGAGTATATGTATTTCATGTATACAACTTGATGAGTTTGGAGATAGACACCTGTGAAACCATCACCAAACTCAATACCATAAACATATCCATCACCTCCAAAAGTTTTCTCCTGCTGTCTTTGTTTTTATTTTTTATTTTTGTGATAAGAACACTTAATATGAAATTTAGCCTCTTGGCAAACTTTCAAGTATACAAGTAACAATACTGCCCAGTATTGTTTACTATAGGTACTGTAGTGTACAGCAGATCTCTAGGACTTATTCATCTTGCATAACTGAAACTTTGTACTCTTTGACCAACACCTTCTTGTTTCCCCTCCCCCCAGCCCTAAGTAGCCACCCTTCTATTCTCTGCTTCTATGAGTTTGACTGTTCTAGATTCCTCATATAAGTGGGATCATTTAGTATTTGTTCTTCTGTGTCTGGCTTATTTCACTTACCATAATATCCTCCATGTTCATCCATGGTGTTGCATATGACAGGATTTCCTTCTTTTTTAAGGCTGAATAATATTTCATTGTATGTGTATACCACATTTTTTTTATTCATTCATCTGTCGATGGACATATAGATTGCTTCCATGTCTTGGTTATTGTGGATAATGATTCAATGAATATGGAAATGCAGATATCTCTTTGAGATCCTGCTTTCAATTCCTTGGGATATATTCCCAGACACGAGATTGCTGGATCATATGGTAATTGTATTTTTAATTTTTGAGGTACCTCCATACTATTTTCCATAGTGGCTGCATGAATTCACATTCCCACCACCAGCATATAAAGATTCCCTTTTCTCCACATCCTCACCAACATTTGTTATCTTTTGTTTGTTTTTGTAATAGAAATCCTAACAGGTGTGAGGTGATATTTCATTGTGGTTTTGACTTGCATTTCTCTGATGATTAGTGATGTTGTGTACATTTTCATATACCCGTTGACCATTTGTATGTCTTCTTTGGAGAAAGATCTATCTATTCAGGTTTCCAATAAACCTTATTTTGAATAAGTCCTATTGAGGTTTTTTTCTTTTTTTTCTTTTTTGCTGTTGGGGGGTTTGAGTTTCTTATGTATTTTGGATATTAACCCTTTATCAGCTATATGGTTTGTAAATATTTCCTTCCATTCTGTAGGTGGCTTTTTCACTTTATGGATTGTTTCCCCTGCTATGCAGAAGTTTTTGTTTGAAATTTCTAATATGTACTATACTAACTCAGAAACACTTAGGAGTTGGTGATTGCGTAGATCAGTGGGAAGTAGAAGCATTCCAAGGTTTTCATTTGGGGCAGACGGTGAAAGAGGGGAGGAGAGAGGAGAACGAAGATATTCTATGGGCCTCACCTTATTGGAGTTGAGGAGGAAGTAGAGGTGACGTAGAGCGTCCTGGTGGGGGAAAGAGCAGTTAGAGACATAGTTGACAGAGAATGTAGACTAGGGTTCAAATAAAATGTAGCTATATGCTATTTACAAGAAAATAAAACCTCATTTAGGCAATATTATTGGCTAAAATTAAAGATGGAACAAAGAGATAAATTCAAATAAAAAGAAAGAAGGAGTGTGTGGTGGAACTTGGCAGCTGTTTTGTGGTCCAATCACATAAAGATAAGAACAAGGATAGAAGGTCTTAATAGTGGGATTACAGGCTGAGTTGGGTCAGCATGACCTGTGAAGGAAGAGTCCATTATTGTCTGAAACTCAAAACCAACTGCAATATTTGATGCAATTTGGATTGTGTTTCTGTGAACGTCTGACCACTCAAGAACGCTGTTCTTAGAACATATGTAGCTTTGTGACATAAATGCATGCTAGTTAAACAGTATAAAGACTTACATGGAAAGTAAGTCAAAGACTCCATTTCTCAACAGGAGGGCATTCATTAGTCATTCTTTATAAGACCCAGAACAACTATTTTACGACATGAGTGCAGTTTGCTTTATGCAACAAATGGCAATATTAATGACAGACAATGTCAAATTTAAAGTTAAATGCCCTGAAGAGGTACTTTATATAATAATAAAAGGAACAATTTATGAAGTGTATATTACATTTATTAATCTGTTTGTACCAAACAGCATAGCAGCTAACTATACAAAGCAAAATATTTTAGGACAGAGGCAGAATTTGAAAAAAGTAAAATTATTGTGAAAGACAAAATATTTATTTTCCAGAATTGGACAAGTCTAGTTAAAAACAAGAAAAGGACGCATAGGAAAGAAGGATACAATCAATAAACTTTATTTAATAGACATATATTAAACCTTCCATCCTTTGAAGTGAGAATAAATATTTTTCACATATGTTCACAGAACATTTACAGAATAGATCTTGTTCTTGTACTGTACTTGGTCTCAGAAATTCAATAAAATTGAACAAAAATAATAAAAAGTTGGCCTAAAATTTTAGTCCCTTTAGATGACATTTGTATCAAATAAAATATTAAAAGGAAAATTACAAACTATATTGAAACAGTGAAAAGGAGGGGACTTCACATCTGAACCTTTAGAAGCCATCAAAGTCTGTAGTCAGAGGAAAATTTTTAGCTTTTAATGCTATCGTTATTAAAGAATAAAATCAAATAGATGCAATAATGACTCCACGTAAGTAATCAGCAAAGGAAAAACAAAATAAACCAAAAGAGATGAGTTGTAAGAAATAAAAACCGAAATTAATGAGCAAAAAATTAACAAAAATTGAGAAAAAGGCTAAACAAATCCAAAAGTAAATTTTTAAATACTCATAAAGTAGATGAGCATCTCACAGCCCTGATTAAGGAAAAAAGTGAGAAAGAGTAAAGATGAAGAACAATAAAAGAAACAATCACAGAGAGAAAAGCTTAAAATAATTATAATATAAAAATGCATGCTGCAGGATACAAAATCAACATGCAAAAATCAGTTGTGTTTCTATACACTAACAATGAAGTAGCAGAAAGAGAAATTAAGAATACAATCCTATTTACAATTGCAACAAAAAGAGTAAAATACCTAGGAACAAACTTAACCAAAGAGGTGAAAGACCTGTACACTGAAAACTATAAAACATTGTTGAAAGAAATAGAAGAGATAAAGAAATGGAAAGATATTCTGTGTCTTTGGATTGGAAGAATTAACATAGGTAAAATGTCCATACTTCCTAAAGCAATCTACAGATTCAATGCAGTCCCCATCAAGTTCCAACGACATTTTTCACAGAAATAGAACAAAAAATCCTAAAATTTGTATGGAACAACAAAAGACCCTGAATAGCCAAAGGAATCCTGAGAAAAAAGAACAAAGGTAGAGGTGTCACACTCCCTGATTTCAAAATATATTACAAAGCTGTAGTAACCAAAACAGCATGATACTGGCACAAAAAAAGACACACAGATCAATGGAACAGAATAGAGATCCCAGAAATAAACCCACACATCTATGGACAGCTAATCTTCGACAAGGGAGCCAAGAGCATACAATGGAGAAAGGAAAGTCTCTTCAATAAATGGTGTTGGGAAAACTGGACAGCCATATGCAAAAGAATGGAAGTAGACCATTATCTTACACCATACATAAAAATTAACTCAAAATGTTTATAAAGGCTTGAATGTAAGACCTGAAACCATGAAACTTCTAGAAGAAAACATAGGCAATATGCTCTTTGACATTGGTCTTAGCAGCATATTTTCAAGTACCATGTCTGACCAGGCAAGAGAAACAATAGAAAAAATAAACAAATGGGACTACATCAAACTAAAAAGCTTCTGTACAGCAAAGAAACCAACAACAGAACAAAAAGACAACCTAACAATTGGGAGAAGATATTTTCAAACCATATATCTGATAAGGGGTTAATATCCAAAATATATAAAGAACTCATACATCTCAACAACAAAAAAACTAACAATCCAATTAAAAAATGGACAAAAGACCTGAACAGACATTTCTCCAAAGAAGATATACAGATGGCCAACAGGCACATGAAAAGATGTTCAACATCAGTAACTACCAGGGAAATGCAAATCAAAACTACAATGAGACATCACCTCACACCTGCCAGAATGGCTGTTATTAACAAGACAGAAAATAACAAGTATTGGAGAGGATGTGGGAAAAAGAGGATTCTCATACACTGCTGGTGGGAGCACAAACTGGTGCAGCCACTATGGAAAACAGTATGGAGTTTCCTCAAAAAATTAAGAATGGAACTAACATATGATCCAGCTATTCCACTGCTCGTATTTATCCAAAGACATGAAAACATGAATGCATAAATATATATGCACCCCTTTGTTCACTGAAGCGTTGTTCACAATAGCCAAGACTTTGAAGCAACCTAGGTGCCCATCAAGGGACGGATGGATAAAGAAGATGTGGTGTATACACACAATGGAATATTACTCAGCCATAAAAAAGGATGGAATCTGGCCACTTGTGACAACATGGATGGACCTTGAGGGCACTATGCTAAGCAAAAGAAGTCAGAGGGAGAAAGTCAAATACCGTATGATCTCACTCATAAATAGAAGATAAAAACAACAACAACAAAACACATAGAGACAGAGATTGGATTGGTGGTTACCGGAGGGGAAGAGAGGAGGGAGGAGGGTGAAAGGGGTAATTAGGCACACGTGTATGGTGATGGGTTGTAATTAATCTTTGGGTGGTGATCATGGTGTAATCTACACAGAAATTGAAGCATAATGATGTACACCCAAAATTTATATAATGTTATAAACCAATGTTACTGCAATATAAAAAAAATGCTTGCAACTCTAGTGTAATAAATTTGAAAAACCTAAAAAAAATTTCCTAACGAAAGAAAAGTTACCAAAACTGACCTCTGAGTAGATTAAATCTTAGATTTAATATAGAAAAGGTCACTATAACCTAAACATTGAAAAAGCACCATCATCAGATGTTTTCATAATTGAGATTTAGCTAATCTTTAAAAAGTGTTTAACTGCAATATTATTTGAGCTGTTGAAGGAAATCTTTCAAATTCATTTTATCAAGCCAAAATAACTTTAAAATAAAACCTGCTAAAGATGGCTAACAAATAAAACCATAGATCACTCTAACTAAGGAATGCAGGAATGCAGAGGATAAGTCTTAATAAATTTTACCAAATAATATCTGCAGTGCATTTTATAGAGCAGATTTCTCCACTCTGATTTCCAGGAGTTGTTGACTATCAGGAAATCTATCAACATAGTCTATCATATCAACACACTGAAGAAAAAAATGTAATTGTATCAATAGATACTTAAAGGCTTTTGATAGAAATTATTGGTCATTTCTTTTTTTTTTTTTAAACTTTATTTATTTATTTATCCCCCCAAAGCCCCAGTAGATAATTGTATGTCATAGCTGCACATCCTTCTAGTTGCTATATGTGGGACGCGGCCTCAGCATGCCCGGAGAAGCGGTGCGTTTGTGCGCACCCGGGATCCGAACCCGGGCCGCCAGCGGTGGAGGGCGCGCACTTAACCGGTAAGCCACGGGCCGGCCCTTATTAGTCATTTCTAATAAAATTGTCAAGTAAAATAGACTATAATGAAATAAGAAAATATAAGGCCACTCAGCAAATACTTTCAATTTCAAAACACGAAAACTGTTTCAATTAAATTAGTTACTAGATAGGGATATCGACTATCACCTTATACTTAACATTATCTTGGAGATGCTAGTGAATGTAGAGGGTAAGAAAAGAAAATAACTTATTTTAATAAAAAATTACTTTTGAATTTGTCTATCTTTTGTCCTAATTTTCATTTATTTGTTACTCATTAATATCAGATTTTATTTCTTACAACTCTTCTCTTTTGGTTTATTTTGTTTTTCCTTTTCTAATTTCTTAAGTAGAGTATTCTATCTACTTGATCTTCTTCTTTAATAATGAGGGCATTCCTATAAACTTTGAAAAAAGAGATAAAATTATTTCTTTTTGCTGATGATATTATATATCTAGAAAATTCAAGATGTGTAGTAAATATCACTAGATTTAAAAAGGAGAGTTTGGTAAGGGCATGGATACAAGATAAATTTTTAAAAAAACAATAGTTTTTATCTACTTTAACAAAACACTTAGAAATGGGAAAAAATTATCATTTACAATCATTGGAAAAATATAAAATACTTAAGAATAAGTTGAATAAGAGAGGCAAAGTATCTCTATAAATAAAACTGTAAAATCTTACTGAAAGAAATTAAATAATATTTAAGCAAATGGAAAGGCATACTTGTTTGACAGGAATACTTAATAACAGAAACATTAAATACGTATAGCTAATGGATTTGTAAACATAATGCACTAAAATTAGAATTGGCACTTTTGGGGGGGATGACTGGTCAAAGAAGGTTCAAGTCCATACTGAAGAATAAAGGCCCCAGAATAGCTAAGCAAATATACAAAGGAAGAATAGTGAGAGGTCTTACCTTACTGGATATTAGTACGTATAATAAATACCGCATAATAACAAGACTGCATCTCAGTCTTGTGGTATTGGTAGAGAAATAGAATAAAGAATGAAGAAATAGAGCCCATTGTAGATGATAGTGTATTATATTTCCAAAGTGGTAGTTCATTTTAGTGGTAAATGGGTCAATTATTCAATAAATGATGTTTGGACAATTGGATATTCATCTGGAAGAAAAGAAAAGTGGATTTCTATCTTAATCTACACTTAAATATAAATTCCAAATGGCTGAAAAGCTTACATGGTCAAAATAAAATTGCAGAAGTCTTACAAGAAGATCTATAAACTAAATATATAAAATCTGTGGACTGAGGAGCATCTTTTCCAGAAGGTATAGACATTCAGAAGCTATAAAAGAAAAGGTAGACGTATTTAAATTTGTAAAAGCTAAAAACCTTGATATAACAAAAGATACCGTAAATAAAACAATATACAAACATTCAACGTGGAGCAAAATATTTGTAACTTATTTGTCCAAATAGCTAATCATTTGACAAAAAGAGAAACAACCTAATTGAAAAATGGGCAAAAATTAGTGAATCCAGTGGCTAACAAATTTATAAAAAGATTCTTAAATTCATTACTAGTAAAGAAAATTCAGATTAAAGTAAAAATAAAATGTCATTTTACACCAGACTGCCAAAAATGGAAAAGAACTACAATAACTATTACTGGTGGTAATTTAGGGAAAGGATTACTCTAATGGTTGGTAGAAATATAAAGTGTTATAGTTTTCAGGAAATCCATCTGCCAACATCTATTAATTTTTTAAAAATATGTATACTTTTGGCCTAGCAATTCCAGTCCTTGGATTCTGTCTCACAGAAAGGAAGGCATCAGTATGTAAGGCTATGTTTGTAGTGGCAAAAACCTCATTAGAAATAATGAATTAGTGCTATATCTCTTGACTTGTAGTGATTTCCACAAGGCATTTTTGAGTGAGAAGGGCAAGACATAGAAATTTTCAGATCCTTGTTTGTAAAATAACCAATAATACTTATATATGTAGACATATTTACATGTACATCTCTATATAGGATCACTTAGTCAGAGATTATATGAAAGGTTAGGCTAATGGGAGGAGTGGAGAGAAAGAAGATGGGTACCTAAAAAAATCATCCCTTCTCCACTTACAAAGGGTGACTACTAGCCACTGTTGAGGATATTTAATATTGCACAGTATCGACTATGAATGAAATTCCCAATGAGGAAGTCAAACAATTCAAGCTTGTCAAATTGACCACTTTGGAGGATACAGACTTTCTGATATTTGTGTATGAATATGTATTATGTGTAAGTACATATATATGTATATAATTTTTTGATCTCATGTTTTTGGAAGTAGGTATTATATAACCCATAAATAAGCAATAGATTTTTAAAACCTTTTTTCTAAAACAATAATACCTATAATACCCTAAATAGTGCAAGTGAATATTTGTTTTATGTTTTGTCTTTAATAGCTGAGGGAAAAATAAAACTAAGGGATTTACTTTTTATTCAGAAGATACTCTGTTTCAGACTGATGAAATAATTTTTTTTCTTACATTTATATTGTAATTGTTTGCTTCATGTTCTTTTACTTTCTATGTTTGGAAAATCCTCTATTGAAAATTAAAATTGGACAATAGAATGCTTTTCAAGGAATATGGAGAATGAAAGCCAGGCATTTGCTAGGGCACAAGTGTCCTGCCAGCATCAACCTCAGATCTTCTATGGAAGAAAAGTTAGGGATGTTCTTTTCCTGTCTGTCCACTAATGATCTAAGGTATTTGAGAACTCGGCCCTGTTCAGAGAGATTTCAACATTTAGATATGGCAATTATTAAATCTGTATTCCAATTTCAGAAGTATTTTTAAGTCAAGTTTTGGACCAATGTGTGGGATGTAAAATTTCTCTTTATGGTCATGTAGTATCAAGTCAAAATCTTGTCGACTCATTTGAGGTGGTATGACACAGGTGTGGACTTCCTCCTCCAACTCTTCACCTTAGTAATGAAAAATGTAGGCACTGATACATTTTTCCTTGACTAATGGCATGAATTTTATGCTCAGCAGCATTGACTTTCAAAGAAGCGTATATTGCCAATTTCAACTACTGAAGAATAATCTACAGGAGAACCAGCATAAGTCTTCAGAAATCGAACTCAAATATCAATAACCATCTTTGGAGCAGATGACCTAAAATCAATTTTGAAAAGAAAATTAAAATATTTAAGCATTGGAAATATACCCAATTCACTCACTGGATAAATGCAAACTCAAATTACAATAAGATGTCATTATCCTCTGACTAGCTGTTGGCATCAAAAAGTGCATCTTGACGAAAGTATGGAAAAGCAAAGACTCTCATGTTTTGCTGGTGGCAATATAAACTCATTTAAATTTTTGGAAAGTAGTTGGTAATATCCACAATAATTTAAAGTAGACAATCTTTAACTCAAAATTCACTCTTCTGGAATTTTTCTACAGATAAACTCTCACATGTATGCATGAGGATGTTCATTGCAACATTTTGCACAATATTGGAAACAATGTGAATGTCTGCCAGTAGGGACCTGGTAAATAAATTATGGTACATCCATAAAGTGGAATATTATGCATCATTTCTAGAAAAATGTGGCAGATCTAAATGTGTCAATAGAGAAATAGCTCTAAAACATTTTAAGGGAGAAAAGCAACGTGTATATGATGTGAAAAAAGGAAAACATGCATACATAAGATATAAATGGTATACACAAGTATATGTATGTATGTGTCTGTGTTTGTATATACATAGAATGTCTATGTACACACGGGATATATAAAATGATACAAGGGGTTATCCCCAGGAATGAGAACTGGGAAGCTGGAGGACATGGATGGGTTTAATTGTATATTCTTTTATACTATTTGAATTAAAAAAAAGCCAGCATTTATTTAGCACTTAGTATACTCCAGATTTTGTTGTAAGCACTTTATACCCATTTTATGGATGAGGAAACTGAAGTACAGTAAGCAAGATACTTGTGTTTCCATAGCTGGTAAGGAATGGATCTGTGTTTGAACCCAGGTGCTCAAACTCCAGAAGCTGTATTCTTACCTAAACATGTGTGTCTATGACCTCTTTCCATAAATTAAAAAAAATTTTTTAAGTTAAAAACAACCTCATCTAGTTAGAAATTTCAAAACAGTGGAGCCAAGAAAGAAGTATAATTTCATTCACGCTGTTTAGTTGGGAAATAGTTTCTTTTTGCACCTGGTAAAACATTCTCAGTCTTGGACATGTTGTAAGAGTCACTTAGAAAAATCTTGAAATTATGTAACTGCCATGGCTGGACTATGTCATATCCATATGTTTATGTGTCTCTGCAGTAAAGTTATAAGTAGTAGCCTTTGGGCACGATGCTCTCAGGAACTGAAAAGATTTGATGACATGTGCCATGTCTCTGGGGCTTGTGTTTGCTTGGCCTGGTGTGACTAACGTCTTGGCCTACAGGCAAAGCTGACCCGAACTGTACGTGGTTTCATTTCTTCCTGATCAAACTGTCAGTGGTTTTGTTTGTTCTTGATCAGACACTCTTGAACATAAAGCACGGAAGTTAAGTCATGAACATAAGACAGAAAATATTACCAATTGGAAAGAGCCAGAGGACTTAGGGCAAAAGACCAGTTTTAGATCTTGGCTGATTGTATGACTTCGGACAAGTCACTTATTGTTTCCGAGTCTCAGTTTCCTATCTGTAAAATAAAAATGCTAACGCCTACCACAGAGGTTGTTATGAAGATCAAATGAGGTAACATATTAAAGTAACCAGCTCAATATCTAGCACATGATAGGTGCCTACATAGGTTGAAGTGTTCAGCTCAACATGCATGGTTGTATGGTGGTTACTCAAAATAAATGAGCTGAGTCTGAATTTGAGTTTCATGAGAGCAGACACTCAATTCGTAGTTGTTGCTTGAAGGTATGAATTAGTGAATGGATGATTATGGTTAACATAGTCATCTGTATGTAGTACAATACCTGTTTGTTGAATCTTTAATGATGGATAAGTGAGCCAGGCCAAAGGCCCAGAGTGTGAATATTTGTCACCCAGGTGTGAGAATGGGAGAGTTAATGGTTCTTGGGTAAAGCATGACGTTTTGAGTGAGTTTTAACTCTGAGTATAGTACACAGTTTAGAATAATCTTCTCAATTAATATCATTGTACAGGTTCTTTGGTGCAATAGAATCTGCCCTCAATGCAGTGATTCATTTGTTAGTTTACTACTATTATTATATTGTGTTCAAAAGAGCTCAAGTGTTCCAAAGCTTTTGCTTCCGGCTCTCATTACTAATTATTTACATCAATGGTAACCGAGACTCCTGAAGAGTTAGAGAGGGAAAAAGACAGGACGACTCCAGAAGTGGGGACACACTCGAGACAAGTCCTGATTGTCATTTCCTCTCTCAACTCAGCCTCGTGATCATATCACCTTTGGCTGAAATCACATCCTGAAACATGACTGTGCTTCTTTGTACTGGCTCGAGAATGTTTGTCCTACAATGTGAGATTTTGTGCCCCTTCCAGGGAAGGATACTTAAGTGCAGCCCTGATAATAAGGCAGAGTGACTCCAGGGAGAAATGCCCAGTGTCTGGGCCCTGCTATGTTGGGTTTATGCTGAAAAACTGAATATCAAAAGCCTTAAGCACAACAATTGTGCTTTTAAAGTCTGGAAGCACTACAAAAATATATGAACCCTCTTAAAAAGAAATAGTTCAGTTAGTAAACTCCGCTTGGCAATTTGCTAATAAATTAAGCCGTGTTTTCCCTGCAAAATTTTTTTAGTAAACAATTATACTATACACATTACATTAAAAAAATCTGAACTGAACAGCGTTTTTGTTTTCCATGAACTTGTGTACAGATAGTGAAAATGACGTAGAATACAGACGGGCACGGGCGTGAGTCTGACAATTCTTGGCATACGGATGTCACTATTTTCAATCGCTGTTTGAAAAACGATGCATACTGTTCTTTTTTGTAACTTTAAATTATCAAGATGCTGCTGTTTGTGTAGCCATGGCATCATGTTGCATCTCTCCTGTCCCCACAAATTGATTTCTACTCATTTACTGAATAGCAGTAGTCATTGGCTCATAAACCTATAAAGTTGAGTCCAGTAGAAATCAGAATGGAACACAATACACATTAAAAAAATTTTTGTTTATTGATGGAACATTAGTTTCTCCCTTCCTTTTTGCTTTTCTCTTTCACCCCTTTCTTTCTTCTACCCACCCATCTTTTAAAAAATATTTTGAAGATATTTCCTGCTGTAAGCGTTTGGATGTACCATACCCAGGATTCTCAGTTTCAAATAACAGGATTCGACTCTGGTTAACTTAAGTCAAAAGAGAGAGTTTAATGAACCTCTGTGGGATAACTCACAGCTTGGAGGACCAGACTCTGGCAAGAATTCAGGGAGGCAATGCCAGGCTAAGATCTTGGTGAAGACCCACTCTCTAACTGGGAACGGACAGATCTTCTGCCTCGTAAGCTTCCATATTGGGAAGTGGGACCTCTACCTCACCCCTTTCTAGAAATTTACTCCAAGTGAGCAGAATGTTTCATGCCAGTCAGCACTAATGAAACATGTCTATTACAATGGGTATCAATGAAACCTTTGCTTTGATGGAAACCACATCTCTGTTTTTCAGAGTTCTAGGAACAAGTAAAGAGCACAGGTTCTTGTAAGCTGATTGATCTAAGAAAAATACCTCTTTGAGAGGACATACTTAACTCTCCCCATCCAGATGACATAACATTCACAGAGCTTTGTCTTTTAAAAGGAATTGCTACAACTGAGAACGGGCAACCAAGGGGCGAATCACAACTAACAAGAATTGGGTAGTGGGAGATGCCTAAGAGTTTATTGTGTGATTAGAAATTTTACTTGTTCTAAAGGATTTCTCAAGAGGCAGCCACAGACCACCTTCATCAAAATCACTGTTAAAAATGAAGGTTCTTGAGGATCACTCCAGGCCTACAGAACTAGAAACTCTGGGACTGGTCCTAGAAATTGGCAATTTTTACAAACCCCTAAATGAACTATAATCCCGCCAAAGTTTGAGAGACACTAAGGATGTAAAGGAATGTTGGTCTATTAAAAAACTGTTAAATTTTTGTTATAATCACTCATTTTTAGCCTCTCCTCTCTCCACTTACACTTATCATTGTATCTGTTTTTATTAGATACTACATTTACAGTCGTGTGTCACTTAACAATGAGGATACTGTCTGAGAAATGTGTCGTTGTTGTGCAAACATCATAGAGTGCACTTACACAAACCTAGATGGTATAGCCTACTACATACCTAGGCTATATGGTACTAATCTTATAGGACCACCATTGTATATATGGTCTGTCATTGACTGAAACATTGTTATGTGGTGCATGACTGTACTTTACAAGGAAAGACGCTATTCTAAGGCTCAATGGATTGGTTGTTGCAGCCAAGTGGGACTCCTTATAGAAAGATGGATATTTGTAAAGCGCTGGTCAGCTATTTGGGTAAAGAGTCAATGAGCCCAGTGAAAACTCTTAGAAGGTGAGCAGCTATAGAGTTTCTGGAAGGAAAGGGAACATTTTCTGACAGTGGTTGGTCAGTGCTGAACTTTTCTCCACTGCTTCCAAATTATGAAGATTGATAGTACAAGGGCTTTCTAAACTCAGTGGCTTGGAGTCTGTCTGTGGTCTGTTTTACCGGTTTAGTGTCTGGTAGCTTCTCAATTTGGAAAAACACTGAAGCTTCAATTTTTTTCCCAAATGTATTGTTCAGAACTGGCACTGCTGTTGTGAGTGTTCACTTAGTAGGTCTCAGAGACTAGTAGGTGTTAGAGCCATCTACACTCCCTACTTCTCAGGGGTACATTAAGGATTAAAATGACAGATTCAGTGTCTGGTGAGGGCCCTTTTCCTGGTTTATAGATGGCTGCTTTCTTGCTGGGTCCTCACATGGTGGAGAGAGACAGAGCAAGCTCTCTCCTATCTCTTCTTATAAGGACATTAGTCCCATCATGAGGGCTCCGCCTTTTGACCTAGTTACCTCGTAAAGGCCCCATCTCCAACTCCATCACATTGGAGATTAGGGTTTCAACATATAAATTTGGGAGAGACACAAACACGGATGTTCATAGCACATTGGATCTGGCATATTGATGGCACTTAGTATTTGTTGAATAAATGATTACGTGAATGAGTAAGCACATATTTCTTCTGACATTCTCTCCCGGATTATCTGGGAGATTTTCAGTCTTCTTCACTCTGCTCTAAACTCTCTCTTAGACTCTCTGAAGGTGTCCTCATTGGGTCCCTCTGTTTCACCTTATTGGATGATGTGGCTCACGCAGGAAGGACATACTTGCATGTTGAAGACCCTGGTTATGCCAAATTCTTCTCAATCATGAAGATTCAGCATATGGGAGCACTCTTCTTTTTAACCCACTTAGGCTGAAATTCATCATCATAATGAATATTTTAATTGTGATGGAGGGGATTATTTCCACCTGAGCAGCATTCAGCAGGTTTACTTGGTTGCTGGGAGGATGGGTTAGTGGTTAGTTCAGTGTTTGCCTGCAGATTCTTTATGATGGTTTGGGTACTTTCCTTGGTGATGATCCTTGTTACTGTTGGAAAATGTTTTGTTATCAATTTATTTTTATACAGTATGTGGATGACCTTGGTGAAGAACAACTTAAAGAGCTATCATTATTTGCAGGATGTGCTGTTGTCAATAGTGGCCTCATGCTTTCCATTCTGGCGGAAAAGTCAATTAATATTCAGTCATGGAAGAGAACTGAAATGGCTCTGGCATGCTAGCTGGTGGCACTAAAGACCTTAGGTGGAATCCACATACCGACCAGAGAGATTCTTCCCCTAGATTTAAATGTTCTTCAGCGTTTCATCATCCTGAACTGTGTGTTTATTGCGCTTAGCTTATTTATTTTTTTTTTTATGGGGGGAACCAAAGCAACACGGGACACTCTGCCAACATTTACAAAATTTTTTTTCCTGTCAGGGTGTGTGCGCACACGTATCAGGGCCCTTTAAGGCTGTACTTATAAAGGGATCTTAAGTGTGTGTGATGAGTGTCAAAAGGCAGTGAGGGTGACTTCCATCTACGGGGTGTCTGGATTGCTCTGTTTGTGCTGAACTTTTCCACTTTCATGAGTTTAGAAAAACTGCAGGCCTGTGAAGTCATTTAACGTTTTTTGACCATTTAAAGCAAATACATTTCAGCATTTACAGACTATTTTTCTGGATGCCCTTTTTTCCTCTCTTGAAGGCCATAGGCTGAAATAGCCATCCTGGCTCTGTGCCCATCTCTTCAACCAGCCTCTTCTCTTCCCACTGTGTCTTCCTCTCTTTTGGCTGCAGCCACCTGATAGGGAGACGCAGGTGGATCCAGGCTCCAGTCTCTTGAGATCACTTTTACGTGACCAACTCTCCTGGGATTGAGGAGTTTGTCAGACCCTGGACTTTCAGTGCTAAAATCAGCAAAGTTCTGGGGAAACCAGGAAGGTTGGTCACTCTACTTTTATTCTTGTCAAGGGATCTTTAAGAATTCCTGGGGCCAGCCTGATGGCACAGTGGTTAAGTTTGCACTCTCCACTTCAGTGGCCTGGGGTTCACAGGTTCGGATCCTGGGCATGGACCTATACTACTTGTCAAGCCATGCTGTGATGGTGTCCCACATGAAAAATAGAGGAAGATTGGCACAGATGTTAGCTCAGGGCTAATCTTCCCCAGCAAAAAAAAAAAAAAAGAAAGAAAGAATTCCTAATTCAGTAGCTCCAGTGACTGGACATTAAGTCTGTGACCTTGCATTATTGCCTCAGCACTGACTTTTGCCTTGGTCTAAGGTCAAGAGTCCACTTTGCACCTACATCCAATACAAAGGTCTTGATCATATTTCTTTATGATTGACATCCTATTCTGATTATCTGCCTGGTACTCCAGTTCCTCATAGCCTGGGTCCTGTCATGTTAACTCAGATATGCTCAGGACCTAGAGTCCTGTCCTTGGTCCTCAGCCCACATCTCCATCTAATATGGCCTGCTCTAGTTCTTCAGTGCCAAGACACTACCTGCACCACCTGTTACCTATGCTTAACTGGAAGTCTACCTAGCACTTACAGCAGTGGTCCTCAAAGTGTGATCCTGGGTCCAAGAGCATCAGTGTCACATGGGAATGTGTTAGATATGCAAATTCTCAGGCCTCACTCCAGACCTACTGAATCAGAAACTCTGCGGGGTGGGGCCCAGTGATCTGTTTTTTTTTTTTTTTTTTTGCTGAGGAAGATTCGCTCTGAGCTAACATCTGTTGCCAATCTTTCTCTTTTTTCGCTTGAGGAAGATTAGCCCTGACCTAACATCTGTGCCAGTCTTCCTCTATTTTGTATGTGGGTCGCCACCACAGCATGGCTGATGAGTGGTGTAGGTCCGCACCTGGGATCCAAACCACGAACTCTGGTCCACCGAAGCGGAGTGCACTGAACTTAGCCACTATGCCATAGGGCTGGCCCCCAGTGATCTGTGTTTTAACAAGCCTTCCAGGTGATTCTAATGCACTGTCACGTTTGAGAGACACTACCCTAGATTGTGCACTGTGCCTTGCCAGTTAGACCTTGAAGCCTAAAGCCAAGTCTACCCACCTTGGTGGATATTTATTGTCTCACTCCCTGCCCATTGCTGGCATGGCCTATCTCCTCCTTGATCAGCCTCAAGCTCCCATTGCTACATAGATCCTTAAAGTTTGCTTACTTCCACTTCTGATAGGGACTGTCCAGATTTGCCCAGGACTGAGGGGTTTACTGGGCGTGGGACTTTCAGTACTAAAACTGGGAAAATTCTGGGCAAACTGGGCAGATGAAAAACCTAACTGAGAAAGTCCATAATGTAGTTAGTGTTATTGACTCATGGAGACAGTAGAAGCAGAGAAGTAGAAGGAGGATTATTGTTCCTTCATGATATTGCCTCATTTAAAACCAAAAGAGGGGCCGGCCCCGTGGCTTAGCGGTTAAGTGCGTGCGCTCTGCTGCTGGCGGCCCGGGTTCGGATCCCGGGCACGCACCGACGCACTGCTTCTCCAGCCATGCTGAGGCAGCGTCTCACATACAGGAACTAGAAAGATGTGCAGTTATGACATACAACTATCTACTGGGGCTTTGGGGGTAAAATAAATAAATAAATAAAATCTTTAAAAAAATAAAAAAATAAAACCAAAAGAAAGAAAACCCAAAAGGAAGACATTCTGTTATGTGTGCATGTGCTAATTGTATACTTGAATAATTTTCAGAATTGAATAGGTTACATTTCAATCAAGGCTGTTTAAAGAATCGTTTTATTTCTTTTCTGCGAAGCAAACTCAGTGGAGTCAGGTTTTTAGAACGAACTTGCTCTGTGATCTCAGGCAAAGTACTGGTCTTCTGCTTTATCTGTAATTGGGACAGTCATAAATTTTTCTTCTAATTACATCACAGGGGATGAATTGAGGATAAATGAGATTAAGTGGCGTCTATAAAAATACTGTGTTTCTTGGATGGGTGGATGCTGTATAAATATGTCATTTTATTAACAATAATAAACTCATATACAGACACTGTCCAAACAGAACATAATGTCTTTTCCAAGATATAAGAAGAAACTAACGGTAGCATCTGACCTCCTCAGATGGGAGTCATTTCTCCCTCCTGTGAATTTCTGTAGGGCTTACTGTCCAGACTGGTTCTCAACCTTGACTGCATGTGAGAATCACCTATGGATCTCTTAAAAAACAAAAACAAGTGGATGCTGTCTGGCCACACACCCAGTTGGGTGAGCAGGGCGGGATAGATTGTGGAGAGACCAAAGAAAAGACCCAGAGATGGCAAACGAGACATAGAGGTTTATTGGGAGTTACTTACAGGAGATGTCCAGTCGCTGCCCGCTGGACAGCAACGTGCACCGGCAACTGCAGGTGGGGAGGGGGTTGCTTAGGACACAGGGGACACAAAGGCTGTATGCTTGCCAGGAGGGGCTGTCCCCAGTACGACCAGCATTCCCAGGAACAGTAGCTCACGTGGAAGGGCTCCGTGTTCCTTTAAGACGTGATGTTCTTTGAGTGAGATAAGGTAGGATCCAGGCTGGACAGGCCTTGGATTGTTACAAATCCCAGCAGCTGGACGTCCTGCCCGGAAGGGAGCCAGAAGGACGCCTGGTTGCAATGGACTTGTGGGCTTTGGCTGAGCAAGCAAGGCCCGGGCCCTTACAGATGCCAAGGCCCCTTTTCCCCGAGACGGTCTGATTTAATTGATCTCCTGTGGTACTAGGTCATCAGTGGTTTTAGATTCACCAGGTGATTCAAATGTGCAGCCAGGTTGGAGAGTCATGGGTCTAGAATAGTTGCAAACATTAGTCATAAGAATCACTGGGGAGCATGTTAGAAGTATGAGATTAGCCTTTTCTTCAGTCTGCTTGAGTAGATCTGGGATGGGATTCAGGAATCTGCTTAGTGCATAAGCTTACTTGAGGGTTCTGACGGAGCTGGTTGGAAATTTGGTAACTTTAGAAAACTTCAACTCTGACTTTTTTTTTTTTTTTTTTGCACAGTATGTAGCACGTGGTTAGTAGAGGGTCTAACATATGGCAGGTGTGTGCTGAATGAGGCTTGCTGATTTGTGTCTACCAAGTGACAGTGATTTCAGCTCTTAGATTGTAGGGACCAGGCCTTGGGACGTGGGGGCAACTTTTTAAATTATTTGTGCCTCCGTTAAGTTTGATGCAGTTGAGGTAATGTAAGAGCTCAATATACATCTCCATAGTGTTCAGAACCTTAGCCAGCTGGAAAATGCCCCAACAGTAGAAAGATAACCTCACACCACTGATTAGTTTGTAACTCAGCCTTGCGTTTCAGTTTCAGAGATGGTTCAGGAAACAGAGATCCGAAGCAAATTTGAAAAAAGTACCAGCCAAAAGAAATTAGCAGAGCGCACTGCGATATCTGAATCAATGACTTTATTCCATTATTTTTTTCTCTTAGAACCCAGTTTCTAAGCTTGAATTCAGCAAACAATAATCCATTGAGTTGGCTACATGTTATCGTAGCCTCAGAAATGAAAGCCTGCAGAGCACTTTGAACTTTCCTGCTGAAAAATCACAACAGAAAAAGCAAAGCCTTCAGATGTAACGTTGTCAAAAGCCTTTGGACATAAAATTGTTGACTTGGCACTTTAACAAGGCCCACCCTGTTTGCTGCAAAAGGCTAAAAGTCCAAGACAAGCAAAGGCCTATAGCAATCACTTAGAATTAGCCCTGCTGCCCTGTTCACATTACATTACATTTGTCAAGCTCGATAGCATCTCTCTTCTGGAGGAACCAACTTTTTTTTTTTTAAAGTTGAATTTTGTTTTCTGAGCGATGCCAACATTCCAGCCACATGAGAAAGCCTCAACAGATTTAAACCCCAAATTCAAAGTACTGTTTGTACTACAAACATGTTACTGTTGTCAGTGGGTGGTACACAAACACGTTAGGAAGGGGGAATGGAAATTGAATGGACATTAATTTCTGCGGTGAGCTGCCAGGTGGAATGCTATATTTCAGAAGGTCCATCCAAACAGTAAAATGCTTCCCAAAAGTCGATTTCAAGTCATCATGGGGCAAAGCTTTGTTGAGGCTAATTACGGCAGCTCAGCTAGATACTTAAGTCACACCTTCAGTAACAATTTGGGAAAGGCAAGACTTCAGCTGGAGTTCCTCTACTCTTTCATAGCAAAGCTGGCCTAACAATCCAACAATTAAAGAGGGCCCAGGGACACTTATATATATAGTGTGTTGTAACCACTTTTATGGTGTGGCTCATTTTAAGGAAATAAACTAGAGAAATTCCTCACATACTTCATCCCACAAACATTCTATAAAATTCTTGCCGCAACTGGTCCCTTATAATGTCTTTTTAGAACATGGGCCAAGAAATCTGGCATTTTTAAAGAATATTACTATTTCATATGATTTGTGATTTAAATTGTGGATATCTTAATACTGTCAATAGGACTTAAAACATGAATTGCCAAATGTTTAAAATAATTTGACCTTATTTCCTGCTTAATTTGGACTGATACTGTTAGGTAAATTTGTAACTGCTAAGGAAATAAAAAAAAGCTTTATTTTCTTTGTCCCAAATGGTATATACAATACTTCCCCAAGTGCTTCTAAACCCATTGGCTCCACTATAATGTCAAGTAAGACAATGACTTTTGAGAGTTTGGCTAAGCTGGTGACTGGAATTCTGCAGCATGAAATGTCCATAAAAAGGGAACAGAGAATGTGATATTCCACAAGATAGAATAACTCTCTTCTTTGCAGCTGTTTGTCCAAATTCCCTTATTCAGTTGCCCTAATATTTGTGTTTATGTCACTTTTTGGCACTCCAGGATGTATTACTAGAATGAACTTTCAATATCTAGCTCCAAGGAGTAGGACGGTGAAAATAACTGGAATAAACTACTAACAAATGCTTCTATCAGCAAATGGAGATAGGAGAAGGTCATCAGCAACCAGAGATGATAGGACAGGGTCTTGAAGACCTTTTGACTTGTAAACAAAATACTAAATTATGCTTTAATTTGAATACATTTGATTATATTAAAATTTTATTGAAGATTGAGCCACCACTATAGTCTAACAGCAAAAAAAATCAGATTTGTTGGTTGTATCATTAACAATTGGAGGAGGGGACAGTAGAAATTCTTGGTTAGAGAAGAGTGTTCTTGAATCTTCTGAGACTGTGGAAAGTTGGCAGAGGATTTTAGTGATTTTTTTCAGACAAACATTTTAGTCTCTTTTCTTTGGCATTCTGCCCTTGAATTGGTATTTAGATTGTTAAGATAAAGGCTTGTGGTGGTCAAGTGATACGAGTTTATAGACACAATCATTATTCTTCTTCATTCCAAATTCCTCAAACCAGAGAAGAGAAACTAGTGTTTATTGAACATCTATTATGAGCCAATTTCTTTCAAATAGGTTAACTCATTTAATCATTTCAAGAAGATTACTCAGTTTGTGCTATTGACTCCACTGTTACAGATGAGATAATTGGGCCTCAGAGAAGTTAAGAATCCTGCATGATATCACACTACCGCTTAGTGGGGCACAGGGCTTCAGACTCAGGTTGCTGATTCCAGAGCCCACACGCTCCGCCACTGCAGTGCACTGTGATGCCAGATGCTAGGTTTCAGAAGCTGTCAGCAAAACAAATGGTTGGAGGTGGGGTAGGGATCCTCAAGAAAAAGAGAACAATCGAATGAGGCTCAAGTCAGACCAAAGCTACATTTCAGGCGTTTCACCACCTATGCTTTACTCTGCCCACATCTTTACAGACTTTTAAATACTATAAGAAATGAAAGCATTTGGTTTGTGGAAACCTGAAAAAAGGAAACACACCTGGTGGGAGTGGGGAGTGTTAAGACAACTGGGCTGCATTTGGAATTTAGCTTCTGATGTACATGTTGGATGAGAAGCTGCTTTACTTGAGTATTTTGGGTATGAAATCAAACAAATGCATATAGGATTGTTTTGGATCCCCTGCATTTTAGGTTCCCCCCATTTTTATTAGACAAAAAAAGCCCCACTATTGCAAATATTCTAAAAATAAGTGCCAGAAATATAGTAAATCAAAAACAATGTGCTCTAAAGCATTTGGACATCATGATGAAATCTGGAAATTTTTTGTACACTTAACTTGTTGCGCAAAGGAGGTAATTTGCCTACATAAATTTTTCTGGATTTTTAAAAGTATACATGTGTCATCACCCGTGATGGGTATACTATCATCAGCCTCACCTCATATATTCTACCCCTGAATTCATGTCACTTACAATAAATTGAAAGCCAGAATGATATTTCTGTGACGTTTTAAAAAAACAAATCATTGCTGAAGAAACTCACGCACCTTAAGTGCAATGTACGTATTGAGTCAGGGACCTGGGATGATTTTTTATAATTTTATTTATTTATTTTTTTCCCCCAAAGCCCCAGTAGATAGTTGTATGTCATAGTTGCACACCCTTCTAGTTGCTGTACATGGGACGCGGCCTCAGCATGGCCGGAGAAGCGGTGCCTCGGTGCGCGCCCGGGATCTGAACCCCGGGTCGCCAGTAGCGGAGCGCGTGCGCTTAACCGCGCTAAGCCACCGGACCGGCCCTCTCCCTTTATTTTTTAATGATTTCTTTAAAAAATCATCCCAGGGCTGGCCCCATGGCTTAGCGGTTAAGTGCACGCGCTCCGCTGCTGGCGGCCCGGGTTCAGATCCCTGGGCGCGCACCGACGCACCGCTTCTCCGGCCATGCTGAGGCCGTGTCCCACATACAGCAACTAGAAGGATGTGCAGCTATGACCATACAACTATCTACTGGGGCTTTGGGGAAAAAAAAGGAGGAGGATTGGCAATAGATGTTAGCTCAGAGCCGGTCTTCCTCAGCAAAAAAGAGGAGGATTAGCATGGATGTTAGCTCAGGGCTGATCTTCCTCACAAAAAAAAAAAAAGGGGGAAAGCTAAAGGACTATTTTGTAAATCTTCCACTAACTAGAGATACAATAAGCCAAAAAAATGCCCAAATAGTGTCACACATTTGAGTTAATTGATTTGTCAGTGACTTTTACCTATGCTTAAATCAAAAAAGTTAAAAGTCTATGGGGGTAGGGGGCGGGAACAAGGGGTAAAGGGAGACATGTATATGGTGATGGACAAACAAAAATGTACAACCAAAAATTTCATAATGTTAGACTCTATTAAAACATCAATAAAAAAATTAAAAGAAAAAAGTTAAAAGTCTTCATATACACTATATAAAAATACTTATAAACACATGAATGGCATAGATTTAAATGATGAGGTTTTCTTTTAAGCTAATAAATTATATGGTTGTTGTTTGGTTTAGATGGCACATTTTGACTCTGTAACACAAAGCCTTTGTGTATCTTTACGTCATGCGTACCCAACAATACACATCTAGTTTTACTTGAGGCTTTTCTATACCCTATTATTTGTTGGCTTTTTCTTGAGCAACTAGCAGAGCTTCAAGTATTCCCATTTCTTCAAGTATTTCCTAACTGAGGGGAACTAACACATTAATGACTGATTATAGATAACCCACAATTGTTAGGCTTGAAAATGGTAAAAGTAGGGATATATAAAGAGGAACATCGAAAACAAAACAACAAATATAGGTGATAGTTTAACATAACAAAAAGCGACTTTTAAGTCAGCAAGAACATATCTCTGTAATTCTGCTACTTTTGGCATTAAGAAATGAATCCTACTACCGTTCTCTGTGGCCTTCTCTGCTTCTTTCTATGAGCGACCAGCATGATTTGAGGAGGATGTGAAAACAATAGTTCTTGGCCTCAACATGTTGGTGATCAGTGGTGAAGCGAGGCTGAAGCTGCCAGAGCTTTACACCAAGTTGCATGGGCTGTGATAAAGATCCTGTGAGGTTCTGGGGAAGACACCCTGGGGTCCAGCTGCGCAAGCCCACCATAACAACCTCCCTCCACAACTGTTCCAAGTTCGGGTTGGCTGAAAATTCCTAAGGAGAGCGTGGGAAAAGAAGAGGAAGAAGAGAAAAGCAGAAGGTAGTTTGGAGTGGGGTGGGTCTCAGGCTCTTTCTAGACATTACTCTATATTCCTGTCCATAAGTGCAGATGGTTGTCACCAAGAGAGGCTTACCTTATATTATTTTATTTACAGCACAGCAATTTTACAAAGTGGTATTAATTCCACTTTAACAATGGACAAACCATAGCTCCGGGAAGGTAAGTATGGTGACTAAGGTCGCTAGGACATGGGGAGCTGGGACTTAAACCCCAGTCTGTGCTTTTGATCACCATTTGATCACTGTGTTGTCTATGTCCCAACACAAACAGCCAAGGAAAAGGGGCAATTGAGGAAGGTCATTGCTTTCTGCTCCTTTCATAGGCCCGTTTTCTTCACTCCATCAGACATCTATTAACAGCTACTCGGTACAACTACTGATCTTAATAAGATCCATCATTTCCCTTCTTTAATGACTCCCACAAGGTGTGTATTTCTCAAAAATGAATGCTTAAGAAATGAACCATTTTAAGCTTATGTTTTTCATTTGAAATCTAGAGTTAGTAAGTATCTAAACATTACCCCCAAACAAGAGAATTATGCTTTCACTTTCTTCCTCTTTGATTAACTCCATACCTGCCATGTTGAAGTTATTTGTGATTTTGGTTATAAATATTTATTAGATTAAAAAATACATTTATTGATGTAAAAAGATACATCAATAACTTTCGAAATGGCTACTGTTTTCTTCACTCTCCACAATTTATTATGTTCCACATCTTCCTCTTTCTTATATTTTATTTTTAATTTTTTAGAGTGCATCCTATGAGAAATTATTTCAGAAAGGGTAAAAAATAATATTTTTGAGTCATTCCATATCTGAAAATGTCTTTATTTTGTGTTTCCTTTCGAAATTTGTCTGGCATAGGATTCTAGGTTCAACATAATTGTTTTTAGAATTTTGAATATAGTATTCCAACATCTTCTCACACCTGGTGTTGCTGTTGAAATGACAGTGATCTAATTCTCATTCCTTAGTTGATATTTCCCCCCTCCCCAGAAGTGTTTAGGATTTTCTTTTTATCGTTGGATTTTTGAAGTTTCATGTGAATGTGATTTGCTATGGTTCTTTTATTTATTCTGCTTGGCACTTGGTGGTCCATTGGAATGAAAAGATTCATGTGCTTCTTCAACTCTAGAGAAGTTTCTTCAGTAACTTCTATGTTATCTCCTCTTTTCTATTATCTCTGTGTTCACTCTGGGATCCCTAGCAGACAGCTCCTGAAACGCCTAGATCTATCCTCCATGTCTTCTGGGTCTTCATTCATGCTTTCTATCTCATTTTTCTTTTGTGCAGCATTTTGAGAGAATTGCTTAACTTGATCTTCCAGCCTACCAGTTCATTCTTCAGCTATGTCCATTCTATTTAGACAACATAAAAATGTTTTTTCAACAATAACACTTTAAATTTCTCAGTTCTTTAGTTTGTTTTTCTTTGTGGCAATATCCACCTGATTTCTCTCTGAGAACATCACTATTGTATTAGTTTGCTAGGGCTGCCATAACAAAATGATAGACTGGGCGGCTTAAACAACAGAAATTGATTTTCTCACAGCTCTGGGGGCTGGAAGTCCAAGATCAACATGCTGGCAAGATTGGTTTCCTCTGAGGCTTCTTTCCTTGGCTTACAGATGGCCATCCTCTTGCTGCCTCTTCAAATGGTCTTTCCTCTGTGTATGCACGTGTCTGCCTTCCTTTATGTGTCCTAATCTCCTCTTCTTAGATAAGGACATCAGTCAGATTGGATTAGGGCCCATCCTAACGACTTCATTTTAACTTAATTACCTCTTTAAAGGTCCTATCTCCAAATATAGTTACATTCTGAGATACTAGGGTTTAGGGCTTCAACATATGAATTTGGGGGAAGATACAATTCAGTTCATAACAAAAAATATAAATTTTACTTAAAGTCCTTTCATCACAATTGTTCTATTAATTGTGTTTTCTCAGATGTTATTCAGTTGGTTGCACTTGGTGCCATTCTTTGATGGTGTTGTTTTTACTCAAAAGTTTGGTAATTTTTGGTTGTTTTCTCATCTTTGCCCTTGTCACTTGTGTGAGGATGATGATTGTGGCACCTTTCGTGATTGTGTGGGAGGGACAGAATGCTCTGCTGGGCAAGAGGTGCCATGTAAGGAGGTTCCCTGCTCCTTTTTGGGTCAGTTTCTACCTGGATGCCACTGGTTCTTGGACCCTCAAGCCAACATCAGTGCTTTAGCCCAATTGCCAACCTCTCTCCTGGCAGCTGTTTAGCAGGATGTGGGAGGGACTAACCAGTTTAGCATCTTCAAAGCTACCTTCAGACTCTTCCCTATTATTTTGTCTATTGACTCCGGAACTTCCTGAACTGCGTGTAGCCTTCTCCTGCATGTGTTTTATGCTGAGGCTCTTTTCAGTTTTGTGACTCTGGAGATATGATTCTGTCTGCTTGCCACTTTTCAGAGATTCCTCAAAATGTCTTCAGATAGTACACTTTCTTTTCTTCTAACATAGTGGTGAATTTATCCTTTTTTATGGATTTTTTTGTTTTTCATGAAATTTTCCGTAGGAGTGATAATGTAAATATATATGATTGCTTCTAAAATTGTACATCATTATCAAATAAACTTGGAAATGCCATTGTATTATCATTCAATAGCAGAAGGTATTCAAATACTTTAAAAATGCCATCAATATCTCTGGCTGGATCACAAATAGCTGTTGCCTAATGCCCAACAATCTTCAGATTTCAAATTTTTACTGCTACCATGTTTGTTTCCACATCTCTTCCTTTTTTTTTTTTTTAAAGATTTTATTTATTTATTTTTTCCCCCCAAAGCCCCAGTAGATAGTTGTATGTCATAGCTGCACATCCTTCCAGTTGCTGTATGTGGGACGTGGCCCCAGCATGGCCGGAGAAGCGGTGCGCGCCCGGGATCCGAACCCGGGCTGCCAGCAGCGGAGCGCGTGCACTTAACCGCTAAGCCACGGGGCCGGCCCTCCACATCTTAAATGTCTTTGATAACCATGTAGATCTACAAGACATCTAGACCTTAGGATGTATCCACATTTTTGATGAACCATGTTATTAAACAGTCACTAGTAACCTGTTGAGAGGAGAAAGGTATAAGGAACAGAGGAATTTTATTTTGGATATGTTGTGTTTGAAGTGACTGATTATACATGGGAACATTGAACAACCAGTTGGAGACACAGTAGAAAACTCTTCAAGCTCCATCTTACCATTCCACATTCATGGAAATCCTACTATATAATTTATGTTATATTATATATAGAGGTACAAAGATTAGCAAAGCATGATACTTCCACTCAAGTAACTCAAAACCTAGTGAGAGTCAGACACATGAGAGAGTCAGACACATATAGAATTACTATAAAAGGTGTGTGCAATGGATATGGAGGATGAGTGGAATAGTGAGGATAAGCCACTCCCAAATCCCTACCCACTCTGTGGATTCTCTTTGCATTGGAATATGCCAAAGTAAAGTAATATACACGCATCTGGATACTTTGTATGTGCTTGGCTGGCTAACTGGAGCACTGTTCAGTATGTATTGCACAACCGATCCTTTTCATGTTAGGGGCTTAATCATGGGTGTAGTGAGAGTCTCTCCACACTATTCCTCCTCCACTTCTCTACCCACAATAACACACAAAGTTACTTGAACTCTGGAAAAGTGGCTTTTTGGAAGATGAGGTATGGTTTCCAGGGGGGAGCAGATATAATTATAAGAAGGACCAGCAGAACACAGACTGGGGAAGGAGGAACACTGAACTGAGTCTCAGGAAGGAAATCATCACAATGAGAACACTGGGGAAAAACAAGTCTTGATTTCCTGGGAGTGGTTTTGGCTATGGGTTGTGAAAAAAAGAAAAATGTGCTGGATACTGTCTATTGGTTTTCAGCAATATCCTTGCTCTTCTAAGCTCTGCCTTGCATTGGGGCACTGGAATGCTAACAATTACATTTCCCAGTTTACCTGGTCAGCAGGTCCCAGTCTAGATTGCCCTAATGTAAGGCATGTATGTGAATTTGGGAAAGCAGAAAAGAAGGAGCCATTGATCTTTGGTTGTAGTGGCAGGAGCTGACTGAGCATCAGCAGATGATGAAAGTGAGATTTTGCAAATGGCTACTGGGTGAGTGTCTTCCTGAGAATCATCCATTCTGATGCCAGTGGAAATTTCTTGGGATTCTTGCCCTCTCAGATTGATTGAATATAAATGGAGGCTTCCATGACTTGCTCCCTCAGTTTTTCTGACAGTTCTATAAGTCTCTGAATCCTTTTATTAACTTATTTCTTGGTTGAAATACCTAGAGGGGCTTCTGTTTTCCTAACTGAACCCTGATTGACCAAAGAAAAATGACCGCTGCCCGAACTGGCAGGAGAGGTGTGTGTGCCATTTAGGGAGCCTACTTTAGTGCTTTTTCCTGAGATGGTTTCCCCGAGTACAGAGGCGTGGATGGATGCTGCTGAATAGAGAGGAGTACATTTCTGGCTGGGCAGAGCATTGGCTCTGGACTGAGGGAATCTCTCTGCACCATGGCCACAGTGACCCCAGGCATTCAGACTTGTTGGGCCTTGTTATATACCATTTCTATAGCCGTGTAGACCATGAAATTCTGTGGGACATCAAGGCAATGAGAGAATGCAAGGAAATTTATACCCAGTTATTGATAATCCTACAAGGTTTGGATCAAACCTGCTACTTATTCCTTGAAGCATTTCCCTGAGTATTTCAAACTTCTTTTTATATTTCAAAGATGAAATTCCTTTTGGTTGGCACTCAAGATAGATCCAACTGCTTATGAATTCTGTCTGTAATTAATAGCTTTATAATGAGTTTTCAGCATAATATATCAAAGCATTTTAAGAAAAACATTAGAACTAAAGACTTTTTTCCTGAATAATTTCATCCACATAGGAGAAAGTGCTTCCTCATTTCAGAATATTAAATGTATATTAGCCTTATAGTAAGTCATTCTTATAATACAGGATCTGATGTGGGGATATCCAGCTGTGGCCTTTTAAATGAAGTTATCACAATGTCATCAGGAACATTAATTATTTATTTGGCTTTGCATAAACATGGGCACAGGAAAATTGTGTTCAGCCCTCATCTGGACTGTCAGCTGTAGTGGTGTTTATATCCACTATCTCCTCTCGGAGCTCAGGCTCTCTCTGACTATGGTCTAGCTGGAAGATTTTCTTTTGCCATATTTCTCTGCTTAAAAACCTTTAAGTAAGTGGAGCGTGAAATTCAAACTCAGTAGCCTGTCATTTGAGAGCTTCTGTCATTAGATACCAGTATCTCTCATAACTGTCATATTTGGTTCCTCTCTCTACCTTTGCAACATGTTTTGTGTATCTCTCCCTCGGTACCTTTGTTTATTTTCTTCCGGTGTCTTTCCTACCGTTAATCTGAATGCTACCCTTTCTTCAAAGGGTAGTTCAGACGTCTTGTTCTCCAAAAGCATTTCTTAGTTCACACTGCCAATTAGCAATCTCTCCCACCTTTTGAAGTCACAACTAATATATCACCTCTATGATGAGACTGTGAATTCACGTAGGGCAATTCATCTAGGATAGAATCTTATTTTGCTTTATTATCATGCTAGGAAGAGAGTACATAAAATTTACCGAATTCAATGACAGTTTTAATCTGTTGTCCTTGAGTGCTTTAAAAATGACATCTTGGTGAAAACTAATAATACCATTCTCTTAATTAAAACTATTACATTTGAATCAGTTAAAATGCATCTAGGTAAAAGAAGAAGAACAAGAAATGTCTCCACTTTCAGATGACAGGATTGTTTACATAGATAATCTTAAGAATCTACAAAATAACCATTAGAATACATGAGTGAATTTAGCAAGTTTACAGGATATAATGTTAATATTAAAAAATCAATTATATTTTATACAATAGCAGTAATCAATTGGAAAATGAAATAAAAGCAATTCTGTTTACAATAACATCAAAAAAGTAACATATTGAACATCTAACTGTATGCCAAAAAATTAAGTAACCTAGATGAAATGGACAAATCTCTAGGAACACAAGACCCACCAAGAGTGAATTATGAGGAAATGAAAACCCTGAATATAAGTAGTAAGGAGATTGAAACAATAATCAAAAACCTCCCAACAAAGAAAAGCCCTGGATCTGATGGCTTCACTGGTGAATTCTACCAAACATTTAAAGAAGAATTAATGTTAATCCTTCTCAAACTCTTCCAAAAAAATTGAACATGTGGGAACACTTCTTAACTTATTCTGTGAGGCCAGCATTACTCTGATACTAAAGCCAGAAAAAGACACTCCAAGAAAATAAAACTCAGAGAAATATCCCTTAGGAATATTGATGAAAAAATCCTCAACAAAATACTAGCAAACCAAATTTAGCAGCGCATTAAAAGGATCTCAACCATGACCAAGTGAGAATTATTCCTAGAATGCAAAGATGGTTCAACATATGAAAATCAATCAGTGTAATACACCACATTAACAGAATAGAGAAAAAAACTGCATTATCATCTCAATTGAAGCGGAAAAAGTATTTGACAAAATTCAACACCCTTTCATGATAAAAACATTCAACAAAATAGGAATAGAAGGAAACTACCTCAATATGATAAAAGCCATATGTGAGAAATCCATAGCCAACATCATACTCAATGATGAAAGACTGAAATTTTTTTTTTATGTATATAATCTCTATATGTTTTTTTGCTGAGGAAGATTGGCCCTGAGCTAACATCTGTGCCCATCTTCCTCTATTTCATATGTGGGATGCCTGCCACAGCATGGCTTGATAAACGGTGCATATGTCCGTGCCCGGGATTCGAACCCGTGAATCCTGGGCCACTGAAGTGGAGCATGTGAACTTAACCACTATGCAACCAGGCTGGCCCCAGAAAGACTGAAAGTTTTGCCTTCAAGATCAAGAACAAAGCAAGGATGCCTTCTTTCACCACTTCAATTCAACATAGTACTGGAAGTTCTAGCCAGAGCAATTAGGCAAGAAAAAGAAATAAAAGGCATCCAAAACAGAAAGGAAGAAGTAAATTGTCTTTGCAGATGATATGATCTTATATGTAGAAAACCCTAAAAAGTCTACCACAAAAACAGTCATAACTAATAAAAGAATTCAATAAAGTTATAGGATACAGAGTCAACATACAGAACTTATTTGTGTTTTTATAGACTAAAAATGAACAATCCAGAAAGGAAATTAGGAAAACAATGCCATTTACAACAGCATCAAATAATAAAATACTTAGGAATAAACTTAAGCAAGAAGGTAAAACTTCACTGAAAACTACAAAACATTGCTGAAAGAAATTAAAAAAGACACAAATAGATGGAGAGACATCCTGTGTTCATTGATTGGAAGACCTAATATTGTTAAGATGTGCATACTACCCAAAGCAATCTACACATACTATGCAATCCCTATTAAATTCCCAACGGCATTTTTTACTAAATTCTTTTATTACAAATCTCCATCTCAGAGGGAGTACCCCAGGGAACTGACCTGGGGGCGTATTTTGGAGGTAGAACTTACAGGACACACAGATAGACTGCATATGGTAGTAGGGGAGAAGGAAGAAGACTCTTGGGTTTCAGCTTGAATAACTTAGTAGATGATGATGTCATTTACTTAGATAGAATAGACTAGGGGAAGTTTGAGTGAGCACTGGATTCAAAGTCTTACTTTGGTCATGCTAATTTTGAGATGACATTAGATATTCAAGAGGTGCTATCCAGGGAGTTGTTGGCGATTTGATTCTGGAGCTGCGGGAGAGGCCATGAGTAAAGACAATACCTTTGGAAGTCATATGATGTAAATGGCAGTTGAAGCCCTGAGCTGGATCAGTTTACTTGAGCAGGGACCTGAGTTTGGTTTTGGCTCCCTCTGACGTTTTCCAGCAGTCACAGCTGCAAATACCAGCAAGTGCTCTATATTAGCTTCCTAGGGCTGCTGGAACGAAGTACCACAAACTGGATGGCTTAGAAGAACAGAAATTTACTGTCTCACAGTTCTGGAGGCTGGAAGTCCCAAATCTAGGTGTCAGCAGGGCCATGCTCTCTCTGAAGCGTCTAGGGAAATACCTCTGCTTGTCTCTTCCTAGCTTCCGGTGGTCTCAGGCATTCTTTGGCTTGTGACAACGTGGCTTGAATCTCTGCTTCCATCTTCACATGGCCTTCCTCTCCCCGGGTGTGTCTTCACATGGTCTTCCCACTGTGCCTGGCTGTGCCTGTGTCCAAATTTCTCATTTTTGTAAGTCCAGCAGTTATATTGGAGTAGAGTTCCACCCTACTCCAGTATGACCTCATCTTAACTAATTACATCTTCAATGACCCTATTTCTAAATAAAGTTGTATCCATTCTGAGTTACTAGGGCTAGGACTTCAACATATCTTTCTTGAGGGGACACGATTCAACCCATAACAGGCTCCTAAAAGAATTTTCTACCAAGTTTACAGAGTTAAAAGGATATTCTTAAATTACAGTCAATGTCACATATGGTATATGACATTTTACATTAACCAGCATATTAAACATATTAAGCCATTGCATAGTACATCCATTCTGAATAAATAAGAGCCCATAATTATCTATCCTGACAATATTTCCCTTTGAAAGTAAATGCAGAACACTCCAGAAGCATCACACACAGATCAGAACAGTCAGTGTAGAGTAGAGGCATGGAGATGTAATTCCTGGAAAACACCCTCGGATTCCACGTATACAGTGCTTTACCAAATTTGTAGATAATAGTCAAACAGCTGACTCATGTTTCTGGATTTTTGGAAAACAGACGCTACGCCACAGTACATACTGATGTGTATACTCAAAAACAAATGAGGGAAAAGAGCTCACAAAACTGCTGAAGATTCAGAGTAGGCAGAAACACTATGTACTGGCTGAGTCCTTGGACAACCTCAATTTCAACTTTCTGTCCAAGGCTTTGCTTGTCTCAGCTTCACATAATTTTTCACAGTTGTATACTTTTAAAGCATGTAGCACCTATCATTACACTAGTTTCAGAGATAAGAAAGCAGAACGTTTAAAAAAATGATGTAAAGTCATGCAGATGTGTCTGTGGAGATGTTACCCAGCTGAAAGATTCAGGGACTTGAGACTGAGTTTTGTTTTAGAAGCGAGTCAGCTGCTGGAGCCCTCCAAAATCCTGACAAGCTGTGTTGATTGGAAATGGCTAGTTGTAATTCCCAAACGTTTTGGTTTTAACCAACTTTTTTTCCTTTAATAGAGGTATAGTTAGAGATAATTAGGAAATCTGATATGGTACTCATTAGTTTGTCTTTTTGCTCAAGCTACTAAGCAAAATTCTATCACGTAATAACCAATAATGTGGTTCAAGAGCCTATGTGATGCTGGGTACTGGGGGCAGGTGATGGGAAGGAAAAAGGCAATGGGATCTACATGCCACTGAAGCCCCCTATTGCAGGCATAGAGCACACTTGAAGTTTTATTGGCTTGTGGCATGGCCTAGTAATAAAGTTGGCTTTGTAGCCAACTTCCTTGAGACTGAACACACAACTCTACCCTGTGTCATCTGGTTGTCCTGACAAACTGTTTAATTTCTCGGTGCTTCAATTTTCTTGCTTTTGCAAGATGGGAACAATAAAAATCATTTTACAGTGTTGCAATCAAGAGTCAATTTTGTTAAAAGCACAGATTCTTGGGCCTCAAAACTGAATCATCATTTCCAGGAGCAAGGCCCGGCAATCTGTATATTTAATGACAATCTTGGTTTCTGCATATTTAACAAACTCTCAGGGTGCTTTGAGAAACATGAATTACACAGTATGTAAAGTTCCTAGAATAGAGCATATGACGTAATAGGCACTCAGTGAATGTTGGCTTTTTTCCCCATCCCTTTCCTTACCAAGTATGTAGAGATGAAGGAAATGTGCTCATGTAATGTGGTCATAGTTGAGCAAGGCAGCAGAATGATTCTCCCAGTGTCTCTCTAACTCCTGATTATCAAGTGTTCTGAGTGATAAAATGTTTGGATAGGATTATTGATTTATGATCCACCAGCCTAATAAGTGTCATAATCTCTTTACCACAGAGCATATCATTTTGGGGGAGCACATATTACTTTTAAAAATAATTTCAACTTTTAATTATATGACATCTAAATTGATTACTGGAATTATTGTTGATAGCTAAAAAAATATCTGGCTGTCATCTTTATTTTGAATTAAAAAATGTCCAAGTTTTTTCTTGCACTTTTTTTTTAAATGGAGAAACTTTACCTAAACTTATGTTGCCAGAGTGCTGTATAAGAAACTCTTGGGGTACATTCGAACTACATGGAAAATCAAGTAAATTTGTCAGAACCTCTGGATTCGAGAGGTGATGGGAAAAAAAAAATGGTTCATAAGACAGTAGCAATTCATTTAGAATGTTGGCTTCATTTCTCAGACATTGATGGAACACTTGTTCTTCATTATTCCATTCCAAAACAATTTTCAGTTGTGAGTTTTCCTAAGGAATATGCTGTGCTCATCTTTTGAGAACTTCTGTTAACAGCACAAACATTGTGATAATTGCAAGTGTAACAGGGACAAAAATTGTGAATGTGCACAATTTCTTTCCCTTCTCTTGCCCATGAAAGACAATTCTGGCATTGCTCTGCAGGTCTTGCTCCCCAACCTAGCCTTTATTATTCAGCTTCAGTGATCGAGATTGCCCAAGAAATGGAAATGGATGATGCACATTTGAACATGTGAGAAGAGGGAAAAGTAATGGAGGTAAAAACAAATGGGATAGAGAAAGAAAATCCTTTGTGGATGAGGGATGAAGAGTAATGGGAAGGGAGAGAATTTTGGGAAGAAGCTATACCAGTTGCATGGAGGAATCTGATAGTGTCTATGATGAGATAGGATTTTAAATATCTTTTGGGGTATTAAGACCGTATTTCCTTCTTTGACATTTCCTTAAGATGCTGAAAAAAACCTTGGAAAGTTCTTTTCCTTATTTATGGCTGTCAACTACAATTCTTTGATTGCAACCCTAGGCTGAACTTGGACCACACTGGGCTCCAGAATTTAATTGAGTTTCACAGTTTAATCGAATTCATTAAGATAAAAACTTTGATTATTTCAAAAAACCTGACTATGTATACAAACACCATTTATAAAGATTCTAACATTTTGGATGATGACAAACTTATGAGTCAAGATGATTAGGTTCCAAAGCTCAAGGTTTAAAGATGTGTATGATAATCGTATTGGATTAAAATCATATATATTCTGATTAATTGCTTAGAAGCCAAGAGAACATGAAATATGTAAGAAATCGAGGGAAATGAATTTTTCTAAGACTTCTGCTGCCTGGAACTTTGAGAAGCAAGTTGCTTTCCTTTGGGAACTAAATTAGTATTTTGAGTTATCTCTGCTGGCAAGTACAGTCATGTGTACAACCAGGGCCAAATTCATGGGTGTCTGACTTGTGTAGTCTCACAGGGCCCATGCCCAGAAGGGCTTCAATGCTTGGTCTAATGCTCTGCTGCTGCCATCTTTAAATTCTTAAGAACTTTTTAACAAGACGCCCTACATTTTCATTTTTCAATAAGCCCCATAAATTGTGTACATGAACCTGTGTATAAATGACATAAAAAGACGTCTACTCAGATTCTTTGTTAATCAGCCACAAGACTAATTTATTTTTAATTAATTTTTTTACATGTTTTGAGTAGGTAATGCATTCACCTGGCTCAAAATGCTACAATTATTAAAAGAGTGACAGGAAAATATCTTTTCCATCTCTGTCTCCCATCTATCTAGTTCCACCTCCCTCTCCACCTAACAGGCGTTATTTGTTTCTTAGTTTGCATCCCTCCAGAGTTGCTTTATGTATACAAAAGAACTATGAATGAAGAGTCTTGTGTTTCTTTGTTTCATTTTACACAAAAGGTAACATACACTACACAGTTTTTCCACTTAATATTTCTTGGGGATCTTACCATATCTGTACATAGGGAACTTCTTTCTTTTTAACAAGCTGCATTGAAAGTCATTATATCAATGACTCATTGTTTATTTAATTGGTCTCTATTGCTGGACATTTGCCTTATTCCCACTCTTTTGCTATTATAATCAAAGCTGAAGTGAATAACATTGTGCAATCATCATTTTGCTATGGATAAGTATAGCCATTTGATAAATTCTCCAAAGTAGAATTGCTTAGCCAAAGGTTATATGTACCTGTAATTTCAGTAGATATGCAAATTGGCTTTCAAAGATATGTTAATTTATGCCAATGATGTGTAAGAGCAAGTTTCCCCTGCAGCCTCACCAACTAGTGAGTTTCTAAAATTTGATTTTTTCCCCCAACCTGATAGTGATGTTTTAATTTGGGATTGAACATCCTTTCCTATGTTTAACAGCTTTTAGTTTGAACCATATGAAATTACCAACTTTCAAACACTTTTGATGTGCAGATATTGACATACATAAATCAAATTTCACATGACTTAACCTAATTTTATACTTCTTTTATTTCTAAACTATCTGTTCATATCCTTTGCCTATTTTTCTATTGTGTTGGTCTTTTCCTTATTGATTTCTAGGTGATCTTTACATATCAGGGAGATTAGCCTTTCATGATATGTTTTGAACATTTTTTTCCAAAATTGCCTTTTGACTTGCTTTTGATATGTCTATCCATGCAGAAGTTTTATATTATCAGATTGTCATCTTTTTTCTTTTATGGTTTATTGATTTTGAATTATGGTTAGAAAGATCATCCCCAGTCCAAAATTACAAAGGAATTTCTTTAAATTTCCAAGATTATAAGGGAGCTATCTCTTTTTTTAAAAAGAACATTTATAGTTTTATTTTTTACTATAAAAATCTTTGATCCATTTGCAATTTGCCCTGGTATAAGATGTGAAGTATGAATACAATTTTATTTTATTTTATTCTTTCTAGTTGGCTACTGAGTTGTCCCAACAGATTTACTGAATAGGACCTTTCTCTCCACTGGTTTGATAGGCCACCTTCACCATATGCTAAATCCCTGTAAACATTTGAGTCTATTTTGAGATTTTCTAGTCTCTTCTATTGATGTATCTCTTCATGTGCTAGTACCTTGCTGCTTTAACTATTGTTATCAGCCCCATGACCCATAGAGAGAAAAATCTGTCCAATAAGGACAATTTTTCATCTTAATGTCCCGATAGCCTCAGTTAAGGACATAAAAGTACTATGTAAGCAACTTCATGTCAAATATTTTTCTGGTAGAAGCTGACTTATAGCAGTAGAAAGTGGAAAAGCAATTGTGATTGTTAATGCTATGTGTCAACTTGGCTAGGCTATGTTTCCCAGTTGTCTGGTCAAACGCCAGTCTAGATGTGTCTGTGAATGTATTTTTTTAGATGTGATTAACATTTACAGTCAGTAGACTTTGAGTAAAGCAGATTACCCTCCACTTGTGGGTGGGCCTCATCCAATCAGTTGAAGGCCTTAAGAACAAAGATTGAGGTTTCCTGGAGAAGAAGGAATTTTAACTCAAGACTGTAACATAGAAATCCCACCTGAGTTTCCAGCTTGTCTGGCCTGGCCTGTGAATTTTGGGCTCAAGACTATAAGGTCATCTTACCTGAATTTCCAGCCTGCTGGCTTGCCCTATATATTTTAGAATTTCCAGCCCCCACAATTACGTGAGTCAATCACTTAAAATAAATCTCTCTATATGTATCCTATTTATCCCCAGAACACTTTTGTCAGAGCTGGGCTTAGACAGAAATGTGAAGCTCGTCCTCTTTTTCTTTCCATGTTTCTTTCCTCTTTCCTGGGAGCTGTCCCCCATCTGGTACCCTGTCCTGCCCCACAGACATCTGTCTCTATACCCTTTCTCTCTACCATTCTCACTAGGTTGCTTTATTTTTATTGGGGAAAGGGGCTGTAGGAGATGAATGGAAAGATTCTTTAGTCAATGAAGGGCCCACAGGTCATTTTATTTAGGAGATAATATATTTCGCTTTTCTTTTGGCTACTTTTGAAGCCTGAGATTGTTACAGAATAACATGAGCTCCTTGAAATCATTGAAAATTGGCCTTTTCTAAAAGAATATTTACTCAGGACTTGACATTATCCTTCTATATTTTGGGGAAAATCTTCTTTTTTTAAAATATGGAGATTATTTAGCACTTTTCCAAATTTTAGATTTCTCCCAATCCTCGTCTACAAACATACATATATATATATACACTTATGATTTCAGTTTTACTATAAAGGGTACAGATCAGGACCAGCCAAATGAAGAAACGCACAGAGTGAAGTCTGGATGGGTCCTCTCTCTGCTTCCACAAATTTTAAAAGAAAAATATTACATTACAGCTTTGTTTTAACTAGACTTTTTCGTGGTTGGGTTGGTTTTTTTTTTTTGTCACAATACTAAGCAATCCAAGATTGTGTAGTCTGAGAATTTCACACATACGTAAGCATAAGATGAATAAGTCTGGTGTTTATATAAGTGCCACTGCTTCAAAACAAAGGGGCCACTTGGAAGTGAGAGGCAGATAACTCATACATGGTGGCACTGTTTTGATTTCTCAACCAACTGTAGGTCTGGACCAGTGAAGACAACCATGAGGAGTTTCCCTGTCTTGGAAAACACTATGACACATAAATTGCAGCATTACATGCATAGAACAGGATTGGCAAATCTATAATGTGAGTCTCAGAGTGCACCCTGCTAAACTCAATCATTCTTGGAAAATACTACTAGTTGGAGAAACGAAAAAATGAGTATCTGGTGATTTGATTGAAGCTGGGCCTTCACATCCCTGAACCACAAAAAAAGGAAACTCGTAAAAGGTTATTCCAAATTTGGGCATGCCAAACTTTATACCTGATCAAAATCAAGGTCTCAGGATAGTTTTGTGTAAATAAAGATACAGAGCTACGAATGCGCAGATAAATAGAAAATGATGTTTTCTATTCACTTAAGAAATATTTTTGAAACTCTCATGGGGCTTTCCAGAACTTCAGGAATTAACACTGATTTGGTTATCAAAATACAGCAGAGAGTTTAGATCTGTAGTTTTAAATAAGGAAACCAAGTTTTGTGCAGGGGCTTTCACAGTTTTTTGAAAACTGTGGGCCTTTTGTCTAAACCGTACTACGAATGAGGTCAGGGATGCGAGTGGGGTCCATAAAGAAGACAAATCAGAGAAGTACTCTGAGTGAAGGGGGTCTGGGTCTTGGAACCCAGGTTCTCGGCCATGCCACCTGCCCTGCCATTACTAGGGAGGTGCCATGGAGTTTGGAGCTCTTAGTGCTGTGCGTAATGCAGTTTGAAAACCACCAGTTCAGTGTTTGTTTGCAATCATAGCACAGCACTTAGATCCAGCAGGTAGACAGAGCATCTTGAAAGATCCTCAGGAAAGCACACACATCTCAACTTATGGGTGAGAGAGAAAGCAGCCTTTTGCTGGAGGAGATATGATTGCTCCAGGATAGGCTGCATCTCTGCCTATAAGGGTAGTGGCAATGAGAGATGCAATGGAGACGTGTGTCCTTAGCACAGTCCCATCCACAGAATATTAGCTATTACTCTTATTGCAGCTGCTACTACTAATGGCGTGATTCCTACTAGGACTGCCATCACTGAGCACAGAGTGGAGATCAAAAGGAAAAAATGAATGCCCATAGATCCCTTATTTTAGTTTTCATTTACTCTCCAGATTCCAAACTTCATTGCTGATAAATAGAATAATGAAAATAAATAAGTAAAAATCGTTGATCTCATTTATCCAGTTATTAGCATAGTGTCTAGCTACAGAGTAACTGCTGAACATGCAGTATGGCATTGCATTCTCACAGCAACTCTGTGGGGTGGGTACTTTTATTATGCCCATTTTACAGAGGAGGAAACTGAGGCCCAGAGGGGTCATTTCAATTGCCCATGGTCACAGAGCTACAAAGTGAAAAAAGTAGAACTATTCTGTTCGTATTATGATTGTTTGGGGATTTCATCCAGAAAGGGTCAAGAGGTTTTGAAGGAGTGGTATTAAACACACAACCCAAACCCCACTCTGAGATTTACACACTCAGAGCTCCTCTGTACCCTGTGTGCAGAGAACCATTGACAGTGGGAGCGGCTGCTTGATGATCGAAGGGGAGGCAACCTCAAGCAAGGAGAGCAGAAGGATGGTTCTGCAATGCTCGAGATGGCTTCCAGCAAAACAGGGTCACTTTTTTGGAGGGATTCTCTGGACTCGCTGTTGGCAGACACTAAGCCAAAGAGGAAGCAGGGTTCAAGGTGCTCCAGCCAGAAATCAAAGTATTGCAAATTCATGAATAATGGAGGAGAAATGTTTGGTGGGTATCCATCAGTTCAGCCACGCAGATAGAAATCAACAGAAACCTCGATTGTCTATATCAGCTCCAAATACCCCTTTAAGTCTTTCAGTAGCTCCTTTTGCACCCACACATTACAGAATCCCTTATTTTTACCTTGGCTACCAGGCAGTACCTTTTTATCTTCCACCCGTCACCTCCTATTTGACGCTAGCCAGTTTTCTTCACTATTCTAAAGTTGGGTTTTATTTTCCTGTGCCTATCCATTTCAAGTGTTTAGCTCTCATCCAAGTTATTTTTTCCTGCCCTTTAATATTCAGAATTGAATTCTTAAGTCTCTAAATTCCTCTTTTTCTTTTAAAAACTTATTTTGAAAGCTTCTTCCTAACTGTCTCCCTTCCTGACACCATCACTCACCTCCTGTCCTTCCTGTGCCCCCTCAGGACAGGGGCACCATGTGCATTCAACAATGAGGAAGGTGTTGGCCTGGGTGAAAGGTTAGTGTCTACAGATTGTTGTTGATGATTTCTGCAAGGAGGGCATAAACCAAGAATATCTCAACTTCCAAGACAGTTTACCAACTCCTCAGCTCTTCTAGGAGAAAGACACATTTTTCATCCTAGAAACTTCAGAAGAACCAACCAATGGCCTAGGGAAGACTTAGGGGCCACCAACAAAACTCAGGATAAACCAAAAATATAAATAAATAAAATAGCGACCCTAGAAAAAACTTTGATCACGTAAAACTTAAAACTTTGTCTAAAGTTTATATGGAAGTGCCTTTGATATTAGCTTTCACATCGAAGGGAACCACCAACAGACCTTTAAACTGCTAATCAAACTGCAGACCAGTCAAACTGCTAATCGCTTCCTAACTCAGATTTATTACATTTTCATCACATTAGGGCCAAACCTTCAACGTCACTTCAGGATAATTTATTTTGGTCACATACCTGAACATTACAAAATCCTGAATGAAATTTCCTTCTTGATCGGGTTCTAAGTTCCCCAAAGTATGCCCCAAATTCACACTGCTAATAGCTTGCATTTACTGAACATTGGGCTACTTCTAATGTGTTTTATGGATCAACACGATTGGGATGTTTATATGTAGTTGATACTTACATATGGAAATGGCAAATACTCCTGGAATGTTCTATATTTTTTTCCCCAAGCCTTTCCCTTTTTTTCTGTACCTTTTATCTGTTCACTCAGTGAACACTTATTGAGTACTTTATGAGTACTTATTGAGTATGGGTGATCACTGTGCCAGATGTTGCAGATGTAAAGATAAGGAGACATGGCCCCTGTCCTTTATGAACTTCCAATAGAGTCAGATGGAACCAGAGAGAAGAGGCTCTTGGCCAATGGTCAGCTTATTAGAAAGACTTTTATTTGAGGTCCTCATTAGGTAGTGTTTTTCCATCAACTGGGAAGTAGCACAGGCTCGGGGAGAGAAGGACCTTATTCATTATTACTTATTATATGATGTTGGGGAAAGTTCCTCAAAACACTCTGAGCTTTAGAGTTCTCATCTATTAAATCAGTATTATTTATCATGGATTTATAAATGAGAGCCATCGTTATCTGGTTAACTCTGTTGCTCTCTTCCTTCCTTCTCAGTCTACCTAAAAAACTTTGAAAACAACATAGATGAAAAATAATGGAATGACTTCAACAAAGACAGTATTCTCCTCTCCTGGGGACATGGTTCATTCTCTGCCAAAATGCTCATTTGACCCTACAAGGTAATTTGAAGTTTTATGTAGTGTTATATTGGGATGTACTTATCAAGAAAAACGCAGAACCTAATCCTATGACACATCAATGTGCTACAGAACCAGGTGTGGACTTCAATGGCACCCATTTGTGGACTCCTGGGCTCCAGAATTCTATCAGCACATTTAATGGAACCGTCTCATGAGCATACCACAGAATCCACACTTCTTACTTGAGTCTCATGTTACATAGAACCTCTCATTCCCTAGGGAACAAACCACCTTCACTGAGTCAGACATCAAACAGAGGCGCCTGGTGGCCAATCTTATGGTTCTTTAGTGGTTACTTGTCAACTCTGAAGTCTGTGAATAATTTAAAACAGATTCTTCATGCATTATTCAGTAAAACCAAACCTGTGATCCAATGTGTGAATACCACATTTCCTGAAGGGAATTTGCTGCCTTTGATTATTTGTACATTTCCTCTTCCCAAATTCCCAAAAATTCAGTTACAAGATTATCTGCTAATCCGAATGACAGTTTTATTAATGTCTCCTTTTAATTGTATTGACATCGTTGTTTTCAGTGTTCGCATATCTTCCAAATACCTCACATGATGGGCAATTCATGAACATTCCTGTTGAATTTACAGTGTTGCCCCAACTGGACCTGACATCTGAGTTATTCTGATTATACTACCCATATTTAGGCAAAATTCTTGCTGCTTCACTTTCTCTCTTAGAAAGGAGAATTTTATTTGATCCTTCAGCTTCAGAATTTTTAGTAGAAACATCTGAAACGAAAATTTTCATATCCAAAATATTTTTGGAAATAATGACTAGGAAGTGAAGCATTTATACTATCAACTGGATAGCATTCTGTAATGTTGTAGACTGAAGAATTCACACGTGTCATATAAAGAAAACCACTTTAGGCGGCTATTTCTAGCAGCAGTCCCAGTTTTGGGTGAGCGCGCCCCAATTCCATGGGGCAAATGTTCGCAAAAGCTTTACTCTCTGCCTTACTCTTTTTCCCCTTGACTTCTGTTGGACCAGATCATTAAGACCCTCCTAATTTTGTTTGTTATTGGCCAAAAGGTATGTGCTTCCCCTGGAGAGGCATCCCCCAAGACAAGCTCACGCTCCCTCCGGCACAAAAACAAACAACAAACAACTTTAGGTACCTAGGTCATTTCTGAACATGTTATTTTTGTTTCCTGAAGGAATACACTGGACAGGAAGGAAGAGAAACTGTTTCCTGTGCCTGCCGTAACAAATTACCACAAACTCGGCGCCTTGAAACAATGGAGATTTATTGTCTCGCAGTTCTGGAGGCCAGAAGTCTGAAGTCAAGGTGGCAGCAGGGCCACACTCCTTCTAAAGGCTCTAGTGGAGATTCTTTCCCTGCCTCTTCCAGCTGCTGGTGACTTCCCGTGTTCCTTGGCTTTGGCTGCGTTCACTCCAGCCTCTGCTTTCCTCTTCACGTGCCCTTGCCCTTTGCCTCTTCTCGCTTTGTCTCCTCTTTTCTGAGTCTCTAATAGGATTATCATTGGATTTTAGGCCCACCTGGATAACCCAGGATGATCTCATCTGGGGATCCTAACTTAATTACATCCTCAGAGACCTTTTTTTTGAAATAAGACCACATTCATAGGTTCTAGGGATTAAGATGTGGACATATCTTCCAAGGAGCCACCATTCAACTCACATCCTAAGCTAAGGTTTTATCACTAGCCATTTCACTTTGGGTGTATATAAACTACTTCACAACAACCACTCACTTTCATCCTATCGATCATATAACCTCTGAATTCACTAAAACAGACTTATTTGCCAGAATCAAGAGGTTGATTTTCCTTTATAAGTTCAATTCAATTTCAATAGTTTATCCTGGAGATATTTTCACACACAGCTTGAAAATGGCAAAGCTACCTTTACCAACGGGTATGTTTTGTTTTCTGCTGATGAGTTGTTGAAATTGACCAGCCACTTCCCTAATAAAAGCTTTGCTGAGTTGAGAAACTTTGTATTTGCAGTTCAGCGGTGTTCACCACTAGATGGCAGTCTTGGCTCATTAGAGAGCACTCGTCTCTTGCCTAATGGTTTCTCTAGAAGTGGTTGCACTGAGACCACCACTTCCTAAGGCAGTTTTTGCTTCCCTTTAAATACAACAACACAGTTAAAACGCTAACATACATATGAATAAATTTATATTCCACAGAAAGAGAAATGAGACACTGAATTAAAACAAAAATGCAAGAACATAATTCCCAGACATTTTGAGCAACCTTCTTCAAGTTTTCTTTATTTTGGGCTAAAGTTGTATGTAGTTATAAATCCAGTTGGCATTACCCATACCCCCTATTCTTTGGTGCAGTGGTTCTCCACCTTGGCTGCACATTGGAATCCTCTGGGGAGCTTTAAAACATACTGATGCCTAGGGGCCAGCTCAGTGGTGTAGTGGTTAAGGTTGCACTCTCTGCTTTGGTGGCCCAGGGTTCACAGGTTTGAGTCCCAGGTGTAGACATACGCACCACTCATCAAGCCGTGTGTGGTGGCATCCCACATACAAAATAGAGGAAGATGGGCACGGATGTTAGCTCAGGGCTAATCTTCCTCAGCAAAAAAAAAAAAAAAAAGATACCGATGCTTGGGTGCCACATGAGAGATCCTGATTTGCCTGGGCATTTGGAGTAAAAGCTGAAAAGATCCAGAGAGAGCCAAAATGCAGCTAGGCTCATGAGAAGGCACAGGAAGCTGTACTCTGAAGGAAACATAGTGAGGTAGAGGAAAGATGCCATATGGAGGGGAAGGGGGCTGAGAAGTTAGAAGCCAACAGAGGGAGAATTGCCACCTCACCCTGATGGCAGAGGTTCAATAAACAGCTGTTGTTGAGTGGGTCCATTTGGTGATTTGGAATTCACCTTTCTCTTATTGCCCCAAGTATCCACCTAGTAAATCCTCAGGACTTGAGACAGCCTGTGGGACTCTTGTTCTTGCCACCACAAGAGCAGGAACAGAGGACCTTCCAGTGGACAGGATGTGGACTCAGGGGACTTGAGCACAGTGGATTCGGCTAATCCTCCTCTGCTTAAAGCTACCAGGTGACTGACTCATGGCTAACTCAGGCACCCATAAATCCAGAAGCAGAAGACACTGGAGCAGTGGTTCCCAACTTTGACCCTGTCTGACACAAAATTCTGTTTCTATTAGAGATTTCTTAAAAGTTTTTGTGCTTTTCTTTGAAACATTAACATTTATAAGTTTACGTCTAGTGGAGCACCGTAAGGGGAATCTCGTCGGAAGAGGAAACATAGAACACTTAGCTTCCCTTAGCCCCCGCCTGCTGTTTCTGTGACCCCCAGTTGGGAACACAAAGCACAAGAAGATGAATGGTTCTCAGGCAAGAAGCGACAATGCAACACTGACTTAGAAATGGAGGGTGGGTTTTATCCATTCTTTGTCTAGAATAGAGTTATATGCGCACTTTTCTTGGGCAGAGAGGAGAATCAGAGTCTATATCAGTCATTCTCAACCTTGATTACATAATAAAATCCCTTTTTAAAAATATTGATGCCTGGGTTCTACCCACACAGATTTTGATTGAGTGGGTGTGAGATGTGGCTTGGAAATCAGGGTTTTCAAAAAGCATCTGAGGTAATATTAATGTGCAGCCAAGATTGAGAGTGTCTACATACTCTCCCTGATCCACACAGTTACAGCCATCATTTTCTGTGCCCAACCACCAGCCCTCAGTTGGAACGCTGTGTAGACAGAGGCATTTCTTTTACTTTATTTTCAACATATGCTTTAGAACAGACAAAAATGCATTTAGAATGTACACATATACAATATCACTTAGGTTATTTACAAAATGCATTTAGAGTTCATTTTTTCCTTTGTTAATATTTCTTCTGAAAGTTGGAGGGAAGATAGAGAAACGTTTATTGATTCAATGAGTATGTATCGATCACCTGCCATGTGCCTGGCACTATTCTGTCTGATACTCATGTTGTGTTTTTTTCACGTCAGCCATGGAATAACCTCGTTCTCTGTTTTCCACAGTTAACGACAGATGGACACTGCTGTACTCAGAACAGTCACACTATGTCCAAAACAAAGACTCAGCAGAACATCTGAACTTTGCTAGCCCCTGTGGCAGTCCGCAAGATGCTTGACAAGTGAGAGTTCACTGATTTAAGTTCTTTCTGAGTAATACAAAATGTTTTTAACAACAATAAAAGCCCCAAACCTCACCAAATAACACTTTGATGTTCAATGGAACTGGGAGAGTGGTTTGGAAAAATGTTCTTAGTTTATTGCAGGTGTTTATCATCAAAACAGAATCACGTTTCCAAGTTTTTGTTTTGAAAGCTGGCATTCCAAAAGATTTCAGAGATGTTTTATGGTGCAGTTCATTGCTTCAAGTTACTGAAATTCATTTAATTTTGTATTATGTTAGAAAGTGATTTAGCCACAAAATGGCCAAGCTTGTTAAGTTGTTAGAAAAGAAAACATCAAGTTAAAAACTTAGTTAACTTAGGTAACTACGTTAGTTAAAGTTAACTAACAAGGCATTGGGTTAACAGTGCTACTTTGGTGTTTGACCTTTATAGCAATATGGTAACACAGCTAATGTTTAACAACAACAATACTAATAAAAATCTTTGTATGGGTACTGTTGTAGTCTTCCATGGGTAGGATATCGTGGAAGCCATTGTCTGTGAGTGGTTAAGTTAGTGACTTTAGTCTGGTCTGGGTCTAAACCTTCTTTTATATTTGCTCGGGGGCTACTGTACACTAGCCCTAAGCAGAACTTTATCTACTTTTGTCACTTTTATTCAGAGTGGTTTTGCAGACCTGCCAGTCTAGAGGCTGAAACAAATATATGTAGACTTGTTGTTGCTTGTAAGACTTTCTCCAATTATTCATGTAATCCATATGTTGGCTGTTTTGTGCAAACTTTAAGTAGGACTTGGCACCTTTTAGTGGCTAAAAAGAATCGACTCTAGAAAGAATCTATTTAGCCCTATCCCCATGCATTCGTGAGCAACGTGGATTTTGCTAATGTATTTGTGGAGGATAAGGAAGATGATTTTATACCTTAGGAAAATGGCGTAAAATTTCATACATGTCCCTTCCTTGTGTCCCTTCTCCCACGTGTCCCTTCCACATGCCAAGTATCTTGTCTTCTTTTCCTCTCCTTGCTCACACTCATCTTCCCAGCTTTCGCTTGGGCCGTCTGTAGCTCTCCTTTTTGTGTGAAGAGCATTTAGTCTCAGCACCTCACAGCCCAGCTTACATATTCACATCCTTATAATGCAGGAGAGCGTTAAAAATAAAAATAAAAAATAGCCCCCTATCCCTAGGGTTTCCAGATTTAGCAAATAAAAATACTGCCAGTGTTGCAAGAGACATCTTTACACTAAAAACTTACTTGATGTTTGTCTGAAATTCAAATTGAACTAGACCTTTTTTGTGTATTTACCTGGCAACCCTAACTGTCGCCTTCAGAAGCCTTTCTGATCTTCTACCATTTAATATTCTTGGGGAGTTGAAAGCTGACGATTATCATAAAAATTCGCCCTGAGCTACGGTTTTGCTTTTTAAACGTTTCTTGTTTAGCGCACATGAGTTACAGTTTTATTTCTTTTTTGCCCTTCGTCAAACTCTGGTGAAAATTGTCAACATCCGGCCTGACCTGGCTCTTTTAATTGAGAGGGAATGTTCCACAAAGAATATTCCCATGTGCACGGACTGAGGCTGGTCTCTGCTAAGCCGCTCACACCAGTGATACTCAACTTCCTGCTCTGCTCGATTGCATCCTTCAAACTTTCTACATATGTTTGAATACGTCCAATGATAACAAACCGTAAATTGTAAAACTCAGTTAGAAAACCCTGGGTGTTTTATGTGTATACAGTCAAGATCTGGATATTAGATATCAATTTTGAACTCACTTTTTCAGTGTTTACAATTGGATATTTGGTAGAATGTAGAAAATTTTTAAACATATGTGGTGGGGCCGCATCTGCTTCTGGAATTGTCTGTGGAAATGGAAATTGTAATCCTTAGACATGGCAACTTATTTTTCAGACTTGTGTTCAGACATTTGGCAGGGCAGCAAGAAAAAGCTTGAGTTTAAGATTTTCATGAACCCTTCTCATGAAAGAGGGCTTTTGGTCTAGATCTTGTTAACCGATTCTCTGTAAAATTCCTGTGAGGGCTTAACATAAACATATTCAGAATTACCAGGTTAAATCATGTTATCAGTTACTGTTTTTCAAGGTGCTGATATGAGACACAGAAATTGCAATTTTGGCATGCTCTGAAATTCTCCAAGGATCCTATTCTTGGGTTTTGGAAGCTAAGAAACTTATGTTGATCAATTAGAAAGTCAAGTTTGGTTAAAGGAGGTGGATATTTGGCCAATGTATAAAATCTCAGTCGATATTTAGATTCTTACCGAAATTAACCAATAAATTGTCTTTCACAAAATCAGCACAAGGAATCCTTTGTCTATATGCTGATAAGCTGTTTTTAATCACAGATGAAAAGCAAAACGTGCTTTCATAGCCACGTGGCAGAACCATAGTATCGTCTCTCGGGGTAAAGGGCTGGTGGCTGTTTCCCATGAGGCCAGTAGGGTGGCATCATTGCCTTGGTAGGTGTCATGTTTGATCTGGCCTTCTGTCTTGCATGCTCTAAAACTGGATTTTGGCAGAACAATGAGAGTGGATCCATCTCTCTTGAGCAGACTCGTTAAATAAGCTCACATGGCCGAGGAATGAAGTCAGAATGTCTCTGTCTACCTCTCCCGCGGCATCTCCAGGCCTCTTCCCCATTGTTCCTTCTGCTACAGTCTTATGAGTTTTCTTTTAGTTCTTGAATGTTCCTTGCTCTTTATTTCCTATCAATATACTTATATGTTGTTCCCTTTTCCAAGGATGTTGATTCTGCTATCAATGCCACCTCCACCCCATCTCTCTCTCTCTCACACACAGACACACACACAGATGCACACATACACACACACAAGCTCAGAGAAGTCTTTATGGATGTGTGACCCTCACCCCTTCTGCTTGGCCCCAGATTATGTTAGGCCTCCATGCTCCATAACCCGTCTCATGCATGGCATTTATCATTCTTCTTTTTTTTTTTGTTGTTTTTTTTTTTTTTCAGGAAGATCAGCCCTGAGCTAACATCCATGCCAATCTTCCTCCTTTTTTGCTGAGGAAGACCAGCCCTGAGCTAACGTCTATTGCCAATCCTCCTCCTTTTTTTCTCTTTTTCTCCCCAAAGCCCCAGTAAATAGTTCTATGTCATAGTTGCACATCCTTCTAGTTGCTGTATGTGGGACGCTGCCTCAGCATGGCTGGACAAGCAGTGCGCGCCTGAGATCCAAACCCGGGCTGCCAGTAGCAGTGTGCGCGCACTTAACCACTAAGCCACAGGGCCTGCCCCCTATCATTCTTATAGTTATTTATTCAATGTCTACCTCCTCCGCGAGGTTGTGAACTCTGTGAGGGCGGACACAGTCTAACACAGGATGACTGCATGATAGCTATGGAATTAACTGTGATGCTTTTATTCCAGAGTGTTTTATTCTCTTTGACAGGTATGGGATCTCAGATCTCAGTTCTGTGAGATAACTATGCTAGCCATCAGTGGGCTTCTTTCTCAATAATTCTCAAGAAAGATTGACATTTTGCTTCTTGTTGTTCAAATGTGCTCCTTTAATGATTTCCGCTATGTCCAAGCAGAGAAAGGAAGGAGCCCATGGTATCAGGACTTAGGTTTGTGATTTTCTACCTAAACCATAGACTCTGAGAGTGAATGGTGTCTGACAATGATGGCTGGCTCAGTTCTGGACAGCTTGACACATACTAGCTCAAGTTATTGGGCTTTATACTATAAACCAACCAAAAAAAATTCTTAGGAGACCTTTTCAATGTTTTCCCTTTAACGACTTCATTTTTAATGACTTCCCTTTAATGCCTCTTTCTGCTAGGATGAGAAACCTTTTTTTTGCAAATCAAGTTAATTGGTCAGAAGGTTTTGTTTCGGCATGGATGGAATCAGACAAAGGAGTTAGCTGATCTCATAGATTTCCTTCTGGCCTTGTTGGGACCTGGAAGGAGCTCTAGATCCAGATTCAAACCCAGAAAAGTTCTGCCACTGATGGCCTGGTCTTGCCTGGGTCAGTTTCCTCATCGACACCCTTTCTACAGTTCATTCTCATTTGAAATTTTTTATTTAGTATAGCAGGCAGAACGTGTGCTATGAAGGAGTCCAGGGATCTTGAAATCCCAGCGCCTCTGTTAATGCATGTATAACTATGGACACGTGATATAAGCATTCTGAGCCTCAGTTTCCACTTCTATAAAATGGGATAACGTTGGCATCCACTTAATAGGATTATTGTGAGGCTTAAATGAGACAATTCATGAAAAATCTTCAGTGTAGTTCTCGGCACAGGAGAAGCACTCATTAAACTGTTTCTCATATTTATAAAATGGGATCAGTAATGCCTCCTACCAGTGTTCTTGTGAGGATCAGGAAAGACAGCATACGTGGATGCCAAGCTTTATGTCTGGCCATATGTTTGTCCAATAAAAGTAAATTCTCTCCCCTTCTCTTTGCATTTCAGAAAATGATGTATCATCCTGAAAACTAGAACGAGCCTCTTTCTTGCTCAGATAGTTCCAAGAACACAACACATTTTCTTCTTTTTAAAATTATTTATTTTCCTTCCGACTAAACTCCTAAGTGATCATTATTGCACTGATGTTATAATGACCAGCCTGTAACCCAAACCCTATGATTTTACCCCATTTCTTCATCTTTTCCGCTATCATATATTCCTTGTAGTGATCTTGGTCTTGAGTGACTCTAAGTTATTTTAGTTGTGGGTCTCCTCTATGTTATTTAGATCTCTGCAATCCAAAAGACAATGAGGGCTACTCTGATTTTCGCCTGTCTCTTCTGTCATCTAATTATGTGAGTGCTTCTCAATTTTTAAACATGCTACACTTTGAAACTTCTTTTTGATTGCTTTTATAAAAAGTGACACTGACAATTCATTTGGTTGTAAATTTGGCTCCCATTAAGCAGAGCAAATCTGAATTCTGGGCCCCGGAGCAAAATTCCAGATCAAACCCCTCCTTATGTTTCATTAATCGGAAACTTAAGAGCTTTATAGAAGAAAAGCTCCCTTTATTTCACGGGTCTTTTCATATACGACTAGCACTGATATTATTTACATCTGTATTTGTGACAGCAAAGATAGCACTTGCAAGTTTCTTTTAGTTACTCCAGTGTATTTGTTTTGATTGAATGTTCTTTCTCCTAAGTTTTGGTCAATAAGTTCCATTACCAAAAGCCATTGCCAGTTTTATAGTTTATTTTCTAAGAGAGGCTTTATTTTCCCTTTTTATAGAATTTACTTGAGTTTTTTTATTTTCTAAAGGACAGTTATAAAAAACCATTCCTTCCCTTCTCTCCCATTTATAGTTGTGTTCATTCCTCTTCCTAAAGAGGTTTAGGGTCATGACATGGGCCTCCAGGAATTCCATTAAGATTGACTGTGGTCTTATATGAAGTCACTTCTTGGTTCTGTCACTGATTTCCCTTCATTCAGAGCAGCTTCATATTGCAAATAGAAAGAAATCTTGTTTTCTTGGAACAAGGTTGTAGTCGATGGCTCTCTGAGAAGTTATTCTTTTCTTCTTTGCCTATGTAAGTCTGTGTCCATGCTTGCTCTTCTGTAAAGTTGAGTTCTTCTCAGCTACCTCATGACAGCAATTTTTAAAAGATTAGGTCATTGGCTTTTTCAAATTCCATCAGGGAATAAATTTTCTTTTCCCAATTTTATATTGTTTCCTATCCTAAATTCAGTGGATGCAGCATCAAGAGACGTCTCAACAAAATAAATACCTACTATATTTTCATTTTATATATTTTTCTTTAAGTTATTCAGGCTTCTCTATCAACAGTTGAAAGTCTTATGAGACATTTTGTTTTTAGCTTTTTTGAGGTGTAACGGAGAAGTAAAATTGCAAGATATTTAAAGTGTACAAAATGATGATTCGATATATGTGAAAAGATTCCTCCCATTGAGTTAATTGAGACATCCACCACCTCAAATATTTGCCTGTTTTTTGGTGAGAACATTTAAGTTCTATTCTCTTAGCAAATTTCAAATGTACGATACAATGTTAGCACCTATAGTCACTATGTTATACATTAGGTCCTCAGAACTTATTCATCTTTATAACTGAAAGTTTGTACCTTTTTACCAACCTCTTTCTATTTCTCCCATGCCCCAGCCCCTGGCAATCACTTTTCAACTCTCTGTTTCTATGAGTTTGACTTTCTTTATTTTTAGATTCCACATATATGTGATACCATGCAGTATTTGTTTTCTTCTGACTGGCTTATTTCACTTAGCATAATGCCCTCAAGGTCCATACATGTTGTCACAAATGACAGAATTTCTTTCTTTTTTAAGGCTGAATAATATTACATCATCTTTACATTCACATTTTCTTTATTTGTTCATCTGTCGATAGATACTTAGGGAGTTTCCCATACTTTTGTTGTTGTGAATAATGCTACTCTTTCTTTTTTTTTTTTAATAATAGTTATCTGCATAGAAACATTTTGAAAATTGATTTTAAAAATATCATCAGTCTTTCTTACACCCAAGTAATGTATCTGGCAACAGATAACATCAGTATTTTTAGAGAATTACAATTCCATGATGGGGTATTAGATTAATTTTTCTTTTTTGTATTTTAAGAGCAGTTTTTAAGTTCAAAGGAAAATTGAGAATAAGGTATAGAGATTTACCATATACTCCCTGCCGCCACACATGCATAGCTTCTGCGTTATCAGCATGCCCCACAGCGTGGTACATTTGTTACAATTGATGAACTTGCATTGACACATCATAATCACCCAAAGCCCATGGTATATATTAGGGTTCCCTCTTGGTGTTTATTGTACAGCCTATGGGTTGGACAAATGTATAATGGCATGTATCCATCATTATAGTATCGCATAGAGTATTTTCACTGCCCTAAAAATCCTCTGTGCTCCAGCTGTTCATCCCTCCTTCCCTGCTAACCCCTGGCAAACACTGATCTTTTTATTGTCTCCTTAGTTTTGCCATTTATGAGATGCCTCTTTAATATCTATTGACTTGGATCTGGATGATTATATCCCAAGTTCCTTGAGAAAGGGCCTTGAAAAAAACCTGAAAAGTGAAAATAATAAAAGCCAAAGTAGTACAAATTATTTAGGAACCAGAGAGAAAAAAGATCATGCTTTTGAGAAACTCTGAAGATCTATAAACACAATGAGAAAGCTCTTGCTGTCTCAGCAAAAAGCCTTGACTGCAGATAAGTGTAGCCTGACTGGGGGACCTGGTGATAGATAAGTGATGTCACTGAGCAATGATATCACAGTCACAGCTCAGGAGCTATATCAAGAGTGAGTCAAGAGCCAGACCTGCAGAGGCACATAAAGGCCACCAGGAGAAGAAGATGGTGTCAACCATAGCCACAGAAGAACTATAATAGCAGCTTAGAGGAATTCCGCAGTCTTCTAGGACTCTTCCAGGGAGTTGAGACTTGAGAGATTTGAACAACGTTTTTATTGCATAGATGTTGAGTATGACCACTTTAGTGACTAAAACCTTAGTTCAGTAAATATTATTGTGATCTCTCTGAATCTCAAGGTTCAAAGGAACTTTGAAAATTGTCCAGTTCAGTCTCCCACAGTTACCCAAGTAGAACCCAGTGAAATTTCATTTGCCACATCAGGACCTGGTCCAAAATATGGTGCTTATGATGGGAATCCAGTCCTTGTTGGATACTGAGGCTCTTCCTGCCATGGGAGGTTTTCGTTGGAGGGTTTTTGTTTGTTTAAAGTGGCACCCATGATCAGTTGGCAGATGGTGTCACACGTCTAATAGAAAATAACGTGGCAACAAAAGGAGAAATTCTCAGGCAACGACTGCATTAATCTCAGATATAGATGACTCTTTTTATTTTAAAGAAAATATTTATAATAAGCCCTTCTTGCACACTCAAAGAAAGCCAGGAGCTAAGTTGCAGGTGGGTGTTTGGAGTTGAATTCCTCCATCTTATAAAGAAATAGACACCTTGGAGCTATCCCTTGGTGCTGGAGATGTTGGGAAGTGGAAGAAGAGAGATGACAGGGAAGGTCTAGAGAGGAAGTGCCTGAGAAACATGGCAGAGGTCATGGCCGAAGGAGATACAGGACCCATGAGAAATACTTGTGGAATGGCTAAAAATTTTCAAGAATAAGGTGTCTGATATTCAATTTGAAGTCCTTATTTTCCTTTCTGGTATGTTGTGTCTTAATCCCTTTACTGAAATATAATTTTCAAAAACTAAAATCATTATTCTCTTAGAAAACTGTTATTTAATTCATAGTTTAAATTCACTTGTTTAAATAATAATCTGAAGAATAGCTATACCCACACATATAAATGTGCAGACACACAAATATATATGTGTATATATGTAATATATGCACACACATATGTGTTTAGGTAATCAAGAATGCTGAAATAGATGCAAAATTGAGTAATATCCTACAGGGCAATAAAATGTAATGTTTGGGGTCATCATTTTTACCGGGTGGAAATCAATTGTAGTTATATTGGATGCAATTTGTTTATGTTATTATCAGTTTTCTACAGCTTACCCCTACAGAATCGTAAAATAGTCTAGTCAATAGGTAAGACAATCAAAAGTCCATACCCCTTGGAGGTTCTGCTAGACAATGCCAGCACTGCATGGAAAGGGCATCTGGTTATTGCTTTTGTAATTACTGTACCCATTTCCAAGTCTTTGATAATTCATCCTGACATCCTCCAGAACCCTTCAACTATCATAAAATTCTCTTACAGCAACCGTGTTTTAGTGGTGCTTTGTTAAAATGGAAGTGGAATGAGTGTAGACAAATGTAGAGCAAAACAGAACAGAATGGACACAGCACATAAAGAATGCCGGAATATCAGTGGATGCCAAGACTCAAGCTGAGAGTAGGATTGGAGCAGAAATCCTTGGGAATCTCAAGGAATATTCTGGCCTCTGCAGCATTTGGGATTGAGGACTTAATTTTATTTGGATAGTAAAATAAAGGAGGATCTCAGAAGGCTGGAAGACTTATGGACAATTGGGTTAATAGATTCTTTGAATAGTAGGATCCACGAGAAAAGAGGACGAGACACCTTAAGTGAATTCTTTGATCTTTTCCTCCCCATTAATGACTATTTTTAGAGTTTTAAGAAAGATAACACATGGTAATTTTAAAAAGTTTATAGATAATACTTTCACATAGTTCAAAATATCAAACAGGTGTAAAAACATACTTATTGAGAAGTCTCATTCACATGCTGGTTTCTGTCCATCCTGTTAGGGTAACATTTTATTACATTTATATATTCTCCTATTGCTTTTATGCAGACATATAGACTCTTATTTTTCTCCCTGTTCAGCAATTAGTAGCATCCTTTATGCTGTTTTGTGCCTTACCTTTTATTGAACATATCTTGGAAATCTTTCCATGTCAATACCTAGAGGTCTTCTTGATTCTTTTTGACAGTTGCATAGTATATCATTATACAAATGTACATTTTTATCAGTCCCTTATAAATGAACACTGGAATTGTTTTCAATCTTTTTATGTTAAGCATGATAATGCAATAAATTACCTTGAACATGCAGCATTTCCCATGAATGCAGGTATAACTGTAAGATAAATTCCCAGAAGTGGGATTCCTGGGTTGAAGGAGAGGTGTACTGTAGTTAGTTGCATTTTGATAATTGTCTTCTATAGAGGTTGTGCCGTTTTGCACTCCCATCAGTAATATAGAGAAGAGGACGTGATTCCCCAGAGCCTTGCTGTGTTGGATAGTTTCCATTTGCTTCTCCCAATCCACTCTTCAGTGTTCTCCATTCTATCTGTACCCTGGGAGGCCAATCTTAATGTTCAGCGTTAAGAGACTATCTTGTCCTATGGCTTTGTGTTGGGTTCATCTAATGAACGGAGGAGAAGGAGGCTGGAGAGGGAGGAGAGAGAGGTCACGGTACTTATTCTCACTCCTGTTCATGTCAAGTTGCTGTGGGTTGACTGAATCCCTTTACCAAAGACCTCAACTCTGTCTCCTACTTCTGTTCTCTCTGGGTTCTGGTAATCGCTTCCTCTCCTTATTCCTTCAGGACGTACGGGTGGTAATGGCTTTTAGCTTTTGCTAATTTCTGTGCCTATTGGTTTTCCTTAACCCGCATCTTTGTAAATATTCCCTTTGTAAATAGTCACCCCATTCGAATGCGCCATCTCTTTCTTTAAATGACCTTGACTGAAACATATGCCAACAGGATGTGTGGCTAAGCTTTAGTTGACAAGCTGATATGTGGGATCGGTATTTCGGTACAGTTTTAACTTTTTTTTTTTATATTTTGAGAGAGGCTGAACATTTTCCCTATGTTTAAGGGCCATTTGTAATTTTTTTGTTCTATGAACTGCTTGTTTCCTTTGTGGATTTCATTCACGTACGTATTCACTTACGCCCATAAATTCACCTATATATTATTCTGGAACATTTTGTTTTACTTTTTTATATCTTTATATTTGATTAATTTGGAGTTTCTTCTGGTCATGGTCTGAGGTATGGATTTGACTTTATATTTTCTATAGGCTACCCTGGAGAAGTGGTAACAGATAGATTAAAAAGACCATATTTCAAAGAGTTCTTAGACAACCCCAAAGCATGATGAATAAAAGGAAAAATTGATAAATTAGACTTCAAATTTAAAAACTTTTGCTCTGTGAAAGCCCATGTGAAAAGGATGAAAAGAAGAAGGACAATCTGGGAGAAATATTTGTGAACCACATATCCAACAAAGGCTTGTATCTAGAATATATAAAAAATTCTTAAAACTCAACTAAATTCAAGTAAAAATAATCAATTAGAAAATGACAAAAGATGTGAACAAACATTTTAGTGAAGAAGACGTACAGATGGCAAGTAAGCACGTGAAGAGATATTCAACATTATTAGCCATCAGGAAATGCACATGAAAACCATGATGAGACACCACTACATACCTATCAGAATGGATACAATATAGTGACAGCACCAAATGCTGGTGAGGGTGCAGAGAAACAACCACTCGTATGTTGCTGGTGGGAATGTAAAATTGTACAGCCACTTTGGAGAAGTTTGGCAGTTTCTTATACAATAAAACCTGCAACTACCATGTGACCTAGCAGTTGCACTTTTGAGCATTTATTGCAGAGAAATGAAACCTTATATCCATATGAAAACCTGTACACAAAAGTTTATAGCATTTTTATTTGTAATAACCTAAAACTGGAATCAGTCTGTTTTTCCTTCAACTGGTGAATGGTTAAACAAATTGCAGTATTCCCATACCAATCCATACGATGGAATACCACTCAGCAATACAAAGGAATGGACTGTTGATACATACAACAACTTGGACAAATCTCCAGGAAATTATGCTGAGTGAAAAAATCCAATCCCAAAAGGTTATATACTGTATGATTCCACTTACATGATATTTTGAAATGACAAAATTTCAGAAATGGAGGTAGACGAGTGGTTGCCAAGGGCTGGCGAGGTGAGGGGGCGGGTGGTGAGTGCGGTTGTATAAAGACAACATGAGAGATCCTTGTGGTGTCAAAACTGCTCAGTATCTTGACTGGGGTAGTGGATGCACAAGGTTTCTTATTGTTTGAGCTACTTCAAATCAGACATTCTGTGACTTGCATCAAAAACTTTGTAACAGATACATCTAATACTTACAGAAAACCAAAGGAACAAATTTTAGTGAAAATCATGTTTAATAATAAATAGAATAATCACAGTCTTCAGTCCTTCCCTACTCTTACCACACTTGTGTGAGTACCTCCAGGATAGGATTACACACAGCAGCCTTGTGTATAATGGGGTGATTATTCTCTGACTGCACCTCATTCTGTCCCTACTGTGAGGTGGGCTGATGCAGCTGAACACAGGCAGATAAGCCACTGGTCCTATGGCCTCCACTTGTGTTAAAAAATGTGTAATTTTTGTCTTAGGCCAGGCTGCCTATACAAGGCATAGGAAATTCTGCCCATGTTTTCTTCATGCCTCAAGTTTTGGAATGCAATCCTGACTTCAGTGTTGCTTACCCTTCCTCCACACTTGAGGTGTCACCGTTGAAAGTCTCAAAAGTCTATAAGTTCTTCTGCGCGTTGCCTATCTTTACTGTACTATCCCTCCTACTATCTGTCACCTCTTCAATCTCTACCTCTCTACTGGATCTTTTGCAACAGTATTTAGAGTCTCTCCCATCTTAATAAGATCCACCCTCCATCTTACTTTCTCTTCCAGCATTGCCCAATTGCTCTTCTCTTCAATAACAACTTGAGAGTATGCACACTTAGTGGCCATTCCCCTCCTTCCCACTCACTCTTCAATCTTTTATAACCTAGCTTCCATACCCATCGCACCACTGAAACTACTGATGTTAATGTCAACCAACGATCTTTTATGTCACTAAATTCAAACACCCTTTATAGACCTCTTTGTTGAACTTCTCAGAAGAATTTGATATTGTTGGGAAAAAAAAAACAACCCTAAACAGTATCATTTCTTGACTTGCATGAAAACTCATTCTGTCATTCTCTGGGTTTTCCTTCTAACACTTGGGTTGTTCTTTCTCTGTCTCCTTTGCATTCTCTTTATCTATCTCTCATCCATGGTTATAACTAAAGTTTATATATATATATACACACATACTCCTGAGCACTAGACCTGTGTTATCCATCTGTTTTCTGGACATCTCTACCTGAATGTTATGTAGACGTCTCACATTCAGTAAGTGCAAATATCAGATCATCATCTCCAACCCTCCCTCCTACTCTCCAACCCCGGCCATCATCTACAGCTCTCAATTTCAGTAAACGGCAATGCTAGTCACCCAATTGCCCAAGCCATAAGCCATGGCCTCAATTTCGTAAACTCTAAGGTAAAAGGGTTGCATTAGATTATCTCTAATGTCACTTTCAGCTCTACAAGTTTGTAAGATATTAAACTATAAAAATTAAATGAATAAAAGAGATTTGAGAAGAGTTTTGCCTGAAGATCCTCTTTCATTATGACCTAAATTTTCCCATTACTGAAACAAAGTTCTTCCTTTCTGGAATGTATCAGTTTCCATTTGTAAGATTCTTTTCTACTGGGTTTTCCTCATGGAATTCTTTATTAAAAACAAGACAGACATAAATTTAAATGGAGATACAAAATTAATGCAGTTACAAAATTAAATGAAGAGATACTCTGTCAAAATTAAATAAATGTTATGAAGATGCTCAACTTTGCCTTGTTACTCATCACTCAGGAATACATAATTTAGGAAAAAAGGAAATTATGCTTATGTCTTCAAAAATAGTCTTGGAGTATGGAAATATTTCTACTCTTAGCGACCTTGGTAATGTCCATATGAGATCACCATGTCAGTAGAGGAAGGAATCAACAATTAACAAAATTTCAAGGGAAGTCTGAATGGTTATATACATGGACATTTCATCATATTGGCAACAATTTTTAGTAGGTAAGCTTGATTCTCCATAAATATTGATAGAGTGCTTCAGGAGGAATCCGAGACTGCTTGAACTTAAAAACCAAGTGAGTCATAGTTAGGGATAACATTGTTGACCTCTTTTATTTTAAAGATGAGAAAACTGGGTATGGGAATTTAAATGGTTTACCCATGCTTCCACAACTTGGCAAAACCCAGCCAGCCCTAGGACCCAGGTCTCTGGGTTCGTAGTCAGAGTTGCAGGATTAAGAACGCAAATGATAAGGAACACTTGGGAATCTACTCTTAAGTTGTGCTTGATTTTCTTCTCTACAAAAACAATCTCACAGCATCTGTGAAATTTGTACCGTTCTCGATATTTGTATGCAGAATCTCAGCCACAAATTGCAGCCTGGGAGTAGTTTTCCTGCTATAAGACATCAGGTTTCAGGTCGTAGAAAAACAAAATCAAACCATATTGGTGAGGTCTTGGTTTTCAGGGAGATGTGGTGGGGAGACTCGTTCAGAACATCAGTACAGCATCGCGACTGGGATTTTCCCAGAGATGGTCCCCGTCTTTGGATTTGTCTTTGCAAGTACCCTCTCCACGCATGGCTGGCGATCTTGGTCTCTATTATTCATGCGATCTCAGTGGCATGTTGTATATATTTGAAATGCAATTACTAGAATGGTCCCTGTCTTTCCTGATAAACTCTCCTTGCCCACTCCAGGCATATTCTGGATGAGTATTTTTCTTTTAAAACAATCTTTTAGATTTTTTTGGATATTAAGAGTTAGAATATTCTATTAATATGTTTCTACATTTCTTTATAGGAGGTCCATTCTGTGTCCTTACTGAGCATTATATTTCTAGTTGCCGATGATGCCTAGAACGTGTTAGGTGTTCAAACATCTTTTGTTGATAGTAAAGGAGGGAGTTACTGAGTGAGGGAATAAGTGGGAGAGTTTAAAACAAAGCATTTATGGAAGAGCCTACTTTAATTAATCATTTGCTAGCTTGCCAGCAAGCACCTCAAATCAGGCCAAATATCCAGTGCATTATTCACCCACTTGGACTGTGGTATCTGGTGTCGTCCCAATCTGAGAAAGCATATGAATCAGAAAATGTTTTGCTTATCTCCTGGCACCTACTGGAACTCAAAATTAAGACTAGAGGAGAGAATGCACTAGAACTATTTGTCCTAACTGATGGAGATTTGGGTTTCATAATTACTGAAATGAGCAAACTCCTTTGAACAAAGCAAGAGAACAAGCTGGAAAACAATTTCTATCTGATCAAACCCGTATAATTTCATGTAACTAAATCAATCATTATTGCATGCTTACTAGTTCCAATAATTCCTGGAGGCACGCTATCGCTTTCCTGGGATGCAAAATGAATAAGATGCTGTCTGTCCTACTGAAGGTATTATAACTCAGCAAGACAGACACAGGCAAGTAACTATAATGTAAAGCAAAATGATCATTATAAACGCTGAGTGAAGACAGAAGCAACATCGTTGGGAGCAAAGAAGAACACTTCGTTAATGCTGCTGGAGAATTAGGAACAGTTTCATGGAGGAGAGTGGTATCTGAATTAGGCCTTGAATGATAAGAAGAATTTTGAGAGATAGAGAAGGGGATAAAAGGACATTCCAGGCTCAAAGATTTATGCGAAGCAAAATTTCCCCAAACATTGTAATTTAAAAAGATATTAAATGAGGTAATAATTATAACTCATTCCAGATTTTTCCTCTGACAAGCAGCAGTTAAGAATATTCTAAGGTATAAAGGACCTCTATCCAGAATTGGATAAAATCTGGAATGCTTTTTAAAAAACTGACGCAATGATTAATAATTCTTACGGCATTAAGACAGTGTAATGAGCTGTCATAATGAGAGACTAGTCAGGCAACATTTTAAACAAGCTGAATATGCCCCATAAGAATATTTTAAAGGCCAATTAAAATATTTTCTTCAGTCATAGCGTGCTTTCAAAGTTTACGTGTAGATCCTGTAATATAAACAAAGATGTTCTCCACTAAGGTCACCTTATCGTCTCTCATTTTTTGACTTTTAGGTCTTGCTTAATATAGGCACAGCTGGGACATACATTTTATTACTGAAGCCTCTTGAATTTATCTTCTGACTAATGGGCTTTGATTTCAGAACCACAAAACAATACATTTTCTCCACATGGTCTCTTCCGTTCTTGCAAACCCCAGAGAACATGCCATTTGAGTGTGATGGAAATTATTTCACTTTCTCTTGATTTATGGTTAGTGGAGAGAGTAGTTAAGACTGGCATCAGGTTACAGGTTTTGTTTTTTTTTTTTTTTCCTCTCAAGATTTCTCATTGCAACGGCATGTTCCAGGGTAACCGCTCTCCCCGCCCCCAACCGCTTTCCTGAAACTAGATTCCAGGAAGCACCAGTCCTAAAAGCGATGGGTGTGGAAGTGACAGACAGTTGGCCTGCTGGGCCACTGGTCCCAAAATAGTGCCCTCAGAGCTTTGCTCCAAGCAAGGTGCTGTCCCCTCAGGACATTCTTGGAAAGTCAGTTTGTTTGTCCTTTGTTCACACTCTTCCTTCTTCCTAAAAGGACTTGGGGTGCCTCACAGTGAAAGATTAGCATAGTATTAAAAAGGACATAGAGAATAAAAATCCAACACAAAGATGGGGGTGGTGAGTGGGAAATATGCCAACCAGACCAAACCTCTAGAGCTGGTGTCTTGCCCTCAGCACCATTGACATCCTCAGCTGGGTAATTCTTCATTGTGGTGGGCCCTCCTGTGTATTGTAGGATGTTTATCAGCATTCTGGGCCTCTACCCACTAGATGACAGTAGCAGCCCCCAGTTGTGACAACCAAAAGTGTCTCCAGACATTGCCAGATATCCCCCAGGGGGCAAATCACCTCCAGCTGAGAACATCTGCTGTAGACTAATAAGAAAATATCTGACTTTATACTTCCCATTCATCTCTCCCTGATTCATAACTCCAGACGGTGTACATACATTCCAATATTGTAATACGGCACTTGGCTGTCATGATTCCCATTCCCAGAGCACATTGGTGACCACAGACTGGGATTCAAATCTGGGCTTGCCACTTACTAGTTGTATGGTTGCTACGTCTCAATATCTGTATCTATAAAATGGGAATAACAGCATTATTTGTGAGGATGAATTAACATTATGTTTCTAAAGCACTTATTACAGCATCTGGCATGTAGTAGGTGCTCTATAAATTCTAATGAGTAGAGGATGGGTCTTTTTTTTTTTAAAGCCAACGTTCTTTCTCCATCCTGCATGTGGCTAGGGTAAGAGAAGAGAGGTGGCATTTAGTACTGACTTGAGGTGGAGGAAGAAACACATAGCATAGTTATTTCAGAAGATATCCCAAGAAGAGTGCTGGGAAAGGTCTCAGTATCTTGTAAATATTTGACTCATTTTGGGAAGCTCATTCCGCATCCTTTTCCCTTCACCTAGAAAGAGGTGGGACTGAATAAGTGAGGAAAACTCAAGAGCAGCCCAAAGGGAAGGGAATAGGAGCTTAAGGAGACTGGGTAGCCATGGGTGGATGTAGAGAAGAGGAAAAGTCCCAAACAAAGGTTGTTTCCCTACCTACTGTGAGCCCAGTGGCCCATTGAGGAGTAGGATGTGGGTGAGGGTTGGTGGAATGCACGAGAGTGGAGGAGCTGTCCCCAAACTCTACCCCTTTGTGGAATCCTATGTCAGCTAGACAAACCTTCAACAACAAAAAGCCTTGCCGCAGAGATGGCAAATAAAAATCACTCACTATGGTACAATCTAAAGATAAATTCAGCCCTCAGACAGTAGTTACTCTCGCCTTGGAAGTACTGCCCCATGGTGCCCAGAGTGCTGGGTGATGACTTTGAAACATCCAGATTTAATTATGTTGTAGCCCATTAGCTTAAAGGCAGAAGATGGCTAGTCAAAATGTGACCCTTGTATGCAATTCATTTGGCGAAAACCATTGCTCACACAAGAAGCCTTTTCAAAAATGATTCAGAATAGGAAACCCTTACATTTAAAAAACTCTGAATTTTTGTCCTGGGAACTGGACAGCTAAAACTCGAGCAAGATAATTTTAGCCTGTGCAGTTTTTTCCACATAGGACAAGAGAGCCTTCACTTCATGGATTTTGTGGAGAAATTTTTCAGTTCACTGGTCTGCTGTTTGAATCATTATGACCAAGTGGGAGAGAATGAGGATTTGTTCCACTGGGAAATATTCAAATTAGGAAGGATTAAAAAATATCTACAATTATTTTGTATCATCTCCAAGGGAACCCACAACCTCACTTTAATAATATGCTAGGAAATTTCCATCTGGAATAAAAAAGACAATGGAGTCTAAATATGGGTGTCTTAGTGCACACGTGGTGCTGTTAGGAACCAAACCTCTGGCTTTGTTCTGCTTTGCTGAAAGTTCTAGTATATTTTGACCTTCAGTGTGTGGAGACAACCAGGGGAACTTCGACATGTTACTGAGCTGAAATGTAAGTCCAAATATTATGTTAGCTAACTCACGGCCCAGAATAAAACCTTTGCAACTTTTTAACTTTTCCTAAATACTTACACATCAGCCGAGGTCAATGCCAGAAGCTGCAGAGATTGGGTCTTGTTTTGAACCTGGGGATCCCAGGTGGGACCAAGATAACTGACCTCTGGAGGCATCTCATATCTGTTAGTGGACCAGTCAGGATCCTTACCAGTGTATAAACTGTAACTGGATCCTAGAGCAATGGCGCTCAATACATCAAGTCCTGGAAGGAACCTGGACCACCAACTTTGGTACCTGTGAGTTGCTACATTGGTTATGCTCTAGATGAGACTGAAGAGCAGCTGCCTCTTCCCTCCTGCCCCTCTGTTTAGGAGTGGGTGGTAGGCTGAACATGAGAAGAAGGGTACTTCTTGGACGAAAGTTGGGGAAGGAGAGAGCAAGGCCCCAGTTCCTCTGAGCTAGGAAGGAGAGTGTGGGATGGTTGGGCCCTGAAGTAGAGAAGAAATGGTATTTACATACAGGGAACACTTGGAAATCCTGCATGCTTTTGGCTGACACATGAAATAAGGTGGATGTGAATAGAGCAGACGTTGTCCAAGTGGCTGGATGCTGCCCACTGCATGCCTAGGCAGTAAGAGACCTCACTCTTCACCAGGAGTCTGTGGCTTGGTGGGGAAGAAAAGGCACTCATCCTTTGAGCAGACTCAGAGAGTTATTTTAGGTAGAGAGTGCGGTTAGATGGCCTTTTGCTTCCCCCAATCTCCAAAGCTCCCCATATCCCCATTGAAACTTGGTACAGGGGTAACAGAGTGAAGCCCAGGGTAAGAGAAGTGCTTGCTGTTTGAGCAGAGGAATACCACATGGGAAATGTGCTCTGAAAGGAGGTCACCTCTAGCTGTGAGAGGACTCAGTCCTTTGGAGACACAATGAGAGGCAGATTCTCTGCTACCCCTTTTCCACACTTTCCTGACACCCTGATTGCTTACTCCTCAGCCACAAAGGAAGCAAATGGAACAGAACAACTGACAAACATACAAACATGTTGGAGACTGAGGTGAATAAGAGGGAGGGCACTGGGGAGGATGCATAGAGGACCTAAAGGGACTGAGGGGCCCTGGGAGAGGAGATTTATCCCTACCAGCCATAAGACACATGGCCATGAGGGGAAGTCTCATGAGCCATGTCTATCAAGGAATTGGGAAGGATGAACTCAGGAAAGAAAAGAAGCCACTTCTGAGCCCCCTGATCTACCACCCATCCACATATGCCTCAGCCATTTATGAGTTAGAAGATGTGACTTGAATGTGTAGCAAAGGCCTGTTTTATATGCTCTTCTAGGCTCTATGCGTGGTTACAACAGATTACAGTAAAGTCATTTCTTAATGAATTTTACAGCCCTTTTCTTTCATTATTAAAATCATTACACCAATTAGCACTATATTGTTGCTCTTGTCAATTCTTTGACAACTACCCTTAATCAGATAGGTTTATGTGCAGGCTGAAGTTGTGAGTTCTGAGGTCTGGTCACTGTGTGGTAATCTCACCAATTTTTCAAGAACATTATTCGTTTTTTAATCTCATGCCTTTGTTTCAAATCATGGCTCTTTAGCTAGTCATTATTCACATGTCTGGCTTTCTTTAATTTTTCCTGAAGCTCAAGTGTGAGGAAAATGGAGCCCAAGGCACCAAATATTTCCTTCTGTTTGGAGGTTGATTCTGACCTGCATCAGACACAGTAGACACAACATCCATTGCCAATCTTCCTCTTTTTGTTTGAGGAAGATTGTCCCTGAGCTAACATCTGTGCCAATCTTCCTCTATTTTGTATACGGGATGCTGCCACAGCATGGCTTGATGAGTGGTGCGTAGATCCATGTCAGGGATCTGAAGCTGCAAACCCCGGGCCTCCAAAGCAGAGCATGAGAACTTAACCACGACACCACCAGGCCAGCCCCTAGATGTTATAATTTTATGTAATGTAATCACATATCCATCCATCTTTGTCATATTATATTGGTTAGAAGCAAGTCACAGGTACCACCCATACTGAGGGGAGGAGATCACACAAAGGATTGAATACTGGGGGGATACTATGATTATCAAGTGGATCATGGGGATCAACTTAGAGTCTATTTTCCAGTTAGCAATACTTAAAAACTAATAATACCCATGGCCGGAATTAGAAGTAAATATAGCTGTCACTGCACGTTCACGCTTTGCCAAAGCACATGGGGGAAAGACATGGAATGATCATATTACCTGATTCCTGGCCACTCAGGAATGGCCCACTTGGAATGGCGAGCCTGTCTCCTTCTCTTCCCTGATGGTCACAACCTTCTGTTGTATAGGAGGCAGCATCTACTCGGATCTGCAAATACTTCTAAGAGGCAGCAATACTGGGTAGGTGATCAGCTGCCCTCTCCATTCTCTCCTGGTGGGTAGATGCAGAGCCCAATTGGTGGACTGCCAATGGGACCCATTTCTTTATCTTTTAAAGGACTTTTGTGTATTTGTGCATATCCTGATAGAAGATACGTGTGTCAGAGGTACTATAGGTTTCATTGTAGCTTCTCTCTCTGTCCTCTACATTCTTTATTACAAGGTCTTTCCTGTTTTCATCTTCTTTTGCTGCCTCTGCAGAAGTATTTCCTGCTCGAGTTCTCTCTTGCTCTTAGCAGCTTCAACCACACTCTGAAACTATTATATTTAAAGTTAACTCACTCTAAGCTCTCTTTTCCACACAGTAAACGTGCACACACAACAAATTGCAAACACAGTTTGTCCTTCTGACACAAATCCCAGGCTTGTATCTTGGACTATGTGCTCGTGCTGGGTATTTCTGCTTGGCTCTCTTGGGTTGGATCTTCCTAGTAGCAGATTCTAAGACAAGGATTTGAGTGTAAGTGGTTTATTTGGGAGATGATTCCAGGAAACAGCAGCAGGGAGTGGGGAGGTGAGACAGAAAAGACAACGAAGCTTTTAAAGGGTGTGATGTCAAGCAGGTTACTGCTGTGTGTGACAGCTGTTTAGTTCCGCCAGGATCTACTATAGGATGTGCTTGCGAGTTGTTGCCCTTGCTCCCACCCCCAGGGCGAGGGAGCTGCAATTTTTCAGTCATTGGTTGAGGACTGCCTTTGGGATGCATTAACTCCCTAGCATTTTTGGCCTGCTCCCTGTGGTCCAAATGGGCTACAATGGCCAGAGACTACCTGAGGGAGAGAGTGGCTGGTGCTTGCAGTTGAAAGCCATTGGATTGGGATCACCTATCACATCTGCCTAACTGTCTCTCAGTTTGTCCCGGAAAAGAACATGGCCGTACTCATCACCTCCTTTCTTTTTATGTCAACATATCTCCCCCTCTTAACACCCCTATCTGTCAACATCACCACTCCTCAGTCACCTAGGCTTAAATTTACTGGATTATCTTCATTTTTCCAATGAGGAATCTGAGGCTCAGAATGTTCAAGTGATTTGCCCAATGTCACGTGACTGGTTGGTAACAGTCTTTCCACTACTCTCTACAGCAGGGTGTCCCAGGAATGGAAAGAGGCCACAGCAGCCCTGCCTACAGAAGCTCTGACTTCAACAAAGTCAGTGACCCAACCTGAGGCAACAGGGGTCACATTCCAGCAGCATTTCTCTCTGGGCTTTGTGTTTTTAACTTCCTGTTTCCTCCAAGCTGAAATTGGTGCACAGTTCTCCGTACTTACGTAGATGGTTTAATAATTCTCCTGAATCTTTGCCCTGCTACCAATTCCAATTAGTTCTGGAAACTTAGACAAAACACATGCCCTCTCCAGAGCTGATTTTTCTCATTCAATGAATTTAGGGCACCCATTGAGCCCTAACAATGGGAGACAGGTGACAGAGGTCTTGCTTTTTATAGCGGGCTGGATACAAAGGAAAAACTCAGCCTTATTTATTTTTAATATGGACTGTGGTTTGGATAACCTTCATATGTCAAGCAGAAAATATTGTAGACCTTTTCAAAATATCCATGGGCATGTTCTTTGTCTTCTTGTGCAAAGACTTAAAAGTGTGACAGGAATAGCTGCTGATGTGACTAAATAGGGCCATAGCAGTAAAGGCTGTGAAACGTAATGTACTAGAGATAGCATCTCCAGGAGTAACACATAAGCAGCATTCCTCTCATGGTGCGTGAGTTCCTGCAGGTTGTCAGCAATCTGAGGGCAGCATCTTTTCTTAGGGTAAGCTAAGATATTCAGTGTTACCCCAGAGGGAGTATCAAATTATCTGGGAGTGTAAGGAATACACAATGGTAGAGATTTTATTTATAATGAGCAGATTGGAAACACATTTGGAAGTCTATCATGATGTTTCTTTTCCTACCTCAGTCTAGTGATCTCATTGGGTTGAATTCTCCGTGGTTTGGCTTCAAACTCGTTTCATTCCCATCTTCCTCTTTCCAATTTGCTGCCCCATTTTATGCTCTGCATCTCGCCTCCCAAGTTCTTGCTCCTTTTCATCTTATTGATTCCTCATCTGTTATTCAACCTGTTGCAAGCCCCCGCTGGTCCTTACCTCCACTTAGTCTTATAAAACAGATTAGTGCATGTGGCAACTGGGGGGACACAGAACAGAGAGACACCAGCAAGCCTCTCCAAGCCAGGCTATATGGTTTTCCTTTAAGGCTTTCTATGCCCCTCCCAAATACCAGATAATAAATTGAGGAAAATCTTTGTAGAGCAGATAGGGAAACTGAGTCACCAAAGGAGTAAAGGACTCAGTTGGGATTATATGACATAAGTAACCCAAAGAACAAACTTCGGGTCATCTGATTTTTACTGTAATCTTTGATCCAATGGGATGACTCTTCCCTCCAGAGGAGAGGTTGGCAAACTTCAACCCCTGGGCCAAATCCTGCTCAACACCTGTTTTTGCAATTAAAGTTCTATCAGCATACAGACACCCCCATTAGCTTACATGTTATCTCTGCCTGCTGTCGGGTTATCATGTGTTGTCACGGCAACACTCAGTAGTCGCAGCAGAGATGTGTGAGCTGCAAAGCCTAAGATATGTCCTCTCAGGTCCTTTATAGAATAGGTTTGCTGACTCCAGAAGGTGGTGAAAGCTTTGAATTTCCTGGGCTTGATATTTCTCATAATTGACTTTAGAAATATGGTACAAAGTCTAATTGAAGCTCCAGAGGCCTCCGAGAAACTTGTCTATGTACAACAGTTTTATTTTCCATCATTGTATTTGTCAGGATTCTCCAAAGAGACAGAACCAATAGGACGTATATATATAATTTATGTATGTATGTATTGTATTTGTATATATGTTATATTATATAATGTATATGTGTATATGTTATATATATAAGAAATTCTTTATTTGTTATTCTATATCCTTATATATATCTTATTATATATTATATATTCTTATTATATACATATAAGAAAATATAAGAAAAAAATATATGTATATAAGAAATTTATTCTGAAGAATTGGCCCACATGATTGTGGAGGCTGAGAAGTCCAGACCTAGGAGAACCAATGCTGTAAGTTCAAGTCTGAGTCCGAAGGCAAGAGAAGACTGATGTCCCAGCTCAAAGACAGCCAAGCAGTGAGAAAGAATTCTTTCTAACTCAGCCTTTTATTCTGTTCAGGCCTTCAACAGGTTGCATGAGGCCCACCCACACTTGGGAGAGCAATCTGCTTTACTCAGTCCACTGATTCAGATGTTAATCTCATCCAGAAACACCCTCACAGACACGCCCAGAAATAATGTTTATCCAGATATCTGGGCACCATGGAGCCCTATCAAGTTGACACATAAAATGAACCATCACAATCCTTCTTCCCACCCTGGGAGAGGGGAGTTGTGATTCCCCTCTTCTTCTTCTTCTTCTCAGTCCAAATAGGAGCAGTGAGATGTCCTGGACCATTGCTGCATTATGAGATCTCCCAGACTCTGTGTGGTAGTTTGTGCTCTGAAGAAAGAAGACCTGTAGAGAGGCTGTCATTTGTGGTTCCAGAAGTGAAGACATATCTGTCCTTATCCAGTCGGAGTGAAGGACACAGATCCCAGGCAGGACTAGCTCCATAATTTATGAGGCCCAGTGCCAGATGAAAATGCTGGGCCCTTGTTAAAAAAAAATTATTATGAATTTCAAGATGGCAACAGCAGAGCATTAAACCAAGTGCAGGACCCATCTGAGCACAGGGCCCTGTGCAGGTTGCATGCCCAGGAAGCCAGCCTCGATCCTGGGACTTGGGAGCTCAAAGGGGCATCAGAGGGCACCTATTCATAGATTATGACTGTTGCACTTTGAAAACTGGCTACGCCACGCTTCTCAGCTGACTACCTGGAGCGAGAGTGCAGCCGACTTCGGAGAGAGGCCCCGCCAGGAGTGCCTGCTTCTCTAACTTGGCATGAGTTGCTGGATTGTGTGCTTTCTGGATCTAAAGAGCAAGTCTGGATCCACAAGCCACTCAGCCCCAGCCTACTCCCCACCTCTCCCAGTACCTGGACGTTATTTTTAGGTGCCCAGGGGTGGAGAGGTTTGACTTGTAATTTTCATGCCTGAGGATTGGATTTCACAGGAAATGTTTCAAAGAATTTAATACAATGCAACACACGCATATTGACGAGGGCGTATTGGCTTTGTTCTTGTTGCCTTACCATTAAGAATTTCTATTCTTAGTCTGTTTCTCTTCTTGTCACTGCTCCTTCCGAACTCAGTTTTCTCCACCTTCACAATTCTCTCTCGTGCCAGCTCCTGAGCCCCTCACTGCCACACAGATTTTCTTTCCCTCCATCTGCTGCCAACCCCTCTGGTTTTCTATGATGAATAAGTTCATGTTGTTGCCAACTTCCTTTCAGTTTTTTCTAGACTCCTTTCTTTTACTCTTTGCTCTAATCAGATTCTTCTCCTAATTTTTAGACCTTGAATCTAAGGACTGACTTTCTCCCTTTGTCCCTCCGAACCAATCACACAGTGCAACTCATACTTATTCGTGGCTCCTGCCTTCCCTGTCCCTGGTGTTTGCTCAACCTTCTCTTCCGTCTTCCATCTTCACTAGATTGCTAAAGGGTCAGGAAATAAGTGACTGGCCACTCTGAATGCCTTAGCTCATTCATCTTTTGTCTTAGTTGTACTTACCCTCCCATCTTCTTAGAAGCTTACTTAGTTTATATGTCCAGCCCTTTCATATTGGTGAGAAGAAAATCATCCACTGTTCTCCCCTGCCCCAAAGTAAAAAGAAACTGAGCACATGGTATATATATGATCTGCCTGCATTGGAACGGGCAATGAGGAAGAGATTGGAAGTTAAACCACACAGCACTTGAGCCACCAACTGGTGATCTTAGCCAAGGTCAGTGTGGTTGTGGTATTCGGTGGCCTCATGGTGGGCAAGTGCACAGCTCACAGGGAATGTGTGGTTGAACAATCCATCTGCTGCTGTTCAGAATAACAAAGTATATCTATAGACACTGGTAATGAATCAAATGCCTGACTTTGCCTTATGTCCTCTTGAGTTATGGAGAATACTCATGAAAACTGTGCCAATGATCAGAAGTTACTCAACTCCAATTGCTACAATTCAGGCCTTAGAAATGTGGGAACTGGGTTTCCACGTTTATTTTAATGTTTGGTTCAATATACCTTTTTTGCTAGAATATGTCCTTTGTCCTCTGTCTATCCTTTTCTCTCCCCCTCACCCAATCCATTAATAGATGGACCAATGCTTTCTTTTTTTTTTTTTAATTTGTTATTTATTTATTTTAATTTTTTGTTTATTGCAGTAACATTGGTTTATAACATTGTAAAAATTTCAGGTGTACATCATTGCACTTCCACCTCTGCATAGATCACATCATGTTCACCACCAAAACACCAACTACAACTCATTACCACACACATGCACCGAATTATCCCTTTCACCCTCCTCCCTCCCCCCTTCCCCTCTGGTAACCACCAATCCAATCTCTGTCCCTATTGTGACTTGGAAGCAACCTAAGTGCCCATCAAGGGACAAATGGATAAAGAAGATGTGGTATATATACACAATGGAATACTACTCAGCCATAAGAAACGATGAAATCCAGCCATTTGTGACAACATGGATGGACATTGAGGGTATAATGCAAAGTGAAATAAGTCAGAGGGAGAAGGTCAAATACCGTATGATTTCCTTCATTAAGTAGTAGATAATAACAACAATGCTTTCTTTATAAAGGAAGGGCATTACTCTTATTTCAATCTTATTAACTATCTTCCCGGCATGATGTTTATTACCTCATACATGTATAGACATTGGGTACTGAGTAACTGCTTTTTGAAAGACTACGTACTAGCCACTCGTCTGGCTCTATCCGATGGTGTCAAAACTTGGCAATCCATCCTCTCCATAAATGCTAGATAATTCTCCTTTATCATTTTACAAGTAAAAATAGAGGCAACTCCTGAGAAATTCTCCCAAATATCTTACCATCTAAGATATTACACCTCTTGGATTTACTCCCCCAAACTCTATAGTGGAAACGTGGTTGAAACCACGAGTTGCAGGTTTTTTTTTGTAAATATGTGATGAGTGGGAGATACTTAAACTAAAATCCAGAACCAAGAAGATTTCGGTTGCTGAAAAAGAATGACTGTAAGGTGAAGGGCCTAGAGTGAAATGTATATACATATACATTTGTGTGCACAGGTATATGGCGGTCAAAGGGCAGCTCTTTAACACGTCACCAAATGAGGATTAAGCCTTGCTTACCTCCAGCATAAGTCATCACTCTTGTGGTTTTGCCCATTTCGCAGAAATGATATTTTCCCTCTTGTTTAGAATCTGCTCCTTTGTAGTGCATTTTCTTGATTGCAGAGATGGTAGGAGCTATTATTCTGGTGCCATTAGCCTTCTTATTTTGGAAAACCCCATCACCTGTGATAATGAAAATCTTGAAGATCTCACACCAATTTTTCTAATGCCCTGCACTTTCTATCTCTGCATACTCATGTGCTTCTTCTGTCTAAAGCATTTCTCTACCTCTGCCTCACCAACTCTATCTACTCCTAAAGGCCCAGATCCTAACGCCACCATCCTCATGGAGACTTTGCCAATCCTTGCCAGTAAAATTAATCTCTTCTTTGTCTCTTCTTCCCTATCTCTTAGTTTGTGCATCTTCTAAAGTATGGATCATGGTTTGCCTGGCCCAAGAGTGGCTCATTCCCAGGAAAGGTCTCAACTCTTCCTGCACTGCAGGGAAATTCAAAGTAACAACAATTGCTTGTTTAATCTTATATTCTCTGTGGGGCCCAACAAAGAGCCTTGTGTATAATAGGTTCTCAATAACCATTTGTTGCATTAAATTTGATTACATTTTATACATGTTTATAAATGAGAGAGCATTGCCCTACATGGTTTACAAAAAAAAAAATCTGTTGGGATAAAAATAGACAAACAGTAAGAACTTAAGTTGAAGAGTTACGTCTTACACAACGAGGTTGTGTCATTTTGCATTTTTGGAAAGCCTCTTGGAATTAATGCTTCCTAAAGTTCCTGCTGCTCTAGCATTTTGCCCACATGCTGAAAGGCATCAGAATGGATTTTGATAAAACGGAATATTTTTAGGCTTTCTAATCAGCCCGGCACTGCCAAATTCCTGGCCTTTGGTATGTGCTGCTGAGTAATGTCAGATGCTCACACGTACACACATTGACATTTACAAGGCCCGAGGTGGGCTCAGCCAAGTTCACAAACAAAGCCCCCTTTTGATTGGTTCACCAGAGCTTCCTCAGATGCATTCATGGTTTGGTACTAGAGGAGCTGACAGAATGCTGGTACCAAACGAATTTCCATTCATTTCTTCACTCCTGGAAATAACATGTGCAAATAAGGATCAGGTACCCTGTGAAGGTTTGGATTCATGAAGTTACATATTCAACCGTGTGAGGGGGATCAGGCCTCTTTGGCATTGGTGCTAATGGAGGCTGCACGTAGGGCTAGGGCTGTTTTAGAACTCTCTGGAGTGGGATTCATACAAATGAAAGTGAACAGGGCTTCACTCCAAACACGTATTGGACGATCTCAGAAAATCCAGATAAAAATCCAAGAGGCCTACTCTCTTCTTTCTGAAAAATATTATCTTTTACATAAAATAAAATAAAATAAAATAAAATAATAAAAAAGAAAGCACTACTTTACTTTTGCGCTTCATAAAAACATCAGACTATATTTAGTAACCTCTGTAATTCCACTGCCTTTTTAGATGGAGGGGCATCCCAAATAGGAGAGAGCAGGACTCTGTGTGTGCATGTGTGCGTGTGTGTGTGTGTGTGTGTGTGTTTAAGGACTGAATCTCTGTCTAGACAAAAATAGTAGGTAGGTAGGTTATAGGAAAGAATTTTATAAGACTAAACAAAATAAATTCTATTTCCAAAATAGTGCTGTCATATGAAAGGTATTTCTTTTCACATTATATAGTTAACTCTATGAGAGTTGCGAGTAGCTACTTCCAGAGATGAGGTACTCCTGGGAACTCAAATCGCCTCTCCTAAAGGCTCATGTAGGATTTCCGAGTTCTGGACAGTGTTTTCCACTTAAGGACCAGGATACCACCAATGGCACCTTTTCTTCACCTGCTGCAAATGTTAACCCTTCTGCTCCCATCAGGGCTCCGTGGGATGTGGAGGACCCTAACAGTCTATTCTGGCCAAATGCAGGAGGGCACACACTTTTATGAGTGAGGGCACTAGGGATTCGGGAAACATCTAAGCCATGTCCAGGCAGCTTTAACCTCTTAACCCTGAAGAATCATTATTGTTAAATTCTGGAGTCATTCTGTGGAAATGAGGCTGCGCAGACGCCCATTCAGAGGCCAACCTCGGATGGAGAAGGATGGGATCACTTTGCACATGGGGATGTCTGGTAACATCTACCCCAAACCTCCTAGCCTCAGCCATGAGTCATGGTGCTGTGACAGTGGGATGGTCCTGGCTGCAAACTTTGCGTTGCAACAACACCACCACCTTACATTTTATAGTGCTTTCTACTTTCAACTTCGTCTCACACTCACTGTCTGTAAAACAACTCTGGGAAGCATGCAGAGCTGGCCTTATCCCTTTCCTTTCTCTTCTTTTCCCATCAGAGGAGGACAGTGGTGAAGAGACTTGCCTAAGGATGCACAGCCAGTAAAAGACAGAGTTGAGGGTGTAACCTGATGGCCAATCCAGGATTCTGCCCAGTGTGCAGGCACTCAGGACCCACAGCCAGGGAGCTTCTGTCTTTAGATGGAGTAGATGCAATCAGGATCATGTAAGCACCTGTGTCTAATTGAAATACTTATATTTTTTCTTTTCATGATAGAAGAACAAAACATGTATCTATATCTCAAGAATAATAATTTCCATGTTCTTTTTTTTTTTTTTTTGCTGGGTAAGATTCACCCTGAGCTAACATCTGTTGCCAATCTTCCCCTCTCTCTCTTTTTCTTTCCTTCTCCCCAAAGCCCCAGTACATAGTTGTATATTCTAGCTGTAGGTCCTTCTAGTTCTTCCATGTAAGCCGCCACCACAGCATGGCTGCTGACAGACGAGTGGTGTGGTTCTGCGCCCGGGAACCGAACCTGGGCCACTGAAGCAGAGCACTGAACTTTAACCACTAGGCTATCAGGGCTGGCTCAAGAATAATAATTTTCAAGACATGCCTCTAGAAGAAGCTTCAAGATAATTGTAGGGCATTTCTATGTCTGAGGTATGATTGGAACTCAGTCTCACATACCTAAGTTAAAAACGTCTTATAAGGACTTCATGATGTCAGAGACAACGCACAGCCTGGTGAGGTGTTATTTACTGAAATAGCAGCTGTTTATTTGGTCTTTAAAACTATCACAAGGATGAGTTGATTCACTCTAGCTGTTAGGATGACCCAGATAACCAGACTGATGATGCTCCTTCCAGATATTTCGAATTTTTATTTGCTTCAGCTCTGTAAAAATGGACTTTTTTGCTTTGGGGCCAAGTAGCCTATTTACTGGCAAATAGGAACTGAGAAAATGTAGGTTAGAAACTGATTTCAGGACTTAAACGCAACAGCTTAATTTTAGAGATTTAAAAAATTGAGTGGGAACCAGTCATTTTACAAAGAAGATATCAGACTAACTCTTTTTAGACTTAGTAAAGAGTTTTTTATCTTCTGTGCAATTTATTATTTTTCTATATCCTGTCTGTGAGCTAAAGTTTTTTTTTTTTAAACAGAAGTTTTGCTCATAGTGGTTCTGAACAGAATAGATGTTAAAAATTGGCTTTTTAATTTTTGTGTCTGAATCTTCATTTGTAACATGTCTCTGCCCTCAACCAACTGCTGGTTTTAGGTGCATGATTTCAAAGAGAAAATGAAAAGAAAAATAGTTTAAGTCTAGTCCTTCTAGAATAAACCGTGGTAGAGTTTTTAATTAGCACATGGTACCTGTATTAACCTTCCTCTCTTTCAACCATTCTAAGCTCAACAAAGTCCCTTTGAACAGTAGGTGTGTTTACAAGCATCATCAAAATGATAGCTGGTTCGTTTCAATATCATTTAAGAATTCGTAGATTGGATAGGAAGCCAACAGGCCTTAGAAGTACTAGGGAATGAATGCCTTAAGAGTTCCCTGTGTCATGATCATGAGCTAATGTATCTTAATATTCTCAAGTCTCCAAACATGGTGAGTTTGGAAGAGCTGGCTGAAAGTTGTGTGTCTAATATCTAAGGACAGCTGTATTTTGATAGCTCAAAATTCTTTCTTTCGTGTTTTTTTTTTTTTTGTAAGGAAGATCAGCCTTGAGCTAACATCCATGCCAATCTTCCTCTTTTTGCTAAGGAAGATTGGCCCTGGGCTAACACCTGTGCCCATCTTCCTCCACTTTATATGAGACGCCGCCACAGCATGACTTGATAAGCGGTGCATCAGTGCGTGCCCGGGATTCAAACCCCGGGCTGCCAGCGGCGGAGCAGGTGCACTTAACCACTATGCCACAGGGCCTGCCCCTTTCTTTCATTTTTTGTCAGAGAGACTGAACCAGGCTCTAGTCTTGGCTCTGACACCAATGAGTTGTATGAACCTGGAAAGTCACTTAATTTCAGTGAGACTTTGTTTTCTAATCTGTAGAATGGGTTTGGCATAGTAGACACAAATGGTTGTTTTCAAAGTTATTAAATTAGTCTATTAAATTGTCACGTACTATACTGTGATGTTCTATACAACATGGTACACAGTGAGAACCTTACAGATGAAGATTAAAAATCTTAAAAGAAGTTAATTTCATACTTACAAGCTTTTGCTTTTTTCTCAAAGCTCATTCTATAATAAGATTTTCAGGTGCCTCTTTTTTCTTAATTTAACCTAGATATATGACTGCATTCCTTCATATATGAATATATTTCTTCACTGTGTTATGAACACTATAAGTTAATACATTGTCTGTCTATTTCAGAAATATTTACCTGGTCGTTATTTCTTTCTGCCTTCAAGGTGAGCATAGATTATCTGTTTTTGGCAAAGCAGTGGCCCATTCAATCAGATTAGTTAAAATAACAATGATAAAAAGATTGACTTAATAACTGATTATTTTTATTTCTCAACTAGTTGTTTTGGTGTCAGTTTGCTGTCTTAGAGATTATGCCAATTTTTGGAAGAGAATGTCAATGTTACAAAGGCGTAAAAACACCTCTGACATTCTCGTAAGAGATGCACAATCTCAGGGCTGGCCCGGTGGCATAGTGGTTAAGTTTGCGTGCTCTGCTTTAGTGGCCTGAGGTTCCTGGGTTCATATCCCAGGCATGGGATATGAACAACACTCATCAAGCCATGCTGTGGCAGCACCTCATGTACAAAATAGAGGAAGATTGACACAGATGTTAGCTTAGGGACAATCTTCCTAACCAAAAAAAAAAAAAAAAGAGATGCACAATCTTTCTCTGGCCATACTCATTCTAATTTCTTGATAGACCTTGATAGACTGGTCTGTTAAATTGGTTAAGGGCCATATCCTCTTAGCCTTATCCTGAAATATTCATCTTGCTTCTGAAATTACCATCCTCTTTGTGCTGTGAGCAAAGACCATGTTATAACAGTAAGATTGCCTCTTAGAGGGTCAACTACGAAGATCAAGTTCAAGGTTATGAAGTGCTTAACGATATTGGTATTCACACCTCTTGACTGGACTCAAACTTAAAAAAAAATATTTTTTTCAGCAGTTTGAGGTTCACAGCAAAATCAGTAGGAAGGTACAGAGATTTCCCATATACTTCGTGCCCCCACACATGCATTATCTCCTCCCTTATCGACATCCCCCACCACAGTGGTACATTTGTTATAACTGATGAACCTGCAGTGACACAACGTGATTACCCAAAGTCCATAGTTTATGTTAGGCTTCACTCTTGGTGGTGTATATTTTCTGGGTTTGGAAAAATGTATAATGGCATAAATCCATCATTATAGTGTTACACAGAGTATTTTCACTGCCCTAGAAATCCTCTGTGCTCCACCTATTCATCCCTCCCCCTCACCCACCCCCTGGAAACCACTGATTTTTTTATTGTCTCCACAGCTTTGCCTTTATTTGAATATCATACAGTTAGAAGTATACAGTCTGTAGCCTTTTCAGACTGGTTTGTTTCATTTAGTAATACGCATTTAAGATTCCTTCATGTCTTTTTGTGGCTTCATAGCTCATTTATTTTTAGTGCTGAATAATATTCCTCTGTCTAGCTGTACCACAGTTTACTTATCCATTCACCTAGTGAAGGACATCTTAGTTGCTTCCAAGTTTTGGCAATTATGAATAAAGTTGCTATGAACATCCACAGGCAGGTTTTTGTGTGGACATATCTTTTCAACTCCTTTGGGTAGATAGCAAGGAGCATGATCCCTGGATCGTATGGTAAAAGTATTTTAGTTTTGTAAGAAACCGCCAAGCTGTCTTCCAAAGTGGCTGTACCATTTTGCATTCCCACCAGCCATGAATGAGAGTTCTTGTTGCCCACATCCTTGTCAGTGTTTGGAGCTGTCAATGGTCCAGATTTTGGCCATCTAGACTCTTAAAATTTTTAAAAGATGATGCTGTTAGAAATTTTTTGTGGAATTTTGGCTGTGTGTTCTTTATGCCAAGAAAGAAGTTTGTGCTCTCAAGTATCTTAAAATGGACTCTGGAAGCAGGTACCTTGGATCCTCCAACCTTGAGGAAGTTGTTTCAACTTCCTGAGCCTCAGTTTCCTCCTCTAGAAAACGGGACAATAATGGCATCTATCTTATAAATTCTTGTGAGAATATGTGTGTGGAACAGTGCTTATAAGTATGTCCTATTATGATTATAAAGATATTGATCATTATTTTTACTATTGAGAAGCAAATCACATTCTTGACTCTGATGGAGGCATAGACTCACAGAGTTTTAGAGTTCCAAGGACCCTTAAAGGGTAGATAGCCCAACCTCTTGGCCAATGCCTGAATCTCCTACAATAGCGATGTTAAGAAGTGGAACCAACTTGGAGAGTTGAACACAGCCCACCACTGGGTGGGTAAATTAACCTTGAGAGATGAATCTAAAGTACCAGGTCTTCAAAGTCTGACAATATTTTAAAAGCAGATCATAAAGTGTATGGTGTTTATTGTACATCCAGATTTATCAAAAATCTAGATTGATTTGCCCAAATGTAGATGATTTAGTGGTTTTGGTAACGTGAATAATTCAGCTGTCTTCCAATTATCTGAAGAAAGCAAACTAGAAAATGGAAATCCTATAAAAATTCTAAGGAACAGGGCAGGAATATTCCCACCCACCCTTACAGTCTCCATCTGTCAGTGGAAAGAGGGACCAAGTTTGAAATGCAGCTTAGCTCCATATAATTGATAATTCTGCATGTTTTCCCAGAAGATGGAATATTTCTTTCCATTTCTCTATTTCCAATTCACATATGCTGTGTCCAGTATCCTTGTGATTCCCTGGAATTTTCTCTAAGAAACCCAGATATTCCAGCAATAATTCTCAAACCTCACAGAATCCTCTAAAAATAACTTGAAGAAAAGAATTGAGCCCAAGTGGTCCACTACTTGATGGAAACTGGTGGAAAAACAACGATATTGTCAAATAGAAAAGAACTTACTGCAGTCTACAGTGTTCATTAAAAGTGTATATGAATTCCACAAGCCAATGATACTTCTGTTGTCTGGAGGAATTTTCCCTCCAAAGTTTTCAGAATAATATAACATGAAAATTCATTTTAAACAGTAAATGTGGTAGGAGTATTGTGACTCCAGAATGTAACTTCATCTTCATTTCTGGGCGTTTCCTTGGAGGGTTGAACACCACTGAGGGTTTTTTTTGTTTGTTTGTTTGTTTTGTTTTTTTTACAGGATCATCCAAAGTAAGCTAACGTGTATTTCCATCACTACCCACGGGCTTGGAAGATTTTAAAGACATTCTGTTCAAACTGCAATAAATCCCACATAGACTCAGAGAAGCTATGCAGGAGGATCTGCTGCAGCATTTGTGCAGATGAGTGCCAGTGGACTCAGTGAGGTGCAATAGTCAGACTACAGTCACACGATCAAAAAGACAGAATGGGCTTCCTGATCTGGGTCTTGCAGCACAATTCTAGGTGTGCTCCCATTCACCCTTAAACTTTCTCCTCCCCAGGACATAGCCACGCCCCAGACCTGAGCATTATTTTAAATTCCTTTTTTTCAGGTTGAGAGCATCAGCTACACCTGTAGACTCCACGGCCACAACGAACACACACAACAGATCCCTCCAGATCTGTCCATCCCCATTACTGCCGGTAGAGGGCATCTTCCCATCTTGACGCACCATTGCAAGTGATTTCTGCCTGGGTATCCTGCTCCGTTCTCTGCTCCTGAAACCCTTTTTCCATAGAGCAGCCAGAGTGACCTTTTTAATAGGCTGAAAGCCCTCCAAAGCCTTCTCTTCCCACCTACTATAAAATCCCCATGCTGGGCTGGCTGATCAAGTCCCCCACGGTGTGGTCGTGCATGCATCTCAGACCTCTCTCCTCCATCCTCTCCCTTCCTTTCTTCACTCCTGACAACAGACCTGGTTTGTGCTCTTCAAGCACGTCGAGACGCCTAAGGTTTTTTCATCAGCCCTGATATCTTTCCAGAATGTTCTCTCTGCATAGAACTTCATATAGATAGATTAAAAAAAATTTCTTTTATATTGGCTGTAGCTTAATATCCCCTTTTCAGAGCACTTAATGTAACAGCCTCTCAGTCACATCACCCTATTTTGATTCTCAATATAGCTTGTATATTTTATAAGCTATACTTAGCACGCGTATATATATTTTTTAAAACGTCTATTTTCTGTTTTTCGCCTTCATATTGCATGTATGGTAGTGAGCAAGGTTATTGCTTGCCTTATTCATCTCTGCATTCTCAGTGCCCAGCAATACTTGTGAATGAATGCAGGGATGGTGCTGTGTCTAATTTTTCTTATCTCACAGCATCATGCTTTCTGGCTATCAACTGGCTTACTGAAATGACAGGGCTCACCCAGTTGTGAGGAACGGACTCTGAAGCCAGATATGCAGGGCTCAAATCCAAGCGAAGCTACTCACTAGCTGGGCAACTTTAGACAAGTTAATTTCTTGGAAACTCAATTTCCTCCTCTGTAAAGTAGATAGGGCTAATAATAGTATCCATCTCATGGAGTTGTTGAGACAATAAAATGCATAAACATGGTAACACTGATAAAGTACACGGAACCCTGCCTGCCACATAGTAAGCATGATCTAAGTGTCTGCTGTTCTTACTGTAGGATGTGTATATATTATTTATATCCATACAGTTTTATTATATATAAAAAACATGACATTTATATGCTTTTATTACTTATTATGTATATCTACATTATATCTATAGCGTTAGCTATTTTTATTATTCTAGTATTTGATAGAGTAGCAAATAAAATGTTACAAGATTTGTGAACTGCCATAAACTAAATGCCAGCCACTCCTTTCTCAGCTGGCTCTATTACAAGATTCAGACAGGTTCCTCCTTCTGGGGTAGCCTCTCTCCCTCCCTCCCCCTATCCCATCTTCTCTTCCCCCTTCTTTCTCCCTCCCGCCTTCCTCCCTCTCTTTCTCTTTTAAATAGCTTTTATTTATTTATTGTAAGAGCACTCAATATGAGCTTTACCTTAAATTTTTAAGTGCACAACACAGTATTGTTAACTATAGGCACAATGTTGTACAGCAGATCTCTAGAACTTGCTCTTCTTGTGTAACTGAAATTTATGTAACATTTTTGATGAAGTACGCAGCAGCAGCAGCAGAACATGGTGTTACCACAAGCGTCCTGAAGGTGGCAGCAGAGGTCTAAGGTTTGGAAAACATTCGAGCGTTCTTGTAGACATGATATGTGATTTGAAGGGGTGAGAAAAGTTATCCCATGGGCCTGTTTTGGTATCTTAAAATTCCCTTTCATTATTATTGCTTGGAAGGGGTGTGTCATGATATTTCGGGAAGCTGCTCTAATGCAAATGATATCTGGGAAGCGGGAGCCAGCTATTATTCATTAAAACCTCAGGCAAAATGAGAGCATTAGTGCGTGAATAGGATGCAAGGAAGCGGAACTGTTGGTGGAGGTGAGATAGAGGGTGAGTAGCAGGAAGAGTAGGGCTGGGGTTTGGGCAGGCACGTCCCTTGGTTCCAGGACTCCTTGATCTGTAGGGAGGGGCACAGCCAGGGGAAGTCAGGAAAGAGCCCTCTAAATGGGAAGGGGGAGCAGAGCAGGGTCCCTTCTTGTCCGGGTCTAAGGAAGTGAACGCCTGGAACAGCCTCATCTATAAGCTTTAAATAGCATGTCGATTCTGCAATGTCTATGTGTACAAATCAGATTCTCTGAATCTATTAGAGATCAGGGAAGTAATAAAACGGTTAAAAGGAGACCTGGAACTTTGTCAGGGTTGGGATAGTCCCTCTCCAACTGAATGTGAAATACTTTGTATAGACCACTAGATGACAGTATTGCCCCACAAAAATGCTTACACCAACCCGTTCCATCTTGTAAGCTAAGTGGAAGGCCTACAATCACATGTGTTTCCAATTTGTGGCAGTAATTGGAATTATGCTTATAAGGAGCAATTATTCTTTATTTGCACTTTTTTCGTAAATGAATAATATTTTTGTTGTTAATAATGGCTGCTTTAGGTATACTTCAGTTATTATCTTGGGAAGATGGGAGTCTAAAGTTGTGTTGTCTGGGACTCTATGCATTTTACAATTCAAAATTATCAGTGAAAAGAATTAAGTAGCATGCGAGTTGAAGTGTAATATCCCCATGGCCAGAATATAGCAACTGCTGCAAAATTGCAAGACAAAAACAATATAAAACTGTTCAGATCATGGTTCACTCTTTGATTTGCAGCCTGTGGATTTTTCCTAAAAGCATAAGACAAAATGGTTACAAAATATGGTTTACATATTTAGTAACCATTTATGTATAAAATAGCTCTCTCTAGATGCGTTGACGTGGTTGAAGAGTTTGAAAAGGTGATTATCAAATAAGATCATGTATGTAACATGCCTAACAAAAACCTCACATCGAGCTGGAATCATAAGAAATGCAGGCTGTTGTGCCATTTATTAAGAAGCAATAATAGATTAATCAATAAGTTCAATAAACCTTTACTAGCGTGGCCCAGGAACAGCCAAACAGTGAAATACCAGGCCATCGCTTTAGTGGAAACATCAGGGGGTGAGCCATCTGCTCTGCCTTCCTAGCTGCCTATGTCAGGGCAGGAAAAACAACTTAGGGTTTTCTCCTTCAATAGATGGTGCAGGCCAAAGAGTTCAGCAATGAGCCATTAATACTTTCACAATAGCAAATCCATGTTTCCCCCCCCCAAAGCCCCAGTAGATAGTTGTATGTCATAGTTGCACATCGTTCTAGTTGCTGTATGTGGGACGCAGCCTCAGCATGGCCAGAGAAGCGGTACGTCGGTGCGCGCCCGGGATCCGACCCCGGGCCGCTGGCAGCGGAGCGTGCGCACTTAACTGCTAAGCCACCAGACCGGCCCCCATGTTTTTTTTTTTTTGCTGAGGAAGATTTGCCCTGAGCTAACATCCGTGCCAATCTTCCTCTGTTTTTTAGTACGTGGGTTGCCGCCACAGCATGGCCACTAACGGAGCAGTGTAGGTCTGTGCCCAGGAACTGAACCTGGGCCGCTGAAGTGGAGTGCGCCAAACTTAATTACTAGTCCACTGGTGCTGGCCCAAATCCATGTTTTTCTATTTTGCTCAATTTGGATTAAGTCTCCAGCACAAATTTAAAAGAAAACTTGGGGGGCGGGGGGCGCAGTTTTGGCTAGGATCTGCATAGTGTCTGGTTGCTTTGGTAGCCTCAGAGCAATAGGACATTTGGTAACCATAGTGACATTGCGGCTTCAAGACACTATTGGGCAATACAGGGCACAGCAGGCAAAGATGAGTGTCTTCAATGGCTGGGATCATTCAACTTTCACCATCTTTTCTTGTTTTAGACTTCTGCCTCCTATTAGCCACAGATGGAGTGCATTCTTTAATTAAGCAAGATCTCTTGTTTGGACCAATTTAGACTCTATTTATTCAGCAAGTTTCTTCCTTCCTTCCTTCCTTCCTTCCTTCCTTCCTTCCTTCCTTCCTTCCTTCCTTCCTTCCTCCCTTCCTCCCTTCCTCCCTTCCTCCCTTCCTCCCTCCCTCCTTGCTTCCTTCCATCCTCACTCCTTCCCTCCCTCCCTCCCTTTTTTATTTCTTGGCATCCTAATGCCTTGCTACTTACTGTATTCCATTCCTTTTAAGTCCAAACCTTAGAAGCAAGTACTTTATTTAACTTATTTCCTGTTATGGGCTGAAGTGTGTCCCCGCCACTACCCCATTTCCCCATTCATATGTTGAAGTCCTAACCCCCGATATCTTAGAATGTAACTGTATTTGGAGATAGGGTCTCTAAAGAGGTAATTAAGGTTAAAAGAGGTCATTAGGGTGGGCCCGAAACTAATGACTGGTGTCCTCACAAGAAGAAATTAGGGCACAGACAGGCACAGATGAAAGATGATGTGAGGACACAGCAAGAAGGCAGGCATCTACAACCCAAGGAGAGAACCCTCAGAAGACATCAACCCTGCTGACACCTTGATCTTGGACTTCCAGCCTCCAGAACTGTAAGACAGAAATTTCCTATTGTTTAAGCTACCCAGTCTGTAGTACTTTGTTATAGCAGCCCTAGCAGACTAATACATCCTCTTAGATTCGTGCCAGTTTTGTTTTGTTTTTTGCTGAGGAAGATTTGCCCTGAGTTAACATCTGTTGCCAATCTTCCTCTATTCTGTATGCGGGTCCCCACCACAGCATGGCCACTGACAAGTGGTGTAGGTCTGTGCCTGGGAACCAAACCCAGGCCACTGTAGTGGAGCATGCCGAACTTAACCACTAGGCCACTGGGGCTGGCCGAATTCTTACCTTTAAAAGAAATTTGGAACACTTCAGGAATTTGCACCTCATCTTTGCACACGGGCCCAATCTTTTCTGTATTGTTCGTTTTAGGATATGTGCTCCTGAAGTGAGCACTCCTCTTAGATTCTTTAACCCCTAAAGTTTTTAAAACAACTGGCTTCCCTAGACTTCAGGTCTCCCCCCTGCTGTCGCCACACCCCACGGTTGTGGCACACTTGGCATTGGCCTGAGTGTGAGTGGACAGTGAATCACAGCATTTCTGAGCAGTTGCATGTCACTTCTAACAGGTACCGCACACTCAGTCATTGTCATATTTAATGTCACTATACGTATGTCAGCATGATCAGGAAATGGAACAAACTTAAAAATCTTGTCTTGTGGGTGGGGAGGAAAGAAGACCATAACGAAAGAGAAAATTTTGATCTAAAACACTCTAGAGCTTTTGTGCTGGCAAAACTTTCCCCCCTCAATAGAATGGACACATATCTTTACAGCTCATTAAAATTCCGGTGTTTGGGTGAAAATATGGAAATACTGCAGATGGCAGCATGACATTACGCATGATTATTTTAGAGCAAAACCACTATGTCATTGTCCTCCTTTACTATTTTTTTTTTCCTTTTTCTTTTTTCCTAGTGGGCAAATTACTGGAACCTTTATAAAATGATTATTTATGGTGAAAACTTGGAAAAGCAATTATGCCTGTTTTTCAAGTTCACTCCCATAGCCTGTGCTACAAAGTACCAATCAGTAACATCCCTTTGCAAAGCCTCCAGGCAGATACATTGTTATTCTAGCTCCCCACTTGGAGGATCCCAACCTTAGAGGTAAACATATTTTGAAATTATTTTGAAATTAAATCTCGGAGATGTTCCCAACCTTCTTTCAAGTTCCTAAAGATAAGTTTACTAAATGTTAACAAAGAAGTAATTATTCTCAGAACTTATGGCAACAAAGTAATGAGACTGAGAGCTCCCTTTCCGACTGAGGCAAACCTGCTACTCTGCAAGGGACAGACAGACACAGTTCAATTTCCCCCCATTCATTTTCTAACCAGAAAAAATAATTGCTTTGGGGAACTCCAATAATGACCGTTTTCAGCAAAATCTAAAACTCTACATCAGGAATCAGCCAACTTTTTCTCTGCAGGTCCAGGCAGTAAATATTTTCAGCTTTTTGGGCCACATGATCTCTATCACAACTCTGCTGTTGTACCCCGAAAGCAGCCACAGACAATACATACGCCAGTGGGCGTGGCTGTATTCCAATAAAACTTATTTACAAAAGCAGGTAGGCAGATTTGGCTGTGGGCCATAGTTTGCCAGCATCTGCTCTAAACCCGGGCTTGCTAACCGTCTGTGTTAGCACAGAAGGTTTGAACTCTTCTGTAGACATTTTGCCCTCCCTCATCTTTTTGTTTTTTTCCTTCAGTGCTCTACTTTATGCATATATTTCAAGCATGATCTTGTGTCATCTTTTTTGGAGGTAAAATGTTGGGTTGGGTGCAGTAGGGAACTGACTCTTGAGGTTGACATTGGAGATGAGTCTAATCACAATGTTGGCCCGGGTATATCCCATTTTTTTTCTTATTTCTTCCCATGGGGCCCATCTGGCTTGGTCTCAACCTTAGGAATTAGAGTTTAGACTTGGGACTGTGCTTGGGTCAGAACTGGCCCAGTAAGTGTGATGGTCACGGAGCAAATGCTCTTCAGGTGCCTTGGAGGTAAAGTGTACACCTATAACCAAACAACCACCTTAGGGAGTAAATTACATTAGTAATTATATTAGAGGTCACATACATATGTGTGTTTCAACAGTCCCCTGTTTGTAATGAAATGCATTAAACAGTTCTCAAAAAGGTGATGTGTTTATTAATATATTTATCATAGTCAGGTTCCATAGGTGTGAATTCCAAACACAGTTCACTCAAGGCCAATGTCTAATCTCTGGTTGAAGATGGTTCAGATGTAGATACTGATGATGAGTTTGTGGAAATCAGCAAACGAGCTCCTCAAGGCTACCCTAAGGCAGACCTGAGCCCTGGTTGGCCCCAGAATGTTTTGCTTCTTGAAGGGATTCCCGTGAAGGGGATTGACCTGCTAGGTTGTTTCCCTCCTATTTAGACTGCAGCAGACCTCAGAAGAGTAAAACAAATCATTTCCAGGAATTCACCCTAGTAAACTTCTTTGGGGGCAGGTAGAGATGTAAGGATGCTTTTGATAGCTTCTGGCCTCAGTTTAATTCTAAGCTTATAAGAGCATTATAAGAGATGCACTTGAGCATAAAACTTAAGCTGGGTAAGCATATCTCTTCTGTCACACAAAATCCACTGAAACTGCACTTGATAAACTTTGTGTGGATTAATTTATGAATAAACTCCCTCATCAGTATGTGGACTGTGATATCCATTGGCTGAAAAGTAGGCATAAATCTGTGGTTGACTTTCAGATTTTAACCCGGGGTCATTTGAATTCCTGTTTTATGCCAGCTCTCATAGGGAAGTAAAGGCATTCCAGAGGCTTACCTATACAACGAAGGACCTTGTCTGTTTTCATCTTTCTTGCCAATTTGGAAATCTTATTGCGTGGTCTGGGCTGCAGAAATAGACAAAACTAAATGGAGAAACCTGCTTCATGGAGCAGCCTTGGAAAGTGTGGTTGTTAAGATATAGATAGGCTTTATGTAGGGGGAATTTCCATTATAAATATACTTAAAGGACCAGAAAAGTGAATCCACATGAAAAACATATATTGGGTGCTTAGAAAGTATGCTTTCTATAGACAGGTTGTGTAAAACCATATCAAGGGAATTCTCCAATGGAAGACTTGAGAATTTGCTCAAGGCCTTAGGATGAAAAGTACTACTAACTTGTTTTAATTATTGGCTGAAACTTCATGGAAAGAGGAAAAAATCCTCCAGATGATACAAAGTGGACCTTTTTTCTCATGCTCCGTAGAGGTTTTTTGGGAAACACTTTCCATTTCCACCCTTATTTGGCAAGCTTTGAATATGTATATTCACTGCATACCTAAACATCTTTCCTGGGTTCTAGAACTATGCTGTTCAATATGTTAGCCACTAGGCCCATGTTGCTATTAAGCGCTCGAAGTGTGGCTACTGTAAGTGAGGAACTCAATTATTAATTTTAATGAATTTCAGTTAATTTAAATTTGAATAGCCACATGTGACTCTTGGACACCATATTGGGACCACACAGGTGTAGAACATTTCCATCATCATAGGTCTTATCATTTAGACCATGCCCTCATCTAGAGTGTAATAGATCAAATTTTTGCTCGTCAGGTTGTTTTTAATATTGAAGACTTAGTTTTCTACCAACTGACAAAGTTTAAAAAAGAATGCTATGGAGAAAACAACTCAACTCCCATTTTATTCAGACCTTATTAACATTTGCTCAAATTTCTTTTCCCCCCTCTATTCTGAGTAATTCTGTTTATTTTTATCTGTAGAATTTTATATTTAGTTCCTTCAAATGTCATTAAATCTAAATATACTAATTTCAGGAAACACTTCTTTAATTAGTTGTACTTGAAATGTCTTCGCTAATCCTTACTGTAATAACTGAATGGCCAGTTTCATATTCTCAGTGGGAAAAACAAAAAGAGAGAAAGACCTGTTTTCTTTATTCATGCCAAACAGGAAAATGCTGTGGTTTAGCAATAGAAAATTAAGAGGGAGGAAGCTTTTTAGGTCTTCAAAATGGAGTAAAAAACACAAATGTCAACTTACCTTGCTCCTCTCCCTAATTTCTCAAGAGGGTATCTGGAATACCTAGCTTTGGCTTTTTTTTTTGGGCTCACTTTAAGAACATGTTAACTTCAGGAAAAAGAGATCTTTGTTTGTTTTTGAATCATGGTTTACAACCTAGTGTAATGTTTCAGGATGCAACTAATTTTCTCAAAATGGTCATATACCAGCAAAATCGTCATTTTCTGATAGTTCTATCAGGAAGAACTAATTGAAAGCAAAATGCATTAAAGTTACTAGGGTGCCTGTCCCCTGAGGGCACCAGTCGTGCCTGTTTTGTCCCTGTGGTAAACCCATGGGCCCCCAAAATACTTGTGCTCTGTGGAATGAATGTATTTGAATGTGCGAGTCAGGTCGTGTATTATTATGAGGGGTGAGGAAAACAACTACAGAAATGTTGGGGATCAGGGCCATCTCTAGATGATTTTCCTGGGCCCTAGGCCCTACTGTTTTGTGGTCCACGCAGCACCTTGGAATAAGTAGCCCCACGGGTAGGAGCCCAGGCTCCTGATCTCTCCATGTGACTATTTCCTGTGTCACAGAAAGGTTCCTGAAAGGCAGCCCCAGGTGTCAGAGACTGACAGATTAAACTGTCCCAGCTGTCATTTCCCTTTCGAGAGGAGAGCCATTCCCTAGGTCCACATCACCACTCAGTTTCCCATTCATTTCCCTTTGTCATGTCTCATCCTTACATTGTCAGAAAAATACATCAGCAACATCGCGCCCCACTCAGGAGATTGCCAACACCTTCTCCAAATAACAGCGATCAACATATTTAATAGGCTTCAGCTGCCTTTTGGGTGATCTGGCAACAAACTTAACTGCAAAAGAGTCAGATTTTTAAAAAAGAACATTGCTTTATTGCTTAAATGTGGAAAGAATACAGACCACCAGCTAAGCTAATAGTTTTTCGAGAAAGTTAAATGTGTCTGTTGCTACTTCAATAGCACATACATAAATGGAAGGTGACAAAAAGGATTCATATGCAGAAAGGGGCTCAGATTTGCTGGCAAGTTACTGCTATTCTGAACTCTCCACCTGCAACAGTGATCTGAATGCAATCTGAAGAAGCCACTAAAAAACAGTCCGCAGACCCTCCAATAACGCTGTCTCCACATAAATAAAAACACAGACCCTCCAATAACGCTGTCTCCACATAAATAAAAACACAGCGCGATTCAACTTTTCCGTGTCTCCCTCCAGCCTGCTCTTGACTGCTTTTCTCCCTGAAAATGATTCTTTATTTTGCGCTTCCCTCTTACCCTTCTTGGAGGCTGGGTGTATATTACTGGCTAGACTCCAACCAGCAATGGAAACTTCTGAGAATTTTGGCAGACCTGGCTCGTGAAGTTATGCAGAGCGTGGTAAATTTAGCCATTTAGCTGAGTTGTGAGGGCAGTACAGTGATCTATATGGAGAGAGGCATGATTCTCGACAGCTGTTGAGAGCCCTTAAAAGTAATATATGTTCCCCACAAATTTTCATTCTAAAGTTGGTGCGCATTTCCAAGGCAGCCCAGAAAGCGTACAGCAGCTCATTTTTTTCTTTTTTTCTTAACATTCTATGAACTAATTAAGCTCTGAGAAACCATTTAAACACAAGTAGGCCATGATTTCAACACTTCCACAAAAATAAAAAATTAAAAAGAGGCTGATATTTGAAGTCCTGTTTTCTCTGGCCCTGCCCCTAACGCCTCAAAAACATTTAATAATAAATAGATAAAACTCCACTGAGGATAGAAAATCTCCCCCCCCCGCCCCCAATTTTTTTGTATTAGTTTTGCATTAGTTTTGTATTAGTGGGGACTCTTGTCTCTTTCTACTTCTGAGTTTATGGGTAGCCTGTTTTAAACCTCCCAGCTCCTCAGTTTGACATATAGAAGGGAGATGAGAACTCTTAGGACTTATCATAAAGATAAGCTTTAAAACTCCATGAATTTTGAAATATCAGTAAGTGAAAGGAAACCTATCTGCCAACGTTGACTTTCCCATCTGGACTGATCGTGACTTTTATTTCCTTTGCACCTGCCTCTTTCATCCTTTTCTTTGGGAACAAACACAGTCAGCAGGTTTTCTAGAAAGGATATTAACATACTCAGTTTTCTGGGTTGGGAACAGCAAGTTTCCACCTCCGGTGCCCCCCCGAAGTGTGGCGTGAAAGCATCCTGATGTTTTAGTGCACTGATGAGAGAGCAGGAGGCAAAGATAGATGGGGCTTTGTGAAGTGGGGCAGCCAGGAAAGAAAGATGGCCGGTTCTACTTCCGGGGACAGTGTGGGCCTGACGTATACTGCCTGCCTGTCCATATTCCCATCCTCGTAGTTAGAAATGGGCTCCCCCTCCAGTCCACCTTGCTGCAGCAAGAGCTACTACAGGTGTTGCTGCGTGGACTTTGTAAGCAGGTCTCATGCGTGCTGTCATGGAGGACTGCGAAACATGGTCGCAATCCCTCACTCCTCCTTGTGCCTACGCTTCCTGCAGATGTGACTTTGCAGCTCCTTCCATCAAGAGCTAGCATCTACGGGGGGCCAACCCGGTGGCATAGTGGTTAAGTTTGTGAGTTCTGCTTCGGTGGCCCGGGGTTTGCAGGTTCGCATCCTGGGCATGGACCTAGGCACTGCTCATTAAGCCATGCTGTGGTGGCATCCCACATACAAAATAAAGGAGGATGGGCACAGAGGTTAGCTCAGGGCCAATCTTCCTCAGCAAAAAGAGGAGGATTGACAACAGATGTTAGCTCAGGGCCAGTCTTCCTTGCCAGAAAAAAAAAAGAGATAGCATCTATTTGCCCACTATTTGCATTTTGGCTAACCTGCTTTGGTCTTTAGAATGTGGTAGAAGTGATGATGAGCCAGTGGAGTCCAGGTCTCTGCAGTAGGCAGAGTTCCAAGATGACCTGCAGTGACCTTCACTCTTGTGTCCTCTCCTTGCCTTGCCTGTGGTTGGCACCTGTGAATAGGATGAGCTATCACTCTTGTGATTATGTTATAGCAGAAGGGATTTTGCAGATATAAGTAACTTGCCAAATCAGTTGACCTTAAGATAGGGAGATTATCCAGGTGCGCCTGACCTATCACAAGAGCCCTTAAATCTGGGTCTTGAGGTCAGACGCTGAGACAGTCAGAGATCTGAAGCATGAGAGTGACTTGAAGTACCCTTGCTGGCTTGGAGAGGGCCTTGTGGGAAGGAGTGTGGGTAGCCTCTGGCTGCTGAGAGAGGACTCTGACTAAGAGGCAGCAAGGAAACAGGGGCCTTAGTCCTATAACCACAAGGAATTGAATTCTGCCAACACCAGGAATGAGATTAGAAGCAGATTTTTTTCCCCCAGGGTCTCCAGACAAGAACTCAGACAGGCTTGTTTTCAGCTGTGTGATGCCCAGAGCAGAGAAGCCAGTCATGTTTTGCTGCACTTCTGACTCACCGAACGGTGAGCTGATAAATGATTGTTGTGTTAAGGTGCTAAGTTCATGGTAATTGTTATGCAGCAACAGAATACCAAGAAAGTCTCAAAAGACCTGTGCACTTCTGTTCTCTCCTTGGACCTTGCCAAGGTCATGAGACCATGCCCAGACTAGCCTGTTGGAGAATGAGAGACCGTGTGGAGCAGAGCTGAGGCAGCCCTGCTGACAGCTGGCCAACTTCTAGAAGCAGAGCCACCTAAGCAACCCACAGTTGACCTCAAATACCTGAGGGAGCTCAACTCAAAGTAGAGCCACCCAGCTTATCCTAACCTAGGCTGCAGAATCATGAGTGCTGTGGTCTGAATGTTTGTGTCCCCTTGGATTCATATGTTGAATCCTAACCCCCAATGTGATGGTATTAGGAGGTGGAACCTTTAGGAGGTGATTAGGGCATGAGGGTGAACCCTCATGAATGGGATTAGTGCCCGTATAAAAGAGCCACCAGAGAGATCCCTGCCCCTTCTTCCCTGTGAGGTTACAGTGAAAAGATGGCTATTTATGAACCAGGAAGCTGGCCCTCACCAGATACCCAATCTGCCGGCACCATGGTCTTGGACTTCTCAGCATTCAAAACTGTGAGAAATAAATGCTTGTTGTTTATAAACCACCCAGTCTGTGGTATTTTGTTATAGCAGCCCAAACAGACTAAGACAAGGAGGTATATAAATAATTGTTGTTTGGTCCATTATGTTTTGGGGTGGTATATTACACAGCAGTATCTAATTGACACACCGCCTATCTTCATGAGCTGACACCACACTGTTGATGTCTTTACTTAACACTAACATGTACATTATCACATTTAGAAAGAATGGAACTGACTGCTGAAGATCTGAAGCTTTTCTCTGCCCAGTGATGAGACCTCGTTTCCATGAGATATCCAGGCAGCCTCCTGCCTCAGAGCTGATGAAAATTGTGGCTTGGTTTTGATCAGGATTATCACACGGTCCATGTCAAAATTCCTTATTGCGTCTCCAATTCATAGTAGAAATAGGATCAATTTATAAACATTTGTTATGACCAGGAGCTCAGGGTAAATTATTTTAACAACCCAACTCTTCATAATTGTAAATATGATTGTCAATTGTAAATATGTCAAAAATAAAAGAAAATTGTCTTGCCAAATTTCTGGTTACGGTCAAAAGCAGACAGGCTGTGGCAGACAATAAATGTAAAAAAATGAAGATGAAAGATCGCAATGGTGTACTCGTGTTGTCAGAGTTTAAAGTTGTACAGACATTTATAAATAAGTGCAGTGTGTCTCCACATGAATCTGAACTGTCCTCAGTCAACTCAGGGAGGCTGTTTTGCAAACTTGGGTCTCTTCTTCAGCAGATCACACTCTATTTTGTTTCCTAGATGAACAAGTAGGTGGGAAACAAAGATGTGGGTACTCAATTTCATTTTGAACTCCTGATATGGATATTAAGGATCTTGGATTTAGAAATTTCGGTTTCTATAGTATTATAGTAATAGGAAGACTGCTATAGCATCTAATGTTAATATCTCCATCAAGGAGCCATGATGATGGCTTACTTCCTTCCCCAAATGCACCAAGAAATGAGAGAACAACAACTATGGATGGAGGTCACTGTAAGACTACTGTGAAAAAGGAAATAGATCAGCAATAAGGCTGCCATTGCTGACAGATTGGGTAGGCGAGTGTTCCCGCAGGGGAAAAAATAAATAGTGGCATGCAAAGAACAGCAAGCAGGTTATTAAAAGGTCAGACAGGGAAAATGTCTCTGTGTGAGAAAACTGGAGGTGGAGAAGTGGGTAGGAAATTTAATTCAAAACATAGAGAAAAGGAGAACATTGTCAGGTGGGGATGGAGGATATGAGTATTCAAGTTCAACTGCAGAGAGGCCGGAGAATGTATCCTTGGTTTCACTGATACAGGGACCTGCAGGTATGTCTCAGGAAAAGCCAGCTCCTGGATTCGTAGTGTGCTTGATGGGATATTTAGTTGGAGACCATGGATGCTTAGATGAGAAACACAGTCAGTATTACCTAAGAGGAATTCTGCTACATCTGGGTAAATGAAGATTGCACAATTTGTATAAACAAAATTGTTCCTCATTTGTACTGTTTGACTGGGGGGAGGTGATGAGAAGAGGGCAAACCGACCCCCACTAAAGCTGCAATCTTGCATAATTCCTATTCTAGAAAAATCTGGGTGTTACCAACAAGCAAAATTTGATCTGGTAGGAGAGAGGGATTTCTGTGGGACATTCAGAAGAAGGGAATAATGATTAGGACTCAGCAAAAGTCCAGGTTTTTCTTCTGTAGATGGAATCCTTCCCTCTGGGAAGTGGGGAATCTCCGAAGATTTGGGTGTATATGCCAGTTGTTGCTGACCATCCATTATATAGTCTCTCTGGGAAACACTAATCACATAAGCTCCTTTATCCTGACCTGTGGACCCCCATCTAGTCCCTTTTCACACCCTGCCCCTCATGCCTACAGCCTTCTTTTGTTCTGGGCAGGGGAAGAGCAGCTTAGTGAGCTGGGTATCAGAGAGAAAGACTGGGTATCAGAGAGAAAGAGGTATGTCCGTGACTCAGAATATTCTTTCTTTGTGAGTCCCCTTCACATGGGCAGCCCCTCCTCGGAGACCCCGCATGACCCGAGGCATCCCTTTACAATAGCACCGATTGCATTCTTTTTGGGAGTCCACTTGTTTTTTCCCCCACACTAGACCGTGCGCTCCTGGCACACAAGTCTTTGTTTTGTTTGTCTCTGACCCTCAGCGCACATCACAGTGCCTGGCACACAATGGCACTCAAATATCCATTAAAATAATGAGACTAAATATGAGAGTACACATATGACCATTCTTCTGTTAAAATATATTCTTTGGCCACTTCCTTTAAAAAAGGATGTGAAATCTTGAAGAGACAAAGGTCTCCAGGCATTATATTTCTGTGCAGCACTTAAGGCTAGAAATAGCTGTCATAAAGACCCTGTACTTCAAAGGCAGCAGGAAGCTAAGTGTCGCCATCTTTGATCTATAGCCTACAAGAAAGGACAAAAGGGCAGGAGAGAATGGGTAGTTGATGAAAGCAAGTATCTTGTTTCAAGTTCAAAGCAGTGCTTTTGTGACCTGTTATGTTATCAGGAGTGACACATCCTACCCATACACTTGGGACAAACCTTTGGAGGTCACCACCTCTGTCTGAACTACGAGCTATTGGCACACCTCTGGGCTGAAAGCCCCAGTCACACAGTCCCAAGGCGCTCTGCAGCATTCCCAGGCAGCCGGCAGTTGACCCCAGAGGCTGCTTTCTTCCAAGCCAGGTATGTATTTTATTTTCTGGCAGAGCTATTGTTTCATCACTGTCATAAAACTTCAGGCTTAGGGGACATTTAAGGACGCAGAAGGAACAATCGAGTCTCATTCCTGAAATGAGATATTTTCACTGGCAAGTATAAATGTCTTCATCAAATAGTTGCTTCCCAGCAGATTCTGAATATGGGGAAGTATAATTATAATACAGAGTGTGGCACTTTTTCAGGAGTTGAGTATTTATAGACTTTGGCTCCATCACATAGTATCTGCCTGACCTCGGGTTACTCAGTCTTTCTAAGCTTCAATTTCTTTATATGTCAAATGGACATCATAATTTAAACAGGGTATTGGTGAGTGTTGAGGGCTGCTCATTCTTTACTCCTGATGTTTCTTTCCATCTGAAAGGACCTCCTCCTTCCCCATTATTATCCTAAGGCTTACAGCCTCTCTCCACTGCCCCCTCACTCATGCAGAATTTCTTTACCCAACTGGTGGTTGTGAAAGAGGACATGTAGTGCACTCCATCCTTTATCACTTCTCCTGGTGGCAAACTGCTTGTAGGGAGTAGGAATTCTTTCTGCTGGGATGGGGCAGGGAGAGGCCAGCGCCCTCCCCCAGCACTGCCTGACTTGTCTGTCATGATGGGCTGCCTCTGAGAAGGTTTCGTATGATCCCTGCCTCATGGTGTTCACATGCTTGTGCAGTCTCCCCCTCTTGAGTGTGGGCTGGACCTAGTGGCTTGCTTCTAACAAACAAAGCATGGCAAAAGTGATGAGATATCACTTCTGAGATTAGGTTACAAAAGGGTTGTGACTTCTGTCTTGCTGGCCCTCTCTCTGTCTTGTGGAGCCCTTGCTCTGGAGGGAAGCAAGCAGCTATGTTGTAAGTAGCCCTATGGAGAGGTCCACATAGCAAGGGACTAATGTCTCTGGCCAATAGCCAGCAAGGAACTGAGGCCCTCAGTCCAATAGCCTGTGAGGAACTAATTCCTGCCAACAACCAGTGAGTCTGGAAGCCAGTCTTTTCCTAGTTGAGCTTTTAGATGACCACAGTCCTGGCTGATGCCTTGATTGTAGCCTTGTGAGAAATCCTGAGCTAAAGGACCCAGCTATGCTGCACCCAGATTCCTGATCCACATCAACTGTCAGATAATAATATTTGTTGTTTAAAGCTGCTAAGTTTGGGGTTATTTGTTGCACAGCAATAGCTAACTAATACAATCGGGTAGGTCTGGCTAATTCTTGTCTTCAGTTTTAGGAAGCCCTTTGTCCCTCAGACAAATATTAGCCTCTATTGATCATGAAGATGATAGTTTACTTCCTACCTGTGTTTTTCTTTTTGCCTGGCTTCCCAATTGTTTATTAATTAGAACCCTGGACAAGGGAAAGGTATGTTATTTTCATCCACTGACCCCTCCACTAAAATCATCAATTTAAAGCTCTCCATAGATGTTACTTGCCTTCAAGAACTACCATAGCTGCAAGTGAAGTAGTAGGGATCCAGCTTTGCTTGAGACAGAACTTTCCCAGTTCCTCTTCTATCAGCAGAAATCCACACGCTCTTTCTAGGCACTGCTACTGGACTTGACAGAGGCTTATGTACTTTGAAGTCCCTTCACCTCCAAACCCAATTCACAAATGTTTCCAAGGCCACTGTCTTGGCCTTGTCATTTGCTCCTATCAAAACATCCCCATTCAAGCTTAGATCTTAGCAGTGGAAACCTCAAGTTCATGTGAAGCCAGTGTAGGAGGAATTTTGGGGCTTAACCAGCAGTTGAACTTTGAGGTCACTTCAGGAGGAGGACAGGCTTTCCCACCTAATCATAGTGGCATGCCCGTGTTACTTTAGGGAGAAACAGAGAGAGAAATCTACAATGTTATTAAATAGTTAAAGACTTTCCAGAAAGTGTTAACAAGGCTAGAAGCATTTGGGCATCCTTTGCTTTTTCTCACTTGTTCTTTCTCAGTTCAGTGAATTTAAATGTGTGCACACTTAATTCCAAAGCTTTGGCCACTCCTGGACATTTTTCAAACATGGTCTAGGAGTATGAATAGCCTCTCACCAGGAGTCACAGCTCCCTGGAGGGAAAGGAGTGGGCTCCGCTTGACCCCCTCTGGAGGGGAAGAAGGAGAGATTCGTGGCCTGGCAGCTTGAGAAGTTTAAACCGTGCTGTCTCGATTTCTTCCCTTGCGTCCTATTTCAGATTCAGTGTTTTTTAAAAAAAGGATTTAAAAACTGAAAAAGAGCATTTGGATTTTATAAAATACAACAGATCAATTCCTACTTGTGGTTTTACCCTGGAGCCTGGCATGGAGAATAATTTTAACAGATATTTTTCAAAAATCATCAGGCTCACCAAAATTCAAGCTGGCCCATGACATTTGGATTGGATCCATTTTTTTTAATCTAATACTTTTCCACCCCCAGTGGTCTCTGGCCTTTAATCCTGCTCTCTACATCATGAATTTAGGAAAAATCGTGTATTTGCCCATTGAAGATCTACTTAGACTTCTTTCATATTCATGGATTTCTGGGCAAACATTCATGGATTTCTGCTTGAGTAGGAAAGAGCAGCATGGTTGATAAATTTCCTGTCATTTAGGGAGGCCCCATGATTTTTAATAAACCCCCAATTTCTGTTACTCACCTTTCTCAATTTCCTTTGAGCCTATCCTGGTGGTATGCTTATTTTCGTATTTGCATTGGATTACTGAGACTAATCAAAAGTCGTAGGTGATAATTATGAAAAAAGTATTTTAGGAGACATTATATAATTTCAAAGTGTGGTTAATATATAATATGTCTACACAGTCAATTTGTAAAAAGAACTGACATTTCATTAGGGCTGTGTTAGATTGCTGCTGTAACATATTACCACAAACTTAGTGTTTAAAACAACACAAATTTGTTATCTTACAGTTCTGGAGGTCGGAAATCTGAAATGGATCTCCCTGGGCTAAAATTAAGATGTCAGCAGGATTGGCTCCTTCTGAAGGCTCTAAGGGGGATATGTTCTCTTGCCTTTCCCAGTTTCTGGAGGCTGCCTGCATTCCTTAGCTTGTGGCCCCACATCGCTCCAATCTCTGCTTCCATCATTACATCTCCTTTGACTCTGACCTTCATGCCTCCTTCTTCGTGCCCTTTTGATTACATTGGGCCCACTCAGATAATCCAGGTAAATCTCCCCATCTCAAGGGCATTAACTTAATCACATCTGCAAAGTCTCTTTTGCCATGGAAGATAACATATTCACAGGTTCTGGGGATGAGTATGTGGACATCTTTCGGGGGAGGGGTCAGTATTCTCTTTACTACAGACATTTTCAGAAGAACACTTACTTGGGTGTCTTGATATAAAAGGTCCCAGACTGTCTCTATCTGATTGTTGGTATCAAGGCCAGGATGAGACAAAAGACTACAGTCCTTATCATTACTATTGCTATTGTTTAGAAAAGATACAACAAATTTTATTGCTGTTCTCTTTTGAATTCCCAGGTAAAACTTCAATAATTCAGCTCTAACTTAGACCATTTTGATGTGCCAACTTGTCCTACTATAGAGGGAATTACCTTGAATTCAATAAATAAACCATTCAGTAAAGAAATCATGAGTTTAGGAACCATCTAGTTTAAACTTCCTGAAACTACACATATATTGCTATAATTAAATAGCAGACTGTTGCAGATTATTACATGTATGCATACACACACTACATGTAAAATAAAGGCACATTTAACATCCACATGAATCTAAAAACCAATCACTGGAAAGTTTTCATAAAGGCAAGACATGCTAGGCTATTCTTTTGAGCTTATTTACCTGTGGATTTTATTTAATTTTCTGACATACTTCAAGTGGAATAAAATCCTGGTGACCTGTCCATATTTCATCCGCCATAATGAGCATTACAGATCATTAAAGATGGCCGCTTCCTGTGACTCTTCTACCCAGAAGTCTCCGTTCATTCCTCACTATCCACTTTAATTCTGCCTGTGTGTCTCCTCCTTGTCTGTTATATGAACATCATTAAAACTGATGTTTCCACTTTTCCCTGAATACCCTTAGTGATTTCCAGCATCTCTTTCTTTTTTCATCTTATTGCCCTCTGCCTAGAAGATGCTTCTCTTTTCTCCACTAATCTTAGATCTACCAACCGAAGGCTCAAATCAGATTCTTTGGATTTGGTGAATCCTTTAGCACCCAGGATGCACCCTGGTTGCTTGTAATTTTGAACAGGCTCTTTTTATTTGTGGCAAGGTGCAACTATGAAATGTTAACTAATGTATTTTTTTTTTCCTGGTAACTATTTGCCTCCTGTCCTTTCTCTCCTTTTCAGGCAGCTGCCAGGGCATTAGGATTTTATTAACTTCTCCAAAGGATGATACAGCCAAACCAGAGTTAATTCTCAGTTTTTGGGTTTCAAAAGCCTGGCCTTTGAATTTCACAAAGCAAACAAGGTTCAGAAGGACTTGGGGGTCATAAAGTCTATTCCAAAGCCAATGAACTGTAAACAGGGGTGTGTGTATCCTGGAGTACACAGTCTTCCCAAAGGGGTACACAGGGACATGGGCAGTGTTGACAAAATCAGTTTCCAGGTCCTCAAATTCCCTACATCCTCTTTTCTCAAACAGTTCTATACATAGACACGTGATCTGCAGGGTTTCTTATTATTTTCTTTTCACACTTGCTCTTTTCCCATTTTCCTCTTATTCATCCCTATTCTTGTTAGTGGAAAATTCCTCAATGCCAACCAAGGGACCCTGTGAAATATTGAAAATGAGAAAGCAAACTGCTCTAATGACTGGCAAACACATCCTTTTACAACTCAGATAGTTTCTAATTCTTTGCTCTAAACAAAATTGAAGACCTACTCAGGATTATTCAAAATAATCTTTGATGATAGACCACTATGCTTTGTTTAGGATGTAACTGAAAAAGTTCAAAGAATTGAAGGACATTGTTATAACAAAATCTATTCCATTTCCAGCTACTTTTTATTTTTTGTTTGATAAGCCTTTTCAGTGCTATTAAGATGAAGAATAAAATTAATGCTGGCCTCTATCTCATTCTAGCAACAAGTGATATTCATTCATGGAGACATGAACTAATTAGGAAAAATAAACCAGTCTTGTCATTTTATTAAGACATGAATTTCTGGTAGAATTTGAGTTTTTATGTTTATTTGTCAACATTTTAAATGTATTTGTATTCTTTTGATTGTGTACTAAATGAGAAGTATTATGATAACTCTTCAGAAGAAAACTTTTTAAAAAACATTTGACCCCATATGGTCACAGGGAATTAAAAAAATGAATGTCAATTTACAGCCCTTTTTTCTTTTAGAAGTGAATTATGGTAGGCTTATTTAGCAAAATTCTTTCAAATGTAATATATTATTGTATTAGGATTAAGTCCTGTGGGGTAAATGAAATCGAAGTAAGACTTCAAGGAACATTATAAAACAAGATACATATGTACGTTTATATATATTTTTTTTTTGCAGGGAAAGATTCACCCTGAGCTAACATCTGTTGCCAATCTTTCTCTTTTTTTAAACTTTCCTCCCCGAAGCCCTGGTGCATAGTTGTATATCCTAGTTGTAAGTACTTCTAGTTCTTCTCTGTGAGCCACAGCCACAGCATGGCAACTGACAGGTAGTGTGGTTCCGTGACCAGGAAGTGAACCCGGGCCGCCAAAGCAGTGAGAGTGCTGAACTTTAACCACCAGGCCATCAGGGCTGGCTCTACATTTATATTTTTAAATAGACAATAGTAAATATAAAATTCCTTTGGAATTTAGATTCCATTGGAAACGTTTACAAGAATGAATTAATAGCTTTATTTTAGACTTTCAATATTTACAATTCACTGGAAGTCACTTCTAGCAACCATGTAAACTTATGATAAAAAATGAATATTAAAAATGTGATAGGTGGGGGGATCAAGTCTTTTGAAATTATTTTAGGGAATAGATTGGCAAAAAGTGTTGAAGATCAGATCACAAAATTCATCCATAATGATTTAAAAGCAAGATTTCAAGTGAGATTAATAACCTATAGGCTGGGGGTGGCAGAGAGCATTGTTTCAAAGAATGATAGAGCGTGGACTTGCCTCTGACAGCAGGCAGGGTCAGGGGTTGGGGGACAATAATCTGAGTTCAATCTGAGAATACGCAGGACCTAAACCCTCACTGCGGTGTGCAGTCCCTGGGAAGCAGGTGATGTGTGGACAGCAGCAGGAGAGTAGAGCAGGCTGCTTGGGGAAATGCCTGGGATTTCATCAAGTTCCATTCATATGGTTCCTCCTAGTGTCTGCTCTGCGTTTGAAGCCCAGTTGCCCACAGCCATTACCCATCTCATTAATGCATCCTGTTTAGCTTATCTCCTTCCCCTGTCTCACTTTCCTCCCTGCCTCACTCATGCTTTCTGAGATCACCTCCCAAATAAACTGCCTGCATCCAAGTTCTATCTCAGGATCTGCATTTGGGCGCCCCCAAACCAAGACGTGCTGTAAATTACTTTCTTAAATGGAATAAATTTAAGTTCAATTCTGTTTAGCATGCATTTATTGGGTGCTTGCTAGGTTGGCTCTAGGGACACCCAATAGCTATTTATCGATTAATTAATCAGGATGGAATGGCTAGCAGTATCAGCTGAGCCTCTCTCTACTGAGCGTACATAAGAGATTTGGGAAAAACGGATCTTGAGGAAATTAATCTTAAAAAGAGACTATATGTGTAGTTAGGAGCTGATCTGTCAAAAACCAGAAAGCAAATGCTGAGACATAATAAAAGTTGAATATTTAGTGCAATTCTTTTGAATTAACTAGTTTTTCATTACACATTTTTTTTTCTTCTGATGAAATTTGCTGCTGCTTCCTCATTGCAACCGGGAACCAGAAAAGAACCCAATTGTAGTATCTGGTTATAAAACAACGGTTCAGCTTTATTTGTGTGCACAAATAAGAATCATATTCTATTCTGGAGTTAGTAGGAAATAAGCACGATTTCCCCCTTAACTTTCATTATGGCTCATGCAAATGCTAGTAATGCAGTTATGTAAATGTCTAGCTGACATTTGGAGTGTTGCCTTGATTATTTAACTGTAAAGTTATAAAATGTCTAATTTGCATGTTACTTTTTTTTTTTTTTTTGCAGCAGTGGTCTAGAGCTTATAAACAAGGCTTTACTTTTAAGAAAAGTGTTTAAAACAGAGGCTTCTGGCAGTGAGAATATAGTCTTACCCAGCATTTGGCTTGGAGCTTTGAGCAGGGAAGTATGTTTATAATTATAATTGGAGAAAACCAAAATTAGAGAGAAATAGTAAGCGTGTTAATAACTTTTATAAGTTATTAACAAGTAGAGCCAGAGGGCTTGGAGGGGAAACTGAGTTTTGAACCTCTCTTTGATGGTTCCTTCAAATGTGTGACCTTGAGTAAGTGGTGACCTCACTTCTTCCATCCGAAATGATGAAGGCCACTTGTGATGCTTAGAATCATCACTGGGGCTTGGTGTCAATTAGTTTGCTTTTTGATGCTCAAAATTACTGAATAAGTTCCTCCTTCACCACAGTGCTGCAGAGTTTTAATAAGGAACAGACATGGGTCAGAAAAAAAACGTAGCATGGTAAGGCAATGCTGGTTCTTATATCCATAGAATGTCTGAGCTGGAAAGAAGCTTAATTATCATCTATGATTTAAAAATCATTTTGGGGCTCTTACTATGTGCTATGTACTCTGCTGGACACTTTACAAAGATGACCTCATTCCATTGTTTCACCAGTCCCATGAGGTAGGCATGATTATGTGCATCTTATAGATGAAGACACAGGCTCCCAGAAGTGATGTGCCCAAGGTCTTAAACCAAAAGTCAGAGCAAAGATTTGTTATGATTTTTTTTAGCAGCTTTTAACTGAATTTTTATTAGATAATTTTATTAATTGATATATAGCTTTAGTGTACATTTTTATTTTTTTATTGTGGTAAAAACATTTAACATGAGATCTAGCTTCTTAAATTTCTAAGTATACAATACATTATTGTTCACTATAGGTGTAATGTTGTACAGCAGATCTCTAGAGTGTATTCATGTCTTGCTTATGTGAAACTGTATACCCATTGATTAATAACTCACCATTTTTCCCTTCCTCCAGCCCCTGACAACCACTATTCCTTCTACTTTTCGATTCTATGAATTTGACTCTTTTAGATACCTCATATAAATGGAATCATGCAGTATTTGTCTTTGTATGAGTGCTTTATTTCATTTAACATAATGTCTCAGGGTTCATCCATGTTTTTGCATATTGCAGAATTGCCTTCTTTTTAAAAGCTAAAAGTATTCCATTGTATGTATATACCACATTTTCTTTATCCATTCATATGTTGATGGACACTTAGGTTGTGTCCACATCTTGGCCATTGTGAATAGTGCTGCAATGAACATAGGAGTGCTGAGATCTCTTCGAGATCCTGATTTCAATTCTTCTGGATAAATACCCAGAAGTGGGATTGCTGAATCATATGGTGATTCTATTTTTAATTTCTGAGAAACATCCATACTGTTTTCTGTAGTGACTGCACCATTTTTTGCATTCCCACCAACAGTGTGCAAGACTTTCAATTTCTCCGCATCCTTGACAACACTTGCTGTCTTTTGTTTGTTTGATAATAGTCATCCTGACAGGTGTGAAATGATATCTCATTGTGATTTTGATTTGCATTTCCCTGATGGTGACGAGCATTTTTTCATATACTTATCGGCCATTTGTATGTCTTATTTGGAAAATGTCTATTCAAATCTGTAGCCTATTTTTTTTTTCTAAGGAAGATTTGCCCTGAGCTAACATCTGTTGCTAATTGCCTCTTTTTTTGCTTGAGGAATATTAGCCCTGAGCTAATGTCTATGCCAATCTTCCTCTATTTGTATGTGGGACACCACCACAGCATGGCTGATGAGTAGTGTAGGTCTGCGCCTAGGATCTGAACCTGCGAACCCAGGCCACTGAAGTGGAGCATGCTGAACTTAACCACTGCGCCACCGGGCTGGCCCCAGTAGCCCATTTTTTAATGGGGTTATTTTTTTAAAACTATTAAGTTATGTTGTATGATCTTTAACCACTATGCATATGTCTTCCTCTTCTTCCTTCCCTCTTTTTTGAAATGAGGCCATTGGAAACTCTTATTACTCCAAGACGCCTGGAGTAATAAGTGGCAGAGGACTTAGAATGCCGTCTTTGACTCCCAGGCAAGTGAGTTGGTGCTGCACCCCCTGCCACCACCCCAGGCTTCCCTGTGTGACAGAGGAGATGGCTGACATGCAAGTGTGCTGTGACACATAGACTAATTGTTCTCAGTGTTTTAAAATGAAATCTACAAGCCCTGTAGCAGGTTTTGGAGATGCAGATCCCTTGGGTACAAAAGGCCGTCGAGGCTCCTTCACTTCCTCTCCTGGACGCCTTCCTTCCCAGGAATAAAGAGCACAGGAAAGATTTTAATGTCCTTTGGCTGATGAGTGGATATAATTATTATTCTTGAAATGGAAACAACTCAACCAAAGACTTTTCAGATGACTTTTGAAAAAATAAACAAGCAATTTTATACAGGTAGCTTGGGCAGTTTTGTGTTACAAATCCCCAATCTATTCATTTACCAGTTTCCTGCCTTTTCCATCAGACTCCTATTCCTGTTGACTTAGCTTTTCATTTCCCTAGAAAAGTTTATCTGAAAATGTGGGACTTCACTGTACACTTTTTAGTTTTTCTTTTACTAAAATTTCTTTAGTAAATTTAGTTCAGTTTTTTAGTTCTTACTAAAAATTATCCCTAAACGCTCCCTATTTTAAAAATGATTTTTAGTGTTCTCTTTTATTATTATTATTTTTGCTATTCTCTTTTTACTATTTCTTATTACATGCTGATGTCTATTTCTACACTACTTCTATACTGAGACAAAACAATCTCCTCAAACTCATGATGATTCCATTGTTTTTTCTCTTGAAAAATCTTCATAAATAACTTTTGGAAGTTAGTGATGCTCCTTTATAGACATATCTGTTTATATCTTCAGAGAGTGCCACTGAAGGCATAAACCATGTTTTCTTTCAATCAATAAGTAATTTTTATTTCAAGCGTTTAGTAACTGAATCAAATAACCATCTATTGATGTGTGTGTGTGTAATAGTTAAGAACGTGACCTAAATTACCTGGGTAAAATCTGGCTCAAATCTGGTGTGACCTTGGGCAAATCACCTAACCTTTCTTTGTCTCTTTCTTCTCATCTGTAAAATGTCAAAATACAATAATACCTGTCTCAGAGGGTTCCTAGGAGGATTAATCAAGTTAATATTGGAAAGTACTTGGAATGGTGCCTGGTTCAGTGTAAGTAGCATATAAGTGTTAACTACTTTATAGTAGCATAACTTCTCACAATTCTGCTACGGTTCTAGATCAGCCCTGTCTAATGCAAACATAATGTGGGTCATATACACAATTTAAAATTTTCTAGTAGCCACATTTTAAAAAAGTAAAAAACAGATGAAATTAATTTTAATAATACGTTTCCTTTTACCCACCATATAAAAATATTTCAATGTGTAATCAATATAAAAATTATTCACAAGATATTTTACATTATTTTTTTTATCATATTGTGTCTTTGAAATCAGTGTGTATGTTACACTAACAGCACCACTCAATTTAGACCAGCCACGTTCAAGTGCTCAGTGGCCACATTTGGCTATTGACTATTCTACCAGGCAATGCAGATCTAGATTGTCAAACATTAAGATGAAAATGCTGACGTAATACTTCTTTTGCCATGGATAGTTTATGCAACATTGTTGCCAGACTATTTTAGTAATACTTTTAATCTAGGAATAGGGTTGGGCTCAAGAAAAGTTGGGCTGAATTTGAAATTTGTCTCTGGAGTTCCTCTGGCCCTGGCTCAGTGCCTTCCTCCGATCTGGCACAGTGCTCCCTGCTGCAGTCAGGATCTCAGGGTGGAGCCTGCCCAACCTCCCTCCAGGCCACACTGCTGTCTGTTCTGTGCCCTGTTCCCCCAGGGATGAAGTTATAGTCCATGCTTGTTATTCACAGTAGTTGCTTCCATAATGTCTCGCAAACACCAAATTAGCAAATACTGAAGCGTTGCTCCTAGGAGAAATATGGGGTTAAGTTCCTATGAGCTTCTGATCACAATATTTTCATCAGCCAATTAATATATAACCTCATTTTATGTATTTCTGTTTAAAGACACCTTATTTACCCTATATTGTTGATTCATTAACATTGAACTCACGGACAACAGCACTAGAAGCCATGCCTGAATGAAGCTAGACAGCACTTCAGCACAATGCTTGGGGGGCAGTTTTAAACAGTGAAATCACCAGCCAAAAGCACAAAAATGTGAAAAACATGGCAGTAAGTAGACTGCAAAAAGGTCATTTGTTTTATGTAATGAGAAGGCAGAGAACCCAGCCTTGTTCAACCACAGCTGGGAATGTGTTGGCCAACTCATATTTTTTGCTGCTCTGTGCATATCTGTGAATGATCAGGAAATCTCCATGAGTATTTATTTGGAGGTTATAAATAAATTTTAGTGAGTAGGCAAATCAGGGAATAATGAGGATCAGCTCTATTCCTTTTTGACAGCACCTGCATTTTCAGAGATGCTTCCAGTGTATGTGAGTGGGCAGTTGGGAAGCCACTGGGTTCCTTCAAACTTCATCACATGGATGATTGCTCATACATGGTGAACTGCTCCCTCCCACTCCCAGGGAATGGAGCAGCCAAGTGAGTGTTCCCTGGGGCTTGGTTGGGCAGAGTCAACTACAAGCAGAAAGATCCAGAAAATGAGCAAAGCCGCACCTTGGGAAAAGGTAAAAGCAGAGGAGCCCAAACCATAGTGATCCTCAAGTGCAATGCACCAGCAGGGGTGGGAGATAAAGTCAACTGATGGGGAGCCGGTAAGAGGAGGCATTACCTGAGAGCCAGACACCAGCCAGGAGGATGTTGAAAAGGCCAGGACTCTTGAGTGAATAGGGCTGGTGTCTAGAATTGCTTTTTCTGGGGAACTGACTGGGGCGTAATTAGATTTCTCTGGGATAAAGGCGCAGGGTTGTGGGCCAGGACAATACCCTGGCTCACGCCTAAGCTTGCTACACGCAATCAGCAACAGATTACGCAAGAATTGTTCATATTTTTGTCTACTCTTTGTCTCATCATTAATCAAGTTGACCTAATTTTCTTAATTCACTGGGACCACACCCTTTGTCTCTTTCTTCAAACCACTTTTTGTTTGAAACAAATAGAAGTATGTGTATATATTGTAAATGATTCTAATTGCACCAAGAAAACAGCAGCATATTTAAAATATATAGTGGTTCTATTATTATACAAGCGTATTCATTATTCTGAGCTCTCCTTTGGGTAAATCTTTTCAAATAACTTGTTTTCTTTTTTGGAATAAAGATTGTGTTTAGCCTGTTTATTACTCAATCTCGTGTTACAGTAGACTTGTTTTTATTGAATAAACTTGATGTGTAACATTGTATAAGTTTAAGGTGTAAAATGTGTTACTTTGATACATTTATATATTGTAATACGATTGCTGATATGGTGATATTTATCACATTACATCATTATAGTACAATATTATTGTCTATATTCATTCTACTGTGCATTAGATCTCTATGGCTTATTTATTACTTGTTTTAAGTTTGTACCCGTAAACACCATCACTCTTAGCCCACCTCCCCATTCCCTGGTAATTATCATTTTACTCTCTGTTTTTTACAGGTTTAACATTTTTATATTCCACTTATAAGTGATATCATACAGTACTTGTCTTTCTGGTTCTGACTTATCTCACTTAGTATAATGTGCTCAAGGTCCATCCATGTTGCCGCAAATGGAAGGATATCTTCCTTTCTCAAGGTTGAATAATATTCCATTGCATATATGTACCGCATCTTTTTTATCCATTCATCTGTTGATGGGCATTTGGGTTGTTTCCATGTCTTGGCTGTTGTGAATAATGCTGTGATAAATTTGACGGTGCATAGATCTCTTCATAATCCCATTTTCATTTCTTTTGTGTATATACCCGGAAGTGGAATTGCCAGATCTTATGGTAGATCTATTTTTAATTTTTTGAGGAAATCCTGTAATATTTTCTATAGTGATTGGACCAATTTACATTCCCACCAACAATGTATAAGGGTTCTCTTTTCACCACATCTTCACCAGCACCTCTTGTCTCTTGTCTTCTTGATAATAGCTGTTCTAACAATTGTGAGGTGATACTTCATTGTGGTTTTGATTTGCAATTCCGTGATGATTAGTGATGTTGAGCATCTTTTCATGTGTCTATTGACCATTTTGATGTCCTCTTTGGAGAAATGTTTATTTAATTCTTCTGCCCATTTTTTAATTAGATTGTTTTTTTGTTATTGAATTGACTGAGTTCTTTTTATATTTTGGATATTAATCCCTTATCTGATATATGGTTTGCAAAAATTTTCTCCCATTCTGTACATTGTCTGTTCATTTTGTTAATTGTTTCTTTCACTGTGCAGAATCTTTTGAGTTTGATGTAGTCCCATTTGTTGATTTTTCTTTTGTTGTTTGTGCTTTTGGCATCATGCCCAAGACATTATTGCCAAGACTGATATCGATGAGCTTCTTCCCTACATTTTCTTCTAGGAATTTTATGGTATCAGGTCTTATGTTTAAGTCTTTGATCCATTTTGAGTTAATTTTTGTGAGTGGTGTGAGATAGAGGTCCAATTTCCTTGTTCTGCATGTGTTTCTCCAGTTTTCTCAGCACCATTTGTTGAAGAGACTGTCCTTTCCCCATTGGGTAGTCTTGGCTCCCTTGTCAAATATTAGTTGACTGTATATGCTGGGGTTTAATTCTGGACTCTCTATTCTGTTCCATTCACAGTAGACATTCTTTAATCATGTTTGTTCTTTTATCTGGGAATATCATCTGGTTCCATTGTTTCCAAACTGGAACTGATTTTTCCTAGTCTTTATTCTGTGTACAATTCAGCCACATCTCATGGTCTCTTCCTGCCCTGTTCCAAAACACTCTCCACACCCTACCTGTACCTGAAAATGTATTTATATTTTGAACAATACTAACAAGCCCCAATCAGCATATTTTCCCATTTTATTGCAGCTTTGTGAAAATTAGGGGAGAACATAGGCAAAGAGCAGGAAAAATGTATCTGGAATAACATAATATGGTCAGTGGGAAGCCAAATAACCAAGTTGGAAAAGGATGCTAAGAAATCAATCAATAAATTGGAATCTGGATAAGATAAAGCTTAGAAAAATTTATCCAGCATTTTTATTGAAGAAGTATCAGGACAATGATATAATGGAAAATTTTGAGAAATAGAAAAAGGATCCCATAACTCTTAACGTTAGCGTGACTCCATAAATGTTACCTATTATTCTGCCGTGCAGTATAGGGTGGTATTCAGGAGTGTCAGCTCAAATCAGACAGACTTGGGGCTAAATTCCCAGTGTGTCATTACTGATTGAACAAGTTATTTAAAATTCTCTCATCTTTAGTTTTCTTAGCTGTATATGGGCCCAAATAGATAATGCATCTAAAGTGATTAACAAGATACCTGAGGCAAGTCAACTTATCATTAATGTAATTTCTTTAAACGTGTATCTCTTAAGCCCCTGCGATGTGCCATCTTCATAGACCTTATGGTCTAGAGAGGGAGGCAGACAATCAAATAAGCCTGCAGGTGGATTATGGCAGATAGAGAAGGAAAAATGCAGAATGTTAGGAGAGCATCAAACAGAGAGATCTGGCCTGCTCTGGGGGGCCAGGGAAGATTGCCTGAGAAAGTGAGGTTGGGCTGAGAAGTAAAGAGGTTTAGGGGTTAAATAGGTAAAGAAGGAGGGGTCCCTGAGACAGGAGCGTGTCCTAGCGAGAGAACTGTACATGCAAAGCCCCCGAGGTAGTGGGGATCACAAGCTTTTCTGGGAACCGAAGGTTGGCTGGTGTGGCTGGAGTATTGAGACTGAGTGAGGGAGTTGCAGGCGATGAATCTGGATAGACGGGCCGAGGCCACATCACGCTGGGCCTGTATCGGAAGTACAGCAGGGAGCCAACGCAGGACTTTAAGCTGGGGGGAGACACGATCCTCTGTGAGAACAGAATGAAGCAGGGCAAGGGTGAATGTTTGCTCTGACTGTCCTTAAAGAGAGAGCTGATGGCAGCTGCCACCAAGTGGTGACATAAACAATTGGGAAAAATGGAGAGATGCGGGGAATATTTAGGGGGTAAAATGGCCAGGAGTTTGATGGTCTGAGTATGGCAGTTGAGGAAGACAGAGGTATTAAGGACTGGAAACTGAACGTGTGGTGGTGCCATTCATTTGCAATAGGCAAGACGGGAAAAGTACCAACTTGTAGGGTACCTTTGTCCTTACTTACATGCAGACGCGTTTCACAAATATGAAACCACAGTGTGCATTTTGCCTAAAAACTTACTTTTATTCATGAAAGAGCATCAATATTCATATGCATATGTCTATGCAAACACAAGTCAGCCCTGGTGATCTAGTGGTTAAGATTCAGCACTTTCACTGCCACCGCCCCAGTTCATCTCCTGGTCAGGGAACCACATCACCTGTTTGTGGGTTGACGTACTGTGGTGGCTCTTGTGATCCTGAAAGCTAAGTAATGAGATTTCAAATACCAGCAGGGTCACCCATGGTGGACAGGTTTCAGGGGAGCTTCCAGACTAAGACAGATTAGGAAGAAGGACCAGGCCACCCACTTCTGAAAAAAATTGGCCATGGAAACCCTATAAATCGCAGCAGAACATTGTCTGATACAGCGCCAGAAAGTGAGAGATTGGTGCAGGAAAACTGGGTAGGGTTCCGCTCCGCTGTGCACAGGGTCACTAGAGTCGGAATTGAGTTGACAGCACTAACAACAACAAATGCAAACACATATACACAAAAATATTAGGTTTGCCATGATTGGTGTAAGCTAGTCAAAATCTTTATTGAGCTTTATTATAAATTCAAGAAGTTTGAAAATTTTATGCTATAATTTCTAAAAGTCTGTCTTATATGCTTTTTTTTTTTTTTTTGTGAGGGAGATCAGCCCTGAGCTAACATCCGTGCTAACCCTCCTCTTTTTGCTGAGGAAGACCGGCTCTGAGCTAACATCTATTGCCAATTCTCCTCCTTTTTTTTTCCCCAAAGCCCCAGTAGATAGTTGTATGTCATAGCTGCACATCCTTCTAGTTGCTGTGTGTGGGATGCGGCCTCAGCATGGCCAGAGAAGCGGTGCGTCGGTGCGCACCTGGGATTCGAACCCGGGCTGCCAGTAGCGGAGCGCGTGCACTTAACCGCTAAGCCATGGGGCTGGCCCTATGCTTTTTTTATAGGTTGTAAATAACTGTAATGTATTAATCTCTTGATCAAACATTTATTTTCTGCCCATAGAATGAAATTCATGGTCTTAGGATTTAGCATCATATTTAAGGCCCTGAGCTACTTTCCTACCTCATCTTCATCATTTCCCTGACGGTTTTGTGTTTTCTTGGTTTTGATTCTGTTGGTCCCTCTGCTTTGGAGGTCCTCTAAATATTTCTGCCCTAGCTGAACTCCTATTCATCCTTCAAGGCCTCTTTGAAATGTCACTTCTTCTCTGAAGCTTTTCTTGCTCCCTGTCAAATTGTTTCTAAACTGCCTTGTTCTGGGGTGAGTTTATATTACAGACAGACTTGAATTCAAGTGAAGTGGTTCCTATCCATCTCCTCCTTTGGATCAATAGTTTCTAAAATATTTTTGATGAGTCTTCCTCCCCATCAGTAAACATTGCTCAGCATACCCTCTGATTGAAGTGGGGTCCCCCAAGAAGTGGGTCTGGAGATAAGGGTTTGAGTGCAAGTAATCTCTTTTGGGAGGAAATCCCAGGAAGCCCTTTTCAGGGAGTGAGGAATTGAGACAGGGAAGGGAAGGAAGCCAGGACGAGATGCATTTCTGAGCAGGTAACCACCGCAGGCAACCACGGCTCATTCCCTCTGGGACCTCTGAGGGGCTGTGTAGAGCATGCCTTAGGGTTGTCACACCTGGCAGGCACACTGAAGAGATTGTCCCCCAGAGTCAGTCAGTCAACAGTTGAGAGCTGCTCCAAAGGGCCTTGACTCTCCTGTATTTCTGGCCTGGCCTGGCCTGCTCTGCTTCTGGGCCAAATACACTCCAGCAGCCAGATAGCCCCTCACGCAGAGAGTTGCAGATAGCTAGAGTTGACAGCCATCGGTGATCAGGGAAAAGTGAGTGCTGAAGACACTGATGGTGTCTGCCATGCCCCCATAGATACATATTTTCTTCTTTCTAAGTCACATACAACAGTGAAAGCTTCTCCCTCCCCTGAAACAATTAAGAGGATGTGGTATTTGGGAAGGAAAAGAGGGTATTACCAGAGGGGAGTGTGGTAGGAACCTGGTTTTTTTATGAAACGTACCTAGAGTTTTTAGCTAATACATTTTAATGGCGAACATATTAAAAATCAGGGTCTAGAATTTACAGTGGCTGTAGAAGGAAAGTGAAAAAATAACAAGGCTCTGGAGTCTGTTTTTAGTGTGTAAGTGCCACCAGCCACAGGAAGGGGTTGTAAAATCTTATCATGAGACATAGGAGGCATTAAGCAAATAATTAAAAAACGGAGCATTTTCTCAGGAACAATGTAATGCAAAGCCTGTTTAATGAAGAACTCGGAATTTGAACGGAGTCTTAGTTTAGGAATGTGTTACCTGAAGTTTTGAAAAATAGCAAATGTATGTTATGTGAAGTATATGCATCAAAGCAGGCTTATCTGATTCTTTTCCAAGAGAGAAAAGAGAAAATTGGTTCTTTTCATTCCATTTTCTATACGTTTGTAGCACTCACTGTGCTTCAATTCTTTTCTGTTATGTTGTCTCTTCACTCCTACTCCTTAGTACTTAGTGCTTAGTACTACTTAGTTCCTCTCTCTGGTACTTTTAAGGTATTTTTAAGGTAATGTGATTTCTGGATTTGTGGAGTACATTAATTTTTCGAGAAATGAATCGGTACTGAATTGCAGCCACAGTGCCTGAGTTATGAAGTGTTGTATTTAGGTGATTTGTTGTCCATACACATATGGGGAAAATATCTTAATTTGAGAAAACGTATATAGATTCTCTTATTCGTGTGCACAGTTCCTATCACAAACAACGTTTTAAAATCAAAGGGAGGTCAAATCTTGGAGGGCTTGTGTTACTTTAAGTTACTTTCAAGAACAAAATCAGACCACTCACTGACTAGTTTTTCTGTTTCCAAATCGTATTCCCAGTGGACTGCCAATACAGTCCAGCAGTTTAATTCATTATTATACAAAGTCCAAGTGAGTGAAATTTTAACCTCTTCTTCTAACCACTTCATGTTGGTTTTATCTGTAATTAACTTAGTGAAAGGCATTTGATGACATATTCTTCTTGTGCTCCAATTACCTAACTTATGAGGTCCTTTAAAGAGTTTAATTTAACCACTTTCTACTGAAAAGTGTCACGTGGTACGGCAGGAATATTGACTAAGAATTCTAGGTGTTTTAACAAGGATTTCCGAAAGACACTATTGGATGAGCCACGTAGCGAATGTTTGTAAAGGCTTGACTGGTGTGGTTAGGTCTGGGGCATACTGCGGTCAAAAGAACACAGCACTGAAACCAAAATTAGCTTCAAAGTAACTTAAATCCTAAACATCTCTCAAAAGCCAATACTTTTAAAAATTCCTTTTCCCACCCCGTTCCCATTCGCTGTGCACATTCTCTGCAGGTGAATCTGGGCCTTTATTTTTCAAATGTTCTTCACCTAGGAAAACTCCTTCCCAGGCCCAACCTTCCCCTTTCCTATGATTTTCGCCCCTGCCACCTGCCTGATTCTGCTTAAAAAAGCATCAGTCCTGCAAAAGTGAGAGCTCCTTGGAGGGCAGAAAAGAGGAAGACAGAATAGGAAAAGCTAGAACCCTTTTTATAGGGAGGAAGGATGGGAAAGGCAAGGAATCCTTATGAAATAATCTTTGTATTTAAAGTATATAGATATGAGTATAGGAAAATTTTTTGTCTGACATCACCAAGGGGAATTTTATTAATGGCAGACATTTCTGCCCTTTATAACAGCCACCCCGAGACATTTGAGAGATGCATCCCAAAATTCCATCCTACATTGTGACTCTTCCAGAAACCCTTCCTGAACCTACTTATATTTCAAAATTGTGCCACTCATGAGTTCCACAAGTTAAAGACAGTTTGAGAATTCCCAGATATGGTAAATAACTCTATATGCTATCTATACCTTTGTGATTTTGAAGACTTCATTCACCTTTCTAACTCTCTTTCCTTCTGTTAATCTCTCATGTTTGAGAAATATCTCTATTCTCTTAAGCATTTTAGTTAACCTCCTTGGAATTCCTCCAGTTCAGCTGTGTTTTCTTTGAGATATGGCAGTCAGAACTGCTCACAGTATTCCAGGTATATGAGCCAGTTTTGTATGAGGAAGGACAGACTTGTATGATCTACTTTTAACATCCTGTTTTGCTAATGCCCAGCATTATTTTTGTTGTTATAGATTTCCAAAGGACCCATATCTTTAAAAAACACACCATAGTGCAACTATGACATACAACTATCTACTGGGGCTTTGGGGAAAAAAAAAAAACGAGGAGGATTGGCAATAGATGTTAGCTCAGAGCCGGTCTTCCTCAGCAAAAAGAGGAGGATTAGCATGGATGTTAGCTCAGGGCTGATCTTCCTCCAAAAAAAAAAAAACACACCATAATAATTCCTACACCATTTTCCTTAGTCATAATCAATCTTGAGAACTATCATAACTATCCTTCTTGAAATATGGTTTGAACTAATTGTTGCATCTGCTTAACATGTACCCACAGAAAATATTATTTGCAATTTTTCTCCATACCTTGGAGATTATAATCAACCCTGGAGATTATAACCAGGAACAACCTGATGGATAGACTAAGATAAATAATAATCATTGACTACATAAGCATGGATAACATAATGGGTTGAAGAAGGTACTCTTTCAGAGGGACACAAAAGCATTTATAGTTGGAGGAACCAGTAAAAGTAAAATCTGATTTTCAAAGATCTTTAACAAAAGATATTTAACTCCACACATAAGGTTCATATTACTTGGTAGAACATTTTATTGGGAAGAAAGAATTGACTAAATGTAGGAAGCAAATTTTACTTACAAGAGAGTGATTCTCCTGCACTCTATCTTGACTTATTTTGACTTAAGGAAGGCTCACACAATGAAAGTTTGAGTTTGCTTATCAAGCCAATGCAGTTAGTAGACTATAGCAGTGGGTTTTAAAGGGTAGTCTAGGAACTCAAGGGTTTCCCAAGATAAATTCAGAGAGTCTGTGAGGTCAAAACTATTTTCATCATAATGCTAAGACATTATTTACCTTTTTTGTTTACATTCTCTGACCAGAGTATGAAATGTTCACTGCAACTAATCTTTGAGAAATACCACTTGTTGAGTTTTGGTATAGTATCAAAGAAGAATATCCACAATTATCGGAAAAGGTTCTCCTTTTTCCAGTTACCTATCTGTGTGAGGCTGAATTTTCTTCATGTATTTTAACCAAAACAACAGGTTGCAGCATATTGAATGCAGCAGCAGATGTAAGATTCCAGCTGCTTTCTATTAAGCCGTACATTAAAGAGACTTGCAAGGTTATAAAACTAAGTTACTCTTCTCACTAAGTTTTTTATTTTAAAAATATAGTTTTTGGGGGCTGGCCCGGTGGTGTAGTGGTTAAGTTCATGTGCTTCACTTCAGCGGCCTGTGGGTTTGGATCCCAGGCGTGGACCTACACCACTCATCAGGCCATGCTGCGGAGGCATCCCACATACAAAATGGAGGGAGATTGGCACAGATGTTAGCTCAGGGCACATCTTCCTCAGCAAGAAAAAAAAATATATATATATATAGTTTTTTCATAAAAATGTTATTTATGTTAACACTTAATAGGTTTATTATTGTTATTTAAAAATGAATAAATAAATATTTTTAAAATTGCCAACAAATTTCTAATATAGGAACTATCAATTGACATAACCCATATAAACAAAAGCCCTTTGGAGTTCTCAGTAATTTTTGAGAATGTAAGGGGATGCCAAGGCCCAAAATTTTGAGAACTGTTGGGCTTTGGAAAATCCAAGTATCATTTCCACATTCTTTGTGCACATGATTATTTACTTCTTCACAGGGTCCTGTTCTATTTCCTTCACTTGCTAAGGTATTTTTATTTATCCCTTAGAGCACAAAGCAGTTTCCTAGTGGCTTAGAGTTCCAAAATAGGTTAGAGGACATGTAACAGCAAGAAAATGGGCTAGTAATGGTATGATACAAAGAGTAATGTCAATATTACCTGTTTGTAGTCCAGAGTGAGTATATAAAATTCAGCATTTAGCCTCCAAATAATAATTTTATGAGTTGAGCTTATTATCTTGAAATTACGGGCTTTCTTTTTCTATAGTGGTAATGACCATAAAGAGAAAAAAAAAAATGTGAAGTCTGGGAAAGTCATCTAATTCTTAAAAGGTGTAGGAAATTCTGTTCTTTCAAAGATGGGTAAGAAAGAAGTCTTCAAATTTTAGAGAAGATTGAACAATGTAAGAAAGGAAAGTTCATGAAACTAGTGAAGTTTTCCTGCTCCCAAGATGAGTAAGGTTGACACCAGTGGAGCCATCTCATGGCCATGTTTTATGGGCAACTCCCTCCTGTCTACATGTGAGGTAAGACACAGGCAGCATTTGATTGAGACCTAGCAAGGACCAGCAATTTCTCAGAAAACACAACCAGATACTATAGAGTCTTTAGATAATCTTTCAAATGGAAACAAAACATTGTGCAACAGATTAAATGCTATTGTGGTTGCAACCAACTGCTTTTGGGTGCTCAAAGAAATACACCAAGGAACTCTTCTTTGTGAAAACAGATGGGATTTAGAGACAGATTTGAGACTTGCTGTGAGAAATTAGATTTACTGCAGAGTAAAGCAACTAACCTATGATTTTGCATGTAGGGAATGAAGCACTGATAGCTGGTGTGGTAATCATAATAATGGTCTCTCAAACATATCTATGTTCTAACCCCCAGAACCTGTGAATACATTACCTTACATGGCAAAAAGGACTTTGAAAATGTGATATTAAGGACTTTGAGATGGGGAAATTATCTTGGATTATCCAAGTGGGCCCAGGCTAATCACATAGGTTTTTAAAAGCAGACACTCTTTCCTGGCTCTGGTCAGAGAAAGGGAGATGTGACTACAGAAAAATGATTAGAGATGCAACATTGCTAGCTTTGAAGATGGAGGAAAGGACCGTGAGTCATGGAATGTGGATGGCCTCTAGAAGCTGGAAAAGGGAAGGAAATGGATTTACCCAGAGTCTCCTGAAAAGAATGCAGTCAGTCCTGCAGACATCTTGATTTTGTCATAGTGAGACCCTGATTGGACTCTAATCCAAGAAATGCAAGACAAATTTATTGTCTTGCATTTAAACTTCTAGAGCTTTAAACTTTTAAATTTATGGTAATTTGTTATGGTATAAAATGAATACAACTGGGTTGAAATTGATAATCCAACTCTCAGCTCTTCATTTTTTCTTCAAGTGCACTATTGTCTGGGCTTCTAATATGCCTTCTAAATCAGTTGACCAAATAATAAGATAGGAAGTCAATGAGGCTTGTTCTATTGTCCTATAGTAATGTTCTGTTTCTTTCATGAGGACCCCACTGGAACCCATTTCTAAGTCTTTGATTTCAGAGTGAGAGAGGTAGAAAGGCAGCCTCCTGAGGAAATCCTTCTAAAATCTTGCCTTTTCTTTTGGTGGGGAAAGGGAAGAGAGGTAGTGAAGAAGAATCTTAAAAATTACTTGAATCAATGAAATAATTTATTATGGTTAAGATCCAGAGATACATAAATTTTAGTTTACAGAAGAGAATAGGTCCAAAGAAACGTTAAAAATTGTTCATCAATATTTTAAGCCTTGGCCCAATGGTATGACAGTGGTAGGGAACAGGTCAAGGTGGGGCAAGAAAAAAGAAAATAAACAAAAATTTACTAAGCTGCTTAGAGAGAGAAGAGCAGTTTCTGTTTCTTCATCCCCACCCAATTTTGTTGACTTCGGGCCAAAGCTGCCTGGAGTGGGGGAAGATGAGAATGTACAAATGACAGCAGCAGGGAAGGAGAATGAGGCTGCGACTCTGGATGTGAAATCAGATGAGCCAAAGCAGTTTGAAGCCAGCCAGGAAGTTTGCAAAGCTATGAAAATATCGTTGTGTAAGCGGACTTGATGGGTTCATCTCTTGGTGAGTGCAGAGCCGAAAAGCACAACTAAGGCTGAAGTGAGTGAAGAAAAAAGTTTATTGCTTGTACAAGCAATGGAGAACACTGTGGCTAGCTCTCAAAGCAGTGCACCCACCCCCAGCTCAGGGCAGTTGGAGATTTTAGATACTAGAGTGCAGAGGATATGTTACCACTGTGTAACAACTGGGCCTAATCAGGGCGCATGTGCAGGCCATTACATAAGGAGTTCAATGCCATTACGTAATGAACTCAATGCAACATGCCATTCCGCAGGTATGTTGCAAAAGTTCCAACGGTAACTTTTGGACACTCAGGGCTGGAGCAATTTGCAGGGGTCCTGCTGCCATGTGTAAGTTTCACTGTAGGATGGAAACATCTACAAAAACAGGACATCAACTTCTGAAAAACAGCACATTTAGTTTTCTCCTTGTCTAGAAAACATTTGAGGGACTAAGTTTAGTTATGGATCAGATTTTCATTAACCGTTTCCTTGCCTGGCTCTGCCTTTCCATGAGGATCGGGACAATTTCAATTATGTTTACATTTAGCATTTTTATTTTGAAACTTGTACACTTGGTCACGACTTATGTTTAAAGTAAATAATTTACTTTAAATGATTGGCTTTAAATTACTGAAGGGTAATTTTAGTACATCTTAGGGCCAACAGTTTCCCTAGCAGATGACAGCTGGAAGTCGGGGGAAATTAGGCTTACTTGAAAGAATTGGACTTCTTAGACAACTTTTCCCCATTGTGCCAGTTCAGAGCCTACCTGCATTTCATAACCCCGGTGGAAGGGGAATAATTATTTGCGAAAACTGCCTAGAACATGCTGAACATCATGGTAAAAAGAACATAACATCTAGTAAAATTGCTAAGCAAGGAGTTTAGAGCTACCATCCTAGTCACTTCTGTCTCACCCAGATGGTGTTCCAGATATAAATTTCTGTCAGGAGACAAGGAAAGCAAACCTTTAACCAGCTGCACGTTTTATTTGAAGTCTCATGGCTCTTAGAAAATGCCTCGTGAGTATAAAGAGGTTTAATTGCAAGAGCAATGAATTTGTAGGGCTGAAAAGGAACCGGAGTGGGCAGGAAAAGAGTTTTCTATGTGGTCTGCGTTATACTGCCCAACTAGGTTTAGCTTATAGAAAGTGAGCATTTTTAACTTGTCCTGGCTTCTTTCTACTGGTCTAGGAAGATTCAGTTAACTTAGCTAATTTCCAAGGAACCGGAAGGTTCCATGAACTCAATCTCCCAGCTGATGTTTGTTTGTTGAGCGTTCTATTTCTTCTGTCCCTTAAAGTCACAAATAATACTTTGGACAGTACTTTAACTGTAAGTTGACATTGGCAGACTCTATTTTATAAGTACATGATATTGATTAGCATTAAACACAAACAAATAAGCTGCAAACCCACGAACATGGGATAAAGTGCTGGTGTTCTGAACTAGGAGAACAATGCCTAAAATACCAAGAGGAAGATGGAAAAAATGTATCACCTAGTTAAAAATAATGTTATGACACCGAGATTTTTTTTTTTCTGTAACTAACTCTGAATCAGAGCATCCAATAAATTTTACACAGGATGAATGTACTTCTATAAAAACCACGTTGTTTCCTGTGCCGGAGGATGCCGATAAATGCAGGGGATGAGGACGTAAGAAGTGAAATGTAGTGGGAGTAGCCACAGGGAAGTGCTGCCTTTAGCTTGGACCCACGGACAGAGCACTGGAACAGGAGTCAGGAGGCCTGGGTTTTGGCCTTCTTCATCCTTAGCTAAAGGATGAACACAGTACTTCATAATTCCTCATGTGAGTTTCTTCTTCTGTGACATGGTGTCAATACACCAGCATTATTCTTATATAGAGTATATTAGAAAAAGGAAGCAAGACCTCCAACATGGTACCTGACACACTGGTGCTTAATGAGGCTGGCTTTATTTGTTCCTTAGCCTTAATCTAGAAATCGAGGCTAATAATGCTTATTTTATGCCCTCCCCTAAGTACTCCCTCTATACAGCCAGAGATTCTTCAGGGAAATCCCCCTCTTTTCTGAGACAGCTAAATGTAGCTAATACGTCAAATACCATTGATTGTGATGAAGTTGAGGAAACAGAGGTACAGTAGTGAGAACAAAGTCGGGGAGGAAAGCGAGGAACAGGTCAGGGAAGACTACACAGTGGAGGTGACACTGGTCCCCTGGTGGGAGGAGATAGGAACGGGGTCACCACCTTGGAAAGGGAAAAGGGGTGCAGACCACCAGAGGACAACTTTTTCTCCTCCTTGGTGGTGGCTAAGGCTTGCGTATTTTCTGGCCAGGAGCTGTTGGCACTGCTTCTTTCTCACCTTAAGGATCAGTTGCTGGTTTATTTAGCATTTAGATGTTTTTGGGGAAAGAAAATTGGTATAAACCTATTAAATTATATTGAATAAATGTAAGTAATATGGAGAATACATTTAATATTTCAAGGATTTAGCGGTGAAATTCTATGAAGTTAATTTGAGCGAGGATCTTTGGCATATAAACCGGGTGTTTATAGTTCCTGTTTCACGGGGCATGACAAACCCTGTCGGAACCATCTGCTCCTGCACAGTTAGCAATCTTAATCTTGAACAGAGGACAGACGTGTTTGTGCTTGCAACCTTTTTCTTTAAATACATTTAACAAGGAACTCACATGCCTGCCTTTGACTCTCCATCCTTTTATCAGTTATATCTTCGTGGCAAACAAATTTCTCTTAAATTTGATAAGACCCAAAACAGGACTAAAGTTCAGTGTATGCAGTTTCATTTTACCTTTCTCAAACCTCAAAATGTCAACGGTACTTTAAAAAAAAAGTTTGTCTTTTCTTATTTTCATTGGGCCCATATTAATCCTCTTAAAAAATATTCCAACTCAGCAGGCTGATCCACTTAGCTGTAAATTTTGGCCTGAGGGTAGTTTACTGAAGGTAGTTTACTACCTTCAGAATCTTCCTTGGACAATTTCAGTGTGTTGAGCATTTTTCCTCAATGTGGTGGTAGGGTCATCCGCAGTATTCTCTCAGCCATCATAATCTGTTTTTGTTTTAGTGTGTTTCAGGATTCTCTTGTGAACATGTGATAAACTTCCAATGACTGTGACTTCCCAAGTTTGAAAAATGATTTTTAAAAGAAGATTTCTAGCACGAGAGTAAGCATACTCCTTGTGAGTAAGTATACTCCTCTGATTTCAGTTTATCTGGAATCTGTTGATCCATCCTTCCATTTAGATAGCAAATGCTTCATAGCACCGTTACGTCACTGATCCTGATACAGTTGGGTGTTTCTTTTTACTTCCCATTCCCCATAGCATCCGTTTTTATGATTAGGACATGTTATCTACTTCTAGTTACTTGCTTATTCAGTGAGACTATTAGTGCATAGTCTACTATATAGAGATAAAATATGCAGTATAAATAGTAATAAGAATTGTTCCCTGGGACTCAGAGAAAGAGCAGTGGCATGAATCCTAAATATGAAAGCTACAATGAAATTGGTTTAGCTTTCAAATTCTCCATTCACTTTATTTCCTTTTTCCTGCCTCAAAAAGTACTGTCTTTATCAGTCACTTTAGGCCAAGTTATGATGTGGTAACAAACAACCCTAAAATCGCAGAGGCTTACAACAATGATGATGTATTTCTCATTTGTGGAACGTATTGGATTTGGCTTGGTTAAAGCTCTGTTCCATATCTTCTGTGCTCTGAAGGCACAGAGAGCATAGACTAATGATAGAACCACATGATGGCTCTTAAAGGTTTTGTTCAGAAGTGGCCCTTGTCACTTCTGCTCACATTTCATTGGCCGTAGCAAGCCACATGGCTAAGCCTGATGGTAATGGAGGGAGTAATATAATCCTCCTGCAAGGAGAGGACCAGCAGGGACATAGCATTAGGAAGGAGCTGGTATAGAAGAACAGCAAATAATTTGAAAAAGTAATTCAATGTACTCTCTAGTCCTTGTTAATATCTCTCACAGCTATACACAGAGACACATGTACAAACAATGTGACTATAAAGTAATGAGCATGATTTTCCATAAAATAATCTTATCTGAATTTTCAATCTCTGAATAACAGATGTCTCTCCGAAAATTTTTTCAGCTTCCCCAACATTATTCAAAGGCCTGTGAACATTATTGAATATTCTCAATCCTTAGAGGGTGGTTTGAAATTTGGAAATGGCTAGTCCTCGTTTGTAGTCAATCTGGGTAATTTACTTTAAAGTACTTACAGCCCTTGTGACATTTGGTACACGCCAGTGAGTTAGGCTTTAACTTTCTGTGTAGTTAATTCAAACGAATAGAATGGATCATAGACTATTTTATTAAAGTGAATTTTAACTGAAATTTTAGATTGTCTTCTGTTGTTCACAAAGTGATACTGAAGGCCATTCCAAAAGATGAATTCCAACAATATTTTGAGCAATAGTTGTATGGATTAAAATATGTGCGTAATATTAGGAGGTGAACACTTGCAAGGTGAAAAACTCACTGAATGCTCACATTTTGGTTGATTTTGTAAAGAATATAGCAAAACCATAGGATGATGTGAATTCTGATAAGTTTTGGTTATGGGCTTTCATTCTCCACCCAAGGGGTGAGATTTGGTTGGGGAAGGTATTCAAGATTCAGTGAATGTTTTAAAAAAATAATTAGTCTATTTCTGGCACATCTAATAAGTGAAAATATTTTTCAAATAGTTACTAGAAGATAGAGTGGAAAAAATTGGTTTTCATTAACCTTGCAGTAATTCAATCTTAGCTTTCATGAGCTTGCAATTTTTGGATCCTGTTTACAGCTCTTGGTTCATTTCCTGTATTAGTTAAAATATTTTATAATCATTCCTCATTTCTTTTTTCTTTTTCTTTTTCTTTTTTTTAAAGAATTTTAAGTCCCTTTAGGAGATGAAACCAAGTCTTTATATTCCTGGCATGCACCGTATAATACTAGTAATTATAGTTACAATATCAATAAAAAATGACATAGTATAGGAATTATTTATAATGTGCTCAGCATTATTTTCAGCAATTTCTCATTTTAACTATTTAAAGCTATGAGATAGTCAATTTATATTATTTCCAGTTTATAAATGAGAACACTGAGTCCACAAGAGGTTAAGAAGCCCATTCTCACAGCACACATCTAGTAAGTAGTTGACTCCGTTGGCTGCAGAGCCCACGCTCCTGCCAAAATACGTAAGCTGCCATCTATATGTCTGTTTGTTCATTATTCATTCATCTAGAAAAAAATTGAAGCACTAATTATGCGTCAGGCAGTATTTTGGGCACAAGAAAGATAAGATAAAAGATCACAGTATTGGCCTTCACACTTGACTCAGCCTAGCTAGCTAGGAGGAGAAAGTTGAATAAAGTTTTCCGATGTTGAATCTTGAAGAAGTAGGTATTACTCAGAGAACTGGAAAGAGATAAATTTCCCAGCAGAGAAAGAAAACTTGAAAAAAAAGACAGAAGAAAGATTAAACATTTGGGAAAGGCAAGTACACCTACATTTAGGATTGTGTCAAGCAAAGGGCAAGCGAGAGGACAGGAAAGTTAGGCAGAGGCCAGATGATCGCTGCTTTTGTTCTATGCTAAGGATTTCAGACTTTAACCAGAAATGATGGAAGGAGGCTTTGGAGAATTTTAAGATGAGCTTATAATGTTGGTGACTTCTTAGTCCTATCCTAAAAGATATCTGGTACCTTCCCTTGTTGCTTTCCTCATGTACTTAGAGCATACAAAGATGACGTGTATGTTAGTTAAATGGGATAGTGGCACATAGACCTATAAGACGTTCTTGCAAATTAGGTCAGAGTAAATTCTGTATATTAGATAATCTACAGTTCAAGGCAAGGATGTACATTAACCATTACAAGAATGGAAAGAAAACAGAAAAGTAACCACAGAGTGTACCTGGTATAAATGTCCAATGTGCTTGAGGAATGGAGTGGAATTATCCAAGAAATTGTTGGCCAGGCCAATGATTACAAATGGCACCCTTTCTTTGAAAATCTACCTTTGGAAGTGCCTTTGTAATTACATTGTAATATCCAAGCAGATATATTCAGTAATGATTCAATGCTTTGTTTATACCATCCACTACCTCTAGGTTTGTAAATCAATCTTTAAATGGGCACATTTTCTGAAAATACTTTGAAAAACAATTCTCTTTAGATTATATGAATAAAGAAGTGGAAAATCCATGTTGAATTTTAATTCAGCTAAACACTGATTCAAAAAGACAAAATTAGAACTTTTCTTCATTCTTTCTGTCAGCTCATAAAAGATGATCAATACGTGTGCATCCTAGATGGATGAGATTGCAAATGTGTAACTGCTATGCTCAAGGCAAATCACATTATGTAAACCAGCTGGACTGAGTAGGGCTCGCTGTGCTCAATACGATAAAGAAGAAGGCGTGCTTTTCTGCACGTTCTGCTAATACAAAATGATGTGATTTCCAAAAGATAAGAATGTATTTGCCCTTGGCAGGCTGTGGCATGCCTAATGGGTATCATTTTAACATACTGCTGCAGCGATGGAAATGTTGGAGGAGATCAGAGATTTTGGTTAAGAAATACACGTACACTCTTCAAAATTCCTCATTCGTTTGGGGGCTTATCAATACTTGATATTTGGCAGAAATTTTTAGCCTCTGGCTGATCTGGCTTAAAAGTGAATCCTTGTTAGGTTAAAAACGTTACAAATCATGTTAGCCAAGTCTTTATTCCTCTCATAACATTAGCTTTAATAATTTGTCATGCTTGCTAAAATTGGGGCAGATATTGACATGCTTCTACATCTAAGACCCCTCACAAATGTCACCTTCTTTGTAATGACTTCCCTGGTTCCTCCCACCTTTTCCTTTATATGGATCTCTATAAAAATCACATATCTATTGAATGAATGATGTTACTGTTCATGTTATGCATATTTTTTCATTTTTAGTGGAGATATAATTCACTACCATAAATCTCCCCCTCTTTAAAGTGTACATTTCGATGGTTTTTTATTGTTTGCACAAAGTTGTGCAATCATGACCACTATTTAATTCCAGAACATTTTCATCACCCCACAAAGGAACCCAGTACCCCTTAGCAGTTCACTGCCCGTTCCTCTCTCTCCTCAGCTCCTGGCAACCACTAATCTACTTTCTGCCTCTATAGATTTGCCTAGTCTGGACATTTCATATAAATAGAAACATATGAAATGTAGCCTTTTGTGACTGTCTTCTTTCACTAGGCATAATGTTTTCAAAGTTGATTATGTTGTAGTGTGTATCAGTATTTCATTGCTTTTTATTCTTGAAAAATATTCCATAGTATGGATATACCACATTTTGTTTATCAATTCGTCAGTTGATGGATATTTAGGTTGTTTGCACTTTTTGGCTAATATGAATTATGCTGCTATAAACATTTATGTGCAAGTTTTTGTGTGAAACACATTATACATTTATATATTTTATTAAAATTAAAATATTAATATTTAAAAAAATTACTAAAGAATTACTACAACATTAAAATATTTAAAATATATAAAATTATACTACTACATTTTGGCTTATTTTCTTTTAGACTTCTCTGGTTACTTTTGTAATACTTTAATTTAAAAAAGCAAATTTTGTATCAAAATATGCATATTGTTCTATTTTCTACTATTTTTACTTTACATTCCCTAAAGTATATATAGTATATATATTGCTAGGGTAAGATTTTTAATAATTCTATAAATCTCTATATTTTATTTTAAATATTAGAGTATGGTTCTGTACATTACAATTCTTGAGGGAAGTTATTTTGCTTTATTTTTTTATTTTATCCCTTTCCTTCCCTTCTATTAGTAGCTAACAAGAATACTGCTACACCTAGAGCAGTATTCTCTCAAATGTTTGCTGAAATGATTTCACAATATATAAGGAGTCATAGAATTTTAAGTTTGAAGAGAATCTTAGGGGTTAACTGGTGATGTGAATAACATAGGTGATACCATATTTTAGTTAAAAGTGGATTTAACTAATGACTATAATTTTGGCTCTTAAACTTGCATACTTAACCACTATCCCATATTCTTTGATTAAATCACTTGGGGAGATTGAAAGAAGAGTAATAGGAGATTTATTCCTAAGTCTAATCATGAGGAAGGTTTAGCAACTTCCTGGATTCCTGTATAATAAAATTTGAAATTTAGAGCAAGTCGATGAATGATTTTTTTGGCCAGTTTAACACTTCATTCGTGAAAAATACATTTTATATTCTGAAATTATGAAATGTTCAACAAAGTCATTAAAAAAAATCTCAGCTATCTCCAGTGTTGTCTTGTCAGATATTCAGAGGTTGTTTCAAAAGAGTAAAATATATTTGCTTTGCATGTTGGGTCCAAACTTCATGTTCTGACATCATCATTGATGCTTTATGTGCTGTGTTGAGTCATAGAAACACCACTAACTGTGTATTGCAAAGTTGAGCTTATTCCACTTATTAAAAATACCATTAATCTCAGCATCTAGAGGGTGGTGTTGAAATACTATTTCCCACCATAGGAATCCAGAGCTTCTTGGAGAAATGGCTGATTCCACATTTTGGGGCAGGATATGCACAAAAATCTGCCAACTCATGTCAAATTCAAGGAATTCATCAGGAACCACCAGGGCCAGAGACTGCCAGGAGACAACCTGAAGAGGCCAACTCCCTGGCCAAAGATGGAACAATCTGAGATTTAATAAAGATTTTAATTGCCACAAAGTGAACCCCATCAAATATATTTAAATCCCTAAATTCATAATTAAAAAAATAATTGGTCATTTTTGGAAGACGATAGAGAATAAATTCATTGTCTTGAAAACTGGTTTAAAAAAAAAAGGGGAGAACCAATCATTTATTCTGTCTTTCTTATATGAACTGTCCTACTGGGTAATAAATAGTAGATGAGAAGCATCTCTTTATAAAGAGTATTCCAATAAAGAAATAAAAAGAACTGACAGAATTATAATAACACTATTTTGCAACACACATGGAATACAGACCTAGGCATTGAGCTGCTGTCCCAAGAAAGAAAATCAGACACAATGTGCCTCCTGATGAAAGAATACAGTACCACCTGTGCTCTTGCTGGAGGGATCAAATCTGAGGCTGATCAAGACTCTGGACCCAGCTGCCAATTTGCAGGAAGAAGAGAGGGCAGAGAACTTGCTGAACTGCACTGCAAATATGCAATCAACAAAATCCAGACCGAGGGAACCTCTACAGGCTAAATAAATAGTCTATGTTCCACAGATACACTGAAAGAAGGGGCTAGAGAGAGACAATGTAGATTGAAAGTGACGTAACAGGCATTGATTTTTTTTTAAAAATTGGGTAAGACTAAAGTACAGATAATGTCTGGGCTTATCATGTTAGTGATAACACTGTAAAATGCAATGAAGCAATTACTGTATAGTTTCTTTATGAGGAGAGAGGGGCTGTGTTGGGGATGGACCACATGGAGAGGCTTCTGGGTGGCTGGCAAAGCTCTATTTCTTGACTCAAGTAAGGGTTTCAAGGTCATTGTATTAGTTTCCTATTGTTGCTGTAAGAAATTACCAAAAAGTTAATGGTTTAAAACAACAAAATTTATTCTCTCACAGTTCTGTAGGTCAGAGGTCCAGGTGAGCTTCACTGGATTCTCTGCTCTGGTTCTCACAAGGCTGAAATCAGGTTCTTGGTGAGCTGGGCTCTGATCTGGAAGCGCTAAGCTCATTCAGGCTTTCGGCAGAATGCAGCTCCTTGTGGCTGCAGGGTTGAGGATCCTGTCCCTTGCTGGCTCTCAGCCAGGAGCCTCTCAGCTTCCTAAGGCTACCCACATTCCTTTTACATTGTCCCTTCCATCTTCAAATAGCAACAGTGGGTTGAGTCCTTCTTATGCTTTAAATCTCTCTGATTTCTCCTTCTGCTGCAACTCCCTCACTTTCCTCTTCTGTTTTTAAGGGCTTATGTGATTGCATCAGTCCCACCTTGATAATCCAGGATAAGCTACCTATTTTAAGGTCAACTGCTGAGTAAACTCGATTCCATCTCAAACTCCCTTCACAGCAGTACCTAGAGTGGTGTTTGATTGCATAACCAGGGGACTAGAATCCTGGGAAAACATATTTAGAATTCTGCCTGCCACAGGTGTTTTTTACCTTATACATTTGTTTTGTATCATTTTATGTATTTGTGTTTTGTTTTTTTTGTGAGGAAGATCGGCCCTGAGCTAGCATCTGCCAATCCTCCTCTTTTTGCTGAGGAAGACTGGCCCTGGGCTAACATCCATGTCCACCTTCCTCCACTTTATATGGGATGCCGCCACAGCATGGCTTGCCAAGTGGTGCGTCAGTGTGTGCCCGGGATCCGAACCGGCAAACCCCGGGCCGCCACAGCGGAGCATGCGCCCTTAACTGCTTGCGCCACTGGGCCGGTCCCTGTGTTTGTATTTTATTTTACAAATATAAAAGCTAAAAAATCAATGAGACGTGAAAATGGGTGCCTTCTTGTGATATTTGAAAGATATTTGTCAAAGATGCTTACCTTTCTTTAGGGGAAAAAAACCTCCAAAACAAAAAGTAATTTCTTTCCTTAGCTGATGTAATTTGTACTTTTCACCTTGTTTAAGAACAGTAAAAAAGTAGGCATAAAAAAAGTAAATTTCTGGAATTTGCTGCTTTTATTACTGTAAGTAACTCTAAAACATTTGCAATAAAAGGTTATGTTTTAATAAAATTCACAATTTGTATGGAGTTATTCAGCATGATTTTAAAGGTGTGTTCCTTATGGTGGGTTCTGGATTCAGAGGATATGACTGTTTGAATCCATTTTGGCAAAAGCTTTTATAAGAGCGGATGCTCCCTTGGTTTTTCTGTCATTTCATAACTACTTTTTGGGATAGCTCTTATTACACTTTTGCTGACTTGATGGTATATTAATATTAGTCAACACCAGAGGTAGGCAAACTTTTCATGTAAAAAAGCCGGATAATAAATATTTTCAGTTTTGTGGGCCATATAGTCTCTGTTGCAGATATTCAACTCTGTGTTTGTAGCCCCAAAGAACATAGACAACACATAAATTTATGGGCATGGCAGGATTTGGCCCATGAACTGTGGTTTGCAGACCCCTGATCTACACATTTAAATACTTCCTCTCATTGTGTGTATTTGGTATTTTACTAGTGATATATTTTTATTGTATTCATTTGTATGAGCATATCATACAAAAATAAGCAAAATGGAGACAGCCACAAAATGGCTGTCTTAGAACCACAAAATGGTTCTCAGTCTTAGAACCATTTTTTCAAGTATGTGTAATGCACATATCTGGATTCTTCCCTGAGCTCTGATAGTAAAGCTAAGTATATTTCTGTATCACCGTCTCAATCACTCATTCATTTATTCATTCACCAAATATTTATTGGGCACCCAGTATGTGCCAGGCACTATTCTAGCTCCTGGAGATAAGCAGTTAACCAAACACAGTCTCTGCTGTCACCTCGCACACATGCTAGTTGACCTGCTGTTGATGACGTCAAGAGTCCAGGATACAATAAGCTTTTTCTAATAGTTTCTGACCTGCAATAGAGCACTGTATGAATATGAATGTTAATGCACTTTTATTGTTAGATTTAAATATTGTTTGCATGTGTTTTTCTTTAAATTGTTCAATTACTGTTGAAAAAATCTGAGAGTCTATGTTACACGTTCACTGCATTTTGTTTCAGCTTTACACTGGAGTATATTAGGAGTCAAAATTATTTTGCAAAATTTTACTGAGTAAAACCCACTGAAGCCCTGGGCAATGTACCATCACACTTTATTGTCTTCAAGTTGTATTGAGTGAATTTGAGAGCCATTGCTTTCATTGTACATGCCGCTGTGATTGACATCAACCTAGTTGAAGAATCAGCTGGAGATAAATGTTGGACGTTTTGACAGTTTAACTTGAGCCTGATTAATTCATCACAGCCAAGAACAAATTTGCTTTGAAATTTTATTTTTAACCAGTGATGCCTATCCTTTTTCGGCTTTAGGGGAATTTATTTTTCTTGCCTAGGGAAAAGAAAAAGGTAGATAAAAAGGCCCTAAGACTTATGGTAACTCTATAATTAAAATAAAATGTCAAGGGGCCGGCCCAGTGGCATAGCAGTTAAGTTCACCCTCTGCGCTTTGGCAGCCCGGGGTTGGCGGGTTCGGATCCCAGGCGCAGACCTACGCACTGCTCATCAAGCCATGCTGTGGTGGCGTCCCACATAGAGCAACTAGAAAGATGTACAGCTATGACGTACAGCTATCTAGTGGGGCTTTGGGGAGAGGAAAAAAAAAAAGGAAAAGAGGAGGAAGATTGGCAATAGATGTTAGCTCAGGGCCAATCTTCCTCAAAAATAAATAAATAAATAGAATAAAATAAACTAAAAAGTCAAACTTTAGCCAGAATTTGCAATAAATGCATACAGTGTTAGGCATTCTCTTTCTATTGCATAACTGACAGTTATGCTGTGATGAGAGCCTCCATCCTAAGCCTCTCCTGGCATCAAACTGAGTGGATCACATATGTCCTGCAGTCATGTCCCTCCTCACGTACATTTACATGAGTTGACATGCATAAGCCTAAATTAAAAAAAAAATGCGGAGCTACGACTTACCTCCTCAAGCACATGTTTACAATGTATTTATATATCATTTACAGATAGGGTAAGAAAAACTTTGAGATCTGAATTAAAACAAGTTATTCTGGTAGCGCTAGTTTCTACTCTGGTTCAGTTTTGGTGAGTGTGGGCATGCTTGCACGCACAGAGCATTTTCTTTCTTTTTTTAAAAAATACATTACAAGTAGTTAAACTATATAAAAATGTGAATCACAAGTTTGTAGATTTCCTGGAGCTCCTCCCTAAAACCTCAGGGTTCTGATAAATTTGATCTAAGTCAATCCCTTTATTTTCTGAATGAAAAAAATGAGGCCCAAAAAGAAGGTGTGTTCAATGTGGCAGCCTTGAAATCAGACCCAGGGGCCTAACTCCTGGTGCGGCGTGTTCTCCGTTGCTATGGTTTGACTTTGTATTCAGCAGGTGTTCCAAGCTCTGTCATTTACTTGAAAGCACTTAACAGCCCTTGTGACATTTGTCACGTGCCAGTTAGTGAGGGTTTAACTTTCTATGTGGTCAGATACGCTGCTGGCAGGACAGCACAGTCCAGTGGTGGCAGCTGGCCTTATGTGTGAGTGGACCCACTTCAGAAATAGCTTCTACACGCCTTTCTGTCCTATATCCTTTTGATTAATCATGGATACTTTCTGAATTAGCATATTGATTCCAAATTTGGGTTTCCATTGCTGAATCTTGTGTTTGTTCATTAGGATGATGAATGTTAGAAATAGGCTCTTTAGCACTCACAGATGAAATAAAACGTATTTTGAACATATGGATTGGCTTCCATTCTTTTATACACAGGGTATAAGAATCCATGGAGGCCTGTACTGATCTTTTTAGGGATGATAGTTATGGTTTGATTCTCTAATTGGTTCTCAGTCCAGACGTTGGTTTAGGAGAACTTCTGATTGCATGGTGCCTTCTAGACACAGAATCATGCCTCAGAAATCTTGCCAAGTCTGTTTCAAGTGAAGTTTCCATACCCGGGCCACCTATAAAGGCTTTATCCTGTGTATAGAACAAGTTGTAGAAACTCTTTTATGATTTCTAGCTGATAGGTATTTGCTAATAAATGTCTGTCTGAAGGAATTTGGAATTTCAGTAAAATCTTGTAGCCAGGTTGTGAAAGAGTTGTAAACTCTCGCTGTCTCAACCTTCTCTGGTGGCCACTAAAAAGAATCTAAGAGTGCATGACCAGACCGGCTTAGGTAAGTTGGCACTACAGCTCGTATCTAATTTTGAGAATCAGTGGAGTCTTAAGTCTTCTGCTCCGTTAATATATTTTTTTCTTCTCCCCTTTCCACACCCTTTTCTAAGTTTACAAAAAAGAGAGAGTTGCTTCTCTGGCTCTTTGTGACTTCCTGGGAAGTGATTGATTTTGTTGTCCTTCAACTTCTTTCCCTTGCTGGTACTACTGCTTTGGGGAACACAAAGGATCATGAACAGTTGGGCTTCCAGCACTATTCAGTGTAGAATAGAGCCAGATCCACAGGTACTTGGTCTTCAGGGTGGGGAAGGAGGTTGGACATTTGATCTGGGGGCTTGGAGATCAGGCCAGTTAGTGGTTGACTGGGGATTCTAGGTATTAGGGGCTGAATTGGTCCCAGCAAAATTCTTATGTTGAAGTCCTCCCCCCTAGTACCTCGGAATGTGACTGTATTTGAAGACAGGATCTTTAAAGGGATAATTAAGTTAAAATGAGGTCAGTTAAGTGGGTCTACATCTAATATGACCGATGGCTTTATAAGAAGAGGAGATTAGGACGCAGACCGTTACAGAGGGAAGACCATGCAAATATGCAGGGAGAAGGTGGCCATCTGCGAGCCAAGGAGAGAGGCCTCACAAGAAACCCTGCCGACAGCTTGATCCTGGACTTCCAGCCTCCAGAATTGCGAGACAACGAATTTCTATTGTTTAAGCCACCCCATCTGTGGTACTTTGTTATGGGATCCCTAGCAAACTAATACACCAGGTCAGTTCATTCCAGATCCACCTCCCTGACTCCTCTCCGTTGTCTGCTGCTACAGCTGTGGCCCAGACTCTGAAGGCTCACACACTGGAATTGGGTTAAGCATTTGAGATGCCTTAGAACATTCCCTTCTGTGTTGGAGTGAGTTCCAGACAGCAGTGTAGAGCCCAGCTGGCCCTGCAGGAGGAGCTGGCTTCAGAAAAGAAAGCACCTCAGACTCGCAGATGAGAAACTTCCTGCAGCAGCTCCAGGCCCTGCTGGGAACAGCTAACAGAGATGTAACCTTCTGGATTATTTTTATTCTCCTCTCTGCAGGTGAGGAAAACTCTCTCTGGCTCCCAGTTAAAAATACACTCTCTAATACCACAGGAACTGAGATGAGCTCTCAACTTTCTGTTCTCAATCCCCAAGGAGGGACGGAGCCCAAGGTTTGTGCCTTCTCCAGCTCCCAGCAAATTAGTCATCCCTGAAAATCCTCCCTATCAGTTGGAAAGCAAGCAATTCAATAAACCCCAAACTGATCCTGAAATTGGGGGGAGAAAATTACATCTATCTCCTTAAAAATGCAAGGTAAGTTAGACGGAGAAAGCCAAATACCATATGACTTCACTCAAATGTGGAAGATAAAAACAAGAACAAACACATGGACACAGAGAATAGATTGGTGGTTACCGGAGGGAAAGGTAGGGAAGGAGGAGGGTGAAAGGGGTAAATGGGCACGTGTATATGGTGACAAATGGCGATTAGACTTTGGGTGGTGAACAAGATGTAGCCTACACAGAAATTGAAATATAATGATGTACACTTTGAATTTATATAATGTTATAAACCAATGGGACCGCAATAAAAATTAATTTAAAAGAAGTAAAATAAATAAATAAATAAGTAAAAGGCATCATCAGTCCTTATAGTCTTAACATCATGTCCAGAGTGAGGTTGGGATGTGTCACGTTCTGTCTCTACCTTGTAATATTTGTGTTCAACTCGCCCTCTGACTATTGTCAATGATGGGTACCCTGTTCCCACCACTGACAATCTGGTTGGCAGTCAATTTGGATATTTAACGCACTTAAAAACGGTTAAATAAATCATGGGTTTTCCAAAAGAGGGACACTGGAGTGAGCTGAATCAGACTGTGGTCTGCCTGACATACTCTGTGCTCTTACCAATTTGAGATCTATTAGTTTTTCATCTTTGGTAGCGATGGGTTTTTCATGGAACATCACATTTAAAGAAATATATTGTTTACAGTAGTAAAAGGTTACTATTTAACTTCTGTGAACCTTGTCTGTAAAACAGGAGTAATTCGACCTGTTCTGTCTTCTTACATGTGGTAGACATAGAGGAACAAGCCTGTTGTTTCGAAGCACTTGGTAAGTGTGCTAAAGTCACACACAGAGTGTACACTTCCTATAATTTATCAATGCATTCCAGCTTCTAGGGCCCTACCATCGTTAATGAGTCATTCAGAGTTACTGAGTCTAGTAAAGAATCGTCAAGGGCTAGAATCTGGAGATAAAGATGACTGAAAAAAAAAATGCAGGTGGATAAGCAAGGAGCTAGATGGTGGAGTGAGCCTCTCCTTCATCTCCAGAGGGGCCAGATAGTCTTACTGGGACAATCATTCTGTCATGAGTTAGGCTCCTGTGAATCCTGCATATCTGAGTTACTTGACCAGGGCTATGATCTAAGTTATCTGGGTGGTTAAGTCTAATGAACGTTTTCTCTTCAAGTCTTGAAAGACGGTAGCAATTATAATGCAAGAGACAGGTTAGCATTTTCATACCTTTTTCACTTATCTAGTGTTTTCAAGTCATATGACTGGTTTGCATCTGAGCTAAGGGTTTGAATTAGGACTGTTGCTGAGAGTACCATTGTATTTTAAGTTCATTTTTGGAGTGAGAAAGTGGATTTAAATCCACTTCCAATAATGCAAGAGAAATAGTATCAGACAAATTTCTGACTGAAGAAAATAGTTATGAAGGATCTGACTTACTTAAATGATTGATAAAACACCTAGACTATTTTTCTCTCTTTTTTTCTTTTTCTTTTTTGCTTTTACCACATGGAAGGAGGAATAAGAAAGCCAAGGTTGATTAGTTATAAAGGAGGTGGTTTTGATTTCATTTGAATCAGGAAATGTGAGATTAAGGGAACGGCTGAGACTTAGCTCACATCTGTGAGGAAGCTTTGGGTTTTTAATTTCTTTAATTAAAACAAACAGGGAGAAATAGAAAGAGAGAGCAGGAGCCAAGGAGAGAGAAAAAGCTGGGCATCTGGGTGCCTTGAGACATACCGGTGTCCTGGACAGCCTGGTAATGTGGCGCTACTTCACACCCTATGTTTATTTTAGAGGACAGGCTGTGTACTGCTTGAAGAATGACAGAGGAGCAGAGCTAGCCTGCGGCAGAGCCCATTCTCTTCTCTATTGGTAGGGGGATTCAGCTCTGGCCAAAAACTGCCATGTCTTCCTCTACCAGACAAGAGCCCTGCATCGCCCGGGGGACAGTTGAGCAAGCACCTGTGTTCAATTCTAGGCCTCACCTAAAGAGTCTTCTTGGCCACAAATGACTTATAAAGTTCTCCTAAACACATGCAGTCCTTTCCTTGGAAAATATTATGGTAAATACTTTCTCCATTTTAAATGTCCAGTGGGAATTTAGCACCCTGGTGATATAGAGCATCCCTTATAGATTGGCACATGGGGCAGTTGTTAATCTGAATGAGGCAGAGGGTGGGAGAGAGTCAGAGGAAGAGACATTGTGGGGGACGGGACTCAACAAAAGGAAATTCCACATGATTTAAAATATGTTTTAAAGTGTGAAGGAGAATTAGAGAAATGTTTAAAACAACAATAATGAGAACAGTAACAATTTGACCTTAAGCTTCTGCCTTGGGAGTTTACTTTGCAAGAGGGACTACTCTCTAGTGTTTGTGCTCTGCTGTTTGAAAAACAATGTGCACTTTGAAAAATGGGTATGGCTGGTCATATGATCGAGGGACCTAGAATTGTTATGGTCTACTGAAGAATGAATAAGTCACAGGCTTGAGCAATTTTCTGCTTTCCAATGAAATGATAGAAAAGACTATATGTTGGCTTAAAGATTTTGCAAATTAAATTATAAATATTAGTACTATGGCAGAATTTATGTCTGACACTAAAACCAACATTTCCAAAGAGTGGAAATGATTCAGAGGATTGTGTTTACAATTGGGGAAGCAACCGTCAAATGTAATTAAAGAAGCCAAGTGTCCTAGGGACTAAGGGCATAAATGAGATTTATGGAATGGCGAGGTCTCTGGCATTGCTGTACCAAACTTGGTCTTTTGGGAAATAGCATTAAGCATGAGAAATAGCATTAAATAACTCCGAGTTTCCTAAAGACATTATGAACAGTAGGTAATTCACCTTCCACTCTACTTACAGTCATCCCGGTTGTATTTATCATCACAGTCTTAGGCTGGGAAATAACTTCATCTAATCCCATAAATTGTTGACTTCGTATGGAATGAATATAGAGTTGGTCTTCCTTTACGTCCAGGGCTGGGCATCTGTAGGGAACTCTTCCTTTTTCAGTAACCCAAGGAAGAGTTTCCCTGCAAAGGGAGGAAGGATCGTAGCATTAACCTGAAACCTTCCTCTCATAAGTAGGGCTCATTTTTCGCCTTGAGTTTTCACACAAGATCTATTTGGACCTTTACTCTTCCTTCCTCCAGCCCTCTTTTCCCTCCCTCTGCTGTTTTTTCTCATTTCTTTCCAAGAGTTGATTAATAGTTCACATTCTGTTAGGCCCCTCAAAGGGCAAGGGTGAAGCACAGAAGAAATATATGAATCACCAGCAAGACCCAGAGCTGGCTGCAGTCTGAGGCCTGGGTCCCTCCATGAAGGCTCCATCTTGCTCCATACAATGCATCTCCCTCCTCCATACCGAGGTACTTTCACTAGCCCCAAAGCCCAGAGTGCAGCTCAGACACAAACTACAATATATCAAGTCACTTTCTAACAGGGCAGATCTTCCATGACACTTCTTGGACTCACTAGCTCAGTAGAAAGATCACTGCCACGCAATGTCGGCCTCCACGAGTCTTGAAATGATAGAGGCTGTCTATATTTGAGAAGTTTTTCCTGAGTAGTTTTATTGGATAGAGAGAAATCATATTCTTAAGACCTCAAGGCAGTACACAGCAGCAAGAAAGGAAAACACACTTTGGAGGTTTAAAAGATATTCCACATGGCTAAAGTGCTTGGTTGCATGGGAGAATAAATGCTACTTTAGGTTTTTATTTTGTTTAACAAAATAAAACTAAGAATTTTTAAAAATCATGTGGGACAGAGTCATTTGCATCAGACTCTTTGCACATTTAGATGGCAGGGACTGTTTCTTAAGACTATAAATTCTGCATTCAGTTTAAGAAAGTATATTTTTGATTGAGGTTAACAGAGTGTTTAAGTTAATGGAAAACATGCCTCCATTGCAGAGTATTTCCACCAGAATTGCTGGATTCTGTACAACAATCTGTTTCTATTTTGAAAAAAAAAGTGGTGCTGTTGTATGACCTAAATATTCCTTTTTTTCCCCTTATTTTACTCTTCTACATTCACGTGCTTTCTTCTTTGGGTATATTCAAATAAATGACGTAGTGTGAATTCAGATGAAAATGTTTTCTAGTGCTAGGTATCCTAAATGTGTAGGAAAAAAATTATTTTGCATAAAGTCTGAGCTTCATTTCAATTTAGGGAGCATGAGTTCCGACTACTGCTACCCAAATAATATTAGAATTGAGAAGAGAGCAGCTGAGTCTCTTAGATATTGACTCTTAAACCCTGTGTGAATTAGCTTTTTCTGAGTAACATACCACTCCAAAATTCATTGGATCAAGCAATAATTTTTTCTTGCACACATATGATTTTAAGGTAGGGGGTGGTTGATCTGGCTGGTCGTGGCTAGGCAGCTCTGCTTCACATTGGGTCCAGTGGGGCTTGGATTCTTGCTTGGGCTTAGGGCTATCAATGAGTGTTAATTCTGGGGCCCAGTCTAGAGAAGCAGCAGCTACTGGGGAACACTCTTCTCAAGGTAAAATTCAGGTGGGCAAGCAGGAACATGGCTTAAACTTGGTTTATTAAATCAGAATCACTGTGGGAGGACCAAGTCATTCATATTTTTAACAAGTTACTCTGGTAATTTTGATGCACTTCCACAGTTGAGACTCACATCACTAGAATAAGGTTAATTGAAGTGGTCAGTCTTGGTCTTGAACTTGATGGGACCCTGGCAGTTTAGCAAGTGTGATAGATTGCACTATTGTTCAGCAAATACTGCCCCCCACTAACCCTGCACAGGAGGTGTTGACATCCTTATTCCAAAGCTGTTGGATCTGGTTATGTGATTGATTTTGGCCAATGGAATGTGAGTATATATGTCTTACTTTCTGTTCAAGTAAGGTTTTAACTTTGTTTATGTTATTAGGCTTTATTGTTGTGTTCCTGCCCTCTGCCATGAGAAGAACTTATCCCTGGTGGCCACAGGTGCACCAGCCTGTGAAGGATGTTGTATGTCCCAGAATGAGGGACATGAACCAGATACACAGCCTGGGGCATAGTCACGGAGGCTCTCTCACACATAAGTGTGTGAGAAATAAATTTTGGTTGTCATAAGCCAATGAGATTTCGGATTGTTTCTTATACAGCATTATTGCAGCAAAAGCTGACAAGTCCAGCCAACAACTAAACAAGGCAATCAAAGAAAATACCAAACTGGGACAAAAATGGGGCTCTGAATTCCTTTTCACATACTATTCAGATTTCTAGATGCCTTTTAATGACTTATTTGAGGCTATCTTTAGTCTTTGTTTTATTTTGCCTCATGTACATGAAAAAGCTGGAGAAGGGGAAAATTAGCTTATAAAGAGATTTAGCCAGGACCTAGAACACTCTGAGGATTGGTCTTGATTCTGAATTTTCCCTCTTAGAACCTGTTTTTCCCAGATAGAGTAAGAGCTTTTGCTTTTTTCGCTGTTTGGTTCATCAGCAATAATAATGACTAGTAATAAATATTAGTACATGCCAGGAGCCATCCTAAATACTTTCTGTGTATTATTTCGCTTAATTCTCCCAACGACTCTATAAGGGAAAGACTATTATTGTTCTCATTTCATGGATGAAGAGCTAGGCTCATGCAGGCTACACAACTAGGAAGTCATCACACTGGGATGTCTGACTTTGGAAGCTGTTCTCTTGACCACTCTATCGTAGCCTCTAGAACAATTTTCACCCACATTTCCTCCTTCTTTATTTAAAACAATGTAAATATTTCTCCTAGAAAAGCAAGTTGCGAGAGAGAGAAGTCAAGTCAGCGGTGTAGGCAGACTCTGAACTCACCTCGTCCCGTGGACACAGCCAATTTACAACTACTCGTGGAAAATTACCCCTGAGACAGAACTGAAAACTGGATAAGAGGAGCTCCTCCACCAAAGGACAATCCTAACTGAGGTGGAAGAGGCAGAAACTCCCTTCTGGAGAGGAAAAACGCTGCCTTCACAAGCCGCAGCGCCTCACGGCCGCCGGAAGCAGCCCACAGGTACGCAGCCTCCCTGGAGGCACGGGGCCCTGAGCCGGGGAGCGCCCCCGCTGTGGGAATTTTGTGGACCCGGCACAATCGAGACGAGTGGCAGAATATCTGACTTTGCCTGCTACTAAAACATTGGGGAGTACCCCCAGAAAAGCTGGTTCACAAAGAAATTAAAACTGGCTCTTAAAGGGCCCACGCACAAACTCACCCGTTTCAGAAAGCAACCTAAAATCACCAGAAAGAAAGGTGCACAGTGCTTTGGTGAAAAGAGACTCACCTGATAGGCTCTGAGTGCATTGCAGTGAGAGGTGAGACCTCTCCAGGGACTGGGACATTGGTGACAGCCATTGTTGTGGCCTGGTGTGGGCGTGCTGACACAGACACCATTGGAGTTCTCCCTGGGGCCTGCTAGCCCAGGGTCTGGCCCCCCCACTAGAGCACTGATTTAATCCAGCTCAGCCAGGGCAGACAGCCCACCCTAGAGACTGGCCCCACCCAACAACAAGGCCTCAGGCAACTTGTGGGCCTGCATAGATTGGTGACTGGATTCTCTGCAGCCTGGTGACTGAGCCCACTTCAGTGGGGCAGGGTGTGCACAAGGAGCTGGTGGAGAGTGTGGGGTGGTGGTGGAGTATATGGGGCTCCTGCCATGGAGAGACTGGGTCCACTTCAGGAGGCTGAGGTGTGCACACAGGGCAGGACTGTGTTGACTGTGTGTGTGGACCTGTGGGTGGCAGGGCTTGTCAGCTGCAGAAGACTTGTGCTTCTCGAAGACCCACATAGTGGGTTTTCCCCACCTTCCAAAGCCTGAAACAATTGGGTGCTCCCATGCCTGAGGCCAGCCCCATCCAGCTGCAATCCTCAGAGAGCTGACAAGAGACCTAAAGGCTGGAGGCTTATAGCAATTGTGAACCCCTGACCCTAACAACATGCCATGCTGGGGGCCTACTCACTTAAAAGAAATACTGCAATACAAATGTGGTATTAGAACTTGCAGCCAACTGTGCTGGGGCTCCCCACACCCGATAAAGAGACTGAAGGGCCCACAACAACTACAAGCAGCTGAGCATTACAACAGCTGGCCAGGAGCATAACTCGGCCTCCCTGGGTGCCTACAGGAAGAGCAAACACGCCACAACAGAAGGACACACGTAGCCCACATAGGGGTCACTCCTGGAACATTGAGAACTGAGGGAAGCACACTGCAGGCCTGCTAAGGCATCACTTATATAAGGTCACCTATCCAAGAGCAGGAGACATAGCTGACCTACCTAATACATAGACACAAGCACAGGGAAAGAGGCAAAATGAGGAGGCAAAGGAATACATTCCAAGTAAGGGAACAGGACAAAACCCCAGAAAAGGAACTAAGGGAAACAGAAATGAGCAACCTACCCAACAGAGAGTTCAAACTAAGAGTATTAAGGATGCTCACTGATCTGGGGAGAAGAATAGATGAACTCAGTGATAATGTCAACAAAGAAATGGAAGATATAAAAAAGAACCAATGAGAAATGAAGAATACAATACTGGAAATGAAAAATTCATTAGAGGGACTCAAAAGCAGAGTGGAGGATACAGAAGAACGGATCTGCGAGCTGGTCGAAAGACTAGAAGAAATTACACAAGCTGAACAGCTAAAAGAAAAGAGAATTAAAGAGTGAGGACAGTCTAAGGGACCTCTAGGACAACATCAAGTGCACTAACATCCATGTTATAGGAGTCCCAGAAGGAGAAGAGCGAGACAAAGGGGCAAAGAATCTATTTCAAGAAATAATAGATGAAAACTTCCCTAACCTAAGGAAGGAAACAGACATCCAGGTACAGGAAGCACAGAGGGCACCAAACAAGATAAACCCAAAGAGGCCCACACCAAGACACATCATAATCAAAATGTCCAAAATTAAAGATAAAGAGAGAATCCTAAAAGCCACAAGAGAAAGACAAGTTACATACAAAGGAAACCCCATAAGGCTATCAGCTGACTTCTCAGCAGAAACCTCACAGGCTAGAAGAGAGTGACATGATATATTTAAAGTGCTAAAAGGAAAAAACTTACAGCCAAGAATACTCTACCCAGCAAGGTTATCGTTCAAAATGGAAGGAGAGAGCAAAAGTTTCTGAGACAAGTGAAAACTAAAGGAGTATGTCACTAAGAAACCAGTGCTACAAGAAATGTTAAAGGGACTGATTTAAGAGGAAAAGAGAAGACCACAAATAGGAAAAATTATCTATTTCCACGATAAGAGGGTAATGGATACAAATGTACAAAAAAGAGGTTAGATATGATATCAAAAACATAAAATGTGGGAGGAGGGGAGTTAAAGAGTAGAGCTTTCAGATAGAGGTCAAACTAAAGAGACCATCACTTCTGTATAGAAGGAGAAAGGAACAGTGAAGGACTACTAAAACACTGAGAAAAAAAAAGTTAAAAAATGGCAGTAAGTACATACTTATCAATAGCTGCTTTAAATGTCAATGGACTAAATGCTCCAACTAAAAGGCATAGGGTGGCTGATTGGGTAAAAAAACAAGACCCATATATATGCTGCAAGCAAGAGACACACTTCAGACCTAAAGACACTCACAAACTGAAAGTGAAGGGATGGAAAATATGCTTCATGCAAATGGCAATGAAAAGAAAGCTGGGGTAGCAGTACTCATATCAGACAAAATAGACTTTAAAACAAAAACTGTAAAAAGAGACAAAGAGGGGCATTACATAATGATCAAGGGAACAATCCAACAAGAGGATATAACACTTGTAAATATCTACGCACCCAATGCAGGAGTACCTAAGTATATAAAGCAATTAGTAACAGACATAAAAAGAGAAATAGACAGTTACACAATAATAGTAAGGGACTTGAACACTCCACTTACACCGACAGATAGATCATCCAAACAGAAGATCAATAAGGAAACATTGGCCTTAAATGACACACTAGAACAGATGGACCTAGTAGATATATACAGAGCATTCCATCCAAAAACCGAAGAATACACGTTCTTTTCAAATGCACATGGAACATTCTCCAGGACTGATCACATATTAGGCCACAAAGCAAGTCTACATAAACTTAAGAAGATTGAAATAATACCAAGCATCTTTTCTGACCATAACGGTATGAAACTAGAAATCAATGATAGGAAGAAAATCAGAAAAGCCACAAATACGTGGAGATTAAACAAAATGCTACTGAACAACGATTGGGTCAACGAAGAAATCAAAGGAGAAATCAAAAAATACCTGGAGACAAATGAAAATGAAAATACGACATGCCAGAATTTATGGGATACAGCAAAAGCAGTTCTAAGAGGGAAGTTTATAGCAATATAGGCCTATAGAAACATCTCAAATAAGAAATCTAACTATGCACCTAAAGGAACTGGAAAAAGAAGAACAAACAAAGCCCCAAATCAGTAGAAGAAGGGAAATAATAAAAATCAGAGCAGAAATAAATGAAATAGAGACTTAAAAAACAATAGAAAAAATTAATAAAACCAAGAGGTGGTTCTTTGAAAAGATAAACAAAATTGACAAACCTTTAGCTAGACTCACCAAGAAAAAAAGAGATAAGGCTCAAATAAGTAAAATCAGAAATGAAAGAGGAGAAATTACAACAGACACCTCAGAAATATAAAAGATTATAAGAGAATACTATGTAAAGCTATATGCCAACAAATTCGACAATCTGGAAGAAATGGATATATTCTTAGAATCATACAACCTTCCAAAACTGGATCAAGAAGAAATAGAGAATTTGAATAGACCAATCACCAGTAAGGAGATTGATACAGTAATCAAAATCCTCCCCCAGAATAAAAGTCCAGGACCAGACAGCTTCCCTGGTGAATTCTACCAAATATTCAAAGAAGACTTAATACCTATCCTTCTCAAACTCTTCCAAAAAATTGAGGAGGGGGGGAAGCTCCCTAACTCATTCTACGAAGCCGACATTACCCTGATACCAAAGCCAGACAAGGACAACACAAAAAAAGAAAATTACATGCCAGTATCACTGATGAACATCGATGCAAAAATCCTCAACAAAATACTAGCAAATAGCATACAACAATACATTAAAAAGATTATACACCATGATCAAGTGGGATTTATTCCAGGTATGCAGGGATGGTTCAACATTCACAAATCAATCAACATGATACACCACATTAATAAAATGAAGAATAAAAAGCACATGATCATCTCAGTAGATGCAGAGAAAGCATTTGACAAGATACAGCATCCATTTATGATAAAAACTCTGAATAAAATGGGTATAGAGGGAAAGTACTTCAACATAATAAAGGCCATGTATGACAAACCCACTGCTAATATCATCCTCAATGGTGAAAAACTGAAAGCTATCCCTCTAAGAACAGGAAGCCGACAAGGATGCCCACTGTCACCACTCCTATTTAACATAGTACTGGAAGTCCTAGCCAGAGAAATCAGGCAAAAGAAAGAAATAAAAGGGATCCAAATTGGAAAGGAAGAAGTGAACCTCTCACTATTTGCAGATGACATGATTTTGTATATAGAAAACCCTAAAGAATCCACCAAAAAACTTTTAGAAGTAGTAAATGAATACTGTAAAGTTGCAGGGTACAAAATCAACATACAAAAATCAGTTGCATTTCTATACACTAAAAACTAAGTAGCAGAAAGAGAAATTAAGAATATAATCCCATTTACAATTGCAACAAAAAGAATAAAATACCTGGGAATAAACTTAACCAAAGAGGTGAAAGATCTGTACACCAAAAACTATAAAACATTGTTGAAAGAAATTGAAGAAGACACAAGAAATGGAAAGATATTCCGTGCTCTTGGATTGGAAGAATTAACATAGTTAAGATGTCCATACCTCCTAAAGCAATCTATAGATTCAATGCAATCCCTATCAAAGTTCCAAAAACGTCTTTCATAGAAATAGAACACAGAATTCTAAAATTTATATGGAACAACAAAAGACCCCGAATAGCTAAAGGAATCCTGAGAAAAATAGAACAAACCTGGAGGTATCACACTCCCTGATTTCAAAATATACTACGAAGCTACAGTAACCAAAACAGCATGGTACTGGCACAAAAACAGACACAAAGATCAATGGAATAGAATTGAAAGCCCAGAAATAAACCCACACATCTATGGACAGCTAATCTTCGACAAAGGAGCTAAGAACATACAATGGAGAAAAGAAAGTCTCTTCAACAAATGGTGTTGGGAGAACTGGACAGCCACATGCAAAAAAATGAAAGTAGACCCTTACCTTACACCATACACAAAAATTAACTCAAAATGGATTAAAGACTTGAATGTAAGACCTGAAACTATGAAACTTCTAGAAGAAAACATAGGCAGTACGTTCTTCGACATCGGTCTTAGCAACATATTTTCAAGCACCATGTCTGACCAGGCAAGAGAAACAATAGAAAAAATAAACAAATGGGACTACATCAAACTAAAAAGCTTCTGCACAGCAAAGGAAACCATCAACAAAATGAAAAGACAACCTAACAATTGGGAGAAGATATTTGCAAACCATACATCTGATAAGGGCTTAATCTCCAAAATATATAAAGAACTCATGCATCTCAACAACCAAAAAACTAACAACCCAATTAAAAAATGGACAAAAGACCTGAAAAGACATTTCTCCAAAGAAGATATACAGATGGCCAACAGACACATGAAAAGATGTTCAACATCATTAACTATCAGGGAAATGCAAATCAAAACTACAATGAGATATTACCTCACGCCCGTCAGAATGGCTATAATTAACAAGACAGGAAACAACAAGTGTTGGAGAGGATGTGGAGAGAAGGGAACTCTCATACACTGCTGGTGGGAGTGCAGACTGGTGCAGCCACTATGGAAAACAGTATGGAGATTCCTCAAAAAATTAAGGATAGAACTACTATACGACCCAGCTATTCCACTGCTGGTTATTTATCCAAAGAACTTGAAAACACCAATTTGTAAAGATACATGCACCCCTGTGCTCATTGCAGCGTTATTCACAATAGCCAAGACTTGGAAGCAGCCTAAATGCCCATCAAGGGACAAATGGATAAAGAAGATGTGGTGTATATACACAATGGAATACTACTCAGCCATAAGAAACGATGAAATCCAGCCATTTGTGACAACATGGATGGACATTGAGGGTATAATGCAAAGTGGAATAAGTCAGAGGGAGAAGGTCAAATACAGTATGATCTCCTTCATTAAGTAGTAGATAATGACAACAACAAGCAAACACATAGAGACAGAGATTGGATTGGTGGTTACCAGAGGGGAAGGGGGGAGGGGGGAGGGCGAAAGGGATAATTCGCCTCATGTGTGTGGTGATGGGTTGTAATTAGTATTTGGGTGGTGAACATGATGTAATCTATGCAGAAATAGAAGTATAATGATGTACACCTGAAATTTATACAATATTATAAACCAATGTTACTGCAATAAACAAAAATTAAATTCATAAAAAAAAAATAGAAGCAAGTTGCCTAATTTTCACCTAGAGCAGAAAGATTCCAGATCTCAGTGGTGAGATGTGTGTACAACCATCCTTGAGAGTGAAAGACAATATGTTGCAATATTTGTTGCTTTGTTCCCTGTTTTTTCCTCCCTCCCCATCGTTTTGGTCACAAATACTTCTTTTTCCACTTTCTAATGCCCTCATCAGAGAAACAGAAATTATGGCTTTTCATTTCATTTTGACCCAGAAACCTGAAGGCAGATCATACAATTTCGAGCAAAGCACTTCATTAGAATAAAAATCCAACAAAACAACACATTTTTACATATTCCATGAGTTCATGGCAATAAGATGCAGCTTGCACAGGATAAAGTAGCAATTTGAAAATTGTGTAAAATAATAGCATCTATTTACTCAAGACCAACTCTGAGGCATTTTACATATATTATCTTTACTTCTAATAACAAACCTGCAGAGAAATTCTGACTGTCCTCTTTTATGGGCAAGGAGGTTGGGTCTTAACAGAATCACACAGCTGTGTGATGCAGCAACAAGGGAGCCAGATTTTCATGATTCCAAATTCTGTTTTCCTGGCGTTCACACCTCATTGCTTCTCTTACTGTGAGGAAAAGATTGTTAAAAATCCTCAAATTTCTACATAAAGACTAGTTTTTCCTATTTATTCCCATAATATAAAAATCTCTGGAATGAATTTAGCTCTCCATCTCTTTTCTACATAGTAAGCTTAATTGACTGGAAAGAAGTAATCAATACAATCTCTCCTGAGTACATATTATTGTTAGATGAATGGTTAAACAAGGTTCAAATATAGCAAGAGGGATCTCATCCCTAAAAAGAAGTTGCTATGCTTTTACTGCCCTTTTATTTTTTGCTCCAGCCTGGGCAAATATGTTCTAAATCTGTGGGACAATCTGCCTCCTGCTTCTTTTAATGATTAAGTGGATATCTTGCCATTTCATGTGTCCATTTAACATGGTGTAAGACAGTCGTTTGTTCTACAAAATTGTCTCTAAATCTATTTACTTGTCGCAACAACTTTTTGTGAGAAGATAATATCCCTAGAAGAGGATCCTTTCTTGTTTGTATATCAGGTTCTCCAAAGACATATATTAGCAACCTCAACTCCTTTTCTGGTATTAAAAGCACAATAAAAATTATTTGAACAAAAAGCTACTCTTTTTGGGGGTGGGGGGAAGATTGGCCCTGAGCTAACATCTGTTGTCAATCTTCCTCCTTTTTTCCTTTTTTCTCTCCAAAGCCCCAGTAGATAGTTGTATGTCATAGTCGTACGTCATAGTTGTACATCCTTCTAGTTCTATGCGGGACGCTGCCTCAGCATGGCTTGATGAGCAGTGCGTAGGTCTGCACCCAGGATCCGCACCGGCAAACTCTGGGCCACCAAAGTGGAACACATGAACTTAACTGCTACACCACTGGGCCAGCCCCCCCAGAAAACTGCTTTAAAGAATCTGGAATTATAATCTGGAGGGAATATAACAGTTAAACACATTCTGTAATTGTTTCACCAAAATCACACATTTTCCTAAATATTATGAAAAAAAAAGATAGATGGGAGGCAGAGTAAGAAGGAATTGATTTCCAAACTGTTTCCTTTCAAAGCCCAGATAAATGGGAACAAGTCAGGGTTCTCCAGAGAATCAGGACCATTGTGTATAGATAGGATAGATTTATTATAAAGAATTGGATCACCTGATTATGGAGCCTGGAAAGTCCAAAATTTGCAGGGTGGGTTGGCAGGCTGACATGCCAGGAGAGCTGATGTTCCATTTTGAGTCCAAAGGCACTGTGCAGTAGAATGAGGAAGAGCTGATGTGGTAGAAGTCCAAATGCAGCCTGCTGGAAAAATTCTCTCTTGCTTGGGGCAGGGAGGAGGGAAGCCAGTCTTTTGTTCTATTCAGTCTTTCAACTGATTGGATGAGGCCCGCCCACACTGTGGAGAGCAATCTGCTTTACTCCAAGTCCATTGATTTAAATGTTAATCTTATCCAAAACACCCTCATAGAAATGCCTAAAATAATGTTTGGCCAAATATCTGGACACTCGATGGTCCAGCCAAATGAACACATGAAATTAACCATCTCAGTAGACATAAAGGGGATCTAGTTATTCAGCAGTGATGTCCAGGCGGGCTGAGGTGCCAAAAATTCCATGGAGCAAAGCAAAGAGGAACACGTTACTAAACTTGGAGAATTGGGAAATTCTTGTAATAAATGACTGCCAATCATCAAAGGGCTGTCCTCAGAAGTTGTGACATAGTGTCAATCATGTCTTGTAACACCCACAATGCAATTGGATATCATTCTAAAATGTATTTAAGGTCTGACCCCAAGAGATAGGAAAACTATGAAAAGAAGTTGGAACAGAATATATTTATATTAGGTAGACCCAGTCAAGTGGTGTAGCCACCAGGTGGGGATTACAGACCCTAACTAATATGATTTGAAAATTATGGAATGACAGAACTCAAAACAAATTTCATGGGCTCCACATCCAAACCTTTCTTTAAATTTGGAGCCATAGTACACATAGTGTCTACACAAAGGGCTTAGCTTGGCATTCAGGGTCATCAGAAAAATTACCCTATTCCAGATTTTACTTCCTTCTTACTGTCTTAGGCTAAGAAATCTCAGTAAACTGAGATGAGATCCTAAAAAATTACTACAGGAGATAACTCCAAAATTGTTTGAGAAGATTACTTATTCAGTGGGAGAGCATCTTTCAGCTTCAGGAAAATTTAGAATCAGGCATAGAAATGTTTAATAGGGCCAAATATACAGTATCAATAATTTATGTATTGCATTTGAGAATACTCTGTTACATTGGTATTGTAAGTATTTATAATAGTTAAGAGAATTTGGTCTTGTATCAGTCAGGATGGACTTGGTCAGGCTTTGATAACAAATCATTCCCAAATTATAGAGACTTAGAAATTTTTTCCTGCTCATGCTGTATGTTCTTCATGGATTGGCAGAGAAATATGCTTTCTTAAAATTATAACATAATTTTATTTATTTTTTCCAGCTTTATGGAGATGTAATTGACATATAGCATTGTGTAAGTTTAAGGTGTAAGATGATTTGATACAAATACATATTGTGAAATGATTACCACAAATAAGGTTAGTGAACATGTCCATCATCTCACATAATTACCTTTTTATTTTTGTGGTGAGAACATTTAAGATTTACTGTCTTAGCAACTTTCAAGTATATAATACAGTATTAACTATAGTCACCATGCTGTATATTAGACCTCCAGAACTTTTCATCTTATAACTGGAAGCTTGTGAGCTTTGACCAACATCTTCTCTTTTACACCACCTCTCAGCCCCTTGCAACCACCATTCCACTTTCTATTTCTGTGAGTTTTGGCTTTTTTAGATTCCACATATAGAAGAGAACACATAGTATTTGTCTTTTTCTGTCTGACTTATTTCACTTAGCATAATGCCTTCAAGGTCCATCCATGTTGTTGCAAAAGGCAGGATGCGAAAATATGCTTCACACTGTCCTCATCAGGGACTGAGCCTGGTGGAGGCATCACCGGAGCATTGCTGATAAATGTTTCCGGGGGAAGAGAACATAGCACCAGGTTGAAGTTTTCTGACCAGAAAGTGACACATGTTGCTTCTGCTCATATTCTATTGGCCAAAACAAGTCACATATCCAGGCTTAACTTCAATGGACAGGGAGGCACATTCTTAGCATAAATCTGGAAGGAAGGAATGTGGACTTTTGGTTATTAACCTTAATGCCTACTATCAGCCATTAAAATAACATTAAGATAAGGATTCTAATTTAAAATGTGCAATCTACATAATCAACTTAGACTTGTGATTTTAAGGTCAAAGATTGAAGTTTATGAATAATATTGGAAAATTTAAGAGAATTTGTCCATCATATTTATAGATTTCATTTATTACATACAGAAGAATTACTTAAACACTTAGAAAGTGTTTTTTTTTTTTTGTAAATTGGACGGTTAAGTACCCAAATATGCAAATGGAATTAAAAATATTTGAAGAAATCTAAGTAACTAAGTGTTTAAATGTGCTTATAAACTAATTTCAGTTTCTTTAAAAGTGACTGTTAATAGCTTTTGGAGTTATAAATTGAGTAATAAGCTTTGTATGTTGAATTTAAAAGTTTAAGAAGGAATTAGGTTTATGAATGTATTACTCTGATAATTAAATATTACTTTTTAAAACTAAAGTAAACTTTTGAGCAGAAACTACCCCTTTGGGATATCAAAATGTCACATTTAAGACTAGTAAATGCTGTTGTAATCTAAAAGCCTACTTTATTTCCTTTCTGAGCATTTAAGCCTGTGAAGTGATTATTTTTAGAGACTTAAGCCTGAAGAACACTTTATAAATGTAGAGCAAAATAGAGGAAAATCTGAAGATGCAGTCTGTTAGATTTGTAACACAGTGATTGTCTTTTCTCTTTAGCTTACGTAAATAAAATTTTTAAAAAAGACAAAGTTTTAAGAGAAAAAATTATGCTTTCAATTCTGTCTAGTTTTCCTCCTTTGCAAGTATAAACTTCAGTAAAGGTCAAGTTGATGGTAGTTAGTATAGGTAAAGTACTTATTTGAATTGGATGGAGGTAGAAGAAGAAGAACAATACTGTATTTGATGAAACTCCCCGTTTATAGCTCTTCTAAAGTGTGGGCCTATGTAGTGATTTACTTCTGATGAGTAAGAGCAAGTAAGATACTCAAAAACATATGACACAATTTATACAATATGTGTACATCTATTTATTTATGGCTTCACCTGTACCACCAGCGAAATTACAATGGCTTTGTGAAGACCACAAATCTTTTGCACACAAGTCAAAGTGTCTATCCCATGTGGCTTGGGAATATATGTAAGCTTCCACATGGGAAAAATATTTTTTGAAACTCAACTAAAGAATCAAGCATCAAAGAACCTACTGAAAAGTTTGACAAATATCAAAAACACCACATTTTGAATTCCTGTTTTAATGTCTACACATTTTATTTTGCAATATACTTTATCATTTTGTAATAAAGCTGTACAGAAGTTTCTGCCAAAGACCATGGGATTTAATATATGATTATACTATAGGTACAATGCATATATGTGTATATATATATTAGACTTTATTCCAGTTTGCCTCTAGTTTACATGTCCTGCTAGATGCGCCAATGATTGAGTATTGCTCTTGCAGTGAAACGAAAGAGGTGCCAACTCTCTTGAAGCAAATTCCAAAACCTCGGAATAATGATTATACATTTGATTTATACAGTTTATTTCTCCCAAAGTGTTTGTTTTAAATTAACTCCACATTGACGTGAGTGTTCATGCTAACGGCTGACATGCTAGGTTAGGCTGACTTTGCGTTAACGTCATCAACAACGACAACAAAAAAAAAAAAAGAAAAGAAAGGGAGAAAAGGAAACAATAAAAAGAAGCCTAACATAAGAAACCAACATTGCATTAAAATTTGGGTTATCGCATAATGTTGAACTGGGCTGTTCTTTCCCATGGGCCACGTGACGTGATACTTGGGGTCCATATATTGCCTCAGATCCCCTTTTGTCTGAGTGCGGCACTGCATAAGTTCCAAACCATGGCCCACAAGCTAGATTTGGCCCGTCACAGTGTTTCATTTGGCTTGTACAATGTTTAAAACGTTTTTGAGCCAACATCTTGAAATTGGAAGCTTTCACATAAAAATCCAGATTTCTGGCATCTCTAGAAAAATTAGGAGATCTGGGAACACTGGACTCACATTACCACATTGCTGTCTATGGCTGTCGGGGCAGCTGCTGCCCTCCTTAGACAGGCACGTGTTCTCAACGGTGCTCGCCAACGCCTGCCACTTTGCAACACTGAGGGTGTCAGTTCCCACTTACTGCACTTGCTGTTTCTCTTTTAGTAGAAAATATTTCTTTCTACCAGTGTCTTTATCAAAAGTAGGTAAAAATGTGGTAGAGTTATATCTTTAAAGTAGATTTTTCTTTGTGGATTCTCTTCTTTTCTCTCAAATGCATCCAAGGCCAATTTCTCTCCCCTATCTCCCACTGAAATTGAAACAGTGGGAGATAAGGGAGAGATAAGGATCTAAGAATTTGCTGATCAGTGTGAGTACTGGAAGGTTCTCAGAGGCATGCTTGCTGGCTTGATTTTTCTCCCAGAGCCCAGATAAGATTGGGCTTGGGGAAAGTAAGAGAGAAGGGGAGAATGGAGGAACAAATAAGAGAGTGGGCCTGTTGGCTCTCAACTTTGAAACTACCCTGTGTAGTCTGCTTGTTGGTGCTGGGACCTGGACTCTGCAAGCCACCTTTTGCTTGTCCTGTTAGATTCTACTAGCAGAGGGCTCAGAGGGAGACTGCGAAGCTGGAGGAGGCTGACGGAACTTGCTCCTTATTGTTGGTTCCTGTGGGCTTCCTGTTTGCTTGAGGCTTTTGTGAGCATCATGCCAGCAACCCTCCTTCACCTTGGCAGCAGCGACTCCTTCGTGACATGGCATCTGAATACAGTTTGCAGTTTTTCCTACATTTACCAAACCAGCTTCATTGTGTGACCCCCACTCCCTACCTCCATTCCCTTCTTCAAAGGTCTAAGTCCCGGCTCATGGAGGCCTCTCCTCCAAGCTTCTAAATTTAAATATTCTGAAGTCTTTCTTTTGTTCCCTCAGCTCTAGGGAAGGAAGCTGCTTCCTGTAGTTTTACTTTTGTGATGCTTTAGTGTTCTCTTTTTCTCTATTTAACAAATTTAACTCTTAGTTAACAATGTTGTTTGTTACTTTCTCTCTGTTCACGTAACTCCTTCCTGACTGGATCCTACCAAGAGAGAGAGGAAGAGTTGATGAGAACTATGTTGCCCAATATGGTAGCCGCTAGTCATCTTGGTTATTTAGATATAAGTTTAATTAATTTAAAGTAAATAAAATTGAAAACTCAGTTTCTTGATTCCCTTAGCCACATTTCAAATGCTCAATAGCTGCATGTGTTTACTGGTTACTGTATCGGACAGTGCAGATATAGGGCATTTCTGTTTTCACAGAAAATTCTATTGGACAGTGCTGGGCTAGAGAAATGAGGAGTCCTTAAAGTAGGGAGGACACATGAGTGGAAGATCTTCATTAGAACCAGGAAATGAGATGAAAGAGGCTCAGGATGAGGTCTTCTCAAGAAAGATTGAAAAATATAGAGATTCTCTGATCACAATGCCACTAACCTAAAAATCAATAAAAAATAGAAAACCTTCATATATTTAAAAATGATAGGACTTAAGGGACATTTAAAGACTTAGCTAAATATTTTAGAAAAGAAGAAAATAGGAAGATTAATAAGTTAAGCATCCATATCAAGAAGTTAGGAGAAGAACAGTAAGTGAAATAGCAGATAGTAGAAATTAAAAAATCAAACATATAAAAACAGAAATTAATTAGATAGCAAACATAATAGACCAAACTAACAAAAGTAAGAGTTTTTGTGAAAAAATTAATTAAGTTGATAAATCCCTAGGAAGATTGATCAGGAAAAAAATAGAGAAGACACAAATAAATGTCAATAATGAACAAGAAGATAATACTGTAGATCCAGCAGACACTAGCAATGTAATAAGATATTTTGAGCAATCCAAGGCTAATAAACTTGAAAATTTCTAGGACCTATTCCTAGAAAAAAATTAACTTACTAAAACTGACCCTAAAAAAGTAGGCAATATGAATGGCCCTTTAACTATTCAACAATTGATTCATAATTAAATACTTTCTTTCCTTCAAAGACAACTCCAGGCTCACATGGCTTTCCTGTTGAATTCTGTTAAACATTTAAAAAAGACTTGGTGGCAATCATTTACAAACCCTTCCAAAAAATAGAAATGAGGATGTAATCCCCAATCTCATTTTCTGAAAGTCATCTAAACCTTGATACCAAACCAGACAAAGGAAGAAAAATTACAGGACTATTTCATATATTAACAAATGTCCAAAAATCCTGAACAAAATAATCACTAACCAAATCTAACAATATATCACACCACAACTAAGTTTTTTATATTCCAGGAATGCAAGGTTGGTTTAAATTTTGATGATAAGTCCATGTATTTCATCACATTAAAATATCAAAACACAAAAATATAAATATACATAAAATAATTTGAGAAAATTTATCGTTAAAAGATTTTTGGTATAGATAGAAGCAAAATTTCTTAATATGATCAAGAGTATTTACCAAAAATCCTACAGCTAAATTTTACTTAAAGGTAAAATAGTAAGAATTTTCCCTTTGAGATGAGGACCAAGAAAAAGATGCCCTCTATTAACACATCAACATTTTAGTGGAAGTCCTAGTCAGTTCAAGAAGGCAATGAAAATAATTAAAAACTATAAAGATTAGATGAGAAGGAAGGAAGTTATAATTATTCACAGATGATATTGAATTTTAGGTAAAAAAATCCAAGAACCTAAAGGTAAATTATGAGAATTAATTTGAGAGCTTAGCAAAGTTGTTATACTTTTGCTCAATTTTACTTTATACCTTAGGGGAAAAAAACAAATGAAAGATAAAAAGTTAAAAACAATACAACTTACAATAATATAAGCATATCAAATACCAAGAATAAATCTATCAAAAGATGTGCAAAACCTCTGTACAGAAAACTATAACATATTATTGAGAAAAATTTGGAAAAGATCTAAATAAGTGGAAAGGTGTACTATATTAAATGTTTCAATTATTCCCAAATTGATTTAGATTCAGTTCCATCCCAACAAAAATTCCATTATGTTTTTATGTGCTTGCGTTTATGGGTATGTAACCTGATAGGATAATTCTAAAATTTATGAGAAAATGAGAAAAACCAAAGATAACCAAGATAATCGTGAAGATGAATAAGGTGAGAAGACAGACTTTACCAGATATCCAGATTAGATATCAAAGCTTGAGTAACTCAGATAGCAGATTGTGAAACATATTATCCTCTGAGCTGAGCTTTAGATGTTCCATTTTGTTAGAAATACCCCCAAAATCTTCCAGTCTGATCTATTCAGTCTTCATTATATTACAATGTTGAATCCAGGGGATATGAATATGGAAGAAAATCCTGCAGTCACATAATCATCTTTGGTTTCTACATTTCCTCATGAACAGAGATTATGGCATTGAGCTTCTCAACTTCTTTTGGCTTCTTTGAAACGTCTTGGACAATGACAGAGTTGCTGAAAAACTAGAAATAAGTATATGCCGCCAAAACAGACATTAAAATCCTGAAATTAAAAAAAAATAGATTTTGAACACTATGGTTTGATGAGCTTAATGATCAACTTGAGACAAAATACTCTAACAAAGTAATTAAATGATATTTTTTGAGCCCTTTGGAAAAGCAGAAGTGCTTACTATGAGTGATTATGAATTCATTTAGAACAAGGCTTCTCAAATTGCCCAAATTCATTTGTTTAATAAACCTCTAGGTTGATTGATGAGGAAAACGGTACAGGTATATGAGCCTGTTATGTTATAGAGATAATATCTTCTTGGACAAAATAGAGAAGTGTGGTCAGGATGGTAACATATTTAGGGGAATTTGTGAATCTTTGAGTGCTAGGTTGCACCCATGAAAAGTAATCAATATCTTTGATTGTCAGGAGGTCACTAGTCATGTGCAGTGGATGTTTGAGATTATGGCTACTCAACATTGTCGATGTGTTTAGGAAACACGGAGTTAACATCGACTTTGGAGGTTTAGATAATATATTGGATAACAGAATTGAGATCTGGAATCAGGATGAAATAAAGGGCCAGGTTTAACAAGATGAAATGTAATAGGGCTTAGTGTAAAGTGTTACAATGAGTTAAAAACTCAACTGAACAAATATAGAATGGACAATATGTGTCTTAACATTAATTTCTATGAGAAGGACTAGGGGTTTTTGCCAATCGTGAGCTCATGACAAATCAATGATGTAATATGTCTGTTTAAAATCATATTCAATCTTTGGTATCATAAATAGATAGGTAGGCCACAGTGTCAAGGAAGTGACAAGTATAGAGTAATAATGGTCCACTAGCCAGACTCACCTCATTCATCACACTCCATTTGGATGCTGCATTTGGAAGGCGATACTGATAAACTGAAAAATCTTCAAGGAAAGTCACACAGAATAAAAAGGGATTTGAAACCTAAATAATATTAAGAAAAATTGTACACATTTAGCCTAGAGGAAAGAAAACATCGTATCATTTTGGGAGTTCTTATCAAATAGAAGTATTTTTTCCAGTTTTCCAGGAGGAAAAATTAGGAACAATGGGAGGTGGATGCATATGTCTCCTCCACAAATGGAAAAGTTTGCAACCATTAGTAACGTCCAAAAATTAAAGGGTTACCATAAAGGAGACTTTGGTTTCAAAGTGTTTGGGTTTTGAGTGGTATGCCTCTAATATTATTTTTCTTGTAAGCCCTGTTATTTTAGTTATTTAGAGCCAAATACTATATTGAGATTATTTGAAATTTGTCTATACCCCTTATATTTGGCAAGCACACAATTTTTGGAATCATAAACATAATTTTAAGTGCCCTACAATTTCTAGGATTTTTGTATACATGGCAAGAAATGACTTGTTTTAACTCAAAGTACTACCATTCAAAAAGTCAATGTCTCATTTTATGAAAAATTCGAGGTATTTTAAGAGTTAATTTAATGCACTTCCATTTTGTGTTGGCCTTTTCCCCCTCTCAATATGCAGAGTACACAGTCAGTAGCCCTAGGATAAAGAGCTGTTTCACTCCAAGTCTATCTAGGAAGCTTGGCCTAAGATAACGTCATTTATGGTTAAGAAAGATCATTGTTGCGCTAAGTAATTTTTTTGTGGTTGGCAGCCTTAAAGGCTGGGATTGCTGGCTGCCTTTTGGATATTATATCATAAGTATGGATGAGTTGCAGTACAAACATTGAAAAACCTTCAGTATGCTTTGTCCAAATAAAAGAATAACCATCCAAGTTATGAAGAGATACGTCTAAAGTATTCTGACTTCCACAGTTATTTGTTTTTTTGTCTTTTCTCTCCAGTTATAATTTTTCATGGTGTTGTAGCCTGCCAGTGTCAACAAATTTGTGTTTTCTGGTAGGATAATTGAGTTGAGATTTTTCTCCTTTGACACGAAGTCAGAGCATTAATTACAAACCTATGGGTTGGATCTTTGTAGTAGAGAAAGCTGAGTCCTCCCTGAAGTCGCCCCTGGCATAATTTAGATACAACAGGACTACTGCCTTTTTGGGTAAACAGTTATTATTTCCTATTATTCAGGAGCTGATCTTGCAACTTGTATATATCTCAGATTTTTAGCCTTTCCTTTTTTGAGATTTTGCTGCCAACTCTTGACTGTTTCTGTATATTTATGTTTACACTACCTAAGCAGGAACAAGAAAGTGATCATTTAAATTAGAAAATTTCAACAAATGTTTCTTTTAGAAAGTTTATGCAGTATGCAAACATATACATGCTTGGATATGAAAGCAATTTAATACACTGTTGAGCATCAGGAAAGGTCATCAGCAAGAAATATTAACTTACCCATGCCACTTAAATGAACTTTGATAAAAGCTAGTACTTGCTGAGCACTTACCATGAGCTAGGCATTTCATGTTGCTAATACTTACAGTAGTCTTAGAATGAATGTTTTCTTTCTTTCTGTCTTTCTTTCTTTTTTGCTGAGGAAGATTAGCCCGGAGCTAACATCTGTGCCCATCTTCCTCTATTTTGTATATGGGATGCCACCACAGCATGGCTTGATGAGCGGTGTGTCGGTCTGCACTTGAGATCCAAACCTGCAAACCCCAGGCCGCCAAAGCAGAGCATGCGAACTTAACCACTATGCCACCAGGCTGGCCCCAGAATAAATGTTTTCGTATCTTTCAGTTGGAGAAGTTGAGGCTCTGAGAGGTATGTAATTTATCGGAGGTCACACAATGGTCAAATAGGAGAGCTAGGATTTGAACCTAGGTCTTTATTACACTGAAGTCTTTGTATCACATTGCTTCTGGACAATGGGCTTATCTTGCTTTGTATTTTAAAGAATTGGCAGTGATGTGGACTTTTTGTCTATCTCCTCTTGTTGAATGGTTAGCATGTCTTTGGTTGTATGAAGGATAGTAGCATTTGTGGAAGCATGATGTCATTGTCTTTATTTGGAAGTTAAAGATGGTAATAGTAATAGGATGGATGCTGAGTTAATGATTTAACTGGTATTGTAAGCACTGTGCTGAGTTGGTTGTTTTCAACTTGGCACCATCACCAACAGCCCCTTCTAAGGCAGAGAACCACATTTCCATCAATCCCCCTCCCTGTGTGGTTCTGGGTTAGAATTTGTGAATGAGAGGAACTTGAGTGAGATTTGGAGGGGGAAGTGAAGTGGAAGCTGTTATCCTGGAAAGGTCCTGATAGTTAGATGCAGCTGGCTTGTAGACTTCTCCACAAGCTTCCACTTAGTGGTTCTGGCACTTTCTCGGACTTCCCCAGATTGTGATTTCTCTAGGTTGTGGCAGAGGAAGTGGTTTCTAGACCTTTCTGCAAGGTCCCACTTCATGGTTATGGCAGTTTCTTGAACTTTCCAGGGATAAATGGCTTTTTCCCCATCTCCAGATGGTCCAGCCACCATCTTCTAAAACCTTCAGGGCTGCATCGTCTCATATTCATGTAGCCTTAATTTCTATAGCCATCTATTTTTCCCATAATGCTGATATTGACATTATTTTCCTCATCAACCCCAGACTGGTATATAACTGTGACTTATCATACATTTAAATAGAGTGTAATCATGCACTAATTTTCCATTTTGAAACCAATGGGAGTTGAGCAGTAAGGAGTGAGCAGTAAGATAGCATAAATACAAATGAGAAACTGGAAGCAATCAAATGTTTAGAAGAATCGAAAGTTGAAAAAAGTTCTACGAATTATAATTATTCCTCATATAATAGCACATATTTCATAGCATGGATATAGTACTCAATTTTATTTTGTTCAGGAAACATTCACTGAGTTTCCACTACGTAAATCCCTGAGCTGGGTGTGCTGGGAAATCCACAGAGAGCAAATACTTATAGAGCTTACTATGAATCGGATGTTTAGATCTTCAATTTACACCACAACCCCATCAAGTAGATGTTATTATCCTTATCTTACAGATGCGAAATTCAGGCCTTGAGAAAATAAGTAACCTTGCAGAGGTCACGGAATGGTTTAAATACTTAGGCTACTATTTTGATCTGTCTGAATTATTTCAAGGAACCATCATATGTTGTCGGTATGTTAGGCTCTGGAACTTCTAGTTATAACTTGGTTAGATTATATTTGGTACAGAATTTGGCCTTAGTGTGCCTCTGTGTTCTCTAATGTATTAGAAGTATTCCACCCAAAGTTGTGAGGAAAGAATTAAGTAAATACACAATTTGCAAATACGTAATTTAGTTTAAGTAAATTACCATATTGCTTGAGATGCTTTTGGCTGAATATTACAGAAAACCTCCACTTAAATAGACAAACAAAAAGGATATTTATTTTCTTCCATTTCTGGTAACCCAAAGGTTAAAGTGGGCTCCAGGTATAATGAACAGCAGCTCAACAGAGGTATCAAAAATTCAGGTTCTTTCTGTAGCTCTGCTCTGTCATTCTTGATCTTAAGACCAGTTCTCCTCAGGGGAGCAAGATGGCTCTCTGTGACAACTGTTCATGTCTAGCAGGAGAAAGAGAGAGTATAAGCCTTTCTCTCCCATTTGATCGGGCCAACTTAGATCATGGGGTCATCCTGGAACCAATATCACTTTCTTGGGCAATGATGCGCCCATGCTTGGTTTAGGCTAATCAGGATTTCCCCAGTAAAGAAGATAGGGTGATTGCCTGAATAAAATCAGGGTTCTGATAGGAAAGAAGGAATAGTTGTTGAGTAGGTAATCATCAGTTTCTATGGTAATTACCTAACATTCATTTCAATGTTTTAATGAAATTAATACACTTTTTTTGCATTTTAAGATCTCAGGGAACCAAAAATATTATGTGAATAATTCTCGAAATAATAAAAAGCTTTACCTTAATAGGAAAAAATGTAGTGAAGCAACCTCAGAATCACAGTTATTCAAATCAAATTCAAAGATCTTAAATCACAGAAATGTGGTAATTTAATATTCTACCCCAAGCTAAAAGAAAATTTATGAGACAGGTATAATGTGGTGTGTTGTGGACTGTTGGAATCTGAACAAGTTGTCTCACTGGATTTTCACATCTTGATATGGTTTTCTTCCCCTTCCCACCTACTCCTTTTCTTTAAAAATTCCTATTAGATTTTTCTCTTTGGAAAACAATGGCACGTTAATAAATGGCAGACTTCATTTCCTATTTCTCTGTAATGACATTAGCAGAGATCCTTTGAGATGATTGACGTTTAAAAAAGTCCAAAGAAAATGATGTGTTTGAAAGAGCAAGATCTGACCTTCATTATAATGCTTTATGTAAGATATTACATCAATTTGGAAATTGTACAGTGCAAACAAAAATGAAATCTATTCTTTTGATAAGTATTCATTTTGATCGGGCTCAGATTGCAACTTGCAATTAAAAATTCATAGGTGATCATCCATTCAAATGACAATAGTTAGAAGTTAATATGACTTTATATCAATTGTATACATAATGCATGACATTTTATATTTTGTTCAAAGTACCCTATTTTTAGTAAACTTCTCTTTCATTTATCTCCCTAAAAGCCTTAATTCAATTCAACATAAGCAGAATACTTTTTATAGTTTTTCTTCTGTCACTCTTCTGGTAGATTCCTATTAATAGCTAAGTTCAAAAGTACAGTGATTTATTAAACTGCTATATTCTTTATTCGTAATTTGCATGCAATCAGGGTGAGGGGAGGGAAAGGAATACCTCTAACTGTGAAGTAGGTCCTTATTAAGTTTAAAAGTACTGGTATGTGACACCTGGCAAAGCTTTTGCTGGAGCAGAAAACTATGCACTTTGGCACAATTTATATTTATTTTCAGAACGGAATGTAGCCCTAACTATTCTCCTGAATAGAATTTACTCAATCTGCAGAGATAATAATTACACAACTCCAACTATGGTCTACCCTCTTCTTGACAGTATTTTTGAAACTCTTGACTTCCTTCTTCTTCTCTCGTCGAATTATTTCTGACATCATACTCTCTTCTGATTTCCCTCCTACAGCTCTGCACCGCTCTTTAGTACACTTCAGTGGCTCTGTTTTGTTCTCTCACACCTTAAATGAAATCATTTCCTAAGGTCCTCTTCCAGTCATTGTCCCTGCCTTCTTCTCCTCAACCTTCTGTTTCCTCAAACCTCATGACTTGGAAGATCAAAGTTGAACTAAATGATCTCGAAAGTCACTTCTACATCTAGAGTTCTGTGCTTCTTTGACTCATCAACTCAGCTCAATCATTCATTCAACAAATATTGAATACCTTCTCTGTGCAAGGTACCATGTTGGATGCTACAGATAAGATCAGTGATGGGTCCTGCCCTCAGGGAGCTTACAGACTAATGGCAGGGATGGACATTTATAAGAGACCACACAGCTTTATTTCTGGGATGAAATAGGTATCTCGATGGCACCAAAACACTCCACATTTTTCATCCTTTTTGCTATATAACCACCTCTGACACAACGATTAGGTCTATCTTTCAGGATCTTCTTATTGGAAAGTGAGTCAAATGCTTTACTTCAAAAAAGTATTTACATATAGAAAGTTTGCTTGAGCATTTTGGCAGTGTCCAGACATGAAATGGATTATTTTTTTTAAGCTATCATAATTTTTTATGCTTATAACCTCTTGCCCCTGCTTTTAAGGGGTAGGTGGGGAGGAGATACAGAGAAGAAGAGAAAGTATAAAATACCATTAAGGCATCTCAGTCCCTGCTGAAAAATTCAGGCTTGAATAGTGATTTGCACTCTCATTTGGTTATTAAGCTCTCAGTCTCATGTGGAATAAATATTCATTCATATTCAAGAATCACTGTATTCTGTTACTGTCTTCTGCTCAGCTTCAAGGAACCTGGTAGAGAAGAGGAGAAGGCCTGTCTTTCTCTCTTAATCACTCCCTTGTTCTTGCCCTACATACCTGTGTGTGTTCTGGGCAATGGCCAGCGCATCCCATGCCTGAGTGGAAAGAACTGATGGAGAGCCTTTGGTGTTGGTCTTTGCCACCAGCATGGGGTAGGTATGCATATGGTTTTGGTGTCTACTCACTCCGTGTGGGAGCTATGCAGAGTGGGCTTCTGCACCCCCCCAACCCTCACTCCCAGGGTATTTTTATAGCAAATGAATACTGCCAGCCTCTGTTCCCTTTGCTGTAATGCCGAAGCACAGTGAACCACAGGGAGCTGGGGTTGGGTGGAGTTTGTGACTGAGCTCTCAGAATTTCCCCAATGCTACCTTCTGTACCATCTTCTGGGCCTGCCTTAACCTGTCCCCAGAATCCTGAGTACCTTCTTCATTCCCTTTCAAGTCCCCTTGGTGGCAAAAGAGAAGCAAGCTCTGTACCATATTTCAGAGCCACCCTCTATGGAAGATTGTATTTTCTAAAGATGGCTGTTACAGTATCTCTCACCCGTCACATTTTTCTTCAATGTGACCTTACCACTCCCCTCATCAAGAAGAGAAGCCTATTTCCCTTCTTCTTGGATCTAGGCTGGCCTAAGTGACTTACTCGATCAATAGAATGAATTAGAAGAGATGTTCTGCGACTTCTGAGGCTAGTTCATGAGAAGTCTTGCAGTTCCTGCCTGGAATGCTTGCTCTTGGACCAGTCCTTCTCAGATCTCCCACACCCCACTCAATGCTATGAGAAACCCAAGTCACATGGAGAGTCACATGAAGAGGCTACATGCAGAAGCTTTGGGTGACAGCCCCAGATGTGCCTCAAACTGACAATCAGCATCAATTCCTAACCATCTGAGTGAGTCATTTTGCACACTTGGCCCATGAACCTTCAGAGATCTCCAGATCCAGCTGCTACTTGACTGATACTGCAGGAGAAATATCAAGACTGATCATCCGCCTGAGCCCATTCAACTGATAGAACCATGGAGATAGCATTATTATTTTAAGCCACTAAGTTTTGGGGTAGTTTTCTACATAGGAATAGATAACTGGGACACCCTCAAACCTTATGGGAGAGTCTATTGAGTCAAGCCTTTGCAAGAGGAAGGACAAGTTCAACGTTCCTCTTCCTCCTCCACCACCCCCAACACCCAAGGAGGGGTTAAGAAAGAGGCAATTGCTTCCTCATGTCTTCCTCTCCCTCTCTCTAGCCATATATGAAGAAAGGGACAGGGCATGGTGTCCTCAGGATATGCTTGAATGCATCACCCAGCTCACTGTTTATGGGGTATCTATCAGGACATCAGGCTTTCCCTGGGGCAAGGCATAGGTGTGGGGCGGAGGAGAATTTAACACTTTTTCTTCATAGTCATCCTTATGCTATCCATATGCATCCCTATACTGCCCATATTATAATGATATAGACAGACAGCAAACTTCTATAGATATATGATGAATGTTCTTTCTTGAGATAAATGTATTTTATCAAGAGACCCAATCATGCTTTAGTTTAGTGATTCTCAGCTTTAATGTGAGTTAGAATCACCTGGGAAATTTGTTTAAAAATTCTGAATCTCAGCTCTATCTTTCAGCAAGTCTGAATTTGTAGGTCTGTAGTGGGGCCCAGGAATCTGCAGTGTAAAAAAGCAGCCCAGGTGATTTTATGCAGAAATTCATGGGATCACATCATGCAAAAGGGTCACTTTTTGACCCTTTCTTCTTTGACATTTGTGTCAATTTTTCTGAGTCCCTAAACATTTTTAACTGTCTCTGAAACTTTCAGTTATTCTTACCTTGTGTTAGGCAGTCTTTAACTGAACAGGATCTGGGACAAAAATTGACAGTGAGATAAATGAAAGAATTAAAATATATTTAGAGAAGAAGACATTCATTAGAAATAAGAGACTGAAGATCAGTTGAATTCATAGAATACTAAAAGAAGTCTTATCTGAGACCCTCCCTAAACAAATTTCCCAGTAGACTTGTGGGTGCATGTAGTCAATTAAAGGGCAGTGCAGCATGGAATATTGGAAAAGGAATTTGGCAGGAAAGTGTGCCCTGTCTCCATCACTCCCATGGGGAGAACAAGTAGATTATCTGCCTGGCCTCATAGACTCACTTCTCAGGCTTCCAGACCAGGAGGAGAGGACTCAGTAGCATCCTCGATGGGGACACTGCCACTCCAAAGGTATGCACATTCAATTCCATTCCTATAACTCACCAAAGAACCTTCAGATCTGTGGTTTGGTTTCCTGAAGACAAGTCTCCAGGGCCCATGTTAGTGACCTCAACCTGGAGAGGCTTTTGAGCTCAAACGCCAATCTCTCATTACATTAGTAAAATTGCAGAGCGAGGCAATGTTTGTACCTTTCTGAGGAAGTAAAAATTAGATTTCCAGTATTTTACATTGCCTGGTCATCATAAGCACCAGAACAAATTCACTATGAAATAATTATTAACATGAGGAGTTGATCTACCTGACTATTTCTAAGATTTAACTTTCACAAAAAGAATTAAGATTCTATAAGTTGTTCAGGCCATTGGAATGTAGTCATAATTTAATACTTTCATCTGTGATTTCTTCAGTCATTAGCTCATCCAATCCAGGAGAGTGGAGAAACATAAGCAGAGAGAAAGAGCTGTGGTTACTGTGACTGAGACTTGAGACTGGCTAGATGTTTACCAAATGAATTTCCACCGATTCCTGGTCATGCAATTCCCAGTTTTCTTGGCAGTGCGCAAAAGGGTGCATTGAATTTGCAGCAATGGAATTTGGAGGTTAGTACTACATACAACTTCAAGGCTTGGCTCATGGAATCTTCTCACATGCAGTCCTTTATGCTCTTGCCCCATCGTTGGCTCTCATCTCATCACTGGCTTAATGCAGAGAAGGGTGCATCCTTGGAAGATGGCACTTCCACAAGATGGCAGGAGACTGCATCCCTCAATGACCGCGCGGAGTAGAGCCCCTTGCTGATCTCATTTGATTGTGATGTGAGCAAGCAATAAACCCTTAATGTGTTTGCCCACTGAGAATTTGGGGTTGTTATAGCATTTATGGCATTCTAATATAGCTCCTGAAGATGACCTATCTACTAATATGTCAGGGGACCTGACATTTTTAACGTCATATTTCTTATGACCCCCAACATAAGGGCTTGAGTGCCATGTTACCCATCTCTGGAATTGAGAACTATCTGGGCACATTACCTAATTGATGTGGCAGATACAGCAGAGGTCTACTTGCAATAGACACTGTTGAATCTTCCAGGAGGGAATTTTTCCTCAGGGACAGAGATCCAGGAAGATTAGCTTGGCCTGACAATAAAGCAGTGGTTATATGAGAGAAGTGGTTGCTCTGAATAAGGCTTACTGTTTGTTTTTGGGTTCCTCCCTGGCCCAGGTCCAGCTGCCTGGATATTAGGGAGAGAGAGGCTTGGTAATAAAAACTTAAGTTGTGTAATCCATATTTCTTTGGTTCGCTTGTGTGTAAAAACCACAATGTTTATTTTTCTAAGTTAAATAAATCAGTCTCACTTCTTATTCACCAGGGTTTGTAGGATTTTCAAATTTGGTCATGTTTTGGTGGTTGTCCCTGCCGCCCTAGGGTCTTTATAGCAACCAAGGGACTTTCCCAATCTAGAAGATTGGGACTAAGGTCCTCCGGCCTTCAGTCTATCATTGTTTCTTCTGAGATGCTCATTGTTTAAGGCCACCTGCTCCATCAGGAAGTGGGTTGCTCCGTGCTCTGGGGAGGAAGACTCCTAAGTGGTTAGGTCTCGAGCCTTTTTCTAGTCCTTTCTCAAAGGTCATGCTACCCTTGAGTAGGGGTGAGAAGGGGACATAATTCCCATTCCTTGAGGAGACTGTCATCACTGACTTCTTTCTAACTCAGGGAAGCCATTCTAGGGATTGGGGTACTCCTTCTGTTCAGTTCAAAACATCACCTTCTATCCCTCTTCCTGACTTATTCTATCTTTGTGGATCTGAAATAAAAAAGCTGTGTACTCTCCCCTGGAGTGGTGGTAGAAGGAGAGGTTAGACTTTTAAAGACACAAACGCTGGCATCTTCTATCTGGGGTGAAAGTGGGGGAAGGTGAAGATTTTTATTCCTTTGTAAGTCTACATCATCAAAAACAAAACAAAAATGCTAAAAGCAAAAATGAACAAAAAGAAAGCAAACGAAAAACAATAACAAACAAATTTTCCTTCTTTATTTTTTTTTTATTTATTTATTTTTTTGTGAGGAAGATCAGCCCTGGGCTAACATCTGCCAATCCTCCTCTTTTTTTTTTTTTGCTGAGGAAGACTGGCCCTGGGCTAACATCCGTGCCCATCTTCCTCTACTTTATATGGGACGCCGCCACAGCATAGCTTGACAAGTGGTGCGTCGGTGCACGCCCGGGATCTGAACCGGCGAACCCGGGGCAGCCACAGCAGAGTGTGTGCACTTAACCGCTTGCGCCACTGGGCTGGGCCCACAAATTTTCCTTCTTAATAGTACACTTTGTTAAAACTATTTTCACTAAAATGTCTAACATTTGGAGGTAGAGTATAAATTCTTTAGTATCCACCTGAGAATGTCAAAGAAATGGAGCTATGTTCTCCACCACTGTGTCAGAACACCCTATATATTTGGCACTGTGCATGTTCTTGGTAGCAGCTATAATCTCCAGCAGAGCTGACAGGGTGTCAGCTAGAAGCTGAAATGCTAACCAGAAATGGAGGTACCCAAAACAACAGGCAGAGGTGCTAGAGAATAGCATATTACTTAAATCAGAAGGCAGCTGGGGCAGTGAAAAAGAAATATTTGATGAATGCCAAGTAAGTCCTAGCTGATTTAGTTTGTTTTTGAGCCCACATGGGACACCTAGTAGGGGCTCCCAGAAGTAGTTGGTGGTGGTGGTGATGGGAGAAGGCTTTCCAGGTAGCTAGATTTCTGCAAAAGCAAGGATCTGAGATACATGAATTACATTTGGAGTGAAAATGTTTTCATTGGGTGGTGGCAGCTCTTAATTCCACCTTAGCCCCCTATCAATTGTTTCCAGGGTCTACATGTTGATTCAACCCTTTCTCAAACTCAGTGAATCATTTCATAAACTGCTCCCTTTCTGGATACCTGAAAAATTTAGAAATAGTCATGTTATCATCCACACTGTGAGCTCCAGCCTCAAATGGCCTGGCAGCTTTTGCTCTTGCTGCCCTGGGAACCCTGAGAACACTATGTGAATGAGCCTGATCTAGCCTGCTGGTGTATGTGAGGCCACGTGGAGTAAAAACAAGGAACTGTGGCAGCCAGCTTCCAACCATCATGTGAATGAGGCCATCCTAGATCATCTAGCTGCCAGCCAACTTGCCAGCTGACCCCAGAGACATGTGAGAGCCAAGTAGAATCAGCTGAGCTGGCTAGTCATTCTTTTAAACCTCTATGTTTTGGCATAGTTTGTTATGCAGCATAAGCTAACTGATATACCGTTAAAATCATGAAGATAGAAAATCTGTACAGACTTATCACTAGTAAGGAGGTTCAATCAGTAATCAAATACCTCCCTACAAAGAAAAGCTCAGAACTAGACAGCTTCACTGGTTAATTCTATCAAATATTTAAAGAAGAATTAACACTAATTCTTTTCAAACTCTCTCAAAAAATGAAGCGGAGGGACTACTTCCAAACTCATTTTCTGAGGCCAGCATTTCCCTGACACCAAAGCCAGAAAAAGACAATACAAGAAAAGAAAATTATAGGCCAACATCCTTGATGAACATAGGTGCAAAAATCCTCAACAAAATACTACCAAACTGAATTCAACTATCCACTTCAAAAGGTCATACACCAAGTGGGATTTATCCCTGGAATGTAAGGATAGTTCAACACACGCAAATCAATAAATGTGATATCCTACATTAACATAACAAAAGGTAAAACCCACACGATCATCTTGATGTGAAAAAGCATTTGACAAAAAATAAAGTTAGAAAACAAATTGGATATTTCCTTTCCTTTGCTTAAAATCCTAAAATGGACCTGTTGTAAGTAAGGCCCTCAAGATCTGGTCCCTTCTGATCTCTCTAGGCTTATCTCTAATCAATTTCTCCTTCATAGTTTCTGCTCTAGCAATGTGGAAACGCTTTAATTCTCCATATACACCGTGCCCCTCCTTCCGGTCCCTTTGCTCTCCTTCCCTCCTTGTCACATAGCTACCTCCTACTTATTCTTCAAATCACAGATCAGACTCTACCAACCCTCCAGGAAGCCTGATGGGTTGGATACTTTGTGCTCCCCTGATTCATATCCCTATCACTGCACTTAAGACTTTCTTCTAAAATATTCATGTTCATACTCCCTAAGTAGGCTGCGAGCTTCTTTAGGGCAAGGCTTGTGTCTTATTATTCTTGAATTCTACTACCTAGCGCGTTGCCTGCCTATTGAATAAACACATGTTCCACTTTTCAGGACCATAAAAATAGATAAATCATAGCACACGATAGCACCCAAAGTTTGTGGCTACTTTTTGCCTTGTAGAGATCAATAATAAACATCCATGGTTTTTAATCTTTTCATTTCTGTCTGTGAATTCTATTTCTTTCCTACCCAAGAAGTTGCTTTCTATTTGGTATGAATTTTATCGATGCAAACCAAATTAAAAGTAAGAATACAGAGAATTTTTTTTTCTACTCACAGCAATTGTAAACTATAATGCTTATATTAAAATGCTTCAAAATAAAAGACTTCGGGGGTGTAAAACTGATGTCTTTCTTTTTTATACGTCTGGACTCACAATTGATGTGTTCACCTAGCCTGGCTTCCCAGACAAATTTTACAATCGGTTTTAAGTTTCACCACTACCCACCCATGCAAACCCACCCAGCAAGAAGAATCCTCAGCTTTCAACGTTTATGAGCTGTGAATGCAAGTTGTGACTGAAGTCTTTTGCTCCTTTACTCCTCAGGCAGAGGAGCAAGACATTTCTGTGGCATGAGAGGAGGTTTATGGCAGCCAGATGAAAAATATTACACATGTGATTATGGGATTCTCAGGTCTCTTGAGAGCAATGCACTGTTTCATTTATTTATTTATTTTTTTCTTTCTGGTAAGTGCCAAGGCAACTGCCTTCTATTATATTAGTGAAAAAAAAATTTTGTGTTATCAAAATTATCTGTTAATCCTTTTGACTCATTGTGCGTCAAAATTCACCCAAATGATAACCTATGAACACATCAATAGGAATGAAGGTGGGAGAGAAGAGAGAATCCAATGAAAACAAGAGAAATTAAAATCTCTCAAAATCACCACTCTAATATCATTAAAAAAATGAGTAAGATAAACACGCAACATACGTACCCACTTTGTCCACAAAATTGTGGCAAGGCTGAGTCAGTCTATGTACAGAAAAAGATATGAACATTCTGCTTGGAAATCCAGTCTGAAAACAAAGAGAGGAAATGACTTAGCGGGAGGTTTGCACATGAACTACTCAGTCAACTCCACGCACAGCAACGCGGGCTGAACTACCTGGACGTGCCACTGCCTTCCCTTTCAGAAATCTTTGGATAATTATTATGCTATATTTTGAAAGTTTGCTTAGGGTTTCAAGTTTCTCTGCGGGGCTTCTGTCATGTGGCTTCTAAGCAAAATTATCCCAGTGGTGATTTTGGAAATGCAGTTTTGAACATGCTTATTACAAGTGATGCTGTACTAGGGACTTGGGTAAAAGTGACAGTCAGACTCTTTGTCCTGCTTACAAATGGGCAGTGCTGGTTTGCACAGAGCCTCACAGCACAGATAATTGAATAAAATGCTGAAGCCAAAATGAGAATGGAGGCAAGTTGCATATATTATTATTCAAATGAAATTGTTTTCTCTATTGCAATATAGATTTAACTCAGGAGAAAAGTGTGCTCTTTTTTTTTTCTTTTTTTTTTTCTGAGTCTCTCTGAACTTGGACATGTCACATCTGCCAAATTATGGCAGTGGGAGTAAGGGGACACAAATTGAGGAGGTGGGGACTGGCCATTTGCAATCAGACAGGCATGCTCCAAGAAATTAATTTTATGAAATAGAAGCAAAAGGAAAAGCATAATTTGGTGGCTGAAGGGAAAGCCAAGTTTTGTGGCATTCCATAGAAAGTGTCATGAGGTCTGTTCTGTCCAACAGGGCTCCATTTTCAGTTCAGACACCAATCAGCAAGTTGCTCATTCTGCGAAAGAGAGCAAACTGGAACTCCTGCCCTCTCAAGAGAAGCCTGGGATGGGGTTGTGCAGAAAACTGTCCACATGTGACCTATAGCTAAAGAATAGTATCTGGAATCAAACAGTCACAATGAGAAATCCTTCTAGGAAAAAGTGGTAAAAAGTTAAACAGTGAGCCGTTATTAGTGGAGTATTTTGGAGGTAGAGTCTCTAATTACTGAAGATAATTAGTGTATCAGAAAAGACCATTTTTTTAAAAAAAAGAAAATAGTAAAAAAAATCTTGAGTGGAGGGACTGCAACCAGTGGAACAAGAACAGTGTGGATAAGGGTCCCTACTAGTTTCTTTCTTTAGTGGAACTAGCCCTTTAGTAAAGTAATGCAACATGGCAGTCTAGGCTGTGTATCCATCCAATATGGTAACCACTCGACACATAGGGCTATTTAAATTTAATTTAAATTAATGAAAACTAGATGATATAAAAAAATCTATTCCTCAAGCACATTCACCACATTTCAAGGACTCAGTCGCCCTATGTGCCCAGTAGCTACAGTGTTGAATAGCACAGACAGACCAGTTCCGTTATTGTGGAAAGTTCTATTGGAGAGCGCTGGAGGAGCATCGTCTAGGGAGCCTGAGACTGAATCTTGAGTGTGCAGCTTGGTAATGGTCTGCCTCTATTTCCTCATATTTAAAATAGGGCAAGGTAGTAGTACCTGCCTCCTGAAGTTGTTAGGAGAACTAAATAAATGGATTCTTTTTAAATTAGGTGTGCAGATCCATGCCTGGCACATAGTAAGTGCAATATCAATAGTTCTTAAGTGAATGGATGTCTATGGCTATATTCTAGAGTTTGTATACATTGACGCTCATGTTAATTTTTAGCCATAATGATGGCTAACGTTGATTGCACACTTATTCCTTGTGGGCTAAGTGTTTTACCTGCTTTGTTTGGTTTAAGCGCCATTAAGATTCCACGAGGAAGAATCTATTATTAGTTAATAGTTGAGGACACTGAGCCCAAAGATCACTCAGCTAAGAGATGAGTTTTGACCTCAGCTGACTTTTAACTGCTAGAGCATTTTCCAGCATGAGGAGCTATTAGACTGCAAAGTCTATGCTATATTGTCTTTTGTCCTGTAAATTAAAAACAATCCATGTTTCTTCTGGCTTTAACTCTGAGTTAAATAAATGTTTCCGAGATAACTTATGTAGTAATATCAGCTAACAATCACACAATACTGGATACATGCCAGGCACTGTTCTAGGAAGTTTACATGTACTATATTAATTAATTTCATCCTCACAATAATTCTATGAGATAGGTATCATTATCATCCCATTTTATAGCTGGGTAAATTGAGGCTCAGAGAGGTTCTATACATTGCCTAGGTTTACACAGCTAGTAAGTCACACTACTAGCCAGTTGGGACCCAAATCCTATTTTAATGTCTTTTTTCATAATCACTATGCCTATTGCATAGGGTTTCAGTACAGAACCAAAAGTATAAAGACAGTTGGCCTGAGGGAATTCTGCCTGACCAGTGCAGAATAGATACTGTTGCTCAAAGTGGACAAAACCAAGTAACTTCACTTAATAGCTACAGAACTACTTAAACAAGACTATTTCAGTCCTGCATGCTATGCGTGCATGTCCTGACTCGCCCTTTCCTTGGGGAAAATAGGGAGAAAAGTACATACATGGAAATGTACTATTAGCTTCTGCACCAAATTTGGCAAGGACCTCAGATCACAGCCTCTCAGCAGAGGAGCACTTCCCTGCAGGCAAATGCTCACGCTCCTCAAACTTAGATCCACTGGATCCCCCACCGCACACTTCCCAGTTTCCCTCTGCATCAGTTGGATCTCTGGGAAAATGAAAAGTGATGTATTTTGAAAGTCAGATCTAAGCAAAGACCAACTCTCTGTTTGCAGTTCTTAAAATAATTTTCAATGAAATAAAGCATTCTGAGTCAGAGGATATGACATCCTCATTTGCATGATTCAGAATGGCAATGACGCCACAGGCGATCATTGAGGAGGAGTTCCCGAACATGGAAACAGTGAACAATTAAATGGGTGCTGTAGTTGGCACCAAACGCACTGTTTTACATAATTGAAGCCTGTTCCATTTGCCCCAGCACAGGAAGCTGGTGGCTATCAGACTTCACAGTAGGTGACTCTTTCTCCCTCCCCAACGTTTTCCTGGAGCCGGGGACTGACAGCAGACGGTTTGCTGAGAGGGACAGAAGTTGCTAGGCTTCTTACCCAGAGCTTACAGTGTTTCGTACATACATCTCTTTCTTTGGAAAGGCTCAGGGAATATCCATATTATATTGGAACGAGATTTTGTAACCTGATAGCCACATACAGAAAAAAGGCCTTTAGGGCATTTTATAAACCCCTAGAAGTTGTGTACAGAAGGTGTATTTAGTGTCCTGGGAAAATGACCCACAGATTCCCTCATATTCTTAAAGGGGTCTCTGGACTCTAAAAGATTGGAACCATGTTTCCGATACTCACACAGTTAAGAGATCACAAAAATGTCTTTATTATAGTGAAGTAGAATTTTAAAATCTGGACTGCTGATTAAGTAGCAGGATCCATTGTAAGCAGTGTCTTCATCACTCAATGTAAAAAACTCAAAGCTCTCCTGTGTAGGTATTTTTAAAACACATGGGGATGCGGGCATGACCATCACGCTGCACTTAACCATTAACAGCCCATTCAGTAGGCTTCCTGTTCCATCTCTTCTAGTCCCTGAAAAGCTGGCCATGATTTTGAAGAGAATTGCTGTGTGCTTTTAGAGTAACACTTTCCACCTAAGTAGGAGTTTAAAGTCTCGGATGTGGATTTTCAATAGTAAATGATGTACCAAAGATGAGGCATCGAGCAACCCGGCTGGTGGGGAGAGCCCAGCTATGCTCACCTGCTCTGCAAGGTTATGTACATTGCTGCCAGGAGGCTTTTTGACAATGGAGGGCTGCATTCCTAACCTCTGTAGAGACCAGCCTCTCTCTCCCTGCACATGGATTGAGACTCGCTTCCTCTCAGGCCACGTGGAGAAAATTCTCACTTTATAGCGATACCAGTACCCATAATCCCATGCAATGCATGAGCACACCATGATTAGAGTTTGATTGCTGATGTAAAAGTAATGCCGTGAATGGGTCAGAATGCCAGAAATGGGTCAAATCAAGTGTCAGTCAGGGTAGGAGCCCTAACAATGGGAGGAAATGAAACTCTGACTAAAAATCTCTTTTGTGGTGTATTGACAATTGAAATAAACCACCTGCCGCCAGAGAGCTGCTTCTACTTTTCCTCCTCATCCTGCTGTCAAACTCCACTGCTGTCTTTCCTATGATGATTCAGCCGGGGGATATTTACTGCCAAGAAATTACTGATTTGGGCTTTGTGTTAGCTACTGTCACTGGCTAACCAAACTGTACAGCAAGTACTGGAAGAGAGAGTTAAAAGAGGTATCTTGATAAGGTTTGCAATAAATATAATTTCCTTCCCTGTAAGCCAAAACTTACAAGAGCAAATAGTTTAATTTCTGTTTCACTAGGTGGGAGAGGGGCAAAAAAAGAGAATTGGTAATGTTGAGATCAACAAAAAATGAATATGCATTCTGCTGCTGTTCCCTAATACTTCTCTCTACTAAACAGAAACTTAAGTCCAGAAAATAGTTGGAAAAATTCAAAAGATTTTACACTGTTAATGAGAAAGATTAGTTAATAAACTCTTCTGTTTCAAAGAAGTTATTTCATTTTTTAAATAAGATTTAGATTAGAATGCAAGAATATCCACTTTCAACTACAATTTTGCCACCACAGCTGAATCTCTTTGTTTTTCTATTCATCAAGAACTTCATGTGACATAATAAAGATGTCATCTAGAGCCTCCTCACTCAGGTTGCTAACAAGCTAGGAGCTTGTTGGAAATTCAGATTTTGGGGCTCCACACCAGATATATGGATTCAGAATCTGTGTTTTAACAAGACTCTCAGGGGATTTGTATACCCATTCAGGTGTGAGAAGCCGTGGTTTAGGGTAATATTTCCCAAGCTTAGATAATTGTCCTAATCACCTGTGTGTGGAGCTCTTAAGAAATACTGTAGAGCCAGCCCTGATAGCCTAGTGGTTCAAGTTCAGTGAGCTCCGCTTTGGTGGCCTTGGTTCGGTTCCTGGGCGTGGAACCACACCACTCGTCTGTCAGTAGCCATGCTGTGGTGGTGGCTCACATAGAAGAACCAGAAGGACTTACAACTAGAATATACAACCATGTACTGGGGCTTTGGGGAGAAAAAAAAAAAAAAAAGAGAGGAAGATTGGTAACAGATGTTAGCTCAGGGCAAATCTTTCCCAGCAACAACAACAGCAACAAAAAAACAAAAACAAAACGCTTCGCTGAGAGTGGATTAAAGATAGAGAATCTCACTATCTTAAAAAAAAAAAAGAGGTATTGTAGAAATTCTGTTAATGAGTCTTTACTGAACTCACTCTCTGGTTTAACAAACTTTCTCTTTTATTTCAGTAAAACATACTGACTAGTGACCACAGCAAGCTGACTGCTCCCAGCTTGGAGCCCATTCTCTAGTATTCCAAAGCATTTCTGCACACACCATTTGATGTATATGGTTTCCAGAGCCTGTCATGTTTGTTCCTAAACCTGCCAATGACACAGTGTAAATAATGTAAATTGATAAAATATGACTGAGAGGAGAGTGATAATATTTGTTTATTGCTGTATGTGGACAAGAAAAATATTATTGAAAAAATTGTAAAACTCTAAGAGCTTGTAGATTTCTTTACAAATGCCTTTAAGTTCATGTTCTATTTCAAAGAAACTAAAACCAGAAATTGTCTATCTTGCCTTGTAGGTGTGAAATATGCAAGAAAGATGGCTTTACCGTTCAATCAGTAGACTTATATGAGAAAAAAATTCTGTACATCAAAAATGCGGCAAATGGATGTATTTACATGTTTTAGTTTCACATAAACTGTTGTAACTTAAAGATGTGCGTATGCCACATTTTTTCTGATTCCTTGCTTTCTGCAACTTTTGTGTTGAACAAACCAAATGCCAGTTATAATTTGGTCAGGTAAGAGGGTTTTTACTACACATGTTCCTGGATCTCATCCCAGACCACTGAATTAGGGTGGGGCTTGGAATATGTATTTTTAAAAAGATCTTGCCGTCAGTTAGGTTTGGAAATTATTAAATTGGAGAATTCTGACTGACCAACCAACAGTGATAGAAGTAGGAAAAATTCAACAGGTTTAGATATTTTTAAAAATATTACTGACACATTTGCTAAAGAGTTTTCAGAACTTTTATAATAAAAAAAGCCTTAGCTGATTCCACAGATAACATTTTGGATATTGTCTACGTTTCCTGGGATGATGTTTTTGAAGGTTTCCTGGGATTGGACCAGCTGGCGCCTCTGAAACAGTCCATCGGTAAATGAGGAAGAGAGAGCTTAAATTGTGGTGAAAATTTCCCTGTGTGAGTTTCAGAGTATTTAAATCTCTCTCTGCATTCCCACCCCACTGGTGTTGGTCCCAGTGGCACACATTTTCTTTGGAGAGACTCATTACTTTGTAGCGATTTCCTGTTTCCTTAGTTCCCGGTAAACTGACATAGTAAACTGAGAATGGGGGATGCTGAGGAGACTAAGCTGTATTGACTTTTGCAGGACCAGTGGACTAAGTTTGTCCTTTGACCCCTTGCTCTGGTTTATCTGCTCACAATATGCCTTCCGGGCTCCCGAGGAAACCTGGATGCTGGTAGGTCATTGATTTATGGAGAGATAACCTTCAAATGAGAGGAGAGCTGGGAAATGAAATTATCACCTGCTTCTTAAATGAGAGATTACAGCTACCATTATTCCTGGATCAGATTTGAGCCTGCCTTTAAGGCTTTAAGAATGTAGGTTTAAAATATGATGTTTTAAATGAGCCATTTTCTGGACCTGTCACCCAGCCTGCAGTTGACTCTCATAGCTGCTCTGCACAGCTCAAATATCTGGCTATCAGATACACACCCAATGTCCACCAGCACAATTGCTTACATCAGGACCCTGGCTTTGGAAATCCAAGTTCTGGCTATTTTGGATGAGAAATGCCATGATTTATTTTGACTTTCAAGGCCCAGGTTGAAATACCTGCTCGATGTAGAGGTGATTGCTTGATGATAGGTATACTTATTTATAACACAAGACACCACCACAATGACTACACACTCGGCCTCAGAATCTGGTGGTCTGGTTATAATTTTCCACTCACCTCCTCTTCTCTAATTACCAGTGAGACTAGAGAAAGGGACAATCCAAATATGAATACATTAAATATGCAAATATCTCTGACAAGTGATCTGAGGAGACTCAGGTAAATTCTATGGTTTCTCACACTAGTCCGGGGTTTCCCAGATTTACCTAATCTTGTAAATCATTGTGAGTGGGGTGGAGTGAGGGAGGGCTGTACTTAAAAAATATAGATCCCAGGACTTCTTTCCAGAGATTTCTACTCACTAGGTCTCTTGGGGGAGGAAGCAAGTGATTTTTATGAACAGGCAAGTTTGGGAATCACTGTTTTAATGTTTTAGGATTTATTTCATTCAGATGTCCTATGAATAACACATGCTCAGTAAATGATGACTAGTGATGGTGGTGAACACAGTTAACATCGAAGTACAAGGGTGCAGTGTGCTAAATGTTTCTTGTGATTCTGAAAAAGTCAATATGATATATGATGCTCACTTGTTCTGAGCAGCAGGACTATTCAGGAAGATTGTTCTGCAGAAACTATCATCTCACTTGGACTTAAAAATACCAGAGAAACCAAAATTGGTCTTATTTATAATAATGCAGTAACAATAAGCAATTCTTAACTCACAATGATTGCAAGGATCGGTTAATATCATATCAGCCTTGCAACTATGAAATAAAAAAAACTATATTTTAGGCATTTTTAAATATAAACACCATTAAGTTAGCATGTCACATAAAAAGGCAGTTAGCTTTTTATGCTCTGCTTATATATGTGTATATACATTTATGTATGTATATATACATATATGTGTATATCCACGTGTATGTATATATACACACATATTTATATACGTATAGGTACACAGATAACACTAGGTATGGGAAGTTTATGGATTGTACTTAAGTCAATTTTAGCATTTGAAACTGTTCAAAAACTGTTCAAATGGAAGGGAGCTTACAAGTTATTGATTGCCAATGTTTCATTTTACACATCAGAACACTGAAACTTGAGAAGGCTAAAATGATAGACAGTTAGTGCTGGAGTATGAATGAGAACTGTTACTGTAAATGTTTTATTCAGGGCACATTTTTATTTTCTTTAAAATCAGCTTTATCAAAGTATAATTTACGTGTTATAAAATGCACACATTTAAGTGTGCAATTCAGTGAGTTTGACAAATGTATGCCTTTGTGTAACCACCATCCTAATCAAAATATGTAACATTTCCATAACTTCAGAAATTTCCCTCCTACCCCTTTGCGGTCGATCACCTACACCCCCACCCCCAGGCAACCCTGTTTGGATTTCTATCCTTATAGATTAATTTTGTCTGGTTTAGAGTCTTATATAAATGGAACCACACAATATGTGCTCTTTTGTGCTTAGCCTCTTCTGTTCAGCTTAATGTTACTGAGATTGATTCGTGTTGCTGCACATTTCAATAGTTTGTTACTTTTTATTGCTGAGCGGTATTTTATTAAATGAATATATCACTGTTGGCTTATCCATTCATCTGTTAATGTACATTTGGATCATTCGTAGTTTTTAGTTATTATGAATAAAGCTGCTATCAACTTTCATATACAAGTGTTTCTGTGGAGATATATTTTCATTTTTCTTGATTAAGTACCTAGGAGCAGAATTGTTGGGTCACATATTAGGTATATGAGTGGGTTTGAAGTGGTATATCATTGTGCTTTAAAAAAAAAAAAAGTTGAGATATATTTGACAATTAAGAACTGCATATATTTAAAGTGTACATTTTGATATACATATATATTGTGCCTAGTTACCATATCCATCACCTCGGATAGTTACCACTGCTTTTTTTTCCTGGTATCTAGTGATCATGAGCATCTTTTCATGTGCTTGTTGGCCATTTGTATTTCTTCTTTTGTTTGTTCAAATATTTCGCCCATTTCTTTAGTGAATTGTTGGTCTTATTATTATTAAATTGCAAGAGGTCTTTATATTATGATATAAGTCCTTCTTTTGAATGTATGTATTGCAAATATTCGCTTCCAGTCTGTGGCTTGCCTTACCATTTTCTTAATAGTGAATTAACCAAATATTTTTTTTGTGTCTATTTCATTTGCTGTATTGACTTCTTAGCTATATTTCTTATTAATTTTAGTAGTTGTTCTAGGCCTGAAACTTATCAAAGTCTATAGTCATGCTTTGCTTAACGACAGGGATACTTCTGACAAATGTGTTGTTATGTGATTTCATTGTTGTGTGAACATTGTAGAGTGTACTTGCACAAACCTAGCCTACTAGGCTAGCCTCCGACACACCTCGGTTATTTGGTACTAATCTTATGAGACCACCGTCGTCTATGCCATCCGTCTTGACTGAAACGTCGTTATGTGGTGCATGACTGTGTTTAGAATCATTATTAGGCTACTTTATACTTCACAGTTCCTAGTTAACACTTACCACTTCTCAATGCAATAACTTTACAATAATACAATCCTCTTTTCCACTCCATCCATCCTTTTACCATTTTTGTGGTATCTTTTACCTGTAAAGTAAAAAGTCCACCACCGAATGCTATTATTTTTGCTTTAAATAGTCAGTTGTATTTTTAAGAAAATTGCGAGAACAACAACAAAGAAGTATTTCATATTTACGCACTTATTTACCATTTCCAGTGGTCTCCAATTCTTGTAGATTTGAGTTTCTGGCTGGTATTTTTTTTCCTGCAGCTTGAAGAATATCCTTTAACATTTCTTTTAGTGCAGATTTGATGCTGACAAGTTCTTTCAGCTTTTATTTATATTAAAATGCCTATTTTGATCCTTGCTTTTAAAGGATATTTTCAATGGATATATTTACCCTTGTAGTTACCTTTCTGGTGTTTGTCATTCCTCTGTGTAAACCCATATTTCTATCTGGTATTATTTTCTATCTACCTGGAGAGCTTCCTTTAACATTTATTTTAGTATGGGTCTGCTGATGAAGAACTACTTAAACTTTTGTATGTCTGAACAAGTCTTTAGCCATCATTTTTGAAAGATATATATATATTTTTTTGTGAGGAAGATCAGCCCTGTGCTAACATCTGCCAATCCTCCTCTTTTTTTGCTGAAGAAGACTGGCCATGGGCTAACATCCGTACCCATCTTCCTCCACTTTATATGGGACGTTCCCACAGCATGCCTTGCCAAGCGGTGCGTCGGTCCACGCCCGAGATCCAAACCAGCGAACCCCAGGCTGCCGCAGCGGAGCGCACGCACTTAACTGCTTGCGACACCGGGCCAGCCCCTGAAAGATATTTTTGATAGGTATAGAATTGTAGGTTGACATTGTTTGTCTTTCAGTACTGTGAAGGTGTTTCTCCTCACTCTTCTCACTTCTGAAGAGAAATCTGCCATAATTCTCATTTTGGTTTGTCTGTATGTAGTATTTCTTTATCCCTGGCTGCTTTTCCAAAGCTTTTTGTACATGACTGGTGTTGAGCAATATGGCTATGATACGGCTTGGTGTAGTTTTCTTCATGTTTCTTGTGCTTGAGATTTTTTTTAGCTTCTTGGGTCTGTCAGCTCACAGATTTTATCAAAGCTGGAGAAAACTTGGCCATTAATTCTTTAAATATTTTTCTATCCTCTCCTCCCTCTTTTTTACTTCTGGGTCTCCAATTTCACACAGATTAGGCTGCTTGAAGTTGTCCTACCGCTCATTGATGCTTGTTCATTTTTAATTTTTTGGATTCTTTTTTTCTGTGATTCATATTAGATAGTTTCTATTGATATGGCTTTAACTTTACTAATTTTTGCATCTGTAATATCTCATTTGCTCTTAATTGCATCTAGTACTTTTTCCTGTAAAGTAGCTGCTTTGGTCTTCCCAGACTCTCAGCTCTGTGTCTTCAACTCCGGGAGTCTATGTTCTTTGTCTACCTTCCTGCTCACTGTGCCATGATCTAGAAAAATCTCTCAAGGCTGTAATCTGGGCAATTGTTTCTCATCTCTCATTGCCTGATAGCCAGTTCTTAAAAACTATTGTTTCACATATTTTTCCTATTTATGGCTCTTTTAGGTGGGTGGATAAATTGATTCCTCTTATTTTATCTTGGCTGGAAGTGGAAATTTCTTAATTGCTTTTTCATGTTGCTTTTTCAATATGACTACTCTCAAGCTATTTACAAGTTTATTTCTAATTATAAATAGTAATAATGACAATACCTTATATTTGTATACTGTTTTAAAGTTTGTGTGATATTTTCAGTCTTCTAAAAATTTAATAATATATTTGTAATTAATAATATAATTTAATGTAATTTATTGTAATTTAATAATATAATTGTGTTTATCTGACAAGTAAGGTAATAGAAAGAATCTCTTTGAACTTCAATTTTCTCATAAGCAAAATGAATGGATTAGACTGGAATATCTTTAAGGATCCTACATGTTATAATCTTTTAAAAAATCTTCCAAAAGGATGTTTTTATTGCTGGGCTTATTTTAATATGAGTTTCATAAGTACCTGTTAACAGCCACTCTCTTTTGGAATAGCCAATTTTTTGAATAATCCTTTTCCTGAAATAAACCTTATCCTTGAAACAAGAGAGCTCTGCAAAAGAGCTTACCTGCTTGTTTTCCAACCTAATCTCTATTATCATTTTCTACTGATGTATAGCCAGAGCTCAGTGGTGATGTCACTCTTCTTCAGGTGATTTCAGTAAGTTGGGTAAACAGCTTAGCAAGTGGATTTGTAAAAGGCTAAGGCCCATTTTAATAGTGAACCAAAATATGGTGAATGCAAATCTGTCTACTCATCTACCAGACAAGAGTGGCTGGACCCTGCCTTTCCTTCCCAGTTCAGCTGAGCCCTGGCATGGGTATATTCTGCGTAGCACAGGAGAAGCCCATACCTACCACAGTACATGGCCTATAGCTGGCCTCTTTGGTGCTTGGCATAGTCACACTGAATCATGGGTCAGCGTGAGTGCCCCAGGTGCACACAGCCCACACACCACCTTGTTTGTTCAGTTGGTATATCTGACTTTCTGCCCTAGGTTCCTGGTTAGTGTTTCTAGTCCTTACTGAGTCCTGTTCCAGACTCTGGCCCATTGAGCCAGGGACTTTATAGTCTTCTCAGCTCTTTCCAGAGGCCTTCTCTGGAGTTTCTAGATCCCAAATACTCATAGTCACTTGTTAGGAGACTGATACAAAACAGACCATTGACTCGGAATGGTGATGGCACTAGACACACAACTGTGAGTACGGTCTCTGCCTAGAAACCACTGTGGCCACCTTTCTTTTACTAGATTGGTATTCCCCTTGGATGTCAGCAGCAAACAGATCCCATGTCTCTGTTTTTATCCTTTATTTTAGCTAGGAGTGGAAGAATACGACTTCGTATGTCTTATAGAGAGAAGTGATTGATTTAGAACTGTGTCAAATAGCAAATTTTATGGTAAAATGATGGGACATCTCGATGGAAAGAAGAGGCTACTTCACCATGACATTCAAAATTCCTGTAGTTTACTTGAGAATAAACTTTCTCTAAAATCCTGGATAAAATCCTAACATAACTTTTTCTCTGTATTTTTTACAAAGACGAAAAATGAACAGTTGTTTTTTGTTTCCTTTTGGAAGAAGGATCATAAATTTTAGTTTATACAGTTAATGAACACAAATTAGAATAGTTTTCTGATAAGACAATAACTTTTTCTGAGTTTCACAGACTTCTAGATTTTCCTTGCTCGTGAGTCTGACACTGCTGGCATTTGCTTGGCACGGCAAGTTGGCATTAGAATTTTAAGAGACATTGCCTTAGATTTACCAAGTCATATGGTATTTATCTCAGATTATGGTGTGTGGAAATCGTAGTTCCTTAATGTTCTATTGATTTGCATGTTATCCGTAGTCCTTAGCAACCCAAACCAGAATTAAAACCATATTACTTTAATAGGAACATTAATTATTGTTGACAATGGAGAAGAAAGGAAAACACCGAATCAATAGTTCTTCTATTCAGCCATTTTGCAATGAAGAGGTCTGTCCACACAGTTTTAAAGCACTCCACAAGGTGTAATAAAGAAGAGCGGGGATAAAATGAAGATTTTAATGGTAGTGAATGGGTAGAAAACAGTGAGTACTCTTTTACTAGTTTATGTTAGTATCTTTGGGAGAAATGCTAATGGGTGGTAAAATGAATGTTTCACAAATGTCATCTGTGATGGTATCATGTGATTTGGTGAAAGTGAATTCAACTTACAAAATGGTGGTAAGTTTCCTTTGGCTTTGATTTGTTATTTCAATTTCTTTATGCCACCTTATGGTATTTACTTATGTGCTCTTAAAGATATGTAGCCGGAAAATGACTTCTCGTAATACATAAAATTATATGAGTGATCTCGTAATACATAAAATTATATGAGTGATCTCTCATCTTCACAAACTTTTAACTGAAACCAGTGTATTAGTTTGCCAAGGCTGCCATAATAAGGTACCATGGGCTGGGTGGCTTAAACAACAGAAATGTATTTTCTCACTGTCCTGGAAGCTAGAAGTATGAAATCAAGGTGTTGACAGGGTTGGTTCCTTGTGAGGGCTGTGAGAGAAAGATATGTTCCAGGCCTCCCTTCTCTGGCTTGTAGATGGCTCTCTTCTCCCTCTGTCTCACATCGTCTCCCCTCTGTGTGTGTCTATGTCCAAATTTCCTCTTCTTATAAGGACACCAGTCATGTTGAATTAGGGCCCACTTTAATGACTTCATTTTAACTTAATCACCACTGTAAAGTCACTGTCTCTAAATACAGCCACATTCTGAGGTACTGGGGCCAGGACTTTACATGAATTTTTTAGGGGAGACATAATTCAGCTTATAACAACCAGTATACAGGGAATACTCCCCCCAAAACTTAGATTATTATATATAAATTTAAGCTCAAATTTTGAGAAATGAAGTTTAATTTTCCACTGTTATACGAATAAGTGAAAAAAATGGTCACTAGTCTTGAGTGAGATGTGTGCCAACGTACGGTCAAAAAGCAAAAGTACTCAAGTAGTGAATGGCATGTGTTTTTATGCAAGTGCAAGGATGAGTTATAGGATGGCATTTATAGGATCTTTGACAGATTAATAACTGGTTTTTCCAACAATATCAATTTACAAAGTAACGTTAGGGAAAAAGAAGATCAAGCCAAAATATACAGTTAAAGGATGTTCACCTGCAATTCGCCAGCATTTAACCAGTAAATCTAGCCTTGTTCTAATAATCAATTCAAAATAAGAATCCAAGTTGAGTTTTGACCAAAATCTTTTATTTATAGTAGGGAAAGATTTAGAAGTATAAAACAAGCTATGAATTATGTGTCAATATGGAAACTATTAATCAAGGAATAAGTGCACAGTAATTATAAGAAAATGGGCCAGCAAATTCCTTTTGCAAGAAGTTCAAGCAAAAAACATTTTTGTTTTTGTGGATATAGGGTCACAAGTCATGAAAACCTGAACATTTTATTTTTCAAAGTGAGGTGGCTGAGAGAGAGACTTATGAGGGATTTGAAATTCTCAAGTGACATTTCAAGCAAAACTAATTTTAATATGCTTATTGCACCACTTATACTATAAAATTTAAATTTCTATCCTAATTTTGATGCCATTTGGTTTTGTTTTTCCTGTTATTCTTTTTATATTTAAGATGCTCAAGAATTCCAAATAACAGGATACTAGACATTGGTTAGGCTTTTTTATTTTACCATTTCCAGGAATAGCCTACAAATTTAATTGGAGACCTTTAGAAATATTATTTTGTCCAGGCATTGAATAAGAAAGTGCCTTGTGATGGACTGCGAGGGTGACAAGGATCAGCAGATTCTTTGGATCATGGAGGGATGACTTTTGCCTGCCGCCATATGGCATTGATCAAATGCTTTGTAGAGCAAAGAGAAGTATTGTAATTAGAGGCGGCATATTCTAGAATTTATATCAATGGTTGGCTGATTAGGAGCCCAGCAGTAAATAGTTATGGATTGCGAAATAGAGGCAGTGAGAGATTTGGTATTATTTGACACCCTTAAGGGTCTTCAGTATAAAATCAGCACAAAATTACATATATTTTTGCTGAGGAAGATTCTCCCTGAGCTAACATCTGTTTCCAATCTTCCTCTTTTTTTTTGCTTGAGGGAGATTTTCCCTGAGCTAACATCTGTGCCAATCTTCCTCTGTTTTTTATGTGGGTTGCTGCCACAGCATGGCTGATGAGTGGTGTAGGTCTGTGCCCAGGATCTGAAACTGCAAACCTGGGCCACCAAAGTGGAGGATGCCAAACTTAACCACTATGCCACAGGGCCAGCCACTACATATTCTTGACATGTCACACAAGGTCCTTCCTTATTTCATCCCTGTGTGCTTCTGCAGCCTCATTTTGTACTGTTCTCCCTTCTTCCCCCTACTCTAGCCCTGCTCAACTCACTTTAATTTCTCAAGGCTAAACTACTTCCTACCTCAGGGCCTTTGCACAAGCTGTACCTCCACCTGGCAGGTTCTTTTCCCAGATCTTAGCATAATGTAACCTTCCTCAGCAAGGCTATTCTGGACCACCCAATGCAAATTAGCCACTAAGTCATTCTCTGTCCTCTCGCCTTCTTGTACTTCTCTGCCCAGCTCTTATGTCCATGTCATATTTTTCTTGCTTACTTACTTATTTATTCTTTTTGCTAGCTAATTGTCTGTGGCCATCTCACTGGAGTTTAAGCTCTATGAGATTATCTTGTTATTGCTGTACCTCCAGTGCTTTGAAAAGTTCTTGGCACATAGTAGTTTCTCATTTAATATTTGTGGAATAAATGAGAAAGAAAGACAATTATTTACTCCCTGCTACACTGGTTAGATAACATCCCGAAGGATGTTTTGAGTTTTTCGAGTTGGAAAGAGGCAAACTGGAATCCATCCAGAGATGAGCAGCAAATAGCAAAGAATATAAAAAAACATGCTATAAGAGGAACTGTTAATATTCAACCTGGAAAATATTTCAATAACTGGGAAATAGAAAAATAAGTTATAGGAATACAGTATTCAACTTGTTAAAAGAAAGAACTCTCTGATAATTTTGAGCTGTCCCGCAATGTTGATATTCAGCAAAGGAAATTTTCATGTAAAAACTATATGGCCATATATCAGGGAAATTTTAGGGAGAATTTTGTAGGTGATAGAATTCAAAAACCTCTACAGTTTCTTACAAATCTAATATATTATTATTATAAAATAAGACAATTTTTCATTCAAGAAATCTAATTTCCTCTCAAATCTAAAAGGCCAGTGGAGAGCTTTATTTTATGTAAAACAACACAAAATAGAAACTAAAATGGATGAGATGAAGTCAACAATATTTTTAAATCTCTTGCTCATTGTGGTGGCTCCCTTATTTTATCTTTAGTGAATACATTTAAGGCAAGTTTCGTCCTCAATACTGGTGGATATAAATCCTTATTTCAGATTTTTTTTTTTAATTGTTTCAGTGGCAGGGCTTCTTGTCATATCTGATGAAAATTGCCATTGTTTTTTTAATCTCATGATGTGACGGAGAAACAGCTTGTCCCCAAAGTAGAAGAGGAATTAGCTCTGCCGTATCCTTGTTTTTTGTATTATTAGTACTGTCTCCAATCTCCAAGAATCTTTCTAAAACTACTTTTCCACTTTGTGAGGATTAGAGCAATTATGTCTAGACGATTTGATCCATTTGATCAATAAATTGAAAGTGATTAAATGAGTGAAATTTCCACTGCTGACCCCTATTTATTATGAAATGTCCCTCTTGGAGATTTCATGTACTTAACATGTTGAGTGGTACCTGATACATGGACCTAGTGAAGACGCCATTATTTACACTTTAAATATTAGTTGAGATTAATTTTTCCTTTTTCATATAAAAATCAACAGCTTCTTACATATTCTCATTTCTCAATGGGTTGCCTTGCACCTCCTGTCATTTATGTGCCCCACTTTGGAGATCCCTGCTCCAGCTCCTAGAAAGCAGATAGTATTAAAAATCTAAGAACAATTGTTCAGCTTTCCTTTTCAAACCTAATTGTAATGTATTAGGGAATAAGATCCCAACCTTGCAGAAGGCAGATGAATACGAGATTCCATATCAGGTGGGTCATAACTCTAGTGACATCTCTCTGGATCTTCCAGTATCAAATTCAAACAAGGGACCAAATAAAAGTGCTCCTGCTCCTTGTTTTGAAATAACCACAAGAGCAAATAAAACCCTCTACGCCATTTTGGGGGCAAACATTTATCGTAACGAGCAGAGTTTTGGAGCTCGGTCCACTCCTTGGTGCTGACTCTTTGGTGCTGATGCTGGAGTACTCATGGTCCCCAGAGCTATGACTCAACATCCCCTTTTGCTGGTCCTCCATTCTAATCTCATTGTTTGAGGGAAAGCCAAGAAGAGAGAGGGAGGGAGGGAGAAGGGGGAGGAGGAGGAAGAGGGAGAAGGAGAAGGAGAAGAGGAAGAAGAAGGAGGAGGAAGGAGGAATAAAGAGAGGAGGAGGAGGAGGGAGGAGAGAGAGATGCCTCTAGTAAAATCCTGACGAATGTATTGTTCATCCCTTTCTCCCTCCCAGTGTCTTCCTGCTCCACTCTGGGTCATGACTACAGATTATTCTGAGAATCACTTGAATGCTATCCCTCTGGGGGGAGTTTAAGCAGGCAAATAAGACAGTCAGTTTTGAATGAAGAAGGGGAGAGGACTCCTTTGTCGCCCTTAAGCCTTGCCAGGCTAGGGCATGCCCACTCCACATTGAAAGGGGTCTGTCTTTGTAGACAAGAAGAGGCCTTCTGAACCGTGCGTTCCTGAGAAACACCCTAAGAAAGTTAGGAAAGAGTTAGAAAATGCTGGTTACTTTGTACTCTAAAATGGAATTCTGTGTAGGATGAGAAAGACCTCACTGAAAAACCAATGCTTGTGAGATTGAATAATATCACTTATTGCGCAAGTGTTTTCAAAACTCAAGAGAGAGGTGCTTTCATACTGCCCTTAGAGGCTGCTGTGTTAGCTAATTCTCCAGGTGAGACTGTGCCATGTGGAGGCACTTGTGTTGCTTCCGATAACAAACTCCTTGGGTGGGATTTAAGTCAGATGTCATCTATTAAATTCCATAGTCTAGTGATTCATGTTTTGGTGAAGTGTCACTGTAATCTAATTTATCTAAGAACATTTTCTTCCCAAAACTGTGTCATTAGTTTTACAAATTGCCTATCATGTTTTTCTTAATAACCTCAGAACCAAGAAAATGGTGAAGACTCAAGTTGAAATCTTGGCTTTAGTTTAAGCCATTTGATCATATTTTCACTCTGAAAACTTCTGGAAAACTTTTCATTTCAAGGTTTTGTTAAATTGCAAAATGTTTGATGGACAGGCTTCAATTTTTTTTTCCATGTGTGAAAACCAGAAAAGTGAATTATAAGCACTAATCCTAACCAAAAATATGCTCCTTCACCAAAAGTTGAAAAAAATTTAAAAGTACTATAATAGAAATTGTAAAAAATCAGGTTGTGAGAATATGAATATAGTTTAAAGGATATATATGTTTATAGTTCTTAGGAATAGACATCTTAAGTAGTTTTGATTTTGTAAATTATACATGATTCATCTTTTCTGAGTCAATTATGGTATTTGCTTAGAAAATTGTGAACATAGCACCATGATGCTGGATTCAATTCCTAGAGAGAGAAGGAAGGAAAGAGAGAGAGATCGAGAGAAAGAAATTACAAATTTTATTTCCATCAACACCCATTGCCTCAAAAGCGCCTCATCATATGTGTGTGCAAGAGATATGCATTAGTTTTCTGGTTTTTCATGAAAATGTTTCCACTGTGAAGAAAACACTGCATTGCACTTGTTCCCTGGAGGAAAGTCAGGGGTATTTTCCTTTCAGAAGAGAGTGTAATTTTATAATTTCCATGGCTTTACAGTGGAAATGTAAATACTAGTCAGCAAGCTTCATCAGCATGGGAGCACTACAACTTGGATTTTAGGACATTGCCTAGAGTTCTAACTCCATTTCTTTTAATTAAAGAAATAGTATTAGCTTTGAAATTAATAGGAGTTTTTAGTTTACTTGAATACACAAACTGACAAATGCAATTCATACCTACCTTAAAGTGAATTTTTAATAATCAGAGAATGAACACGTGTTATTAAACTGATCTGGTTTTCACTTGAAAGCTTCTCATGATTTTTATGACCAAGAGACTATAAATTTATATCTCAAGACCCGTCCTTTCACTTGAGTGTTGTATATGTTCAACTGAATACTAGACATTTACATTTCAATATGCTGCCTTCTTTTCAAATTCAAGTTGACCACAACTGAATCTGTCATACCCTTTAAACCTGTGTGGCAACGCAATTCTTGGATTTTGTCAATGACATCAATATATTTTGGCTATTTGGGATTAGAAACATGGAGCAGAGTAGCTCAAAATTGTTATTTGTGAAAGCACTATATAAATTCTTAAGTTCTATCCAGATGCAAACTGTTTTTTTGTCTCAGCCCCCCTTGCATCTTCTATATAAAATCATGCTAATCTAGTTTTTAGTGTTTGCAGTATCTTTCTCTGTTTTCATATCTATAATTCTAGTTCAAATCTTCATAATCTCATGGGCCTGTATTCAGTAAGCTTCATTCATTTATTCATTCACTTATTCAAAGCTATATTTTGAGCACCTACTATGTGCCAGGCAATATGCTAGATGGCACAGTGGTTACAGTGATGAGACAGAAATAGTTCCTGCCTCCATCAAGTTTATGGTCCAATGGCAAAGGAAGACATAGAAGAAGTAAGTTTAAACATGATAAATATAATGAAGAGAAGGAGCGGAGTCCTACATTTGCATGTATCAGGTGAACCTAACCTAGTCTTGTGTGTCAGAAAACCTTCAAGCTCATCTCTTTTTGGCCTCCAATGATGACATCAATTTTCCTCAAACTCCATTCATACTAAAAAACTGACTAAACCTCAATCCTCAATTCAATCTGAACACCTCTGAGAGCCTCCATAATCTGGCCCCTTCCTACTCATCGACATACGTTTCTCAGGACGCTGTCCCAGTCAGGAAGGTTTCCTCACTGTTCCATGGATGTGTGATATGTCATATTTTCTCCAGTCTTCATGACATCATCATCACCACCTTAGTCCTTAACCCACATACACAGTTTTTCCCATCCTTAAAAACCCTGGTCAAAATGAATTCCCAATGTTTTGGGCTTGAATGGCTAACCATGCTCCAATACTATCTTTTGGATCTCTCTTACAACTCCACATTTACCTTCTAGATTTGTAAATTTTTCGGTATTCCAACTGGCACTTCCAACACTACTTTCTAAGGTGATAAGCAATTTCTTTTTCTTATCCTGAAACAAGTTGTGTGAATGTGTATATGTGTGTGTTTTCATGGATGTTTTTCTTTAGCATGTTGGCCAAAGATAATTTATTACACTTGAAAAGTCATTAATAGTTTAAGATGGCAATTTTCTTTACCCAAAATATTGTAAATACCTTTAATGAAACATAATTACATAATTTTATTGCTTCTCTATTTTGGCATTGAAATAGAAACATCCTGGTTATGGCACCTACTAATAAAGTATTTGGAACTTTCCATGCAAAACTTGTCTTGGGATTAACATTTCCCATACTTTGGTTTTGATATACATAGATACATACATAAACATACACATTATACATTAACTCACACCGATACACATATACTCATTACGGACTATGTATTTACATATGTATATATGTATTAAAATGTTTAAACCTGGGGAAATCTGGATTAGCCATTCATGAGGATGGAAGAACGTGGTTTTCAAAATTGAACAAAAGCTTCCAGATGCAATCGTTTGTTTTTAAAGAGCTAAAAAATTGGCTTAGTTAAAAAAAAAAATCCCAACTTGCCATGGACTTTACTCTTAATTAGAACAAGTGTCTCTGACATATTTGAAGACATTTGACTTACAAATAGCCAAATTGAAAGTATTTAAGAGTGACACATGAGCGCCATTCTCCACTGCACTCTGCACTCTCTATCTGTTGGAGGCATCCATCTCCTTGACTTCAAAGAGAATTTTCCAGAATGAAACTACTACACAGTGAAACAATCTGGCCATCTTGCACTTCCATTGTATTTGAAACTCAGCATTACATGTGTGTACAATGGATCCCAGTGAAGTCTTGAGTTTGACAAAACCTCTAGCCCTCTACCACATGCCAATGGAGTTCCTTTGCAAAGCTCCTGGTTCCCAAATGGAAATCCTGCCTTGGCTCTGTGGAGGTCCTGAGGAGCTATGAGTGAAAACAGACCAGGGTCCTCATGTTTAAAATTATGTGTACTTTTTGTTGACATAAGTGTATCAATGTGTGGATCAGTCCTGCAGGGTCTATGCCTAAAATCAGGGGGAAGGCAGTATTCAAGGGCATATCCTGTGGTCTGCACAGATTTAGGACACTCTTCTCCCCTTAAAACAGTTACACACACAGACCTGTACAAGAAAAATTTGTGCTCAGGAACAACAGTCCTGAGACACAGCATAGTCTGTGTGCATCAATGAAGGCTTCAACTCTGACCACTCCACTGTCCTACCAAAGCAGAAGAGTGGACAAAGACATTTTAGGAAGATCTGTGCAAAGCTGGGGAAAAAATAGAGTGAGGCTTTGGGTAGGCAAAGTGCTATGTAGAGTTCAGGCTTTGACAACAGACAGACCTGGGTTTGAACCCTGGAAATATTCTTCACTATGTAATCTCCAGGTAAGTTATTAACACTTACATAGCTTCTGTTTTCTCATGTGCAAAATGGAGAGAATAATATGTATCCCATTGCTTTGTTGTGAGATTAACAATAATGCCTGGCACATATTAGGTGCTTGTATTAGTCAGGATTCTCCAGAGAAATAGAAAGGATGATAAATATATTTGTTTATTATAGAGAATTGGTTCACGTGATTATGGAGGCTGACAAATCCCAAGATCTGTTGTCTGCAAGCTGGAGACCCAGAAGAGCCGATGGTGTAATTCCAGTCTGAGGATTGGCAGGTTCGAGATCCAGAAAAAGCTGACATTTCAGTTGGAGTCTGAGGGCAGGAAAAAACTGATGTCCCAGCTCACGGCATTCAGGCAGGGGGAATCCCCTTTTTTCTGGGGAAGGATCAGCCTTTTGGTTCTATTCAGGCCTTCAACTGATTGGATAGGGCCTACCTGCATTTGAGACGACAATCTGTTTACTCAGTTTACCAATTCAAGTGTTAAACTCATTCAAAAACACCCTCAAAGAAACACCCAGAATAATATTTGACCAAATATTTGTGCACCCCATGGCCCAGTCAAGTTAATACATAAAATTAATCATCACAGTGCTTTACAAACAATAATGTCAATTAATAATAACTTCTATTAATAATAATTAATAAGAAATGCAGTTTATTTTCTTTCCTGAGCCCTGCTTCTACTTAACATTCTGCTGGAATTTAAATCTCATATTTCACTTGCAATTCGATCCATTTAAATGAAAAATAAATAGTTATTATTTTATAAGTATTAACAACTGTTGTTACTAGTAATAGATACAGCTGCTTAAAGTCAAGAAAGCACTAGAACTTGGAATAACAAAAATCATTAAAGCAGTCTACTGTTTATAAGTTTATTTTTTTACTTATTTTTTTTTTCGTGAGGAAGATTGTCCCTGAGCTAACATCTGTGCCAGTCTTCCTCTATTCTGTATGTGGGACACTGCCACAGCATGGCTGATGAGTGGAGTAGGTCCATGCCCAGGATTCGAACCTGCACCACTGGGCAGCCGAAGCAGAGTGTGCAGAACTTAAACCACTAGGCCATGGTGCCAGCCCCTATAAATCCATTTTTTACTTAAATATTTAATAGTAAAGAAAAAATATAACATTGCTATTAGTATAGGTCACATGTGTGTAGTTGGCCATATAACTGTAATGTCTTAGAGTCAAGGAGTTTCTATTTTATAACTTAGGGTAGCAATGCTTTCCGATCTCCTCTTCCTCGCTGAGCATTTTGTACATCAGGCCATTCACTGGTCAATGTGGTATAAAATGGACATGTCTAACTTCACTCACTGTAGACATCTGCTGAATGGAACGCCGAAGCTGTGACTCATCTGGAAGATCTCCATCTCTCTTTTCCGTATAGGGAGTGGTGAAAACCACTGCTGTCACAGGCAGAAACTTGAAGGGGCCTCTTTCAAGGGAAAGAGACAAAATCTAGTCCTGTATGAAGCAGAGTAGACTGGGAATATGGACATCTGGTTCTAATCTCAGACCCGGCACCAAAACCTCCCGTGACCCTGGGCAGCCTCAATTTCCTCATTGGAAAGTGAAAACTTGGACCAGGATGGCTTGCATGACCTTCCAGCAGAGAATCTTTTAATCCTAAGGGCTGTGTTCACCTCTCCCTGTGGCAGTTGGCCCGCCCGGGCCAGATGAGTGAACAGGGCTTGCTGTACTGACGAGCTTAGACAGGCTGACTGCACGGGCTCACTACAGTCCTCCGGGCAGACACGCACCTTGGAGTGAACCAGGTGGAACCTGAGCTTGGCCTTGAAGACAACGTTGCCGTCACCCCATCTTTGAGCCAAGAGGAAAAGTACATTTTTTGCAAGTGCAGGCTCAAACTGAGCTGCCGAAACTAAACACCACAGTCAGAGTAATATCATAGCATTATGAGCTCATTCAGAGAAAAAAAGAGTGAGCAAAAGAAAGCTTCCCTGGGGCAGCAGAGTCATGTAAGTGTGAAGAAGGAAATATAAAAAGGAGATCACTTCTCAATAAAAGCGATGAATATTCCAGAGCATTGAAAGGTTTTATCTCATTTTTTCCTTGTGATTAAAAACACACACAAACATACCTACAGGAGTCCCCCCTTATCCGTGATTTCGCTTTCCATGGTTTCAGTTACCCACAGTCAACTGTGGTCCAAAAATATCAAATGGAAAATTCCAGAAATAAACAATTCATAAGTTTTAAATTGTGTGCTGTTCTGAGTAGCATGATAAAATCTCGTGCAGTCCCACTCAGTCCCACCCGGGACATGAATCATCCCTTTGTCCAGCACATCCACGGTGTATCCCCTACCCGCTCATTAGTCACTTGATAGCAGTCTTGGTTATCAGACTGACTGTCGCAGTATCGCAGTGCTTGTGTTCCAGTAATCCTTATTATACTTAATAATGGCCCCAACGTGCAAGAACAGTGATGCTGGCAATGTGGATACGCCAAAGAGAAGCCAAAAGTGCTTCCTTTAAGTGAAAAGGTGAAAGTTCTCAACTTAATAAGGAAAGAAAAAAATCGTATGCTGAGATTCTTAAGATCTATGGTAAGAACAAATCTTCTCTCTATGAAAATTGTGAAGAAGGAAAAAGAAATTCATGCTAATTTTGCCATCACACCTCAAACTGCGAAAGTTATGGCCACGGTGCGTGATAAGCACTTAATTAAGATGGAAAAGGTATTAAATATGTGGGGGGAAAACATGAACAGGAGACATGTTCAGACTGATGGCAACGTGTTGTGCCAGAAAGCATTGAGCCTATACAAAGACCTCAGCAAGGGATCCCCTGAAATGACTGACGCTGAGCCTGTAACTGCAAGTAAGGGATGGTTACAGATTCAGGAATAGGTTTGGCTGAAAGAGAGAGACCACATTCACATAAATTTTATTACAGTATATTGTTATAATTGTTCTATTTTATTGTTAGTTGTTGTTAATCTCTTAGGTGCCTAATTTACAAATTAATCTTTATCATAGCTATGTGGGTAGAGGAAAAAACAGGGTATATATAGGGTTTGGTACTGTCCATAGTTTCAGGCATCCACTGGGGGTCTTGGAACATATCCCCCATGGATAAGGGGGGAACTACTGTATATATTTCCTCAATAAAAAATATCTTGCAAGAGAGAAAATTCTCTGAGCTGCCTTCTGGAAAGCAATATTGTCATTTGCTAAGTATTACTAAAGGGCTGCCTACGAATTAAGAAGGGTGGCTTAGATTGGGTTCCCCAGAAGTGGACTTTGAGAGAAGTATTGGTGGCAAATGATTAGGAAAGTGTTCCTAGGGGAAGCCTGTAAGAGGGTAGGAGAAGTAGGACGGGGATAGAGATGAAGCTAGTTGGTTGCAGAGGACAGCAGGGGATTCCCCTGATTAGGCAGGGACACTCTGATATGCGGGTTAGCCTCAGTTTGTCTCCACTGGAGGCCAGGGAGCTGGTCTTTCTTAGTCCCCACATGGCAGTCATTGACTAAGAGCTGTCTCTTGGCGATGAAAAGGCCCCAGCACTTGCTGCTCTCTGGCATGCCTGTGGCAAATGGGCTCCAGGAACCCCTGAGGGCAGTTCTCCAAAGAGTGTCAAGTACTGGCTGATAGAAGAAAACAGACACCAAAGTTGGGAGTGGAGCTCGCAGATACAGTACAGGGGATCCAAGGAGGTGGGGGAGGAGCACTAGGTGTCCTCTAAGGGCACGCCTCTTGCTGCTCAGATGTCCTCCATCAAGTCTACTCATCCAACCGCAACTTTCTCAATATGGTGGCTGGAGAGTTAGAGGGATGAACTCTAGTCATTCCTCTCCCCATGGTTGTCCCAAGGCTGTAACTGATATCTATCATCTCCACCTCCATTCCCCATCTGAGATTCCTCTCATCCTCTGCTAACTTAGGGAGCTTGTCTTCTAATGTGACCCAGACTTTCATAATTTGACTTAGACCTTCATTCCTGAGGGGTCTATCTCCTGATTACTGTGCCCTTTTCAGGTTGTAGTTGTTGTAATTGCCCATTCACTGTAAAAACTTAGTATGGGAGATGCCCTGTGATGCCCAGAGGCATAGTCTTAGAATGGCATGCAATGGATCGTTATTCACTTTCACAATTAATATGTACTCACAAAATGTAGAATACAATCATTCTAAAGTCCAAAATAGTTACATATTTATTTTATATAGTTTTTCAACTTTATTGAGGTTTAATTGATAAATAGAAATTTAAGGCGTCCAACTTGATGTTTTGATATACCTATACATTGTGAAATAATCAATCAAGCTAATCAACATATCTTTCACCTCACAAAGTCACCATTTTTTTTCTTTTCTTTTGTGGAGAGACCACTTAAAATCTATACTCTTAGCAAATTTCAAATATACAAGAAAATGTTGTTAGCTATAGTCACACTGCTGTGCATTAGATCTCCAGAACTTATTCATCCTGCATAACTGAAACTTTGCTGCATGATCTCACTTTTATGTATGTCTTCATCCATTTGGGCTGCTATAACAAATTACCGTAGACAAGCCAACAGAAATTTCTTTCTTACAGTCTGGAGGCTGGAAGTCCAAGATCAGAGTGTCACCACGGTTGGGTTCTGGTGAGGGCCAGACTTCTCATTGTGTCCTCACATGGTAGAAAGCAGAGAGAACCAAGGTCTCTTGGAACTCGTATAAGGGCACTAATCTCATTCATGGGGACTCTTCCCTCATGACCTCATCTAATTCTAATTGTGTCCCAAAGGCACCTCCTTCTAACTGCATCACATTGGAGAGTAGGGTTTCAATATATGAATTAGAGGGGAACACAAACATTCAGTCCGTAACAATGTAGAATCTAAAACAGTCAAACTCATAGAAGCGGGGAGTGGAATGGTGGTGGCCAGGGGCTTGGGGCAGGGGGAAATGGGGAGATGCTGATCATATGGGACAAAGTTTCAGTTTTTTTAAATAATTTTTATTGCAATAAAAATTGAAGTCTGGTAAAATTAATTTGTCAGTTTTACTGAGTTGTCTAGCATATTCCTTGGCACATATTAGACACTTAATCACTATTTGATCATTAAATAAGTAAATGAACACATTGTACATGTTCAATAAATATATGTACAACTGAGCAATAAAGAAATTTTAATAAGATACAGCCCGTACATTTACATTACCAAAGGCAACCAATAAAGTCCAGTTTTCTAGAAAGAAAGTTTTTCCTCTGTATTTAAAGGAATATCAAGAAAAAAATTTTCTTTGTTGGAAAGCCAAAATTCTCTCTGCAAAGAGGAAATATTGGGCTTGTGCAAGACATTATTTGACGAGAATACAAGATTGGAACACTGCTTGCTTTGCTAGAAGCATAGTGTTCTGTGGAGAAGCTGTCCCTTGATTCTCACACTTCTTTCTTCCTGACAAGGTAACTGAGGATGTGTCCAAGGGCTGAATTTTATGGTCAGCCATGCTACACTCTCCACTGCTTTTCAAACATTTACTCATTCAACAAATACGGTATCTGTTGAGTACTTGGTTGGAACCGGCTTCAGTTCTTGCGGCCAGTTCAGGAGCTAGCAATGAATAGAAAACCTCCCTGCTCCTCAGGGCTTCCATACTAGGAGGGGAAGACTAATTAAAAATAAATTTCAAAAAAAGAGAGCGATGTCAGAAGGTGACGAGTGCTAAGGCAGAAAAACAAAAAGCAGGGAGGGGCTAGGAATTGCCGGGGGCTGAGGTGGGGGTACAATTTTAACTAGTAAAACATATTAGTACAGAAAGTCTCAATTGGAAGATGATATCTGAGCAAAAACCCAAGGAGCCTGAGGTTGAGAAACATGTGGCTGTCTGGGGAAAGAATGTTCCATGAAGAGCGAACAGCAGGTGTAGAAGGCCTGAGACTGTTTGAGCAACAGTGAGGAGGAGGCCAGTAAGGCTGGCGAGCACTGGGCCTGGGGAAGCACAGTGAGAAAGCTGCTGGGTCAGTAAGTGTAGGGCCTCGAAAGCCATTGGCAGAGTTGGGTGTTTACTCTGAGTGCTTGGAGAGAAACGACACGACCTAACTCAAGTTTTAATAGGACCATTCTGGCTGCGGGGTTGAGAATAGACTCTGGTAGAATAGACTGGAGTAGAGCATAAGGGTGGAGGAAATGAACCAGGCAAGTGGCACTGATGGCTTGAATCATTTTGTTCACATTGGAGTGGCACGAAACAGTTGCATTTGAATGTATTTTGAAGCAGAGCTGACAGACTATGCTAGAAGACTGGGAGTTTGGTTTGAGAAAGACCTGAGTCAAAGAACTCCAAGGCTTCTGGCTTAAGCAACCAGAAGAATGGAGTAATCACTAACTGAGATGGATTATTATGAGGGGTGGAGATCTAGGGTGATCAGGAGGTTAGTCTTAGACATGTTAGACATTCAGGTAGAGATATCAAGTGGGCAGTTAGAGCCTGGAGTTTGGGGAAAGGGCCATATAAAAAAATTATGTTTGGGAATTATAAGCATATAGATGGCATTTAAAAAACCATGAAACTGAATCACTAAGAGAGAGAGTATGGAGAGTAGAAGTCAAAGTTCTGGAACACTCCAACTTTTAGAGGGAGAAGATGAAGAGGAAGCTGCAAAGGCAACTGAGTAGATCCTGTGGGGAGGGAAAGTAAACCAGCAGAGTCAAGTGTAGTTTCCTGGAAGCAAGTTAAAGACTATCTCAAGGAGAAGGGAGTGCTCAACTGTGTCAAATATTGCAAAGAAGGTGAGAAGATTGACTTTTTCTTTTAGCAATGTAGAGGTCTCTGACCTTGACAAAAGCAGTTTTGATGGAGTGGTAAGAGGAAAAACCTGATTGAAATGGGTTCAAGAACAAACGGAAGAAGAGAATCTGATAGATAAGTGTGGAGAATGTTCGAAGAGTTTTCCTATAAAGGGAATAGGACAATGGCACAGTAGCTGGAAGGGATAGTAGGATCAAGAGACAATGAACCTTTTTATTTAATGTGGAAGAAATAATAGCATATTTGTGTGCAAATAGGAATGAGTCAGGAGAGGGAAATACATTGTAGGACAGAGGGAGAATTGTTGGAGTGATGTCCTTGGTTTCAAGAGAGGGGATGGGACCTAGTATGGAAGTAGAGAGTTTAGCCTTCTACAATTTCGTACTGAGGTCAGACTCAAGTCCACTCCACCCTCCCTCCACAACCCCCAAATGTAGGGGTAGCATATGGAATTTCTGAGTAACTCTGCAAGCCCTCCCCACGTATTAGCTGGTAGAATGTTGCATCTGGTGTGTCATGATGCCTAGACCACACATCCTGCCACATTAGGAATTTTGATTTCTTTTTTTGACATATTTCATTACCCATTTGCATTTCTGTTATTTTTTTCCCCCAGAGGAGAGAAAGTTGCCACGTCATAAGACCAAATCAATTTCTAAGTCTGGAATACAAGGATCATGAAAACTAATATGGTATTGCTTCCCCAAATACTTTAATTTGAATTTCTTTTTAATGTTCTCTGGCAATGTTAACCTATTTGGCAGATTTGACAGAAGAAATAACATAGAGGACACTACCCCACCTCAAGGACTTTGATACTTACTTGTTTCACAGTCTTCCTCTCTATGCCTGCACTTGTATTCCCTGGGCCACATTAGCCTCCTGGCCTCTTGATTCCCTCGACTATACTTGATTTCACCTTCACTCTCAACTGCACCACCCCCAGGAGCACAAACTAGACTTTGTGATCCTCTGCAACTTGACTCATCATTTCTGAAGCGCTAAACTCTAATATCCCATCTCCTACCACCTTCAATGCCTGATTGCCACTGTGTCTCTTTCTGACCTTGTCGATAACTACAGGGACTACTATTCTCCGAAGAGCCCTGGTTCCTTTTATTGGAGAATGGTATTAGAAACCAAGATCTGGGCACTAGGTCTACTCTTTGCTATTGGGATGTTGCTTCTAGATCCTCTCAACTGTCAGAGAAGGAAATATATGTGTGTATACTAATCCATGTATACATACATATCTATAAATATTTCTATATGTATCCATCTTAATATTAAGCTAAGCATGAGTTCATATTGATGTCTCCAATTCTAATCCAGTATACCATAGTGATCATTCTAGCCTTCCCCACTTGCTTGTCTGTAATTTCCACGCCAACACTGAGAAACTTGGCTTCCACTATCTACCGTCCATTACTTAATTGTTCAGTTTCTGTATACATGCATAGTGGTTTCAGAACTGTTAGCCTGTATCCCTGTGGGAAATAACTTTAGCAACTAGAATACTATGTCCATGCATATTTACTTTGCATAAAAATCTGACGGTCTCCATTTATTTCCAAAATTACTTAGGTCACTACTTTACTCCCCCATCCCTTTCAGTGAGGTTGTTTCATACATTTACAATGCAGTTAGATTGTTTTGTCACATCCTGGGATCCCTTGACCTCCTAGATTATTTTTTAAAAATTTGCATGCATTAAAATCCAGTCTTTGTGCTACCAGTTCCAAATTTTCACTAATACTAAGTGTTATATATCCACCATTACAGAATCATACAGAATAGCTTCACTGCCCTAAAAAGTCCACCGTACTTCACCTATTAAACCCTGCCCCCTTTCCAATAGCGTGGCAACCACCGATCTGTTTGCCAACTGTAAAGTTTTGCCTTTTCCAGAAGTTCATGTAGGTAGAATCTTATAGTATATAGTCTTTTCAGACTGCTATCTTTCACTTAGCAATATTCATTTAAGATATTTTTGCATGCATAAGTTTGATAACTTATTCCTTTTCATCACTGAATAGTATTCCATTGTATGCATATACTGTAGTTTGCTTATCCATTCACCTATTTAAAGACATCCTGGTTGCTCCCAATTTTTGGCGATTATAAGTAAAGTTGCTAAAAATGTTTATGTGCAGGTTTTTGTGTGGACTAGTTTTCATGTCAGTTAGGTAACTCTCTAGAAGCATGATTGCTGGAATACATGGTAAGACCATGGTTAGCTTTGAAAGAAACTTCTAAACTGTCTTCCAACGTCATTGTACCATTTTTCATTCCTACCAGCAAGGAACGCGTGTTCCTGTTGCTCCTTGTCAGCAATTGGTATTATTAGTTTTTTGGATTTTAGCCATTCTAATAGGTGTGTAGTGGTATTTCATTGTTTTTTAAGACTATCTTGTTTTGAATCCCTGGATAGTTGCTGGCTGTGTGCCTTGGCCAAATTACATAGCCTCTCTAGGCCTCATCTTTAAATAGGGATAATGATCGTATTGATCTCCTAGATGGTGGTTGGATGGTTAATGTTGGTTAATGACATGTGAATAGTACTTGACACATACTAAGCGCTCAGTTAACATTGTCTTCTTTCAGACTAGGAGATAATTTCACTGAATGAAAATATGCAGTGATCTGAAGTTAACTGAAATTAGCTTCATTTTAAATCTCTCCAAATTCACTCATCCCCTAAAATGCATCAAAACTCTGCTCTTCATATTTTAGAATAGTTCCCCGAAATTTTGCTACTTAGAGTATTACTCATTTTCCTCCAGTAGGACTGTGATGTCTTCATATATAAAACTGACTTTTATTTTCCAGTTGCTGTGTCTCTGTTCACTCCACATTTTGACATCTTTGCCTTTCAAAATTCAAGCCAGCTTTTACTAAACGCAGAAGGGTTCACCCAAAGAACCCTTCACAAATATCAGACACAAATATCAGAGAGTCTATATCCTCCAAAGTGGTCAATTTGACAAAATTTGTTTGAATTCCTCATTGAGAATTTTATTACAGTAGTTATCAGGCGATTTTAAATATCCTCAACAGTAGCTAATATTCATCCTTTGTAAGTGGAGAAGGGATAGTTTTCTTAGGTACCCATCTTTCTCTCCACTCCTCATGTTAGCCTAACCTTTCGTATAATCCTTGACTGTGTAATCCTGTATAGAAACGTACATGTAAATATGACTACATATGTGAGTATTATTGTTTATTTTACAAAACGGGATTTTACAATTTCTATGTCTTGCTCTTCTCACTCAAAAATATCTTGTGAAAATAACTACAAGTCAATAGGTCTAGCACCAGTTCATTATTTCTAATGAGATTTTTACCACTACAAACACATGGCCTTACATTCTGTGGGTTTGGACAGATGTGTAAATGACATGTATCTGTCATTACAATATCATACAGAGTATTTTAACTGCCCTAAAATTCCTCTGTGCTCTAACTATTTATCCATATCCACTGCCTAGGCCCTGGCAACTATTGTTCTTTTACTGTCTCCATAGTTTTGTCTTTTCCAGACTGTCATATAGTTGGAATCATACAGTATATAGCCTTTCAGATTGGCTTTTTTCACTAAGTAATGTGCATTTAAGGTTATTCCATGTCCTTTTATGGCTCGATAGCTCATTTCTTTCTAGTGTTGAATAATATTCCATTGTCTGTATGTACCATAGTTCTTTATCCATTCACTTACTGAAGGACATCTTATTTGCTTCCAATTGATTTTGGCAATTATGAATAAAGCTGCTATAAACATCTGTATCCATTTTTAGTGCAGACATATTTTTAAACTCATTTAGATAAATACCAAGGATTGCAATTGCTGGATTTTACGGTAAGAGCATGTTTAATTTTGTAAGAAACTGATAAATGATCTTCCAAAGTGGCTGTACCATTTTGCAGCCCCACCAGCAAGAGATGAGAATTCCTGTTCCTCCACATCCTCACATTTGGTGCTGTTAGCGTTCTTGATGTTGGCCATTCTAATAGGTGTGTAGTGGTATCTGACTCTTATTTTAATTTGCAGATCATAAGGTGTTTAAAGTTATAGACTGATTCTTATATGCTTTGTGTGTCCCACAGTGCTTTTATAAATATTTGTTTAATTAATGGCTTTATCAAATAATACCATATGAATGCTCTATCTACAATGATCAGTATTTGAATTGCTGCTTTCTAATCATTTAATAAATGTTTCTAGAGCATGTATTAAGTGTGAGGCACTTGCTATATGTAGAGATATAACATGAAAGACACAGGCTTGTGGGAGAATATCAGTAACTTTACAGTGACAAGACATTTGGTGAAGGTCATGGTAGAGATTTGGTTTCTGCATTTCTGGAATGGTCATATTGGTCTCTACAAGCAGAAGTTGGCCAGAGGTAGTTACTGTGGTCGTGGCTTTCAAGAGATCAGGCTTTGGTGGTTAAAACCAATATTTCTAATTATAGGCATATAAATTATGTGGTTTTTCATGCCTGAGAAATGATAGCCCAATCAAGATAATGTAGTCATTGATTACGCTTTTTGAATTCTTTTTAGAAAATTATGTAGTGTAATTTACACTATAATTTTTTAACTCTTCTATTTAATTATGGTCAAAAGTATCAATTATTCAACTTAGATGAGGCGTTAAACACTTTTCTCACCGGGATAGATTTACTCCAATATAAATTGAATACTGCTTAGATACCTTTGGAAGGAACATCTTCTTATGTTTATGAGGCATTACAATTTTCAAGTAGGAACATATGTTATAAGGACATAATATGCTGAGCTTTTAGCTCTTTGAGCAAATGGTTCATTATGGACTTTAGGAATCTGATATTAAAAGTTAAGTCTGATTGCTTTAGTGTCTCACCTACTCAATAACTGGACATTGAATGTTCACACAGATGGGCTTTTCAGACCAAGTCAACACCTGAGGTGACTCCCTCTTTGTAAGTCTCTGAGAAACACCTTGGCAAAGTAAAAAAGAGAATATGGGCTTTAGATTCTAACACACTTCTGTGACCTAAAGCAAATTCCTTAATTTCACCAACCCTCTATTTTCTTATTTGTAAACTGAATAAAATATTAGTTATCTCACCTGCAAGGATTAGATGAGACACAACAGGAAAAACTGTCAGCATTTAGTGGTTGCTCCCCAAATGGTAGTTATAATTGCTGCTTCCAGCTGGTTAGTAAAAAACTGAAGTCATATTATAAAATTAATGATATTGTTTTTACAGTTAAACAGAAAATAACTATGGAGAAGTTATTGATTTTGGTGTGGAACCAAGTGCAAGGTGAGTCTGTGTCACCTTCTTGTGCCAGAAGACAAGAAAAAGCTTGAAGACCAGTGGGATCATGTCAAAGGGAGCCGTCTTAGACGGGCAACCTCTGGCCAATTTGGGGAAAATTAAAGCACCAAAAAAAAAATACTGATAATAATTGATTATAATATACTGAATTTTTAAAAGATCCATGAGTATTTAGTTATAGTAAAAGAGAGAGAGAAAGAGGAGGGAGCAAGAAAAGCACTTATTTTTTAACTAAGGAAATATTCTAGTGAAGAAATGTAGGAAGAAATGAGATATCAGTAAAATAATTGATTTGGTAAATGTCATTATGAATGATACAATCACCGGGTAAAAAGTTCACAGTGTTAAACTATCATCCCACAATTACAAAGAAAAATATGTGTTTGTATAATGGTAGACAAGTGATAACATCATTTAATCAAGAGATAAAATTCAGTATCATTAATAGTGGGATAACTTGATAGTATGTGTCTCCTGAAGTGATGCAATATGGAATATACAATGCCATCTGTGAAGTATTATTTAAAAAAAAGTCTGTAGACCTAACTCCCTGTTACAGGACATAGGGGAGCAAGTTAAATGACTCCAAAAGGAAACAATAAGACAAATCCAGAATGTGGGATATTTTATAAAATAACTGGCCAAGACTTTTTGGGGGACTGTTCCACATAAAAAGAGATGTGTTAACGATATTCAATGTGTGACTCTTAATTGTAACCCAGATTAAAAAAAAGAAAATCATATTATATTTGTTAGTATGTGTCACATGTATATGTGTATTATATTGTAAACATATTATATGTGTATTTTACATACATATTTTGCATATATAAAATATGTAAAATATAACTTGTGCTATTGTATGTAATAATGGTATTGTGGTTAGGTAAAAGAATGTCCTTATCTATATAAGATACTCGCTGAAGTATTTAGAGTTGAAATGTCATATTGTCTGCAACTTACTTTCCAATGTGGCAGAATTTTAACAATTGGTGAATCTAGGTAAGGACTATATGCTGTTCATCGTACAAGCCTTTTATCTTTTCCAAAGTTTTGAAAATGTTCAAAATAAAAAGATGAGTGAGAAAGGAAAAACATCATAAAATAATCATTTCATTTTTTCAAGTTGTAAAATCATAATTATTGAATAATTTTCCTTCTTGAATCAGTTAAGGTAGATACAGACAACTGGCGCTCATTCTCATCATCATAGAAGAAATCAGCTTTACATACCAATAAGGCAGAGAGTGTCAGTTTCCTTTGGTGGCAAGGATAGCTTTCTCAGATTATCTCAAGACTTTTTTTTTAATAAGAAGCCACATAGAGATAGAGGAGGCAGGAATCAGCTTCATGGCCAGGTTTGAGGGATCCCAGGAATAGCGGTAGAACCTGCCCTTTTGGTGACTGCCCTGGTTCAGGAAGTGGAAATATCTAATGGGATGTCTTTCATAGACAGAGTGCCTTGTTTCTTCAGCAACGGGATCTTGATGCTCTTCCGGTATGCTGTACCTTCTCTTTCTACCATTCTCTTTGCTACCAAATTATATCTATCTCCCATACTCTGTGAATTTTTGTTTTTCCAGTTAGTTCTTTTTCTTCTTTCTCATCCACGGCTTCTATTGCATCATGGCTCATTCTTTGTATATTTTTCAACTTCTGCACCTTCTACCAATAGACTGACTTTCCTCTTGTATTTCTTGTTTGAATTCTCCCCCAAAGAAAAAAATCCAATGAGGCAAGTTGATTATCATCATCATTGGTTGAGCAGAACTTTTGTTTATCTTGAGTCACCTACTGGGTGAGATGACAAGCCTTGAGATTCTCAGCCCTGCTGCCCTGGCTTGAGCAGGTATGTTGGGTCATGGGAAAGGTGTGTAGATGTTACATGATCAGCCAACTACATGTAAGGAACCTCCTAGGGTTGCTCTCTGGGAAGGGTCTATGACGTGAGGGTGGCAATTTTCCACAGAATGAAGCCATGAGTAGGGCAAGGAGCTTGCTATCGAGCTTTATGGTGCCTTTATTGTGCACGAAATCAGCTTTCTTATATTTTCTTCACTTCGCCTAAATATAGCTTCAAGGAAGTAGAGAATCTCTTTTTACAATGTGAGAATTTTATTTGCCACACAATTGACAAGTCCACCTTTCAAAGGTCTAGGAGGTTGTGTTTTGAAATTTGTGAACTTTCAGCTCTTCAAGAGCTTATATTAATCTCAGATGTCCATTGAGGAGGGAGAGAGAACACCCTTGCATTTAATAGTCCTGATCTTTCTGCCAGCTACAGCTAAGGCTGGCATGGGAGTTATCTTGCAACATCACCAGTTTCCTTGTCCTTTGACTGAAATGCTGCCTGTGTATATCTTGCGTGCGGAGAACACCAATGTAGACCATATCTAATCTCCACAAGCAAATAAATCAGCCCTAGGGAACTTGTGATGGTCAACAAAACTTGGACAATTTATACATCTATTTGGGCTGAGAAGACTTTCTGAGCAGTTTGCATTTTGGATTTCTGGAATACTTATATTGTAGGTAAAGAGATGCTAGACTGCAAGTAAAGTTTTCTTTCCTTTTTTAAATTAAAAAATCCAAACCCATTGGCATCCATGGAGAGTTGGAAATGTCATTTAATGGGGATAACAGTGAATTATTACAAAATGGGTCTGGACACACCCATTAGTAACCATAATTGGGAACTTGTGGAGAGGAAGGGTGAATAGCCCAGGCCAGAAGGAAAGTAGAGCTTACATACGCACTAAATCAGTTTTGTAGGTCATCCGCTACCAATGAATGTCCTGGCAATTTGCAACAGTAATTTCACATAACAATTTCCATACCAGTAAAGAATAGATTTTTAAAAATCAATCAGGTAATCTATCATATCTATTAATCTACCATATCGATATATCATAATTATTATAAGGATTAGAGTAAGTTAATAATAAACCAATTTAAGACAACCTATTTTTGGTGAATGTATCTAACACAAGAAGCTTCAGGCTTGGTCAAAGATGGCATGAGTCGTCCAGAGCAGGAGCTATGGAGTCACAGAGCCTGGGTTTGAGTCTCAGCTGATGCTCTTAGCAGATGTTGAGCTTGGGCAAATGATTTAACCTCTCTGAGTTTTGGTTTGCTCATCCACAAAACAAGAATGATACTAAGGATAATCTACCTCATAGAGTTGACGTGAAGCAAGCAAGGCGCTTAGATCCTGGCTTTTAGTATGTGGTCAACAAGTATTAGCTGTACGTTATTGGCAAAAAGAGTGATACACACATAAACTCCTGCCTTACTGGGGGAAAAAGAAATATAACAAGTACAATGAGGCAGAGTAAAATAAGTGCAAACAAATGAATAAGGAGGTTAACAGGTAGGGAGAAATTAATCTCAACTTGGGGACCAAAGGAAACTTTATGGAGCTTGTAGGGAAGCAGAATTTGCTACCCCAAAATGTGTCTCTTTGGCTTGATTATTTTTAAGAACGAAAGACTCAGGAAGAAACTTTGACCTTCCCCCTAACTGCCTAAGGAAATTTAAGACAGAAGGCCTGTTTCAGGAAGGAGCTAATACCGTAGATAACTGTAGTATAATATGAACTAGGGCTGGTAGACAGGGAGGAAACTAGCATGGCCCATTTGATCAAAGTTCTCTCCGTATCCCATTGTTTTTGCAAGGCATGGCAAACATTTGTTTACCAAACATTTGCTTTTCCATCTCCATGGGAATTGCCTTCCTCTTCTTTGAAGTTCAACATCCTCCTTTGTCTTTAACTGAAGATGGTATTTAAGGTGGTGGCTTTGGCCATTTTGGCAAGTTACTCAGTTTTCCTGGGTTTCCCCCGTGTATACATGCTATTAAATTTGTTTGATTTTCTCCTGTTATTCTGTCTCACTTCAATTTAATTATTAGACCAGCCAGAAGAACCTAGAAGAATAGAGGAGTATTTCTTCCTCTTCTGCAAGTTATTGAGTATGACTTATAGAAAAGGAGGTCCTATAAGGTCTACAAAATTTTGGTAAGTCTATATTTTCACATTCCCCAAAATACTTTCATTTTGCAGATGAAGACAGTGAGGCTTAGAGAGGTTAAGTAACTTACTCAAGGTCACAGAGGTGGTAAGCAGAAGGACACGAGGAAACCTAAATTTGTCAGAATCCAGTGGTCTTTCTCTAAGTTAAAAAATGGTCTCATTAGCTTTTTAATTATAATAGCATTCAATTTTTTCCTAAATATTTTCTCAAGCTATAGAGATCACCTCTACCACAATAATTATTTTAAGTTACATAAGGCAGATTTCTGTACATAAAAGAACAGATTTTGAGATCATGTCAATGTTTTTACCGTTTGTGTACTAACTTTCCTCCTCACTTATTTTTTCCAGCTTTCTTGAAATAAATTGACATATTGTGTAAGTTTGAGGTATACAACATAAGGATTTGATATATGTGTATATTGTGAAATGATTACCACAATGAGGTTAATTAACATCCGTCAACTCACGCAGTTACAGTTGTTTTTGGTAGTGAGAACTTTTAAGATCTCCTCTCTCGGCAGCTTTCAAATATACAATACAGGGGCTGGCCTGGTGGTGTAGTGGTTAAGTTCATGTACTCTGCTTCAGCGGCCTGGGATTCATAGGTTTGGATCCCGGGCACAGACCTACGCACTGCTGATCAAGCCATGCTGTGGCAGCGTCCCACATACAAAGTAGAGGAAGATGGGCATGGATGTTAGCCCAGGGCCAATCTTCCTCAGCAAAAAGAGGAGGATTGGCAACAGATGTTAGCTCAGGGCTAATCTTCCTCACCAAAAAAAAAAACCATACACAGTATTGTTAACTATGGTCACCATGTTGTACATTACATCCCCAGGACTTGTTCATCTTGTAACTGGAAGTTTGTATCTTTTGACCATCTTCATCCACTTCACCTCCCACCCCCCACAAATGGTCACATTTAAATGGGCCTGGAAGGATAAAGCATATAAACAGATTTATTTTACCTATCCTCACGGCAAATGGGGCTTTCCTTGTGTTCTGTACTTAATGTTCCATGATAAGCCAATTCAGACTTATAGGTGGGGCCTGAAATATGTTTACAATTTGGCACTTGAAAATTAGGTAGGAGAAATTCTCAGAGGGTCAGAATTGGCTTTTTGGAACCATTTGGAAAAAATCACGGCACCCGTGATTTGGTTCATATGTTTGGAAAAATGTATTTAAGTAATAAAATATCAAGTATGCTTGAAAACATGATTCTCCACAAGACACACTCCTAGTATACCTTTTTTTTTGTGCGTGTGAGGAAGATCAGCCCTGAGCTAACATCCATGCTAATCTTCCTCTTTTTGCTGAGGAAGACTGGTTCTGAGCTAACATCTATTGCCAATCCTCCTCCTTTTTTTCCCCAAAGCCCCATTAGATAGTTGCATGTCATAGTTGCACATCCTTCTAGTTGCTGTATGTGGGACGCCACCTCAGCACGGCCGGAGAAGTGGTGCATTGGTGCGAGTCTGGGGTCCGAACCTGGGGTCACCAGTAGCGGACTGTGCGCGCTTAACTGCTAAGTCACGGGGCCGGCCCCGCTCCTAGTATATCTTAAAAGAACATTTTCTAATTTATGTCTGGGGCTTCTAGAGCTATGCAATGGCAGATATTTTAATAATTCTGCTAAGAGACGTAGAATTATAGAATGTTAATATTAGAAAGGACATTAAACTTTATTATTATTATTATTTTAACAAACACGTATGTAATGCTTACTTGGTGCCAGCCATCATTCTACATGCTTTACAAACGTTAACATATTTGATATGTATAACAACCATATGAGAGGCAAGTAGCATCATTATTCTTACTTTACAGATAGGGAAATTGAGATTCATAGAAAGATTCAGTGCAATGCAATTCTGACACCAACTACCCAGAGTTAGCGCAGACTTCACAAGTTAAGGGCACCATCCATAAACAGATTACCTTCCCTTGATTCACTAGCCACAAACTCTGAGGGTTCTCAGGCCTCCGCATGCTTTTGACAAATGGCTATAAATTTGAAAGTTCAATCCTGAGTGGAGAACTCAGGAAAACACTATACTCATGACTACAATTTTATTATAAAGGATACAAATCATGACAAGTCAAATGAAGAGATGCCTAGGGCAAGGTCTGGGAGGGTCACAAATGTAAAGCTTCCATGCCTTCAGGATATGTCAGCATCCTGGCACATGCATATCACTAACCAAGAAACTCAACCAAGCTTTGACGTCTGGAGTTTTTATCTGTGTTTGATTACGTAGGAATGATTGATTGAATTGTTGGCCACATAACTGAAATCAATTTCTAGCTCTCTTTCTGGAGGTCCGGCTAATATTACCTGGTTCAAAGCCCCAACCTTCTAATCACACAGTTGGTCTTTCTGGCATGACACAGCCAGCCCCCATCCTGAAACTATTTTGGGAGACCATGAGTCACCTTGTCAGCATAAGCTCTTTACTTCCAAGCTGCTCTCTTGTCTGCTTCATTCAGGTCTCTGATTGAACTAATTATATCTCATTTAATCATGTTAAGAACTCCTGAGGGAAATATTATTCCCACTTGATAGAGATTCAGATAACTTATACTTAGCCAGCTCTGGTGGTCTAGTGGTTAAGATTTTGTGCTCTCACTGCGGCGGCACAGGTCCATTTCCCAGTCAGGGAACCACACCACCCGTCTGTCGGTTGTCATACTGTGGCTGAGTGTTGCTGTGACGCTGAAAGCTATGCCACCGGAATTTCAAATACCAGCAGGGTCACCCACGGTGGACAGGTTTCAGCGGAGCTTCCAGACTAAGACAGACTAGCAAGAAGGACCTGGCCACCCACTTTCAAAAAATTTGGCCTAGAAAACCCTGTGAATAGCGGCAGAGCATTGTCTGATATAACGTTGGAAGGTGAGACGATGGAGCAAAAAGACTGAGCAGGGTTCCCCTCTGCTGTACACCAGGTCGCTAGGAGTTGGAACAGCAAACTTACACTTTCACTTGTATAAAGAGACTCTTAATGTTTAATGGCAGTGCCCACAGAAAACATTTGTTTCTCTTCACCATGAGACAGCGTTTCTTTTTACCATCAGTTAGTAGCACGCACCATTGAAAACATTCTAAAAAAGTTAAAATCATGACTCTCATACAGATATAAAATGAACACATGTTAAAGATTTTTATTTATCTCATTATTAATGAAGGATCCAGGCAGAAGTTAGAACCAACTCAAAGAAGAAGTAAAATAACGGAGATATTTATGCACCAGAAATACCCAAACAAATTTGCAAATCTATGCAAAACTGGAATTCTTCTGGATGTGGGCAGAGCTGTCTCTTCAAAGGACAGGCTTTATTTGCGTGTCTATGGACCAGAGTTACTTGCATTGCCATCAGTTGTCTACCAAAGGCAATGACAGTTGAAGAGCCTTCATAGAATCAAAATCAGATAATAGCAGGGTGTGCTCTAAAGGATGAGTAGTTTTACATGAAGCACAAACATTTTTCTACACTATCAAACTAAGGTTGATCAGGTTATCAATTTAAGATGACTTTTTCTTTTCCTACAAATGGAAACATTTAAGAGCTCAACAACCCTTAAGCTATTTAATTCTAGGATGCCTTTGCCTGTATTTTAATTGCAGAGACTCTTATGTTTGAAAATGTTGTTTTGCTCCCTAGAATTCTAAATTAACCATTCCAAGAAGCCTGGGGAACTTCTAGGAATGCACAAAGCTAAAAGGAGAAAAAGTTCTACCATCTAGGAATATTGCCGATATATCATTAAAGGAAATAAAACTGACCAAGAATTGCATTCGCAAGATAACATCTTATCAGCAGAAAATTCATATAGTACAGAGAGGTTAAAATTAAAGGGTAAAAGATCCCTTACCCACCCCTAGGTGGATCTACAATGTTAGCTACTATTGACAATGTATGTGTGTTTGTTATTACCCAAAAGAGATTATGTATAATACAGTGTTCTGAAAACTTACAGTAAAAAATAATAATATATCTTGGAGAGTTTTACATATATGTGAACACAAATCTACTTCATTATTTTTACCAATGGCATAGAATCCCATTGTAAGGATGAACCATGTACATTGTGGAAATAAAGAAAGACCACTCAAATGGGTATAAAGAGAGGCTATTTGTTCAGAGCTTGCCATAGCAAGGGAGTCATCCACCATTGCTTGTGTTTGGTAGATACTCAGAGGCTGTCGGGGGAGTGGGAAAGGTTTATAGTGAAAAAGAGAAGGGTTTAGGAATGCCTGATTAGAGGTTGTGGCATAAGGAAGCCGGAGGTGGGCAAACCAGAAGCAAGGTATTTTATGTGATTGGTTTGGGGGCATATTGGCTTCCTCTGGTTGGTCCCGAGTTGGAAGAAGGTGCAAAAAAATAGAAAACCTGGCAGTTGTTGACCATGTCCTGACTGTTCTGGGCTGATTGCTGCAGAGGTTGTGGCTTGCCTCTCAGGGTTCCGTATGAGTGTCACTCCTATTGTCACATGCAATCTGGCCACTTTCCATTTCTGTATTCAACTTCTAAGTCCCCCATTTCGGTCATTCTTTCATTTACAAACGGTTGTCCAGCTGAGGGAAGGCTAGAGATCCAGATCTTGTCTACTCAAGGACTGTCAGTTATCTCCATAGTCAATTACATTGCCAGCTCCTCTTGATCTTTTAGCTGTTGCATCATTACGGTGATTATCTGACAAGATAATGGCTATTCAGAAGCATTTAAGACTTTGGATAGAATCCAGAGGACCAGCGCCATGTTCATAATGACAAAAATAATAACAACTAATAGTCACTGTAAGATGGTTTGGAACCAAGAACTTCAATCGCCCCATCCAAGCCAAGAGAAAAAAATCCCATATGTCATGAGGATCAACCTTAGAGAGTCTAATAGATTTTTCCTTAAGATGATGTATAATTTGTTCCACTTTCCTGCTTCATTGATCCAACTACAGCAAGAAGTACTAGCAATGACATAGACACCACCGTGACCAACCAACAAGAAATATAGAGCAATTCAATTGTCCAGCAAGGAAATTGTGCTAAAAAGTTGAGACCAATCTGCATCCATCTATGGCAGAGGTGGTATTATTAATAACTTCTGCTAAAGTTAGTGATAAGTTTTGTACAGCATTTTTTTTAATTTGATGATTTCTATCATTTGGGAACACTGCTCTGTTTGCATTAAACAATGGGTCCCAGTTAAGTGCCTAAATAATCAAGGGTGGCCTCGCTTTGGAACTCACATCTGAGTTGAATAGGCTTCGTTATTTATAGAATTGGAGTGCCTGTGTACAGATAAGTCTCATAATAGTATTCCTAAAGTGCATGAAGGGTTATTCTAAAGCAAACAGGACCAGACATCCTGATGGCAAAGACACAGTGTTTGGTGGGAGCACATGGAGATCCAAGCAACAGAAGTTATTCACTACATAAGGTTAGAACAAAGTCTTCATATTAACTGGGTTATATATTTGGACTCTCTTAGTCTGTTACGTGTGGCAAGTATTTGGCCCATAGCCTCTTGAAGGTTGTTGAATTTAAACTTGGAAGTACCTAAAGTCTGATCAATATTTTGTAATAATTAGCTCTTTCTCTGGGGCAAAGGGACACTAGTAAAATCATAGGTTGATTTAAGGTTATTTGTCTATGTAGATGCAAGGGAGAAATGACATCAGCTGTAATTACCTGTGATCTTGTTTAATGAGACTGGAATTGCCCAGAAGTTTTTATCATGGGGGTCCGGTGATGGATGGCAGTGGCTACTGTTTGGGATAATCTGAGAATGACATTAGAAAAAGTATGTCTGACCTAACAATTATTGTAAAGATAAAAGAAAAGAGAAATGGGACCATTATTGGTGGACAATAATCAGGGATCTATACAAAATAATAAGAAGAGGGGCCGGCCCCATGGAGTAGCGGTTAAGTGTGCACACTCTGCTGCTGGCGGCCCGGGTTTGGATCCCGGGCGCACACCGAAGCACTGCTTGTCAGGCCATGCTGTGGCGGTGCCCCATATAAAGTGGAGGAAGATGGGCACGGATGTTAGCCCAGGGCCAGTCTTCCTCAGCAAAAAAAGAGGAGGATTGGCATGGATGTTAGCTCAGGGCTGACCTTCCTCACAAAAAAAACAAAAAACAAAAGACAAAAACAAAATAATAATAAGAACGATTACAAGCAAGCAGACAAAAAACAAAAGAGGAATTAAACAGGGGACTTGGTCTGATGTTTTGGGTAGCTATCCACGGTCCGAGGTTATCTGCTTGTTCTCAAAGTCCTAGGTCAGCTGTCTAGTACCCAAGATCGTCTGGGTCTCTGTGAATCTCAGTTTGAAGTCCCTACTGGAGTAGGCTTCAAATTGTGTGGAATCATGGATTGTTTCTTTAGTTGTGTAACCTGAATCTGACAATTAGACCCCTGAAGTTTCATTGTTATATTTAACAGTATCTGATAAGATTCCTATCAATGATGTTCAAAAACAGTTTTTTTCCTATATTTCTGCCAGTAGACAAAATCTCCTGGTTGAAGATCATGAAGAGAACACTAGGAAGATGTTATAGGAAGGTAGCCTTGATCTGTTGGTGATAGGACTGGGAAGAGTACATGTGTTCCTTATGATATTTTGCCATTTCTGTGTGCAGGAGGGTAGAGTCTGGTATTAGAGGTAAAATCCCTAAGCACATGAGCCTTCCAGTCTCCAGTTCATAGGAGGATAATTGATGTGGCTCCAAGGGAGTGGACCATACAACCATAAGGGCTAGAAGGAGTACTAAAAGGGTGGGGCCCTACAGAGCCATATGGGGTGATGCTGCTACTCCAGTAGCCTTGGAAGGGGATATATCAAGCCAAAGAGGATTATTTTTGAGCCTTAAAATTGAATGGAATTTGCCCTGCTAGGTTTTGGGCTTGCTTGCAACCCATCATTCCTTTCTTCCTTCTGATTTCTCCTTTTCTCTATGGGAATGTCTATCCTATGCCTGCCCCACAATTGTATTTTGAAAAGGTATAACTTGTCTAGTTTCACAGATTTGAACCTGGAGAAGAATTTTGCCTCAGTATGAATTGTACCTCGAGTCTCACCTATATCTGATTTAGATGATATTTGACTTTGGACTTTAGACTTTAGAGTTAATGCTGGAATGAGTTAAGACTTTTGGGACTGTTGGAATGAAATAAATATATTTTGCATGTGATAAGGATATGAATTTGGGGGGGCCAGTGGCAGAATGCTATGGACTGAACTGTGTTCCCTGAAAATTCATATGTTGAAGCCCTAACCCCTGAGGTGACTATATCTGGAGATAAGGTTTTTAGAAGATACTTAAGGTTAAGTGAGATCATAAGGGTAGGGCCCTAATCTGATATGACTGTGGCCTTATAAGAAGAGGAAGAGAGAGAATTCTCTCTCTCTCTCCACCACAGGAGGACACAGCAAGAAGGCTTACACCAGGTAGAGGTTCCTCACAAGATATTAAAACTTGCAGGACATTTGGTCCTTCCCAATTGTGCATAAGACATTTGGTCGATGTCAAAAGCTCCTTGATATCTGGTCATATTTGTTCTTTTCTGAAACATCCATGGAGACATTTGGTCCGTGCCAAGTGGTCCTTGATATTTGCAGGACCATTTGGTCCTGTCCAAAACATCCATCATACATTTAGTCCATGCCAAAAGGCCCTTGATATCTGGTCATATTTGGTCCTGTCCAAAACATCCATGGAGACATTGGGTCGACACCAAAAGGTCCTTGATATTTGTTCCTGTCCAAAACCATTTGGCATGGACCAAATATGCTAATGGATATTTTGGAAGGGACCAAATGTCAAGGTACTTTTGTTGTGGACCAAATGTCTGATGGACCAAATGTCTTATGGATGAAATATCTTATGGACCAAATGTCTGATGGACATTTTGGACAGGACCAAATGTCTGCTAATCAGTATTGAACCAGCCAGCACCTTGATCTTAGATTTCCCAGCCTCTAGAACTATAAGAAATAAATTTCTGTTGTTTAAGCCATTCAGTCTATGGTATTTTGTTATGGCAGCATAAATCATGGACTGTACCTTGGCAAAACTGTAATTTGCCTTTTGAAATTTTGTGTACGCTTTCTACTAAAGCTGACCAAACAAATGGATCTCTTTTTACAGGCTTTCTTATTCTCCAAAGTAGGAGATCAATTAAATATCAGAACTTAATCACAATGGAAATTTAACATTAGAATTCCATTTGCAAAGTTGTCTCCCCCTATTAAATTTGTGTGAGTGTACAGAGCAGGAAGGAATGTTATTGAGTAAAGGGCCCAAGAGTGACAGTTAAAGGCTGAAAGATAGGAAAAATCTGTGTTATTTGAAATGCCTACCACTTGTGTGATATGTTGACTGTGAGGAAGAGACTGAGAAAAGGTGGCAAGGCTTACCTTAGAAAGAGTAGCACCCATATTTACCAGGAATTGATGAGGTTGACTATCCATAATTGCAGTCAATTCACCTTGAGTGTTTTAGGGTTTGGCAGGATATTGGGTGCTTTTTCCTTCCTCATGGTACTCATTGATCTCAAATTAATAGTTTTCTTTGTCTTGGTTTTTCTTTTGTAAAATGGGACAAAATATGGCTGTGGTACTAAACACAATTTTCTCAACAAGGCTTCCAATTGTGGCATAGGAATAGAAGTGTTCTCTGAAATTACTTAACAGAATTAAAATGATGAGACGCCCTTAGGCATTCTGGTTTGTACAAAATCTGAAGTGATAATTTCAGGAAAAACATTATTGAAGTGTTCATTTTGATGCCATAGCCCTATTTCAAGGGTCTTTTTCTTCTGTGATCCCATCTACATTCTCAGAATCTCTCACACAAGGGCAACTAGAGGGCAGAAAGGCGTTTTCTTGAGGGCTGCATGCTTTGGATGAAGAAAGGGAAAGAATTCCTGAAGGGACCCTCTGCTTGAGTCTTGCTATTGTACCCAATAATCTAAAGCTATTGTATGTCATTTAATCTAAGACACCATCAATTGGGAGAAGATTCACTGTTTCTTGTACTACTAGTAAAGAAACCCTGCTAATTGAACCAAGTAATAATGCTCTCTTATCACCTAGAATTTTTATTTTACAGTCATTAAAATAGCTCTTTTATATTTAGAGCTTTATTTTTTATCACGTATCATTCTTTAGCATATACAAAAAGAATATATCCAAATAAATTGTTTAAACTATTCTTAAAATGCTTTCGCATTCAGATAGCAACTCTTCAGAAATGCCTTTTGACTCCTCTGTGCCATCAAGAATGTTGGTAGTACAGCATTTCTTGAGAATGTTCCTGTATTGTCTCTGAAATTCTCTTCCAATGTCACTCATTCTGTAAATTTTGATGGTGGAACTCTCTTGATCTTACGAGCCAATATCAAAAGAAGGTTTTCAGGTACCAATCAGAATTCATATTTCTTCCTCAAATGGTCCTTAAATGGTTTGCTGGCAGATATTTATACCACCAGGGAGAATAACCAAGTTGGTTCATATACAGGCAATGGCAACTACGTTATGACAACAGTCTGGCTGCTAGTGATTAGAAGATGTCATTAATTGTGTATCTTAGAATGAATGACATAAAATATTTTGCATTGAGAAAGCTACTGATTATAGTATTTCCTTCTAATCTCTTCTCATTCATTCTCTACTATATATAATCTTGTTAACTTGATTTTCTCAGTCGTCTGAGAGGGCCTTATTCTTACTTTAAACATTTTGCTCTAGGACTAAGTACTCTGGCAGACCCTCTGCAGAGCCTTGGAGGGCTAGTCCCTTCTCTTATAAATATTTCACCCTGCAGGCCATAATGTATAATTTGTCTAATGATATTTTATTGGTAAAACATACTTGATTCCTGGGTGGTTTAAGAGGAAGTTTCAATTCCAAGTTATAACATGACATCAAATTAAGGAGCCTGCCTTAGAACATTTAGCATTTGAGAAAGGGAAGTGATACTAATATGTCCCTTCTGGGTTAAGTTATATACCCTTAAGGTGTCCACGTGTGCGAGCTGGACTACCGTCTGGTCCTGGAATGAAGTGAGACAACTTCAGTTTAAACCACATGAACTAAGTGGTCCCCAAACGAAAACGCATAGTTCAGTCCTTTTCTATTCAAGTCTCTATTACACTCAGCAATAAACTAATCCCCAACTGGTGAAGTAAACTCAGTGGTTGTGACTCCTTTTCAGTGAATTTGGATGATATGTTGCTGGTTATAATATTATAAAGGAAAACATAAAAACAAGACCAACGCAGTTTACATATTTTGGAAATATATTCTCTAGTCTTTAGGAACATAGTGAAAAATGTTATCTATTGTACGTTGTCAACAACAACTTTTAAGGCATTTTTAATGTTTTTTTTTTCTTTCTTAATGTATCAGGCATTGCAAGCTTCTATGAAGCTGTATTGCCTTTCAGAGTTTACTAAGATCATCGGGCTCAATTTTCTCTTTTAATTTGGCCAGAATAACAAGAGGTTTTTATTTTTGGTGGAGGGGCAAGATATTTATCCTGGTCCTTCTTCTGAATTTAACATAATAAGATTCATCGGTTCCAGAGCAAAGGCCGTTGTCCACGGTGGGGTTTGGGGTGTGGGAAATTCATCATTATTAAACCTTCATACACTTAGGTATGGATTCCGATTAGGGGAATACTAAATACAAAAGGCACAGTCCATGGTTTCTCATTGTTTTTTTCCTGGTTTACTTTTTGTAGAGGAAGGAAAACATATACAGAAACTTGTGAATAATAACAGAAGCAGTATATATATACACAGCAGAGTAAGGGGCAATGGCAATAAATGCTTGTACATATTGAGGGAGGAGGGGTAATTGTTGACTGTTGAGTTGGAGGGAGTTTCGTGTAGGAGGCAGGGTCTGTGGGGAGTTTCAGTGACATTTTCTTTTCACTGGTTTCACAAGGATCACAGCAAGCACTTTCATTTTGCATGCTAAGGCTTTCTTCAGTTCATTAGAGGTTTCTTACTGTAGCAAAGCCAGTTGGACTTGGTAAAAATGGCTGGGGTGGTGCACCAGAAGCCGGGGAATGCCGTCATTTTCGCTAAAATGGGTGGGGAGCAAGGCGGGAGGCGAAACAGGATTCAGCAAGCAAATTGTTGGGGAGCTCTGCCCAGCCCACCCTAGCTCTTCTCCCACCTTACATCCTTTTTCTGAACCATCTGACCTAGCAGGGTCCTGTACATAACTTCTCCTGGCCCTGAGGTTTACTGGGACCCATCATGATGGGACTGGGTCCCAGAGAAGGTGCAGTGGAACCACCTGTCTAGGGTCTTCCTTCTTACACATGTCCTAGGACGGGACAATCGCTTGCATCTCTTACAAGGAACTTCTCTGCTCACCTGTTTCCTGCAGCCACTGCTTGTCACCAAGCTCATTTACACAGGAAGCGCAGACAGTGGTAAAAGCCAATCACATATAAACCATATTCAGAAATTGATGATGTTCACTTTTGGCAACAAAAATCTCAGTTTTTGCTTACTGTCAGCTTTCCTAATGATCTTGTAGAGATTCAAGACTATGATCTAGCAACTGTCTGTTTGTATAAGAAAATGTGCTGCCAAGCTTCTTTTATGCTTTGTCAGTCAAAATGATAGCTGAAGTTTTCAGGCATGATCTAAGCTACACTCAGGGTAAGGGGAGCTTTGGAATTGAGTTTTTTCAAAGAGAGTTTAGTCACCAGAGTGAGCAGCCAACCTTTGATTGTGAAAGACAGCAAAACTAGGGCATTCTGCACTCTCTGAGGGTAACATTCTTCAATATTACGGCACAAAGAAGTGGACCTGTGCTAATGCCCTTAGTGTTAAAGTGCACTGGTAAATTTGTATAATTTTGAATAAATAAAAATAGCCATCCTTTCTTGATTGACTCATATGTCTTTCTTTTCCCATTTCATTTGTATTGTGGTATGTTTACTTAGCTCTCTCTAATATTTATCATTTTAAATTTACAAATTTAATAAAAGCTTATTTAAAAAAACTAATAAGATTAAAAACAATTAGTTTTACTGCCGTATTTAAGACAACATTTAAATTTAAGTAATATTTGCATTTCCATTTCTAAGATAGGTTTTAAATTTTATTTTAATTAATTAATGAATTTATTTATTTTTGGTGAGGAAGATTGGCCCTAAGCTCACATCTATTGCCAATCTTTCTCTTTTTGCTGAGGAAGATTGTCCCTGAGCTAACAACTTTGTCCATCTTCTCTATTTTGTATGTGGGATGACACAAGAACATGGCTTGATGAGTGGTGAGTAGGTCCACGCCCGGGATCCGAACCTGCAAACCTGGGGGAGGCCACAGAAGCGGAACGTGCGAACCTAACCACTATGCCACCAGGTTGGCCCAGGTTTTAAATTTTATATCATGGTTATCTTTATTGCTAATTTTCAAAAAGATAAAATCACTTTCATGAAAATGTAAACATGTTATCAAAGATGATATTAAACTTCTTAATTAATGAGAGAATCAGTAAGATGCTCAAACTTGTCCAAAGAATTTGAAGAATATATAAATTTATATATTATAAATATATGCATATATACATGCCCATATGCACACACACACAATCAGGAATGCTGAAATGAATTTTCTAATAGATGGTGCAAGACTGATTAATATCCCATAGGAATAAAATGTAACAATGTATGTTTAGGGTCATCTACAGCATGGAAATGAATATTTCTATCAACAAAATTCATTTGCACTGATATAGACAAGAATCATTTGCATTACCATCAGCTTCCTACAACTTGACTTCTACTCCTACAGAGTTTTAAAATAGCCTAATCATCAGAAATAGAATCAAAGATACATAGTTCAATAGAATCAGATAACCCCTGGAGCCCATAACTCCACTGAAAGGACACCCAGTAATCTCTTTTGCCCATTTCTAACTCTTGGACGATTTTCCTGACATTACATTTAATTACATTTCTGAATCTGATGAGAAGTAAATCTAATCCTTCTTAGGTGCAATTTTGGAAGTAGGCATGAACTGTTGTACATTCTTACAAGTTCATTCATTATGAAGTAAGGCCTAAAATTAAGGCCCAATATTACACGCTGCCTGACATCTGGTGAAACTGGGATGGCCTCGAATGGTCTAATCCCAAATTCTCCTCCCCACTCTGCTCTCACTTATATTGACCCCCAACCAATCAACCCTCCTTACCTAGGGGACCAAGCACAGTTCCTGCTTATCCCTGTGTAGAGGTGAGTTCTCTGCCAGCCCACATAATAATTCAACAAGCCAATCCCATCCTCCTGTGGTAACCAGGGGGCACCCTACTCTCTCGATACTACAAATCCTGCCTCCCACAGACCCTGGTTGTTCACTCTGCTCCTAAGTGCATCCCTGGGCAGTGTCCTCAGCCCCCAGGCTGTGAGTATATCTGCTTAATGTTACTGTCAATCTCATCTGTCCAGTGTTGGGTGTTAGGTGTTCAGCTATCGCCATAACTGGATGGTGGGAATCCCTCCTTTACCAACAGGGTGAATAGGAGGCTAGTAAAACATTGATGTGGGGCATTGAATCAGAGCAGACTTGCGGAAGGGAAAAGAATATATCTGAGGGCAAGCAGAACAAGTCCAGCAGAAAAGGCTAGCGAAACACATGTTATGGGCTGGAAGAATGCTCTAGATAAAGGAAAATTCATGTGTGAATATTAGAACAAAAGGGTAGAGTTTAGCTTTTTCAAGAGACTAAAAGTTTTTCCAAAATGGCTGGAGTGTATGGAGAACACAAGATCGTGGTTGCTTAGAGATAAGCTGGACAGATAAGATGTAGTGGTGAAAGCCAAGTTTAGGAGTTTAGACTTTATCTTAAAAGCAATGGGAACTATTGAAGGGGCGATATCATTAGGTTTGTGTTTAAAAGAATATGGCTTTAACAAAGAGTGAAAAGTGTTTAGACCAGAGATTGGGAGCCAGTTAGGAGGTTATTAAAACAATCTGAGTATAAATGTAGTGTCTTTTTCAAGAGCAGCGGTAGTAGAGATAGAAAGAAATGCACTGGGCTGGCCCCGTGGCTTAGCGGTTAAGTGCGCGCGCTCCGGTGTTGGCGGCCAGGGTTTGGATCCCGGGATCGCACCGACGCGCCGCTTCTCCGGCCATGCTGAGGCCGCGTCTCACACACAGCAGCTGGAGGGATGTGCAGCTATGACAGACAACTATCTACTGGGGCATTGGGGGAAAAATAAATAAATAAAATCTTAAAAAAAAAAAAAAAAAGAAATGCACTTAATTCAGGAAATACTGAGGAAGTAGGATTTAGAGAGTTTGGTGATGAATAAGATGTAGGAAAGGTTGCTAAATTTAGCAAATAAAAATACAGGCTGTCCAGTCACATTTGACTTTCAGATAAACAATAAATAATTTTTTAGTATAAGTATATTCCAAGCAATATTTGGATCATATACTACAAAATTATTCATTGTTTAACTGAAACTCAAAAGAAGTTGGGTGACCTATATTTTACCAGGCGACCCTAAATGTGTGGTTGAGGAAGAAGGAAGAGTTAAGGATGACTCCCAGGTCTTGGAACTAAGAAGTTGTCAGAGGAGTGAAATGATTTTCTATTTACCCAGAATATGAATGTTTATTATAAATCAAACACACATCAAAAACACATCTTTCTGAAGGTGATTTTACATTATCTTCTTCGTAAAACATGGTATATTTTGGATTTTTCTTTCCTTGGGAAAAGGAGAAAAGGAAACAGAACAAAGTTAAAGATGGGAGGACAAAGGTCCCAGCACAAGTAGTGTATATTGTGGAAGGGAGCTCTGTTTGGAGGCAGGTGAGCAGAGTCTAAGATGACAAGACTTTGACCTTGGATTGTTTTGATGTTAGGTGACTATAGTTATGCTCATCTCTGCTTTTCATTATAGTTATATGTGAGTCTTACTTTACAGTAAGGGAAGTTACTCAACAACGTGGCAGAATTTCTTAATTTTCAAGGGCAAATAAGTGAGATTTTGGATATTAAATCTCAGCATCTAAAGGTCACGGATCACAGAAATTAATTTGGGGTGGATCATGAAACAAAAAGCAAAAGCCAAACCTATAGGACTTCTAAAAACATCAGAAAACCTTAGATGATATCTTCACAATCATGAGAGAGACAAAAATTTCTTGAACAAGATGTAAGAAGGAAAAAACCATAAAAGAAGAGAATTATGTTAGATTTATAAAAATTAAAATTCTATTTATCAAAGACGTTATTAAGAAAATAAATGGACAAGCCATAGATTGGGCAAAATACTCAAAATACATGTATCTGGCAAAGGACTTGTGTTAAGAATGTTTTTAAAATTCCTAAGTCTTGGTAATAAAAGGAACCTAATTTATAATAAACAAAAAACCCAAGAGATACTTCACAAGAGAAGATATAGGAAGAGCCAATAAACTCATGGGTAGGTAATCAACTTTGCTGGTGTTCGGGGGAATGTGTTTTCCTGAAAACTAAAATGAGATAGCACTTAACACCCACTAGAATGGCTAAAATTAAAAAGGCTGCTGGTACTGTTGGCAAGAATGTGGAACAGTAGGAGCTCATACACATTGGTGGGAAAATAAAATGGTACAACCTCTTTGGACAATAGTTTGGCAGCTTCTCATAAAACTAGACATATATCTATCATATGACCAGAAATTCCTCTTCTATGTATTTATATAAGAGAAATGAAAACATATTCTCACAAGATTTATGTAAGAATATTCATAGATATTTTATTCATAGTAGCTCCAAACAGAAAAAAAATCCAAATATCCATCAACCAGCAAATAAACAAGCCATGGTATGGTCACACAATGGAGTAATGCTCAATGAAAAAAAGAACAAGTTACTGATACACGGAACAATATGGAGGCATTTCAAGACTTTATGTTGAGTGAAAGAAGCCAGATACAAAAGAGAAAGTAATGTGTGGTTCCCTTTATATCAAAACGGTGGTTGCTCTGAGGTGGTATGGAGGAGCATAGGGTGGAAAAGGGCAGGAAGGGAAATTTCTGGGGTGATGGAAATGTTCTATATCTTCATTGGGTGGTGGTTATGTGGATGTATACATTTGTCAAAATTAATTGAACTGTACACTTAAAAGCTGGGCATTTTATTGGATATAAACTATGCCTCAATTAAAAAGATAGAAAAATACAGAGTGATGTACCTCTCTCTTGTTCTGTGAGTAGAATAAATGACAAAGATGGTTCTTTCTGCCGTGAAAGATGGAAAATGCAAAGGCAACACAAGTAGTTTGTTGGAAAGAATATGTCCCCATGGGTAAGAGGCTCGGGTTTGTGCTCTGGATTCTCTGGATCTCATCCAAATTTCGTAAGCTCAGTGTCCTCTCTGTGACAGTGGGGATAAAATTACATTGTGAAAGGTCTTTGTAGAAACCCAAGTGGTAAGTACTCAGTAAATTTCAGCCTTCTTCTCTTTCTCATTTGTGTTACAGTCCTGGGTAATGACTGATTAACTAGCTTGAGGAATTTGTTCAAATCAAGGCACATAGGGTTGGTTTCAGGCACAGGGAATCAATCAATACTATCTAAAAAGAGAGTCTTGAGAGAACATTTATGTATTTTTAAAAAGCATTATGTTTAAAAATTATACGGCTTTATTTTCAAATATTTTGCTGGTTTAATCATGGAGAAGCTTTTCTAAAAGAGCTACTCAAAATTATTTCTTTTGTAAGAACTACTTTAAATATTTTTTTCTAGAAAATATTTTTCCCGAGAATAAATCTCTGTCTTGTGTTTTTTGGAAGACAATTTAAAATATGCACAGCTTCTCAAGGAATGCTGAGATAGACATATCAGTTTATTAAGATAACTGAAATGAACTAAAAATGAAAAAAATACAGAGCTTTATAACACGCAAGTTAATACCAATGTACTCGTGAAATTATGATCATATTATTTACAGTTTAAACATTTAATTCACATATCTCTCACATCTGCAGTGAGAATTTTTAAGAAAGATAAAAGGGGAATCTTGTCTTACTGAGATTCCAGTAGCAAACTATTTCTTTAATAGAGTTGACAAATTTCTTTCTTTCAGTAAATTTAAAACTAATGAAATAATCACTCTACTGAAGGAGGAATAAGGGACATACTATTTCAGTTTAAACTGTTATACCATTTCCCCTTCAATAAATAATCAAAAAATGAAGAGAGAATACATTTTGTTTTTTTACTGAACAAGTTTATAAATGTTACTTGATTTTAGTGTGGATGAAAAATGAATAAATTCATGAATTCTGCTCCTGCACATACATCTATTTTAAAGCCTATATACTTTTATTATTTAATACGATTTTCTAACTCAAGCAAAATGATATTGTAAGGAAAGAGATTCAGCATGCGCAGAAATGGGAGCCCAAAGCCACATGACTATGAAAACAGCCTCCTGGAAATTAAAAAGAAATCTTGAGAAAGGTTTTGAACTTCCGCAATGCATAAAATGGCTCATATTAACTAGATTTCAAGAGGCTGGGACACTCCAAATGACTATGGCTTTACACATATTTTAATTTTACAGTCTATCACCTTTCCAAGCTTACTATTTTTCATTGGTTTCTGATTAGGGCTTCTAGGTATATAATTATATCACCTGTAATAATTGCAGTGGTGTTTTCTTCTTTTCTTTAATATTTTCACATCTTTTTTTAATTTTTATACTATATTTCATTGACCAATACTTAAAAGAAAATGTTAAACAATTATGGAAATTATGGGCATCTTTGCTTGTGACCGAATTTAATGGCAATGCTTTTAATTTCACCATTAGACATGACTTTTGCTTATTTTATTTATATATAAATAAACATGTATATATATTTTCTAAATTAAATAAATATTCATCTATTTCTATTCTAAGTTTTTAAAAAAAATAATCAAGACTGGAAGCTAAATTTTACAAAGTAAGTTTTGAGTACCTATTAGGGGACCATATAGTTTTTCTCCTTTGATTTATAAATGTGATAAATTATGTTTATAAGTTTTACTGCATGATTCTATTTACAAATATTTTATTTAGTACTTTTCAATTATACTAATAGTGACATTTGTCTGTAATTTTTTGTAGTATATAACATTTTGTTATTACTAATGTAACTGTACATGAAGATTTTTTTTTCTTCTTGTAAGATAGGGAATAGTTTGAATAACATAAGCATTATATATTAAACATTTGAAAGAAATTCACCTCTGAAACTATCTGGGCCTTTGGAAGGTAGTCTTTGATAACATTGTCAATTAATTCTATGATTATATAATTTTCAATGAATTCATTAACCCATTTTATTCAATAGAAATATTGAATTGTTTATTAGTTTAACTTGTTTCCACAAAGTATTTAAGATGGCTAGTGTAAACACTAAATATAGAATTTGATTTCAAATTTCATAATATATGCTGGAAGTCAATTTTATTAATGAAAAAGCTATAGTTCTTTTATATTCCATGTTCACAGAGCGGAACAAAACCATGTGTACAATATAAAGTCAAAATAACTGGTTAAATAGCATGTTGAAACCATATTCCTGTCCAAAACTTGGGCTATGGGTCCCTTTGAAAACAGAGCTTGTATTTTACTTATACGTATATTTTTTATCTTCTGCACCTATACAGTGCCCTGGCATATAGCGAGTGTTCAATAAATATTTGTTCCTTTTTTTAAAACATGTGAATGAATCAGCCAATCTTTTTTTTAAAGATTGGCAGAGTCCTGGCTGAGGACCACTGCACATGGACTCTTACTGGCCCCATCTCAGCCCTTCGAGCTGTAGCGTGACCACGACAAGTATTTCTGTTAATTTTCCTCTTGGAAACTGCAAAGTACATCAGGCCAGCAGCTGGTGCTGAATTTTCCCTGACTTATCCTATTGGAGTTTAACCACTTTTAGGGAGAAGAATACACTGTCTTGTTAAGGAGTAGGAGAAACAAAAGGAAAGTTGAAAGGAGCAGTAAAATGTTAAGATTTGCCCCTGGGAGGAAAAGGTGTTATATATTATATGTGAATTACAGGCTTAATGAAAAATATGAGCAAAGAGGTGAAAAGCAATATCTTGTTTAGACTTTTTAATTTCAATGATCATAATAAAAGTTACCATTTAGTATGAGTATGTAACATCATAAAAACTCATTTGTAATGTTTGTGTAACAACAATAAGTAATAGCTAGTTGCTTTTCACTTTTATCTCATTTCTTACACATACCAATTCTATGAGTGAGGCAATATTTAATCCCCAGTTTACAGAGTAGTAAACTGAGGATCAGAGAGAATACATTCATAAATTCTACACGTAATAAGCGGGAAGTTGGGCTTCAAGTCATGCTTCCTTGGCTTCAACGCCATCCTCTTACAGGCTATACAACATAATCTGACCATTTCTCTTTAAGTTATAAAAGTATTTTTAAATCTTTTGTCTGGGTCTCACCTACATTACACCAGTTCCTTCCTCAAATTTCATTGCTTCCTCAGAAATCAACCGAACACAGACTGCTTCAGGAAGCTGATTCCAATTTTTCCGGTCTCTTCAGATTGTATCACTCTACATTCTACAGCTTACCCATTTCCAAGACCATGCAGAACCAAATTTTGTTCATATGACATAAACAGCTCTGCGGGTGTGGGTTTTTTTTTTTTTTTGAGTAATCAATCACTAATAATATTCTAGGTGCTTTTTACAACTAATTTTCATTTAAGGAAAAAATTTTAACAACCCAGTAGATAATATGGAGAAATTATGTTAAAAACTATCAGCGTGTTCAAAATAATGATCAAATGCAAGGCATTTCAGTTAATTAATAGAACTGCCATAAATCCATGCTGCCATCTTCTTTTGCAAATTTCTGGAGCTGTAAATGATCTTCTCTGATCCGTCAGTCTAGTTTCAGTTTTGGAATAGTAATTATTTCTCTTATTGTTTGCAGCCACTTGCCTGGCTTTCTACAAAACATTCCTGGATATGCTAAGCTAGCAATCTTCCCAAGAATTGAGTACATGAAGGGTCGTGCTGATCTTGACTTATGTGAACATTTCCAAGTCTTCTGGCTCACCCAACAGGGCTCTAGACAACCCAGTGGCTACATAGCACAAAAAATTTCCCTGCCAAAGGCACGTCTTGCAACATTTTACGGTGGGTTTCAATTTTTTTTCTGGAGTTTCTTTCCATGTGAGATGAAGCAAGTTTTCAATTTGTCCAGATTAAAATCTCATTTCTTATAGAAACTAACTTATGTATCTAGCTCACCCCAAATTCATAGCTTTGGGGATATAAGATATTGAAACCTACAAGGGCTACTATAGATCAAAGCAAAGAAAGTGACTGAATAGATGCAATAATAAAATGGAATAATAAATAATAATTTATAATAAATAAATAGCTTATAAAATAATTATATATTTTAATTATAAAATGTTATATTTATATGTAAATATATAATTGTAAAATATGTTATATATTATATAATATGTATCACATTATATATTAAATAATATAAATAATAGTAAATACAATAATAAAAATAAATAGAAAGAAAGCAAGGTAACAAAGTTTCATGGCCCAAATACTAGTTGAGCTCAGTAGAGAACTTTGTATGGTAGAATGGCAGTTGGGTGGAAATAATACATTCGTATTGCCTTCGTCATGTTGTGTTTTGCTGACTCTGATGATACTAATTCAATTAGTGTATTTTAAAAATATGGAAAAAAACACCCCAAAAAAGAAGTAAAAATCACTTATAATTCTACTACTCATGAAATTATAAAAAGAAAGAAGTGAAAATATATCTTCTCTCTCTCCAGTTCTGCCTAGTGAAATAACCATTGTTATTAGCTTGTTTGTTTTTAGTATTTCTGACAACAACTCTTAGAGTGGCTGCAGCCTCAGCACCAGAAGCTCTGGCTTTCCCATGACCTGTCAGTCTATTAGAAAGTACAACCTGAGCCATAAATCGGGGGCAGGAACAGTACTCAATCATTCAAGTCATTGCTCCCCTGTCACAGGTGTGGGAGCTCTGCACACATTCACTTTTCAACTGTGTGGTACCAGGTTTCCCTCTTAGAATTGGACTGGTTCCATACCTCTGCTTCTTCTAGAAGCAGGTGCCAAAACAGCCTGCTGCTTGCTCATTTCTGCTTGGGAGAAACTCTATTTCTTCTCTCCATCCGCTGGCTTCGGTGTGAGATGCAGCTCCCCAAATCCTCGCTTTTTCACTGCCTCAGTAAAAGCATGTGGATTCCTTTTGTTCCAGGATTTTCTGGCAATTTATCCTGAGGTATACGAGATGCCGTCATACACTGCCAGAGTTCCCCCTTCAGTACTGGAGGCACTCATTCTCCTGCTGCAGGGAGAGAACTCACAGCTGTGTACATCCACAGGACTTGCCTTCTACCGCAGGAGACAACCTTGCCTGTGGTTGTAGTTCCGCACCTCAGGGAGTGGGAGTCCACACCCAATGAGTGGTTGTTGCAAAAGCGCAAAGCCTGGCCCCGTTTGCCAATCATTAAAGGGCCAACCCGCTTTAGAGCTCCCCGAGGCATAATCGATAGTCTCTGTTGCAACCACATCACAATTCAACTTCTCCCTCTGCTCAATCCTGCTTCCTCCACTCCTTTATAGGTGTTCCCAAAGGCCCTCCCTAATTAACCACTTGCACACAAATCCCTTCCTCAGTCCGTTTCCCAGGAACCTGGCCTATGGCACAGGGTAAGAATAATACTAAAGACTGCACAGGTTTTATAGTTGTGGTCCCATGTCTTTTAATTCCTGACTCCTGAGATTGTAAATAGTTATGGGATTCTACCCTCCTCTATAAAGTGGAAATAATAAAAGGGCCATGTGAAATCTATTTTCTGAGGAGATTATCTAAAGTTAACCTGAATGATAGTTTATTCTTTTCCTTGTGTTGGGTGAGAAATTCTCTAGGACGCTGCCCTACCCAAGATTTATCACCTCTTAGATTTCCTTATTATCCCATCTGACTGGTAAATGGCCATGGGAACAATTGATCTATGTGTAGTGATAACAGTGGGGGCTGACCAGTAAGTTGTGGCTCATGGGTAGTAGAACCATTAGGCATACTAATTAATTGTGAATTTACTTGTAAAATATGTGTGATCTAAGTCTCATATTATGTCTTGGATTTGATAAGACTGAAAACTCCTTGAGGGCAAGGACCAATTTTGATGGTAAGTACTACATACATATGTATCATTCTAGAATTGATATTCCTCTTCTATGTGGAGATAATGGTCAAATACAACCTGTAATTTGCTAATGAATGTGGTAACCGACAAAGTACACTTTGACAATAAATGGACATTTTTCTTGCTCCTTAGCATAGAATTAATTTGACATTAGGGATTTTCTGAATATCAATAATATTCCTTAGGATTTGCTATGTATACAATCATGTAGTCTCTAAACATATTTTTATTTCCTTCTTTCCAATCTTTATGACCTCACTGCTTTTTTACAACCTTATTTCTTTGGTTAGGACCTCTGGGACGATAGTAAATGAAAGTGGTGAAAGTCGACATCCTTGATCTTGAAAAAACTGTTCAATATTTTACCATTAAGTGTCATGTTAACTGTAGATTTTTTTGGACATGACTGTTATAAGATTGAGTTAGTTCCCTTGTAGTTCTGGTTTGCCGAGAGATTTTTTTTTTTATCATGAATTGGTGTTGAATTTTGTCAAGAATTTCTTTTGCCTGTTTTGAAATATTCATATGATTTTTCTCCTCTCTTCTGTTAATCAATTATATTGACTGTTTTACAAATGTAAAGTCAATTTTGAATACTTGGTTATGATATATTATCCTTTTATTGCTGGATTTGATTACTAACATTTCGTTAAGAATATTTGCATCTATGTTTATGAAAGAAATTGTTCTGTAATTTCTTTTCCTGTAATGTCCTCATTGGATTTTGGTATTAGGGTTATGGTGACCTCATAACATCAATTGGAAAGTATTCCTTCATCCTTTTTTTTAATTTTTTGTTTATTGCAGTAACATTGGTTTATAACATTGTATAAATTTCAGGTGTACATCATTATACTTCTATTTCTGCATGGATTACATCATGTTCTCATGTTCACCACCCAAATACTACTTACAATCCATCACCACACACATGTGTCTAATCATCCCTTTTGCCCTCCTCCCTCCCCCCTTCCCCTCTGGTAACCACCAATCCAATCTCTGTCTCTATGTGTTTGTTTGTTGTTATTAACTACTACTTAATGAGTGAGATCATACTGTATTTGACCTTCTCCCTCTGACTTATCTCACTTTGCATAATACCCTCAATGTCCATCCATGTTGTCACAAATGGCTGGATGTCATCGTTTCTTATGGCTGAGTAGTATTCCATTGTGTATAAATACCACGTCTTCTTTATCCATTCATCCCTTGATGGGCACTTAGGTTGCTTCCAAGTCTTGGCTATCGTGAATAATGCTGCAATGAACACAGGGGTGCATGTATCTTTATGCATTGGTGTTTTCAAGTTCTTTGGATAAATACTCAGCAGTGGAATAGCTGGATCGTATGGTAGTTCTATCCTTAATTTTTTTTTTTTTTTTTTTGTGAGGAGATCAGCCCTGAGCTAACGTCCGATGCCAATCCTCCTCTTTTTTCTGAGGAAGATTGGCCCTGGGCTAACATCCATGCCCATCTTCTTCCTCCACTTTATGTGGGACGCCGCCACAGCAGGACGTGCCAAGCGGTGCGTCGGTGCGCACCTGGGATCTGAACCGGCGAACCCAGGGCCGCCGCAGCTGAGCGCGCGCACTTAACCGCTTGCGCCACCGGGCCGGGCCCAATATCCTTAATTTTATGAGGAGTCTCCATACTGTTTTCCATAGTGGCTGCACCAGTTTGCACTCCCACCAGCAGTGTATGAGAGTTCCCTTCTCTCCACATCCTCTCCAACACATGTTGTTTCCTGTCTTGTTAATTATAGCCATTCTGACGGGTGTGAGGTGATATCTCATTGTAGTTTTGATTTGCATTTCCCTGATAGCTAATGATGTTGAACATCTTTTCATGTGCCTGTTGGCCATCTGTATATCTTCTTTGGAGAAATGTCTGTTCAGGTCTTTTGCCCATTTTTTAGTTAGGTTATTAGTTTTTTTGTTGTTGAGATGCATCAGTTCTTTATATATTTTGGAGATTGACCCCTTATCAGATGTATGGTTTGCAAATATCTTCTCCCAATTCTTAGGTGGTCTTTTCGTTTTGTTGATGGTTTCCTTTGCTGTGCAGAAGCTTTTTAGTTTGATGTGGTCCCATTTGTTTATTTTTTCTATTGTTTCTCTTGCCCGGTCAGACATGGTGCTTGAAAATATGTTGCTAAGACCAATGTTTTCTTCTAGAAGTTTCATAGTTTCAGGTCTTACGTTCAAGTCTTTAACCCATTTTGAGTTAATTTTTGCGTATGGTGTAAGGTAAGGGTCTACTTTCATTTTTTCGCATGTGGCTGTCCAGTTTTCCCAACACCATTTGTTGAAGAGACTTTCTTTTCTCCATTGTATGTTCTTGGCTCCTTTGTTGAAGATTAGCTGTCCATAGATGTGTCGGTTTATTTCTGGGCTTTCGATTCTATTCCATTGATCTGTGTGTCTGTTTTTGTGCCAGTACCATGCTGTTTTGGTTACTATAGCTTTGTAGTATATTTTGAAATCAGGGAGTGTGATACCTTCAGCTTTGTTCTTTTTTCTCAGGATTCCTTTAGCTATTTGGGGTCTTTTGTTGTTCCATATAAATTTTAGGATTCTTTGTTCTATTTCTGTGAAAATTGTTGTTGGAAATTTGATAGGGATTGCATTGAATCTATAGATTGCTTTAGAAAGCATGGACATCTTAAGTATGTTAATTCTTCCAATCCAAGAGCACGGAATATCCTTCCATTTCTTTGTGTCTTCTTCAATTTCTTTCAGCAATGTTTTCTAGTTTTTATTCTAAAAGAGTTTATATGACTGATAGTCAATGTTTCATAGAATTCATCAGTGAAGCTGTCTTGATTTGAAGCTTTGTGGGTTTGTGGGAAGGTTTTAAATTATGACTTCAATTTCTTTAGTGCTATTTAAATTTTCTCTTTCTTTTTCTATCAGTTTTGGGAAGTGGCATTTTTTCAAGGAATTTGTCTATTTTATCTCAGTTGTAGAAATTAATGAATTATTTTGAACATAAAGGTGTTCAAAATATTTTCTTATTAACCTTTTCATGTGTGTAGGATCTGTAGTGATATCCATACATTCATTTCTAATATTGGTAACTGATTATTGATGTTTCCTTCCTCCCTCTCTCCTTCCCTTCCTTCTTTCCTTTTTAAAAAATTAGTCTTTACATGTTGTTAATCATTTCAAACCCAACATTTGGGTTTTGATTTTCTCTATTGTGTTTTTCCTATTTTAATAATACTAATCATTTTTTTATTGTGTGCCCACCATGCACATCATATATTTTATAGCATTTATCTCTAATTCTCAAAATAATATTGCAGGGAAAATATTACTACTCTTAGTTTATCTATCTATCTATTTATTTATTTATTTATTTATTTTTACTCTTGGTTTAAATGTGTGGAAAATAAGATGCAAGGAGGTTAATTATTTTGATGTATCTTGTAAATATCAGATACTATATTTGAATTTAGGACTATCTGATCTCAAAGAGATGTCTTTTACTACATCATAGTGCCTCATGGCAAAATTGTAGAGTATTTGAATATATGAACTAAGTCTAGTTCTTGCTACAGAACTAATCAAAACCACTAAACTTATCACCATCAATATATTAGAGATGCCTAATTTGCATAGCTATAAAACCTACAGCCAGTTTTAATGGAGTAGTCAAGCCAACACACGTACTAATCACATCTAGAAACAGCATATTAGTGTTTTATAATTTGCATGCAGGCAATCTTATCAAGGGTATAAACAGCAAAATTCCCAGAGGAACTAATCACAGAATGGGAGTGTAAGAAGTTTACCTTTCACTTCTCCGTGTCAATTACTCCCACTTTAGCACAGTATATTCTCCCTCTGCTCTCCTCCCTCTGGAAGATCAAGGTTTTGGAATTTGCTCTAATGAAAGATTTCCTCTTGGATAGAATCCACACTAATGGCCTAGGAAGATGCCAGGAAGAAGGGATCCACCACATTTGAAGGGTTGCAAAACAGACCCCAATTCTTCCCCTCAGAGACTAGTGGACCATGTCAGGCTTTACCTCTACCCTAAAGGAATATGCGTGTTGGGGTGAGATGTGTATCAACAAGAATATTTAGTCTACAAACGTTAAATGATTTTATTTTGAAGAATTCTTTGATATGTCGGAATAACCCTATAGTAAATATAAGTAATTAGAAAAGGCTACCTTAGATCAGTTTTCTGCTTATTACATTAAAGTCAGTGGAGTTAATGCAACTGTAACTTACTATAGGTCTTAGATCTCTGCAGCTTTGGTAAAAGTAAATAAATATGTCTACCAGGATGGCCTCAGTTTTTCTTGAATGTTTCATCTGTTCACGTAGTTGTATGTGTTCGTGTAGCCCTCTGACTTCCTAGATCCCTCCCCTTTAGTGCTTGTAGTAAGAAGCGTCCATTCCTGAACTTTTCCTGATTTTTTCTTTCTCTGCTTTCAATTTTCTAAAAAGAGGTATTTATCTGTTTTCCCATTCATATGAATCCTAAGATGAGAGAAGAGAATCAGATAACCAATTCACTTTACTGATGGCCAGTCAAGTTTTAACATAGGACTTTGATACATTCACCCAAATACTAGAAAAGGTAATAATGAAAACATCATAAACCATAGACAGTGGCTAATCCCGCTATATATGAGTCCATATATAAATTGTACAGAATGTTCAAACCAGCCTGATAAAATTCAAATTAGTCTAATGTTAGTTAAGTTGTCTAATTGCTAGTTAATATTAGTGAAATTGACATAATGATAATCTCTCTCAAGTTTGAAATCGCAATAAAAACGAGATGACATAAAAAGTTCTTAGTTGGGTGCTTGTGCCATATTAAATACTCAGTAGTCATTAGCTATATTATAATTATTATTTCTAGAAATTTAGCAGTTTAAGAATATGTAGATTGAGGTAACCTCTTTTTGAACCTAACACTTTACCTGGGAGAAAAATGCATTTCTAAAAGTAAACTTGTACAACAGTGGTTTTTCCATCCTTTGCAATTAGTACCACCCCTTTGGGCAATGTATAATATGTTGATTTACACATTTCGAGAGTGCTACATAGCATACATTGGCTGTATTTCATTAATAAGGGTATAGGTTTACAAAAAAAAAGCTCTGATTTGAGAAAACATGAGATGTAAGGTCATAAAGAAGAGCAGAGAGCCTCCATAAATCCAATAATGGTGACAGTTGGGCAAGTGGGAACCAGATGAGGGGGAGAGATGGCCTCTATAATGCAGACTAACACATTTCCAAATACTGAGTAATCCGCATTTCAATTCCCTCAAATGGCGCATACTAATTTTTATAAATGGCATGTTCATAAGTGCCTTTATTACAAAACAAAAATTTCTAAGCTATCGTCATGAAGGTACAGAACACACAAGGAATTAATAAAGTCCCAAATCTACATGGGATAGACAGACACATAATCATATGAAGACAATACAATAGGGCTAAATTGCTGCGACAGCCTGGAGAAAGAAGCTAAGCTTTGTTTGGGGGCCTTGACAAGGCCTGCACGGAGGAGATGACACTGCGTCAGGATTGCAAAACACAAGTAGGAGTCGCTGAAGAGGGAATTCGGGGTTCTGGGGAAGTTATCCTCTACTGAACTTGCCCTACACGTTATCCTATGATAATGTGGTAAATGTTTCATGAATATTGTCTTACTTGAACCATATAACCACCACGTGGTGGATATTTTATCCCCATTTTGCAGGTCTTGAAATTGATGGTCATAAATAACAAAGGCTCAAGTTTACACAGTTAGCTAGAAGCAGATGTGACCTCCAAATCCAGGACTGCATGACCCATATTTTTTCCATTTCAAAACGTACCCTGGTGAAATTCCAGGAAAAGATGCTACAGTGGCAAAGTTACAACATTTTGGGACAGAATGGTAAGTTAGAGAAAGAGTAAGTAGGTCAGTGTCACTAGAGCATTAGTTTTGGGAAAGGGAAAAGGTGCTGCAAAAAAATAAAGTTGAAGGATTTTCTCATATTCCATTCTCTTTGAGGCTTATCCTTTAATTTCAATGTTTATATTCGCTCCCGTCTACTCGCTTAGGCAACCATCACCCTTACCTCTTACACCTGCATTTACACTTCATCGCATCAAACTACAAACCCACGTTTCTAGGTTTGTTCTTTCTCTCTTTTCTTTCACTCTCAGTATTATCTCCATACTCACAAAAGAATTACCACAAACACAGGGATTTTCTATCCAAATATTCAGATCAAAAGTGTAGACATTCTGTTTCCCCAAGCCCCAGTCTCCATCTTATTATCTCGAACTTGAGAATGAACCTTAAATGAACAGGTGTAACTGACCTGTAGCTATTCGTGCCTCTTAGGAGCCAACTTTTATTATTTGATTTACACTTATGTTGAAAAGCACTCTGGCCAAAATAAATTTAAAGCTAAACTTTCTTGTTTAAAATTCACTGGCCTTAGTTGGCAGTGGTGTTCCATTTCACATGAGGATGGTGTGGCCAGCTCTAGTCCTGGTCTAGGCTAGACATCAGAAGTCCCCTGACATTGTTTTTGAAAGAATTAGAGGTGTCAAGCGTAGAGTTTTGGCCAAATTCCAGGTTAGGTCGTTGGGTTCTGCCTCTTAAATCCTCTCTGTGGCTTTTGATAGTATTCTTGGTTATTTTATCTGTCCTCTTGTTGCGTTATTGGGAAGCTGTCTTCAATACTTGTGTACCCATACTTGTGCATGGTACAAAGATCCAAGTCAGCAGGTCAAGAGGTTTGGGAGACTCCTACAGAGTTCTCTTATGATAATGACTGAGGAGTTGCTGGGCATTCTTATATTCCAGGAATCTATTGCTATGTTACAAATCACCCCCAAACTTAGTAGCTTAAGACAATGACAACATTTATTTTACTTAAGCTTCTGCAATTTAGATGGAGTTTGTGGAGACAAATGTTTCTGTTCCACCTAGCATCAACTGGACCAGCCCAAAGGCTAGGGATTAGAATCATCTGATGGCTTGCTCATTTGCATGTCTGGCAGATGATGCTGGCTGTTGGCTGGGACCTCTGCTGGGGCTACGGTCAGAACACCTATATGTGACCTTTCTGTTTGGCCATTTAGCTCCCACATAGCTTGGTGGTTGGGTTTTAAGAATGAGTAACTCAAGGGAGATTCATATTGAAGCTGAATCATCCTTTTCTTTTTTTTTTTTTTTAATTTTTTGTTTATTGCAGTAACATTGGTTTATAACATTGTAAAAATTTCAGGTGTACATCATTGTACTTCTATTTCTGCATAGATTACATCATGTTCACCACCAAAATACTAATTACAACCCATCACCACACACATGTACCGAATTATCCCTTTCACCCTCCTCCCTGAATCATCCTTTTCTAATTTATCCTTGGAAGTTATGTAAATCCCTCTTCTGCAACATTCTATTCATTTGGAATGAGTCACTATGTCCAGTCCATAATTAGAAGAAAGGGAATTAGACGCCACCTTTTGAAAGAAGCCATGTCAAAGAATTTGTGGATATATTTTACAACACTGCACTTACCTTCTTGTCTCCATTTAAAATGAGAAAGTGGAGCATCAGAGTGGCAGAGCTGTGAGTACATTCCAGGCCATCTGACCCAGACTATAATTTTTTCTCAATGTTAAACATATTGATGACTTTTCCAAGTGCACCTTTATGATAAAGAATTTGTACTATTTTGCTAAATCAGCCACTGGCAAACCATGGCCCATGGGCTGAATCCAACACATCATCTGTTTTTGTAAGTAAAGTTTTATTGGGACGCAGCCATATTCTTTCATTCATGTGTCGTCTATGGCTGCTTTTGCTCAGCGATGGAACTGAGTTGTGGTGATAAAGACCTTATGGGCTGAAAATCCTAAAATATTTACTATCTGGCCCTTTATAGAGAATGTTTGCCAACTCTTGCTTTGAGTTACCCGTCTATTGTACACATAGTTTCTCAGCTTGAGGAGATGGACCACTGGCTTAATACGAAAATTGAACAATGGTGCCTTAGGCTTGTGGAACCCTAAAATTCTGACCTTTTGTCTGAGGAGCCAAAGTGTCTAGAGGGTTGATCTATGTATTCAAAGCTATGAAAAATGACAAAGGTCTATAAAACCTATGTTTGTTATGTCTGTTGGGACTTAACCAGGGAAGCAGAACCACTAGGGATTTTCTATAGAGATTTGACCTTATGCAATTTTGGGAGTTGGTTCAACAGTATATGGGAGGGTCTTTCTTCTATATCTGGTGCTGCAGCCAGAAGTCATCAGAGCAGGCATTCAGGAAAGAAAGCATAAACAAGCTGGAACCTGAAAGGCAGAGCTAGAACCTATGAAGACAAACTGGAACCTATGAGATGCGTAGACTCATGAAGATGGACTGGAACCTGTGTCAGTCTCTTACCACCTCTAAACCTCCTACTTTGATGGTGTGTTGTAGGAGAAGCCAGTGGCCTTTGTCATTTACCTGTCCCAAGAGTCAGAGAAGCCATGCTGAAGAAGGTGCTACGGCAGCAGTAGGAGATTATGCAGGCTCCAATGCTGAATGCTGCTGTCAAAATGAGCAACAAATAGAATGTGAGTGTATAGCTACAGCATTGCATGGCCAGCTCCAACCTCTGCAGAGTAGACTCTGGTTGCTACTTCATTTCTGTCTTATAAGTCTCATGCAAGATGCCTCTTGTGGCCTACACTCACAAGAATCATGTGAGGAAGATAATTGGGAAATGGAGGTCCAGCCCAGTTGACACAATACACATCCATCATATCATGAAAATGTAACTTCACACAGTGTGTTCTAGGGCTCATTGGAAGAATGTTTCCCAGACATCTCAGACATCCTTACCAAACTGACCCTCGGCTTCTACATTCCATGCTTGGTGATGACACCACATCAACACAGTTTTCCAAGCCAGGAACCTGGTAGTCTTTGTAGGTTTTTCCCTGTTCTCCAGCCAATGTCTCAAGAACCTATTCCACCTCGTAGACGTGTGTCTCATCTTTTCCTTCCTTGCCACTGCCACCACCTGAGTCCAGCCATCACCCCTCACCATGAGATTACCGCAATGACATGATGGGGGTCTCCCGGTTGCCAACCTTAAACTCCTTCAACCATCTTCCCCACTGCTCTGTGAGTATGGTGTCTAAAATACAAATATCACGAGACCCTTCCTTCCGCATTGAAAGTCATTTACTGTCTCCTCATATTATTGAGGATAAAGTCTCAAATCAGCATGGCGTACAAGCCCATTCATAATTTGAATAAACTACTCTCTCTTCATTTTTCCACACTTAGATTATGCCTTTTATTTACTAGCCGTAAGAGCTTAGCAGAATACTTTCTCTTTAAGCATACATTCCTCATTTATAAAAGGGAGTTAGTAATGTCTGTTAGTCCCTTGCCTTCCACCACATGCTATGGGACAGCTTCCCATCCCTCAGCAATTCGTCAGGGAAGAGATGGACCACAGAGATAAAGGAATTTTAGCTAACTGGTACTGTAGCGATATTTTAATGGGAAGCCCACAGCATATTACCTTGCTGGATGAAACACAAACTTTCTGAACAAGGGCAGTTATCCTCCCCTCTTTACTGGTCTTGGAATAAATGCTGGAGAGTTAGCAAATGAAGATGCTTGAAGTCTGAGCTGAAGAAAAAGCACACAAGACTGCCATTCCTTGTGCTAGCAATTTCCTCCATTTGTTGTGTGTCCATGAAGAATAGAGACGTGTCCTTCTTCTTGCTTCCATCTGTCATATCTTATTTAGTTCAGGGATTTGATTTAACTTGTAGGTACTAACCTCATGAACAGAATTTTTAATCCACCCTACCTATGTCTAAAATATTTACCCAATAGAGTATGTATTAGTTTACTAGGGCTTTCATAACAAAATACCACAAACTGGGTGGCGTAAACAACAGAAATTTATTGCCTCATAGTTCTGGATGCTAGAAGTCCAAGACCAAGGTGTCAGCAGGGTTGCCTTCCTCTGAGGGCTATAACGAAGAACATATCCCATGCCTCTTTCCTAGCTTCTTGTGATTTGTTGGCAATCTTTGGCATGCTTTGTCTTGCAGACACGTCACCCCAATCTCTGCCTTCATGTACACATAGTATTCTCCCTGTATGCATGTCTCTCTCCAAATTTCCCCTTTTCACAAGGACACCAATCCAATTGGATTAGGCGCCCATCTTACTCCAGTATGATCTTATCTTCACTCATTACATCTGCAACAACTCTAACTTCAAACAAGATCACATTCTGAGGCACTGGGGGCCGGGACCCCAACATATGGATTCCTGGGGGATACAATTCAACCCACAACAGTGTGTTAAAAAAATGATTTATTTCTCCATTGACCTTTTATACACACCGGAGAAGAATGTACAAGGCACTCAGATGCATTAGTAACCACAATGGAAAGTAAACGTCTGTTAAAAATGATGATTGTGAGCAAAACATTCATTTAGAAGGTGAGCAATCTAAAATGATATTTCTGTTGGAAGTGATTTTCTGTGAAATTTTAACCACCTTCTCTACCACTTGTCTTTTCTGTTTACTATCAGTGTGTTAATGTTGTTTTGAAACTAGTCAACTGGACCACACTATAAATTCAAGTTCTCATTTTCCCTTGCTTAACTTTTCTTCCTCTCCCTTTTCAATCATTAGTCATCACTGTTGATGAGAAAGTCCCTAACATGCAGAGTTCAATTAACTTGACAAAATGGATTAGTTACTAACCAATTTGCATGCTGTTATTTTCCAACCAATCTGTTCAACTAAGCAGCTTGCATAGTGAACAGGAAATATTAGAAAATCATTGAAGTTCAGCTAATACTGTAGTTCTTTTGAGATAGCTGAGCATGTATTGGTTTAATGGACATTGAGTCTTCCGCAATTCGATGCTCACAGTTCCTAATCTTTTCTACTCTAAAAACTTCTCTTCATTTCATATCAGCAATTAATTTATGTTACCGCACCTTGGAAATTCTGACTAAGTGGAACTAGGTCTCTTATGAAACTGAAAGCTGGAATTTCCGTACTTTAATACAAGGGCCCTTTATTTCATGGTTCCAATTTTCTCACTCCCTTCTTGCCTGTTCTTCAACTCTCACCATGAGTGTCAATTTCTTGGCCCTGCTATGTTCTCCAGATCTAACATCCTTCTCTTGGTTTCATTTTTCTTTCCTATTATTCATGAAATTTATGGTAAATCTGTCATGACACCTGGACAATCTTACTCTGGATCAATTTAAGTGATCAGTTTTTCTTACTCCCTGGCTTCTTAGTAGGGCTGGAGAAAAATCTATGTATAACAAGGTTTTTCTGATTCACTATAAAGAGTCACTAGAAGACCAACATAGCTGAAATTCTGGATTTAATGGTCATTGTTATATAAATGTTTTACTGGCATTATAAATGGGTGCTCTGGTGATTTGTAACACCTGTTCACAACATTTTCCATATTAAAATATTTCTATCCATAGTCTGTGATGGAGAACTTTGGGGCCTCAGTTACTCATTTGCCCGTGTTTGCAGCAGTCCCAGTAAAACGTTGGCTCTGCACAGGGTCACCGCCTTGGATCAACTCCACGTAGTAGTCGGATGAGACTGTATTCAAGCCCAAGTCTTGGTTGGGCTCCTCATTTTAATAAGGGGATGTCAGTCTCTCTATGAGCCTGTCAAAGTGTAACAATCTGCTAGCTATTGCCTACATGCCATATGACCTTCAGGTTCTAGCCAGAGAATATAATTTAAAATTCCCTGCTATGTAATTTTTATTAAAAAAATAGTTTGGGGTAATAATATTCATGGAGAATTGACTAAAGAATTGTACTCCTTATATTTCTGGAAATATTCTAAATTCCGTTTCTAGGTGATGCTGAATTAAACTACATTTTTTGTTTGCTCATAAAATTACTTTTATGGAATTTATGTGTTGGAACCACGCCATTGGATTTATTTAGGGACGCCGACTGGGATATTGCTCACTGCACCACATAGTACTCTTTACATGAGGACCCATGGGAGAAATTTCCTTTAGGTTTCCATATTACAAAAAAGTTTTTCCGGGGGAACATCTGTTTCATTCCCTGCTTGGTTAGCTAGGAAACTTAAAGTATAATTGTAGACTAGCTGTATAAATAAGATTTTACATTGTGTAGTTTGGGGTATAACTTTAGCCTTGGCCATTTGTGATGGTTAATTTTATGTGTCCACTTAGCTGGGCCACAGTGCCCAGATATGTGGTCAAATATTATTCTAGATGTTTCTGTGAGGATGTTTTTGGATGAGATTAACATTTAAGTTGGTGAACTTTGAATAAAGCAGATTGTTCTACATAACGTGGGTGGGCCTCATTCAATCAGCTGAAGGCCTGAATAGAAAGAAAGCCTAATCTTCCCCAAGCAAGTGGGAACTCTGCCAGCAGATGGCCTTTGGACTTGAACTGAAACATTTGTCTTCAGCCTGCAGGACCACCCTGCAGATTTTGGGTTTACTATTTTCCATAACATTGTGAGACAATTCCTTAAAATAAATCTCTTTCTACTTATATACACGTCCTATTGGTTCTGTTTCTCTGCAGAATCCTTGCAAATATACCATTATTCCCTCTATATTTATCTTCTCTTTACCTCAATTTCCTCATCCTATTTTTCATACAACATATTTTTTAGGCTATTATGAATCCTTTTTAAAATTAAACATGGAATAAATATATACTTCAACAGGTAATACACAGAAAGGGCTACTTCTATAAAATATTCAAGGAAAACAGAAGTTTGTGGGGCCAGCCGGTGGTGCAGCCGTTAAGTGCACATGCTCCTCTTTGGTGGCCTGGGGTTCACAGGTTTGGATCCCGGGGCACGTACCGACGCACCGCTTGTCAAGCCATGCTGTGGCACATCCCATATAAAGTAGAGGAAGATGGGCACGGATGTTAGCCCAGGGTCAGTCTTCCTCAGCAAAAAAGAGGAAGGTTGACATCGGATGTTAGCTCAGGGCTGATCTTCCTCACACACAAAAAAGAAAACACAAATTTATAGTGCCTTTTAAAACAAAGCTATTCTGTTGGCCTTGAAGGAGCAAGCTTCCATGCCGTGGAGAGGGCCACACGGCTGGGAATGGCGATGGTCTCCTGGAGCTGAGAATGGCCCTCAACTGACCAAAAAAGTAGGGATCTCAGCAAAAAAGTAGGATCTCAGTTCCTGTGCGGAACTAAATTCTGCCAACAACCAGTGAGCTTGAAAGAGGACTGCAAGCCTCAGAAGAGATTGAAGCCCCTGATGACTTATTGATTCCAGCCTGGTGAGAAACTGAGCAGAGGATCCTGCTAACCCGTGCCTGGACTCCTGACCCATGAACACTGTGAGATAATAAATTTGTGTTGTTTTAAGCTGCTTAATTTGTTACACAGCAATAGAAAATCGATACAGAGAAAATCAATCCAGATTTACCAACATCAAGATAAACTATAGTAAAACAAATTAATAATACAAATAAAATCAGGTTGTCATCAGATTTGCTTACATCAATGCTTATGCCAGAAGGCAGTGGAGTAGCATAACTACATTTAAGAAAAAAAAAATATGAGCCAAGGATATTATATTCACCAAACTGCCTTTCAACTATAAAGGCTATGTACTCAAACTGCTATGAGCATGTGAGAACTCAGAATCTATTGTTTACTTCAGCCCTTCCTGAAAAATTTACTGGAAAACAATTTTCAGACAAGCAGACGACTGGAGAGATACTGAAAACAGAATTAGTTGTGAGCTTAAAACATATACTTACTTGTAGAATTCAGACTAAATGATGGCTATAATAGGAAAGCAAATATATGTAATAGCTATGACATCTGGCAATGGATATAGTACCAATATAAAAAATGGAGACAGCATGCGGAAACTATAAAAAATATAGAATACAATTTATTCACCTTATTGTTAATAATTGAAAGCAAAAGATAACACTTCAAACCAAGTGGTGAGGTAGAGGGAGATGAGAGGGAAGAACCACATGCTTATTAATTTTAATTATATACTATATTTAACAATATACAAGTTAATTTTAATATTGCTTATAGTAGGAAATTCATGAGCAAAACATACATGTATTGTATGTATGGTATTTGTGTTGCTGATGGTAGAAAAGCAATTGATAATGACCTAAAACAAAGCCTAATGGAATTATATGAAAATATTATACATAGGTTACACTTAGGAAAATAAGAGAAACTTTTCTGCATAACCTTCATATACTACTCTGGAGCAATTGCAGGGATATATTGCTAAGTGGAAAAAGCAAGATGGAACCAAGTTTGTGGTATATGCTGCAGTTTATCCGATAAATTGAGAGATACAAATGTATTGTGCATATATTTATCTACTGTTATTAAAAAATTAAAGCATAAATCATAACATTAAAAAAGTTACATTGGAGATTGGAGGAGACAGATAAAAACTAGGCTTCCTTGAAGACATCTCATTTTGCTGGAGTCATGTAAATAGTCTACATAATTATAAAACAAAATTCAATTAAAAATTAGATCCTAATCAACTAAAATTCTAAAAATTAAAAATAAAGTGAAAGGAACAAAAAAATATATCCTGTTGATGCATAATTCTACATTCTACAGGTAAGAACTTTTCCAGTTGGGTTTTAAGCATCCCAGTTGTTTCTACAACCTAGCTGGGTTTCTACATCCCTTGTGGAATGTACATGGGACACACTTAGATGGCTAAGTTTTCTCAGCATCCATTCACAGTGGTGTTGCTAGTGTCATTCAGTGCTTGCTGGGTGTGGTCTCATATCTGAGCTGGTTTTGTACATGGTTTGACTTAAGAGTGAAGTACTAGATTCAAATGAATGAAATTCTTTCAAAAAGTCTCTTTAACAAAGAAAGTAAAAGAAAAAAGTAAATAATGAAAAAGGAATTATTTTTATTTTTTTTTAATCTATCTATTATTTCTGTCTCTTTTATTTATCCCTTTCCTGTCAACTTCTAATTTGTCTTCCTCGGTTTGAGAAAAATCTCATCAAGGCTTGTGAGGTTAGGAAAGGTCTTCTACTGGTCTGGTTAGGAGAGTTCTGGAGTGGGAGGAGAAGAGAAGGATGTAAAATGCAACAGTAAGCTATTTAGAGATAGTGATCAAAAAGTTCCCAGTGGTTTTCCTTGGAAGTTCCTGTGAGTTTATTCTTTCTTTCTCCAACAAATTTCCTGTTCACACTATATTACGACACTGAGGAAAGGGAGAAAATAAAAAGTGTCTCTTTTTTTGGTGTCAGCAAATAAACCCCTCATCTTCCTCCCTTCCCCCTGAATCTCTCAGCCTTAGAATGTTTGGGAGACCCAACCAGCCTTGGAAACCAGCTGATGAGACTGCCTCATGCCAATCTTGCTATGTTTTAATTCCTTCATAAGTTGTTTTAGAGATGCGTATTGCACTGAGATATGAAAACCTTTCTCACCACATTGTCCTTGCATCACATATATCAAATGTGGTCGATTTATTTGCTTTTATAAAAAAGTGAATTTCCTGACCCAGTGGAAAAAAATTGCCTGAAACTATAATTACATGTCCTGAATAGTTGTGAAACACAGATGCTAGAGGCGTTACAAGCATCTGAAACTATTATTGCAGTTTGTGCAGTTGCCTTTTTGAAAGGCGTGTGCTGAACTTCACCTTCTTAATGTTTTTTTTCAAGCAGGAGCTTGCAGAAAATGACTCTACCAGAAACCATCACTCCCTTGGATTAGAAACAAGGCCCAATGATATAATTGAAGGGGATAAGGAAGGGGGCCCTTTTCCAAATATTTCCCCACTTAAGAGATGATTTATCTCATCAAACAGGATAAATGTAAAAGTCTATCAGTGCTTTCTTCACCTCACAGCCTTCATGACTCATCCTGGACCCACCTCATGTTCTCTTACGTGAACTATTTCAAGGTTGCTCCCCAGCCATCTTGTTCTTCACTCTCTCTTACTTAAGCCTTACCATAAACTCTCAACTTGGATCAATCCTTTTTGTTCTCCTCCATCTAAGCGTAGAATTCTCCCATGAGCACTCAATAATACTTGGTGGTCAAGATACGGAAAGATCTTAGAATTGTTGGGAAGGGGTGAGAAGGTTTTATGGGTAGGAAAGATGTGAATTGTGGTGGCAGAATGTCTGAAATTATGGCTGTCAATTCCTCCCATGTCTGTGATCATATGCCACTCCATCCTCAAGGGGGGAGCCTATTCCCACTTCCTACTGAATCTGGGCTGACCCAGGGACTTGGTTTGACCTACAGAATACAGACAAGGTAGGTAAAACTGTGTGAAGATTTTTAGGTTTTAAGGAACATTGTTGACCTGTTGGGATTCAGTGCCATATACAGAAGCTTCAGCTCCCAGAATTTTTAGTCAAACCAGAGATAAGTCACCAGATTATCTGATGTTCAGCCCCAATCAAGCACCCTTTTGAATGCACCACAGAGGTGACCCCAGTCAATATCATGAGAAGCAAATAAACCAATCAGCTAACCCCAGAGAATCCACAGAATTATGAAAAACAAAAAAAAAGCTTGTTGTTGTTTTAAGTCACCAAGTTTTGGGATGTTTGTTATGCAGCAATAGATACCTAATATAATCAGCAAGTCCAAAGTGATTTTGCTTTCAAATATTTCCCTCATAGGAGGGGAAATAGAATGTGGTCTAAAGATATAGCTGTTGGGGTAATGGATCCCTTCCCCAGTTTCTCCTCCAATTACTCCCATATACCCTTGTTAAAGAAAAACACAGCCCGTCACTTGTTAAAGGTGGCAAGACTGATTGTACTCAGACTACTGCAGTAGGGAAGAGAGACTCCAGTATAGACTGAGCTCAATTCCAACTAAGATAAAACTTAGACAATGCTGACTGAGGTTTTTAAAGGGAGAATAGATAGGGAACAAAAAGGGACTATGGGAAAATGGAAAAAGGGGGAAAAAAGGGACTTGGGTCTATGTGGAAGGGGAAAAATTCCAGGATAGAGTAGGTAGAGAATTACTGAAAATGGTTTGGCAAAGTGGGTTGGGACAACATATTTTTTGTGGTTTGGCAGCATTGCATTCTCTTGGGCAAAGACTCAGCATGAGAGCTGGGGTCACATTCGGGATCATGGCCTAGTGCACAATGGAAGCCAGGGTAAAGTTCGGTCATGTCTCTTAGCACAGTGTTTCGGCAAGTCCTTTGTGCCATATGGGAGTTCACAGTTAACACCCTTCCATGCAGATGACCTCAAGTCCTTCTTCACAGATGAGATAGAGCATAAACTCTTAGCCTCCACACCAATACATTCTTCTCTTTATTCTCTCCCATCTCATTTCCTTAGAGATTGTGCTTCATAAAATAGGACTTCTTCCTTCTCTGTTTTCTATCATAACCTCAACGATAGTTCCTCCTCAAATCTCAAGTCTCTGCACTATTATTATAACTCTTTCTTGATGTTGAACTTTTTCTAACTTCTTTTTCTTTTCATCGCTTCATGACCAAATTCTTCAGGGTAATTATCTACACACACTTTCCTCACTTCTTATCACGTACTCTAAGTGGATTTCCCTCTCTACTGAACTTTAGCTGGAACAGCTCACCAAACATCTTTTGACCTTCCAAATGTAATGAGAATACTCATTTCTCCTGGAAAGTTTTACTTCTCATTTCTTTTTTGGTTTTCCTACTCATCTTTCTGTTTGTTTCCAGTCATGTTTTAATGCTCATCAATCACCTTTTTAATGTAGTGATTGTTGGCCAGTGTTCTTTCTTCAAGGCTTTTCTCTCATGACACTTGTCCTGGTTTAACTCATTTATTTCTATTATATGCTGAAGATTATCAAGGCATGTCTGTGGTCTAGTCCCTGTTATTCGATTATTTTACTGTCTTTTGTAGCTCTTTACAAAAAGAGAGAATTGAAACTCAGTAATTCCCTGTTACCAATCCTGACCCTTGTCAATCCTGGGCTCTTTCTCCCTTTTGTTCGCAGGCACACTCCTTTTGCCAAGCCAGAGACACGAGTTGGATCCTATCCTACTGTACTTTCCTTTACCTCTTGAATTTAATTGGTCTCTGTCTCTTAAATATATCATGATTTCCTCTTCTGGTCCTCATTTACGCTTGCACTGTCTTAGCTGAGATCTCTTATCTGGACTGTTTCAAAAGCCTTCAACCTGATCAGTGGTACTTTCCTTTTATTACTTTCAATCTCTCTGTATCTGTACCAATGATTTTTCTGAAATAAAAAATTGATTACATTGCACTTTACTTTTCAGCTACACTTACGGCAGAGCTAAATGTTATTCCCAGTATGAAGCCTCTGCAGGGCTTTCCTTCCCACTCTTCACTCTCTTTTTTCCCCATACTCCACCTTAGACAAACCTCCATTAATGCACTCAGTGCACCATTTTGCAGTTTAAATGTTTTAAGTTCTTAAGGATTGCGGCCTCTGTTGTTGCGCTCTTTGGATCCAGCATCATGTAAAGAAGCTTGAGCCCAGTCAACCCTCACATGTGTCACTCACAATGGATGAGACACCAGATAAGAGTGCAAAGCCATCTTGAAGTGCTGGCCCCAATAAAGTATCCTGTTGAGTGCAGCCACAGGAACGACCCTAGCCAAAACCAGGAAGCTGTGTTTCTAGTTTCTTTAGTGAAGGGATTATTGCTTGACTTTTGCTTACTTATCATCTATCAAAGGAGTTGGCAATGTGTACGTGTGGCCAAATCCAACTTGCTTCTTCTTTTTATAAATAAAATTTCATTGGAAGACAGCCATGCCCCTTTGTTTTATGTATGGTCTGTGGCTTGTTTCATGCTACAATGGCAGAATTGAATGGTCACAACAGAGGCCATGGGCTTGCAATGCCTAAAATATTTACTATCTGATCTTGTACAGAAAAAGTTTGGTGACCTCTGTTTGTGAATGAATGGATAAAAAGTGCCATGAAAATGATAAATCACATTATGAATGAAGGATGGTATATTATTTAGGATAACTATAGCTGATGTAACAAATAAAGCCCAATAATTTTGTAATTCAAACAAAACTAAATTTTCCATGTTGTGCACATAATAGTTAACAGATTAGCAAGAAGCCGTTCTCCACACAGGCATTCAGGCAACCTGGAAAATGTAAGTTCTTCAACATGCAGTTTCCAAACAACTCTGGATGAGAAACAGTCAGTTTCTCAAGTGCACCCAAGAAGGAGAATAGAACATGATATTTTGGTGAGCAGATAGCAGACTCTGCCACAAATAGTATCATTAAACGTTGGTATAATTTTATTAGCAAGTGTCCCCTTTGTGAAATGCTTGTTCAAGTTAATTGGTTAAGCCAACACTCAGTCACATTAATTATTTTAGCAGAATCTTCTACCAGACGCCAAAGTGAGATAAAGGGCTCTTTGGTAAGGACTCAGGTGGGGAAGAAACAAGTAATTTTTGGAGCACGGAACATTTTGAAAGGAGAACAGTTCTAGCACTGTGGGGCTTTAGTTATTCAGAAAAAGCATTAAGATCTTGAGTTCCCAAGGGGTTGAGGAGACAGGTGACCAAAAAGGAGAAAGGGAGACAGAAAAGGAAATGTAAGGGTCTGGAAGACACGCTTCACATGTTTGTCTTGGGCTGCTCATAGCACAAGATTTTGGGGAACAAATGAAAAAGACGACCAGGCATTTAGGGACTGTCCTGGAAGGCAGCATTGTGAGGCTACCACAGAGCAGGATCTAACCTCTTTTCAGGCAACGTGACTCACTTTTCTTTTGAACAGTTTTGAAAGTAACAGTAATAACAAAAGTGATGGAGAAAGCGGATTACAGAGTTCTGGAATTTCGAGGATAGGAATGTGAAAGCTATTAAATTGAAAATGCTTTCTTCTGACAGATCAAGCTGCAGTTGCAAGGTTATAAGTTCTCCATGTTCATTGAATCTTGTGGCTCATTGGGGTTGAGACTTGGAGGAAAAAACACAGGAAAGATAAACTGATTCCTCAAAAGGGAAGATCTCTTTCTTTTAATATTAGGGGAAAAAAAAGAGTGGTAGGTATGAAATAAGCAATTTTAAAGAATCCATCTTTGTCTAGAAATTTCAGGTTCCCAATTGGTCTACAAACTAATTAAATATTTGTTGAACCAAAAAAGAAAAGCTAAGATACCCTATATTCCATTAGAGTTTAGAAACATCAATTCACAACATAAGACAACATATAATGAAGCATAAATGTGTGAGACTCATTGTAAATTTATGGTAAGTTCTCTGGGGAAGTTAGAGGAGAAAGAAATCAGTTATTTATTGCCAAAATCATGCCGCACAGCAAGCCACTCCAACACTTTGTGGCTTAAAATAAAAATCATTTATTATTTTTCAGAAGTTGAGTTTGGCTGGGTGGTTCTTTTCATCTAGGTCAGATATGTCTGCTCTTGGCTGGGCTTGTTCACACATCTGTGGTCAAATGTTGGGCCAGCTGGGGTTCACTGATAGAGGATGGCCTCAGCTGGGATAAGAAGGCTCTACTCCAGATGGTCTCTCATCCTTTAGCAGACCTTCTGTGCTTGTTCTAGAAGGAGTTTCTTTACTTCAGCGGTTCTCAAACTTTTTGATCTCAGGACTCCTTTACATTCTTAAAAGTTATTGAAGATCCAAAGAGCTTTGGTTTGGGTTGGTTATAGTGATTGATATTTACTTATTAAAAGTTAAAATTGAGAAATTAAAAAATATTTATTTATTACTACATTACAAATAACAATAAAAAAGTAATTAATCAAAAAGTAATTAATCAAAAGCAATAAAAATCTTTTTACATAAATGACAGATTTCTGTGAAAAATAACTATATTTTTCAAAACAAAAAAGTGAGAAAGTGGCATTGTTTTACATTTTTTTGCAAATCTTTTTACTGTCTGTCTTAAAAGAAGATAAATTCTCTTATCTGCTTTTTTATTTCATCTATTACAATTTTTTTTTGGTTGAAATATGTCAAGAAACTTTGGCTTCACACAGATCTCTAGATGGAACTAGGAGGAAATTGTAGATTCATCAAGAGGATCTTGGGGATCCCTAGGGTTCCTTGGACCATACTTGGAAAACTGTTTCGTTTAAGTGTTCCATAAAATTTGTCATGGCAACTTTTGGGAGAAAGAGTTAAGAATGCAAAAAGAACATATCTTATAACAAAGTGTGATTTTTTTCTCCCCAAATGGGCTATTCACAGTAAATGCTAAAAAAACAATTTCCTCTAATTTATTCATTTATTGTAACAACAACAAAAAGAACCCTATGATTTTTGGTCCAGTGCCCCAAATCACTTAGCCATCATGCCAAAAATTGCAGCAAATAAGAATTTTAATCATGGGAAAAGGTTTCAAAGGATCTGACTAAATGCCTAGGTTGAATTTGATAAAACTGTGACCTTAACTCCCATATACCTTGCTTTATTCAAGAGATATTTTTTCACCACTCAAAAAATTCCAGCCAATTTCATTGAGATTCTTCTTGTTCCAGAAACTTCCTCAAAGTTGACCTTTCATTCCCTGGTGACCTGGGCAAGAATTTCTCAGAAATCAAAAGCATGGCTGCTCAGTCATTTTGGGAGTGGCATTTCCTGACGTTTTGATCAGAAAAGAAACCTTGAATTCTAACAAATTCATTTCAAAAAGAATGAGCTGAAGTTTCTTTGCCAAATACCGTATACAAAGTTCATTACAAATTCTTCATAAAAGTAATGCAACTGATGAAGAATGTGAATGTCTGTGAATTATTAGCTCTGATTAAAAATCCCATTACGTTATCTCTATATTTCTGCTCTCTTTTTAAAAGTAGATAATGATATTAGTGTGCATCCCAATTCTTATTTTAGGTTGCATATTATAGAGTGAATGAAGTTAAATAACAATTACCTTATAATCCAATTTGAAAGCATAGAAAATTTGAAAATTAAGAAAAGCGCACAGCAGGGAAGATAATTATACACAATCTTCTCCAAAAGCTACCATTATCAGTTGATTTTCCCTCCCATGAGTTTAATTTTGTTGGTATTATTAATGAAAAGGTATCTCACACTGATTTTATAACTTGCCTTTTTACTTAAGATTTATGATGATTTTTTCCCCTTGTGATTAACTACAGAGAGAGTTTTTTAAAAAGCATACAACATACTTACTGAGAGGGCTTCTATCATTATCTGTAAACAATGACTTGCAAAAGGCATTAAGAGTGACCTCAGAGGGAGAGAGGTGCAACAAGCCCCTAGGGAGCCTTCGATCCTCCCAGGCAGCTACGGATCTGTACTTCCTTCCTGTTGCACTTGAGAGGGACGTGTGGTTTGTGCAGTCCTCCGGGTTTATGCCTCCTGGGAGAATAATCCTGTCATTTCCATTAGGAAGATGATTTATTGAGGGCAGTTCCTTTTTAGGATTGGACAGGAAAATCAGCCTTGCAACCTGACGGTGCTTATTTCCTCCGTAAAGCCCTTCAATGATGAGGTGGTAGCAATTACGTTGGCCTTAAACGGAATCACAGGCATCTGTCTAATTCCTTCTGTAACCTTATCTGGTAACACAAAGAGAACCACTGTGTCCTCATGACTTGGGGTGGATAAAAGGCAGGGAATAGAGCTCCCAGATTTCTCACAAGAGAGCATCGAGCCCAGTAACAGATATGCCCTAGAGCTATGCTCCAGAAGCCAGATGCTGAGCAGAGTTACAACAGCACATGCCCTTGTAAAAGTGAATACAACTGCAGCTGGGAAATAATTTTCTGTGAAGGCATCTGGCAAAACATTTTGCTTCCATCTACCAATATCTCTGCATGCCCCCTTTGTTCCTCATTGAACCTCAGGGAACTCTTAATAGTTCAGTCTCCCTTTAAAAGGTCCAGTTAATGGATGCACCTCTGCATCCCAGCAGAGGGCAGTTTGCTCAAGCCTGTGGTACACCGTTGCAGGGCTCCCTCTGGCTTCTCAGATGTGGTTGTTCACACCTTGTCCTGGAGAAAAGTAAACCTGTAGTCAGGGGCCTGGTTACACGGCAGTTCGCGTTGTGCTAAACCAGTCATTCGTGCAGACACTTCCTTTTAGAAACAAAAGTGAATGCAATTGTGGTTGAGAGGAATGCACACCATGGTGAGAGTAAAGAGGTCTGGGTTCTGGTTTTGGATGTGTCACTAAACAGCTGTGTGATGTTAAGGAATTCACTTTAGCTTAATTCTGCCTCTGCAGTGGAGTTTTTGGCAGTATGACCTAAAGATTTTAGATATGGTAGAATGTTCATATAATATCTCTACAGACCTGGTAAAAATATATTTCAAGGCTGAGGGTCTGAAGCTAAAGAAATACTGATATCTCTTTAAAGTCATATTTATTCAAACAGTTTGATTCACAGTAGAAACGGTGTAGGTTGTCACCACTCTATGGTAGTCAAACTAAACAATCTTTCATTTTAGGAAAACTCAATTGGGCCTGACATTACGGGAGTGAGAACTGATTTCTGGTCCTGCACTGGCTTCTCTCTAGCTATCTGACTTTGGGTGAATCACCTCAACTTCTGATCCTCAGTTTTCTCATTAGCAAATGAGTGGGGTGAACTAGATCATTGTTTGCCCAGAAAGGACAGCGATGGAGGAAGTTCAGGGAAAGAGGAGGTGGAGATAAACAGGGTTCTATACTGCAGCAAGTCTTGAACCCTTTCCACAGAGTCATCCAACGCATATTTATTGGGAACGCTTTCCCAGAGTGATGTTCAAAACATTGAACAACTGGTCAGCCTGCCACTGACGAATCAGAACGAATGCTGGCTGCAGCTCTGAAGCTCCTCTGGAGGCCCCCAGAGGCATCAGCCAGTTATTGCTGGGTCCTGGTGAGGCCTGGAGAGGAGCTGGATAGCTGGGAGAGTAAGCACTCGTCCAATGGCTGTTTATTAGAAGTGTGGAAGTATGTCAGTATTTTCACAACTGACATGGCCCGACAATAAGTACCTGCACACTACCACCTCTGCATTGTTTTAGGGCACAGTGGTCTCTATAGCCCTGTCTCTCAAAATGTGATTGCTGGGCCAGCAGCATCAGCCCCTGGGAGCTCATTACAAATGCAAATTTCTGGGGGCTGGCCCAGTGGTGTAGTGGTTGGGTACGTACGCTCCACTTCGGTGGCCTGGGATTTGCTAGTTCGGATCCTGGCGCAGACCTGCACACCACTTGTCAAGCCATGCTGTGGCAGGCGTCTCACATATAAAGTAGAGGAAGATGGGCAAGGATGTTAGCGCAGGGCCAATCTTCCTCAGCAAGAGGAGGATTGGTAACAGATGTTAGTTCAGGGTAAATCTTCTTCACCAAAAAAAAATAAATAAATAAAAGCAAATTTCTCAGCCTTCCTCCAGACTGGCTGAATCAGAATGTGCATTTTGACAAGATCCCTGCGTGATTAGTAGGCACCTTAAATTTGGGAAGCACTGATATACAAAGCAGATCTGGCTTACTTAAAACATGCAGGGATTTTTGCTGGCGCCCACAGGCAATCACCAAAGAGTGCAGCTTTTCACTGAGAAGAAAAAGATGCAATAGTTTCTGCTAAGTCTGAGGACTCATTTCCCTGTTGCATGGCAGGCACAAAGAGCATGCTTTTTCTTTAGTTTCCTATGCTCTGGCTGATGACTCTGTACCCTCGGCTGCTTCTCTGTTTCCTCTGTTTCCCGGTGATCATTATTAACCAGGCAAGCTAGCCACAGGGAGCACTCCTGAGTCTTCCCTTCTCATAATTAGATGGGTTCTAGGTGAGTTCTTGATGGGCTCAAGGCTCTACCTTCTCAAATTCTAAGTCTAGGAACTGGCTCTCCTTAGCTAGCTTTGGGATCATGGCTAAGCCATTTAACTTCCCTGGATTCCAGTCCTCTCAATTGTAAAATGGTCTCAAAATCTTTTTCCCCTTAGGCGGGGATGGCTACATAATTTACAGGACACACTGCAAAATGAAAATGCAAGTCCCCTTGTTCAAGAAGCAAATTAAAAAGGGGCAGTTGGAAGAAATAAAATAGAAAGCTTTTTCCTTTAAAAATAGTTTATTACTAATAAAATGTAATAAACTCTGTAACAGCATAAACTTACAAATGCAAAACAGTATTTTGGGGTCAGATTAGAATAATAGTAATGCTTCTTTTCCACCAAATGGGATGATCTTTCAATTTAATTTCTATTCCCAAGCCTGTGGATGTTTCCTTTGCAATGCTGCAGCAGCGTTTAAAATCAGAGGTTCTAAACTCTTTGAAAAATTCTAATAGCTCCCTGATACGTCTTTGTCCATGTGTATACTTTTACTTTGTCATAATTTACTGACAAAGTTTATTGCTTGTGTACTGGAAGTTCCTGTCCCTGTGCTTAGGCCAGAGAGTTAATGTGCAGATGCTGTGGGGATGAGCTCCAGAAATGGTCAGGCCAGCTGGTTTCCCACTGAGGGTCCTTTCCCACGGGAGGCCCTCTTCTTCTCCTGTCACTGCTGCTGTTTCTGCTGCTGCTGCTGCCAGTGTTAATGCCAATCTGAGTCCTGGTCTTACCACAGCTCCCTCCTGGAGGCCCTTAGGAGCCCAGGACTACCCTAGGTGTGCACAATGATTGGCCAGGCCAAATGCTGCACGCTGCCCACTGCTGAATGGACCTAAGCCTGTGCATGCTCTGGCCGCCTCCCAGTGTACTGTATATTCTCTGCTCACACGCACACTTTATTGTCCCATCCAGCTAAACTCACATAACTCAGGTTCGAAGATCAGATTATTAAAAATTTCAAGAAGGCAGCAACAGAGCATTAAACCAAGTGCTGGGTCCCTCATGAGAGTGGGACTTTGTGCAACTACACACGTGTGATACTCATGAAATCAGTTGTGCTCTTAGGTATAATGGAAATTATGCTTCCAAATTGGATCTGTATCATTATTGATTCAGATATACAAAGTTTATATACCTTTATTAATATACCAAGTTTATAACCCTTCCTATAACCTTTCCATTGATATTCATAATGATGAATTCAAAGGAAACATTTAATAAATTGCTTTTGCAAATAGAAATTTATTCTAAAAGAATAATTAATAAACCACTTCAAAAATCCATGGTGGGCAGAATATATTATTTTCTTAATTAAACATTTACTTTCTTGTACAAGGTTAAAGATACTTAACATATCTAATTTTCTTTTTGAATCTAAGTCTGAACCAGGCCCTTAATGAATATTAAATGAATTAATAAAAGTCTCCTTGAGAAAAAGATGGAGAAAACCTTAGCTCAAGGAAGTTAGAAATTGGGTCAGCTGTTCTAGAATAGTGGTTTTTAAACTGTATTGTGCATTGAGAATCACTTTGGGAGCTCACGAAAAAGTCCAATATCTATACCTCTGCACTCCAGAGGGTTCTGACTGAACAGATCTGGGGTGAGACCCAGGGATTTGTTTAGTGAATAAGGATGCCAGGTGATTTTGATTCAGGTGGTCGATGTACTGGTAAATTTAGTGTTTTAATTCAGCATAAGGGTTCTAGATTTTATCTCCTAGCAAAACCAGACCAAAAAATTAATGGGATTGGGTAGACCCAATAGAGAATAGAGCAAGAAATTTCCTGCCTACAAATTTCTGGCTCTGAACTGAAAGAATACTCCTTGGTTCTTTTTATCTCTGGATGTTGATATTTCTATGGCCTTCCATATTTTTCCAGGAGCACAAATTCTTCTAAATTCACTGTCATGGCAGTGGGTTATGCTTTTGAAAGACGTGCTTAAATAGGGTAATGGCGTAAGAAGGAAGTGAAGAAAAGGAAGAATGAGAAGGAGAACAAAGGAGAAGAAATAAAACTCAAAGATTGGTAAGATTGGAAGAAAACATTAATCCCGGGGAATTGTAAATCTAGAAGATCAGAAGGGGGTGCCCATGTGGGGGAGTGAACAAGGACATAAAGTGAAGTATTATGCTGTTTTCCTTTGTAAATAATTTGTGACAGCTGTGTTCTGAGCAAGGTGGGTGGGTTTGGTAGTTTAAGAATCATTTTGATGGACAGATGTCTCTGAATTTCCTACTAGTAGTTTCCAAACGCCATTTTCAGGATTAACTGGACGACCGTTCAAGTCCAGTTAATGGGAGACCCTGGCAAGTCTGGGAAGCTGCATTTCAGGTCTCAAATAATTCTGACGCAGCTAGCCTGCATCTGAGGACCACGGTAGAGAGTGCCGTGGCTTCACATCTCAAGCATCAGAGTGGAACTGAACTCAACCTGATTTGGGGTGCACAGAAGTCCCTCTTGAGCCTGACTTGCATTTGAAGTGTAGCTCGATAAACACATGCTTAAAACTTTTTATTTTTAATTTTTTTGTGAGGAAGATCAGCCCTGAGCTAACATCCATGCTAATCCTCCTCTTTTTGCTGAGGAAGACCGGCTCTGAGCTAACATCTATTGCCAGTCCTCCTTCTTTTTTTTTCCCCAAAGCCCCAGTAGATAGTTGTATGTCATAGCTGCACATCCTTCTAGTTGCTGTATGTGGGACGCGGCCTCAGCATGGCTGGAGCAGCGGTGCGTCAGTGCGCGCCCGGGATCTGAACCCGGGCTGCCAGTAGCGGAGCGCGCGCACTTAGTCGCTAAACCACGGGGCCGGCCCACATGCTTAAAACATTTTGAAAAAAAAAATCAATCTCATAAAATGGCAAGCTGAAGCTGAAGGACCTTGCTCGAATGGAGGGAGAATCTCACTCTTCCTTCTCTTTTCCCATCTTAAGAGAATCAAGATTCACGAAGGACAAAATGAAGATGTAACTATAGGAATAAAGAATCATGGACAAGGCATTTTTGCCTGCTGTTGTGTCTCAGCCAAGTTCAGATATTGTGTATTTCCATTACCATTTTGAGCTACCTGGAAAGAGGTGGATTTTGACATCTCTGCCTTCATGTGGACTCTATTTAGTGGTTACAAATTAATATTTTCTGATTTGAGTAAAACACAAATAACTGTTATCATGGTATAAGTTCAAACTTTTTAGTTTGAACTTCCTGTTTAGTTGATGGTTGTTAGTCAGTTAAGTATGTTTGCATTTTCGAGGTTTTGCTTTCTGTTGAAATGATTTGTAACCTGGATAATTATTTTAGTGGGTTTTATGGCTAAAAAGGCAAAAAAAAAGATTGAGGAAGCAAACATTGCTGTTTTTATAATAGGATGAGTTTTCTTGAACTCTTCAAGAACTCTGGATTTCCCTGAGTTTCCATTCCTGGTGAGATGTTTGAACAGTAATGATTTTCAGCTTTTTAGGCAAGCCACAGCTTAACTATATTGCCATATTTACCTAAAATCGATTTTTCAACTATTTATAATTAAAAGCTAATTTAAGAAATAATACTTGGAATCAGTTTTGTTTAGTGGGTTGTATATATCCCTTTATAAAGAGAAAAGTATAGGATTATCATTTGTTCTAGACTCAAATTTATGAGTCAATATGATACTGTATTTAAAGGTTTTTAGAATTAATATTTACCTTAATTATGAAATTTCTTTATAATAAGGTATACAAATACCTTACTAAGGGGTTCATCTGAGGCTACTGGATATGTGTACATATATATTTTGAGGTAGGAGTCAGAGAGATTAAAAATGGGCCTGTTGGACCACAGGATCTTATTGTTGGTGATCTTTATCCTTATAGCTCCAACTCCAGGCACAAGACCTCCAACGAGTTTATCAAATAAATTTTTATGTCCCTCTGATTTAATGTTGAGTACGTTTTCAATTTGATACTAAAATTGATCTAAGAGGCAGGTCCAGGTCTCCCAAGCAAAAGGCTAGATGTTGCCAAGGTTCTTTAGAACACTTTCTGAGTGTTAGCATTGTGTTCACAGCACACTCAAGGTGTTTCCAGAAAGGCAACGATACAGAGCTTTGAAGAAATTATCTGGGTAATTTGTGGAGAAACAACGGCAAAGAACACTGATATTGAGCAAAAGAAAGGGATAGGGCCTGAGTTAACTAGACTATGTGTAATCTATTTAATTAGGCCATTACCATTTTTATTCTATTTTTTTTTTTTTTGTGAGGAGGACTAGCCCTGAGATAACGTCCGATGCCAATCCTCCTCTTTTTTCTAGAGGAAGTCTGGCCCTGGGCTAACATCTGTGCTCATCCTCCTCTACTTTATATGGATGCTGCCACAGCATGGCTTAACAACCAGTGTGTCTGTGCGCGCCCGGGATCCGAACCTGCGAACCCTGGGCCGCCACAGCGGAGCGCGTGCACCTAACTGCTGCGCCAATTTGGGCGGCCCCAATTTTTATTCTTAATAATTATAAGAAATTACTTGGATAATCACTTAATGAAAAAAATTTTTTGACACAAGTTTTATCTACCCATGGCTAAATACAAAGACCTCAACATCATGGATCCTATAAATTTGGTGCAACTCAAGCCATGCAAATGATCTATTTATTTCTTCATGTTTGGCAGGCAGAGAGCTAGTCTCAGGGCAAAGCAATGCCGTTAGATAACTGCTCATCCTTCTCTTTGTGCCTCTCCTCCCTGCCTTCCCTTCCATCCTGTTACGTATTTGTAACAGGTTGGATTTGGTTGGCTCTACTTCCTGGTATACTCACTTCTGCTTTCTTACTTTCTCCTTAATGTGGAGATGACGAAGGTATAGAAATGTTGCCCTTATGAAAGAACCTTATAGCTTTGTGAAGCCCGTGCTTCAAGTAGTTTTGACACTCATGCAAAGAATGTTGAAAATCACAATACAACAATAACCATAACTCTACATATTTACACTCCAAACTTCTCGAATTACTAGATTCTGAACTTTGGCAGGGACCCTACAGATCATATAGCTCAGTTGCCCACTTGATATATGAACTTTCTCCACAACATTCCTATAATAATAGCTTCTACCTTTTGTTTGAATATCTCTAGTGTAGGGAAACTCATACCTTCCAATACTCTATTAGAAATGTCTTCCTTTTTATTAAGCCCAAATCCATTTCTCTGTCACTTCTACTTATTGGTTCTAGTGTATGTGTGTGTGTCTGTGTGTGTGTATTTTGGAGGTAATAACGAGTAGTTCTAATCTTGCTTCCAGGCTCAGTCCTTGAAATATTAGATGACATATATTCTGTCCAACCCAAGTTATCTCTTCTCTAGGCTAAGTATGCTCAAATTCCCTCAACTATTCATTACATAACACTAACTTAGCTCAGATTTCTAATACTTTCACATACACATAAATTTCAATTTATTCTCACAATAGTCTTGTGAAATAGGTAAGGATTTGTAAGACTCAACATTTACAATGAGAAAACTGGGGGGCAAAGATATTGATTGGAAAAGAACTGATACACACTTGCTTTTTATATTATGACCTTTTCTTTGCTATTTTTTATTAAATCATAATTGTAAGAAAGGAACAGTTTTATCTTGGACATATCTTTGAGGTCACAAAAATTACATTAAAATTTTCATTTTCAGATGTTTTAATGTTTAATCAAGTATATAAATTTTGAGAGTTCCTAGATATTAAATTGGTAAATCATAAGATAGGGATGTGAGACAAGCCATCAATTTTAGTTATCCAATGGTCTTCAAGAGATATGTTTTGACTGGATTTTTATACTGCTAGAAAAATTTCTAGACTCAAATTAAAAAATTTACATATACCAATTCCTTAAATAAAATGATCTCTCTTGCTATATTTTTTATAGCCTTGATTTGTACTGCTTTTTTTTTTTTTTTTTTGCATTAAGAGTTCTGGAGATTTTACTAATGAGCTCATAAATTTCCAGTCATTTATACATGATGAAATAGAGAAAGAATACTGTTGGTCTCTTTTTAAATAGAAGGTGTACTTTCTCATGGGAAAAATATTTTTACCTGAGAGGTACAATTTCATTTTGTACACTCTACCTTTTAAATGTTACTTTTCATGCTGTAATGAATTCAGGAGGAAACTCTACCCTTTCCTCTAAATGACTCATGATGTAATGCCTTTACAGATTAAAAGCACAAGTTGACTAACGGGCCTCGTTCTTACTTGTAAGGTTTTATACATTTCATCACGTTCACCGTATTGGACACACAACTGACTGTATAACTTGTTCTAAAAATAGAATTTATGAAAAGGATTGATTCAAGAATCAGAGGTCTCATTCTAATTGAGTTCTTCAGCTTGGGATTTAACCATTAATAATGCTAAGTTATAATGTCACGTAGGTACTATTATGGATGGGTAGAGTGTAAAAAATAAAAGCCATTGACAGCACTATGGAATTGTTTAAAGTAAAAATCATCACTATGAACTGTTAGAGTAGAAACAGTAACCATATACCAGGTAGCAGAAAAGCCCATAGCCCATTTGCAATAATGTCTATTTTCTGATATACTGCTTTTTTTGATTTTTAAATGCCTGGCAATCCATATTTGTTTTTGATAATAAAAAAGTCTCTTTAGGTAGCTGATCATATCTTTTAAGTTAATTGAGACTTAAAGATCCTACATAATAAAATAAATAAAAGGAGGATTAAAAAAAGAAGGATAAAAAGTAGGCAAGGCCAGGAAGAAGGAGAGATGATATATGGGAGTTTTAGGGGAAAATAGTACAATAGGAACACACTATGCTTATAATAAGGGTACTTAGTGTCATTAATTTTTTTTTGCTTAATAATTACCCATGCCTTAAGGAAAATCAAAGAAGCAAACAAACGCTAGAAGGATATTAATTAAGGTATTAATGTCCCCATTCCCATGTATTTAATTTAGTTTTTTTAAGTAGCATATTCTATTTTTGTGTTAATTTGTCAAACATATTTTTTCAATAAGCATAAAATATGTCATATTTAAGAATTTCAAATGCTTGTTCCATTTTGCTTAGGTTACTGAAGAATTGCTTCAATTTTTTTTTTTAACAGTTTTATTTGTTTATTTTTTTTGTGAGGAAGATCAGCCCTGAGCTAACATCCATGCTAATCCTCCTGTTTTTGCTGAGGAAGACCGGCTCTGAGCTAACATCTATTGCCAATCCTCCTCCTTTTTTTTTTTTCCCCAAAGCCCCAGTAGATAGTTGTATGTCATAGTTGAACACCCTTCTAGTTGCTGTATGTGGGACGCGGCCTCAGCATGGCTGGAGGAGCAGTGCGTCTGTGCGCGCCCGGGATCCGAACCCGGGCCACCAGTAGCGGAACGCGTGCACTTAACCGCTAAGCCACAGGGCCGGCCCAGAATTTCTTCAGTTTGAACACATGAGGTTCTGATTCTTCTGAAACATTCGAGCAGGGATGTCAGGTAGGTTTTTGGATATGGGGGAGGCAAAGACAAATCCTCTCCTGGTGGTATCCATGGAACAAGATGAGGTTACCTCAACAGTTGTAGATCCAGTTTTATAAAATCTCAAAGGGTTTTTAAAGAAAAGACAGTTCATACTATCTTTGCATATTCGCAGCAGAAAAACTATAGATGTAGGTCTTTTTGCCAAGCCTCCAGAGCTTAAGGGAAGCCAGATCTATAGCTGTAGTAATTTCACTTCTGTGCTGAGACAATGATAATTATGGGCCTTCTTTCTTCCACATTCTCTGCCCCTCCTCTCTCCTCTCTTCCTTCTACCCAGCTTACTGAGAATTTTGTTTTGAGAATTTGTATTTTTAATAGTTGTATTCAGCATAAGTGATCTACATTTAAGTTTCCAGAAATAGGCAGTAGCGAAGAAATGAGAATAATATTCAGTTAACAAAATGCAACAGTAATAGTATTTTTGTCCCAGAATTTTCCTAGTCATAGCTTATATTAAGCAGTTGCCATTTATATTGGGTGAAAATTTTTGTATCAGGATTATGAGAGATGATGACCAAATATTCCTGTGCTAGGGGACTAGTAGGCAGAGATATTTCTGCTTCCCCTGAACCTGTTTGGAAAGTGATTTCCATTTGTCAGAAAGGATTTGGAAATTTCTGTGAAAAGATGATAATTTCGGAATATTAATTGCTTATTAGTAAACTATTCCCAGTTGAAACAATAGAAAACTCCAGGAAACCCGATTTAAAAAAGGGGAAAACCCCACCTGTCTCCTCCCTTTTTATAGGTCCTTGGGAAGGGTGGGGACAGGAAGAGGAATGATATGTATTCACAGTATTCATTAGAATGGAACATAAAATTGAACACACAGTTTACAACTGAGCAGGAGTGGCAACGATTCCATTATGGACTGACCTTTAGAGAAAGAGGTGACGGACTCTTGAACAGTTAGTACTTGAGCTCTAAAGGAAAACCAGTTCTCATTCCAGGATACAGACTTCTGTACACGATGAGGCTTATCCCAGGGTACACAGTAGAAAAAACAATACAGTATGCAAAGGAGGTCAAACCAGGGATCTGACAAGAGAAAGTGGTGCTTTCATAAAACAAAATGGATTGTTGAGAAGCCAGCGACAATGCTCTCATAACATCACAAAGCTCTATTCCGTCTGTGCTTCTTGAAATATTGTTCTGTTGTGTACCAAACAGTGCAGGGTAACAAACATCGAAAAGTGGTTCTCTGCTTCGATTATCTTATAATCTAAGACACTCCTAAAACTATTTCCTGTCTACCAAGGGATTCTTTGGAATGTTACGTTACCAGGCTACATTGTACAGTACATCATACTCAGAATCAACAGATCTACATGTTAGTCTGAGAATTGTCACCTATTAACTTTGAGCAAGTTACTGCATCTTTCTTTGCCTGCTTCTTACTTGTAAAATGGAGATAATTACTGAGATAATGTATAAGAAAGCACTTTGTGAACTCAAAAGTTTTACATATTATTACAATCTTGGGGGCAAAAAAAAGACTAAGAAAAAAAAATTGTCATAGAATCCAGTTTGCTTATCCAGTGAAGGGGAAATGGAAATATGGTTGGCTCAAGCAGAAGTGGGAAGATGGTTGGGGGAGTTCAGAGGCTTCTGTCTGAGGTGAGAATGGTGTAGGACATTGTCATTAAGTGGTTACAAATTCTCACCTGCAGAAATGTAATTTTTAAAAGAACGTCTCTATACCCAAGCCTAACTGTAACAGCCTCCTTGCTGCTGTTACGGAAAACTAGAAATTCCAATTTAAGTTAAGTTAATCACTCTGGATTTACGTTTGTCAATCTAGTATTTAAATTTCATCAATTCAAGATTCTTTCTTTGCCATTTCCCTTCTTATCTCTTGGAAGTAATTTGAGTCCCAGGATGGGCTTATGTATCATCTTGGCTTCCATGACATTTGTGTCTGCTAGATTTACAAAATCTGTTGAGTGCTTCAAGTAACTTTGTTCCAGACTCTATCTGTCTGGAACAAAGGGCATTAAAAAATCCCCCATAGGGCTGGCCCTGTGGTATAGTGATTAAGTTCAGCTCACTCCACTTTGGTGGCCTGGATTTGTGGGTTTGGATCCTGGGCACGGACCTATAACACTCATCAAGCCATGCTGTGGTGGCAACCCACATACAAAATAGAGGAACATTGGCACAGTTGTTAGCTCAGTGCTAATCTTCCTCAAGCAAAAAAAAAAAAAAAAGAAGGAGATTGGAAACGTATGTTAGCTCAGAGTGAATCTTCCTCACCAAAAAAAAAAAGAAAGCCCCATAATTGCATTAAGAAAGCCCTCACTGTTACTGCAATGACTGGAGGGAGAATATGGTGAAAGAAATAAAAAACTACAATGACAAATAATTAAACGTAAAAATATTATTATGCCTCAGTGGGAAGATAGTTTACTTTTTCTCTGGGTCCATCAAATCACTGAGCCAAGGTCATAGTGATGCCTGATGGCTAGAGCCTCTAGCAGTTAATTTCCTGAGATGGACCTGCTTTCGAGGGGATGGCTTCACAAGAGAGGCCTGTGGAAGAAGAGCCTTTGCAGCAGCTCTGTTATGGCCCTAGAGATGGTGGAATGGAGCAGCAATTAGTAATTACCTCTCCCTGACAGATGCTAGAGCAGTTCATCAGAAGGTCCCCTCATTGACCCGGGAGACCCAAATCAAGGAAAGCTTGATAAGTGAGAAATATTTAATGTAATTCAATTGCTGTAGGTTTTTTCCTTTCAAACAAAGCAGTGGTTCTCAACTGGGGCTGATTCTGCCCTCTAGGGGACACTTGGCAATGAATGGAGACATTTTTGATCGTCAAATCTATGTTAGGAGGTGTGCTACTGGCATCTAGTAGGTAGAGGCCAGGGATGCTGCTAAACATCCTAACATGCACAGGATAGCCCCTCACAACAAGGAATTATCCAACTCAAATCATCAATATTGCCAGGAGGGAGAAACCTTGACCCGCAGAAGACATTTTCAAAGGCTAAGATTCTTCTGAGCCACTTGGCGTGGTTTGAAATACAGAATAACTTTTTTTTTGGCAATGTTAGGCAGGAAAGTACCTATTATAAATATTTAACAGAAACTCAAATGCTTAATTCAGAGTATGTCTACTTAATGTTTTAAAAATGAGCAAGGAAAAATAGCGGTCAGTGATTAGAACGTTCTTTATAAGTTCCAAAACAATCAGAATCCTTCAGGCCTAAATATTTTATAGTTTTGGCTGCTTATCAGAATTACCTGTGCAGATGTAAGAGTATCTCAGAAATTCTGATTCAGTAGTTTAAGTGGGGAGCCCAAACATTTATATTTTTCAAAAGATCTAGACGAGACTCTGATGCATAGTAAAAGTTGGAAACCAGTTTCATCGTCTTGTTAAGAAAGCTAAACTGATTTAAATAGTATTCTCATTCTTGCTCCTCTGCTTACAACCTGATGGTTTAGTGGTTTTATTTGGGGAGAGAGGGTCATGGGTGTGTAGAAACCTCTTCATTCTATATCTTATTCAGAATCTAAGTTTAAAGAAAAACTAAAATGGTTTTGGGATATATAGATAGATATACCTATAATATCTTTTCTCTTTCTTGCTTTTAACAATGCATTCCTCCAGCAAAAATGTGTGAGTCATTCAGACTTGATGAGATATTCAGACAATCTACATTATTATTCTTAAAAAAAGGTTGTACCTTGTATTTCCCCCTTTGCCCTCTTGACCTCTGTATGACCCCTCCCCCCACACACACTTTTGAATAAAGTTACTGATGAGGAAACAGTACAGAGATGAAGATCTCCAGGTTACACAGGAAATCAGGGGGCAGATTGGGATCACATTTCCAGTAATTAATCCAGAAATCCCACCTAAGTAGTTTATCCGGAGTTGTGTAAGGGCAATCCTGCGCCAAAGCAGGTTTCAGATGAAAGAAAGTACGACTGGTTTGCCCATTTGAAGAAAACACACACAGAGACACTCATCCACACACATGCAAGGATTTAACTTTTAATTTCAATTCTCTCTGTTGTTTGTTATCTCTTGATTTCAATAGTTCAATGTTCAAGACGATATCCACCAGATTCAAATGAGCACAAGATAAACTGTTAAACCTAAATTATATCTTTTCCTAAGTCTGTCCTAAAGATGATGCTTTTTTTTCCCCTTATTTTTCCTGCTTCAAACAGGAGATACCTTCTCTTTTTCCTCTCATCTTCAGGAAAGGCTGATCCCCTAGCATTACCAATACACAGGAATTACCGGGGGACATCTTCAATTCTTTGAAAAATTTACAATATTATTTTAGATTTTGCCGTTCAGTCCACTACAAGCACAACTTAAATTGTTTCAAGGCCTCCTCATTTGCATGGAAGAAATGACTAAAAGTGATTAATGAGGGCTCTTCGAGAACTTTTGATGACAAGTTTGTTGGGAAATGTGAATATGGAAACTGCTATCATTTCTGTTTCTAAAAACCATTGCCATGAAAAGAGTGAAAAACATTATTGAGCCCAGAAAAGCTTTGCTTTTACACCAAAAAGTGAAAATGGAATAAAAAGGCAAGTCAATATAAACATTATGTGTTCCAGATGAGTTTTACATGGCCACAGCAGAGTGAGACAGAGTTCTGAGAAATAAGTGACAGAGACTGAAGAAATTTAAACTGTAAGCTCTTTTTGCATTATCTAAAAAGAACGTCACATTGTATCTTGTGACTCTGGAAAAATGGAAGATGGTAAATATAATTTATTGTCAAATGCCAAAAGTAGATGTTACTGTCAAGATTCTTTTCTTTTGCTCTTTATTCTGGGACTTATGCACAGGCAGGATAGCCTGGTGGGTAAAGAATTGCTTATTTATCGTGTACTCTAAAAATGGACATAATTTAAATTTTTATCACTCTTTATACAAATTTCAGGCAGATTTGAGAATGCAGGAAATGTAGACTACCTAGAACAAAGGTCACTATTGTTTAGTGCTGTAGTTTATTGCTTTATTCGTCAATAGAGAACTAAAGAAGGCCACAATTATGAGCACCTTCTAGAGTTATTAGATAGAAGTAGCTCTGAGCTACTAACCTAGAGTAGAGAATTCTTGAACCTGGAAATGTTCCTGGAGACGATGTAGCCAAGCAATTAGGAAGTTTCTAAAAAGAGACGAGGACCTTTGGTATGTCTAGATATCAGGAGCATATTTCAGGGCTTCTGGACAGGATGCTCCACTTTTGAACAACTTATTGTACAAGGCCTCTCTTCTGATTCATCTTAGCATGTTCTGTTCAAGAGCACTTGTGTCGAGAGCACTGTAGCAACTTTCTTTGTATATGTGCTTAAGTGGAAAGGATGTGATTATTCCAGATGCCAGAAAACAGTAATTCATCTCTAGGTAGCCTGATGGAATTGGAGTTCCAGAAATGCAGAACAGGGCCTAACGCCAGCTACTGAGACTCTGAAGTGTAACCTTAGCTTGGTTAAATTCTTGGTGGAGAATATGGCATAAGAAAAAGAGATATGGTCGTATAACAATGATTATCTTTGGCGTCAAAACGTTTACTTACAAAACGATCTTCAGGGGCATGTAATCACTGTGAAATTATAGTGTAACTTTCCAATCAAACTGTATATGGTCATCAAAGCAAAGAAAGGAGTAACGGCAGTTCAGTTCAGATCTGTGAGCCAAGCTTGTAGGAAAAGATTGGATTCTGGTAGCAGCTTATCTTCCACTAACTCTGCATTGACAGTCAATTCTCTAAAATTCCATGTGCCTCAGTTTCTTCAGCTGCAAAATCAACAAAATAATGTACACATCTAGCTCAGAGGACCTTTGCAGGGAAAGACTAAGGAAGTTTTTTTTTAAAAGGACAAGTTACTATGAAAAGTCATAAAAGTATTTAGGAGTTGCTTGCTCCTGGCCTACAAATTAAGGTATATTGTTTTCATTGATACTGCAAAGTGATTTTTATGTTATATTACTTTATAAACTGACCATATGTTGTATGAAGTGCATGACTTAGAATGCGCCTTGTTAAAATATTTTAATAATAAAATAATAACAGCAACAGTAATTGTGATTTGTGAGTTTTATAACACTGTCGGACACTGTGATGGTATTTTATGTGCATTATCTCATTTAGTCCTAAAAGCAAGTGAGAGGCAATCTGCTGAGGAGATACTACAATTGCCAATTTTACACATGGGAAAACTGGGCCATGGAGAGTTTGGAAAGTTGGTTGTCCAGTTCGTAAGCGGTAGATGCAGGATTCAAACCCACCTCTGTTTGATTCCAGAGCCTATGCTCTTGGTCACTGTTTGGGCTGAATTGTGTCCATCCAAAACTCTACTGTTGAAATTCTAACCCCTAGTACCTCAGAATGTAGCCATATTTGGAAATAAGGCCTTTAAAGAGATAATTCAGTTTAAATGAGGTCATTACAGTAGGTCCTAATCCAATATGATTGGTGTCCTTATAAGAAGAGGAAATTTGGCCACAGACAGACACAGAGGGAAGACCACGTGAAAACACCAGGAGAAGATGGCCATCTGTAAGCCAAGGAGAGAGGGCTCAGAAGAGACCAACCCTGTCGACACCTTGATCTTGGACTTGTAGCCTCCAGAATTTGTGAGACAATAAATTCCTGTTGTTTAAGCCACCCAGTCTGTGGTATTTGTTATGGCAGCCCTAGCAAACTAATAAAACCACCATTATATCTTGTCAGCTCATTAGAAAGGAAAGATGTCCAGCCTGGAAATCCTTAGCTGATCTGAGAAAATCATCAGGTCAGAGACAGATAATTTCAGCTCTTTTCCGTCTCTACCTCCTGTCTCGAACTATAGAACTTTCTTCTCATCCTTTCTGTGATATTGTTCAGCAAATATTTACTCCCCTCACCTCCATGGGAGGAATATACCTCCTTGCCTCCCCCGCACTTATGTTTACTTGGTGATGTGACTCACTTCAGTCAATTAGGTGTTGAAATGATGTGAGGTAAGCAGACACTTGAAACATGTTTGCACACTAACCTTGCCTTTCTTGCCCTTGAAATTCAGGCCCCAGAACAAACACATGTTGAGCAGACTTGTACCCATCCTGTAGCTTGAAGCTGGAGTCCAGCCTGGCTCAGCCAAGTTACAGCTGACACTCAGACTTGTGAGAATAAATGATTGTTGTTCTAAGCTAGTGATATTTGAGGTGGATATTTTTCATGCAGCATTATTGTGGCAGAAGCTGATGCATCCATTATCATTTTATCCCATGATATCTATTAACACACTATATCTGGACCATATTGTGTAATGAAAGTCTCCATTGGTTTTCCCATTTGATTTGGGAAAAACTCATGCCAAACTTCCTCCAAATATTTCCCACATGCTGGAGTCCACGTCTAGAGATTCATTCCACTAAGTTTAAATACTTTCTGGTCTTCTGGAATCTCCATCTAAAGGAGAGCTTGGAAAGAAGAGTAATTTCCGAAGACCAAATCAGCAAATCTTATTGTCATTAATTGTTAAGCAGCTGGAACAGGATAGAACCTGTCAGAGAAAAAAGGCATTGAGGAGGGAGGAAAATATACAGTGGAAAGCCTAGAATGGGGAAATGAGCAACATCAAAGACAAACTTCACACTCTTTACTCTTTTGTCAAGGATCAACCCTAGTCCCACTATAGCATAGCCCAAATTGAGAATTACCAAATATCTATCAAAGTAGAATGAATAAATAAATTGTGGTATATTCATACAATGGAATAATTTAAAGCACTTGTTATGGTTTTAATTGTGCTCCCTTCCAAATTCATATGTTGGAGTCCTAACCCCCAGGGCCTCAGAATGTGACCTTATCTGGAAATATGGTCATTGCAGATATAATTAGTTAAAATTAAGTCATATTAGAGTAGGTTGGGCCCCTAATCCAATATGACTGGTGTCCTTATGAAAAGAATGCCTTATGAAGAGAGACAGATACAAAAAAGGAGAAAGCCATGTGACAGGCAGAGAACAGAATGATACAACTACAAGGTGGGAAGTGCCAAAGATAGCCAGCAAACCACCGGAAGCTGGGAGACAGTCATGGAATAGATTACCCGTCAACAAGGAACCACCCTGCCGACACCTTGATCTTGGACTTCCAGGCTCCAAATCTGTGAGACAAAAAATTTCTAGTTTGTGGTTAGAGCATCCATAGGAAACACAACAATGAAATGAACATACTTTTATTGCATACAACAACACAGATGATTCTATTGATTATATTTTTGAGTGGATGAAGCTAGGCCCTAAAGAGTACATAATATGAAAGTCAATTTATATAAATTTCAAACAAGAAAAATTAATTTACAGTGGTTTCCTTTAGGACGAGGGGACTAGTATATGGACTAGGGTCTAGGAAGACATTCTGGGTAGTGTCATATTCTATTTCTTGACTGTGTAGTGGGTACATAGATGTGCTCACTTTGAAATACTTTATTGAGTTGTATCCTTATGATTTGTTATGTTTTGCATGCATGCTACATGTCACTGCAAATGATCATTTAAAAGACATTAATAGGGAGATGTAGCAAGGGAAGAGATTGAAGCTAGAGGACTTAGAAGAAATACTTGACGTTGTAAAGATGTACATGAGAAGGGGGCATGGGATGGCACCTAGTGCACAGTAGAGGGTTTGGCTTAGATAGGAGGAAAGAGAAGGCACTGGATGCAGTATAACAGAGTAGCGTTTGTAAAGTTTCCACTTTATCAGAGTTCTCTTCTTTCCTTTGTCTCAAGCAAAAATTGAGTTTAGTATTTCAAAAATATTTTTTTGGCAAGTCTCTTTGCATTTTTTAAAATTCTTTTAAAACGTCATCCATTTCTCTGGCAAAGCCAGGGAGCCCTTGTGTCCATATGACACGACTCCTGTTGCTATGGTAATTGAATGTTTACTAGAGAAAATATTACCAGTTAATAATAGCCTGAATGGAAATAATAGCTACTGCTAGGCCCTTCAGAGTTCCACACCATCAATTTCCAATTTGCTGAAATAGGTGCAGCTTGCTTTTTGAGTTTCAGAGTATTACTTTTTCCAGCCTTCCATGATCCTTCCCCCACACCACGCACCACAAGCCCACACCCACATACCCATATGCTTCAAAAGATTGTTCTATTTGTCCAAAATCATGATAGAGGGAAGGTGTTATGTTGGAGCCTCATCATAATTTCAACAGTAGACATAATGAACACATTAGAAGGTTGCTATTTACTGGTTTTGGTTAATAGTGAAATCACAGAGGGAATAATCACAGAAAGAGAGTATAATTCACGCTATTTCTTACACTCAATCTTTTCCAGAATCTCACTCCCAAAGAGCAAACCAACAAGCAGATGTGTTGGATTACTCTGTCAAAAATCATGCCTTTGCACAACAAAAAATGCCTTTCAAGGTATTCAACTCATTGTCTCCCAGAGTCTGGACTAGTTATGCATTTGTTCACTTATTGATTGATTGCTTCTTTCCATTATTAATTAATCAATTAATTAATCCATTCATTTAGTAAATGTTTATTAAGCCAGTCACCAACCTAGTTCCGGGAGGTGCAGACTCTACCCCTGCCTTCAGAGGAGCTTGCGATATAGTGAACATCACGTTTTGATGAAGTCGCCCCTCCTACCATCAGCCTTCCCACTGAATGCCAAGAAAGAGTACAGCTGGAAGGACACAGTTCGTGACTCAGGTTCTGTGTCCTTTCACCCACATGTTGGAAGCCGTGTGAAAGTACGGGGGTTGGGGATGCGGTCTGGCTGGCGCCTAGGCTTGTGGGAGGGAATATCTCCCCTACAAAAGTCAAGAAAACAAACAACACCCCTGAGATCCCGAGTTTATACTTCCAGAGAAAACCTGGAGAAACACTCAACTACCATGACAACCAGTTCTATCACATTTCCACCAGATCTATGAGGGGAGGAAAAATCAGTGAGTGGACAAGTTTGACACTGTGTGGACATGAAATAGGAGTTGGAGATGGGATCTTTTCCTCCAAGCCAGTGTTTATCAACACTTAGTACACAAGAGAATTACCAGGTGGGGAGGAGAGTGGTTAAGAAATGAAGAAATGCAGATTTCCAGGCCCCACGCTTAGCTTATGATTCAGTATTTCCAAGAGTGGAGCTCAGGAATATGCATTTTAACTGGCATGCCTGATTATTTTGATGATGGTGGTCTCCAACCACACACCTGGCAAAGAAGGGCCAGTGGATGTTTTAGGTAAAACACTCTAATGATGGAGGGCACATGAAACAGGGGAACCGAGGGGTAAGAGAGATCAATTAGAAGAATAATCTTCCAGTTGATAGATAATAAGCCTGTGTAGCAGCAGTGGGTTTGGAGAAGAGGGATGGGATCTGGTGAGACATACAATTTAGAATCATTGAAACTTCGAGAAAGGTTAGATCAGGAGGTAGAAGAGATACAAGCTTGACTATCCACTTTGCCCAGGGTCACAGAGCAAGCCCCTCAGCTTTCTATTTCCCTGTCTAGGTCTGTTGGGTCTGTCTTCCATCCCAGCACCTACTCACGGCCACTAGATGCTTAGAAAGAGAAGGTTAAAGTAAGTGGAAGTAAAGCACCGTATCATCTGAGTCTGGGGGAGGTGAATACAAGGGAATATTGCACTGTGGATCTTAAAGAGTGTAACATATACAGAGATGGAAAGATTTTTAAATTTTATTTTTGTTTGTGTGCTTTCCTCTATGAGCATCATGACAGGTTATGCCAGGAACCAATGTTTGGAAGGATAGAAGAGGACAAACTGGAGGCCAGAAGATTGGAGACATCTTGACCATTAACATGCAATTTTTAGGGGTTGCTGAGGTAGACACACCGATTTGACACTACCTGTTCCAGAGTAATGTGACCTAAAAATATTATGGACTATAATTTTTATGCTCTTTAGTATGTCCTGGTGGGTACTGCCCGTGTTGGTTAAAGCAAAGAAAATGATGGAAATTCTGAAGTGGTGGGTCTAGAGCGGGCTGTAAGGGTGGAGGCAGCGAGTAGCCAAAGGGATAATTAGAACCCCTAGCCATGATGCATTTGGCAGAGTTGGGATACAGGATGTGCTGATGGGGACTGAGGTACTCTAAAATAGGAGAGCCACACTCTGCAAGTCCATGCACCAGAAACCCTGTGCCGTCAGCTGCTCTTTCTCTCATCAGAGCCTCATCTATCATTCAACCTGAGAGAGAAAGTTAACAAGAAACCTCTTTCTCCACCGGGGCTACCAATGGCAGTTTGGCATCAGCTGGACCTGCCCCCAAATGTGTGAGACCATAGAGTGGAGAATGTATTGAACTTATTTAAGAATGTACATCATTTCTACTGTTCGCTTTATAAGCTGCTTGTTAGACAAATAGTTTATGTGGTAGCTAGGATGCAAGTCAAGGAAACAGGTACTGTCAAGTACATTGCTTGTTCTAAGAGGTGGAAGATGAATGCTTATTTTCAAAACAGAGGCCTTGACTCTTTCATATTTGTAATGAACATACACCCCTCTTTTGGTACTTTGTCTTTAGAACAGGGGTTGGCAAACTACAACCTGTGAGCCAAATGTATCCATGTCCATTTATTTACATATCATCTATGGCTGCTTTCTCCTGACAATAGCAGGGTTTCATAGTTGAAGAGACTCTATGGTCTGCAAAGCTAAAATGACTGATTATCTGGCTTTTTTACAGATGAATTTACCAACCCCTACTTTAGTAGAGTCCTTTAAAAAGATAGAATCACTAGGATATATTTCTCTAATGATTCACATCAATGAGGAAAATGATAAATTCTGTTAATTAAGGTAACTAATGTTTGTAAAATGCTTTTACATATGTATTAGCCTCATCGTCTCCATGAAAGGTCTTTGAGGTATGTATTCTGAAACCTATTTCACGGGTGAATAAATGGAGGAGGAGAGGTGAAACGATTTGCTTGACTCTCCCTTTAGGGAACCGGAACCAGCACGCCAATGTCTTGAGTCTAAATTTATGTGACTTTCACTGTTCTAGCTCCACCCTAGAGTGGAGTGTATCTACTTATTGAGGAAATGCATCCTGTGTAATTTCCAAAGTGCTGAGAAGGCCTTTGAGCCCCCAGACATCTCAGCCCAAATCTTAGCATTTGAAATTCATTCCTAAGGATCAACAAGTTCCTCTTTGGAGATACAAAATGCCCCTGGGAGGGTGAGCATGTTAAGTCTGGCCACAAGTCACTCACATTTTCAGAAGAAGTCTTTTAAGTGAACGAATGCTTTTCTCCTAACTAGGAGATATCATGCTCAGTGGGGAGGGAGAGCTGTGGGTGTGAAAAGAAATATTTCCAAGTGTGACCAGGGATACAGGGGGAGAGATCTTGGGGGGCAGGGTGTAAGGCAGTCAGGAGAAATGCAAAAGTAAGTCTCCAGAAGGTGCTAATTTTACTCTTCTCCTTATTCACAATTCTTGTTCTAATTGGTGCTACAGCGAGAGCCATGCTTCGGCAAATGAATCATGGGTCTGATCTATTTTAGGGATTCTTACATTCTTATCATCTTTTTCCTGCTGCCCTATGACCAGCCTTGTGTTCCATCTCACAGTTGCCTAGATACTTGCAGCCTGAGTGCTGACAAGCTTCCCGAAGAAGAGAAATTTGCTTTTGTGAGAACCCTAGAATTATATCCCCAAGGAAGTTTCTCGCCACTGGAGTGTCCCTGGAGCAAATGTGTAAACTCTAAATATTCTCCAGCAGGTTGTAAATTTTGGACATGGTGCTAGCAAAGAGAAGAAGGGACAACAGCAAATGTCAGGACCGCATGGTTTCCAGTTAGACTGTAGTCAATGTGATCTTTTGTTTGATACACTGTGTTCTCTGCTCGAAGAAGTTCTTGGGAGAGAGAAGAAACGTTGCATGTTTCTTTCGTGCCAAGTAATGAATAATCAAGGGGGGAAACTAGGGTGGAAAATCAATTTTGGATTTGAGTATTGTTAGAAAGAAGCTAGAATTGTGATCCCTTATATTGGAGGCACCATCTTAACAAAGTGGAAACAAAGCATTTTTCTGTCTCATTTTGTGGTGGATGACAGAAAATGGTATTCAAACCTGATATGTATGTGACATGGAAATATCCATTTTTTTGTAGAATGTTCTGTAAATAATAGAGGTGAAATACATGCCCCGAAAATATGGAATTACCTTAGTAAGTTAATTCATCTATTTTAGGACATTTCTAATTAAATATAGGGAAAGATGCAGCTTTCATAAATGAAACCCGATAACCATTACATTTCTGTAATGGGGCTATCTGTCTTTATTTTGGGGGGAATTCATTAAGGTGTGGGGATCTTCCTTTATATGAGAGAAAGAGAACCGAGTTGGAGTGGCATTTTTTGTGTTCCTGTCTCTGTTCTTGTTCGTAATTAGATGGCTTTGGGAAGATCATTGTGTTTTTCTTATTAGATTTTCTTACCTGCAAGATGAAGAGATTGAATTAGACAACTTCTAAGTTTTCTTTTACTTCTCAGGATGTAATTCTCTGCTTCATTTGGACTCTGGTCAACATTCCTCTTCTTTCCTTTTGATCCTCTGAAATACCATTTTCTCCTGACCTGACTCTTTAAAATTAAATTATTTTATTCCAGATTCATCATCTCCCGTTCTTTTTATTTCCAGTCATTTTGCCTCCTGTGTTAGAATCTTGGCTTCACAGAATTTGAAGATGAGTAGGTTAGAGTCTCACCTCTTATCCAAAACATCTCTGACAGCTCGTCATCCTGATTCTTCTGGTTCACCTCCAGGAATGGAAAGCCTGTTACTTCCAAGGCTCGGTGCATTTGTGCTGGCTTAATTTTAATTGTGTCAAATATGACTAAAATCTCGTATGAGTCTCTGACACATTAAATTTAGTGAAGGGTTAGCAGCTGTTCTATTATTTTTAAACCCATTTGTTTGGTTAGTATAATAGGCTTATTGCCCCGCGAGAGTGTATAACACAGCCATTCTAACCAAAGCTCATGAATCATTATGATTTCATCAAGCTTGAAGAGAAGGAATGGCTGACTGGTGGTATGAAGCAAGGCCAAAAAAATCACAAAACACATAGCTCTGTTTTTAACATTTGTGAAAGTGTTACATGTACAATTTTGCTTCAGACGAAGGAAGGGAGAGAGATTGAGAGAGAGAGAGCTGGCTTAACAATAGTCGTGTGCTGTACATTATAATGAGAGGGAAGGTGACATTCCAGGCTACTATGAAGAGTCCATTTGGAGTGGGATGTCCACTTACAACACTATGACTCTGTCCATATGAAATAAATGCATCATATGGTTTTGCCTGACATAATTTTCCTTGCTTCATTCCAATTGTCTGGAGGCCATGGAATGAGACGGCGTTAAGTCGTAAGCCCACAGTTATGTAGGAGCATTTAGCCAAGACAGGGTTGGCAGCTTGGAAGCTTGTTTTATGACATACACTGAATTCATCTCTGCCTTGCTGAGAAGTTTCTTCAACACTGTGAATGATTCTGGGTTTCCCTGGGAAATGAAAGATCCACAGTGGTGTATCCACACGAGAGTGGTCAAACTCTTGATCATAAAACCTTGAAAAAAATCAGTGGGCCATCTTGAAACTGCTTTAGTCCCAGGAGTTGTTACGAGCAGAATTTCCTCATGTGCAAATAGACACCTTATGAGGCTGGCTGCTTGAAGATGGGACATGACTAATGCTTGTAGATCATCTCGGCTGCAGTCTTTCTACTCAAAATGCATCATTTGATCTTCAAACCTCTCGTACTATTTAAATCAGACTGTTTAAAATGATAACCTAAACGTACTACTAATAATCTAGTTTTAATGTTAAGATTCCAGCCCCAATATCTGAGGACATCCATCTTCTTTTCTCCAACATGTAAATGTGTATGTATTAAAATGCAGATCAACGGGAGGAAACAAAAAATTGGTTCAGTCAATTAACAAAATTGGAATCCAGAGGAGGGAGAGGTCATGGAAGGCTGTGGTTTTTGAACGGGCCTTGAACAATGACAAGCAGAGAGGAAGAAACAGGACAAGGGTATCAGTGACCTTAACTTCTGATTTATTTCAAATTTAGCTGACTTGGGAGGCTGATCCAATTCTCCTAGTCTACATTTGTCTCACAAATGTTTCCTGTGTTAAAAAAATGGGAGGCATCCTGGCTGTGTATGTGTGGGGGAGGGTGGTAGAAGATAGCAATTCCAGAGAGTTTTTCTTTCCTGCCTTTCAATTTTTTGCAGTCCATGTTATAGTTATTAAATATTGATATGCCAATCTCGTTTGCTCTCTAAGTGGGCTATTTAGAATGTTCATCTTAACAGTTTAACAGATTTTGGGGGGCCACCCCACCTGTTATTTCCAAAAATAAGAATGCCAAATAAACTCATACGTAATAATTGCAGACAACTATTTTCAGCAGTCACTCTTATCCATAAAACATATTTTTTTCGGTCACAAATTTTCTATTGGAGAATATTTTTAAATTTTTCATCTCAATTGAAATTTTTTTTTTTGCTGAGGAAGAGTCTCCCTGAGCTAATATCTGTTGCCAATCTTCTTTTTATTTCTTGAGGAAGATTCTCCCTGAGCTAACATCTGTGCCAATCTTCCTCTATTTTGTATGTGGGTCGCCACCTCAGCATGGCCACCGACAAGTGGTGTATGTCTGCGCTTGGAAACCAAACCCTGGCCTCCGAAGTAGAGAGCGCTGAACTTAACCACTAGGCCACGGGGCTGGCACCTCAAGGGAATATTTTAATTGCTGCAAAGTTGGAGAGTGAAGAATTGAAAAGGGATGGATGGAATGATTTTAACTGAGTTAAATAAAGGCTTGTCTATGACTCCTTGGTTTGTTCTATTCTTTGAGAGGTTTAAAATTAAGAATTTAGAGAAAAAACTGGAGATTTGGATTGTTTCCAGGAAAAGATTCAAGTTTTCTTTTGTTGCTGTGTGATTTTGGTTTTTGGCATCTGATATCCACAGATGGGAAAAAGAAAGGATGGGGAATCTATAGCCCTGTTTGAAACTGTATGGACACTTACTATGCATGCTCATTAGAGTTTTGTTACTAGAGTCGGGTATAGACCTGCTTAGAAGAAAGCAGCTGTTAAGCTTTACTCATTTCAGCCCTTCATCAGCCTGTTTTCAGTCTCTGGGCACTTGGTTCCAGTTTTCTCTTTTTCAGAGGTCTCCTAAGCTGCGCCTCAGACTGAGAAGTTTCTTCTCTGTAACTTTTGCCATCTGGAACAGAGTCTGCATTTGCACCCCTCATTCCAAACCTCAGCTGGGATCCATCATTTCTCCCTTATTTGATGTCACTCATCTTCCTGTGTGTGTTGAACAAGTGCCCACAACTCAGCAAATGCCTGGGTTGAACTCGATTCAGGCCAGTGTGCTGTGGAGAGAGCCAATCAAGCCCCAGCCCTGACCCAGGGCATCCGAGCAAAGAGCCACTGGACTGTTTAGAGCTTCCCCTCAGTAAGCACTCCTCATTCAATACTTTTGGAAAAAAATTAATTAATAGGACAAAATTTACCTAATAGGAATTAACGAAAGGGCTTGGTAACACACGTGTGATAATCATGAATTCTCCTGTGTCCCCAACCCTCTCCTGAGCCTTCTGGTTATTTAGCCACTAGAGGAAGATGCGCCTCCCTTCTCCCAGGCCTGCCCATAGCACTTCTGCTTCTGTCCTTTGTCACATACTCGCCTGTTAGATTTCCTCTGGTTTTGAACACACTTGTAGCTTTTCCTTCCCAAGGTCATCCTGGGTCTTCTCCTGTTGTCTCTTTCTTGATCACTTCAGGTCCCTGCATATTTCTTAGGTATGTTCTTAGTCTTTGCTGGTGAAGACATTCCCTTTTTGCCTAACTGCACATTTCTCCCTCTTCCATGGGCCTGCTGGACCTTCCAGTCCTCCTGAAACAGCAGTTCAAAATTACCCTCTGGCAGTATTTTTATCTCTTCTTTTTTCTGAGCTACAAATCAAGGTTTACTGTCCATCCTATTTGCAATCCCTCTTCTCTACAGTAGTGCTTCTCAAAGTTGAATGTGCATGTGACTCACCTGGAGAGGTTGGTGAAAAGCCGATTCTGAGTCAGTTGGTCTGGCCTGGGCCCCACATTCCCAGGTGGTTCAGGTACTGCTGGTCCCAGGATCACACTGCAAGTAGCAAGCCTTTATAGTTCTTTATTTTCCTTCCTTGGAGGCTGTACTAGGTTCCCGGGGCTGCTGTAACAAAGTACCACAACCTGGGTGATTTCAAACAACAGAAATTTGTTGTCCCACAGATCTAGAGGCTAGAAGTCCAAAATCAAGGTGTCTATAGGGCCATGCTCTCTCTGAAACCTGTAGGGGACTCCTCACTTGCCTCTTCCTAGCTTCTGGTGGTTTGCTGGCAAGTTTTGGTCTTTCTTGATTTATTGATACATCACTTCAATCACATGGCTGTCTTCTTCCTATGTCTCTTCACATCATCTTTCTTCTACGTGTGTCTGTCTCTGTGTCCAAATTTCCCCTTTTTGTAAGGTCACCAGTCATATTGGATTAGATCCCTCCTTGAGAGCCTCATTTTAACTTGGTTATCTTAATAAAGACCCTATTTGCAAACAAAGTCACATTCTGAGACACTGGGGGTTAGAATTTCAACATATCTTTTTTTGGGGAGCCACTCTTCAACCTATAACAGAGACCTACTCCCCCAACTGCCCCCTCTTTTAAGAAAGTCTAAAATGTTCTTTTTTTCCTCTCTAGTTATTTTTGCTTAAACAGAATTCACTACTTTGATCAACAACTGAAACATGAGAAATTAAGGATCTCTGATTTAGAATCAGCCAGGAAATGTGCAGATCTGGAATCACCAAGAAAGAAGCAGTAGAGTAGAAATATTTAGAAAAAAAAAGAGGGAGCCCTGGTGCTCTGTTTCTCCAGGGTATAGTGATAGAAAGAGCACGAACTTTTGAGTAGGCCAGTTTTAAAATTCGAATCTTGACCTGTCACTTATTAGTTCTATGATTTTGGGGACAACTTACTTGCTTCTACTTAACTTCTGTTTCATCATGAGAAAAGTGAGTATAACGACACCTGATAAATACAGGATGGTTGAGAGGATCAATAAGGCTACTGATGCACCAGGTGTGTAGCAGACCCGGAGTATATGTAATCATTAATTTTGTGGTAAAGGTCAGTATTTTGAATATCCCAGTAGAACTGTCAGTGGTACCTAGCCAGGTCACCCAATGGACCCTCCAGAGCTGCCAAGTCAGCTTGCAGCAAGCCTCTGCCTCTCTCTCCTCCTCGCTAAACCACAACAGTGGTTCAGAAGAGCAAATTTAATAATTGCTATTCATTTACTTGTTTTTCTGTGTGATTTCCCATCGTGGTTTGAAAAGAAAAATACTGTTTTCTCCTATGTATCTACATTTTAATGTATATCATCAATTTCTCTGTTGCATTCACTTTTTTTATAAATAATTTCCCATAAGTGGATGCCATGCAGAGATATTTCCACACTTTGATTGTTTTGATTGTTGTTTGTTTATAAAGGTGTACATTTGAAATGTGGGTGCCTCTAACATGAATGTAGCAGGCCTCACTATAGTAGATGTTATGCACTTCAGTGTTTGGATGAAAAGTGACATTTATTTGTCACTAATCCAGCATCTAGACACTTATTGCTTGGTTGTTTATGTTAGACATAGGATTTCGCAACTAGAGTTTGAATGAAAAATTAGAATATTTGAGGAGGCTATAGTATAATTGCAAATTCATTGGTTTTCTAGGTCTGTGTGAATTTTACATTGCAAAAGTAAAAAGACAATGCCTAGGCTAGATTGGAGTTCCAAGTTGAATTTGGAACAAATATTCCTTGCCTCTCATGTGCCAACCACACTGGAAGCTTACATACCCAAACAGTAGTGTTTGTGACAATGGAAAACTTTGTCCTCACATTTCTGTTAATGTTAAGGCAGACATCGTTCCTGAACTGACCTATTATTAAAGGTCCATATAGCTTCTCAAACTCTTTCAAAAAATCATAGAGGAGAGAAGAACACTCTCAAACTCATTTTACAAGGCCAGCATTATTCTGATACCCAATAGAAACACTACAAAAAAAAAAATTAAATGTCAAAATCCCTGGTGAATATAGATAGAGATTCTCAACAAAATTCTAGCAAACCAAATTCAACAGCACGTTAAAAAGATCATACACTATGATCAAGTTAGTTTTATCCTTGTGATGTAAGGATGGTTCAACATGTGCAAATCAATAAACGTGATATACCACATTAATAGAATGAAGGATAAAAATTATATAATCCTCTCAGTAGATGCAGAAAAAGCACTTAACAAAATTCAACATCCTTTCATGATAAAAGGTCTCAACAAATTGGGTATAGAAGGAACATACCTCAACATCATAAAGACCATATATGAAAAATCCACAGCTAATATCATACTTAACTGTGAAAAGCTGAAAGCTCTTCCTCTAAAATCAGGAAAAAGACAAGAATATCTACTCTCACCACTCCTATTTGACATAGTACTGGACATTCTAGCCAGAGAAATTACGCAAGGAAAAAAAAAGGCATTCAAAGAGAAAAGGAAGAAGTAAAATGGTCTCTGTTTGCAGATGACATAATACAGTATATAGAAAACACTAAAGACTGCATCAAAAAACTGTTAGGCTTAACAAATGAATTCAGTAAAGCTGCAGGATACAAAATGGACATACCAAAATCATTTGCGTTTCTATACACTAACAATGAAATATGTGAAAGAGAGATAAAGAAAACACCCTATTTATAATAGCATCAAAAACAATAAAGTTCTCAGGAATGAGGTTAACAAAGGAGGTGAAAGATCTGTACATTGAAAATTGTAAGACCTTGATGAAAGAAACTGAAGAAGATACAAATGAATGGGAAGATATCCTGTGTTCATTGATCAGAAGAATTAACATTGTTAAAATGCATATACTACACAAAGCAATCTATGGATTTAATACAATTTCTATCAAAATTCCAATGGCATTTTTCACAGAAAAAACAATCCTAAAATTCATATGGCACCACAAAAGACCCAGAATGTGCAAGCAATCATGAGAAAGAAGAATAAAGCTAGAGGTCTCACACTTCCTGGTTTCAAACTACACTACAAAGCTATAGTAACCAAAACAGTATGGTACTGGCATAAAAACAGACACATAGACCAATAGAAGAGAATCAAGGGCCCAGAAGTAAACCCACACATATATAGTCAACTAATATTTGACAAGGGAGCCAAGAATACTCAATGGAGAAAAGATAGTCTTTTCAATAAATCGTGTTGGGAAAAATGGATATTCACAATACAAAAGAATGAAATTGGACCCTGTCTTACACCACTCACAAAAATTAGCTCAAAATGGACTAAAGACTTAAATGTAAGACTTGAAGTCATAAAACTCCTAGAAGAAAACAGGGAAAAAGCTCCTTGACATTGGTCTTGGCAATTATTTTTTGGATATGATACCAAAAGCATAAGAAACAAAAGCAAAAATGAATAAGTAGGACTGCATCAAACTACAAAGCTTCTGCATAGCAAACAAAACAATCAACAAAATAAAGAGATAACATATTGAATGGCAGAAAATATTTAAAAACCATATTTCAGATACAGAGTTACTATCTAAAATATATAAGGAATTCATATAACTCAATAGCAAAAAACCCAAATAATTCAATATAAAAATGGCTGGAGGACCTGAATAGACTTTTTTTTCGAAGAATACATGAAAATGGACAGCCAGCACGTGAAAAGATACTCAACATCACTAATCATCAGGGAAATGCAAATTAAAATCACAATGAGTTATCACCTCATATCTATTACAATGGCTAACATCAAAAAGACCAGCGGTAAGTGTTAACAAGGATGTGGAGCAAAAAGAACCCTGTGCACTATAGGTGGGAATGTAAATTGGTGCAGCCACTATGGAAAACAGTATGGAGGGTCCTGAAGAAATTAAAAATAGAACTACCATATGACCCAGCAATCCTACTTCTGTTTATATCCAAAGAAAATAAGCGAACTATCTTGAAGATATATGTGCATCTCCACGTTCATTACAGCATTATTCACAATAGCCAAGACATGCAAGGAACCCAAGTGTCCATTGATGGATGGACGGATAAAGAAGATGTGGTGTATATATACAATGGGATATTGTTCAGCCATAAAAAAGAAGGAAAACTCACCATTTGCGACAACATGGATGGAATTTGAGGACATTATGCTAAGTGAAGTAAGGCAAATAGAGAAAGAGAAATAGTGTGTGATCTCACTTATATGTGGAATATTAAAAAAAAGTTTGGCTTCTTAGTGTTTTGGCTTCACTTAAGACCTGGCAAATGTCTCTTGGAGGGTAGAACAACCCGATTGTTGGGCTCAACTGCTTGTCCTTTCCTTTTCTTAGATCCTGACACATCAAGGCTTGTCCACCTCAGTAGCTCTTCATATCTATATGTGTGTGTGTATATATATATATATTTATTTATGTATATTTACATCTATATCTATCTATCTGTACATAATATTTTATCCATCTTTTCTAGTTGTTTTCACTGGAATGGTTAGTATAATATGAGCTAGTAAAATTGCCAAGTGGTAAATTAAGCCAGAAAATTTCTTTGTTAAATGCTGGATATTTAAGGGTATTAAATCATAAACTAAAACTTTCAATATAGTGATACTATTGGAAAAATAATTTCAGTGCTAGGAAAGCTAACTAATTCACAATGACGTACTTTCTTTTTTTGAGGAAGATTGGCCCTGAGCTAACGTCTGTTGCCAATCTTCCTCTTTTTTTTCTTTTTTCACTTGAAAGCCCTCAGTACATAGTTGTATAACCTAGGTGTAGATCCTTCTAGCTCTTCTATGTGGGATGCTGCCTCAGCATGGCCCGATGAATGATGAGCGGTTCTGCACCTAGGATCAGAGCTGGTGAACCCTGGGCTGCTGAAGCAGCACGAGTGAACCTAACTGCTGTGTCACCGGGCCAGCCCACAATGATGTACTTTTTAAATGGGCTTAGAAGTATAACAGTGTCTTTGATGAATTAAGGCACAGATGGGTGTCTATACAGATTTCATATGAGTGTCTAAGGGCTTTCCAGTACCAGAGCAAAGCAGAAGGCTAAAACAATTATCTACAAAATTTAGAGCAAAACATCGAAAGGTCTCTGTAATTTCTTTTTTCACCAAAATAATATATTTTTTATTGCTCGATTTTAACACATAGCACTTAGAGATCATGACTGTCCATTAAGAGGGGAGAAAAACATACAGAGCTGATACAAATCCTCCAAAAATTTATCCAAGAACATATAGTTTCATTTCACTTTTCATACTATGTTGCAGTTTATTTTTTTCATATTTGAATACAATGTTCCAAAAATTTGAACATCCTATTGCATGATACTAGTGCGCCATATGGTTGTGGTAATTAAGATAATTACAAGTGGTAGGCATTCTGGGAACACACGGTCACAAAAGGAAAAAGGTCAAAATTAAAACATATTTTGGAAGGTGAAAATTCAAAATCTCACTTTCCTTGAATAATATCTCTTCTTTACTTCAATGAAAGTTCTTTTTCTAAAACATAAATATTACCCTTCAGTCAACTGGCAGAGGCTTCTGTAGAATCTTCTTTTTCAGTAACACAGTGCTTTGAAGTGGAACGAGTGAGGGGATGATAGGCAGAGGAGTGGACGAGGCATATCCTGTCTATCTGCTTTATTATAAGATTAATTTTTTACGGAATGTTTATGAATATTGGACTGAAGTGCTCTATAATGCTGAGGACAGAGCCTAGAAGACTGGCTATATCTGCTGAAACAGTCGAATAATTACATACCATTTTCAGTTCCAAAGATTTTATTTTATTTTTATTTTGCTTTTGCACTAAGATTAGAAAGAAGTCAGTCTTCTAATTTCACGTATTGGAAGAATTAGTCTTCAGAATTCTGAAATAGACTGTATAGGATTTGATGATTACCACCCTACATTGCTGACCTAGTTTGTCTTCTTTCTGTTTAGTTTCCTTGTAATTGTGAACTATTAGAGCTGCCTGTCACTTCAAAAGGCAATGTTTGTGATTCTGTGAAATGAAACTTTAAGCTTCATGTGGGTATGTGGTCATAAGATTGTCTTATTTTTCAACAAACATTTCCTCTTTTGGTGGAAAGTTTCATACTGCCTACTTTTATTGAGAAATTTTAGGTAATTGGTTTAGAAAATAGTCTGTGGAAAAATAGGTTTATTTTGTGAAGGGCCATGGATGACTTTCTCATGGCCACTTAGTCTTTCATAAGATAACTATAACATACCTTTCTAGCCTTGTTTCCTGACACTGTTCTTCATCGGTTCTGTGAAGGTTATGGACCTTCCAGCCAGCACCGGGATACTCTGTCTTTACTCAGTCAGCGCTGACTTTGAGCTTGAAGCTTCCCCCATGTGACTGCTCATCCCTCCTGTCCCTCATTCTTCAAGAGTAAGCTCAAATCGTATCTTTATGAGAACTCCAAGGCTTTACGTAAAAAGTCATTTCTGTATTGTGGCAATTAATACACAAGGTGTTATAATTATTTGTTAATGTGTTTATTTCTCCCTGTTGAATTTGAATTTATGTGGGACAAAGACAGTACTGTATTGTTGTTCTTTAAATTACTGATATACATATATGTTTTTTTTGGTGAGGAAGATTGGCCCTGAGCTAACATCTATGCCAATCTTCCTGTTACTTTTTGTATGCGGGGCACCACCACAGCACGGCTTGATGATCGATGTATAGGTCTGTCCCCGGTCTCCGAACTGCCGAACCCCAGGCTGCCGACGTGGAGCACATGAACTTGACTACTACCCCACCAGGCCGGCCCCTAAATTACTGATATTTAATGTGGTGCTTGGCATGGGTAAACAATTAATAAATCTTTAGTAAATAAAAAAGAATGAATCTATACGAAAATCCCAAAGGCCAGCATTTCTTTCAACATAATGTACCTTATACTCAGGGTTTCACTATTCTTGTTATTATTTAATTTAACATCATCTGGGAAGAGTAAAAGTGTATTTTTATTAGTGTGTGGGTCTATGAAATATCTGATACTTGATATTGTATTATTTCTAAAGAGTTACAGGTTTTCATTAACATTATTATAATACATGCTTTCGAAAGAATGTCCATATGTGTGTGCCTAGACAAATTAATTTAGTCTCTCATTCCTTTAGAGGTTTTTGGCACATCTGAAATGAGTGATGGCAACAATGCATTTACTGATTCAGTGTTAGCAGACTGTCACACCAGCTCACTTGGAATGGAGCTCTTTGAGGCATCAGGAGATGGGTGGACTTCAAGCATCCCTTTGGTGGGAGACTCTTCCTCTCTGGAATCTTTGTGCTCAACCATATATAGGAAAAGAAGGAACTGACTGCCTTTTCTCAACATGAAGCAAGAATTTACAACCTTTTCCTCAAAGTGAGAACCAACTTCTAGTCAAAGGATTGCATTTGGAGATTATCATTACCTTATTTGGTTACAATAAAAACTATTATGCTACTCAGAATGAGGCATAATAGTTTTCAATTATCGTACATAGTGTTCACTCAGAGGAATTTCACCGTAGTATGAAAATTACCCAGATCAAGAAATAAATATGATTTCCGCTAGTGAAGAAATTGTCTTTATAGGAAAATAATGGCTTGTTTGTGAAGAAAAATGTTATGAGGTTACTTAGAAATTTTCTTACTCATGAAATACGTATGGTCTGTTTACTATCATATTTATTTAGTACCACTGTGCATAGGGCATTGCTCACTAATTTATTAATTCTGGATGCTACTCAAATGCAAACTACAGCCAGATTCTTCAACTTTGATGGAATTCTTCAGAATCATTAATATTTCTCTTATGTTCTCCAATATTTCAGGTAATCATGCATATCCCCTGGACAGGCCAGCAAATCTATTAAGGTTCTATAGACTTCCAACTGTGTTTTCTATCATGAGAACATTCAGTTCCTATAAGTTAAAAACATCTCTAAGCAGCTCATAAATTCTGGCTTCAGGTTTAAGCTGATGTCAGATGCCAGAGTCAATAACCCCCTAAATTGGTGTGATCTCAATTCCATATGGTCCCATTAACCCACTTGGTCTTAAAGCACAAATCTGCTCCATAGATAATTACCCGAGCCAGGCTTGTTCTTCTGGGGAAGCAAAGCATCTTTAGTTCAGATATACACATAGAGAGAGATTCATTACTTTGAAGTTTGAAGGTTATTGTCTTTAAAATACTTGGAAGTCCTGGAAGTAGTCAAGCCTGTGGATCTCAATATTGAAAGTGCATAGTAATCATATGGGGGATTTAAGATGATATTCAGGGGCCCCACCCCAAGATAATCTGGTTTACTGCATTGAGTCGTGGTTGCAGACCCTGATGATTATGCTCCAGGTCGTCCAAAGATCATACTTTGGGAAACATTACCTTGAACCTTATAAATTCTCCTCTTGCAAGATTTGGGAGCCAGATACAGAAACTCAGGACTGGTAAAGAGATTCTTCTTGAGGGAGGAACCTTCAGGAGAAGACTATGAGGACCGAGGATCAGGGTACTGAGAAAGAAGATAGAAGCCCTAAAATGTTTTGTTCACATTAAAAATATCACCACTTGTTGTCTGTGTTCATTCTTCATAATGAGGGCTGATTTGGGACTATAATCTCATTCTAGTGGAAAGTGGCTGCTGAAATAATTAAGGGAATAGACTTGATGTCAATGAGGAGTGGGTGATCTTTGTCTTTGGTGATACCAAATTGAGGTTCTACTCATTGCAGCTGCCAAGCTTGTGTCCCTGGATAGAACTTTCTATATTCTCTCCTTTACGCACTTCATAGAGGAGGAGAATGTAAGGATGAAGACTGTAGTTGGGGTCAGATTCTAAAAGGACCAACCACAGGCATCAGTATAATCCTACTTGTTAGGAAAGAGGACAGAGCTAGACTCTGCTCCCTGCCCTCAGCCAAAGCTGGAAACCCAGTGGCAGCCCTGCATGGTCAGGTGTCAGTCCAGAGCAGTGGCTACCAATATACACCTTTCTATCATATTCTAGGAGGAGGGCTCCAGTCATGTGTGAGCTTAACCTACCTGGAGACCAAGGAGTGGAGGACAGAAATGAGAAAACCAAGTGAATGCTCAGGGCTGTCGTTTTTTGTGTGTAACTCAATCAGCTAGTGTCTTCTATACCCTTTATTAGTTCATGCATTTATTTATATGCTCATTCATTCTCTCATTTGTTGATTCTACTAATATTTCTTCAGGGTCCATATGTGCCAGGCACTGTACTAAATGATGGAAATGAACAATAACTGTGGAATTTAGTTTAGTAATGAAAAGAGATGAGGACGGGTCATTACAATACTAGACAGTAAGTGCTATGAGTGGGAAATACGGAGTGCTATGGGAGCACAGAAGAAAGGAAGTTTGCTTAGGCTTGGGGGATCCAAGAAGGCTTTCCAGTGGCGGGAGAATCTGAGCCCTGATGAACGAATATTATTGGTCAAAGATTTGAAGTAATAGTGTTGCAGACAATGGAAATAACTTATGAAAGTCATTAAGCAGGAGAGAGCATAGTGTGATCAAGGAACTGAAAAACCAACATGTGCATGGAACGCGTTGAAACCTTGGTGCGTGTGTAGCAAGTCTGCAGAGGTACACATGGAGAAAACAGAGCATCACTGGGTCTAGGGAATTTACAGATGAATAAGGCAGACTACTGCCCTCAATAAGTTCATATTTGGGAATTGCCTTCATTTTTTTTTACAATTTTATGGACAAATTGGAAATATATTGCCCAAACTCAATAGATTCTGTTCATCAATTTTCTTGTATTATCTCAACACAAGCAAATCAAACCATATGTTTTATTGAAATTGTCATTCTCTAATTAACCTTAAGCTAAGTAATATCAATAACGGATGTTTTAAAAACATTCGTGGACTCTGCCCATGTGCTGGACACTCGCTGAACGCTTTGCAAACATTAATGTATTTAATCCTTTTAAACAATGCTTTGCAATAGGTACGATTATTAGCTTCCTATCATAGATGGAGAAACAGAAGCATCAAGAGGTTACGTAACTTGCTTAAGTTACGTTAGAGCTACTCACTGCAGAAGTACAACTTCACCCTTTGGGGGGCCTCTCTGTTCTGAGGCTCAGATGCACACTGAAAGTTAAAAGGAAAAAGCCACTCCAACTTGGGCGTGGACTACTTTGTCTTCAGCGTAGAAAGGGCAAAATTGGGACTGTGAGAATGAAAGTGAAAGACTGAAAGTCTGCTGCTCTCTCAATTCCTTGCTATTGGATTTCATTCCTGGCTGGCTCACCCAGTACCACGAAGCTAATGAGCTGTGTTCTCATTCTGACTCAGTGTGGGCCACACACTTTTCAGGCCACTTAAGTATGACAGTGATGAGGGAAAGAATGTTAATAGTGATCACCTGTTCTGTGTTCCTGCAAATTAAGAAATGCTAGATTAAAAACCCTCTTTTTACTCAATTCCAGAGAATTTCAGATGGAGGCGTACTTTTACCATTATGAAGAGCAGAATAGGAATCCTGATACTTGACTGAATTTATTTATTACTAGGTATTCTCTCATACAGCAATGTGGTGAGGTGGCTGGCAGCACAGTACTGCTCATTTTTCCCTTGCTTCCAGGAAGTAGCACAATGATGGTTAACAGACATGGCTGTAGAAAGCTTTTCTTTTTAAAATTCCTGTGACTACATTGAATTGTATGCCAAATATATACATATGCATAACTAAGAATGTGAGAAGCATGTATTTTTCCAGTCACATTTAATTGTATCAACATGGAGTTCATATTGGCTTTTGCAGCAACAGTTAATGAGCCGTATGTGGAAGAATCCAGATGTTTAGATTATATGCTCCTCCAATCCATTATACAAACGTCCATGTATGACAATTTCTTGCATTTTATGACAATGTCTTGCATTGCCTGGAAAGGAGAACTGCATCACCAATAAGGAAATGCAATTGACAGTTAATTACATTGTTACTTTTGGCAACTGCGGGAGGCATTTTCCTGCTTAAAGTTATTTTCAATATGAAGTGCTGGGTTGCGGGGAAGGATTCATGGCTTGTGTTTTCATGAAACTCTTATAATTGTTATTACTTATATGACCCTGTGTCTGTTTCAGTAACTCCAATCACAGTTACACTTATACACGCGCATGCACATATACACACCTCTCACCAAAACCTGAAAGAACACAATGAGTGCTTTAACAGAGATATAAAGTGCTAAGGGACACAGAGTGATTGACAATTCATTCCCTTAGGGATAGAGCAGGGACAGCTTTCTAAAGGGTTTACTGGGGCTAGATATTGAAAGATGGGGTTTTGACAGTTGCAGGTGGGGGAGAAGGTAATTATACGTGGAAAGAATCTAACGAACCAAAGAGAGTTAATGAGGAAAAGGCAAAGTGTTTAAACATTTGCTGTATTCCTTTCAACATCTAAATATTTAGATTCTTCTTCTGGGGACAGACCAGGGATGAGACATTTCAACCCATCAGTTTGAACTCATTCAATGATATCAAGCTGTAAAATCCAGTGTCCTTCAGTGGGAAGTCACTGTTTTATTTGCCCCCAAAACACTAAAACATACATGCCTCCTTCCCCAAGCCCCCACCTGATTTGACACATAGTCTGAGAAATAGGTAAGAGAGTCAGGTCCAATAGCATCATCATAGGGTAACATGAACTTATGGATTTCTGAGGAGTAAGGAGAGAGAGTAAAGATTTGAAGTGGTTGTATCAGGGAAGGCCATAGAAAAGATGCAGTTCTCAGATCGAGGTCGCTCTTCCTGGTCCCTTAGGAGCAAAAACCAGCAAAAGGAGTGTTGATTTTGCTCCTGGAATTGTTGACGTTTGAGTAGAAAGCAAGATAGAGTGGACTTATTGGTGTGTGCTGTGGGTCTTTTTTGTCACAACTGTCAGTACTTGTTTTAATTTGCTCCCTTCTCTCTTTACTGTCTTAGTCACTCTTAGGACTCCAACTTTCACCTAATCAACTAAAATGTATGAAAGTCATCTAAATCTGTGTCCTCAGACATCTTTCACAGCAAAACTCCAGTCCCCAGTTTCAAGCTACCTGCTGGTACCTACAACTCATCAATGCAAATCTTAGCTCCTCATCTCACTGCTTACCCTTTCCACATCCTTACAGTCCCCTGCCCAACTTTCCACCTCTTGTTGATCCGTCTCTTGGTGGCAGTAGTTTGCTACTTGTGCTCCATGGTCAAAGCTTTGGCCTCATATTCAACTCCTCTCTCTTTTGAACTTTAAAAGTCAAGTGGTTGCATCAGTCTTTTTTAGTGCTACCATTAAAATGACTCATGTATCATCTTTTCCTTTCAATTCTTTCAAGTTCTTTTAGTGTGCACTGCAGCCACCTTGTTAATTGGTTCTTTTTAATCCACTTGCTCATTCCTTGTAACTGTACACTTTCTAAAACACAAATCTGATTATGATGATGAAAGTGATAACAATAGCTCAACGGGAGGGTAAACTATAACCTCCTACGTCATTGGCTTGGGATGAAAATTAATCAAGGTGATGTTTGTAAAGAATTTGGCATAGTGCCTGGAACATAATACAGCCTGAACAAATATTGACTTCACCTTAGAAACACTGTATGTGTATATTCCAGTTCTCAAACTCACCTGATTCTCCCTCACACCTGGGGCTTCTCACATCTGTTCCTGGAACATTCTTCCTCTCTTCTTTGCCCACTCTATCTTCAACAGGCTACTTTCTATTCATTCTCCTGTCTCTGTTAAAAATTATGTTTACATCTGGGTCTTCCCTGAGTATTCAGACCTGTTTAGACCATTTTGCTGTGTGTTCCTGCAGAACTTTGCTATTTGCAATCTTGAAGTTATTGTGTAGTGAAACAGAAAGTCTTCATACCAAAATGCCGCTGGACAAAGAATATGGAGCTTATTCATTTCTGTAACTGATAGCATCTTCCTCAAGGATCCCTGCTCTAGTGAGGGTTTCTAACATGCTTTTAATGTTATTTCAAGTTTTTCTATGTAATTTTTAGAATGTCATTTGATTTCCTCTAAGTTTATGTTCAATTTTTCAGATTTCTTTCCCGCTTCCTGTTCCTCCCTACAAAGATCCCTACTACGGTCCTTTCTAGCTGACTTGACACTATCACCGCTCTTATAGGCTCTGCAGTCCTCTCTGAGCTTCAGCCACATGCTGAAGCCCCCACTGCAGTCTCATCAGCTCTTACTTTTCCTGACTTTGGAAACCACTGCATGGGACACAAGGACTTCTGAGCTGCCCTCCTGCCATGCAGAAGCAGAAGGAGGTTCCAGAGCGTTGTCTCAGACCTTCCTTCTGCTTAACCTTGCTTGCAATAATCTGCAAAGGCCTATAAGCTGACCGGACTCCAGGCAAGAAGAAGATGGGGCATTAGAGTAGTTGCATCCAGGGGGAAAACAAATTAAAAAGGTTATTTGAAAACTGCCCCTTTCAATCCAAGGGAGGGTGGGGAGGATAAGAGAAGGTCCCATTTGGGGTTCTAAGAAGAGATTATCTCATATGATGCCTCTCACCCCAGCCTCAGGTGGTTTTGCAGTAGAAATAGCAAGCATGTTTAGTTAGAAAGAAGGCCTGTGATCACACTCCTGATCTTTTTTTCTCCTCAACGCATTTCCTGATACTTGTCTTTGCCTCCATTTTATCTTATGTATTTTTCTATCATTGTTATCTATGCCATTTGTTGCACTTTTAAATGTCTATTTCCTCCTTCTGCACCAGTAGTTCCCAGCTGGAGGTAATTTTGCCCCCAGGGGACTTCTAACAATGTCTGGAGATATTTTTCGTTGTCACAACCCTGGATAGGGGGTGGGGTGGGGTGCTCCTGGTATCTAGTGAGTAGAGGTCAGGAGTGATACTAAATGTTCTACAGTGCGTAGGAGAGTCCCCCACAACAAAGAATTATTTGGCCCCAAATGTCAACAGTGCTGAGGTTGATAAACCCTGTTCTAGCCTGTAAACTCCTTGAGACAGGGATTATATCTTATTCATCTCTTCATCTCTAGTACCTCACACATTGTCTGGCACATAATGGAGATTTAATAATTGCTCATTGAATAAGTAAATGCATGACAGGCATGAATGAGTTGACAGTAGACATTTAATTTTTGAAATTTTTTAAAAATCTCTGTTGGTTTTGCTTGTTTCGGTTAGTATAAAATTAAGATTGGTAATTGACCAGAATAAGCGTCACACCTAATCTCTTTAGGGCTACAGACACTAGTAAAACTCTCAAATTTCGTATATTTTATAAAGGAAAGGAGGAAGCTAGCATGACGAAATATTAACCGTTAGCAGTATACCCTTGCCCATCCCCTTCTAATCCCCCAACAAACAGAGAATGTCACAGCCTGGGAAAGACTTTTCTTGGCTGTAACAGAAGACCAAAATATGCTACTGGACACTTTCATTCAATGGTTCAAGAGTTTCACTAGAGATGGTTCTATGGACACGTAGCATCTGCTTTTAATAATGGGAATTAGTAGTGAAATTATGGTCCACATGGCAAACATGCGCCACTACATGGTTTGGTTGCTTGAAGAGCATCTCTTGAAGCAAACTCTGAATGAGAGAAATAGCGCAAAATGGTGGTTGTGTCAATGGCAGAGTTCTGGTAAGAAGTATGCAAGAGACACAGTGACTCTGAGTTTTAATTATTCTCAGATGGAGTTACCAATTATTTATGTCCAGCAAAGTCTAACTCATGCCTGCATGTCCACAGTGCTCACTAGTTTGTATAGTTTTCTTTATCATGCTGTCTTTCTGGCAGTCTTCGATGTTCTTTAAAATATTTGACATTTCAGTTGATCCTTTGTCAAATTGACATGAGTGAAGAAAAAAATATTTAAGAATTAGGAATTATGATTTTCTGATTTCCAAAATGGTTCTTTATGTGAAAGAATAAACTTGGTTATGAGAGGTCTATTTTTACATGCGGATTACTATTTTAAAAGTAAGTGTTCTATTGATAGATGGTAGATAATCCAACACATATTTTTAGATTATTGCTAATAAATGTATTAAAATTTGACTGTGGAATGAAGAAATTTGCAAATATTTATTTTACGGTATCCCTAGAAATTAATAACCATCACTTTCTTTTCACAAAAGAGCAATATTTGGTAAAATGGAGGGAAGAAATAAATTAGTCAGTGAAGGCTTGTTTCATATCAATAGCAGAGTGAGAGGGAAGCATCTGAGAGTGGGAGGGAATCCAAGCTTATTGCTTGCTCACTACTTGCCAGCCACTTTATGATTTTTCATCCTCCAACAACCCCAGAGGGGTCTCCAAGAGAAGATATTTATCCTCTATTTTAAGGATAAGGAAAATGAAGCATGGAGAGGCTGATTCACTTGTCCAAAACCAGACATGTGGCATGTTGTATAATTCAAGCTTAAATTCCCATATATGGAAAAGTTCCCTTCTGCTAACTTACTGCTTTCTTAAAAGCAAGTAGAGAGGCTAGTGGTTCTCACCCAAGTTGATTATTACAATCACTTGAGGAGCTTTCAAAGAACATTGATGCCCTAGTCCAACTCCCAGAATATCAGATATAATTGTTCTGAGAGTGGAGGCCCTGAAATGAGTTCTTTTCCATGCTCTTCCCTATGATTCTCAATTGTTACAAAAGCTGAGAACTGCTGGCCTAGGCCCTAATGTTACTGCAATTTGTCTTATCCTTTGTATCTGAGCAAGTCTATTTATTTTGGACTTTCTCATGGAGGTTTTACACAAAATTCACAAAGAATGAAATATGTCATAATTTAAATGACCCAGAGAAACTTCATTATTATTTTGCATAATAAGACAGAATGTTTCTTATTAAACCAGCTCTATCGAGTGGGGTTTATAATTTAAGATCTTTGGGTTAATCATGAGTAAGAAAACCAAAGGTTGGCAGTGTGAAGGGTGAGAAATCTTTGCAGTTTACTATACCATATCTTTGAAATCAGTTACGAGTGGCCTGGCTCATCAATGGAGAATTCTTGAGAAAACTGCAAAACCACACACAATTGACCAGGGCCATGAGCTAATTTGTCCTAGCTCCAGGCCATGTAACCCTTAGGTCAGACATGACTCTTCAGACTATTGCATTCATTTAAAAAATGTGTTCTTTACCTTGGGTTGCCTTCGTCTGTGTTTTTCTCTCTAAGTTAAAGTGTTTGAAAGCTATACTGTGATGCTTTGCACTTTGAAGTGTAGATCCAATGACAACATTTTCTTCTATAAGGAATGGGTCCCATGACTATGTCTTCTTGTACATGGAATCTACAATACCTATCATTCTTAACACATGTTCTTCTTTATTTTCTAAGTTTCTACTCTTTTCCTTTCTCTTTTTGTCTTTTTCTGCATCGTTTTCCCTTTCTCCCTACCTATATCTTAGGTCTACTGAGGATTTGTGACATCACTATGAGATTTGTCATCTTCAGTGTGGTCTGTAGGACTAAAGAAGTCAATTCTCCCTAGACTTAGACATCAAATTCTGTCTTATAATCAGTAGTTTTGTACATTAAGGGAGACACACAACTGAGATGGAGATTTTGGAAACAAACTGCATAGAACTTAAATTTAACAAAAGGTGAGTTTATGCCTCAAAACAAAGTGTTATAAACTGACCTTTGAAAGAAAGTGAATTTAATGTGTCCATCTTTTAAAGAGAAACCCTAAACCAAATGTGTCTATCAAATACTAAAAACTTAAGATATGAGCAAGGGGATGTGTAACAAGATGAAATAAGGCAAGTCTGACACACGCACTTATTGAAAACGGAAATGTTAACATTCTTGAGAGCTTCATTTTTGCAATAAAAAGGATACAGCTCTTTAGTATGAAAACTCACATATCACAACTGGACAATGAGTTTGAATCACAGAGCTCTTTGCATGCATTTTCTCATTTAATAACCACATCAGATTTATTGTCCTTATTTTGCCTTGAGGTTTTTGAGACTTTGCGACAAGGTAGAAGAGTTGTGCTGTGAACTCAAGGCTTCTGTTCTGACTTTTCCTGTAACACAAGATGCCTCGTTGATGACACTATCAGACATCAGGGGAGATAAGGAGATGCAACTGAGATCAAATTTTAGCTCTTCCCTCCCGCCATGCTGCTACTCCCACTTGTATAGTGTATATAATAGGGACCAAAGGTTGCATTTTTTATAATTTAGATAACTCTAAGATATCCCTATTAGCCAACTCCCTACAAATAAAAAAATGTCATATAAATATATCCAGGTCAAAAGAAAAAAAAAGCACAACTCTTCATAAAATTTGAGAGGGCAAGCTATCCACATTGGTCTTACCATAAACGAAATACAGCCCTACCCTTTTGATTCTTTTCTAAAGGAAGGGTGATATTTTGAAGTCTTCCAGCCTGGCTGAGCCCACTGAAGGCCTAATTGTCAGGAATGCTGAGAGCAGAGTGGCCTGCGTCTGGAACATGGAGTCTGTGCTTTCTCACCATTGCATATCCACTCACTGATCCTTCTCCCCAACTTTCTTCCTTCTCTGCTTGTACGTCTGTCATGGGCTCTGCTTACCTCCCTAACCTTCATTTAATTCCTGCTTCCTCCATCTAAAGTTTCCGGGTATATTTTTACATTTTATGGCATATGGCAGGCTTGAAGTATTATTGGATTAAAGTTTATGTGATAGAAAATCTCCTTTCTTTATCATCATTGTGATTATTGTTATTTTTTTGAACCTAGATCAATGGAGCTGAGATTAGCTATGACCACTGGTTGTAAAGTTCCTGTTGAAGAAACTGTTATTGAAACGCAATCTCAAAGACTCTCAAGTACTAGAAGTACGGCTGTAACAGGCAACCAAAATGATGACACACACATACATTTGGTTGTACTGTTGTTTCAGAATTTTTGGACAGAATCATTTCCTAGCAGCATTTTTCTGAAATTGCTTGGTTTTTGTTTGTACAAGGATTCACGGTCACACAGCATTCATAAATGATGTGTTACACTTTCTTCTTTTAATCCTGCAGTGACTATTGCAAATGCACAGTTAGTTATGACCTCCCTGGATGTACTTGACTCAAGTAACGTGGAGGTAGGGGTGAGAGGTGAGAAGAGAATAAGCCACTTCCAGTGTGGCTGCACAGAGGTGTTAAACAATTCTGTGACTTCTAAATGTGTGGCCCCTGCACGTGTGATTTACAGGGAAGAAGACTAGAATATCTCACAGGACATACGTAGTTCGTAACGGAAAATTGTGCACACAGCAGATGCCACCCGATGATAAAGCTTTGTGGAGAAAGTGGCGTTGAGTCTGGAAATTATAGTCTAGTTTGGATTTTTATGGGTGAAGTTGCAAGAAGGGGGAGAATCGTGAGAATAGCAAAATAGCACAGTGAATACAAAGTCAGAGAGGTGAAAAGTTCGTGGAAATTGTCCGCTTGGAGCACGAGACTCAGTTCCCTCAGAGCATGGGATACATAGGAAGAGGTTGCTTTGAAAAATGAGATTGGAAAAGTTGCTATTGATGACTATCTTCCCGTATGCTGTGGGACATGACGTGCTATTTCTCTGCTAGTAGAGATTTGGGAGAGAAGTTTTGGTATGAAATCAAAAGCTTGAAAGAATTCACCTGGAATTTACAGATCATCTGGTCCAACTTCTTCTCTTCAGGGATGGAAGTGGTGTTGTGTACTGATTACGACCAGCGTGTTGGAATTAGGGGGTGGAAGGAGACTAGACATCTCATATTGACTCCATGATTTACTAGCTCTGTGAACTTGAATGAATTACCTAACTTTCCAAAGCTTAATTTTCCACCTCTGCACCATAGAAATGAAAGCATTCTTGTGAGAATAAGGGACACAATGTATGTAGTGTTTAGTGGCTAGAATATAGCAAATGCTCAAAAAACATTTACTATTATTATTACCTTTGTTGTTTCAGTGCTACCATCTCTCACTCTTCTTTGCTGTGGTTTTACCAGAATTACAGTCAGTGGTCAACTGTCCTGACTTGAGGACAATTTGGTAAATGCAAAGTCCAAGGCACAGAAACTCACTCACAAGTCAGGAGTCAATGCCCTGGAAGAACTGGTCTCCTGTGCCTCACTTCCTGTAGTAATCTCTGTTCCGCGTTTGGCTACATCACTCTGGCTTTCAGATATGGGAATAGTAGGAGTAACATACTAGTAGGTAGATTTCACCCCCAGATTCTCTCCTTTTTGAATGTTGCTGACATCAGTATTTTCTAGAAATCTTAAGCAGCTTTAAATCCAAAAGAATAAGGCAAACACTTTTTTTCTTTCCAACCAGTAAAGTAGTTTTATTAGATCATCAGATGAGCACTTTCTAAGGGAAAAATGGTTTATGTGTGGTTTGGATGCTAAGCGTTGACTCAGCGTCAGGCCTATGAAGGAGAAGGCCAAGCTATGCCTGCTGACACACAAGTAACAATAATGGAAAAAATAAAGACTGTCCCAGGTTTGCTAAATGAAGCCATACGTTTGGAAAAGCACAATACACCAAACTCTTATATGCTTTTTTGTTTTCAAGATTATTCTCTCTATTGCCCACCAGTGTTATATTTTTTCCTTCCAATACGCATATTTTCCCAGGTTCCACTGTTACCATAGCCTTCTCCCATGTGTTCTATATTTTTCTACAGTGCTAGTTATAGCTAGGTAATATTAAGCAACACTTTGGAAAGAAAGCCATTTGAAATGACCTTTTAGGCTAGGAATTTCATAGAGGCTATATGTAGTTGTTCTTACTTTGGGGATTAATTACTTTTATAATACAAACAGCAACTGCATTAGAAGCTTTGAGAGACTGACTCACGAAGGAAACAGGACAGGTTTGGAAAATGGATTCCTTGCCATTGACGCACATGGGAGAATGTTCTAAAAAACGGTAATCTGAGAAATTTAATTGCCACGTAACAGTTCACATAAAACTGATACTATCAGTAAGTGGGCCATAGTTAAATATTCTGTGGTTACATGTCAGTGTCAAAAGGATTACATTGCACAACGAGGTGTTTTGATTTCTTGAAAGGAAAGAAAAGAAAAGGAAACCAGATTTCAGTGACTTAGTGTAGTTTTCTTCCACAGGGAAGTCATTCTGCAGACCTACAAAAAGGATGAGACGACAAATTTAGGAGATGAAAAAGCAAGGAAGAAATGTTTACCTGCTGTGTACCAGCTTTGTGATGTTGGATCCCTTTGTCTTTTTGTGCCTCATGTTTTTCCATTTCTAACATAGGAGGGACTGATGTGGGCCAGTGTTCTGGGAGGGTTACCCAGAATCCCTTCAGGGACCACTACAGATGGAGGGTGGGAGAGGAAAGGAACCCAAGTGCATTTCAACCATTAGCACACAGCCATGTTTTATTTATTTATTTTTTTATTTATTTGGTGAGGGAGATCAGCCCTGGGCTAACATCTGTGCTAATCCTCCTCTTTTTGCTGAGGAAGACTGGCTCTAAGCTAACATCTATTGCCAATCCTCCTCCTTTTTTTCTTCCCCAAAGCCCCAGTAGATAGCTGTATGTCGTGGTTGCACATCCTTTTAATTGCTGTATGTGGGACGCGGCCTCAGCGTGGCCGGAGAAGTGGGGCGTCGGTGCGCGCCCAGGATCCGAACCCGGGCCGCCGGTAGCGGAGCGCGCGCACTTAACCGCTAAGCCATGGGGCCGGCCCAAAGCCGTGTTTTATGTTGGAACTTCATTGATTTTAAACAAAGTATTTTTTTCGGAAAAAACACTTTTTTTTTTTTTTTTTTTTGGGTGAGGACGATCAGCCCTGAACTAACATCCAAGCCAATCCTCCTCTTTTTGCTGAGGAAGACTGGCCCTGGGCTAACATCTGTGCCTATCTTCCTCTACTTTATATGGGATGCCACCACAGCACGGCCTGACAAATGGTGCGTCGGTGTGCGCCTGGGATCCGAACCGGGGCTGCCAGCAGTGGAGTGCGCACACTTAACTGCTATGCCACAGGGCTGGACCCTGGAAAAAATACTTTTAAGCCAATGAACTGCTAGATGATTTCTAGGTCTTTTGCAGCATTAACATCATCATTTGAATCTATATCTTCAATGACTACTTAGAAGCACCTAAGTCAGAAGAAAGGAAGAGAAAGAAAAAAGCAAAGATATTGATTCAGTCAGTAATCCTTAAAAAGGACCCTCTTTCATTAATTTTTTTCTTCAAATATTTATTTATTTTTATTATCTTGAAAGCAATACGTATAGTCTTGAAAAGGTAAAAGAAAGGTTTCAGACAGACATGCATTCTTTTACAGATCTGCTTCCCTTGGTAGCTCTTCACTTTTAATGGCAAGTTTCTGAGGCAAGCACCCATTCTTTTATTTCATTATTCATTATTCACTCTTATTACTTGGCTTTCTCAAGTAATAAACCCACATATTCTTTGTGGCTTCTTTTCCAGTGTCAATATTGGGATCATTCTATCAGCCAAGAGATCTTACAGCCTAGGAAAGTATGAAAGCTAAGACGTGTTCACAGATGCTTCATGCGTATAAACGTAAAAAGAATATTTAAACACCCTCCTGCTTGCTTTCTAGTCTCATTTCACAGTTACGGTTGAAGTGCATTTGCTGTGAGTGTTTGTGTGTGTCATGGGAAGAAAAGTAGAGGAAATGAGAGGCAATTTAGTGTGCTGGAAAGGCATGGAATTCCATGTTTTGTGGTGCATAGATGATGCATCGTAGGTTGAGTGACATTATGGTGTAACTTTGCTCAATCATAGTTTTCCTTGAAGTGACTTTGGGGCAGCTTTTCCATTTCAGTGTTAAGGGCATGACAACGTATCTTTCATAACCTCATCTAAGAGGAAACTCTGACAGATTATAATGAGGAAAACCAAATCCACTCTCCTAATATAAACATGTAGAAGGCTTCTCAGTGGGGTCTACACCATCAGAATCTGTCTCATTGTACCCCAGCTGCCAAGGGGCTGCTGGGGTACCGTCTGCTAAAGGTTTCAAGAAAAAGGGGATTTGCTCTTATTTTAGAAAGTCTACCTTTTTACAATATTCAGATTATGCTTACACCCTTGACTTTATGTATGCTTGCAACTATGACCTTCCTCATCTCCATTTAGAGCTGCTGCCACATAGCTCTCCCTGTAGACTCAGCCAATCCTTAAACCTTGGAGACTTACTCTTTCTCTGAGATTCACTCAGCTGTATGTCATAGAGTAGCTGGCTTTGCTTTACAATTGGTCTCACTCTGGTCTGTTTCCAGAGCCCCTAAATTAGGCTCTATTTGCTTTGTGTCTTTTGTCCAAACGTCCATCTTACACTTGGAGAAGCAATAGGATAAGTATATAGAAGGAAAATCCTGGATTTGATTCAGAAGACCTGATTTGAGTCTTGACTATTCCCCTCCTTGGTTGTGTGATCTGGAGCAAGTCACAACATTCCTTGTCTAAATTTCCTTGTCTGTAAAATGGGGTAACATCTATTATCTTCTCCCCAGCACTGTTGAGTTGTCATAATGAGATGCTCTGTAAACTCCACAGCAGTAATCAAATTATTATTATCATTCTATTTCTAGTTATTGAGTTGCTTTCATTTTTTTGTTCCCCAATGCTAATTTTCTCTCCAGGAAATTTCTGAGACCATAATAGATCTACGACCTTTCTGGTCTTCTCAGAACCTGGAACTCTGACCCTCTGAACTCTAATAACTGTGACTAGGACTTGATTCTGATGCAAGATTTGCCCAACATTGAAAATCTGCCCTTCTGGATCTCTATCTGCCCCGGGCTCACATTGTACTCTGCCTGCCTAATTTTTTATGTATTCATTTCCCCTACTAGAGTCTGAGCTCCATAGAGGAGGCAGTATGCTATATTACATCTTTACCTTCATACCTTAGCATAACATTTGGTGCATAGTAAATGTGCAAGAAAGGTTTGTTAAATAAATTGCTGATTGCATATTGTATGGTATAATATGCCATCTATTCAATACATTTATGATGTCTACTAGTGGTATGAATTGAATTGTGTCCCCTCAAGAGATATGTTGAAGTCTTAACTCCTAGTACCTGAGAATTATTTGGAACTAGAGTTGTTGCATGTGTAATTAGTTGAGTTTAGATGAGGTCATACTGGGGTAGAGTAGGCCCCTAATCCGATATGTCTGATGTCCTTATAAAAAGAGAGAAATTTGGATACAGACCCCCACAGAGAGGAGAACTCCATGTGATGACAGAGGCAGAAATTGGAGTTACACTGCCACAAGCCAAGGAACACATGGATTGAGAGCCACCATCAGAGGCAAGGAAGGATTCTCTCCTAAAAGCTTCTGGGAGAGCATGGCCCTGCCAACACTTTGATTTCAGACTTCTAGCCTCAAAAACTGTGAGAGAATAAATTGCTCTTATTTTAAGCCATCCAGTTTGTGGTGATTTGTTACAGAATCCCAGGAAACTAACATAACCGGGTATTGACAAGGCTCTGGGATCAACAGCCAACAAGACACATACACCTTCATGGAACTTTGTACTAGGTGTCTTCCTTTTATCCTCCAGATCCATTCTCCATCCTTCCCTCCCTACTTTACCCATGAGGCTGACCAGTATGGATTGCATCAAAAAGTTTCCTTGTCTTCCTGCTTCCTTTGCAGTGGGCCAATGCATTGGGCACAGGCAGAAGATCAGAGGGAGGCAAAGAGGACAAAAATTTAACCATTGGCTCCCTACTTTCCAGGTCACCACGGGTTGGCTGCCCCCTCTACTGAAGGCTCCTGGCAGATGGCTTTCTCTGTACAGTCACCCTTTTCGGGCTCTGGGAATCTTGCTCCACTCCTCTCCCTTTAGATCTAGGAATAGCAAGAGCTCCCCACTCTTCTTACTCCTGGGACACTGCACTACCATTTTTGGTTTTACTCACACCTTTAGAAATAGTTCTTTTGTTAAACTCTCCTGAAACTATCTAATCTGAGAGTGCAGTTGTTTCTTGCTTGGAGTCTGGCTAATCTAGTTGTTGAAAAAGACACACAGTATGTAAGCATATTTTTAAATGGGCAGTTTATAAATTTGTTAATAATTTTAATGTTAATTACTATTACTACTAAAGGAATAAACCACTACATTTTATTTTCTTTCAACAATCTGAAGGAGAATTTAAAAAATAAGTTACTTTAGTACAGAATTTGGCTCAGTTAGTAAGACGGCGGTGTGTGGGGGGAGGGTAAATCTGCCTTAAAGATCACAGTGGCTGATGGCTATGGAACAAATGAGTTTTCAGAAGACAACGTCATTATGGTGTTGATTGATTTCATGTGGCTTTGAGCTTTTCTGGCACTAGGAAGATCACTACTGTGTATGGTTTACATATGATTGGTGTCTACTGCCAGAATGCAGCTTCCTTCTCTCAATCTCTGAAATGCACTTGACATTGTGATTCAGGAATAAGATCTTGAGTCTTTGGCAAATAGGATTGTCTAATTTCTATTTGTCCAAGAAGTAATGCATATAGTTAAAAAAGGCTCTATTTTTTTTTTTTTTTAAACTAGGTAGTCCAAAAGCACATTGTATTCTGGGCTCAAGACTTTGTACTCTTATACTTAGTTCATTGGTCATTTTGTATTTTTACACATGTAATATCACTGTTCCTTAATGCATATGTTCTGAATAAAAGATAAAATTTCTATTATATTTTGAGGAAGAATCAACATATTTTAAAGATAGCATTTTATAAAAACCTTCAATAGTGAAGAGGAGTAGACAATAATAAGCAATCATTTTCAAGACAAAGTTACCCAAAATCTTTTCTTGATTTCTTAGCGGCTACAGGACAAATTTCAAACTCTCTGGCTTCATTTTACCAAACTTGCCTCTTGGTATCCCCCTAAGGTCTTCTGTTTACAGCCAAATAGGATGGGGTGAATTTACCAGAAATAATACGGTAGTTCCTTCTTAACACCTGGGGTTAGATTTCTGTAAACCTTATGTGGGAAACTTTCAGTCCAATGGGGAAAAATAAAATTGAGGAAACAAGATCATGAGTGAAACTATGAAAATTCTGATGAGTATAGTTTATGTTTATCAAAGCAAAACTGTAAAAACAGCCCATCAATTAATGTACAATTGCATGTACCTTCATTTGGTAATTAATAGCATGGAATGGATACATATTCCTGTATCATCCTTTGATAACCAGTATTGTTTCAATATCTCCTTTCTCCATATTTTAAATATAATTCTTATAAATTTGTTTTGTTTGATGCCACTAATATACAGTATGCAAGTTTTCCTGTGTCGGTCCGCCTTCTACATTTTCAAGGCCTTTCTGATTTTATGACTTGAAATTATCTTTCATCACCTTGGTTTCAGTGTATTTCCGCAGACATTCACGTGCATGCCTGAGCTGGAAAACGAGCTTGGGGTAGTCTTTATTTCTCAACCTCCATTTCCCAATGCAGGGCTGAATGGTGCCAATTCTGAACATGATAACTGCATAACAGCCCCTCCCCATCTATAACCTCAGGGATGTTTCCACCCATAAACCAAAAAGTGCAATTACAAGGCTTGGGATAGCCCTCCCTCTGGTCCCCTTCTCTCTCCTGCAGTTTTATTGCATTGCCCTCTCCTTTTTCTCTACCTTATGATTTATTGTGGCTTCCTTTCCCCAACTTCTAGTTTCCTATTTCTCTAATTATCTGCAGCAGGAAGAACCTTAAATTCATGTGCGTGGAAACCAAAATTTCCCTGAGGACATAGCATACAGAGTAAATCCATCTGAACTAAAATTTCACCCTAGGGGAACTTGGGATTGGGCATGAGTGATTATTCTACACATTTTTATAGGGTCTCCTTGCCCTTGCTCATGATCTTGCCTCTTCCCAGAACAGCCTTTTTACTCTTCGTCATCCGGGAAATGTGTACTCATTCCTTAAAACCCAAGTCAGATGCCACTTCCTCTAGGAAACTTTTCCAGCTCCATCAGGCAGAGTTAGTCAACTCCTCTGGGACCAAATAGCCCTTTGACTTCACTTTTGTTACAACAAGAACATGTTTTCTTTCAACACCTAGTACGCATTTGGCATTGACCACATTGTATTAGCACGTGTTTGCTTGTCCATCTCCCTTAGTTGACTTTGAACTTGTCCAAAGCAATGATATTTTTGCCTTTTTATATGTACCTCAGGGTTTAAGATGCCAGCATCTGGAATAGAGTAAGAATAAATGTTTGTTAACAGATGATATATGAATATTTGAATGATTACGTTAAACGAATTAGTAAGACTGTTCAGTAGATGGATGTCAAAACTAATGTACTGAATATATATATTAATAATATATTAATAAATATATATATATTTATAATTGTTAATTCTTATTTTTACCCCTACTGAACATATTTTCATGTTAGGGCTTTATTAGCCAGATTGCAAATTCTGTGAAAATAGGTACTGTGTCTCTCGTTCTCATCATTATACCCCCAGCTTCCGATACTTATCGCAGATTTTTAGAATTTATGAATAAAGAATAAAAAGACAACAGTGTAAGATGGAAACAACTCAGTCTTAAACCTTTCTTTTTTTAATGGAGACAAGCACTTTCAATCCGATTATTTTTTCAACCCAAGCTGTGTCTTGCTTAATTCTACATCCCTTTTATAAGTGACTGGACATGGAAAAAGTGAAAGTATGGACAGAGAGTGGAGGTATAACTTAGTCAGAGTCAATCAGAAGAGTTTTGTTTGGAAAATTCCCCTCAATGCATCAGAAACAAATGGTTTGAAACAAAAGTGAACCTGTGGATGGAACTGATTAGCACATTTAAAAATTGCCTGGCAACCGCATGCATCAGCTGATTCTCTGACAAACCATTGCTTTGCCTTTTCTTATCTATAACTTGTTTGTTTTTGAAGGAGAAGGGGCATTCTACTGAGAGGAAAAATATGTTTTCTCGCTATGAGTACTCCTCTTTCTTCTGTTAATGTTATGCTTATTGATAAAAATCCAAGCATCTTTTGCGATCGTGATTTTTTGTATAATATCTGCAGATACATATTCTCCATGTGTTAAGGAAACACATACACAAACAAAACAGCACATGCTGTACTCACAGACACTTACACAGAACGCTCATGCGGGCATCTGTTGCTTGTTAATTTTCTTCCTGCAATTTGCATCATTCTTTTGAAGACACTCCAGGAGCCGATCGCTTTGCCCAGTTGTTTATGATGTCTATAAATCAGGACTTGAACCAAATGAAATGTCTAGGTCGTGTTTGCAAAAATATTTAGACATTCTGGTTTTGTTTTAGTTTCTAGCTTTGGAAAACATATAGCTTAAGCTTTGAATGAAGCTTGTTTTCTGGTTACTCATTTTTTAGGAAATTGGTTACTTTTTCAGCCAATTAGTAGGTTCAAACCATGTTTTGGTGTATTGCTCAGTTTGTTTTTAAGTTGTTGCTGTAAATTTTGGCAGTTTTTCTTTCTTAAGAATCTTATGAACAGGCAAAACAAAACACAGCCTTATCAACTACATTCTTAGAGATCAGATAAAAGTGTCTGGTGACCAGGGCTATCTTCTAGCACCTGTTTTTAACATTCAGCAATGACATTTTTAACAACAGCTGTAGTTCAATGATTAAACTATGTTCAGATTTGAGATCTTAAGGAGTTGAATTTGGAATATGGGAATTTCTGTTAGAAACCTGATGAAGTGGACAACCAGGGAAGGAATCCAAGATTTCATGTTTGATTTACTGACTGTGTGCGTCAACAGCATGCTTTTAATTTGAAGAGTGACATAAAAATTCTCAGAATCTGTGCTTAGGTCAATTATGAGTCTATATTTTGTGTCACAGACATTGTATCCAATCTTCTCCCTTTGCTTCCCAGTCACAGTTTTATAGAGGGATGTGGTAGATGAGAAATTAGAGCTAACAGCATGAGTGAATCAGTTACATGAAATGTTTATGAGATGCAGTGAATAACACAACCTTAGGGGGAAAAATCCCTGGTTTTTTTTTCCCCCCAGAAATTAAAGTTAATGGACTGGTTGTCTCAACTTGATGCTTAGGCAGGTCTACACAATGTGACTGCAAGTTCAAGGATAATCTATGGCAATTTTGACTTATATCTTTCTTATTCATGTGACCTTAGCTTTAATGTAGATGTATATACAGCCAAAGAGTATGCATTTTTAGGCGAATAAACTGTTTCAATGGTTAACCCACTCACTTAAACAACGATGCTAAATGTATTGTTTACACCAAAAGTTACTGATTAATACCGTTTGTATTTGCATAGAGCTAAACAGTTTGAAAAATACTTTCACCTCTTTGACTCACTTTACTGGAAGAATAAGAATTATTAGACTCATTATGTAGATGGAGACCCCAAGGATCAACATAATCCATTGATTTATGACCAAGGTTAAAAGAAAACCAAGATACATTCTAAGGTTTATATCACAGTCCCTTTTTTTAAGTGTCTGAAACTATACTCATTGCATAAGATACATAAACTTAAGTTATGTGGCCAACAATTAAGAAGTAGTTTGTTGGGCTAGCCCGGTGGCCTAGTGGTGGCAAGCTCCACTTCGAGGGCCTGGAGTTTGCAGGTTTGGATACTGGGCGTGGACATACACACTGCTCATCAAGCCAAGCTGTGGCAGCATCCCACATACAAAATAGAGGAGGGTGGGCACAGATGTTAGCTCAAGGCCAATCTTCCTCAGCAAAAAGAGGAGGATTGGCAACAGAGGTTAGCTCAGGGCCAATCTTCCTCACACACAAAGAAAGATGTAGTTTATAAAGCTTTGACTTCTGTGTCTTACCAGCAAAATGGAATTACCACGTGGCAACAAAAGATCCAAGAAAAGAAGTACCTTGAGAGTCCTGAAAGCAGGACTTCATTCTCTCCACAAACATTTCATGTACTATGCATGAAACATTTTCTTAGGAACAATAGCAAGAATTTGGCAATTTGGAGAGAGTGGATTCTGCCCCTGAATAGTTACTTCGTTCCAAACCGTCCTATTTGGTGAATAGAATCAGTCAAACTGCTGGGTTTCTTAGGAACAAACCAGTAAACTAAAACAGAATCTCCCAAACGCATATTCCAATGAACACTAGCTCCAGGAAAGATGTCACTAGGTATTTTAAGAACAAATTGTGCAGGGTCAAACAATTTGGGAGAAGGATACAAATAGATCCCATTCAAAGAGATTTAAATAACATTAGTTCTGAAGTAAAAAAAACTGTCAAATGTTTTTCTAGTGTTTCTCAAACTTATTGAAATACAAACACACACAAATATATGTACATGTATATAAGAATATACATTAATTATTAATTATATATTTATTAGTACACTAATAACTTGAGGAACCAAATTTGGGAAATGTTAGAAAAAGGATTCATTTCTTGACTAACTGTTTTGACTTTGCATTATCTTATCATTTTATAAGATTTTTGTATTCTAGTATATTATATGATTTTAAAATATTACTGTGCAACAATTAAATCAAACATTTAAAATATAAATGAAACAGAGGTTCAAAGTACAATAGAAAATCTTTTTTTTAATGCACACAATTCTGCTTATGTGATGTTATTCTACTCCTCTAAAAAACATTCAGGGTCTGAATTTACTGACTTAGCTCCTCAACCTGGAAGTCTAGTCCTCTCCATCTGGACCTATCTACCTTCTCAATTTGTTTCTTTTGTTTTTTCTTTTTACGTAGTTGAACTCAACACCACCAATCAACTGGCTTTAATGGACATCTGTAGACTGCTTCATCTAAAAACATCAGAATACACATTTTTCTCAAGCTCGCATGGAACATTCACCAAGACAGACCACATTTTGGGCCATAAGACACACCTTAAATTTAAAAGAATAGAAATCATACAATGTCTGCTCTCAGATCAACTTGTTTCTTTATTACATGATCATATTTTGAAATAATATCTTTCCTTCCTGTTTAGTGGGATCTGAATTCTTTTAAAGGTCCTTCCATTGGGGTTCTTGTGTCCACTAGACCCTCAAGTATCAAGTGGCAGGCCCCAAAGCAGCCCCACGTCATGGCTAAGTTAAGACTTGGAGGTACAGCCATCCAGCACCTCCAAGGGCAGATCTTCCGTAGTAAGTCTGTCCTTGCTTGTTATCCGCAGGATGGCTGACTCATGATGTTCCATGCTTTGTGCTCTGGCTTTTGTTCCTTGGCCTGTGACTCAGTTCCTCCATGCTTTCTCTACATTTAGCTTCATTTCTCCCAGCTGTGACCCATGTTCCTGGTTTCACCCCTTGCTTCGCCCAGTTACTGTTTTTTTAAAAAAATTTTTCCATTTTTCTGCTTCTGACTTATTGCTGATATGTCTTTCATGCTTTGCCCTCTGCTCTTGGTCATGACTCTGATTAACTGGAAATTGCTAATCAAGGGCTGGTGGCTACTGCCTTGAGTGCTCTGATTCTTATGGCCCTGGCACCACGATGACCTCATTTGTGCTGTCAGAACAGCAATATTTCCCTTCTATGAGTTGTTACTGCACATGTGCCCTGTACTCCTTACTTACTTGCTATTTGTCATACAGTGCTTTCTCTAGTGAACAAGGCCTTTACAGTGCAAAAAACTAGGCTAGGTTTAAGGGATTCCAAAGATTATGGATTACACGGAAATAGAACTCAGATCTGCACACTGTTAATTTCAGTGACTACTGCACTCCTCTGATGTGTTCTTGGGTTCTTTGTTAAATTACATCACAAGTTGTTCTTAGTCTCTGGTCTAGGTCTACCTGGTCCCGAGGAGGCAGATTATAAGAGATCAGAAAATAGAAGGTGAGTATTTATCATTAGGGAGTATAATGCTGGAATTGCAAAGTGGTTATGCAAGCCAAGGCTTTGTAGGGGGAGAAGGATGACAAGAGATCCAGATATGCAAGGGAGAAAGGGCATGCCTCCCCTCCTTCTCATTCTTTCTTTTCCTCTTTCTCTTTACTCTCAATATTACACATTTTTAATGAGCAAAAATGGGATAAATACACTTAGATGAGAGATAGTGTAGAAATGATCAATTAATGTCTCCAGGAATGTTTCTATTTTGCTTCATGGCCTGCATATGTTACACAATGATGGAGAGAGAAAGCAAAGACATGTTATTTATTAATGAGCTAATTCGCATTAAATACTGTCCAAGGAGAGCATGAGAACATTTGTTTTCCTCCAACATAAGTCATGGAGGAGATGAATCTACGTAGGGAAGAAAACCAGGAAACTAAATGATGAACAGAAAAGTTGTGATTGCTCTAAACTCTGTCGCCTCCAGTCCTTCCCCTTGACCACCTGTCACCTCACCCTCCTCCTCCTGATCCTCTGGCAGGAAAGAACCTGTGGCCTGCAGGGATGTATCCCAAACTGGGTTCCTTTGGCAAAGTGTACAGTGCTTCTGAACAGAGGGAGAATCCTTGAAGCATTTGTAATTGCTGACCTCTCAAAGTCTAAGGCAATAAAAAAGAGTAAGACTTCTGCTTCACAAAATATAATAAGTAAGCATAGTTTACATTCCAGATTGTAGTGGAAACAGACAAGGGGAAAAACATATATAATATTTCTTACAGAAGTGATTTTAGCAAGCATGGAAACAGATCATGCAATCATACTTAGTATATTTTATCCCTAAATTGGGTTTTCAATCTTTCTATTTTCTACCACTTTCCGGACTTTTGTATAGCAAACAAAATGTGAGTCATAATGGGCTAATGTATAATGTTTCAGTCTACAAAACATTTATATAGCATAATGGCTTTCAGACTTGAGTGATCCCAGTGGGCTATGTTCTCAAATCACCTCCTTCTTCCTTCTGGTCATGGACTCTGACAAGCCCATTCTGCCCTGCCTCTCACTCTCCAGTGGGTCTCCTATCTCCATGGCACTCAGACTTTGCCAGAGGAAATAATAGTCCAGGGGTTGCTCTATGTCCCAAGTAGGGCCAACTAGAGTCACTTTTTTCAGTTAACATATCAACATGTGGAGAGAAAATTCTCTTTCATTTGGGAGGATGTGAAGCTGGGTTGCTAGCAAACACGTTTCCTGCTAGATGGGGAGAAGAAGCCTGCAGAAAGAAGCCAATCAAAGACAGAGCTGGGAGAAGGATGCTGAAAGGTGTTTGGTTCCTATAGTTTTTCCTTCCATCTTATGAGTTATACCAATGGTATTCCTAGCTACGTGAGATATGAATTCCTCTTTTAAACTGGTGATAACTTGAATAGGACTTTCATTACTTGCAATGGAAAGAGTCTAATATAATGTGTGATGATAAATTTAAGAAAATGTTGCCCTCAGTCCACCTCACCACATATGTGTGTGGGAGCAGGGGGAGGGGATGTAGAGAATAACCTCAGCTTGTGTCCCAACACTGATTTAAGTGGCATACATTTGGGCACGTGTGTTCATTCAGGTTTGAACCCTTCTGTAAACAGGACTTGAAATTTGTTTATCTTTACACCCCATGGCCTAGCATCATGGGCACAAGATGAATGCACATTAACGCTTAACAAGCAAAATGAATCGAGCAATGAAAAAAGAGATATTCCTGCAACTACAGCCTGGTTTGATGGCATTGGTTTTGTGGAAAGATGAGATTTGATGTCCGTTTTGCAACAAAGCTCATTGTCTCTTCTGTCAAAATCCAGAAATCAATCTTTTGAGGGAGTGAGTGGGGAGGCTGAAAATCAATCATCAGTTTCTCTCATTTTCTTGTGGTCTTGAACTACCTGGTCCATCAACGAGCATTTCCTTCACTAGATTCTCTGACAAAAATAATCAAAGCATAATTCTCCACCTCCTCTGCCATGAGCTATACTACTGCAAAATTCCTGAAAGGATAAATTCAACTTTTTATTAGATTATCTGCCACCCAAGTATTTATTTAAATGGAGCAGTAGATTACTCTGATAGTGGTCATTTCAGTCAGGAAGGTCCTGGTGATATCCCCAGTCTTTGAACGCCCCAAAACAAAGTTAATTTCTGTTATCAGCTTGCTAACAAAGCGATGTGCAATTTGGAAATCAGTCGAGACAGTTCTATGAGGACGGCCTGCTCTTCATCAGAGGGGAAAACTGTTTTAAACTTTTGTTGAGAGGCTGGAGGGCAGCATGCACTGCCACCAAAGGATAGGGCGGCAGAGAGGAAAGAATAATTGAATGGAACCAAAAGCCCCGTTAGGTCCTGGAACCATTTCGTACTTATGAAGTTGACTGTTTTCTGTGAGTCTCTGTTCTTATTTCTCTTCTGAATGATATAGATAATAAGGGGAGGGGAGGTGACTTACCTTCTTCAGGTCTTGGTAAAAGGAGAGAATGGGCAGGCGTGCAAAAGTTTTTAAACACATAAACCCTTTGCAAACTCCTTAGATCTTGGGAACAACCCTTATGGACTAATCTTTTGTAGCTATCTGACTGACCACACTGACTTTTGTGATGACAAGATTAGTTTTCCTGCACTAATCTTTCTGTCCAACAGTCTTGCATGTTTTTCTGTTTTTATTACTGGAGAATTGCCATGCAGGTACCTGGCGCTTCACATACATTTCATTTATCTCTATGGCTTTTGTCTAGCCTTTAACTAAGAGTCTTTTAAAAAGAACTTTATTTTTAATTATAAAATTAACGGACATGCACTATAAAAGATCAGAAAATGCAGAAAGCATGGATTAGCACTGTCTAAAAACATAAAATATGAACCCAAAATGAGAGCCTCATATGTAATTTTAAATTTTCTGGTAGTCACGTTTATAACAAAGTAAAAAGAAACTGGTAAAATTAATTTTAATAATATATTTTATTTAGTCCAATACATCAACACCTGATAATTTCAGTATATAATCAATATAAAAATTATAAATGAGATATTTTACATTTTTTTATACTGTCTTTGAAATCTGGTGTGTATTGTAGCACATCTCTCATCTCACTGGGACTAGCCATATTTCAAGTATTTACTAGAAAACTGTGACTAGTGGCTGCCACATTGGACAGCATTTGTATAGACCAGGGGTATTAAAAGTTACTTCTTCCACCAGTAAAAAAAAAAAGCAACAAAAAACCATTATTAAGATATCGGTTATGGGGCTGGCCCAGTGGTGTAGTAGTAAAGTTCGTGTGCTCCACTTTGGTGGCCGGGGGTCTGCGGGTCCAGATCCTGGGCACAGACCTGCAAGCTGCTCATCAAACCATGGTGTGGTGACATCCCACATACAAAATAGAGGGAGATGGGCCCAGATGTTAGCTCAGGGCCGATCTTCCTCAAGCAAAAAGAGGAAGATTGGCAACAGATGTTAGCTCAGAGCCAATCTTCCTCACCAACACCACCACCACCACCAGCAACAACAACAACAAAAAAGATATTGGTTACATTTTTCTAGGCTTTTCTATGTGACTATATAAGTTTTTTTAAACAAAAATGAGTTCATATTATAGAACATGTTTTGAGCTTTCATTTTCCATTTCCTCTGATTAGTATGTCACGTGCATCTTATTTTTGTTCAGTTCTCCAACTGATGAAGTACTTTTTCAGTTATGTTTCCTGGGAGGACTCATGGGTAGTATAAGCATACCTCGTTTATTGTGCTTTGCAGATACGGTATTTTTTATAAGCCCCTCCACCAGCAAAAAGATTATGACTCAATGAGTGCTGAGATGATGGTTAGTATCTTTTAGCAATAAAGTATTTCTTTTTCCCTCCCCAAAGCCCCAGTACATAGTTGTATATTCTAGTTGTAAGTCCTTCTAGTTCTTCTACGTGAGCTGTCACCACAGCACGGCTACTGACAGATGAGTGGTGTGGTTCTGTGCCCAGGTACTAAATCTGGGCCTCTGAAGAGGAATGTGGAACTTGAACCACCAGGCCATAAGGGCTGGCTCAGCAATAAAGTATTTTTAAATTAAGGTGTGTACATAGTTTTTTTAAACAAAATGCTATTGCACATTAATACAGTATAGTGTAAACAGTATAGTGTAAGTTTTGTATGCACCGGGAAACCAAAAATTTGTGTGACTCTATCTTTATTGCAATATTCGCTGTGTTGTGATATTCGCTGGATTGCAGTGGTCTGGAACCAAACCTGCAGTGTCTCTGAGGTATACCTGTGTTATCCTTGCATGTATGAGAATACCACTTAGTTGCCTTTGCAGTTAAATCCTAGTTTGGTTGGGCATAGAATTACTGGATCACAAAGTTTTCCTCTCTGAACTCTGTACAAATTTTGCTCCAATATCTTCTAAAATTTGATATTTGTAGGAAAGGAATATGTTAACTTGTTTTTTTTTTTTTTTCCTTTCTATTTCCTCCCCTTTGAGTACTTAAAGTTTAGACAAACTTCAAATATTTTCCACCATAGTTATGTTTCTGCTTTCAGTAAACATTTTAAGCATTTAATCTTTCTTCAGCTCAGGGAAATTCTCACCTATTGTTTCTTTGATTATTGTTTCTCCTTTGTCCATTATATCTTCTTTTGAAATTTCTAATATATGATTCTGCTAGTCCTGCTATTTTCTAGATTGTTTTTCTTTTCATTCATTATTTTCATCTCCTTGTCCTTTATCTCTGAGTTCTTACTTCTAGAAGAATTTCTTGAAACAGCTTTCAATACCACTGAGTCTGTAGTATACAATTTTCTGGCATCTCCCTAGCACTTGAAAATTTGGTGACCTTGCTGTAAGTTTAAATAAATCTTTTATGCTCTCGGATTGCTACTACATGTTAGTTACCTCATAAGGGCACGTGAAAATGCTAAACTGAGATTAAATTTATTTTTCTGTTTAATGGAATAAGTAAGCATGATATAGCCTAATTTCCTAACTTCTTGTGGTTCAGTTACATAATCACCTAACACTTAACAGGGATACCCAGTTTACATTTGAGAGAAAACTAGTTTTCTACCAGCAAAATAATTTCCCAAAAATGTATCACCTCTGGTAGTTTTTATGTTTCCTTCTTGTGTCAGAGATGATAATTGCACACAATATTCATATTCCCCTTCTTCCTTAGTATCAGAACCCTGATATTATTCCAGTTCATGTACTCATTTCTCAGCCTTCCCTGTTATGTGAGTCTGTGTCACTAAGTTCTGGTCAGTGAGATATAAGCAAAAATTGAATCCAAGAAATGAGAGTGGCCTGGCCTATTTGGAGTGGTTAGAAGTCATGACTCACTCAACATTTCTCCTAAAGACTTCGAACTACTTGGGAATAAAGACACATCTTATGATGATGTTCAATAAATGGTTGCTCACTTTCTGACTGATCAATTAATGTTGATGTGACAGGAAGAAGGGGGAAAGGGAAGAATTAGTTAGATACAATTTATTTACCATCTGGAAGCTCAACAGGGAATGAACAGAATGTTGATGAATTTACGCAAGCGTGGGTCTTTTGGGAGACAATTCTCCACGGGTCTCTCACATTTCTGCATGTCTTGTAAACAAAGACACTGACAGCTGTCATCCCAAATGATCTTTTCAAAGATGTTTGTAGAGCAAACAGTCTTGGAAGATTGAGAGAGTTTCTCTCTTTGGAGCAGAAGGCAGGTTGGCTTACTGTCCAGTCTAATAAAGACACTGGTTCCCTCCGGGGCAAAGGTTGAGCAGTTTGCCTGCAGCTCATTATTAAAAAATGGGGATTTCACAAACAAGGAGCTGCTCATCTATGATGCTACTGTGTGTGCAGCATCCACATGGGAAAGCATGAAGCTCACTCTGCTTTCTGTGCTTTGAGTGATTTAGTTTTTTCTCTTTGATCTAGGAGTCATGTCTTTTGCCCATCTCCGTGAAACTGTGGCAGGCTAACCTGTTAGCTTGCAAGTTGGGTAAAAACTTCTTGACCAGGATCTTGACCAGGATCTCCCAGTCTTACGTGGTAGAAGGGCCTGTTAGGCTTATGACTAGGGAGCCAGAGAGAGTGATGCACAGAGTCAGTTGTGGGCTCTGTTCACTTTCTAAATCCAGCAACCACAGTCCTGAGTGAAGACCATGTTCTGTGATGACTCAGTTTGATCACAAAGGTGACCTCAAAGTTGATACTGTTGATGACAATGGTGGCAAGCACATTGTGTTGACCAGCTCTAACCATGGAAACAATTCTGGCTAGAAGGAAAATTTATCTCCAAAATCTTTCCACGTTTTTAATTTAGCAACTTCTAGGGCCTATATTCTTAGATCCTCACTGGGCTCTGAAGACTTATTGCACCGCATTTTAATGTAACACATCCATTAATGGCATGACCCGTTTGTTCTAAACCATTCGTTCAGCAAATACGTATCTGGTAAGTGGACATTCTCTGCCTGTGTTCCTCTTTCCCCCAAATCCCACACTGCCCTCCTACCCCCATCTCCAAAAAACTCTTAAAAATTCTTGGCTTTGTGTCTCATTATTTCTTTATTAGAAAACTGATCACCTCTAAAGAATTAGAGCAGAATGACCAAGCTAGGACCAGTCAGGAGAGTCTCAATGCTAAAGACTCGAAGTTTGAGAACCAACACTACGGTTAGGAAATGTGAATATGTGACTTCCTCCTCCAGGGCATGCTGCCTTGGAGGAAGACAATCAAAGGACACAATTGCATAGCCTGGGAACAATTTTAGAGGGCTTTGCTTTATGAATATCTACACAAAAGATGGCTGGACCAAGGCATCATTCTCCCAGGACCCCTTGATCATGCCCACATTCTTCTCATGACTCAAGGTCTTCCTGCTGTTCCCATCAGTACTGTTTTCGATTTGCTAGACTGTGACCTCTCTCAGTGGTACCACAACTGCTGTTTTTGCTAGAGACCTTAAATTAATGAGGGCTTGTGCCCCTAAGGAATATTACATCTTACACTTCCCCTCTTAAGAGACCTGGCACAGATTTTCCTGTGGCTAGGTGAGGGGACAGTTGATTAGTGTTATATTAGATTTGAATAATGACATTCAAGAGAATAGTGCCACACTCAAAAGGAGGGGTGGATACACTACGGCCTTCGAGCCAAATCCAGCTCACCAACTATTTTCGTATGGCTGCAAGCAAGGAGTGGTTTATACCTTTGAACGCCATAAGTGAAATGTTATCTTCCCCAGAAAGAATCCATTTTTCTCATTAGTAGATCTATATTACAAAAAAATTTTACTCAATTATTGTTATATTTTGAATTTCATCGATTAAAATATTGCGGAAATTTATTTTCTCTCTTATTGTACAAGTATGTAATATTTTTTGTTTCTTGGCCCTTAAAGTCAAAAATATTTACGATCTTGCCCTTTACACAAAAAGTTTGCCCACTTTGCTCAGATTCTGAGCAGGTCCTGAATGGAAGTGGAATCTTTCCATTTTGATTATCTTCTACTTGGGAGTGAGTTCACTGCCTTCTATCTATTCCTGCTTGGAGCTGAGAGGTTAGAAACAGTTAAAGTTTAGGGTGTAAACACAACACATAGATGAGAAATTTTACTCTGCTTCTTTAAAACAAAATTTTTCACCTAAAAATATTTCCCTCATCAGCCATGGCTACCATGGCATCATCTGAACATTGCTGAAGATTCCTAAGTTTCAGTTCTCTCATCTGTGCAGTGTCCATATTGATAAACATGCCAAGTGATATGCATCCTCCAAGAGTCCATGAATATATGCGTTAGCTAATCTGTGTTCTAAGAAAGAGTAGAGTTGAAATAATGTAATCCAGCATGTCTAACTATGATATCACTATGTAAAAATTATTATCATTGAAACATGAAAATATTGTGGCATATAATTTTTTTCTCCAGGGCAATTCTTTAGGTGACACAGTGATATGGAAGCACTCATAAATACTGTGGGTAACAGAAAGTAAGTTTGGCATGTTTTTATTAAAACTACTCCAACATTTATTTAAACATTTTTAAAAAGCCCAAACATTGGAGTTTGGAAGATGTGGCCTTGTATATATTATTCTTTCCGGGAAGTTAAATAACTTACAAAGACTCTATGGCAGCTGTTTTAAAAGAATAGCTTGCTAATGGTTTATCCTAAATTTCCTGGAATTCAGAATGATAATATGGTTTCATCCTGCTGTGACTGCATTGAGAAGACAAACGAAGCACAATTTACGTCAGGGGAAGGATTTTTGAGGGCAATGAAAAAACGAAGCACAATTTACGTCAGGGGAAGGATTTTTGAGGGCAATGAAGACTCTTGTTTAACCTGCTTTTCTGGTTGACTATCGTGATTTCCCACAACTGGATCTTTTACTGGAAATAGGAAAACACTCATCCCCAAGGTAGGTAGCTGTCTTGACTTCATGAACTCCAATTAGTCTCTATTACTCCCCTACATTTGGTACTACTAGAACTGGCTGGTACTGTTCTCTAGAATATTCTTGCTACATTTGCATTTTTTCCTTAGTAAATTGGCTTTTAGCATATTATAGTCACTTAGTTTCAAAGAGAAGAGACCATTGTCTTTTCCATCCTGCACTCCTCACCCCCACCCCAAAACCAAGTAGATTAATCCTAGAGAAGCATTAACTATAAATTACCTAAATTGTGTCACACATAAGACTTCCCACAAACTATGGACAAGCTTGTTAGTAAAAAGAGGAAGATGGGATTCTCCTCACTTTTATTATTATTCTGTACTGTATTCGTTTTCTGTTGCGGCATAACAAATTATCACAAGTTTAGTGGCTTACAACACCACAAATGTATTTTCTCACATTTTCTGCGGGTCAGGAATCTGGGCATGGTGTGAATGGGTTCTATGCTCAGGGGGACCATCTAGGTGTTGGCTGAGGTTGGGGTCTTCGTCAAGCTCACTGGTTGTTGGCAGAATTTGTTTTCTTATGGTTATAGTATTGAGTTCTTTATTTTCCTTCTAGATGTTGGTCAGAAACTATTGTCAATGCTATCTGAAGTTCCGTGACAGATGGCCCCTCCATTTCAAGCCAGCAACAGCGCATCAAATCTTTCTCATGCTTCAAATCTCTGACATTCCCTTCTACAATCAGTTGGAGAAAACTCTCTGCTTTTAAAGAGATCATATGATTGTCAGCCCACCTAGATAGTTCTCAACCTTAAGGTCCAATAATTTGTGTCCTTAGCTACATCTGCAAAATCCCATCACAGTAACACGTAGATTAGAGTTTGACTGAATAACTAGGAGACTGTGTGTGTCCAACAGGGACCTGAAACTTCAGGGGGCCATCTTAGGGTTCTGCCTACCACACATACTACACATATGCACACATGCGTATAGTTATATAATAAGTGACATTTAGAGAGAATAAAGGAATTGAGAGACTCTGAAGAGGGTTATAGAGTTAAAACAAGAAAACAAAAAAGAACTTTCTTCTCTAATACTTGGTTTGGTAAGTGTGGGGAAACTCTCAGGGATAAACCCTTTGGAAATATACCTGACTTGGAGGAGAATGTTTCCCTCTAAGAATGTCAAGCTAAGCGAGAAAACACCATATGTGACTCTGATTATGGACATTTTGTGGTTCAGTGTAACTGAGACAACCAACCATTTCTCCAGTCTCGACAGGGTTCTTCTCAATGTTTAAAACAACACAGGCAATTGTTCGAGCAAAGAGGGATTTTCTGCCCCAAATAGTTTGGCTGTTAATGACTTTTACAAATGGCATGTTTTTCTGTTTCAATAGACACATTATGTCAGGAAATGAGGTTGTGGGTATTTAGTCTTGGGGAAGCATCAGGACCACCAGCTCAGGGTCCTTGCATGTCCTGTTTGCCTGCCTGAGCTCTTTTCTCACTTTGAGATCATTATCCCATTCTTATACTCAGATATCTTCTTAAACATCTCTTCTAAGAGATGCCCTCTCCTAGTCCCCTATTTCATAAGCGTTAATGATCTTGCCATTTGTGTTTACTTGCTTTGTCACCTTTTCCCCTCTGAAATGTAGGCTTCCTGAGAGCAGCGCCTTGTCTCTCTCATTCTCTGTTATATCCCGCTGCATCCTCCCAGCCCTGTACCACATGCTTGGCACTATGAGGAACCATCATTTTAGAGACTCTCACAAGATATTTTCAGAACTGCTTTCCCTAACAGCATCTCAGTCAGGCTGCTTGCGGACGCACACTTGCACAGTTTCCAACCCTCCTCCTGGCCCTTCTAATCTGAGTAAGGAAGCTCAGGTGCAGCAAGAACATGGCCCTTCTTCAAACTATCAGTGATGATTTCTTGCAATGACATCTTTCCAATTCCCTGTTATAGTCAAGTCTTCTTGCACCCACCCCACGCTCGGTCCAGATGACGGGAAGTTACTGCTTTCCAAGACCTGCTTGCCATTGCTTTCCCAACCATATGGACCTATGACAGTTCCTCAAATACACTTTGCTTCTTATCCCTCTGTGCTTTTGTCCATGCTTCTATCACTGCATACAATGACCACTCTCTCTCCCACGTGCCAAAGTAACTGCCACTTATTTTTCTACTTATCCTTCAAAATCAAAATCGGGTGTTACATCCCCTCCTTCAGTTCTACCACTTAAATGGGTTAGGTACCCTTTTCTATGCTTCGGTAGCCCCTGTACATGTATTTCTTTTATATCACTTTTTACACGTAGTGATATCTGTTGTTTTGCTGTTCTGCTTTTCCCAAAGAGAATAAAACTTGAGGTTAGGGATTTTGTGTTGTTCATCACTATGTTCCTAGCTTCACGAATAGTCTCATTTCTTGAGTGAATGTGTGAGTGAATGAATAGATGAATATTGAGAAAGCACGTACAGAGTGACTGTTGAAATTGCAGTTCAGTGGTTCAAGATGTTATAAATACTCCTTTATACTTAGATTATTCAAGTAAAAAAAATCATATTGTCCAGATATTCATATAAAATACGGTGAAACAGAATTGCATTCCCTAGGGCATGCAACCATTGAACCTTTCAGATTTCTTGGATTTCTACTTGTTTATCCAAAGGCACATTCCTTTTTCTTTAATTGTGAAGATGGAGCAACATGTTTTTTTTAATTTTTTTTTTATTTTGCAACTGACTATTTACATGGAGAGTCCCTTTGACCTTGAAGATGACAGGGAACGGAAAACATGTAGATTGCCCAAAATTCCACAGGTGTGTGCCACATGAGCCTTGGTTGATGTGGTTGTGAAATGCAGGTTGATAAGTCTGTATCCACAGTGCATTAATCTTGAGAAATATAAACATCTGTTATTAATTTAAGTAGCTTTTCATTTTGGCTTTGGAGATAGACAAATTTCCCTATATATTTCATGAACAAAAAGAGGAGGACAAGTTAGTATTAATTGCTAGACTGCATCTCCACAGCACAAAAGACATTGGGAATTTGTTGACCATCTACTTGTTTGATGAATTCAGACAGCCAGTGTCCTTTTCTTTGACCTGAATTAATAAGCTAGTGGTCTACATTGATCAAATTAACTGGAAAATTACTAAATCCTTATTTTGATTTGTTTTGCATAAAAATGGCAATAGAAAGCAAATTAAAACAAATCTTCATATAATTAACAAAATAGGACTTCATCAATTGTTTAAGAAATTTTGTCAGAGTAAGTGTCTCAATTCTTTCAGGCTGCTCCAACAAAATACCATAGCCTGGGTAGCTTATAAATAACAGACATTTTTTTCTCATCGTTCTAGAGGCTGGAAGTCTGAGATCAGAGTGCCAGCATGGTTGGGTTAGGACCATCTTCTGGTTTGTAGACTTCTGGTTGTATCCTCACATTGTGGGAAGAGGCGAGGGAGCTGTGTGGGATTTCTTTTGTAAGGACACTAATCCTATTCACGAGGGCTCCATCCTTGGGACCCACTCATCTACCAAAGGCCCCACCTATTAATACCATCACATTTGGTGGTTAGGATTTCAGTGTATGAATTTTGAGGGGACACAAACTCACACTATAGCAGTAAGCAGCCAATTCTAAAACTAAGAAACCTTGTAAATCAATCCTCCTTCCACTTTTTAACAGACAACAACACAAGACTATATTAAAATATGTGACCTATGTTCTGATTTTGATAATAACAGTTTTGAAGGAAAAGATACATATTTCCATGATGAGTCATATAAAGAAAATTATAGATTGGCTGAGTTTCCCACCACTATCTCTTCATAAGAATAAAAAAGACCATGTAAAAACTATAATCATAGGAGGCTTTTTATATAGGTAGAATCCTTTTGGCTAATGCAGATAGATTTGGAAAGTCATAAATGTTTTGATGAATTTGAGGCTTCTTGGGAGCCTCAGACTCTCCTTTAGGCAATTTAAAATTAAATCTTACTTTGGGCTTAAATAGGTCCAATAAGTAGAATGCTTTTAACCTGCCTACGACCTGAACCAATTGAGAAGAGAAAAGATTCAAAAGATGTAGACTAAATTATCACCACTTTTTTTAAAACTACTAAATCTGTTTTTGGAGAACGTGATCGCCAATCACAGCAGGACTGGAAAACCCCAAGCTTCCTCAATAGAGAGAAGATCCTGTAAAACATAGAGCAAAAAGGCACAGATGAGAATGCATGCTTCTTACAGGCCTCACACCTCCCAGATGGAGAGACCAGGAAGAGGCTGGGAAATGCGTATCTAGTTGCACCTTCCAGACTCAATACTCAGATTAAGCCTGCTGTTCCTTGAGGGGTGAAGGAGGGCACAGCAGAGATACTTGGCTGCTGTGTACATTAATGATGCTCCCTTATTGTAGAAGTAGAGAAGTGGTCATCCACTCTTCAGTGTTACATTTAGTTAAATTTACTCACAAATCATATCATGTTACATAAAATAAAATTAGTTGTCTTAATACTTTGTTTCAAAATAGTAAGTTTTTGACTATACTGAATTTCTCTGTGTTCTGATTGCAATGGAGAACTGATGAATTAATTTTGAAATGTATTTCCCAAATCTTCTTTTGCAAACATACTCAACTGCAACAGACTAAACACATTTCCCCGAATCTCTACCCTAAAAATTATGCTTGAAGGAGACAGGATCACTATCAAAATTATTATCCGTAACTGTAGACACATACTTAAAAAAATTATGTTTTACAGAAAACTTCCAGATGGAAACTAAAAGAACAAATATACAGATATGTTTATACATGCAAATACTTGGTGTTTTGTAAAGTAAATATTCAAATATTTTCCAATTTTTCCCCTTTTTTGTTTGTGTGCATGTCATGAAAATGTGATTATTTACACCAAATGCTTGAAAAGAATAATTATTTTGACAACTGAAATGTGCATCCTCACCAATATCCTATGTGCATTTTATCAAGATTTAGTAAATTAAAGTTCTATAACAGATTTTTTCAATTAAATATATAAAGAATTGTTCTACATGTATAACATCTCAGGATCTTTCTATCTACATGTTCAGTGACTGCAGTTTAGAAGCTAGAAGATTTGAAGATGGAAGATTAGAAATGAGTGACTCATAAAGACCAAAGTTTCATCATTGAATGAACTTGCAACATGTGAGAAATGCTTTAGGTTAAAAAGCAATTTAAAAGCTGAAACACTAATGAGTAGTCACACAGTTTTGTTAGTAAGACTTTCCGTATTCAATTTCTACAGAATAACTAATTCCAGGGTCAATGTTTTAGCTTAAACATGTTTTAGCCACCTCTGTAATAAACTTTATGATTTGACCTTTTTAGACACATTTTATTTCTTAGGTTCACGGGGTATATAAGAAAAACCAAAGGAATATGAATGAAAACAGTTGCAGACTGCATTTCAAATGAAGCACTTGTGTTTAATTTCTTTTATCCTTTGCCACTACCCTCATAGCTTTCATTATTTAAAGGGCCAGAAAAAAATACTGCTTATATGAATTAGCGGTAAACTTTTTTTTTTCCACTTACCATAGCTTTAAGCAATACACATTTAATCAAAAACAGAGGCTAATTCTTTTTCAGACTTGTGTTGTGGTCTCTTGACTTCCTGAAGAGGCATGAATAAAACCACTAAGCCACATCATAAAATACTTTGCTTTGAGGTATCAGTTATTATTATTATAAGTGAAATACATTCAGAAGAACAGACATGTCAAAAGGCAACTTCATCTCCTGTTGCTTCACTGAGTGAGAATTTCTGGTTGTCCTATAGACCAATAAACTTCCAGAGACGAGCTTTTGCAGTATAATGACAAAAATGAGACAGCTAAGCCAACTGAATAGTTAGAAAAGCCAAATTGTTGGAGACCTGGGGGACTATTCTAGGGTGATCTTTGGCTATCTTCTTGAAGGTGTGTGAGTTGAGATTTTAGCTAATATTTGAACTGGAAACCCTAGTCTGAATGCATGGTATCTAGGATGAAGTAGTGCAGAACATGCCCTTGATTTGCCCTTAAAAGTTATGCAGCAGAGGGATTCTGGTTCATCAAAATTTGTCATCTACCCACATCCAATTTGAATGTGTAAACAAAGTAATGGATAATGCCTCTTCTATGTCGTTTATATCAGCGTCATCTATACTTGTAACTTCTACGCATCCTCAGGTTGAAGAGATTAGTAAGCTATTAGTATGTTTCCCAGGCGTCCCGGCAGCTGGAGTTTAGAAGCAACGAGGCTCTGCCAATCTTCCCGACTCCCGTGAGATCTGGAAAGCGGACGACAGGGAGAAATCATTCTCCCACAGGTTGTAGCTATTGCTGTTGGCCGGCAAGTTTGCAGAAATAGGAAGTCTTCTTATTTCAGTTTTTCGCTGTCCATTCTCCAGCTCCCAGGTTGTCAAGAAGCAGAGACAGAGGTGACACAGCATCTTGATCTGGCCTTCCAATCTCGGAATCACAGCTGCCGATATCCATTCTCCAGCCGCTTGGATGTGGACAGGCCACCGGAGCAATGACATTTGGGCTTCTTCCTTTCAGTACAGCTCCAGTGGGGACCTTAGTGGATCAGTTTTAATTGTTCTTGAAGTCATTCCTGGGTACCAAGCCTAGGAGCTGTTCTTTGAGCCTTTCCGATGATTTTGTCAGCACCAAATTCCCTACCTTAAATCTGTCCTTGCTTAGAACACTTAGAGTAGTTTCTTTGTCCTGTACTGAATTCCTTCTAATGCATTAGGTAAGCAAGTAAAGATGTGAATGTTTAGAACACAAAGTTCTATTTCACTTTTAGTAGTAACCAATATTATTACTTTGGAGTTACCCCTCCACTTCCACTTCATTAAATAATGAAAGACCCGATGTGCCCCAAATTCCAATGTATAATCAGATGTTAGAGAGTAAATTTCATAGTAAAATGTATTTTTTGATAATGCTGTGAACTGTTAAGAAAAATAAGGGTTAACTTATATTTGACTATTTAGGACATAAATCATCCTTGTCCTTAAAATAGTCTTAAAAGGCAGATATAAAATTTCAAATTCCAGATATATTGTGGTGAGAGAAGAATGCAGCTGTACTTAAAAAAAAAGCTAATACTCAACGAATTTAATAATAATAACAGTGCAGTGTTGTGTGTGTTTTTTTTTTTTTCCTGTCTAGATAGACAAAGGGTTTATGAAGTCTGGGTGAGCAGACAGTTCTATAGACATAAGTTCTCTATGGAAAACTCCTTGGAGCCTGTTCAAGGCAAGTGCTGTCTGAGCCCCGTTTGAGTGATGGCTCAAAGCAATAGCCAGCCATGGAGGAAAACACTGGCTTGGACACTAAGAACACAGACTAACTCAGGGAAGGTCTCAGCAGGATCACTGGACTGAAAATAATAGTGAATATACTCTGTCTCCTGGCTTGGTTTCCATGGGAATTTGTATTTACGGGGGAAGCCTGAGATTGTTTCTTCCTGGCCAAAATATCTGGACAGTTCAATCAATTCAGTCATTCACAGAGTTCAGCTGACTGGACGTTTTGTCTTTATGGCTGGCGCAAAGTGCTGATGATAGGGTTGGCCGGGTGAAAAACATCTTCAAGTCTCAGAGTGAGTGTACTTTCCGCAGCCCAGTGTTGGGCAAATTTGGCTCATGGTTGGTTGATGGGAAGAGATGGCATGAGCAATGAGAATTGAGTGAGTAGATAGGCCGTGGCTGAATTTGAGTATTTCTTAACCCAAACTCCTTGTAGTTATTCAAAGATGAGCTCATCATCTTTCTTGTCTCCTTGAGAGAGCAGGCAGATGATTCACCAGATTGGTATGGGTGTCTTCATCATCTCTATATTGCTATCGTAGAAGTGAAGGAGGGACATATAATTGTAAGATTTGCTTCATCTAAGAAGTGATTTGTAATGCATTTCCAGGGCATTTCAAGCCAATTCAGTCCAATTTGCAAATATTTCTTTTACACCAAATCTGTGCAGTTTACAGTACCCCGCGCTGGGCATAAATATGGAGACAACAGGTGTCCCTATCCTCAAGACCTAGAGTAGTGATTCTCGATCATGGCTGTATGGGAGAATCACTTGGGAAGCTTCTTAAAAAACCTCCTGCCTGGGCTCTCCTGCAGACCACTTACATCAGAATATCTGTGGGCTCTGGCCCAGGAGCTAGTGTGCTTTTAAAGTTCTCCAAGTGTTTCTAATATGTAATCAGAGTTAAGAACTATGTTTAGTGGAATAGAAATACATACATGAAAAATGTGATGAATGCTGAAATTTATGGTTAAAATTAGGCTGGTATAGAGCTTTTCAGGACACTTAGTTTTTTTTTTTTTCGAAACCATCTTTTACAAACACACAGAATCTATGCGCCCTAAGACTAAATCTCCTGTAGTATTTGCTGCCCTGGCAATTTGTACCTAGCCTTTTCTAATGCACGCCTTTTCTATTTGAATTTACATGTCATTATCTGTCTTCCTTGGTAGAGTGGAAACACAGTGGAAGTAAGGATCATGTTGCTCTATTACCTAATGCAGTGCCAGGCTCACAGTAGATGCTCAAGAAATAATTGTTAATTGAATGAATTAATGACTTTGCCAAAAGTAAATTACTGCACTCATATAAGCCATTATGTATTACTAATGAGGTTCTCATCTATATTCTAGGTGATGGATCTTTCCTGAAAAATGCTATCAAGGGCATAAGTAACAGATCTAGTATGAAAGATAGGACTCAGAACTACTTAGCACATTAACTAAGTACATTAACTTAGTACATTAACTCAAACTGCTTTTGTACATTGTGCTTCAGGCAGGCTGACCTCTCTCCTACAATGAGGAAATGAAGAAAATTTTTGTCTGGGTTTTATTTTTTGCTATTCAGGTTTCATTTAAAAATTGTAAATTATTCCTTTATGTTTTTCCATATCATAGTAAAAAATATTATCTCAATTATACCCAAGTCAAAATATCTTCTTCTTAATGAAACTAAGTGCTCCAATATCAAACTATTGTCCTCATTCTCCTTTTAGCACCATTCTAAAGTTTGATTTGTGTTAAAAACTCATCATTTTTTTCTTCTTGGTTACCAGGAGACAGCATTTTGTGAGCTGTGTGCTTCTTTATAGTGAATGGCAAAAAGCTAGCTAACCCAGAAGTGGGAAATAATTAGCAAATTCACACATTATCCTTCTGTCTGGACTTCAGATCCAAAGGCCATAGATTAACATGATACTTTATCTTTTGATCAAAGGGATTTCCATTTAAAAAATGTGGTCAGAGTTTGGATCAATGATCAAAATATAAAACTTCCAAAATCCCACAACCTTTCCTTTAAAAACCAAACAAACATCTCTGTTGAAGACAGAGTAGGCTATTAGTTAACGAAACAATATGTTTGAATTTTAAACAGAGGATAATCATTTCCAGGCACAACTACAGATATATATGACAATGGAAAAATTAGATCCATAACAATTAATCATGCATACACAGATGTGTAACTGGCTAAGAATGAGAAAAATCAAATTTACTAAAGACATATACATCCAAGCAGGCTTGATATGTGTGTGGCTTTGCCAGGTGGAATCCTGGCTAATAGTAGACTATCTTCTATTAATTTAAAAAGGCTCCCAAAACAAACAGAGGTCACTACGACTGACTGTATAGAAACTTGCTCTGGAAACAGAGATAGTCGAAATAGGGCTGACAGCCAGGGATCCCACGAGCGTCCTATGACTCACTGTGAAATCAAAGATGTGGATGATGTTTCAAGGACGAGAAAAAACTTTCTGATGAAAAAAAAAAAAAATGGCCGCCTTTATGCTGCACAACTCTCCAGTATATAGTCTTTACGGAAGACAACAAAATTGAAATTGTTAGTTGCCAACCAAACTTAAATGTTCATAATATGATAAAGAAGAATTGGATTATCTAGAAAATTCCCCCGTAAAATTCTATGATTTCCTAAGCATTTGCTCCTTATAAGACAGCTGGCATAGTGGGTAAGAGCCCACACTTTGGAGCTGGACTGTCCAAGTTCAAGTCTTTCCTCTGCCTCCTACTGGCTTCAAGATTATAAACAGACTTTGCTTCTGTAGGCTTCAGCTCCCCTAGCTGCAAAATGGAGATAATGACAGTATTCACCTCAGAGGGTTGTTCTGAGGATTTAATTAATATTTAAAAATTGCTCTAATATTTACAAAGACTCAGAAGGGTCGGGACACATAGTAAGAGCAGTATGTGCGAGGATTTTATTAGATAAAGAAACTATTGGAGATTCACAGTATATATCTCCCTGCCTCAGAGAAACATCTGAAAATCCTCTTGATTTTGGATGGAGTCAGCTATGTGGCTGGGCCAGGGCTGCTCCGAGAGCACACAGATGCCTTTCATACTTTCTCAGAAGAAATATTTCCTGGAAGCAAGAACGACGTGGCTTGCTCTCTAGTGTGACATCAATAAAAAGCAGAGCTTTGATACAGGGCATCCCATAACTGCGCAGCAGTAAAGATATAGTAAATAAGGCACTTTCAGAAATGCCTTAGAACATGCCTGTGCTGTTTCTTCTGCCCACAGTGCTGCCTATGTCCTTTACCTGCTCAGATGCATCCTCTGTGAAAACTTTCCTGCCCGCCCCTCACTCACAGACAGAGCCAGCCCTTCTCCTCTGGCCCCACCACAGCGTACAGTTCATACTTCTTGACTTCTTGAGGCCAGACACATCACACTGCTTCAGGGTCATCTGGTGTCAGGAGATGTGAACTCTTCTGAGCCTTAGTTGTTTCCCTCCCAACTCTCAAACAGTTATTCCAAGCCTTCACCAATCCAGTTCCCAACTATCTTTATTTCTGTTTTCACCAGAAAATAAAGGCTATTGGAAGTGAATGTGTTTAACTTTCTGGCTCCTCTTCTTAACACTCATCAGCATTTGCCCTTTTGTTAACTCTGTCTTAGCAAAGATGTATCCATCACGCTCCCAAGTAATACCATCCTTCTGTGTACCACCTTATATTTCTCTGCACCTCCTTGGGGAACCTGGTTCAAAAATTACCCCTTCTTCTCTGTATCTTCTACTTCTTGTTCTGCATTGATGTTATCTGCAGTCCTGATGACAGGAAAGATGAAACTCCTTCTAGACTCAGTTTCCCCATCTAGCTACTGTCTAGATATCTCTGTTCCTTCTTTTCTATTGACATTACTAACTTGCACTTTGGCCTCACACCCTGCCATTCTGTTGAAATCTTTCTAGCACCTCTCCAAGGTGGTATAGCCAATGGAAAATTTGTGTTTCTCTTCTTATCTGACCCTCTTTATGACATTGGTGTTTTTTACCGCTTCCTCCTCCAACTTTCATTTTTGCATGAGTTCTTTTCTATTTCTCCAGCCACTTCTCAGTGTTCTTTGTAGCTCTTCTTCCCTGTCCATAGCTTAAATGTTGGGATTCGCCAGCATTTTGTTCTTAGTCCTCTTTTCTTGTCACCCCCCAAAGGATAACTTTATCCTCTTCCATACCTTTGTCACACTCAGGTTGCTGATCCTTCTTAAAGAGGTTTCTGCAGCCAGATCCCTCAGATGAGCTCCAAAGAAAAACATTCTCTTTCTACTTGGTTAGCTCCACCTGTTGTCCTGTTACTCAACTCATTCTCTCGCCTCCAACTTACTCTTCCACCACCCTCTCTGTGATCCTAGACCTTACCCCAATCGCCCCCTCTGCCTTACACGCAGTGTCCATTCAATCCATCAAGTCCTGTAGACATGCCTCTACATATCTTTTTCCCCATCGACTCTGTTGTAGGATCAACTCATCAGCTCATGCCATCTCTTGCCTCAAGTGTTGTATCATTTTCTCTGCTTTCAGTCTCATTCTTCACTGGTCAGTTCTCCATTTTATGTCAGAAAGCTTTCTTACCACTAATATAAAATGGCCTTTGAACACCCACAGGATACAGGAAAACATATTTAGCTGAACTCTACTAACCTGGGTACACTCATCTGTGAATATTTAATCCCCTAACACCGCCACTTCTTTCACACGAGTGCATGCACACATACACACTTGCATTACTGAATTACTCATATTAGTTGAGTAGACTCTCTACTGCTTGCACACTGCTTTCTTGGCCCAGAACATCCTTTCCCTTCTGCCCTGCAAATGTCGCCATTTTTTAAAGATTTTCTTCCCCCTGAGTTCTTGAGGCAGATCTGGGTGTGTCTCCTCCTAGGGTCTCGCAGCTCTCCATATATCACTCCATAAGAGCAACTGTCTCATCACATCATAATATTTGTTTACCTGTGTGCTTTCCATTCTACTTTAAGCTACATGAGGATCCATGAGCCTTCATCTCTGGTTTCTCAGCTTTGGCCAGAAACACAGCCAGGTAAGAGAGAAGACTGGCAGAGTCATTTGCAATATCTTAGAGATAGCATAAACTTTTCTTTTTGGGAAGGAGAAGACAACTCTGAAAATTTTGTTACATAGAAGGTCAAAAAGTAATTTCTCCCCCATCCTTTTTTCCATAGCACAAGGTTGGTGCAGGGAAGAAAGCCTAACGCATAAGAGGAATTCAAACTATGTTGCAAGAGAAAAGATAGAAGGGATGGGATTTCTTTAACAAAAGACAAGAACTGTGGGGGTCATAATGCTAGAGGTGGTTGCTGTGGGTGGGGGTGTGCTAATAAATCCAGTATGTAAAAATATGTTGATGCCAACAAAACCATTTGTTCTCTAAGGCTTAGGGATCAGGAAAAGGATAAGATTGTGTCAAATGAATAGTGTCATAGACTGTCATCTCAGGAGCCCTAAGAGAACATGAAAACATTTAATTAGTTAACTAATTAATTAAACAGATATTTTAAACACCTACCATGTTCTAGCGCATTGTTAGATATAGTAGGGATACAATGTGAGTAAAACTTACAAGCAAATCAAAACCAACCAATCAATCAACCAAACAAGCAAACGTTGCCTCTATCTTCATGGTACTTGAAATCTAGTGGGGGAAGACTGAAATCAATTAAAAATCATATCAAAGCATAAAACATTCCTTGGATAAAGTTAGGAAAAAGAGTTATGTGGCATTGGGAATGCACAGGCGAGGAGGACTCTATCTGCAGCTGATTAACACAAAACTCCGTTACAAACACAGGTTCCCATGTAAACCAAAGCAAAAGGAAACTGAAGAGGCTGAGAGGAGTACATTTCTTGTAGGTTTGGGATGCAATTTCCAGCAGACCCACTGAATTCTTTCAGCCCCTGGGCATATGGATGGGGGAGTTTATTTCCTGGCCAGTGTTGTTATGATTTACAAGTGATTGTTAAGGGGAGAAAATATTTTCTGGATCATTTATTGTGTGACTGCTACAGTGGGTGCTGCTGTAACCCTAACCATTGAAATAAATATCATCAGAACAAAAGTAATTGAAGCCAATTAAGGGAAAATTATTTAAATCAAGGTCTACAGCTTCTGTGAGAGAAGCAGAGATGCCGCTAGAAACTGAGAAAATCTTGTAAACTTCCTTCTCCCAGCTGATCAAAGTATTTCATACATTATTAATTCTATTATTATTATTAGCACTAATAATTATTCATACTAATTATTCACAGTATTTATTCATCTAATTATTAACACTAACAATATATTAATATTGATTGGCGGTACACACATGAAAAAAATTTTTATTGAGAGAAAACACAACCAGAAGATAGCAACTGACATTCTGTTTGAGTTTTAGAATTTTATTTGGCAACTAGAAATGGATATGTAGATAAACCGGATTATGAAAACATTGAGATCAGAGATATTGAAAGTGGATATGTTGAGAAATTAGAATAACATCTAACATTTATTGAATACTTGTTATGTGTCAAGTAGTCTGAAAATTTCTTTACTTATCAAATGCATACTTTGTTTTTATTTCTTGTGCAGCCATCCCCACTCATGATGGTACAGCTAAAAAATTCCACAAATGCTCTCCCTGCTCATGTCAGCTGATATTTGATAACTGTAAAGGGCACAAAATGAGACATTCACACATGGATTTTTATAACCTATATCACCAGTATAAACTATAACCAGTGGTATAGGTTGCACTCTAAATTAACTTTAAGAGTAAAATAGGGATATTTGAGCAGAAAACCATTAAAGTCAAAATTAAAATATGCAAAACAAGCAATAAATCTTCTTAAAGTACATTAAAAGTGTCCAGAAATGATGGCCCTATTAGACTGAAGCTGGAAATATAAGAGGAATAAGTTGTGGAGATCTAATATACAGCATGATGACTATAGTTAATAATAATACATTGTATACTTGAAATTTGCTAAGAGAGTAGATCTTAAGTGTTCTCATCACACACAAAAAAGAAAGTAACTACGTGAAGTGATGGATATGTTAATTCACTTGATTGTGGTAATCATTTTACAATGTATATGTATATCAAAACATCATGTTATACACCTTAATTATATACAATTTTTCTTTGTCAATCCCATCTCAATAAAGCTGGAAAATCAATCAATAAATAAAAACACTGGAAAATTGGAAAAATCTAGGCATATTAGTCAGCCTGAAAGAGACTATTCAAATACTCCAAATGGTCCTTTGGGGAAAGAATTAGCAGTACAATTCTTCAACATTGCAAGTTTTTGTGAGATCCAGCATGGCAAAAGATAAAGAATTCACACTGCTTCATTTTGTGTTGGAATAGTCATTATTTTCTATGAAGGAACAATTTCTTAGTTGGGTGAATGCTAGGTTAATCAAACACAGAAGTCCTTGGTTAATTGTGGGCACAAAGGGAAAGTTCCTGAATATAATCTTTAAATTTCCACTCTCTCTTCAGGACAAAATGTGGAATTGGTATTTTTCTTCCATTTGAAGTCACTTGTGACATAACACTCATGCTCTCCCCACCTCCACATATTTTTTTTTTTAAATTCTGTTCTTGTTAATGTGCTTCTCAGCCAGGAAAAATGACATTAGGAAAAACACATTGTAGAGGTTATGGGAAGGGCAAAATGGAAGGCTCAAAGTGAAATATTCTTCGAGAAAAAAATAGTCATTTCATATCTTTTTGAAGTTACAAATACCCCTCAATTTTTGAAACCTTTTATATTTAATTTTATTCTCCACAAACTTTTAAGTGAGTTGGAAATGCAGATTCCGTAATGGATAGACTTAACTACGAATTACTGCTACCCAGTAATTTGGGTCCCCAAATTACTGCTACCTAGGAAATTTGCTCTCTATTTTATGAATGTATTTTTAGATATTGAAAAAGAAAAAAAGGAATAGGTCAATTTTCTTTTTTGTTTTTCCCTGTAAATATCTGTTTTGCTTTGCTTCTAAAATGAAAAAGTATTTGAAAACATTTACAATCGTTTCTTAACTATGATGTCTGAATTTTGTCCAGGTATTTGCAGACTGAGTGTCTAACATATGTTGATATATAGGCCTCGTCTCATTTATCTCCTCCAAGTAATTAAGGAACACTTCAGGAGGAATCAAATCTATGTTATTCTCAAATTTTATCTGCCCTGACGTGCAAAAAAGAAAAAAATACAAAAAACGTTTTCAAAGGACAGTTGTAGCGAAACCATTTGGTACTAGTTATCCTGGTGCTTATTAAAGTGAAACTTAGTTTCCAAGTTACTCTTAAATATTTCAAAATCCAGATTGGAGATGGGGACATATTTCTAATGATTTGTTTAGTCTGGTAATTATCATCAACCTTTAACATGGGCAGAACCAACTCTCTCTGTGATTGGTGCTCTTATCATCTGTTACATTGTTATTAAGCAGACGTGTTCTCATAGGAAACATTAGGGTAAGTTACTCAGGGCCTCTTAGTTTGGATGTCTGCTCAACAGTTTAGTTTTCTGACTGGATTTAAGGTTGCTTGGCAGAAGCCAGCTTTTCATCTTGTCCTTCCCTTTCGGAGTGGGTGGTGGAGCAGAGTTTCCGTGGAGAGAGATGGATACTCAGAATGTCCCAGAGGCTGACTCCTTTTCTAAAGAAGAGCAAGACCTTGTGGGATAAACTGCCAGTTTTCTGGGTTTCTCTGTTGCTATATAGCTCTCGGTGTATCCAGTCACTTGAACTCCTGACATCTCTGATGAAGTCTGTGGGCTCCGGCCCTTGGTGCCTCAATTCAACCAGCCATAAATGCCTACTCTGGGCAAGGTGTTCTTCTAAAAGCAATGGGAAGATGTGACTGTGGCATCAGCTAGCTCACTGCTGAGGGAGGACGGGGTGGGCAACATTCAAAACAACTCTCATAATAGATCTCCCACTACTAAGTACCTTCTGCTAAGTGGAACCCAAGGAGAAGTTCAACAGAGGAATTCACTCTGGAGAAAGATTTTAACAGAGACCAAGAAGAAGGCCCTCTAGGCAGAGCAAACATTTGGTTTTAGTTCTCTACCAATTGGCCCCAAGTTACATTTCCAGTTTTGGTGTTTACTATTTAACCAGTCACTTACATAGTCAATTAGTTTTGGCAATTTTTCATTGAACAAAGAAGTTTTGATTTTGTATGATAGGTCAGAAATTATGCCAGGCATTGGAGGTAGAGGAACTAGACAAACAGTGATTGTCTTTTTAAAAAACAGTAGTCCCCGGTTCTGGTGGTCTAGTGGTTAAGATTTGGCACTCTCACCACCACAGCCATGATTCCTTTCCCAGTCATGGAACCCATCTGTCGATCGTCAAACTGAGGCAGCTGCGTGTTGCTGTGATGCTGAAAGCCATGCCACCAGGATTTCAAATACCAGGAGGGTCACCTATGGTGCAGTCTCCAGACTAAGACAGACTAGGAAGAAGAAACTGACCACCCACTTCCAAAAAAATTGGCCATGAAGACCCAATGAATAACAGCAGCGCATTGTCAGATATAGCTCCAGAAGGTGAGAGGGTGTGCAAAAAAGACCTGACAGGCTTTCACTCTGCTATACACAGGCGTGCTAGGAGTTAGAATTGACTCGACAGTACTAACAAGGAAAAGTCTCCCCTTATCTGAGGGGGATACATTCCAAGACCCTCAGTGGATGCCTGAAACCACAGATAGTACTGACCCCTATAGATGCTATGTTTTTTCCTATACATACATACCTATGATAAAGTTTAATTTATGAATTAGGTACAGTCAGAGATTATCAACAATAACTAATAATAAAAATAGAACTATTATAACAATATACCGCAATAAAAGTTACCATAGATCTTAACAACCTCAGCGTATGATTTTTTTTCTTTCCTTATTAAGTCGAGAACTTTCACCTTTTCATTTAAAGGGAGAACTTTGAGGCTTCTCTTTGACATATCTGAATTGTGGCATCACTACTCCTGCCCTTTGGGGCCATTATTAAGTAAAATAGGGGTTACTTGAACACAAACACTGAGATACTGAGACAGTAGATCTGATAACTGAGACGGCTGCCCAGTGACTAACGGGCAGGTGGCATATACAGCATGGATTGGCTGGACAAAGGGATGGTTCACGTCTTGAGTGGGACAGAGTGGGACAGCAGAAGATTTCCTCATGCTACTCAGAACGGTGTGCAATTTAAAACTTATGAATTGTTTATTTCTGGAATTTTCCATTTAATATTTTTGGACCATGGTTGACTACAGTTGACCATGGATAACTGGAACCTTGGAAAGTGAAACTGAGGATAAGGGGGGACTACTGTATCCACAACCTGAAAGGGGAGACTGAGCCTCCAAAATGAACTCTTAACATAGAGGAAAGAGGAGCATTCACCTTCAAATGGAGAAATGGAAGTACATATTAAGAAATTTGAGCTGAGTCTTGAAGGACTAGCAGCTATTAAAGAGCTGCACGTGATGATGATGATCATTCCAGGTGGAAGGAAATATATACAAAAAAAAATCTGTGCAATATGAAAGAACACGAATCACTCAGCATTTTTTATTTATTCTGAGAACTGCACGTAGACCAGAAGTTTGAGAGCGGAGGAGAGTGTAAGAATGCTGTCGAATATGAGGATGGAAGAGATAGCGGGGCTAGTGCATGAAGGCTAATGAGGATGTGACACATTGGTGTGGGAATGAGCCTTGGAAAGATTTTAGGATTGAGCATTAGTATTTAATAAGGTATAGTGAAGGCTTGAAGAAAGGCTGCATTCAAAGGCAGAAACTATATGGAGAAAAGATCTGAGGGACAGACCTTTAAAGTTCAGTAATATGCACAGATATTACTGGGGGAGAAAACAAGGAAAAATAACCAGGAATGATCAGAAAATAGAGAGAAGTCAAGATAAAAGATAGTTAAGACTGTGTCACAGAAGCCAAGGTGAAAGACCATTAAGAGAAAGTGTGAAACACATTGAAGGAGTCCTGTAGAGCAAAAACCAAGAGGTCACCTGATATGGCATTAATAAAGTCATTGACGACCTTTACAAGCACGAACTTGGTGCATTGTTGGAAATGGAAAAGCAAATGGGTGAAGGAGGAAGTAGGTGGAGAGGAAATAGATGTAATGGGCGTAGAAAATTCATGTGAGAAATTTGGCAGAACTCTGGCCTGGCAATGAATGGCCAAAGAGAGAACAAGTTGATAGGGAAATGAGGAAGCATGTTGTCACTTACTCTTGTGTTTCAGCCTAAATCGCCTAATCTCGGTCTCTGAATGTGTATTTGGCATTTCCTCTTCTGCACTACTGCTCAGCTCCCTAAATTATTTTTGCCTTCTTTTCTTTTTATCCAAAATATATCACTCTCTCAATTTAAGACCATGTCCTGCATGTAGTAAGTATCCAATATATTAATCTATTGAAAAGTTTCCTCTCTGCTTCATTGTGTTTGAAGAGATAGGAGAATAAAAAGAATTAATGCCATCCTACAAAGAATAAGCATTTAAGATCTCTCACAAATGAGGCATCAAATCTCATCATATTGAAGGCATAAATGATTTTTTTTCCCTTCTAGTTTCTGTGGGAGACACTCAAGTGAAGACTGTCATTTTAGGCCAAATCACCCACTGAACAAAGGAACAGAGAGAACATTTCATTCCTCTCCAACCTACCTGAAAAGACTAAGTTCACAGTCTGAGTTACAAAGTTGTCTTGGGATGATAGTTTGAAGATTAAGGCATGCAAAGACCTCAAAATTTCCCTTTTGTTCCTTCTAAAGAATAAACTAGAAGTAAAAAATTAATAACATTTCTACCAAGGGAAACAAATATTAATTTTGCATTAGTTCCATACAGACGTTATGCTAGGAGCTTTCATATATGTTATTTGATCTCCTTCTCACAACAATCCTGAGACAAGGGTAAAATTAGCACAAATTCACCGATGAGCAGATTGAAGCTCAGAGGTACTGGGAAGCAGGTCTCAAGTGATCTTCAAGACATATTGTCTCAACATTGACATTATTGTTATATTGCGTAATTATTTTGTTCCTAAGTTTATATAAGGAGTCACTAAAAACTTGATTTTTCCAAAAATACTGCATACTGTGAGCACTTGAAGGGCTAAAACAAACAAACAAAACAAAAACAAAGAACAGACCCAGGTATTTGTGAGACAGCATGTCATGGAAAATACTGGAAACATCAACACAAAAAATAATAGAAATGCTAACGATGATGACACTACGTTTCGTTCTATCACATAGTACTTCAACTCTTTTATAAATCGATTTTTTCCTACATATATTTTTATTCAGTTTTGTGGAACTGAATGCTGGAAAATCCAGAATCTTGCTGGACTGTTTTTAGTAAGAATCTTCTGGTGTGGAAAATGCACTGGACTATATATGCTAGAAAAGTTTGAACACAACAAAATCTGTTTCTTTCTGTTACAATTGGCCAGCCTTGAACACACAAAAATATCAGAAGACTGAAAATGGAAAACGGGAGCTCCATCTTATAGCGAGAGTTGGCCTTGTGGGTTTGGAATGTGGCTCGAGGGTCCCCGGCTCTGGAACACAGATGTCAAGCATAGCTGGCCAGCTCTGGAAATTTTCAGAGATTTCTGGCTGGTTTGCTGGGCCTGGCTGGCTGACTTTGGAGAGGCTGTGTTCTGGGTTCTCCCTGATCCAGAGAACAGCAAGTATAGCCAGCTGGCTCCTACATCTGGCCAAGTTGGAAGATGAACTGATTCTACATTTGGGGGCTCAAGAGTCGGAGAGGCCCGTGATCAGCAAATCCAGGAGTGAGAAAGAAGCTAATAAATTAGCTAATGGATTCAGTTACCAGGGGAGAACTGAGTAGCATAGAAGGATGTTTCATTTTCCCAGTACTGACTCAGGTACCATTGGACATGTATATTATGAACATGGTAACTGCATCTCTGCAAAGAATGAAAGGGTTTGAAGTCTCCTAATACAGACATGAGAAAGATTCTCTCCGTCACCAAGCTCTAGCCAGGCTCCTCTTCTCAACTAGGCCTCAACCTTGGTCTATAAAAACTACAGACTCTGAACATAAGTGATTTCCTCCATCTCCTTCCCCTACATTGAAAGACTTGAAAAACACAACCATAGTTTCTAACAGCTCAAGGCCACATCCCTAGGAGGAACCTAGCCCCATTTAAAGTGTCTGCCTGAGAAAGCTCAAGGCTACCAAATAATTTCCTGTTCGTTCTAGCCAATACCTGATCATGGACCCCTGAACACTCTTTCTTAGAGCATTTACTAAAAAGAGCTTACAATTGTGAACTCTTCTTCTGTCCTTTTGAGGTATATGTGTAGCTCCTGCAGGAGTATCTTTCTCAAGGACCTGAAAGCCATTCATTTACAATGCAATCATCAGGAAGGATGGGGCCTTTGCCTCCCAGACCCTGTGGGAGGATAGAATTCTAATTATGACGATGGCCAGCTATCAGACACAATTGGCCTAATTGGCATTTACATCGACCAAACCGTGGTAATTTCTCACTTCTCACCTTGACTTTACTGAACCCTCACTCACCCTCTTCTTACTCCTTCCTTCTCCCTTTAAAACACCCAATCACCTCTGTACAAATCGAAGTTGAGTTCAGTTCATGCATGACCCTCCTCCCTATGGCAATGGTACATTGTGAATTAAAATCTCTCCTTGCCACTTAAACTAATGCCTGACTTTTGTTTGTCTTTGACAGATACAAACACTAGTCTTCAAAAACTTAGCTTTAAAACAATCAAGTACCAAGGGATAAGCAGTTAGGAAAGTGAACTGAAGAAAAGAGTTTTTCAGGGTGACTGTGGCAGGTAGCCTCTAAGGTGTTACCCAATATTCTCCACCTCCTGGTATTCATGCCCTTGTGTAATCCCCATTCACTGAATATGGCCTGGGATATATTGTCTTGCTATGAATAAATAGAAAATGGTGGAAGTGGTGGGCCATCACTTCTGAGATTAGGTTATAAAAAACCGTGTCTTTCATCTTGGATGCTCTCTTGCCATTCCTTGGATTGCTCACTCTGGAGGAAGTTGATGCCCATGACATGAGACAGCCCTGTTGAGGAGCTCAGGAGAGAGAGCTCAGAAACAAATCTGAGTCTTCCCAACAGCCATGTGAGTGAGTGTGGGAATAGATTCTCCTTTGGTTGAGCCTGGAGATGATGGCAACTCCAGTGAACACCTTGACTCTTGCCAACTCTTGGGAAACCACCTAGCTAAGTTGCTTCCAGATTCTTGACCCATAGAAACTGTGAGAGGATAAATGTTTGTTGATTTAAGCCTCTAAGTGTGGGGCAATTGTGTTATGCAGCAATAGGGAGCTAACATAGTGACCCACCTTTACTCAAGAGCTTTACTCAAATTTAGGGTAAAATATCCCTACCCCTGCATGCAGATCTTACATAAATGCATTCTTTCTATAGACTGTTCTCACGTCTAAAGAAGATAAAGAAGAAATTATCAGGGTTTTTGTCTAAGGCAGACATTCCTTAACTGGCTGATACTATGGTAATAAGGGAAACAGATATTTCTAGTTTTATTTCTTCTGGAGAGTTTCCATCTACTTGGATGTGTGCCATGGATCTACATCTTCAAATAAAATTCAGAATTCATACACTAGGCTCAGAAAATACTCAGAGACTCCTCTCACCCATAGTGCAAAATCATTTCCAAAAACCACGTAACTTTTAACTGAATCCACTTTTAAATGCCTTGTGTGATTTATATTAATTCTTCTATTTCATCTGAGACGTCAAGTACAGATGAAACTACTACTTCCATAGGGATTTTCACTCTTCATTTAATCTACGTATAGATTGTTTTATTGCCAGGCCAGCTGGGTTTGCAGTGGCTGAGTCCATCTTTCTATGTACAGGATTCCCCTATATTTGTCTTATCTCAACCATTTGATCTCATGTTGGCCCGAGGGTAAATACCACCTTCAACTTAATTTCGTTCAGACTGTGACAAAATTTCTAAAATAGAATACATTACCTGCATGAGCCTTTTCCATGTAGTTAGGAATTATTTTGCCTAGAGTTATTATTAATTTTAGTGGTAACATGCTCAATAGCCCCCAAACCGAGAGGATATTTTAAAACTAAGTTTCCTGCTACCACCTGGGGACAAATGTCATTACATATTAGTGATCACAACCCTATTAAATTCAGTTGACTTAAAGTCAAGAGAATGTTCAAGAACCCATCACTCATTCCATATTAGAAAATAAGAAAAATAACAGTGGAAAACCCTTACCCTGAGCTGATTATTTTCCTGTGTCAAATACTCTAACTATAATAACACAATAACCTTTTGAAAGAGGTGTTATTGTCATAATAATTTCACAGATGAGGAAACGGAAGCACAGAGATGTTAAGTAACTCTACCAAGGTCATATAACTAGTAAATGGCAGAAATGGGGTTTAAAGCCAAGGCAGGCTGACTCCGGAGTCTGTATCCTCAGCCCCTGCATGATACCGCCTCTCAAAAGAAGCTGTGGTTCTGTGCTCTATAAAAACAGGTGGGGGGGCTGGGCCATGGCATAGTGGTTAATTCCGGATGCTCCTCTACGGTAGCCTGGAGTTTGTGGGTTCAGATCTCAGGCTTGGGCCTACACAACTCATCAAGCCGTGCTGTGGTGGCATCCCATATACAAAGTAGAGGAAGATTGCCACAGATGTTAGCTCAGGGACCATCTTCCTCAAACAAAAAGAGGAAGATTGGCAACAGATGTTAGCTCAAGGCCAATCTTCCTCACCAAAAACAAAAACAAAAAAAAAACCCAAGCAGGTGGAACCATAAAATAGTTGTTGTTCAGAGTAAACAATGTTTACTTTCTTCTTCTTTTTTTAAATCCTTGTATTGACTGTAAGCAAGACCCTCAGAAACAACCTTTGGTCCTTGACCACAATTTTATAACCACTTCCTTAGGCCATGCTTCCCAGAAAAGTAAATTTCCTGTTACTGTTAGGTCAAACAGTAGATTGATGCTCGAAAGATAAAGAATATTTTATGTGGTTGTATATATGTAAGAGAGTAGGTTTGTGTATATGTGTGCATACTTATATGTATATACATGTGTGTAGATGTATGTGTGTATAGTACAAAATAAAGTTCTCAATTTCTTTAATCAAAGCAAAAAGCCCATCTACAATTGTGGTAGGAGAATATAGTCCCCCACACCCTGACACCCCAAAGATGTCCAGATTCAAATTCCTAACACATGTGAATATCTTATCTTACATGGCAAAAGAGATTTTGCAGATATGATTGAGTTAAGGATTCTGAGATGAGGTGATTACCTTGGATTATTTACCAGGGTCCTAATAAGAAGGAGGCAGGAGGGTTAGAGTCAGAGAGAGCCTAGAAGATGTTACGCTGCTGGCTTTGAAGATGGAGGAAGGGACCACGATCCAAGGAATGCAGGTAAATTCCAAAAGCTAGAAAAAGAAGGGAAACAGATTCTCCCTCAGTGCCTTCAGAAGAAACTAGCCCTACCGACATCTTGATTTAATTGCAGTGAAACCCGTTTCGGTCCTCTGACCTCCAGAACTACAGGGTAATGAATTTGTGTTGCTGTAACCTATTGTCTGTAGCGATCTGTTACAGCAGCAATAGGAAACCAATACCACCATCTTTAGATGGACAATTTAAGAATGAATTTTCTCCTGTTGAAAAACGAAGAAACCCAAATCTGTCTTTGATGGTATCCTTGGGATTCCTTATCCCTTTTATCTTGAACTATGCATCACTTTTCTCGTGCTTATTTCTTTTCCTCTGAATTAAACTGTGATGGTTACTTGTGGGCAGTGCTCTTTTTTAATATTCTGTAATTCCAAATCTCTAGTGCACCACACCCATGTAAAGTCTACTACACACTAGAATCTTCATGCATACTTGATTTATTAATCTCATTTGCTTATCACTATTTTCTGAATTGAACATCTTGTTCATTATTCTCCTGGAAAAGTAATAACTACAATATAGGACACAGTTCAAGAAACGATTGTTCCTTTTTTCCCTCTCTGTTCCTGTTTTTTGAAACATTTAATTTAAACATTTTAATTTGCGTCAAGATGACTCTCATACCAGAACTATTACAGAATGTAGAAAATACACTTTGAGAGAAAAATAACATAAAACAGATACTCCTTTTTCCCTGATATTTGAGAAAGAAAAAGGGATTTTTTTCTGCCCCCAATTTTTGTCTTCATAAAAAATATTCTCTAGGCCCTCAATGCCTGTTCCCGCCTTCTCATTGGTTTGTGCTTTTCTGCATATTTCTGTACCCTAACTTCATCGTTTTGCTATGTGCTGTTTATTTAGACAGCCTGAACATGATGTTATCTAAGTGATATCAAATACGATCCGCTACAGGGATATGTCTTAAATAGAAACTTTAATTTTCCACTGAAATTTAAACTTCTTCTAGAAGATGACATTCTGATCTTCCAACATGGTTATTCCAGGAAAAGTGTTTGTCTCTGAAAAATTAACTTGGTTTTTATAATTTTTTTCAGAGACAGTTCTAACCTCCACAAAAATGTGCTGATATTGAAAATGAGTCGGCATTTTCCTTCACAAAAATTGAATTACTCGTGATATTCTGTACCACATAAATCATGCTTATGTACACATTTTACACTCTGAGAGTGAGGGCTTGTCTAAAAATGAGAACTTTTTGTTCATCTTTAACTAGCTGTGACTTAAAATAATCTCGATAACTAGCTCACCATATATATTGTTTTGATAAGCAACTTAGATGTTTTCACAGTCATGTGTCACTTAACGACAGGGATACATTCTGAGAAGTGTGTCTTTAGGCAATTTTGTCATTGTACAAACATCAGAGAGTGTACTTACACAAACTTGGATGGTATAGCCTACTACACCCCAAGACTGTATGGTACTAATCTTATGGGACACTATCGTATATGGGGTCTGTCATTGACCAAAACTTTGTTTTGTGGTGCATGACTGCAGTCATATTTTTTTGAATATTAATTTGTCAAACTGTGGTTGTGATCTTCATCTAGAAAAAAGGCAGGCCTGGTAGGGCTCTTCTGGAGACAATCTGCTTACCTTGCTTGCCCTCTCTGTACTATTTTCCTTTTCTCAAAGGCTGTGGGTATGTCAGGGTTGGTCCACTCTGCAGCCGGGCCACTCTTTCTTTTTTTTTTTTTTACAAAGTAAATGCTAACAATTTATTTTTAGGAAGCAGCGTCAACAGTGCTTAGATTAGTGCTTCTTAGAGCTGAACCAAAGACCATAATTCAAATGGGAAGGTAAAGCATAGTCTTTTTTTTTTTTTTTTACTTGAAGTAATAGAAAAATTTATTTATTTATTTATTTAAAATTTTGTTTATTGCAGTAACATTGGTTTATAACACTGTATAAATTTCAGGTGTACATCATTATACTTCTATTTCTGCATCGATTACGTCGTGTTCACCACCCAAATACTAATTACAACTCATTACCACACACATGTGCTGAATTATCCCTTTCACTCTCCTCCCCCCCCTTCGCCTCTGGTAACCACCAATCCAATCTCTGTCTCTTTGTGTTTGTTTGTTGTTGTTATTATCTACTACTTAATTAGGGAAATCATATGGTATTTGACCTTCTCCTTCTGACTTATTTCATTTTGCATAATACCCTCAATGTCCATCCATGTTGCCACAAATGGCTGGATTTCATCGCTTCTTATGGCTGAGTAGTATTCCATTGTGTATATATACCACATCTTCTTTATCCATTCGTCCCTTGATGGGCACCTAGGTTGCTTCCAAGTTTTGGCTATTGTGAATAATGCTGCAATGAACACAAGGGTGCATGTATCTTTATGCATTGGTGTTTTCAAATTCTTTGGATAAATACCCAGCAGTGGAATAGCTGGGTCGTATAGTAGTTCTATCCTTAATTTTTTGAGGAATCTCCATTCTGTTTTCCATAGTGGCTGCACCAGTTTGCGCTCCCACCAGCAGTGTATGAGAGTTCCCTTCTCTCCACATCCTCTCCAACACATGTTGTTTCCTGTCGTGTTAATTACAGCCATTCTGACGGGCGTGAGGTGATATCTCATTGTAGTTTTGATTTGCATTTCCCTGATAGTTAGTGATGTTGAACATCTTTTCATGTGCCTGTTGGCCATCTGTATATCTTCTGTGGAGAAATGTCTATTCAGGTCTTTTGCCCATTTTTTAATTGGGTTGTTAGTTTTTTTGTTGTTGAGATGCATGGGTTCCTTATATATTTTGGAGATTAAGTCCTTATCAGATGTATGGTTTGCAAATATCTTCTCCCAATTCTTAGGTTGTCTTTTTGTTTTATTGATGGTTTCCTTTGCTGTGCAGAAGCTTTTTAGTTTGATATAGTCCCATTTGTTTATTTTTTCTGTTGTTTCTCTTGCCCGGTCAGACATGGTGCTTGAAAATATGTTGCTAAGACTGATGTCGAAGAGAATACTGCCTATGTTTTCTTCTAGAAGTTTCATAGTTTCAGGTCTTACATTCAAGTCTTTAATCCATTTTGAGTTAATTTTTGCGTATGGTGTAAGGTAAGGGTCTACTTTCATTCTTTTCCATGTGGCTATCCAGTTTTCCCAACACCATTTGTTGAAGAGACTTTCTTTTCTCCATTGTATGTTCTTGGCTCCTTTGTTGAAGATTAGCTGTCCATAGATGTGTCGGTTTATTTCTGGGCTTTCGATTCTATTCCATTGATCTGTGTGTTTGTTTTTGTGCCAGTACCATGCTGTTTTGGTTACTACAGCTTTATAGTATATTTTGAAATCAGGGAGTGTGATACCTCCAGGTTTGTTCTATTTTTCTCAGGATTCCTTTAGCTATTCGGGGTCTTTTGTTGTTCCATATAAATTTTAGGATTCTTTGTTCTATTTCTGTGAAAAATGTTGTTGGGACTTTGATAGGGATTGCATTAAATCTATAGATTGCTTTAGGAAGTATGGACATCTTAACTATGTTAATTCTTCCAATCCAAGAGCACAGAATATCTTTCCATTTCTTTGTGTCTTCTTCAATTTCTTTCAGCAATGTTTTATAGTTTTTGGTGTACAGATCTTTCACCTCTTTGGTTAAGTTTATTCCTAGGTATTTTATTCTTTTTGTTGCAATTGTAAATGGGATTGTATTCTTAATTTCTCTTTCTGCTACTTTGTTGTTAGTGTATAGAAATGCAACTGATTTTTGTATGTTGATTTTGTATCCTGCAACTTTACAATATTCATTTACTACTTCTAAAAGTTTTTTGGTGGATTCTTTAGGGTTTTCTATATATAAAATCATGTCATCTGCAAATAGTGAGAGGTTCACTTCTTCCTTTCCAATTTGGATCCCTTTTATTTCTTTTTCTTGCCTGATTTCTCTGGCTAGGACTTCCAGTACTATGTTAAATAGGAGTGATGAGAGTGTGCATCCTTGTCTGGTTCCTGTTCTTAGAGGGATAGCTTTCAGTTTTTCACCATTGAGGATGATATTAGCTGTGGGTTTGTCATATATGGCCTTTATTATGTTGATGTACTTTCCTTCTATACCCATTTTATTCAGAGTTTTTATCATAAATGGATGCTGTATGTTGTCAAATGCTTTCTCTGCATCTATTGAGATGATCATGTGGTTTTTATTCTTCATTTTATTAATGTGGTGTATCATGTTGATTGATTTGCAAATGTTGAACCATCCCTGCACACCTAGAATAAATCCCACTTGATCATGGTGTATAATCTTTTTAATGTATTGTTGTATGTGATTTGCTAGTACTTTGTTGAGTTTTTTGAATCGAGGTTCATCAGTGATATTGGCCTGTAATTTTCTTTTTTTTTGTGTTGTCCTTGTCTGGTTTTGGTATCAGGGTAATGTTGGCTTTGTACAATGAGTTAGGGAGCTTCTCCCCCTCCTCAGTTTATTGGAAGAGTTTGGGAAGGTTAGGTATTAGGTCTTCTTTGAATGTTTGGTAGAATTCACCAGGGAAACCGTCTGGCCCTGGACTTTTATTTTCGGGGAGGTTTTTGATTACTGTTTCAATCTTCTTACTGGTGATTGGTCTATTCAAATTCTCTACTTCTTCTTGATCCAGTTTTGGAAGGTTGTATGATTCTAAGAATTTATGCATTTCTTCCAGATTGTTGAATTTGTTGGCATATAGCTTTTCATAGTATTCTCTTATAATTTTTGTATTTCGAGGTGTCTGTTGTAATTTCTCCTCTTTCATTTATGATTTTACTTATTTGTGCCTTCTCTCTTATTTTCTTGGCGAGTCTAGCTAAAGGTTTGTCAATTTTCTTTATCTTTTCAAAGAACCGGCTCTTCATTTTATTAATTTTTTCTATTGTTTTTTTAGTCTCTATTTCCTTTATTTCTGCTCTGATTTTTATTATTTCCTTTCTTCTACTGATTTTGGGCTTTGTTCTTCTTTATCAGCTCCTTTAGGTGCGTTGTTAGATTGTTTATTTGAGATCTTTCTTATTTGTTGAGATAGGCCTGTATTGCTATAAACTTCCCTCGTAGAACCGCTTTTGCTGTATCCCATACATTCTGGCATGTCGTATTTTCATTTTCATTTGTCTCTAGGTATTTTTTGATTTCTCCTTTGATTTCTTCATTGACCCAATCGTTGTTCATTAGCATTTTGTTTAATCTCCACATATTTGTGGCTTTTCTGATTTTCTTCCTATTGTTGATTTCTAGTTTCATACTGTTGTGGTCAGAAAAGATGCTGGGTATTATTTTAATCTACTTAAATTTATGGAGACTTGTTTTGTGGCCTAATACGTGATCAATCCTGGAGAATGTTCCATGTGCATTTGAAAAGAATGTGTATTCTTTGATTTTTGGATGGAATGCTCTGTATATCTACTAGGTCCATCTGTTCTAGTGTGTCATTTAAGGCCAATGTTTCCTTATTGATCTTCTGTTTGGATGATCTATCCATTGGTGTAAGTGGAGTGTTAAAGTCCCCAACTAATATTGTGTTACTGTCTATTTCTCTTTTCATGTCTGTTAATAATTGCTTTATATATTTAGGTGTACCTACATTGTGTGCATACATATTTACAAGTGTTATATCCTCTTGTTGGATTGTTCCTTTGATCATTGTGTAACGCCCTTCTTTGTCTCTTTTTACAGTTTTTGTTTTAAAGTCTATTTTGTCTGATATGAGTATTGCTACCCCAGCTTGCTTTTCATTGCCATTTGTATGGAGTATCTTTTTCCATCCCTTCACTTTTAGTTTGTGAGTGTCTTTAGGTCTGAATTGTGTCTCCTGTATGCAGCATATATATGGGTCTTGTTGTTTTATCCAATCAGCCACCCTATGCCTTTTAGTTGAAGCATTTAGTCCATTAACATTTAAAGTAGCTATTGATAAGTATGTACTTACTGCCATTTTTTAACTTATTTTTTTTTTCTGTGTTTTAGTAGTCCTTCCCTGTTTCTTTCTCCTTCTATACAGAAATGATGGTCTCTTTAGTTTGACCTCTGTCTGAAAGCTCTAATCTTTAACTCCCCTCCTCCCTCATTTTATGTTTTTGATATCATATCTAACCTCTTTTTTGTGCATTTGTATCCATTACCCTCTTATCATGGAAATAGATAATTTTTCCTATTTTTGGTCTTCTTTTTTCTGCTTAAATCATTCCCTTTAACATTTCTTGTAGCACTGGTTTCATGGTGACAAACTCCTTTAATTTTTGCTTGTCTGGGAAATTTTTGATCTCTCCTTCCATTTTGAATGATAACCTTGCTGGGTAGAGTATTCTTTGCTGTAAGTTTTTTCCTTTTAGCACTTTAAATATATCATGCCACTCTCTTCTAGCCTGTAAGGTTTCTGCTGAGAAGTCAGCTGATAGCCTTATGGGGTTTCCTTTGTATGTAACTTTTCTGTCTCTTGTGGCTTTTAGGATTCTCTCTTTATCTTTAATTCTGGACATTTTGATTATGATGTGTCTTGATGTGGGCCTCTTTGGGTTTATCTTGTTTGGGCCTCTATGTGCTTCCTGTACGTGGATGTCTGTTTCCTTCCTTAGGTTAGGGAAGTTTTCATCTATTATTTCTTGAAATAGATTCTCTGCCCCTTTGTCTCACTCTTCTCCTTCCGGGACACCTATAACACGGATGTTAGTGCACTTGATGTCATCCTAGAGGTCCCTTAGACTGTCTTCACTCTTTTTAATTCTTTTCTCTTTTACCTGTTCAGCTTGGGTAATTTCTTCTAGTCTTTTGTCCAGCTCGCAGATCCATTCTTCTGTATCCTCTACTCTGCTTTTGAGTCCCTCTAGTGAATTTTTCATTTCCAGTATTGTATTCTTCATTTCTGATTGGTTATTTTTTATATCTTCCATTTCTTTGTTGACATTCTCCCTGAGTTCCTCTATTCTTCTCCCCAGATCAGTGAGCATCCTTAACACTCTTTGTTTGAACTCTCTGTCGGGTAGGTTGCTCATTTCTGTTTCCCTTAGTTCCTTTTCTGGGGTTTTGTCCTGTTCCCTTACTTGGAATCTATTCCTTTGCCTCCTCATTTTGCCTCTTTCCCTGTGCTTGTGTCTATGTATTAGGTAGGTCAGCTACGTCTCCTGCTCTTGGATAGGTGACCTTATATAAGTGATGCCTTAGGAGGCCTGTTGTGTGCTTCCCTCAGTTCTCAATGTTCCAGGAGTGACCCCTATGTGGGCTATGTGTGTCCTTCTGTTGTGGCGTGTTTGCTCTCCCTGTAGGCGCCCTGGGAGTCTGAGTTATGCTCCTGGCCAGCTGTTGTAATGCTCAGCTTCTTGTAGTTGTTTGGGCCCTTCAGTCTCTTTATCAGGTGTGGGGAGCCCCAGCACAGTTGGCTACAAGTTCTAATACCACATTTGTGTTTCAGTATTTCTTTTAAGTGAGTAGGCCCCCAGTGTGGCAGGTTGTTAGGCTCAGGGGCTTACAAATGCTATAAGCCTCCAGCCTTTAGGTCTCTTGTCAGCTCTCTGAGGATTACAGCTGGGTGGGGCTGGCCTCAGGCATGGGAGCACCCAATTGTTTCAGGCTTCAGAAGGTGGGGCAAACCCCCTACATGGGTCTTTGAGAAGTACAAGTCTTCTGCAGCTGACAAGCCCTGCCGCCCACAGGTCCACACACACAGTCAACACAGTCCTGCCCTGGGTGCGTGCCCTGATCTCTGGAAGCAGACCCAGACTCTCCATGGCGGGAGCCCCACACACTCCACCACCGCCCCACACTCTCCACCCACTCCTTGTGCATGCCCTGTACCACTGAAGTGGGCTCAGTTGCCAGGCTGCGGAGAATCCAGTCATCAATCTATGCAAGCTCACATGTTGCCTGAGGGCTTGTTGTTGGGTGGGGCCAGTCTCTAGGGTGGGCTGCCTGCCCTGGCTTAGTTGGATTAAATTGGTGCTCTCGTGGGTGGGGCAGACCTGGGCTAGCAGGCCCCAGGGAGAACTCCAATGACGTCTGTCTCAGCACGCCCACACCAGGCCACAACAATGGCCACCGCCAATGTCCCAGTGTCTGGAGATGTCTCACCTCTCGCCGAGATGCACTCAGAGCCTATCAGGTGAGTCTCTTTTCACCAAAGCACTGTGCACCTTTCTTTCTGGTGATTTTAGGTTGCTTTCTGAACTGGGTGAGTTTGCACATGGGCCCTTTAAGAACCGGTTTTAATTTCTTTGTGAAGCAGATTTTCTGGGGGTACTCCCTAATGTTTTAGCAGCAGGCAAAGTCAGATATTCTGCCACTCATCTCGATTGTGCTGGGTCCACAAAATGCCCACAGCGGGGGCACTCCCCAGCTCAGGGCCCTGCCCTCTTAGGGAGGGCTGCATACCTGTGGGCTGCTCCCGGGCGACTGTGCTGTTGGCGGCTCATGAAAGGGGTGTTTTTTCTCTTCAGAAGGGATTTTCTGCCTCTTCCACCTCAATTAGGATCGTCCTTTGTTGCAGGAGTTCCTCTTATGCAGTTTTCAGTTCTGTCTCAGGGGTTATTTTTCCAGGAGTAGTTGTGAATTGCCTGTGTCTGCTGGAGGAGATGAGTTCAGAGTCTGCTTACAGCGCCATCTTCACTTCTCAGTGGTCCGGGCCACTCTTAATTGAGAAGCAAGTAGATAGAAAGCCTAGCATCTGGCCTTAGGGTACAAATCACAATCCTTGATTGAGAACTTGCAGGGAAGGTGGGGTGAGTTTTAGGGATTGAGCACGAAATCCTACCTCGTGTTCCCAACAGCTATTCCAAGATACATAGATGCTACAATGAAAGGTAATCACATGTAATTTGAGAGATCTAAAATATTACAGTGTAGATGCAGGTGAAACAGTTGAACCACCTAGAAATGAAGACGTTGTTTAGCATTTGAGGAAAATGTATACAAGAATAACATGGTGGCTTTTTTTGGATGACTGTAAACTGAGTTGGATATTGCCAGTTAGGTACAGCATGGATAGCTAGGAGTCCAGAAGGAATGTGTCAGCCTGCCAGAAATGCTAGGAATATTTTCTAAATCATGCAGAAGAGAGATACAGTATGAGGAGTTGGAGGAGAACGGCTGTGGCTCCTCCTGCTGAGATTGTGTGTAAAGTTGCTGGTCCTCTTAGAGATTCAACAGGCAGAAAGTTAAGCCTGAGGGGCTCCTCCCTTTAAGTACAACAAGCCCCAACCCTGCACCTCTTCCTTCCCAGTAAAATAGGGTCCAGAGAACATCCTAATCTAACAACTGCTCCACCCATGGGAATGAGCTAACAAAGGCTCAATAATAGAGTGAGTGGGAGTTTCCTTGCCCCTCCAGGTTAAGAGAGAAACAAGAGAAAGGGGCCCTGGTCCTGCTCTTTACTTATGACCATTGCATTTGCCACATATGTGGTTAGAGGGCAGATGGGGAAGACATCAAGTGTCTGAGATTAATTATTCTCAATAGAAGCAAACACACTTTAGTTGAGCAGCTACAAGAAGACAAAAATCATTGAGATTGACCCATTAAATGAAGGACTCCAGGATGCTTATAAGTGGGTTAAATAAATCCAAATTTCTACTTTGAGGGCATATATTTTATAATTTGCTGGTTTGCAGGAACTAAATTTGTGGTATTTACCAAGTTTTGCTTTAATATGATCTATCATATCTACCTATCTGCCTCATCTATCTATCTATCTATCTATCTATCTATCTATCTATCTATCTCTATCATCTATCTATATCTATCTCTCTCTCTCTGTGTCTCTCTCATCTATCTGTCTATCTATCTATCCATCAGTCCATCTACCATCTGTTTATCATCTACCTATCTCACTGACCAAACAGCCATACAATTAAACTTTTCATCTTAAATCTGAATGGAGATGGTTTAGATTGTCTCTTATCACTTGGTTCACAAACAAGAACTATTCAGACATTTAGAAAAGTATATCACTCCCTAGAAAATTCCAAATAATTTTTTGACTTGAACATGTGAATGTCACTTTTGGCTTTCTTTGTTTTTTAAAATGCAGGCAAGTTGAAATAGAAGATGTGGCATCTATAATGTAATTTTAATCCATTTGAAATAATTTAGATAAATATTTTACATTTAATACTAGCTTCTCTTTATTTTTTCCTGAATTTAGAAAATTATCCAGTCTTCTCTTATTTTGCATACAACCATACACTCAAATATAAATATTTATTGTGTTTAATGCATCAATTGAATTTAATTTATATCTTGCAAAAATTCATTTGTACGTTCTATCAAATTTGTACATTTGTATCATTCTATCATTTGCACATTCTATCGTTCTATAAATGAAGTCTAGAAATATTTATCTAACAGTAGAGAAATAAATGATGTAATGGTCAACTTGCAACCCAGCTTTTGCCTTTTTCATTTATATTACTTAATTCTGGAGAAATAGTTTTGGAGAATTTTATTAAGCTTAGTATTAACCACATCTGTATTAAGCACAGCATGTTTCTATCCAGACCACTGCCTTGATGAAAGTTTTTTGGCTTTGTGGAGGACCCCACAGAAACCTGAATTGCCTGGGGTCATTTTATTTGACTGCTGTGCTTCAGTGTTTTTAATTTTCAGAGTGCTTAATCTTCTACCACAAATGGAGAAAGAAATCATTATACAGATAATATTTTGCAGTCCATCCCATATATCCTCTAGTGCCTTCTCAAGCAAATTTTTAAATTTAACAGGATTCTAAGACAACATCTCATTATTGTATGTGGAATGGTTTAGTGGCTGCTTCAGAATATGTGTATTTATCCGGTGGTGGGTCATCTGAACCAAGACGGGAACAAAACATGGGAGTAAAGTTTTAGTTTCCTCTTTTGTATCAGCAGCTCAATTCTTTTGTTGAGTAAGAAACAGGAGGGGGGCTGGCCCCGTGGCTTAGCGGTTAGGTGCACGTGCTCTGCTACTGGCGGCCAGTGTTCGGATCCCGGGCGCGCATCGACGCACCACTTGTTGGGCCATGCTGAGGCAGTGTCCTACATACAGCAACTAGAACAATGTGCAACTATGACATACAGCTATCTACTGGGGCTTTGGAGAGAAAAAGGGAAAAAAAGGAGGAGGATTGGCAATAGATGTTAGCTTAGGGTCGGTCTTCCTCAGCAAAAAGAGGAGGATTGGCATGGATGTTAGCTCAGGGCTGATCTTCCTCACAAAAATAAATAAATAAATAAAGAATAAACAGGAGGGTTCCTAACAGACAAGGACACTATTTAAAATCATAAAGTTTGTTTTTTTCACTCAACAAAGGGGAAAAAAAGATCTTACAATTTTTGTTCTAACGTCCATAATCATAGATATGTTCTTATTAAAAAAAAACACAATAATATATTTTAAAAGAGGTCTATTATTGTTAGGAGAAACAATAATATATTTTTAAAGAATATTAAAGAAATACTGTGAATACAAAAAGATTTCTTATGAGATTAGTAACAACCAGATAATTTTCACAAAATTAATAAGAATATAAATTCTCATCTCAAGCTGGTTATGAACAATGTCAGTAAGAAAGGAACTATGCTAAAGTTGGATCTAATAAGATTCAATTATAAATTTTCTCAAAAAATAATGATTTTAGTTTTGCGGTAGATCTAAGCATGCCACTATATCCTTGAAGTAAGATGTTCTATTGTTTGACAGTTTTAAATAAAGTTTCTTTATAAATAAGTTTTTTTTAACAGCTAAAGTCCATGTTTAATGCTTAAGGTGTTATTGACCATAGAAAAGGAAAAGAGATGAAATAAATGAACTCTGTCATGGCATAGTACCATCACTGTACATCTTTCAAATAAAATATCAGATCCTGTCATGGCATAGGACCATCACTGTACATCTTTCAAATAAAATGTCAGATCCTGAGTTTATACCTTAGATTTTATAACTTTGATTAACAGTATTTAGAGATAGTATGTCAAGTATTCCATTGTAGTTCACAAAGCCTCCTGAAGTTGAGAAATGGTTTCTATTCATCCATATAACTCATGGCCTAGTTTTTAAGGCAGAAGACTAGAGGGTGAGCTAGATGGATTATGTTTCATCTTTAGCAGATGGCAGAGGAGACTCTGAAATAGCAATGGATATGTCCTGTGATGATGAGACTCAGTTCTGCTTTCCTGCACCTTGTGTAGTGGCAGCAGTCTGGCATGTCAGAGGATGCCGGTGACTTGGTAACCTTGGCAATGGGAAGCTTCATGCTGTACTATTCTCATAGCTGTAAGACTCCTGTGGCTGCAATACTCCCATAGCCCAAAGGATAATTTGCAAGTAGAAGAACTTAAGAGTTTACTAGAGTTTACTAAAGAGCTTCAAGTTTATCGTTCTACTTCTCAAAAAAGATGGCTACTTCTCCAAATGGCTAAACACATTACTGACATTCTGATTTTAGTGTATCTATGATATGTCAATGCAGTATTTACCTTCTGCCCCTCAGCTGTTTAAGAATATAAGTTTTCACTAGTTTATTCATTTTGGTCTGTTGCCTACTTTCAGATAATGGGATGGGGGTATTCCATAGACTCAGTCACATGCAATGCCCATCTCTCATGGCTTTCAGCAATCTTACTTGCTAAGGATCTGTGGACTACACACTCATGCCTTTCCTTTCCCTATGCCATTCAGGTCCTAGCATTCCTGAATCTCAACATCCCTTTCTCTTTGTCTTCATTCCTGTTTTCCCACTTTAACCCATCATCTTTCTTGCACCTAGTTCTTTCTTTTTCGGGTGCTATCTTCTCTCTATACACCTTTTGTTCTCTTCCGCACTGACTCTAACTTCCCAGAAACCTATCACCAGCACATATTGGTGTTAGGTCAGAAATCCTTCACCACATTTCCAGAAATGAAGACTTTCGAATTTTCGTCACACTGCCCCCAGCTCACCCTGGCTGGTTCTGCTTTATTCAAATGACCTGTTCAGCCAAAGAGACTGACCTTTTGTATACAAATCTCAGAGGCAGTTAACTTGCATCCATCTTAAATGCCAGAGTTCTTTTTGTTTTTGTTTTTTACTCTTCCCTCTCTGGAGCCTGTGTTTTTTAGACAGGAATTTTCAAAGCAGGAAAATCCAGTGCCTTGGATTTTTGGCCTCCATGAAAAATTTCAGAAGTAGAGGTGGCTTCATTTTAACTTGTGAATATGGCTTTCATATTCAGAAGAAATGAGATATTACGGGAATCTGTACTTCTAATTTCCTTTTGCTTTTGCCTATTTATTTATTCGAAATGCAAAATTGCGAGGAAAAATCCGCTCTCACTTCAAATCAGCAGATGAATCTTGTTTGTCAACTAGTTGTTGCTGTTACTGGAATAGTGATTATTCTCATTCCTCTAGCTAAGAAACATCCCTCTAGATCAAAGCTTGGCTTAGTGACAGCACATTTGTACTAATTGACTGAGGGTCAAATGTGGGCGATACTTGCAATGATTTTATGGATCAGGTCTGTGACAGAATGGAGCCTGACAAAGTTAGCAGACTAGGAGGCAGAGTGGGTATAGCTATCTTCTCCAGGGCTACCCTTTTGGAGGATGAGGATTTCTTATAGATGTCAAACATTTCATAGGTGGTCACATACTAAGTATACACTTTTAGTGTCCATGAGTGGGAAAATGCATTTTCACCCCGAGGTACTTTGTTAGTACCTCGGGGTACTTTTGCTAACTTTGAGCCTCTCCAAGGGTCTATAGTCCTCTGAGCTACCTGCAATTACCCACTTCATCCACCATTTCTGAGAGAGAGGATGAATATTAGGAGATGCTCTTTAAAACACAGCTATAGCACTATGCTTAAAGAGGAGAATTTGTTCCATTATTGGCTATCTTTTCTAATTTTCATGTAAGTTTTGTCTTATATCATATAGAACAACCAGAAACAAAATTCATTAAATAATTGGGCAATTCTCATATATGGTTTCCTATACATATGTGCCTAACAAAGTATGAATAATTCTCACATCATCACAATAAAACTTAACTTCTGAAAAAAAAAAAAACTAAACTTTTAAATTAGATCAGGCACATAGTAGCAAACGGCAAACTGAGTGTTGTAACTGGTAAAAAATAAACGATACCCCAGTTTGGAGACTCATGAAAAAAGCAGGGAAAAAAAAAAAAGAATTGAAATGTCTAGAATTACTCAATATTGAACTATACCAAGTACTTTGGATTTTCCATTTTGATTTTACAGAGTTGACTTTTGTACTTGGTCAACTTAAAACCATTCTATTGGGGGAAACAGCAGTGTTTTATCATTTGAAATTTTGCTTGCTTTTGGCTGTTTCTTGGTATTCATGCCCATGTTCCACAGGCTGTGAGCAAAACGTGTCCTTAAACAAGTGCCAAGTTCAATGTAAGAACAATAAGGAAGACCTCCTAAGAGTGTAGGGATAGTTTGTGACAATTAGTTCTAGGGCCCAAAATACCCGCTTTGTAGAAACTTCAGGAAATTCTTGCCGTGAACATGGTTTTTCCACTTTCTTTTCCTAAAGAAAAAAAGAAAATAAAAATAATTATTCAGGCAGTAAACTCAAGATAATCCACATATTAAAACCTTTATTTGGTTATTTTCACTTGATTTTGTTAAGGATTAGTATTCTGGTCCATAGTAGTATTGCAATGTTTATTCTAGTTTCTAAAGAAAGAGATTGTTCTGAGAATGCAGATATCTAAGCAGTTAACATCACAAACTTTTTCAGTCACCAAAGAAATGGGAAAACTTGAACTCTTCTGCAAAACTAATTTGCTAAGCTGTGCGTTTATATTTTGATTGTAACTATTTGCATTCAATAATTGATTTTATCTTCACTACCCCTTCATGTCTTTTTGACTCTTTGTCTATGTTTTGGTCTTCAATAGGGTTGTAATAAGAGATCTGGCAGGTAATATCTCTAATAGTTTTACTTGACTTAATTGCTTATTTGCAACAATAAATGTTGGGAGAAAATGCATAGGAAAATTTTGTTATGACTTTGATTTTAATTTTAGTTTACAACAGACAGATGTTTTCCTAATGTATTTGTCTCTATATGTTGAGTGTTGTGTAAAATCCTATGGTGAAGTAGATGCAATTTTTTAAGCTCCTTTTCAATATTCAATTTGCCTCCTCAATTGCTAGTGGAAGTAAGGTCTTTACGTAGCTTACTCTCCACCTTGTTTATTAATTTAGCAAACCCCTAGTGCTCGTCCCTAATGGATACTTGTACTGAGGAAACTGCTGTGGGAAACTCAAAGAAACGCCAGTGTAGCATTCTGTTGGGTGATAAGAAATGTAAACTTACATAAACCTTAACTCAAGATATGAAAAATCATATAGTAGGTACAACTAGAGAACTGAGGAAAAACTCCTATTTCTAACTAGAGCAAACTTGAATTAAACCATACCTTTAAAAACAGGAAGAGTATCATTCAGTAGATATGGAGGTAAGGGAGCTGGACTAGGATGAGTAAGAATGGCGAAGGGTGGCTGCAAATGTATGTAGGTGCAAAAGGTATTATGCAGTAAGAGGGACAAAATAGTATGGCTGGCTTAGAGAGTCAGGCTTGAAAAGTAGATCCAGGACATGTCACAGAGGGCCTTGAGTACTAATCAATCATTAATCAAACAAGCAACATGAATTACTTTCCCTTTAGTAGGATTAACGTGGCCACCACTCAAAGACAGTGAAGCATATCTTGATCCACAGACCACCTACATCAGGATGGCATGCCTATTAAATATGCACATTACCTACTGTATTGGTTTATCTGGGGGTACAATGCTCTGGAAATGATTCTTATCTGCAAGGAATCTTAAGAACTGCAGGAAGAGAGGACAAAGTGCTGGGATGTTGAAAGACTAGTTAAGAAATAACTAAAATATCCAGGGGAGATAATAAAAACCATAGCTTCTGTGGAAGAAAGAAAGCATAGGTGTTGGGTCAAGACAGACTGGGTTTAATACCATCTCTACCACTTTGGACTTTGTATGGCCTTAGAAAAATAGTTTCCTCATCTGTAAAATAACATTAATATCGTCTACTCATGGAATTTAAAAACATTCAAAATACATGAGAAAACATTGTACTGAGCATATAAAGCAGGTACTTAAAATGTGGTTCTTTATTCATCAAATTAGGGTGATAAATGCATGGAAGTAGGAGATCTTCTAATCTCAAATAATTAAGAGGACCTTGAAGAACTTGCCTTCACCATTGGCTTAAATTATCACCATGTGCAGTTGCCTTAAAGTTTATCCCTTTGGGTCTCATCTCTGTTCTAAAATCCATACTGCCTACTTAATATGTCTTCGATGACTCAAAAGCCCCTCCAACTTAACACTTTCCAAAATCAACTCATGGTCTTTCTTACAAATCTGTTGTCTTCCAGCATTTTCTGTTTTGGTAAAGGTCTCCACCACCCATGAAGGTAAACAGCCAGAAACTTAGAAGTCACCTTGGGCAAATTCCTTTCTCCATTCCTCATATAAAATAATCTCCTCTCTTTCCTGTATTATCAATATTTCCTCTCTACTAGGTCATATCTATCAATATACAAACATGCGGGCACATCTGTCATCTTGAAAAAAAATCCTTCTTTGGTTCTACTTTTCTGTCCGGTTATTGATCTATTTCTCAGCTTTTTGACTCATTTACAGGAGTTATACGTACACACCAACTCTACTTTCTCTCCCTTTTTCTTGAATCTACTTCAGTTGTGTTTTTCTCCCCAAACCTCCACCCCAACTGCCCTGATCAAGGCCCCAATGACCTCTATGTTGTCAAATCCGATGGTCAATTCTCAGTTTTGATCTTAATCCATAGCTGATCACTCATTCACTCCTTTTGAAGCATTTCCTTCACTCAGCATCCGGAGCCCCATTCCTTTGGTTGTTCTACCTCACTGGTTACTCTCTCAGTTTCATTTGTGGATCCCCTTCCTCTTCCTGAACCCTCAATGTAGGAGTGCCTCAAACCAGTGCTCTGTTTTTTCCTATGTCTATCATCACTCCCAGATAATCTCAGTTAGTCCCCTAGCTTTGTAGACCTCTGGTGGCTCCCACACTTGTACCACCAGCCCAGATGTTGCCCTTGAACTCCAAGATTGATTTACTAACTTCCTAGTCAGCATCTCCACTTGGATATTGAATGGATAAAAGTGTCCAAAACCAAATAATTAATTGTTACCTTCTCCAAATTTACTCCTACTCAGCCTTCCACATCTCAATAAATGGCGCAAATTTTTGTGTGATTAAATCACTGTTTTATTCCACAGGAAATTCATTGAAACTTTCATTTAATGCATATCTACTTTTACTTAACTCAAAATTATAAGCATCTTAATTATATATATTTCTCAGTCAATAGCAGATAATAAACAGAAAAGTGAAAATAGAAGAGGGTTTCTGGAGGAAGGCTTATAAAGAAATCCAGAAGAAAGAGCTGAATCCCAAAGAGGAAGAGGGATGATTTAACAGAAAAAAAAAGTATAAGAACTGATGCTCATTATTATGTTGTTGCCATCAATAAAAGGACAATTTCTGTTTAGTGAACACTGTCAGTGAAAGTGTTGAATGCACTTGATAATGCTTTCCATGAGAAAGGCTGTGAAATAATAATGGGGCACTTGAATGGTAAGATTCAGGTTTGAAAAGCATTTAATTTCAGGGAACAACATCTTATTCCTTGACAATGCCTTCAAAATAAAAACATTAATTTATTTTTTCACTTTACATGTTATTACTTGTGACTATCTATATCATAGACATGATGTAAATGGATTATAAGAAAATCAACCCAACATCATTTTTCGTCTTCCATGGATTTTGATAATTCTTTCTCTTCATCTTTCTGTGACATGGGATCACAGCTTCAGTTAAGTGGGCTTAAACTCCCTCTTGTATTTTACATTTTCTTTCTGAGAGTTTCTGCCTATACAATATCACCTTTCTCTTTTGTTAGTGTTAAATTTCTTTTGTGCTCACAGATTTGTAAACCTGTGACAATTACCTGGAACAATCTAAGCTCTTGGCTATTGTAAAGTTATTTTATGCGTATTTTGGACATACTAACAAACTTCCTTTGTTTATTTTGAATGCAACTTTGCACTACAAAGACACAAATGTGCCTTGGCCATATGAGTTTTATGGTGGAAGTCAGTCTTAATTATATATGTGTTAACTGGATGATGGGGATCTTTTACTTTTCTTTATATGTCATCTGGCATGCTTAGAATATACTTAAAATTAATCTTGCTATATAATCTCATTTGCCATGTGTTTATTAAGCAACTGATGGTGTTGTGCCAGGAGCAACGGGGGGTGCAAACAAAATGTGATCCATGGTGTTAGCTATGTGTGTACTTGAGTCTAGTAGAGTAGAAAATGTACACAAACAGCAGACAGTTACCAAGGCGAAGTTGTAAGAGGTTAAATACTTGAATAAAGTGATGCAGCAAATACAGGAAATCTTGTTGTATGACCAAGTACAGTGAAATTATTTCAAGATTATCTGTCTCTCTCTTTTTTTTTTGCAAGGAAGGATTCACCCTGAGCTAACATCTGTTGCCAATCTTCCTCTCCTTCTTTTGTTTTCTCCCCAAACCCCGTCCCCAGTGTATGGTTGTGTATCCTAGTTGTAAGTTCTTCTATGTGAGCAGCCATCACAGCATGGTGACTTACAAACAGGTAGTGTGGTTCCGCTACTGGGAAATGAACCCAGGCTGCCAAAGCGGTGAGAGCTTGGAACTGTAACCACCAGAACATCAGGGCTGACCTGATCTCTTTTTAAATTATGGCCATAATGTGCTCTTACTTGGAGCCACAGATACTTTCTCTAGTTGTTGAAATTGTGAAAGAGCTTAATTTTATTTTAATAAAGTTAAATTGTGAAATTAAAAAGATTCAATAAAAGAACCAGAAAATAGGAAAAGGGTTAAAAAATAACTCCTCACATTTTCTCAGTATAACAAAATATAAATAATCAATGCATTGAATGCCTTTGGATCTTTCAATGTCTTTTTAAATGTCATCATTGATGATATTATTATTTTTATAATTGGGATAGTGGATTTAATTTCTGAAACAGCCAAAAAGTATTTTATTCCAAATAGTGAATAAGGTGAGCTTGGGGACAAAAATCTAGTGCGATTATTAAGCAGTGAAACTGATTTTAAGGTGAATAATGCAAAGAACATCTCACTTTTATAATTAGGAAATCTACTATTTTTTTTTTAATGTTAGATATAAGCCAGGCTCTATGTATTATCTCATTTAATTCTTATAACAATTTTGTGAAGTTGTTCTCATTATCTCCATCTTACAAGTGAAAGAAACTAACAGAAACTGAATAGCTGGTAAGTGGGATAAATAGATTCCAACTTGAATCTGTCCTTGTTCTAAAGCCCATCCTTTTAATTTTTATAATATAGTGCCTCTAAATTGCAGTTAGAAAATCTAAAAGAAAATCCTTGTTTGTATTCTTTCATGAGTTTGTGATCTGGGGAAAATCACATAAATTGTCTAATCATTAATTTCTTAGTTTGTCAAAATGGGTAAATTACATCTACCCTAAACTTATTTGGAGAGGTTATAGTAAGCATTAAATGAGGTAATTACTAAAAAAAAGTGACTTTGTAAAACATCCAGAAAAATTATACAAATGTAAGATAATGTGAGGAAAACTAGAAATAAAGCATTTATTCACAACATTTTGAGTAATGGCATCACTCATGGCCAGAATGGTATAGCCTTTGGTAGTATCTTCTTTGAAAGAAACCACTATTTGAATGTAGGTATACTTGATACAAAAAAAAAGTAAGCCTTATTATGTAGCCTAAGTTTACCACCTTGGCTACATACGTTCACCAGAAGAACTTGCATATTTAATGTAAAATATAGTCAATTTGATTATTTGTCTTCAAATACACTAAATATCTAGGTAACAGAATTTACTTTCCAAGCAATTTTATTAGCATCACGTTGAACCAGATTCATAGATAAGTATACACACAGCACACACCCACATAGACACACAAACATGTACAAATGGATAAATGGACAAATCTTCAAGGATTATGGAAAAAACACTGGGAAAAGCTCTTTCGTTGTTTTTTTGTTTATTTGTTTTTGCTGAGGAAGATTCACCCCGAGCTAACGTCTGTTGACAATCTTCCTCTATTTTGTACGTGGGTGGCCGCCACAGCATGGCTGACCAGTGGTGTAGGTCCACGCCCGGGATGCGAACCTGAGAACCTGGGCTGCTGAAGCGGAGCGTGCTGACCTTAACCACTATGCCATGGGGCCAGCCCTGGAAAAGCTGTTTTTAAGATTGTGATGAAGTCAGTTGGGGTTGGCCTCATAAAGAGACGATAATTTGGAAGAGTGTAGGAAAGAGCTGGTACAAAGCATACTGAAGTTAATTTCAATGCCCGGTTGTTGGTCCTAAGACCCCCACTTAGTATTCTGTGACTTGGACAATTCATTTAATCACATTTAACCTCTTTTCAGCGCTTGTAAAAGCAGATTAATAATGCTTGCTATTCCTGCATCACAGAGTTTAGAATTAAGCTACTTCCTAGAAAAGAGGTACTGTATCTTACCCATTTTGGTATCCTTAAAACCTAATTCATTACCTGGCAAAGACAGATGCTTAGAAGTGGAAATAAAAACAAATTATAAACTGTATGTATATTAATATTTTTCCTTATTCATTTAAAACACATTTTTCAGGTATCTACTATGCTACCTGTTTTTATATGACTCTGGAGTGGTGGATAAAATTAAATTATTTCAACTCCTCTGAATATGACCCAAGCAGTCATCTTGATGTGCTGCATTTAGATCATACATACGTCACCTGCTTCTTGTGATTGGAGTGGCTAAAATGTCAGCACCATCAATTAACGGGTGACATTAAATTAGTACAATGCAAATAATACAGCAGGAATACACGTGGCTTTCACTAAGTTATTACTCTTTTTAAATGAGGCTTATCATTATGTCATCTGTTGATGTAAAAATCCTCTAATGTCTGAATAGTGGGCTTGTCTGGAGCATGATTATGTTCATTCTCTAATGATTTGACAACTGGTCTAGCCAGATGCAATAACCTAAGGCTTATCCTTGAGCTAATTGCTCTGATGATCACTAAATTGCATTTTCTCAAAACCAGAAACTGTCTAAAACTAGATTGTGATTATTAAATAACTTTGTTTCAACTAAGGAATTATGTTACATATGCAAATGTATTGTCTATGTCTTTTAAGGGTAATAGTATTTGCCACAGGAAAGAAAAACTTCCAGATCTGCTGATTTTGAAAGGACAGACAAAAATGATCAGAAAGTGCAAAGTACCTGACTAGATGGAGTTTGTCTTATGTTCTGAGTAACTGCCAGTTAACTCCACACATCAGTCTTTAAAACATAAACTGTTCTGCAGGGTTCATGTGGAGTGCTACCTTTTATGGAGATTTAGCAATTTATGCCCTATTCTGATGCCCAAGGTCTAGGGAAGGCAAGTAACCATGCTTTCATCACAGACTTACATAGACTTGGTGAAAAAACTATATTTTCGTTAGGCTACAAGGTGCAGGGCTGGAAAACAAAACAGATGCCTTTTAAGCAAAAATCCCATAAGATAGTGATTAGTAGGCATCATAATCGTCTTTCTCCTGGATGCCGGAGATTATAAATTGACACCCAACAATCTCGTTTCCAACTGAAGTTCACACACATTATTTCAGTCTATAAGAGTTTAGAAAGCAAATGCCCATTACCAATTGGAAAGTGCTAGAAAATGGGAAAGACTCTTAATGTGGACAAAAATTAATTTATTCAACAAAGATTTGTTGCCATACAATGAATAAGTGCCTGGGTTACTTTTCTGGATATTTACTGATTAAAGGTAACCATAGCAACACAAAAATAGGTCAGACGAATCCTAGCAGTATGTTCCTGATTGCTTTATCTAAATCAGCTCTGGTCCTTCAGAGCCAGGACTCTGTTAGTGTTATAAGGCCTCTTCCCTTATTGGTTGCATAATTGCTTCAGGTAATACTCAAATGAGTACTCACGCCCACGTGCAGTGACCATGGCACTCTTATATACTTTGTGAGAATAAAAATTTCTACTTTTCTGGAAAGAAATTTGGCATTATTTTTCAAGATTTCTTAAAAAGTTCATGTATCCTAGCCAAGAAAATTCATATCTAAGAATCTATCCTAAATAAAGAATTAGAGGGCAGGCCCAGTGGAGTAGTGGTTAAGTTCACATGCTCCACTTTGGTGGCCAGTGGTTCACAGGCTCAAATCCCGAGTGTGGACTGATACACTGCTTAACAAACCATGCTGTGGCAGCGTCCCACATACAAAATAGAGGAAGATGGGCACAGATGTTAGCTCAGAGCCAATCTTCCTCAGCAAAAAAAAAAAAAAATTAGAGATATGTGAAAGATATGATCATGTATAAATATTCATAGGAATTTTTTTTATAGAAACAAAAATATGGGAAAGACATGAAAATTCAAATAGGGAGAATTATGATGGTGCGGTATTGGAGCATTTTTCCACCATTAATCATCACTTGCTTGATTGGAAACAAAGTTAATATCCACCAATATAAGAATGGTTAAACTAATTATGGCAAATCTACACCTGGAATGCAACCATTAAAACCGAACAAGAGTTGAACTATACCAGTTGACTCAGGGTTTTCACGAGACATAGATAAGTAAAAAGCAAGATTCAGAAAGTATTTATGATATGATTCCCTCTAGGTAAAACAATACAAGTACAAAGAAAAAAGCCCCATATATTTCTGTATACATGTATGCATCTATGTGCATAAATAGGATTACGTAGGCACAGAAAACATAAGGAAAGATAGCTACTGGGATGCAATGTGGATTACTTCATGGCAGAGGAGAGCTGATGTTGAGTGAAAGGTAGGAAAGTTCTAAATCTCCCCCTCAATTTTCAAGGTGTTTCATCCAACTGTCTACTTAACAGCTTATCTCCACTCATCCATTCTCCACTCTCCACCCACCAACTTTCTGCTTTCTCATCTCATTGACACCTATGCCATCACTTGGATCCAACAGTAATCCAAGTGTTAATCCTTGACACTTCTCTTTCCTTCCCATCTCTCTGGTGACAGGTTCTATTAAGCTTACCCCAAAGATGTATCTTCAGTTCATCCACTCCTCTGCATCCCTACTTCTGCCATCTTTTGTTCAAGTAACCTCCTTTCTCCTCTGAACATGGCTTACCGATTTGTCTCCCACTTTTACTTTGGCTCATTAATAGTCCATTCTTCACCCAGTAGCCAGAGTAATTTTTCAAAAGTGCAAATCAGATTGTTTTACTGGGCTGCTTACTGCCCTCCATTGCTGTCCCATTTCACATGGACTAAAAACCACACTTCCCTATCTGTTTTACCAAGCCCTGCATGATCTGGTCCCTCCGACTTCTCTCCCCTGATACCACTTTTCCCCTCATCCACTGGACACCCTCAGGTAAACTGACCATACTCTGGGTTCCTTAGACATGCCAATGTCATCCCTTTCCTAAAGCCTTCAATGTGGCTGTTGGCTTTGTTTGGAGTACACTTCCTCTTAACCTTTACATGGCTGACTAACTCCTTCTTCCTACACAGCTTTGGAGAAGCCTCCCTGACATCCAATCTAAACTAGCCACCTAGATGTGCTCTATAAACCACCCCATTTTATTTCTCCAAATTGCGTTTATCTCCATATGATACTTGCCTGGTTATCTGCCTTTACATGCCGGAAGGCTGTGTAGGATCATTTGCCTTGTTTGCCTAATTCACCATACTTTGCCACATAGTAGATACATAGTAAGTATCTGTCAAATGGATGAATGAACAAGCATTGGATGTCATAAACAGTTTTCTTAAATCTTATAAATTAATTAATCTTATAATTAAGTAATCTTATAAAGATAGTACTTATATCCCTGAAGGAAAGTAACATTTACTGAATAATAACTATGTGTCCTACAGCATGTTTTTGGATTTTGTGTATTTTTATTCCATTAACCTTTCAAAACAAATGTGCTAACTGACTGTAGTCCTCTCTATTTTACATAGAAAGAAACATGAAACTCAAAAAGATTAGGGTTCCAACGTCACCCAGGTCAATGTTTGAACACAGATTTGTTTGCTTCCAAAATCCATGCTTTTTCTAAAATATCATGCAACCTCCTTGACATTTTACTGCTCCTCATTTACCAATTTCTAGTTCTGGATAATCCTCCAGCTTTTAAAAAATTTATTTATCTGCTCCTTTTTTATGGGTTTCAGATGTCTGCCAGGGACTGTCTTAAAACTATCTTGATTGGCTTCTCTACAAACTTGTGCTGTATCTCTTAAGTGGCTCGTCATTGCTTTTTTAAACAGTTTTCTTCATTTTGTTTACTTTTTTCCTCAGTGGCTTCTTTTCCAAACCATCTCTTTATTCCCTAAAATTATCTTCCCTCGTTTCTGTCTCTATAAGCTCTCTGAATTTTGTTCTACTTCCTCGTCTTTGATCCATTAATTTTCAAGAGTATTCTTCTGAAGTTCAGGACAGTCTGCCCTTGACTCTCTTTTCTTCTCTTTTCCACACTTTCCCTAATCACGCTCATTGCTTCAGGAATCAGGTTGGTGTGGATAGCTTCCAACTTGTTAATCCCTGCCCCAGTATCTCCTCTAAACTCTAACTTCAAGGTGCCTTTTGGATATTTCTGCATGGACATTCTTAATCAACATAAACCAAATCACATTCATCATTTCTTCTCTTGAAATGCCCTCTGCCTTTGACACTTCTCTCTCTCTCTCTTTTAAAAATATTATTATTATTAATTTTTGTTACTGGCGCTACCATTCTTCAGCCAATCAGAGTATTCAGCGTGGCTTTTTTTAGCACCCTCCTTTTCAATTGGTCTCAAGTTCCTATGCATTCTACCTTTGTTTCTTTGAGTTTGAAAACTGAACATTTCCACTAAATGTAACTGGGAAATGTTAGTCAGTTTTAAAACTCTTTACTCCAACATTACTTTTTCTACCTCTCTTTGGGAAACAGTAACAGACTTTTCTTCTTCGCCATCTTGGATGGAGAAACATGAGTTAAAATTATCAGAGGATGACCTTTTCAGTTATAAGAACCAGGGATTCGTGGTTTAGTTCTGGAACTTCCTGTGTTCATTTCCTCTTAATGAGTCTTTCAAGCTTTATCTCTAAAACTATGCAACTTTGACCTTTTGCTTCTTTAGGCTGATAATCACCTAATTAACTTTGAAGGCATGTCTCACGCCACAATTTATCCCTTTCCCACACAGACATTTGGATCAACCTTATTTCCACCTTTTCCTACCTTTGTGTGCACAGTTCAGATCTCAATCTGCCAATACAAACATCCTTCACATTTCTAGTTTAGCCTGAGGACAGAGGCCAAGAAAATGCCAAAAAGCATAGACTTTATTTGCACTATACTGAAAGAGTTTATTTCTGATGACAAAATTAATAAGTATTCATTGTAGAACAATTGTAAAAAATCAGAAATCACACACACAAAAGGTACAGCCTGATTTCTACAACACAAAAATCGCTATTCCTATGTCCTGCAATGGAATATGTGTGTACATTTGTGCATATATATATATATACATCTGCATATATACCTGTTTAAGTAGAACACTCTGCATGCTGTTGGAGTAGCTACATTTTTACTTAATATTTTCTCATGTAAATAAACATACTTCTGTAATGCTATTTATTTTAATGATTACACATTGTCTACTATCCTGTGACAATTTTGTAGGTGATTTTAAATCAATTCATTATTTTTGAGCTTTTAGATTATTTCTGGGTTTTCACTTGTACAAACAATAAATAGATAAACACTCTGGATAAAATTTAGTCCATATTCATAATTAGGGTAAATTCCTAAAACTGGAATTGTTTGGAAAAAAAATATATTATGTATGACAATATTTTTGACCCATACACTTCCAAATACGATGTTATCATCATGTTTATATATTTGAAGACTATAATTATTTTTTACCTAAAGTTGTTTTAATTCTTATTTTTGATCAAAAGTGAAATCAGAAATTTTGAATACAGTCATATGCTGCATAACAATGTTTCAATCAGTGAGGGATCACATATACGATGGTGGTCCCTTAAGATTTAGTACCATATAGACTAGTTGTGTAGTAGGCTATACCATCTAGGTTTGTGTAAGTACACTTTGTGATGTTCCCACAATGATGAAAATTCCTAACAATGCATTTCTCAGAATAGATCCCTGTTGTTAAGTGATGCATGACTGTATAATGATCAAGTATTTACATTTTTACTGCAGTGAACTGCATATTTATTATATTTTACCATTTTAATCTTGAGGTTTATTTGCTTTTCTAATTGATTTGTAAAATTTTTTATAGATTAAAATATTCCATGTCTGTAGGGAAAATAATCTTCCCACTTTGTCAATTGCCTTTTAATTTTAACGTCACATTATTAATAAACAGATGTTTAAAAATTTTCTCTTTTTTTTGTGAGGAAGATTAGCCCTGAGCTAACATCTGATGCCAATCCTTCTCTTTTTGTTGAGGAAGATTGGCCCTGGGCTAACATCTGTGCCCATCTTCCTCTACTTTACGTGGGACACTGCCATAGCATGGCTTGACAAGCGGTGCAGCGGTGGGCACCCAGGATCTGAACCAGCGAACTCTGGACCGCTGAAGTGGAGCACGTGCACTTAACTGCCACACCACCAGGCCAGCCCCTAAAAATTTTTATTTAGGTGCCTTTTAACTTTTCTTTGTTTACTTTGTTTTTCTGGGATGATCTAGTCGGTAGATAGAACACATAAATATATGAATTTTCCTAAGTAGATTTTTAAAAAAATATTTACATGCATTTGGTTGTATAGTATGACATATGGACCTAATTTGTTTTTTTTCTAAATATGATTATTCAAATTTCCAAGATGAAATTTTAGATAATTCATGCTTCCCAGTGATTTGAAATGCCACTTTATCATATACTAAATTCTTATATATAATAATAAGCAATTTTCTCTTTATTGTGGTGGGGAGGTGTTATATTTTGTCCATAAGTTTATCTTCTATTGCAAATTATATGTATATATACCTCTGTATGTGTGTATATGTGCACACACAGATGCATATATACGTGTATATATATGTTGATAATCACACACCATATATACATATGTATTCCCTCTTATTATGAATGTTTATCCATCTTTTGAGTATTTTCTCCTATTTTTCTCCTCTATAAGTACTTGAAACCATGTTAACTTAAAGAAAATTTCATTAGAGTTTTGTTTGAGATTGTGTTAATATATCAATTAATTTGTAAGGAATTAGCAAGACTGGATCTTCCTATCTTAAAGACATTAGATCCTTAAGGAAAGTTTAACATTTTCTTTTGTATGGTACTCATCTTTAGAAGTTTAATCTTTGGTATTTTACAATAGTTGTTGCTATTGTAAATAGGAATTTTTTTTCTATTTAACTTCTTTAATGCTTATTTATTTGATTCAGCCATCTTATTAAACTCTCTCATTATTTCTCATAATTTTTAATGGGCTATTTTTATTTCAAGAGATGACTAACTCATCAGGCATTTCTAAGATCTAGCAGTTTCAGGACAATAGGTTGTTAGGCTGTGAGAAATCCCAGCAGAGGAATTTCATTAGTACAGTTTACTTGCTTGCTTGTTTGTTTTTTTTGATGACCGTGCTGCTCTAGGGTAGGGCGCTTCATGTTGAATTGACTAGGTTGTCCTCCATCCACTTTGGTATTAGATTGAACCAGAATTGCTCATATCTGATCATTTTGACCTATCACAAGAGCAGTGTTAGATCCAGAATTCTTCCCAGTCTCCTGCGGAGGCTTTATAGAAGAAACGTGGAACATTAGAGACAGGTCCCTGAGGACTGAAGCCATATTCAGTAGCTTTCCATTTGTTCTGTCCATTCTTGCCTTTCTTTGGTCTTTGTGAATTAGCTATTCCTGATTAAAATTAACTCTAGTCTGTGAAAGGGATTTTAAATATAGTGCTCAAATTCTATTTTACAGCTTTGCCCTCTAAATGCAGTTTAAAAAATCAAATTCTATTCCTTTTGTTATTTCCAGGGATTCTGGGAGCACTTATGGAACTTTCTGGAAACCCTGTTAATACTTCTGCTTGAATGGTCATCATCTCCAGAAGCATCTATTTTAGCTTTTAAATTGCAGACTATTGTCTCCTAGATTAAGCACTTTTACCCGGTGTTTGAATTTATGGAGACTATCATTTTCATTCTTTCCATAAACATACACTAAGCACTTAACACATTCCAGGCACCATGGTACAGGGTGGAAATACAAGCATGAGCAGGACTTGTCCTGGTGAAGCTTCAGAAGAAGAAACAGTTGTGTAAACGGACACACAGCACCATTACTGTGCATCTGTAGTGGAGGGTGGTTGGCGAGAATGTGGGCAGGGTGGTGGATGATTACTTCAGGGAACTCTTCCCAGGGCAATCGTCACCTGGGCTGACTTTTAAAAGATGCATAGGAGTTAAACATGTACAAAATTGAACTTTGTTGATAGTTATGATTTTCTTCCATGGAGCTAAGTGTGGTTTGAGCTGATTTTGTCCTCTTGAAGCAGAATGGGTCAAGAGATTTTAAATGAACAAGTGGCTCATTTTATGAACTAGCTGGTTCCTTCACTTCTTTGCCATTTGATAAGGTGTGTTTGTGTGTGTGTGTGTGTGTGAACAGTGATGATTTATAAATCACAAATGTATATTTTTATAACTCACAAAAGATTTTAGATCTCTCCTTTTAGATCTTAGTATCCTTTTCTCCCTTCTTTTAATTATTTACTAAATAAAAAAAGTGGTTTTAAAAAATTTTCCCATTCAGCAAACTGCTCTTAATAGCAACATCTAGCTTGTAGTCTTGAGACGGGGAAAAGGTAGAAGTGAAAACTGTCTCTTGAGCAGCAGACAGAGCAGCAGCAGGATGCGGCTGTCACCCAGCATCTGGATTAACCATCAGGCCGAGACTCACAAGTTCTGGGAACTCCAGCCTCCCAGAACATCCCCCTCCTCTTGCCTAAACATCCCCTTCCCTTTGCCTAAACATCCCCCTCCCCTTGCCTAGCTAGTCAGCGGTCTGATCAAGAGCTTGACACCTGGTCTGCAGGAGATAGCCACCTGGTCCCAAGACTGACCGGTCCCCAGCGGCCAACCCAACTCCCTGCTTCAAATTGACCAGTCCCTAGCTGTCTATTTCAACCACTATAAATCAGCACCCCAGACCCTCACTCGGGGCCGATGGGTCAGTTTCCATCCGTCAACCCTGCCTGCTTTCTTTCCTCAGTTTCTTTCTAATCAGCCCGGCCTTTGACTTTCAAGAAACTTGCATAATATCTCCTGACCAACTCTTGAACTCTTTCCTGGGCAAGGGCAAGAACCCACACCAAGGGGTCTCACCTGGGACCCTAGTTCCACCTGGTCTGGCATCAGTCTCTTGCTTATTTCTAAACATGTAGTCCTTACTATTTATGGTACATACTAATTTATCCCTCTTAATACCATATGAATTTAGGATAACATGAGACAGTATGATAATACTTTGAAATTTTCAAATCTCTCTTCTTTTCAGATCTCTTCAAATAGAAGCACTAGGTGTTTGTGCTATTTCGAAATCTCCATGAGGACAGGGACACTCCCTATGTTTATTCTGTGTAATATTTAAGTAAATCAGGCAGAATGAGGATATAACATTAATTTTATTATGCTATTCAAACCAAATCTAGTAGTGCACCCACTCCTTGTAAGAGATATGAACATGAAGGTCCAGAGAGGACACCTATTTGATCATAGGGCTGATTGGTGGGAATGCATGAGATTAGACCCCGTTTATTGTTATTTTGATGTCCTTCACAATGATCTCATTATGTTTCTCATTTAATACAGTCATTCAGTATCATTAAATAAAGATAAAAAGAAGGTTGGAACACATTCTAGTAAAATTCCCTTCAATGAAAGGAACTGATTCCAATCATGTTAAATAATCAAAATTCTAATTTATATTTCTGATTAATTATTCCCAGAATGGAATATACTCTTCCCCTAGCTTCCATTCCGAAATGCCTGAGGGAAAGAAGACAATGTAAAGGAAGCTATGCTGGCAAGCAGGAAAAGTGTTGTGTCCTGGGGGCTGGGGGCTGGGGAGCCCTGTAGAAGAGGCAATTTGGAGCCATTTGTATATTCTTCATCTAGGTTGTCTAATTTATCTGTCTCCATCTGGAATGTATTTCTCAGACTGCTCTGAAGTCTACACACCTTCACTGAATAGGACTTGCTACTCCTATCTAATGGTACTACTCTTAGAAGCTGGGAATAAGTTTTTTACTTTTTTACAAGGAATTGATAGGTCATTCATTCAACATACATTTATTCAAAGCACATTAATTCATTTAACAAATACTAAGTGCCTTCTCTGTGCCTGGCCCTCTAAGAGCTTCTGTTCTAGCATGGGAATTCAGACAGTACATACTAAATATAAAAATAAGTAAATTGTACAGTGTGTTAGATAAGGACCAAGGAAGAATGAAAACGTAGAAGAGAGTAAGAGGATTCCTGAGAATGGATGTGGGCAAGGTGGTCTCTATTGACCATTGCGCCAAGCATTCTTGTATAATGGTTTTCCATGCATTATCTGATTTATTCCAGACAGCCACCCTGCAAACACAGGAACAGAGGCACTGAGAGGTTAGTGACTGGGTCACACAACTAGTAAGGGCAGAACCAGAATTGAAATCTAGTACTGCTGAATCCAAGACCCATGGCCTCTGTAGAGAGGTTCAGTTCGGGGCAGAAGCGTAGAATGCAGTGGGATAAGCGGTGCAAGGCAGATCCGCAGAGCAGCAGTTGGCAAATTACTGCCTGCTTGCCAAATCTGGCTGTCTCTTGTCTTTGTAAATAAAATTTTATTGGGACTCAACTATATTAGTTTTTAAGCCACAAATTTAGTGGCTTAAAACAGCACACGTTTATTCTCTTTCAGTTCTGGATGTCAGAAGTCCAAAATCAGTTTCACTGGAAGAAAATCAAGGTGTCATGTCTGAAGGTTCTAGGAGAGAATTGTTTCTTTGCCTTTTCCATCTTCTAAGGATGGATTGATTGGATTCCTTGGCTTGTGGGCCCTTTCTCCATCTTCAAAGCCAGTAGCATAGTATCTTGCTTCGGTTGTCACATTACCTTCTGTCTCTGTGGTTAGATATCCCTCTGCTTCCCTCTAATAAGGAGACTTGTGAATGCATTTAGAACCCACCCGGATAATCCAGTATAATCCCCTTTTTTTGAGATCCTTGGTTTAATCACATCTGCAAAGCCCTTTTTACCACATAGGGTAACATTCATGGTTCCAGGGATTAGGACCTAGATATCTTTGGGGACCTAGCACACCAGACGTGCTCATTTGTTAGTGTGTTGTCTGTGACTGCTTTCTTGCTACAACAGCAGAATTTAGTAATTTTCAACAAAGAACGTATGGCCTAAAATATTTACATGTGGCCCTTTACAGAAAAAGCTTGCAATCCTTTGCTCCAAAAAAGAAGCAGTTGCTGGATGGAAGGGGAGTTTCTGACCTCAGAAACCACTGTTCCCTGAGAGGGGAAGGAATTAATTCAAAGTTCAATCACATCAAAGCTAAACTAAATCCAAGTTCTCTTCACCTTTGGCTACACAAAGGTAGGGTCTTCAAGCAGCAGGAAGATTTTCTTCTGCTGCCTCACCTGACTGAAATCTTGATTCTGAACCCCTGGAGAAAATATTCTTTCAGGATTAAAAGCAAAACAATAATTTAGAGTCAGTGGAGTAAAAAAGTGTAAGCTGGATTGATGGTACGCACCAACATAGTTTCCCAATGATATTTTGTCAAGCAATGAAGTAACTAGCTAAGCCAAGCCTATGCTTACACTAAAGTCTTTTACATTTTTTCCTTTTTTTTTCAAACTAGCACTTTGGACCCACATCATGTCAGTCCTGTTATTGTACAAAGGGAAATTTAAATTTCAGGTTTATGTAATGTTTACACTCCAAATATTACCATAAGTGCCATGCAAGTACAAAAGACCTTTGGGAATAAAGGATTGTTTTGAAAACTATAGTTTTCATAGTACTGCAACAATGTTGTTAGTTAACATATAATTATAACTGACTCCAAATTTGCAAATACTGGCAAAAATCTCCTAGCCTTTTCGATGAAACTCACGTGGCTGAGTTCTGTGTAGAACTTCAAGATTTGTAAAGATCATTGAATGGTAGGCCTAGAGTAAAGAGAAAGCAAAGCCAACTCTTTATGTTTAGTACCCTGTTCATGCATTAACCACTTCAGTTTGGATTTTTGTACATCCTACTTTTCAGTTAATGACAGTTAGTGGTAGTAACAGTCAATATTTATGTAGAGCCTCCCACGGGCCCGGCACCAAGTCAAGTGTTTCATTCACATTTGAGGCATTTTCAGCTGGAGCTGTTATTACCACTTTACAGAAGGAAAAGTTGAGGGACTAACTAGGTGAACCAAGATCACACCACTAAATAACATGAGTAAGAGTAAACTCAAGAATATAAAAGCTATCCTCTTAACCACTATGCTGGACTGCCTCTCACATGTACATTTATGCCAAGGAGCTCCTGATCTCTGAGATACACAGGAGACAGGAAGTTGAGTATCGAGATAGCAGTCCTACTAGGCCAGAGGAATTTTCTTCTAGCAGCTCCTGAAAACCTTCTAACAAAGGATTACACACTGTTATAGTATACCAATATACCTATAAATCATTTCAGATTCAGCTTGTTAATTTTAGGCTTTTGCTCATCAGCTTTTAACTTTGGCTGCATATTAGAATTTTCTGGGGAGCTATAAAAAATACCAATGCCTGGCTCCATCCGAGGCCAATGAAGTCAGATTCTCTGGGGATGGGGCCCTGGGTGTTGGTATTTAGTGAGAGCTCTCTGGGTGATTCTAGCACGCAGCCAGGGTTGAGAACACACTGTGGGCTCTAACATACCTCATAGAGACAGTGCTGAAGCTGCAAATGATTCGCTATAAATCATAGCATTAAGAGTTAGAGATGAGAACACTTTCAATCACCTGACTCTTAATCAAGACTGAAAAACAGGGTGCACTTGGATAAATGCTTATATATTTTGGATTCAATAGAAAATCTCTAAGTGCTTTTTGATACCTTTAGCATTTTCCAGAGCCAGCATTCTGAGACTTTTCATACAGCTTCACCATCAGTGAGCTAGCTCCATGGAAAGAGGTGGGAAGAATTCCTTTCTGGTGTACATTCCAAATCTTACAATACCTGCCAATCCAGAAATAAAGGGAATAAGTGTGGGAGTACCACACTGTACTCTCTGCTGTTATGCACCAGCCTGTTGCTATTCAACATGCTGCATGATCTGTTTCATTTCTATTAAAGAAAGAAAAGGCGTCTAATTCATAACAAAAGCACAAGGATTTGGGCAAACATTGCTAGTGTTCTCATTATAAGTACGACACTGAACAGATCGACAGACTCTATTCCGCTTCAAGCAATCCTAACATCCAGCTCGGGCATAAGCTTGAACATTTTTTTTCCATGATGGAACAAGCCTCAGGTAGGCCAGCCATGGAAGACATATGTTAAAGCCGTTAGGGCTCATTAACACAGCGCAGCAAGCTTTTCAGATATAGATGATCCTGAGATTTTCCTCCAGTCCAGGTACACACACACACACACAGTGAGAAAGTTCAGCTGGATCAGTCTTCCAGTCTATTAATAGCAATGAAAGGAATCATTGCATATGAATGTGTGAAAAAACCACACACACAACTATTTTTTTTTTCCCTGAATTCAGTGTCATTGGGTTTATTAATTCTAGGAGAAAGAAACACTAGGAGGTGGCTTGTGATGATAAAGGGTGTTATGTTTTTTCTTCGTTTCTAATGATGAATCATAGAGCCTTGATGTGGCTGGCTGGCTGGCTGGGCATCTACGTAAATTCCAGAGACGTTCCTTGCTTTTATCCTTGGAGACGCCCTAAAGTGGATAGTTTCATTTGACAGCATCCTGGACTGTGGAGGGAACCAAGAAAAAGAGTTGACAAGATGATCTAATACATCTTTTATGTTTCCTACTTTTTTATGGGTGGAAATAGTAAGCACGCATTCAGATATGGACGCTGTCCTTCAATGGGTGAATAGAAGATGCCCATATTTGTACACACTTACTCTGAATATCCCTTCGGGCATGAATTTCCATCATTGTGGATCCATAGAAACATCAAAGAACCTCAGAAATGCTCGGACTCTGGCCAGAAGTTAAATGTGGCCATAATAGCTCTTAGGGATGGGACTGTTGGCTACTGTAGAATTCTTTGAATGGGAGGCTGAGTTTGGGCCAAAAGGTTTCTCTCCCAGACTTTCCCATCTCTCAATACTTTTTTACCTGGCCTGTTTTGGAATGCAACTGGCAACCACCTCTTTCATGGTCATCAGAGACTATGGTATTTTCCAGAATACAATGGTCAATACTATAATTGGCACAATAGTCGTTTTAAATCAGGGTAGGGACACATCAGGGCCATGTCTTGACATTTTGATATGGGCTTAGTTAGATGCTGCTTGACTTTTTTTTCTTATGACTCTAAGTCTAGGATAAGGACAAGAAGGCTTCTCACAGAGTTTTCCGCAATGCTAGGATACACACGGGATTATGTGAAAAGAATAATGAGACGCACCAAAGGGCTGTAGCCCTATTGTGGTTTCAGAAGGCTAGTCAACCAACAAACCTGCCTTGTGTGATGGTCCTGGGCATGATGGATTTCAGGCAAGGCTCTATTTTTCTTTTACTTTACATGTTCTCAATTTCTAGTCCACTTTTAGCAAGGTTATAGCAGCTTTTGATTGCATTTTGTGTTGTTTTTTGTTTTTTTTTTGCTGACGAAGATTAGCCTTGAGCTAACATCTGTTGCCAATCCTCCTTTTTTTTTCTGGTTGAGGAAGATTAGCCTTGAGCTAACATCTGTGCCAATTTTCCTCTATTTTTTATATGTGGGTCGCCACCACAGCATGGCTGACGAGTGGTGTAGGTCCACACCTGGGAACGGACCTCACGAACCCAGGCCGCCGAAGTGGAATGTGCTGAACTTAACCACTATGCCACAAGGCCGGCCCTTGATTGCATCTTGACTTCTGCCCAGGCGTCCTAATTTCCTTCTCTACTCCTTTACTGAGATCATTCTTTCCACCTAACATACCTGTGCCTTCCTCTACCAGTTTGTGCTTCTTCATGACAGTGAAATGATCTTCAAATCCACTGTTTCAAGTGTCATTCATATCTGATCACTTCTTTACATGTGTTGGAATGTACAGTTTAAGACTTTGATATGCCATTTCGGAAATAATAGGTCATTTTGTGCATGTTTCTTCACAACCAGATTTCAGTGTCCTTAAAGCAGGTCTCGTGACTTCCAATACCTCCCTCCTCCTCCATATACAGTGAATGCTACCTAATTCGGGATGACAGACTAATTGCTTGGTGAATGAATCTGAGATGCTGAGTAGAATTTTTAATATTTTATAGAGAATGATTGTGATAGAATCAGAATATGGAAATGCATATGAATTTATACAAATTATGTATATATCTGTTGCTTACAGTCTAAAAGAATAAGAAAACATTCTGGAGAAAATTGTGCTTTGCGCCCAAATAAGTCTTGTTAAGTTTCACAATTGCTTGTTTTGGGTGACTTCTGAATATATTCACTCCAAGACTGTATATCATTCAATGAGGACCTGAGAGAAGTCATTTAGCCCAGAGATTGTTATTAGAAAAGAATAAAGAAAAACGTTAGGCATGAATTTATTAATTTGTTTCCAAGGCCTTAATATCATCATTTTTGAGCCCTTAAAAATTGATCAAATTACTTCAAAGGCACATTTAGACTTTAATTTTAATTTTTAAAGATAATTTTGGAAAGATACTACTAATGAGGAAAAGTTGTGATCAAGGAAAGCTATTTATCTAAAATTCATATTTTAGGCACATTCAAAAAAATTATCCTCCATTGAAGAGCCAGTTTCCTCCTTCTAAATATTCATTAACGGTTACCACCTAAAATGCCACATCTGGGAAAATAAGAAGAGTTAACTAACAAAATATTAAAATTTTAGGACTGATAGAGACATGAGGCTGGGTGGGATTCCAGTTTAAATATAAATTCCATAGTCTAAGAGAATTACCGTATCTTCCAAAAACCACACTTGCTTTCTGGCAGCCACTATGATGAAATCAGTAGCTGTTTAGTAGATTTCTATATAACTTTCTTAGAGGGAATTGGAAATCTTTCTTAAAACAACAACAACTTAACTCTGTTGTCCTTGTCGTGTAATTAAAGTGAAAATTTTGTGTGATATTTGCCATTCAAATTTACTTTTCCAAGTTTTTTGTTTCTTTCATTTGTTTCTATTTTTGAAAGATTGCAAGGATGGAGGAACCAAGTATTTTAAAATAAGATACTTTGAGGGGGAAGAATTGGTTGTTGTGGAACTAATGAACTCATTCTTTCTTGATATTTTACCTAGAGAAGAATCTGAGAACTATAATGCATTATATTAGCATATGTGTTTATGTAATTTAATTTAATTGGATACTTGAAACCCATATTTGTACATGCAAATAGAGCTCTGAACACGCAAATACATTTGACTTCACCGTGAAAATATTTACTTGTGCATACAAGCAAATGAAATTTCCTACTCATAAGCTACACTTTCAATTTTAAGTTAATATACAAATTTCTCTATGTTACATAGAAGAAATTAATTGTCCATATAATAACAAAAATATTTTTAAAAATAATCCTTTAAACCAAGATAAGTGCAAAAAAAAAAAAATGCAGCCTTGGCAAAATGCCTAAGAAGGATACATACAATTCTACAATTTTCAAAATAATAAAATAATGTAGCATATTACAAACTGGGTTGGACTAAGAAAATAAGATATCCACAATATTAAGGAATGCTTTTATGACTTTTTGAAAGAAAACATAACTGACTAGAGTAAAACAAAGATATCATAACTGTAATTCTCATAATTATTCCTGTTTTTTACCAGTTTGGGGACCACTTCAAGTACATCAAAATGTTCCAAAAGGTAACCTCTTTAAATTGACAGGTGCAGGCGGTCTTATTACTCTGAAAGGTGATCTAATATAATATTGTTGAGCTCATTTAGATGATTGTACTAGTGGATAATATTCCTTATTGAGGAAAATTTCCACTTCTGCGTAATCAGCCTCCAACAGTGAAATGACCTGAGATGGACCTTGACTTTTTTCAGTTGACTCAAGTAATATCTTTTAATGATTCCGTGTGGTTTGGGAAGAATGAGTGTCTTTTGATAAGGTCATTACTTCAAGGATCAATTGACATTTGCCAACTAGAGTTCTGGGTTTTTCGCATCTTCAATTTGGCCTCTCCTTTCCCATCTGAACTCATTCCTACATTGACTTTCCCTTAGAAGGGAAGGAGACAGACATCATGCTTGTGGGAGGGATGACATGGCAAGAAAAGCTGTATGGGCCAGCCTGATGGCATAATGGTTAAGTTCACACTCTCCACTTTGGCGGCCTGGGGTTCCCAGGTTTGGATCCCGGGTGTGGACCTACACACCACTCACTAGGCCATGCTGTCGCGGCATCCCACATACAAGATAGAAGAAGATTGGGGCCGGCCCTGTGGCTTAGTGGTTAAGTGTGTGCGCTCCGCTACTGGTGGCCTGGGTTCAGATCCCAGGCACTCACCGCTGCACCGCTTCTCTGGCCATGCTGAGGCAGCGTCCCACATACAGCAACTAGAAGGATGTCCAACTATGACATACAACTATCTACTGGGGCTTTGGGGGAAAAAAAGGAGGAGGATTGGCAATAGATGTTAGCTCAGAGCCAGTCTTCCTCAGCAAAAAGAGGAGGATTAGCATGGATGGCAGCTCAGGGCTGATCTTCCTCACAAAAAAAATAAATAAATAAAAATAAATAAATAAATAAATAGAACTCTTTTCCAAAAAAAAAAAATAGAGGAAGATTGGCACAAATGTTAGCTTGGGGCTAATCTTCCTTACAAAACAAACAAACAAAAATGCTCTAACTGGATATCTTGAATGCTGTTTTCTATTCTGCTGTGTATAAACAGGTTATTGAATTCCTTGAACCTCAATTTTGTGAAAGGAAGACGGTGTCTTCTTTTAAATTGGCTAAATTGTTTCTTTAAGAGTCAACTTTCCAAGATTCTATGATAAGAAAGAGGGGTCACAAATTTGCTAGATAGATATATACTCAGAAGGGCAAAATCTTGTTTTCCTTAATTTACTATAACAGGTCGGATCTTTCTTTTTAACAGCTGCTTTATGAGTAGACAGGGGAACCTAAATTGCAGAGTCTCTTCGAGATGCATACTTTTGGATGCATCAGGCTTCTTTGAGCTAGTGCTCAGGAGTGCAGACTTCTTCCTCTCCATGTGTGTATAGGAGGCAGGAACTTGGGGGTGGCGGTCTCTGATCTACCACCTGTCCTGTGAATCTTGTTGATCTCTGCTAATCAGGGGCTTGTTTGGTCTCTTCCTTGAACCAATGACTAGTGAAGCAGGACTGGTCCTATTTGTTATATGGTCAGCATTCTTGTCCCCACCACCGGCGTTCAGAGTCCCAGGCATTTGGCGCGGGTGGTGACACTTTTCGCAGTGTAACTTTTTGAGCCAGACTCCCTCAAGACTTCTGTCTGTTAACTTTCTCTGTGCTTTGTTTCTGGGCACATGGAAACGTCTATAAACCCTGACTGTACCATTTATTCTGTGGAAATAAGGAGGGGCCCTTGGAATTATTTATCTAGTCATCTCTCCCAACCAAACCTGGACATGACTACTTGAAGTCTCTCCAAACTACACTCCGGAAAGTACCAACTTTGCCCCCCATTCGATGAAACTGGCTTCTCTCTTCACTGAGCCAGGTATTTCTTTTACATCCTTCCCTCTGTCCACCCTCTGCCTTTCCACACCAAAAGGAAGACAGTGAGGATGTGTGCTTCTCTCCTTTCCTCCTCTCTCCCCTCTTTTTCATTCTTTAGAGTTTTCCACATTTTCTTACTAACTAGAAAATTCTCTCCCTAGACAGATTTTGTCTGCACTTTGACAGCCACTGGCCATATACTGGCCTTTGGATGTAATCTGAAGTCTGAAGAAATAATATGGGTATGGATTGTGATGAGGTATAACTATTACCTTAAGGATAATAATGCAAAAATCATTTTATAAAAACAAAAGAGGAAGAAGAAGCAGGAAAAGGTGGAGGAGAAGGAGGAGAAAGCGGAAAAAGAACATGTGAGATTTGAAGTCAGGACAACTCCCTGCCACCCCAAGGAAAACCGTATATCAAAACTGCTGTTTTATATTTACCCATCTCATAGAAAGAATTTCCCCTTGCAAGTATTAAACAGTAAATAGTAGCCGTTGAAGGAATGTTTAATTAGCATGAATCAACATTTCACTATGTACACAGTTTGTTAATTGCTTTATCTCTCTCGTCTTCATATTCATCAATTCCCTTCTTCGCAATAAAATTTTACTCCCTTAGAACATGACACAGCAACAACAAAAGGCCTCTTTGGAAAAGTACTGATGCATGTTGAGTAAACCAATTATGGTAGATTGTATTTCTCATCAGCCCTTACAGAATTTTGCCTCTCCTAATAAAGATTTAGAGTTGGTTTCCCATTCCCTTAAATCTTGGTGGCACTTGTGACTGCTTGGATAAACAGAATGCAGTGGGTGTGGCATTGTGTGACTTCTAAGGCTTCTGTCTGCTCTTTCTCTTGTATCTCTACCTCTACCTCTGTCTCTCTTTTTCTGTCTCAGCACACTTGTCTCTGAAACCCTGCCGCCATTTTGTGGGGAAGCACAGAAGCCCTGTATAGGTTTTTTGAGTGGCAGCCCCAGATAAGATCTCAGCAGGCAGCCAGCATCAACTATCAGCCATATGAGTGAGCAAACCTTTAGAGGATGCTCAACTCCAGCTTTGAAGCCATCCCAGCTCATTCTGAGTGGAGCAGAGACAAGCTTTTCCCTCCAAGCACTGCCCAAATGTAGATTCTTGAGCAAAATTAACATGGTTGAAGAAGCTACCCTTCTTTGGCTCAGTCCTATTAAGTTGAAGAGAAGAGGTGAAATTGTGGTCCAATAACCCACCCCAGCTGCAAGACCATGGTATGTACTAAGTGAACACACAAGTAATTGTTTGTGACCTCAGATAAGAATGGAATTATAATAGATCTTTAGCTTTCTGTGATAACAGTCCCTAAGTTTGGAGACAATATGAGATGAAAGTAGCCTTCTAACTCATTAACCCACATTTTACAAATGGGCCTGGAACCTAAAGATTTAAAGGACCTGAGTAAAGTGTATTCAGTTGGATAGAGGTACAGTCAAGACTACAACCTCCATATTGCTCTGTGCTTATCCTTGCTCTCTGCCATGGCCCATGCAAGCTTCATGGCTGTATTTCCTCACTAATCTCTTCAATTCTCAGTTGAACTATGACATTGTTTACCTAAATACACTATCTTTTCTGCTACTAGTATTTTCTACCACTGCTGTTTCTATTAGTAAAAAATTACACTGTCTTACGGTACAAAATGAGATACATACGAAAAGATCTAAGAAAGAAAGAAACATATCAAAACAGCAAAAGCTTTTACAATTTATTGGCCCTGTTTCTTTAACATTTCTATTAATTTTAGGATTTTTATACAAGTGTATTTAGGGACATTATTTTTGTTTTTTTTGGTTTGGCTTTGTTATTGCAGAAAAATAAAATTTATTGGGGCTGGCCCCATGGTGTAGTGGTTAAGTTCACACACTCTGCTTCAGCGACCTGGAGTTCCCAGGTTCGGATCCTGGGCATGGACATACACATTGCTTATCAGACCATGCTGTGGCGGTGTCCCACATACAAAATAGAGGAAGATTGGCACAGATGTTAGTTCACCAATAATCTTAAGCAAAAAAAAGGAAGATTGGCACAGATGTTAGCTCAGTGACAATCTTCCTCACCAAAAGGACAAAAAAATGCATTGGCTTTTTGATGCATATTAAATGGAGCCTGTTGACCCCCTTTTGGAGTTACTCTGAGGTTAGGAACGTTAATCTGGAAGAGACCAGCCTGAAAAGAAAGTTAGACTAGAGTACAGGATCAGAAAATAGGGTCATAAAGTTATATAGTTTCATTTGGCCATTTGAATTAGAATGCAAGTTAGTAAAATATAAACCTATATTTTAGAATTTCACTAATGTGAAGGAAAGGCAAAACAAAAAGTTATCTTTTCTCTGTATTTTTCTGGGAAAGTCCACTTAAATAAATAGTAAATAAACAGTAAAACCCCAGCCACAGTTGGCTTCAGCAAAGATTATACCGCCTCAAATCACCTCTAACATCTTCAGGAGTTTAGGCCAGTGCTCTCTGCTTGATCCCAAAAGGGTTTTACTTTAATACCATATGGCTTCCATAATTGTTATTACCCTATGGTTTCCCTAGTTGTTTATCTCTCTTTGATGATGAAACTGATCACCAATTACTTGGCCTGATTACATATCATTTTTTTAATGATTGACAGCTAAGAACAATTATAACAAATTGTTATATAATATCTGTGCATTTCTATTCTTTTTTTTTTTTTTTTTTTTTTTGTGAGGAGATCAGCCCTGAGCTAACATCCGCCAATCCTCCTCTTTTTTTGCTGAGGAAGACGGCCCTGGGCTAACATCGGTGCCTATCTTCCTCCACTTTATATGGGACGCCGCCACAGCATGGCTTACCAAGCAGTACTTCGGTGCGCGCCCGGGATCCGAACCAGCGAACCTCGGGCCGCCTCAGCGGAGCGCGCGCACTTAACCGCTTGCGCCACCGGGCCGGCCCCTCTATTCTTTTCTTAAGTAATTTCAACTAGTCTCATGGCTTTAATTAAATGCTATCTAAAAATTGATAACTCTAAAATGTATATTTCAGTTCTAACTACTTCCTTGGGAAGAAATGAGAATGTCTAATTGCCTACATGTTGGTTATTACTAGAATATTAAAATAGAAACAGAACATTGCAGTAAATGGTTGAGCACTATCTCTTATATGTAGAAGTATCAATGCCAATTATCAGGTACAAAACGATATTCCTTTTTCTTTCCATAAGACAATCTAAATGTTGGTCTGATATTTTACTTTCACAATAATACAAAAAATGTGCCAATAATTATTATCCAAAACAGTTGTGCATCACAGATTGGAGATTCTTTTCTTTCATTTCCTGTTTTCTTCTTATTATTTGAACCAGAGTTTACTACTAATTATAAGGAGAAACATCCGGAGACTAAATTCATCTCCCATATGAACTGAATGGATTTACCTGACACAAAATAGACGAGAATCATTTGTCCCCAGATACCACAAATTTGTGGAGTTCCCACATTGAAAAAAATTATTTTTATCTATCAGCCTCTCCAACACCAGCTTCAACTGCTTGAATATTCTTTCTTCTATTTTGCACACCGGCTTCATTTTAAAACCAGATTTAGAAATTTAATATTAAAACCATTAGAATGGGAGAAGTCTCCTTAAGAAAACTTGAAAAAAATTATAAGACGTAAAAGGCGGAGAAAGCATAAGCAAGAATGTACTTGAAAAAGAACAAACATGGAAAAGAGGAGGGTAGATAGCGCTAAAGCCTTTCCAGGCATCATCAAGACTCTATTTGGGGGACAAAGTCACTTCAAGTCCCCAGCAGCTGAAGTCACCCAGGGCTATTTAGGAACTCAATAATACAGCATAATGTCATTAAAAATAGTATCATAACTGATAATAATATACCAACAACCACTTAACTGAGGGCCTAGCATATATCAGACATGTAGGGCATGATATCAAAATTCCTCAGTTAACTCTAAGAGGCAGATATTCTGTATATTTTACAGATGAGGAACTATATTCCTCCACTCCCTCCCTCCCTCTCTCTCTTGCCCTCAGAGTGACTCCCACAACCTTCAGTTTCCTTCAGCTCAACAAATATTTACCAGATGCTTGTGATGCAACACAACGCTAGAGGACACAATTACTTTCCTCTTCAGAGACTCCTAATTTAGTTTGGAGGGGCAGAATAGCAAAGAGAGAAGGAAAGAGTGAAAGAAAAAAAGAAGGGAGAGAGAGTGAGATTGAGAGAGAGAGAGAAAATGGAATGAATGGAAAAGAAGGAAAGACTTAAAAGATTTAAGTGATCAACATGATAAAAAGCCATCTACAAGGTAGATTTATAGCTCAGGCAAGGAGCGATCAACTGTTAGGCTGGGTTGGGTTGGAGGTTTGGTTCAGGCGACATTTGAACATTGGTGACTGAGAATGTATTAACTGAATTACAATTCAAGGTGACTAACCAGGAGGATGATAACTTGTTCTTCCATTGGTTACATTTGTTAGCATCCCAACCGAGACATTCTGTGAGGTTCACGAGAGCCATTGAGTAAATTAACACTGGGCCATATGTTCCCAGGTGACCATAATGATTCTCAGCTACCCTGAGAGTTGAGAAGTGCAGGAAGGCAAGGACCACTGAGAGGGAAAGAGAAGCCTGAGTGCTGGTCTTCCCATAGACCTTGACCTCAACGGCCTTCACCCTAGAGACATCCTCCAGACACAAATGCACTGGTGACTACGTTCTGGCTCCGAAGGTTTGACTCTGCCTGCTCTACTAATTCTCCTCTCAAGTCATGATGAGCTTACCAGCCTGGAATAATTTCCTTACTGTACGCTAACTGCCATTTAACGTAACTCCTTCATCCTCTTTTAAAGGATTTTAATACTGAAGACTTATTTTCTCTTCTTTTTCAGGCCAAGTTTCTTTCCATTGCATTCAGCTTTATTGTCTTTAGAAATCCTTTAAATTCTATGACAGGACACTAGCAGAAAGGAGGCAAAAAGCACCACCAGAAACCAGTCCCAAGTTAATGCCTACACCATTTCTCTTGAGTGGATGTCTCATTCCATAGCTTCATCCAGAGCCCATGTGATGAAATGAGTTGTGACTGATTGGAAGGAGAACTCCAGGAACCTAGCTCTCCCTCCACAAAAGGGGGCTGGCATGCAATGGGGCAATGGGTACATTTCCCAGATGCTCAGGGGCTTTCTAAGGGCTCCCGGAGGGCTTCCCTGTTCCTACTGTGACTGGCTGACTGGCAGTGCAAGCGCACAGCTGGCTGTGGATGAGGAAAGGCAGTGGGAGGAGAGGGTGTGGTCAAGCAAGGGCAGGGAAGAGGTTATGGCTCAGGACTGTGCTTTGATACCAAATCTGATTGAAAGACCTTAGATTTTATCATGATCTCAGAGGACACAGTTAACCCATGATGATTGGCGTAATCTGTGAGTTTTATTGGCAATCATAATACACATTATTTAACAAATGTCAATGTATGCTCTTTTCTTCTCTGACGCTAAAATAAATGCGGGGAATTCAAGGTCCTTTTAGGTACAAAAAACTGGAAAAAGAACTTAGTGCTTTTAATGCAATAGAGGTGAATTTTAGTGTCCTAGGCTTGTGTCCTGTGAAGCAAGCTAGCTGCCAGTGTGAAAGACACTAATTATCAGATATATTTTTCTTTCACTAAAGGAAACTGATCTCTAACCAAAATGATGTCTTCCTCCTAGAAGGAGACCAATTGTAATCTTTTTTAGAAATCAATTTCCTTTCATAACAACCACTGTAATTAGGAAATTCTGAATATCAAATTATATCTCTCCTGCAGGAGTGTAGTTTGAGCCTCTCTATTCATTCTGTCTTCAGAAGAGACAGAGAACAGCAGGTCACCATCTTTAATAAAACAACTTCACATACTTGTTGGAAGTTATTAAGTCATTCATCAGCTTGGGTCTTTATCCTTGTATGGAATAATCATTGTAACATTCATATCAAATCATAGCTTTGAACACCAGTCAAGAGTGTTAATTTATTTCTTTTGACTCTCTACTCTAGCTGTCAGCATTTTCGTCTTAGAGTGACAGAATCATAGGAGACCATGCAATTCCAGAACAAGCAGGCATTCTTTGACGCTCCCCATTCCCCTAACCACACAAATACTTTCCTGCAGAGATGTAACAAAAAAGTAAAATTGATAAATGGAAAAAGGGCCACCATCCCAAGATTGAAGCAACTTTACTCTTAAAGACCCTAGCCTAGGGCTTGCCTGGTGTGTCATGCTTGAGAAATTTAGCCATGAAATGTTGGCAACAAGAATCTTATCTGAATTGCTCCCTGTGTGGGAAAATTCAAGCCAGTTTAGAACGAGTTTGAAGGAAAAAAGTCATGTTTTTCTAACATTTTCAACGAATTAAGTTGGTGAAAGGTGCTGAATTTGAAGTTCTTAAAAGTAATTCTCTCTCTGGGATAGACATACTGATTCAAGGATGACAAACATGGTGCCTTCTTGTATCCTTAAATTGCTATTCTTTGGACTGCAATGGTCTTATTACCACTCACTCTCTGGCTTCTGCTGAAAATATAAATTATAACCCAAAGCCAGCCTAGCAGATGATTTTCAAAAGTCATGAGGAAAAAAAAGACTATCTGCCAAACTTCCATTGGTTTTATCCCTCTGTATCTTTTGCTCACACTGATATGCTGTTCCCTGCCTCTGCCCCAAGCTCACTTCCCATTGGATCATCCCTGAGTTTCTTTTCCAGGAACTGCGGTAGCACCTAAACATGATAGATAAAGGACCACCCAAGCGTTGCATTACAACCCTAAGTTGTTCTCATATATGTCTATAGCATTCCATAAAGAGCAGGTAAAAAGAGAACAGAAAGAAGTTTGCTTATTAAGTCATCTTTAGTTCCTTGGGCTCTGAATTGTTTCAACCCTTTTCAAGTCACTGCTTATTGATTTTATGGCAATTTACTATAAAGTCATCACACATTTCCTCTAGATGGGAATTTGATAACCCTAATGTAATTAGGATTCTGATATAGTTTGGATTTGAAACAGGCCATCATTAAACAGTGTATAATTTCATCAGGATGCTAATTTTCAACCATGATGGTAGTATCAGCATTTTTACTTTAATATGACAGATTCATAATTGAGAGACAACGATTTCAATGCTTAGAAAAAACAACAGTGTCAACTGATATTCTTTTATTTACAAAGTATTTCCCTATATTTTAGGAATGTACTATCTTTTCTTATCAAAATAAATAACATGAATAAAAAAATGTGGCCTATAGGAATATTAATATTTCCTGAATTTTCTTTCATAAAATATGATTGCTTGTGAAAAGCTCAAAATAGAACTTTAAAGGCTTATTACATTTTAGCCAAGTAGAGGTTGGACTTAGTATATTTTATTATGTATTTAAAAATTCCCAGGTTCAGGATAGCATAAACATTCCCAGAATCTGCAAACACATAGTTGCCAAAATTTTTAAGCGAATAAATAGAACAAAAAAACCAAAGATTATTGCCTGATTCTGGGCCAAAGAAGGAAAGCTTTAATTAGCTAATTTTCATACATCACTGATTACATCCCTTTTATACAAAAGATTATTGACCAAACATTGATGTTTAATAAGGGTCTATCAGAATTAAAGCAAATAGAATGTCACTTATGGGCTTTGACCACAGGGCTGTTTGGTGATGGAGAGAAGAACTCTGTGGCTTTATTCTGTGATTGGCCCTCTTCAAAAGATGCTCAACACCACAGGGATTCATTTGACGCAGCTGCAGGCCCTCTGCTTTTCCATCTGTTGGCATGGACTTCTTGTATTTTCACCAACATGTCAAATTCATGGCTACTCCTGTCTTCCTGGACAAATCTTTCATGACAAAGGAAAAACATTGCCGTAGTATCTCAGATCTCTCTTATTGAGCTTCAAAGGGCAAACAGTTAGAAGCCATATGGCAAAGTCTGCTTTCCGTTAGATCTCTTGTTGGTCATTTCCCCTTCCAGCTCTCAAGGAGCATAATCCAAGATTCCGCTCAACAGTGAGCCACACTGAATTCCTGAGCACTCGATCAAATCAAAACCCTATCTATTGTGTCTGGAAAAAAAAGGTGACATAGTGCTACCAGGGCCTGCTTATAATTGTGTGTCCGTATTTAAATTGTAACTGAAAGGATGTTTTCCCTAAGTATAATTTAAAAGCGTGTGTCCCAAGTTATTAGTAAATCAGTTATATTATATGATTCCAAGCTTGCCCTTTTGATTTCTTAAGAGAATTGTTTATAGTTGATATGAAACTTCCCACTTAAACCAGCAATTAGAAAATATTTGAAGAACAGGGCATAAGAAAATGTCTCAATTGCTTAAAATACTTATTGATAATATATGCTTAAGATCGGGGCAAATTTGAAATAACATGTCAGAATATTTGTAGATTCTGAGCACAACTTAGAATAAATTTATAATACTATTGAAACACTTGTTTATTTACTGCTACTAAGCAATTTCTTCCTTTTGCATTTCAAATGTTTATCCAGTAGAAATAAGTGAGTTATTCATAATGGCATTTCAAATATATATAATATGTATAATATAAGAAAGAAAATAAACAATTGAACAAATTTTCGGAAAACTGACTTAATTTCTTCAGTGCTACTTTATAGCCATCAAGTTTTTCACCATTACAGATTTCAGTAACTTCTTTGATATTTTCTTTTTTACTAGAGCTGTAATATTGTAAAAAAATAATAATAAATTGTTTTTTACATGAGAACTTTTATATTTGGAAGATCTGAAGGGGTTTTTTGAAGTTTCTCAAACTCTACCTTTAGAATTTATTTTGGAATAAGTTAATTCAAATGTAAGTATGATAAAGCATGGTTGTATTTTTACAGGCTTAAAAAGCAGTGGAATCCACTCTCTCCCTCGTAATGCTGAAGGAAATGCACCAAGATTTACATAGAGACGTATGGAATTACCCATTTAGAACATTGGGAAGGTTCAGGAGAGAAGCATCTTACTTCTGTTTCTTGGATGATGATCTGGAGTGGTTTCTCTTAAACCTATGCCATATTTGGATGCAGGCAATGTTTGCCTCCTGAAGCCTACATCTCTCTTTTCTTTCCACTCCCCTTATCATTTCTAGTTTCCACCCTTGTCCCTAAACAAAGTAAGTATTTGTGCCATCTTTATGGTCAGTCAGGACCAGCGGTCTAATAAGGTCTTTTTTTGAGGGCGTGTCTCCTTCCAGAAGTGGTTGTGTCATCCAGTATAAATCCAAATCTCTGATCTAAATATCTTGAGATCTGACGAGCTTTGGAATTTAGAAATTTTGGAATTTAGAAATTTTGGAATTTTAGATTTAGATAGGTGATATGGCACATATACTCCCACCTTGTAATCAAATATACTAATATTTTTGCATTGAAACATAGGGACTAATTGGGATAAAGTAAATAAAGGCTATGCATGGATTCAGTTGAGATTTTGCCACCAAATGAATTAGGAAAAAAACCCAAACTTTCAGTTTCTTGGACTTCAGAATGGCAAATAAACAATTATTGACCTATAAAAACATCACAGGGAAATTCAACCAGTTGAATGACTTTGTGGGGTTGGAATATGAGATAGTGGCACATAGATGTGGGCTTTCCCCCTGCCAGTGCTCTCCAAAACACCCTTAGGTTTCTCGCCTTGGTCATAGGGAAGTGGATCCAGATGGGCATCCAACTTGTTCATTTCAGGGAGATTAAGACCCTCCTTCCTACAGCTTCCTTTCAAAAATTCTGAAAGCACGCTAGCACTCCACTTCACCCACCAAATACATACATATACACACCCACAGATTTACATATATGGAAAGTAAATGATAACAAGCCTATTTTACAAGATAACATTCTTGCAAATGACAATGAAAGTTTAATTTAATTGTAGAATACAGATACTATAAGCTCAATTTTGTTGACATCGTTAAAGTATAATCATATTTAAGGGTGAAAATGTTTGCCCTACTTTTTATTTAAATTTTCTTTAAGATAAACACTACGAGGGAAAAGCTTTTTAAAAAATTGATTTTATGGGCACAGAGAATGAATCTTTCTTTGGTTCTTTTTGAAAGAAATTGCTATTGGCTTTTGATGCTACCACAGTCAGAAATACATTGAGATCAATCAGAAGGAGCCAAATCCACGTCAACTTTAAAGGATGAAGTAGATTTGAGGTCATAAAATGTAGTTTTTAGTAAATAAGTAACAACAAACGAAATTTTCTTGAAAAACACAGGGCAGTTTAAAAATATCCATGTGCATTCAACTACTTTGGAATGAGCATGAGACATATTTAAACAAAAATTACTCCTTATCCCAACTTTGAAAATTCAGAGAAAAGTACAATTTTACCATTCATGTTTATAGTCTTACATTTTAGTGAAGCAAATGTCCCATGGGGGCAGGATTGTTCTGCACATCAATTTTACTGACTGCAGCATAGGAATAAAAGCCACTAAGAGCTCTGTGAAAAATTAATGACGCTCCTGGGAGAAATACTGCAGAGAAGATTGGAACTGACGTATTTCTCTGTAACACAGAGTGGGGTCAAAGGTTATTTCAACCCCTCCAAGGTGCGTTGGATGCACAAAGAGCTTATCCTGAAATGAGAAGGAATCAAGCTGCCTTGAATTGATCCTGGCCACTGGATAGTGTTGGAGGTAGAGACACGTTGGTTGTTACACATTGTGGTGTTCAATGTAACTGCTGAGGAAACAAGCCAAAAGGCCTGGAGAGAGGAGGCTGATAGGGGCTTTGAGAAGTTCATCGTTTTTGCAAGCATGGTGTTTAGAGTATTGATAAAAGCGAGGTACCGTTGGTGAGAAGGGAGTCTGGAGGGCTGCCAGCAGCAAGTGAAAGTTCATTAGGAATCACATCAGTGGGAGGATGTAACACGTTAACGTCAGAGGTCACTGTGAGCACGAAGAGAAGTTTCAAGTCAAAATCCAGCCAACTTTATTGGGAAGAGAAGGCATGCACAGCTGCAGAATCAGCTCATAGAGAAGCGGAGTGGAGAGCCCAGCCACTAGAGGAGCGAAAGAACTGTAAGATCGCCGCAGAGAACCTCCATGCTCTCAGTCTGGTGTGGCTGGGGAAACAAGGGGCACAGAAACATGCCCCTGGTGGCAGGAAACTGGACATGTGGTCTTTTGAGGTCTTTTCCAGTCCTGTTTTTGTGATTTCTAAGCAAATTTTGAGGAGGATGTAACAAAATCAAGTTTCCACTGTCCAAAATGAAAGATTTTTATGCCTGAGCACTTTTGTTATGTGATTACTGATTTTTCCACTTCTGTGCTTTGTTTTCATTGGTCAAGAAGCATGAACTGGAAGGAAACAGGGCTCTACAACCTTCTATCAGTTCCTGCAGGTCTTCCTCTGGGATAGGCATATCAGATGGGCAAACCCAGAACAATGCGGTATCCCAACAACAGTACTGCCAGTTCAGAGATCTCGCCTGCCCTCGGGCAAGAGAGTCCAAAAACAGGTACAGGGCGCTGACTTCAGAGATGTTTGTTAGTGGAAGAATCTGAGCGGTTCAGAGGCAGAGCCTTGAATCCTGCATGTTTTATTTTAACTGAGGCTTCTGTTGGACATACTTGTTAGATGCCTTGAGAAGTCCTATCGCGTATAAGAAGCCAACTGTAGGATCAAAAACTAAGATAAAGGATGAATTGATCCAGGAAATATGAATAATGCTTTTCAATTGGAGGTTTTGAACTAAATTCACCTGTGGCCAGCCCCAGGTAAAAATGCAATATGAAGAAAATTTCTCCCGAGAAGATGATTTTATTTGTGCTCATTTTTATACTAATTATTCCTGCTTATTCTTTTGACTATAGTGCTATATTATGAGGCTAAATTCTACCTCTCTGGAAGAGTAGGATGCAATTTGACAGAAACAGAATCGAGTCATGCCCTCTGCACAATGCCAGCAAACCAGTGTTCTTGATATTCAAAATCAGGTTCAAGACCAGTCTCCAAGATCCCTTTTCAACCAAAGGGCTACTTCAAATTCTCTCTTATATGGAAATTCTATACTGGCTGGAAATAACCCCATAATATCTGCTATGACTTTTACAAGTTATTCTGAGATAATTTTGTAGTCACAATAGTGAGAAAGAAATTTAATAGTTCATCCCTCCACTGAACTCCAGGATATTCTCTATCTAATCATCCTCTCACGTAGCTGGCAAACTGGTAGTATTTAAAAAAACATAAAGGGCCACAAATTTGTGGAATTTGCAGGTTAACATTGAATTGGCAAGTTAACATTGGAACTTTTGTATTTTCTTTCTGATGTTCTGTGAGTAAGCTTACATTTCTTAGATTTCAGGGATAGTTAAGAGCTAAAATCACTTTAAGGGCACTTATATACAGTAGTGAAATCAACAAATATCAACTTGGCCATAAAACTAGAAATCACAAGACTGAAAAATTCTTCTGATTTTATACAATAAACCTGAACATTTTTTTTTTATTTTGGTAGTTTTAAATTTTTTCAAGTTGAAATGCCTAAACGTTAGAAAGTTTTGAAGTTTGGCTAACATTGGGTGAATATCCAGAAACTTAGAGATAGAGAAAATGTTAAAGCTCCAAGATTTGGAAATTCCTTGAGGCCTCCCAATGAAATAGTGATATCTTCTTGCTTTCACTTATAGAAAGTTACTATCTATATGTCCTGTCTTATAGGATTCCTGCCAGTTTTAATTTTTGCTCCAAGTATAAAAGGGTCATTTAAGAGTAAAATTAGTGAGGACAAATCTTTAATCATGAGTAGCCTATACTTTATGAAAGATCTTACGTACTGGAATTCTAGTGATGCTTTAAGGGACCCACAGCCTCAAGTTCACTCTTTTTCTGTGTTCTGTCCCCTTGAGTCTCTGCAGAACCCTACAGGCTGGGTCCAGAAGTTTCTGAATCCATCACTCCAACCAGCATTCTTGATGAAAACTGAGAGAGATACTTGCTAGACACAAGGTGGCAGTAGAAGACCATGTAACCTTCCTGATTTGATCACAGGGATTCAAGTTGTAGAAATCAGAAATATTTTTTTCATGGTTGTTTTTATCCTTTTTGGGGGGTACAGGGGTGCCATGGACCCCCTTTGAGAGATAGATTAAAGTGATGGTTTCTCTCTTCCCCAGCCACCATATTTATATATATAAATTTCTGATGAAGACTTTCCATGGACTCTCAAGGTTGAGAATGCTTGATTTGATTTTAAGTTTGGTTTCATGAAGACTAACTTATCTCCTCCATTTGGAAATAAATACACAGGAGGAAAAGAATGATACAAAGAGTTCAGTAATTCAAGTATCAAGGGAAAAAAAGACTCAGATATTGAGGCCAACTTTTGTAGCATTCTATTTCTGTTCGTCTTTCTAGGGAAGAATCATAAATTGGAATTGTTGAAACAATGTATTATTTCCTAGCACTTTCCACTATAAAAGTAGAGACACATCAGTTTCTTTGTTACTGAAAGAAATTGAAAGAAATTTCTTTGTTATTGAAAGAAATCAATTATTTCTTTGTTACTGATGGATTCTTTGGTTAGTTGCTTGGTTGTTTTTTAATCCCATGAATGTAATTTTACAAAAGTTTGAAGGTTTACTTATATTAATTACCTGAGTTCCAAAAACACACACAACTGTTCATAGCTCCTAAAAGTGGCAATTTTAAAAACAAATTATAAACTTATTTTCTTCCATTGTTATTGTTTTTAAAAATATAGTACAATATAATCTCTGTAGTTCAGCATATCAACCAGTAATTCAGCAATTCAGACGTACAAATATATTCTGAATTAAAAAAAGATATGTTTAAAATAAAATAAAATTTCGAGCAGAATAACATATGGTTTCAATTAAAGTTTTGTTATTTGGCTTTACAAATCTTAGTAAAAATCCTGAGGAATGAGTCTTAACCCTGGCACAGGTACAGATAAATTTACCAGCTTCCATGATTGGTTTGTGAAAACTTGGAAAAAAAAAAATGGGGGCGGGCACAGCCAATTATTCTAGAATTCTGATTCAGAGTTACAACTTTTAAGCTGGCAAGAAACTACTGGTGATTTCCCAGAAGCAAGTAGTTACAGAACACCAGGTGGCAGAATTTCTCTTCTTAAGTCACTTACCTGTAACTTACTCAAATTTTAGAAAATTTAGTAAGAGGCAACAATTGTTGGCAATTGTTGAGACACTAAATATCCACAAACTTTAAGGTGATATTACATGTAACAAAACGAACTATATAATATGAACAGCTCATATACTAGCTTCTTGTAATTTACATAGAGAAAGAAAAGTGAATATCGTATGATTTGTTTTATTTTTAAAATGTGTTTAGTAAGTTGCTAGAAGGTCACTTAGTGAATCCTTATAATTTAACAGCAACTGACGCTTCTTAACAAGTTGCAATAATGGTTTTAATATTCAAATTTAGAAAAAGTACAATTAACAGATATCATAATTTTAGTTGAAATAGCCTTGGCCTCATCCTAAGGCTAAAATGTACATTGACACTGGATTTCTCACCTAAAAAACAAATTTTGTTTATTACATGAATATGTCAAAATACCTTATAATCATGAAAAAGATAGCAACACAATATGATGTGAGGAGCATACACCTTCAAAACATGAGTATTTAAGAATTATGTAACCTGCAATAAATGTTAGTCGTTCTAGCAGACATGACACAAAGACACTCTCTTGAATTTATCTGAAAGTGTTAAATCTATAAGATTGTTTAATTTATACTACTGCCTGTAAAATATTTTAAAATTTTATATTGTAGCAGAGATTGTCAGAAGTCGTATATTAGGATGAACAGAACTCTGAAAAATTGAATCCTATGACTGAAGGGCTATGAAAAGTCCCTATTTTATTTTCACATGAAATGTTTATGAAAATGTAATTGGAAGTAAAACATCTGGAAGTTGAACAATAGACTTAGAAGCTATAAGGAGGGTTACGTTTCTGAGACCTGAAAAACGCTCTCCTGTTTTTAATTTTGGAATATGAGGGGATGGTGTCCTTAAGGCCTGGACAATCCTTTAGGTGGACGAGTGCCCCCAGGGAGTACCAATGCCCAGCGTTTCTGGAACAGGAATCAGCTTGAGTCAAGGTGGTCAACAGCCACACTCCACGTCCCTAACTATTGGGGAAACCCATCTGGGCATTCTGCAGGTCTGCAGCCACTTCCTTGGCCTCTAACCTCTCCAGGGGACCATCTCTTACCTCAGCATCCAGTTACTTGCTCTACATGGAGCAGAGGTCATAAAAAGATACCGTGTTTTCCTCCAAACTGTACCTGGTCAGTGAGTTTGGGGCCTCTTCAGGCCACCCTCTCACATGGGCAAGGGATTACTTCTGTCAACCCCTCTGCTTCCTACCACTTATTGCAGCTCTACCCCCATCCTGAAGGGAGCAGATGGGAAGGGAGTTTGAGCTAGGAAAGAGGACACCACATCCTGGTGCCCTACTTGTGCAAGAGAGTTTCAGGTGCCTCTGTGGGTCCATACTGGCCTGGTGGAGAGGAAGGCCCTTCCAGTTGACATTAGTTTTTGTTCACAAATACCCTTAAATACCTGAGGGTGGGGGGAAATTCCATTCCTCCATTCCAGCCCCACACCCCCAGCCACAGGAGATAGAAATAACGTGTTGTGTGAATCAATAATCAAATAATATCTTAAAACATTAGACACAATGTACTTTAAAGATAGATTTAATTTTGTCAACGCATGATTTATATAGGAAAAAAAGGTCAGAATATCCGAAAGATAGATTTTGAGTGGTCACTACATGACACCTGTATATGGACTGTCATACATAGAGAAGCGATAGGATTTTTTTTTAAACAAAGGAGAATTTATGTTTATATATACACCGATGTCCTGGTTTGCCACCTTGGTGTGTGGGATGTGAAGGACAAATGTGAGGAGGAAGAGAATTAGAATTCATTAAGGATATACCAGGTTCTATGCACTGTGCTATTCATTTTATTTCCTTTATGTTGTGATAGCCTCACAATAACACCCATGAGGCAGAAGCCCCATCATGAAGCCCACAAAGACTTGGTCTCTATAAGTAGGACTTCAACTTTAGCCTATTGATTTTTCTCTCTCCTTCCCATATTCAACTGCTATTTAAAAAACATTCATTGAGAACCTACTCTACAGTCTTTAATGTTAATGGTATAAAAACTGTAATCTCTCTCAAGTTTGTTGGTCTGTACACAAAAGAATATGCCTCCACTGGCAGATTTTCTAATCAGTGGCTGACAAGGAAATGGTTTGGGGTGAGGAGAGAGAGCAAGAGCCAGGATAACACTAACAACACCCATAACTCTCCAAGCAAAAATTGGTGTGTTGCAAGGGAAACCATCAACTCAAAAATTCTCAAAGGCAACCTACGGAATGGGAGAAAATATTTGCAAATCATGTATCCGATAAGGGGTTAATACCCAAAATATATAAAGAACTCACAAAACTCAATAACAAAACAAAAAAACAAATAATCCAATTAACAAATGGGCAGAAGAACTGAAGAGACATTTTTCCAAAGAAGAGATACAAATGGCCAACAGGTATATGAAAAGATGCTCAACACTGCTAATCATCAGGGAAATGCAAATCAAAACCACAGTGAGATACCACCTTTTATCTGTTAGAATGGCTGTCATCAAAAAGACAAGAGATAAGCATCGATGAGGATGTGAAGAAGAGGGAACCATTGAGCACTATTGGTGGGAATGTAAATTGGTGTAGCCGCTATGGAAAACAATATGGAGTTTCCTCAAAAAATTAAAAATGGAACTACCATATGACCCAGCAATCCCACTTCTGGGTATATATCCAAAGGAAATGAAAACAGGATCTCAAAGAGATATCTGCACTCTCAGTTTCATTGCAGCATTTTTCACAGTGGCCAAAACATGGAAACAACCTAAGTGTCTGTCAACAGTTGAATGGATAAGGAAGATGTGGTATATATATACAATGGAATGTTATTTAGCCATGAGAAAGAAGGACATCCTGCCATTTGTGACAAAATGGATGGACCTTGAGGGACTATGCTAAGTGAGGTAAGTCAGATAGAGAAAGATAAATATTATATGATCTCACATATATGTGGAATCTAAAAAAGCCAAAATCATAGAAATGGAGAGTAGAATGGTGATTATCAGGGGCATGAGAGTAGAGGAAAAGGGGAGATGTTGGTCACAAAGAGTACAAACACTGTTATAAGATCAATAAGTTCTTGGGATCTAATGTACAGCATAGTGATTATAGATAATAATACTGTATTATATATTTGCAAGTTGCTAAGACAGTAGATGTTAAATGTTCTCACCATAAAAAAGAAATAGTAATTAGGTGAAGTGATGGAGGTGTTAGCTAATGTTATAGTGGTAATCATTTTGCAATTTATAAGTGCATTAAATTAACATATACACCTTAAACTTGTACACCATTATAGGCAATTCATTTTAAAAAACTTCATTCATTTTAAAAAATGAAGTTAATGTGTCATGTTCCCACATAAATTTTTTAACACATTTTCTCACATCTTGCAGGTCAATAATTAATAGATACAATTTTACCTATTCTAATAGTGAGGTCGATTTAATTTAAAAGAAAAAGGAGCCTTATTTCTTGTCTGTGAGGCAGTGCTCACACTTTAGTCTCTGAACTCTGACTAAGTCTTTGAAGAATCCCTTACATCCTAATTGTGCAACTCGAAAATTCTGTTTCTCACTGTATCCGTGAGTCAATGTGAATACAGCTGATGTACAAAGCATCCATAATGGTTTAACAGAGCACAGAACCTTAAGAGATGAAAGAAGCAGACTAGTGTTTTATGGGTGTTTTGTTTTGATGTCCATTACTAAAAAGTCAAAGTAAGAGATAGAAAGGTACTTTTCAAATTTAATCCTGTTCAAAACTGTAACATCTCTGTTTAAAATGGAACATCTCCCTCAATTATGTTTGCCAGATTTTATAGTTTTAAGAGAGATAGTTACTAAAGATTCTTGGTCAACACTTTAAATCATTTAGCTATAATTTACTCCTTAACATATTGCCAGAATTTTCCTCCAAAACAAGCACTATTTCAAAGTAAAATAGAGGTACATTTTAATGATGAATAAAAATGAAAACATATGAAGAAAATGTCCTGAGGCCTGAACTCAAATATACTAATTAGTCTTTTATCAGTCCAATATGTTTTGCCAAAACAATCTTCTGCTTGATTTCAGTGTTGTTTTTCAGTAAAGATCAGTTTTTGGATATCTCTCATGAAGAACTAGAAGGAAGAACCAGGAAAACAAAACAGAATGCAGAATTATTTGTCTATGATATGACAATGCACAGAATTATTATTTCATCTCAAAACACCATATACAGATTTTGTACAACTCTAAATGGATAAAACCACACACGGATATTCTACTCAAATTTCCATGAAGGCAATTATATAAGAGAATGTGTCCTTTTTCTTGGGAAATACATGCTAAAGTAGTCAGGGAATGAGAAAGTATCATATCTACAACTTAATCTCAAAGGTTTAAATTTATATGTATATATTATTATATTATTTACATATATTCATAAAGGGAGAAGAAGGGGAGAAGAACGGAAGAAGAGAGAAAGAGAAAAAGTGTGAGTGAGCAATTTTGGCAAAACGTTAATTGTTGAATACAGCTGAAATGTAAGAGAATTTTTTGTAAATTTTTAACAACTTTTCTGTAACTTAGAAGTTATTTTAAAATAAAACAATGCATGAATAAAAATCATTATGAGATGAGAGGAGGAAACAGAAGTTGTTTAGCATGTAAATGTTTTTGACATTCAATTTTTTCAGGGATTTCTTAGAACTCTTTTTCCTTTCACCAGAAAAACTCTGATATCAAACATAATAAACAACAAATATAAAACAGACAAATGTGGAGCTAAGATGATTGACCTGGAAACATTCGACATTTGTCTTCTCTTCACCTCCTTTTTAATCCTGCCGTTGGTCTCTGTTTTAGCTCTGGCTGCGGTAACAAAATATGATAGACCAGGTGACTGAAAGACGACAGTTCTCACAGTTCTGGAGGCTAAAAGTCCAAGATTAGGGTTCTGGCCAATTCTGTTTCTGATGAGAACTCTCTTCCTGGTTGTAGACGGCTGCCATCTTGTTATGTCCTCCAATGGGCTTTCCTTGGCGCTGTATGTGGAGAATGAGAGAGAGAGTAAGCTTTCTGGTGTCTCTTTGTTAAGGACACTAATCTTATCAGAACATGGCTGCCCCTTTATGACTTCTTTTAACCCTAATTACTTCCTTAGAGGCCCCATCTCCAAATAAAACCACGCTGGGGTTAGGGCTTCAACACATGAATTTGGGTGGGGACACAAACATTCAGTCCTTAACAGTCTCTGAGTCACCTTCAAAGAAATCCAGGTTTTCAAGGAACATAGAAAATCAATGCTTTATACTATAAACTAAATTCTTTGTATGGTTTAGAGTACAATTATAAGGGATAATTTTCCTAACTCTAGCCCATAGTCCTCTCAGCAAACACTATATTTTATTGTGATGCTTTTGTCTTAAAAGTTGCAGCAAGTAAAGCACATCAAATAATGTTCCTGTGTTTTATCTCTATGACTAGGTTAATATGCTTTTACTTTTATTTCCCCAGTGTTGATTTCATTGTATCCTGTTTTCTGTTAAGAATTTAGTTGTCTGGGCATTATATAGGCTGATTCTAAAAGTTGAAAAGCAATAAATTGCAATGTAATTGGCATGTCTACGTAAACAGCCTTTACAATGGGGTCGAGTGGTACAATGTAATTATGTCTCCTTTTCCACAGTACCATTGAGACAAGCCCAATGACACACACAGGAGAATGTTCAAATCCATTCTCATTTCTTATTGGGCTCCAAATGCTCGAAATCATGACCCATTTTAGTTTCCTTCATCTATTTACCATGCTTTTTGGTACTATCTGGGGTTTCTAAATGCTTTTATTTTGTTTTATTTTTCTTGTTAGAAAAAGAAACGTGTTTTCTTTGTCATGTCCCTAAGACCATCTAGCTTTTTGCTGATTCTATCTATTGCTTGAAATACATTCTATTTTCCTCTAGAAGGTCACTGGCTTCCTGTTTTAATTTGGACTAGCAACTTGATATGTGGACCATGATTGCTTATGCAGATGTTTGTTTTACTTGGAATTTCTAATTGATTTTTTTTTGTTTCAGGTTGTGATCATATCCTTGATTTTATCTCTTTTCTCGGTCATGCAATCTATTCTACAGAGTCCTTTTGCCTGAAGATTTTTCTACTGAAGTCCATGTCCTTATGATGTGTTTGAATGGTTGCTTTCTGATTTCCACAGCTATAATCTTGGGTCAACAATTTATAGCTTTTCTGGGTTGTTGAATTCATTGTTTTATTGATCTAATATTATCTTTCTTTTTGACATTTCGTTCTTATTTTGCTGCAATATATTTTATCAGCTAACGTCTGATCAGAGAAGCAGAGCTACCATAACATAAAGAATATATTATTGGGACCAGACCACACATAATTGTGAGAGCTGGCAAAGAAGTCTAGGCAAGACTGTTGTCATTGTATTGGTAGTGGGCCTGAAGTTGTCATAGGTCTGCCAGGCTGGTAGCCAGCAAAAAAAGTTGGACATGGAATAGGGTAGAGAACAAGAACAAACTGGAACCCATGAGAACAAATTAGCTTCTACAAGAAAAAACTGGCACCAGTGTCTGAGTCTCACCTCTTCCAATCTCAACGATATGAGTGTCCTACGTAGGAATAGATATCCTTCAATTGGGAGCAACACATACACCTGACGCTAAAGGAAGAAATCTAGCAGGATCTGAAAGAGCTGTGGGTCTGGCTGCATGCCCTCTGTATGCCCACAAGGTGACCCAGCAGGTCAGTGACAATGTGTGTGAGCTGCAGGGGTACCTGGAGCTCTGTAGTGACCTTCAGAGATGAATGGCCACCACTTTGCTTCCACTGTACAAATCTTGTGCAATTTCTCTTTTGGCCTGCCCTAATCCAGAAGTATACACATAGGAACCAGAGTTCAGGAAGACCTAGTTCTAGCTTAACTAAATTGACACCGTGTGAAGCTACTATCGTCCTCCCTTGTCAACTTGACATTCAACTGGACGTCTTTTAACTTCTAAATAAAGACATAGAAAAATCATGTTTCCATCTAATAGCTGAAGATATGCTAACGATCTCATGAGAAGAGGACATAAAGTCCCTTTGGCCATCTTTGGGTGATGCTCTTTCCTTTTCTAGATGTCACATTCCCTCTAGGATACCCCGGAGCTTAAATACTGAGATATAGTTAATTACTATATTAATATTAATAAAAAAAATAATAAAAATACTAATACATTTTATGTTAGTAAGAGAATGGGAGAGGAAAATAAAAAGCACTGGTTAATATATATACTAATATAGTCACGTTAAAATAATGAAGATTATTTATTTGCAACTGTGTAATTCTAATTTCTGCAACTTTTCATGTCATCATTGTACATTTTGGGAAATTATAGTGTAATTACTTGTCTTCCTCACCAGAACATATGCTCTGTGAAAGGAGAGACTGCATCAGAATTACTTATTCCTTTATCCCTGAGCACAACAGCAGACATTTAAATAGTATTTAATTAGCATTAGACCAATTTGGATGTGTGCACCTGTGTGTGTGTGTGCATGTGCACATGCCTTGACGTCCCTGAGTGTTTTAATAAGAACATCTTTCAAGTTGAATGTTGCTTGGAGAAATTTTCGTATCATACAGATATAATTGCACACGCTGTTTCCCACCATTCACACTAACAAATGTCCCCTCTTTCTTGTTTGTGTCAATTTAGTTTCCAGCTATAGCCACTCGGAGTTCTGCTGTTTAAAGTTTTCATGACTCTGCTTTAGTGTGAATTTCCTTTCATAAATGTTTCATTTCTTTTCATTCCTTGGAACTGCCCTGTGGGGTACTGAGAGCAACTATTATTATTATTCTAATTTACTAATAAGAAAGACTCAGAAAAGATACAAATTGTGTCATCAATGGTAGTAAGAACTCAAATTCAGATCTTTTGATTCTTGGTCCAATGCTCCTACCACTACAAAATGTTGGTATTTCACAATTTAAAATGTTTAATAATGAACTGAACTTGAATAATACAGTGTTGGAAACATCACATGGATTTCCTTTTCCTGTAACTGTGGTTTTGAAACCACATAACAACATTGCTCAAGGGATGAACTATAGTAGGTTTTTCTGCCCTAGTTCAGTCATATGACACGTGATTAGAGGCATATAAAAATTACCAATAAAAATAGTTATTGAAATTATTTTGAGACATTTGACATGACCTATTTTTGTATTGTAAACTATTTTTTATTTTTGGCCTTCATTGCGCAGGATTTGGTTCTGTTTTGCTGGCCCTTACGTCACTAATACTGAATCTCTGTTAGGGTATGTGCTTCCGAGTCCCTCCTTCAAATCACTGTGGTTTGGAAAACTGAAAGTGGCATCTATTTTCTCTACTAAAAGACTTTCTTCATCATTTTGAAATGCTGATGACAGTTTCTAGACACAACCCTGAAAGAAATAGCCATAGCTTTTGGTTTGCCAAATTCTTACCCAAAGCAAGTGTTCAATACACAAAGAGATACTTTTAAAATGCCAACACAGTCATTTTTAATCAGTGCACATTCTTTGTCCGGAAGGAAAGTTTTCATATTTCTTCAAGTCTGAGGTTATATAGTAATGTGTTCTGGCTCTCTCTATTTGAAAAAGAAACAAAATTTCTCCACTTTATGATTAGGGTGGGGAGAACTTGAGCTTCTAATATTCAGATTATTGTGTGGCAACAAGTCATCATTCTAGTAAATCTGTTCCTCATTACAAAGGGGTATCTACTACCTGACTAAATTATTTCAAGGTCTTTTTCCATGTCACTTAAGTCTTGCTTTTGCCATGAGCCAGGGCACCATAGCATTGCACACCATTACCAGATTATCCAAAGGAGCTCAGAAACAGAAATCATTAAGAAATTTTGGGGCTGGCCCTGTGGTGCAGCAGTTAAGTGTGTGTGCTCCGCTTTGCGGCCCGGGGTTCGCGGGTTCAGATCCTGGGCGCACACTGATGCACTGCTTGCCAAGCCGTGCTGTGGTGGTGTCCTATATAAAGTAGAGGAAGATGGGCACGGATGTTAGCCCAGGGCCAATCTTCCTCAGCAAAAAAGAGGAGGATTGGCATTGGATGTTAGCTCAGGGCTGGTCTTCCTCACACACACACACACAAAAAGAAATTTTAAGAGGATTCATAACACAATGATGATTTTGTTTATTCTCAAATTTCATTTACCTAGGTAGACTTGGGCTTCATGTGTTTCTATATTTTCAAAATTACAGGAATGGATCTTTCTTACTGGTTGAACAGGTAACAAAAAACAAATTTGGACCAAACAACCTAGTACTAAACTTTCCTGGGGTTATAAAACAGTATGAAGCAGGTGGCTGCCAGGAATTTGATTGTTCCTGCTCATACTAGAATTCAAGAAGAGACACTGATTGCATGGTTTTGCCCTCGTTGGGCTCCAGAATTCTAACTGTACCAGTCAGATAACTTTATCCTCTGTATTCAGGGTAGCTCATGCTGATTGAGTAAGCCTTCATCTTCTCTGTGATTGGATCCTTTTTTGCTTCAGTAAAATCATCTCATTCTATTTGCCTTTACATGAGTCATTTTCTCGTCTCAAGGCACTTATTTTAAGTCACGTATGAATAAGTATGTGCTTATGTGCTTGGTTAAAATTTCCTCCAAGTATGGTTTTAAAAATCAATCTCTCTCACGAGAATTTCTGTTTCTAGAAAGATGGAGTAGATATACTTCTGCTAAGTACAAGTGAAAACCCTGGATGCTAAACACAAAATAAACATAAGAAGATTGAAAAATAGAGAGAAGAAGGCAGAATCTTGAAACCCAAAGAATGACGTGGTGGTGATTTCCCTGTGTTTTCTTTTGGCCTCATATATCTCAAACTTGGAGTTGAGAAATCTAGAAACCCAGAAATTTCAACAGATGTAGAAACAAAAATCCCCCCAAAAAGCCTGTTTTCTCTAGCCAGAGGACCAAGAAAGGGTATACTAGCAAGAAAAAAAATTTTTAGACAGTAACTACTCTACTCTGGCCAAACACCACACAAAAATCTGTGGTCTTACTCTCACCCCAGCTAGCAAAGGCTAAGTAGGGAGCCTAGACTTCCACTCTTGCTAGGTTGTAGAGAGGTACCCCAAATTCTCTCTAGGGTGGTATCTGAGAAGACTGAGTAGAAAGTTGTAACTTTAAAATCTGCTAAAAGTAACAAGTCACCCTTGTTTCTCCTTTGGCATCAGTGGAGACCGCTTGGGGAATTTGAAAGTAAAGAGGAACTCCTCCACTTTGTTTCTGAGGTGGTGTCAGAGGAGCCCTAGAGGAGAGTCAGGACTTTCACCATTCCTCTTTCTCCACAGGACTTTCTCCACATTCCTCTCTCTGTGGTGTCAGTAGAGGCCACATGGTGAGCAATAAAAAAACACACTTACTCTTCCCAACCAGGATGATGTCAACAGATGTCTAGTGGGGAGCTGGAACTCCCACACCCATCCAACAGTAACAAGAAGTCCCTATCACTCTTGGGTATTAATGGAGGATAAGGGGGAACCTAGACTTCTATCCCCACCTGGCAGTAACAAGGAGGCACCACCTTCTGTCACTGCAGAGGAAGTCAACTAAAACAAGCTTAAAGAAGATAGAGTCTCATAACATAATAACAAAAATGTCCAGGTTTTAATAGAATATTACTCGTCATGCCAAGAAAGAGGAACATCTCTAACTGAATGAAAAAAGTAGATGGCAGTAGATGCCAACACCAAATAACAAGGATGCTAGAATTATCCGACAAAAATTTCAATGTAACCATCACAAAAATACTTCAACAAGCAATTACAAACACGTTGGAAATAAATTACAAACAAAGAGTCTCAACAAGGAAACAGAAGATATAAAGGAGATCCAAATGATAATTTTAAAACTGGAAAGTACAATAACCAAAATAAAAAGCTCAATGAAGGGACGCAACAGCGGAATGGTAAGGACAAGGGAAAGAATCAGTGAACTGGAAGATAGAGCAATATAAATCACCCACTCTGGGATTATAAAAAAGACTGAACATTTATATCATCAGAGTCCCAGAAGGAGAGGGGAAAGAGGGTGGGGCTAAAAATCCAAAAAAAAGAATAACTGAAAGCCTCCTAAATTTGGCAAAAGACATAAATGTACAGATTCAAGAAGCTTAGAAAATCCTAAAGAGGATAAACCCAGAAAAATTCACACCAAGACGTACCATAGTCAAATTTCTGAAAACTAAAGGCAAATACCAGTCTTAAAAGCAGCTAAGGAGAAGTGACATCTTACCTATAGGAGAAAAATAATTTGAACAATATTAGACTTCTTATCAGAAATCAGTGGGACAGCATTTTTTAAGTGCTGAAACAGAAGAATTGTCAACCTAGAATTCTATATACAGTGAACATTCCCATTAAGAATGAAGGAAAATTACGATAATTTATCACTAGCAGATCTACTCTAAAAGAATGGCAAAAATATGGATAAATAAAACACACTTTACTTCTCCTCTTGAGTTTTCTAAGTCATGATTGATAGTTGAGGCAAAAATTATAACACTGACTGAGGCTGTTTTTGTTGCGTGTGTGTGAGGAAGATCAGCCCTGAGCTAATGACTGATGCTGTTTTAAATGTATAGGAAACATTTAAGAAAATTATACAATTATATTATAAATGGGAGGAGGAAAAGTGATGTAAAGGAGGTAAGACTTCAACACTTCACTTGATCTGGTAACTTTCAACATTAGCAGAATGTGATGTTATGTATATATAATGTAATGTCTAGAGCAACCACTAATAAAGCTATACCAAGATATATACTAAAAATACTGATAGATAAATCAAAAGAAAATTCTGAAAAATTGTCACATTACCCGTAGAAAGGCAGGTAAAAGAAAACAGACAGAAAACAAAACAAGACTTGGATGGCAGACGTAAGCCCCAACATATTAAAAATTACATTAAGTATAGATGGTCTAATTACACCAATTAAAATATGGAGATTCATAGGGTAGATTAAAATATGAGCCATAGGCTGTGCATAAATAACTCTCTTCAAATATAATAATATAGATAGGTTGAAAGTAAAAGAATGGAAAATATATGTCATGTAAGCATTAATCAAAAGAAAGCAGGACTGGCTATATTATTATCACATAAAGTAGACTTCAGAACAAAGAAAATTACCAGAGACAGAGAAGGACATTATATAATGATAATAGGGTGAATACACCAAGGAGATATAGCAATCCTACGTGTGTATGCTTCAAACAATAGAGGTGCAAGATATGTGAAACAAAAGATGATAGAACTGAAAAGATAAATATGAAATCTTGTTGGAGATTACAGCACCCTTCTCTCAACAATTGATAGACCAACTAGACAGAAAATCAGCAAGGGTACAGAAGAACTCAACAACATTAACTTTTAAGATCTAGTTGACATTTACAGAACATTTTACCCTACATAGGAGAATAAACATTTGTTGTAAGTGCCCATGGAACATATACCAAGATAGATCATATCCTGGGTCACGAAGCAAACCTAGACAAATTTAAAAGAATTACAATAATACAGAGTGTGTTCTCTGATCACAATGGAATTAAATCAGAAACCAAAATGAAAAATATAATAAGAGAATCTCCAAATACTTGGAAACTGAACAGTGCATTTCTAAATAATCCATGGATTAAAGAGGGAGTATCAAGGAAAATAAAAAATATATGACATGGAAGGAAAATGAAAATATAATATCAAGTTTTGTGAGACACAGCTAAATTAGCACTGAGAAGAAAATTTATAGCACTAAATACATGCATTAGAAAAGAGGAAAATCTCAAATTAATAATCTAAGCTCTCACCTCACGAACCTAGAAAAAGAAGAGCAAAATAAACTCAAAGTAAGCATAATAAGGAAGAAAGTAATAAAAGTAAAAGTAGCAATCAATGAAATTAAAACCAGAAAAATAATAGAGAAAATCAATGGAACAAAGCTGGTTCTTTGAAAAATCAACAAAATTGACCAACCTTTAGCAAGACTGACAAAGAAAAAAAAAACAGAAGATGTAAGTTGCCAATATCAGGAATGAAACAAGATATCACTACTAACCCTGCAGATACCAAAGAGATAATAAGGGAATACTAGCAAGAACTCTCCTTAGAAGAATTTGTCATCTTAGGTAAAAGGGGCCAGTTTCTCAAAAGGGGCAAACTACCACAACTTACTCAATAAGTAATAGATAATTTAAGTAGCCCTATAACTACTAAGGAAATTGAATTGTAACTTAATCAAATTTGTAACTGAACTCCTAAAAAAAGAAATATCCAGGCACAGGTGGTTACCCAGAGAATTCTACTAATTCTACTAAAGAATTAACACCCATTTTACGCAATCTCTTCCAGAAAAGAGAAGTGAACATTTCTGAGTTTGTTTTATGAACTTTGCATTATCCTGATACCAAAAACAAAGAGAGAACAACACCAACACCAAAACTACAGACTAATATCTCTTATGAATACAGATGCAAAAATATTTATCAAAATATTCTTAAATATAACTCAGCAATACAGGAAAAGAATTATACACCATGACCAAGTGGGGTTTATTCCGGTGATGGGAGGTTCATTCAATATATGAAAACCAATTAATGTAATCGACCATAGTAACAGGTGAAGGAGGAAAGTCACAAGATCACATTCATGAATTCAGTAAAAGCTTTGGCAAATTTCAACATCCACTCATGGTAATAACTTTCAGAAAAATAGGAATGAAGGAAACTCTAAACCTGCTAAAGAACATCTACAAATCATTTATGTCTAACATCATATTTAATTGTAAAGGCTGAATGCTTTGATCCTAAGATCAAAAACTAGGCAAGGATATTCACTTCCACCATCACTATTCAGTATAGTGCTAAAAGGTCTAGCCAGCACAGTATATGGCAAACAAAGGTAATAAAAGGCATGTAGATAGAAAAAGAAGAAATAAAACTGTCCCTGTTTGCAAATGACATGGTGATTTACATAGAAAATCCCACAGAATCTACAACCTCCCCCCGTCCCCTAAATAAAACTCCTAGAACAAATAAATTCATTTCAGCAAACTCACAGAATACAAAATAAACCTACAAAAATAAATTATATTTCTGTATACTAGCAATGAACTAAAAATGCAATGCTATTTACATTTGCTCAAAAAATGAAATGAAATACTAAGTCGTAAATTGAACAAAATATTTACAGGACTTGTATGCTGAGAACTATGAAACACTGATGAAAGAAAGCAATGAAGATCTAAATAAATGGAGAGATATACTCTTCTTAACGGATTCATAGGTTCGTGTGTTCAGGGATTAGAAGACTCAGCATGGTAAAGATGTCAATTCTCCCCAAACTGATATACAGATTTAATACAATTCCTATCAAAGTCTCAGCAAGACTTTTTATAGATACAGACAAGATTATTCTAAAATTTGTATGGAAAAGGTAAGAGAACTAAAATAATTTTAAAAAGAAACAAGTGAGAGGAATTAGTCTACCTGATTTCGAAACTTATTGTATACGTACAGTAATCAACATCATGTAGTATTGGTTAGCCACATAGACCAATCAACAGCGCCTGTGAGTGCTGATTTTCACAACTACCGTGGTTGTGAGGCTGCTAGTTTTCGAGGCTGCTGCAGAGCTACGGGGGTATGGGAGGATGGGAATAGGGCAAGTAATAAACACCACAAAATTCAACTGTTCTTATCAAGACCCACCTTTTTTTTCAGGAACAGGCTATAGATTACTGAAAATCTTTGGTTAATTTCTGGAGTTGTGAAAATGTTGATTTTGAAACATTCTGCCAGTGTTCTTAGAATTTCTATAGAAAAATGGATTTTCAGAGGTCTTTAGGCTGCTGAAAGTTTTTCTACCTTTTAAATCTTAATTACCCATAAAAATCAATTCCTAAGTTTCCTAACATTTACATAAAAATGCACATCAATTTTACATTATATAAATTAATTCACCATGTAAAAGGGTTTTGTTTGCAAGTGTTAGAACGATAATGGAATACGTGGTAAGATCTTATGCCATAATTGCAAGTTGGTGTCAGTAATAATTTATGAGTAATTGGTCTTAAGCTTATTTCTTCTGTAAGTATTGGGAGCTATTATTGTGTGTACTGCAACATGCTTATAGATGCCAAGATGTCTGGAGACCTAGGATGGGAAGACGCAGGAATAACAAATAGACCCATCTGAACTAGACAGTCTAAGAAGGAAGATTAGGTCACTCGCAAAATCATAGATGATAGGAACTCCTCGTTTAACAAAACTTATCTTCCATCTTTTGTTCTATTCTTTCCTTTGAAGGCATTCACCAACCCCATCCCCAAGGTTATAAAAGTTACACAAAGTAAACCAGTCAAAGAATATGCTAGAAAAATCAACCTCCCTCTAAGTCCAGATAATGTCTCCTTTCATGTGTAAACACCTATAATACTTGATTGTTCACTGTAGAAAAGTGAAAAGTAGTTATTGATTTCTGATATAAACTATTTGGTTCACTTCCCTTAACTTCTCGTTTTGTCTCTCCTTTCCAATGTTTGGCATCAAATTAAAAAATAATTTTGGACTATTTTAAACATTCTGGAAGATATAGAGAATATTGTAACAAGCAAAATGTACTCAAATGTTTATTTGCAGAATTTAGGTTAAATATCTGTTTAAGCCTCATTACTCAGTCTTTTCCTCCCTTTCGCTTGCCAACTGTAAGCCTCGTGCCTCAGAAATTCCATGAGGAGGAGAGACTCCCACAGCCTCTGCAGCTCTTGTGTTCTAGCCTGCGGTTACCTCTGCCAATTTCATTTGTCTACTCATTTCTTTACACTTTCTGACTTCCAGATAATTGTTGACATCTCTTATTTATTTGGAAACTCTTCTAATTATCTTCAGTTTTCTAGGTTTGTACTCCTTTTTAATTCTACTTTGAACTTCATTCTTCTCTTAGTGAAATTTCAAAAGGAGTGGAAAGAGGCACATGTGCTATCTTATTGTTTTCTTTCTTCTTTTTTTTTTTGGTGAGGAAGATTGGCCTGAGCTAGCATCTGTTGCCAACCTTCCTCTTTTTGCTTGAGGAAGATTGTCGCTGAGCCAACATCCGTGCCCATCTTCCTCCACTTTGTACGTGGGATGCTGCCACAGCATGGCTTGACAAGCGGTATGTAGGTCCTCCCCCAGGACCTGAGCCTGCAAACCTTGGGCCGCTGAAGTGGAGTGTGTGAACCCAACCACTATGCCACCAGGCCTCCCCACCTTATTGTTTTCTTTTAACAAATGAAATGGGTCCATTCTATTTAAATTTATTTTACTAGCATATATGCTTGTTATTCTATCCTTGTACTTTATGGATTTTTTTTACTTCTTTGCTGTTTTCTTACATTCTATCTTTTGATATATTTATATAATTTTTATTTTTCCTCTCTTTAGTGTTTTGGAAAGTATGAACTTGGCCATAATTCCTCTCAAGTTGAAATAATATTTATTAATTTTCATATATGATCAGTGAGGCTCAAATAGTTCATTAGTCACTCATGGTTAGTGAATGAGTCAAAGTTCAATACAGGAAAGAGATACCACTCTAGGTGTGTCAAACTGAATGTATTTCAATTCAGGGAATTAGGCTCTTTAAAAATTGTAGAAATATCTGTAACAGCAGAAGCTCATATTACTTTTCAGGAAGGTGTTTTTGCTACTTACAAAGCTAGTGACTAGAGAATAGAACTTGAAGTTAGAACACTGAAGACATTTATTTGTGCAATGATAAGAAGGGGGCTTCCTTCTCATTGTGACTTCTAAACTGTGCTTGCCAGAATCTTATATCCAAAACCATATCTAAAAGGGAGTCTGGAAAAGGTAGTTTTTAGCTTTTAATCTCTCTAAACAGAGGTCAGGAGAAATGGGTGGACTGAACCAATTCATAGTCAGCAAGTGGATACTGCGCCAGAGTCTAGGTCTTTTAATTCATAACCTACTTCCTCTCCTACAACTGTACTGTGGCTTCTCTAATTGATTTTCAAGGCACATGTTATATCAGTCATAGTAGCCTTGTTTATACCTTTCCCCCATCACTCATATGGTGTCTGCTCAGTTTTTTCAATGGTCAAAAAAAAAACAATAAAAAGTGCAAAGCTTAGATTATCCTATGATCATTTATAAAATAACATACACCTGAAATTCAGATATTTCACCCTAAGTACGATTGTGTGCCTTTCGGTTTTCCTTCATTCATATTAGATAGTAGAAGATTAATTTCTTAACTAAATGTATATATACATACACATATGTACACACACACACACACACACACACACTTTTCCCATGGGAGAGCTTTTATTTGTGAAGGGAGACAAAAGTTTGCTTTTTTCTTTCTAAGTAACCGTATCTTATATTGTCTAATAATGAGGTAAGATTTCAAAGTGCTTTCTTTAGACAAGAGTGATGTAATTATGCAATTTGTCATTGTCTAAGATTTAGGTCAATGCCTAGAACACAAAGCATCCTGAAACGTGAATCATGTTGTTATTATTAAATTAGCAATACAATCTTCTGAAGCTTTATTTCTGCTTCAAGGAGAAAGAAAGGTAGTCCATTTTTTTGCAAGAAAAATTATTTTCCCTTTTTTAAAAAGTGCACTCAACTTTCTTAAGGACATTTTATTACTGCTTAGCTTCAATTTATAACTGTTTTTGGTGTCCTAATGAGTATATGGCACTTCTTAAGTAAAAAATAATTTATCTGTTACACATTTGTTTCCAGTTTTAGTTTCTTTTCTTTTTTATATATGTCCATTGCAGACTGATAAAAGACAGTAACTCTATCCTCCTAAAAAATAACATATTTTACATATTTAAAAATCTTTAGACAAAAGTATTTCCTTAATTTTGGAGAAATTCTTACCTTGGAGTGTAATTTTTTTTTTTTTGGTGAGGAAGACCAGCCCGGAGCTAACATCTGATGCCAATCCTCCTCCTTTTGCTGAGGAAGCTTGGCCCTGGGCTAAAATCCGTGCCCATCTCCCTCTACTTTATATGGGAGGCCGCCACAGCATGCCTCTACAAGTGGTGCGTCGGTGCGCGCCCGGGATCCGAACCAGCGAACCCCGGGCTGCCGCAGCGGAGCGCGCGTGCTTAACCGCTTGCACCACCAGGCGGGTCCCTTGGAGTATAATTTTTAGAGATGATTTTGGGGAGTGAGTAAACAAAGAGTTCTTAGATATATGACATTTAGGGTAAAAATTCGTATATCTGGAAAAATATAGACATGTTCTTGAGTCATAAAATCTCTAAAAAATGTGGCATATTTTGATGGTTTATACAAGAAAAAATTCATTGCAATTTGATGTTACTGTAAAAAGTGACACATTATATATCATCACATTTTAAATTCTAGCTTATATAATAAATCATCTGTTTTCATGTTAACCCACTTCGATGAGCCATGAATTTGTAAACATTCTCTGCAAGTGTACTTAAGGATTTGCAGATTTTGCACCAAATTAGAATTTTTAAAAATGAGCTATAAAATGGGAATGAAATTTGATTTTAGACTCGGAGAGATATAATTACCAGGGTACTACAATTGTACTTATGTGTGGAAATTGATCAAGAAACCAGAATGCCTAAAATAACATTTAAACAGTAGAAAGGGGGGAGTTATGTGTAACCATGACAATGTGTCTTAGTCTATTCAGGCTGTATAACAAGAATTCTATAGAATGGGTGGCTTAAACAACAAGCATTTCTCACAGTTCTAGAGCCTGGGAGGTCCAAGATCAAGGTGCAGTCAGATTCTGTATCTGGCGAGGATCGGCTTCCTGGTTCATACACAGTCCTGTTCTTGCTGGATCCTCATGTGGCTGAAGGGATGAAAGAGCTCTCTGGGGTCTCGTTCATAAAGTCATAATCCTGCTCATGAGAGTCCACCCTCATGACCTAATTACCTCCCAAAGGCTCCACCTCCCAATATCTTCACATTGGGCATTAGTATTTAACATATTAATTTTGGGGAGACACAAACATTTAGTCTACAGAACAGCAGATGAAGTTTCACTTCATGTAGATTATTGACTTTTGATATCTACAATCATTCTCACTAGTATTTTAATATTCAGAGAAAATAACTACATAAAAATCAAAGATACCACGGTATCTAAAATAGCACAGAATCTAATCCTCTTAGTATTACACAATGGAAACTATCCCAGTTATACATGAAGAAGTTTCATCTCCTCTTTCAAAAGCAAAAACTCCCCAAATATGCATCATAAACCATAGTTCATTACATCTTTTTTTCTTAAGAGAACATTTGCAAAGAATTTATTATCATTGTGCTATACCCTGAATTACTAACAACCCTAAATAATGTGACTATAATTTGGAAGATAGCACTAAATTGTGGTCACAAATAGACACTAAAATGACATAAATGGCTCAAATGAAATATAATTTTATTTCTAGTTCATCCAATAACTCAAAGTGGCTCTTTTCCACAGAATGACTCAGGGTCCCAGGTTCCTCCTGGATTGTGGCTCTACTTTACATCATATTGGCATAGACTAGTACAAGGGGAAGTGGGATATTCAGTAGGGAAATTGACGTATTAAATTCTCTGCCTGGAAGTGATTCTTGTCATTTTTGTTCATATTACTTTCGTGAGAACGAATCACATAACCACATATGGATATAAGCAAGTAAATGTACTTCTTGACTGAGTGGCTTCTTCCCAGCTACAAGGACGTAGTGAGAATAGAGGAGAAATAGCTACTCCCACAGTCCATTTTTCTGACCACCAAATTTACCCTTCGTTCTTTGGGTGGGAAACGCGCACCTTTCTTCCCACCTGAAGAACACATCTATCATGTTCCTAAGGGAAATATCCCAAATTCTGATTAAGTTACTGCATCCAGCACCAAATCCAAGATTTCTGGGTGATGTACAGTCCTTTCCATGGTCCAGATGTGGCTTCTTTACTGTTCATTGGCCTCTTAACTAAGAACACTAGCTGATTGCCCCTGCCTCCCTCCACACCAAATATACAATGGTGGAAGAAGGGTAGACTGTTACGTAAAACAGTACTTACTACTCCTTTATCATATTCTGCTGAGTAGGTATTAAAATATCTTGTGTAATAGATTATGGGTTAGACCTGTATTTCTCCTTGTGAGGGACTATCTTGTCCATTGTTCTCCATGGCCTCTCGTTTCACTGCTAGAGTTTCTTTTCTCATCCATTTCCTCCACGGCATCGTCTGAAGTGGATATTGGGGATTCTGCTCCCTTGAGGGCTGACCAGTTTTTGTAGCTGACTTCTTGTTCATTCAGCCTAGGCGGGTGGGTCCAAGCGTTAAGGCTTGCCCCATAGTCACCAGTTTTTAGAGCCCAGGCTCACGTTTTCTTTGTCAATATAGTTCTTTCCAAATCTTGATAGGCTTCAAAAATATTTGCTTCCGGTTAGTTCATTGTGTCTATAATTATACCCCAAGTTATTCCTACACATGGTTCTTAAGTCTGCCTTATAATTTTGCTTTTTTTCCCTCATGCTTATCTCTTCAAACTTAGTGCTATCTTAAATCTTAAAACCATCGACAACAATAAGCTTGGGTGGGGAAGCAATGCCTTTAATCTGACGTTTGCCGCATGGCTGAGTTCTTATTTCTGAAAAGTCTTAACAGTATCCGGAAAGCAAATGCTCTTTGGGCTCCAGGAGCTGCTAACTTTTCCAGCCCTTCTACTTTTTGGTCAGTCATATATGAGCTAATCTTATTCTTGCAATACTTTGCTAAAAGCAGCATGTAAAGCCAACAGGCGCTAACACCGGGGCTCCTTCCAACAATTTCCTTAGAACTACGGTTTTACATGTTCTGCTTTCCAACTTACCTCAGCAACAGCTTAACTAGATATTTTGACATGGCATAGCATAGGTCCCCAACTTCCCAGCTGCCATCATCATTTTTCCCACTGCCCAATTGCTAAGCCCATGCCATATAATTTAGTTTTTTCTAAATAGGAGAACTTCATTTTAAGGTGTCATTTTCTGTATTAGTAAGGGTATGCTAAGCTGTGATAAAATATGAATGCAAAATATATGATGGTTAAGCACGAGAAGATTATTTGCACCCTTATACTAACCATCCCAGGTGTGTACTCCTGATTAGCAGACAGTTCTTTTCTATATCGTGATTCAGAGACCCAAGATTCTCTCCTCTTCTATCAGGTCCTGGAGCCATAATCATTTTTATCTTGTTTGTGGAAAAAGGAAGAGAGCATGGAGGATGCACAAGGTTATTACTTTGGGCAGAAAGTGGCATACGAAATTTTCATTCTGCTGATATAAATCAGTCCCAAGGCCATAGCTAGCTGCAAGGTGGTCTTGGGGATGGAGCCCCTAGTTTCATTAAGCAGCTACAGCAGTATACAACAGAAGTGCAAAGGCAGTTTTAGTGGACAGCCAGCAGTCTCTGCCTCATTATCTAATTAACATTTTTATGTGTCTGCATAGATTACAAGGCACTTATAAATACATCATAGTGTAATGTGAATATCTTAGCAATTCTGTAATACAAGAAAAATTATCTGTACCAAAATTGGTGATTTGCCGAAAACCATATAGTTTGTAAAAGTCAAAGCCTGGATATGAACCCAGAACTTCTCTTTCCAAATCTCATGTTCTTTTTGAGAAATTGGTTAGAAAAAAAAAGAAAATTAAATGACTGTTCAGCATGATACAAATTTTTAAATTAATACCTTCAAATGATCTCATAAATGTCTAATGAATTTTTGATCAGTAACACATGGTCACAAATCTCAGACAGTTTACTATTATATTTTCTTTACAATAGTAAAGTTATAGAACCTAATCCCATTAGTGAATTTAACATGGGTGTATTTTTTTCTTTAATAACTTCAAAATTGACCAAAATCTTCAACTACAACCTTTTTTCTCTTAAATGAAAGGAATAAAATGAGTTTTTGTGAATGGGAACTCACAGTTCATATTTGCTGGTCTCTGAATAATACATATATTTAGACGTCATTTTAAGACTTCAAAATCAATTTTCCTAATGCACAGTCTATATTAGAAAACTGTTTCTATTAGATATTCATCTATTCTCTTATTTTTTAAAAGTCATTGAGAAATAAATGCTTGGAAGGAGACTCTGTATTAACTGTTCCAATGCTGAAAGGATATAAAAAGAAAGTTCAATGAAGATAAATTTTCCTCTTTTTTTGTACTTTTCAAAAATAAAATAAATATAATCAGCATTATGAAGGGAATTTTATTTGTTTTCTCTCTGCCTTATCTATATTCAACTCTAAATCTACTAGACACATAGAATCATAAAATATAAAGTTGGAAAAAAGCTTTGAGATTATCTCTTCCAATCTCTCATTCAAATTCAGTAGAACTTAATATACCTACAATAGTCTTAATATAGTTTAAAGAAATTAACTAATAGCATACAGACTGTTTTTCCTTTCATAGGTGATGCAATTTGAGTTTATTTCTTTGGCCAAATTATTACTGGTGAATTACTTTCTAACTTTCTTGGCGAGGCAAAGAAAATTCCGATGGTCTTCCCCTCCATTAGACAGTTTATTGGCAATTGGCTCCTTAATTTTGTGGGAAAGGTATTATGAATTCTGTGGCTCTTTTTAGTTTTTATTATTGCAAATGATCTGAATATATTCTTTAACTACGTGGAAGTGATGTTTTCTAATTTATTAAGAGCAATATGTTTAACAAGCGGCACAGAGGAATTACTTTTGGTGGCGTTATCATTTCTCAATGATTAACTCCCGACTAAAGGAAGATGAAAAATTTAGCACTTTCTTTGCACAATCTAATTGACAAAATAACATTTGCAACTACTGTTGTAAATTAAATATTTTTAGACTAAAACTATCTTTTAACAAAAAACTATTTGTTACTTTTAAACCAAAACTATCTATTTGTAAAAATTAGAATTCTTCAATGAGTAACTATGACTTTTCTAGACTAACATAACTTTGCTTAGATATTGTGAGTTTGTCTAACTGAACATACAGGACTTGGCAAATAATTAACAAATGCTGTGTAACGGTATCTTTGTTAGCTTGATATTTCCTGTACACAGTAAGATAGATCTTAGATTTTTATTATCAAGGATGCTTTGGATTTGACCATCTGTCACAATATATGATTATAGATAAGTTTTATTGGACATGAGTTCCAACTTTATTACAGATTTATTATTTTTGCATTTTTCTTCAATGACTTCAGAGGAAGAAATTTATTCAAGTTAAGCAACAACAGAAAAGCCCTACATTGGGATTTGTGGCTCACTGTCTGAAGCGTGGTCTAGACAATAGTGAATTCCTCAGTTCTGAACAGGCTGCATATAATAAGTTGCCAACTTGAACATTGATTTAGCTGAAACATTACATTTCATATTTCGATGTTGCATTCCATTTGATTGTACTAAAATGTTGGACGTAGAAATAGAATTCTGGTGTTCTGATTCCATGATCTAGCTATGAGTTTGTGCTGCTTGGATACATCCCAGAAGACCTTGAAGCCTGCCCAGAATACTGAACACCAACTCCTTGACTGCAAACACTAGACTGTGTGTGCTTCTTTCCTGTTAGCTCCATGTTAAATGCCCAAGTGAAAAGCCCAGTGCACAATGAGTCAGATTCTTCCAGTGTGTTGGTCACATCCCAGAAGCTAGCTTGGCCATCTTGGTAATCAAATTAATTCTTATAGGTCTCTGAAGATACTAAAGAGGTCATTTATTGAAAAGTATGGCTTCCAAAGTTACATAATTTTATCCCAGAAATTTTATCAAGGTCAAAAAATGTAATTATTTTCCCAGGAGTTTGAATATGAAAGTGTCACTCAGTATATGATTCATTCATTTATGCATTCATTCAACAAGGATGTTCATTACATGCATTGCATTATTCTCAATATTGTTAATATAAAGAGGTAGTCATGTGCCTTATCCCTTCACCTAAGTAATTACAATCTAAGTAGGATAACAAGATACGCACATATTTAAATGTTGATGACAGTGCAAGAGAACAGCTTCCCAAAGTGTTGAGTAATAGAATGTCATCAAACGTCAAAGTTGGGGCAGATAGGAATTACATAGAGGGGAAAAATCACTGTAACTTGGGCTATTGAATGTAGGTTTTACAGAAAAGATGGGGCTGACTCCAATCCCCACAGAATAAAAACAAGTGAATTGAGGAAGGAAAAAAAGAGAACAAAATGGGCAAGGCAAAGAAGTGAGAAAATGAATGATTTGAAGGGTAATAAACAACTGTTATGACAATACACAGTATCCGTGGTTATGAGTCCCTGTTGGAACTGAAGATAAAATAATTACCTTGGGGCGAGCCCAGTGGTGTCGTGGTTAAGTTCATGTGCTCTGCTTTGGCGGCCCAGGGTTCACAGGTTCAGATCCCCGGTATGGACCTACGCACTGCTTATCAAGCCGTGCTGTGGCAGGTGTCCTACATATAAAGTAGAGGAAGATGGGCACAGATGTTAGTCCAGGGCCAATCTTCCTCAGCAAAAAGAGGAGGATTGGCAACAGATGTTAGCTCAAGGCTAATCTTCCTCACCAAAAAAAAAAATTTCCTAGATATAGTATCTGCCCTTCCACCTTTCTGCCCTTGCACACTTTCTAGTGTGCAAAATTAACTAATGAAGGGTGATTTCAAAGCAATGTGGAAATTGCTACCATAGTAATTAATGACTTAATTCATCATTCATTGAGTACTTTATTTAGTCATTCATTTAGTCAGCAAATAGTTACAATGTGCCTTCATTGTGTCATGAACTGAATTCCACAAAAAGAGAGACTAAGACACCATGGCCCCAATTCTCTTAAAGTTTACAGCTTATCTGTCTAGTATACTATAAATAACAAACAAATAAATTGGTAGAGACACTAGGAAATAAGGATATAAGATGCTATTAAAAAGCAGGGAAACTGTTTAGAGAGGTTACCCAGAGCAGGTCAGGAAGTGAGGGAGAAGCAGCCTCAAACTCAAAAGGTCATAGAATCCTTTTGAAAAGCGTTCTAGCAAAGTGGCAATATCAAGGATGAGTAAGACTTGGGAGAATGCAGCTGGAGTGTATTCTAGGCAAAGAAAATAGCATGTGTAAAGTTTGAAAGAAAAGGAAGCATGGTTCTTTGTAGCCGGAGGAGTGGAGCAGGGAGAAATGTCCTTAGAGAGAGGTAAGCAATGCCAGATGGTGAAATGTGTTATCATATTGCCTGCTTATTTAATATTGAAAATAGTCTACACTGCTTGATATAAATTGAGCGCAACAAATATTTAGAATTTCTTAATTGTGATCTACTTGGGTTTCAGAATTTTCCACGGAAGAGGAATGATTGGTACATATTTTCATATAGAATTCATACTACTGTACTTGAAACCAGTAAACAAAGGGGACAAAGTTGAGAATTAGGATGTTAGGGCTATGGGAGGTAGGATCAATTCTGGGAGGCAACTGGATTGGAGGCTCAGATGAGTTTGGGGACTCTGAAGTGTAAAGAATGGGAAGTCACAGCTTCCTGGGGCAGCAAAGAGCGAAGGGGGCTTCCCAGAAAGAGTCCTATTCCTCTTTTTAGGACTTATTTTGTAAGCTGAGGTACTGCATGTAATCTTAATTTATGAAAGATTTATCTTCTTGCTATGCCAGTAAAATTGACTGATTAGTAAAACTCACATGTGAAATGAGGAATAAAGGAAATCAATCTGAATTTTTCATGGAAAACTTTTTTTTAAAAGGGATTTATTCCCAATACTTAATCTAATCAAAAAACCTCTTAAACATATGGAATTTGTTTTATTTTACATATTAAATTTAAAGTAAGAGAAAGAAATTCATATTAAATACACTTTGTGTTTAGTTAATGAGTAGTTTGAAAGGAAAAAATAAAGACCTTTATATGTTATTGAAAATAAGTGAGGTAGAACTCAGTTTTGAACTAGGCGGAAGAAAGAATGAAATTGAGTCCTGATTTGAATCACTTTGTCTTAGTTTCCTCCTCTGTAAAATGGGGAAATAGTAAATGCCTCACTTTGCTCACACACTGTTGTGAAATACTGAAATTTAACAAAAGAGATAGGGGCTGGCCCTGTGGCATAGCGGTTAAGTTCTGCTTTGGCCACCGAGGTTCATGTGTTTGGATCTCGGTCACGGACCTACACACTGCTCATCAGCCATGCAGTGGTGGTGACCCACATATAAAATAGAGGAAGACTGGCATGGATGTGAGCTCAGGGCTAATCTTCCTCAAGCAAAAAATGAGGAATATTGGCAATAGATGTTAGCTCAGGGTGAATCTTCTTCAGCAAAACAAAACAAACAAAAAAAGAGATAACATTTGAATATTGCTTTGTATTAGTTTAAATAATTTATACTAAAAAACCAATTACAGTCATGTAACACCTGAAGCAGTAAATTTTTATAACCAAGATTTTGATAAAATAGGCTAATTCTTATCATTCAACCAAAGAATAATTTAAAACGACTTTTGTATATCAAATTAGGACAACTGATTAAGCAAGATATTAGCAAGATATTATCGTATTTACCTCTTTCTTCTGATCTTCACTGAAAACATTAAAAAAGATAAAACCCATGTGGTCAGAGAGAATAGAAAAGGAGCCATCGATAGAAGTGAGATTTCAATAATGCTAATGTGTCCACACAGGTGAGACCAATAGAAAAGGAGACAATTCACCCTACAGAGAGCAGGGCACGGAGGCACCATAACCTTAGCAGGCCAGGGTCATGTGCAGTACAGATTGTAGTAGAATCAGCTGAAAATCTGTGTACGAATTGAATTTTTTAGTGTTCCCTATAATTTCCAATCCCACACAATCCTACCCAAGAATGCTATATAAGGCAGGGCATCTGAAGTGAACTCTACAGACAAACAGAGCCTGAGGTCATGCAGAAGGTATCTTAGCCAGCTCAGGCTGCTATAACAAAATCCATAGACTGAATGGCTTAAACAGAAATCATTTTTGTACATTTCTGGAGGCTGCAAGTCCAACATCAAGGTGGCAGCATGGTTCTGGTGAGAGCTCTCTTCCTGGCCTGCAGATGGCTGCCTTCTTACTGTGTTCTCACATGGCAGAAAGAGATGTCTCTCTCTCTTTTCTTTTAAGGCCACAGTGCTGTCCAAATAGGAGCCTACACCTCATTTAACCTTAATTACCTCCTAAAGACACTATCTCCAGATACAGTCACAGCTGGAATTTGAGGCTTCAACATACTAATTTTGAGAGGACACAATTCAGACCATAGCAGAAGGCTCGGTATGTGGTTGATGTATATAAGCCTTGGGAGTCTATGTGTGCATCCCTGTCATAGTCTAATGATATACTTTATTTTTAATTAATTAATTAATTAATTTTGCTGAGGAAGAGTCATCCCAAGCTAACATCTGTTGTCAATCTTTCTCTTTTTTTTTTTTTGTGAGGAAGATTAGCCCTGAGGTAACATCTATTGCCAATCCTCCTCTTTTTGCTGAGGAAGATTGACACTGAGCTAACATTTGTTCCCATCTTCCTCTATTTTATGTGGGATGCCTGCCACAGCATGGCTTGATAAGCAGCGCATAGGTCTGCACCCAGGATCCAAACCCGTGAACCCCGGGCCACCAAAGCGGTGTGCACAAACTTAACCACTATGCCACTGGGCCAGCCTCCCAAGCTTCTTCTTTTTTTGTAGAAGAAGATATGCCTTGAGCTAACATTTCTGCCAATCTTCCTGTATTTTTCATGTGGGTCACTACCACAGTGTGGCCACCGAAGAGTGGTATAGGTCTGCCCCTGGGAACCAAACCTGGGCCACCGAAGTGAAGAGCACCGAACTTAGCACTAGGCCATGGGACAGGCCCCGATGCATCTTATTTTTAGAGATTTCAAAGATGCATAAATGTTCTTGAGTAAATCCCTTGTCTTTCGTTCTAAGGACTGTTGAGAGGAACACCCAGGTTTCACATTAAATGTGAAAATGTGGTTTATTTCTTAAGAATAATCACTTAATTTCTCATTTAACACATGTATCCTTTGGTGTTCTGTCTAAAAACAAGAAAGCTAGAAGTATTCAGAGTAGAAGGGGTTTATTATAGAAATTAAAGCTTACAAACATGTAGAAGGAGCCAGGCACGTGAGGATCTGGAAGAGGGAAGTGAAATTCAGCAAAAGTCACTAATCAGGAGAGCCTGTTGTGGGTGGGTAGGTCAGAGTTTGCAGAAAAGTTCCAGAAAATGTGCAAGTCTGGCTACTGAATTGGGACTTTATATGGGGGGAGATTTGAGGAGAGGTCTGTGGAAGCTCCAACCTCAGTTCAGCTTGGTGGTTGGTTTGCTTGGGGCTGCTGTGGGTTGGAGGAATTAATAAACAGATGAGCTGAAACTGGAGCCCAATGAACACTTCTGTGACTTTCTGTCACCTTGTCCTCTCACAGCCACAACCTTCCAAGATTATTATCTTCTTCACTCAAACAAGCTCCTCTTTTATCCAACTCAAATTGAGAACCATATAGGGAAAGGGATTCTGGGATACATAGTTGCCAGTTTCAGGTAAATTGACATAAAACCTAGTATATACATGTGTTCTTATCAAGGCCATATGTTATGGATTATTATGTAATTACTGAAAAGATGAAAGAACAATACTAATTCCACTGGATCTCATGAGAGCATTTCTAGGATCAACTAAGATTTCAAGAACAGTAATGGGCAACATGCCAAAAACTGCGGTGAGGTCAAGAAGGATAAGACTCAACAGAGATCATTAGATTTGGCAACTTGGAAGCCATTGGTGACTTTTGCAAGAGTGATTTCATTAGAGTGGTGGTGAGCAGAAATCAGATGAAGAGTAAATTAGAAATTAAGAAATAGAAGTGCATAGTCTACATATGCACATAAACAGATGCATGTATAAAATATCTGCAGTTATAAGTTCACAAGCTCAGGGCTTATCCGCTTTTTTTACCACTGTACTTGCGGTACCTAGTATCAAGAATTATGAAGAATTTGAGATTTTAACCAATTACAAATTGGCTAGTTAGCCTGTTGAGGTTGCGTGGATGTTGGCAGAAGACATGAGGCTCTTGGGTCAGAGACAAAGGACTTTACTACTCATGGAACATCAGGCAACATGAGCTTCAAATTTATGTTGGTTTATCTCACCCATCCCTCAAATTCCATGGGTTGACGTAGAGGTGGGCCCAGGTAGATGCTGTACTCACAGTGAGTTTGATCACATCTAAGGAACTCTTAAGCATAGTAACACCCATTTCCATAATGGGACTTCAGGCAATTCTGCTCAATTCTCTGCCCTAGAAGAAGCATTATCTTTAAAATCTTGGACAGAAAATAAATCTACCTACTGCCCTGGAAGAAGACACTCTCTCTCTTCCAAGGCTATTTACTGCCTAAGCATCCTTGAAAAGATAGTCCAGCACAAAAGTGGTCAATGCTTCTTCTCAAGAGACTTCAAAAAACATTAGAGACCCAAGAAGAATTGTCTCTTAAGATCTAGACAGGGCCTGGCACAAAAGAGGTGCTCAACAAATACGTGTTTATTAAATGGAGTATGTACATGTACATATATATTTGAATACAATATTTGCCTATTATAATACATGGACGCCAAGAGGATAACAAATCCTGAGGATGGTGGAAGCTTTACCTTTGGAACTCTTCCAGACTTCGTGTTATGCGTCTTTTCCTATGGCAGGTTCTAATTTATATCCTTGGCCTATAATAAATGTGACTGTGACTATAATTGTATTCAGTGAGTTCTGTGAGCATTTCTAGTGAATTATTGAACCCAATGGTGGTTGTGGCAACCCCCGGATTTGTAACCAGCTAGTCTAAAATGAAGGTGGACCTGGAGACCCCCAAATTTGCAGCTGGTGCCTGAAGTGAGAGATGTCTTGTAAGGACTACACCCTCTGATCGTGCAGTTTGCCTAACTCTAGAGAACCCAACTCTTCGAAGTGTGGTTAAAGGCATTTGTATTTTATTTGATATGACACGGAGAGTGTAGAATATTTAAATGGTAGTTCTGCTACTAATTAGGCTTATTTTATTTATTATGGTAGTTCTATTTACTGTGTAGCTCTTTTACCAAAGTAGAAGTGTAGACACAGTACACTTCATTTGGCTAGGAATTATTCTTGTACACCTTTTTCCCACACATACAAGACACACATTCCTTGTCAACTGAGGCAAACCCAAAGTCTTGCTTACTTAATCTTTCGCGCAACCAAAAGTCCATAATCTTGAGGGCTAGCCTCGGGGGTCTAGTGGTTAAGTTCAGTATGCTCTGCTTCGGTAGCCCAAGTTTGGCTCCTGGACATGGTCCTACACCACTCGTCTGTCAGTGACCATGCTGTGATGGTGGCTCACATATAAAAAAAAGAGCAAGGGGGCTGGCCCAGTGGCGTAGCAGTTAAGTTCACATTCTCTGCTTTCGTGGCCTGGGGTTCCCAGGTTCAGATCCCGGGCACAGATCTATGCACTGCTTATCAAGCGATGCTGTGGTGGCGTCCCATATCAAGTAGAGGGGGATGGGTGTGGATGTTAGTCTAGGGCCAATCTTCCTCAGCAAAAAAGAAAAGAAAGAGGAGGACTGGCAACAGATGTTAGCTCAGGGTGAATCTTACTCAGCTAAAAGAAAAAAAGAGTCTACAATCTTGGGATAATGTATAGTCATCTCCATCAGGTTTAATATGAATCCCGGGGATCCAGTAACCTCTGAACTAAAAATACAGGTTATGTGCTCCCAACCCAGCCACTATGATGGTGGAGTAGGAAAAGGAAAACTACAACAAAAATTCCCTTTTAGAAAATAGAATAATCGGAAAGACACAGCAGTCACTGGTCCATAGTCATTTTCGTGTACAGTTGGGCCAAAATAATGAAGATAGTAGCAGAGGGACTTCTCTTGGAGAAAGGGATATTAGCCATCTGAAAGCTAGAGATTCTGTTCTCTGGGAGCAAGTCCCTTAGCTATTATTTTACTGGTCCACTATCTTTCATGTGACTCTGAGGTGAACATTGAAGAATTTGACATCTTCGGAGTTGCACAGCTCTCAAAGACTGCTTTCTGTTTGTGAGTTTGGGGCCTGGGGATTGCTTTAGGGGTTAAATGGCTGGTGCTAACCAGATTTGGAGATATTTTGGTTATAAAATTTCCTAAAAACTTATTAGTCATCTTGCCATTTACTTGTCATTTTCCCAACTCCATATTTGAGTCTACAGAGCTAAAGATCTCATTCTGGCATAGCTTTTAAGCCTAAAGATTTCAGAATTTTTCTTACTGGCCTCGGTGATCTGTCTATCCCTCTTTTTCTAAACTTAATGTTGGATTCCTAGAAACTATTTGAAACAGTATGCTTGGGTTGGAAAACAGACCTTAGTCATGATTTGTCAGCAGAACTACTGCTTGTGTTATTTATTTATTGTTGTGTAACAAATTACTCTAAAACTTAGTGGCTTAAAATAATATACATTTGTTTTCTCACGGTCAGTGTTCTGGGTGTTGCTTACCTGAGATCCTCTTGAGGATCTCTCACAGACTTCAATCAAGGTATCAGCTAGGGCTATGGTCTCATCTCAAGACTCAATTGAGGAAAGGATCACTTCTAAGCTAAGTCATATGGTTATTGGCAGGATTCAATTCCTCATGGGCTGTCGAACCAAGGGCCTCATTTCCTTGACTATGGGCCTCTCCAACATGGCAATTTGTTCATCAAAGCCAGAAAGAGAGAGTAAGAGTATGCTAGCATCTCATCTTTTGTAACCTAGTCACAGATGTGACACCACATCACACATACTGTATTCTGTTTATTAGAAGCAAGTAACCAGGTTTAGTCCACAATCAGTTGAAGGGGACTATACAACAGTGTGAATATCCAGAGGCAGAGATCATTGAAGAGCATCTTAGTCATCTCCCTACTACACTACTTCTATTTCATTGGCTAGAGCCTTAGCACATGGCTGCACTTAGCTGCAAGAGAGGCTGGGAAATGTTGTGTTTATTACAGGCTTCCATGTCCTCAGCTAAAAAATGAGACATTTTGTAACTAAGAAAGAAGAGAAAGGAAATTGTAGATAACCGGCAGTCTCTGCAACAGTGGCCTTGGCAATTTACTTCCATTTTCTGAGGCTTAGTTAATATTGATAAAATTAGGAAAATAACATCTCAGAGGAAATATAAAGTACCCGGCACACAGTAAGCACCACACAACTTAAGGTTCTGTCCATCTTTATCTCCTCATTTCTGACCTAATTTAACTTCTTACCAATATGAGAATTCCCTTTCCAACATCTTTGAAAATAAGCAGTCTTTGGTACAATGATTCCAATGATAAAAAACCTGTTTTCCTACATGTCAACTCACTCCATTGTTTAAAATCTCCTATATTTGGAGGGTGTGCCTACATATTGAGTTTAAACTGGTTCTCTGTAACTTTTACCCATTGATTTCTTCTATATCCACTTAACGATGAATTTTCTTACTTATGTAAATTAGCTTCTTATAGTAAAAATAGTTACAAATATATATCTGCCTTATATACATCATTACATATTTTGTTAGTTGATTTGTTACTTTGGATTTCATTTTAATTAATAAATGCAATGCTACAAAGTTATAAGATTACTCACAATCACATTAGAAAATGAGCTATTCTTGAAGGATCTCAGCTTCTATTTTCTTTATTTATGGGTTCCATTTGTCATTAAGGCTTTTACTTCTTCTCATCTTTTCTTTTCAAATGGCACCTCTTCTACAAAGTGTGATTGGGTCCCTGGTTCTAGAAGAAATGCCTTGTAACCAGAGCTCTCCTTGTTCCCCTTACCTGTCCCAGCCTGGCCTGATGCAGGAATCAGTCACAGCCCTTTCACTCCACAGCACTTTTTTTTTTTTTTTTTTTTTTTTTTTGTGAGGAGATCAGCCCTGAGCTAACATCCGCCAATCCTCCTCTTTTTTTTTTTTTTTTTTTTTTTGCTGAGGAAGACGGCCCTGGGCTAACATCGGTGCCCATCTTCCTCCACTTTATATGGGACGCCGCCACAGCATGGCTTACCAAGCAGTGCGTCGGTGCACGCCCGGGATCCGAACCAGCGAACCCCGGGCCGCCGCAGCGGAGCACGCGCACTTAACCGCTTGCGCCACTGGGCCGGCCCCACTCCACAGCACTTTTAAGCTGCTACTCCAGGACTCAGAACTACTCCCTCATTGCCCATTCTTAACCAAGATTTCCTGCTCTAAACACTGCAGGGTAGTGTCTCTAGAATAAACCCTCTGTCTTCCTCAGAGTCTTCTCTCTATCTCTGAGCAGCATAAACCAGCCTTGTCTTTGTTGTCTTTCTTCAAACCTCATTGCAGCCCTCAACGTTCTGTTTTGAGAACAGACACTGTCTTGTACACTCAGTTGATGACTTGGAACACTGAAAGACAATCACCAACCTTGTCTAATTAACATACTCCTTGTTCACCAAACAAAAGGGACCATCTCCCTCACCTGCACACTCCTACCCCATCTTGTACTTGCTGTGTACTTCTTGAACTCTGACTTTCCTCCCCATCCTTTACTCTGTCTCCTATGGACCTGTATATTGAGTGTGAACTCTCCAACATTCTTGGATTCTCTGAGAATGCTCTTCTACTTACTTCTAAATGAAACCTGAGAATTCTCCAACAACACAGGAAAGACCCTGTTCTGGGAGGTTGATCATTCTTATATTCCTGACAAACTGAGGGGTTAGGTGAGGTGATAAACATTCTCTTGGCTCCCTACTGTTTTTTCCAGAATATCACTCTTTCGCTCTAAGATCTTTGACCAACCTCTGCCCTCCTTTGTCAGTGTCATCTACCGACCTTCCAGTCATTTCTCCTCAAATTTATGGATATTTGGCAACTGGCTTCTTACAAACTTGCTCTTCATCCCAACTTCTGCTAAAATCTTAAGAGATTTCAGCAAATGAACATCTCACACCAGGTTGCATCGTGACTTCTTGGCTTTCTCTCCATCTCTACAGAACATTTACGCCACTTCATTTCAACTGCATTTAAAAGAGGAAAGAAGAAAACTCTCGACACAATTTGAGTAAAACCTCAAATTTCTTTAAAACTTGAAACACAGAATCATGGAGAAAAATAAGGTCATCAGTTGCTTACTGGTGCTCCTTTTTAGTTGGACATAAAATGAGAATTTCCACTCCATCCTGTGACTTGATCTACATTTGCAGCTGAAATGCAGGTGGTGTTCATTGCCATTTAAGGTGACTCAGTTCCCTAAAACTGGTGATTCCCATTTTTTTCCTCACTTACTTTTGTTCCAAATTTCTTCAGTGTTATGCAAAAAGTGTTATAAATCCAAGGATAATAAAAATCAGCAGGAGGAACAAATCAGGATGTCAATTATCATGCCATATTTTAAATAAATGACAATCTGACTTCCTATTTTTTCCCTAAACGTCTGTGATGCGTTTTTGGGATGACTATGATTTCAGGAGGCTTCACAAAGCACAGAAGAAACTAAAACAAAGGAAATACTTTGTAAAAAAGCAATTTTATTTGATTTGGGGGGACTAGTTAGTCTCCTTGTCTTAAAATCTTTGGTTTATAATCATGAGAACTCATGCCATAAAAATTTCAAAACCAAAACCAAGAATTTATTTCCATAACATTTTTGTTGTCCTGATAGCAAGAGCTTGACACTCAGTTTGGATTTTGATTTAATGCCTTCCTGTATATTGCCTGCCAGTGAAAAGAACTTCAAGTGCCATGTATAATTTTTACTTTTGAAACTAAGTCTTCTTTGGGGAAATTTTTGTTTTTTTGAGTATGAACAAGCATCCTCTCTGTTGCTGATAAGCCTAAAACAGGAAGAGATTCTGATTCAAATAGTGCAGTGCATAGCACAGCCAAAAGAACGTAAACTTTAATATAGTCCACATTCCATGACATACTAATTTAAGACAGATCACAATTTCAGCGGGCCATTGTCTTCTCGTTGGTAAAATGTGGAAGAATATTTTACCTGCTAAGAGAAAGAGACGATCTCAAGGTCTTTTGCATTCCTGAATATTTTTCATGAACTGCTTGAAAAGCACTGTGCTAGATTCTATGGCTAATGTGGGCATGAGTAACAGAGGAGAGGAGTAGTATACAGCAGTCCAAAGAGTATGTAGCATATAGAATCAAAAACTGGACCCGTGTTCCACTTCTATCACTTACTACATGTGTTACTATTGCAAATAATTCAACATTTCTCAATTTCTTCATTGACCAAATAGAGACAGAGTTGTGTGAGAACTCAATACAATGAAATGTTAGGTCATTATTTGAACTAGAAAACATTCTACAAATATCTGAATTCCATCAGTGCTTAGATAACTGACCTCATGAAGCCTTTAGAACAATTGGAAAGATTTTTTTCTTTTTTGAGCTTTATAGAGGTATAATTGACAAATAAAATTGTAATATATTTTAAGTGTACAACATGATGATTTGATATACATATGCATTGTGAAAAGATTCCCACCAGTAATTAATTAATACACTAATTAGTGAACTAATTAATGCACACATCACTTCATATATTTACCATTTTTTTGTGAAATCACTTAAGTTCTACTCTTTTAGCAAATTTCAGTTATACAATACAGTGTTGTCAGCTATACACGTGATGTTATTATTATTATTATTTAAATTATTTATTTATTTTTTTGGTAAGGAAGATCAGCCCTGTGCTAACATCTGCCAATCCTCCTCTTTTCTTGCTGAGGAAAACTGACTCTGGGCTGACATCCGTGCCCATCTTCCTCTACTCTATATGGGACGCTGCCACAGCATGGCTTGCCAAGCGGTGCGTCGGTGTGCGCCCTGGATCTGAACTGGCAAACCCCGGGCCGCGGCAGCGGAGCGCGCGTACTTAACTGCTTGCGCCACTGGGCAGGCCCCGTGATGTTATTTTTTTTTAATTAATTTAATTTTTTTCCTGAGGAATATTAGCCCTGAGATAACCTCTGTTGCCAATCCTCCTCTTTTTGCTGGAGAAGATTGGCCCTGGGCTAACATCCGTGCCCATCTTCCTCTATTTTATATGGGATGCCGCCGCAGCGTGGCTTGACAAGTGGTGCATTGGTCTGTACCCAGGATCTGAACCTGCAAACACCAGGCCACCAAAGCAGAGCAAGCAAACTTAACCACTGTGCCACCAGGCTGGCCCTCATGATGTTATTACACATTAGATCTTCATACCTTATTGAAAGTTTGTACCTTTTTACCGAAGTCTCCCCATTTCTCCCAACACCCAGCTCGATTTTTTTTTTTTTTGATTCCATATATAAGTGATACTATGTAGTATTTGTCTTTTTCTGTCTGGTTTATTTCACTTAGTTCATAATGCCCTCCAGATTCATCAATATTGTCACAAATGACAGGTTTTCCTTATTTTTTTAAGACTGAATAATATTCCATTGTGTGTGTGTGAGTGCGTGTGTGTGTATACCATATTTTCTTGATCCATTCCTCCATTGATGGACACTTAGGCTGTTTCCCTACATTAGCTGTTGTGAAAAATACTGCAATGAACATGAGAGCAGAGATATCTCTTTGAGATAGTGATTTTGTTTCCATTAGATATATAACCAGAAGAGGGACTGCTGGCTCATATGGTAGTTCTATTTTTAATTTCTTGAGAAACCTCCATACTCTTTCCCTAGTGGCTGCACCAATTTACATTCTCATCCAACAGTGCAAAGGGGTTCCCTTTTCTCAGTATCCTCGCCAGCATTTATTATCTCTTGTGTTTTTGATAACAGCTGTTTTAACAGATGTGAGGTGATACCACATTGTGGTTTAGATTTGCATTTCCGTGATGATTAGTGATATTGAGCACATTGTCATGTACCTGTTGGCCATTTGTATGTCTTCTTTGGAAAAATGTCTGTCTGTTCAGGTCATTTGCTCGTTTTTAAATTGGGTTATTTGTTTTTTTTGCTATTGAGTTGTATGAGTTCTATGAATATTTTACATATTAATTTCTTATCAGATAGTTTGTTTGCAAGTATTTTTTCCATTCCATAGGTTGCCTTTTCATTTTGTTGATGGGTTTCCTTTGTGTTTGAAGCTTTTATATAGTCCCACTTGTTTATTTGGCCCGTGTTGCTTTTCCTTTTGGTGTTAGATTAAAAAAAATTCACTAACGAGAGCCATGTCAAGGAGCTTACCCTCTATATTTTCTTTTAGGAGTTTTATGGTTTCAGGTCTTATATTCAAGTCTTTAATCTATTTTGAGTTCACTTTTGTGTATGGTGTAAGACAGGGGCTCAGTTTCATTCTTCTCCTTGTGGATATCCAGTTTTCCCAGAACCAGTTATTAAAAAGACTATATGTTACCTGTTTTACATTCTTGGCTCTTTTGTCGAAAATTAATTGACCACATATGTGTGGATTTATTTTGGGGATTTCTATTCTATTCCATTGATTTATGTTTTTATGCCAATACCATACTGTTCTGATTACTACAGCTTTGTATTGTAACTTGAAATCAGGAAATGTGATGCCTCCAGCTTTGTTCTTCTTTTCCTAGATTGCTTTGGCTATTCTGGGTCTTTTGTGGTTCCACACAAATTTTAGGATTGTTTTTCTACTTCTGTGAAAAATGGCATTGGAATTTTGATAAGGATTGCATTGAATCTGTACTTCACTTAGGTAGTTAGACCTTTAAACAGTATTAATTCTTCCAATCCATGAGTATGGAATATCTTTCCATTTATTTGTGTCTTCTTCAATTTCTTTCCTTAATGTCTTAAAGTTTTCAGTGTACAGATCTTTCACTTCCTTGGCTAAATTTATTTCTAGGTATTTTATTCTTTTTGGTGCTATTAAAAATAGGATTGTTTTCTTAATTTCTCTTTCTGATTTCATAGTTTATTGTTAGTGTATAGAAACACAACTGCAACTTTATTGAATTTGTTTATTAGTTGTAACAGTTTTTTGGTAGAGTCTTGAGGGTTTTCTCAACATAAGATCATGTTATCTGCAGAGAAAATTTTCCTTCTTTTTTGCCTAATTACTCTAGTTAGGACTTTTAGTACTATCTTGAATAAAAGTGGTGATAGTGGGCATCCTTGTATTTTCCTGTTCTTAGAGAAAAAGTTTTCAGTTTTTTACCATTAAGTATGGTGTTAGCTGTGGGTTTGTCACATATAGCCTTTATTATGTTGAGGTACATTCCTTCTATATCCAGTTTGTTGAGAGTTTTTATCATGAAGCGATGTTGAACTTTATCAAATGTTTTTTCTGCATGTATTTTGATAATTATATGATTTTTATCTTTCATTTTGTTAATGTAGTGTATCACATTTATTGATTTGCATATGTTGAACCAGCCTTGCATTCCTGGAATAAATCCCACTTGATCATGGTGTATGATTCTTTTAATGTACTGTTAATTCAGTTTGCTAATATTTTGGTGAGGATTTTTGCATCTGTGTTTATCAAGGATATTGGCCTGTGATTTTATTTTCTTGTGTCCTTATCTAGCCTCGGTATTAGGGTAATACTGACCTTGTAAAGAGAGTTTGGAAGTGTTCCCTCTTCTATTTTTTGGAAGAGTTTGAGAAGGATTGGTATTAATTTGTCTTTAAATGTTTGGTAGAACTCATCCATGAAGCCATCTGGTCCTGGGCTTTTCTTTGTTGGGAGGTTTTTGATTACTGATTCAATCTCCTTACTAGCAGTTGGTCTGTTCAGATTCTCTATTTTTTCATGATTCAGTCTTGATAGGTTGTATATTTCTAGGAATTATCCATTTCTTCTAGGTTATAGAATTTGGGACATATAATTGTTCATAGTAGTTTCTTATGATCCTTAGCATTTCTGTGTTATCAGTTGTAATGTCTCCTCTTTCATTTCTGATTTTATTTATTTGGGTCTCTTTATTTTTCCCTTAGTTAGTCTAGCAAAGTTTTGTCAATTTTGTTTATCTTAAAAAGAGTTCTTAGTTTCATAAATCTTTTCTATTGTCTTTCTAAACCCTATTTCATTTATTTCTGCTCTGATATTTGTTATTTCCTTCCTTCTACTAATTTTGGGCTTGGTTTGTTCTAGTTCCTTGAGGTGCAAAGTTGGGTTGAATTTTTTATTTTTTCTTGATGCAGGCCTTTATCACTATAAGCTTCCCTCTGAGAACTGCTTTTGCTGTATTCCATAAACTTTGGTTTGCTGTGTTTCCTTTTTCATTTGTCTCAAGATTTTTTTTGATTTTCCTTTTGATTTCTTCTTTGACCCATTGGTTATTCAGGAGCATGTTGTTTAATCTCCACATATTTGGAAATTTTCCAGTTTTATTCTTTTATTGACTTCTAATTTATTCCATTGTGGTTGGAAAAGATGGTTGATATGATTTCAATCTTCTTAAATTTACTAAGACTTGTTTACTGGCCTAACATGTGATCCATTCTGGGAAATGTCTCATGCATGCTTGAGAGGAATGTGTATTTTGCTGCTGCTGGCTGGAATGTTCTGTATATGTCAGTTAGATCCTTCTGGTTTAACATGTTATTTAACAAGTACAAAGTTTTCTCATTGATTTTCTATGTGGATGATCTATCCATTGTTGTAAGTGGGATATTACAGTCTCTTACTATTATTGATTGCTGTCTATTTCTTTCTTTAGGTCTGTTAATATTTGCTTTATATATTTAGGTACTCTAGTGTTAGGTGCATAAATATTTACAATTGTTATATCCTCTTGATGAAATGACCCCTTTATTATTATATAATTACCTTCTCCATCTCTTATTACAGCCTTTGGCTTAACGTCTATTTTGTCTGATATAAGTATAACTACTCCTGCTTTCTTTTGGATTCCATTTGCAAGGAATGTCTTTTTCCATCCCTTCACTTTCAGTTGATATCTGTTTTTAAAGCAGGAGCTGGGAAAGTCAGGGTGTTAGAGATGCAGATTAGCCCCTAACAGGGAGAAACTGAGGCTGGGTGTTTTTGCTTCCTCACTCTGTGGAGAGTCGGAGGGAATAGTCACTGGGAGTGCTTGTGCACCAAATAGAATGTCTTTGTTTTGTGTGATTCCAGGGACCCTTGAATGCTAAGCCCCATTAGCTCCTAGAGCTAGGTGATGTGACAGCCAGTCCCTTGGGTGGCAGCCATAGCAGTTGGTGTGCTAGATGTGTGGACAAGCTCCTTTCAGGGGTATGCTGGTGACTTGGTTTCATTGTTGGAGCAAGTTAGAGGGAGACTGGGGGGGTAGTGCCCATTGGCTCTTTTGGGCTCCAGGGAAGATGGCAGTCAGCACCTAGATGCATGCTAATTAGAAGCCGGACCCTAAGGTATCAGTTTATAAAGTATGCAGTCAAACTCTTTCCAGAGAAAGAGTGTGAGACAGGTGTTTTTGCCTGCTCCCTCTGCACTGGGCCTCGCGAGTATAGCCATGGTGAGTGCTCATGTGCCCATTAACAGCTACTTCCTTGCTTGCAATAGTCCTGTGAGACTCAGGGATGCAAGCCCTGCTGCTTTCTGAGTGAGGTGATTTGAGGGCCCATCCCTTAGGTGGCAGCCTTAAAAGCTGGGGCACCAGATGTGTGGTCCAACTCTTCACTCCTCAGGGAGAAGTTGGGAGTTGGAGGATCACTTCTGATTGTATGGCACTGTGCTGAGGGTGGGTTTTATGGCGAGAGTGTCTCAGTCTTTCCTACCCATCTCAATGCAGATATTTTCAGGCATCCCGTGTATAAGAGTCACTCAACTGGTTTCTGGATTTCTCTCAGAGGGAATTTCTCTGTGTGTGGCTGTATTTCAGTGCATCCATTAGAGACAGGGTAATTTAGGCCCCTCCTACATTGCAATCTTGGTGCCCTGAAAGACAATATTAATGCAGATGAAACAAATAGGCAATGGGAGGCAATTAAACTCAGAAAATGCTGATCTAGTCATAAAGAAAGAAATTACTGAAATATGTTTTATAACTATATACAATTTAAGCCACCTAGACCCAAATCTGGCAGTTGATATCTGTCTAGTATCAATAGATATAATTTACTTATGGCCTATTTGGTAGACGTGAAATTTTTTGCTGCCATATATTGGCATATACTTGTGAAGTGAACTGTAGGATATTTTTTCCTTAGAATTTGTGTCAGGGGCCGGCCCCCTGGCATAGTAGTTAAATGCATCCGCTCTGCTGCTGGTGGCCGGGGTTCCGATCGCAGGCATGCACTGACGCACCTCTTGTCAGGCCATGCTGTGATGGTGTCCCACATAAAGTGGAGGAAGATCAGCACAGATGTTAGCTCAGGGCCAGTCTTCCTCAGCAAAAAGAGGAAGAATGGTATGGATGTTAGTTCAGGGCTGATCTTCCTCACAAAAAAAAAAAAAAAAGAATGTGTCAATTTCAGAACAAGGAAACAAATCTGAAGAGTAATATAAGTGAGCAGTCCCAAATGTTAAAAAAGTAGAAAATAAAAATATGGTTTGGACTTTATTTAATTTCCTGTTGTCACCATATGAAGAATTCTTCAACTTCTTCTGGAGAAAGGGAAAATGAGTAAACATGTTTCTTATATTTAGTAATTTTGGCCCAAATTTACAAATGTTTTTTGAATATCAATTCAAAACTATATGACTGCCAGCTATTGGCAATTACACATTGTAAAATGAGTTTAGTGGTCGGAAAGAGGATTCCAAGTCTCATAGTTGGTGTACTAAATTCAGGCTATGTCTGTAACGCAAGACAAACACTACCTTGGAATAACAAACTGTCTGGTATTCTTCACCATCTTAAAAACACATTGGAATATTTTAAAAAATTAATCTGGTACCAATCGTGTTGTTTGAAGTGGCCTCCAATTCAATATTGAATGGAAATGATGACTTAGTTACTATGTGTAAATCCCGGGAAAAATTGGTGCCTATGCCAATCAAACCTTTTGAGTTTGCTGTTTCATGACACAATGATTAAAGCCTTAGCACTGCGGTTGGCACATAGTAAGTCTTCAAGGAAGTCAGCAATTGTGCTACTTTCGCTAAGGGCCCAGTCTCAGAACAGGGTGCAGGAAAGGAGAAATGAGCAATCATTACACAATTCTGCATGCCAGTAGAGAGGTCATAGATTTCTTTTTTAATCCTGCAGTAAGTTCATAGTAAAAAAGATATATATATATATATATTTCTTCAAGTACATTTAAGAGACTAAAACACTTGAACTACTAATTGATTCAGCATTTTCTTTTTTTTTTTTACCGAAAAATTGGTTATATTATGAATTCAATTTAAAAAGTTGATCTTGTAGCCATGATAAAATACATTCTTTCCTGTACTGGGTATTTTAATGTTACATGAAACCAAATAAATGACTATTTATTCTTTAATGATCTAATAATTACATTGTGTGATATGGAAAATATGTGTTTGTAGAGAATAAAAATATTTAATCTTCCTAAATGATGGCCTTCTGATGGAACAGGACCGCAAGGAACAATATATATTTCTATGCAAATTAAAAGTTAACCTTCATGCTATTAACAGTCTTATTCTCCATGTAAATAATTGAATAATCTGTTACTTCAAGCAGTATCTCTACTTATTGGTTTCTTACATTAATTGGTGTATTCGTTTCCTACAGTTACTATAACAAAGTACCACAAACTGGGTAGCTTAAACAACAGAAATTTATTGTCTCATAGTTCTGAAGGCCAGAGGTCCAAGATCAACATGTCAGCAAGATTGGTTCCTTCTGAGGACTCTGAGGGAGAATCTGTTCCAGGCTTCTCTCCCAGCTTCTGTTGACAGCCAGAAGGCTTTCCTTGGCTTGTCTATTCCAATTTTTGTCCCCATCTTCAAATGGCATTTTCTCTGTGTCTTCACATGATCATCTTCTTATAAGGAATCCAATAATACTGGATTAGGAACCCATCCTACTCCATAATGACTTCACCTTAACTTAAATTATATGTGCAAAAATGCTATCTCCAAATAAGACCACATTCTGAGGTACTGAAGATTAGGACCCCAACATATCTTTTTGGGGAATGGGCAACGATTCAATCCATAACAGCTGGGGACCTGATTGTAATTTACTTTATTTTTGTTGCTTCTTCATTTCCATCTTTGTCTTCTGAAATCATGGAGAAAAAAATGGAGAGTATTTTATTCCTGTAGAAGATTTAGTTCTAGAATTTGGCTTCGTGAGGAGAAATAGGAAACATAACTTATTTGCTACTCTTGCTGGGATATGTCTTCCCAGATATGGGTATCAGAGTAAACAGAGTTGAGACACGGCATGGTGTGAATAAGCCTTAGAAGGAAATGAAGTGAGTGCAACAGAGACTTGCTGGAAAATAGCATTGTCACTTCTAACCCAGGGGCCAGTGTGGAGATCCAGAGTGGAGATGGGAGGGAGATAAAGGTTTCAGAGAAAGGCAGAGGGCCTCATGATAACGGACCAGACCTGAAAGAACACCCTTCTCAACATTATAACAGGCAGGCACGTAGGTCCTACAAAAAAGACCCCAAAAGATAAAAAGCTAGGATAAATGTCAGAAGACTGACAAGAACAGAAGTGAAAGATAAACAACTTAGACAAACTATCCAGACACTGAGGAAGGATATGTGGGAAAAAGGAATGCAGGCATCAGTCTAAACAGAGCCGGAAGATGAAGAGGAGAACATAGATAATGAAAACTTATTGCAGTCCCAGCACAAAGCTACAAAGACGGGGACCAGTTCCATGCTGGAACCTGCAAAGGAAAGCTAGCCTAGTGGGTCCACCTGCTAGAAAGGTGAACTCAACCTAAAGGCACGTGAGGGCTTGCTGGGGTGGGGACAGGACAGAGGATGAAGACATGGAGTCCACACTGGTGTTAGAATTTTCATTCTGGCAATCAACCTGAACAATCTGGGTGACTCATCGCCCTCAGGGTGAGGTTGAGAAATCTAGTCTGAATGAAGCCATGAGGATTCTCAAAGAGAGTAGAAACAGTCTTTCTCTTTCCCCAAAGGGAAAAAAGGAAAACACTATCTCCCTCTCTCTCTTCTTACAGTCCGTGGGCTGGCAAAACAAAGATCTATTTACAGTCTTGCTCCTCCCAACTATAGGCCTTAGATCTTAAGGCTCCACTAGCTAAGAGGGGACTGAAATTAGTAGCCTAACTTTCCACGCAGGGTGTAACTGTGGCCTCCCTCTTCTTGATTACCAGCTTAAGTTTAACGGGTGAATAGAGGGAACCCCAAGGAGGTATAGGGCAGCTGATCTGCAGGTTCCCATTCAGTGCTACCATCTCCAGCTAGCAGCTTCCCAGGAGTCCCTGACTTCCCATTGGCCTCGTCATCTACCCAGACATGGTCCCAACTCGTGGGGTGTGTAAAGCATATGAAAGGCTCTTTGGGCGAGACCTCTTAATGGTTGAGGATATCTAGATATCTGGATTTTACTTATGAAGTGAAAAATGCCATGTACCACCTTCTTTGATCAATGAAACATGTGAAAATTATTGAGGAAGTATAAATCTAAGAAGAAGCTCTGTCAAGGAAAAAGAATTTGCAACATTAGCTTCCAACATAATTTTAAAAAGTGATCTTTGTTCGATGAGAAGAGCAAAGGGGTAAAGCGGGTTATATACGAGCTCTCACAACACATGTCTTAGAACATATCTGCAAAATTAATTATTTATAAAACATTCCTGAGCCTTAGAAAGGTTAAAACAAATAATAAAACGAAAAATAAATTCACCGTGGGGCCAGCCTGGTGGCATAGTGGTTGAGCTTGCGCATTCTGCTTTGGTGGCCTGGGGTTGGCTAATTCGGATCCTGGGCATGGACCTACTCACCGCTCATCAAGCCGTGCTGAGGCGGTATCCCATATAGAAGACCTACAACTCTACAACTATGATACACAACTACGTACTGGGGCTTTGAGGAGGAAAAAGAAAAAAAGAGGAAGATAGCAACAGATGTTAGCGCAGGGCCAATCTTCCTAAAAAAATAAATAAATAAATAAATTCAATGCTATTGCTATATATGTATTAATAAATTAGTTTGAAAAGGGAGAATAAGGAAAGAAAGCAAAAAGCGAGTCAGTTTGAGTGAGGAATAACTATTAATGGTCAATGAACTGATTTTAAACATCAACATACATTTGGCATAAAAGGGAGGTCATATCTGCATATATGTTTCTATGGAGAGTATCTCCAAAACTGATATTGGTAGTTTAATCAGGGATTTAGGGAAAAACTGAGCCACAGGGATTCAGAAGTAGGAGGAAGATGTACATTTTACTGTATATCATTTTGTACCTTTTCAGTTTTATGCAATGTAATATCTATTTAAAATTACTAACAAAGTTTTAAAAAATTGATTGAAAATAGGAAGATGTAGAATGGTACCATATTATGATGCCATTTATGCATATTTTCCAACAAATCTTACCTGTTAAGCAATGGTGTAGTATTAGACGTGTAATATTTATGTAAGTCTAAGTACACAAAATGAACTGCAAGGATGCAGAGCAAAATTATAGTACTTGTTGTCTTGGACATATATGTAGAGGGGGGATAAGAGATGGGAAAGTTATGGTGGTTAAAGGGAAATTTAGTATTATTTACAGGATTTTAATTCTTAAAAAATGATTGACAATGTGTGTAAATGTTAACGCTGGTAATTCCAGATGGCGTGGGTATGTTTATTTGTTATAGTATGCTTTGTGTATGCTGTATTTTTAAAGTATTAGCTAGTCAATGTAGTTGACTTTAGTCTATAATAGCAGTGAGTCCTGCCCTCTGTCTTCTCACTTCCATGATAGATTCCTGAGGTTGGATGTGTTTATATAAGACACACATAAGGATCAAATGATAAGAGAGTACTTATATTTCAGAACACAAGTCCCTACAGAGTTTTTGGTTTATGTAATAACTGCACTGGGGTCTTGTGGGCCTCTGTAATCCAGAGGCATAAACCCAAATGACAAACCAAAAGGGAAGATATATATTTTCTATTCATACTGCCAGAATTCCTGATTTTTTCTCCTGCTCCTGTATATTTTTTGATTAATTCATTGATCCATTCTGTCTCTTTTATCTTTTTTCTTCAATCTTAGCTTCCACTCTCATAGACAACCTTTTAATGTATTTAATGTGCATCTTTTCTGCATAGGTCCTTTTGAAAAATGCGCATTGTGTGGTGTGCATGTAATTTCAATTTATGTAAATGTGTTGTGTTCATATCTGCTTCTATTCTTTTTCTTCACTAAAAACTTTTTAATATCCACCCGTGGCATTTTGAGTACAATGAATCCATCACTTCTAACCACTACCTAGTATTGCATGGTGTCCATTCATCAAATTTTACCTAGCCATTCTCCCAGTGGTGGACTCCTGGTTGCTCTCCAAATTCTAGCACTGCAATGAACAACATAGCATATCCCCTACGGATCTGTGTTAGAATATCTTTGGGCCACACACCCAGCAGCAGAATGGTGGGGTTTTGCAGGCGATAACTTTTCTATTCTGCATATCCATATAGAGATAGATTTGCTCTCCAAAATGGCACTGTTCACCAGCTGTGCATGAGGGCTTCTCTATCTCTGAATTCTCATCAACACAGGACGTTATATATCTTTCTAGTCTTTTTCTAAAAGGAACAAAGTTTAAATTTGACTTAATTTACATTTATCTCATTACTAATGATCTAATGATTTTGAGTGTCTCTTTATGTGCTTTTCTGGTTTCTTCTAAAAATATCAGTTCATGACTTTTGCTTTTTTTTTTTCCAGAAGCTTCTTTATCTATTTCCTTATTGATTTATAGAATTGTATAGTCTTTTTTTTTTTTTTTTTTTGTGAGGAAGATCAGCCCTGAGCTAACATCTATTGCCAATCCTGGTCCTTCCACCTCCCCCAAGGCCCAGTAGATAGTTGTATGTCATAGTTGCACTGTATAGTGTTTTTTTTAGACATTCAAATATCTTCCACCATTGTTCCATTTGTCTTAACTTTGTCGATGCTGTGATTCATTGAGTAGAAGTCTTTATTTGAATGTAATAAAAACTATCCTTTTTTGCCTTATATTTGTGTTTTTGGTATTTTTTTAAAAGATGCATTTCCAAGACTCTGCCACAAAGATATTCTGTTACATTTTCTTTGTAAACTTGACTATTTTACCATTCCCATTTTGGTCTTTACTTGATTTAGAGGCCATGTTTGCCTGAGATATTATACAGAATTCTAGGTTTATTTTTCTCTATTTATAGTATGAACCTTCTCAAAATTGAGCGCCGATTACAACTATAGGTAAAAAAGGATTATAACAACATTAACAAAAAATATGGCATTTTCAATAAAAATTTCTTGCATAGCCAAAATAGGTACAGAACAAAGAGAAATATTTGAGAGATCCAAACCAATTTATCCCCTGCCAAAATACCATTACTCAAGCATCGTTGCTTTATATTGATATTTCTAGAATTATAGACTATTAGGAAAACCTCAGACTTAGCTAAAAGAAGCTACTGGCAAGAGTGGGATTTTTCTTAAATCTTAACGGTTTTCATGTAGAAGTTGACTGATAGAAGGAGAAGGAAAATCTCTTTTTGATAAGGTAAAAACAATTGTTTCAAGCACTCTGACTTCACCTTGACCTGTTTCCAAGTGATTTATTCCACCATATAAATAGCTTCAGCTTAGACAACGCTTCACCCCTGGCTCTGTGGTCTCAATTCCTTTTCTTCTATTTATATCTTTAGAAGCTGGCACCACTTTTCATGTAACAATGCAACAATGACTACTAAATCTAGATCTTTTTATCTTCTGCCTAACCTCACAAAAAATGCTGAAGTTCAGAGTGTGGTACAGCAGACAGACAATCCATCAACTCAAACGTGCTGGCAGGCTGGCTGGCTTTTGCCTTTATGAAATTCAAAGATTTGCCAAGTGAACAAATATAGCAAAAACACATCCCAAATTAGACGTACCCCTAAGTAAGTTATTATAGGTCATTTGCCATGAGCTTTTCTTCTCTGTCTCCTAAACTTCCTGTGTTTAAGCACAAAAGGTCACAATACATTATGCCTAGCAGAGTCGTTCCACTCTGCCTAATGATCTTTCATGCCTATCATCGCAAGTCTAAGGAGTCTGCTCGAATTTGCTGAAGGATTGTTCTGCAAACCTGCCAGAGCTTCCAGCCTATTGTTCATAACCGGTAGTGTTATCTCATCTTTGAGTCCAGAGCATAGCTTATCATTCCTTAGAAAGATAGACACGGAGGTACTTAAGGGGCACACACTCTCTCTCTAGCCAATGATGAAAAATCAAGCCCAAAAGCTAACTCAAATGAGGAGCAGTTTTGCAACTTCTCGGCTACTGGGTCTATCTTTCTGATTTCCAGATAGTTCCTGCTTTTGTTAAGGAAATTTCCTGCTTTGAAGAAAACAGTAGAGGAGAAAGGATAGGAAAGCTGGGTGGGGTAAGGAGAAGATACTTGAATTAGAAATAACCAATAACGAAATGCCTTCTCTTTTAAATCCAACAAAAAGGAAGCTTTTGTTGTTGTTAAACTGGTCCGATTTTAGTAAGCTTACAATGATTTACTTTTAGAAGAGTATAAACCAAACGAATTTGCTAAGAAGCTTTATCTTTTATGGTGTTATTTAAAAAAGATAAATAAGCGCACCCCGCTGCATATTTAAAACATGAAATATTTTAGCTTGAATTCTAATTGATCCTAGAAATCCATGACCAGGTGAGGGTCTTGAGTGTTGCACACTGAAATGTAACTGCTTTTCTATGCATGACCAGAGCATAATTTAGTGACATCACACATATCTGGGGTTTAGAGGTCTAACAATCTTTCTCTTCTTGAGCGCTGCCCTGAACTTGGATTGAGGACTAGATGTGTCCGAATGGCTAAAATCAACATCACAGGGGCCAGCCTGGTGGCGCAAGTGGTTAGGCGCACGCGCTCTGCTGCGGCGCCTGGGGTTCGCCGGTTCGGATCCCGGGCGCAAACCAACGCACTGCTTGGCAAGCCATGCTGTGGCGGTGTCCCATATAAAATGGAGGCAGACGGGCATGGATGTTAGCCCAGGGCCAGTCTTCCTCAGCAAAAAGAGGAGGATTGGCAGATGTTAGCTCAGGGCCTATCTTCCTCACACACACACACAAAAAAATCAACATTACAAAGCCCTGACTTGAAAGCCAGTATAAATCCTACAAGTGAATTTCATGCCATAACTTAATTGATTAACCTGATTTTTAAAATTACTTTCCCCATTTTATATATAAGATAATGGAAGCACAGAGAGGTGCAGAGAGCAGGCTGGGTCCATATTATTATACTGACCTTAGAAATGAGAAAACTCAGGCTTAATAAATGAGGTTAAATATATTGCCCAAGTTCACATATCTAATATTTTAGTTTTTTAGAGAATATAAGCATAACTTGTTTAATAAAGAAGATGTGTCCCAACTTCCTTCTCAGAGTGCAAAGTAGAGGCATAGGAGGACTTTGCAGGCTGGAATCTGTCCAAGGGGAACCTAACCATGGCTGACCCTTCAGCTGCCAGCTCTTGTCTGCCGGTGTTGCTGGGTCTTCAAGGTGTTTCACCAACTTATGATAAGTGACTGAACTATATCAGAAGAGGGCTAAAGAAGGTCTAAACCAGGGAAGTGATAGCAGAAGCAGAAACAAGAAACAGAGTTGAGAAACATTTTGGAAACAAGATTTGAGACTGACCAAAAGATAAGCTTCCATCATATACTCACATCCTCTTTGGGGAATATCACATAGGCTGCGAATATCAGTCTAAGAGCTATCACTTCATATTATTTATACTCATAGGATCCATAAGTGTGTGTTTAATACATAGCTCCCAGGCACCTTTGAACCACAAGTATTAATAACCAACTTTGAATTGTTTTCTAGTTGTATAGATTTTATGACCACACTATATAGTGGCTGGATTTCTGCTTTAGACAAATTAAATGTCAGGGGATTAGACTATATACTGTCTGACGTCTTAATGATATAACTCTTGAGGAACATAGCCCTTTATAAAGGTGATTAGAAACACTGATAATGCTACTGTATTGGTCCCACTGTCAGCTATTTTTTTTTTTGCAGTTACTAGATCTCTCCTGAAGTGTTCAATGACTTGAAAAGCCATTCCTTTATAATGTAACCATTACAGTCATAGCACATGCAAATACACTCTGCCAAGATTAATCTTGTTTAATATTAATCTTGTCATCATTATGGAAATCAGAGACACCCAAAGAGGTGAAATTCCCTCCATCCATCCTCTATCTAGCAGCATCTTCATCCTCCATTCTCCTGTTGATAAAGAGCCTCTTGCACACACTAGATCATCATTATACAGTTAATCCTCATTATTCGCCGTTTTGGTCATTACGAATTTGCCATTCACTCAAATTTATTTGTAACCTCAAAATGCTTTCATGGTCATTCATGGATGTAGAGTGAGTGGCAAAAAAATAGAGTCACCTGGTGCGAAGGTTCCCAGCTGAGGGCCAACAAGGTGATGCTCTGATTCTCGTTTCAGCTCTTTCAGTAAACAACTCTCCTTTTCTTGTTCTATTTAGTGCCATGTTTTTTGCATTCTTGTGCTTTTTGTTGGTAATTTCATTGTAGTAGTACTAAAGTGCTGCCTAGTGTTCCTAAATGTAGAACTCGAGTGTGTGAGAGAAACTCCAGGCATGAGGTATGGTGCTGTTGGCTGCAAGTTCAATGTTAATGAATCAACAATATGGTACATCCAGAAAAAGGAAGAGGAAAATCGCCAATATGTTTGTGAGGCCTTTCTGGAAAGAGAGAATGTAACATGATGAAGAGCTGAGTGCATGATGAAGTTACGGGAAAGATGGAAAAGCGGCTGAATCTGTAGATTTGTGAGCTGACCACTGAGAAAAAAGTGTAGTGGACGCTTTGTTGTGAGGCCGAAAGCCAAAGAAATTTCCAGTCACGTCACCTAGGGTCAGAAAAATGCTAAACCCTCCGTGGCTAGTGCTGGGAAGTTCGCACATATATACGGTGATGGATAAAAACTAGACTATTTGTGGTGAATACAATGCAGTCTATCCAGAAACTGATATATCATAATGTACATCTGAAATTTACACAATGTTATAAGCCACTATGACCTTGATAAAATAATTTAAAAAAAAAAGTTATATGTTGTGAAAACGTGAAGCTTGCAGGAGAGGCAGATTCTGCAGATCAGGAAGTTACAGAGGATTTAAAAATAATACCTGCTTAGTATTATACAGAAATGAGGTTATGTGGAAGAATAAGTTTTCTACGCTGATGAGAGTGGTTAGTTTTAGGAGGGTGTTGGCAAACAAATGGATATACATGAGGCAAATGGTGTTTAGGTTGAGGAAAATGATGTGAGCAGAGGCTTGTGAGAATCGAATTCAGTATTCGCAAATTCAGCGTTCGTGGTGACTTTATAGAACATAATTTCCCAAATAGTAAGAACTGACTGTATTCGGTTTATATATAAAATAAGGACTCCCTGTTTTGCCAAACAGATTTCCAAAACTTATCATAGAATATTAGTAAGTGCTATTAAAAAATGCTTGATTCTGCAATAAGATAAATAACACAACAAATCAATAATAAAAAATTAAAAATAGCCCAATTTTGTAAAACACTGGCTGAAATAAAATTGAACTTTTAAAAACTAATTTCCTCTGCTGGATTGCTCAAAGCTGTTGAAATAGTAATCTGTAAAGAGAAATCGTATCTAGCTTTCTCTAAACTCTTTTTAATACTTGTGTTCTGTGGAATAGTGAAAAACATTGCTCAGCACTTTTTGTGGACCAGGCATCATTCTAAAAACTTTTCCATATTAACACAATCTTTACAGTGGCTCTATGAGGATATGGCTTATTTAGCAGACCATTTTCAAGATGAGGAAATTATGGCAAAGAAGGGTAGAGTATTTTGCTCAAAGCAACAACTAGCGTAGATTAGAACTCAAGCAAGCTGGCTTTATTCTGCGCTCTAAGTACTATATTTTACTAAACATTTTTAAGAAAATAATATTCTAAACATGAAAGATCAGACACAGCTCAATATTCAAGGTCTTTTGTAATTTGGCCTTGACCCACCTGAGCAGTCTCAGGTCCCTTTCCCCCTATACAACTCCACTCTCGTAAAGCCAGCCATTGACCAAGCCTTACACTTTCTGCCATTGCCCATCATCCATACTCAGGTGCTGAACATCCTTCTCTCTGACAGTTCAATCCTAGTTACTCAGTGAAGACTTACCAGACCTTTCCAAAAAAGGGAAGGGGAAAAAATAACAAATATTGGTTATGACACTGTTATCAATATCACTTGTTCTGATTGCCATGTGGAAAATGGCTTGAAGAGGCAACAGAGTGCATTTAGGGATTTGTTAGATTCAGAGATTTACTTATTAGTTAAATCTTGAGTATATATTCTAATTTCCTATCCAAAATCCTGAAGACAGGGGCTATGGATTCTATTTATTTCCCCTGAAAGACAAGGGACAATATCTTAGGCATAAGGTGCTATGACACATTGTAGGAAAGTCATTGCCTGTAAAAAATTAATACACATTTTGGTCTTGTGTATATTAGAAAGTCAAAATAAGGTGAATGTCTTTTTTAATCAAAAGATAAGCTTACATATACAAGTGTCTTTTGGTTGAAGTTTTAATAACTCCTTGAAAATACAGTATTTAACTCAGAAATAAATACATTATGAATTGAATACTTCTTTTTTTTTTTTTTGCTAGAATTTAACCACAAAGATAAAACAATGATAATTAAACAAAATTTAGTGGAAAAAATAATTCCTAAGTTTGTGTCATTTGAAACTAACCATGAGCTAACAGAGTTTGAGTAAGCTTTCACCTTTTTTATGTAAATACAAAAAGATATGTTTTATAACAAGTCATAGACTTGGAAAACTGTAATTTTTATCTGCTTTTGGAAATAAGCCAACTCTAAGAGAAGACGTTGAAAAAGACTTGGATAGTGATCAAATTTGAGTCCAGAACAAAGGGTTATACATCTGGCCAGAATTTAAACTTAATAAAATTTGGTGAACATTTTTTTCTGTCTGCATTTAGGAACAGGTGGTAGTTTATCATTCATAAATACTTATTTGGCTCATATTTTTCACTCTTATTGTGCATGTAGAAAATGTATAATTCCAGTTGAGTAGATTGAGGCACTTCACTTTTCCTTCTGTGGATTTGTCTGTTTTCTGGATGAATTTCCCACCACTAAGATGAGAAGTTCCAGCTGTACCTTCCGTATGAAGGTCATTGGGAGAATTCCTTAATCCCTCTGTATTTGTTTTCTATTATTGCTGTAACAAATTACTATACATTCAGTAATTTAGAACAACTTAAATTTATTATCTTACAGTTCTGAAGGTCAGAAGTCCTAAAATCAGGATGTTGGCAGGGCTGCATGACTTCTGGAGGCTCTAGGGGAAAATCTATTTCCTTGCCTTTTCCAGCTTCTAGAAGATACCTTCATTCCTTGGCTCACGGCCTCATCCTCGATCTTCAAAGCCAGCAGCACAGCATCTTCAAATCTCTCTTTCTTTTTGACTTCTGCTTCTGTCATCACATCTCCTTCTCCAACTCTCTTTTCCCCCTCTTTCTTTTATAAGGACCTTTGTGATTACTTTGGGTCCCCCAGATAATCCAGGATAATCTCCCCATCTCAAGACCTTTAACTTAAATCACATCTATTTTGCCATATAAAGTAATATATTCACAAGGGAAGGCGATTAGGATGTGGATATCTTTGGAAGGACATTATTCTGTGTACTACATCCTCTAAGTTTCATTTTCATCATATATAAAATGGGGACCATAAATAGTACCTCACCCATAGGGTTGATATAAGCTCCTAACATATAACTTGGCATATAGAGGACACTCAATTCCACAGAATTACTGTGTAAGAGTATGTGCAGTGGTACTTTATTCATTTTGCATTGTCTCAGAATAAAGTATTCTACAGATAAACATTTTCTATGTAATAGACATTTAATATTTTAAGCTCTTAATTTTGTTTATTGTAATAATTTTAAAAAAGGAAGCTTTCTAAGTTATATTCTACATACCATTTCTCTTAAAGAGTGTATAACATTATAAAAAGGGGATAGGACTTTAGAATCAAATAAACATGAGTTATAATCTCAGTTCTATCATTATCAGCTGGATGGCTCTCAGCAACTTACTTAACTTCCCTGAGTTTGCTTCCATGTTTGAAAAAATAGGGATAGTAGCATTTAGTCCTTAGAGTGGTTTGGAGGATTAAATTAGGAAAAAAATACACTATCTATATGAGTTTCCTAGGGTTACTGTAACAAATTACCACAAACTTGTAGGTTTTATAAGATAGAAGTTTATACTATCACACTTCTGGAAGAGAAGTCTGAAATCAAGGTGTTGGTAGGGCCATGCTCTAGGGAAGAATACTTATTCCAGCTTCTGGAGGTTTCTGGTGTTCCTTGGCTTGTAGCAACATAACTAATCTCTGCCTCCATCTTCTTCCCTGTGTACCTTCCTATGTCCTCTCTTCTTACAAAGACATCAGTCATTGGATTTAGAGCTCATCTCATCCTAAATCCAGGATGATTTCATCTTGAGATCTTTAACTGATTACATCCGTGAAGACCTTATTTCCAACCCAAGTCACATTTTGAGATTCCAGGTGGAAGTGAATTTTGGGGACACACTATTCAGCCCACTACAATACCTTTACTCTAACACAAAACATTTTCTTTACTGTTTTCTTCTTACTACCTAAATCTCATCATGTTGAATCAGTGTTTCAAATTTCATTTATTCAACAAATAATAATCGCCTAGCACAATGGACTGAATGTTTGTGTCCCCTAAAATTCATATGTTGAAGCCCTAATCCCTAAGGTGATGGTATTTGAAGGTGGGGCATTTGAGAAGTAATTAGGTCATGAGGGTGGAGCCTTCAGGAATGGAATTAGTGCCCTTATAAGAAGAGGCCGTGGACCCCGTGGCTTAGCAGTTAAGTGCGCACGCTCCGCTACTGACGGCCCGGGTTCGGATCCCCGGCGCGCACCGACGCACTGCTTGTCCGGCCATACTGAGGTGGCATCCCACATACAGCAACTAGAGGGATGCAACTATGACATACAACTATCTACTGGGGCTTTGGAGAGAAAAAGAGAAATAAAAGGAGGAGGATTGGCAATAGATGTTAGCTCAGAGCCGGTCTTCCTCACAAAAAAAAAAAAAAAAGAGGAGGCTGTGTCGCTATCTAGCTTTCTTTCCATGTGAGGAAGCTGGAAGAGGGCCCTCCCCAGAACTCAATCATGCTGGTCCCCTGATCTTGGACTTGTGGCCTCCATAACCATGAGAAATAAATCTCTGCTGCTTATAAGTCACCTAGTTTATGGTACTTTGTTGTAGCAGCCTGAGCAGATGAATACACCCAGTAAGTACCAGCACTAGATTAGCAGCTAGAGGCCCTATGCTCAGAGTTCCTTAATTTTTCCAAAGCTAAATTACCTCAAATTTCTCCTTTTGTCTTGGTATTTACCACATCCTTCATTGGCCTCCAGCATTCACAACCCTGCTTTTCAGAGTTTGGCTCTTGCTGTCTCAATCTGTGGACCTTGTGTTGCTTGAGGCGAGCCTTTTCCATATCTCACACTTGTTGCTTGACTAAGTATGGCCTCAAGCTTAGTTTTGATAACAGGATTTTGGAGAATTCTTCTCTCATCATTGGCCTAGCACTCGTGACTAGGTCCTGTCTTAACTTCTGGGGCTAGAACATACTGGTGGCTTAGCAAGGAAATCTTGAGGCAAAAATACCTAGAAGAATGATCAGGGAGGAAGAGGTATTCAGCACAGGCAGCAACAGATGTGGGGACCCAGAGAGGGGACAAAGTGCTGTGTGTTGGGGAAGATACAGTTGCTGCGTTTGATGCCATGGCTGTAGATGGAGTGAAAACAGCAGACTTGTGGAATTTCATGACAAACTTCACAGGCTGTGTTCAGTGACAGACTCAGGCAGCTCCTTGACCTTCTGGGTATGGCACAGCTGAAAGAAGTTTCCCTTTGATTGTCTCTGCCTCGCAGTAAGCCTTCAGAGGTGTTAGCTCTTTTCTTGTACCTGGTGGCCATTCAGGTATGTAATCAGAAGCTCTACAACAGGAGATGCTCTGGAAGAAGGGCTGCGAGATAGAGATTACTGTAATATTCCTGATGAGAAAGGTTGAGCCAAAGTCCTGGCTACAGGAACGGAATGGACAGTCCAAGCATATGAGACCTGCTTTTGTGGATGTGAATGTCTAGCACTTGGGATAGGCATTAATGAAGTAATTATGTAAACATTTACCAAATTGCTTGATTCTACGGTGTATATCATTTTTTCTTCTGTTTTAACATCTCTGAAATTGCATCTTACAATCACTGATAGCCTATCAGTAGTTGGGACCTAGTAGTTGTAATTAATTGCTTATGCGTAGATGTCAAAAATTCCAGAATGGATGACAGCATCTGGAAGAGACAAGAAGGGAACGCCTTTTTTAAGAAATACTACACAATCAACATTCCTGATGACACAGAAAAGATTATTGTGTGGGCAAATATAGACACTGACTGTTCTAACTTGAAAAGTATTTCAGACTATTTGGGCTCTGAGTGAATATAAACATGTTTTATAAATACTTTAATCAGTGTCTTCGTTCTTCATTTTTTATTTTTGCAATAGAGTGGGCTATTATAAAAATACAGGTGTAGATAAGGCTAAAGAGCTCTTTTAATAAGTATAAAATAAAAATTCCAAGTGATAGGAATACAAATGCTGTAGTTTAATTGGCAATATTTTTTCTAAATAATGTTATCTTAAAATCAAAAGATTTCGATTTGAGGAAGTACCGTGATAATGACCACAATTGCATTTGTGATGTAAAAAGGTATGGAATGCAATGAAAATTTAAAATGAAAAGATAAACTTAGTCCTATAATTTAGGGAGGGTTTTCCTGAGGAAGTGGCATTAAGAATAAAACTTTGCAGATAAGCAGGAGTTCCCTTAGTGAAGAAATAGGGGGAGAGTTAGTTCCAGGCAGAGGAAACATTATGTGCAGAGGCCCACGTGAAAGAAGGCAATCACGGTTGAAGTGCAGAGAGCAAATGGGGGCACATTGGGAGATGAGCCTGGAGACATAGACAGTGGCCACTTCCTGGAAGGCCACATTATGGATTTGGGACTTTGTCATGAGATCATTGAAAAGCTTGAAGGTTTTAGGCAGTGATGTGACAGGACCAGATCTGTGTTTTGTAAGCCTGTTATGGTTGCACATTGGAGAATGACTGGGAGGGGAATGGCAGCGGATTCTGGAGATCAGTTAGAGGCCATTGCAGCTGTCCAAGTAAAGACAATGGTGACTTGTACTAGAAGAGTGGAAACCAATGGAAGTGGAAAGACTTGAGAGATATCGTAAGGTAGTGGAGGTAAAAGACTTACCTTTCAATTGGATATAGACAGTGGGTGGTGATGACGACACCAGCTTCTGAAGTTGCAATTTTCTCCTTTATTCTTAGTGGATGACTTCACATTATGCTAGAGCGATAGCAGTGGAAATGGTTAGAATTGGGGATGTTGGTGAGATATTTAAGAAGTGTTAGAGGTAGGAAAGCTTTTTATTTATGCCCTCTGTGGATGAAACAATTAACATCCAGGAACACATGAAGAACTGGATGAATCATGATGCCATTTTTGAGGTAGAAAATACTGAAGGAGCAGATTTGGGGACACCTACAGCGAGTTCGGTTTTGAACATGTTGAGGGTTAGGGACCTTTCTGATATCCAAAAGACATGTAGAGCAGGTGATTATATATATAAATATGTAGGTATAAAACTCAGAAGAAATGCCGAGGAGGCTGGAGATATGAACTTCTAAATAAATGGCAATTAAATCTGTAGCATAGGTTAAGAACGTTGTAGTGGGCTGAACGTTGCCTTCCCCCCAACCCCCCAAAAATGTCCATTTTCAACTCTCTGGAACCTGTGAATGTTGCCTTATTTAGGAAAAGAGTCCTTGTAGATAGAATTCAGTTAAAGGTCTTGAAATGAGGAGATCATCTTGGATTCTCCAGGCAGACTCTAAATCCAATGACAGGTTTTCTCATAAGAGACACGGGGAGAAGAGGAGGAGGCCGTGTGAAGATGGAGGCAGAGATTGGACTGATGTAACCCCAAGCCAAGGAACCCCAAGTCACCAGAACCTGGAATAGACTGTGAACAGAATCTCCCCTAGAGCCTCTGGAGGGAGCACAGCTCTGATAACATCTTAAATGTGGACTTCTGGCCTCCAGAACTGTGAGAGAATACATTTCTTGTTTTGAACTACGAAGTTAGGGGTAATTTGTTACAGCGGCCACAGGAAATTAAAAGCCTAGGGTGAAATTTTAGGGTGAGCAGAGAAGAAGGACTGGATTCAAATGAGAAAAACAGCATGTAAAGTCCTCTAGAGGAGAAGTTGACAAAAAAGGAAGAAATGAACAGAGAAAGAGAAGTGTGGTGTCTTGAAAGCCAAAGGATACAATGCTTCAAAAAGGAGGGAGTTGACAACTGTATCAAAAGCTGCTGAACTATGAAGTAACATGGCTCTAAATAGTGATTCTGGGTTTAGCTACGTGGAGGATATTAGGACTCATAGATATAAAACAAGACGTTTAACAGGAGTTAAGTGTGGCAGAGTATCTCCCTGAGTATTATTTCCTTCCTCTTGTAACCACTCAGGGTTATGACTTGCTTGTAACAAATAGAATGCAGTAGAAGTGATGCTTTGTAACTTCTGAGGCTAGTTCATAAAGGATTACTTTCACTTTGCTTGTTGGAACCCTTGTGCAAGAGCCTTAAGCCGTCATGTTGTGAGGAAGCCCAAACAGTCCACACAGAGAGACCATACAGAGAAGGAGAAGGCCTGAGACTACACAGAGAGAAACAGGCTTATTTCCAGCCTCCAGCTGCTCCAGCCTCACTGCTCTGGCTCCACCTGCCTGAACATCATGACAGATCCCAAACCAGAACCACCCAGCTGGCTCCTTCCTCTTGACCTACAAAAACCTTGAGAGAGAGTAAAATAAGTGTTGCTAATTTAAGCCACTTTTATTTCATACAGGAAGAGTAATCAGAACATGAGGTAAACAGTTAAATGATGAAAGATAATATGCTTCCGTTATTTGAATCCATTCTCAATCAGAGCACAGAAGAGAATTGCAGAGCCACCTTGAGCCAAATTGACGCTTGAAAAACGTTTCCCATCACAGTTTTGGCCACATTGCATTCTGGGATATATCAGAAGCTTGTTTTATTTTTCATAAAATTTATAGTAGCTAGAACTTACATGCACAGCTTAATTTACTTTTTAATTTTCAGCACACACGTCACATCATTCTTGAGTTTAGTTACCGAAACTTATGAAAAATTAAGCTTTGGGGCAAAATTCCAAACCTAAGTAAATACTTATGCTAAATCTACAGCGCTTGTCAAAACCCATTGAGTCTAAACTTAACTCAGAATTCAGATTAAAAAAAATATGTAACACGTCTAATAAGATCTAATGAAGTACTTCATAATCTAACATAACAAAGTTATATAGCAAAATGTATTATATTCACTCTAATTTGAATAAAGATAGACTATAAATGACTTCATATTAGGTCATTGGTTTTCAGCTAAAAGAATTTGAAAAAAGAAATAGTTTTCAGGACATTTTTGATTTTGGAATCATGGATAAGGGATTGTGAACTTACCCCTGTCCCCTTTCCCCTCCCCACCCATAACTGAGAGGAACTGAGCCCCACTGGAGAAAGTTGCAACCACAGGACAAATTGGTTTCATTACAAATTAACCATTATTGTACTCAACGGGGCCCTTGAAATTGATTGGCAATTCCACCAAGTTTTTCTGGTCTCTCGTCAAAATTTCAACCAAACTGTTTTTCTCTTCACTTTTAGTAGGTGACTTCATGTTGTAATTGCCAATGAAAATAAAAGCCATTAGGAGGAGACTTTCTCATTTTTTTGATGCTAAACATGATTCTTGCTATATAATAAAGGAGTTTCCTGTACCTCCTAATTAAGGCAAATTTTACGCTATGCTCTTGCAATCCTATTCCCTTCTACCTTCTCAGGAACCTCATGCTATCCATTAGCCCTTTCATATATTAAAGAGGATAACTCTTAGTTTTCTGTTTTTCACTATTGGATGAGTGATGGTGAGCTAAGTAACACTGGAACATTGAAGATAAACAAAATAATAAAATCAAGTTTACATGTTTGTGAGATATTAAGTAGATGGTTGAATGGATAGAACTAGAGCTACTAACTTATAAATTATCCATCAAGGTTATAACTGATGATTTGGACATGGGTACAATTGACAAGAGAGAGAGTATAGAGTGAAAAGAGGAGAAGATTTAGATCTGGGCCATGAGTTAAATAATGAGGAAGACGGGATGCTTTCTAAATGACTGATAAAAAGTGGCCAGTGAGGAGGAAAACCAAGACACCATAATCCATACAGAAATTATACACAACCTTTTCCAGAAACCTGGCTATAAAAGGAAAGTTAGAGCTATAGAGTTGTAACTGGAGAGGAATGAGGGGAATATATAGGGATCGTTTTTCTTTATCCTTTTAATGTGTGAGCACACTATATCATATGGTTATAGAAGGGCTTCTTCCAGGGGATTATGAACTCCTAATTATGGTTATGGTCAACAAACTTGTTCTGTCATACTAATTAAGTCTTGTTATTAATGATGTCCTACTAATTAATTTATTAATTATGGTCAATAAACCTATTAAGTCCTGAGTTCTCTGTTAGCCTGGGAGACTAGCAGTTGAACAAAACTTATTTGGTGCCCTTGAAATAGAGTAAAGTGAGGAGCTGGGTCTCTAGTGATTTTTGTTACGGGATCTTGTCACCGTACCTGTATGATTGTGGGTATAAATGCCCCTATAAAGGGCGAAGGGAGAGAAGGTTGAAGATACTTTAAAAAAAAAAAAAAAAAAAGGAGCAACATAGTTCTACAAACATTGCTCTTTGTTGTGTGATTTATGATCAAGGTCCAAGACACCTTTGAAGTTAGAGAGAATGAGCAGGGAAATAACATAAAACAAGGTTCTAAGTCACCCTCCTTATCTTCTAATGGTCCCCAAATGGACAGACTTAAAACCTCATATCTTTGCTATTAGAGTTGCATGGTTCAGGGTATCTTTCTTCTTAAAATACTGTTTTTGGCAAATACAGAGATCATTAATAAGTCTTTTCTTTACATTTTCATCATAAAAGTCACATTTCAAGATAAACCATCATATTGTAATCACAGGATCCAATATCATGACACAGTAAAGCGCTTCTAGTGTGCTGTATACTCTGACTTTTTCCACAGTCCATCTGTGGGATAGTCTAATGTATTTTAAAAAATGTATTCTTCATCTCTGCTGAACTTAGGCTTGTTTAGTATTGTTTTACAAACAAATGCAATTTCAGGAAAATTGTATGCAAATTTTTTCTGGATTTCATAAGTGAATGTTTAAAATTTGTGTCTTAATTTATTTCTGAGTTAGACAAATATTGCTTATCTTTTGAATTTCAAATCTTCTGGAGTAAGATAGATAATGGATTTCTTTTTGTTATCTTTAAGGAACGATAATCATCATGTAATATATGACCTGTTTATAGTTTCTGTGGATGTTATCTAACCTAAAAAGTGAGTGATCAGCGTGAAGCAAAACAGATGGTGCAGTATCTGGTTTGTGTCTGAGAGTAAGTGTATCCGCAAGCTATAAAGCCCTCACACAACCGTGGGTCACTGTCATGCCCACTAGCATTCTGCAAAGAGGCCCGTTGAAGCTGAAATCATTATCAGGCAATTATTTGGGAACGTTGAGAGTAGAAAACACTTGACAAAAACACATTAACTTTCTTAAGTCTTTCATTTGGATGGTTCTGGGTCATGCACACAGATGTATACAGACATGAACAAAAATATAGAGACTCTGCAATGAATGATAATACTCAATTTAAGATATAAGACATTTAAACTTTAGTTACTATGAATTACAAGTTTTACAGAAATTAACTTTGAATTTTGTTTTCAAAGTTGATATGAATTTCACTTTTGCAGCCATAACTATTGTTAAGTTCCTTGGGCTAGAACGGAGTTTTATAGACTTTGGTACAGGGTTCTTCATAAGTACATAACTCTGATCAAATTTCAATATTGTATTATTGTATTATAATTATCTCTCTTCCCACTATGAATCCTTGAGGGTATAATCTCAGTCTGACTGTTGTATCCTGGCATCTCGTACATGCCTTGGCATGTACTAAGTCTTTAATGAAAGTCCTAAATGAAAGATAGGTGTTTCCTATGTTTATCCATTATAAATAAGTACTTACATACAAAATAAATAAATAAGAAAGCGGTTGCCTTCTCATTTACAATATATTTTTATTTCTCACAGGATCTGGAATAAGAATATATTTAATATAATATATTTATCCTACATTTTATTTAATTTTAATTTTTACATTGTTTTTATCATACCAAATTCTAAAATAAACCTGAAATCGGTTCTTATTTCACAGCTATATTAAGTGTAACTATAGGTTCATATATATGAGCACATCAGTGGATGTTTATAAAACAATTCATAAAAAAGCATGTTTACAATTTTATTTTTAACGGTAAGAAATTGTCAACGTGAGCTTTCTTTAGTACATTTCTTATAAAGTGTGAGTAACCTAATCTTCCAATTTCAGATTTAAAGTTTGAGCTATCTTAAGAACTGCTGTATAGTTAAGTATAGCGATAGGAGACATCATTACTACCTATTGCCTTTAACTGAAGACATTAGTGAATTCAAACTTTGGAGTTGAACTTGATATCTAATCACAATGATTATGTTCTTTCTCAGAATATCTTTCCTGATGAGATGCTCTACAGTATCTGCTAACAGTTTTTATTAATTGAGGTATAACTTATATGTATTTACATGCACAAATCTTTAATTAACTGCATGGTTTATATATATATATATATGTAAAGACATATATATGTATGTATATATATATAGATACAAGCACACACCCATATAATCACCACCCAGATCAAAATATAGAACATTTCAAGCACCCTAGAAAGTTCCCACATGTCTGCTCCCAGTCAGTACCCCTCTCCAGAGTAGCTACCATAATGGCTACCACTGTTTTCTATCACCACAGATTAGTTTTGCCTGTTTTTGAATTTCATATGTATGGAATTATAGATGTACTACTATGTGTCTTCTGACAACTCAATATTATGTCTGTAAGATTAATCCTTGCTTTTCTTTCTTTTTTTTTTTTTTTAGTGACAACGATTAGCCCTGAGCTAACACCTGGGCCCATCATCTTCTATTTTATACGTGGGACGCCTGCCACAGCATGACTTGATGAGTGGTGCATAGGTCCGAGCCTGGGGTCTGAACCTGCAAAGCCTGGGCTGCTAAAGCAGAGCACACAAATTTAACCTCTACACCACTGGGCCAGCCCCATGATCCTTGCTTTTCTATGCATCAATAGTTCATTCTTTTCCATTTGCTCCTGAAAATTTCATTCTATCTACATATACCACAATATATTTACCAATTCTACTGTTCTCTCTCTGTCTCTGTCTCGCTGTCTCTGTCTTTTTTTCTCTCTACACACACACACATACACATACACATTCTACTGATTCTATTTCTCTGGAGGATCCTGACTTATACACTCACCGTGATATGATTCTTTTCAGACTGATTTCAAGGTTTTTATTAGCGTACGGGTGTCCTCAAGTCTACTCTTTCATCGTGAAGGACATGAAGACGCTTTCTAGAATGGATGATATCACTAAATGTTAGCTAATTAAATTTGGGGTGTAATTTTCTGACTTCTGTTACTAAATTGATGGTATTCAAGTGATAGAGCACATATTAGTGTCAGAAAAAGATGTGATAGGAGAGGCGTGGCTCACATGTCATCGTGAGAAAGGCTGATATTCTCAGAATTCTGTAATGGTAACAGAAAAATTCTTTCTGTTAATTGACTCATAAATGTGCCAAGTACTATGCTGGTCTCTTGAAAAATTATGTCTTTACTTCTTTCCAAAGACAAGTGATGCAGAGATGAGTATCCCCATTTAATAGAGGTTGCCTGCCAAAGGTTATGTGAGTAATTGTTGGTAGAGTAGTATAGAGTACACCCAGATTTATTTACCCCTGAGCACATGCTCTCAACCATTACGAAAGCGTTCAATTGGAGTAATAGTTGAAACACACACTTTGTAATGTTGATACATTATGAATCTACAGGAAAGTCTGGAGGTATTGAAAGAAATCTTAACCTAAATATAGGGCTATAATCGCTAATAAAAATTATATAAGCCCAGGTTTCCAAAGGAATTCAGACTAGTGGGAGTAGTGTACAGGCTGTGTACCTAAAAAAAAAGATGAGGATACTCTGATTTTTTAAATTGTTAATTTACTATTGTTAATGAGATGTTTATGAAGGAATAATAATTTTATTAAAAGTTGTTTTTACAAGTCTAGTGATGTGATAACGGAATAAGAGAGGGTGGTGAAAGTTTTAGCATCTTGATAATCCTTTTTTAAAATCTTAAATGATTGAGCTACATAAATCAATTCAATACAGTTTAAATATTGAGGTTATACCAATCAACACACTCATTTTTTGTTCTTTAATCCGTTTAGGTTAGAGGCATCTTAAATGATCTATTACACTGAAATTGCCACAATGTCAATTATTTAAGTCTGTTTTGTATCATAAATGTGATCAACATGTCATTATAGATGTGAATTGCAGTTCTAGAAAGAACAAGTAGAACAACCTCAGAAACTAATAATTACAGAAATAGCAACTTGCTTTTCATTCCTGGTCTGAAACCAGGAAACCCACTTTCCTCCATCTGCTATTTTTTGACTCATTCAATATACAACCCAAATCAAAACTTTTTTAAAAAAAGAAAATCTATTTTTGAACTATCTGTAAGAATTTATGCTTCTAATTCTTGTTTATTTATCATATAATGAGAATGTCACCAATTGGAAGAATCAAAAAAGGGCCAACCTCGTGATCACGCAGAAAGACAGAGATTGTATTCCTAAGCAGCTTTGCTTTTAACTCTGCAAGATTCGTAAACAAGCAACTGAGTTTGATCACAATTTCATGGCAAAAGTTAACAGCTATCAAACAATGCAATGCCTGCTTTGGGTTGCTTTATATGCGTGATTAATTTTATCACCAACTCCTTAGTTTGGTGCTTCTATCACACTTGACTAGAGATATAGCATTTTTCTGACATGCGTATACGTTTCCAAATTTATTAGAAATTATATGTAACTTTATTCATTTGAAATCATAGTCATAACATGTTTTTTATCCCTCTTGACATCTTCCTGATTACCAGATTCTACATTTTCATGTTTGGTCTGTAGCCAAACTATTGCCTCTATCAAAGCCCATTTACAAATCCTAGTTAATAACAACTCAAGTATACTGACACCAAACCTTCGTGAGGATCTCAGTCTTTCTATCTACATAATACAAGACATAAGTTCACCTCTTTCCCTCATTACATTCATTTGAAATAATATCTAACAATTAGAGGCAATTATTTATTATTCAAAGCAAATGATGAGCCCAGAAAAAAGTGAAAAAGTTCTCTAAGAAATGAAAAGAAAAACAGTAACAAAACCCACAACTTAATCCCTAGCAGTAGTTTATTTCAGAATTTTATACAAAATCAACTAGGCTGTCTGTGTCTCTCATGCTCATCCTTTATCTTTCCTTCACTCTTTCTTGATACAGGAGTCACTTAGTCATCATTCCTCCAGTTTCCACGTGGTCTCTCTTCACATCCTTCACTCTCCTCATTCTTTCCGATGGGGAGTAAGATATTTAAATGGAAAAATGGGAAAAGCAACTGGGATTCTAGACTCAGTCCCTTTTGCTGAGGGTCACAGCTTGTCCACGATTTGCGGAGTCTGGTCTACTCTCTGCTCTGTGGTATGGGACTTGTCTTTGAGGGTAAGATGTGTGGTTGAACAGTTGTGCCAGCAAGGCTACCATCCCCAGATCTAAACCCATGTTCTCCACTGAGTATTAACATTAATAAAGGTAATGTTATATTTTGATCTCCACCTCCGTGACTCCTATATCTATACCACAATTGATTCTGCATGCAGATGGGGAAAGAGGTATTATTTGTTAACTCTCCCCCAAAGTCTCAATATTCCCCTTTTGCATTTTCAATTTGTACCTTTCCATTGACTTCCTCTTCTGCTAGTTCTGCAAATATGAGTGTCTGTGCTATCTTACTATTACTCCTGCTGTTTCCCTTTTTTTTTTTCCTTGTCTTTTTCTTAGCATGAAATTTCTCAATGTGTATTCTGTATTTGTTTTCAATGGTTACCTCTCTCTTACTCCTCTAATTTCATTGAAACCACTTTTGGAAAGGTCTCCAAATTTCCCCAAATCCTGTATCTTTTTATTAGTCATTACCTTTCTAGATAAAATCAGGTTCAAATTTGGCTAGAGTCTTCTTGATGAAAGGCAGTATGTTCAGTTATATAAGGGCCCATGGGTCTGAGCACCACATTCTAAAATCTGTTTCCCAATCTTGGCTTTATATAGAAAGCCCTGATAATATAGTGAGCTATGTATTCACTTCAGCAAATGCACTAATTCACGGTAGAGTCTTTTAAAGGCGAGAAAAAAGCAGTCAGTAAAGGAGATTCTTCAGGTATAGGTATGTCCCTGGTGTCAGTAACAACTTAGAATATTGAAAGAACTGGATGGAAGAAGTAGCACTCAAGCAAACATTCAGTAAGTATCTCTGTTAGCCAGGTTTTTGAGATTTGTCCTCTATGAAATAACCAGGATTACCAGCATTCTATGCCCCTGAAGGAAGGTAATTGATTATGCTTTAGAAATTCAAAAATTCATAGTTCTATTCCTTAACCATCTCTTGGATTACTTTCTGAATGTCTAGTAGTTTCCCATTTATCCTGCTAGAACATTACACTCAAAAAGTTAAACATTATACTTTAAAAGAGAATTTTCAACTGTGTCTTTCACTGCCTTAAAAGAACTTCTCTTGACTTCCTTATCTTTTTGAGCTGGGAGATTTAATATTTTAGTCACTGTTGATCCTCGTTCATCTTTTCTTTTTGCAATGCAATAGAAACGTGTTTGTCTGACAGCTACAAATGTGATGGTTTGAAAAGACAGAGACTGAATTTATAGTTGAGAGAAGGCTGTCAAAGATGGCTGTGAAAGATATGGAGGATATTGGTCAATGTGAGAATGATGGAGAATCTCAAATGATTCTTAGCAGGAATAGGTTGAGAGCCATTGAAAAGAGGCTAGTAGGAGATAATCTGGACCAGCTGCTCTAGCTGTGGAGTAAAGAAACATTTTTTTTCTGTGGGTAATTTTCCTAAGACTTATATTTCTAAATCTCTGCATATCATATGTAGGTAAATATGAGGTTGTGGATATAGGTAAAAAGAGCCGAAGAAGTTTATATGCTGAACAAAGAGTCCCTGGGGCTCATATGTGGTACAGCCTACCTGTTCCATGGGGTCTTAAGACCAAAACTATATTGGGACAAGCCACAAGAATTTGTCTGAATGTCCCTCTATATCTCTCTTGGAAACCTGCAGTAGAGATGACTGGACAGTTGAAGATTCTTTACTATACCACTATGTCTTTCTATCAGAGACATGGCTAAAACCAAAAATAAAAATATATTTTCTTCAAAGTTACTTACTGGAAATTAAAAACTAGACCCATACAATAGTTTTCTTAATTTTAAGTTGAACATCATGGATATTATATATGTTCTGTTTGCCTCCATAAACCTACAGCAATGCCATTTTGACAGCTCTCACAGGAACTGACTAGTAATCCATTTTCCAATTGCCACAAAAAAAAAAAAGTCTCCATTGGAAATAGACCTAAATATTCTGGTAACTTCCATATTAAAAATCAAACGAACAAAAAAACCAAAACAGCGCCACCAACAACAAACCTAGACAAACTTAATATTTCAAAGCCGTCAGCACAAACAATTTTTTGAGATTATTTGAATTACCAGACTGATGTTATTGGTCTTTCAAAGTAAATATATCAGCTTCGTGGCTTTTTTTCCTCTAGAAAAACAATAATATTGGGCATTATATTTTCTAAAATAAAAAATATTGACTCTCTATGTCACAGATTTTAACAAAACTGGATTTTGTATTCCTAGCCTTGCCTCAGTGTTTATTTTGATTTTAAAATAAATGTACCATCTAGAAGCTGATGGAGTCAAAAGAAAAAGTTCCATGAATAAATGCAAAGCAAATATATCCATCAGAGATTTTGATATTACTGTGGTAGAGGGTTTTCAAAAAAGTAAAGTTTAAAATTCATATTTAAATTTATTTCAACTGAGAAAAGAGTGACTGACCGCATCCTTCTGGATTACTTACTCTCATAAAGTTTCAAGGAAAACAAATAAAAATTATTTCCATCAACATGAATCCAGTTCAAATTGTTTCAGTCAACTTTATTAATGTATTTCAAAAAAGGAAAGTAAACTATTTACCAATTCTTAGAAAATTAATGAGTCTGTTGACTACAATTGATTTCAAAACAATTCCAAATCACTCACCAGCCAAATGGCAGGAACTAATTCAAATGCCTTCGTATTTGAGGATTTGGGAAAAGGTTTGGAAAATTTGATTGAGCTTTTCTGTTTCCTCTATTCTTTTCTTATCCTTTAAAGCACTGAACATTTTTTTAATTGATGCCAAATTCTTGGGGAAAAATTCATTTTTTATTACACATACACGTGATTCTTAATCAATTTGAACCCTCTAAGGTTTGCTATGTTTATAAGTAAGAAATAAAACCATTGTTGCAACTACTACACACTTTTTTTTCCTGGCTAGAATTAATAGCAATCATCCATGCTTCCCTTATGTAACTGTCATTTTATTAAACTGATGACTCAAAAAGTTCTCTCTTTATGTCTCTTTATGTGGAGAGGTTTAATTCTATGCAAAGCAATGATTTTGAAGTCATGAATGCTTTCTTATAAATCATAATCTTTAAAAAAAATCTCTGCTGGGCCAGCCCCGTGGCTTAGCGGTTGGGTGTGCGCGCTCCACTGCTGGCGGCCCGGGTTCGGATCCCGGGGGCGCACCGACGCACCACTTCTCCGGCCATGCTGGGGCCGCGACCCACATGCAGCAACTGGAGGGATGTGCAGCTATGGCACACAACTATCTACTGGGGCTTTGGGGGGAAAAATAAATAAATAAAATTATTAAAAAAAAAAATCTCTGCTGCTCAATCATAAAACACAACTCTAGATAACCAATAATTTATATTATTAAAATTGTAAGATTTAATTTTACAGTACTCTAGTGATCTTACTATATATTTTTCTGAATATGGATATAAAATTAAATAAAGTCTCTAAAGACTTGTAATTAAATTTTGAATAGTTTAATCTCTTTCTGTCCCAAAGCGCTCTTCCAGAACAAAGTGAAAAAATGAGTTTATATTTATTGGGCTTTTCAGGAATATGAAAAATTATTGTCATTGGCTGCATGGTCTACTAGCTTCCCATGAGTTAATAAAATTGTTCCTATAGAAGTCAACATATGAAATAAAATCATTTCATATATTTAAGAGCACGAGATCAACAGTCAGAATCTTGAGGGCTAATCCTGTCTTCATCACTTACTGGCTACGTGACCCTAGGCAAGTTATTTAATCTCCCTGTTCTTCCTTTTGTTTTCTTCTGTAAAACGATCTACCTCCTAGGGCTTGATGATTAAATGCGATAATACACATGCCTGGCATATGGCAAGCACCAACTATGTGATAGCTATTATTATTACAGCAAAAGCTAACTGAAATTAACCTTTCTTATTAAGTGAAAAATTAAATTTTTAGCTGTGATAACATATTAATAATATATTCATGTGGATAGCAGTTTCCTTATTTTGTCATTTAACTGTCATAATAACTCCAAGTCACAATAAACATCATCCATTAGACTCCTAACGTCTTAGTACATCAAACAATGACTTTATGTCAAGAATACTAGAAATTAGTAATCACAGACAAGCTATAGATATACATGAGCATTACATAAAAATATCATGTTTTACATTTTTATGGTGATAGATGGCAACTAGACTTTTGGTGGTGAACTTGATGTAGTCTGTACAGAAGTCAAAACATAACAATGTACACCTGAAATTTATAGAATGCTATAAATCAAGGTTATCTCAATAAAAAATTAATTAAAAAAAGAAATCTTTATATAAAAAATATATATATCATATTTTAAAAAGTTACTTTAGAGGCTGGCCTGGTGGTGTAGTGGTTAAGTTCCATGCTCCATTTCAGCATCCCCATGGTTTGTGGGTTCAGATCCCGGGCATGGAACTACAAGCCACTCATCAAGCCATGTTGTGGCAGCATCCCACATACAAAATAGAGGAAGATTTGCACAGATGTTAGCTCAGGGACAATCTTTCTTAAGCAAAAAGAGGGAGATTGGCAACAGATGTTAGCTCAGGGCCAATCTTCCTCACCAAAAAAAAAAAAATTACTTAAGTAGGTGGTAACAGACTAAATTAAAAATGTAGGTAAATTTTATAATTTTTCTTTGTTAGTTACATGTTACACAATGTAACAAAAGCAACAACATAAAACCATGGATGCATACAGACAGCTACACTCACAGGGCAACCTGGTACTTGGACAAAAATTATAGGGTCAATCCGAGACAGAATTGTGATGTAGGTGATTTTTTTTTCTTCAACTCCCTTTTCCCCTCATTCTGGTAACAATCCCATTTCCCCCGCTGCCAGAGTCTGATGGGTTTGTATTCTCCTCCGTTATCTCAAAACCTGCTTTATGGCCATTTGATCTTAGCATGGTACCCATTCAAGTTGTCTGCATCTTTACTTAGGCTTGAGTTAAAGACCACAGATTCACCTGTGTAATTTTGGACATCCTAAAGGGAGTAAGAAAGAGATTTTGGAATGTACTGAGGCTGTCTTCCTTTACACCCTGAAACCACTCAGATATGGATGGTTTTCCACTCTAGTTATGCTTAAGAATTGCTCTACAAGAAAGATAGTATTTCTGCTTATATAACTGGATCATTCTCCTGAGTTTACAGCTTCAGTCTCTCTATCAGTCATTGTGACAGCATTTTATAGCAATACAGCAGGAACGATTGAAGACAAAGCCAATTGGTCTCCCTCCCAGTCAGATGTGATTTCTGATTTCAAACTATATTATAGGACTATAGCACTCAGGACGGTATGGTACTGGCATGAAAACAGACATGTAGATCAGCGGAGCGGAGTAGAGAGGTCAGAAATGAACTCACGCGTGTATGGTCAATTGATTTGCAACAGAGGAGCCAAGAATGTACAATGAGGAGGCGACAATCTCTTCAATAAATTGGGAAGTCTGGACAGCCACATGCAGAGTAGGATTGTATACATTATAACATCATTGTAATGTAACCTGAAACTAATATAATGTTGTATGTCCTCAATAAAATTATACTTCAGTAAATTATAACTCAGTAAGATAAATAAAAATAAAATTAAAAAAAAGTAATGGTAAAAAAAGTTACTTTAATATTGGTTAGTTATTTGAGTATATCCTTTTACAAAAGCCACTAACAATGCAGAGAAAATATATTTTTAAAATGTCTTTTTAAAATTATTGGATAACAGATAAGTCAGTGTGGAACTACTGGGCCAAAATTGTAGGGAAGGCAGGAATTCAGATATGTGAGCAAGACACACAGGAGTATATCCACTTTTGCCCCAAGGACATGGACCAACTAAGCAGATTTGGGCTACACATTTGGTGGCTTTGAACAGAGAAGGGAATGAAGTTAGTGTCCTAGGCCACCAAAGTAGGAAATGTATTAAAGACTCTCCCATCACTAAGCTGGGTCATCAAAAGGTTACACATTCAGAGTAAGGGTGACCTGAAGTGAATCCCTACCAAACCTCCACTCCTTGGGGACATCAGGAAAGTCTCCCTTCGTTCCGAGTTGAACATAGAAGATAAAGAAAGTGAAAAGCAGTACCTGTGGGTTTGCATCCCAGCCTGGGATTGAGTATTTCCAGTATCCCCAAATTATGAACTTGAGTTGAAGAATTCTAAGACTGATAGTGTCTCCAGAAGCAAAGCCAAATCCTCTAGAGGAGAGCAACTTCATCTAATCCTTAAGGACTCCCACAATTTTTTTTACCTTTCTAAAATAACCAAATACACAATACAATAAAGCATCGTGAGCAAGAAACAACAGGAAAAAAAAGGAAAGAAACACCAGAAACAGACCAATATCAGTTTCAAATATAATGACTACAGATAATACAAACGGCTATTTGTACTCTTCTAAGGAAATAAAAGACTAGCTTTAAAGTCTAAAAGAATTGAGAAACATAAAATGTAGCATAGCAGATTTGAAAAAAAATCAAATTTAATTTCTAGAAATAAAAAATCAAATAACCAATAGTAAAATCTTGGTGGTTAGCTTGAACATCAGAATAGCACAATTGAAGAGATAATTAGTCATCTAGGATCTAAGTCAGAGGAAATTATCTACGTAGTACACATGGAGCCAAAAAAGATGGAAAATATGCTAGGGAGGTTAAGAAATATGCTGTTTGTTGATATGTTCCAACGTATGTTTAATTGTAGTTCAAGAAAGGAGAAAATGGAATAGGTGAAAATTTGTAGCCATTATAGTTGAGAATTTTCCAGAAGTAATGAACTATACCTATCTACAGATTCAAAAATCCCAGCGACCTCACAGCAGGATAAATAATAAGAAATCCACACTGAGGTACATCATAGCAGCACAGCATGATACCAAATACCAGAAAGAAGATTTTCAAAATAGTCGGAGTAGGTTTCTTTTCAATGAGTGACTATCAGACTGTTAGCTTATTTCTCAACAGCGACATTGTAAATCAAAGAAAACTTCCATTCTAGAATTCCATGCTTTGCAAAATAAATTTCAAGAATAAGGACTAAATTAAAAAAAAACAAGCTTACAAAGAGAAAAAGAGAGAGAGACCAACAAAAACTCAAAGAGTTCGTTCAGAGTAGCCCCTTACTTCAGGTGGAACAGACTTGCTTCAGGTAGGACAGTAAGGTCAGATGGAAAATTTGAGAAGCAATAAAAATGAAGTGCAAAGAAAATGGTAAATGTGGGTAAATCTGAATCAGAGTTCCCCAACACCAGCACTATTGACATTTTGAGCTGGACAGTCTTTGTCGTGAGGAGCTGTCCTGTTCACTACAAGATGTTTGGCAGTATCCTTGGCCTCTGCCCACTAGACGCCAGCAACACCTCTCACCTCCAACAATCCTCTGGTTAGGACAACCAGTAATATCACTAGGCCATGCTAAATGTTCTCTGTGGGGCAAAATTGCCTCTATTGATAACAACCGATCTAAATGAATATTCATTAATAAAACAATATTAAATAATGTCTTGTGGTTAAAAAAGATTGAGTTAAAACAACAATAACATATAAATTGGGAGTGGAAAAAGGATCTGATAGAGAAGGAAAAAATAGAAATAATAAGAATAACCCAAAGGAAAGGAAGGAAGGAGAGAAAAATCAACACAGAACAGGCAGGAGACAGAAAACACCAATTCAGACGGGAGACTCGAGTAGGCTCCTGCTAAGTCAGTGATTAAAAGTGACTTTAAAAGTAAATGGAATAAATGGTCCCATCAAAGGCAATGTTTTACAGACGTGATAAGGGCATATGATTCTAACTCCATACTGATAATGAGAAACATATCTAAAACCAAAGGACGTAGACAATTTGAAAGTGAAGAAAGAAAGAAAAGATGCATCTTGAATAGAGGAACCAAAGAAACCTGGTGGAACTATTATTTTCAGACAAAATAGCTTTTAACCAACATGGATAATTCAACATTTCTATCTTGATTGTTTCACATCTGTGACACAATGGAAAGAATCAGCCTTTTATTGCCCTTTCTCAGTGTGTTTGCAGTTTGTTCTCCACGTGTAAATCCAGCAAAGAAGCCCTGTGAGAGAATAACAGGATTTTACTACAGCCAGGAGCAAAACACTTCCAGCAGGTTCTACGCAAAACAGGCTGGCTTTCATCCTAGTGACAGAAATACAAACATTTTAGACAATATGTATGGAACCTCTTTTAACCAGAAAGCAGCCCCCCTGGTTTGTACTGACGGCGTTCTTAATTAAAAAGATCATTTACGAAACTGTGTTAACTTACTTTTGGTGACTCTATGATTACGACCTGTCTTTCTAGCTCTCTCTCTTTCTTAGTTTTGCATTTGTCTCTCTCTTTGACACACACAATAATAAACAAGAACCAGCATAGGGAGACATTTTGTACTCCCTAAAAAGAAATCCGAACCCGTTTAAAAAATTGTTTAACATAACCCCCCAGAATCATCTGCTTGATTTTATGTATTTTGGCGAAGATGCTGTCGCAGATGTTCATTATTACAAAATGAAAATACGTTCGTAGTGTAGTAGATGGCTTCAAGTGGCGTGGAGGATCAGTGCAAGAAACAAAGAATCCCAGTAAATTTTATGAGCGAGTTTACGTGTGACCTGGTCATGGTTACTAAGTGTATATTAGCAACTTGTAAGAGTCTGGTTTCCTTCTGGAACACGGAGGTACATTCACTTAACCCTATGAGAAGCTGTTGAGATAATTGGGCAGTGGTGTTAATGGAAGGGGGACGGAATTGCACCTGGGTAAAAATGCCTTCAAAGGCAGATTTTGGAGGTTCTGGGGAAGATAAAACGCCCAGGCTGCTCTTTTATCACTTTCTCATGCCAGTGTACCTTCATTTCAACCTGGGGAATTTGGACTTTGTGGTTACAGCCTTTCTTCACACGGGAATTCTGCATGACCTTGTCAACTCTGAAAGCAGTACGATAAACAGCCCAGAGCTCTCAGGAATGACTATGTTTTTAAAATTCTATAAATAGACTCTATGGTTAATTATTAAGCTCTCAAGGCTGTCTAGTAAGTGAACAATGAAACTACCAACCCGAAAAGCTAATTCCTATGCAGTTTGAAAGCCTCTAAAGTTTGGGTCAACTTCCTTCCTCATTCTGGTTATTGACAGAGCTTTTTGGTTCTCATCCTGTATTATTAAAAGTGCACGTTACTTTTTATATCTTCTTATTATTTTCATTGCTAATAAAAGCTCTGTATATGTATAGTCAGCATCCCACTTTAATGAATACATCAAAGTTGCTTCCTTACATATAAACATAATTTTAATGAGGACCTACTCTTATGGGGGGGAGTATTTTATATGAACACTATTTTAAAAATTTGTTCAGGTTTGTTAAAATACACAGTTTCAGTTACACATTACATTCTATTTTCTTTATTCTCATTTTACTAACAAAATATCCTCTTTGTTGCAAACATTAGCTCTTTAGTCCCTAAAGGAGGTTGTCTCTACCCTTATGAACTGCTTGGACCTTCATCTTTAAAACTTAACTCTCCAAACCTCAATTCATTATTTTGAAACAGCCTTTTAAATTTTAAGAACAGCCTATATCATATTCAGATAAAATAATCCAAAAATGATAATGTTAAAACAACAATGTCTTTGTTTTAAGAGACTTGCTCCTATAAAGCAGGGTTGGTAAAAACATATGTTAAACAGAACTTCTCATTTAATAAAATTCACGGTAACTGGATTAGGCAACCACTGTTACTGTAGGCTGCCTGCCAGCACATATTACACTTGTTATATGGAACCAGCCACTACAATGGTTTTCATTTAGATGAATTCTGCTTCTGGGGCCAAAAACATGTTTAGGCTCAAGAAAATATTCACTCTCTCCCCAGTATGAAGAGGTTCTGCACAGTTACCACATTTATTTTATCATTTTGGTTGTCATTTCCTATATTTATCCTAGGTCTAAAATTGTGTTGTCCTCTCTCATAAAAGATGATGAATTTTTCATGTATTTACTCTGAGTTGTGTTTCCAGAAATGGTGAATACTACCAAGTTAGTCCTGCTGTTATCACGCTACATGAAAGGCATGCTCTGTCTTACATAAAAGAAACACTTTAACTGTGTTAAGTGTGTTTAAAGCCCTGGTACCTTGCCCCTATTTGTCTGACCCTGACACATATGTGTTTTGTGGACTAATATTCCCAGAGGATGAAAGTATTCATGTATATATCAGTTCAGGAATGAGGTGAGTCATTGGGAATACGAATAACAATATTTCAACATGTTTGCAAGATGAAGACATTTTAGTGATCAATTTTTTTTTTTTTTTTTTGGTGAGGAAGGTTGGTGCTGAGCTAACATCTGTTGCAAATCTTTCTCTTTTTGCTTGAGGAAGATTAGCCCTGAACTAACATCTGTGCCAATCTTCCTCTATTTTGTATGTGGGATGCCACCATGGCACGGCTTGACGATTGGTGCGTAGGTCCCCACCCAAGGATTTGAACCTGCTGACCCCAGGCCACCAAAGTGGAATGTGAGAACTTCACCACCACACTACCAGTCTGGACTCATGATCAACGTTTTATAGATAAGATACATGAGACTCAGAAAGAATAAGTGACTTGCTAGTATCTTAAATCCTTGTATTTAAATAACAAAGACAATAGGATACATATGGGAAGCAGGTAAAAATAGGCTGAGGTTTGTGTTTGCATTATGATATTATTTCCTGATATTCAGATTCATTTAGCAAATGTACATAGAACCTTTTTTTTTTGTTTCAGGCCCCACACTTGGTGATGGAGATGAAAAGACTCAGCCTCCAGAGGTTGATGGTCTAGAGGGTAAGTTAGCCAGCTCCCTTGGGTTTATACACATATATGGCTGCTAGAACTTAAACTTCACAAAAGCAGAAATTCTTGTCTGTTTTGTGTACTGATGAATCTGAGCATCTACAAATGGGCCTGGAAAACAGTAGGTACTTAGGAAATATTTGTTAAGTAAAAAAACACATATATACATACTCTATGCTAATATTGTAAACCATAAGATTTATTATACTGCAGATGTCATTGAGTTTATTCCTGGGAGCAGAGAGGATGAGCGATGAGGAAGCATGCCCCAGTTGTCAGTTTAGCAACACTAAAGGTAGGGTTTGGCATTTATTTGGCTTGCCTGGAGTTTTAAAACATTTTAACACGTGTTTTGGTTGACACTTCTAAAACATTACATGCTCTGGGAATAATATGCCTTAATACATATATGCAATGTTTGCCTCCTTTCTGCTATTTAAAATCAAAGCTATGAAAACTATGCTCCTATTTTTCACAGTTTAAGACCAAATGTAGACTTGAACATTAGTCATGCAATACTACCAGCAGCACATCTGCATAGCGTGCTGAAGGGAGGAGGCACCAGAGACACAAAATACGCCCTGGAATATGTCAGGGTGTCCACAGCACAATACTCTGCTAAACGAAAACATTCCAGAAAATGATTTTGCTGTGCCGTGTTCATAATAAGAATGGAACAAGCATGAAAGGCAAAGAGAATAACTTAAAGCTTCTTTTTGTCCCTTTTCCCCACTATCTTCTCTTCTGGGAAAATGAAAAACACAGCCCATGGTGGGCAAAGTCCAAATCATAATAATGAGTCATCAAATAGTACAAGTATTCGTGATAAGTGCAGAGTATTGTTTCAAGCATTTGCATTATATTTAAGGAGTGGAGGCAATGGATTTAGAACAGTATGAGCCATGGAAAATCAAAAATAAAATTCAAAATAGAAAAACAACCCCCCCCACACACACACTACTATGACAATAGAGGTTTATGTTGCATTAAAAATTTCTGAGACACGTTAGAAATACTTGCAGGTTGGGAGGCAAATATGATGCTATTAATCACTGTTATGTGGGATAAAACTCTACTGATAGCATGTGAATAATCATTTTCTGGCTGTTACACTTTCAAAAATATCTCATGCAGCCGGCCAGAAAAACTGCTCATCAGTGAGTTGTCTCAGTTGGCTACACTCAAGAATGTTCTGAAGTTTTGAAAAATATCATCTTCTGAGCATATTTAATTAGTCCTATGACAAGTTTATTTAATTGAGCTCCACCCCTATCTCTCTACTTTCTCACATATGGAGTTTCCACACTCTTTTCCCTTCTTCTCAGCTTGATCATGAGATCATTGAAAACATGATTCATGTCTCCCTAAGAAATTTAAGACGTTGTCCATTTGTCATTTGTAATACACACTGAGACGACTGACAGCAAAAGATAGACGACATTACGGAAAACCTCTTGTTTTTTCTTAAAAAATTAGCTTTACGTTAATATTGTAGAAAATTAACGTATTTAAAACATGTTTACAGTGAGTGAGAAGAGTGGAAATCAGCCGTAATACTCCACTTGCTAGACTTGCTTCATCAGAATACAAAGCCAGCAAATTTTTCGTGGTTCTGTCAATTTCAATAAAGTTTATGGACACAGCCTGAGTACCGACCTGAATAGAGATACCAGATTGAGCAAATAAAAATACAGGATGCCCAGTTAAATTTGAATTTCAGACTAACAAAGGATATTTTTTACTATAGCCCAAGTATTGCATAGCATCCAAAGTATTCCATAGTATCCCAAGTATTGCATAAAACATACTTATCCTAAAAAAATTACTCACTGTTTATATGAAATCCAAATTTAACTAGGTGCTCTGTGTTTTATCTGACAACCCTAAAACTAAAAACACACAATGAAGAGCTGTTCTCAATAGTATTAATCAGATTATTCCTTTGCAAGAGAAAGAAAATACCACATGTGAGAAGATTCCTAGTATGATTAGGTCAGTACTATGGCAGATTAATTGAGACATAGCTGAGTTTTCTATGGAGAGACTTTGCTCAGTGCGGACAGTTTGCTGCGGCGAAAGTTTGCATGCAACATACCCCAACGAGTATATATTGTTTGATTGTAAAAATTCATTTCATTCAACAAATATTTATTGTCTGCCCTCTGCCAAGCACTGTAAAAACAGCTTATGGTGTTTCTTATGAAACAAAGAAAAAATAAATTTAGGACTGAGATGCGTACGTGTTCCCGTAAACTGACAACGTGATGGTGTTCAGTATGTATGCCTTCTTTCTTCATTACTGAACTTCATTTGCACAAGCCACTCTGTGATTTAGCTTCCCATCTGCAATGAAAATGGATGATGGGTCATGCTTCCATATCTCACAAGAGTTCTTTTTATTCTTTGAATTTCTTATAGACTGCACCACATTATTTGTTTCTTAATTATAACCTACGCTGGATGATTTTGATCTGATTGTTGCGCATATATTTGAGCTTGCCTCACAAATAAAATACAATTTTCTTAATTATTTTTCTTTCCTTTAATAACTTGTGGTATCTGTTTTACTAAATGAGGAATAAGCCCTGAGAGAGATTTAAATTTGCTTGAAAATTTACTCAGAAACTTTCAAGATAATTGAGATCAGTTAATATTGACTTCAAATTATTCCTATAAGAAGAACATAAAGTAATCATGGATGATCAAGACAGATTTTCCTCGAGTTATTTTCTTTTAATTTTGTATTCAGATGGAACCACATGCATTCCTTGTAAGTCAGCCTCTTAGAGCAACCTGGAACCCAGCAAGTAGATGAAAAATTGCATTGCATCTATTAAATACGAGTTAATACATAATAATGTGTCATATTGATTGTTTTTAATTTTAAAGACCTTAGCAATGATTTAAATACCCAAAAGAAACAGGTTTTACCAACAAGAAGAGTTACCTAGGGACCGGCCCGGTGGCACACGGTTAAGTTCCGTGTTCCACTTTGGATGCCCAGGATTTGCAGGTTAGGATTCTGGGCTCGGACCTACTCACTGCTCATCAAGCCATGCTAAGGCAGCGTCCCACGTAAAAGAGCTACAACTCTACAACAATGATACACAACTATGTCCTGGGGCTTTGGGAAGAAAAAAGGAAAAGAGGAAGATTGGCAATAAATGTTAGCACAGGGCCAATCTTCCTCAAAAAAAAAAAAAGTTATCTAATAACCACAGCAATAACGTACTGTAATTGAAATGAGTGGTGTAGAAATTCTTTTGTGCAGATCCCTCATAACATATTATGTTCAAGGACTTTCCTATAAAATTGGCAAATACAAGTATTTTTTTTCATTTGGCCCTTATCACCAAACCTTCACTTATTTATTTCATCATGCTTCTAATAAAATACTGAATTTTCCTTAAAAAAAAAAAGCTCATTTTGTATGATTTCTCGAAGGCAAATTTCATTCCCTTCACTGTCTTTTTACCCAAATAAGTCTTCAATGATTGAAGCATCAATAAACTAAGCAACTTTACATTTCATAAATCATTAACTTAATTTAAGTTTAATTTCTATGAGAGAGGCCAAAAAGCCACATATGTTGATTAAGACCGAGTAAAATAGAGAGCAACTTGAAACTTTGAGGAAACATTTTTGGGGAAGCTTTTGACCCCAAACACACACCAAAAGGAGACAAATCCTTTGCTGTGGTTTTAAGCGGTGTGGCGCCTAAACGACGTGATAAATGTGCTGACATTTAGAGAGGCCTCAATTAGAGCCAAGATATCTTAATGCACTCTTTGGCATCTCGGAGCACACACATGCTATATGAAGGATGGAGATTTACGGTGTGAAAGCAGCCTACCATATGGGCCACAGCTCTCTCTTATTTAGCACTTTCTTCCAGCATTTATACAGACGTGCTTTTCTGTTTTGATCATTCCTTTCTTAACTATTTGTGAACCACATATTTTTTTTCCCCAAAGTTTTTCATCTATTTTCTTCCCATTCTAATCTTCCAATCTCCATTTGAAATAGAACAGAAAAGGTATTTATGCCCATTTCACTACTCATAATGGGAGTTTTTATATGTAATTAACCTACCTATGATATTTTCCCCCATAACACTGAGTATGACTACTCACTCAAGTTTAATTTCAAGGGAGAGTGGGTGGGGATGAGGGGAAAACAAGTATGTTAATTTTTTTCTTATGTTCTGGCTAACATTTACTGGGCAGTAATTTTCACTAAGAAAAACACTGCTTAAAGAAGAATAAATATTGGATCACGTAATTAATAACTTTTGAGAACCACTAAGATGTGTGATAACTATTTCAGTTAAATGGCTCTCTCAAACACAAAATGCTTGAAAACCTAGAGATTATTTCTGAATTGTCTGTTTAGAATTTGATGTGGCAACCAGTTATAGTATAAGCCAATCTCAGTTGAATATTTTAGATGTTAAAAATATTATTAATGCAGCCGGCCCCATAGCCTAGTGGTTAAGTTTGGTGTGCTCCACTTTGGCGGCCCAGGTTCAGTTCCTAGGCACAGATCTACACCACCTGTTGGCGGCCATGCTGTGGTAGCAACCCACATACAAACTGCAAGATGATTGGCATAGATGTTAGCTCACGTGTAAATCTTCCTCAAGCGAAAAGAAGAAGATTGGCAACAGATGTTAGCTCAGGGAGACTCTTCCTCAGCGAAAAAATAAAAAAAAAAAAAATAGGTCATTAATGGAGGAAAGTCAGTTACTTTCATGATGTATGTATCTAAATGTTTTTGAAAGTTTTAACATATTCATGATATGTTAATATCATATCTAACTCAAGGTAATTTTCCTTAAAACTATCTCTAATTTGTTGAACTTATGTGGATTGGATTGGCTATCTCTTTTAAATTCAGATGGTCAGCATCCATTTAAATTTAATACATCAACGTGCTAGTTTGGAAAAGCTCTTTGACATGTGCATTCACAAGGGTTCCTTACGTGGTATTTTATGATTTATCAAAGTTATATTTATAATGACAATTGTATTGGAAATTATTTCCCCATATTTATTAAGTTGTAAAACTCATGACATCTTTGAAAGTGAGTAAAATATGAAATCAAATTTCCGAAAGTCATAGATATAATTAATATCACATAAATAAGGCAGTCTTATAATTGGTAATCTTAACTTTTGTTCTTTCGACTGAGTTGGTATTTCACAACATAATAATAATTCTGTATCCATATCCACTGTAATGCATTATTTATTTACATGTCATATGGTGTCAATACTTATTTTTGTGATATAATCCAAAATTAGTGCTTTAAAGTGAGCATGCTGCCTACAATAATAGGCTTCAGGGAACTGAACACACATATTTTAAAATAATTTTGTGGATAAAATACAGAGTACCAAGTATTTTAATACAATACCACTATTTTAGGTCACATGTTTAAAACATTTAAAATATGTTTTCATTATAATAGATATTCATGTCTATAGAAGACATTGTCTTACGTTTTTTAAAAGTGGAATAAAAATTTAGGAACACTGCCATACAATTTAAGTGCAGAATCCTCTTAGGTTTTGATTATTTATTTATTTATTTATATTGATGTTTTTAACGTTGTGAAATTTTGGGTTGTACATTTTTGTTTGTCCATCACCATATTCATCCAAGCTTTTATACTTTGCCACACCTAAAACTGACAGCAATTCTTTTAGAAACTCATTTTTATCTAGTTTTCCCAAATTATTCAATTGTTTTTATTGAAATGACTTTATAATTATATTTAATCTGTTCATGTATAAATTAATTCACGTATATGATTAAAATCACAGGAATGAATAGAATAAGCAGGTTGAAAGAAAACATAATTGATTTGGGAGCTAAAACTGAAATGGAGAAAGTAGCCATGTGCAAGCAGACTAGCACAGGATGTTTTATAGGGGAAATAAAGAAAGGTAAGCAAATGGGTTAAGTAGGGTTCAATTTAGAGAGCTTCTATGGATTGAAAAAGTATTAAGGAGAAGATAAACATGTCATTTTCCAAGAATAAATACTTAATATTTTAGATATTCCTTTTCAGATGTATACAGCTATACTTAATGATATTTATCATGTTTATTCTGCCAGGCAGTAGGCAAAATAATTTATCTTACTTAGATCTCAAGACAGCTAGGTACTGTCCAGTAATGCTGGTTTGTAACCTAATCAAATCCTACTTGAAGATGTAATTGAATATTATTTATTCCCTGGAGCAAGTACACAACTGACAAGTAGGGAAAATGTTTTCAGACCAGAATATTTAAAAAATAAAAATAGAGAAATAAAATAATAAAAAAGTAAATTAAAAATCCTCTCGTGATCTCCAAAAACAGTCATTAGACTTACTGGATTAAATAAAAGACTTTTTGTTTATTATTGTAATAATATATTGACAAAATCATAAGATTATATCCAAAGTTTATTATTAGTAGTATTATAAGGAAACATCGATAATGACTTTAATATGTCTGAGCTAGCTAATAAAATTCTTGTTGGAAAGAGTAATATTTATTGTAGAGAGTTGGAAACATAGAAAATCATAAAGAACAAAATAAAAAGGGTTACCTATAATCTCACCATCCAGTTATCATAATGATTACTATTCGGGTGTACAGTCTTTCAGTCATTTTCCTGTGTGTGTGTGTGTGTATTTTTTTTTTTTTTTTTAGCAAAACATGATCATCCTATGCAGACAGTTTTGTGATAGCACAGTTACCACAATTTGGTGTGGCACGAGAACATGTCTCGGTATTGCATGATGTTTAAAAGCTCAGGCTCTGGAATCTGATTGCCTGATGGGTGAAGTTCTGCTTCCGTCTCCTGCTAGCTGTGTAGCCTTGACAAGTCAAAGGGACTTCTAAACCTTAGGCTCCTCATTGCCAACATGAGAATAATAGAATAACAGTAACATCTGGCTTATAGGTTTAAATGGGGTGATCTCTGTGAAGTATTCCTTTCAGGAAATATTTTTTCTTTTTATTTGCAGCTTAGTGAGCCACCGTTTTTACATAATTAAACAGACACACTGTTGTTTCACAGAAAATTCTTTTATAAGTTAGCAGAGAACATATACAAGTTGATACACTAATTTTCAACGTACTATGATCATTCTACTTGTGTTATGAAAGGAGAAACTTCACAGTACACAAAAAGCAGAAGTAACTACCAATTGAAATAAGAATATAGTCTGTGAAAAAAAATTATAAATCCTCCATTAAAATGGACTTACTTTCTTCTATGTTACATTTATTCTTTTTAAAGGAATATATTTGCCCACTGGGACAAAAGAGATTATGTCTTGCGTGTTTCTAATCTGAATCTCCAGAATGTGATCAAGGTTTTCAACTGGTTACTAAGCCTGTGTTGACAGAAAATTTAACTGATTAATGGGGCGTAAAACATTGTTTAAAATTGTCTTTGCTGGTCTAACATAGTGGTTAATATTTTACTGACTTACATGTTTTTCCTGTTCACGCTTATTGAGTCCCTTAAATCCCACGATTCAAAGAAATTAATTAACCGAAAGAGCTCCTATTTGCTAGTGTATCACTTCTGGGAATTAATGTGTCTACAATAAAATCTATGTCATTTTTTTACACTGACTAGTATTACTGGACAAAGTTGAGTCATACAACTTTCATTAATTTTAAATGTCTCAATAATGTGTTATAGAAGCAGGAATTTCAGTTTTTCTTAAAGAAAACCCTTGGTGGGTTACAGGTTGAATTTGCAAGTATCATAAGAAATGACGGTTTTCAATTTCTTCTCCCTCTGTAAGATCGTAATTGAGCATGTAATTTCCAAGGACATCTTTCTCTTTCCATCTTCATATCCTTCTGAATTTCTTCAGCCCTGTCAGCCCATTGCCTCTTTCAAGTGTCTCTTTTCCTAAGTGTTATCTGAAATAAGAAAGATCTGGAAGTACCACTATAAAATACTGGAAACTTTAATAATCTCTACCATGTTGATTCATATCCAAAAGTCCAAACAATTAACGTTCTTTCCTTTGTTTACCAAATTTTTTGTTTGGAAGGCTGATGTGGGATTACCGTGATGAAAAGTTCAAAAATTTGTGACGCAGTAATGAGCAGAGAAGAAATCTCAGCTATAAAACAGTTGATTACCAGCGTGCCTCTATCTTTGATTAATAATCTACTAAACTGTATGTTCTGGAAAGCTAAGATATTTTATTTTTCTTTGTATTCCAAATATTTCGCCTGACCCATAATATTAGCTTGACAAATATTTGTTAAATAAGTGAGTGAGAAAATAAATTCATTTTCTAATCCAACTTTCTCCTTGAATAAGAAATCCTTTTAATATCTTGACAACCCAGTATCCGAATGATATTTAGGTTTGTGTCATGAATCTTGCCATTTCACAATTTGTCCATTTGTCCTGCATCTGGGTACCATATTCTACTTTATTCACTATTTTCTGGGAAATCTTGGGCAAGGAACTTAAATGCTTTGAGTCAATTTATTATGTGTACATGTATATGATTGTAATTCTTATTTCAAGACTGTTATGAGAATTAAATTATTTAACATATACGAAAAATTCTAGTGTAGTGTTGGGCTCCCAGTTTGTGCTCATATTGAAATTCATTGTCAAATAAATTATCTTTTCTTTCATTCAATCACTTGCCTAAAACAAATGTTCATATTTAGACTATACCATTCTTGCACAACTTATTTTATTTTCTGGATCTTTTATTTGACTTTGTTGTTATTAAAAGAAGAGATAAATATCTTTAATTTGTTAAAACCAACAAGCAACTTCTTTCTTGCTTCCTTTTGCTTTTCTGGATTATAAATGTAAGTTAAAAAGTTTTTGTTTGTTTTCAGAGGAGACCCATGGACACTAAGACCTTGCAGCCTAAAATGTTTTCTTTTTAAATTCTTTTTCATATTTAATTGAAAATTTTCCTGTATATAGAATTCCAAATTAAATATATTTTCTGAGATATTTAATGCTTTTTTTCCTGACATACAATGGTACTAATGAGAAATCTGATGCCAATCTAGTCGTCTTTCCTCTGTAGATGACTTTCTTTTGCATTGGAAGAAATTTATGACTTTCTTTTTGTGCTTGGAATTCTGAAATTTCACAATTCTCTTTGGGTTCATTCCTCTTTTCATTTTTCCTATAATCCATGGAGTCCTTCAATTTGAGTCTCTTTCTTAGAGATTTCTTTTGTATTACCTCTGTGAGTATTTATACCGATCAATTGTCTGTCTTCCTTCTTTCTGGTCCTCCAATGGTCTTGGACCTTAAGGATATAATTGGATGGCATTTAAATTTTCTATTATCTTCCATTTCTTAGTGTTGTGTTTATCTTCCACATTACTAATCCATGATTCTCCATTTTATTAAGTATTCTTATTGATTCTTTTCAACTAATTTTGGCAATCATACTTTTAATTTCCAAAAATTCTTTCTTGTTCATTTATTGTTCTTTTTTTACAGCAGCCTGCTCTTATTTTAGGTATGCAACATCTATCAAATCTCTCTGAGTTTACTAATATATATATGGATTTTTAAAAATTACTTCTATTTTTTGCATTTCTCCCTTTTTTCTGTGATCATTTGGTTTTCTCTGTTGAGATTTTATAACTGGTGAACCTCTGTGTATCATTAATATTTTTGAATTAGCTGGTAAGCTGACAAATCTCTTTTCTAACAGGGTTAGCCTTGCAGTTCTGTGAATCCATTGACCTAAAAGCCCCTTCCTGTGTGGGCAGAGACCTGACTGTGAACCAGTCCAGTTGCCAGGCAACCCTCTCTTTAGATTAAAGTCTCTCTTTAGAGCAGGCAGGCTGGCAATGATGTAGGATGAAGGACTTTACTTTGGGGTTATAGTACTTTGATTTATTTTCTTCTGAGTAGAACTGCTTCTCCTTCCCTATCCCCAATTCCCACCTCCACTGAATAGATCTAGAATCATCCTCTGCTGTTTTCTGCTGCTTCTCTCAACCTCTGTAACTGCCATGTGGGATCATTCGGGAGAATCTGCTGCTCAGATTAAAGGTGAGATCTTTAGCTGGGAAAAAGACTATGGTCAGCTGCTCTGCACATGCTGAGGAGGGGATGGGGGCTGAATGACTCAGCAGTTCTATAAATGGCCTTTACTTGAATTCTGTCAAGGCCAGCTGGAGTTCTTTCCTGCTCTCTGTAATTCATAACTCCAGTTTAGAGCCACTTTATTTTTTCACCACTGAGAACAGCTCCAATCACCTGTAACCTTCACTCATGCATTTAAGATGTGATTTCTTTAATCTAAGTTATACTTCTATGCAACCCTATACCCTCACTGTCTTTTAAAATTTTGTTAACGTTTCTTACCTGTTCATGGCAGACACCTTTTCCACTTTTAGCACTCTCATGGGTTTACATTTTTTTGAATATATCTTTACTCTCTTTTCAATAATATAGTAGAAAAAGGCTGGTTAGTATGCTGTATTATAACAGAAAATGAAGTATTTTATAAATATGATTTAACTATAGACACAGTTTCTGAATGTTGACAACTGTGTATCAGTCAATTTTTTTGGCAGAAAAAGGTGGTAATCAAGGAAAGTTTAATAAAGGGGTGTTATTTCCAACAGTTTGGACCAAATTCAGGGAAACCAATTTAAGGTGGAATAATACCCTGGGGCTAGTAAAAATGGCGAGGGTAGGTTTACACTCCAAGCCTTAAGAGGCACTAAAGTGTCAAGAGGAAAGAGTAGTTACTAGAATCCAGAAGAATAACTCATGAAAGGTGTTAAAAGATAAACTGAGGCGTATTAAAATTTTTAAGAGTTTATTTGAGCAAAAATCCCTTTTGAATTGGGCAGTGCCAAACCACAAGTGGTTAGGAGCACTCCACTGGCAGGAACTAGGGGAAAGACTTACAGAGAAGAGGCAGAAGCAAAGCAAGTAAATTATTTGATTGGCTATAGCTTAAGCCTTTGCCTTATTTGGAAAGCCTAGTTGGCTGTTTATGATTAGTCGTCCTTAGGTTTTGATTTCTTAACCTTGAGGCAGTACTGGCTTAGGCTTTGGTCTACTTATGGAGGCTGCTAAGGTATTAGAACCACCTCAGTCTAATGGCATCCTTGTTTAGTTAACTTAATAAACGGTTGCCTTATAGGAGCTGTGGCTTTTGATAGAGAGATAGAGTCAACCCACAAGAAGGAAATGGAGAAATAAATACTTTCTCTCATCTGCTCTTGACTCCCATTAACTGAACACGACTAGTAGCCAGAAGGTGAGAAAGCTCATTGATGTCTTTTATGTAGGTCCGTCTCCAAGGACGCAGAGCAGGTAGAGAAAGATGGAGAGTGGATCTGAACAGATCCAGCAGGGATCTGGGAAATATCCAGCAGGGCTCACCCTTCTACACCTACTCTTGTACTTTGTCCAGATGAGATATTGTGTGCTCACACAAGGACCACCCAAATTCCTGTCAGCTATCTTGATGGTAATTCAGTGATCTACCCACCTGACACTTAAAACAGAGGATATCACCAGTGTGCTCATATAAGGTAGGAGAGTGAGGGAGAAGGTAAGGGGAAAAATAAATAAATCATTGACATAACATTTTACTGCTGCAGTCCCCATTTCTGATGCAAGTTATGAGGCATAATTTGGTAATTATAGCTGCCTTTCTTCTTTACTCAGGACGTGTTTTGTTGTTGTTGTTGTTGTTGTTGTTTTTACCTTTGCCAGCACCTAAGCTGCACAGTGTTCTTGACCTTGTTAGATGATCTTGCATGTTCTGGGTCCATGGTGGTTCTGTCTTTCTTGTGTTTCTGTAGGTACCATTGACCAGGGCTCTTGGGAAAGTAAGTATCGAGAAGCACTCCAACAAATGCCCTGGGTTTCACACATAGACCTCTTGGTTCCAGTTGTGTAGCAGGAACTCAGTTTCACCTTGTGATTGGGATGAGTCACTTCGGTCAACATGTGACCTTCTCTTCTGGTGGGCTCAGTGGCGTGAGGAGCCCTGGATGGCCAAGAGGAATCTCAGCTTTCCATTAAATAAACCGCGACTCTGTTCCCTGATGGAAGCATTTCTTCCTTAAGGAGTACAACTCCAAACCCACCTAACTTAAGGTTATGGGGCTAGAAGTAAACATTCTTCAAGTGAGTTATTCAGGTAATACCAAACAAGTTTATTTTTACCTGTACGTTTTAGTTCCTTTTCCTAGATATTCTGGTTATGAGATCAATGGCTCCATATATTAAGTACCGGTTTAAGTCATATAACATGTCCTGTAAGACAGAATTCCAACCTTGCAGATTGTTGTTTTTTTTCCCATTGGGTGAGTTAATTGAATCCTAGTTAGCCATGACCTTGTTACATCGTGCCAGCAGCTCTTGGGTTATGGGCACGTGCTAAGACCAGTGCAATTTGTGGCAATGATCCCATTGTCCCATCTCCTTCTCTTGAAAATAAGTCTCCTTTTGGGAGATGATGTTGTTTGGGATTCTGTGGTGACAGACAAAGTTAATAATGGAGACCCTTTTAGGGGCAGAGCGGAGTAGAGAAAAGTGGAGCGTTGATCTGTAAGGACAAATGAAAAGTATTCCAGCACGCAAGTAGACTTTACTGGGTGGAGAGAAGAAGGAGAAGAAGATGAGGAAGAAGGAGGGGAAGGGGAAGGAGGGGGGACACTGGATTAGAGAAAAAAATAATTTACTAGGGGGAAAAACAGATAGGTTACCAGTAAGAAAAATTTTTTCTTTTGACTTTATTCTCCTAAAATTATTAGGAAAAAAGGACAATATGGATTCCAGTTAAAAAGTAAATCTTAATGAGGAAAAAAGAATAATAGGTGAACGCTTCTGAACGTCTAGAAGAACATCATGATGATAACTCATCTCACACAGGAGCAATAGAGTCTTTGCCATCAAAGTAGTTCTGTTAGATTGCTGTCATCAAAGAAAGTAGTCCAAGAAGTCTTCCTCAACTAGTGAAAGAATCTGTCATTCAGTCAACTGAGTATCTTCAATGTGCCATATATCGCTCAAAGCCCCAGGTATATGGGAATGAAAAGCCCTTGCCCTCAAGAAGCCAACAGTCTAGAAGGTAAATAGACATGCAAATCCACAGATCTAATACAAAGTGACAATTACTATGTACAATTAATTAGTGACAATTACTGTGATGTGACCAAAGGGAAAAAAGTTGACTCAAAGTGACAGGATGGAAAGAGAGAAGGGTCAGGATGAGTTCAGAGAAAATTTCACAAAATTTTTTCACTCTTGGGGATGAAAAAGGTATTATCCTAATAAACAACAGAAGGAAAAAGAGATTACAAGCAAAGATGAGAGGAAGTGCAATTATAGAGACATATGAAATATTTAGGCCAGTAGTTCAGTATGGTCCTCATAGATTATGTGAGAAGCAAAGAAGTAGAGAATAAGTTTGGGTAGGAGGAAAGAGACAGGAGGCTGATGTAAATTATTTGTATTTCTCTTTTTGTTATTATGTACAGATGACTGGTATCTGAATGTTCTTAGACTCTATGCTCGTGAGAATAAGATGAGCCACTCTCTCCTTACCTATTCTAATAAGCAATAAAATTCTGGATCTTGCAATCTTTACTATCTTTATAGTCAGGGATCTATTGGTGAGAACTGTTTGCATCTTCAGCCCCCTAAAAATTATGATATATGAATCATTAAGTTTGCTACAGCTCAATCATATTATATTGCTAAATAATATAAATAGATCTGTGGCATATTAATTACTGATTAATAATTTATTATTATATTTTTTCTCAAATCAACTTTAAGCTATTTCAAATACAGTCATGTGCCACATGACGTTTTGGTCAATAATGGACTACATATACTACGGTGGTCCCATAAGGTTAATACCATATAGCTAGGTGTGTAGTAGGCTATACCCTAGATCTGTGTAAGTACACTCTATGATGTTTACACAACAATGAAATAGCAGAACAACGCATTTCTCAGAACATATCCCTCTTGTTAAGCGATGCACGGCTGTATGCAGAAAATACTAAGGTACCTACTATTAGATTGAGTTATTATTTGTTAATAATAGCATCTAAAATAACATATACAATAACAAAGATTTGAAGAAGATAAAATTTGGAGCACTGTACAAGAGTTTGAATCTCTTACTGATTTCTTTATCAAAGTCTTTAACAATATATTGGTGTGGCCATGAAGTAATGAGGACATTTCTAGTATTAGAAATGTTTAATATTATCAATGTTACAATTTACATATTTTTATATTGTGTATCCAATGACAAATTATTGTAGCTATGGTTATTTTTAATAGATTTGTTTTTAACTTTTCAGCTAGAGTTATGTGACTTTTAATTAATTTCTTAGCATAATTTTAAATTATCATTTCACCTAACTTTTAAACAGATAGAGAGAAACATGCTTTTGTAATTAGAAAATAATTGACTATAAGAAAAACAACCAAGTAGTTAAAATTAAATGACATTTGTAGTATTTGTATTTATCTTTAGCATACTTAACTTATTCATCATATAACTGACCCATTATGAATTTGTGAGTTTTAATTAATACTTTCTGGGGGCCTGGTTGCATAGTAGTTAAGGGGTTCACGAGTTTGGATCCTGGACAGGGACCTACACACCACGCGTCAAGCCACACTGTGGCATGGTCCCACATGCAAAATAGAGGAAGATTGGCACAGATGTTAGCTCAGGGCCAATCTTCCTTACCAAAAAAAAAAAAAAAAAGAAAGAAAGAAAGAAAGAAAAAAAATCATATAATACGGCAAAGACGAACACTTGACAATTTACATGAAGCACTTTAATTTATTAAGTTTTAAGGAATTCCACTAGGTTACTTCAAAATTTTCACCCATTCTTAGCTATCTTCTATCTCAAATACTCATGATCACTGAAGACAAAAATAAGATGTGTCATTTTTGGAGGGACATGTGAAGATTGTCCGTGGTTTTTCATGTTTTCATTACAAAAGAGAGTCAGCAGTCTCTAGGGCCTGAAGCTGGGACATTTAGCCATGCTTACATTCTTAAAGAGAGCTCAAGAACAAACAGTTCAAGGACATACATGACATATTCCTAAACTTTTCTTGGCAAGGTTGCAGAATTGTTTTTAACCACTGACATATTATTTAGTTGTTTTTTTCCCCTAAGACTACTGGTGGCAAAATATGCCTACATAACTCCTTTTTTCCTGTTTCAATTTCTTATGTGTGAAAGTATATTTTGTGTAGACATGGCAGGCTTTAATTTATAAAAGACAAAAATAAACATGACCCTGGGCTGAGAGCTATGGATGGAGATTTCTCTTTTCTGCTGGACACACTAGTGCCTGAATGGAGACAGCCTGGTGACATTTTAATACATAGCACTTGTGTGCATATTTGCACACACACACTCACTCACAGATTTGCATACACGGTTAATTAACTTCACTTTCAAAGGCTGAGCAAAATCAAAGGAGGAAAACAAAGCTTAAGTGTGAAATTCCAAGCATCAGGAGTAATTCTCATGAAACAGAATGATGTTTGTCTAAACCAGTTGTCATTCAGTGCTTCAGCATTTGGACAGATAATTTACGTAAGCAATTTCTGTTCTCTCTTTTCTCCGAATGTCTGCTGGTTGTTTTCCTTAGCGATCTTAACGAGGAAGCCAACGTGACGTTAGCTCCTTTTTATGAGGCTCTCTTCTTTTGAACCATTCCTTTCGCTGTATACCATGCATGCCACCCAATCTGGAATCCTTTCTAGAATAAATTGAGAGATTTATTTTAAAAAGGAAAAAAAAGTATAAAGGAGGTTTCTCCAGAAGGTATTTGATTATAATTTTTACCTTGGGAAAAAGTGTTATATAAAAATATTTTAAATATCCTCATCTAATATATACCATCATAGTATTAATGTTAGCAGTGTATTAATTCTCTATTGATACATTTTGCCTATGAATACTTGTATATCCTATTAATATGCAAATTATATACTCCTGAAATTTATACTAACGAATACTTTTAAATTAAATTCATAGATTGTGTTCTTTTTCTGGTTAAAGTTTCAAGCCTTTGATCTACTTCTTTCCTAATTAGAAATTATTATAAAATATATCAGTTTAATGAACACAAATAATGAACATTAATTAAATAACCATATGCATTAGCTGAGAAATTTTCAGAAATACGTGTGAGAGAGTTACAGCTAAAATCAAGGTAAGACATTTCATTTCCATTTAAAATTCTTTTGACATTCTGGTACCACAACAATGTCAAGTTTAAACATGAGTATGTTTCAGTATCTTTACAAGTACTGTAATGGAATAATATAGTGCAAGTGGTTTCAATATCATTAACAGTAATTTAAAGTAATAATAGCAATGATTGGTGACGAAAGGAGACCTAAGACATGACCTTCCAATATTTCTGCTGGGACTTTTTGAATGTCTGCTGATTCCCAGGTCTCTCCAGTGTGGAATCTGTGAATTCAATCTCGGTTTCATAGACACCTAGAACAGAGACTACAGTAGATGGGTGAGCCAGCGAGTGTGTGTGTATGTTTGTGTGTGTGTATTATATCATCGCTTTGTATAGGCTCTACTTTAGAGATAGATAACAGTAAAAGGAGAAGTACTCTTCCCACTCCTATGTTGCTGTCCTCTGGAATATTAGGAGGACTGGCAGCAATGAGAAGAAAATTTGGACATGGGCCAGTGACTTCTGGAACATTCAGCCTCAGTGCTCTCTGCTTCCAAGAGTGAAGCAAGGACTTTGAGTGACATCTGGCAGTCCTTTGAAAAACTTATGTAATTAAATATTTTTTTCTCTGCAAGCAAAAATTTTTAATTAGGTTTATGTCAATTATTTATTGTCTGTGCTAACTTTAGCAGTCACACAGCTCTTGGCTGCTAATTTGGTCTTGCAAACAGTATGAACCCTGCCATAGTTATTGGGTGGTGTTCATTCACATTCAGTCTCTGGACCTAGGAAATTTTTTCTCTCAGGTGGGCCGAAGAAATATGTACACCCTGACCACAGCACCTAGAGTAAACCCTTACTTCTTCTGCTGTGTATTGGAGCCTAGCTTCGTCAGAGATCATTTGAGAATTCATTTTAAAGAGCCAACTTTTAAAGCAACTACAGAAATTAAATAGAAGTGCAGTTCATGGTCACTGAAAACTCAGTATTGCCACCAAAGTGGGATATGATTATTATGTATGTTGTTTTCATACAATTTACATGTTTCACAGAATTTCATTAAGAGACTAGTCAAAGCCATTTTCTTTTACAATTTCTGTAGCAATCAATCTAAGTTTGGAAGAATACTATTCTTTACATGACACTATCCCAATAAACTTTAGCTATAACCTTGGCAAATAAAAATATTTTTAATATTTTAAATTTTTGACAATGAATAAGTGACTTGTATAACTGATGTTTTACATGTCTAAATATGTTTTTAAATGTACAAATAATTAGAAAAATAACAAGAGCTAACAATATGTAGAACTTACTGTGTACTAGTTTTTTTTAGGTGATTTTGCATATATACTAATCTATTTAATCCTCACAACCACCATACGAGGGAGGCACGATTGTTATCTATAGTTTATCCATGAGTGGTTAAAGCATAGAAAGATTATGTAAATTTCCCATGTCACACAACTAATGAGCTGGAGAGTCGTGCTTCCAACCTCGGTTGTCTGGCGCACCACAGAGTGCAGACTAACATCAAATAGAAAATTCAATGCAAGCTCTTGGTTTAAAAAAAAATGAAACAAAACAAAAAACGTTAACATTGGTTTTGTCCAACTTGGGTCTTTGAATAATTTAATAGCTATATCAGAAAAAAAAAGAAGATACACAACCAAGATACATTGTGTTATTCTAAATATACAGGCAACTTTAGCCAAGCATCACTAAATATGTAGGAAATTAAATTTAGAGAGAAAACACACTTTGAAATATAAAGCACTTGATATTTGCAAAAGGCAGCTGATACTGTTATAAAAGGTAGAAGTAAATGATGTGTTTTTCACTTATTGGTTAATTAATGACTAAAATAACCTAATTCCTGATTGCATACCAGTGTAGTTAGTTGAGTGCATTCATTTTTAACTTTAAAAGTTGTTCAAACACAGCCTCGGGTGTTCAGAATTTCCTTGTCAACTAATGCTCATTCTTTCAAACTTGATTCCAGTCATCAACCAAATCTTCATTCACATTTTGTTTTTGATAGAAGAATAAATATTTGCTTTCTTAAGAAGTCCAAAATAAGTCGGTACTCCCTCATAATTTAACTTTAATTTTGGTTTTGAACACAACCTGAGATTTCTAAAGGCACCCTGCATTGTAAATTAAGACCTAAGATCTGAAAGATTTTAAAGTCAATAATTTATGGTGTTTTATTTGTATGGCGTCCATACCAGGCCATTTTTATGTCTCCAGGGGACATGACTTCAGCTCCGTGCTCCTTTTTAAAGAAGAAATTTCCTCTTTGTTTTCATAGAGATAAACTAACAAATTACATATTCATAAGTTCTTGGATGATATACACGTAGGCATAGATCTAGAAACAAATATAGCATTGAGCTTTTAATTGCTATTTTAAAATGGTTTTGCACTTTATAGACAAAATGTATTTAAAATTACGCTATAAAATATTATAGGGGCCGGCCTGGTGGCATAGTGGTTAAGTTCGCATGCTCTGCTTTGACGGCCCGGGGTTCACAGGTTCGGATCCTAGGCGAAGACCTACTCACTGCTCATCAAGTTGTGCTATGGCGGCATACCATTTACAAAATAGAGGAAAATGAGCATGGATGTTAGCTCAGGACTAATCTTCCTCAGCAAAAAGAGGAGGATTGGCAATGGACATTAGCTCAGAGCCAGTCTTCCTCACAAAAAATAAAAAAATAAAATAAAATATTATATATACAAGCAAATAAATATGTACATGAACAGTATAAGGAAGAATAAAATGAATATCTCTGTACTCAACCTTTAACTTAAAAAGATGTCATTATCAGAACCTTTGAAACATTCCATGCCCTCCCATCTCAAATCCTCTCCTGCCTCAGCAAATACCAGTTTAGTTAGTAGAAAATACCATCTATGTTCTGTGATAACTATTCTTTAGCTTTTCTGCATAGATTTTCCACCAAATGTGTTGTTTTGTTTTTGTGTTGTCAACTTCACATAAATCAAATCATTCAGTATATTCTGTGATTTACTGCTTTGGTTCAACATCTATGGTTGAAAAATTCAGTCCACTTTTGCATACAGATGAACTTCATTCATTCATTTTCACTGCTAGGTGTATTTTGCTGTACGGCTATGCCACAAGTGATTTATCCTATCTTTTGTTGCAAGATAGTGCAGTATTTCTAATTACTGGATTTTATAAAATAAAATCTGTGACAAATTTTCATATATTTGCCTCTGAGTACAAATGGACAAGAATTTCTTTAATATATGTTCTTGGACCTAGGAGTGAAATTGCTTCATCATGGCATATAATCAACTCAATTTAGTAATGCCAGTTATTTTTCTGAAATGGTTTTAATGATTTATACTCACATCAGCCATGGATGAGAGCTCTTGTTGATCTACATTCTTGTCAAAACTTAGTTATTATAAAGACTCATTTTTGTCCAACTGGTAACAGGTGACATGGTTTCTGTTTGAGATTTCAATTTTGTTTTCCTAATTAGTAGGGAGATTGAGCATTTTTTGTGTGTGTTTACTGGTAAGAATTTATCCATGCTTTCCCATCAAAGGTTTACCATCAAACATTGATTCAGTGGTTGACGGTTCACTCCAGGGTGTTGGGTTAAGACCCAGAACCTCTTATCAACATGGAAATCCCAGAAAACAAAGTGAAAACTTAGGGAAAGGCAATATCAGGTTGATCCTGCACAAAACTGATGAGAATTGACATCGTGCTGGCTGCTGTGACCCTGGGAACAAAGAAAGTTGAGACCAAGATCTGAAGTGTTGCATAAGGGGTGTCTGACTCTACAACATTTTTTGTGTTCTGGAGAAACAGGTCTGGGAAAAATGTCCCAGCTGGGTCACATTAGAGGCCATTTAAAGACTCCCCAGTATGTCCCTCCTACCACTGCACAGTATTGCCAGGCAGTAGTCTTCACTCCAATTGCTCGTGCGTCAGCATTAATGTCAGTTCTTCAGTGGAAATGCAATCTGCGACCACTACCTCCTCCAAACCTCATGCATCTTCTGCCTCTTGTACTCACTAACTGCAGGCTGAGCATGGAGCCTGCTTCCTTGTCACTCTACTCTGAATTAAAGTCTCATATGGATACATTTGATTACAGGAGACTAATCTTCCATTTTCTAGAGGCATGATGGCTGGAGACTTGTGTTTTGAATGCTTCATTGGGAAGGTGGGACTCCTCAAATATAGAAAAGTTATCTGAAAATGATCTGCAAACATGGGTATAAAAATGCCCACCACAGGCCTCTGGGAAAATTCTTCTTCACTCCTGAGATGGAGCCACTGGAAGCTTCTGCGTTTTTCACTGGACATGAATGTGGAAATGTATGGTCTCCGTTGCTGCTGGTGGCCAGCCTGCAAGCAAGAGAGGATTGGTTTCAGGAGAAAATAGGCAGTGCAGTCATCAGAGTGGGAGATGGAGGTGATGATCTACACACTGGATCAATCAAGTTGGAGGCCCACTTGACTCTGGTCTTGCAGTTTCTTGAGCTAAGATATTTTCTCACTGTTTACACCAGTTTGAGTTGCTTTTCCTTCTCTTTGCTCATGAAATAATCCTAACTCATACAGCTATCAGCTATTTTTATTTATTTTTATGTGAAAAATCACCTCGAACTTCAGTCTAAAATTATGTACTTCAGAATATAATTTCAGAATATTTCAAATGTTTATCCCTTATTTATTTATTTTTCCCAAGGAAAATTATAATGTAATTTTACAAACCATACCACAGAAGTTGGTTTATCCTTGTTAAAGTTCACGCATGAGATTAACTCATTTTATACCCTCCACAGCTGGGTGGTGTAGGAAATTCACGTTGTGTTTCACTCACTTTAGACCTGAAGAAACCGTGGCTCAGAAAAATTAATTCACTTTCCCAAGCTAATATGGTTAATAAGTGAATAAATTAGGTCGAGAATCTACGTCTTCTCAGATCTCGTCAAGCAGGAAATTTGTTAAAAAACATTTATATAATCCATATATATGCCACATAAACTACACATTCAATAAACAAAATATATTTAGGTTATTTTGTTCTATCTACAGCAGAAGGTAGTGCTTACTTTGGTGAAAAATCTCTCTCATGGATCAAGTTCCATGCTGCGTCGTGTCATGGGCTTTCTATGACTTCTGGAGCGTGGTTGAAATGGGACAAGGATTTAGTATGGCTCCAATACCTTATCTGGATCCTTTCCTCATATACTCTGTAGGTCCATAAATAACAGTCATTACACTGAAGATTTCATTTTTTATAACTTCTAGATTCAAATTCCTCTTTTCCTTTGGTACCGTCAGAAGAGAATTAACAACATATTTTTTAAATTATTAAACATTTTCAAGAAAACCTACAAACATGATTTCTGATCATTTCTCATACAAAGGGCTGATTCATCAATTATTTCAATCAACCAATCAACAAATGTTTATTTATTATATGCCTTGTGTCAGCTAGTCCCTGGAGATTCTAGTGCATAGGATTGCTAAGGTCCCTGCTCTCATAAAACCCATATTTTTTTGAGGGATGCAAACAACTAACTGTACAATTACAATATGACCTACGAGAAATTGTGCCTGGTGAAGTAGGAACATACACACTGAGCCTAGACTGGCTAAGAGGAAGAGTGGGTAAGACGAGCCTGTGAGGGGGGCTCTGGGAGCAGGAAAAGTGTTCCAGGCAGAATCGGTTAAGCTCTGAACAACAGAGAACCAAGGTATATTTGAAAATGTGAAGAAATTGAAGAGTGAGCCCCTCAGGTAATGATGGAGAATCAGGGCTTTGAATTTAGACTTTTCTGAGATCAAATCAGAGCTTCATCATTTTCTAACTGATATGACATTATGTGACATGGGAAAGTCTTTTCAAATGCCCAGCTTTTGCAAAGAAAAGGAAATTAGGCCTACTTTTAAAATCTTTAGTGAGGATAAAAGGTGACTTGGTCTGTAAAGCATCGGGGACGAGCTCCTGATGAACGCTCTCAAGTTCACTGTGGCTAGGCTGTAGAGAGCTGGTGGGAAGAACCCTGAGAGTGGCGGCTGGAGAATTCAGCCCATGATGGCCTTATAGGCCACATCCAGAATTTGGACTTTCTCCTAAGCGTAATAGGGAGAATCCGAGGGCTTTAAAACAAGAAGTTACACCATCAGATTTGCATTCTGGAAAAATTTAATATGGGGATGCAGTCACGTAGCACTATAAAAAATGAAAAATATTTTATTTTGTAAGGTACTATGAAAACAAGACTTAATAAAAACAAACATATGAACAACGGCAGCAACAAAAACCAATACTCTTTAGAAATGTGCATCGTAGAGGGAGAAGGTCAAATACTGTATGATTTCCTTCATTAAGTAGTAGATAATAACAACAATAAACAAACACATAGAGACAGAGATTGGATTGGTGGTTACCAGAGGGGACGGGGGGAGGGAGGAGGGCGAAAGGGATAATTTGGCACATGTGTGTGGTGATGGGTTGTAGTTGGTATTTGGGTGGTGAACATGATGTAATCTATGCAGAAGTAGAAGTCTAACGATGTACACTTGAAATTTATACAATGTTGTAAACCAATGTTACTGCAATAAACAAAAATAAAAAAAAAAAAGAAGAAATGTGCATCGTATATATTTTTCCCTATACATAGAAAACTCCTGGCAGCCAAATAGGATCCTTAGAGACCCATATATATACAGCGGATGTCTCTGGACTACCAAATGATTACATAACTTCTTCATAATTCTTAGAAAAAAGTATAGCCATTCCAGTTGTTGACACATCCACATGTGCAGAAAAGTAAAAATCACGTGCCTGGGAGGTGGTCAGAAATTTCATTATACTTAAATTCATATGGTAATATTTGTGGTTTTTATGTACTTTGTTGTTGCCTGTTATTTATTATATTCTGTGATTGCATTCAATAAATGTTTGTTGAACCAATGTTTATGTGCAAATTATTTTACTTTTATACTTACTATCACTTATTGATTTTATTCATGTGCTGTCTTACCACGTGGTACAAAATTGTGTGTTCCCTGTTGGGTTATTTACTCTTTTCTTTTTCATTGTGTAGGATACATACCCAATAAATATTGTTGACATTGCATTTGTATGTGCCTGCATCATATTTCTCTGGTTGAAATTAATTAATTTTTTTCTCCTCTACAATGTATAACTGCCAGTGTTTTTCAAAAGTATGATTAGAGGACCAATTATACAGGAAAAATCTAAGGAAGATGGGAGTCCATACTACAAATGCAGATTCTTGTGCCCTACCCCAGATTTACTGAATCAAAATGTTCTGGGTATGAGTTCCTGGAACCTGCATTTAAAAAAAATTGTTACATGATTCTTATGTGAATTCAAGTTAGAAAATCACTTTAGAATGTGTGTGCAACTCTTTTCTGTTGACTTGAATAGAATCGGACCATCTCACTGTTGCCTTTTCTATGAGTATTACCTGATTGGTAAGACGATATCCATGATAGAGTATCCTGATTTCTGCTAAGTTATTTAAAAAAACAATCTCAAAAAGCCTTGATAGATAAGCAAATACTATAATCTGAATGTTTGTGTCTCCCCCAAATTCACAGGTTGAATCCTAATGCTGAATATGATGGCATTAGGAGGTGGAGCCTTTGGGAGGTGATTAGGTCATGAGGGCAGAGTCCTCATGAATGGGATTAGTGCCCCTATAAGTGCCCAGAGAACTCCTTTGGCCCTTCCTTCAAGTGAGGATAAAAGGAGAAATCTGTGACCTACAAGAGGGCCCCTCCCTGAACCATTTGGGCCCCCTGATCTCAGACTTCCAGGCTCTAGAACCGTGAGAAATAAATTTCTATTGTTTATAAGCCACCAAGTCTGTGGTATTTTGTTATGGCAAACAAACTAAGACAGCTGGTAATATATACACTAATTAACTAACTTCCGTAAGGACAGAGAGAGGACAATTTGAAGATTATTACCCCAAAATGCGTGTTCAGATGGTATGTACTTGTCCTCATCTAACTTCATTTTTTCTTTTTTATGTGATTATTTTAATGAATGACATAATATTTTCGTGTGACCCAAAGCTGGGAGGAAGAGCTAATTTTTAAGAATCAAGAGTCAAAAGGATATCCACAGGCTGAAATAAGATTGAATAATGTATCAAAATTAAACTTCAAATGTAAAATTGCATGCTAGGTTAAAAACATCCGTTATATAAATCCAAGATGTGGAAACAGCTGGACTAAGGACAATTTATTTGCAAAAGGCAGGTGGCTCTTTTACTTGATTGCAAGCTGCATATGAATCAATGATGTGAAGTAGCTGCCAAAAATGGAGAAATCATTTTTACTTTAATTATAATGTTTTAGCAACAACAAAAGTAAGTATAAAAATTATTGTAATGCCGTCAGCATTATACATTACACATTAAACTAATTTTAATCATTGCACATTCTCTTCCAGGCCTTGGCCACATGCATGCATAATTCAAATAGTTTAATCATAATATACACATCATTGTTTAAACATTGCTTTTTCTATCTAATGTCATATCATAAAGCTAATGTGATCTTGAGCTTCATTAACTGTAGTATAATGCTGAAGGCAAGGGAAATCATAGCAGAGTCTTGTTCTATGCAGGGCCCTGCATGCAGCACCACATCTGGAGACGAACTCCCAATGGCGTGGAGTCTGGAAGTATGGGGCCAATGACCTGCCAGGAAAAGAAGACTCTTAGGAAATCGTGAAAGCTGTTTCTACATATTTGCAGGCTCATTTTGTGGAAGAGGGATTACCATGTAACTTTTGTTATTTTCAGTTAGGATCAATCGAATTCAATTCAACAAACCCTTACTGATTCTCTGTTATATTCCAGGAATTGGGCTTGGAGTTTAGGGCTAAATGGACAAGAAAGACTCAATATCTTCACTCACAGATCTTACAGTCTAGTTGAGAAACAAACATGAAACTCCTTGTCAACTCCTTTTAAAGCTCCTGAGATGAATTTCCAAATCACTTCCCTAAAGTATTGCCTCAAATTTCTCTCCCACCAGGATTATATGAGAGAGCTGTTTCAATACATCCTTATAGAAGCCTTGTGTACTATCTTTTTTTTCTAGTTTTACATGAAAATAGTATATCATTGTTTTTTCATTTTCATTACTAGTAAGATAAAATATTTATTAATAATCATTATGTGAATTAGTTGATCGTGTTTTTTTCCCAGTAATTTATTGCATGAAACTGTGAAAATTTTATATGTTAAGTATAGTTATAATAACATTTCTAGTTTCTTGGTTGATTTATAGAACTTAATGAGGATTCTTTTCAAATAAATAGGTTTTTATCACGGTATTTTTGTGTTTTGACTCAGAACATCCACCCTAATTCACAGAATTTGTCATTTTTCACATTAATTTTTGTTGAATCTTAACAAGTAATTCTATAATCCATCTGTAATTTATCTTATTATGGAAGAGATGATCTCAATTATTATTTTTTTATACATAGATAATCAGTACCCCTAGTGATGCTTATTAAAAAACACTTCCTTTCTCTGGTGATTTCTAATACTGTTCTTATTCTGAGTAAAATTCCCATATGTAACAAAGTTAGTTTCTGAATTATCTATTTGGTTTCATTGCTCTATGCGAATTGAGCTATTTCCATTTTACTAACTAGTTGGATAATTCTCTCTTTATTAGTTTTTAAAAAAATGTTTTCTTGCTTGTTTTCTCTTCCAGAAAATTCAGAAAGAGCTTGTTAATATATTTTTGTTTGAATATATTAAAATTAACCATTAATATTAGAAAAAAATATATATTTACAATAGCGCTTGTATCCAGACATACAGTCTGCCTTTTTATTTATTTCATTAGCCTTTTATTAATCCTAGTAAATTTCGTTCCTCTTTTGTAAATGCGTCACATATAATTATTATTTTGCCATTTTTGTTGATTGTTATGAGTGAATCTGTTTTGGCATTGTACTTTTAAGAGCTGTTGGAAGTGAAGTGGAGCATAATACTTCTGCCACATTTCACCGGCAGAAGTAGGGTGTATGGCCACTGTGTATGGCCCCGCCTCAGTGCAAGGGAGTCTGGGAAATGTAGTTCCCGACTGAGCAGCTGCTCTCAGCGCCAAGAACTCTCGCGTCATCTCTAGCCTTTCTCTTTCCTTCTCTCCTTTCCCCTTTCTTTCCTTTTCTCTTTCTTCTTTTTTCCTTCTCCTCCCTTTTCTTTCTTTTTATCCTTTTGTTCGTTCTCTTCCCTTCCCCTTCCTCCTCCCTCTCTTTATGCCTTTCTTTCTCTTACCCAAGCAGGCTTATCACTTTTGACTTTTGAGGAAAACAGTCCAAAGTGATTTATTGCTGTTTTTTAATTTCATTCTCTGGAAGAAAATATAAATTATGAATACTCCTTGCTTCTTATCAGAACTTTCTTTTATTTTTCTTATATGTTTCTTGATGATCTATTGCCATCATAAAATGAATCCTTGGTGTTAAATTCTGCAATCTGCCCTCAAAAATGATTTGGGGACCTTTTTCTTCCCTTTTCCCTTCTCCCTTTCCTGTCCTTCCTGCTCTGAATACTGAGTTCTAAAAGCACTAGGTGGGGCAGTTGGGGGGCATCCTCATGGGAGTTGGGGGGAGACACAGTGGCCCAGAGTCGGGAGTCTGAGCTGAGTAGTGGGAGGACAGCATTTGATGGGTGTGGGGAGGCCTGTGGGTGTGGGAGTCAGAGCCCGGCTTAGGGCCAGGTGTTGCAGCAGAGTCAGCTTGGCTGCGGGAGTCTGAGCTCTAACCGGGAGAGGAGGGCCATGCAGAGGGAATGGCCAGTGTGTGGACACCAAGTCTGACCAGGTGAAGAGAGCCTGGCCTGTAATGCCAAAATACAAGATGCCCAGTTAAATTTGAACTTCAGATAATGAATCGTCTTTTAGTATAATTATGTGTATAAATAATAAGTAGCATGTTTGGGAGCATAATTAAACTAAAAAACAATTTGTTGTTTATCTGAAATTTAAATTTAACTGAGCATCCTGTATTTTATTTCTGGCAGCCTACAAGGAGAGGAGAGACTTCTATGTGGCAGGCAGCCTAGGCTTCTGGAGCTGGTTGAGAAGTAAATCTGTGTGGAGCAAGGATCATGGCAGAGGCAGGAGATTGGTTAAATGCAGGGCATTTTATCAAACAAGTAAATATTTAAGTATAATGAGGGCCAGTTTTCTCCTTATCAGAGAACGGAATTGCATTTATGGAAAGAAAGAAAACTAGAGTAAACCCAATGAGATTGGATTGGAATTAGTTATTGATATGCATTCATAGTTTTCAAGATGTATAGCTACATATAGAAATAAACATAGGTGTAAGTGTGTGTGTGCGTGTGTGTGTATACATTTATTCTCTACCCCTGCCCGCTTAGAAGAACTGGAGCAACAACACCCCAACAGCGATGAGCACCCCTTACACCCAGATCTTGGCTCCCCCCTAAAAGGTACCAAGAATCCTTGGAGAAATGACTGATTCCAGCACTGGGGCAGGTAAAACACTAGATGAGACTGGAATATTTTGTTGGGCCATCAGAAGAAAAAGAAAGCCATTCAAAAGCTTGGGTCAGAAGAAACCATTGACCCAAAAGGGGACAATTTGAGGATCAAAATAAAAAAATACTAGTAAAGAGGGCCGGCCCTGTGGCTTAGTGGTTAAGTGCGCGCGCTCCGCTACTGACGGCCCAGATTCGGATCCCAGGCTCTAACAGACGCACCGCTTCTCCGGCCACGCTGAGGCCGCGTCCCACGTACAGCAACTAGAAAGATGTGCAGCTATGACATGCAACTATCTAGGGGGGCTTTGGGGAGAAAAAGGGGGGAAGAAAAAAGGAAGAGGATTGGCAATAGACGTTAGCTCAGGGCCAGTCTTCCTCAACAAAAAAAAGAGGAGTGTTGGCATGGATGTTAGCTCAGGGCTGATCTTCCTAAAAAAAAAACAAAAAAACAAACTAGTAAAGAATTATAAGCCATTGAATAAAAATTGCAAACCACGAGCCACTATAGGTATAAATAAATGGAAAGTTTACAGAGCACCAGGACGTCTAGTTCCTACCAAATACTCACTAATGACAAACGGAGAAGAATATAGTGGAGAGGGCTGGTAGACATAATCCTGGTCAAGTGATAAAAGTATCGAAATATTAGTAATGGCGCAAACCGAAATTGTGCACAATCTCATAGAATAAAACAAGAATAACACACCATTGCTTAGGTGTTTTCCTGCTAGAAATGCATAACCTGAATCTAATCGCAAGAAAACAACAGATAAAGCTACATTTAGAGAAATTTTATAAAGGCACATGCTTATAATCTTGAAAAGTTCAAGATCGTAAAAGTCAGTGAAAGACTGAGGGACGGTCTCAGACCGAAGGGAATTAAAAGAGATGTGATAACAAAATGCAATGTGTGGTTCTGAATTGCAATTTTTGGTATACCTGATGTTATTCGGATAATTGGCCAAATGTATTTGGGTTGTAAGAATGAGATGGTAGTAATGTACCAACATTAATCTTCTGAATTTGATGGTTAGACTATGTGCGTGTAAGAGGTGACCTCTCTTCCTTCCTTCCTTCCTTCCTTCCTTGCTTCCTTCTCCCTTGCCTCTGTTCCTCCCTCCCTCTCTGTCTCTGCCCTTCTTCTTTCTTTCTTTTCTTTCTTCATTTCTTATGTTTTGTAGGAAATAGACACAAATATGATTTAAGTGTTTGAAGATAATGAAACATCAGATTGGCATCTTACTTTCAAATGTTTCAGGGAAAAAAAGTGATTTTTACTGTACTTGAAAGTTTTCTGTAGGTTTGTGATTGTTTCAAAATTTTAAAAAATATATATTATACTTTATATAATATATATGTTACAATGTTTGAGGTGTTGCTTGTTATGATTAGTGTTAAAAAGTGCTTGGGTAGGTGGAAGTCAGATAATTTTTAGGGCAGTAAAAATACTCTGTATGATACTATAATGGTGGATACACATTATACATTTGTCAAACCCATGGAGTACACAACACAGAGAGTGAAATGTAGTGTAAAGTATAGACTTTGAGTGATTATGATGTGTCAATGTAGGTTCATCAATTGAGCCCACAATGTAGGTTCAACAAATGTACCACGGTGGTGGGGCATGTTGATAATGGGGGAGGTTATCCATGTCTGGGGGCAAGGAGCATATGGGAAATCTCTGTATCTTCCCCTCAATTTTGCTGTGAACCTTCAACTGCTCTAAAAAATAGTCTTAATAAAAAAAGTGCTTGGGTACAGGTAAAATTGTATTAACTGGAATGCCTGAGACATGGTGTTTTGGTTAATTGGACTTACTGGTTAACCAAGAGAAAAATGGAAATTCCCTTCTCTTTCAATCTTTGCTGGGCATATTTCCAAATATATCAATATGCGTCACTGCCTTAGGAAGCTGAGTAAAATGCAATTGTGATAAGTGTGTTTGACAATCTATCTGCCTCAGAAAATGCCGTCTATAAATGTCCTTACTAAAGTCTGTCAATGGAGCTACTCACAGACTGAGTTAAATCTGTGATTTTTCAAATGACATGGCGTCTAAATTGCTTTCGGGGATGGATCCTTGACATTGGCCAAGGCAAGTGGAAAATCTGGCTACAGTTCAAAGATTCAGAAGGTCTGGTTTTCTTATCAAAAGTTTTGTCCCGGGGCCGGCCGGGTAGCACAAGCAGTTGGGTGTGCGCACTCTGCTGCGGCGGCCTGGGGTTCCCTGGTTCAGAACCCTGGGCGCGCACCAACACACCACTTGTCAAGCCATGCTGTGGCGGCATCTCATATAAAGTAGAGGAAAATGGGCATGGGTGTTAGCCCAGGGCCAGTCTCCCTCAGCAAAAAAAGAGGAGGATTGGCAGATGTTAGCTCAGGGCTGATCTTCCTCACAAAAAGAAAAAAAAAGTTTTGTCCAAATTTTCCTCCCATCTCAATTAACTAAAAGCTTCTGGCAATATAGGCATTAAATCCTCTTCTAATTCCTGTCATGGAAAGTGCTCTATGCCTTAGGCTGTTGGGTTTCTGTGTCTCAGGGTCTTCACTGTAAAATAAGTTATATTGATCGTACTTATTTCTCAGAGTTTTTATGAGGACCAGGAGAATAAAATATGTGGTTGGAAAGAGCTTTGGTAAGGAGTGGCACACTTAGATAAATAAGATTACTTGATGGAAGTTATTGAAAATGCCTCTACTTACTTAGTTTTTCCCATTGAGGACCTCAGAATCTTGATTTTGAGAGTCAGGTTTCATCCAATATCTGAAAGTTTCTATAAGATTAGAAGAAAACAATAGAAGGATTTTTTGAATATGACTACACATGCTCCACAGAATGAGAACCACATTTACATTACTGAAGTTAAAATAATAAATGAATGATGATCGTGTAGAATAAACTAAAAATATTATGCAATGGAGTTTTGAACTTCTTGGGTAAAAACCTCTTGGGTGAAACTCCTAAGCAGAGAAAAGCTAAAAGAATGCATGGTCTCTATTTTGATTCAGCCTGGGTCTTGTGGTGCTTCCTCTATCTGCCTGTATTGCTCAAGGTTTATACCAGCCTACACTGAGCAGTGGCTTCCTCCCATCAAAGCTATTAAAAATCACAGAACTTGGGCTGGCCCCATGGCTTAGTGGTTAAGTTCGGCACACTGCGGCCCGGGCTTGGTTTCTGGGCACGAACCTCCACCACACGTCAGCAGCCATGCTGTGGCAGCAACCCACACACAAAATACAGGGAAATTCGCACAGATGTTAGCTCAGGGTGAATCTTCCTCAAGCAAAAAGAGGAAGATCGGCGCAGATGTTAGCTCAGGGCGAATCTCCCTCAGCAAAAAAAAAAAATATATATATATATATATATAGAACTATTTCTCATTCTGTTTGCAATTGCTCAATTTGATTTGAAAGTAACAAAGCCTGTATTAATTATGCTGCAAAAGGGAAATTCACTCTGCCTCTACCCTGACACTAGTTAGCCTGGGAAAGCATCAGATCCTCTCTTTTCTTGGCTTTGCTTGGGTTGTCCTGCAGCTCTATATTTCTTCTTTTTTTTTCGTGAGGAAGATTAGCCCTGAGCTAACATCCATGCCAATCCTCCTCTTTTTGCTGAAGAAGACTGGCCCTGGGCTAACATCTGTGCCCATCTTCCTCTACTTTATATGGGATGCCGCCACAGCATGGCCTGACAAGTGGTGCCTCTGTGCACACCCGGGATCTGAAGCCAGGCCACCAGCAGTGGAGTGCTTAATAACTGCTATGCCACAGGGCCGGCCCCTATATTTCTCATTAATCTGGAGGATCTGTGATCCCACAAGTCCCTGCACTGTTTTTCACAGGCTGTCTGCTATAATCTAGCCATGGGAAGAGTATCTTACTCATTAAGGGCCAGGCTAAAAATACATTTCACCTTGATGGAAGCATGCCACCACCATCACACTGCTCGTTGTCATGCCTTTAAGACATTTATTAGGTTACCACGGTGCAGAATGTAACTACTATTTTTTTATAATCCATATTGTGAGGGCACAAGTTCACATATATTGGTCCTTATTATTAATTGCCTATAATACTATGGAGAATTTCATGGGTAAGGCGAAGTAGCACATGGCATATCTCTCCAGAGCATTTACCTCGGTGAGAACATCCAAGTACTGTTATTGCTGGATAACTAGCATTTCTCCAGCTGCTTTTGGCATAGAACAAGTTACGTTTTAAGCATTTGAGTCACAAAGACCATCCCTTATGAAGAGAGAGTTTTAAGATTAAGAAATGACAGTCTTCATACCTCCATGGTGCCTCACTGAATTTTTTGCTCATCACTCAGCCTCTTCACAATATTACAGTCATCACTCAATGGTCACTGGATCAATGAGTCAGTTTTATGCCATCCTCTACAGCCCTCAAAGGGAAACATCATCAGATACTAATGCCAACGTTAATAAACTAAATCTGAAAAACAGTAGTTCTTTCCACAACTTATAGTCATCAGTACATGTTGACTAGCACACAATTGTTTTTCAAATTGAAGTTTTAAAAGAATATAATTTGTTTCAGCTTGAATGAATTCCATTGGGAAGATTATAATACAATGTCTGTAAAATTTAAATGTTGAAATATTGAATTGGAGAAAGTCATGAGACAACTTTGTTTCGAAGTTTAACTACATGCTACTGATATTTCCTAAATGAGAAAATGATTCTGAACAAAGCAATATAAAATTTTCTGTCAAGATTGCACTTGACGTGTGGTAACGGAAACTTGTTAAGCGGGGGCCGAACTGGAAAGTAGTTTATTTTTCACAGATAACAAAAGCCCGGAGGTGAGGCGTCCAGGACTAGCATGGTAACTGCCTATGCTGACAGATACCTCTGCTCCTTCCAGTTTTCTGCTCAGCCCTGCACAGTACGTGGCCTGTAACCTCAAGCTTCTCTACTTCAGCATATCCTGACAATGTTCCAAGGGAGGAGTGAAGGGCCAAAGGGCAAAGGCCAAAGGATAACTGCCAACTGACTCTGCCTTTCTCACCAGCTTTGCAGGAAATCACACTCAATGATTTCCTTCAAGTTTCATTGGCCAGAAGCATGACATATGAATACCCCAGTGGTATTGAATTCTGCAAAGCTGAGTATTTAATTTTGCAAAGCTAAGAGCCCAGAATAGAGAGGATTCCAACTGGATATGTAACCATCTCACAGAAAAGTAGAATTCTGTGAGTAAAAAAAGAAGTGAAGAACAGACATTGGGCAAGACACTAGCAGTGTTGGCCGCAAATAACTAAATAGATCCTCATTAAAAATAACAATCACCAGGTTCCAGAATCTCTTTTGAACTTTGATTAGTGAAATACATATCCCTTTCTACTACTTATAGAGTAAGAGAAATTTTCCATAGATAAGATAGGGTGTGACTTAGTACATGATGATATTTACTTGGTCATCTCAGGAGCTTGTGTATTATGCTTGTGATTATTCATCTTCTAACAAATGAAAAGCAAGGAACATCTAAAATGACCCCTGCTATTTCTTTCATGTTCTTCTATAGGTGATATATTCGGTATTTCTGGGATTAATGAATTAAAGGAGAAATTCATATATTAAAAATCAATTAGGGGCCAGCCCGGTGGTGTAGTGGTTAAGTTTACATGCTTTGCTTCAGCAGCCCAGGGTTCGCATGCTCAGATCCTGGGCATGGACCCACACACCACTCATCAAGCTGTGCTGTGGTGGCGTTCCACATACGAAATAGAGGAAGATTGGCACAGATGTTAGGTCAGCAACAATCTTCCTCAAGCGAAAAAAAAGGAAGATTGGCAACTGATGTTAGCTCATGGCCAATCTTCCTCACCAAAAAAAAAAAAAAGATCAATTAAAAGTAACTCAAACAATTACCTTTACATTTTACAAAAGGATTAATTATTTAGATGTAGAAAGACAACAAAATTTGTTTCATTTGTTGTTTTATATTGTACGAACATTAAAACTTAAATCTACTTTAAAATAGGTTTCAAAATTAATGTTATCCATTAGAAAATATGCAAAATGTTTATTTCATAAGTGTTGCATATTTTCATGACGTATCTTTACCACCAACAACCTACATTCCAGTTTGTAAAGCCAAAAAAATAGCAAGTTTTGGGTAAATCTGAGCCCTTATAGTGAGCTAATCCAGATAAATTCTCAATTAGAATTAGTTATTCGTGCCTGAATTTATCAAATTATGTATCTCTCTTTTAAAACTAATTATAAAATTAATTCCTTTCCGTTTCTTACACACATCTTGTCTCATTTACATATTTGTTATAATAGACATTAAACTAAATCCTAATAGGTAATGTATACTTTATTTTTCAGAAATTAAAAATATGTGTATGTGGGTAGGGAGGGAGATAATATGGCAAGTAGGAGGTGTGGAAAGAAAGAATCTTCAAGAATATAAACCTCTTTATACCACAACAGAATATTTACTGAAAAATGGAGAGCCATCAAGGTTTTCAAATTTCCAGACCACTGTGCCAAGAATAATGGGATGCTACAGAGGTGCATGGAGGTGGGAATAGTCCTTACACAATGGAGATGGCCCCGGTATGGAATATATAATGGAAACTCAGGAAAGAAAAGAAGAAGATTGGCATCCAGCCAGACTTACACAGAGCCCCAAAAAAGCTTTCCTTCCATCGTGACCTGCTGCCTTCAAATTACTGAAAAAAAGAAAAAAAAAAAAAAGAAAAAGACCCAAAGTATCAGGTGAAATAATTTGAAGCTATGGGCATTGCACAGATTCAATAAGACCAAAATGAAAACAAATGGCAGAACCAATATGCAAATATGTGGAGGAAAAGAATGAAAGGAAGAAAGCATGAAGTCAAGAAAAGAAGGTATGGAATGATGGCAGCAAGATGACAGAGCAGGATATCCCAGCCTTTGTCCCTCCACAAAAACCAGGAACTAGACAGCTATCCACAAATGAAAATAGCTCTGGGAGAGCTCAGGAATGTAGTGGAGCAAAAAAACCCGAGAATAACTGCACAAAAAAAGGGTAAGAAGAACAACTCCGTTTTGCCTGCATCTCCCCATGCCCCAGGCTGGCACTGCTCAGTGCCAGGAGGGAACAACCCCGCCCAGAAGTTGTCCTTGCAGGGCAAAGGAGAGCAGAGTAAGTGAGCAGCTTCCCCAGGCTTTTCAGGGGACCTGCTTTGGTTTCGCTCCATTTAGATCACTGGAGAGACAGCTGGAGACATCTGGAGACAGCTAGGAGCAAAGAAGTTCAGAGATGATCAGAATCAGCCACGTGGTGAGAGCCACCGTGGTCTCCAGTGGCCTGCTCTGCAGAGGACCATGGCAGGTTTCAGAGCTGAGGGCTTCAACAGCCCTGGTGAAAACTGCAGACCCCCTAAGCAGCTTTTATGACCCGGGACACAGCAGTGTTTGCTGTTGCAGACCCCAGCGGACTGCTCCACAGAAGATCTCAGCAGTTTTCTCCACTGAGGAAACCAACAGCAGCACAGCTGCCGTGAACCCGCACAGCTTTGGCTGCCCAGGGTCCTATAGATTTTTTGCCTTTGCAGACTTCAGCTGCCTGATTTGCTTCCTCTCCTTCTCTTCCTCCCTCCCACACTGCCAGAGCCGCCCCAGCCTGTGCTGCTAGAGGCATCCCCAGGACATGGCATGGTCACCGTGCATATGTCCACAGTCAGCCATAGACTCTGAAGTCGTGTGTGTGCTGGCAGAGGGCTCCTGCAGCCATGCCTGTGTACGACGCCAGCCCTAGGCCCTTACCACTGTACCAGGAGGTGCTTATGTGAACCCCAACAGCCCTTGCAGCCACCAAAAACAGCTCGCAGCTCTCGCTGCCAAGGAACACACAATTGCCAATGTCGCACAGCCAAGCTGCCTGAGTTGATGACAATTGTGCTCCTTGGACCCAGACCTGCCACATGCCTCCACAGTTGGCATCTCATGCCACCAGACCCAGTGCCAAAGCGTGCTCCAGAGTCCCCCTCCCACAGAGGTGAAAGTATTTCCTTACTAAAGCCTGTCCATAAAGTCTGGAAGAGGTGGCTGCTTCTTCAAATGGATAGACACCAACACAAGACAGAAAAAGAATTTGGTAAACATCAATGTCCTTTGATGATAAAAACTCCCCACAAATTAGTTATAGAAGGAATGTACCTCAATATTTTAAAGGCCGTATATGACAAGCCCACAGCTAACAGAGTGTGATATTCTATGGTGAAAAACTGAAAGCTTTCCCTCTAAGATCAGGAAGAAAACAAAGATACCCACTCTTACCACTTCTATTCAACATAGATCTGGGAGTCCCAGCCAGAGCAATTAAGCAAGAGAAAGAAATAAAAGGCATCCAAATAGGAAAGGATGAAGTTAAATTGTCTCTGTTTGCAGATGACATGATCTTGTATATAGAAAACTCTAAAGACTCCACCAAAAAATTGTTACAGCTAATAAATGAACTCAGTAAAGTTGCAGGATACAAAATCAATATACAAAACTCATCTGTATTTCTTGCACTAACAATGAACTAACTAAAAGAGAAATTAAGAAAACAATCCCATTTACAATAGCATCAAAAAGAATAAAATACTTAGAAATAAATTTAACCAAGGAGGTGAAAGATCTGTGCACTGAAAACTGTTAGGTGTTTATGAAAGAAATTGAAAGAGACAAGTAAATGGAAAGTTAACCTGTGTTCATGGAATGTAAGATTTAATATTGTTAAAATGTCTGTTCTGGGGCCGGCCCAGTGGCATAGTGGTTAAGTTCGTGCTCTCCACTTCAGCAGCCCGGGTTTTGTGGGTTCAGGTGCCGGGCGTGGACCTACACACTGCTCATCAAGCCATGCTGTGGAGGCATCCTACATGCAAAATAGAGGAAGATTTGCAAAGATGTTAGCTCAGGGACAATCTTCCTCACCAAAAAAAAAAAAAAAAGTCCCTTCTATTCAAAATGATCTACAGATTTGATGCAGTCTCTATCAAAATTCCATTGGCATTTTTTCACAGTACAAAAAACAATCTTAAAATTTATATGGAACCACAAAAGACTCCAAATAGCTAAAGCAATCTTGAGAAAGAACAAAGCTGGAGGCATCACTCTTCTTGATTTAAAATTATATTACAAAGCTATAGTAATCAAAAGAGTATGATATTGACATACAAACAGACACACATACCAATGGAACGGAATAGAGAGCCCAGAAATAAACTCATGCATATATGGTCAATTAATCTTCCACAAGGGCCCCAAGAATACAAAATGAGGAAAGAATAATCTCTTCAACAAATGGTGTTGGGAAAACTGGATATCCACACGCAAATGAATGCAAAGATGGAAATCAGTAGGCAGGACTTCATCGCATTGTAACTCCAGCAAGATGGGGCAGATTGTAGCTCACAACTATCTAGAATTCCAGGAGAAATAAACAATGTTGGTTCTGTTATCACTGGATAAACAGTTTCTGTGGGACATGATCTCAAATGAGACATGGTGGCCATAGCTCATTTGTGCTGTGTTCCATGGTACCCAGAGATGTGAACATTTTGTCCAGGAAAATCTTCATAAGAGAGAAATAAAGCCCTGGGGAGTACATGAGTACAACTGGTTGCACATTGCATGCCGTAAGCATTCACTGAGAAAACGTCAAGTACACCCACAAACAATAGAGTTTAGATATGCTTGTCATACTAACAACAACTAAATGAATGCTCTGCCTGGACAATATAAAATTCACAACATCTTTTTTCTCATTTCTTCTTTGGCTGCCAGAAAGCTAAGATCTAAACCTGTAGGCCTAATTTTAGTAACTATCTAGGAGATTATGACGTGCTATCCTTCCACCAACTTCTCCTTATATATTTTTTGTATTTCTAACTCTATTTTCCATGGTCCTGGATTATCATTTTCTTTTTTCCTATTTTTTTTTATTGTTTTCAATCTAATGAATTGCTTCAATCTCTAGAAACATAGCAAAAAGAGACAATCTTATCCTGCAATATACTACATTTTCTTGAGGGAGCAGGAAGCGGAAAGGGAAATATGTGCCAAAGCAAAACTCTATTACCCTTGTTACATGCTAGAGAAAGATATTTTTATTGCAAGTGGGTAGATAGATTATAGAAATTCTAGGGTATCAGGAGCCCCCCTAAATCCTTTCCATTCTAAAATACCTCTTCTCCTCAGTAGCTGAGAGTTCAATTCTTCTTTTCATTTAAATTGATATCTCATTGGTCTTCTAATCACTAACACCTTAGTATGAACATGTTCTCTTCAGCCAGAGAATTTGCTCAGAAAATATCTTGGGTATAATGAAGGGGAAATAACACATTAAATATATTTTGGATGGGAAGGAGTTGGAGAAAGAGGGTTTAGAATCCAGTTTATTGCATTAGAGTTGAACCCTTAATTACAAGACAGCTCAGCCAGGGGTCTGATTAGTATCTGATTCAATGTCAGACGCATGAATGAGGAAAACTCCTGTAATTATTTCATATCTATTATAAAGCCTGACTTATAAACAGATTTTGGAATTTTTGAACATCCCTAAGCGTTTCTAGATGTCCTTATAAAAAACTGTTTTTTATTTTTTAACTAGATGCAGAAGTCAATTGAAGAAATAAATGATAGAGCATATAACCTTAGTAATATAAAAGTTAAGTACATACAACTTAGTTATATATAAGTTAAGTATATTGTTGACCTTAAGTCAAATTTACTTTTCTAAAAAACTACCATATAAATCTTTTCTTCAAAAAAAACAACAAAAAGTTCAAAATAATGTGTTACCTTACATTAATTTTACTTCATCTAAAGATGACTTATTTTAGCTATCTGGTCAGGAACCTCTAATAAGCATAGTGAGTAACACATAGTAGGCCCTTTTTCATGGACTCAAAATAAGAATAGGCCTCCGTAATTCTTTTCTGTCTCCTTTAATAATAAGCTATATTATATGACAAATCTATCTTCTATGGAACATGGCTGATGATTCACAGTTCACAAAAAGAATTTCACTTAAAGATTTAATCATTTGTAGGTTGCCTGTGTAATATAGAAAATTATGACATTATATGTGTGTTATAAATATAACTTAAACACAGGCTTTAACAATAAGTAATATAGTCATCTGGCTTTTATTAGTAATTTTTTTTTTTCCAGGGATGGACTAGCCCTGAGCTAACATCTGTTGTCAATCTTTCCTCTTTTTTTTTTTTTCTTCTCCCCAAAGCCCCAAGCACAGTTGTGTTTCCTAGTTGTAAGTCCTTCTTGTTCTTCCACATGAGCTGCTACCACAGCGTGGCAACTGACAGATGGGTGGTGTGGTTCCACGACTGGGAAAAGAACTTGGGCTGTCACAGTGGAAAGCATGGAACTTTAACCACTAGGCCATCAGGGCTGGCTCTTGTCACTAATTTTGATAACCACAGAATGGAAATAAAACAAAATTTCAAAAGTGCATTGGTGTACAATTTTGAGAGAAGATAAGAAAGACAATTTCTTTTTCCCTTTAGTAGGCACAGATCCAAGCCATTGAGAAACAAGCTCATGGGAGACAAATTAGCTCTTGTAGATTGTATGTTCCTTGAGCTTCCCACAGTACCACTTGGCCCATGCTTGGACAAGGCAACTTACCATATCTCTGAGTGTCCTACTCCAAAGGGCACATTCATCTTGCCTTCCCAGAAGCACATTGAGGTCTGGAGTTTCATCTCTGTGATCACGAAATATATTTTGGTTAGCAGAATGAGAGAAAGAGTTGTCTTTTCAGTCAACTCATCCATTATCTTGACTTCAGAGCTGTTAAAATGATATTAACCAGTGAAAATAACCAACTTCAAATGAGAGAAGAACCTACAATGGTTATACCATCAGAAGTCTACCTGTGACAGGAAAGGAAAATTAAATCGTCTAGGCATGGCCAAGTACAATGATAGTAAAAGAGAAAGATATAATTTTAGAGTCATCATGTGTTGAAATAATGGAAGAGATATCTCTTTATTTAGGTTTGTTTTAATACCAATGAAACTGTCTTTTCAGTCTGTGAATCTCATTAGTGGAAGGATGAAAGTGGACTGACGGGCATTTATGGAAGATTTAAAAAGGTGGTAGAGGGCTTGAAGAACTTATAGATAATTATGAATATTTGGGGAAAAAAATTTAATCAAAAGCATCTGAAATGTTAACCTCAATAAAAGAGAAATGAATAAAATTAGTTAAGAGATTTGGTTGTGGTGAAAGTGGGGAAAAATTAACTAGATAAAATATTTATTGATAAAATATCTTTCTGATGTATAATTTTAATATTTTAAATCATGCTCTGTCTAAACTTCTTAAAACTGGAAATATATTAGAATATGAGAAATTTTATAAAATATTAATTATATACCACAGCACTGTTTTTAGTATTAGAACTTTTTTTTCAAATTTACTCACTATTTAGGGAAATAATAGTTGCCACTTTGTAGTTAGAAAACTGTTCCTTTTTTTCTTCTAATTCATTATATGTAATTGAACTAAACATGTCAAAGCACATACTTAGAGACATTTTCACATTATGGGTGAAATAGAGAGCTGGAATAGTGTATTTTCTTTTCTGACACAAATAACTACTTCATGATAGGTATAATCGTCTCTTGTACAGTCAGTCATGTATCACATAATGATGTTTCGTTGAACAAAGGATTGCTAATGTGATGGCAGTCCCATAGATTATAATGGAGCTGAAAAATTCCTATCACCTAATGATATGGTAGCTGCCATAACATAGCACAATGCATCACTCACGTGTTTGTGGTGATGCTGGTGTAAACAAACCTACTGCACTACCAGTCATACAAAAGTATAGCACATACTATTATAGATAGTACATAATACTTGATAATGATAATAAATGACTATGTTACTATTTATGTATTTACTATAGTATACTTTTTATCATTCTTTTAGAGTGTACTCTTTCTACTTATAAAAAACAGTTTATTGTAAAACAGTATGTTGTGTTACGTTTGCAGCAACATCACACATCTTGTGTTTACTGTCTCTTGATTGCATCATTTTCTCTTGTGCTTGATTTAATCTCATGTTATTTTGTTCATCATGGCCCCTAAGCATATGAAATCCACTGGTAATATTGAGAGTAAGCAGCCCTATTGAGTGATTGACCAGGAAACAGAATTAAAAGTGAGTAAGGACTATGAAGGTCGAAAATCAGTGAAGATTATTGCTTGCCAGACAGGCATGTCCCATTCCACCATAGCTACAACCTTAAAGAGCAAGAACAAAGTGATGGAAGCTGTTAAAGGATCTGCTTTGTTGAAGGCAATGAGACTAACAAAAATTCAAGAAGGGCCTGTTTCAGACATGCAGAAACTTCTAATGATCTGGATTGAAGACTGGGCACAGAAGCATATCCCTTTCAGCACCATGACAATCACAGCCAAAGCAAAAAATTACTTATAATCTTGGAAGAAAAGGCTAGACACCACTACAAAGTTGACTTTATTGCTAGCTCTGGGTGGTTTAAATGATTCAAGAATCATTATGCATCATTTAATGTGAAAGTGAGTGGTGAGTCTGCAAGTGCTGATGTGAAGGCAGCTGAAGGATTTTTGGAAACTCTAGATAAGCTGATTGTGGAGAAAAATTACTTGCTAGAGCAAATATTCAATGTGGATGAAACCTCCCTATTCTGGAAATGGATGCCTGAAAGGACTTACATCTGTAAGGAGGCCAAGTCAATGCCAGGTTTCAAGGCTTTTAAGGACAGGGTAACAGTCTTGCTTGGGTGCAATTTTGCAGGTTACAATTGAAGCCCTTTGTGATCTGGCACAGCAATAACTCCAGGGTCTTCAAGCATATCAATAAAGCGTACACTGCCGGTGTACTACAGGAGCGATAAGAAGTCACGGATGACCCAGCTCCTCTTCCAAGATGCCCTCCTAAATTGCTCTCCCAACGAAATGGAGAAGTACTGTTTGGAGAATAACATATCTTTCAACATTCTGCTTACGGTTGATAATACTCCTGGATATGTTCCTTTTATTGATGATTTTCATCCCAATATCAAAGCAGAGTTTCTCCCCCCAAACACCACCTCTTTGATCCAACCAATGGATCAAAGCAGCTTTTGAGGCCTATTACCTGAAGAGGACTTTTGCCCAGGCTATTGCCGCAACTGAAGAAGATGCTGAGAAGACACTGGTGCAATTCTGGAAGGATTACAACATCTATGACTGCATCAAGAACTTTGCTTGGGCTTGGGGTGATGTCATCAAGGAATGTATGAGTGGCATCTGGAAGAAGACACTCAAGAAGTTCATCTATGACTGCAAAGGATTTGCCAAGGACGAGGAGGTTGCAAAAAATAATGAGACTATAGTTGAGATGACAAACTACTTTAACCTGAATGAGTATGAGGATGACATTGAGGAGCTCCTAGAGGTGGTTCCTGAGGAAGTGACTAGTGAGGAGTTGGGGGTGGAACAGAAACACATAGCTGAAGAAGGGGAAAGAGAAAAGAAAGTTGCAGGAGGAGAAAAAGAAGAACCCCCCAAGAAGATTCACAGTGAAATGTTTAGTAGGAGTTTTGCAGACCTCAACAAGCTTCTTAAAAAGTTTGAAAACATAGATCCCAACACCGAAAGGTTTTCATTAATAGAGAGAGATGTTCACGGTGTGTTATCTGCTTACAAGCAAATCTGTGATGAAGAAAAGAAACAAACCAAGTAAACCAACATGGACATATTTCTGAAAAGAGTGACACCTCTTCAAGAAGAGCCTCAGGCTCTTCTTGAAGACACCTCCTCTAGGAGGTGTTCCAGAAGGAGGCATTGTTATCATAGGCGACGACAGCTCCATGCCTGTTATTGCCCCTGAAGACCTTCCAGCGGGACAAGACGTGGAAGTGAAGACAGTGATATTGGTGATCCTAACCCTGTATAGGCCTAGGCTAATGTGCATGTTTGTGTCTTAGTTTTTAACAAAAAAGTTTAAAAAATTAAAAACAGGAAAAATTTTTAAAAGTAGAAAAAATCTTATAGAGTAAGGATGTAAAGAAAGAAAATATTTTGGATAGCCGTACAATGTGTTTGTGTTTTAAGCAAAGTGTAATTATAAAAGAGCCAAAAAGTTTTAAAATTTAAGAAGTTTATAAACTAAAAAAGTTACAGAAAACTAAGGTTAATTTATTATTGGAGAAAGAAAAATATTTAAAGAAAAATTTAGTGTAGTCTAAGTGTACAGTGTTTATAGAGACTACAGTAGCGTGCAGTCATGTCCTAGGCCTTCACGTTCCCTCACCACTCACTCACTGACTCACCCAGAGCAACTGCCAGTCCTGTAGGCTCCAGTCATGGTAGGTACCCTTACAGGTGTACTATTTTTTATCCTTTATACCATATTTTTACTATACCTTTTCTATGTTTACATACACAAATTCTTACCATCATGTTACAGTTACCTACAATATTCGGTACAGTAACATGCTGTACGTGTTTGCAGCCTAGGAGCAATAGGCTCTACCATACAGCCTAGGTGTGTAGTAGGCTATGCCATCTAGGTCTGTGTAAGTCCGCTCTACTGTGTTCACACAATGATGAAATCAGCTAACGATACATTACTCGGAACGTATCCTGTCATTAAGTGAAGCATGCCTGTATCTTATTTCCCTGCCTTTTCTCTCACTTTGCATTATTATTTCTTGTATTTATGATGAAATTACATTTTCCTTTTTAATTATCACATTATTTATTATACATGTTTGCTCTGATCCAGAGCAGAGATATGGATGATCATAAGGTATGTCATAAAAGGGAAGTTACAATGGATTTTTGGGAGTGCTAATGGCAGCTTCTGGAATACCCACTAAGGGTATTGGAGATAAAGAAAATCAGAGGTAAGGCAGGCTCTAGATTTATGATTTATGTACATGTTTTGGAGATTCGGATCCATGGGCAGAAAGCCAGTGAAATACAAACCTTGGTCCAGATGGAGAGAGAGAAAGAGAGAAAGAGAGAGAGAGAGCTCCAGTGGATGATGGTTCAAGCACAAATTAGAAAACAACAAATTTTGAATTTGAAGTAAAGATACATTTATATAATTTTGAGCAAAGTCTATCTAATAATTTGGTAAATTTAACTGGAAACATTTACATTGAAAAAAAAAATTCTGTAATGATATGCTGAATACCTATTTGTTTTCTTCCAAGTCAAGCAAATCAAGTAGTACCATAAAGAACCAACAAATAAGGAAGGATACAAAAGTCTATTTTTAGAGAAGTACATTTCCACTGAGTTTGTATCTTGACAATACAGCGTTCTATTACAGTTTGTTCTAGTTTAAGACATCTGCAACCACATACTTCATGTCATCAAGAAGATAAGATTGCAATATTTTCTCAAAGCATGGGTGTCATTGTATTAGTTGTTGTTTACTCACATTTTTGGCTTTTCTCACATTTGATTTTGTTTTGGAAAATTTATTTCAACATAAAACATACCAAGTTATTCTTTGGTATGGCAACTCACAAGAAACTTGAATTGTGTTGAATGTGGCACAGTGTCATGTAGCACTCCATCCCTAAAATGGCAGTCTCAGTGCAGGTCTTCTGTCTCTCTTGCCTTGTCCATTGCAACAACTGGGGTCTTCCATCCAGTCATCCCTCTTGCCCCCTCCATTGGCCGCTGTATTGATTCTTCAAAATGTAAATGTAATCAAGTCACTCTCCTTCAAAATGTTTTTAAGTGATTGCTTATAACCCACAAGATAATAGGAAGACTTAGATCGGCACACACGGCCCTTCAGGCTGTGGGCCCTTACCTGGTGCTGAGAGGGCTGGTATCCCCAAAGACAATGTGTCCTGCTGCTTCCTTGACTGGGGCAGCTCTTTCCTCTTGCTGCTCAGTGAACTCCTACTCTCCTTTCAAGTTCAAATGTTAACTTTCCCAGTTTCCTGAGAAGTACCATCTAGCACTTACTTTTCTCTCTCTAGTGCCTTGTATGTAACTCTGTTAGAACACCAGTTATTAGTGTTTGGAACTTCTTGCTCATCCAGCACTTTCTCATAGAGGGCCTAGCTAATTGCTAATAATTGCTTGCTAAAAGAAAGAATGAATGAAAGACAACTAGCTACTTAGCAAACATCAAGGACCTGGAAAGTTTTATTTCTGTCTTCCACCAGGCTACTGAAAACTTTTGAGATCACACACATAATATAATTGATATCCTCATACTGTCAAAAATTTTATGAGTAGATCATTATCCTACAGTGGAAAGTCCTCTGAAGAACAGCTTACCTATGGATGGAGCCCTGTAGTTTGAAAACATTTTAAAACTTAATTAATGTAACCCTTTCATTATATACTTGAGAGAAATCAAGCCCAGAGAGGTGAAGAAACTTTTCTAAAATAGCGCTGAAATGAGAAGTGGGACAGAACTAAACCAAGCTGTCCAGATACCCAGTCAGATAATCTTTATAATCATATAGTAAGATCTTTAGTACGCAAACAAGCAAACAAAAACACCCACAAATGGTTCTTATGTTATTTTTATTCACTTCATTTACTAATTTATTTATTACATATTATTAAATACCTACTATCACTATGTTCAAGTTCACACGGGCCGGGTGTTATGGGTACAAAAACAAATGCCATATGGATTCTGCCCTTCATGTATTCGTGCTTCAGCTCTCACCTCTCTCCTTTCTCCTCCCTTCCATTTATCCTTCCTCTCTACCTAAGAAGACTCTGTCAAATGGGCCTTCCGCTAAATCGTCTAAGTGAATTGAGTAATGAATAATCTTATTCTTCTTATTATTTTCAGATATTTTTGGGGGTACTTTATCCATCTTAAAGTTCTGTAAACACCTAAGGAATTATTTTTCCTATACACGTGCTATCTAAAGCCCGCCATTTATGAGATGATTGGCCAAGTCTCCTTAGCCTGTACACTAGTGGCGTTAGGATTTTCTCCCGTAATTCCACAATTTTGCTACAAAGATCAGCAAGGACGCTGGGTGCACAGCAATGGCCAGGAGCCTGAGGCTATGTAAAATGAGGGCTGCCCTGGAGTAAATTGTCATGTTCAAAAAATAAAGAATGAGTCAGACCATGCCTAATTCCACAGGAAAGAGATTAGTTGCAGCAGAAAACATGTGGAGTTAATTTGGTTAGAAAGGAAATATTAACATCTTGAATTCCATGCACAGACTCCTACCCTTGGAGTTTGCTGGATGGTTTACAGAGCCCTGTTATAGCTCTATATAAATGTAGTGGGTACATCACAATAGGGCAAATCAAGGATGACTATTGTTACAGTGCATGTTTGTGTTTTCTATATATTCAAAACCTTATCCCACATATGTAGCCTTTATTGATATGGAACCCAGGGATTTTTGAGGGAATTGAAATGGGAAGTGATATTTACATAATGTTTTTTTGAGTTCCATTTTGGCTAAATTTTGAAATCTGATTTTAGAATAAGGTATACTTGGAATGAGTCAGAAGAGTTTGCTTCTGCAGTATGGAAGTCAGCTGTGGTTTGAATAAATGAATCTCTTATTAATTTAGGGTACCAACTGCTCATTTTTTTTCATTCAGAACTTGAAATTTGCTTTTTGTAAGAATCCCTGAAGTTACTATGAATTTTCATAGTTATGGAGATCCTTGTCTTCACCACTTTTACTTTCTTTTGTGTTTCACACAGGAAGAATAGAATTTGTTTCTGTCCAGTTCTGTCTGTAGACTCACCCCTAAGCCTGTTTTATTCTGCTCTTTTAACTTTAGGACTTTTCTTTCTCTCTAGCCTTAGACAATCGGTATCCTTCCTCAGGTATCATCTTCAGCAGTTTTTTGTTGTTGTTTATTTTTTAAGAACCTTCTGCAGTTGATTGTAAAAGTATCCTTGAGGACACAATACTGGAACAGATAAATAGATTAGAGATAATGAAATCAGGACCATTATGCAATAATTTAGCTCGTCTCCAAAACTAGTTACATAAAAAAAAATTACCTAATTTATTTTACATTTTCCAAAGGTTTTTCTGCATATCTGAAGACACTAGCATTCTCTTATGTAGACTCAAGCTATTAAAATCTTTACTGGATTTAGTTTTTATGTTCTTCAGGAATACATTTTGCATTTGCAAATACTTCTTTCTAAACATTTTGAAATTAATTTTGTTATAATCAAGAAATGTATCTTTTTAAAGCATTAAAATTCTAGACTGATATTATTTTTTCCTTAAATTCCTGAAGTTTAAAATATAAAGATCTTAGAAAAGTATATTTAAATTGCATTATACAATGGTATATGTTTGTATCTGTATTTTATACAGTTATATATATACACACATACATAAATGATCTAGAAATTCTCACAACCCAAACTAAATAGTTTTAAATCTATAATTATGTCAATCACCATAATCTTTGCTTTACTCTGAATTCTCAAATAATACCTTAAAAATGGCTAGTTTTTGTTAGTGCTCATGAATCAGGCAAGACACTGTGTTCTTCTGCATATTAACTTGCTCATTCCTCACAAGAATCCTAAGTCCTATGAATTATTATCCTATTAAACTCAGGCTCAGAGTTAAAGGAGCTCAAAGTCATAGAGTTTTTGAAAGACAGAACAAGGATTACATTAACTCCTTGATCTTAATCACTACACTGGCCATTTTTTAAATTATTACATTAACTATCTTAAGTTAATCAAAGGGATACAAGGGAAAACACTTTTAGGAACTCAAATACAGGAAAAGTAAGCCCATGTAGTCTACATCAATGATACACAATGAACAATAAAATATAGCTATTTCTCATTTTAAGCAAAGGATAGAAGAATATTATTTCATAAAACAGAAAAATCAGATAGGGATTAATGCTTTTACAGATGGAATCATTGCTGGTGTCTCTCAAATGTCAATTGGGATCTAGGAAGAAAAATCAAACCACATTAGGTTAATTGATACAAGGAAATGGTTAGACACGCTGAGAATGAGGCCGCCCAGAAATTAGCAACAGCAGGAAGCAGTTATCACTCTAGAAATGGAAGGGCTATGAGAACAGGTGGTGTTACCAGAGTCCAGAAATCATGGCTGCCTCACAGCTGCTGGAGTCAAGACAGACGGGCTGTGGTCAGGAGTTGGAGCCACAGAGGAACCAACTTCAACCAGAGACACCACAGGAGCAGAAAGAAGGGAACTACCTCGGTTTCTCCTTCCTCTAGCATTCCAATCATTGGTTCCAGCCTCTCATTGCAGTTCCCACTTGGAAGCTAGAGGGCAAAGGCACCTAAAAAAATTGGATTTCCTGTAAAATGCAGCAAAACTAAAGAAGGGCAGGATATAGATTTCAGAGAAGACAGTTCAGCTATCCTCCCTCCTTCTCAACCCACCCAAATTTAACCAGATGGTTTTGGATAAATCATTGAACTACTGTGAAACTGTTTCCTTATGGAGAAAATAAAAATATTACATGCTATTCCTGCCTCACAGGATGATTGAGAGAAGTAAATCAGATGGTAAGTATGAATTCTTTGTCTTTATGATGAGGCCCGGTATAAATACAAACTTTTACTACGTTTGTATGCAACAAAACATAAAAATTCTTGCTCTGTGGATAAATGAGCTGTAACAACAATTTCTAGTGCAAAGGTAAATATATCTTAGAGGTGCCTTTCCAGTCCATCTGACTGAGGAAAGCTTTCATTGATTATTTTATAGCAATTGTGGAAAGACATAACTGTCTCTGATTAATGCTGTAACTTAAGATTTTATGTACATATATATATAAATTTAAGTTTATCTATATGTAATTATATATATGTTAAAGTAATTAAACAAGGAGGTGATTAGACTGAGGAGGCTGTGATGTCTTGGTAGCTTCTGTAAGCAAATCAAAACCTAAATCAGAGTCAAGGCACTCAAATCTGAGAAAACGCAACTTAGAAAATTCAACCACAAATGGCCAAATAGGCCTTCCCAAATAAGACCACTGCTTAAACCATAACCAACCAAATAACGTCCCTGCTTAGCCTCTGCTTCTTCCCTATAAAAACCTTGACGTTAGTTCTTATCGTTGATGGAGTCCTCCTAGCTATCTTTGGTTTGTCACTGCCTGGCTCAAATCAATGTATGCTCAGATAAACTCTTGAAAATTTTAATGTGCCTCAGTATAAAAGTATACTTTTACATACACAATAAAAGATAAAGTAAAAAATGTATAAAATATGTATGTATATATAATACATTTTACTTTGAGACCTAATATGATGTGATGATTTTATTTAACATATTATATTTAACATTAAATATATTTAACATAAACTAATTTGACGTTAATATTTTGGGGGAGAAATCGAGGTTCTTTGTAAATGACATGTGAATTTTGATGTCTCAACTTAATTAAGTGAAACCACCTTTGATAACATATTAATAACTGTAGAAACACTTCCTGGACAATTTGTACTGGCACTATGCAGGCAACACTCAAAAATGCATAAAAAGTTGTGTTCCTTAAGCTGATAATGTCAATTTAGGATATAATGAGAGCTTGAAATGCGTTTTTACGTAGAATCACAGAACTTCTAGCAATAGCAAATTGTATCCACAATGATTTATAAATACTTTTTGTACTTAAGTTAAAATCAACTGTCATGAAGTAACTTTTCTCCTTTAACTGTAGTTAAATATATTTAAACATATAAAAACACCTTTCAAGAGAAGAAACAGCTCTCAGTGCCCTCATAATGACAGACCTAGCACCAAACCCAACTCCTACACAACAGCCAAAATGTCAGTTTTGCAGCTGACGCCAGTAGAAGCCAAAGTGATACCTTTGACTTCTCAAATCAAAGAGTTGTGTTGGCTGGAAGAGTGTGGTTGGGGAGAGAAGTCGAAGAGATGGGACAGCCAGGTAAGCAGGAAAAACAAAGAAGAAAATACGGGAAGTTCAGGAATACTGTGATATCAGAGGAGAAAATGTGTCCAAGGCAAAGGATTCTCAGACAGAAGCAATTGAGAAGGAACCATACAGCACATTGAAACAGCAACAAGTGAGGAAACAACAAGAAATGTTGAAGAGGGGGTGGAATGTTCTTGAAGGCTTCAGCATCTACTGTAGTGTTGACTGGGAGGAAAACCTTCAGAGTAGAGTAAGGAGAAATGAGTGATGTGGGAAGTTCCCCTGGAGGGACTTAAAATAGGCAAATATCTGCATGCAGCCATCCTTTGTATCCTTAGTAGGCTGTTTATAGTGTTTTATCTCTGGAGAGTGGAATTTGGGGGTAACTTTTATGTCCTTCTTCATGGTTTATTTTCAAACTTTTTTACAGTGAGAAAACATTATTTAACTAAGGTGAGAAACTTCTGAAAATTTTAAAGTTAGTATATAGCTTTTTACATATATTATGTAAATAAGTTATATATATACTTAAAAATGACAGGAAGTAGAACAAAGCATCCATCATGGTTATCTCTAAAAGTTGAGTGAATTTCTCTTTTTAAAAAGTTTTCTTTAAACCCCAAATTTTCTATAATGTTTACAGCATTTATTTTCTCTAAAATAGAAAAACAACTAAAATTTCATAATAGAAAGTGATGCAAGCAAAATAAAGTTACATGATATTGACCAAATATTTTCACTGATCTACTTACACACAATGAGGGGTTAAAATCCTTCTCTCCTGTGAACTGGACTTTCCTGAATAGTAGAACAAGCCACCTTTAGGCATGAAGTTTACCACATTATTACCCAGTGGAAGAGGAAGGTTTTCTCAGACCAATTATACCCTGAAGCTCTCTTTTTATATGAATATATAAAATGTAAGTTTAAAAAATTCTCATTACTCAAAAAATAACCCCTTTACCTGTTAGTAGTCACTCCCCATTCACCACTGACCCCATCCCCTGAGTCCTAGGGTACCATTAATCTGATTTCTGTCTCTACAGAATTGCGTATTCTGGACATTTCATATAAATGGAATCATACAATATGTGTTCTTTCATGACTGGCTTCTTTTACCTGGCCTTATTTTTCCAAGGTTCATCCATGCTGTAGCATATTCCTTCTTATTGCTGAATCATATCTGTCATAGTGACATACTCCATTTTGTTTATCCATTCATCAGTTGATGAGCATTTGGGTTATTTCCACTTTCTGACTATTATGAATAATGCCGCTAGGTGCATTAGTACACCAGTTGTTGCATGGATATATATTTTTATTTCTCTTGAGTGTATACCTATGAATGGACTTGCTGGATTATATGGGAGCTCTACGTTTAACAATTTGAAAAACTGCCAAACTGTTTCCTAAAGTGACTGCACCATTTTACCTTCCCAGTAGCAATGTATGATTGTTCCAATTTCTCCACACTTTTGCTAACTCTTATTATTGTCTGTTTTTTTTACTTTAGCCATCCCACTTGGTCATGGTGTATAATCCTTTTTATGTGTTGTGGGATTCGGTTTTCTAGTTTTTTTTTTGGGAATTTTTGCATCTGTCTATATTCAGAAGAGTTATCGGCTGTAGTTTTCTTCTGATGTCTTTGTCTGATTTGGATATCCTGGTAATCTTGGCTACATAGAATGAGCTGGGAAGTGAATTTATGTGTCTTTACATATTCTGGGTTATATATATGATTTGCAAATATTTATCCCATTCTGTGGTTTGTCTTTTCATTTTCTTGATGGTATTCTTTTTTAGGATGAAAGTTTTTAATTTTGATGAAGTCTAAATTATTATTTTTTTTCTTTTGTTCTTGTGCTCTCAGCATCCTGTCTAAGAAGACTTGCCTACTCCATGATCATGAAGATTTACACCTATGTTTTCTTCTAAGAATTTTATAGTTTTAGCTTTTACATTTAGAGATGATTCATTTTGAGTTAATGGTACATGGTGTAGGGAAGCTGTCTAATTTCATCCTTTTGCGTGTGGATATCCAGCTGTTTCAGTATCATTTGTTGAAACAACAATTCTTTCCCCTATTGAATTGTGTTGGCATTCTTATTCATAATAAATTGACTGTAAATATAAAGGTTTATATCTGGAATCTCAAGTAGATTCTATTAATCTACTTGTCTATCCTTATGCCAGTACCACTCTGTCTTGATCAGAGTGCCGGCATGGTCCGGTTCTGGTGGGGGATCTCTTCTGGGTTACAGTCTTGTATCCTTACAGGGAAGAAGGAGGATGAGAGAACTCTCTGGGCTTCCATTTATAAGAGCACTAATCTCATTCACAAGGGATCCATCCTCGTGACCTAATTACTTCCCAAACACCCCACCTCCTAATACCAATATGTTGGAGGTTAGGATTTCAACATATGAATTTTTGAGGGACACAAACATTCAGTCCATTGCTCAGTCTATGGTACTTGTTATGGCAAGCTGAGGTGACTAATACTGATTTTAGTGGGGGTCTGCTTTAACAAATGCCTAAAAATGTGGAAATGTCTTTGGAACTGGAGGAATCTTGAGGCACATGCTAGAAAAATCCTGGATTGCTGTGAACAGAATGTTGGTTCATGGCATGTTATAGGCCATTCTTGTGAGGTCTCAGATGACAATGAGGAACAGGTTATAAAATTGGAGGAAAGGTCTTATAAATTGGCAAAGAACTTGGCTGGATTGTGTTCTAGTGTTTTGTGGAAGGTAGAACTTACAAGAAATAAAATTGGATATTTAGCAGAGGATATTTCTAAGCAAAATACTTCAAGCATAGCTTGAGTCCTCCTTACCGCTTATAGTAAAAGGCAAGAGGAAAGACACATATTGAAGAAGAAATTGTTAAGCAAAAAGGAACCAAAAACTTGGAGATTTGGAAAATTCTCAATCTATCTGTATTCCAAAAATGAGAAGCCTTATTCTGAAGAGAATGCTAAGGGTGTGGCTGCATAACCATTTGATAAAAAGATCCTGTGACTTACGGACTTAATCAGCTATCTCAGCAAAAGCCAAGAATAGAGATGGGATTATACTGGCAGAATCACTGGGACCAAAGGAGACAGAAAAAGTGAGATGAAATGAAGGAAGACTGTTGGACTTAGATCCTGCAGGACTGGACCAAAGAGTTATTTGGCTGTGAATGTGTGCTATTCTTCAAGGCAAGGGAAGAGTGACCCCAAATGTGATAGAGAGATCATCAAGGCTGCCTCCTTGGTTTCAGAGTGGGGCTATAACTTTGGTTTCAACAGGCCAGATGGCTTTAAACAGAAGTCTTAGGGGTGGGACCACCCTGCGGAGCCTTGGAGGCAGGGCTGCTAGACAGAACTGTGGGGGCAGGTACTCGATACACAGAACTCAGTTTTGGTACCACTACCCCAGTAGTCTCTGAAGGCAAGACCACCAACTCAGTGAGTCTAGGGGGCAAAGCATCGAGCCCAAGAGGGTTATTCTTGAGCCTTCAGATCTAATGGAATTTGTGTTGCTAGGCTCTAGACTTGCTTGGGCACTGTCACCCCTTTCTTCTTTCCAATTTTTCCCTTTTGAAATGGGAATGTCTATCCTATGCTTGGCCCACCTTTGTATTTTGGAAGCACATAACTTGTCTGGTTTCACAGGTTCACAGCCAGAGACAAATTCTGCCTCAGGATGAATCTTCCCTTGACTCTCACCCACATCTGATTTAGACAATGTTTAGATGAGACTTTGGACTTTAGAGTTGATGCTGGAATGAGTTAAGACTTTTGGAGGTTGTTAGGGTGGAATCAATGTATTTTGCACGCGAGAAGGCCATGAATTTCTGGGGGCAGAGATGGAATTCTATGGCATGAATTGTGTTCTCCAAAATTCACATGTTGACGTTCTAACTCTCAATATGACTATATTTGGAGATAGGACTTTTAGGAGTTAATTAAGATTAAATGAAGTCATAAGTGTGGGGCTCTGTTCTGTTGGTTTCAGCCTATTAGTAGTGGCGCTATCAGCTAGGAATGCCTGAGGCATCCACCTAGGCCCTTACTATTTGTGGTGAGCCACTACAGGTATTTCCCCCCATGAACCCATGTTGTGGCTGGACCGGCTTTTGTGGTTCTTATTATGATTGCAAGACACAGCTAAGCAAAATACCATCAGGAAATTTCAAAGAATAACATTTATTATTTACAGATCCTGGAGGGTACACAGCATGCCTGAGGGCCACACAGTGAGGTCACTCTAGAGAGAGAGTGAGGGCAGACCTGGAGCTCTGCCTTTATTGGGGTCCAAGGGTGGGGAGCCTAGGTTTTCACAGGTTCATTCTTCATTGGATAATCTAAAACAAAAGAGCAGGAATTAGAGTGTGAGAAAGGAAAAGTAGCATCACTCAAGTGATCAGTCATCTAAGTTACCTGGGTTTTCTGAAAGGGAACTTCATAGGTGGGGTGGTCTGGTTTCTTATCTAGTTGTTTCACTGCTAGCTGTGTCATACAGCTGGCAATATGTTTTTCGAGATGGATGCTATGAAATGGATGCCTAACCCATCAAAAGCTTAATGTCAGGCACTTATACTACAGGATTAGTTGTCTTACAGGAAGAGGGAGAGATCTCTTTCTTTCCTCCATGTGAGGACAGAGCAAGAAGGTGTCCATCTGCAAGCCGAGAAGAGAGCTCTCACCAGAAACTGAATCAGCCAGAACCTTGATCTTGGACTTCTAAGCTCCAAAACTCTGCTGTTTAAGGCACCCAATCTATGGTACTTCCTATGGCAACTTGAGCTGACTAATACATCCTCCCCTGGTGCCAACCTGCTATGGAGTTTGACATGAACAAGCAAAAAATTACATTGGGTTAAGCCAGTAAGAACTGGAATTGTTTGCTAAAGCAGTCAACCTACTCTGACTAGTATGGTAACAGAAGAAAATATGTGGAAAGATAATAATAAAATGATGCAAGATAGCTGCCAAGAACCCAATGAAGCAAGAGATTTACCGTAGGACTTAAACATGCAGAATGTTATCACTCAGGTTTTTTGACAAAGGAGGTAGTCATTATGTTACTTCATGTAACTCTGTGTGGAAAAAAATTTCTTTTTTTAATTTAGAAACTCTTCAAGAAGAATATCCCAACTATGTGAAAGGCTGAACCAGATTCAGCAATTATGGGTACAGAAAAGCAACAGCTTTCTTTGTTTTTTAATAGCTGTTCTAAACAGGAAATTCTGAGTAAACTGTGAACAGAAGGATGTATTCTATCAAGTGCATTCCTGATTTGGGGAATGAAACAAAAGCAGAAAAGTAATTGGCTGAGGCACAGCACACAAATTCTTAAATTTGAGGTCCATGCCTGATAACAAATGTCTGTTTAAACCATGCCTACAGTCTTGAGTTGGAAATTTTGCTTCATTTCTCAAATAAAAGAGTATCTTTCAATAGTTTGTTCTGAAGAGAAGGAATTTGCATGACATATTTGAGCCATTACATATCTGTGGAGGTTTTCATGTCAATATTTTGCTAGAGAAAAACTTGTTCTGTTTATTAGTCTCAATAGGCTAGGCTATGCTGCAGTAGCAAATATGCCCCCAGATCTTAGTGGTTGTACAGATCCAAGTTTGGTAGGCAGAATAATGATCCCCCAAGATGTCCACATCCTAATCCCCAAAACCTGTTGAATATGTTACCATGGCAAAAGGGAATTTATAGATATGATTAAGTTAAGACTCTTGAAATGGGGAGATTATCTTGGACTCTCTGAGTAGGACCCATATAATCATGAGAGTCCTTATTTAGAGGGAGGCAGGAGCATTAGAGTCAAGAAGCAGATGTGATGATCGAGGCAGAGGTTGGAGTGATGTGGCCATGAGCCAGGGAATATGGGCAGCCTCTAGAAGTTAGAAAAGACAAAGAATGGATTATTCCCTAAAGTCTTCAGAAAGAATGCAGATGGGCCAACATCTTGATTTTAGTCCGTGAGAACCATTTAGACTTCTGACTTCCAGAACTGTTAGATAATTTGTGGTTTTTTTAAGCCACCAAATTGATGGCAATTTGTTACAGAAGCAATAGGAAACCAATACAGCAAGTTTGTTCTTATTAACATCACGACACAAATGCAGGCCTGGTTGTTTTTCTTCTGGCAGTGATTCAGGGGTTCTGAGTCTCTTGCAATCAGTAGCTGAGGCATATAAACAGATTCCTAGTTTGCTGCAGAAAGCAAGAGAGGACTGATCAATTCCATAGGAGGTTTTTATGAGCCAGAATTGCCTCATGTAAGTTTCTTCTACCTCCCACTGGCCTGAATTCAGTCATATGACCCCAATCTTACTGTAAGAGTCTGGGAAACATAAGTGGCACAGAGAAAGAGGGAACTGTTCAGTGAATACATAGAATTTTTCTAACAGAGTCATGTATAAAACTCTTTCTTCTCAAAATCCTTTACTGATTCTTACATATCTTCTTAAATTTAATGTTGGAAGGGAGATAGCTGATATCAATAAGAATATTCTTCCTTTTGACAAAATTCATATTTCCTCTCTAGATTTTCATAGGATGCTTTTTATATTTTCCTTATATTTATTTTCATCAAAGAATTATTTCAGAGAAGGGTATATTTTATAGATATTTGCATAAAACACAGTAAATCCTTTAAATTGATTTATATTGCTATTGAAATGCTATGCATATTTATATCAATTTGTAGTTTTTCATCCAGAAAAAAATTTTTTCAGTTATTTCAGATTATTACTTCTTTTCCCTGTTTTTGTTGGTAAATCAGGATCACTTCCTTATTTTTTAAAATCAATTTCTGTTTCCTTACCTTTTGCATCATCTTTTATCATTTGATCTGTGTTATATTTTTTTCTTTACTTTCTGCAATAATTTCTCAAAATGATCCGCAGACTCATTTAAAAATATTTTCTGGGGCCAGCCCGGTGGTGTAGTGGTTAAGTTCGCACGCTCTGCTTCAGCAGCCCAGGGTTCACAGGTTCCAGGCCATGCTGTGGCAGGCGTCCCACATATAAAGTAGAGGAAGATGGGCACGGGTATTATCCCAGGGCCAATCTTCCTCAGCAAAAAGAGGAGGATTGGCAACAGATGTTAGCTCAGGGCTAATCTTCCTCACAAAATACAAAAAAATTTCCATAATGTCAATTGTACTGATTTTAAAAGTATGGACGTTAAATCTATTATTCAAGTTTAACTTGGAGTACATTGTAATAGTGATGTTTACCTGACATCAAGAATGAACTAGCAGAACCAATAAATATTTTGTAGTGTTTATATGAGGGTAAAATTAGATAATGTACATCAAGTATTCAGAGATGAACCTTCAAGCTCAGAATGGCTGTCGACTCAAATATTTTGCTTAAGAATATGACAATTATTGGATTTTTCTAGGGGTAGTGATACAAAGATGAATAGGACACTATTCTTGTCTTTGGAGTGCATAGCTGTATGAGAAGAAATGGCAATTTAAAGAAACTTACAGGACATAATATGTGTTTGGAATTACAGAACGATTTTGCTACATATATTCATTACCTCAAAAATTAACATGTCAGTGTTGAATTAGGAAGATGGTGAATGTGCCCTGAGTTTTTCAAAACTTTTCAGCTGGAAGCTTTACAAAAATCAGTCTCCAATAGCAACTGAAGACTTTCCAATTGAATATAAACTGATCACTTAACTTATAATTCACTGTAATAATTTGAAAACCATGTTTAATCTCCAATTTTCTTATTTCAACAGTTGTTGGTCTTTGGATTTCTTAAAACATTAAGCAGATCTCTTGCTCTTTTTAATAATTATGATTTAACACAATTGGTTAACTACAAAGTCTAGTTCAGCATATCCAAAATTAGGTGACCCTTTCCCACTGATTTTAATGAAGGTGCCAAATTTTTCTCTGAAGCATATGGATAAACACTGAAGAATGATTTCAAAAAATTTCTAATTTTGTTTTTGACACATCCTGTTTTTCATGTGGTATATGTTACAGAACTTTAAACCAGTATTATAATGATTATTACCTCTTTTGACCAAGGGGGTATTTATATAATAAAAATGTCAGGGTTTAAAGAAAAAAGTCCTGAATGACTCAAATAAAGCAATTTTTCAATAATCTTTGCAGTTTTACCCTACACAGAATTATTTTTCAGGATAATTGAAATTAAGTCAAAGCAAACATTTTCATAACCATGTAATAGCTATTCCTCTTATTTCTACAGATTGAACTATTTAGCCATTGTGATGCCTATTACCTAATGATTGATGATAGCAAATGGCAGAAATCAGGTTTAATTATTTTAGACCTTTAATATCCATAATAATTGTATAAATTAAAATGATAAAATTAATAGTTGAGTATAACAGTTTACATCTAATCAGTGTTTCACAATTTTCAAAGCAACTACATATCATTATGTCCTTTTTATCTTTACGACCACTCCATGAGAAAGATAAGAAAGATTTTAAAATTTCTATTTTACACAACAGCAAACTCATGGCCAAAGAGTTAAGCAACTGAGCAAAGATCATAAACATGTTAGTTTTAGATTCGGGAATAGAACCACCTTTGGTCATTCCAATAAATAAAATAAATCCTGTTAATCTTTGGCACAAGTATACCCAGAGAATTATATAAAAATACATAAAGTAATTTTCTAAACAAATGGCAGTTTTGTCATATTTATCACCAAATAATATTCTCAATTTACCTCATTATTCTGATTTCACTGTTACTACCTTGTTACAAGACAAAGTCATCTTTCAACTAAGCTTCTCACAACTAATTTTTATGTAAAACTCCAAGTGAGCTCAATTAGCTCAGATTGGGTTAGATGTTTTGTATATCTGTATATTTAATTATAAGAAACTACCAAACTGTTTTTCCTAAGTGGTTATACTATTTTATGTTCTCATCAGCAATGTATGAGAAATCCAGTTGTTTCACACCCTTACTCACACTTGGTATTGTCAATCTTTTGTATTTTAGCCATTTTATTAGGTTTTTCCTGTTGTCTTATTTTTTTGATTTGCATTTTTCAGATGAGTGATGTTTAGCATATTTTCAAGTGCTTATTTGTCTCTTGCATATCATCTTTTGTGAATTGTCTTTTAAAATCTTTTGTCTATTTTTTAAAAACTGGGTTTTTCTTATCATTGAATTTTGAAGACACTGTACATTACAGATACAAGTGCTTTGTCAAATATATTTGGCAAATATTGAAAATATTTTATCCCAGTCTGTGGCTTGTCTTCTCATTTTGTAACAGCTTGTTACAGAGGACAGAAATCTTTAGTTTTGATTGAGTCTAATTTTTCTTTTTTTGCTGTTGTCTTCTTTTACGGTTTGTACTTTTTATGCCCTCCTTAAGAAATCTTTAAGAGAGTTCACCTAAAAAAGAAACCCTCGAAAAATTATAGAGTACTTAAATTGCCCAATATTTGAGCCTGGATTTCTTGGTATAGATTAAAAGCAAAAAGATATACACAGTAGCAACTATTTAATCTGACAATGTTAATCCTTTCTTTGTTTTTCCTCAAGTAAAACCATTTTCACAAACAATTTATACTGCAGTAAAGGTCCATGTTTGTTTATACAGGGATGTTTATTTTTCCAAGAAAGTGAACTTTCATCTTTTCTCATGTATGTCATGAGGAACTAGAAGGTTTCATGAATGGTGAAAGCATATTGGTGCCATTTTCATTAGCTCAGATTCAAACATTGTGCTGCCCATTGCACATGCAAGCTAGTCCTCTTAAAGAATGTGACAGTTGACAGACAGCAACATCTGGGTCAGAATAATGCCAGGACCACAACACACTTCACAACTCTACACTCACAAACTGCTGTGATGGTTACTGAGTGGGGTCAATGGTTTTAAAGCTACCAGACTTTAATTCTTTATTAGAAAACATGATAATCATTCACATTCAATGGTAAAAGTGTGTTTCTGTGATATCTATCTTGTTCACATCTCCAGAAACTTGGCTGCATTTCAGATATGTGAGTGTTTCTCTGCAGTGAGACCAACTCCAAATCTTTCCTGTTTAGAGTATTAAAATGAGTACAATTCTCTCTAAAATAAATTAAAAAGACACTCTTTTCAGTTATGCTGACTCCTCCAATAGCACTTTTGTTTTTGTTTGCTTATTTTTTTCTATTTTTTTGTTTTTGTAGAGTATAGTTGGAAGACCAAATATGGAGTCCAATATGGAGAATGTTTATGAAACTGAAAATAATGGTCAACTCCATTTTCATAGCCCAAAAGGGAAACAAGTTTCCCAAGGGAATTTATTCTTAGTGGTTTTGTTCTTTTCCATGCATCAGGGAGGGAAATCATAGAAAGTTAAGGTCCCTCTTCCCTGCAAGTAGTGGGTAGAAATTTTATGTGTGGACCCATATTGGATGGTTAGCATGAAATTTGTTAGAACCTGGCATTTCGTAGGGGTATGGTAATCCCATAATAATGAAATCTTTGGAGTTGCCATAAATTATCACATCAAACTGATGTTAAAGATTGACCTGTTTTCTTTAAACAATTTTCTATAAAACGTTGCGTCAACCATGGACTCTTATAGGAGGACTTGAAGCAGGGATTTTACTGAGGTATCTAATGATCATTCTGGCTTAGTTACCAACTGACTTGGATTTAAAGAGGGCTAGATTGCTGGAAGATACTTTCTATATGAATTTTAGGGCTATACTCTAAAAGTACAAAGTTTATACCCATAATAAAAGGTGGATAGCAATGATCCATTCTGATCCCTATTATTGCTTTATTTTTTTCCCTATATTTTGCTATTGCCAAATGAAACATTATGCAATATTTGTTGTGGAGCCTGATTGCATGCTTTTCCTTTCCTATGCAGAATAAGAAGGTATAGAGAAAAGGCAGCCTTTCACTTCTGCTCTAACTCTCCATCTTCAGTGATTTGCTGCTTCACTGATGGCCCAGATGTACTGTGTACTCTCCTACCGTAGTGATTTTACTCTTGATCTTTTCTCTGCTTATAACCCTCCTATGAGCAGGAGCCATATGAGTAATTTAGGAGCTTTGATCCTTGGATTAAGTGGCCCATCTCAAAGAGGCATTTCTTTATCACCTTATCTTATAAAGTTTTACCTCCCCATCATTCTGTTTCTCTGTAACCTGTTCATTTTTACAATTTTTGAATTATTTATATGCTTGTTTATTTTCAGAAAGTGAAGTTGTGTAGTAGGGAGCTGACTAGATGAGTCTGAATATCGGGTAGGAGACCTGAAATGTGAAATTGGGCTCAGGAAAGGAATAAAGAAGTTCAACATCCTAATGCCTCTTAGAGGAAGAGTCATCAATAAAGAAGACAAAGAAAGAGAATCCAAGAGACGACGAAGCAAGATAATATGATCTTGTAGCATCTGAAAAAAGAGTCATTCACAGGGTTGAAGCCTTGTGTTACATCCTAGAACATTCTGATCACACCAAGGTACCGCCAACCTTTAGGCAAATTCTACTTCTGGGCTAAACATCACTACCTCATCTCTTAGAGTTGCTCTTATGATTGTGTTTATCATGTTTGCCATTTCATTTTCCCATCAGATATTCTCTGGAAATGTAGATTTCTCAGTGTGAACACAGTTTATGCAGACACAGAATTCTTTTAGAAGTAAATCTTGCTTTATTGCCCTGATACCAAAAATACACATAAATATACAGGAAATTTTTTATTATCAATATTTTACCCTAAAGGTAAATTTAAAAAGAATAAAATATTCTTGTATAAAAACTTTCACTTTCATAAGGACTTATGTAAACATTTGTCTATGAATTTAATAATAATAATAAATTAGTAAAATGTGAATTATCTGAATATAGTGGTATCATTTTAATATATTTTATATTTATATCTTCCATGAAGTCAGTGAGAATCAATTTCTTCTTTTATTCAACCAATCGGAATTTTGAAAATCTGATCTTGAAGAAAATGTTTATCATGAAGCCAAAGGTAAACAGCATTTTCTGCAACCCAAATTGAGCTGGTTTGGTTGTTGCTGTATTTATTGACATTTTCTCTCTCTTTTTACATTAATATTACAGCAGAAGGTATAGTCCTGCATTTTAAAGGAAAGAAGTTATTCTTAGAATCCTAACTGCAAATTTTGGAAGTCACATATCTTTGCAGGGGCACTAAAACCACTTAGTAAATTAAAGCTTAAATCCTGTCATCAAAACTAATATTTCTATAGCTTCTCAGAAATATAATGGCCAAATTATTTTTGGCTTCATGACGGTGTTTGTGTGTGCTTATTACTAAAAATAAGGTCAAAAATTTAAGACTTTGGATTTCATTTTAAATGAGACTTAAACATAAGAAACACAATCTCTTTACTAAACAGCTACAGAAACACAATCAGGCCATCACTGTTAAATTAGTTTGAAAACTAGGGTTGAATTTACATATTTGGGAACTCAAAACTCATGGAAATAGTAACTGCCAGGGTAAGCTGTGGCAGGTTAATGTTTAATTTTCTTTTTCTCTTTTCACATAAACTTACAAAGTAATGCTAGGTAGAGTAAAAAGATAGAAAGATGGTAAATTAATAAAAATTATATTAGAACATTCTCGTGTGTTCGTATCACAATAGGAAACTGTTTTGCTCCCTTAGAGCCTCAATTGTCAATGATTTATTTCCTACAATGAGCCACTTTAATTTTTTTATTGCCTAGAGCCAGAGTTTTTTTGTAACTTTTCCATGTGTTTTCTCTTTCTTTACATTTCTTCTTAGCAGAAGTAATCAATATATCTAGAACACTTGCATTCTGAGAATATTAATTCTGAAATGGAAATAAAGTTAGTTAATCCTCCTAGCTCTGCTTTACTTTGAGACAGAAACTTGAAACTTTCCAATTGTGGTAACTTCTAGACCACCGTCCTCCAGACTTTTGAATGGGCTCCAGAAGGAAGGGCCAAAAGTTTTCCTTCTATTTTACATAACAGTATAATGAGCTTAGGTGATAAGGTCTCTGAAAATACTTGAAGAGTCATTGAACCCACTGGATTCTCTAAGCATCCTGGCTTTGTAAGTTCCTTGGTTATGGTACATTTTCAATCCTGTGGATTTGTAGTGCTGGCCAGTTAAGTCCATAATCATGTTTTCTCTCTCATTGTTTGAAAGACTGCACTGTGAGGTTCACACTTAATGAGTACTTATCTTCTTTCTCCTAAAACTTGGAGATGTTTGTAGAGTAATGCTAGGCCTTTCACCCTCCATGAATATTTGTGTTTTCTAGAAAGGAATATCATGGTTAACTAAGCCTCTTCATCTTGTAATTTATTTAAACTCACAAGCATGTTATTTAAGGATAATTCTCATTCTTCACAGAGCCAGTATCAATATACTGGAAAAAAGGGAGGACTTTATTATTGATGCTTTCCAAAAACAAAATAATATTTATATATTCAGGCATAGCTAATTCCGAGAATGAATGGGAATCAAAATATCAACTGTATTTTTTCAGGGTATACATACATATGCCATCAAAATGGTCTGAAATAAAAGAAAATCTGTTATATGTGTTCTGCTGTTAGCAAATAGAAACGTCTCAGCATTTTTACGACATTTAAGATATGCCTGAAGTTATTTTCAGTTTTCCAACATACCATATGTCCTTTTTTCAAAATAATTTTAATGTTTTTTCTGCGTTCTCAGATACGAATCTTCCAAAATTGTTATAATAGTTTTGCATAATTTGTATTCACATGACTCTAAAGGACCCTACAGTGTTGACTAACTGCTTGCAGAAGGTTTAACTTGTACCTCAAGTAACGCATTGAATAAAAGCAATAAAAATAATTTTTTCCTTTTGTTTCCTTTCACAGAATACTTGGAAAGAAATGTTGTGTTATAATTATGTAAAATTTAATGTTTAGAGTCTTTAACATCCTTCGACTTTTCCACTTTATTTTACTTATTTATTTTTTGCTGAGGAAGATTGGCCCTGAGCTAACATCCATGCCCATTTTCTTCTATCTTCTATGTGGGGCACCCACGGCAGGATGGCTTGATAAGCAGTGTGTATGTCTGCGACTGGGATCCAAACCTGTGAACCCCGGGCAGCTGAAGCAGATCGTGTGAACTTAACCCCTGCGCCACTGGGCCAGCCCCTCCACTTTATTTTTAAAATTTCATATTCTTATAATGCTCGTATTTTAAAGTAAGAGAAAGCTCTCCAAGCTCATTAGCTACTATGATGTAACACACAATTTGAGAAAATCTTTTACTCCTTAAGTTGTGAAAGTCATTTGTAGCTTCCAATTATACCACTCAGATCATTAGCAGATAATAATATACAAACACATGCATACTTCCAATCACTTGAATCAGTTTATTTTTTCATTAGTAAAATGCCAACGTGCACGATGTCTGCCAAGTCCTCATCTCCGGAAAATATCTGTATTAGGCCAACTTCATCTCACAAAACTTGAGCAAGAAATTGCAGAACTTGGCTGCATTGAAAGACTTCAGTTGCTCTCTGGTGTCTTTTGTGATTTTCTGCTTTTGACATTATTCTTGAAAACACAACATGGCTATAAAGAATTAAATTTAAATTAAAAATATATTAACAAATATTTAGGATGGTACTTATAACTTTCAGAAGATAGTCATATCCTACCATCAAATTATGGATGCAAAGATGGCAAAAGAATTTAAAATTGTACCTTATTCTTTGTAAGTGATGGATTAAAGGAGTAAAATATAAGAATTTTTTCCCTGTATTTAGATCTCTAAAATCTGAGTAACTGCTCTCACCACCATACACACATAAGATCAAGGAACAGGTTTTTAAACAATGGCAACAATGTAACAGGCTGTAACATCCTGTCTAGCTGAGATATTTTTGGAGGATGGTTTATCAGTTTAACAATGTAACTAACGTTGATCTGATCTCCACAGTTTCAATATCATTCCTTCTAGTATTTCTACTTCAATTCCTTCCAGATGCCTGTTTATGTTAAGGAGCACTGTTTTTATGTAAACAAAGGAGATTTGCTTAGAAGAATTTAAGCCATCTACCCTAGTCCCACCCTTCCTCATGCAGCTCAGTGCTCAGGAATAATATGATTCTTCTGTTTTAATTCTTGAAATATCTTGATAGAAGTAATCATGCTTATCCCTCCAGCCCTTCAAGGGATGTTTATTTTTTTCTCATTAAAACTAAAACTGCGTGTGTGTGTATTTTGTAGGGAGTAAACTTTACATAAGCATAAAGTCTGCCTGTTAAGCCGCTGTTTTGCTAAAATACACTGACCTAGCAGCATAAAACTATACTCCTGCCAAGAAAAAGAAAATATTCTGAACCATCAGGGGTCTATTTCCCACACCTTTAGAAACACTGTATTATTAATGATTCTATGGAAGAGTATGTTTCCTGCAATCTTCTTGCTTCACTTTTTCCCTTTAGTAACAGAACTCCCCAGTATCAACCAGAATACATGTTCAACCATTTTAAGACTATATTTACCACTCTCTCTTGCATGTAGAAATGATCATATGGCTAAGTTCTGGCTGATGGCTTATAAAAAGAAACGATAAGTGAAACTAAAGTGTCACGTCTTTAAAACATAGATTCTTATTTTGTTTTTTCTTTCCTCCTTTCTGCTGGTGAGAGGCCATCTTTGAAGAGGTAGACAAATATCACATGCCAAGGAGGGTGACAGAACAACCCAAATGAAGAAACTATGATTCTTAGGTGATATACACAGAGGGGTGTCTATTAGATCTGGAAAAGGTGGAGATTCTAAATTACACAGTCAACCTTTTTAATTGTGAAAATTTTCAAACACAAAGAAAAGCATAGAGAAAATATAATAAACACCAATGTATGTACAAAAGTTAACTTATTATTAAATAAAATAAAATAATGCACTATAAATAATTTATCTTTCTTCTCTTAGACGTAATTGCTGTTTTGAATTTAGTGTATGTCTTTCCTATTTGTGTTTTTGTAAGTGTACTGCAAACATATGTATCCAATAAAAACCGTTTTTTTACTGCATTCAGAAATTTTACACAAAGGATATCATATGATAAACTGGATTCTACAACTTTCTTTTTTCACCCAGTAGTGTGTTTAATTCATTTACTTTTATTATGCTTAAAGATATATTTTAAATCTCTTTGCTATCATTTTATTTGTGTTTTTTTATTTTAAAAATTTTTAAAATATTTTATTTTATTTTATTTTACCCCTTTCACCCTTTTCACTTCCCCTTTCTCCTCTGGTAATCGCTATGTCTATGTGCCTTATTCTCTGTGTCTATGTTTTTGTTTTTGTTTTAATCTTCCACATATGAGTGAAATTATGAGGTATTTGGTTTTCTCCATGTGACTTATTTTGCTTAGCACAATACCCTCAAGTTCCATCCATGTTGTCACAAATAGCAAGATTTCATTTTTTATGGCTGAGTAGTATTCCATTGTGTATATATACCACATCTTCTTTACCCATTCATCTGTTGATGGGCATTTAGGTTGTTTTCAAGTCTTGGCTATTGTGAATAATGCTTCAATAAACATAGGGGTGCACATATCTTATCAAGTTAGTGTTTTTGTGTTCTTTGAATAAATACCCAGATGTGGTATGGCTGGAACTTATGGTAGTTCTATTAATTTTTTGAAGAATTGCCATACTGTTTTCCATAGTGGCTGTGCCAGTTTGCACTCCCATCAGCAGTGTATGATGGTTCCCTTTTCTTCATGTCCTCTCTAACACTTATTATTTATGGCTATTACTTAATAATAGCCATTCTGATGGGTGGGGGTGATATCTCATTGTAGTTTTGAGTTGCATTTCCCTAATAATTAGTGATGTATTTTGTGTGTTTTGTTTACCTTAATTTTCTTTGCTTTTTACAAATACTAGCTCATCTTCTTTCTGGAAATCTATTCACAAGATTGAGTTTTACTCTAGCATACATCTTTTCTTTACCAATTTGCGAGTCACACCATCTATATCCATTCTTTCAGAAGTTACTTTAAAAATACATGCATTATTAATAACCTCTCAGGTAAATAAAAATTCTCTATTCTACTTTTGAATAATATGACAGTTAAAACAATTAAATGCCTGTTATTTTTTGGACCCACCTTATTTATCTTGTTTTCATAATTGATACTTATTTAGATTCATCAAACTGCTCTATTGATTTCTTTCTTCACCAATATTCTTGTAGTCTATGTCTTTCTGAGTTAAATCCCCTTTTTGGCTAAGCATATACTTTAGTGCTTCTCGTCAGAGTCCAGCCTCAGGGGGCAAGTGAAATATTCGTTATGCAGTTCCTCCCCCTAAAACACACACACACACATACACACACCCCAGTTACAAGTAAAGTATTGCCTGTATAGTATATAATCTCTACCAATGTTTAAAATGGCCCCTGGAATCAAACATTTCCCAGGAAATCTAAAGGACTAGTTTCTTTCTTTTTTTTTTTTTTTTTGGTGAGGAAGATTAGCCCTGAGCTAACATCTGTTGCCAATCCTCCTCTTTTTTTGCTGAGGAAGATTGGCCCTGGGCTAACATCCATGCCCATCTTCCTCTGCTTTATATGGAGCACTGCCACAGCATGATTTGATATGCACTGCGTTGGTGTGCACCTGGGATCCAAACCCATGAACCCTGGGCTGCCGAAGGGGAGTGTGCGTACTTAACCACTATGCCACCGGGCTGGCCCCCAGGAGTAGTTTCTTTTTAATATAAATTTTTATTGAATAATCACAAGTCTTATGGAGAGGGTTAATTTCAGAGGATTGAATTCATATGAAGCAAATTTACTTCAAGTTAGACAGAAAAGAACTGTTGAGAGAGTGTGTTTATAACAGAAATATATCTCTAATAAGAGGCTAACAGTGAAAGAATGAAGAAAGATAAAACAAATCAATTCAAAAGAACAATTTTCTGTTTCTTGTTTTCAGCTAAAATAATATTAAACAGTAGTATCTAAATCCTCTACACAGCTGTTTAATTTAATTTTATTCTTTTGACTATACCATCATTTCACTTTAATGTGAATTCTTATCCTCTATGTGAGTCCCCACTCCACCGATGTCTGAAATGCAAAAATAAATATCCTTGTTGTGATGTTAAATTGACTGTGTACTTGTTTTTATTCAATTCATCTACTGCTCTGCATTCAGTTGGATTGAAATTAATAAAGTTTCTAGTACAAATTACTCGAAAAATTATTTCTGCTTAGTGGCAACTGATGTTATTTTCAGCTTTAAGGTTGCAATCAAGAGAGAGGAAGACTATATTAACAATTGGGATTAATGGGGCTATCCCCGTGGCCTACTGGTTAAGTTTGGTGTGCTCTGCTTCAGCAGCCCAGGTTTGGTTCCCAGGGTGGACTTACACCACTTGTTGGCATCCATGCTGTGGCAATGACCCACATACAAAACAGAGGAAGATTGGCATAGATGTTAGTTAGGGTGAATCTTCCTCAAGCAAAAAGAAGAAGACCAGCAACAAATGTTAGCTCAGGGCAAATCTTCCTCAGCAAAAAAACAAAAAAAAACAAAAAGGGATTAAGGATATAATGTCATGAATAAATTTTTTTAAAAAAGGATACTTTGTTCTCTGGGTATCAATATCCACATTTTACAAAGTACACACAGGTAGATATATACTGTCACGTATATCTATTTATATTATCAAGGCTGGTGAGTTCACTCATTTATAAATTTATAAATATTCAGAGCTTGTTCCACCAATAACTTTCAATTTTGTCTTAGCTGCTTAAATCAAATAACAGTTTCCTAAGGCAGAAACCAGGGAATCTTCCTTGCTCCTCTCTACTCCTTAGCATTTGTGTCTGAATGGTTAATAGTTCAGGTCCACTCTAGAATGCATGCCAAAGCATGGTTTAAAAAATAAATCTGGGGCCGGCCCTGTGGCTTAGCGGTTAAGTGCGTGCGCTCCGCTGCCGGCGGCCCGGGTTCGGATCCCGGTGCGCACCAGGGCACCACTCCTCCAGCCATGCTGGGGCCGCGTCCCGCATACAGCAACTAGAAGGATGTGCAGCTAAGACAGACAACTATGTACTGGGGCTTTGGGGGAAAAATAAATAAATAAAATCTTTAAAAAAAAAAAATAATAAATCTGATATGACCTGGACAGTCAGTATAATATGATTTAGTGTATCATAAAATATTAAAAATTTTCATATGTGCCATGTCATGAAAAGATTTTTGAAGCACTAGATACTTCCCGTATGGGGCTCCCTGGAGCCAAAAACATTGTATTTCTGGCTCTTAAGAGATGGAATGAAAGAGGAAGAGGAGATACAGCTTGGAGACTGTAGGTAGAGCAAAAGAGGTGGTAGTTAAATGCATTCTGGCAATGAATCTTTCTCCAACTCCAGATTTCCTAGGACCAGGTGAATTTTTCATAACATTTTTTTTTCTTTTTCAGTGAAGAAGATTGGCCCTGAGCTAACATCCGTTGCCAATCTTCCTCTTTTTGCTTGAGGAAGACTGTCGTTGAGCCAACATCCTTGCCAATCTTCCTCTACTTTGTGTGAGGGATGCCGCCACAGCATGGCCCAAGAAGCAGTGTGTAGGTCCATACCCGGGATCCAAACCCACAAACCCTGGGCCAGCCCTTCATAACATTTTTTTTTTTTTTTTTTTTTGGTGAGGAGATCAGCCCTGTGCTAACACCCGCCAATCCTCCTCTTTTTTTGCCAAGGAAGACGGCCCTGGGCTAACATCCGTGCCCATCTTCCTCCACTTTATATGGGACGCCGCCACAGCATGGCTTGCCAAAGCAGTGCGTTGGTGCGCGCCCGGGATCCGAACCAGCGAACCCCGGGCCGCTGCAGCAGAGCGCGCGCACCCAACCGCTTGCGCCACCGGGCCAGCCCCCCATAACATTTTTAAATACATTTTTTTCAAGGAAAAGAATTCTCTCTTAGAACTTTTTGTTGATGGTTGTTTCAAAGTGGAAATAAATTTATGTAATAGGGCAGCAGACAGCATAAAGGAAATTTATGTGGAGCAGAATTTCTTGCTTCAAGCTTCAAATGTCAAATAAAGATAGATGAAGGGACATATTTTTAAATTAGATATTCTCAGTCATATGGCAAAGATAGTACTGTATATTTATCACCACACTTCCTCTTCCTGGGCACAGAAAACTACAATTCCCAGACTCCCTTGATTATATTTTGGCATCATGTGACCAAGTTCTGACCAATGGTGTGTGAGAGGTGTTGAAAATGTTTTCAGGCATAGCCCTTAAAAACATAACTCACGTAATGCTCTAATTCACTTTTCCTATCCCATAGCGACTCTGGAAGCCACTTGTACCAAATGACTATAAAATGGAAGCAGCCTAGTTCCTGAGTCGCTTCTTGGAGAGAAGGTGTTGAGTAAAGCTCAGAGAGCCTCATGCCCGTATAGGACTGTGACATGAACAAGAAATTAACTTGTATTACAGTGAGCCAGTGAGATGTTGAAATGCATTTGTTATTGCAAAATAGTCTATTCTATCCTGACTAACACAGAAAATATAAAACAAAAACTAAAATAGTGAAAAGATTTGGGCAAATGGTGAAGACTCAGGTATTGGAGGCTAGAAAGATGGTAATCACTATTATAGAGTAAGAAAATATTTAGTAATACTAGGATGTGCAGTTACTTGAGAGGAAGCTTTTAAAACTAGGAAAAGTGGATGGATAAAATGAAAGCATGAGTGAGTGTGGTTATTATTGGCTATACTTGACAAATTATTATAAGAAAAAGATAAGTTCAGAAATAAATTGGCAGGTTTATGAGCATAAAGGAAAGAAAATAGGGACAATACAGAGATTTTGCCCATTGCAGCATTAGATCTTGAACAGTAAGGGGTGGGATTACAAAGATTTTGAATGTTTAAGTCGTGTTATGGTCATCAGTTGGATAAACTCACATGGAGGAAAGAACAGACTGAAACCTGTGATGTTTAATACAACTCTCAACTGAATAAAGGAACTGAGGAAAAGAAAATTTAAGGGTGTTGCCTTTCTACTTATTGTATGAGTTAATCTTAAGTAAACACCATTCAGTTGAGACAAACACATGGTAATGGGAACAAGGAAATTAATTAATCTTGAGATTTAAATCAAGGAAAGAACTATGGGTATGGCTTCTGGCATAAGAAAGTGACTAGAAGCAAATAGAGCAGAAGACTACTAAGTTTTTGACAGAAATATATTGCCAAAGAAACCTGACTGTTTAACACTGAAAATAAGACAAGTTTCCATTATTAAAAGGGAAGCATCTCCTGAGGAATTCCCATTTCAGATGTGGACAAGTATATTCATGGACAAGGAGTAACTTCCTAGAACCTGGGGTCTAGGAGGACACGCATGAAAGAGTTGTTTTTCCAGAGAAAGGAGGAAAGGCCTTATCAAGAATCTCCCCCAATTCCAGAGTAAAGTCTTTCATAATAGCTGCCCAGTGAGACAGCAAGATTTCTATCAAACAATGACTGCTGCGTATCTTCCTCTTTTTTCTTTTCTGTTTGGACATGTTTATTGTGGACATTCTCTCCCTGTATCAGGTATGTCGGGACAGACAACTTGTCATTTTAGTTGACAGGTCATTGGATCAACAGGGGCCATGTCCAGACCCATGAGAGTCTATTACACATTCTTGATGATCCTGGTCTTTAATCGTGTGCAATGAGGAGATAGCACTGGATTAAAAAAAAAAAAAAAAACTGACTCCTTTGGGAGGTGGTGAGTATATTCAGCACATGGAAAGAATAAAATAGTTCGATGACCAGAATAGTGGACTGTTGGAGAAACAATGTTAGGTTTTTACCACATCATACACCTGAGTCTGGTCTATGGGCTATGGATGGAGGGGATGTAGGCCAATTCCAGGCCTAGACTCTCCAATCCTACAGTATGCTTGAAAGCCGTATATTCCGGGTGGCAGAGCTACAAGATTGCTAGAGCATTGGTAGGTATTGTGCATGGTTAGTATTTGTTACACAGAAATAAATAGAGACATACATGCATATACTTACATATAGTACATATACACACTCCTTTGTAATATAAACACTTCCCTATTAATTCTGTATTAGGATATGTTCCTTACAGCAAGTAGTTCATACATGTTGGGAGAGTGTGAAATATTCCTGAAGACAATACTTCTAAAATAGTAAACCGTGGGAACTTATAGGAAGGGTGATCCTGTTGAGTTTCTTCTTGTAAAATGTGCATAACAAGATGTAGTTTCCCTGTTATTTGGAGGACTAGGAACGATGCATGCAGAACACCAAGCACAAAGCCTGACATATGGGAGTGACTGATGATTGTTAAGCATTAGTGATAATGCTATTTATTTTCAGAATGGAGAGAAATTATTAAGAATATATCGTTTTTCAAATGGTGCAAATATTTGCTCATCGCATACGATATTAGGTTCAGTTGCTGCTAATTTCTGACCTCATAGAATGCATCATTTGACAATCATCTTTCCTGAATTTTCACATCTAAATGGTAGAAAAGAAAGTGACAAAAAAAAAGAGTAACAGGATACATGTCAATAGTTTTCAACACAAAGTGAGATTTTCTTACTCTAATACTGCTTGGGGGCCTGACTCTCTTGGGTCCAATTGTGGGGTTCAGATATATTAGAGGATGGAGTGGAAGGAGACGAGCAAAGTCATAGATCAGGGACCTGCTGTGGGTTCGCTGAGCATCTACTCAGCTCTCCAGTGCACGTTCTCTATCATATAGTTAGGAAGGCTGCACATCCCATATCTTAAAACATGAAACTGATTTGGACTCAAAGTCTTACAGCATGTAGTTATTTAGGAAAATTGCCCTGGTCCTGCGTCATTTGGTTGTTATCCTTTTACTATCTATTTTTCCCATTATTTTTCCCTCTCTGATTGACATTGTGCAGTCTTCTTTTGATTGCTTCTTTTCTATCATCATCCCCATCGTTTTAACTGTTTAGCATTTTAAAAATATTTCTTAAAGTAAACTGTGATTAATCTGTTGGCAATATGCCACCTGAATCACAAGTAGAATAAAAAAAAACAAGACATCAAATTATACTGATTGAGATAGATTTCCTTCTAACATTCTGTAGATAAAAGGAAATTACTTAAGCACACTTTTGAAAATAATAGATATCGAACTCTTGCAAAACAACATTTTTGTCAGCTAACTGTAAATGAATGAGAAACATATGGATTAAGTTTCCATAAAAAACACACACATTTATGAATTCAAGCAAAATTTGTTTGGCAAAAGTCTTTTTTTATTTTGCCAATTACAAAATATTTGAAAATAATTTGAGTGGTTTTTTCATACATACAAAGTCATAGGATATTCATTATTTTACAAACTCAGAAAGAAAAAGAAGAAAATACTATAAAGTGACTTCTACAGAAATAATTATCAAGCGAATAAGGTTGTAATCTTGATAGCCTCATGGATTATTTCAAATGTAATTACCTGAAGGAAAAGAACATCATGTTCTGGAAACCAGAAGCACGTTGGAAAACTCAGGAAAATATTAAGAACCCAAGATATGAAACTATGCTGCTTACTCTCAAATATAAATGGGGCAGAATCTTTCAAATAATTTAAAAATACATTTTGTGTTACTAATAGCGTTTATTGAATTTAATATAAGAGAATAAAATGTACTGTGTTTCATTGGTTTCAAAGAGTCATTAACCAATTTGACCTTAGCTCTTAAAAAATTAAACAAGATTAAATTAGAATTTGATTGGAACTAGTGGTAAAAATACAAGGTGATCATCTTAGAATTTTTGGTTTAGTGGTAGAAACTCAACTTGTCTTAGATGAAAACATTTAAAATAATTTTTTTTAAAGAAAAGGAATATATTGGATTACACAAATGAGAAGTCCAGATCTTGGGCTGATTTTCATCATGGCAACGTCCAGGGGTTCACTTCCTGACTCTTAATTCCCACGCCCCCACCCCCACCCCCCACCCCACCCCGCTCCGTGGTGGCCTTTTTCTCAGGCAGTATTTCACAAAACGTCTATCAAAAGCTCCTAACTTTTGGGTTCCCAACATAATAATATCAGGGGAAAACAAACACCTTCTTTGAGACAGTTCTAGCAAAGAGCCTGGAATAGAGCAATGCTCCCGTGTAATGTGTTCATCTGTTTAACCAGCCTCAGTGGTGAGCCGTATTAGGGCAACCTAGGGAGGAAGGGGCTTGATCAGGGCCATCCAAACCAGATGGATTGAGGCTGGAGACATTGGTTTCCCAATAAACAGGGCTGACATTTCCAAAAGAAATGAGAAGGGATATTGAACAGACAATAACCTCAGAGATTCACAGGGAGAAGTATTTAATTTTTTCCCAATAATATCTACAATTTCTGTAATATCATTGACGTTCTTCACTGTTGTGATGTAGTGTACTCTATTAGTTGTTTTTCTAAAATATGACAAAAATGGATGCTTTCACGTGTCTTTGTCAGGTTAATTGCATTTTTCTTTAAAACTTTCCAGTGCGTTTTCATTGAACAGGGGTAGGAAAAGTGGACTCTTGACTCTTGGAAATTTTTCTTAGATCCTTTTTGTTTTCCTCTAAGATTGCTTTATGATTCTCTTCCCTCTTTTCGCCCCATCAATCCGTCAATGAGGCTGGGTAAGAAGCCTGGCCCTGAGTGATAGCTCACGTAGGAGGCCTCCTGCCTCAGTAGGTTTGGGGCTGGGGCAGACCGGCAGAGGTCTCAAAAAAGGAAGATATGGATACGGTGACTGAGGCCAGTTCTCCTTAGGATTGAAGAGAAATCTCTCCTTGTTTCTTTTCTGAACTACTCTCATTATCAGTGGTAAGATTCCAGAGCCAAGATCAGCCAGATGGGAGCAGACCCGAGGAAACAATCTGGTTGACCTCTCAAATATGTGAAATAAGTTGTAGATTCTCGTGTCATGCAATGAGATAAAAAACTGACTGCATAGGGTTTTGGACGCAGCCCTGATTAGTGATAAAGTCTGTCCTCTGTGTTTATCTTCTCCTACCACTTCTGTAATCAGAACAGGGTTGGTTGAGGATTTTGAGATCGCACATGTCATTTTTGTATCTTCTTTGATGACAGAAAGACGAGTCATAAAAGTTACCCTCTACGTGCTTTCACAAAGGAAAGATCTCCACGGAAAGAGCTAGAATATATGGGAAAGGTAATGAGACTTGGTTACTGTGTCACTGTGTTCCACGTGTGTTATTAATAAGAGATATTCTTAAATTCTTTCAGCACTTCAACAGGGAGATACCTAATCATGGAACATTAGTGCTTTTTAGGTTTTGAGTATTTGCATGGACTGCAGAAATTAGATCACAGGGAAATATTAATGAAAACTGAAGCACAATTCAATAACCAGACAAGCCATCAACATGCCATTATAATCAGGTTAAGGGACTATATGTTTTAAAAACTTTTTGAAAACAAGTGATCAAAATTATGTACTTAAAAAAAAGGGAACTATAGTATGCTATTTAAAGTAAGAAAGAAAAGAAGGAAGAAAGAAAGAAAAATCCTTAAAAATGTTCTTAAGTATAAAGAGCATTTTTTTAAGTATAGAAAAATCAGGGTATGTGTTAACTATTCAATTTTCTTTGTGGCTTCTTGAACAACTTAAAAAGGAACATTTTTCATGGAGAGAAAGAAATTAGGAGTGATTTAAAAAAAATAAATTAAAACCTAAAGAATGTTTTCCAATATTTTTGTCAAATTTTAAAAGAATTCTATTTGCATAATATTAAGTAATTTAATCCTCTGTGCTTATATTACATTCCATTTTAACAAACTAGGCAAACAGTGTCTTTGTTAGTGGTACTTAATCTGCACATCCTGTTTATATTTTCATTTGTACTACTCTTATAGAGTTAAGGAATGTTTCGGTAATTCCTATTTTGTTTTATGAGTGACACAGGAAATATTTACTTTGTCCAAATAAGTATAGCATAATAATATTTGTTAGTCATTGAATCATCATTTTCATCTTCATTTCATGAAAATTTTGTTATAAATATATCAATACTTAAGCACTAACTACTCATTAATATAACATTTATTTTTATAGTATGCTGTACAGATGCATAATGAGGCAAACTGACAATATTTGCTAACATTTCTCCAATACTTTTTGGCGTGACAGTCATTATTCTAAATGTTTCAAATGTCTGACCACATTTAATTCTCAAGGCAACCTAATGAAGTAGTTATTATTATCCACACTTGACCATGAAGACACTGAGCACAAAAAGGTTAAGTAATGCAATAGAATAAAATCCCACCATTTTCTTTGCTATGTTTTATTTTCTAAAGCCGTTTCAAACATGTATTAAAAGGATACTTGAGTCTGAAATGAAACTGTTATTTTTTACAACAGTCTTTGTAATTCACTTATGTTAAGCAATCATGTGACATGAAATATACTAAAATTGCTTTAAAAAGAATAATTTCCTATAATTGAGGAAAGTAAGGAACAAAAAAATAAATACTAAATATTTTCAAAGTATATACATAAATTGTCAAGCTTAGAATTGTAATAACATTGTTTGATTAAGAACCCACAATCATTCAACAGACATTTTTAGGCATCTCCCTTCTTATTGCTGATTTTTGGACACAACCTACATTTGAAGCTGCAGAGTATTATTTCAGATACAGAGACAATTTACTCTAAGTAGATGGAAAATTATGTTTAAATTTTTCTTTCTTTTTTGTCTTCCACTGTCCGTTTATATATACATAGTATTTTTTTTCTTGATATAAACACTTCTTTCCTGCTATAACTCAAGTAATAAAAAAATTCTCTGGTTGGTTATTAAAATGCCCCATCCCATTGTAATAATAAAGTTTTTAACTGGTTTAAACACAGTGCTTATCCCACTCTCCTTGCTCAGACCTGCTACAGACAGAGAAGCCAATGGTCAAGGCAAAAAGTTAAGTGGCTTATTTTGTTCTCTTTTCCTACCTTAAAATTCTGCTTGTTTTCTCCATTCTTGGCAACAGAGGTTTCTGCCCCCATAAAGGTCAGCATACAGGGGGTGAGAGGAGGGGCTGGTGTCATACTTCTTGCAGCCTGAAAATAGTTTGACCTCTTTCCTCCTGTGGACCCTTTCTTATCTTCTTCCATTCCCCACCCTTGAAATGGAAGATGCTCCCTTCTCTGGCTTCTCATTTGCTTCTTTCTCAGCCTCTGTGTGTCTGGCAGCATTTCTAATTTTTCTTTACTTGAGTCTGTTTGCCCCTTAAACACACACAACCAGCCGTCTTGAAAACACACACACACATATACACACCTTTAGCCTTGACAAACTAGGAGTGCAGACTTCCCTAATCGGCCACTACTTCTTTGGTTCATCCATCAACAGTTGTCCTGCCTGTCTCCTACCCTTTAGATTTTTTTAGGCAGAGCCTAACATCGGTTGACCTAGTCTACCAATTATAAGAAACACTTCTCAAGCTCCTTGAATTGTCCTATTGAGATACTCTCTCTAGGCTTGAGATAAGGGAGGGTACACCCATACCTTCTCCTTTCTTCTCTCTAAAGTTATCATGTTAAAAAAATATATCATTTGGTTTTCATCAGGCTTGACACAAAAAATGGCCACCCCTCTCTCTCCTGCAGTGGGCGGAACATTTCGAAGAAAACTTCTCTCAAAATCCACCTCTCTCTAATAAAAGTGAGGAGGAAAATTGTCTTCAGGTTTTGGTCAATAGCTTTGTAAATTCTACATAGAGTCTAGGAAATCCTTTGGAATGTGATGTTGTCTCTTGGTATCTCAGCAAGGTATTTTAGCATCATGCTACATGCTATGTACACCATTTTGGTGGCCAACTATCCAGAAGTCCAGGTCTGGTCAGAGTTTCTGAGCCCTAGACCAATGTCATTAGTGCAGATATGGCTTAGCACAAGTGCTGCCCATCCCATTCAACTTTACATACTGGTCTCAAGTGACACCATCCAGGGCACATACCTTAGCTAGGAGCAGCGCCTGTCATAATCAGCATCTGCTTCACTGAGAAGGGCAGCAAATACAGCAATAGTATTAATGAGCTTTAAAGTGAGTTCATCTTACACGGATAAGTAGGTGAGAAAGAGTGAATGAAAAAAATCCAACAATGAAATGACACCAACATTCAGCTCTGATAATATCTTCTGAAATGTGACCATGCAGACTAGGTACATAAATTCACACCAAGCAAAACGCAGTTTCTCTTCCTAAAATAGCATTTCTAACGCGCATGTGTGAATATATATATATATTCATATATTCCTGAAAATAGGGAAATGGAAGACACTTAGTCAAATACACACGATGTTAGCCAGAATCATCAGGCCCTTTTTAATTAAAGGACTAGAATCCCAGCTCAAACTAGATCAATGTAAGGGAACAAAAATAATTTATTGTAGGTCTTCACACCTGGTTAGAAGCAACAGCTCAACTGACATAACTTGGATCCTTCTGCTCTCCTTGACTATCACTCATCCTTTCTTGTCTCTACATCTCCTTTGAGTTGGCCTCCTTATCTTCTCCCTATGGACATCCTTTTTACAGCACCAAAACCCCAAGGGAATAGGTGGTTCTCATAAAGGGTTCTAGGAAGGAACTGTTAGGCTAGGTCCCCTAACTGCCGAGGCAGGGGGTGTGCACTGGAGATACTCCAATTAGTGTAGAGCAGGGGAGGAGTTTGCTAAGGAAAGTGGAAGCACTGGGTATTAGTTTGCTAGGGCCACCATAACAGCATGCCACAAACTGGATGGCTTAAGCAACAGAAATCTATTGTCTCACAGTTGTGGAGGCCAGAAGTCTGAAATCAAGATGTCAGCAGAGTCGGTTCCTTCTGAGGGCTGTGATGGAAGGGTCTGTTCCAGGCCTTTCTTTGGCTTGTGGGATGGCCATCTTCTCCTGCTTTCTCTTCATATTGTCTTCCTTCAGTATGTATGTTCAAAATCGCCTTTTTATATGGAGTCCAGTCATATTGAACTAGAGCCTACCCTAATAAATTCATTTTAACTTGCTTATCTCTGTAAAGACCCTATCTCCAAATAAGGTCACATTCTGAGATACCAAGGGTTAGTACTCCAACACATCTTTTTTGGGGAGTCACAATTCAACCCATAGCACACTGTTACTTAAAAAGAGGGGGAATCAGAATTAATCCTGAGAAGCCTGATCTCAACTACCACATTCCACTCTACACAGATTTACTACGTGACAAATGTGTAATGAAAGCAATTAAGGAAGTTGCCACCATCCTTCCTCTCTCTCCTCAAATGCATAGACAAGCTTAGATTTCCCTTATATTTGAACTTATAAAATATATATCAGAACTCCTTATATTTTTGTATGGCCAGATTGTTTTCAGTCCTATGAAATCCCACTATTTGGTAATGTTCTGTGTATGTATCTTCTGAAAATTTTGCTTCAATTTACCTTAAATGTTCTCTTTCAGAATTTTAAAAGAATAAATATATCTAAAGTCATGGTTTATTATAATTATTTGTATGATAAAATAATATTACAGCATCCATTCTAAACAAAACAATCATTTATAAAGAAAATAATAATATGCATTTCTTTTCTATATCCATCTAAACGTTTATTCAAGAGTTTCTAGCTTAGAAATCAACACCTTAATTGAAGCAAATAATTACTGCAATAAAATCAAGTAATTTGTTTCATGGAAATCTTACCACACATATTGAATAGTCTATTATATAAGTTGCTATGTGTTATTCTTTCCTACAACCTGCTTAACTGCAAAGTCCAGGTCTTCCTTATCAATCACAACATGTTGAGTTTTACTTTACCTTTAATAGAATGAATGAAAAAAATGACACGTCATCCATCAAGTAAAACAAAACAGTATTCTTATCTTTATTTTCTCTTAGAAAAAAAGACAGAAGGCAATTAAGAAATAATTTAGAAATAAACACACACACATGCACAAACACAGAGTTTAGAACCTATTTTCCATTAAAATAAATCAGTATTCTGAGGGAGGTTCTGTTGTTTGTTTTGAGTAAGGAGCTCTAACAATATGAGTTGGCTTGAACCTTAACCACTTTAGGGTAAATATATAATACCATTTAAGTATAATGCATATGCAGTGGTTTGTTTTTAAACTCAATAGTTGTATGTACACAGATTTTTCTTTTATTATTTGTTATTGGAAACTGTCTTTCCAAATAATACTCTTCAGAATGAAGTTCCTTCTGGAGCTGATATGAATTATTTGGTGCCAAAAGATATGCCCCTACAGCATGCTGTGATATTCATCTTACTTCCAGATGTTCACATCATCCCTCCTTACACAAAACAGCCCTTGGAGAAGAACCATGTCAGAGATTTGAAAGGCAAATATCCAGATTCTGGTACTGCTTACCAATAGACTAACGCCAGTTGGAATGGATGCTCCAAAATTCCCTCTTTGCTCTAGATTCTATAATCCTCCTTGTTTTAACTCTGTAGTGAAAGTCTACACTAGGCATATATTGTCACCATCTGACAATTAGCATTATTGTCATGTCTCTAATTAGTCATTGTTAGCCTCAAAATATCTGATGTTATGATTTAGCAGTTAAAATGTATTTAGACTTTCCTTTTCCAGAATCAGTTTTATCATTTTAACATGGAAGCATATTAGATCGTATAAAATATAAAAGAGGCACAGCCAACCTCTTTGGGGAGGACACAATTAGAGACAGGAGATTAAGTTTGTCTCTGAAACATTTCATTAGTTCACTAAAGGTAGTATATTAAAAACGTATGAGCATAGACTTCATAGAGATCTGAGCACCAGATTCCAGCCACACTGTCTTCTGGGGTGTCTTATTTTAGGGCAAGACAACTAACATTTTACAGGCCAGATGTCCCCTCTATAAAATAGGAAATATCATAACTATTCATACTGTGATGGAAAGAGTTACATACAATGGTGGAAAGATACCTGGGTCATAACAGGCTCCTAAATGTTCATTTTCTTCTTTTTCGTGGCATTAATAGAAAAAAAAGAAAAATCATCCTAAAAGAAAAATTGCCTAATAAGTATGAAAACTCGTTAGAGGTGCTTGCATAGACTTCCATTTACTCTGTCACTCTTTAAATGATGCTTTGATATTTAATTACAATTACAAAGTCTTGCATAACTCATAGATATGATGGAAGAATGGGAAATAGATAAAATGTAAAAAAAAAGAGTGAAGACCCTTAATTAAGTCCACTGTATGTTGAAAGAACTTGAATTTGAAAGAAATATATTCAATATGTTATAAAATAGAGTTTTGCTATGGTTCTAGTCATATTAATTACTGATAAAGTATATGGCCTTGATCTGAGTGTCAATAACATTCTCAGTTTATCATAAAAGAATTGACATAGATTATTGACAAATGATTTGGTACGTTTTATGTATATGTTTTTGGTCTTTGGATTTACTATTTAATATTCACAGTCTATAAAATTGTTTCTGGAAAAATATAAAATGTGTCTACACATCCTCACAACTTTAACAAATCTGAAGAAAAATTTAGCATATACTATTTAAAAAAATGATGTTTTAATATTTTCTAAAACAGAATACCAAATGATAGATAAATCATAATATTACTATATTGAATATCTATTGAGCCTACATTACTAAATATGTCATTATATTAAATACATTGTTGTTACACAAATAGATACTTAGCTATTTAATAATCTGAACTTGTTTAAAAGAATAAACATTTATTTTGAAATCTTTTTTTCCCTACAAGACTGATTGTGTAGGAAACTTTTTTTTTATATTAGATTTTCATTATTTTTATTCTTAAGACATTCTGCAATTTAACTTGATCTAAGAATATTCCAGACTGTTTTCAAATTTCCAAGTGACAAATTTTGTAATTTTAATTTTTATTTATTTATTTACTTATTTATTTTATTGCAGTCATATCGGTTTATAACATTGTCTAAATTTCAGGTGTACATCATTATACTTCTATTTCTGCATGGATTCCATTATGTTCACCACCCAAATGCTAATTACAATCCGTCACCCCACACATGTGCCTAATCATCCTTTTCGCCCTCCTCCCTCCCCACTTCCCCTCTGGTAACCACCAATCCAATCTCTGTCTCTATGCGTTTGTTGTTGTTATTATCTACTTCTTAATGTATGAGATCATACGGTATTTGACCTTCTCCCTCGGACTTATTTCACTTTGCATAATACCCTCAATGTCCATCCATGTTGTCACAAGTGGCTGGATTTCATTGTTTCTTATGGCTGAGTAGTATTCCATTGTGTATATATACCACATCTTCTTTATCCATTCGTCCCTTGATGGGCACTTAGGTTGCTTCCAAGTCTTGGCTATTGTGAATAATGCTGCGATGACACAGGGATGCATGTATCTTTACACATTGCTGTTTTCAGGTTCTTTGGATGAATACCCAGCAGTGGAATAGCTGGATCATATCATAGTTCTATCCTTAATTTTTTGAGGAATCTCCATACTGTTTTCCATAGTGGCTGCACCAGTTTGCACTCCCACCAGCAGTGTATGAGAGTTCCCTTCTCTCCACATCCTCTCCAACACTTGTTGTTTCCTGTCTTGTTAATTATAGCCATTCTGACGGGCGTCAGGTGATATCTCATTGTAGTTTTGATTTGCATTTCCCTGATAGCTAATGATGTTGAACATCTTTTCATGTGCCTGTTGGTCATCTGTATATCTTCTTTGGAGAAATGTCTGTTCAGGTCTTTTGCCCATTTTTTAATTGGGTTATTAGTTTTTTTGTTGTTGAGATGTATGAGTTCTTTATATATTTTGGAGATTAAGCCCTTATCAGACGTATGATTTGCAAATATCTTCTCCCAATTGTTAGATTGTCTTTTTGTTTTGTTGATGGTTTCCTTTGCTGTGCAGAAGATTTTTAGTTTGATGTGGTCCCATTTGTTTATTTTTTCTATTGCTTCTCTTGCCCGGTCAGACGTGGTGTTTGAGAAGATGTTGCTAAGACTGATGTCGAAGAGCGTACTGCCTATGTTTTCTTCTAGAAGTTTCACAGTTTCAGGTCTTACATTCAAATCTTTAATCCATTTTGAGTTAGTTTTTTTGTATGGTGTAGGATAATGGTCTACTTTCATTTTTTTGCATGTAGCTGTTCAGTTTTCTCAACACCATTTGTTGAAGAGACTTTCTTTTCTCCATTGCATGTTCTTGGCTCCCTTGTCGACAATTAGCTGTCCATAGATGTGTGGGTTTATTTCTGGGCTCTCAATTCTATTCCATTGATCTCTGTGTCTATTTTTGTGTCAGTTACATGCTGTTTTGGTTACTATAGCTTCATAGTATATGTTGAAATCAGGGAGTGTGACACCTCCAGCTTTGTTCTTTTTTTCCAGGATTCCTTTGGCTGTTTGGAGTCTTTTGGTGTTCCATATACATTTTAGGATTCTTTGTTTTATTTCTGTGAAAAGTGTTCTTGGAACTTTGATACAGATTGTGTTAAATCTACAGATTGCTCTAGGAAGTATGGATATCTTGACTATGTTAATTCTTCCAAACCAAGTGCATGGACTATCTGTCCGGTTCTTTGTATATTCTTCAATTTCTTTCAGCAATGGTTTATAGTTTTCAGTGTACAGATCATTAATCTCTTTGGTTATGTTTATTCCTAAGTATTTTATTCTTTTTGTTGCAATTGTAAATGGGATGGTATTCTGAATTTCTCTTTCTGCTGCATCGTCGTTGGTGTATAGAAATGCAACTGATTTTTGTATGTTGATTTTGTATCCTGCAACTTTACCGTATTCATTTACATTTTCTAGAAGTTTTTTTGGTGGATTGTTTAGGGTTTTCTATATATAAAATCATGTCATCTGCAAATAGTGACAGTTTCACTTCTTCCTTTCCAATTTGGATCCCTTTTATTTCTTTTTCTTGCCTGATTGCTCTGGCTAGGACTTCTAATACTATGTTAAACAGGAATGGTGAAAGTGGGCATCCTTGTCTGGTTCCTGTTCTTAAAGGGATAGCTTTCAGTTTTTCACCATTGAGGATGATATTAGCTGTGGGTTTGTCATATATGGCCTTTATTATGTTGATGTACTTTCCTTCTATACCCGTTTTATTCAGAGTTTTTATCATAAATGGATGCTGTATCTTGTCAAATGCTTTCTCTGCATCTATTGAGATGATCATGTGGTTTTTATTCTTCATTTTGTTAATGTGGTGTATTATGTTGATTGATTTGCAGATGTGGAACCACCCTTGCATCTCTGGAATAAATCCCACTTAATCATGGTATATGATCTTTTTAATGTACTGTTGTATGCAATTTGCTAGTATTTTGTTGAGGATTTTTGCATCAATGTTCATCAGTGATACTGGCCCGTAATTTTCTTTTTTGTTGTTGTCCTTCTCTGGTTTTGGAATCAGGGTAATGTTGGCTTCGTAGAATGAGTTAGGGAGCTTCTGTCCTCTTCAACTTTTTGGAAGAGTTTGAGAAGGATAGGTATTAAGTCTTCTTTGAATGTTTGTTAGAAGTCACCAGGGAAACTGTCTGGTCCTGGACTTTTATTTTTGGGGAGGTTTTTAATTAATGTTTCCATCTCCTTACTGGTGATTGGTCTATTCAAATTCTCTATTTCTTCTTGATTCAGCTTAGGAACGTTGTATGATTCTAAGAATTTACCCATTTCTTCTAGAATAGCCAATTTGTTAGCATATAGCTTTTCATAGTATTCTCTTATAATCTTTTGTATTTCTCAGGTGTCCATTGTAATTTCTCCTCTTTCATTTCTTTTTTTTTTGTGTGTGTGTGAGGAAGATCAACCCTGAGCTAACATCCATGCCAATCCTCCTCTCTGTGCTGAGGAGTTCCGGCCCTGAGCTAACATCTATTGCCAACCCTCCTCTTTTCTTTTCCCCCATTTCTCCCCAAAGCCCCAGTAGATAATTGTACGTCATAGTTGCACATCCCTCTAGTTGCTGTATGTGGGACGTGGCCTCAGCATGGCCGGACAAGTGGTACGTCGGTGCGTGCCCGGGATCCGAACTTAGGCCTCCAGTAGCAGAGTGCACGCACTTAACCACTAAGCCACGGGGCCGGCCCCTTTCATTTCTGATTTTACTTATTTTACTTACTACTTCACTTATTTGAGCCTTCTCTCTTTTTTCTTGGTGAGTCTAGCTGAAGGTTTGTCAATTTTGTTTATCTTCTCAAAGAACCAGCTCTTAGTTTCATTAATTTTTCTATTGTTTTTTAAGTCTCTATTTCATTTATTTCTGCTCTGATTTTCATTGTGTCCCTCCTACTACTGATTTTGGGCTTTGTTCTTCTTTTTCCAGTTCCTTTATGTGCACCGTTAGATTGTTTATTTGAGATTTTTCTTGTTTGTTGAGATAGGCCTGCATTGCTATAAACCTCTTTTAGAACTGGTTTTGCTGTATCCCATAAATTCTGGCATGTCATATTTCCATTTTCATTTGTCTCCAGGTATTTTTTGATTTTTATTTTGATTTCTTCATTGACCCAATTGATGTTCAGTAGCATTTTGCTTAATCTCCACATATTTGTGGCTTTTCTGATTTTCTTCCTATAGTTGATTACTAGTTTCATACCCTTGCGGTCAGAAAAGATGCTTGGTATTATTTCAATCTTCTTAAATTTATGGAGACTTGTTTTGTGGCCTAATATGTGACCAATCCTGGAGAATGTTCCATGTGCATTTGAAAAGAATGTGCATTCTTCAGTTTTTGGATGGAATGTTCTGTATATATCTACTAAGTCCATCTGTTCTAGTGTGTTGTTTAAGGCCAATGTTTCCTTATTGATCTTCTGCTTGGATGATCTATCCATTGGTGTAAGTGGAGCGTTAAAGTCCCCTACTATTATTGTGTTACTGTCTATTTCTCCTTTTATGTCTGTTAGTAATTGCTTTATATATTTAGGTGCTCCTACTTTGGGTGCATAGATATTTACAAGTGTTATATCCTCTTGTTGGACTTTTCCTTTGATCATTATGTAGTGCCCTTCTTTGTCTCTTTGTTAACAGTTTTTGTTTTAAAGTCTATTTTGTCTGAGACGAGTACTGCTACCCCAGCTTTCTTTTCATTGTCATTTGCATGGAGTATCTTTTTACATCCCTTCACTTTCAGGTTGTGAGTGTCTTTAGGTCTGAAGTGTGTCTCCTGTATGCAGCATATATATGGGTCTTGTATTTTTATCCAATCAGCCACCCTATGCCTTTTAATTGGAGCATTTAGTCCATTGACATTTAAAGTAGCTATCGATAAGTATGTACTTACTGCCATTTTCTTACCTTTTTTCTGAATGTTTTAGTAGTTCTTCTCTGTTCCTTTCTCCTGACTTGCTCTCTTCCCTTGTGATTTGCTGGCTTTCTTTAGTATTGTGTTTGGGTTCCTTTCTCTTAGTTTTTTGTGTATTTATTATAGGTTTATGGTTTGTGATTACCATGAGGTTCATATATAGTAACCTACGTGTATAGAAGTCTATATTAAGTTGATGGTCTCTTGAGTTTGACCTTTGTCTGAAAGCTCTACTCTTTTACTTCCCTCCTCCCGCATTTTATGTTTTTGATATCATATATAACCTCTTTTTTGTGTGTTTGTATCCATCACCCTCTTATCATGGAAAGAGATAATTTTTCCTATTTCTAGTCTTCTCTTTCCACCTTAAATAAGTCCCTTTAGCATTTCTTTTAGGACTTGTTTCTTGGTGATAAACTCCTTTAATTTTGGCTTGTCCTGGAAACTCTTTATCTCTCTTTCCATTCTGAGTGATAACCCTGCCTGGTAGAGTATTCTTGGCTGTAGGTTTTTTCCTTTTAGTACTTGAAATATATCGTGCCACTCTCTTCTAGACTTAGGTTTCTTCTGAGAAGTCAGTTGATAGCCTTATGGGGTTTCCTTTGTATGTAACTTGTTGTCTTTCTCTTGTGGCTTTTAGGATTCTCTCTTTATCTTAATTCTGGACGTTTTAATTATGATGAGTCTTCGTGTCGACCCCTTTGGGTTTATCTTGTTTGGTGCTCTCTGTGCTTCCTGTACCTGGATGTCTGTTTCCTTCCTTAGGTTAAGAAAGTTTTCAGCCATTATTTTTTCAAATAGATTCTCTGCTCCTTTGTCTCTCTCTTCTCCTTCTGGGACACCTATAACACAGATGTTAGTGTGCTTGATGTTGTCCCAGAGGTCCCTTAGACTGTCCTCACTCTTTTTAATTCTTTTTTATTTTGTCTGTTCAGCTTGGGTGATTTCCTCTAGTCTTTCATCCAGTTCACTGATCTGTTCTTCTGCATCCTCTACTCTGCTTTCGAGTCCCTCTAGTGAATTTTTCATTTCTGGTATTGTATTCTTCATTTCTGATTCGTTCTTTTTTATATCTTCCATTTCTTTGTTAACGTTCTCACTGAGTTCATCCATTCTTCTCCCAGGATCAATGAGCATTCTTATGACTCTTTGTTTGAACTCTCTGTCAGGTAGATTGCTCATTTCTGTTTCATTTAGTTCCTTTTCTGGGATTTTGTCCTGTTACCTTACTTGGAACTTATTCCTTTGCTTTCTCATTTTACCTCTTTCCCTGTGCTTGTATCTGGGTATTAGGTAGGTCAGCTATGTCTCCCGATGTTGGAGAGGTGACCTTATATAAGTGATGCCTTATGAGGCCCAGCAGTGTGTTTCCCTCTTGTCACCAGATCCAAATGTTCCAGGAGTGACCCCTGTGTGGGCTATGTGTGTCCTTTTGTTGTGACACGGTTGCTTTTTCCATAGGTGCCCAGGGAGGCTGAGCTGTCCCCCTGGCCAGCTGGTTGTAATGCTCAGCTCCATATAGTTGTTGTGGGCCCCTCAGTGTCTTTATCACGTGTGGGGAGCCCCAGCACAGTTGGCTGCAAGTTCTAATAGCACATTCCTGTTGCAGTTTTTCTATTAAGTGAGTAGACCCCCAGCACAGCTGATTGTTAGGCTTAAGGGCTTACAATTGCTATAGGCCACCAGCCCATAAGGCTCCTGTCAGCTCTCTGATGATAGTAGCTAGGTGGGGCTGGCTTCAAGCACAGGACCACCCAATTGTCTCAGGCTTCAGAAGGTGGGGCCTATCCCCTACATGGATGTTTGAGAAGCACAAGTCTTCTGCAGGTGACAAGCCCTCACAGGGCCACATGCACTGTCAACACAGTCCTGCCTTGTGCGTGCGCCCTGGCCCCCTGGAGTGGACCTGTTGCTCCAATGAAGGAGCCCCACTCACTGCACCAATGCCCCACACTCTCCACCTGCTCCTTGCACCCAGTCCACATCCACAGAGGTGGACCCACTCACCAGGCTGCAGAGGTCCAGGCAGCTTGCTTAGCAGGCCCACAAGTTGCCCAAGGGCTTGTTGTTGGGTGGAGCCAGTCTCTAGGGTGGGCTGCTTTCCTTGGCTGAGTGGGATTAAATCCATGCTCTATTGAGTGAGGAAGACCCTGGGCTAGCAGGCCACAGGGAGAACTCCAATGGTGTCTTCCAGAGTCTGTGTCAGCACACCCACACCAGGTCACAACAATGGCCACTGCCGATGTCCCAGTCCCTGGAGAGGTCTTACCTCTCAGCAAGATGCACCCGGAACCTGCCAGGTGAGTCTCTTTTCACTGAAGGATTGTGCACCTTTCTTTCTGATGATTTTAGGTTGCTTTCCAAAACGGGTGAGTTTGTGTGTGGGCCCCTTAAGAGCCCAATTTAATTTTTTGTGTTCCAGCTTTTCTGGGGGTATTCCCTGTTGTTGTTTGTGGTCAGCAAAGCCAGATATTATGATGCTCATCTCAGTTGTGCTGAGTCCAAATAATGCCTATAGAGGGAGCATTCCCTGGCTCATGAACCCCGACCTCCAGGGAGGCTGCGGACCTGTACGCTGCTCCCGGGCGGCCGTGAAGCATTGAGGCTTGTAAAGGTGGCATTTTTCCTCTCCAGAGGGAGTTTCTGCCTCTTCCACCTCAATTAGGATTGTCCTTTGTTGCAGGAGTTCCTCTTATCCAGTTTTCAGTTCTCTCTCAGGGATAATTTTTCCAAGAGTAGTTGTAAATTGCCTGTGTCCGTGGAAGGAGGTGAGTTCAGAGTCTGCCTACGCCGCCATCTTGACTTCTCTCCCTGTGGGAATCTCTTGAAAAAGACATTATTAGGAAATATCTATGCAAAAAGTACCCTGCAGTGAAAATTAAAACATGCAAATATATCTTGGCAATTACAATATTCAAGGCAGAAAGTGACTTAAGACATTTATTTTAGTATTTAGCATAGAAAGGAATAACTAGAACAAAAATCATCTTCTTTCCTGTTAATAAGTCTATTTGATAACTAAAATTTACAGGCAAATCATTTTCCTCTACATAACATAATTAGGATTTTGGCACTCTTTCATTCTCCTAAAAGTGGGAGAGATCCTGAAAACAGATAAGAACTTCTATAAAGAGTGGATATTAATTTAATTCTTAGGCTTGTAAAGATGGAGGCCTTCAAGATTGCAAAAAAATATATTACTCTTTCAGATTTAAGCAGTATCTTTGAAGCACAAATGCTGTAATTGGTGCATAATGAATAATGATTAAAAAATAGAATCGATAAGATGGCTGAGTCCTATGACAATTTACTATGTTAATAAAAAAAGTAGAAAATCAGTATGATTGAGTTGTTAAAATCCACTTCTACATATAGAAGTGTCTTTAATAACAGATTCTCTGGTAAATATCTTCCTTCCTCTGGTTTTAGCTCAAAAAATGATTAATTACTTGTATGAGTTGCTGTTTACACCCCAACCTCTATGAAGATTTCATGATAAATTGCCATATTGGGTTTTCATTTCAGGATAAATTGCCAAAGTAATGGTTGTATCACCAAATGTTTTATTTCTGAATGACACCAAAGGACATTTAATTAAAATGGGTAACAAAATTGGCCATAGTACCTATCCCTGGAGAATCCTACTGTTTACATATTTTTCATCCAAAAACAAGTTCTCTCTTTAGTTTACTTTTTCTTAAGCCAGTTCCCTAATCATGTCAAAATATTTTTCATAACCTTGTGATTTTTCTATAAAAACACTGCATATGCACAGCACACAGATTCTCCCTTGTTTACACTTTTTTGCCCTCTTAAAAAATATAGAGAGACAGATTTGCATGAGTTATAAATGACTATCTGACAGATTTATATTTGCTTAAGTATTTTTTCAATTCCTTATTAGCATTTCAATAGGGCTTCTTAGTAGGAGCTCAGTAGCTATCACAGAACATTTTCTACTGATTAAAAAAACGGATAGGGCCGGCCCCGTGGCTTAGCGGTTAAGTGCTCATGCTCCACTACCGGTGGCCTGGGTTCGGATCCCGGGTGCGCACCGACGCACCGCTTGTCAGGCCATGCTGAGGCCGCGTCCCACATACAGCAACTAGAAGGATATGCAGCTATGACATACAACTACCTACTGGGGCTTTGGGGGAAAAATAAATAAACAAAACTATTAAAAAAAAAAAAAGCATAGATTCTGTCTTAGTTCATTCTGGCTGCTATAACAAAATACCACAGACTGGGTAGCTTATAAACAACAGAAATTTCTTTCTCACACTTCTGAGAACAGGGTACCAGCATGGTCAGATGAGGGCTAGGAAGCTCTGTGGGGAATACTTTTATTTTATTTTATTTTATTTTTTTGATAAGGAAGATTGGCCCGGAGCTAACATCTTGGCCAATCTTCCTCTTTTTGCTGAGGAAGATTGGCTCTGAGCTAGCATCCGTGCCCATCTTTCTCCACTTTGCACGTGGGATGCTGCCACAGCATGGCCTGATGAGTGGTGTGTCGGTCTGCATCCGGGATTTGAACCTGTGAACCCTGGGCTGCTGAAGTGGAGTGTGCGAACTTAACAATTACACCACTGTGCTGGATCCAAGGCAATCCTTTTATAAAAACACTAATCCTGTTCATGGGGGCTCCCTCCTCATGACCTAATCATCCCCAAAGGCCTCACCTCCTAAGACTATCACCTTGGGCATTAGGATTCCAGCATGTGGGGGCCAGCCCTGTGGCCTAGTGGTTAAGTTTGATGCACTCCACTCAAGCAAAAAGAGGAAGATTGACAACAAATGTTAGCTTAGGCCAAATCTTCCTCACCAAAAAAAGAAAAAAAAGATTCTGGTGTGTGAATTTTGAGGGAGCACAAACATTCATATCATAGCAGATACATAGTGGAGAGAGACTAATAGTTTTTTAGGTAGATGACAAGGGTGGGAAGAAGGGCCCCAGGAAGGCTCTAGATGGGAACTGACTCTTGAAAGACATGTTGAAGGATATATAGGTATTTATCAGGTAAATAAAGGTAGTAAAGTCCAGGTGGAAAGAGTAACTTGAGCAATGTCGTGGAGCCCAAGTCATGTTCAGGAAAGTACAACATTTTTATAGCATGATTGGAATGATTGGAATACAAGGTGCATTTTGAACGTGTAATGGAAAATGTAGGCTAAATAATAAAGTTATTCAAATGCCATCTTTACCAGTGTTTTCCAAACTTTTAAAATTGAAAATTACATTTTACTTTGTAAACCAGGACTTCTTTACATATAGTTATCTCTCTAGAGGTTGGCAGTACTTGTTTTGCATGGTCCTTGTGGTTCTATAGGTCAGAAATCTGACACGGATCTACTGGACTAAAATCTAATCAAGTCATTGGATTAGTCACTGCATTTCTTTCTGGAAGCTCTAGGAGGGGCATCTTTCCTTGCCTTTCCACTTTCTAGAGACCACCCACATTCCTTGGCTTATGGTACCCTTCTCCCATCTTCAAAGCCACCAATGGTGGATCAAGTCCTTCTCATGCTACTATCTCTCTGGTTCTCTGACAATTGGAGAACTGGGGAAGGTTTTTTGCTTGTAAGAACTCATATGATTAGATTGAGCCCACCTGGATAATAATCTGCCTATCTCCAATTCTTTAATCTTAATTATATTTGCAAAATTCCTTTTGCCATGTAAGGAGACCTATTTATAAATTCTGAGAACTAGGATATAGACATCTTTGGGGGACCATTATTCTATCTAGTATAGTTTGCCTTCTGGTCCCCTAAAATTTATATCTGTCCCACATGCAAAATTTCAAGTTCCCCAAAAGTCTAACTTGTTAAAGTATCATCTAAGTGTCCAAAATATCATCAGCTCAAAAATCTCAAATGTCATAATCTAAATTACCTAATTTAAGTATAGGTGAGGCTCTGGGTATAATCCATCCTGGGGCACAGTTTATCAACATTTGTGGATCTGTGGAAGTAAGAAACAAATTATTTGCTCCTGAAATACAGTGGTGGGACAGGCATAGGACAACAGTTACAGATGTTTCAGTTAGAAAAGGAAGAACATTAAAGGAAAAAAGGAGGCACTGGTCCCATCAATTTCTAAACCCAGCTGGGCAAATTCCATTAGGTTTCTAGGCCTGAGAATAACCTCTGTGGTTTCAGCCCCTCCTTCCAGTCTTGTGGCTTCCTTCTCTGAATCATCTTTCCCTTTTCATGAAAATAGGGCAGGGGTTTTCAGGTAAGTAGTTTTATCGGCTTGTTTCCTGCCAGTAGAATTTTAGGGGTTCGAAAGCCTTCTTTCATTTCATTCAAATTGGCAATGTTTCTGGTAGAATAAAATTCTCAAGAACTTTGTGGGTTTCCCATGTATGTCACAGAGATTCACTCCATTAGACAAGAGACTCTTCCACAGATATATCCTAGATAGTTAGGTCTCTATTTTTGGCTTCTGCTGAGATAGCTGAGGAACAACTTTTTTAGATGTTCTCTCATTTGATTGGGAGGATCTGAGAGTCACACTCGATCTCTTCAAAAAGACTTTTCTTGGTTCCTTTTTGTTTAATCGTTCTCTCAATTTATCTCCTTTTCCTTGTATTTTACTATAAGCAGCCAAAAAAAACCAGGTGGCTTCTTCATGCCTTTGCCTGGAAATTTCCTCAGCAAAATAATTAATTTCATCATCTGGAAAATTTTGTTTTCTACATAGGAGACAATTATGCTAAGATTTCTACCTCTATATCATAAGGAAACCCTTTCCTCCAGTTTTCAATGACATGTTCCTTAATTCCTTCTGAGCCCTCACCAACAGCACCTATGTCCATATTTCTACTAACAGTCCGTGATGATTTAGATATTCTGTATTTCTCTACCACGCTCTTCACCTCCTTCTGAGTCTTCACTAGCAGAATCATTAACATCCTCATTTCTGCTACAGTGTGTTCAAGACAAGCTTTTTCGAGCATGCTCCTCAAAATTCATTTAGCCTCACTCACTGCCCAATTCCAAAGCCATTTTGACATCTTTTTAGATTTTTGTTATAGCAGTATCTCAGGTACTAAAATCTGTCTTGTCTTTCTATTGTTGCCATAACAAATTACCACATACGTAGTGGCTTTGAAAAACAGAAACGTATTTTCCTATAGCCAGCAACACCCTTTTCCTAGCAATACTCACTAAATAGAATGGAGGCTCTCTTTGTTCCCTCAAGTTTCAGCTAATGTCCGCCTCCTCTAAGGAACAGAATCAACAGTGATTTTTCTCTTCTTAGAATTCTTGTTTTGCTCATAGACTGCACTATTCAGTTATGCCTACTGTGTATTCTTCTATGTCCTTATTTATCTTCATAATATATGTCAAGTTATCTTAAGAATACAAGTAGATACCAGAGGGCAGGAACTTCTGGCATTCCTAGCATTTATTATAGTGTTTTATATGGTAGCCACTCGGATTCCATTTGTGAATAATGATGCAAAGCATGACAAATAACAGGATTTAAAGAAGAGAAGTTTGCTTTATGAAGTGAAATGTTTAGAATGCCAAAATACTTTACTAACATTGGGACACATATGCATGTGTTATGTAAAAACTTATACTTATCCTCTAATTTATTAATAAATGCAACTATTATTTATAAAATATTTTAGTTTATAAATGCTTTTAACACACACCAACTCATTTGACCTTCACCAAAAAATACTATTACACACAAAAGGAAAATAGAGTCACATTTAGATTTCAGTTGTGTTTGCTGACTTGCACAAGAACAAGGAAGATGTTAGCAGCAAAACTGAAACATAATCCAAGACATATGATTCTAAAATCTATGTTTTTCTCACTATGCTATGCTTTCTCCTTTCATGCAGATTTTAGAATAAATTGATAACTGAAACACACGCTATTTGTACCATTACATTAAATTTTCTAGGAGATAAGGATGGGACAATGAGGAATAATTGACTCTAGAAACTTCAATCTTCGTGTAATCAGTGGAAATACAGTAATATTGTATTTGCCAGAGAGCAATTATTCTAATTGGAAAGGGGTAACATTATGAACAGTTGAGTTAAATCACTATACTGAAAGAGCACTGAAAATTTAAATTCCTTTTTCTAAACATTCAATACATTTTGATGATTTATTATTATAATGTCTTAGATTGAATATTTTTTGAAGTATTTATAAAAGCACATAATCAACCATAGGTTGTGCCTAATGGATAGCAATGTTAGTCCCCACATTTAGAAAGAAGTTGTAGTATTGAAAACTAAATGATGGAAAATCAATAATTAAATGGGTGATTAGGAATCTTGGTTCATGCACTTCATTATTACTAGAGAATCAGCCAAGGAAAAAGTTTCACATTAACATGTACCAATCAGAATGCATCATCATGAAACAGTGAAAACTATGAATCAGAGAGGGAAGTTGATAGTGCTCATCCAAATATTTATAGAGGATTTAGAGAAACTCCAAATTTCTCTTCCTTTTCCTTTGCCTCTATAGCAGAAGAGTCTGGCTAATGATAATAAATATATATCAGGGGCCCATTGACTGATCCTGTGATCCATTGTAACCATGTAAGCCATAAAGCTCTCTCCTGGATTCCATGTTCTCTGGATCTTCTGATTAGAATGTAGATTACAATATCTACTTCTCTTGTAAGGGAATCTGCTAAGTGGGCATAAGTCACCAAAGCCAATCCCTTGCAGTTTTACTTCTTATAAATTAATACACTTGCATTGACTTCTATAAAATAGTCTTTCATGAATTTTTTTGCTGAGTCAACTTATTGCCTGCAAGCAACAGAAATGGTCTCTGCTTAACTTTTGGACCAAATTTATTTCTTAGAGTCACATAGAGGTGTGCACGGAAGTGATATGAGGGCTGGGGAACCAGATTCATAAAATGCTCAGTGATCAAGGGAATCTAGCTGGACGCTTCTCATAGATGCTTGCCGGCACCACAAGACACTCAAGGCTGCCAGCATCACTGTTATGAATAATTTCTTAACCGCTCATGGTCTCTGTGCTCCCCATTCCAGAGTCAAAGTTCAAGGCAGGAGCATCTCATTGGCCAAGGCTGTCAGGAGGTGAGGAGAACAAATATCTCAAAAGTAGGAAGTCTGTGTGGATGCTAAGCAGCCAAAAAATGACGATTGTCTGTGAAGTTAAGGTAGATCTGCTGTAAAGTTATGGCAATTCTCAAGTGTCTGGACTTTTATAAAAGACTGGAGACCAACATTTTTCTTTTCTTTTTTCTTTTTATAAAATGAACAATTTCCAGTGATGAGAAGGCTCTTAAATATCATCTAGTCTGATATTTCTCCAAGCTTCACTTGAATACGGAAAGGGTAATAATGACAAAGAATTACCCTGAGATAGTCCATTTTATTTGTTTTGAGAGGAAGGGCAGATCCTTTTGTGAGAAAAGTATTTCTCAAATTGACCTTTTATCCTTTAGTACTACTTCTTCCTGTCAGAGCTACAGAGGAAATAGACCCAATTATTCTAAACATAATCATCTCTTTTAAATTAAATATACACATGACTTTTGTATCATTTTTCCAATTTAATTGGTCCAAGTGTGTTTAACCATTCTTCATATGACATGCTCTTGGCTCAATATTTCTGCTTTTGCCATTCTTCTTTGACACACACACACACACACATTTGTGATACTGAGAAACGAAAATAAAAACTGGATAGAGTGTGACAAGTGCATGGTGTGGAGGGGCTAGCATTCTATATTTCTATTAATACCCTAAGATTACTTAGGCTTTTTTGGAGGTCATATAACACTATTCACTCACATGGAACTTTCCCTCACATTTTTTTTAAGAGTTCCCCCGTTGAGGGATGTTTCTCCTTATATGTTATATTGTCTTTATCTGAATTTGTGATGTGGGTGAACCTGTGCAGTGGGTCTCCAGTGTGGGGAACACTCTAGATGTGGATACTGAACCTGAAAACTAGCTCAGAGACATTTTTTCCCCCATATGCTGTCATCTGTAAATATGTTAAGCAAACCTTCAATGTCTTCATTTACATCAATGTCATGATTTATAAAAAAAAATATTGAATGGAACAAGGTCAAACTTAAAGTCTTGGGACATGTCCTTAAAGTCTTTATCAGATGATATTATGAAAGACTCTGATGGATACATTTTGAAAATACAGATTCGTAATGTTTTGTGTAGGTGTTCTCAGCCAGTGGAGAGGTGTCAATATCCTTGCAAAGATTTAAAATATACAGTAGTCCCCCCTTAACTGTAGTTTTACTTTCTGCGGTTTCAGTTACCAGTGGTCAACCATGGTCTGAAAAAATTAAATGGAAAATTCCAGAAATAAACACTTTGTAAGTTTTAAATTGTGCTTCATTCTGAGTAGAGTGATGGAATCTCGTGTTGTCCTGCTCTGTCCTGCCCGAGATGTGAATCATCCCTTTGTGCAGCAAATCCATGCTGTAAATGCTACCTGCCCATTAGTCGCTTAGTAGCCACCTGGGTTATCAGATTGACTATTGTAGTATTTCAGTGCTTGTGATTAAGGAACCCTTATTTTACTCAGTCATGGCCCCAAAGCCAACTTTATTGTTAGTTATTGTTGTTAATCTCTCACTGTGCCTAATTTATAAATTAAATTTTATCATAGCTATGTATGCATAGGAAGAAGTATACATATAGTTTAGTAGTACTCTCCACAGTTCCAGGCATCCCCTGGGGCTCTTGGAATGTATCCCCTGTGGATAAGGGGGGACGACTGTACATATTTATTTCACACACTAGAAGACAGAAAGCCTTCCCCAGAATCTGCATGATTTATGTGGTATGAGAAATGGCTTGGTCCTGGGTCTTTTTCTATTCAAATTTATCCATTCATCTAAGTGGCTGAGGTCTTATGATATGCCAAATCCTATCCCAAAGTCAGTATTATGTGGTTAGAGGAAGGATCATCTTTTCACCAAATTAATATTTCTTTATGAAACTCTAGAGTAGTGGAGATTTTTCCCTTAATTTAGGGCCAGGCAGATACCGTAAATTAAACAAAGTTAAATGTGTATGATTATTCTTCACCTCTAAAAGGAAATACTCTCATTTTTTTTAACTTGAGGACTTTTCATTCTATCTGTTTTATCCTGCTTTTGATAAAGATGTCAACCTCTCCAAAGAAGTATTTCTTTACACTGTAAAACTACAAGTGTAATGGTAAATGGCAACTGACACTCAGGTTTGGAATTGGAGATATTAGGGAGTGGTGGGGACTGTGATAAACAGAAAAGCACATTCTTTTCTTATTGGAGAGCCATTATATAGATCTAGCCAATTGTTGTCATACAAGAATGTGAGCCTAGTCTTGCTAGATCTTTCAATTTTTTCAGCAGAAGCCAGAAATCTGTATTTTTATGTGAAATTTCCTAGTTTTAAATGTTGGTAACATTTTTTAAAACAGTACAGGAGCCAAATAAAGCATATCTGTGGGCCAGGCTCAGCTTGCAAGTTGCCGGTTTGCAACCTCTATTCTAGAGCCATGGAGCTGGAGCCATTATAAGAGCAATCTGCCCAGTAACTGTTGCTTTCTGAGGACCTGTGGCTCTCAGCAGAAACAGAGCCTTGATAAACCTTCCCTGGCAGCCTGCCCTCATCTATCTAGATTCTGAGGGTGGCAAGTCTAATGAGATCCCATAGGGGCTCTCACCACATAGACTTGAACTATTAACTTTGCCACCAGACCATGAATTCCTTAAGAGAAGGGAAGTCTCTGCTCACCAGCCAATTGTATAGTAACTGAGGCATGTTAATTGCCACAAACAAGCCTCATTTTACCAACAATTCTATAGTAGCATTTCTAACATTTCTTTCCCCATGTTCTAAGAGATGACATTCTTGAAATAGTGACTTTTTTTTTTTTTTTAATGTAAAGGGTGAAAGATAACATCTGATCTTTTGGCTAAGTGGTCCTTCTGACTCCGAAGAATCACTTCTTTGCTGTTAAAGGCATAGCATAGTGGACAACAGAAACAAATTGATGAGGTGTTTCAAGATCAGTTAATGGTTATTGAGTATCTTAAGTGCCCCAAAGTGCTGTAGACACAGAAGTAAGCATCCATGATGTGAAGAACAAGTGTCTGGCTGAAAAGCTATCATGCATAAAGGAACAAGTGTCTGCCAAAACTGGCACGGAGGTGTCCACATATAGTTCTCAGGTCCTGATCCTCTCAGGGGGAAGGGGCCCTATCTGAAGCCATCTTGCATCCCAGGGCTGAGGCCACTGTGAGTGTGTCACAGCTGTGCTCCACTGGGTCTCCTCTGAGGGTGATTCTCAGACAGGTCTGAATGTGGACTCCTGTCATTTCCAGATCCTCAATTCTCCCCGCTCATGCCACTTCCATAAATCCCAGGGAGGACCTTTGAGCACATATGTATTTCAAAATAAAATTGAGAGAAAAAAGCTATTAAATGCCAAAGAGTTACATATACAAGATATGCTTTTAGGTGTTCAAATCTGGAATTACAATTTTGGACTGGTGTCATTTCAGGAAAAAGATTCTAAAGTTAATGTAATAGTAGTAGCTAGTATTTATAGAGTGGGGACTATATACAGTAGATTCATATTATTCATGTGTTACTTTGCTGAATCCTCACAAAAAATGATCAAGGGGTAATTATATGTGCTGGATGCTTTACTTGTGTTACCTTTTTATTACTCACTAAAAATAAATAAATAAGTAAACAAATAAAAAGAAATAAATAAATGAGGAAGGTATTATTATTTCACTTAACATTTTAGGTAAATGAGACTTAAAAAGGCTTACATATTTTGCTTAAATTTACCTTGTTGGTTAAGTGATGAGGCATGGATTTGAATCCTATCCCCACGCAGAGTCACGAGTTTTCTATCACACTACAAAGTGTCTTCTGTTGGGGTCTACAACAGTTTTGCCCGGTGGTTGCTATTTGAGGAGCATTTTACCAGTCTCCCAATTGCTTCACATACTCCTATATAAATTAGGAATAATTTTGGCCACAGGTAACAGAAAGTCTAACTGTGGATTAAACAATATTGTGATTTGGTTTTTGCTGAAAGCCAATCTGAGACAGAGATGAGCACTGGAAGTTTTCATAGGCAGTGTTCTTGGAAACATAACTTTCCGGGATGTGAAGAAAGCAGGAATCTGGATAGAGGGAAAGTTGGGCTATGGTTTATTTGCAACAAGACCTCAGCAGAGCTTGTGGGGAGCTCTGAGATAGGATGGCTCTTCAGAGTTATCCTGTGTTGAGGGGAGACACTCAAGTCTTTAAACCCCCACACCAGCTAGTCCTTGGGTACGGGTGTCCCCAGGAAGGGGACATATCCTTGGGTGACGAGGTGTTCTTCAGCTGACGAAACTCTGAAAGAGAGCCTTGACAAGTGAGAGAGATCAGCTCATAAACTTCCTAGTAGCTGGGAGAATAAATCCTTCAATCTTGAAGGGGGATCTAGGCAGCTCAGCACTGCATTCACCAATAAACATCTTAAAGTTCTCTTATGGGACGAGAAGACTAGATATTCATGGTTGTTTCAGTTTTGGTTTAGCCACTCAGTGACGTCAGGTCTTCTGTATGTCTGTTTCTCTTGTTCTTTCTTTATGATCACAAGATGACAACTCCAACTCTAGGCATCAAGATAAGAAAAAGAGAGAAGAGGGTGGTGAAAGGGGGTGGTAGAGAGATGATCACGGTTCCCTTTATCGGGAAAGCTAACGTCCTCCAGGAGACTTACTTTTAATTCTTATAGTTCAGAATTGGTCCCAGGACGAGGAAGATGAGCAAATTTAATAGTTCTCTAAAGGACACAGGTTTATCTTGATTGACTCAGATTAATTTTCTGAGGGTGGGTATATCTTTGTCTGATGAGGCTTTTTAATAAAAGAGAAGCAGAGAATTGATATGTTATAAGCAAAAAAGCAGTAGTTTCCACAGGTCATTTTATTCCTAATTTGTAACCACATTGGCCCCTAAGGAGCGTAGGCCTTATTGCCATACACAGGGCCTCTGAGCATTTGAGTGAGGAGAGGGAAGAGATGAGGCTTAGAGAAGAACAAATAATACTCCCCTTCAACTGGTGCTTATCTCAACTCAATCACTCTGAATCTGCAGAATATGATAGAAGATGGAGAATAAAGTGGGCATAGAAAAGAGAACAAAGATAATACACTGATTGTGTGGGAATTTCAATCTTATAAGCAATAGGTAACAAAAAGAAATGAGGAAATCCAGTTCTATCTAATGAGAACTAAACTTTGCTTTCATTTATATCAATATCTGTTTGCACCATCAAGAACATTTAGCTTCTTCTTAGCTGTTTCTCAATGCTGATGTTTATTGGCATAGATATTGGACGAGAGTACATCTGTGGTCAATTAGCTTAGTAAGGCTTGTAAATGGGGTCATAGAGTCCTAGTAATTTAGGGCTGAGAGACTTTGGAAATCATCTAATGCAAACTCATCATTTTACACAGAGGAAACTGAGATCAAGAAGGGACGGGCAAGTTGCCCCAAATAAATATAGGCATGAACTTTTGAAAAATCCTTTTTTTTTTCTTTTCCTTTAAGCAACGGTTATGTGTTTTGCTGGTATTGGACTTCTCTGTGGGCAAGCTTGAGCAGAGTGTGATTGTCACCAAAAGAATTAAAACGATTCATTCGTATTCAGGGAAAAGAAATGTAGATAACTTAAGTAATTTTCATAAGATTGAAGTCGACTTCATGAGCCAAAAAAATCAAACATTAGAAGTACCACCTTTTGACAAAGTAATTGTTTAAAAACAATAGTTGGTGATTATTTCTAAATTCACAGAACAATTAACATGTTTCTGAATCAGCAAAATAAAACAGATATTTCAGCAAGCATCTGTTTAACTTGGTGATGTCCCAACAGCCCAAATCTAAACATAGATTTCAATGGCTAAAGTTTGTTTAATGGGAAAACCTATCCAAAGAGAAACATTTGTTTCATCTGTAGTGGAGAAATAGCCATCTGCTATTAGGTTGGTACAGAAAGCCAAGAGTTTTGCAAAAATTTCCACTGACTGGTTGTTGCTTGTGATCCAAATGAAAGAAATATTTGAAAAAAAAAAATTCAGTGGAGGTGGGTCAATCACTTTTAAAAATGCTGCTTTGGCAAAAATTTACGTGAGGACTGGGTAGTTCAACAAGTAACATTTTTCTGTTACTGGATGTGCTGCATTTGGGAGTATAAATAGAATTCCAGCATGAAGGAATTGCCATAGGTGAATAATGATTTAAATAGCAAAATCATTTGCAATAGTAACTATCGTTGGATGGACTCTTAAAATTTGTGATGCTTTTTTAGATTCATTTTTAGCTTATATTAATTAGCAAGTCATCCAAATTATTATTTTGCTTCTACATTCACTGTTTCAAAAATATGCATTAACTATGATTAAAGTTTACATCATAGCATTTAATATTTAAAAGAGGACTTCGGAAAGATTATTGGTTAAACTTCCTCATTACACAAACAAAGGAACCAATGCCAAATAGGATAAATGACTTTGCCAAGATCACAGAGCTAGTTTGTGACATGCTTCCAGATACTTTCATTATATTGTATTAGTCTATAAAGAACGACGGGAGGCTCCCTCAAACTCTGCTGTCTTAACATAGTCTATAAAATTAGACTATTCATTGAGCCGACATGGCTTTTTCTTTTCAGAGCAGGGCGGTGTATGAGGGACAGACTAAGTGACCGCTATTAAAAATTGACACATAAGAGAAGAAACAGAAATGCTATAAAATATAGAAATTTAGTATACTTATTAGAAGGGTAAATAACTTAACATATTTCAGTAGACCCTAAGGGCTTAATGACTTAAAGCACATTTCAATAGTTGAAGTTCATATTGTCCATTTTGAATTATCAAGGCATTTCAGTATACACATACTACTTATTATGTATGCCTAAAATCTTCAGGAAAGAAAGAGTACAGGGGGAGCTTAAAATACGAGTAGGATAAATTTTGCATACAATTTCTAACATTTAGAAGCAAAATGCAATTTAGTGATATGAAAAGATTTCTTGGGGCTTTTGATAGAAAATGATATATTGATACAATTAAAATCAATGCATAGTATAGCGTATAGTTGAATTATATTTTATCAAAGTGATTCTAATATTCTGGCTCTTAGTAATTCTAATTTCTCTTCTTTTCTCTAACTTCAGTTAGAAGTAGATTAATTAGAACAGTAATTAACTATTAATTCAAATAAACTTGTTCTTTCCTCTTACAACTTATAACTAGAATTTTTCAGTTATAAAATCATTGTAGAACTCTTCTATTTCTTTCACTTAGGCATTTTCAATATATGATATTTGTGATATTTGTTGCTTATAAATCATTATTTTAGGATGAAATACAATGTAGGCTCTAGCCAAACTTGACAAGTAGTAAACGTTAGCACCAAAATTATTTTAAATGCAATATTTCATGATCTTTATTAAATATTGAGTTTAGTAAACTGATAGGTTTAATATGTATGTTAATATGTCAATCTATGTAGCCATTGATTACAAAAAATCCTCCAATCAAGTGAGAACTAGAAAGTTTCATTTATTCTAATCTTCCTGCTTCCTTCCCTTCTCTCCAAATTAGACAAAACTTGGCATGATTCATTTTTCTTGTGAGATAAAAGTTTAAACCAATAATCTTTTAAATTGTTGTCAATAATGATAATCCTAAAAATACTCCTTCAAATCTTAAATAAAACTGAGGCTTCCAGAGTTGAGAATACCAGTGTTTAGAAGAAGGATTCTTAGGATCAATCACGAATTTCTGGCTGGATGTAAACAAATAATGTAACAAATTATCATTTGTTCCTTAGTGCAAATCTAGAAATACGCATTTCTGCAACTATAATTTCTTTTTCTTTTTTTCATTATAAAACAGTTAGATCAAAACACTCTAGCACCATTTCTCTGCTATTTTATGTTAAATTCCTCCCCTGATTATGTCTTTCATTGTGACATGAAGGAGCATAATGAAGGGTGGGGGAGCTGTTTCTTGTCTCTTCTATTCTTTATGATTGGTCTCTACTATCAGTAGGATAAGACACAGACACTTCAAACAATACCCACCCCTGACATTAAAACAAATCCTTTTATGTTAAAATAGTTACAAGTTAATTCTCCAATATTATAGTTAAAACCTTGAGATTATTTTAAGCAAGGGTTAGTCATGGAAACTGATGCTGCTGAAGACTTGAAGGGTGGCTGTATAGTCCAAGAGCAACATGCCCATGTGACAAGCCCTGTGCCAACATCAAAGCAGGCCGAGATGTTAGATGCTGCTGCTTGGAAAACAGCTTCCAAGTTCTCTGTGTATACCACCCGAAGAAAAATAGAGCCATAAAAAAATAGAAAGGCAATGACAAAAAAGCTGAATGAGTATACCCCTTAATATAATAATTCACGTGCCTGAAACAACTTATTTCAAAAGGACACCTAATATAAATACATTTCCATTGAAAGTCTTAAGATGCTTTTTTCAAAATCACTGCACATATTATAAGAACAACTTATACATAACTGTGTGTTGATGCATTCTTTTTTGTAATATTCAGGTAAGTGACTCACCTTTGATCTTTCAATAACTGGTTTTAGAATCACTGTATTTATCTGTCCCTGGAGAGCTAAAGGAATTGGAAATGACTCTGTTCTGTGAAGGTCTAGCCATGGAATAAAAGCTACGGGAATGGCTTATTTCTTGTAAATAGGTAATCTGGCAATTTCCTATAAAACAACTTAGACTCAAACGTGGATGTGTGAAATAATTTATTAAACACTTTGGCATATTTCTGCACTATGCTTTCTATCTTTATAGTCCTGGGAAAATTCAGATGCTATTGGATGTTGCTGTTGAATCAAAATGGCTACATCAGAGTAAAACAATACAACACTAAAATGAAACTAATGAGATATCTTTATTAATAGAAATATATGGGGTATTTAGTTTCATGATTCTTTCTTGCTTTTTCCTCACGTGTATACTTAACTCTCCCTTTAAAAAACTCAAAATTTGATAGAAGATGAGATTAAAAATATAAAGAAGAAAAAGTGGAGGAGAATGAATGGAAGGGATATAAGTCCTAAAGTAAGCTTTACACTGTAAGAGAAATGAAAAATTAAAAGTACATCAGGAAAAATAGCACTGTCATGCAAATCACGGCAAAGGGTCAGTTGATATAGCATTCACTGGGGGAAACTCATGAATTACTCGTTTATTCCAGAGTTGCACAAGGTCTAGTGGGGCAGGATATCAGTCCCTGGAAGAAGCGTCCTGATCTCATGACTGGAGGCTCCTAAGCTGCAAGATTTCAGAAGAGCTTGCCCTCTCCAATAGCCAAGTGATACGACGTAAACTTGTACCTTGCCACTCCATCCCCCTGGTAAGTTCAGGATTAGGGTCCACGCGTCTCAGATGACCACAATGGATTGCCTTAATCACAAAGTTGGAGTTACATTACATGGAGATTTGTGGGATGACAACTTCTTTTCTGACAGGCCAAGGGGGCTCAGTCTTGGATGAATTAAACCTTATCTATCAAAGATGAATAACCATTATTCCACATGAATATGGAGATTATCAATTATACATGGATATCTCAGATAAATGATCTTCCTGTATAGTCCCTGTCTCTTTTATCACTTCATTGATTTATTAATGTGGCTATTTATTGCTATCCGGTTTATGTTTTTGGAAGGTATATTACTCAAATATAAGAAGTTCATTTTTATTACCAGATTATAAAATCAGGAAAAAGTAATTGTAATCAATTTATCTAAAGATACATTTTAAGAAAATGTCTGAGTTGTAGCCAATTTGGTTTCAAATTGAATATCTGTTAAAGGAGTCTTATTTGTCTATACAGATCTTCCTCAACTTATGATGGGATTACGTTCAGACAAACCCCCTGTAAGTTGAAAATATCCTAAATCAAAAATCCATTTAATACATCTAACTTATTGAATATCATAGCTTAGCCTAGTCTACCTTAAACACGTCGGAATACTTACATTAGCCTATAGTTGGGCAAAATCATCTAAAACAAAGTCTATTTTATAATAAAGTGTTGAATATCTCACGTAATGTATTGAACATTATACTGAAAGTGAAAAACACCATGGTTGTTTCAGTACAGAATGGCTGTAAGTATTTGGGTGGTGAACATGAAAACATGGTGTAATCCATGCAGAAATAGAAATATAATGTTGTACACCTGAAATTTGTACAATAATGTCATAAACCAATGTTATTGCAACAAACAAAAAAATAAATTTAAAATTTAAAATTCTAAAAAATAAATAAATAAAAATAAATAAATAAAGGAGAGCATATTTATATTAAAAAAATAAAGATTTGAGTCTTAAAAAAAAAAATAATTGGATGGTAGTTTACCCTTGTGACTGCATGGCTGACGGGAGCTGGGGTTCCCCGCTGCTGCCCAGCATCAGGAGAGAGTATCATACCACATATGGCTGGGCCCAGGAAAAGATCCCAATTCGAAATTCAAAGTGTGGTTTCTACCAATGTGTAATGCTTTCACATCACCGTGAAGTCGAAAAATGCTAAGTCAAACCATCGTTAGTTGGGGACCATCTGTGTGTATCTGAGTCAGATACTAGTTGTTTATCAAACTTGCTTCTTCTCCCTTTTAGATGCTCAACATGATGCCATGGTCCTGCCTCCCGTGAGGCGAAGTATGGCCACATGACTGAGTTTGTCCCACAGAAGGTGGGCCTCCAACCTGGGTCCGCAAGAGTTTACCCCTTCCCCCAATTCTCTCTCCACAAGCCTGCTTATCAGATGTCAATGCTCTGGGTGTTCTCAGGATTTGTAAACTGTGTTGAAGATGATAGAACTTCCTTCAGCCTAGGGCTCCAAATGACTCTGTGGTCCAGACTGCCACCCCCAACTGCTGGTGTAAATTTACACCAACAAAACATAAACTGCTTTGCTGTCTAAATAAAACCACTGCACTTTTGGGTTTATCTGTTATGGCAGCTAGAGCTACCTGAACTACCACATACCAATTGTATACTTCAGAGGTAGAGGTCTCTGAGAAAGCATAGACTTAGGGCGATAATTATTTTTAAAAATAGGTATTAAAATATTTTAAAATTACATACTGAGGGAAAGAGCTTTCTGATAATTGATCATTCTATTCAAAACAGAATTACGTAAAAAAAGTAATTTTATACTTTTTTTATGGCTCATGGATTAGGAATGGTTTTAACATTTTTAAAGGGTTGTTTACAAAATAAAGGAAAAAAATCAAAGGAGAATATGTGACAGAAACTATTATGTGCCCTACAAAGTCTATCTTGTCCTTTACAGAAAAATTTTGCTGACCCTTGTTCTCAAGTGTCTGCTGTGTATATAGCTGGTGCTAAATTTAAACTCATTGGACTAGTAGGAGGACTTTGGTGACCTTGAGTCTAGGGGACATGTGGATCAACGGGTGTGTGAAGGTGGGGATTGAAAAGTGCTTTTGTTGTTATAAACATAAAATTTATGAATCCAAAATTCTCCGAGAGCTTGTGGTTATTTCCGTTTGGGTTATACAGACCAATAATGGATAATTTATTATGTATTATGTTCAGTTTTAGTCAGAAGAAGCAACCATTTCTCATGATATTCTATTTTTGGAAGGATAGTATGGCAGGTAGGAAGACTAAGTTTGAATGAAACAGGCAAGTACTAAAATAGATGAATATGAATGTCAACATTCTAGAGGTGATGAAATTTTTTTAAAATGGACATTGTAAAGTTAACAATGAAAGCAAATATTTAAATCATGAAGCAGTAGAAAATACTTGAGTAATCAAAAGGGGAGTATACTATAGAAAACTAATTACACAATTTCTCAATTAACCACTTAGTGGTTATTAGTGTATGCACTAATAATAATAATACTTTATTCAGTATTGTTATCAGAAAGCAATAATTTTAGCTTTTCCCTTCTAGTGCTGAAAGATTAAAATTAGGTTTATGATAAAAAATTTAATTTGCAGCGTCAAGAATAAGAATCATTTTTTAATAGCTCTGTGTAATAGAAGTTAGCTAAATACATGGGAAACGTAATGTATCTGGTACTGACTTGTCATTTTTCCCCTTACGCATGCTCTTTGAGTTAATGTGCTTTTTTAAAATTAATGAGATATAATTGACATATAACATTATAGTAGTTTTACGTGTACAACATAATGATTTGATATCTATATGTATATATTGCAAAATGATTACCACAGTAGTTTAGTTAACATCCATCACCACACATAGTTATAAATTTTTTTTCTTGTGATGAGAACTTTTAAGAACTATTCTCTTAACAACTTCAATGTACTTTTAATAATAATCTGCCAAAGTCCTTATTCAGTGTGCCAGCTCTTATGCTTTGCATCTTTCCTAACAAAAGAGGGCTGACAACAACATTTCACTCCTTTTTTTGACCTTTTCAAAATTTAGAAAATTATTGGTTATAAACCTGGTGGCATTTTTATTTTGTAAGGTATGATTATTTCCTAGTCTAGTGGATTTCAGTGTAAGAAGGTGTTAACGCTCAGACATCCTACTTAGGAATTTAAACCTCAGAAAAAATATCACTACCACAAATAGCAATGTTTTTACAACAATTGCCAAGTTCAGTCAGTGGTTCATCACATTAAAGACACAGAATGAGGCCAAGACACAGAATTCCAGTACAATTTGAAAAGGTGACTAAACCTCATGGGGTTCATTATAAATTAATTTATTTAAAAATGATGTAGATTTACAAAACTGGATACATCTTAGTGTTCTAATATTCAGGAATAATATTGAAATTTCCAGGTTGACCAACAGAATAAGAAGGAGAGGGAGAAAGAGAGAAGAAATAACAGTATTTGACATAAGGAAAAAGAAAAAGATGATGGATGTGAATGACCACCAGAAAGTCATGGGATCCCACAGAAATATGAAAAGACTTTAAAAATAAGAATCACCAATGACTCAACCTCACACGTATCTAGTGCCAACTTCTGTGAGAGCAAAATACACCAAGCAATTTGAATTATAGTGTATTAATTTGTTTAGAAATTTAACTTCATGGCTTAACAATGTCTTTTTTAACATTAAATTTCTATTATTTATATAAGACAATCCTGGATTATTAAACACTTGAACCCACCCTAATTATAATGTCAAAATGTGATTAGTAGGACTATATTATGAATCATCTAAAATTCCTGTTAGTTATTTTTGATGTAAAATACTCCATAGACCATAGCAAACCATCATAAACCTCAGTGAGTCAAAGAATAAGCATTCATTGAGTTCATTGGGGGTCAACTATTTAGGCTGGGGATGCTAGGAGAATCTTCTTGTCTCAGCTGTATTTCCTCACATGTAAGGGTGTTAGCTGGCTCTTGGATTATCTATGAGCAACTTATCTAGGATAGCTGGGAGAAGATAACCCTTTTACAAGTCTCTCTCCCATCCATCCAGTATTATAAACTAAAGAAGTTTTTTTTTTTTTTAAGTGAGGAAGATTGGCCCTGAGCTAACATTTGTTGCTAATCTTCCTCTTTGTGCTTGAGGAAGATTGTCCTGGAGCTAACATCTGTGCCAATCTTCCTCTATTTTGTATGTGGGACACCACCACAGTATGGCTTGATGAGCAATGTGTAGGTCCGTGCCTGGGATCCAAACTCACGAACCCTGGGCCTCCAAAGTGGAGTGCACGAACTGAACCACTATGCCACCCAGCCAGCCCCGCGTTTTCTTGTTTAGGGGAGACACTTAAGAATGAACAAGCCCCGAAGCTGGCCCAGTGGTGTAGGGGTTAAGTTTGTGCACTCCACTTTGGTGGCCTGGGTTTCACAAGTTAGGATCCCGGGCAGACCCACACACCACTCATCAAGCCATGCTGTGGCGGCATCCCATTTATAAAGTAGAAAAAGATTGGCACAGATATTAGCTCAGGGACAATCTTACTCAAGTGAAAAGAGGAAGATTGGCAACAGATGTTAGCTCAAGGCCAATCTTACTCACCAAAAAAAAAAAAAAAAGAATGAGAAAGCCTAGTTAAGCAAGAGTACTAGAAAAAAAATACACACATGCTCTGGAAGCCTCAGGATGCACCATGTTGACTATTTTAACATTGGCCAAAGAAAGTCATGTGACTGATCCCAGAAACAAAGTGGAAGGTCATTACAAAGATATAGTCCAAAAAGCATACATAAGGGGAGTTATCACTAATTAGGGCTGTCAATGCAACCAATCTGCCATAAACAGCTTGTGTACTTCATAGTCTTATTTCTACATACACCTTTTTCTCTAAGTCACCAACCACCAAGTCTACCCAAAGCCCTCTCTCTAAAAATCTTTTTAAAAAGCATTTTTAATCAAGTTTATTGGAGTACAATTTACATATAATAAAATTCATCCATTTTGAGTGTACAGTGTATGAGTTTGGAAAAATATATACACTCATGTAATTGCTACCCAATCAAGTTACAGATAGAATATTTCATCATTGAAAAAAGTTTATTCATGATTCTTTGCAATAAAAGACCAATGCCCTGGATCAGGCAACTTTGATATAATTTTTTTTCCCTTTTAAATAGACTTTGTTTTTTAGAGCAGTTTTAGGTTCACAGCAAAATTGAGCAGCAAGCACAGAGAGTTGCCATATAGCCCCTGCCCTCACACAGGCATAGTCTCTCCCACTATCAACATCGCCATCATTGTGGTGTGTTTGTTACAATTGATGAACCTACGTGGACACATCATCACCCGTAGTTTACATGGGTTCACTCTTAGTGTTGTACATTCTATAGGTTTTGATAAATGTGTAACAAGATGTATCCATCATTGTAATATCATAAAGAGTCATTTTACTGCCCTAAAAATCCTCTGTGTTCCACCTATTCATCCCTCATCCCCCTTGGATCCTTGGAAATCACTGATCTTTGTATTGTCTCCATAGTTTTACCTTTTCCCGAGTGTCATATAGTTGGAATAATATGGTACATAGACTTTACACATTGGCTTCTTTCACTTAGTAATATGCATTTAAGGTTCCTCCATGTCTTTTCGTGGCTTGATAGCTCATTTCTTTTATATTTACCACAGTTTATCCATTCACCTGCTGGAGGACGTCTTAGTTGCTTCCAAGTTTTGGTAACAATGAATAAAGCTGCTATAAGCACTGTGTACAGGTTTTTATGTGAACTTGATATGATTTTTATTGCTAAAGATTAGCTTTTCTGTTTTACAATTATATACATATATACACAAATGGAATATAATACATATATATTGAATCATTCATTTTGTGCGCTTTTGTGTCTGACTTCTTTTGCTCAGCATTGTGTTTTGAGATTCATTCATGAATCAGTTGTATACATTAGTAGTTTGTTCTCTTTCTAGTTAAGGAATATTCCATTGTATGAATATATGAAGTACATACAATTTGTTTATCTCTTCAGCTGTTGATGGACATCTGAGATGTTTCCAGTTTGGGAATTTTATGAATAGAGATGCTATAAACATATTTGTAGAGATCTTTTGATGGATGCATTTTTATTTCTCTTAAATAAATGGCTTAGAATGGCATTACTGAGTCATACTGAGTGTATTTTTAACTTTTTAAAAAATTGTCAAACTGCTTTCCAAAGCGAATATACCATTTTTCACTTCCAACAGAAATATATAAAATTTCCAGTTGCTAAACATCCTCCCCAACAAAAAGGACTTATGATCTATTGACTTATGGTTGATCTTTCAAAAATTTTAGCCATTCTACTTGCTATGTGATATCTTTTTGTGGGCTTTTTAAATTCAACTTTATTGAGGTATAATTTACCTACAATAAAATGCGTCATGTTAAGAGTGCAGTTTGATGAGTTTTACTAAATGTATATATTAGTATAATCACCACAATCAAGAAATAGAGTATTTTTATCTATCTCCTCAAAATATCCCTATGTGCTCTTCAGCAGTCAATCTTCCCCACTCCTCAATCCAGGCAACCACTGATTTGATTTCTGCCACTGGAGATCGGTTTTGCCTGTTCTAGACATCATATGAACGGAATCATACACTATATGCTATCTTTTTGTGTGTCTGCCTCCTTTTGCTCAGCATAATGTTTTTGAGGGTTATCTATGTCATTCTGAGTTTCAATAATCCATTCTTTTTTATTTCCAACTAGGGTTAATTGCATGATTGTATACAATTCCTTTTCCCAAGAAGTTGTTCCATTTTATACTTCCACCAGCATTATATGAAAGTTCCCATTGCTTCATAGTCTCCCTAACACTTCATATTGTTAGTCTTTTCATTTTTAGCCATTTTAGTATTTGTGTAGTGATATCCCACTGTTGGTGTAATTTCTGTTTTTCTGATGACCAGTGATATTGTGCATCTTTACATTTATTTATTTGCCACTGCGTATTTTCTTTTGTGAAATATCTGTTCAAAAATTTTTCCCAATTTTTAAACTTCATTATTTGCCTTCTTATTATTAATTTGCAAGCATTCTTCATAAATTCTTTTTCCATGTTTATTCAGTTATTTCATAATGAGGAAAACACCATAATTAAATTGCTAAGAAAAATTTCAGATTGCATACTATAATTTATAGTAAAAACTAAACTATGTGAAACATGCATAGAAAATGATATAGTGAGATTAACATGCCTTCTTTTCTTTTTCTAAATTTTCTGTTGTTAGATAAGGACCATGGAGAAGGAAAAAAAAAGATATTGTTCAAAAGGAAACACAATTGAAGACATTTAGATTTTTTTTTTAGCTTTATTGAGGTATAATTGATATACGAAAATTGCACACACTTAATGTATACATCTTGATGAGTTTGGACATACGCATACATCTGGGATACCAACACCACAAGCAAGGTACTAAACATATCTATCACCTCCAAAAATTTCCGTGTTCTCTTTTTGTCTTTTTTTTTTCGGTAAGAACACTTAATGTAAGATATATCCTCTTAACATATTTTAAAGTACACAACCATTAATTATAGAGACTATATTTTACAGCAGATCTCTAGAACTCATTTATCTTGCATAACAGAAACTTTGTACTTATGGAAAAACAATTCCTTCTTCCTCTTCCCCTTAGCCCCTGACAACCACCATTATACTCTCTGCTTCTATGAGTTTGACTATTCTAGATTCCTAATATCAGTGGAATCATGCAGTATTTATCCTTCTATGTCCGTCTTGTTTCACTTGGCATAACGTCCTCAAGACACATCCATATTGTGGTAAATGGCAGGATTTATAGATTGACTATGTACCCTATAATCTTGTTAAATTCTTTTATAAGTTGCAGGAGATATTTTGTAGATTATCTAGGATTTTTTACATATGCATTTACCATTTGTAAACAAACCTGCTTTTCATTTATGTATTTATTTACTTATTTATTTATTTTTACCTCAGTCCACTGGCCAGGTCTTTTAGCGCAGTGCTGATGAAAAATGGTAAGAATGGACATCATTGCCTTGTTTCTGATCTTAAGCAGGAAGGGTTCAGTCTTTCAGTATTAAGTATGATGTTAGCTGTAGGTTTTTGTTGTTTCGTAAATAAACGTTTCCAGGTTGAAAAAATTCTCTTCTCTTGTTGACCAGCAATGCAAGCAGTCTCCATGGACAGCTTGTATTCTTCATATTTTTGTCTTTATTTTAACTTGTTTCTTTATTGCTAAGTCTCCAATTCTTCTCAATGTGGTTCTTCTTTTGGTTTTACTTGGGGTCTCTCACGTATTTGCAGTCAGACAGTGCCTGTAGTGGAAGTCATGGAAGGCTCAATTGGAACTCCAAGACAACTGTGCCTGTCTCCCTCACTACATGGTCTTAGGGCATTTCCACAGTTTCTCCATCTGAGTAACTGGACAACTTTCCTGGTGCTCAGGGTTCCAAAGACCTCAAAATTGGAAACCAACAGGGTTTCTTATGTCTAGGTCCAGAACTGGCTCATCATTCTTTGTGGGCAAGGACTACACGAGAGGTCAAATTCTGGGAGGCTTGTTTGTTGGGCGCCACCTTCAGAGACAAGCTACCACAACTTGCTAGTGTACATTTAGTTAGTATTCTCTTAAGCACCTTTCTTATCTATTTCTGTAAAATGTGGATTTCAGATAACATCCTTCAAATATGATCTAACAGCTCAAGATTGTAGGTTACAGTTAACTTTTCTACTTATGTACAACCCACTGCTTTTTCTGAAGTATTTAAAAGTAAATTACAGAAGATGTAATATCATAGATTTGTACTCTTACTAATTTACATTTTTATATATTAACACAAAACAGTAAAATTATAATGCTAAACCACTAGACAAAATATTTGAAACAAATATCAAATTAATTCATTTACATAAAAACCTACACGAATCTGAAAGATAAACACTTAGCCCCAAACAAAAGTAAAAGAAAAACTGTGAGAATGAATCTAAAATGTTTGAGTTAATGTGAGTGGATAACAACATGAATAAGAAAGAAAAGTATGCCTAATTGTTAAATAATGTTATGTTTATAAAAATCAAAACAAAAAAACTGACAAAAAAAGCAAGCAAATATTTCTAAAGGAAAACTTTGGACTCAGCTTTGCACTGCAGAGGGCTTCTGCAGGTGTTTGCTTTTAGGAAGTCTGTGCAAATAGACACCGTATGTCGCTAAAGGAATTTTTCTTAAATGTATAATTGATTATTATTGAAATACATACAAGAAAGTTGTATAGATAAGGTAACATAAATGATGAATATCATACTTGCAGAAGTAAAATTTGCTACAAAATATTGTAACTAAAGTCATTTCTTGATTATTTAAAGATGATTATCCAACTGTTCAAATTCTCAGTGCTCCATTTACTATGCTTTCTCTTCCCTTTTCTGGACATCTAAATCAGACATTTGCAAGCACAAGTCATAACTCTCCAACAAAATCTTCCTTGAGTCTGTCAGTCCATAGCCAGTTCTCCCTTCTCCTTGCTCTGGTAACTGTCATTTGTACCAATCAGTTTGGATTATGAGTCATCCCATACTGTTATTTCATTGTTATTTTTCTATTATCATTGAGATTCTTAATACCCATAAGACTAGAGACCAAGCCTTGTATCTATTGTCTCCCATATTTCAAACAGTGAAAGCATATTTAAGACTCTGTAAACATTTGTTAAATTAAACAAAATGCAACCTGAGCTTTTAAATTTCTCTCTTCTGTTACCTCAATTTTGATGTCTTTTCACTAACTTCTCAATTATAAGTCAGTAATGCAAAAAGTCACTTGCAAAAAACATTTGAACATATAACGTAATACTCTGATTTTCAAAGATTCAGATACTAGAGAATGTACACACGTGTGTGCATGCACACACATACACATGAGCCACATTGCAGATTCTTTACATTGAAAAACAATGAAATGCTCTAAGCATCACTTAACCAAACCATATATTGTGTTCATTTTAAACTATGCTCTACAAAAAATACTGTGTTTAGATAATCACCAAAATAATAACATCTACTAATACTTCTTAAGAACTCAGTCTCATTTGACATCACTATATCATTCAGCTCCACAAACTCCATAAACCGACCTAGGCTTAACAAGCAGCTTGGGGAGAGCAGAGAGTGTGTCTGAGCGTCATAGTATCCTCGGCAGTTAGCAGGAACATTACTGAATGAGGACTCCAGCGAATTTCAGGAGCCAACGATCAATTGCATTCATGGGTCTGTTTGCATATTTGTACATATCATCAAATCTTTTTCTGTGCAGTCTTCATACATTTTGCCTGTCATTATAACTCAATAAAGTTGCTAATATAATGTATATAATCTATCTGAAAAGAAAAAAACTTCATTCTGGTCACTTACAAGAAAGGTTTCTGTAGAAAGAACTTCAAATAACTTCAAATCTTTGAATGAATAAAGAAACACCCACCAAAACTCAAACATTCTTATTAACAATAAATCTTTCTTGTTAAAAATATAAGGAGATGAGGCCAAAAGAATGGAGACCCCAAGTGAAGCACTTATAAGGCAAATATAGAGCAACGTTTTAACTCATAATTGTTTTAAACAAGAAGTTACATTTTGTGGCAGATCAACATTACACCTACACTATCATTAATGAGGTGCCATGATAGTTTCATGATTCTAGTAGCAACAATAAGGTAAAAAAAAGAAGATTTCTGGCAAAAAGTCAAAGTTTGAACTTCAGCTATGAGATAGTTGCAGTTACCCTTAGGCCATGTAAAACAAAACACCCAATAAAAACAAAACTTGGTTCACACAAAGCCAGAAAATAAGCATTATTAAATGCAGACTTATTCTTGCTATAGAAAATTATCATTTGCTGTCGTACCACTAACTTCTACCAGGTTCCTACCATTTATTATTTGCAAGTAATTTGTGCTTGAGTTCAATTTTTGTCCTAGATGCAAAAAATCTGTATTATGTACCAGCAGATCTCTTTGGTTGCTGAGGGCAATCAAAAATCCTTGAGTGTGTGTGTGTGTGTGTGTGTGTGTGTGTGTATAACATGTTTTAAACAGTCTTTCAAAGTATTGTTTTTGGGGTGGGAATTCAGATTTTGGGGGAATACAATATATTTGAACATATGTTTATGTCTTAGATAAATTTAAAGAGTCAAGAATCTTCAAAATGTTGGCCTCTTTGTTGGATATTTCTCTCTCCTCTCCCCCACTGTGTTGTTCTGAAACTCAGGGCATTTTAACCTTTCAATTTGATCTTATTTTCTTTTGAATGGATAGCACGGTACAGGTAAGCCATAAATTGCATTATTGCACACTAAATACTTTTTAAAAGCATGGTAGGAACTAGCCATTGCAAGAACTATTATTTATCCTAATTGATCCCAGCTGAGCTTGGAAGGGAGTCTGGCCCGAGAGCCTTCAAAGACTTGCCAAAAGGCTGTCAGATTTGATAACTCACACCACTCTGAACTTGGCTCAGAGAGGTCAGTTACAGAGTGAACGCTAAGCTCCCCCCCGATATCCAAGCCTGCTGAAAAATGCAGATACGCTGCCAGCTGACTCGCAAGCCACTAGATTTTCAACTTTGTTTTAAGAGGCCCATGTGTTCTTGGAACTGGGGATGGGCTGCTTAGCAATGAGAAGACGTTCCCATGTGGAGCTACAGAGCAGATGTGACTGTCCCGTGTGCTGGGAGGCATCTGTTTTTGTTAAAACACGGTTTATGCATTGGCCTAAAGATTTAGGATGAACTAGGGATAAAATAAAACTTTAAATTATGCTTCTTTGATTGAATAACTGAATGCATCCTTGAATTTGTATTTTATTGGTTTATGTTACATTAATCTTTTTCATATAATAATCCTCATTTATAGATTATACAAAGGCTATTATTGTGCTGCATTATCAAAGCCCCAGCTGAAGGATCTTTCTAGTTAATTTATCACTTAAGTTGTAAGCACGATGAAGGAAAGAAAACAACATTTGTCTCTTCATTGTTCCAGCTTCTTTGCCTAACACAATCGCTGGGCTCTTGACGAGCCCTCAAGAAATACTTGGACGAACGAATACATGAAGACACAATTGTATTAAGGAAGAACTGGGCAAACTATTTGAAGGCTTTTCTTTTTCTCTTAGTTCAATAAACTTCTTCAATTGCTGGATGTGTTAACTAACCTTATTGTGGTCATCATTTCACAATATATACCATCATGTTATACATCTTAAACTTACACAACGTTATATGTCAATTATAACTCAATAAAGCTGGGAAAAAAAGAATACAATTAAAAAAAATAAACTTCCTCACTAGTGCGGCTTTTAAAGACATTTTGGTAGAAATATACCATTTAAGCCATATATTTCCAGCAGTCAATTGAAATTCTACCAGCAGTTTTTGAAATTTCATATTATACATGGAGAGTTTTTTTAATGTTGCCAGAAACTGACAAGAAAATTTTATATTGAAAGTTTTTTTTCTTCTTCATTTTCCAGTTTTGGATATGAACAGCTTCTTCATATTTTTACCTTCATATCTGAAATCGGGCTTTTTGTTATGATGGATTAAAGATGGCTCCAAATTCTTCGCCCCCTCCTAATTGAGAAGAGCGAACTATTTCCCTTCCCATTGAATCTAAGTGGGTCCTGTGATTGACTTGGACCAGTACAATGCATCAGAAATGACATGTGTAGCTTCCAAGCTTGGCCTTAAGAGACTTGCAGTTTCCTTTGTCATCTCCGTTGGTATGTTCCCTGTTGGAAGCCAGCTGCCATGTAAGAAGTGCAGGTGACCGCCATCTTGTGGGGAAACCTAGTCTTCTCTAATGGAGAGGAAGAGAACACACGAAGGAGTGCAAGGGTGCTAGACAAGTGTGTGACCTTCTTGGACCTTCTAACATAAAGAAGGGAGAGAGCGAATGATGCCAGTGCTGATTCCTTCCCAAATTCCTAATCTATGGAATCAAGAGCAAATAAAGTGATTATTGTTTTAAGCCACTAAGTTTTGGGATACTTTCTATATACAGCAGTATACAATAAACATGCACTTTCATCATTAAAATATTACTCTTCTGGGGCTGGCCCTGTGGCCTAGTGGTTAATTTCAGTGTGCTCTGCTTCAGCGGCCCGGGTTCACAGCTTCAGATCCCAGACGTGGACCAACACCACTCATCAAGCCATGTTGTGGTGATGTCCCACATACAAAATGGAGGAACATGGGCACAGATGTTAGCTCAGGGCTACTCTTCCTCCAGCAAAAAGAGGGAGATTGGCAACAGTTGTTAGCTCAGGGCTGATCTTCCTGACCAAAAAAAAAAAAAACAAAACAAAACAAAAAACTACTCTTCTAAATATAATAGTTTTAGTATGCCTACAATATATGCTTTGAGGAAAATGAGAAATAGTTCCACATTATAACTTTTTTTCAGTATTAGCCCTCTGGAGATAAATGATTCATTTCAATATAAACCAATAATGTTAACTTTTTACATTCATAGTTAGAAATAAAATTGATTGAAGCTTTATCATACCATTATAATACTTAATACTTAAAACTTCAACTTTAGAAAAATGGCTCTCAAAAGTAGAACTCTATTAGAGTTTATTCTATAAACATTTTTTAACTTGAATATAGTCACATCAAATTTCAATTGGTTACATTTTCTTTTCGATAAACACCCCAAGTCCCTGGGTTATACATAACAGTGTTGTTAAGAGATGCAGTTCTCCCCTGCCCAACAATTGCAAAATTCTTCCATTATTTTCCTCTGTGACTTTCTATGAAATGATTCAACGAACTATTGACTTAGCAATTACTATAATACAGATAGATTAAGCTGAAGCTATAAAAAATATTATATCTCACTATGCTCTCTTCTTTTCTGTATTAGTCAGAATTTGAGCTTGAGTGTGAGCAGGAACCCAAGCAGGAATGAATTGAAGGTGACAGAATTTTATTGTTCTCTTGTGAAATTCCAAGCAGCTATGACAGTTCCATTCTGCGAAGTCAAAAGGAGCCCACGTTCTCTCATCTGGTGACACTCTATTACTACCTAGGATGCTGTACTTCCCTTCGGGGTTCATTTTGGACCAATGAGAAGAGGAAAAGGTGAGGAGGATGGCACACACTATCCTCTAAGGTCACTCTCTGGAAGGTGAGCCTATGACTTTCACCCAAATCCCAATATATCTAAGTCAGTCACATGGCCACGCCTAGATGAAGGAGGCTTGAAATATATTCTTTATTCTGGGTATATATTGGTAGAGCTGAAATTTTTATTACTATGGGAAAAGAGGAGTATTGATATTTAGACACAGCTAGTGTTTATCCCATTTTTCATCACTTATTCAATTCTTTATGAACATCTAACAGAGAACTGATATTTTCTGCTTTCACAGTTAGTCCGCGTTACAGTGATGAAGGTGAATGCTAATGTAACACTTGTATTTGGTAAAACACCCTCTCTAATTATTTTGTGCCCTCATTCTGACTCTTGGCTCCTCACATTTCTCAACCGACCCACACCCTACATTAATGTGGCACATTAATTGTGCTGAATAATGTTCCAAGCTCCATCCTCCTGCCCCCATCCTCAGATAAATTAAAAAGAAACAGACTTTTAAAAAAAAAAACTTAACTTATCCTTTAATTATCAAAGCATGCTGTACTCTGTTCGATGATATTAGGTGGAAACAAGTTAGTAATCTCTTTTTTTAAAAAGTATTTATTTAGAACCCTTCAAAGCTGAATAGTCAAGTTAATGATGAAAACTCAAGAGACTGTATTATACAAGTGGTGGAGGGTTTTTCATCAGAAACAATCTTTGCCTTTGTTCAATTATACCATGCAATAGATGTGTAAAACAAATCCTGGTCAATAATCCCGTACAATATTATCAGTAACTATCCACTTTTATTTTGGACTATTTTATCTATCTATCTATCTATCTATCTATCTATCTATCTATCTATCTATCTGTCGACCTATATATCTATCTATCTTTAGACAAAGTACTGGAGAAAGCAAGCCCTCAGTACAGAAATGTTGTATCCATATTTGATTGTTTTCAGGGTGAACCCCAATGAAAAAAAGCTATGTCCATTCCCCACTCCAATGAGTCCTGCAGCAGCAAGACCAGGAGAGAACCCGACCTTCCACTCTCACCCTGCAGTAATGAGGCAGCATCTCACCCTGCAGTAATGAGGCAGCATCTCACCCTGCAGTAATGAGGCAGCATGTCTCCTCGATAGAGTCTGTGGTCAGAAATCTGGCTTCCACTCTCTTTCTGCAGGGATGAAGTGGCTCTCCTCCCGCACAGAGATTTTGAGCAGAACTCTGATATCCACCCCACCCCAGGAAGAGGAGGCACACCTACCTGGTGAAGCCTGTGGGTGGTACTCTGTTGTCCATCCCTGCCCTGCCCTAATGAGAATGTGCTTTTCCTCCATGGACATGTGGATGGAACTCTGCATTCCATCATCCCCCCATGGTAGTGAGGTAGTGTCCCTCCCTCTTCCTAGCCCATACTGAGGAGACTGTGGGGAGACCAGACTCACTGCAGGGGATTTATAAACTGAATTGACACTTGATCAATAGCCCACAAAAATGAGCTGGAACTTGCATTTTGAACCTAAACAGGTTGACCACCTGCTTAAATAGAAGATATATACAGGAACCTTAATCATATAACATAATACTCAAATTGTCCAAGACACGGTCCAAAGATACTCAACACACCAAAAACTAAGAAAATCTCAAGTAAGAAAAGAGAATCAACAGAATCAAACACCAAGATGATACAAATGTTAGAATTATTGGATAAGGTTTTTATAAAGAAGACATCATAAAAATGTTCCAAAAGGGGGAAAAAAAAGAACACATAGACAATCTCAGTGAATACAAAGAAGATATAAAGAGCCAAATGGAAATTTGGAACTGGAAAAAAAAATACAATAATCAAAATAAAAATCTAACAAGATGGGCTAAATAGGATAATGGAAATGACAGAGGAAATAATCAGTAAGATGAAGGTAAATTAATAGAAATTATCTAATCTGAACAACACAGATAAAGCAGAAAGAAAAAATAAACCGAACATCAGGGACTTCTGGGGCAATAACAGAAGATCTGACATTTGTGTCACTGGAGTCCCAGAATGAGAGGAGAAAGAATGTAGGGCTGAAAATTTATTTGAAGAAATAATGATTGAAAACATCCCAAATGTGGTGAAAGACAAATCTACAGATTCAAGAAACCGAGTGAACTCCAAACAGGATAAACTCAAAGAACTCTATGGCTGGACATAGCATAGTCAAACCTATCAAAACTAAAATAGTAATTTTGTTAAATACTAGTTTAATTTGGCTAGAAATAATGCCAGAAAAGGCTATCATACAGTATTTAGTATGCTAGATAGAATCCCAGTAGAAAGAACAAAACCATAGGCAATTTAAGCAGCTTAAACTACATATAGCAACTGAAAAAGCTGTATCTTAGGTCTTGTTGGTTTCTGTTTGACTGAGCTCAACAGGGTAACCAATGCACAAGAAATTCTTTTGCTTTTAAAATCAATTTGATGTCATCATAATTGTTTGTATTTTTTCTTATTTCCTAATAAGAGCATGTTCCATACTCTGGTTTTACTTATTCTTGTTAATCTTGTTTCTTTGAATGTTGCAAATACTTCTTTTGTTTAATGTTTGAAACTCCTCCAACACTCTGGATCCAACTAATTTGCATATTTTAATGTTGGAGCTGTTGACCTACTTTTATACTAATAGGTAATTTTATACAAACTATGTATCATTTTTTAAGGGATTTGTGTTCCTTTTTCAAACACATTTCAATTCATTAATTGTAAAGGTTGACAGACACTAAAACTAGTCGTGATTTTTGAAATAACATGGTGAATAAATCATGGTGAGTATCAAAGAACCAAAAGCCTTGAGACCTAACCAGTATGAATTTCAGAAGTAAAAATATTTATTTTGATAATAATTATTATCAAAAGTAACCACCCCCTCCATCGAAGGATTAGGTTTTATCATGTCCTCTTTAACAACTCTTTTTAATCTGGTAGTTGTCTTCTTCTGGGTTGAGGAATCTCAGAGTTAAAGTGAAACATATATCCTATTGTATATCATCTGTTCTCTTTTGTAGACATATAGAAAGAAAATTTCAACATATGCCTTCATGTTTGTGTATGTGTCAGTATCCTGTTTTCATCTGGTAAATCATTTGTTTTCATCCAGCAGTCCAAAATAACCCTGTGATTTTAATAAGTTTCTGAGAGGAAATATTTTCAGTTCTTACACCTATGATAACTTCCAATAGTCAGTTTTGGTTCATCATCTATACTGTGAATTTTTTAGGGAAATATATTAATTTCTATTCAGTTGTCAACATTATACCTTTTTGGGTACCTCTCCCATGCTCAAGGTGAATATTTTTTAGAGAATCCTTGTTAATAATATTATGTAATCAATTAGAAAAATGTAAGGACTAATACTCCTTTCCTTGCCTCATTTTGTGCAAGAATTTCTTTCTCATCTTCTCTGTAAGTGAGTTTTCTTCAATGGCTAAAATTCTCACTACCTTTCTGATGGAAGCCTTTTTTCCCACCTAGGTGAGGAAGAAGTGCCAAAGATTACTTACTCATGGCCATCATTTCCAGACAACATTTCTTTCTCCACTCCCCTTTTTCTGTAACTTTTGTCATAACAGATAGTCTCTCCATCTTGACGATCATCAACATAACACCTCCTAACATACTCATTTCTTGAGTACTTTCTCCACAATTTTTCTCTCCACTCCAGTTCTATTATTAGTTTCATCATCCAAGTAGATGATCCTTCTAACACTCTTTCTCAGAGGCCTTCAATCCCTATAAAACCAAGGTCTCTCCATTTTATTTGTTACCCACAAACATAAATGTAACCTTGGGTGAAATAATCACATCTCTTTTTCATCTCTCTCTACAATTTTGAATGTTGAAATTTCTCCTCTTTGAAAATGAAGAATTAGAAGAAGAATAGTTCTTTTTAATATGTTTCATCTGTCCCACTTCCATAACCCTAGTAAACCTGTTACTTTTAAATCTTAATTCTAAATTCTACCACTATTTTATTCTCCAAATCCAAAGTCTACTTCTGATTTCACTTTCCTTCATTGCAGCCAGGGAGCCAAAGGCAGCACGTCATCTGCCACATGTAGCCTCCAAGGGCACCCATACTTGGGACACACTGCTGTGACTGCACTGACAATCCTCTATTATATCCACTGTCTGGCTTTTGTACATCTGCTCTCCAAATTGCAGTTGTTGATTAAAAAAAAATTCAAAAGCATGCTGACTACACCCACTTCAAGTTAGTGTTATTCTCATCATTTCTCACTACTTTTTTTAATGTAATCATTAGCATGTTCCTTTCAGCAGGTGTTCCAAATGGACTCTCAACTAACTGCCAATTCCCCTGTTCCCAGAGGAGCTAATTTCCTCTACCATGAAGAATGGTGAAATCATATGACAAGAATTATTTTACCTCCATTGATCCATTCCAAAAACATAGTGAGGGACCTGCCATTTGCCAGGTGCTAGAAGTAGAAGGCTATTAATCCGAGGTTCATCTATCACAAAGTTCATTTCCAGAAGGAGAAATATAAACAGTAATTGTGATTTAGTATGTTAGAGGTTACACCTGTGGGTCTTCTTTCTCTCTGTCCTAATTTTTTTTCTTTATCCTCATCTACTTTTTGCTTCCTACCTAAGAGGAACAAATGTCTCTCTTCTTTCTAGTGCTCTCTCTTAAGCAACACACATATGCCATCTTCACACAAATGCTTAACCATTTTGATTCTCTGCTTAAAAAGTCTTTCCTCCTCCACTGGGTATTTTTATCAGCTTAAAAACATTATAAAGTCTTAAGATGAAAATTGGCTTCCCCATGTATAGCTATTTCTTGACAATTTTTAAATAATTTTCTCCTCTTTGAGTATAATTTGCTCATTGTACACTTAAAATCCAATTTCTATCTCCACCACTTACTGAAGTTTGCCTTACCAATTTCCAATCCAATTATCTTTATTCATTCTTCATCTTCCCAGAATACTTACTTCCTGAAATTCTTTTCAACTCGCCTTTCAATTATTGCTCTTAGTAGGAACAATTTACTCATCTTTCACATATTAGTTTTAGTATTTATCTTCTGTGAAGAAAACATCTTGACACCTCTAGCCTCTCAGAATTAATAGATCTCATTTCACTTACCATTTGCACATATTGCTATCACAGCTAATTCACAATTGTTTACATTTTAGAAAAAATCAATAATATGAGCAAAGACACTAAGAAATAAATGTTCAGAATATAATAAGTAATTAGATTTGATATATTTGACTTACAAGACATGACAAGATGAATCAGAGAAATGAAGATGCGTTGGTAGATTACTGCCAAATTGTGAAGGTCCTAGAAAGCTACGCAAGCCTTTTGAGCTCTAATCCTACTTGCAACTCTCCATATTGAATTCTCCATTTCTTATTTTGCCTTTCAGTAGAGTATTTTTGGTAGTGGCAAGGGTGAGCTGGACAGAGTTATTTGATCAAATGTTAAAGAAACAGTTTCTGGGATACTTGAATTTGTAATAAATTTACTATTTTTTTCATTCTGATGTTTATTACTACTTATTTGATTCTGATGTAATTTCGTGGTAACACTGAGCTGGATTGTCTAATATATTTATCTCTACCCTATATATGTATGTGGATCCCTGGGATAGCTGGAACAAATCTTAAAAGACTTCAGAACTTTACACATTCAAAGCTTCCATTAACTGAAACTAATTTGATGAGCAGAGTTTAGAGTCAGGATTGACGATGAGTCCCGGGAAGTTTCATCCATAGGAAATATAGATTGTGGAGATTACTTCCCTATGGGCTACTTATCCAGGAGTAGATGCCTAGGTGAAGAAAAAAATTTCAATGTCCTTTATTGTAACACTTATACTTCTAAACAGCAAACACGTAGACTATGCTTAGGGAAAATTCCAAGCACGTCACTAATTATGCACCAGCTTTATCGAAAGAATGGTAGTCACACTTCATTTTAAGCACAGCTTAATATGTGTTAGACCAGAGTTTTGTTAGACCAGATTGAAAGTGATCCTTCCATGCCGTATACCACAAGCCCGATTATTCACTTAATTGGGGTGGGGGAGTGAGATTATGGAAGTAATTTGCTCTCTTCAACAGCATAAGTAAACCTGCTGAGGCCAAAGAAGACAAACTATTCTACTAAAATGGTCTTTTGGGATTGGGGGAAGCTTTTATCTAATTACATACAATTGGATTTTATAAATGTTTAAATTAGCCTTTACTACCACATATCTGGGCAACAGTCCATCCTATATTCTGAATCCCTGAAGACTGCTGGGAAGCAAAATAAAAATTTTATTCCGGCAAAATTAGCAAAATAATGCCATAAGATGTTCTCAGATGATGTCGGTGTAAAGCTATTAAGTTTAAATTATCCTCATCTTAGCAACATCCTTTGGGAGCGGGAAGAAAGGGATCACAGAGATTTTCTTAGGACCTGAAATGGATATAAGTTTGGGGATATTATAAAATGTGTCATGGCTTCTATAACAGCATAAATAGTAGCATTTTTCTATATTTGTGACTGACAGCACAGTTTATTTGAGTTTAAGTTTTAGAAATTCCATCTGCATTTTATATTGTCAAAATTTTCTCTAAGATTCTGAACTATCTCACAAATCAGTGAAAACTGAAAAAGACCTAGGAGAAGCTTTTCTACCCTTAGAATTGTTCCTATTCTGTCTCATTTGATGTGCCTCAATTATAATTTAAAAAATCACCCTCAATCTATAGGTAAAGTTTCACAAGTATATAATATTGAGACAAAATGTTTCTGGAAAAATGTATTGAAGGTTAATAATTCCAAATGTTGCCTAGGATGTACAGCAATTGGAATTTTCATACGTTGCTGGTGGGTGTATAAAGTGGTATAATTACTTTTGAAAGATTTATCCATTTCTTGTAAAGATAAACATACACCTACCCTATGACTGTGCAATTTCACTCCAGAGAAATGCCAATATATGTCCACAAAAGGACCTGAACAAGAATGTGTGTAGCAGCTTTATGCAAAATAGCTAAAGACTGGAAATAAACCAAATGTTTATCACAGGAAGGTTAATAAACAGATGTGGAATAATGTTCTTTGTTGAAAAGGAGTGACATACTGGTGCATACAACATCACAGAAAAATCTTATAAGCATTATGTTGACAGAGAGAAGACATTCACAAAAGAGGATATACGGTGTGATTCCGTTTACATAACATTTTAAAGTAAATCAGTGATTTCCTGGTGCTGCAGGTGACAGAGTAGGGATCGAATGCAAAGATTTATCATGTAGTAGACATAACAGTGTATACATTTGTCAAAATGTATCAAACTATACAATTAAAACATGTCCATTTTAATATATGTAAATTATACATATTATACATGATACATATCAGATATAGATTGATTTAAAATATTAGAAAATCAATATTATAACACATCAATAATTCTAATAAGAAAATCAAAACAATCATTTCAATTGATGCCAAAAGTAAAAACAACTTTAGTGCTTATTTTGATTAAAAAGCAAAGCAAAACAAAAGAAAAAATTATATAAAGACAAAACTAGAAAGTCATTTTTAAAAATATGGTTAACAATAACTGTATGAAATCAACAACTATTAGTATATTTAATTACAAAATGGTAAAGGCTTTCCAATTAAAGTTAGCTAAAAAGGAAAGAAGAAATTCCTCTGTTAATAAGGTGTTTAAGTATTAGAAAGAAATCAATATTTGAAGGTATTTTGATTAATTCTAGAAAACTCAAGATAGCTAAATAAAACCAAATAGAATTACCAAAAGGGTTCAGTTAGGGGAACAAGAAGAAATACAGAGAATGCTGAAGTTTCTTATGTAAATGATGAGTTAAAAGAAAGTATCTATACACAAATCAAGTACATAAAAGTAGTACATCTTTACAGGACACTTATAATTCCTATATAAAGAAAATTATCAGAATTATGGATACATACATATATATACATAATCTTTTGAATGAATTGAAATATATTTTGTTTAAGCTATTTATTGAAAGTCTAAATACTGTCAAGAGTCCCATTTTCCCCCTAGATTCATTTACACTTTTGTAGTAGGCAGGCAGCAAGAAATGAGGACCTTAGTGTGACAGCTGCAAAGAACAGATTCTGCCAAGAACAGAAATGAGCTTGGAAAAAGATCCCCAGCACCAGACGAGAAGGAAGCCTTGACTTCAGCCTGAACGGAGAGCCCGACCACAGCTTGCTGGCCTCCTGACCCACAAAACTATGAGCTGCTAAGTTTGTGGTACTAAATTACATGGCAGTAGAAAACCAATGTGACATTTAAATATTTCCAGAGTCCAGAGGAAACGTTTTAAACCTTAACATGATAAGGCTATTTATCTGGAAGAATGAACAGTTTTAAAAACAGTTATGAATAACATGAGAAAAGTTAGAATAAAAGAGAAAGTGCAACCCAAGATATTATAGATATAATTAAATGTGTTCTATTGTCTCAGTAATTTATAAGTGCATTATGAAAGAGATTAAAACACCCATAGACAACTTTTTATTTTCTAAATTCTTTTTTTTTTTGTGAGGAGATCAGCCCTGTGCTAACATCCGCCAATCCTCCTCTTTTTTTGCTGAGGAAGACGGCCCTGGGCTAACATCTGTGCCCATCTTCCTCCACTTTATATGGGACGCCGCCACAGCATGGCTTGCCAAGCAGTGCGTTGGTGCGCGCCCGGGATCCGAACCAGCGAACCCCGGGCCGCCGCAGCGGAGTGCGCGCACTTAACCGCTTGCGCCACCGGGCCGGCCCCATCTAAATTCTTTTATATGGTTTTAAAACCATCAAAATCTATAATGCAGACATTTCTCACTCAATAAAATGTGTTTGAAAAATTAGGAAGCTTTTAGGAGATAAAATAAAATTAAGTCATAACCATACAAAGATAAATGACAGTTGGATTAAATATTTAAAACTAAAAAATTTAAACCACAAGAATCTAAGAGAAAATAAACTTAGAATTTACAATGACTTTCTACATATAAGACAAGGCAAGAAAATAAAAAGTTTCTGAGCGGCAAAAACAACAAAATTAAAAAGACAAATAAAAATGAGAAATATTTGCAAGGAATCTATCTGTAATATAAAAGAAGCTTTAGGAAATTATTGAGATAGATGGGAAAAAAATGCTGATAGACAGAATAGGGTTCACAGAAAAGTAGTATTGGAAATGGATAAAAACATGTGAGTAATAAATAGACTAAATAAAGTATACTTACTTTCATTTATGAAACCAGTAAACTTATTTTTAAAAGTCATAATGCTGAGATAGATATGCAATTTGAATCAAGAGTGTTAAAATGTTCACATCCTTTGAAGAAGTAATTTAACTTCTAGGAAACCTATCATAAGAAAATAATCAGAAATGTGGAAAATTATTTACTCTCATATTATTTATACTAATAAGCCCCTAGAAAGAATCTAAATATTTCATAGTAGAGAAACTGGACAAATAAGTTATGGTCTAAATACATGGAAGAATATTTTGCAGTCCTCAAGATATTTCAGAAAAAAAAAAATTACACAGGGAAAATGCCCTTCGGTTGTTAAGTAACAAAGTAAGATGTAAAACTCCACATCTATTAGGCAACCATATCCAAGCAAAAATAACGGGGAAGAGATGCCCCATATATGAAGGATTATGTCAAGATTTGAAGACTACAGAGATTTTATTTTTTAAAATTTTCTTCTTTAGAGTTTTCTTTCTTTCCTAGATTTTCTATAGAAAACCCTTATTAACTTTTTAATCAGAGACAGACATACATAAATTATTATTTTAGGTGTTGCCGGTACCCTTGCAAATCGAAAGTGTGATGCAGTCCATCAGCCTGGGTGTCACCTTGGAGCTTGTTAGACATTCAAAGCCTCTACTGGGGGGGAAAAAGCTATTGAAAAATCAGATGGTCTTCAGGAATCATGTTGAGATTCCTCTGCGGTCAAAGAGGCAACTTTTTCCACGCTTCCTAACATTTCACAATGTTCATTGGTTTCTTCCATGTGTTTTACTTTAATATCTTTGTGTCTTAATTATTCCCATGTCTAAGCAGAGCAAAGAATTTTTTTAAAGAAAAACATATTGGTATTTTGGCCATGGATTTTAGATAACAGTAGTCTTTGTGTAAATCTCCTTTAAAAAAAAAAATAACAATGTTGATGACACTGTTTGTGGGCCTAGTATTCTAAAAATGACTTTGCTTCAAATGGAAACAATTTTGTCTTCTTAGGCCTGTATATTGTTCATTTAATAAGGAATTAAGTGAAATGCCACATTCTCCAAAACTTCATTTTCTCAATCAAAAAACTTTATAATTTAAAAATTCGAGGGAATCCATTAATTATCCATTACTAATTTGTGTATTAAAATATATGATTTAAATTTTCTACTTTTAGACTTGCTACTGACATGCTGTGTCCTTGGCTTTTATCAAGAGATGTCAAAAATGTATTAATCTAATGATATTAACCATGATGTTATGTAATCTAGCATAAATACAATTCCTCAAGATAAAGATCTTCCTTTAGAAAAAAAAGTCTGCATAGGTGAGGTTTCTATTTCCTTTAATGAAACTGGGAGCATTGTTGAAGACAATAAATGTTGCATATTGAAATGCACTTTATTTTACAGTTTTTGAACTCAGAGCTAATTAAGTACTAAAATCCCATTTACTCATCCTGGATGTCTTTCCCACATGGCTTTCTTCATTTATTTGACTTTTTTCTTTAACTTACGCAGATTCCTGATGTGTAAAATGGGATGAAGCGTACTTGACATGGTGGGTTGAGAATTAAATGAGATGACACATGTTCCTCAATAGTTCGACTGTTGGACACCTAGTGATGTTCTGTCAATAGCAGCTACTGTTACTAAAAATTTCCTATTTTCAAACTATTTTAAAATATAAGCCAACAGAAATTTTGGGAAGTAAATACAAATACCAATATCATTATTATTTTATAAAAGTGCTTTTAAGAACTTCTTAAAGAATATCCCTCTAAACATTGCAATATATTTTTAAACTTTTATAATATTTGGAGATTTAAAAACATTTATCAAAAGAGGCCTACTAGTTTCTTGACCATTAATCTTAAAATGATTTATCTACAAGTTAACAATTAACCACAGATTGTATTTCAACAATGGGTAAGTCAAGGAGAAAGAAAGCTAATGCACACATTTTGATTCCGGTTATATACTGCCTTAGGATTTAGAAGACCTGGCTATTAGACTTGATTCTTCAATTAACCAGATTATTTAATTTTCTTTGAGCCTGAATTTCCTCATTTGTACTACAATAGGGTGAGACTAGGTTCTTGATAACTTTCTTCTGACTCAAAAATTTCAAAAAATCATTTATATCTCTCTAAATTTAGCTCCTTAAAGTCAAGAATAAGGTCTTTTATTTGTTTTATATTATTCAAAACTTACATTGAAGGCTTTAAAATACATTTACATTTTAGAAGTCCATGTGCTGAAGAAGATTTTGGAAGAATACAGCTATCTATGATCAACAATTCCAGGAAAACACAATGTTTTTCAAATTTTGGTCAGTATCCTCAGAGGTCTGTAGCTCATATCTGTTTTTAGACCTGGTTTCTGATTCAACTGTTTTCTTGGGAAGCTAGAAATGTTGAAGCAATATGACTCTAGTTGGGGGATTTAGTCAAAAGCACAGAAATTCTTCAGCAGGAAGGTAGATTAAATTCATACAGGGAGCTAGATTAAGTTCATAATCAGAAATCTGGCTCCATCTATCATCTCTCATTCTCTCTCTCTCTCTCTCTCTGTCTTAATAGAGTATCTAATTTGCTACACAGCAGCAAGCCAGTGCATTCTGAATAGAGAAGTTATTTGCATGGCATTAGCATGGGCTTCTCTTTCCTTGAAAGAAAAATATTAGATTGATATTGTGGCAAAGAGGCCAAAGCTGTCTGTCAAGAGTATTTGTTGGAAACTGGAACTGGGATATACTCACGCATGATGATGAGGTTCTAACTGCTACACTAATATTTCATTTTTTACTTAAATGAAAAGCAATATATTGAATTGCTTTATGAATGAATGTATTTAGGATAAATTGTAGACCACGGGGTACATACTAGCAGGATGGTGATAATATTTGGACCAGATGAAGTTTCTGGGTGGTCTTCCAAGTGAAGCCATCGCAGCAAGGTAATTTGAAGGAATTCGTAAAAGTCATGGATCAATACTGTGTGGTCTATATTACATTGAAAAAAAAACCTTAATATTTTGTAGAGATACCTAATACAAGTAATTTTATTTGGCATGCAAAAGTCCCATTTATAAGATCACTTAACAAACTACTTCAAAATATTTCAGACTACGAACTAAGTCTAGTCAAGTTTAAAACTTGGACTAATATCAACTTCAATTTATATGAAAATTCAGTTTCATATAAATTTAGGGATAAACCAGATGTTATATATCAGATTTATCCTTAGTTCTCTAAGAAAAGGCAGCAAAATTAGTGTAACACTTTTTAACAGATTTGTTCTATACCTCTTCTCCTTAATACAATTTCCACAAGATCATATCCATATAAGTAGAAATAGATTCCATCATCATAGAAGATTTATTTTAATAAGTATAAACTCATACCATAATTTTTTAATTTGAAGAATGGCTTACTAAAGGTATATCATCATTCAATTTTGTGTATAAGTCCTATTTGTGAAAATGTTTTAAAACTATGAATAAGACTGTCTTACACAACTGGCATGTTGAATTCTTAGACTGAAATGCTTCTTTTAATTAGCATTATCATAAGACTTTTCTTGAGAAGATCAGGATGCTCTTCAATTGCAGTTATAAAATTTTTTCACTATTATTTACAACATATCCACATTGCACAGAAATATAGCTAATATTTTGCAGGTATAACTGTAGCTTCAACAACTCTGTGTGCCAGAAATTGCACTATTACTGAGAAATAGACCTGGGTCTTCTGATCCCAAATTCCTTGCTCTTTTCTTTCCTTTTTTTTTTTTTTCGGTGCGGAAGATTAGCCCTGAGCTAACATCTGTTGCCAATCTTCCCCCTTTTTGCTGAGGAAGATTGGACCTGGGCTAACATCTGTGCCCATCTTCCTCTACTTTATATGTGGGTCGCCTGCCACAGCATGTTTTGATAAGTGGTGCATAAGCCTGTGCCCAGGATCTGAACCTGCAAACACCAGGCTGCCGAAGTAGAGAGCATGAACTTAACCACTACACCACCAGGCCGGCCCCAAATTCCTTGCTCTTTTCATCAAACCGTAGATTGTACCCTCAGGATTCTCTCATTTTAATGCAGTTAATTGAGAAAAAACGTCAACAATTAATATAATCAAAGGTAATTTCCAATTTGACATCCTTCCCTGATTAATTTGCAAAGGAGCCTTAGGTTTTAGTCTGACTATGAGCATATTTGCTGGTAGCATCATTTTCCTCAATTTATTTGCTATAAAATTATGAAGTATTTTCACATATACAATAAATGATAACATTGTAGTATGTCTGTATGCAATAACTGGCAAGTGTTAGTTAGAACACAAGTTGCTCAAGTATTTTTGGATACTTTATACTATGACTGGTGTAAGGACAAGCCATTGGCTTTTGGCTATGTTACATCCTTGTCAATACTTATTCTTTCTTTGAGAACTACAAAATTTGTTCAGAGCTCCCTGAACTGCAGGATTTAGAGGGATAATAATCAAGATTATAATCTTACCATTTTTAATTGGATCAAACTTTTGAGACTTTGTAGAAAAAGTATTTTATTTTATTTTTTGGTGAGGAAGATTGGCCCTGAGCTAACATCTGTGCAATCTTCCTCTATTTTGTACATGGGTCACTGCCACAGCACAGCTTGAGGAGTGGTGCAGGTCTGCGCCCAGGATCCAAACCCATGAACTGTGGGTCACTGAAGCGTAGTGCACTGCATTTAACCACTACGCCACCAAGCTGGCCCCAGAAAAAATATTTTAGATAATATAAACTGTACTCCTAAAAATCTTAATCCAACACGTGATGAATGCTGTTTTAACATCATAGTGTTAATTTATAGTCCCTTCAAAGTAATACATGTTCTACAAAGTGTGCTTTAAATTTCTGTATTAATATGTTTCACTGCCAGCATATTTCTTTTGTAGGATACCTTTCATTGCATATTTTATTTCTTAAATGTATTATGCATAGTATACACAAGTGGAATAATGTAAGTAATCTGTCATGACTGAACGTCATTTTACCAACATCAACTAATCTAGAACGCCTGATTCACCACGCCAAAAATTTTCTGCCCGACAGGAGCTACTAGACCAAGCAGAATTTAAGAAGAACTACTTAGATCCAGGATGAATCTATTAAATGTGAAGTCAAGTTACCAAAATCCTCTTGTTCTCCATGCATTTGTGATGCTTATTTTATATTCCATTTTTGTCGAGAAATGCAGTCAGTATGAATTAACTTTTATACAATAACTTCAGCAAGGCCTTTGAAAAATGTAGTTATATAAAACAGACCATTGAAACAAGCTCCCACTTAACAACATGATTCTTAATACAAAGAACAGTAGCAAATGGTCGGTCTTAATCAAAAGTAGAGCAATTTACCAATTAAATGAAACTTATCATTTCCGTTAGGTCATGGTGAATATTTTAGTTAAGCTTAAACTAAAAATATTTGGAAGCACATACCCCACAGAAAGGTAATGATCATTAACAATGGAATAGTCCATTTTGAACACATTTTATTATTTTTTCTCTCTAAAACTTGATATGGGCCTAAACCACCAGTTTAAGATACAAAGTAAATATGAATTTGACGTATGTTTAAAAACAATAAATTTGAGTAAACTTTTATTGATTCGTTCACAAAATATTTGTATTGAAAGAATACGGAAAAATCTACACCAATCTGTTAACTGATCACCTGTGAATGTGGCAGTGGCATTTGAAGAAGGAGGAAAAGTCAAGAGGAATTTTTGTTTTTTCCTGAACATTTGTAATGGTTTGCTATTTTTAATAAGGATAAAATCTTTGTGTAGCAACTTAATTACATTGTATTTTAAAACAATGAAAATTAAATTTTACATTGACTATTTACTTAGAATCCCCATCTATTAACCTGAGACAGAATATTTGCCATGAGAAACAGAGGGATTTGGGGAGCTGTCAGAGAAACTCTGTCCTTACCTTTGATTCTGTGCAATGATGTGCTGGTAAATGGGGTGGGGGTGGGGCGTGCCTAGTATTTGCTGATTTCTGTGGTGTAAATTTTCCCAACATGGCCAATTTCAAGCTACCAACCTGATGTCACTGCATGCAGAATTCAAAAGAGTTGTACAGAGTAGCAGAGTAGCACACAGATATGACAGACGTAAATGACCTCAAGAACAGAGAGAATAATAATACATAGTGAAATAATTAGGAAGTGATGAGTTTATTTGTTAACTTTGTAATATAATTCACTTAATTCTAAAGTTATATAATTTATTTGTGAATAATGTATTTAACAACCAGCTTGCAAAATTTCTAGAAATGTAACAATTGGCTTTTGTAAGCCAGTACTGGTCATCTCCAGCACACCATTGGCCTTTTGCCTCTTTGCTCCTCATGTGAGCTGTGTTCCCTCCTCAAGGGCCCATATATTAGTCATTAGCACTCTGGCCCTGAGTGAGAAAGAAAAACAAACCAAACTATACAAAAAAGTATGAGTTCAGGCAGAAGAATATTTCTATTTTTCTCATCTAATTGTTATCAAAGTGATCTTTTGATGGTGGGGAAATAAGTATAAATACTTCAAGATGGTGTGATCATCTTCATAAGCTGGGGCAACACAGAGCCATATACGTTATCTTTCTATCTATCTGTCTGTCTATCTATCTATCTATCTATCTATCTATCTATCTATCTATCTATCATCTATCTAATCTCTCTATTTCTCTATCTCTCTATCTCTCTCTATCTATCTATCTCTCTATCTATCTACCTACCTATCTATCTATCATTTATCTATCAATCTATATATGTTGTTGATGTTATTTTTTGTGGTCTTAATCTGTTTTGTCTATTCTGATCCTGCGTTGATTGATGAAAACCCAAACTAAGGTTCAGAATAACGATGGAGATGTTAGCAATACAGGTAGTCTTCAATCAATTGTGGGTTTTCTTTCAGAGCAGGATGCAGAGTGCTAAGGTTATTCATCTAAGTGGGCTGTTTGGCAGGAAGGTGGACAAAGCAAAGCAGACAGGAGCAGGCACACTCCATGAAGAAACCCTGGGCATTCGCGAGAGTAGATGTATGCCACATTCTGGAATTCAGATGCTGTCAGTGTACCTTCTGAATGTCTTTGGCCTAACAAAGTCTGCTCAGAACTCACTCAAGTGTAGTAAATACGTGTCTTCTCTGTTTTGATTTGTATGCAACCATTTCCTTATAGAATTGAGACCCTGAGAAGTCTAAGTGTAGCCCCTTGAAATGATTTAATCTATGTAATGGCATATATCAACCTTAAAAATATGGCTGATTTGGCAACGTTTAATCATCATAATTTCCGTTAGTGTATAAAAGTGTCAGTAATATCATGAATGTGCAGTGATATAAACCTTACTTTTTTTCTTTCAACAGGATTTATTTATTCTATAATAAACTGTAAGAGAACTGTGGCAGTCACATTCCCTTCGACTCATATAGTTCTCTGCCTAGAGAGAGAATGCAAAGCATCGAAGGGACAGAGTCATAAAAACTGGCTCCTCCAAGCCCAAAGTGAGGAATTCCATCCCTCCGTATTTCTAGTTTAGGTGGGATAGGATGAAAGAGGACATGAGATGCAAGAAAAAAAGGTGTGTTTGGGAAATTTCTCTGTTTTTTGCCCTTTATAAGATGGCCAGGAATTTGCTTATGATGACAGGCATGGCAATTTGCTTGGCTTCAGTCTTTTTCACAAGAAATTACGAAATTATAAAGAAAATGGATCTCTCATTTTTTTCCTCTAGTGAGAAGAGTTGATCAAAGAGGTCCTTCAGAGAAATTCGTTTCCCCATCACTTCAAGAAAATTATGATATGATTCAAATGGTGACTTGTGTTTTCTTTCCATCATCATTATAAAAATGAAGAGCAGAATGACCAAATTAGGAGATATTTTAGAGAGCTTACTTGATATACTACCCGTGGAGCCAGAGTAGACTGAGTATTTTTCCAAGGAGAGTTTAGTTTAGGTCATGATAAAATGGTACACAATCCCTCCAATTTAAAAATTAAAAAAAGGTACTGTGAAGTTCATTTCTTTCCTTAATTATAGCAAGAGGAAAACGAATCAATAAGTTCCCTAATTGAATGCTATTTCTGCTAGGACTTGGATGCTGGACTCAAAAGTATTGCTATAAACCACTGGTCCTTGAACTTTATTCAGCATACATTGGAATCACACAGATGCTGGGCTCCAATCTCAGAGTTTCTGTTTAGTACATCTGGGATGGAGCCTGAGAATTTGTATTTCTAACTTGTTCCTGGGTGATGCTGATGCTGCTGGATTGTAGACCACCCGTTGAGAATCACAGCTAAGAACAATACCATATATTGAACAGAGAGATGACCACATGATATAAAATGATAAGCAAATGTATGGACAAGAAAATTGTCAGATTCAGAATAGTGTTTGTGTGTGTGTGTGTGTGTTGAGGAAACTGACGTAGGAAGAGCACACTGAACATTCAACTGTATTAGAAGAAAATATTTCCAATAATTAAACAGAGTGGGTAGATGAGTATTTGCTGTATCACTGTTTATAGTTGTGTGTGTGTGTGTGTGTGTGTGTGTTTTTTGGTGAGGAAGATTAGCTCTGAGCTAACATCTGTTGCCAATTTTCCTCTTTTTGCTTGAGGAAGATTCGCCCTGAGCTAACAACTGTGCCAATCTCCCTCTATTTTGTATATGGGACACCACCACAGCATGGCTCAATGAGCGCTGTATAGGTCTGCATCCGGGATCTGAACTTGCGAACCCCAGGCCACTGAAGCGAAGCATGCTAAATTAACCACTACACCACTAGGTTGTCCCCTAGATTTTGTATGTTTTGAACATGTCTCAATTCACTTTTTAAGAAGGGAAAAAAGATGTAATTACTAAATTAAGTTGTAATCACTAAATTTGTATAAAGTTAAGTGCTACTGATCAGGTACATTCTATTAGCTGAAAAGATACAGAACTGTTAGCTTTTAAGTTTCTTTTAACCAAATAGTTTAAATAATATAATCTGAACAAACTTAGAAATTCTTCAGAAACATAGTTGTATAAATGACATAATAGAGAAAAATATCAGTAATGATTTTGTTCTTTTCCATTTATTAGTTTAATCAGCAAATTTTTATTGAGCACCTACTATGGGTCAGAAACTGTTCCAAACACTAGAAATACAATAATGACCAAAGCAAACAAAAATCCTGCCCTCATGGAGCCCATGTTCTATAAAAGTTATTTTATTTTTGCTCAGTAATAAGTAAAACAAACAAACAAAATATCACTAAAGTTGATGTTGGTAAAAGGAAAGACTAGTAAACCTAAATTTAAAAAATAAATCCAGTTTTGAAATATAAAAACAGTAGTGACAGAATAAAGATAATTCTAAGGTATGACATTTCCTCAGGATAGGCTGATAAAGAAAAATGAGTCTCATAGCAAATATATCAAGTTAAAATTAAAACTGTAAGTTTAATCCAATTTTCATGGGAAAAATTGATGGGAAGACTGTAACAAGATTACCCTGTTACAGAGTTTTCTCCCAGTGTTTTTCTTCTAAATGTCTACATCAAAAATATGTAAGTTTTTTCTCTCTATAAATATCTCATTTACACATGTAGTGCATTTTTCAAGGCAACATCTTTAAATAGAGCCAGTGATTTGGGGGTGAGGGTAAAGTTATTTGAATGGCTCCTCCTCCACCAAACAAGCATTTTTTCCCAAAAGTAATTCTCCCTTTTCAGTTGGGAGTTAATGAACTAACTCAGTAGTAAAACACGATTTTTAGATATTTCTTTACTGCTTCACTAATTTATGTACTCCGCAAGCATGTTTTGGATGTCTAATAGGTTGCTAGCACAGGGCACAGAACTGAAAGATAAAACGATTAGTCAGATATGGTCCTGTTCTCAAATAGCTCTGAGGTGGATGGAGGAGATATGAAAATGGACAAGTACAATAGAACAGAGAAGAACCCTGATAAAATTATGTACTGGAAAATCTTTGAGTAACATCGAACATACACTAGACTGAACAGGCAAGGATTCCCAGAGGATATGTTGCTTTGGGCTGAGCCTTGAGGAGTGAGGAGAGTTAACTAAGAAAGGAAAGGGAAGGTAAATTGAAAGGTGACTGTAGCAATATGGAAATGAAAACAGCAGCATTTGTCTTGATCATGTTTTTGACCAAGAAACCTGGGAAAAAATGATTAAAATGTTGATTTACATGTGTGTATGTGAGTGTGAAGTATTCTTGCCAGTTTCTGCTGAGTGTCAACAACCTGAAACTTAATTCTCAGAGAATTAAATGCCCTACAGGGAGCCAGGCACTCAGTAGTTGTCAGACATTCAAACACGCATGAGACATGGTCTTCCTTTCAATAAATTTGTACTCCCATAGGAGATTTGTCAAATGGCTCTTTCCTTTGGGGGCACTAAATGTATGAATTTTGCTGGGTGAAAACTATAAAATAGTCCTAAGCAGATCTCTAGGTACCTTTCTTGCTCTTAAATTTTATGATTTTAATGCAATGAAAACCCAATTTATAATATCACAGTAGTTAATTCATACATATTTTATTTTGGCAGGTCAAATATTTCCTCATATACATATTGGGCTTTTCTATAAATGATTTTGGATACATTTTTAGTAGACTTTTAGTACACCATCTTATTTGGATGTTATCTGAAGGAAAATTCAAAACAAAACCAAGCAAACAAACAAAACAAAAACTCTTGTTTTTCTCCAGCTATAAAAGGTAACAGTGGGTCTCTCTGCTTTCTTTCAAATATAAAATCATATGTTGTAATATATTTTAAAAGACATTTATTAGCTATGGTTTTGGGTTATTTATAACTCCTTCTATATCAACCCAGATAATAATATGCAAATAATAGCATGTCTTCTTTTATACTTCTATTTAATCTAACTGAAATAGTTGTAACTAAAGAGAGGTCGTTCACCCAAGTATATTATGAAATTGTGCTTATAAAACACACAAAACAAAAATCTAGGGACGTGGCTCATAACACATTTTTCCCCTTATAACAAGTTACATCCTGCTAGAGTACTGCAGTTCATGAAAAAATCATGAGTGCATTTTAAAATTTTGGGTTCTAAATTGGATCATGTTGTGCTCTAAATTTAATCCTTTAAACCTTAAATTATTTTTCCTTTGTTATCAATGTTAAAATGAATAGCATGCATAGTTTTTCTTAATTAGGTTTTAAATCCCACGAAGCCAGGAACTATGCTTGGCATCCTTTATAAAATTTATACTTAGCTGTCACAGCAAACAAAGCTAGTTTTGGCTATCAGCACGAAAAATGAGTGAAGTTTTCTTTTTATTTACTTCTAAAATTCAGTTGTATGTTTACTAATACTTTGTTTATGAGCAAATTTCAGAATCATGATTAGAATCATACTGATGGCAAGATTTCATGTAGAATTACTTCGTGGAAAATATACTATTTAAAATAAGTATTTTGATAGACTAATAAAGGAGCAGAGATAATAATCTATGCCCGTTTACCTTTACAAATATTTTTCTTTTATGCCAGTGAGAAAGTAGAGGTATCACAGAGAAACTTTTAAATTATACCATTGTTTATTTAGTAGTAATAGTTCAGGTATGGATGCTTCATTGAGAAAGAGTTACACAGAGCTTCTGACACACAATGCTCCAAAATAAAAGTTATTGTGGTTTATAACTCATCCTAAGAATTTATTAGCAGCACTGAGACTTCTTACACTCAGTAAAATGCTAGCTTAAGACATTTGTTGATATATCACCACATTTATAAGGTAAACTTCCCACTTTTAGCTCTAAATCATTTACTCAATCTTGTGCACATCTAATAAGCTGATTTACATATGAATGATAAAAATCTTATTTATTAACTTGTACGACAGAAACCTATTGTAAAATCAATGCTCAATATCTGCTAAAATGCATTCAAGCACGTATTGAGGAAACAGATGTGACAATCTTGCCAGAGAGACAAAATATCCCTTTCATGACCCTTTCTCCGTTCTCATCCTTAAGTAATCAAGTTAGTAAGAAAATGAGTTTGCTAACAGGGCTTTTTCTAGCCTGTTTCTAGGTTGGTACTTTCATAGACTACCTCCTGGTACCTCGTGTTTAAATATAATGCTTGGTAATGCTGTGAATATGCATGGAAGTGCATCCCCATTTGATTGCCCCTCCCATCACTATTTCTTTCCTTTTGATCTAGTTTATGAATAACATACTCTGCATTGGCTTACTCTTCAGATCACTGTAAAGACACTGCTGAATATTAGTGTAATTTCTCCTAGGAGGTTTACCTCTAATTTTCTGATGATTTATGTTTCTTACTATACCTGCTAAACTGCATTCTTCCAATGATTGTGAATTTCACACTGGGGGTCACACTAGCTCAACAAGAGAGGTTGGTCAAAGAACCGTCTATCTCCATGCCCGTTTCTTACTTAGGATGGCAGAGATTCTAAAATAAACCAGTATTTACTTCCACTCCTTTGTATTTACGCTTAATGTTTAAAATGTAATCTGTCTTGTTTAACTGGAAACATTTGGAAATCTTTTAAAATTTATGTGTTAAAATTAATTTATTTCCTAAAACAATAACAGATTATTGGAGCATACTGTACTATAAGAACTTTTGACCCAGTCAATATCCAAGGCAAGTATTTAACATGTGCCTCTTAGAACTAGCCCTTCAGCAAGATTTCTCTTTGAAATTCCTAATTCGTAAACTTGCTTGAAAATGCCCGGCTAAGTCCACCAATAGCTTAAATTAGAACCTCATCCTCTCCCAGACCCCTCCCTAGTAGAGCTCACTGCTTTCCAGAATGTTTCATTGCTCCACTCTCTAATACACTAACCTCGTCTTGTTCTACCACTTTAGCCAAAGCCAGTGAAAATTAACTTATTCAAAACCAAATTCTAGCATATGTTAAAGACACAATTTTGCTTCTGAAGATTGTTTTGGGCTCTAAATTTCAAATATCAAACTCCTTTAGTAATCTGAAGGCCAGATCATGTCAGAATCTATGTACGTGTGATCCAGGTGCCCAGCTACAAAATTACATATGGAAGTGGCAGGGTTTTGGGTAAGTGCTTAAACCAATGACACAATATGCTTTTGCATCTAATTTGCCTTCAGTCCTCCCCCCCAACCCTTTCTTTTATTGTTTCTTTTTAATCACTATAGGGATCTTTTGGAGCTAGATTCAGGCTATATAGCCCTACTAATAATCATAGCCAATACTTTTTAAATTTGCATCATGCAAGACCAGTAGGTAGCAAGTTAGTTGCTTACATATTAGAGAAAAATGATACAAGTCTGTAAAAATTTAGAATCTGGATATGAAAATAATTTTTGGATAGTTCTTAGAGCTATACATCTTAATACTTCTTATTTAACACTCATTTGACACAATGTCAGTTTAATTTTTTAAAAAGAAAAACATTTTAAACCCACAGAATAGTTTGAGGTAGTATTATGCTGTCATTATATTTTGCCAAATTTCAAGAAAAAAAGTAATAATACGAGAAATAGATTTATTTTCACACTGACTCAATGTTTTGCTTTCATTGTGGTGTAGAGCTAATTCAATTTTTAAGAATTTTAGATATTTATTTTGTGTGATTTCCATAGACCAAGTTGTATCCTCTTTGAATTTTGGTGCTTTATAATGGGAAACAATTTTGAAGCAAATTAAACTGGTTGGATTTTACAGTTCTTCCTTAGAATGTCTTCTTCCCCCCATCTTTTCTTTCATCAAACAGCAATCACCCACAGTCCACACACTATATTACTTGATTTTTTCTTTTTATGAGACCTTCTAGTCACACAGAAAAAATAATAATTTTCCTCCTAAATGTCCTATTATAGAATTTTCCTTTCACAAAACATCTATCTATGCTCCCTATTACAGTGATTAAAATCAGTTTCATGTAGTGCCAAGAGGATCATTTCTCTCCCTCAAAGAACTATTGTAAACACGTAATCCCTTTTATTTATATGATTCCTACTGTATAAGGCCTCTTTTATGATATCTGTGATTCTAGGGTCACATTGTCATGTCCCGGATCTTTATAGGTACATAAGGTCTTTCATCTTGCTCCAATATTTGCTTTAGAAGTGGATGAGATTTGATTTTGACTTGGGTAGTCCACACGACTGACACTGGTAACTGATTTATCAGGATCCAAACACCCACCCTGCCCTCTGTGGGGAGTTGGCACATCCAAATTAGACAACAGATCAGGTTATAAGGTCTTCTCTGACTGCATGGACTCAAAATAAAATCTGGGCTCCCCTCATAGCCTTCATCACCTTAGGAATGTTCCAGAATACTCTGCCTCCTAGGCTTTTCTCCCTACTCCCTATAATGAGTATTTGAGCAAACGCTTGAAAAACGTTTTTTAAATATACTTTACTGAACTTCCTATTTTGAGCAGAGCACTACCAACAGTCCCCTTCATGGCACCAAGTTTGCCAGTTTGCCAGTAGGAATTCTCCTCAGGGAATACCATCTCCCAACACCCCCGCCAACAAAATTCATCCTTTAGAGGCTAATGCTCCTATGTTAGAGGTTTGTCTTCTAAGTAGGAAGAGCCAGGTTGTGTTATTGTGTTTAACTCTGCCTTAGAAGGTCGGGCCTACTCAAATACAAGCTGACTCTCCTTCACTAGGTAGGAATTCTGAAGGGTTAAGTGAAAAATCCATCAGACTACCGGAGTTCAAAGGCAGGTTTCACCGTGCATTAACCATGCGATTTGGGGCAATCTTACCACTTAAACTCTCTGGGCCTCTGTTTCCTCATCTATAAAATGAGGCTGATATGTTACTTGTGTTACAGACTTATAAAAAGTAAACGTAATGGTAACGACAATGCCTGGTGAAAAATAGGCAATCAACGATTATTAGCTTTTATTATATTTTTAACATTAATAACTGAGTTATTCATCCTCTTTCTCTCTTTCTATGAGAACCAGGTTGAATAATAATAGAGCTGGTTGGAAAAAGGATAGTTGACATGTACCTTGATAATAGTCCCACCTACACATATCTTTAAACATATTATTTTATTTTTACTTACATCATAATACCTGTTTTCACAATATAGAAGTAAAACATAATCAATATCCAATATTGTACAATATTTTTGTATACCGCACTCAAACATACTTACTAATGAGTTTATTACATGCTACATTATTAATTAATTAATTTGGCTTAATTATTTTATCTTATGCAGATATTTTCACTAGATTGTTATTTTATTGTTGAAATACGTCATTGTGATATTGGGAGACATCGGTTGGGGTTCTTGTATGGGCTAGAATGTGTTATTTTTTTCTCCTAAATAAAAGAATAGAATCTGAGCTTTTGCTATGTGAATATTCACTACCCAGCACAATTTAGGAATGGATTATAGATAGCAAACATTGCATTTTCTACTTCATTCAGTCTCCCTCAAGCTATCATACTCTGTTGATTTTCTTTCACCTTCAAGTCCCCAAGGAATAAAGTACTGCTCCTTAACTTGTTCACTATTTTTTTACAGGGCAGACAGCTTCTTTTTTGTGAGGAAGATCAGCCCTGAGCTAACATCCATGCTAATCCTCCTCTTTTTGCTGAGGAAGACCGGCTCTGAGCTAACATCTATTGCCAATCCTCCTCCTATTTTTTCCCCCCAAAGCCCCAGTAGATAGTTGTATGTCATAGTTGCACATCCTTCTAGTTGCCATATGTGGGACGCGGCCTCAGCATGGCCGGAGAAGCGGTGCGTCGGTGCGCGCCCGGATCCGAACCCAGGCCACCAGTAGGGGAGCGTGTGCACTTAACTGCTAAGCCCCGGGGCCGGCCAAATTTTTCACTATTTTTACACTCAATTCCACACACTGTGACTACTTTTGCACCTGGCCCTTTACTGATTTGGTTTCTTAAAGTTGACCAGTGTCCACTGAGTTGTGGTCTTTTATTAGTCTTATCTTTATTTGTGGGCATTTGCAATATTTAGCATCATTGATCTCTCTTGCTTTGTTACTCTCTTTTCCTCTTCTCTCTATGAGAAAGTTGCTTTTTCGTGTCAATTGGTAGCTAGCTCCTCATCCTGTTTTTGTTCTCTAAAAATGAGTGTTTAGCAATGTTTCTTCCTTGGTTGGCTTTCTTCTAGTGGGCCTCCACGTCTCATAATTTCAACCATTGCTTTCCAACTAGATGCTCCTTAAAGTTTGGTGCTAGCCTCAAGTTCTCATTCAACTTTTTCATATACTTCCATGATATTTCCAGGATGTCTCATAGGCATCTTACATTTAAAATAATGAAACTGATCTTATTTGTCCTACAAACCAGTTCTTATTTTTGATGTTCCTATTTGTATTTGTAACATTGTCATTCTCCCAGTCACCCAGATTTGAAACTTCAGTCACCACAAACACCTATTTCCTCTCATTTCCTGCAAATAATCAATCCCCACATCCTACCTTTCAAAATATCCTAGCATCTATTGAATCTATCCCTTTATTTTTATCTCAGTTTCCATCACTCTAGATCAGACCCTGATTGCATCGTCTTGATTTATGACATTAATCTTCCAACTGGTTTTATCGTGTCTGATGACTGGTCAGAATTTTAACAGTTAAAGGTGAAGAGAAGTATTATGCAGAAAGAGCATACATTTCTTTGACAGTCTAGGACTTATTTGGGGAACTTGAAACAGTTGTAGTTAGAAAGGTTTACATAGGTAGAAGAGTAACAAGATCTGAAAGGTAGCTGGGAGTAAAATATTAAATCCATGACCATTGAGAAATATTAGTGAACCTGCTTTATCCCCTATGTGTAGTTTTTTTCTTTACTATTCATAGTACCTAGCAAAGTGTTTTGCATATTTTAGTTATTCAAGAAATCCTTCTTTCAGGAAACAAACAATGCAAGTATATTAAATTACTAAAATGCACATTGATTTATATATTTTAAAAGTATCTAGGACACATGAAATGTCCCTATTTATTTTGCTTCTATATTTCATTTTTAATTATTTAAACAATAACATAAATTTTAATGTTTTTGTTAATTATCATTGATTGTCATATATACATACATACACCAATACACATATGTATTTGTTGGATATATTACACAAACATATATATGTATACGTACCATATTCAAAGATAAGTTAATGATTAATTGAAATAGCTTATCTGGTGCCAAAGTTTTGTTTTGCTATTGAATTCTTATGTTTGTTCTATTCTGTTTACAGAATGTTCATCTCTGTATGAACATTGAAAAACCCCCTGAGCTAAAAATAGTAACTTCTGGAAAAGAACTCATTCTGGGTACTTACCCATACTATTCATCTTATATGGTTGATACATTTATAATACGGTGATTCAAATACATGGGGCTTTTTAAAGTTTTTCAGAAAATATAAGGCCATATATCATAGATTAATATTCTTCTCATGTCTTCCCTCCACATCCATATACAAATGTCTCTTGTGGTTCATAATATTAATCCATTCCTGCGGTTTTGCAGTCCAGGGGGATATAGTGTAGTGTGCCTCCTGGTTTAAAACAAAAAGGCTTACGGCGTTCTTTGGCTTTCTGTTCCCTTGGCTTTTTGCAGAGGCCAGCATCCATGGGAGGGATTTGCTTTGTTTTTCTAATTATCAGCAGCTGGGTGAAATAGCCGCCAAAATGGGGGGGAGGGGGCAACACAGAGAACTCCAAGCCATGCTATAACAGGTGTTCCCAAAGATCAAATTCTTAAACAACCCTAGGAGTAAGATGAGATGCACTTTGCAGCTGAACTGTCCCTGATGATAGATGAAAAACATCAGGAATCTGCATATAATAGCTGATTTGGTTCACTTCCCAGCATATTAAATGGATTTAACAATTTTTCAGAATGTAATTTTGGGTAAAGAGAGCAAAAGGTGTGCTGATATGGAATGCCCACACAGAATAATTTCATTTTGGCTTGGTTTGTTACTCCTCCTCTCTTTGTCATCTCTCTATCCCCAGTACACACACACACACACATTTTCTCATATGTGTACACATTCATGGGGTTGCACTCATACTCACTGATAACTTTCTCTAAACTGTTGCAAAGACATACAAGGTCATTCATCTGTAATTTAAGTTATAAATTAAGTAGATTTCAAAAGAGCACAAGAACACATCGTGAAATAGCTCTTCGGGCTGATGCTGAGTTGCAAGACATTAAATTATTTAGAAAATTATCTTGACCTTATAAAAGCTGGTGTAGATGTTAGCATGATAGATTTAAGCAAAGAGAGATAGAAACTATTAAATATCTCCTCATGAAAGGTTTCTTAAAGAAATATAAGCATACATCAAATTTACAGCAAAATCATGATCCCAAAGAGGTTCTCCCACTTACATAAGGTGCCAATGTTCAAGTTTAAGCAACCTATATACTCTACCAGAGCTTTTAGGGGGTGAGTGAACTAGCCTTTGAGCTTCAATCGCCAGCAGGGTTCTTTCACCAACATGTGAAAACCTGCCTTATACTGACCCAGAGTGCAGTAAAGGCTAATCAGTGATAGAGAGAGAAGCGGTGACAAGAAGAAGAGAGAGAATAACAAGAGCAGACAGTTAAGTAAAGACACCCATCCCTTTGGCTCACATTGCTTCCCACTCCAGCACACAGATGAGAGCAAGGAGATAGCTCCAAGCCAGAGCTTTCTTCATCCAGCCCCAGATTCCTGCAAACACCTGGGTCTCAGCTCAGATGGAGGCTGGTTTAAGAGAAGTTGATTTTCACATGAATTTGAGAATAAACTTTAAAGGGTGTATATTTCGAAAACTAAAAGTTGCCAAAACATTTCGGAATCTGCTCAAATATCCCTAAAGGATGAGAAAGGATGATTGACAAAGCATAGTTGAAGATGGTGATTGTAGAAAAATAAAATAAAACCACTCATTTGGAGCTGTGCACCACTCCATTCTCATATGGATGAGACAGAACTGTTCTCTACCTAAGAGACCAGATAGAGTCTTGAAAAATTCCTGAAATCACCTCGTTTTCTTTCTTTTACCTCTTTAACATAAATGTAAAAGGAAGAATAGAAAACTACCTGCTTTTCTGGGCAGAATGCTCAGTCTGTATCTGAGACTATTAATTATTACTCAATGACTAGATTTGATTTCCATTTGTCATGACATTTTTTATATCATCAACTGTGTCTTGGACGCTCAAATTTTCTGGGTTGTATTATATGTGAATCCACTTTCTATATGAGCTTTGTCTTTTTGTTATTTTTATTTTCAGTTAACAAGATATAAAGACAAAATATGATTTACTCTTTCCAAAATATGTGCCAACTTTATTATTGTTATTATTTTACCAATTTTTTTCTCTTTAGAATTGTTTTTTGGGAAAGAATTATTACTGGTAGCAGGCACAATATTACAGCACAGTTTCTGCTAAGATTTCCACATTTATCTTTTAACTAAAATCTGCTTTTGCAAATATTGTTAATTAATAAGATTAACTTTCTCAAATATTTTTTTTGCTATATAATCTAAACAATGTCTTGGTGTATAGGTATCGTAGACAGGTAACATCTATATCGACAAAGTTTATCAGTTAGTAGCGTTTCCCAGGAAGAAAAAAATTTTGTATAAAGACTTTTACCGGACTGACTATGCTTCTCAAAAGAAAGCAGTTTATTAATATAAGAGTTTGGGAAAAATGTGTTTCTGGCAAAACTAAGTGTTTAGCTCAGTTGACCTAAAACACTCATAGAGAGAACATGAGTTTCCTTTTAGACTAAATGAGAGAATTGGTGACCCCGCCAACCTTCTCTTTACTGTACTGCATCTTTCTTCAAATTACATATTTGAAGTAATCTTCAAATTACAGATTTTTCTCTATTGGGATCTATGTCTCCTGAGCTTTCTCAATTCAAAATCTTTACTCCACCAAGATCCTGAGTATAATATATCTAAATATAAATGTATCTATGCAAATCATACAATAGATACCCTTGAGTACACTTATGTGTATTTTAAGACGTTAACCTCAGCAGTTTACAGGTACAGTACAGTAGTATAGCTTCCATTATGTGGAAGTTAACAAGGCCAACAACTCACATTTACATTCATATTAAAATTTGTATTCACGGGGCTGGCCCAGTGGCGTAGTGGTTAAATTTGTGTGCTCTGCTTCAGCGGCCTGGGGTTCGCAGGTTCAGATCCCAGGCACAGACCTACACATCGCTTACGAAGCCATGCTGTGGCAGGTGTCCCACATACAAAGTAGAGGAAGATGGGCACAGATGTTAGCCCAGGGCCAATCTTCCTCAGCAAAAAGAGGAGGATTGACAACAGATGTTAGCTCAGGGCTAATCTTCCTAACCAAAAAAAAAAAAAAAAAAAAAAGAAATTTGTATTCACAATACTGCTTTGAATGTTCTCATTTACCTTGCTTTTCCTATTTCCAGAAGTTTTCCAATCCCTATGCCCCTGCTGTATTTTGGCCATTTCTAGCTGCCACTCAAGATTTTTCAGTCTTTGTATTTTTCATTTTCCTTCTGTCGGCCAGTTCCTTGTATTCCTGTTCTTCCTCTCAGTACACAGATTTTTCCACTTATTTCAGCTTTCCTTATCTTCTGAGCTCTGGTCCCTGAATGACTGTTTTTCTAGTCTTGTGTTCAATGGTTAGCTTACGTCTCTGAATTTAGGATCTTCTTGGTTAGTGAACTGAACAATCACCCTGAACTTTGTTTCAGCTCTAATGAACTTTGTTTGAACTACAGTTTAGTTCTTCATTTGACTGCAACTTCTACCCTTGAAAAAAGACAACTATGACTTAAGGGGGCTGGTTAATCAAAATGTTACTGTGCTTGAAAAATGCTCTAACATAAATGAATCTGGGACCCAAGAGGAAACATAATTCTACCTTCAATCTGACTTTTGTAGGATTAAAAAATAAATAAATAAATAAAGGCTAGAAAAGTGTTTTTTCGTTCGGTCAACCAAATCAAGGATGCTTTCTTTTTCTTTTTTTCAAAAAGTTTGAGCTCAATAATATGCACATGATTCTTTGCCAAGCTTTTTTTTTTTTAATTTTTAAGCCCATGGGTATTTCAAAGGAAATTCAACCCACATGTTTCTGATTCATTTACACTTAATTCATTAAAATGTTGTTTTGTATGAGCTATTTGATGTCCAAGGGCCTTATGAGTCTCTTTATATGACTTTTTATGCCATTTTTTCCCCTCAAAAACAGGAAATGGTATTTTGCTAAGAACTCAGACTCCAAAAGGGTTGAATTTCATATAAATCGCATAAAGCATACCAAGATGATTGTCTCTCTCCTGGGTTATCTTTGCTATGGGAGAGCACCTATGACAATTATCTGAATAGACTATGTGTTCTTAATGAAATTCCAAAGTTCTCCCAACACAATTCCAGAGTCTCCCAAGAGAGGGAGACTTCTAAAGTCAGTCTTTAAAACGGCACACAAAATAAATCTATTCAGCTTAATATTCAAATGAATGACGTTATTAATTAGGACAGGCAAAGTGTTACAGCAGAGACATCTAACAAGTGATAGTCTTACGTTATCACTGGAGTCTGCTTTTTTAAATCTAAGTTTTCCTTCTTCCCTTCTTCTCATCCCAAGAAAGGAACTTTGTATAAAAACAGGCAGGAGAGAGAGAGAGATTGTAACAGATTGAGCAAACAGAAAGTATGTGTTCATTGACAATAAGAAACACTAGAACACAAAACATCACTTAGTCATGTTTTCTAAATTGAAGGGCAAACTTTTTTAACTAGTGACTATCTAGATAGCAGGTATGCAGTATTTTCTTTGTGACAAAGAAATGTTGGAATGCTTGTGTAATGGGTCTGCTGTCCCTTGGATATGCTTCTTTACTAGCACAGCACTGAAGGCTCCCCTCCAGAACTCTTGAGTTCAAGAGCAGTTCTGCAGTCTCTAAGTGAAACTCAGCACCAAAGCCACTCCAAAGTGTTCCTCTGACTGGTTTAGTTTCCAATGGAGGCAAATCTCATAAAGGTATCCAAATACGGCTGAGAATAACCCATGGCATCAGTTAGGATCATATCTTCTGCAGCCAAAATCAAAATTATTATAAACACTAAATTCGTAAAAAACACACATAATCAAATGGCCTGATTTATCCAGAGCTGGACCCAATCCCAGCTAATACATGCGAGATCCTTAAAGAATTCTAGTACTCACCTTATCTTGTAAAAGACTCGCAAGGTAGTTCTTTCAGTTTCAATTTTGAGTAGTGTAAATCAGTATTAAATGACAACAAATAAACTCACTAATCAGTTATGATTAATATTTTATTGTACGCATAATCTTTAAACACACAAAGAAAATATGATCCTCACCCTAGATCACTCACCAAAGACTTAGGAAATTAATTAACAGGCTCTAATTCTGAAATCCAATGAAAGACTGCTAAGGCCATATTTAACATGAATTGAAGGAAAAGCTCCTAACTCCACATTGCAAAAGAAAGCTAAAGGAAGTACCCTTTGTAGGACTCATCAAGCAACATTGCCATCTAAAAGTATCACTTAGGTAGGAAGTGGTGCCTTGGTCAAAGAATACTACCAGATCTGATTCAGTGTGGTTGTCTATGTGGACATGGCTGTATTTTTTTTTTTTTATATTACTGCATCATTTAGCAAGGCCATGTAACAAACAACCGTACTATTTAGTGGTTAAAACAATATTCCTTTCTCATTTTTCACAAATTTAAAATTGGCTGGGTGGTTCTGCCAATCTGGGCCAGCCTTGACCAATTTCTGCTGGGTTTGTTCCTGCATCAGAGGTCAGCTGGCAGATTGGCTGAGGGCTGGCTGCCCTGGAAGGACCTCAGCCTGCATGACAAAGTTCTCCTCCTCGTTATCTTTCAGCCTCTAAAAGGCCAGCTTGGGCTTGATCTCATGGCAATGGCAGAAGTCTAAGAAAGAGAATAGAAGCTCCAGGGTGCTTTTCCAAGGCCCTGCTTGAATCACATTTACTGATTCCTATTGGAAGTCTCTTGGCCAAGCCTGCAGTCAGGATGGGAAGAATCTACTAAAGTTATAACAGAAAGGGAGGAATTCAGAGAAACTGTTAAGTTGAGCTACTAATACAATTGATCTACCATAATTATCTAGAAAAATCCTTAAAGTATTTTTCACAAGGAAATCCTTTCTTGGACTTTTCTGTGTTAGTTAGCATGGTAAGTGTTGCATATGATTAGCATGAATACATTATATTTTCCACTTTCATCATTAACATTTTCTGTATCTCATTTTTTTCCCCAAGTCAAGACAGTGAAATTGTTATGCCACTTTTCTTCCTCAAGGAGCCCCTTGTCTGATTCTGTAGACTAGTTCATCTTTCTATATACTCTCTCACTTTTTTCTTCCCTTTCCCCAAACTCATCTCTTTATTTGAGCCTTATTAAATGGATATCTTTATTAGACTGCAGCTAGTCTGCAACAAGGAATGTGGCTTTCATTTTCCACTCTTGTTTCCTTAGTGCTTAGCTAAATTTCTGGCATATACTAGGCACACAATATTGAACGAAATCAATATTGGAAAACGTGGTGGGAAATGAAAGGCAGGGAGACCAAAGAGAGAAATTACAGAGAACGTATAAGAGGAATCAGTCAGGGTAGAAAGGAATGAGGTTAGATATAAAACCCCAATGTAAGAAGACATCATGATGTGAAGAATGAGCAGAAGGAGACAAAATACTAGAAGTAGAATGAGTCAAGTGCCTGAAGTAGAAGAGGAAATTGTAAAAGAGAAAAGAAAGAAACACAATAAACTGGTGGAGGGAAAACAAAAGCAAATAATAAAGCTGAAGTTGTATTTACTTAAATCTAAAATATTTGGCGTACTCATTGGAAATCTTAGAATTTCTAAATAAAGCAAATGCATGGTTTGCAGTAGTTAGAGCATCCACAGTGTTCTGCCACACTCCAGTATTCACTAGCGGGCCACTGGATGGTTACCTATGCCAGACCTTTCATGTAGCATCGTACAGCAAGCACTGAAACTAATGTTTTACAAAGCACCCAAGCTCCGCATTTGTATAGAAATGTACTAACCGTGGTGCAGATTGGAATGGAAATGGATTAAATGGAAATGGATTGCCGTTCTACACCAACCCTGTTTATTCTGACATTAGCATAGTTTCCATTGCCCCCAAACCATAAACACATTGCATAAACTCATTTCTTTGAGAGGATTTCAATTTATTGGAGGTGAGAGACACAAAAGGAACTACAATTCAAGACATCATATTAAATATGAAAGAGATATAAACATAGTTCAGTAGATGAAAAAGATAATTAAGGCATTATTCTGATTGGAGCTATTAGGGATGGTTCATATGAGTTAGCATGTGAATTAGTAAGAATTTTAATAGATATGAGTGGAAAAAAGAAAAAGGTTGAATAAAAGCAGATAAGCAGAAAATGAAGTGAACTAGGATGGCTAGAAAAACAGCTCTACTGGGAAATTATATTGGAAAGTTGAATTGGAGCCACACTATTGACAGCCGTGGATGCCAAACCAAGTAATCTGAATCAGTACGTAGCTCATTAGACCATTGGACAATAGCAAATGCTTTTGAAAATGGGGGACATGGTGTTTTAGATCTCTGACTGCTGTAAAATGTAAGCAGCACGTTTAGAACACATGTTTTAGATCTCTACCGCAGTAAAATGCAAGAATTCTTAAACCAGAATCCATGAGTGAGTTTCAGGAGTTCAAGAACCTCCTGGAATTGTATAAAAATATTTGATAGGAGCATTTTCTTGGGCAAGTTTCATAGCTTTCATTAATCTCTCTAAGAATCACAGTGATTCAACAGTTTAAGAACCAATGGGATCTGTTGGGAGACAACCCTTGAGTAACTACTGTCTCCATGGTTAGAGCTTTCTAAGCAATGAACACTGGCAGTAATTGAAGGATAAACTAAACGACAATTGAATGGCAAAGAAGCCTTGGAAGTTAAAGATACATACTTGTAGAGAAAGAGATCTATTCTCTGGATGCATTTGTTTATATTTCCAGGTGCTCAAGTAGTGACTTTCTTCTCTCCCAGAGAGAATTTTTGTACGTTTGTTTACATTCTAAAACAAAGATTTCTCTCTCTCTCTTTTTTTTTCTCTCTCTCTGGATGGGCTTATATGGCAGTATCTCCATGTAAATACCAATTTTCATAATTTTGGGGTCCCTCTCGTGTGGTGCAAACCTCACTGCACAAACAGGTAGTATCTGGCTTTCACCATATTTCCCTGTGGCAGCATAGCGAGCGAGCAAGCACACGCTGCTCTGTGAGAAGACTGTCTTTTCGCCAATTCATGGGTCTTGAAATCATATATATATGTAAAACAGATTAACTTGCTAGATTGCAGTAAGGTAACATTTCAGATTCTTTACGTTTTTGGATTGAACAGAATCAAACAGAAATCAAATACCAGAATAACATCAAGAGTATCAGAACCAAGTCAAATGGCTTCCGCTAATACAAAGATGGCTCAACATTATTAAATCTATCCATGCACTTCATCACATTCAAATATTGCAAGAAAAATAATGTAATCATTTTACTAAATTCCAGAATAATTTCATAAAATTTTGCATCTGTTCCTAGTCAAAAACAAACCTTTTAGTAAACTAAAAAATAAGATATTTTAACAAGACATTTAACAATAAGACATTTAAATAAGACATTTTAAGCCACTAGTAGAAACCCATTACAAAAATTATGCTTAATAGAGACAAAAATAAACATTTTCATACACTAAAGAGAAAAGGAAGATTAACTAACACCAGTGGGACCTTACCATAACCATAAACAATAATAAAATATTAGAATAGCAGAAAATTTTCTATTATAGTGAATAATAAAACACAGATACTTGCTATTATGGCTATTCACTTTATCTTTAAATTGATTTTCTAAAGATTGTATTTTTTAGAGCAGTTTTAGATTCACAGAAAAATTGAGAGGAAGGTACAGAGATTTCCCATATAACTCCTACCCCCACACATGCATAGCCCCCCCCCACCCTGTAGCAACATCCCCCACTGTAGTGGTACATCTGCTACAATTGATAAACCTACATTGTCACATAATTATTATCCAAAGTTCATAGTTTAAGGTTAATTCTTGTTGTGGTACATTCTATGGATTTGGACAAATGTATAAAGATGCATACCCACCATTGTAGTATCATACGGGGTATTTTCACTGCCCTAAAAGTCCTCTTTGCTCCGCCTCCTCATCCCTTCCTCTCTCCTAACCTCTGACAACCACTGATCATTTTAGTGTTTCCAAAGTTTTGCCTTTTCCTGAATGTCATGTAGTTGAAATGACACAGTATGTAGCTTTTTCAAATTGGTTTCTTTTACTTAGTAATATGCGTTTAAGGTTCTCCCATGTGTTTTCATAGCTTGATAGCTCATTTCTTTTTAGTGCTGAATAATGTCCTATTGTTTGGATGGACCACAGTTTACTCGCCCATTCACCTACTGAAGGACATCTTGGTTGCTTCCAAGTTTTGACAATTATGAATAAAGCTGCTATAAACATCCATGGCAGGCTTTTGTGTGAACATAAGTTTTCAACTTGGTAAATTCCCAAAAGCATGATTGCTGGATCATATGGTAAAAGTATATTTACTTGTATAAAAAACCACTAACCTGTTTTCCAAAGTGGCTATACCATTATGCGTTCCTGCCAGCAATGAGTGAGAGTTCCTGTTGTTCCAACTTCTCACTAGCATTTGATGTTGTCATTGTTCTGTATTTCAGTTATTCTAATAGGTATGTAGTGGTATCTCATTGTTGTTTTAATTTGCATTTCCCAGATGACATATGATATGGAGCAACTTTTTATATACTTATTTGCCATCTGTATATTTTCTTTGGTGAAATGTCTGTTAAGGTCTTTGACCCATTTTTTAATCAGGTTGTTTATTTTCTTATTGTTGAGTTGTAGGAGTTCTTTGCATGTTTTGGATAATAGTGCTTTATCAGATATATCTTTTGAAAATATTTTCTTCCAGTCTGTGGCTTATATTTTCATTCTCTTGACTAGTGTCTTTTGTAGAGCAGAAATGTTTAATTTTAATGAAGTCCAGTTTATCAATTCCTTCTTTTATGGATTATCTCTTTGGTGCTGTATGTAAAAGGCCATTGCCAAACCCAAGGTCATGTAGATTTTCTCCTGTTATCTTCTATTTGATTCACAGTTTTGCATTTTACGTTTAGATCTGTGATCCATTTTGAGTTAGTTTCTGTTAAGAGTGTAAGATCTGTGTCTAGATTCATTGTTTGCATGTGGATGTCCACTTGTTTCAGTACCATTTGTTGAAAAGACTATCTTTGCTCTGTTGTATTGCCTTTGTTTCTTTGTCAAAGTCAGTTGACTATATTTATGTGGGTATATTTCTGGGATCTCTATTCTGTTTCATTGATCTATTTGTCTATAAACTACATTGTCTTGATTACTGTAGGCTTTATAGTAAGTTTGAAAGCCAAATAGTGTCAGCCTCCAAATCTGTTCTTCTCCTTCAATATTGTATTGGTTATTCTGGGTGTTTTGCCTTTCCATATAAACTTTATAATCAGTTTGTTGATATGCACAGAACAACTTTCTAGGATTTTGATTGAGATTGCATTGAATCTATAGATCAAGTTGGGAAGAACTGACATCCTCACAATATTGAGTCTTCCTATTCACGAACATGGAATATCTCTCCATTTCTTTGATTTCATTTATCATAATTTTGTAGTTTTTCCCATATAGATCTTGTATTTTGTTAGATTTACACCTATTTCATTCTTGGAGAGGGCTAATGTAAATAGTATTGTGTTTTTAATTTCAAATTCCACATGATCATTGCTGATATATAGTAAAGCAATTGACTTTGGTTTATTAACCTTGTATCCTGCAAACTTGGCTGTAATCACTTATTAGTTCCATGAGTTTTTTGTTGATTCTTTCAGATTTTCCATGTAAACAATCATGTCATCTGTGAACAAAGAGAGTTTTACTTCTTTTTCCTGATCAGTACATCTTTTATTTCTTTTTCTTGCATTGTTGCATTAGCTAGAACTTCCATTACCATGTCGAAAAGGAGTGGTGAGAGCGGATATCCTTGCCTTGTTCCTGATCTTAGTGTAGAAGCTTCTAGTTTCTGAAGATTACGTGTGATGTTAACTGTAAGTTTTTTGTAGATAATGTTTATCAAGTTGAAGAAGTTTTCCTCTACTCCTAGTTTACTTTTTAATAATATATTAGATTCTAGCTAATTCTCATTATGAAACATTATTATTTGCAGATTAAATAATTATTATATAAAGTAGTGGTTTTCAAAGTATGGTCCCCAGACCAGATGCATCAACCTGTCCTGGGAAATTATTAGAAATGCAGCTTCTTAGGCTCTATCAGAGTTTTACTGTATCAGCTCAGTAATCTATGCTTTAATAAGCCCTCTAGGTAAGTCTGATGCATCCTAAAGTTTAAACAACCACTGATACAGAAATTCTAATAAGTTTTAAGAAATTCAAGAAAATAAACTAAAAAACTATTAGAACAAGTAAGAGAAATCAGCAAAGTGCTTGGGCATACAATTAAAATTTTATGAAGCTTTCTTATATATTAACAATTTATGTTTATTAAGAAATAAAATACAGAAATACATTAATGATTTAATGATAAAACCCATAATACAAACCCAAAAAATAGCCTCTATGAATAAAAATATTGAAGTCTTGCTGAATGTAAAAAAGATACAAAACGTGAAAATGTTTGCAAAATATTTAAGATAAAAGATCAATGTAAGTAATTTATAAAATACATTTCAAACAAATAACTCAAAACAAAATGGGTAAAATATATGAACAAAATTAATATAAATGATCAAAAATATATAAAACTGTTCAATTTCAAATATAAGCATGGAATTTAATGCAACAATAAAATATTTTTTTATCCCTTACATTGACAACATTCAAAGGCCTAATATCCAGTATTGTCCAGGATGTAGAAAAATGCACACTCCTTATATTGTGGAATTGGAGATTAAGTTTTTGGTAGGAGAAGGAACAATTTGGCATTACTCATTAAAATTAATGCTACATTCATTCTTTGGCCCAGAATTTATATTGTAGGATTTTATTCTATAAGGATTCTTACACATGTGCAGAAAGATGCAATTACGTGTATGTTCATCAAAGAATTATTCACTGATAGTAAAATTTGGCAATAACCTAAATGACCTTTAAGAGGGAAATCGTACACTAAATTTATGTGTGTGTGTGTGTTAGTGTGTGCAGATGTGTAGAAAAGGACTTAGAAGGAATGACCTCTTACAGAGAAAGTTTTATTGGTAAAGGGAGAGGAGAAATAGCATAACCAATTTGAGAAAGGGAATGTTTCTGTTCCCAATGTCATTGATCAGTTTCAAGCCCCTGGCTTTGCTCATGGACCTTTGGTTTGGAGGGGGTACCACCCCAGAGATTGAGACACTTGGATCCAGTGTGTTTGCTGGTAAGGTGAAGGGTGGGAAGTTCTTCTAATGGATTCAGAGAGGCATAAGGCAGACAATCTCAGATCTCAGCAAGTCACAGCCTGAGATGGGACATTCCTATTTTGCAGCAAATGTAGGAAAAGCAGAGAGCCACTTCAAAGTGGGACTTAGCTGTCACTGAAAAGGAGGAAGAACAAACCTGAATGGGTTTGAAATGACACCACTCAGGAAAGAGCCTTCATAATGAAAGAACGTCGTCCAATTTAAGCAGATGACAGGGCCATTTTAAAAAGTAAATTTCCCACTCTTCTGATTCATAACTGTGTCTCATTGATAGATGAGTCTCATTGGTAGATTCCTTTAAAGATTTTGCATATGCAATTATTAAAACAAGAAAAAAAGAAAGTCAGCCATACCATAGCAATGAATAATTCTATCCTCATTTTATTTAAAATAATTTTAAGAATTTATTATAACTAAAGGTATCGATTTAAAACATGTCCAAAATGTATAGCTATTGAATTTGGAAATAAATGTGACAAATTTCTAAAATAAGTGACATTTGTTGATAGAAAAGAGCAGAGCGTCTTCTTTCTAAGGAAACTCAAACTTTAAAACAATTTGTGGACAATAAGCTACGCTAGCATGAGAATAGCAAGAGACAGATTAATCAGTAATACATTTGGCAGTAAGGGACTTTGCTAAACCAGCACATGGTACTGAAAATAATTTGAAGATTTGTCATTGCTAACATGCCATCATGAAATAGTTGGATTTCTCTGACGGTTTACAGTGTCTGCTACTCATGCCATGTCTGTCTTTATTCATTGTTCATTCTTCAAGTATTTATTAAACACATATTATGTGAATAGCATTCTGCCACACATACAGTTCTTGCTGTCCACAAGAATAACACTGAACTGGAAAGTCAAGATATAGTTACATGGATTGACTGACATCACCAGGGCAACTTATTACTGAGTGACAATCTCTTAGCAAACATGGAGGGTTATCTGTGTGGGAGTTGCTGACTACATCATAATGGTATCAAAACAGTGTCCTCTACGTAACTGTTTTTAAGTGTCTCAGCGATGAATTTGAAAACTTGAGTTGTGGAATTTAGAAGCATCTTGATTCTAGAACACTGTCAGGGGTTGGGATGGAAGGTGGTCCTAACTTTGTCTTAGCAAACAGATTGTAAATTTGGTAAAAATTTTATATAATCCTTTGATTATATAAAAGGAGCTCTTTTATATAAATTTGTTCTCTTTATAGTAATTATCATAGACTTTTTAAAAACAGCTTTATTGAGATATAATTCACATGCCACAAAATTCACATAAAATGTACAATTCAGAGATGTTTATTATATTCAGAGTTGTGCAACTATCACCCAAATCAATTTCAGAATATTTTCACTATTCCCAAAGAAATCTTGTACCCTTTAATGGTGACCCATTTCCTTCATCCCCACTAGCTCTAGGAAGCTGCCAGTCTATTTTTGCCTCTATAGATTTGCCTATTCTAGGCATTTCTTGTAAATGGATCATACAATATGTGGTCTTTTCTAACTGGCTTCTTTCACTTAGCATAATATTTTCAAGGTTTATGTTGTGTCATGTATTAGTACTTCATTACCTTTAATTGACAAATAATATTCCACTGTATGAATATACCACATTTTATTTATGCATTCACCAGTTGATAGAACTTCGGGTTATTTTCACTCTTTGGTTTCTATGAATAATGCTACCGTGAATATTCACGTACAAATATTTTTGTGGACATCTATTTTCATTTCTCTTGAGAATATACCTAAGTGTGGAATTGCTGAATCATATGGTAACTCTATGTTTAAACACTTGAGGCACTGACAGACTGTTTTCCAAAGTGGCTGCACTATTTTACATTCCCACCAGAAGTAGAAAAGGGTTCCAATTTGTCCATATCCTTGTAGAACTTATTATTGTCTTTTTAAATTATAACTATCCAAATGGGTGTAAAGTGGTATCTCATTGTCGTTTTGATTTGCATTTTCCCGATGGTTAATGATGTTGAGCATCTTTTCATTTGCCTAGTGGCTATTTGTATATCTTCTTTGGAAACATGCTTATTTAGATCTCTTTCCCGTTTTTAATTGGGTTATTTGTGTTTTTATTATTGAGCTATAAGAGTTATTTATGCATTATAAATACAAGCCCCTTATCAGATATTTGATTTGTAAATATTTTCTCCTATTCTGTGGACTATCTTTTCTCTTTCTTGATAGTGTCATTTGAAGCACATAATTTTTAATTTTGAGGAAGTCTAATTTATCTATTATTTTCCTTGTTGCTTGTGCCTTTGGTGTCATATTTAAGAAAGCGTTGCCTAAGCCAAGATCACAAAGATTTGCACCTATGCTCTCTTTTAAGAATTTTACAGTATTAGCTGTTACATTTAGGTCTTTGTTCCATATTGAGTTAATTTTTGTGTATGGTGTGAGATAGCTGTCCACTTTGTTCTTTTGCATGTGAATTTCCAGTTGTTCAAGAACTATTTGCTGAATACACTATTCTTTTTCCACTGAATTATTTCCGCACATTTATCAAAAATCAACTGACCATTAGATGTGAGGTTTTATTTCTAGATTCTTAAATCTATTTCATTATACCTGTACTACATTGTCTGTATTACCGTATTTTATAGTAAGTTTTAAAATCAAGAAGTATGAGTCCTCCCACATTGTTCTTCTTTTTCAAGATTGTTTTGGCTATTCTATGTCCCTTGAATATCCATATATATTTTATGATCAGCTTATCGATTTCTGCAAATAGGTCATCTGGGATTTTGATAAGGTTTGCTTTGAATGTGTAAATAGATTTGGGATGTACTGCCATCTTAACAATTAACACCTTAACTCATGGACATGAGTTATCTTTCTATTTATTTAGATCTTCCTCAGTTTCCTTCAACAACTCTGAGTTTTAAGAGTATACATTTTGCATTTCTTTTATTAAATTTATTCCTAAGTATTTTACTTTTCGATGCTATCATGGAATTATTTTCTTAATTTCATTTTTGAGTTGTTCATTTCAAATGTATATAAATACAATTGATTTTCCTATATTAATCTTGTGTCCTACAATCTTGATTCTAATAGTTTTCTGATGAATTATTTAATATTTTCTCTATATAAGACTATGTCTTCTGCAAATAGAGAAAGTTTTACATCTTTCTTTCCAGTCTGGGTGGAGGTCAGTGAGTTTGGAGCATTTCATCCCCCAGCATTCTCTGCTGGGTTACCACTTATTGGCTGAATCCATCCGCTGAATGTCACACCTCATGTCAGGCAGCTCTGACCTATGGATATTTTCTGGGGGTACCTGTAATCGGTCCCTCTCTTTTTTCCCTTAGGACCATGGGTGGTAATGACATCTTACTATTCCTAGCCCTAGGGGACCACATCAACCTTTATTCATTTCATCTAGCCTTACTCATACAGGTTTTCCTACCTTACAATCTTCTTCTAAATTATATTTTAATATATTAAAATGTGTAAGGGTCTATGGGGCTGGCCCCATGGCCTAGTGGTTAAGCTCAGCACACTCTACCTAGACAGCCTGGGTTTGGTTCCCAGGCTTGGACCTACACCACTCGTTGGCAGCTATGCTGTGGCAGCAACCCACATACAAAACAGAGGAAGACTGGCACAGACGTTAGCTCAGGCTGAATCTTCCTCAAGCAAAAAGAGGCAGATTGGCAACTGATGTTAGGTCAGGGAAAATCTTCCTCAGCAAAAAAAAAAAAAAAAAAGTGTAAGAGTCTAGGGGCCAGCCCAGTGACATAGTGGTTAAGTTTGCATGTTCTGCTTCAGCGGTCAGATCCCAGACATGGACCTACACACTGCTCATCAAGCTATGCTGTGGTGGCATCTTGTATACAAAATAGAGGAAGATTGGCACAGATGTTAAGTCAGAGACAATCTTCCTCAAGCAAAAAGAAGAAGATTGGCAATAGATGTTAGCTCAGGGCCAATCTTCCTCACCAAAAGAAAAGAAAAGAAAAGAAAAAAACAGTGAAAGGGTCTAGAACATAGTATAAAATGATAAAATAATTTACATTGTTTAATATTATACTACTGCTTCCAATATTAAATATCCAAGGCCCTACATCCTAAACTATTGCTAATTTACCTTTCTTTCAAGATTTCAGATATATTAATGCAAAGCACAATAAACAATATGTAACATTTCTACATTGTACTGGGAATCATTATTTGGAAAAATTTTTTAGCATTAATATAGTCGTGAATTCAGAGTCTATTAAAATGTCATGAGTAATTTTGCATTTGTCTTTCAATAGTTGGTTATATGTATAAGGCAAATACAATAATTGACTTTGGAGTAATAGCGAACTGTTTTTGAAAATTACGTATTAGCCGCAATTCAAATTAATCTATACGACAATTTCATTTGAGAGAAGAAAATGCTAGGTTTGAGTAACTGCCAATGAGTGATACGTAAAAGCAGTTCATAGTAAATATTACTTATGCTTCAAAATCCCCAACGTATCAGTCCATTTTACAATAGCTTGTGTTGAAAATCATCCTCGTTTTCAAAGAAAATCAGGTGTAGAACAATTATTCTTTCTTTATCATTGTATTTAGCATCTCAGACATGAGCTAGTATTGAGTGAGACAGAATCTGGGAGAAAAAAGTCATTGTAGAGCAACTGCTTAGGAGGGAGAATTATATATTTTAATTTGAAAACTTTGTGTTTACATCCAATTGACTAGATTTTCCACTTTTGTTTAAAAATCCTAATATTGGATACTAAGGATAAAACATTTAAGTATATGTAGAATTTTGCTGTTGGAAAGTATTCAAATTTTATTAGCGTCTCAAACCCAGCATGAAGATATTTTTCCGTATAAGGTAATATATGCCCTTCTGTTGCTCCAGTGCTATTCCATATAAGAAACTCAGGCCCTCCAGCACTTGTCTGCTCGGTGGAATTTACTATATTTTTCCACTATTCAACTTAGTCAGTTTCGGTCTCTCTTCCTCACCTTCTCCCCATAATTCAACCTTCAGAGATGTGTTACTGGCCTGTGGAACGTTATCTTCCAACACATGCAGTGATTGTACAGGGGTCTGTATCCTTGTTGCTTTGATCTTCCCAAGTTGAAGAATGCAACTGTCATTAATGGGGATCACTTGGGAAAGATCTTAAATCATGGGTAATTCCATCTGTTTGTATGAGGAATGATTATCTACAGAAACCAGAAAGGTGAGGAGAACATGTAAAATCCCTGGGCCCATGTATGTTTATCATAAGAGGGTTGCAGGATCTGAGCGCCCATATGAATTTATGTCTGATGATAATGATAATGAACATAGATCACTTTATAGCTTCCAAAATGTGTTCCAGATACATCATTTTCTATAATATCCATGCTCCTCTTTTAAGGGACAAAACTATGGTTCTAAAACTTCCCCCTAAACTCACACATACCCTCATTCTCGCCATTCTAAAAGTAGTTGCTAGACCATTCATTTAAGATTTGCCATGGGATAGCCCAAAACCTATTTTGCTGACATTAGTACTTTACCCATTACGTAAGACAAAGGATGAAAGAGAGCAAGAGAGAAAGAGTTTATTTTGAGAGGATATCATTGTGACTGGCATTCCACTCACTCATCACCATCCATGGGGGAAAGGAAGAGGACATTTCTCCTTTAGCTTAAGTCAAGGGACAAGAGGAATTTCAGGAAAAATAAAACAAAAGAAAAAACTCTGAGAATTTTATTTGATCCCTGGACTTCAAGAGACACTGGGAATGTTATAGCTTACTGAACGAGCATAAAGTGAGCTGTATCTTTTATAATGTCAAAACAAAAGAATGATTTCCCAAACACTGAGTGTAAGAACATGCTGGGCTTGTGTTATTGTACGAGGAATCTTGATCAAGATGACCATCAAGAGAGGAAATGTAACTCTAAGAAGTGGGAGAGAGGATCTGAAGTCTAATGGCCTGCTTCAAAGAATAGTGGCTGGAAGACTCTGAAGGACTTTCGGTCACATCCCACTAGAAGACAAGTCCACTTTCAACATTCACCAAGTCCAGAGAGCACCAACACCATGTCGCAATTATACCTTACACATAAGCCTATGCTCATTACTCCCATGTCACCTTACCTGGGCCCTATCTAGCAGCCTGGACAGCAGAGGGGAAAATAAGGCAAGAAGAGGGAAAGGAAGCCACTGGACTCTCTCCTTCTAGTACAGACTCCTAGAGCTATAGGCCCAAGTGAGGGGAGGCAAAAAATGTTAAATACATACTTGTTTGAAATTTAGATTTCTACACCAGACTGGACTATAGTTATTTGACGGGTTGGACCTTTCTTTATACCAAATCATAGGTATTACTTACTGACCATATAAGTGCTAGGAGTGGTATGTTCGACTGGAGATTTTATTTAGTAAAATTTTATTTAGGACAGAGGGAAAAAAAATAAAACTGGTTTCTTCTACATTCTAATGAACCCGGGATATTTTATTTATATCTTATAGAAACACTTTTACATCCAGACGTTCGGACCAACTCACACGAACCTCCTCTCACAGTATGAAATATATATGTCACTTACAAAAGCTGAGGAGCAGAAATTTCCTTTTTTTCTCCTTCAGATTTTTATGGCCTTATCAATCTCTCCCCAATCAATTGATCTATGCCAAATATAAGTGCTAGCTCAGTCCTGGTATGTTGAAACCAGTTTATTTCACAAGTCAAACACCTTGAGAGAAAGGTATTTAATAAAATATGTGACTTACGTATGACACTCTACTTTTGGTATGCTTAAAAAGTAAAAATTACTGAAAATGTTAGAGATTTAAATGTTTGTTATATAGAATATATTTTAAAATTGAAATCTCATTGTAAATACGATAGAGAAAAGGAAACATACAAAAAAAGAAACTGTCAATGAAAAGGCATTTTATATGTTATCAAGATATGAACACATTTTAATAAAGAAAGTGCTGAGTATATCCAAAATATTTAGCTAATGTTTTATAGCTTGTTTTCGAAGTGTCAAGAAGCTCAAACTTCTGATTTTGTATCCAGCAGGTGGCAGGTATCAGATATTCACAAATCTGGCCCTAGTTATTTATGAGAGGAAAAGAAGCCAGTAGCAGAAACTAACAGAACGAAGCAGCTAAAAAGACAAGCAGTACAGAGTTTTAGTATTATTATGAGTTCAGATTTGAAATTCTATTACATATTCCTTTTAAGTCTGTTAGTCTCCTAAAAACAAACCTACTCTCCCCTTTTAGGATTATCAATCAAAAATATTTATTGAGAAACTATCAGAGGCCAGGCACTATATTCAGGCTATAATTCTTTCACTATTTGAAATAAGGTTTAACCAGAAAGTTTACATGGAGTTAAAAAGTGACCAAATATTTAAAATGACTCAAACTGAATATACTTTGTTTAGTTCAGGTCTGTTAAATATCAAGGGTGGAGATGCCAGCCTTGCATAAGGTCAGCACTTAAATGGGTCAGCTATCTCACACAGATAAATAACAAGGAGGCTAAGATGACATTTTAAACTAAATGGTCTTGAGAAGGTGGAGCCTGAGCCTTCTGAAAGCAAATTCATAAACACACACACACCCTTCCGTATCTCTCTTTCTGTGTATGTCTCTCCATTCTCTGTCTGTCCTTCTCTCTCTCACATGCATGCACACACACACACCAAGTCACCTCTCAGGAAATAATTTCTTCAACTAACAACACACATTTGGGGAAAAGAAACACGGAGGAAGATAAGCGAGAGTTGGTTTTAGTGGTAGCAAAAAATGTCTCTACTTCTTGGCTCTTCTTAAATAAGATACTCGGGTTAGAAACAAAGACCATGCTGGAAAGGGAGTTTAATTATCACCAACCTTCTCAAAGCAAGGGACAAAACAAGCACTGTGGGATTCCAGAGCCATCAACCGTCTCTCTTACAGCTCACTCATCGCAAGGCCCATGGATTTAACTAGCACTCAGGCTTTCCCACTTCAAAGGCCACAAGAGAGCCCTCCTCTTCAACAAAAGTCTTCTTTGAGCCCATGTGGAATTTTTCCTTTTCTTACTCTTCATCCTGGAGGTTAATTCCAGGGTTTGCTGGTACAATAATCTTGAGCTCTAGACTCTGCAAACCTAAACACTTATTGGCTGACCTTCTCTCATTGAAAATAAATAGAGAAAGTTATTGTGATTCAAGTTATGTTCTAGGTGTTAATGTTTATAAAACCCTATAATTCAGGAGATATAACTGTTCAATTTGGTTCATATTGTGGGAAAAAAGTACCCCGTAGCAATAGAAAGTGAAAAAGTAGTATTTGTTAGTGATTGTTAGGTTTCAAGGACTTCTGATCCATCTGTGTGACATACACCCTAAGCATCCATAGCATTTGCATTTTAAATAGATTACTATAATTTTTTTTTTTTTGATGAGGAAGATTCGCTCTGAGCTAACGTCTGTTGCCAATCTTCCTCTTTTTTTGCTTGAGGAAGATTACCCCTGTGCTAACATCTGTGCCAGTCTTTCTCTATTTTGTATGTGGGTCACTGCCACAACATGGCTTAACCAGTCGTGTAGGTCTGCGCTCGGGATCGAAACCTGTGAACTCCGGGCTGCCGAAGTGGAGTGTGCCGGACTTAACCACTACGCCATGGAGCCGACCCCTACCATAAAGTATTTATAATCACTTTTCATATTCTCTTGGAGATGTCTTTGTGTCAGAAATATAATGTCTTTTTCTCTTGGCCCATTTCGCTTTGTGTGTTCTTAGGAAACAACATTTGACTTGAACACTTTCCTTTTTTATTTATGGATAATAAAAACCATTGATAATTCACCACATGACAGGCACTGTGCTAATCATCACCACATGAAATAGATGCTAAATTTTACTCAGTTGTACAGATGAAGAAACCAAAATGTAGAGTGGGTAGGTAGCTTGTCCAAGGTCCTACTACAGACAGGGAAGCCAGGATTCTTACCCAGCTACTTGGTCTCTTAACAATACGTTACACTGTTCAACCAACAACAAACTCATCTTCCTCTATGATTCCTTCTCTGATGTCTTGGACTCCAAATCCTTTGCTGCATCCCTGACGCACTGACTGTGTCATTTACTAGAAACATGTCCTGTACCATTTTCCACTGTCAGTTACCTAAGTAGATTAAGAGCTTGTAGTAGGCAAATCCCAAATTTTGTGTCATCGAGGACCTAAACCTCAGGTCCTCTCTATGACTCAAAGCTTAGTAGTTGTTTGGTTTTACAGCCATTTTAGAAGGATCAAAATTGGTGTATATAAAGAGATTTTTAAAATACAGTTTTGAATAACAGCCATAAATTTTAATGTCATTACTTTACATTTAGTACTTGTGTATATACAGAATGTTTCATTGTCAAGTGGAGTATGCGGAAGAAAATTGAAAGGGTTAATTCATTTTTGTACCTGATAACGGTTACTCAAGGCATATCTATCAAAGTAGACACTGATTAAAGGCAAATAAGATTTCATAAGCTCCAATGAGATTGCTGAACACAGAGGCAAATTCTTTTTCTTCGATGTGTAGAATGAGAAACAGAAATAATTAAGAAATGTCTTTTTTTTATTTTAACGTTAGAAGTGAAGGATCTCTTTATTGCTGTTCCTTTGATGTTAGGAATAAGGACTCCAGACGAAGAGAGGTTTTTTTCCCTCTGTCCCTAGTTAATCATATTTCTTCAAAATTTCCAATTCTAACCACTAGATGTCATGCAGAGACCACAGAGTAGAATGTTTTGGAACTTTTTTTTTACGTCAGTCATTACCAATTTTGTAAGCTTCAATATTTAAGGTGGTTTGGGAAAATTTTAAGCACCAGGCATTAAAGATGCATGTCAGTACAATTTATTTCACAGGATGCATGCACGTACTTTATGTCAAAAGCACACAGAATGAAAAGTGCTACCTTTTCCACTGCAAGCATTCTTTCAGGAATCCAAAAAATTAGTGAAATGGATTCAAGAGAAAGATTCTACAGCCTTCCTAGAGCAGTAATTATGTACTTTACCCTGGTAGGGAAAACCTAGAATTCAAACAACTGGGGAAAAAAGTCATATAATAGAAAAAAATCAAAGTATTTGGACTCAGGAAACTTTTGGATTAAATACTAGCTTGGCTATGTGCTAATTGAGTAAATCTGGTACAATACTTAACTTCTGTATATGTTTTCTGGTCTGTACAGTGAAAATGATGCCTAACAAGCATTAATTGTGAAGATTCAATAAAATACTGTATTTCCATCATTTGAAATATGTATGTGCTCAATAAATCCAACAAAGTTTCAATTTAGTGTCATCTTCAAAATTAAAATATGATGTATAAGTGTTATAATAGGATCATGAAATCCATTTGGGAACTAATAATTTAGAACAGGAGAGGCTAGGATGGTTTACATATGAGGTCAGTAGTGAATTCAGTCTTAAAGGATGGATAGGACTTCCTCAGGAAGAGGAAGAAGGAGCTTCCAAGCCATGGGGATGGTACAGGCCTTGCATGAGAAGGAGATGCGAGCACGGTTCTTTCGATAAATACCAAGAAATTTGTTATGCCTGAAATGGGAGTTGATGGTGGGTGAGTAGTGTATGTACGAATATGAGAAGAGGACTTTTCCATCAGACGGGGGAAAATTATAAAGGTTCATGTAAGCCGTTTTAAGGAATTTGGATTTTTTTTTTTTTGGTACACGCAATAATGTGGTTTTAAAGAATTTGAAATTAGATGAGTCACATAATTAGATGCATGTTTAATAAAGATGTCCCTGTTTTCAGTGTATAAGTTGTATTTGAGGGGTTTAAGCTTAATTGGTTACAACAATGGGTTAAGATCTAACATAAGGCAGTGTCAATGTGATAAAGAGATGGAATGGATTCAAAAGAATCTCACAGATCAAAGGTTATAGAAAAAGAAGAGGAGGATTTGATACAGAGTTCAATGATTTTGCTTGGGGAGTGAGAGAAATATTAACTGAGATGGTGAAGAAAAGGAGACTCTACCAGTTTAAATGTGAACAAGATCGGATGCCTTAATCCATTAGGTAATTGTCAATATATATATGGATCTCAGACGAGAATTATTGGGAGTTAGCAACCGATAATTGAGAGCAGAAGCCACTGGAAGACTAGTTTGCTCAAAAAGATTGTGTTAGATTGAAAATAGCATCTAGCTTTAGACACAGGAACATTTTAGAAATGGATAAGTGAAAGAGGAGAAAGGGTCTGCAAAGAAAAGCTGAGTACATAAGCAAAATGAGAATTTCAAGGTCATTTCTTGGTTGTTTAGAATTGAAAAAGCCCGCATTAGTGAGAACAGAGAGTAAGAAGATAGGAAAAAGTAGAAATTGACCAATAAAAATTCTCAAGGTGAAAGGAGATGGGATCCCGACCCAGACAGAGCTGATTGGCAAGATAAAGGGTCCCTGCCAACATAGAATTCAAAATATAAACAATAATGAACCAAAATAAGTATAAGGAAAGCCAATAAAGTTTGTGGAAGAAAAGAATAAAACATCCCACTCAACTACCCCACAAAACTAGTTTTGAATCACAAGAAAATTTATAACATAGAAATCACAGCCTTTATTACTAAGACCCATACTAGACATAAAAACTTCTCTGTAGTACATGATATATATGTATATCACATTATATCACATATATATAATATATACATATATATAGCACACATTATATATATATAACATGATATATATATATATATACAACTTTTTTGAAAAATAAAATCATGAAGAATTTCTCCTCTTTGTACATTCTTTGCTTATATCAACAAATCCTTTGGTCAAGTTATAAAGGAGGGGCCAGTTTTTCTCAAACATCATAACTCTCTGCCTATATAGTTTATTTGAAAAAGTTGTACTTTTTCATGAAGAAAATTAAAAGTAATTTTTAGGTTAAAATCATTTTGAATTCTCTATATTTAAAAAAATTGAGATTACTACTCTAGAAAACTAAAACTGCTAAAAATGACATTTAAATAACACTCATAATTATATAATGCACTAAAATATAAAGCATTTTAATGCATTTAATGTGAAGAATTTGCAATTTATGTTATACCATGTAGGATAGGATAAGTAATTTTTTAAGTGTAAAAGAGGAAACTATGAAGAAAATTAATATTTTAACAATAAAGTGAGATATTGAGGTATGCACATTACTTTTCAAGTCTTCAAACTTTCTTAGTTTTCAAAACTCTTTCCAAATCATAAACACATTTGATGTTTTATAATTCGTTGAAGTCATTGGACTATTTGATAGGATTGTTTACAATAACCACATCGACCACATTTTTCTTAACAATGTTTTACTCCCTAAAAGGTACATGTTTGCACCTTAAATTCCAGTTAATAAGGATTTTTGTGACCACTTCTTAAAAAGTGAGAAGGAAAGAAGATAGAGAAAACTGATTTTATTTCTACTCAGAGCTTGATTTCAAATAAGGACACCCCAACTACGTAATCCTGTACACAAGGATCTCATTGTTTAATTTCATAGTTGCTGCTTTATTTAAAATTTTGTCTCTAAAGTTTATGTTTGGCAAGACCAATAATGAAAATAAGCTGGTTTATATTTTTCTTATTCCAAAGTGTGCATGTGTATATGTGAGTGTATGTTTTAATTTCTTGTGGCTTATCCAGATGAAGCTATCAGTCTTAGAGACATGGCAACCCATGTGGTAGTGTTTATACACAGTGGGGTGGAGAAGATCCTCTAAGTCCAAACTAATTTAGATCACTTTCACCTTGGTGATCTTAAAATTGTATGACTCTTTTCAATTTCTCTACTCTTCCCTTTTCTCCTATGCTCTTGCTCAGAAAAGCATTTAATTTCAACTCAGGTGTATTTATTAACAAAATCCTTCAATTTCAGGTTTTTGAAAGTCATTGGAAGCAGAGCCCATGTCCTTATAAATTTCCACAATAAAACATTTACTTTTATAAGTTATGTGTATCTAGATAGTGATGTTATTGTTAGAGGGGAAAAAAAGGAGCATTTGGTAACTATGGCAACAGAGATGTTTCAAAAGCAATGTGAACTCTTTTTCCTTGAAGAAATTAGATATTTTCCTTGACTGGTACTTAAGGATCCAAGTCTAAGGAAGGAATAGGAATTTTTTTTATGTTCACTATTTTAGTCTTTTTTAAAAAAATTGTTCCCCAGTCACATCTGACAAAATAAAAGATTTAATTTGAAGCTGTGGAAATAAAATTGCTCTTGAAATTTGCCAGCTTGTAGTCCACATGAGAGTAAGCAACCACAGTAGATTGCCATTTATCTAAAATTTAAACAATCATAATGCTCAATAACTGAATTTCTTATTTTACCTATTCTTTCTTCTCTAAAAGATACCCAGAAAGTGAATATTTTTACTACAGAAATTTATTGCAATAAGTCATTTCTGGTGTATGTCATTATATAATAATTCAGCCTAAAATCTAAGTCAATAGTTTTGAACAAACAATTCATTTTCACTACAAATATTCTGAGATACTATATGACTATGGATCATCAAAATAAGATTTATTTTTATTTGGCATAATTTTAGGGTTGAATGTGCATTCTTCACATCTTCAGTCTTTGAAAATGATGATAATAAGTATGGTATGCTTCCAGCTATCATCCTAATAGAGATCTCATTGTGAGCAAAGGGAGGAGGTGAACACACTGAACTTTGTGAGTACAAGGTGATGCCAGTTGCAAGAAAGAGCTTAAGCAGGGCAATAGAATAAAACTCGATTTAATTAAAAGGAGTCAGAGATAGGACAAAAATATTCCATCAATTTACAATAAGGCATCAAATCTTAGTGTGTGTGTGAATAAGATCCATGTTCAGTCTGGCAGATGTGAATATAGAGGTAAGATGACGAAACCAGAGTGGTTATTCCAGTAATTTTATGAGCTTCTTATAATTTTTTAAAGGTTTGACCTTTTGAACATCTTACAGAATGTGTGAAACATTGAATTCGTTAGAATATTTAGTTGACACATAAAACTCCTTTTCTACTCATTCTAAATAAACTAAAATTTAAGGTATATAAGCGTAAATCTAACATACACACGCACATGCTAATATACTACTCTCTAAGTATTGTTTCTGCTTGCAAGAAAGTAAGAACAAAGGTTTGTCTTCACGTCTCTTCTCCAATTGGATTATAGCTGATGAAACTCAATGCTCTTTGTTATCATAATATCTTTTGTGTAACATTCTGCTCCCATTTTGTAGGAAAAAAACAAAACAAAATGTCGAATATAAAGGTAATGTACCATTCTCTCCTATAGGTAGATGAGTGTGTTTTGATGTGTGTATTATCTTTTCTGTGTCTTCTTTGTAAGATAGCTTACTTACCCCTCCTTGGAGGGGGATAGACAGATAGAGAGTTTGATGGATGGGTAGATAGATGGAGAGATAGAGAAATAGAGCTTTTCTTCAAGATCGGCATAGAACTATGCCATTGCAATAGAAACTCCCGAACAAGATTGGACTGCCCCACTCAGTGTTTTACTTGCATTGGGTTAATTGCCGGTGGAGTTTTTCAAAAGGGAGCAAAGCCATCAGATACATATACATTTGAAATTGATTAGGATTGTTCACACAGTTCATGACTTTCTTTTTCTTTTTCCTTTCTTGCTCTTTTTCTATTTCTTCTAATCAAGTCTCTACCATTCGTTGAGTCATCTCGATGTGATGTCTACCTAGGAAGCTCATATCCATTTTCTAAATCTTTGCCTTAAACCACTCAAGTATTGCTTCTTCTCGCATGAAAATAAAGATAAAGTTTTGTCTTCATGCATTTTCTCCAACCAAATTAAAGTTGATGGAACTCTACGCTATTTGCTATCATGATAGATTAGCATAACATTCTATTCTCAATTACAAAAAAACAAACAACAAAGTACAAAGGTGGTGTATCATTTCCTCTGATAGGTATAAGGTTGTGTTTTGAGGTCTGTCTTTTCTTCCAAGTCTTCTTTATAAGATAGCTTTCTTTTCTTCCTCGGAATTCTGTGCTCTCTCTCTTGTTTTTTGTTTATTTGTTTATTTACAATAACAATTATATCAGAACAGTGCTCACTTCTCTGTAGCCTATTTTTGTTGGAGGAAGTCATCAAGTTGACTGCTGGGTTGACCCGAGAGCTGGAGCCAGGCAATCGGAGGATCCTTACCCCCTCTTCTGTCCTTGGAATGTACATTCCACTTACTATTCCCATACAAGCAGCCAGTCTAAGGATGGATCCTTGAGAGAATAAGGTGTTGTTGATACCACCTGGGCTGTATACATGATTGAGCTCGATTAAGGCCTCTGTGTAAGCCCTTAGGATTCTGGCGGGTGAGTGCGGAGATCTGCTCATCTTGCGGCCTGCCAAAGACAAGCCTTGTATGTAAGCTCCCCTGCTTATTAAACCTGCCACCTACCAATCTGGAGTGGTCTGCCTCTTTCCTGAGTCTCTCCTTGCCCTCTGTGTATGGCGGGCCAGTTTCAAATTTCCCCAGAGAAATTCCCAAGATTGTGAACCAACAATTTTACAAGTTCAAATAATAATTTGTAATAATTATACTTTTAAGTGTTTACTATGTGTCAGACAATATTTTAAGTGCTTTCTATCATCTCATTTAAAATTCTCAATGATGTTTTGATGTATCATTATCTCTATTTAAAAAATAAATACTAAATTTTTTTTAAAAACTAGAGAAAAATATTTTGTATGAATTGCCCAACACACACCTTGTAACTGGCAGAACTAGAATCTCAGCTGGCTGATGGCAGAGCTGGTACTCTCACATACCTAAATTCTCAGTGAAACTGAAGGAATATTGTATATTGTCTCTTGTATATTCAATTCCAGATATATAATTAATGGATAAAACTAGGTCAAAGTAAGTATGACTGAATTTGATAATAATTATAATTTGCAACTGAAAATTTAATTCAATTAAACTAATGTATCTATATAAAGTCTCTCTTTTTCACCTTCTAATGAAATATTGAAAAATAAGATACTAATTTTTTTTCTTTGAGGATCACTAGAGAGATTTCCTTTTGTTTTAGTTGAGGTGAAATTGGTTTATAACATACATTTCAGGTGTACATCATTATATTTCGATTTCTATGTAGACTACATCATGTTCACCACCCAAAGACTAATTACCTTCTGGCACAGTACACATGTGCCCTGTAACCTCTTTCCCTCTCCTTACTCCCTTCTTCCCCTCTGGCAACCACCAATCTAATTTCTGTATCTATGTGTTTGTTTGTTGTTTTTGTTGTTTTATCTTCTACCTATGAGTGAAATCATATGGTATTTGACTTTCTCTGTCTGATTTATTTCACTTAGCATAATACTCTCAAGGTCCATGCGTGTTGTTGCAAATAGCAAGATTTCATCTTTTTTTATAGTTGAGTAGTATTCCACTATGTATATATACCACATCTTCTTTATCCGTTCATCCCTTGTTGGGCACTTATGTTGTTTCCAATGCTGCAACGAACATAGGCATGCATATATCTTTACACTTTCGTGTTTTCGTGTTCTTTGGATAAATACCCAGGAGTGGAATAGCTGGATCATATGGTAGTTCTATTCTTAATTTTTTGAGGAATCTCCATACTGTTTTCCATTGTGGTTGCACCAGTTTACATTTCCACCAGCAGTGTATCAGAGTTCCCTTTTCTTCACGTCCTCTCCAACACTTATTATTTCTTGGCGCATTAATTATAGCCATTCTGAAGGGCTTGAGGTGATATCTCATTGTAGTTTTGATTTGCATTTCCCTAATAATTAGTAATGTTGAACATTTTGTCATGTGCCTGTTGGCCTATATATATCTTCTCTGGAAAAATATCTGTTCAGATCTTTTGCCCATTTTTTAATTGGGTTGTTTCTTTCTTTGAGATGTATGAGTTCATTATATATTTTGATATTAACGCCTTATCAGATGTATGGTTTGCAAATATATTTTCCCAATTCTTAGGTTGTCTTTTGTTTTGCTGATGGCTTCCTTTGCTGTGAAGAAGCATTTTAGTTTGATGTAGTCCCATTTGTTCATTTTCTCTTTTGTTTCCCTTGCCTGGTGAAACATGGTACTTGAAAACATGCTGCTAAGATCTATGTCAAAGAGTGTACGGCTTACATTTTCTTCTAGAAGTTTTATGGTTTTAAGTCTTACATTCAAGTCTTGAATCCATTTTGAGTTAATTTTTGAGTATTGTGTAAGATAATGATCTGCTTTCATTTTTTTGCATGTGGCTGTCCAGTTTTCCCAACACTATTTATTGAAGAGACTTTCCTTTCTCCCTTCTATGTTCTCGGCTCCCTTGTAGAAAATTAGCTGTCCATAGATGTATGGGTTTATTTCTGGGATCTCAATTCTGTTCCACTGATCTGTGTGTCTGTTTTTGTGCCAGTACTATACTGTTTTGATTACTATAGCTTAGTAGTATATGTTGAAATCAGGGAGTGTGATACATACAGTTTTGTCCTTTTTATCAGGATACCTTTGGCTAATCGAGGTCTTCTGTTGTTCCATATAAATTTTAGGATTCTTTGTTCTATTTCTGTGAAAACTGTTGTTGGAACTTTGATGGGGATTGCATTGAATCTGTAGATTGCTTTAGGAAGTAAGGACGTTTTAACTATGTTGATTCTTCCAATCCAAAAGCATGGAATATCTTTCCATTTCATTGTGTCTTCTGATTTCTTTTCACAGTGTTTTATAGTTTTCAGTGTACAGATCTTTCACCTCTTTGATTAAGTTTATGTCTAGGTATTTTATTCTTTTTGTTGCAATTGTAAATGGAATTGTGTTCTTAATTTCTCTTTCTGCTACTTTATTGTTAGTGTATAGAAATGCAACTGATTTTTGTATGTTGATTTTGTATCCTGCAACTTTACTGTATTCATTTATTATTTTTAATAGTTTTTTTGTGGATTCTTTAGGGTTTTATCTATATAAAATCATGTCATCTACAAATAGTGACAGTTTTACTTCTTCCTTTCCAATTTGGACCCCTTTTATTTCTTTTTCTTTCCTGATTGCTCTGGCTGGGACTTCCAATACTATGTTAAATAAAAGTTGCTAAAAGTGGGCATCCTTGTCTGGTGCCTGTTCTTAAAGGGATAGCTTTCAGTTTTTCACCATTGAGTATGATACTAGCTGTGTGTTTGTCCTATATGGCCTATATTATGTTGAGATACTTTCCTTCTATACTTGTTTTATTCAAATTTTTTATCATAAATCTTGTCAAATTCTTTCTCTGCATCTATTGAGATGATCATGTGATTTTTATTCTTCATTTTGTTAACGTGCAGTATCACATTGATTGATTTGCAGATGTTTAACCGTCCCTGCATCCCTGGAATAAATCTCACTTGATCATGGTTATGATCTTTTTAATGTGTTGTACTCAATTTGTTAGTATTTTATTGAGGATTTTTGCATCTATGTTCGTCAGGGATATTGGCCTGTAATTTTCTTTTTTTTGTGTTCTTGTCTGGTTTTGCTATCATGGTAATCTTGGCCTCGTAGAATGAGTTAGGAAAGTTGTTCTCCTCTTCGATTTTTTGGAAGAATTTGAGAAGGAGATGTATTAAGTCTTCTTTGAATGTTTGGTAGAATTCACTAGGGAAGCCGTCATTTACTGGACTTTTGTTTTTTGGAGGTTTTTGATTATTGTTTCAATCTCCGTACTGGTGATTGGGCTATTCACATTCTCTGTTTCTTCTTGATTCAGGTTTGGAAGGTTGTATGATTCTAAGAATTTATCCATTTCTTCCAAATTATCCAGTTTGTTGGTGTGTTGCTTTTCATAGTATTCTCTTATAATCCTTTGTATTTCTGATGTGTCTGTTGTAATTTCTCCTCTTCCGTTTCTGATTTAATTTGTTTGAGCCTTCATTCTTTTTTTCTTAGTGAGTCTAGCTAAAGGTCTGTCAATTTTATTTATCTTTTCAAAGACTCAGCTCTTAGTTTCATTGATTTTTTCTATTTTTTTTCAGTCTCTATTTCATTTATTTCCTCTCTGATTTTTGTTATTTCCTTCCTACTACTGATTTTGGGCTTTGTTCTTCTTTGTCTAGTTCCTTTAGGTGCACTGTTAGATTGTTTATTTGAGATTTTTCTTCTTTCTTAAGGTAGGTCTGTATTGCTATAAAATTCTCTCTTAGTACCGCTTTTGCTGTATCACATAAATTTTGGCATGTCGTATTTTCATTTTCATTTATCTCCAGGTGTTTTTTTATTTCTCCTTTGATTTCTTCATTGACCTAATAGTTGTTCAGCAGCATTTTATTTAATCGCCACATATTTGTGACTTTTCCTATTTTCTTCTTGTAGTTGATTTCTAGTTTTATACTGTTATGGTCAGAAAAGATGCTTGGTATTATTTAAATTTTTAAAAATTTGTTGAGACTCTTTTTGTGGTGTAATATTTGATCTATCCTGGAGAATGTTCCATGTACATTTGAAAAGAATGTGTATTCTGCAGTTTTGAGATGGAGTGTTCTCTATACATCTGCTAAATCCATCTAGTCTAATATGTCATTTAAGGCCAATGTTTCCTTATTGATCTTCTGTTTGGATGATCTATCCATTGATGTAAGTGGAGTGTTAAAGTCCCCTACTATTATTGTGTTACTGTCTATTTCTCCTTTCATGTCTGTTAATAATTGCTTTATATATTTAGGTGCTCCTACATTGGGTGCATAGATATTTACAAGTGTTTTATCCTCTTGTTGGATGTTCCCTTGATCATTATGTAGTGCCCTTCTTTGTCTCTTGTTACAATTTTTATTTTAAAATCTATTTTGTCTGATAAATAAGTATTGCTACCCCCGCTTTCTTTTCGCTGCTATTTCATGGAGTATATTTTCCATCGCTTCGCCTTCAGTTTGTGAGTGTCCTTAGGTCTGAAGTGTGTTTCTTGTATGCAGCATATATAAGACTTTTGTTTTTTAAATCCATTCAGCCACCCTATGTCTTTTGAATGGAGCATTTAGTCAATTAACATTTAAAGTAGCTATTGATAAGTGTATACTTATTGCCATTTTGTTGCTTTTTTTGTGGGTATTTTAATAGTTTTTCTTTGTACCTTTCTTTGTCTCTTGCTCTCTTCCCTTGTGACTTGATGGCTTACTTTAGTATTATGTTTTGGTCCCTTTATCTGTATTTTTTATGTCTTTATTATAGGCTTCTGGTTTGTGATTTCCATGAGGATTACATATAATAACCTACATAAATAATAATCTACATTAAGTTGATGGTCTCTTAAGTTTGACCTCTTACGAAAAGCCTTACTCTTTTATTCCCCACCTTCCACATTTTATGTATTTGATATCATAATTAACCTTTTTTGTGTGTGTTTATGTATCCCTTAAGCTCTCACCATGGAAGTAGTACTTTTGTCTTTTGACCTTCATATTTGCTTCATAGGTGGTTGATCTGCTACCTTTACTGTATATTTGCCTTTACCAGTGATTTTTTTGCCAGTGTTAATTTTCTTATTTCTATTTGTGGTCTTTTCTTTTCCACTTAAATAAATCCCTTTAACATTTCCTATAAGGCTGGTTTAGTGGTGATAAACTCCTTTAGTTTTTGCTTGTCTGGAAAACTCTTTATCTCTCCTTCCATTCTGAATGATAACCTTGCAGGTAGAGTATTCTTGGCTGTAGGTTTTTTCCTTTCAACACTTTAAATATATCGCGCCACTCCCTTCTAGCCTGTAAAGTCTCTGCTGAGAAGTCGGCCAATAGCCTTATGGGGTTTCTTTTGTATGTAACTTGTTGCCTTTCTGTTGCAAATTTTAGGATTCTCCCTTTATCTTTAATATTGGACATTTTAATTATAATGTATCTTGGTATGGGCCTCTTAGGGTTCATCTTGTTTGGTACTCTCTATGTTTCCCGTACCTAGATGTTTGTTTCCTTTTTTAGATTATGAAAGCTTTCAGCTATTATTTCTTCAAATAGATTCTCTGTCCCTTTGTGTCTCTCTACTCCTTCTGGGACACCTATAATACAGATGTTGGGATGCTTAGCATTGTCGCAGAGGCTTTAGACGTCCTCATTCTTTTTAATTCTTTTCTCTGTTCAGCTTGAGTGATTTCCTCTACTCTTTTGTCCAGCTTGCTGATCCATTCTTCTGTGACATCTACTCTGCTGTCAATTCCCTCTAGTGAATTTTTTGTTTTCATTATTGTGTTCCTCATTTCTGATTGGTTCTTTTTTTTCTTTTTTTTTTTTTTGGTGAGGAAGATCAGCCCTGAGCTAACATCTGATGCCAATCCTCCTCTTTTTGCTGGGGAAGATTGGCCCTGGGCTAGCATCTGTGCCCATCTTCCTCTACTTTATATGAGACGCCGCCACAGCATGGCTTAACAAGTGGTGCATTGGTGTGCACCTGGGATCCGAACCTGTGAACCCTGGGCTGCTGAAATGGAGCGCATGCACCTAACTGCTGCACCACCCAGGCCAGCCCCCTGATTGGTTCTTTTTTATATTTTCCAATTCTTTGTTGAAGTTCTCACTGTATTCGTCTATTTTCCCAAGATCAGTGCACATCCTTTTGACTATTAGTTTATACTCTTTATCAGGCAGAGTGTTTACCTCTGTTTCGTTTAGTTCTTTTTCTGAGAATTTGTCCTGTTCCCTTATTTGGAACATACTCCTTTGTCTCTTCATTTTGCCGATTTCTCTGTGCTTACATCTATGCATTAGGTACATAGTTACAACTCCTGATCTTTGAGATATGGCCATAGGTAAGAGATGCCTTATGAGGCTCAACAATGTACTTCCCTCTTGTCACCAGTTCCAAATGTTCCAGGAGTGTACCTTGTGTGGGCTACGTATGCTCTTCTGTTGTTGTGGAGTTGCTCTTGCTGAGGTGCGTGGGTAGGCTAGCCTGGCCCTCTGGCCAGCTAGTTGTAATGTTTAGCTGCATGCAGCTGCTACCATTACTTTAGTCACTTTATTAGGCAGGGGGAGCCCCAGCACAGCTGGCTGCAACATCTAATAGCACACACCTGCTGCTGTTTTGCTGTTAAGTGAGTCAGGCCTCAGTGTGGCTGGTTGCTAGGCTCCAGGGCTCACATTTGCTGTAGGCCTCCAGTCTGCAAAGCTGTAGTCAGGTTTCTTAGGAGTGCAGCCGGGTGGGGCTCGCCCCAAGAATGGCAGCACACAATTGTTTCAGGCATCGGAAATGGGGCAGATCCCTTATGTGGCTCTTTGAGAAAGCCTACGGCACAAGTTGGCTACAGTAGACATACCCCACTGCCTATGGGCCACACACCCCATCAATGTAGTCCTGCCCGGCACACACTCCCTGCCCCAGGGAGGAGGACCCATTTGCCCCATTGCGGAGGTCCTACGTACCCTGCCTATGGGGGCCCACAAGTTCCCTGAGGGCTTGCTGGTGTACAGGGCAAGTCCCTAGGGCTACCTGCCTGCCCTGGCTGAGCTGGATTAAATCTATGCTCTAGTGGGTGGTGCAAACCCTTTCACTAACAGGCCAAGGGAAGAGATCCAATGGCATCTGCCACAGTCTCTGTCAGTATGCCTGTACTAGGTCACAATAATGGCCACCACCAATGTCTCAGTCCCTGTGGTCCCAGCAAGCTCCTGATTCTCTGAAATGTGCTCAGAGCTTATCAAGTGAGTCTCTTTTACTGAAGGACTATGCGTCTTTCTTTCTGGTGATTTTGTGTTAGTTTCCAAAACGAGTGAATTTATGCATGGGCCCTTTAAGAGCAGGCTTTTCTCTCTCTTGTTCCATAGCTTCTCTGGAGATATTCCCTCTTGGTTTTAATAGCCAGCAAAGCCAGGTATTATGACACTCATCTTGGTCGTATTCAGTTCAAAAGCTGCTTACTGTGGCATGGTTCTCCCGCTCAGATCCCCCACTCCTCCAGGAAAAGCTTTGTACCTTAAGGCTGCTCCCTGCAGTGAAGCGCTGCACCTAGAATGTGGTTCTTTTCTTCAGCAGAAATGTATTTCTGCCTTTTCCACATCAGTCAGTGTTGTCCCTTATTGTGGGGCTTCTTCTTTTCCAGTTTCCAGTTCTCTCTCAGAGGTAATTGTTTCACGGGTAGTTGTAAATTTGTTGTGTCTACGGGAGGAGGTGGGTTCAGAAGCCTCCTGTGCTGCCATCTTCCCAGCAATCCAAGATATTAATTCTTCTATCCACTTGAGGGTTGCATAAGTAGGAGGAATATTTGATGCTGATTAAGGTTGATAATCTATTTAAGAAATAAAACACACATACTCAATACTAGGTATCAAGGTAAGTGACCATTTGATCAGTTTCAATATCTGAAATATGTATATTCAGAGCATGAAGATAATTGTTTTCTTTAGGCTGACTGTATAAAAGTGATAGATGGTCCCAAGAAAGCAAATATAACAATTCCTTTGCTTTTTATATACTTCAGTCAGGGAAAATGGGTTATTTTTAAAGGAATTTTGCTTTTGGAACATGTTTAGAGTTACAGAAAAATTTTGACAATAGTATAGAGGTTTCCTACATACTCCACACCTTGTTTCCTCTATTACTAATGACTTAAATACATGTGGTACATTTGTTATAATTAAAGACCCACATCAATAGATTATTATTAACTAAAGTCTGTAATTTATTGAGATTTCCTTATCTTTTTAATGTAACGATCTATTTTTTTTATAGATACCATTCAGGATACCACATTACATTTAGCTGTCGTGCTTCTTTTGGCTCCTCTTGGCTGTGCCAGTTTCTCTGACTTTCCTTGTTTTTGATGACTTTGACAGTTTTGAGGACTCCTTATCAGGTATTTTTGTAGGATGCCCTTCTATTGGAATTTATCTGATGTTTTTATCCTGATTTGACTGGTTATGGATTTTCAGAAGGAAGACCATTAGGGTTAAAGTGTCATGTTCATTGTATCATATCAAGGTTATGTGATATCAACATGAATTTTCACTGTAGGTGTTGACCTTACTCACCTGGCTGAGGTAGTGTTTTTCAGATTCTCCACTGCAAATTACTCTTTTCCATACCATTCTGTTGGGAAGGAAGTCACTGTGCAGCCCACACTTGAGGAGTGGGGAGTTACATTACAAGGTCTTAAGGTAATATTTGGAATTTTTGGAATGGGATATTTGTCTCTTCTTCTCCACTAATTTATTTATTCAACTACTTAATAACAATATGGGCTCATGGATATTTATTTGACACTTTGATTTATAATCCAATATTGCTTTATTTTGTTGTTCACATTTGGAGCTCTGGCCACTGGGAACTCTGTCAGTTGGCTTCTGTAAGCTTTGACATACCCCAATTAATGTGTGTGTGTGTGTGTGTGTGTGTGTGTGTGTGTATGTTTTAGCACTTTCTTGCTTTCTGTCACTACAAGATGGTCCAGGCTCACTAGTGTATTAGGGAATAGCATTAGAAACAAAGATCTAGATGCTGAGAGTGCTTATTGCTACTCAGACGTCCTTGCTTCTAGGCTCTTTCAGTTGACAGAGCAAGGAAATATATGTGTGTATTTTAACCTCTCTGTATACACGTATCTATAAATATTTCTATAAGTAGCATCTGCATTTATTTATTTTTTTGGGGGGGGTTTCAATTTATTTTATTTTTTAAATTAACATACATAAAGGTGACATTTTTTGGGAGGGGAGAAGTACAGTTCTACGACTTAACCATGAACGGGTTTGTTTAGCTGCCACCACAATCAGGATACAGAGTAGTTCCATCACCCCAAAAACCTCCCTTGTGCTACCCCTTTGTAATCACACCCTCACCCCAACCCTAACCCCTGGTAAGCACTGATCTCTTCTCCATCACCGCAGATTTGTCTTTGTGTTCTATAATCATACAGTATGTAACCTATAAGATTGGCTCTTTCACTCACCATAATGCCTTTGAGATTCATCCAAGTTGTTGCATATATCAATGACTTAAACTTTTTTTTATTGCTGAGTAGTACTTCATTGTACGGATGTACCACAGTTTGTTTATTGGTTCATCACTGAAGGACATTTGGATTGTTTATTCACCAGCTCACACTGATGTCTCCAACCCTAATGTATTAACAAAAGGATCATCCCAGCCTCTTCCCCTTTCTTATCTTTAAATTACCACTCGACAGTGAGAAACTTTTTTGTGTGTGTGAGGAAGATCAGCCCTGAGCTAACATCCATGCTAATCCTCCTCTTTTTGCTGAGGAAGACTGGCCCTGAGCTAATATCTATTGTCAATCTTCCTCCTTTTTTTTTCCTCCCTTTTCTCCCCAAAGCCCCAGTCGACAGTTGTATGTCATAGTTGCACATCCCTCTAGTTGCTGTATGTGGGATGCTGCCTCAGCATGGCTGAACAAGTAGTGCATTGGTGCACACCCAGATCTGAACCCCGGGCCACCAGTAGCTAAGCACACGCACTTAACCACTAAGCCACGGGGCTGGCCCCCAACAGTGAGAAACTTAACTCCCAGTGTCTGCAATCCACTTACTTGTTCAGTTCCAGTATATAAGCATATCCCTTCAGATTTTTTAACCTGTTTCTCCTCCATGGGAAACAATTTTATCAACTAGAGACAGTGCCTACGAGGCAAACAGAATTCACTCATTTCTAAAGGTACTTAGGTTACCACCTTTTCCTCCCCTACCCCCTTCACTATTAATACAAAGTTATAAAACATTTGTAATACAGTTAGATTTTTTTGTCATAATCACATTCCATCCTAGGATTCCTGGACCTGCTGCATAAGTTTTTTTAACTTGCATGCATTAAAGTTCACTTTTTGTTCTGTAAAGTTCTAGGAGTTTTGACAAATGCATATTGTCATGTATCCACCATCACAGTGTCATACTACATAGATTTACTGCCTTAAAACTCCCCTGTGCTTCAACTATTCTCTCTTCTCTGCCTCAAACTCTTGGCTACTACCACTGATATATATTTTTTTTTAAATTTTTTTTTTTACAGTAGTTTTAGATTCACAGCAAAATTGAGAGGAAGGTATAGAGATATTCTGTATACCCCCTGCTGCCACACATGCATAGCCTCCTTTGTTATCAACATCCCTCACCAGAGTGGTACATTTGTTACAATTGATGAACCTACATTGACACATCATCACCCAAAGTGCATAGTTTACATTAAGGTTCACTCCTGGTGTTGTACATTTTGTAGGTTTAGACAAACGTATAATGACATGTATCCACCATTGCAGTATCATATGGAGTATTTTCACTGCCTTAAAAATCCTCTGTGCTCCACCGATATATCCCTCTTCCTCCTAACCCCTGGCAACCACTGATCTTTTTACTTTCTTCATAGTTTTGCCTTTTCCAGAATGTCATGTAGTTGAAATCATATAGTATGTAGCCTTTTCAGATTGGATTCTTTCATTAAGTAATATACATTTAAGAGTCCTCCATGTCTTTTGCTGCCTTGATAGCTCATTTCTTTTCAGTGCTGAATAATATTCCATTGTCTGGATGTACCACAGTTTATTTACCCATTCACCTACTGAAGGACATCTTGGTTGCTTCCAACTTTTGGCAATTATGAATAAGCCACTATAAACATCTGTGTGCAGGTTTTTATGCAGACATGTTTTTAACTCATTTGGGTAATTACCGAAGAGTGTGATTGCTGGAAAGTGGCTGTACCATTTTGCGTTCCCGCCAGCACTGAATGAATGCTGGTATTGCTCCACGTCTTCTCCAGCTTTTAGTGTTCTGTACTTTGGCCATTCTAATAGATATGCAATACCATTCATCTTTTTATGGTGTCTATAGTTTTGTTTTCTTGTGGAATATTATATAATTGGGATCATATAATAAGTGGCTTTTTTAGACTAGCTTCTTTCACTTAACAATATGCATTTAAGGTTTGTTCTTTTTTATTTTCATGGCATGACAGCTCACTTCTTCATTTTTTTTTTTTTATGAGGAAGTTCGGCCCTGAGCTAACATCTGCCAATCCTCCTCTTTTTTGCTGAGGAAGACTGGCCCTGGGCTAACATCCGTGGCCATCTTCCTCCACTTTATATGGGACGCTTACCACAGCATGGCCTGACAAGCAGTGCATCGGTGCTCGCCTGGGGTCCGAACTGATGAACCCCGGGCCGCCGCAGTGGAGTGTGCGCACTTAAGCGCTTGTGCCACCGGGCCGGCCCCTGACAGCTCACCTTTTTTTATTGTTGAATATTATTCCACTGTATGGATGTATCACAGATTAGCCATCCACCAATTGAAGGACATCTTAGTTTCTTCCAGTTTTTTGGTGATTATAAATAAATTTGGTATAAAAATGTAAAGAAAGGGTTTTTTTGTGGCATAAATTTTAAAATAAGTTAGACAAATACCGAGGAGTGTGATTACTGGATTGTGTGTTTAGCTTTATAAGAAAATGTGAAACTATCTTCCAAGGGGACTGCTATTTTCCATTCCCACTGGCAAACAATGAGAGTTCCTATTGCTCTGCGTCCTAATTAGCATTTGGTATTGTCAGATTTTTTAATTTTAGCAATCAAAATGGGTGAGTAATGGTTCTCTAATTGTTTTAATTTGCAGTTCTCTAGTGATGAATAATGTTGGACATCTCTTCATATGTCTCTTTGCCACCTGTATATCTTCCTTGGTGAGACATCTGTTCAGATCTTTTGACAACTTTTTAATTGGGTTGTATTCTTCTTATTGAGTTTTAAGAGTTGATTATATATTTTAGATACAAGTTCTTTTTTTCAGGTATATGTCTTCAAATATTTTCTCCTAGTCTGTGGCTTATCTTTTAATTATCTTAACAGTGTCTTTCATAGAGCTGAAGTTTTTATTTTTAGTAACATTGTAGCTATTTTTTCTTTCACAGTATCTTTTTGTTGTTTATATTTTTCTTTAGTATACAATAAATAATTCTTTGCAGGATTTTGACTTAACTTTATTTATCAAGCAGTTCTATACTGTGAGGAGGTTTTTTTTAATGCTTTTTAAGTATACATTTTGCTAAATATTCCTGAGAGGAGTGAAGAGAGAGATCTTAAATTAATAAGTGAAAAAATCTCTCGGGAAAAAGTTAGTAATTAATTTGTAGATGAGTTGTCAGAACATTGATAACTAGGTATCCAAGAATTTTTCTTCACCCTGACCATGGTCCAGAGAGCAAATTCTCAATCCAAAACACTAATACATCCAGTTGAGTTATTCTCCTATCTTACAGACTTTTAGGCTACAGGAATATGGCTAACATACGCATTCCCACTCCTTGAATGAAGTGTTAAGGGGAAGTCTAACAGGTCTCAGATAAGTTAGGAAGAGTTTCAACAAAAATATGCCCTCTCTGTGTCAGAGGAAGTAAAACGCCTTAAGAAAGACCACATTAAACCTGAAATAAACATAGAAAGTATGCAAAAATACTAGAGCAAAAATAAAGACAGTCAATCACAAAGCACAGAAAGGATCGAAGAATTCATTCCAGAAGAATATATAACTGAAAGAAAAAAAAACAGAAGAAAGTGTCCCTCAAATGTTTCATGTTATGGAAGAACTTAAAGAGATTGTGATTTTAATGGTAAAGACATTAAATATGAAATTATTAAAAATCTGAATGAGCTGAAAGGAGAGATTGTAGAATTAAGTGAATAGAAGACCAAAGTGACACCATTACAAAGCTAATTAAATAGAAACCACAGGAAACAGATTAGAAGTGTGGAAAATAAAATTAGTAAGAGAAGAAAGCCATACAGTAGTCTCAGTGAAATGAAACAGAACAAGACAAATAATCAGAAACATGATAATGTCCATGGTATGCAGGAAATGTTGATCCAAAATAAAGATAAATGGTGTGACTGAAGTGAAAACCCAACAAAGGGAATTTTAAAATATATAATAGTAGAAAATATTTATGAAATTAAAAATAACACCCACAGATCAAAAGCACACTGTTTTCAAGAAATTCATTGGAAGAATTGATTTCATGATACTCTGGTAAAGTGATTGAATTTCAAGGATAAAGAAAGAATTCATTAGGTACCCAAGAACTTACAAAGGGAAGAAATCTGGTTGAGCTCAAATACTTCCATAGATAAATGAAGTGTCAGAAGATAATAGAACAATATTTACAAAATTCCAAGGGGAAAGTATATCTCAAGAATATTATAACCAGGAAAGTTATTATCCAAGTACAAAATGGCAATACTGGCCTACTTATTTATGTGAAAACTCAGAGAATATGTTATCCCTCATCCCATCTTAGAATGAAGCTGTGTTAGAGACAAGTGAAGACCCCATTATAAAAGGAAGAAATGCTGAACATTGAATCCATGTATACATAAAATAGAGAATAAACAATCACGAGAAATATTTTCTAAAAGACAAGTCAATCTATCAATAAAAAAGTAATACATTAAAAATAATAATAGTTACTAACTTTTAAATTAATATTCTATATTACAATTTTTAAGTTTTCCTAATGCATAGTTCAGAATATGACAGAATTTTAAAATAACTCTATTTTTGTTAAAAATGAAGTAATTGTTTATAGTCTGAAGGAAGAGAAATTTCATAATATAAACATTATCTAATTTTATGAAATATAGAAGGTCAATGGAACTCATTGGAACATCTTGATTTTTAGGAGAAAACTGCTTATATATCTCAACTCTGGTATAAAGAGTCTAAGGTTCTCAGATGGTTTAGAAAAAGACAGATGTAAAACTCTTAAAAATACTTAAATCTGTGTGGTCAATATCCTACTCATGGGGCTAAGCATTAATTCAGTGGTTATTTATTTGGAGCTCAAAGATGTAAGGTCATATGCTAAGCATTTTGACTCTCACTATCCTCTAAAACCTGAAATTCACATTGGTATATAGCACTTTCAAATAAATGGTTTCAAACAAAGGCATCCTGTTCAATTCCTTAAAGTTAGCACAGGTATCGTGTACGCTAGTCCCCGTCATCCATGGTTTTGCTTTCCATGGTTTCAGTTACCTACAGTCAACCACTGTCCAAAAACATTAAATGAAAAATTCGAGAAATAAATGTCAAAAGTTTTAAATTGCACACCTATTTTGAGTGATGAAATCTCAGCCCCTCCTGCTCAGTCCCACCTGGGACATGAATCATCCCTTTGTCCAGCAAATCCACACTGTACATGCTCGCTACCTGCCCATTAGTCACTTTGTAGCTGGCTCCATTATCAGATCCACTGTCTCAGTATCACAGTGCTTGTGTTCAAGTAACCCTTATTTTACTTAATAATGACCCCAAAGTGCAAGAGTAGCCATGCCGGCAATTTGGATATTCTCTTACTATGCCTAATGAATAAATTAAACTATCATAGCTATATATTTACAGAGAAAAACATAGTATATATAGAGTTTGATACTACCCATGTTTTCAGACATCTACTGGGGGTCTTGGAACATATCGCCTGTGGATAAGAGGTGACTACTGTACTGTAAAATTCCCATGGAGTCTAAAATCCCTTTTTGGTGTAGTGGTTTGGCCAAACATTGCAGAAGAGGTGGAACTTGAATTGTCCTTGGATGCATTGTTGGGTTTGAGGAGGCAGAGATAAAAGTGGAGGCATTATAAATTTGGAAAACAGAATAGTAGAGGCACAGTGGAAGAAAAACTCAGTCCATTAAAGTACTAGAGTGAGGAGTTCATAAAAGAAGGAGTAGAATATAATGCTGGAAATGTAGGTGGAATCGAGCCCGATTGTCAAGAGTCTTGAATGCCTGTTAACAAGTCTGGACTTTTTGGACCTGGATCCATGGCCTGGTTGTTAAGTTCAATGTGCTCTGCTTCAGTGCCCCAGGTTTGTGGGTTCAGATCCCAGGCGCCGACCTACACTACTTGTCAGCCATGCTGTGGCAGTGGCCCAAATACAAAATAGGGGAAGATTGACACAGATGTTAGCTCAGGGAGAGTCTTCGTCAGCAGAAAAAAAAAAAAAAAAAAAAAAGTTTGGACTTTTTAGTGCTGGCAGCACAGTCATTGCAGATTTTAAGTGTGTGTATAGGATCAAGGGAAGATAAACGTTTTGTGAAGATTAATCTACTGACAATGGATGAGACTAATAAGTAAAGGACTATATTAGTTAATTCAGAGTCTGGAGGTAAGTCTTTCCATGAAGAGAGGGTCGTCTTCCACCAGTCACCAGATTTCCTGTGAAAGAAACTGAGACTTGCCTTTTCACTTTCTTTCTGAGGGACATAAATATTTATATTTTGTCAAATTAGTGAGTATTTTTCTTTTCTGATTTTTTCCCATTCCTTTTACAACTCAAAACTTCTTTTCTATCTCTAGCGTAGTTGAGTATTCACTTAATGCTTTTTCTTTGTTTCTGATGATTTCTACTTATGCTTAGTTCTCCAATCCATCAGGAACATATTAAAAACCAGGTTTTAAATGAGGATATATTTCTATAGGTTTTGTAACATACTTAGTGAATATTCCTACTTTTCCATACATACATATGATCTATCTGTACTATTTATTACGAATTTTGGCGTGGGAAGGTGTATTTCCAGGACATGCCTTTCTGTCCATCTATCTCAGTGATCCTCTTGGTTGTGCATTCTTTCTATTTCCCAATCTTGCACTGGACTGTGATTACTTGTATGCTTAAATACTTTTCTACTCATAGTAAGGCTGGTGGACCAGTAGCATCAACATCCCTGGGACCTTATTAGAAAATTGACTCTTAGATCCCACCCCAACCTACTGAATTAAAATCTGCATTTTAAAAAGCTCCCCTGAAAATTTAAGTGAGTATTAAAATTTGAGAAGAACTGCTTTACTAGACTACAGCTCTTGAGGAAAAGGTTATTTATCTTGTTCATCATCATACCTTCATTTACGGTACAGTGTCTGGTATATAGTAGTTGTGCAATAAGTATTTGAATTAATTAGGTACTTTAATAATATAAATAAAAAATTTTGTGCATTATTTCTTAGGAACATAAACACGTCTATTTTAATGAAGTGAACACAATTTTGAGAAGCCATGTGAATGTTTATGAATGCTTGTAACGCTGATGGAAATAGGAGCTGTGGATTGTGACTTGCTCTCATTTTTTTGAAATTTTGTATGACATGATCCCTGGGCATTTATTTTCACCACAGCACAAAATTCAACCTGACTACACATAAAAGTTGGAAATGAGACATTTATTTTGCCCAAGGCATGAAGAACTATGGAAACCTAACTTTCTTTAGGAAACTGCATGTGGATCTTCCATCTCTGGTGAGGCATTCTTCCTCTGTATTCTTATAGTCGTTATCCTTATTTTTTCTGTCCCACCTATAGCTTAGTGTCTGTTTATCTATCTCTCTGTCCACTATAATGTCATCTCCTAGGGGCTGGGACCTTTCCCAATTACTTTTGAAATTTCAGCCTGAGACTATCCATTTATTGATTTATTTCATTCTTATTAGAAAAGCAAAACTGTTCATTTTTTAAAGATTATAAGGATACATACAAATATTTTAATTTTCCCAATTTGGTCATTGTTATGCTATTATCAGAACACAGTTTGATTACTCAATTTCTCTCTATACGTCAGACATCAACTTGAACCATATTTATCTTATTGTTAAGATTATTGCAGTAGTTCATAAAAACTAAAGATCATAAAAAAATGTTTACAGAACTTAAACAATTACAAAGACTTTACACGTATTCATCACTGGATCCCCAAAACAACACTTTAAGCTAAGATTTATTATGATTATCCCAAGCACATGCAAAAGTAGAGATTGGAGTGGCTAAGTAACTAACAAGTTGTGGCCGTGAGACTGAATTTCGAGTTTCAGACTGTAAATTTCAAAACATTTCTATTTCATGATGAGATAAATTATATGCTGCCTTAACTGGAAGCTTAAATTATTCCTTCATAGAAGGAGTTCTGGGAACGACATAAAATAGAAGAAAACAATGCCTTGTTTCTCTGGAAATTTTATTATGTGTTGTAAAACAATGACAATAAATATCTTTTAAAATAAATCATCAACTTATTAATAAATTGTCTTCGTTGACTCCTTGTTTTTTATGTGAGCCTATGTATTCTTTTTTTTTTTTTTTTTGTGAGGAAGATCAGCCCTGAGCTAACATCCATGCCAATCCTCCCTTTTTGCTGAGGAAGACTGGCCCTGAGCTAACATCCATGTCCATATTCCTCCACTCGGTGCAGGAGCTGCCACAGCATGGCCTGACGAGCAGTGCGTCGGTGCGTGCCCGGGATCCGAACCTGGGCCACTAGCAGCGGAGCGGTGATTAAATGTGGCACTTAATCACTATGCCACAGGGCCGGCCCCAAGCTTATGTATTCTTATAAAGTAGAAAAGTGTGAAAAAGATTTAATTTTAGCTTTACTTAAAGAATCAGTAGAAATATTAACTGTCCTCATATTTAGATATATGCTTATTGCAAAATTCCAGACAAGCTCTTCATTTATTAGATAGAGAGCCAACATGGCAGTAGGCCTGGGTGTGGCTCATATATTTCATAGATTCAAAGATGCCATCATTTATAAAACTTGTTAATTTAATACTAAATTTGGTGGGAACACTACTTCGTTGAAGATATGCCAAAATTTTAAAATGCATTCCAGTTTCAGAACAATCTTACAAAAGAGGAAATACAATTCAGTCTGCTAGCAGCATGAAAGTGACCAAGCCAACCAGGGATACATCTGCTCTTTGCAAAAAATTCACTTCCCATTTATCCATTTCAGTGCATCATTTAGACAGCACTGCCAGTGCTCAATAAAGGCATCAACAGAAATCATCATCATGGCAACACAAATTGATTCCTTATGTGGAAAATATCCCCGAACCGCTGATAGATAATTTAATATCTTAGTTTCCATGTTATTTCCCTGGAAGCTGAAATAAATTTAATCAGACCCTGGCTAATTGTTCAATATGACTAAGAATTTTATTTTATCATTTTGCCATTGAATGAATAAATTACTTAGAAGCAACAAGCATATATGGCACTATTGTAATGATCACCACCTAATTGAAATTTCAGCTTTAAGTAATTGAATACACAACCAAAAATGGACATTAATTATATCAGAGAACACAAAGTACAGATGCAGGGTGGTTCCATGGTTGGTTCAGCAGCTCAATAGCGCAATCCATGCGCTTGGTGCTTTCCATCTCTGCACTCTGCTGTACTCAGCATATCAGCCATGTGCAAGTTCACGTTTACAAAATGGATGCAGCGATTCCGGGCATTGTGGGAAGACTTATCAAGACCACTTATCGTGCCCTTTGAAAGAGAAGAGAATTTCCTCCTCCTGAATTTGCTTTTATTAAAGACGAAAAACTTTCTACACGCTCAGCCCTCACCCTGACAACATTCACATTGCTTATTTTTCGGTAGCAATTAACTTTGTTTATTTGACAATAATTTATGATCCTAAAATAATGCAGTTCAGGAAATTACTAAAATACGTTAAAGAAAATATCAGGATTATTCCTGGCTCTCATATCTGATATCTCACAACAGGCTGTTTTAGCAAATAATTTATGAAGTGCTAATATAAAGATAATTTTTGAAAATATGTCTTTGATCCATGACTTGAAGAAACTGAAAATTATAAAGTACTACTTAAGAAGTAATGGTTAGGGCCGTCCCGTGTCTTAGCGGTTAAGTGTGCGCGCTCCGCTACTGGCAGCCCGGGTTCAGATCACGGGCGCACACCTGTGCACCGCTTCTCTGGCCATGCTGAGGCTGCGTCCCACATACAGCAACTAGAAGGATGTGCAGCTATGACATGCAACTATCTACTGGGGCTTTGGGGAAAAAAAGGAGGAGGATTGGCAATAAATGTTAGCTCAGAGCCGGTCTTCCTCAGCAAAAAGAGGAAGATTAGCGTGAATGTTAGCTCAGGGCTGATCTTCCTCACAAAAAAAAAAAAAGAGAAGTAATGGTTAGTGAAGGAATGCCAGAATAGTTTTTCTCCTCATGAGTTTAGTTATAGTGATAATTAACTTGAAATGTATTTATATAAAATTAATGTTGATGCAAGAGATGTTTTTTATATAATCATTTTGAGCATAATCTGTAATTCACTTTCTCCTGTGTATTAGTTTCTTATTGCCTCTATAGCAAATTACCACAAACTTGGTGTCTTAAACAACAGAAATTTACTATTTCACAGTTCTGGAAAGTGGACTTCTAGAAGTCCCTCTGGAGGTTCTAGAGGAGAACCTGTTCCTTGCCTTTTCTAGCTTCTAGTGGCTACCAGCACTCTTTGTGTGGTCAAATTTCCCTCTGCCTCCTTCTTATGGGGATATGCGTGATTGCATTTAGGGCCCACCTGAATAACCAGGATAATCTTCCACGTCAAGATCTTTAACTTTATCTACCTGTCTTTCTTTCTATCTTTTTTCCTTTGTCTCTCTCTCTCTCTTCCTTTCTGTCTCTCTCTTCCTTTCTGTCTCTCTCTTCCTTTCTGTCTCTCTCTTTTTCTGTCTCTCTCTTTCTCCCTTTCCTTTATTCCTTCCTTCCTTCCTTTCCCCCTCTTTCCCTCCCCCTCTCCCTCTTTTTCTTTGTTGGCCATATAAGGTAACATTCACAGGTTTGAGGGATTAGGATATTGATGTCTTTTGTGGAACAGTTTTTGGCTTACCAACACTAATTCACTTATTCATTTATTTTTTTATGCATTTAACAAACATTTGATGAGTACCCACAATGGTCCAGGCACTGTTCTAATGCTGGGGATATAACAGTGAGCTAAAGAGGCAAAGTCTTTTCATTCTTGAAGTTTGCATACTAGGAGTTGGCAACCTTTTTCCATAAAGGGCCAGATAGTAAATATTATTTGCAGACCACACAGGTCTCTCCCTTGCAGCTACTGAACTCTGCTGTCGTAGCATGAAAACAGTCCCCAAAATACAGAAATGAATGTGTAGTCATATTTCAATATAAATTTATATATGAAAAGAGAAAGCAGGCTAGATTTGGCCCATGGCTTGTCATTTGCCAACTGTCATTATAGACAGAAGACACAAGAGAGGAAAATAACTGGTAAATAGAGAGTATGTCAGACGATAAATGATGTAAGTAAGCATATTCAGAGAAATAGAGAGTTTTAATGGGAAGGGCATTGCTTACCGCTGTAATAGATGAATCACAAAATAGCAGTGGTTTCACAAATAGATATTTCTTCAGTGTTTTTATGAAATCCAATACTAAGTTTTCTGATCAGAATGAAGCTTTCCATATGGTCATTCATGGAACCCAATCTCTTGCTCCCTGGTGTCTCTGCCCTCCTGAGAACTTTCAAATTGTCTGTATTCAGTTGATGATTGAGGAAAGCGAGGGCAGGGCAACACATATTTTTTAATGGAGCAGGATTGGAGAGTTTGATCAATTCCACTCACATTATGTATACTTAGACGCCTACAACTTAATCTCCCAACCTCACTTAATTTTAAGAAAAGCAAAAAATGTAGTTGAACTGGGTGTCTAGGATCATGAAAAAACAGAATTAGTGACCAGTTAGCAATATTTACCTCAGGGGGTGTTGCTCTTTTAAATAAGGTAGCCCAAGGAAAGCCTTGTTGACCTTTCTGAAGAAAGTAAGGAGCTAACGTGGCAGAGACTTTGGGATCACCCAAACATCTAGGCTTTCTTTCTGCTTTTGAACACTTTTCTCCCTTGCAGTCAGATTAGTCATGTGACCTAGTGGTGTCCATTGGAATGTGGGAAGGAGAGATATATGTCACTTTCAGGCCAGATCCTTAAAATTGTCACAATTACACATTTACTTTTATTTTCTCTCTTTCCTCCTTTCTGTGTGACCAAAATTGAAGGACTCTAAGATGGTGGAATTGTCTAATGGTAACTTAAATCTCTGCTTGGAGGACGGCTGGCCAGGGATGCTTCCCAATTTTTATTGGACTGTGACATTAGCAAAAAAAACTTAGCTTTCTTGTGTAAAGTCTATGTGTGGCATATCTTTTAACGCAGCAAGTACTAATGACTTTGACCAATGTTCTAGTTCGGTAGCTATCAGAGAGAAGTTTGTTCAAGGCAGAGGCCCTAAGATTGGATCAAATTTGATGTGTTCAAGTATTCCAGGGTATCTGGAATGGAGTTAGAGGAAGAGTAGTAGGAGATGAGGTCAGGAGATAAAATGGGAATTGTGTAGTGCCATTATTAGATTTGCCTTGTACTCTGAGAAAGAGGGTTTATATCGAGAGAGATAGAATCTAACTTTCATTTAAAATTGGTCACCTTGGCTGCTTTGTTGAGAAATGATGTGAGAGGATAAGGAAGCAGAGAAGCCCATTAGGTGGATATTACAATAATGAAAGGGAAATGTGATGATGGCCTGGAACAAGTGGCATTGGTGGGGAGATTAGATGTGTGATATGAGAGAAGAGGATAAATCAAAGGTGAACACTAGATTTTCAGCATCAACATGTGGAAGAAACTTAACTGAGAAGACATAGAGTTTTTATTGAAGGGAGAGAGAAGGGAGGAAGACCAACTGTAGACATATTAAATTTAAGATACATTTTAGACATCCATTTCATTTTAGACTAGACATTTCATTTTAGACTAGACAGACATTCATTTTAGACTAGACATTTCAACCTGGAAATAAAAATTGGGAAGTCATCAGGTAGATAATATGAGAATGGATGATTGCTGTAGGGTATTGAGTGTTTTAAGGAGAAGATACTGATGGGCTGAGTTTGAGGCACCGTGAAGTTCAGAGGTTGGAAAGTTAAGGAAGACCAAGCAAAGAAATCTGAACAGAATTTCTGGAGAGTAGGAGAAGAACCAAGAAAATGATATCCTGGAAATTAACTGGAAAACATATTTCAAGAAAGAGAGCATGTCAGCTAATTCAAACACTGCTAAGAGATCTAGTAGGATGAAGACCTTGAACTGGCCTGAATTTAGCAACTTGGAGTCAATAATGATCTGATGCAGGCTCTCACGGTGAAGCCATGGAGTTGAGAGCCTTACAGAACCAGATTAAGGAGGGCATTATGGAGGAAGAACAGAAGACAGTTTGAGGAGCTTTAAAGTAAAGAAAAGGAGATTAATGGGGCAGGATACGGAAGAGGATCTTGGATCCAGGAAGACTTTATTATTATTATTATTTTTTTTTGCTATGAGCTATTACAGCTATATATTTACAGGAATTATCTTCTAAAAAGGGAAAAGTTGGTGATGCATTAAAATAAGGGCAAATGCTAGAATAGTATAAGTGGGATCTAGTGAGCAGAGGGTCTCCTTGGATAGAAGCATGGAAAAATCTTCCACAGGAGCAGAAAGGAAAGCCAAGTTTGGGGAAAGATACAGATAGTGTGATGGTTTTCATGGTACGAGTTTGTATAAATTCTCTTCTAATTTTTACAATTTTCTTTGTAAAATGGGAACCAAGGTAATTAGGTGAGTTGGAAATAGATGGTAGTAGGTGGGGGCAGGAGGTAAGGTAAAGATTGAAAATCATCTAGGGAGGTGAAAGAATGAAGGGAGAAGGCAAATACTGAAGTCTTAGTGATGAGCAATAATGGCCCACTTGAAGTTTTTGATTAGTAATTTACAGTGAAGTCAGACAAGCATGGTTGTGGGTTTTACCAAGTGTCTGTGATGAGTATGAAAGAGGCACAGAATTAGATTTCACCAGTGTGGGGATTTTGCCATACTTGTGTGATGAAGGGAGGGCAAGGCAAAGGAACTGAGATTAGATGTTAGGAAATGAGTGTAAGCTTGGTGAGGACAAAGGCCTTGTTTATTTTGCTCACTGACGTGACTCAAGCACGTAAAAGAGTGCCAAGCACGTATAAGCATGAGATAAATATTTGTTGAATGAATGCATGAAATCCAATGCCTTGAAACATCAGTTGGGCTAGGAAGCACATGAGAACAGGAGGGAGTTGAGAGAGAGAGTGAATAATGGTATGATTCACGGATTGTATCTCTCAGAGACTGAGGAGATATTTAAATGTGGGTGAGCTACTTACCATTTTCAAGGCTTTTTTCCTTGAAAAGTAAAATTGCAGTATATAATTACATAGAATCACCGCAATAACTTGTGAAAAATGCATAGCACAGTGCCTAGCACATAGTGAGTACTCGCTACATAGTCGCTGTCATTGTTATGTAGAGGGGAATATGTATTATTTTCACTTTAATTCCTTGGCTTAAAAAAAAAACCATGTAGCTATCATATATGCCTGGATATTTCTATATATTATTACCAAAATAGTACTTTCATGACTGAAAAAAAAGCAACTTAATTTGAGAAGAAAGTTAAGTTAAATGCACTGTTCAGGGACTTCTAGGAAAATCAGAGTTCTTTCATTATTTAAAGTCCAAATTTACATAAACTGTGCTCTAAAATGTTAGCATCCTATAGTATGTAAAACATTCCTAGAAGTTTTATATCTAGTTGATATATTTTATCAACCTGTGTCTACAAGCATTATGAATTAGAGCCAACCATGGTGGCTGACAGCATCAGCTTAGTAGAATGGATTAGGTTCCATGTAATTAATACAGACCTTTCTAAGAGATGTAAAGACTGATTAGGGTTGTACAAGTACATAAGGAAGTTGTGTTCTTCAGTTTCTCCTGCTCACTTGCCATCTCTCCATCATTCACTTTTAATTAAAAGATTAGTGGATAGTTTTGGAAAAAAAACAACCAAGGGAGGAAGTTCCTGTCTCCTTCTATGGTTTCAGGTAGTTGAGTTATTGAAAGCAAGGACTTCTTGCCAGAGTGACCTGGAAAAATACAGATCTCATCTTTTTATACATCCTTTTTTTTTTTTTTTTTTTTGACCCATGTATTGAAATTATAAATCAGTAGGAAATATGATGAGGGTTGCTCTATATTTAATGTCTTAAGGTAGGTCACATGTTGGGTTTTTCTGTGTATTTGGTCTCTTTTTTGGTATATTTGTATTTAATGTCAGGTTCTTGACTGCAGCTGAGTTAGATTTATATTTTGAATCTCTGAGTTAAGGTGGGTCAGACTTGCTCACACCGCTTCTGAGCCGTATCTAATAGTCTTCAATAGTCTCTTGATTTTCTTTATTCAGGTTAACTAACTACTGAACTCAGTTGAATAGATAAGTGAAAAATACTTAGGTTCTAAGATCAGGAATGTATGAAAATTTTACAGTAACTTGGAAAGAGCACTGAATGATAAGACATGGGACTTAGATGTTTATTGTGATTTTGCAGCCAACACGTTGGGGTTTTGTTTCCTTATGCTTCAAATGAGATGTTAATCTCAAAGGTCTCCAATGGTCCTTCCAATGTGAATATTCTACAGGGGTTATATGAATGTGGATTGATTACCGGAGTTGATCGAAGAATCTTTGCAGATGTGTCATGGGTCCCAAAGAGGGTAGAAAAAAGGCTAAGGCCAGATGTGTTGTATCTGTGTGTGACTCTGTGTGTGTCTTTACATTTGGGAAAGGAACAAAGGGAAAGTCTAGAGCCAAGCCAGGGACATTAGCTATATTCTAGGCAAAAGATAAATCCTGGAAGATTTAAGACTCTTCTTTGTCAGAGGCAGCTGAGGGAACTGAAAGATTTTCTCCCCTTGGGAACAAGACCAATACAATTCCATTAGTGGTCTCCACTCTTGCCTCACTCTGTCTTCACATCCACAGGGCCTTGACTACAAAGGCAAGAGGGAGGCATCTGTCAGCTATGGTGCAAGAGATAATCACCTCAAGTCACACAAAAAGAAAATAATTTAGTGGAAATTAAGCAAATTTTCCATTCTTTTTCACTTCACGTGGTAAGCAGGCATGAGTTTTGAGAAGTCCTAAATTGAAGAAGTCATTTCAAGCATCTCTTTTAAGAAAAACATCTACATTATTATTTTACATACATTTGTATAAAATATTAGTATGTGTTATATTTGATAATTCTTTCTTAAAGAAGACAGAATAATAATGATTTATTAGGATATATTTGAATACCAAGTATATTTTAAGGTCACCAGTATTATTCTAATGCTGAATACTGGATACATAAATAAATGAAAACATATACGGTAACCTAATGAAAAGAAAGATATTTCTTGTTCATGTAATAATACCAAGGGGGAAAGTGCCAGTATGGTCCAGCAAGCTTCCTCCACACAGTTTTCCGGGCCAACTGAGGCTCTGCATCTTCCACATGTGGCTTCCTAGGTCATCTTGATTGTTCTCTTGGATCCTAGAGGCTAGAAAGGAAAAGAGCATGGAGGAGCATTTGTGGGATTTTTTTGTGTGTGTGTGAGGAAGATCAGCCCTGAGCTAACATCCGTGCCCATCTTCCTCCACTTTATGTGGGACGTCGCCACAGCATGGCCTGACAAGTGGGGTATCAGTGTGGGCCCAGGATCCAAACATCGGGCCGCCAGCATGTGGGATGTTTTTATGGGCCAGGTTCAGAAGCGATGCAATATCACTTCTGTTTAACCTTCCATTGGCTAGAAATCAATCCAGTGGATGCATCTAATTGCAAAGAAGGCTGAGAAATATGATTAAGCCGTGTGCCCAGGAAAAAGAAACAAATGTGGATTTGGGTGAGTTATTAGCAGCCTTTGCCAGGATTGTTTTATGTGAAAATTCCGATTATGTCAAAAAAGATAAATTTCAATGATTTATCAGGACAATTTTGATTACTAACAATATCTTAAGGGCACTGATATTTGATATTTAATTAGGCTGGTGATCTGGCATAGAGTTATTCTTTAAAATATAGTAAATCATGTAAGTAACTTAGTAAAATGGAAATTTTGTTGTAAATAGAAATTGCTATATTTTATCATTATCATTATTATAATTGAAGTAGTAATAAAAATGGGGTTTTTAACTTAATCCAATTGAATATTTTAAATAGATAATTTGTATCTACAGTCTACATCATGTTACGTATATAATGGTACTGTAGTCCTTTTGGAAATTTTGCTTTATCTCCTCCACATAGGTTGTAAATTTATCCAATGCAAAGTAAACGTGCTATTGTTCTTGGTATCACAGAACATAAATTTCCGTTAATAAACAACACATTTATTCTTTACAATAAATATTTACTATTTCTTTTTAAATAAAAAAATCAGGTTCTACAGAAAGGTTAAATGACATAATCAGAGCACACTGACAGATCTTCTGAAGACACAAATTACTCTAAATTTCAATTAGGACCACCTTCAAATTTATCATATATATTCCTAATTATACACTGACAATATTAAATTATATTTCTATATTCTTAGAAAAAGTACAATATATCAAATGAAAATGGTTTCTTTATCCTGGAGAGAAATTTATGATTGGGAAATAACATGTATTTAATATTACAACTTTCAGTATAAGCAGAAAATGCTAGCATTTTTTGAATATTAGTTAAATAATTTTGAGAAAGTTGAGAAATACAAACACTGAATAAGTTATACCAATTATGAGGAGTTTGATTATTGGTCGTTTGTTCAAAGCTCATTTGTTATGAAAGAATTTTTGAGGCTATCATCAAGATGGAACATAATGAAACAGGAAAAGAAAATAGTAGCTAATATATCTGCACTGACAGCTAAGAAGAAATGTTAAACTCATATTTGTATGGTATCTGCTATTTTTTACCTCTACAATACAATCTAATGGTAGAAAAACACATACTGGTAGAGATTTACATGTATTTTCGGAATTTTAATGAGAATTAATGTCATTCATTTATTATCTTCCTTTAATTTTATATCATCTTAGTTTCTTCTAATATGAATTGTCATTTCACAAGGTGGTAAAAAAGTAAATTTATCTGGGCCGGCCCCGTGGCTTAGCGGTTAAGTGCGTGCGCTCTGCTACTGGCGGCCCGGGTTCGGATCCCGGGTGCGCACTGATGCACCCGTTTCTCGGGCCATGCTGAGGCCGCTTCCCACATACAGCAACTAGAAGGATGTGCAACTATGACATACGGCTATCTACCGGGGCTTTGGGGAAAAAAAAGGAAGAGGATTGGCAATAGATGTTAGCTCAGAGCCGGTCTTCCTCAGCAAAAAGAGGAGGATTAGCACGGATGTTAGCTCAGGGTTCATCTTCCTCACACACACACACAAAAAAGTAAATTTATCAGTAAATAAAATTTATGGTAACGCCAGTGTTCAATGAAAGTTCTCTTTATCCTATATTAGTATTATTAAATTAGGCACCAAATATATATTTTTAGAATATTGGAGAAAAGGGCTTTTTGGACAAAGATAATGAGCATCGCTTTAAAATAATGGGAGCATCAACCAGGAAATAATTGTAGGAAATTCAAACTGTCATTAAACATCTGCAGAGCAGATTTATAGCATTCCTTCTTTGCCATTTAATTAGTCCTTAAAGACGCTAGAGTTTTATTTGAGTTTTGCTAAGACACTAACTTGAATGAGAAACTGTGATAGTCTTGTGAGAAGTGAGAGGAATTAGCTCACGAGGTGTGCATGGGAACTGCCAAGCCTCCGCATCTTGACTTGGTTTTGTGGTATTCTATCACGTCTTGTCCATGTTTTATGGAGAAAATTACATGCCCTGTGAATTTGGGATTTTATAAAGTACTCTGGATCTCTTCTGAATGTCCACAGCCTACTTTATTATAGGTTTTGTTATTCTGGGTAATTTTATAAATCGTGATATATTTAATCTTTAATAGAAATTGACATGATAGGAGAGATTGTAGCAATGAGGGTATATATTACTGATTTTTTTTTAAAGGAATAGCTAGTGCAGAAAGATATAGCTAGAAAACAATGTATGAGAGAGTGTGTTTATGACTGTCTATAGTATATAGCAGCCATATTGTCAAATTACACCATCATTAAGTAGATTTAGATGTGGTAGATAAAGAAGTCTCACCAAGCTTCATATGTGTAAATTTTTCTTCCTTAGGAATGAAGAAGCAATCACTGTTTTCTATTTTCCACCAAATATGTCACACTAATACTAATCCCGTGTAGGGTAACAAATTCTCTTAAAGGATTATAATTTAAAAGAATCAAGAAAAAAATGAAAGGCAAATGTATCTGGGGAAGATAACCAACTTCTACCCTTATAAAATATTTAGGATAGTGTTAGTTAAAGACATTTTCCAAGTGAATTTTAAATAGCGTGTTGAAGCCGAAATGTGAGTGACCAAATTGACTGAACTACTGGGTACTCCAAACCTAACTCAGGTCCTGGCCCCCTAGCTTCCTAACACCTAGGTGTTTGTCTCCCAATTGCTGAGTTATTTTATTCAGATCTCCAGCACCATCTTCAGACATGTATCTTTTTTCGGGGCTCATCAAAATGATTAATTAAATCAACATTGCTAATTGTATTTATTTGACCTTATCCCTCAATTTTAGTAATTTGGTTGCTGCCCTGCCTGAAACCAGTTTCACTCCTATGGCTTCTTTTCAAGAAAAGTCCCCGCTTCCACCTGCTTGCTCTGTGACTGAGTTTCTCATTTGGTGTTCTGACTCCTCTTCTGTCTGCCAGTCCCCCCACCTGAGACTAAACTCCTGTCCTCCAGATTTGGTATTGGCTAGAACTCTGCTCCCTGGACTCAGGACTCCATTTTTGTCTCTAGCTTGGTTTATAGCCAGTGCCATTTTCTCTCATTATCTGCATATCTGTTGGGAAAATATTTATTCTTGTTGGATTTGTTTGATGTTACTTACTTCTGGGGACTTGCATTATCCCCATTGCATATTCCAACCAAAAACATTTATTACTAGCATGTAAAGCGGGGGGATTACCACTTTTCTACCTAATATCAAATCTTGAGCTGTCCCTGAGATGAGTCAATACATGACAAGAAGCAAATATATGGCAAAATTGTATTTAACCTCCTAGTTGCTGATTTTACTATCACTTTTTGAAGTGACAGAGGATTCTGATAAAGTCTATATTTATTCCCAGGAGCCTAGACCTTAAAACATCTCCATATGATGTATTTCTCACGTATTTTAAGAAAGAGAAATCCAAAGTTGTTGGGATGTTGTCTGGGGTTCTGAGTAGTAGGTTGTATGAAAGGGTTAAAAAGGAAAAGAATCATTGAGTTAAAGTTTTGGCTGTCTGTTGGAAATTCATGGCTAGCTAAAATATGCTAGAGTGCTTTATGTTAAGGTTTTTTGTTCATTTTATTTTTCTTCAAATCATTCACCATGCACGCGTTTTCTGTCTTCCTCTCACAAGGCTTTGTAATGTGTCATTAGATATCAAACCACTTGCTCAAGTGGTACAGTAAGACAAACCACACTCCTGGGCAATGTGGAGACACCTTGCCCACTACTGCCACCTGTCAACCTTGGCTTGGGCTGAGGGACCATGATTAGGTGAAAGAAAGCCTTGTTGCTAATGTCTGGGGCCTGCTCACCTAGTTGATTAGTTCTTCTTCCTCAGGATATTGGAGGCATCTAGGTATAGTGGCAACAAATATCCCTGTTCTGTCCAAATCCAAATCCAGTGTTGCTTTTCTTTTTATTGTTGTTGTTGCTTCAGGAGCATATACATGCAGCTTCTCTATACCTCCTGGCATTGTCCCAGATCACTACCAGAACAAAGATTCAAACAACCAATGTTTCAAATTCATTAACTGCTGGGCATCATTTGCTCCTATTCAGCATCCCAAAAAATCCAAAGGAGGAGAGAATAAGAATGAGGCAAGACACTATAATCAGTAGTAGTAATGCTTCATCTATTATGTCCAGGGTGGCTAGGGACCAGTCTTGCCAGGGCTAGTTTACTGCAGATACTGTAAGAGAACTAACGTTAGACTTTGTTAGAAGATAGATAATTCCTGGAGACTTCTCTGAGCCTCTGTCTCTGTTCTATCACTCTTAAGAGTAGTTAGGTAGTCCTCATTGTTTTACAAATTGAAAAATCAAGCCAAAAATATTATCTGGAAACTTCCAACACTTTTCTCAGATTTCAGTCTTTTAGATTTCAGTTAAGTCTATCATAGATTTTACTTCATCAAGCAAGCTATTAAAGCTCCCACACAACAATAAAATGTTTTCAAAAGCATTATTTTTGTAAAAAATAAAAATAGAACAAGGACAAAGTTGGGTAAGAGAGGCTCAATCATTTTGTGAGCTAACTGAAGAAAGGGCACTATAATGTTTTCTTAGGTACTATGTTTATGGGGAAAAGGGGCATTATGACATCAGGCAAAGAACTAGAGATCAGGTACTGATTGGAATTTTCCTCACATTTCACTCTAGACTCTTGCCTAGAATACATTCAAATGCATGTGTTCACTGCTGCTAGAAATTTGCCTCTGAAATTCAGATTTATGATTCACCAGGAATAAATTATAATGCTGCCTTCCAAATCTCACAAAAGACAGAACCCATCATTACATACTTGAGGTACTGATCCAGCAAGCCCCTGGACTTCTTGATTGTGAAGTTGTATCATGATAAGAATAATGTTCCCTCCTTCCAAAATAAGCATAAGACTACCTGCTATGGTGTTCTCTTCAAGGAGTGTTTTACTAGAGTCCCATTCCTTGTTAAACTGGCTCATGAGATACAATGACACTCAAGGATATATTGCCTTAATATTATCTCAGATCCCTTTGATTTGCAAAATGGATTGCACTTAACTATTAGCAAGTGTGGTTAATTTTATGTGTCAACTTGGCTAGACTATAGTACCCAGATATTTCAAACATTGTTATTTTGATTATTAATAATCAAACATTATTTTAGATGTCTCTTGAAGGTATTCTTTAGATGAGATTAGCATTTTATAGATGACATTTTATGTTATAAATGTTATATGTTATAGATAGCCTTTTATACATTTTAAAGATGATCTAATCTTTAGATGAGATTAACAAGTAAAGCAGATTACCCTTCATATTGTGAGTGGACCCCATCCAAATCAGCTGAAGGCCTTAACAGTAAAAGAATGGCCTCCTCCAAAGAAGAGGGAATTCTTCCAGAAGACTGTTTTCAAACTCAAACTGCAGTGTCAGCTGTTCCCTGGGTCTCCAACCCGCCAGCCTACCCTGCAGATTTTGGACTTGTCGGTCTCTACAATTGTATGAGCCAATTCCTTAAAATAAATCTTTCTCTCTCTCAACATCTTTCTTCCATATATATATGTACACATATATGTTTATGTATATTTATATATACATATCTATGTACAGTCATGCATTGCTTAACAATGGGGATATGTTCTGAGAAACGTGTCGTTAGGTGATTTTGTCATGCATACATCATAGAGTGCACTTACACAGACCAAGATGGTACAGCCTGCTACACACCTAGGCTACATGGTACTAATCTTATGGGACCACCATCATATATGCAATCCATCCTTGACTGAAACATTGTTATGCAGAGCATGACTGTACATATATATATATATCCACACGCACACATATATATACATATATACATATACATATATATATACACACACACATGTATCTTATTGGTTCTGTTTCTCTGGAGAACCCTGACTAATATACCAGGCAAAAAATTTAGCTGTTTTATAAATATAAATGGTTCTAAATGGCTCTTCCAGCCAAAATTATCACCACTCAGTAGGTATAATTTCTCAGTTCTCACATTTTATTAAAGAGAGTCTAATTTCTTTGCATTCATTATCAGCTTAGAGTGAATCAATTTGTCATAACACTTTGGTTCAAGAGGTTGGGCAGGAGGATTGGTTTAATTACCACTACGTGGCTAAAAGAAGTTAGGTATACAAAACAGTTCCCTGGGAGGAAGAGGACCTCTTATGAGTGTAGTACCCAGACAGTGGACTGGGATGAGAAAGAAACAAAATAGATTCCCTGTTGTGCTTCAGTGAGCCTCACTGGGGACTTAACCAAAACTACAAACAAATAAAACCCTGACCAAAATTTTAGGAGTAAATGGGAGTGTTGGATAGATCTGGTGTGATAGTCTATAGTCCAGAGCAACATCTATTGAGAAAGTGATAAACATAAAATCAAACAGAGAACTTTTTCCTTAGAAGGCAATTGTAGGGAAAAATAATATCAGTCCCAAGGTTTAGACATGAGCTCTGATTCAACAAACTTAGGCAAGTTAGTTACTTTCTCAGAGTTTCAATTTTCTCTTTTGTTTCGTGCTAATATTAAGGTCCCAATATTTTAAGGAAATTTGGTGTGTAAAATATTCATTAGTTCCCACACCTGGCTGTGCAACAGGCCTTAAAAAAGACTGTGAGATCTTTAAAAGTACAGCCTCCTGGAATCTACCCCAGGTGTACTGAATTAGAATCTCTGAGGTGTGAAACTCTAAACTTATTCCTGGAAAAATGTCTTTAGGTGATACTGATGAAGTTTGGTGAATGGATCTCCCTTTGAGACTCATTGAGCTCCAAAGTGTCTTGTCCGCTAAATGGCCTAGAGGAAATGCCCAAAGAAAGATGAACGTGAATGAGCAGTATGAATAAACGGGTTTTATGCCTTCCCCGTATTCTTGCTCCCATTCCCATTGGCTGGAATTCAAATGGAGTAATTGTTCTCTAGCAGAGTCAGTGCTGGCCTATACAGACCAGCACTGAAAAGACAGTTGGCTTCTGCCATGTATGAAAATCCCTCCAGTACTCCAGGGTTGTAGAATTCAGCTGGAGGATATGACTAGCCATAGCCAGAAGATTTTTCTAAAAAAAGTCAGTTATCAAAAGTGATGGCCAATTTTCCTTGTTTGCTAGATTCTTTTTTTTTTTTTTTCCAGTGGGTTTCTTTAAACCCTACTAGCTAAACTGAACACTTGAACATTATATGTAAGGATACTCTAAATCAAGAAATAATTCAGAGATGAGATTAAAAGCAGGACAGATATGGGTTGATATGTGAATTTTTCAGACCATTAATGGAGAACTAAAATATATTGAATTTTGCCATTTATAACCAGTTTTATTTTATTTATTATGCCATATATAATCCAGTTATATATATTAAACTACTTTATGCCATATAAAATCCAGTTTTATATATAAAAGTACTTTATTTTATTGATTCGCTCTCTAGAGAAGAATATTTCATGTGAAAAGTCATATATTAAAAAAAGGACAAAGGAAGATATGTTAATTTTCTTTTGAATAATTAGAAGCTAATAATGCTACCATTCAACTGAAATAGACCTTCATGAACTTAGCAATGATCACCTTCTTGCTAATATCAAGGTGTTTACCATTTTTTATTATTCTTTCAATGTGGTTTCTTTATTATTTATCATTTACTTCTGAAAACATATCACTTTCTCAGTTTTCCTTAAACAGTAATTGATCTCCTCTTATAGCTTTGCCAGCTTCTCCCCTGGGTCCTTTGTTTCTCCTTGTATGCCTTTTCCATCTTGCTTCCTTTCAGTCCACACTCTATCCATCAGTGAACCCAGTTGTTGAGATGGTATATGGTTTACCTGCCCCAGCCCATTAGCTCTCCTGTCTTAATCTCAGATTTACCAATTGTGTTACTCTTTAACCAGTTTCCCAGGCTGGATAAGTTAACAAAGCCACCTTTGATCTTTTACTCTCCTTCATTCTGTAAATCCATTCTGCCATATAACCCCATCCTTTCTATTTTTTTTTTTTTTCTGGGGAGGATTCGCCCTGAACTAACATCTCTGCCAATCTTCCTCTATTTTGTATGTGGGTCGCCTCCACAATGTGGCCACCGATGAGCGGTGCAGGTCCAAGCCAGGGAACTGAACTCAGGTCACCAAAGCAGAGTGCACCGATCTTAATCACTAGGCCATGGGGCTGGCCCCTTTCTAGTTTTGGAAATATTGTAAATTCACAACATTCTTTCAATTTTCACATCTTTGTTATTAAGTCAAATCTATATCAACTTATTTCTAGATTGCTAAGGAGCTCCTTTCTAATTTTTCTTGAATCCCAGTTGCCCCAGCAACACATGCCAGCTTGCATATTCTTCCAAATTAATTTTCAGGCGTCAATTAAATTATCCAATCAGCATGAACTAAATTCCCACTATATACAGAATTCTGTGTTTGACATTATATGACATACAAAGCCAAAGAATACAGCAAGATACACAAACTGCAAGGAGGGTACCATTTCTTATTGGGTTAATACATATTCACAAATAGCTGGAAAACAAAATGGAATGTATAAAATTGCATAATAGATACATATTCACAGATTTCTAAGAAAGTTATAATATCGAGGAAGGGAAAGAAATGTCCATTTCTATGAATTTTTAGAATATGTGTTGATTCTACGAATAAATAGGATATAAGAGAGCAAGTAAAGCAAATGTAGGAATTGTGTGCAATATTTTAAAAGCCTTTGAATCAGTTTGCTCTGGGATAAAAATGGGTAGAAATAGAGGATCAAAGATTGAAAATAATGGTTGAGGCCAGACCATTGACTGATTGAACATAAATAGATTGATAAATATGTAGATAGATAATTATGATACATGTGTAGATTTATAGATGAACACTAAAAAGATGCATAGGTACTAGATAAATGAAATGATAGACAAATGGATGGGTAGATAAATAGATGGATGGAATGATAGATATATAGATATAGAAAGAACATTATGCATGAAAATGCAGAAATTTAAAGGCCTCTAAGAGAGATGTTCAAGGAAAAGGAAACTTCTTTGAATGACTTTTGTTATTCTAGTGGTATTAGGTTGCAGTGTTACCTGCTGATGTTTCAGTAAAAGGATAGGGACTGAGGAGTTGCCCAGACATTAATTTCATAGCAAAATTTTCGGGGGCTATCTTCTTTTAGGTAATAAGAGCAAGGTAAGGACAAATCTAGAGATATTTTTATTTGTAGGTGAGCTCTTGAGAAGTTGAGAGAGTTCTCTATAGGGAACCCATGGTTCATAGACTGAAGTAGAAGGCATTTCACTGAGGACAATATCACAAAGTTGATTAACTGATTGTCTGTACTTTAGTTTTATTTTCTTAAATAAATCACAATATGGTTATATCTCATACTTTGAAAGCCATAATAGGGCGCCAGCCCCATGGCCTAGTGGTTAAGTTTGGCCTGCTCCACTTTGGTGGCCTGGGTTCGGTTCCCAAGCACAGACCTACACCACTGGTGGGTGGTCATCCTGTGGCAGTGACCCACATATGAAATAGAGGAAGATTGGCACACATGTTAGCTCAGGGCTAATCTTCCTCAGCAAAAAAAAAAAAAGTCATAATACACAAAGTACAAAATTTGTATTTTTTCTTGGTAAATATTTAAGTGATTGAGTACAGTGATTTAAGAGATTCTTGAGTCTATTTACAAAAGAGGACCCATTCTTGCTTTAGTAATAATTTCTAGATAAGAATTAAACCTTTTTCAGTCATTGTATCCATTAAACCTTGACAAAGGTCCTTATGGAGAGATTTAGACAGGATATCAACCTTCAAATTTAAATAAGATATTCTGCATTTTTTAAGTCCTATGTAGACAGTTAAAAAGACAACTTTTTTTGGAATCAACACTTCTATTTATTAGTTGATAAAAATCTAGCCTCATTTGGGTGTTTTTAGCCATGATATTTATAGCCAAAACATTTTTAGTGAAAAAAAAAAATCTAAATTCGGTAATGCTGAATTCCCTCGAGCTGAGAGTTAGACTCAAACTTCCCAAGTGATACGGATTGTGAATAGTATTTACTGTGATAGATGTCCAGCTAGTGAACACCTAATACTTTTTAACCAGTATGATCATATATTGGCCTCAAAATAAATAATACATTCTTTTTCAGCCTCTCAACAGTAGCCAAAATGTAGAGAAAGGAAAGATTGTGGTACAAAAGATTCAAGTAAAACAGTTTATTAGGAAACGCCTATTGAGTCTCCATCATGTGCTTCCAATAGTTTAAAGCAAGGTGGTATTGTGTGGGCTTTTAGCCTTCATTTAACTTTTATACTTCATTTCACTGGTATTGCTAGAAAATACTTCCACTATCTTTGGGTAATTTACAGTCTCAAAAATATAATGATGGATTCCGTTAGAGATTCTAAATAATTTTCTACTTCTCTATCTCAAGTCTCCAGCAACAGAATCAGCAGTGCAATTCCTCCCAAATACCAAATTAATATCGCTTATATAGAAAAATTTCTTGAAATGATTTATTCTTAACTTTAGTTTTAAGAGTTGAATATATCTAGTAAATGATTAACATGCTAACCTTCTGACCATGTTAGGGCAATGTTTGCACATGGCTAAACAAATAGATCTCTGCAGAGCATAATAAGATACGCATCTGCTCTTTGCTTTCTTGATTATTTGGATCGCTGCACAGTCATTAAACTGAAGTCTCTCTTAAAGGGTAGAAAGGGCTGCGGGCAGGCAGCCACTTGGGCAGGCTCTTCTGTGTTGTGGTCTGTTTGGTTCATCCACAGAGACATGGATTAAGATAGAATTATAGGAAATCCTATTGAGGTAAAGGCCTACTGGATAAGAACAGGGAAAATTAATCTAAGCCTTTCTTCTCCTTCAACACAACCTTTTAAAATACTAGGTTACAGTGTGCTCATTTCACTTGTACTTCTGATATAAGATACTAATGGAAATGACATTTGAAAAGGGACTGACTTTTGTGTATAAACTGTCATTGGTGTGTCCTAAAAGTACCTTTCCATGTGGGCCTTTAATATGATAACATTTTCCAGGTTGTGAGCCTAGATTAGAAGCTATTAAATTCTAAGCCTGCAAAGATAAGAGCGTACAACTCCAGCTCTTAGAGAGGAAAGAGTTCTGAAATGTGGATTTATAAATTAAAATATTAACCCAGTACTGTTATGGATATCATAATTTTGTTGTTGTTTTGGTGGAGATGGAGCCTTAAAAAGGCATCATTGTTTTTACTTAGTCTTTAAAAAGACCATTGTAATGACACTAAGTGATGCTTTAAGAAGAGAAGAGGACAATTTAGCTAAAGGTAGCCTGCAAATAGGGAAGTGGATCCCTTCAGTTCATGCCCACTGCAACTTGGTAAGCCATAGATGAGGGGTCATTTAACCTAATAGTAACACTAATGCATATACCAGTTCTTTGCTCCTCACACCATCCTACAATAGGCTCATTTTGTAGATAAGTTTATAGAAGCTGAGGAAAGTTAAATGACTTCTCCAAAATTAGAGTCAGCCAGTGATGGAGCTAGGAGATAAATTAAAACCCTTCAAATCTATTCTTGCAGAGGTATTTTCTAGTAGTGTCAGCTCTATGTGTAGCTCAGATTGCTCTCAGGAATTGAAAAAAGAAAAAAAGAGAAAGAAAAGAAACAACTCTTGGAGTTTTGGCAGAAATATCCCCGATGCCCTGAAATGAAGGCAAGGCTTCAGATTCCAAGGGCACAGACGTGTGGCATGCAATGAAATGGGCGCTGGCCAGACAGCCGGATACCCATCCAGAGAAGGGGCTAGGAGAATAAAGTGGGGGAGGGGCAATTAATGACGGGTGAGCCCAATAAAATGAAAAGGCAAAAATGTTGCTTGCTCAGCTCGCTTACTATTTTAACCAAACTTTTGGAAGCCACAGCTAATGAAAGCATCCAAAAAACATTTGAATAGTTGCTGTATGAAACAGGCTGGAAAATGAGAATGGAAAGACAAACAGAAGGAATGATACCGTGGGTCTCTGTGTCCTTCATGCTGTAGTGAGAATATCTCGGAGCACTGGAAAGTTCCAGGGAAGATGGCAATTTCTTAGGGACAATTGTTCTGGGGTTCTTTTTCCAAGTGTTTCTATATTCTGACAGGCCCAACTATTTTAGCCACTAAGGAGGAAATGCACAACAGAAAAGTAGTGTAGAAAAAACATAATTAATATTTTCATAAACTAAACATGTCCTTTTTGCTTGTAATAGCTTGTGTTTAATTAACTCAAAATGACTTCAGACTGGGCCAGGAGGAACCTGTCTCTTTTCCACTTACTGCTCATTCCTAATTCATTTCTCTCTCTTTCTCTTTCCTTTATTGATGTGTATGGATGGGGGTGGTAAGGAAAGGAAAGGAAAAAAAGAGACTGCAATTTTAAAGTTTCAGCCTATTTTCCATTTGTTCTTTTTATTTTGAACAAAGCATGTAAAATGTAAAAAAAAATTAAATCTACCCGGTTTTTCAAATAAAAATGTGTCATATGACATAAATAATGTACAAGGTTCACAAATCATTAGCACAAAAATATCTTTAGTTGACTTAGTGTTTGAACATTGTGTATGTGGGGGGTGTGTGTGTGTGAATTGCCATATCTATCTTTCTATCTAATGGGTGATTAAAATGAACTTTACCCGTTATCTCCACTCTCAGGCAAACTGAAACATTGCTGATATTGCTGATAAGTATGCATATATTTTATACAGACGTGCTAGAATAATCTATGCTTGACTTGTCTAGAGTGTGTAATTATTATTTTCTTTGAGGATAACTGTCTGCCTAAAGGAGGTGGGAAAGAAGATGAGGATGCTTCTCACTCTCTAACCCAAGTCTGGTCAAAAGACCACGTGAGAGAATGCTTTGAAGACCATAATGAGTGGGTGCTTTGGAGAACTGACTGTGGCTCCCTGTGGTCCAGGAAATAGAGACTAACACCTGCTTATTCAGGTACAGTCTGCATAGGGCTTTCAATGTGGGCAGATTGTACGCTATGGAATATGTGGAACTGGGTCAGAGAGGACTTTCACTAATGAACCCAAGTCAAGGAGGCTGCTAGGCAGGACCAAGCAACCCCAGGGGAGGGGCTGCGTGGTGCCATAACCAAAGAGTAGAGGCTGAGTGGGAAGAAGTGGCTGCTGAGGGCATTGCTTGCTTCAGAGAATTACAGGATGGCAGGACTCAGTGGAGAGGCTGCCAGTGAGCCTTCAAAGGCACCCCCAGAGGATAAATAGTCAGTGTTTGGAATTGACATCCCAGAGAGCAGTGACACTGGATTAAAAATGCACCAGAGGGGCCGGCCCGGTGGTGCAAGCGGTTAAGTGCACGCGCTCCGCTGCAGCAGCCGGGGTTCGCCGGTTCGGATCCCGGGCGCACAATGACGCACCGCTTGGCAAGCCATGCAGAGGCAGCGTCCCATATAAAGTAGAGGAAGATGGGCATGGATGTTAGCCCAGGACCAGTCTTCCTCAGGAAAAAAAGGAGGATTGGCAGATGTTAGCTCAGGGCCGATCTTCCTCATAAAAAAAAAAAAATGCACCAGAGGTGGGGTGTGCCCCTTTCCCTCTCCGCCCGCCTCTCTTATAGCATAATGAGTGAGCAAGGAGAGGAAGAACAACAAGAAAAAATAGTAATAAACACATACACATGCACAAGCACACATACAAACACACAGGCACGCACAAATTTACACGCATATTCCAGCCCTCTTGGTCACAGCAAGATTTAAAGCTCAGATCAGGAGGCCTGGGCTGGATTTGTGTGTGTCTGCATGTGTAGGCATAGACTCTTTGAAATAGACGTGAAATTAAAGTTTAGTTTTGAAGTTGACCTTGACTAACTTCAATGCCATTTGGGAAAATTCAGAAAACATTTCCAACCATATGATGTATATTGTGACACATACATATCATATCATTTGCTTATGCATAAACCACCTAGGTACCTAAGTTTGTTTATGTTCTAAATACACATCAGAAGAAACATGTTTGCATTATAACATATGCATATAGCAAATTTTCATACTATAAAACAATTTGATTTTTGGTAGTTTGCTGATATTTATGGTTAATCTTTACCTGTAAATGACTAAATTTAAAATTTAATAAGAATTTTCAAATTGATTCACCTTTCTCTTGAATTGGAAGGAATCCATTCCATGAGATTTGGTGTGTAATCGTCAAAGATTTTTTCCAAATATCATGAGAAAACTGACTTGTAAATAACCTTTTACTGCTTAGCATTTGTACTTTCATGATGAATATTAGATTTAAATAAATCTCTCATCTATGCCGTGTCTAATTTTATTTGAAATATTTCTCACTACAATAAACATGATTTTTATACTATTCAAATATAATTTTTAGTGGATTTATCCTTGCCCATAATGGTTTTTAGATTTTCTTTAAAAAAGTATGAGGATAATTCTTTAATCATCTTTCACTAAACTAAATGAACAATTGAGATGCGAATTTTAAAGCTAGTTGGATAATGGACATTATTACTCAGAGAAGATAGAAAGAAGTGAAATACTTCAAACAGTACACATGTAATCTGCTCACCATTATGCAACTCTTCCCTCACAGGTGGCCCATCAGTGAATTATGAGGCAAGAACAATTCCAGGAACGAGGGGAAAGAAACATGTCAAGATCACTGCCCAAAGTCAAGATGTATATTTTCCTCATTAATCAATGTGTTATTGTGTTCAAAACTCAATTATTTATTGACCACTAGGGGGAAAAACATTGAATGGCAAATTGATTTTGACCTGTGTTTGGTTAATGTTCCCTAGTCATAAAATAGACTTTGCTAAATTCAAAATGCACCATTTGAAATTTGTTGGTTTTCTTTGCTGCTTTTTATCTAAACCAGTGATCTCATTAATATTCTGTACAAGTTAAATGTTTTCTTCTCATACAGAAGGGTATACGCTTGAGAAGAAGATGATGCCTTTTTTATTCATTTCTCCTTGCCTCTTTATTTTCAGTCTGTGTAGTTTAGATTCTTATCTCTACAGGCAGTGTGTGGACAGTACCGCTAGAATTCCATTTTAATCAACATATCCCCTGTCTAAGCAACAGGGCGGCTCGAAGTGTTGCACTCCAAGCAGGCAGAAGTGATATCACAGACGCACTGGCTGTTGATTGCCAAAATCACCAGTGGCAGGTGACGAGACATTTTGGGACTGACGGGTGGTGAGAGATTATTGCTGTCTTGCAAAGCCAGACGTCAGGAAGCACTCCCAGCTGTTTGCCAGATGACAGACTGGTTGGGAATATTTGGTGTGAAATGGTCATTCTCATTCACACTCAAACATTTAAACAATGACTTCAACATTACCCTAGAGATAAAAAAAAAAAGGACAAAAAAAAACACATGCAGAAGCAGACATCCAGTCGAACTTGTAGAGAGCCATTAAAAGTTTTCTTATTTTCTAGCTACATGTATTTCCTTTTAATGGTTGTTTTACATGATTGGGGGAGTTTCATCTCATTTCAGGTAATTCCTAGACTGAAGACCTTTAGCTGGACTGCTTTGAGATGGATTTTGGAATTCTGCTTTGTTGCCTTCTCCAAACAAAACTACCTTGTTTTAAGAATGTCTAAATAGCTCTTGGAAATAAACTCTATGTGGGTTTTCCACATGCCTCTTTTTGAAAAATCTCTAGGGTAATGCTGACATCATTGCTTAAGAGTTTGGATGTGAATGCACAAAAAGGGACTCTCAAACAGACTTGTGTTAGCAGCTCACCCTAGGAATGAGCTGTGCTACTGACAGTGGCCCTTTCTTACAGGGCCAACTCAAGATAATCCACTGTGAAAGCAATTAGGAGTATATTTCAAGAGTCTGTAGACAGGTTCCTGGTGTGCCTGGAAGGTAACTGAAAGTGTCTTAGTAAACAGAAATGGAAGACTACCATAACCCAAGATGAATTATTAAAAGATCAAAGAATTATACTGCAAGTTGAGAAGAGATTAGCATGTTTGGGTGGAAGCCTACTGGAAAATTAAAATCACATCTTTGATGAAAGAATGATTTCTAACTGCAACATAAGAAGCTCCATTAAATATTTTTTATGAGTTATTTGCTGTTTAGATATGATGGTTTTCAAAGTTCTAAATGTAAAGCATTCTTAGACCTTGGTTTACTTAGCATATACATGTAACATAACGGAAACATCCGTATTTCCCAGGAAGGCAGAATGTCCTGTTCAGATATTTACCTCCACTCTGACATAAACATGTGTATCAGCAGGACACAAGGAGTAACAATTCTGTCCTCCATGATGACTATAGCTAACCATTACTTATCTAATTAACTTGAATACATAATAAAATTAAAATTTTGGTAGCATTAGATATATACAATACTATGGTCAACACACCTAAAATACAAAGAATTCACCAGAGTATTACAGGATTTTTCTCTCCAAGGCTAACACTGGAGACTTGTGTTACATTTGTTGATACAAAAGCTATATCTGGCTTGAAAAATGGCAAAATCTCTTTACATAAAGCCCACATACGTCACCACTTACACACTGCTTCTTTCTAACATTCAGGAGAAGCCAAATCAAAATGTTTACATAAACCTGTTCATTCACTTCAAAACACCCACAAAAAGAAACGTGACAACATTTAAACAGTAATACTACTATTTAGATATTTTTTCCATGAAAATCAAACTAAGTTATTTTTCCCAAAAATATTCTCCAAAGAAAGCAGAGCTTTACCTTATCATGGTAACTTAGGAATTTTCCATGAAAAATTTTAAAGTCCATTAGAGTTTAAAAGGTGTATTACAGTATATTACTATTCAAAAAATGCCTTTAAGCTGTTTTAAAATTCCAGTGCTGCACCTGAATGCTCCAAGCAACACCCTTAATTGCTTTACAACTTCTCTATAATTCTGGGTTGGAAAAAGGCAAAAGTGTAACAGGAAGACTAAAAATTTATTCCTTCGTGTTATGATTCATAAACATAAAATCACGACTATGTCAGCACAAATTGTTGCTTGTTTTCATTGGGAAAAAATGTGTTTAAAATGCTTTTATCATATGCTGTAGCCTGAATTTAGCAGTATGTTACTAAGGAGAATACAAGAGAGGTTCCCATTTGAGAAAATTACTTATGTGCTGAATGACTCGCTTGTAAGGTAATTCCTACATTCAAGTGGCCCCGAGACTTGAATTCAAACACAACACAAAAGCTAGTATTCAGGGAAAAACAAAAAAATCTCACCTGTAGTTTAATAGAAAATAATTGAGTCCACAACAGACCCAGTGATCTTCAGCCTAATTTGATTATTCCAAAATATTCATAAAAAATGTTAATATATATATTTTTCAAATAGTATTTGCTAGAGTGTAACTAAGTACTGGTAGAATCTGGATTCACAAATTATTCAGGGCCATGAGAAAATTGTAAATATTTGAACTGCAATCCATTCTTATCTTTCTTTCCTCTTCGCTAAATTTAAGTAAGTATGTGAGTGTGTATATCTGTATTTTGAGTTGTGACAATAAAGGAAATGGGAACATACAGGTTCCCACATGGCAATAAGGAAGAGATTAAATTCATGTTATGGCCTTAATTCTCCCACAGATAATCTAAGCAGTATTTTCAAGTGCAAGTAATAAATAATACTAGAAATATAATACGTTTCAGTATTTCAACAAAAAGGATGAAAAACAAGACGTAGAGTTTTATTATTATTATGTAGTAGGGAAAGTCTTTAAGCCTAGGCAAGGAAAGTTAATTTTCCTTGCTTTTGTTCTTTGTTTTCCCCTTAAAATAAGGAGCATCATCCACTTTTTCTTATTCTTTTGTACCATCATCATCTCTCTGGTCTTTGATCCATGGCACCTCTCCACAATCAGACTGCGGCATGGAAATAGTTACCCGCTACTGCCTGCTTCTTGGTTGCCCCTGGAAAAACCACCTAGTATCTGCATTGTAAAGTTTTACTGCTCGGCACCACGGGGAAACACATAAAGAACAAAAATATTTCAAATAAAAAGGTTAAAAATACTCATAGCATATATTCTAAGAGGTAAGAGTAGAATCATGGAGTCAGATTGCCAAGGTCGGTTAGCAGTTCCACTACTTATTAATTAGCTTTGAGATCATGATCCAGATATTTAACTGCTGACTTTTCTCTTTTTTGCAAAGAGGATAATCGTACGCCCATCTCACGTGACATTGTATAGATTAAACAAAATCATGCCTGTAAAGTATTTAATACAGTCAATGCTCATTAGCTATTCCATTAGATATCTATATCCATGAGATATCTATTCTCTCTCCCTCTCCCTCGTTTTTGTCCTAACTTCTGTTTTCAGTCCTCATTTTATGTTTCAGCAAAATAAATCAATAAATCCCCTCTTGTCCTGATTTACCACCCTCCCTCATTTTCATACATGAAGGTGAAGACAAAAACCATGATGTCCCCTTACTTAAAATGAACGTAATGGATCTTCAGAAATTATCAGATTTGGTGACATTACTCCCCTAGGATTCAGTTCCTCCAAAGAATTATTCCTCTAATGAGTTATCCCAAATAAAATACCTAGATCTATGGCACCTAGTAGGGCTCATTTAATGTCGTCTATTACTATTTGCTACATTATTACTATTATTATTTGCCATCTTTATTATTATCATTATTATCATTCTTCAGGGGCATTTTTTTTACAACTGTTGAAATTGCAGTGAACAGTTCAATCTTCAGTTCCGTCTACTATACAATGGATTCTACTGAGGTAATTCACAGTTCTTGAGTATACGCACCTCATAAAACCATCTTCTCCTTATAGCACCCAGCAACTAAGAGTGTCCTTAGCCTCTCTCTTCCCTGAGGGTGTATGATGATAGAAAAATATAGCAATACCAATAAATCCTCAGTGTACAACACTGTATTCCCAGTGTTGATAAGAGCCAAGGATGGAGGAAATTCTCAGTGGCACACCCAGTATACAAATAAATCTAGATTGGGAAAATACTTTTCACCATTAAGAACTGTGTTGTACACTAAGATATATAGTACATCAGGAATATAATGTGATGGGCAGTCTAACCAGATCCATGATACAATGTAGCATCAGAACAGGCTTTTACTATGTTATTCTTTTTTTAAAAAATGGGGACTTGCCGGTGGCATAGTGCTTGGGTTTGCATGCTCCACTTCTGCGGCCCAGGGTTTACAGGTTCGGATCCTGGCCATGGACCTACACACTGCTCATCAAGCCGTGCTGTGGCGGCGTCCCACATACAAAAAGCAGAGGAGGATTGGCACAGATGATATCTCAGTGACAATCTTCCTCACCAAAAAATATATGTATATAAATATAATATAAATATATTTTGGTATATATATATATACAGTATATATATACTAAAACAAGATATGGAAACTGTGCATGGTAGAAAGTACTCAATAAACAAATAAGCTTTTCTGATTATCCAATGTGTTTGTTTCTTCTTTCATCTTTTTTATTTTTATTTTTAATGGCTACAGAGTATAAGTGAAGTTCCAGGACAGGAGAAGACATTAGCTACCTGAAAAACTTTGTTTGACTTATTTTTGTGGGCCTTGTATTGGATAGAATTTAAGCAAGTCACCTCATTAGGAGGAAAGAGAGAGAGGAGGAGGGAAAAAGAGAACGAGTGATGAGGCAGGAGGAGATGCTAAGGGAAGGATTTTGTTAGTCAGTCTGGAGTCCTTGAATGCTTCCCTGGGAAGAAGTATTAGCTTTGCTGAAGCTTTTTGGGTGAACCAAAGGAATTACCACTGCTTTATATGTAGCAATGGAATGAGCAATAACAATTAGGCTTTCCTGATGTTCATTCATTCATCTTACAAATAGTCATTGAGCACCACTTATGTGTTAGGCATTGCTCTAGGTTCTGGGTCTATGGTAGTTAACAAAATCCACAAATGCCCCTGGCTTTATGTAGTTTATTTTCTATAAGGATGAGACACATATTAAAATACACAAGTAAAACATATGATAGGTGGTGATAAATATGATAGAAAAAAATAAATCAGTAATCAAAGAGGATAAGGCCTGGTAGAAATTGGGAAAACTTCAATACTTAAGTTAGAGAAGCACTCTCTAAAAAGGTAGCATTTGAGTCAAGTCCTCAGAGAAATGAGGGAATGAGTCATGTGGGTAAAGGACGTTTCCAGGCAAAAGGAAACAGCAAGTTCAAAGGCTTGAGTTGGAAATAAACTGGCATGGTTAAAGCATGGTGCACAAGCCAGTGTGTCTCCAGAGGAGTGAGCAAAGGTGTAGTAGAAGATAAACTGAGCAGAAAGAGAAAGGAAATCCGACTTAACTGAGTACAATTTTCTTGTATTTTAATCAAATCTGATTAAATCAAGGGATGTTGAGCTACAGAGCATCCTGCCTCTTTTCGTTTCTCTCAACTTCATTTGACAGATATTTGATAATGCCATTCAGAGTCTTCTAGCTCAAGAGTAAATCTTTTAAGGCATTGAAAGCCGTTGTAAGGCAGCCAATGAAGGCTTAGAAGAGAAGAAAGCCATGATCTGACTTGGATTTTTGAAGATCACTCTGGATGGTTTTGCCAAGAGTAGGCGACATAGGGTGGAAGCCAAAGCCAACCCAGAAGCCACGGCAATAATCTAAGTGAGAGATGATGGACACTTGGACCAAGGTGGTGGTACTGGAGGTGGTGAAAAGGGATTGGATCCAGAAATATGTATTTTGAAGGCAGAGGAATTGGAAGGATAAAGCTGTTAATGATTGAGACAGGAAGGGCTGCAGGAGGATAATATTATGGTTAAAAAAATTGGAATCGGTTTTGGACACGTAGAATTTAAAATACCTATTATTAAGCTACCAGTACTAATGGAAATGAGTACGCTGTTGACTGATGTGTAACTGACACAAAACTGGAACTAATTTGTACCACTCAGTTATTCATTCAACAAATATTTGTTGAAGGCTTCCTATGTGACCAACATGGTGGTTGGCACAGGGTATCTTAAGAGCAACACAAATGTTTATATGCCCTAATTCTGTAGTTCCATTTGTGGAAATTGATGTTAAAGACAAAATTAGAAGAGCGATCAAAGACATATTCACAGTGCCATTCATTGTAGTTTGATGTATAGTAGGTTTGAATGACATATACTAGCCTATCTAATTGACATATATCATAATAGGTGAATAACAAGTAGAGAGGAATCACTATCCACTCCTAGGCCTGTTTGTCGTATACTACATGCACACCTATCTCCCTCAGCTTACAGGCTTTTCTGGCGTCAAGAATAAAGATTTCTTTGACCCTTATAACTTCTGGCCACAGTGACTCCCTAACACCTGTGACCAAGTTCTGAATAACTTTTTCAAAATAAATTCTTACTAAGGATATAAGGAAAAAGAAAGGAAATCCAAACTAATGCAGTACAATTTTCTTATTCTAGTTTAATCAAAATTTAATTATATTGAGAGATGATGAGTTATAAGCATCCTTTCTCATTTAATTTCTCACATCCTAATTTTGCCTGATGGATGCTTGATCGTGTCATTCCAGCTTACAGCTCAAGAGTGATTTAAGATTCACTTCTTTGGGCTTTAGAGGGATTTCAGCTCCTGACAGATCTAATTATTAGTCTTCTGTGTAGGTATGGACCAACTCTTAAGGAAATGTTGCATCAATTCAGACCCACTTTTTTATATACTAAATATTCTCTTTTATTTGTCAAGAGCCTATTCAATAGCCAAATTTAGATGGAATCACCAACTCTGGTGAAACTTGCCTTTGTTGTAGCACCTAATTTCTAAGCTAACATCTCTACCTATTTTCATTTTTTTGGCCAGCCATAAAGGTTGGTGCTATCTTTCTTCTGGAATAGACCTATCTTGCTCAAGTGTTTGCCAACAGCCATGCCAGAAACTTTTGGTTTTAAATGCTTTCCTATTTCACCCACACATCCTTGAATGCCCTGTCGAGATCCTCTGAGGAAAACTTCCAATTCTCAGGTCATTTGTAGCCTTTCCTGGTTCAAGTTAGTACCTCTACCTGCCTTTCCATATTCTCTCTCCATCTCCCTCTGAGCAATAGTTCCACTTAGTTTAATATTTTTTCAGAAATCTAATAAAATAAACCTGAAACACACTGAATAGGTTATTTTAGAAAAAATAAACTTTTTTTAGAACTAACAAATACTATTCTTTTTAGAAATGAGCTAATTGTTCTTTTGATCTAAATTATAAAACAGATGCACCAGTTTATACAACTTATGAATCTACAGACAAAAAGTGTTGTGTCAGCAGGTACTTCTGTGTTTTGACAAGTTGTTTCTGATGGTGGAGTAACTAAATGGAATGGAAAGAATTTGGTAACAATCATAAAAAGTGACCTACTTTACTGCCATTGACAAGGGTCACTTTACTGAAGTATACTTTTGGATTACTATTTTAAGGAATTCAGCAATGATCACTGAGGACTCTACAAATGCTGGTAACACCAAAAATCGTATTAATTTGTTAACATCTACATATAATTCTTATACTTTCCTTAAAAGGGAACGACTATGTTACTGTATATAAATAAACAGTCTAGTTAGAGGGGATAATTTGCAGGAATTTTTAAAAATATGTGAACTTATAATAAAGCTGGAAAATTTTTTTGTGATTTATGCAGAGAGACAGAATTTGGAAGTTCATATAATCCTACAAAAATCCATTCTGAAATCTTTCGATTTAAGATAAAATCTAGCTATGTTGTAGCTAGTTATAATGTAATCTAGCTATAACGCAATAAAAATAAATAACATTTTGATGTTAAAATTGTATTTCTTTTGTGTTAAAACATAGTTCAATATGGGTGCACAAAAATAAACATTCATTCATATATTTATCCATTCAACAGAATTTCTGTTGCCCTCTCTGTCCAGGGGTCACTGGGATTACAAAGGATGTTGAATAAATCACTCTACTGGGATTTAGGTGTTTAGGATACACCAACAAGTACATGGTAATATAGACGGTTATTGTAGAGGTGTCTATAGCTCCTATTATTTAATAGAAAGATCACATAACCAATATTAAGAGAGAAGAGTCCAGGAAGTCTTTATTGCAATAGTTGTTTTTACTGAGGGATAGGAGAAAAATTTGAAGGTGAAAATGTATGCGGAAAGGCAAAGAGATTGGTAAGTTCTAGAGTGGAGAAACCCATGAAAGTAAGCTTTGCAGAGACCTGGAGGAGAGAGTGCACACATTAAGTTTGAGGAGCTATGAGTATTTCACAGCATTAGGACACCAATTGAGTTTAGGGTAATGGTGAGAGAGTAAGACTGCAAAGGAAACCAGGGACGAATTCTTTGAGGACTACATAGAATATTTTAAAGAGTCTAGGCTATTTTCTGTGTGTGTATATGGGGGCGGGGGTGTATGACGTGTGAAGGGGAGGGTCGGGAAGGAGGCTAGTGGTAGAATTTATGTTGCAGAAAGACTCCTGGGTGCAATGTAGAGAATGGCCCAGGTAAGGATAGGATAAACAAAAGTCATCTGTGAGTAATCTAGTCAGAACTTATACAGAGATGGTAAGAAAAGAAAATGGCATTTATGGAATGGAGGAATTAATCCTGAAAGAAATAAGCAAGGAGGAATTACCAGTCATAACTATATATGGATTAAAATAGACACATTTAATATTACACTTCCTGAGTGCAGGATTTATTTGGAAAAGTGAAGGAAAAGCAGTCCATGGGGAATATTAGGTCCTTGCTAAACTGCAGCACAGGTTGGAAATGTCATAGGTGGAGAATATATACTAGGCATTTGAGACAGGAGACTTAAAAGTCAAGTTTTACCTGCATCACAATTTGGCTTCATGATGAATCCAATTATATTATTACATGAGAAAGATGAGATAAAGAAACTCTCTAATAACTTCCTTGATTTCAAACTCATAACAAATTGTTGATAACAGAAGATATCCAGTTATCCATTACTGTGTAACACTCCCTCCCCCAGAAATAAAACTTGAATGGCTTGAAATAACAACAATCACTGATTTTGCTTATGAATCTGCAATTTGGGCATGGCTAAGTAAAGAAACTCAGATCTGTTCCCCAATGTTTGGGGCCTCAGCTGGGATGACTCAAATCTCTAAGGGCTGGAACAGCTGAGGCTGGTTGGATATCTCTCTTGACCTCTCTTCAGGTAGGCTCAGGATTCTTCATGTGGTTTCTTCAGCCCCAGGTCTCAGGATAGTCCAACTCCTTACACGGCATCTCAAAAATCCAAGAAGCAGCATTCTAGGAAATCTAGTGAAAGCTTTAAGGATTCTTCTGAGCTAGCCTCAGAAGCCTAAGAATGTCACTTGTGCTGTATTCTATTTGTAAAATAAGTTATTAAGGCCAGCTCAGATTGGGGAGGGGAATTGGACTCTACTTCTCAAAATAAAGGGTAGAGAAATGTTTCTGGCCAATATTTCGCTAGGGTGGGTGGAATATTTGAAATTTATTTTTTAACTCTTTCTCATAAAGGGGAATTGTTTACTCTTGCCAACTTCGAAAGATACGATGTCATTTGTTTATTACAAGTTATAGACCAGAAACCGACCTGGGCTGATTTTACTAAGGGAACAGCCAGATTTCATGATAAACAATGACCAACTCTTTTTCTTTAAAAGTGAGAGAATATGAGGAAATGTACCTAACCATTAATAATTGCTATATAGGTAAGCTGTCATTTACATGGAAGAAATTTAAATATTCTGTTAGTCACTTTAACATGACTAATAGAGATAGGCATTCAAGATGGGAGGTGAAACGTGCAAAAAGGCTAAAGATCCAAGAGGATGAAGGGCTAGGAGCAGGGTTAATCTGGGACTTGTCCCTGACAGAATGAGGGACCGCAAGGACACAGGACCCCTGTTTTGGACAAATCGTGGTGTTAAGGGAAAGATGAGTGATTACGTGGAGTCAGAGTCGTTCTTTAGTGATGGATTACAGTCAACCAGGACTGAGTGGCTTTAAAGAGCATGGGCAGAGGCCAACTACCATGGGAGCACGTAAAGTTTTCAGGAGTCCTGGGCCAAGGAATTGGCAGAGGTTTAGATCATTGTGCAACCTGGATATCTTTGCCATCTATGTGTCAGGGCTGACCACTTGCTGCATTAGAAAGGAAGAAATTTTCCCAATAGTAAGCAGTATTTGATGTTGGATTATTCTATGAGAGATCTTTAAATAGAATAAATGTCACTTGTCAGTTGTGATTTTGTTAGAAATTAGAATGAGAGACACTTCATTTTTGTTCTAGTTTTGATTTTAAGGTATAATTCAAACATATCAAGGACAAAATGTTCTTATATCACAATTTAATTTAATTTATAAAAATATAGCATATTTAGACTTTACCATCTTGGTTTGGAAACTTCCAAGTTTATTTTCACAAAGTAGACACTGTCTAAATATTGTGTTGAAGAGAAATGCAATTGCTCCAAACTAATTTTGAAGACCTCTGTACTTCTATTCAAAGAATATTAATGAGATGTATATATTCCTTTCTAGTATTTTCAAGAAAGTGGAATGTAATGGAGTCTTTTTCCAGTATCACTGCTAGAGGAAGGAATAATGTTTTTTTTTAAATTTCTAAGACAATAATTTTGTTGAAACCATCCCAAGTATGTTCTATACAAAGAAAAGTGCTTTAGAAATTTGTAAAAATGTTGGATGTTAAAATGCTTTATTCAAATATTCTGGAATATTGTAGATACAGAATTAGAGAATTGTTTCAGCTCCTGTGTTAAATTATTAAAATGGGTACAAAGTTTAACTGCCCTGAGGTCATATCTAAGCAATTCACTAAATCAACATTATATAAATCTTTGTTTATTCTTTTCCTGATTCTTGAAGATTAAGCAAAGAACAGGCCTTCAGTCTAGGCTTAATGTCAACATTAAAAATTAGTAGAAAAAATGTACCCAAAAGGAAGAGGAAGTGTTTAGAAGTAAGAGAGAGGACAGTATACAGGAAGAGATGGATGCCAAGAAATAAAAAGAAGAATTCAAAACGGAAACATTACAAAAACTTATATTTCCTTACCTCACACTTAGGTGCAGACTTAACTAGCAGTTCATTAACCTCTGGTGAACGTGTGAGAATGTCCTTTATTGCATTTTAAAGTTTGAATCTCTCGGGTATGGTTCCAGCTTTAAAGAAAAAGCAGAGACCAAAATTTTCAACCAGACATCATAAATTAATGTAATTTCAACATTTTGGGCTAATATACATTGGCAATTTAATGAGTAGCAAATTGATTAAATGAAAAATACATTCAAGCCTGCATAAATCTAAGTTGGCTTCACAGGAACAGTTTCTTCTGGTTCATGGGAAGATTGGGTTTAACTTCTTTTGACTCATCTAAATCTTTAAAAAATATTCTGGTTTATATGTACACAACTATGTTCAATCAGTTGCCTTCATTATTATTAATTTCCTCAATGTCTGCACATTGTTTCAATGACAACGGAAAGGAAATATACGATTAGAGATATTTTCAGTTCACCAATTGGTATCATCTCATTGGATAATAGATATAAAGTCCAGACATCTAATGCACAGCAATCCCAACTCGTGGAACATTTTAGTTATTAAGAAAAAGTACAACCTGTGCCTTGTTAGTTAAACTGCAAGGGGCTTGAGACCAGGAATTGAGTCTTAACAAACTCCACATTCTTGATATCCATCTGCTCGACTCAGAGCAGACGCTGATCACTATTTACTGAATTGGATGAAATCTTGATAAGTTCAGTTTTATGAAAGCATCATTATCTCATTAAATTCATAACCCAGGGGAACATTTGCTTCTATAGGAAACTAACTGAAGTAGTTAGTACTTGTGGAACAGTAACTTTACACTATCAGACACTAGCATTCAGGTACAGAAAATAAAAGATTAAAAAGCATGTAGTCATTTGGAATGACTGCACTGGAATTTCGAACGGCATGTTTAAGCTTCTGATTTGGCTTAAAAAGATATATAGAGCCTCAGAAATGATTGATTTCTAAAACGCTATTAGAATCAAGCCTATTTCATTAGGAGAATCTCAATTGAATTACAAGTATCATTGTTTGGTATTTTAAGATGTTTTATACAATGGAGTTTCTTTTGCCGGATTCTCTGGGATGGAAGAGAAGGGGTGGGAGTTGTAACTATGTTCTCTTTCCATGGATCTCCCAAAGCCTGGCTAAAGAAAAGTCTGTCCACCCGACTTCCTTTTATTTCTGGCGAAAACTTGTTTCTTTACTAATTATCCTCAGCTGTACCAGCTTTTGTACTTCTTATTTTTAATTTGACACACTCTTACATCTGTGTAGCTTCTTGTATGCAATATTAGGTCTTAAAATGGGAAATCCTTTGGGAGGGGTGAGTACAACATGATTGTCTAAAAAGAAAAAACATAAAAATTTGAAGCTGAATAATAGTCCCTTCTCTTCTTCCTATCTGTTGCCAGTCAACTACTTAAAAGACATTGTATTGGTATTTGTCCATAGTAGCAATGGAGCATACCACAAATATTGGGAATTTTTATATAATTCAATTTTTTAAAAATCTCTTATTTTCCTTTCTTTTAATTTTCTTTCAAAGGAAACCAATGGGCTGACCAATAATTTTAAATACACCGACTGCTACCATTATGCAGATTTTGCCTTCTGTGTACAAGGTTCTTCAGATGATTCTTCACGTTCCCTAGTGAAGGATGGCGGTAAAATTGTAATAAATAAGGCTTTGGGCATATTATTTTACACTGTTTGGGTGGTGAGGATAAAAACACCACAGAGGTTCATAGTACAGTTAGGGTTAAATTAGAGAGAGACTGCCAGGAAAAAGGAACTACTTTTATCATAAGAAGCACAGAGTACTTTTAATATAAGGAAGGAAGCACAGAGAAGAGTGCAGAGAGTTTTAATGTGTTACATACCTGCTCACTCTGTGTTTGCCCTGGTTAACATTATCTTTTCCTTGCTTTTCCAACACCTTTGTAATTGGTACTTAAGTAAAAATAATGAAGATGAAACTAACAGTAATCCTTCTGACTGGTCACATTTCCTGGTAATTTCAAAAGTTAGAAAATGACAATTTGGGTAAATGTTAAAACAATATGCACTTCCATAAGCTGTAATTTAATTCTTTGTACATGGCAAAAACACACTGACTTTGTAATCAGAAAAATTTGTTAATTTGGAAACCATGGAACCCAGGCAACATTACCTTCTCCAAGACACTTGACATGAAAACAATAGTAATAAAATTCAGTCATATTTGACATTTTGCAGATGTTCTTAGTATAAAAATGATAGTTTTATTTTTGTAAACTTACCTTGAATTAAACAACTTTGTTGAATTCTCTTGTTTTAAATGGTCTGTCTATAGATTCTGTTGGCTTTCTATGTAGATGAGAATATCTTCTGCCAGAGTGACAATTTTTACAAGATTTATACTTCTTTTATTTCCCCATTTGCTTTGTTTATGCATTGACTATATTATATTTTATGTTAAAGAGTAACCAGTGATTGCAGCATGCTTGTTTTGTTTTTCATATTACTAAACTTTCTCTATTATATAGAAAAAGGCTGCTGTAGGTCTACTAACAGCTATATTATATTTGTAGAATTTTATGATGATCGATTTTTATGTTACTGGGATAAATTCTACTTTAGTGTGATTTTTTAAACATATGCCATCAGATTCAATTACCTAATGTTCCATTTGGGATTTGCATTTACATTCTTAAATGAATTTTCTTATCTTATATATAATTTCCCAGTTGTGGAAACAGAGTTACACTATCATCATTGAAAATAAAAAAACTGGACAGAATTTATGATTTCTACAGTATAAGAATTAATTATTGTTTAAACTTTTGTAGAAATTTTTGTAGGAGTAAAACCATCTAAGCCTGAAGTATTGGAGAAGGAGAAATTTGTTTTTTAATTACCATTTAAAATTTCTTAATTCTATTTGCTCATTTAATTTTTCAATTTTTTGGTGCCATTTTGTCATTTTATAATCTACAAATATATTTATTTCCTCTAGGCTTTCAAATATATTACCGTATCTTTCAGCACAATGCTCTTTTATTACATTTTAAAATTGCTGTTATGTAATAAATCACTTCTTTCATTTCATACTTTTATTTGTGTCTTCTCTTCTATTTTTTCTTAATTGGGTTGCCAGAGTCTATCTTACTAATTTATTCAAATATTTTGGTTTATCAGTTCTGTCAATTGTTATTGTGTTCTATGTTTCTGTTTCTTTCCTTCTTATTTTCCTTTCTGCTTTTAAAATCTCTTACCTTGGAGCTGGCCCAGTGGCATAGTGGTTAAGTTCGTGTGTTCTGCTTCAGCAGGCGGGGGTTCACAGGTTTGGATCCTGGGTGCAGACCTACACACCGCTCATCAAGCCATGCTGAGGTGGCATCCCATATACAAAATAGAGGAAGGTGGGCACAGATGTTAGCTCAGGGCTAAGCTTCCTCAGCAAAAAGAGGAGGATTGGCAATGGATGTTAGCTCAGATCCAGTCTTCCTCACAACAAACAAAAACAAAAAAACTCTTGCCTTTCTTTGCTATTTTTTAAAAAGTCTTTTTAGTTCAAATGTTTAGCACCATTTTATTACACTGACATTTAAGTGACAATTTGGCTGCACATAAAGTTTATATTCAACAATCTTTTCCTTCAACATGTGAAAAATATTGCATTATTGATTTTATACATTTTGGTTTCTTTAAAGAATTATGTTGTTTATCTGATTCTTGTACCTTTCTTGGTGGTTTATTTTTGGAAGCTATCAATTTTCCTCCTTTTAATTTATATTCTTCAATTTCTTCATGTATCTAAGTATGGGCTTTTCCTAGCTACCTCCTTGGCAATCTATGATTATTTTTAACTTGAAGTCTGTCTTCTTCCTATAATTCCAGGAAACATGGTATTGTTTCTTAAAACATTTTCTTCTCTCCAGTGATTCCCCCCACCCCCATCTGGTAGTCTATTAGCAAGATATTGGCACACCTACTACTGTCTGCAACATCTGTTAATTTTTTCTTTGTATAGTTTATTTTTACCTTCTCTCTCTCTATTTTTTGAGGAGATTTTCACTGTATGATATGGCAGTGTACTAGTTGACTCTTAGGCTGTATTTATCCTGCTGCTTATTCCATATATTGAGTCTTTATTTAAATTCTTATTTAACTCATTTCTAATATGTAAACTTTTACTTCTTCTAAGTCCTTGTCCTTGATTCGTACTGCTAATATTTTTCATTATCTCTTGAGAATAATTTAGATCTTATAGAAAAAACTTTGAACCCTCTGTTCCAATAGTTCTGCTTTAGCCGGTGTATGGTGTATGATTCTGTTTTCTTTCTTTTATAGTAATTATCTTTTTCAGATGTTTAGTTCAGGAGTTGGCAAATTATGGTTCGTAGGCCAAAACTGTGCCACCACCTGTATTTACAAATAAAGTGTTCTTGGAACACAGCAACACCTATTCGTTTATGTACTGTCTGTGGCTGATTTCATGCACACAGCAGAGCTGAGTAGTTGGGATAGAGACTGTATGTCCTGCAAGGTCTAAAATATTTACTATCTGCTCCTTTACAGAAAGAGTTTGCTGACCATCAGTCTAGTTAATTTAACCTTTGAAGACATATCTCCTATGGGTATTAGCTACCCAGTCTGTTAATGTGTATTGGGGAAGATGGGAAGGCTAGCTCTAATTTGCAGCTCTAAGGATAAATTTAAAGGAGGAACTGGAGAAAGAGAGATTGAGAAAGAGATAGAGAGAGATAGAATGAGATAGAAGGAACTAAGTAGCCCCAGGGTGGAAAGTTCATCCGTTGAGAACAGCTCTTTTGTTGCTTTATCACCAGGCAACTATTCTGGCCAAATATTTACCTTGAATTTCTTTGACAGGAGTGACCTGGAAGGGAATGTAGTAGTTATTTTGGGATGCTGCTCATGTTCCCTCTCAGTTTTGTGGCACTTATTTTCCTAGCTACTGGCAGTGTTGCCTGCATCCTTCTCCAGAAACTTCTCTCATCCTAAGGGAGCTGCCCCACCTCTTCCTCTCTTCCCAGTGATTGGCATCCAGAGTGTGGTCACTGCAGTGTTCGAGGGCCTGGCTTCCTGATCTTAATTAGAGATATCTCTCAAGAGCCTTCCCAGCTCTAGAATTCTCTGTGGGACTGGCTGGCATTGCTATAGCAGCTGCAATGCAGTTCATTTTATTTCTCTACCTAACTCTGTTTCCTTTGCTTTTTTTCTAGGTGACGTTCCAGAAAGAACTCCCCACACACAGATTTCAAAGTCTTCAGTCACCTTCCTGGCACTGCCCTGAAAGAGGAGAGAGTCTCCTTCACTTTTTTTCCATTATCTTTGAGATGCAAAGAGTGAGGGTATTAAGAGGAAAAGTCACAGAAGAGAAGCCATTCAGTCTAGAATGGTTTATATCAGCTCCTTACCACATTAATGTTCTTATGCTTTCATAAATTTTAGTCAGTAATATTGGGCATCCTGGCTGCTTGCTGAGATTTCCATAATGTGGGAGGGCAATTATCTTCTCAGGGAAATATCAAGAGACAGGAACAGAACTCCAAAGCTCCTGTCCAATCTTTCTTCCAATTGCTATGATTGTAAGCCCCTTCACCCTGATTGCTGACCCACCCCCCGCCCCAGTTCCTATCACTTCCCACACGTATACATCACTTTATAATAGTTTCAATTTCCCAGATGGTATCATATTTTTGTTTGTTCGTTTTAATTCCAGGAATTCATGCTTCACTTTCATTCACAAAGTTTATTATATTTTGGGGGGAAGTGCAATTCAGGTATAAACCCATATTGAGAGTATTCAGGTATAAACCAATATCTTCTATTAGCAAGCTTCACCTAATAATGAGGAGATTTTTTTGGTTTTAACTTCTCAACCAAGGAGGCCTCCTAGAATCTCAAAAATGCAACACTAGTTAATAATCTGAGCTCTCTATGTTCCCCAGGAATGTATGCCAACCTCCATTAAAATATTTTGGTTTATAGCCTTCCTCCGAATGCAGGTTGAGAGTTGCCAATGACTCTTAGCACACTGTTACGCTAGGTAATGTGCTCGCCCACATTACCCAATAACTGTTTCCAAACTTATCCACTCTCCTCAGACTGTCCACTTCAGTCTCTTTCCCTTCACCCTCCACCGTGCAGATGGCTTTGATTCTTACCTCAGAGAAAGTAGAAACCGTTGGAGCAATCTACTACAAAAAGACTTTCCCGTCAGCATACATAGCATCAGGACATCTTATCTGAATTCCAGACTGAGACAGCCAGTTGCTATTTCACATATGCTTCCATGTTCCAACAGCTGGTTTGACTCAATCTACTCAAAAGCATAATCATGATCTTCGCTGTTGAACCTGATTCTCCCCTCGTGTTCTCTCTCTTAGTATACAGCACAGCCACTGATCTAACTGTTGAAGTCAGAAATCTGGATGTCCAGACAATGCTTTCATTTGCACTCATCAATAAATTCTAATATTTTGACCTGTCAATTCCTCTGGAATCTATTTATGTATCTCCCTCTCTATTGCCACCATCTTAGTGCAAGCAATAATAATTCTCTCACCTGTACTGATGTGACAGCCTTTTAATTGGCATCCTCACTAATATATCTACCTCCTCCAACCTCTTCTTCATACTTCAATTAAATAGGCTGATCCTTTAAAAATTGTAAATATGATTGTGTTACTATTTAGGTTGAAACATTATTTAGGGTAAACTCCATAATCCTTAACATGGTCCATTAAGCTCTACATTTTCCAGCCTCCACTGACATCCAGCTGCTCTAAGGTAGGCACTACTGCTGCATCCCAATTTGCAAATGAAGACCAATAAGTTTATTCATCCATGGATAAATATTACTTACTGCTAGAATGCGAGCCAGGTTCAGCATCAATTCTATTCTTATTTTTAATTTTTATACTTGTAAATAATTAACATTATTCATATAAATAAGTTAATGGGAATAGAAGGAGTATATTGTACTAATGTCATATAATTATTTGATCTTATTAAGAGCTGCATGCCAAAATTCACAAAGTTATCTATCAAAAAAATTTTTTTTATTTTCCATTTTTTTCACAAAGATTTAGAAGCTACTTGAACTTGAGCAAAAAAAAGTTTCTTGATCACCTGAGCCATTCACACTCTCAACATCTCCACCAGTTTTACATATTGTCCCTTTGGTTGGGTGATCCAGAGTTAGCATACCCCAGGACCACAGTTAGAGGCAGAATGAGCAGGAAGAATACCTTTCTTTTGTGAATGGGAGAAGGATCATTGTGAAAGGGTAGTTGGGAAAAGAAGACATGCACCTACAGAACAGATGCCTTTGGAAAAAAGTCATGTGAAAGTTGGGGATATGGATAGTGATCCTTTTAACATCATCCGTGGCAATGGTGGCCCTTAGAGAGTGGGGTAGACACACCTACACCAGAGTTTGATGACCACTAATCTACAGAACATGGCATATTTAGGAACCCCACTGAAGCAGTAATTTGAAATATAATAGGCTAAGCAAAGTATCTGAATCTTCTTTTTAAGTAGCAAGAATCTGTAGAAAACACTCTCAGTAATAAGTGACTTTAAAAAACAGCTCTAAAGATAAATTGATATAAATGTATGTTTCTTTAAGGATCAAAATATAATTTCAATATTATTATCTTAATTTCCTTCCTGAAGACTTGTACCATCTTGTCAGTGCAACATTTGGAACTTGTCTAATTTAAACCACAAATTCTCTTACTCCATATTATGGTATTTTCTTGCTTAGGTGAGGCATAGCTAGTAGTAGTTATCTAGGGGACCTATAATATTTATGGTGATGGCATGGATTAAATAAGTAAAAAATAAAGATACAAGAGACTATAATATTCTGCCTCTGATTTTATATTAACCACTGTAAAATTTTATGTTTTACGTATTAATGCTCTGAATAATTTATTTTTTCTTCAATTATTGAATTGATATAATGCTTTATCATTGATTATTTTTACATTAACTTTATTATTTACTTTAAGTAAATAATAAAATAGAAATCTTTATACACTACATCAGTAATTATTTATTACAATTTTTTGTATTATCAATGAGATAATGTACTTCCAACTAAATAGATGAATAAAGAGTTTAAACTCTTTAGGTTTGGCATGTTAATATTTTTTCCTCAAAATAATAAAGTCATTTACATTTTAACTTGTGCTTTCGGATGTGTATGTGCTTAATTTCTTAAAACATTAATTTTAAGAGTCAAGTTCAAATGATCAAGACACTATGTCAGAATGGCAACTTTGTTTTTTTTGACCAGTACATGATCTTGGACCAAGCCTTAGTGAAGCTTTAGTTTAACTGAATTCAAATTTCAAAGCCAATTAACATTTAATGAAATTTTCATCTCATATATTCTAATTGAAACAGCACCTTGATTTTTACTTCATATGCCTAGCCATAATGTAAATATCATTAATGGGTCTTGATACATGTATAAATGTATTTACAAATTATATATAAATAATACTATTGAGAGAATCGATAAACATATTGCTTTACTTATAAATTCTATATCTATAATTATTTTCCCTAATAGTATAAGTTCTTTGGCCTCTCTCACTCTTTAGTCCTGACCCAAACTTGATTCAGTACAATAAAATAAATATTGTGTCATTTTAGTATCACTACACCATAAATAACTTGAGTAAACACTTTATATTTTGATATATATTTGCATTAATAAGTTGAAACCAATAACTTATGTATTTTAAAATATATCTGATGTAAGGATAAGTTGAAGGAAGCCATTTACGACAATCAGAAATATTCAAGGAGGAAGGAGATTGACCACCGCCATTCCCAAAAGAAGTTCCTGCTCTCTCATGGTGTACCTGGCTCTCACACAGATGCGTGAAGCATGGAAAACAAAGACCTGATTTGACTTTGGCTTCTGCCCCCCTGCTTTATTCATAAATCACTGTAAAGCAATCATGAAGAGGCATTTCCCCTTCCCTTGGTCTTCTCTCTCCAAGGACTCATAGGACCATCAGACAGAGAAATGTAGTCACAGTGTATTAGGGATTGTGTTCCACGTTGATATTTTTCAATGTCTGTTATGCTACCTGTCCAATTAAGAACAGATTGTACTCCTAGGATAGGTTGTTCATTGAATTATCAACAAGCAAAGAGGTCTCTGTCTCTTCTCCTCTCTGCTCCTTCTCTCTCTCACTTCCTCCCATCTTCTCTCTCCTCTCTCTCTCTTCCTTTCTGTTTCTCCTTCACACCCTCAGATATTCTTAAATTCAATTCAAAGTTGTCACCACATTGGATTTCTTCAACTATTGTGCTTTTCTTCCACCAATTAAAAGCAGGATTTATCTTTGGTGGTAGGATATTTATCTTTTAAAAAAGTATTTGTATTGTTCAAAATTACTTCAATAAGGATATTTTATAATTTAAAAAAATTACCAAAGATAATTTCTGATGTTGATGAGGTTATAGTAAAATACACAGCCAATAGGAATCCTTCCAAAAGATTCTTAGGAAGAGCAGTTGGAGCCACTATGTGGGACTCAAATTACTTGCTCGGGCAGGTCTGGGTCTCTGTGTTCATTTCAGATTTAGAGTCAGAAATATGATGTGCCAATGAAGGAAAATGCGTTGGTGGGTACACAAATTTATTAAAAGAAAATTGGTATATTAAATAAGAACATCAAAGAGAATATTTTAATAAGAGCACAGTGGGAAAAGCGACTTGGACTTAGACACATTGCAGCTTAAGGAAATGTAATGAGCTTGCTGATTTCCCTCAGTTAATGAACTTTAAGAGCTTAGTTTCAAGTCACATTAAAAATGTATTTCCTGTGTTTATAATACTTCTTTGTACTAGTTTCTAACATGACTCTGTTTTCCCCAAATGTTGGTATTTAGAAACAATATTTTTAGTATAATAGAAAAAGGATTTTATTTTATAAAAAAATGGCAAAATTCTGATAGCATAAACAAAAAAAGTATGCATAACTTCCCCCTTTAGATAATTTAACCTAAATATTTTAGTTTATTTCTTACTAATCTTTCTATTAATACATATATAATATGCATATAAATTATGTAAATATACTTACATATTATCAATTGGTACGTGTGATTATTTGTAAATACTCTTGTTATTCTATCCTTATGTCATTAAATATTCTTCTAATGCATGAGTTTTATGTCTGCACACATTCTATTTTATGAGTATTCCATCATTTATTTCACCATTTTTCTACTATTGAAAATTAAGATTATCCACAAAAAAATGAACTTCTAGATATAGAGAACAGGTTGGTGGTTGCCAGAGGCGGGGGGTGGGGGGTGGGCAAAATGGGTGGAGGGGTCAAAAGGTACAAACTTCCAGTTATAAAATAAATAAGTCATGGGAATGTAATGTGCAGCATGGTGACTATAGTTAACAATACTTCACTGCATATTTGAAAGTTGCTAAGAAACTGAATCTTAAAAGTTCTCATCATAAGAAAAAAAATTGTTAACTATGAATGGTGCTTAACTAGACTCATTGTGGTAATCATTTTGCAATATATACAAATATCGAATGTTTATGCTGTATACTTGAAACTAATATAATGTTATATATCAATTACACCTCAATTAAAAAAAGAAAATTAAGATTATTGGATTATTGGAATATTCTGCTATTATAAATAATACTGCAATAAACAGTATATTAATAAATATTCATATTTGTTTCTGATAATGTCTTTAATATAAATAGGGAGAAATGGAAATTTTGTGTTAAGTGGTGTGAATATTTTAAGGCTTTTGAAATGTGATGTCAAACTATCTTCTATTATGATTAGTATATATTATTTCATATTCTTATAATACACATATATATGCTTATATTCACAGAAACACGTGTTTTTAACATAGATACCCGTACACAGCACCTTATTTTATACCTATTTCTAAATCTGGATCAGAAGTGGACATCAAGTCCAGACATGCCCAGGCAGGCCAGTTGAGTTTCACATGGCTACTCTGGCTCCCACTGTGACCCCTTCTTCAAATACTTCTCAACGTTTAGTAATCCTCTGGTCATGAACTCCATGGAAGATTATTACAAGGCTGTACAACTGAAAAAGAATTGAGGTTAATTAGCTTTCATTTTCATTCTCCCCATTGTGTGATGCTTTAAAGAGTTAGCTGCTTTAATTTAAAATCTCTTACAAAAGCAACCGAACATTTGCCATTTTTTTTATATCCTCCAATGTTCTGGTCCTTTAAACTCTGTCCAACAGCTTTACATAGCACATGATTCTAGTTAAAAGCCTCCACAAATGTTTGATGGCATTACTTTCACCACTGATCATATCAAAATAAATTGAATGCTTCATACGTTTTAAAATATATTAATGCTTAAAAAGTTGGTTTATTTGTCTTCCCACATCTTTTCACTGTCATGAGTTATATTTTGAAGTAATCATGTGACTTATTCACATATATCTTATAAGCCATTAATAATGACTGAGTTTGTCACTTCATTATTAAAGAAAGTAATATTTGTAAGATTAACTTAGCCTCTGATAGTAAAGGGATATAATTCTACACTAGTCCAGATGCTTATCATTTCTTATCAGGACAATTTCAAATACCCAAATGCCTCCTCACTCCACCTGATACTGGCTCAACACAAGGTTGACGTAAGGCAAGCCATATTGTACAAAAGAAACCATATTGTAACTTTGAATGACCTCTGATTAACTAACCCAGCTGGATATGCATCCTCCAGGAAATATACATGCTCTGTAGATTTTATGGCCCCTTCCAGCTGCAATACGTTGATAACTTTGTTCTTTTGAGGTCCTTAGGAATGTGATGACCCCTGGGCAGAGAGTCTATGTTGATAGCCATCATCAACGACACCTGAAAGATCTGGGTATAGGACATTGCTCGGTCTCTGATGTATATTCAGTAAAACCAAAGATTATTAGGATCTAAGACCAGATGTCTGCCCCTACCCAGAGATTAGATAGATGCCCCCACCCAGAGACTGAATGCCTCCCCAACCTGGAGACCAACCCCCTATATAACTGGCCTGTACTCTTTGTTCTTTAAGATGGTTCTTCTGGACATTAGTCAATCATCTACCCTCTTGCTAGCAAGCTGTAATAAAACCCTTTCTCCCTGACCACCTTGCCTCTTGCCTATTGGCGTGTCTTGCGGCAGACAGATGACCCACCTTGGGCAGTAACAGCATGTGGTATGTGTGTGTGTGTGTGATCGTGTCCCTTCACTATTTTAAATGCTCAAATGACTTGTCACTTTTATTTACTTAACAAAACACAGCATTTTGGGAAAAGCAAAGTTTAGTTCTAGTTCATTAGAGTCTCCACTCTGTTAACTTGTTGGTTACATAATCCTGGGAAAATTATTTTGACCACCTAAACTTTAGTTTTTTCATTTGTCAAATAGAAGTGATAATTTAATTACCTTTTATAGTTGCTGTAATAATTAGATAAGACAATAATATATTCAGGAAGCTTGGCATAGACAAATGTTTCGTCAAGTTTTCCATCACAATGCACAAGCAGAGAGGAGCTGGTTATTTCCAGAGACCAGGAGGTGAAGGCTTAGCAGTCTGCTACAAATATCTGGTCTTATCTAAACTTTTCAAGTTAATTTCTCATTCTATTCCTCAATGTATCTGTTTATTTTCCTATGAATATGACGCATTTCCTACTCTAACACTCTCACTCCCAAATCTTAGACTAAACTTAATGATTTAGAAAAGGGACCTTTGTTTGTGTTATGTGAAAAGTACAGAAATTCATATGTGTCAACTATTATTATTATTTTTTGTACAAGATTTTTCAAAATTTGGCCCTCACTTCCAAAGCCTAATCTTCACTTGCCTTGCTTCATATCCTATTCACACTTTATGTCTCAGTTGAACCGGAATGCTGTCCTCTCTCACAACTCTTTATCCCCTTTCACGCTGTTGTCCATGCAGTTGTGCTGCATGGAAGGCTATTCCTCACTATTTGGGGAAAATTTTGTGTCTTGGAAAATTTCTACTCAGCCCTTGAATTAACATTTACATTAACAGTTTCTCTAAAAATTCAAATATCCTTGTGGGATAAAATACATCAACACAGCTTTTTACATCTCAGCATAAATTAAAATTTTAGCTACTGTATGAGGCAGAAGTTCATACCTTTAAGCAGAAATAGTCTCCTTTAAAGAACTTGACATCTTCACCTAATGTGGTTTCTGAATCACAAAGGCAAAAAAAAAAAAAACCCAAGAGGGAACAAACATTTACTGAATGTATTTACCACCTGAGAGTCACAGTGGAAGGGAATCATATTCATTCATATCCATCTTTTAAACTCTTTATCAAATCAAGGAGGTAAATATTATCAGTTATAAATCAAAATTTGCAGATATTGGCTTCAAATCTCAGAAGAATTAATTCATTTTGTCAAGGTCATGTGACCAAAGGATATTAGAATAAAAAAACTCTTGGATTTCATAGAGTTAATCTTATTTTTCCATTTTTCCTCTATCTCTGATGAAACTATGCATGCTCTGATTACTTTTCTTTATTACCAGTGTCAGGTAGCATAGAAGAGGCACAGAGAGATGGTTAGGTGGCTAGGCATGAAGTTTCCCAAGAACTTCTCATATTTCGACTGCAATCTGCTCTTAATAACTCTGGGATATTAATAAAGAGAAATATAGAAGTGCAATAGGCAGCAAAGGTATTATATTGAATAGTTTATTCATTGGAATCTAGCAACAATAACACTTCAAAGATTTCCATTTATTCAAGAGAGCTAAACCAAACTTAACTATGGATCCTGTTTTTTTAAATTGATATTTTAATAGTTTATAACATTGTGAAATTTTGGGTTGTACATTTTTGTTTGTCCATCACCATATATATGTCTCCCTTCATCCCTTGTGCCCACCCCCTACCCCCGTTGCCCCTGGTAACCACAATACAGTTTTCTCTGTCCATGTGTTGGTTTAGATTCCACATATGAGTGAGATAATACAGTGTTTTTCTCTTTCTGGCTTATTTCACTTAACATAACACCCTCCAGGCCCATTCATGTTGTTGCAAATGGGACAATTTTGTCTTTTTTATGGCTGAGTAATATTCCATTGTATACATATACCACATCGTCTTGATCCAATCAGCAGTCGAGGAACACTTGGGTTGCTTTCACTTCTTGGCTATGGTGAATAATGTTGCAATGAACATAGGGGTGCATAAGCCTCTTTGGATTGTTGATTTCAGGTTTGTTGGATAGATTCCCAGTAGTGGGATAGCTGGATAATAGGGTATTTCTATTTTTAATTCTTTGAGGACACTCCATACTGCTTTCCATAGAGGCTGCACCAGTTTGCAGTCCCACCAACTGTGCATGAGGGTTCCTGTTTCTCCACATCCTCTCCAACATTTGTTGTTTTTTGTCTTGGTGATTATAGCCATTCTAATGCGTGTGAGGTGATATCTTAGTGTTGTTTTGATTTGCATTTCCCTGATGATTAGTGATGTTGAACATCTTTTCATGTGCCTATTGGCCATCTGTATATTTTCTTTGGAGAAGTGTCTGTTCATTTCCTCTGCCCGTTTTTTGATCAGGTTGTTTGTTTTTTTTTTGTTGTTCAGTTGTGTGAGTTCTTTATATATTATGGAGATTAACCCCTTTTCAGATATATGTTTTGCAAATATTTTCTCCCTGCTGGTGGGCTGTCTGTTCATCTTGATTCTGGTTTCATTTGTCTTGTAGAATCTCTTTAATCTGATAAAGTCCCACTCGCTTATTTTTTCTTTTGTTTCGTATTTTGAAGAGGATGCCATTCTTAAATGAAATATTATAGCATATGACTCGATATATCCTATACAATGGTGAACATGTTAAGAAAAAAAGAACTATGAAAGGGAACATCAAATTATAAATTTTTTATGCATATAAAATAAAAGAAATTTGCTTTTTTGTGCTCTGCTTTCACAACATATTTATTGTACTTGATATGGCTTGGAAAACCTGGAGAGCCTGCAGATAATATTGCCTAGAAAAACACAGGGAATGAAAAATGGCATACCAATGTTTGCAAGAGTTAATTTAGTACTCTTACAAATTACAAAACTTTTCTTGCAAAGGACTGCTATTAAGCAAATCATGAAGAAATATTTTTTGTTAAATCTACTAAGATAGTTATTTACATTTCTTCAAAAAAAACTAAGAAAAAGTCTGTTATTTCTTCTTCACTATAGTGTTGGTAGTGATAGTGATGGGAATATATAGTAATGTCAGTGAGCAACACAACGTGCTTTGAACCTTTTCAAAAAGATTCAAGGACATTAATTATATTTGACAATCATACTTATTAGTAGCTGTGGAATGTGTTCTCTCCCACCAGTAGTTACATCTAAATGAATTAATATGTGTAAAGTACTTTGAAATGTATCTGGCACATGGTAAGCTCTATAGGCTATCTATCTATGAAGGCTAATAGTTTGATAATTATTATTACATTAGTTAAAATGTGTTTGTTGCAATTAACAGAAGTCTCAACTGACAATTCTTTAATTTTATTGTCTTATATATTTAAAAATCTGGATACAAGGAGGATACAGAGGCCCAGAAATCCCACTTTACTGTTTTTCCATCTTTCTTTTGACATCCTCAGCCTGTACTTTTTGTTGCCACTCACGAGGGCAAGATGGCCTTAGCATCTTCTGGCATTGCATGCAGACATAGTGACATTTGTACAACTTCTTTCATTAGGGTGAAATGCATGAACTTCTTTTCCCCAAAATTTCATTGGACAAGATTAGGTGCCTTGCCAATGTCTGAACCAATCACTATCAAGGAAAATGCCATTTAGATGGTTGGCTAAAACCAATCATGATTCAACCAGTGGGGTTTGGAACTGAATAGTGTAAGGGAACGCTTTCATAACACCAGGTTTTGTCAGCAAGATGTAAGAGAACTAGAAGTGGTGGTGGTGGTTGTGGTGAATGGATTTGGGGTGGGTGCCTGGCAGTGTCGGCAATGATATTATTAGAAATTCTTAGTATTGCAGATTAAAATTTAACATGCTTCCTAGAGTAGACAACATTGGTGCCTCATCCAAAAATCCTTGGAAGTCCTTTCTGGGAACGGTGTGCCCATTCCTTAAGTTGTATGTGCTTTGCTGCTAAAGACTGGCAATGGCAAGCTTCAGAGGATTGTGCTTGTCTTATCAGAGCTGAGTTGTCTATGTTGATAGCTTAGGTCCAAAGAGGTGGCCCATAGCCATGAATGAATGACTAGTGGGATACAACAACTCAGATCCCCTGATTCCAGATGGGGAAATTTCAGTTTACTCTCCAGAGCTCCCCATGGATCAGGCTGAAGCTGTACTTCACCTGAAATCATAGGCTTGCTTGACTTCTCTTTTCCTATCCTACTTCCTACACTTCCTTACTGGTCTCTCCTGGGAGAACTTCCTTACTAAATCACTTGTTTTCAAACCCTAGGCTCAGGGTCTACTTCTGAGAGAAATTGACCTAAGATGCCTCCAGAAATGTTGATGAGCACATTCAATATCTGCTATTTTAAAATATTAGCTAATCATGTAACAATAATGTTTATAATAGATCCAATTTATCAGGACAAAGAAAGCTGATGCAATTAAGAAATAATTATTTCCTCAGCTCAATTTCTTGATTTCAAACCTTTGTAACTACTATTTTCATGATAGGGCTATCTTATGTCTCATCGTTTATTTATATATTTAGAAGATTTGTTTCATGAGACAAATATATTTCACTAAGTTCTTATCTTAATTAGACCTTAGGCATCATAAATCAGATGTAAGTCATTAAAAAGGTAAAAAAAGGCTCAATAGAAATTATAACACTGTAGCTACTTTTATATGATCACTGTAAATTATCTTAAGATATATATTTTCTAAAAGTTTCAAATAAAATATTTCACACACATAGATTTAGAGAAAATTAGTGGCTATTTGGATTTGATGAAGCCATGTAGTGAATATTATTACTATATTTTATTTGACAGAAGGTTTTATTTTTTCAGCTCAGCTTTCATTTGCTTTTATAATCTTAAGTTTCTAAAACAGATATAACCTTATCAATATATGACAATCCTCAATAGCTAAAGTATCCTTTCAAGACATAAGCAATTAGGAAATATTTTGAAATGTTAGGATTATACAAATCCCAGTTCTATACAGCACAGCTATACATTCATGAAACACCCAAGTGCTTTGAAATTCATTGGCAAGTGATTTCATTGGCAAATAAGTCTTGCTTACTCTTCCGCAGAACGGATCTAACAAGGTCTATACTCTGAAACTCGCTAAGATCTCTAAAGTTGGCAGTTACTCTTGAAATAAGACATTTCCTTTGGTGATGACCTCATTTGAAAGGTCAAGGAGTGAATCGGAAATTCTTAGAGATTGAAATGGCATTGCAGAGAGGGAAGGAAATCGCTCACTTCATTATTTTCAAAGGACTTTTTGTTTGAAGGTCAGATTAGGGCTTTCCATCCTCTGTTTTTTCCCTCATTAAGTCTTTCACAAGAACAAATTTGTTTCTTGCTTGTTTCCTCTGTAATAGGAAGAATAGATTCCTATGCCTCATGTGCATTTTCTCAGATAAATTTGTAAAGAGTGATAATAATTGGTATCTAATTTAAAGAACATGGAATAGAATTTTCTTAAATTTATCACGCCTTAATGTATGTATATGTGATATCAAACGTCTTTATTTTAAAACATTATTTTATTTGATATTATGCATATAAAATATCCACGTAATTAACTATTTCTACCTTTCTTATCTAGTTATTTTGACAGAATTAAAAAAAGGAATATTTCATTATGGAATTATTTTGTAAGCTTTAAAATGTGTTTTTCATTCATTCATTAGTTATATCAGCATATATTTTTAAAGGCAATATACATATCAAAATGATTATAACATCAATATAAAGGAGATATGCAAACTTCCTTCCATGCAAAGAAACATTAGCTACCTGTTAAATGAAGGTCATAGACTAAGGCAGTTCATGGAGGAAGGTAATTACTTGAGAATCAGGAAGTTCTTGAAAGTGATGTGTCATTTGATCTAGAGGAGAATGTTCTGAGAAATGTGATCACGTCCCTAATCCTGAGAGGAACATATATTCAAATTGTGCTTAAAGAACAAATAATAATACAGTTCATCTAGAAGGTGTATATATGGTTAAACTGACAGTTTTGTTCCAGATAATAGGATGTCCTGAATGCCAACCTACCGTGTGACCTTCATTCAGAAAGTGGAAGTTTCTGAGAAGGAGTATTACATTTCCAAAACCATTTTAGAAGATAAAACTGACAGTTGTGGTGTGTGTGTTATCTTGGAGGAGGAGAAACTTGAGACATCATGAAAAGTCAGGTGGTAATTGTAATAGGCCAGAAAGGCCCAAGCAGGCTGGTGGGATTGTAACAGTGACATAATGGATCTGACAGCCATTGGTGGTGAAAAATGATTGGAGTTAGTGGACAACAGGGAGGAGTCATAAATATCTAGTGGCTTCCTAGAGAGTATGGTGAAATGAAGGAAAAAGGGAACAGTAATATTAATCACAACCAATGCGTAGTGCGAGTTTCTTATATATTATGTGTCACATATTTTTCTAAGAGTTTTATGTAGATTAACTCTTTTAATTCTCATTGCATCTTTGTCATCACAGGGCCTCAGGCCAAAAAACTGTGGTGATAATCACTATTAAGTAGATAGAGCAAGAATAAACTCATTATATAAAACTGTTCCTACTTTCACAATTCAGGTAAATTGTTTTCAATTAAAATTAATTTTCCAAATAAGAATTCCATATAATGAAATTATTACTATATCAAGCAATTTGTCATTACTGATCTTATTGTAAATAATCTTTGTTAGTCTTATGTACATAGGTATACCTCTGCTCAGAGAATTTATTTCTTGGATGTCTCCCAAGAATATCCTATTTCATTAGACCTTTCAATATAATTTCTACTGAGATTGTTTCATATTGCATTGACCAATGGATAATGATGGAGTCAAGGGATTGGTGGGATTAAGAAGTGGCAGGAAATGGCATTTCTTTATATTTCAGAAAAACTATAGAAAAGTAAAATCCACTTTCTAAGCTCTGCAGTATATTCTCCAGGGTACATTAGAATTTTCTCTTGCTCAGTGGTAGCTGGTCTTTTTGTCCTATTCAGGTTTTCAACTGATTGGGTGAGGCCCACCCACGTAATAGAGAGCAATCTGTTTTACTCAAAATCCACTAATTTAAATGTTAATCTCATCCAAAAAACACCCTCACAGAAACACCCAGAATAATATTTGAATAAATATCTGGGCATCTTGTGCCTAGCAAAGTTGACACATAAAATTAACCATCATAATAGGCTATGCAAATATCTTCATACCAAAACTCCTTAAAGGGCCTCATCTCAGGCGTAAGTTTCTGGTAATAGACTTAATGACATAGGTCATTGCATTTATTAGAAATTTATAAATGAGGAAAAAAGAGAGGAGAGAAAGTTCAGGTCTTTAAAACCACAGACATTTCAATACCCAGTGAAAAGAACAAGCATTAAATCTTATAAGAGAATATGTACATCCAAAATTAAGGCAAAATCGCATTTAAATTAAAAATAATCTTGCACATGATGATTTGGTATAATAAAACTATTTATTTGTACCAGCAAAAGGCTTCTCATTAATGTTATTGCAAAGAAGTTTAAAAATATGTGTTTTCTGTTGTTCTTTACTTGTAGAACAGATTAGTCCCATTAAAAGTCTCATTACATGAGATCAGTCTTATTGAAAGAAATTGATCATATGCTACTTCTATCTTAAGCAGAAAGAATACTCATATGACACAGATATGTAATCTTTCTATGTATTGTTAATAGTAAATTTATCATCGAGAAAAATACTGTATGTAATACATATTACTGATTCTTTTTTTTTTCTCATAATAATCTGTGAAGAAAAACAATGCTAGCTGACAGTGCTGTATAAGGTTCCCTCCAGGCCTTAAACTATATAAGTCTGAGTAAGTTTATTTAATAAATGAGAAAATTGAACATTTGAGATGTCAAATGGTTTGCCCAAGGACACGCATGTGAAAGGCAATAGAATGACATGCGACATTCTGCTGTCCCTTGGTCTGTCCACTATCACCAACTCTCTTGCTCTCATTCAACTTGCTCGTTTACCACCTTAAACGTTGAAATTACCAGTGCAAAATCCACTCAGATTACTAACAATTTTAAAAGTAAACACCAAAATGATATCAGCGCCCCCCCAAAAAGAAAACTTTCTCTTGATGGTGTGTGTAGAACATTTCCCTTCTTTTCCACTTTTCAAATTTTTGTAATTATCTATTTAAAATGGAAAAGTTCAGTTTTATTTCACTTATAACTTCTGTGTGCTGAGAATATATTAAAAGAAACAAAAGAAGCCAGGATAACAAATATACAGCTTGTAGGTTTACCTTCTCCTGGGTTTGTCACAGTCATACCACGTACTATATGGTGCCCTGAGGGCAGATAGCCGTTGCTAATTGATCACAACTGGCACGCAAGATAAGACAGATCTGCCTTCTCTGATATATAACAACCTGGTCATTTATGGCAATATTTGATTAAAATAAAACAGTTCATTTCCTCAGGAAAAATCTTTTTAAAAAGACTTGACTCTTATTTCAAGAACCAAGCATGCCCCAAAGCACAGTATCTTTTCCTATATATCTAGTACCCCCAAATTTATGGTGGTATAATAATCAGTGGCCTAGCGAATTAAATTTTTTAGAAGTTTATTTTATTATGCATATGATTTTTATTACGTCATATGATTAAATATTTTCTTAAACAAATATTTAATATTATATCTTAGTGGGAAAATATAATCCAAATTGTACATATTTTAATAACATATTTTCAAGAGCGTTGTATGATGGCCTATGGATGTGATTGTGTGCATAGTAGGGGATGTGCTTCAGGCTTAAACTATGCACCGTCAGCAATTTAGACATCTCTCAGCAACTGTAGACTAGGAGCTTGGTGGGATAGAAAACAAACAAACAAAAACTTTGGAAGCTGTGACCATCATCAAATCTCTTTCCCATATCCCACCATTTTGGCATATGTTGTCCAAGCTGGGAGAAATAGCGTATTTTAATTGTGTTGAGCAGTTAACATGCATGATGCAATTTAATACTTTCAACAAGCCTGCAAAGTACATGTTACAGAAAGTCCTCTCTTGCAGATGAGAAGATTTCAACTTCGAGCCGTTAAGTAACTTCCCCAAGGTCAACAATCACACTCAAATAGAATAAAATTATATAAGGTATAGGAGTTTCGTGAGCATGTACAGTGTAGTTGAACTAGCATGTGTGTGCAGCATCACGTTTGTGTCCTCTGCTTTTCAAACATGAAGTTGAAGGAACACGACAGCACTCTTTTTGATCTAACCGAAAAGACAACACAGCTGAGAATAAAAGTGTTTACCCTGACTCATTTCAACAGGAGCATAGAAGATGGCAATTTGATCAGCCCAGGAAACTCACCTTTTTAACCAGAGAGAGGGTGTCTCAATGGGTTTAAGGTTCCAATGGTAGACATTCTAGCAGCAAGTTAGAGAAAAATAGGTTTTATTACTGTTTTGTTTACTTTTGCTACATATTATCCTAGACTGGTAGATGGGAAATGCCCATAGCAAGTAATAATTATGAAGAAAATGTTGAGATCTATACTCTTGTTCATTCTCGCCTTATCATTTGCCCCTTCATGTTGAGAGAGGGACGCAGGTGACATAAATAAAGCCCCTTGCATAGTGCCTAGAACATACTGAGTGCTCAATAGATGTTGGCTTCCTTTCCCTTTTTGCTTTCCCTTCTGTGAAGCAGAACTGCTAACTCAGATACTTGTAGGTCACGGGACTGCTTCTTTCCCCCAAAATTATGGGTTTTGGGAAAGCTTAGGCATATGATTATTACTTGCATGCTAACTGCATTGGTAACAATTCAGCGTTCAAGATCAAAGGATTTTAGCATTGAATTTAATGCTGAGTTACAGTTCTTTTTAGGCATTTTCTGAGGCATCATGTGGCCTTCTAACATCCCACAAAGCCAGGTGTCTTCACTGTAAAGAGCACATTCATGTTTATTTTATTTGGTGCCTGTGTATTCTGTGCACATTGTAAAAACCAAGGCAACAACAGAGAACACATCTGCATCTCATGATGCGCTCACCTCCCCTTGGGAAAGCAAGATGTTCAGGTATTTCGCAATGTCTGCTCCTCATGATCATCTGAAGGGGCCCAGGACTTCTCAGACTCCTTTTTTGTTGTTGCAGGGGTGGGGTGGGGGGAGAGAATATCCACATTGCTAAAGAGAAAGCATTCTAATCTGTCTTCAAGGATATTTTTCAAAGTGACATCTTATTAAATTGACTCATTCAAAAAGGAAAGTAACATAACATTTGTTGGGAATTGGTGAAGACAGTAGAATGCTTAGAAATGTATAGAATGAATAGGAAAAAACACCATTCCAAGAAAAGTCCCCACAATGCACTTGCCCATTCATTCACCACGTGTTAGAAGAGCCTTAACTGCATGTCAGACACTGTCATTCGTGAGATGATAGAAGCTACAATAAATGAGACCTCTTTGTTTTTTCAAGGAGCTTGCAGAATGTCCAGTCTATGGGCTGTAAAGCTAATCTCTACTCTTTATACCAAACAACTCAGGAGCCACTCTTTCAATTTTAAATTCCTAGCCCAAGGCAGGTACAAAATGGATATTTTTGAATGAATGAATGAAAAAAGTAGAGAGCCAATACGGGGAGAAACACTTTCCTTTCACATGAAATGCCTTGATTGCAGTTACTCCTGGAACCAGTCACAAATGGCTGAGTACAGAAGTACGGAACTATCTTGCCCTCCACCTGATTGCACATTTACATACAGAGATTTGCTTCTATTTCTGAGTAATTTTTATGAAACATTTAATTAAAAAATCACATTTAGAAAAGAAGAAATGAAAGGCAACAACTAGATTTATAGACTTTAACAACTTTGCAATCTTCAATTTTCTTGAAAACTCCTATTTGTTTTGTAGATTTTCTTCAACAAATGAAGTATTTTGCTTTCTTGAAATAAGCCATAAGCTAACAATAAATACAGGATGCTAAATCTAGGCCTAGGATTTTAATTATTCAAGTGATACAATAAATTCATGATAACGGAATCAGACAGTTGACATATTGATCATACACTTCCTAAAAGTTAAACTACATCAAATAGAACTTAGGTCATCTGTGGGATCATGAGATTCCTTCAAGCTGGTGATCACAAATTTCAAATTTTTAGATTTGTCAGTAGAGACATTCCTATCTCCTTTCACTATATCTAAGAAATGAGGTTCTATTATATTTTACCAGTGTATTCATATTGTGGGGAGTAAAAGATAAAAGACACCAAGAGGATCCTGTATCCCATGTTATTTTCAAAAAAACTGGAGTTAAATTTGAATCCCACCTCTACCACTTGCATGCCATGTGACCTGGTTTGAATGTCTTATTCTTCTCTCAGTTGATATCCTCATCAGTACAATGTATGTAATAATAGCAATGCACTCCTAGTGGAAATGGTGAGAGGTATTAATTATATGATGTATATAAGGTGCTTAGTATCTATCGCGTCATGCATTCTCTGTATCCATTTGCTATTTTGCTTTGTTCTTGGTGAATGGTTCCTACACTCATGCACTGTCTTTCACAAGCATAAGACTGTGGAATGGTGTCAAGTAAAATTAAGGCAGGGCAGGATAATGCTAGACAGGCATGCACCCTTGGTGATTATAATATGATACCTCCTTGGTGCCCTCCTACCCCAACTATCCCCAGTTATCAGAGAAGACCTCGAAGAGAAATCGTGGGAGAATATCTTCTTTTCCATGTCGTCTAAGGCAGTAGTTTCCAAACTTGGCTCTACAAATTAGAGAATCCTGAGCCCCAACACAGGAGATTCTGATTCAGTATGTCTGGGCTGGTTCTCTGGAATGTGTATTTTTAGAAAGTTCCTCAAGTGATTTAATGTGAGCAGCACTTAGTCATCACTGCTCTATGACACTGTGTTCAATCTAAAGTCTATGATTGGCCTTTGCAGAGCAGATTAATAGCTCTTGTTTTGGAAGGTTAGTAATAATTCCAAGAATAGAGTCTTCATTTTGAAGAAAATCCCAAATTCTGCTATCTTGAAGTGAACTGGACTTGCAATGTGTTTGAACATCAGTATCCATTTTCTAATTTCTCTCTCCAATGCTACCTTCATAAAACAACAACAACAACAACAACAACAACAACAAATTTACTGAATGCCCCTGGCACAAAGAACCTGATTCATTAGCAGTTACAGATTATAACCTTCACGTTAAAAAAATCCTTTACTATAATATAGATATCATCTGCTAAGAGAATTAAGATGATTATTTCCCTGGAAACCTTTCTGAAGATATTATAGTTTATTACTCTGAGATATATTTTTTCTGCTTCTGGCAGGACATTCAGGTCCATTTGGTTGTTTAAATTGAATTCAATTTATGATCATTAACCTTCCAGTTAAGACCATTCTAGGTTGGAGTTATTCTTATGTGATAGTATCCATCTGCTCTTCTATTTTCTATTAGGAAATAAGAGAATTGAAATACACTTTTGGCTTTAAACTAAGTCCAGCTATTTAATTACAACCAAGTTCATGTTTGATATTAAATCTTTCAAGCCTTTTCAAATTCTGTACAGTTATAGTACTGATGTTGTCCCTATAGCATCAGGGTCTATAAAATATATGTCACAATATGTATGACTGTTCTATGAGGAATAAACAAGTTCCAAAAAAGTATATATATATATATATATATAGCTAGTACCTTGCCAAGGTATAGTTCTGACTGTAATGGGAAGACTTTTAAACAAAACTCTGACGCTCCCTGTGTGTGTGTGTGTGTGTGTGTGTGTGTGTAGAAATATTTACTAACTTTGCTACCGATATATTACCTTATTTTAGGTGCAAGTCCAAAATTTTTATTAGCAAAATGTGTATCACTACTTAATTAAACTACTGTACAAATTGACTTAATGAGATTCAACTTGTAACACGCTCTATTCCCAAGCAAACTGTGTATGGATTTATTATTATTAATAATATTAATTTTTGCCTTTTGTTTCAGAAAACTTTTTTCTTATGAATTTTGTGAGTTTCATGAACTACTTTGGGACATTTTGCCCATAGTTCCTGTTTTTCTGAGTCCAGAGCATATGTACCAAACATGTTTTTTCTCAAACTATTCATGTGTGTGTGAAAGAAAATTTAATCCTGATGCTTTTCATTCATTTACGTTTATACTTAAAGTCATAAAAATGTTGTTATGCAAGAGGTTTTTGAAACCCAAGATTTATTCATTCATCCAAGAGACATTACTGAGCCCCCAAAGTCCCAAGGAAATACTCTGCTGAAATTAAAATATTTAATCTTCTAGACGTTCATTTTTATATTTCTGATATATATTCTAAGAAACCAAAATAATAAACAGATTGTATTCACCTTTCTCTTTTTTGTTGGAACTTCCTATAATTCAAAATTAACATAAATTTTAAATAAATAATGAATACAGAGCACTAACTTTTATTGAGTCCTTTCCTTCTAAGAAATTCAAAACAATGTGGATTGCTGCTCATCAATTTTTAATCCCATTATTCTGGCTTCCGTATTCTCATGTTTGTAATTCTGAAAATGTGTACATAAAACCCACTGTACAGGATGATTAACTATGTGCATATGTTCATTACAGAGCCCTGTGGGACACAAATGCAGAAGACAAGAGGGAAAGGGACATGGTCTATTTTTATAAGATTTACACTCTCGTGGTGGATAATGAGACTGTGTAGGTTAAAGACGCTGAACAGAGATGGCTAAAGCCTCACGTAATACAGGAGAAAATTCAATGTAGATGAGAGCCACTCTTCTTGACATAACATCTCAAAGGCTGAAGATTAAAAAAAAAATGCTGTCTACAATCACAAAAATAACTGAAGGACTGTGTAAGAACCAATTGCACCATTGCAAGACCACTCACTCCCTTTTGTGGTTGCTGTTGATCAAGAGGTATCTTTCTGAGGATTGAAAAACATTATTTGCAAGACTTGATGGGCTGATCTTACTTTCTCAGCCAGGTAAATCTGTACAATGAAAAGGTATATATCAGACTTGACCTGTTACCATCATGATGGTAGCTAGAAATTCAAGGAAAAAAAGCAAAACAGAGTTATCTTCTCCAAAGGAAGTAAATCAAAAAATCGGGGGAAACTTATAAGGTGAGTAGAGGTACCATAGATGTACATCTTCCTCTTTTAGTGTTAGGGTGGTGCACAGCCTCAGATTTGCTCTATGGATTTGTCACTCAAAAATAAAACCTACTAATTAGCAGGCTATGTCCTGTCTAGTAAGTGTATGTGAGCATTCAGCCAGAGTTCCCACTTAAGGAAGGACTTGGGCAGAAAACTTACTTAGACAATAATATCTATCCAGCTATGAGAAAATAAAAACGAAACTTCAACAAAAGATCACCAAGGACATGAAGAACAGGAAGGTGCAAGACCAAGATACAGACACAGAACAATTAACCCAGATTACCCAGAGATAATTCAGTAAACAGGATAAACTTAAGATAAGGAAAGCTACTAAAGCAGAAGACATGGGAGAAACTATTATAGCCATGCAACAAGAACAGAATGTCATGAAATGAGGATCAAAGTAAAAGCTCTCAGAAATTAAAAATATAATTGCTAAAATAAAAAAAAATTAGAATCAATAGATAAATTAGGAAAAAAAAAGAGCAGAGAAAATTTCCCAGGTAAAAGGAGGTGGGGAGGAAAAGTAAATAAGAGAAAAGTTAAGAGACATATCATCAATCTAGGGGAGTGTTTTTCAATGTTTACTTTTTGGATGAGTGATTCTTTGTTAATTGCTGGGCACTTATTACTGATGTTCAGAGGCTTAGAAGGGCTGTCATTGGAGCCCCGTAAAATTTCACACACTTTCAAACTCCTCCTAGTGGGGAGATACCTCTGTCAGTTGACATCCACTGTTCTAGGAAGTCTATGCACAATTAATATAAACTCAAGGAAAGGATACATGCATGCGTAGACACACATAGACACATGCACGTGCACAAAGGGGCTAGAACCAATGTCTGCCTCTAGGAGTACAGCCAAGTGGTAATTCTGAAAAACTCTCCTTCTATAAAACACCTGGAAAGTCTACATTAAAAATAAATATAGTTTTTTAAATGCTATTTATAAGAAGTTAAAAAAAATTCCTAGGGACAACAGAATAATAACTCATTTCCAAAGGCAAGATTGGCTGAGGATATTTTCCAATCTCAGGAACATAAAACATCTTTTTAAATGTAGCATTTATGTGCTAAATAATAGATTTAATATATACAAGCATAATAATAATTTTAAGAGCTACAATATTACATGAAACTATTGGCTCTGAATTTTCCTCTTCTATCTTATGCTAGTGTCTCCCTCAAGGACATAACCATTTTCCTGAATATTGTTTGAAATTCTCTTATATATATAAAAAATTACCTATATATTAACTACACTTATTTGCTTATGAGATTTGTAAATATAATTATATGTCAATGTAACACACTCTATGTAATATTTCTTGACTTGATTTTTTTCTATTTGAAATTCTAAAGTTTTATCTATTTAACAGCAAGGAACTGTCCCTCATTGAATTTTAATAGTTACATAGTGTTCCATTATATAAATATAATTTTTCTTCTATGGATGGACATTTGAATTGTTATTATGTTATTGTTATGAACAACTCTGCTATGAACATTCTGTGGCTTAAATATGGCTGTTTCCTCTCTAAATCTATATTAGCCTGTCATGCTTTAACCAATGAAATGTGGAGAAAATGATGCCTTGTCGGTTTCAGATTGAGCCCTAAAGAGGATTTTCAGTTTCTGCTTTGGGGTATCTTATAGATCTGAGATGCAATGTAGTCTGTATATTGTCAGAGGGTCATCTAACTATCCTGCTGAAGAGATCTCATGGAGAGGCTCTGAGACTATGTGGAGAGAGGCAGAGGAGTCCAGCTATCAGAGGCCTTCAACTGTCCCCATCAAGACACCAGATGTGTGAGTAATGCCTTCATGAAAACTCCAGATCAGACCAGTTGCCAGTGGGATAACACTGAGTGATCCTATTGGTGGCACTTCGAGCAGAAGAATCACTAATCTGAGTCCTGCGTGAATCCCTGACCCAGAGTATTAAGTGCTAATAAAGTGAATGTTGTTTTAAACCACTAAGTCTATGAGTACTTTGTTATGTAGCAATAGATTACCAAAACAATTCTGGTACGTTGTGGACATGAGTGTTGCTAGGAAATATACTTAAGAGTGGAATTGCTGGGTCATAGACTATGCACATTCTCAAATTTACAAGATAATGCAAAAATGCTTTTTTTCAAAGTGATTATGCCAAATTACACTCCCAACAGCAGCATAAGATGTTGATCAACTTTTTCTACAATTATTCACATTTTATGCGTCCTCTTTAGCACAATGCCCATTTCTGCCTTTTTGCCAATTTTAGAGGTTGTTTACTTATTTCTTACTGATTTGTAGGAGTTAGTCACAGATTTTGGAAACTTATCCTTTCTGATTATATCTGTATGTGTGTATGTGTGTGTTTACTTTCTTTTCAGTTGCTTTGACGAACAGAAGTTCTTAATTTTCATCTACTCAAATTTATAAACATTTTCTTTCATGCTTAGCACTTTTTGTACCTTGTTTCAGAGATTTATCTCGACTTTCAGATCAAATATATTTGCCTATGTTTTCCTCTAAAAAGTTAATATTTGCCTTTCACATCTGTCTATAATCTGCCAGGAACCTAATCTGTGTGTTTGAATGTGTATGTCTGTGTGCAAGTGATGTAGGGATCAAATCTTATTGATTTTCTTGTGGATGATCAATTGTCCCAGTGCTGTTTGATGATGAGTCTTTCCTTTTCCAATCAGTTGTATATCAAGTATCAATATATTTGGGGATCTATCCTTGTTTGGCCTCTATATTCTCTTCAGTTTATCTTCTTGCCTATCTCTACACCAATACTATACTGTCAGCATTGCTATATCCTCAATGCCTATAAGAGAACCTAGTAAATAATAGGCATTCAACAAATACTTGTTAAATGAGTTAATTAATATTGCTTTATAGTAAGTTCTGAAATACGGTAAGGTAAATCCTCTCACCTCAGTCTTCCACAGGAATGCCTTGCTTAATTCTGAGTCTTTGGTCAATCATATACATCTTAGATTCATTTGTTAATTGACTTGAAATGCAATGTTGGTTTTTCAGTTTTAATAATGGAAACTCCATAATTAACCTTTGACAATTATCAGTAGTTTGAAATCATGTTTCATACCTTCCACTTTTTTCCTAGAATATTTTAAAACAAATCCCAGACACCATTCAATTTTGTCAATACATACTTTGGTATTCATCTCTAAGAAATCGAGACTTTACGTAATTTCAATGCTATTACCAAGCAAGACCAAGTTCCAATAATTCCTTAATATAGTACCTACTCTATTTTCAAATTTCCCCAATGGTCTCAAAGATTTTTTTTTTTTACTTGACTAGTTCAATGAGGTCCTGAGCAAGGCTTACCCTCTGCTTTCGGCTGCTTAGTTTCTTATCTCTCTCTCTCTCTCTTTTTAATAACAGTCTCTTCCTCCATTTAAAAAGAAGCATTTTCAAGACAAATTTTTGATTTCATTTTCAAGTAGCGAAAAGTATTGAGTACCTGGAATACATAAATAAATGGAGAGTGACAATGAGGTTTCAGCCAACGGGTACAGTTAAGTTAATGACGTGACTTGGCAGAACTGAGTCAAGATATTGCTAACAATAACAATGGTAAATTCTAGGGCTCATCTTCCAGGACCATAGTAGTGATTGACATTTTGTCACATGAATATTGTGTTTATTTGATTTCTCGTGATTCACAGTACACGTGAATTCCCACCCTCTCATTTCCTCAACTCTCATCCTTCACCTTTATCTCTTACCTTTCTAAAGGAGTTCTCTCTGTCTCCAAACTGCCTGGGTCATAAATATATTGACAACAAACAATGGTGGCAAGTAACGGCAAAAGCAACAGTAACATACTCCTGCTTACTTCCTGGGATATGCCCTAACCACATCCGAGGACTCAAAACATATGCTCCTTTTTTCATAAGCACTTCTATTATTTTCAACTTTCATTATAAACATTTTAAAATAATTTAGGAATTAACCATCAAAGTCTTTCTCTTCAATGAAGCAGAAGGAACAGATTGCTCTTTAAGGGAATGAATTGTTCCAGAACATCCTGCTGTTCATAATGGTTTTTGTTTATTCCAAAGACTGACAGTTACTTTAAGTTGAATTTGCAGGTTGAAGGACTAATTATTCTTCTAACATCTTTGGAATCTGGAAACTAGATATTGACTGGCATGAGCTTGCATTAGGAGATTGAATTTCTTAAATGGGCATGCTTCTGAGAATATGTGATGGGTTTTGACACACCTTTTAGAAACCTTATTCTTGACCCAAAAATCTACTTGCTTGTTAATAACACTGTTAAAAATACACACAAGTTCATCACCTCCTGGGACTTCAGGTCACTCTGCACATACCCTAACATTCTGCTGTGAAGTCATTTATTTCTTTTCAATTCAAATAGCTTTAATCAGATCAAAATGTTCCCTCTAAAGAATTGTTTTCAATTCAAGGAAAGAATTCAAACATTCTTTTAAAAAGCCTTTACAGTATACTGCGTTATAATTTACTTTGCATGAACAAAATGCAAATAACAGAAATACTCAAATTCTGTTTTGAAAGTCTGCACACAGTGACCTAGTTCAGAACCTGAGTAGTATTTTTTACTTTTACTATGATAATGCTGGCAATGTATTTTAAACAGTCCACTATATGATATGTGTTTCAAAACTAACAAATTATATAACTATCTGAACTTGGAATGCTCCTTTTTATTGAGTTGGTTTCGGCGGTTTTCCATGCTTTGAAGGCAAGGACTTTGACATCAATTTGTGCACTGGCTACAAAATTTATTATCCCATTTGTGATATGATGGGTATGAAACGGGGTGGAAGAAAACTATTCATAGTTTCTCAGGACATCAGGCACAAGCCACGACCATCCTGACCACACTGGGATGTATGGACATCCTATTCATAAATGCATTTTAAAGACGTATCAATAAACACTTCAAAGACTGCAAATTTTTTCTTATTGTTAAGAACTTGAGCAGTTTTCTCCCAACGATTCACTTAATTTGGTGTCTCCAATAAATATTCTTCTTTTAAAACCTTCAAAATATGTTTTTTTAAAAGAGGTATAATATTTACTTTAGGCTTATTTGTTAAACTTAGTTTGCCCTGTCTGGAATCACTAAAATTAAAGCCCATGATGACTAGCAGTAAGATTCAATGTGGTTTTCCTTTTCCTTATTCTCCAATGAAAACTATTTCCAGTTTGCGTAGTTGACACATGGGAATTAATGAAAGGAAATATCACTCCCTGACCAGACCATAAACATTCAATATGATCATGTTAAATTACAGTTCCAAGAAGCTAAACAATTGGTATGTTCCACATTTTTAAAATAGTTAAACAAGTACTCAGTACATAACTATGGAAGCTATATTGCTTAAGGCACTGAAGGAAACAGACTGAAATAAAATATCCAGCCCTAACCTCAATATAATTATAATTTTCTTAGAGTTCAAGGCGTGCTTACAACAGCACAGCAACAACAAAGCAATAGGAGGCAAAAAATGGCAATGGAGGTAATAAACACCAGAAAGAAGTTCACTGCGGCTTGGGGCAGTCGTGGAACTGATGACCTGAAGTTGACCTTAAAGAACTGTAAGATCTAGGGGCCAGCCTGGTGGCATAGTGGTTAAGTTCACCCGCTCTGCTTTGGCAGCCCAGAGTTCGTGGGTCTGGATCCCAGGTGTGGACCTACACACCGCTCATCAAGCCATGCTGTGGTGGCATCCCACATACAAAATAGAGGAAGATTGGCATAGACGTTAGCTCAGGGACAATCTTCCTCAAGCAAAAAGAGGAAGATTGGCAACAGATGTTAGCTCAGGGCCAATCTTCCTCACCAAAAGAAAAATTGTAAGATTTAAAATAGAAAACTTTTTAAAGCATGGTGAAAGGTCAAAAGCATAAAAATTACATTTTAAAGTGTCAGTAAAATCTGGTCTTAAAAGTACTCAGGCAAGGTTATTGAATCCTTTTGGATTGATCTCCCATAAAGTAGAGAACTTGCCTTGCAGCAAGACAGATGTCCCTGAATGTTGCCCTGGAAAGATTCCTCCTCCAAGGGTTGAGGAAGAGTTTAGATTCTCTCATCTGACTTCCATCCTTCTCCACTCCCTGAAGACTGACAATCAGGGATTTGTGAAGTGGGCGTTTATCCACCACTAAGAACAGTTCTGGGACGATTTGTTCAATTCAGGCAAGCTACCGAGAAACCATCTGTGGGTGACTACTTTTGCAGGAAATTTTGAATAAACTTGAAATAATGTCCTAGAGGCAAGATTCTCTTCTTTCTCTGTCACAAGTAATCCTGAGGCAAATGGACACCCAGCTAGAATTGACTCACTCGAAATGTATAAACAGCTCCAATCTCCAATTGTCTCTCCCTCATCTGTCTCTAAATATGCATTACTCTCCTTCAGCATGTTGAAAAAAAAAAGATCTATATTAGACATTGTCTCTTCCATATGTCTCTGCCATATTAGGGGCCCCTTTAAGGCTCATCAAAGTCAGCTCTCAATATTGATTCTCAAATTGTGTGAGGGATTAAGTTTAGATGGTGAGGTCTGGATTAAGGTTACTGGGCAAGCATTATAAACAGAAAGTGTTTCTAAACAAAACTGGGTACCTGCCTTCAAGTTGTTTTCCCATTCCCCAAGGATTTTGAATTTGTACTATTAAAGGGGCTCACAATTAGAGAGAGATTCAACACTACGAGTGAGCATAGTTGAGAGTAGCACTCCCTATATTGCTGTTAGAAATATAAATTGATGCAATTTTATTAGAGAGATTTAGCAATACATCTTTAGAGACTCAAAAATATTTGTACCACTTGACTCTGCAATTCTCAACTCTGTGAAAATACTATCCATATGACTAGAAATACCTTCAGAAGGAAAATATAAAAAATAAATAAAATACTTATCTCTGGATGGTGGAAGTATGAATGATTTTTCAAAATTTTAACTCATAGTCTATAGGTTGTTCTTTAAGAGATGTAGAAAACAGGACTTTCCATACCATTATTATTTTCACTATTCTGTAGCACATCTAAAAAGATTTCACATTATGGGCACACACACTTGCACACACACACACACACACCCCTCCCACAAGAAGACAAGAACCTTCTAACGTTCTAAGTCTAACGTTCTAAGTCTAGAGCACTTTCTTTTCAAATGGAGAACTGGTTTTTGAGAAATGTGATTGCACCTAAGTCTTCAGGTCATACCTCTCAGCCTTAGCTGTCTTGGATCATTTCTTCCTTCCCATTAAAACACAAACATTCAGTGTTTGATATGAATCACTGAAACAACGGGGTGGTGGGATTGCATTTATTGTGAGCAAACACTCATAGTCATTACTATTTATATATATCTAAATTATTTCCTACTTTTCATCTTCAACTACACCTGCTTTGGTATTATTAGGTATTAACGAAAGATCACATACCTATTAACGCAATTGTACCCTGCTGATGAAATGCAACCATGAAAATATTTCATTCATATCAAAGCTTACCTCTTATTTTTAATGTAATCTAGCTCTATAGTATGTTTTTCACTAAAGCATTTTCTCCAGTTTCCAATTTGAGCAAAATGTGAATATTTAGTCTGCACTCATGGCTTCTGCTAAAGGATAACGGTCTATTTCCTGGGAGATCTGGTAGCAGGTAACAATATCCATATCATGGTGACAAAGGTTGATGTAAATTGGCTTAAATAGGAAAGTTTCAGGAAAAATAAGTTACAGAAGAAATAATTTATATAGTCATTTCGTCTTTGGGAATCATTAGAGTATAAATATTTTCTAACTTTTTAAACTTCTGATATTCAAACTAAAATATATTTAATGATCTCTACCCCCAAAGTACATATAAATCGCATATAAGAATCACATTCTATATCAGAATGTTAGCTCTAGAAAATACCATCAAACTTGTCTCTTGTAGATATTCCTTTTAACAAATAAGGAAAGATAGTCATATAACTAATAGCAGATAAGAGAGTAGAATCCAGAACTTCACAATTCCAGTCCAGAGAATTTTCTAAATGTGCAAGACTTAATATGCTAAACTCTGGGAGGTACTTAAACTAGAGATGGTGTCATGTAATCTCAAAACTAACAAACAAACGCAGATCCTCTTCTCATTTTGCGTCCAACATGTGCCATGTACCTGATGCTACAATCTATTGTAAAATATATAGAAATCAAAGGGGAATAAATGATGGAAGATCTACTAAGCTCCACATTCCCTATAAGGTTCTTTAAATATTGAACCCATTTACTTGTTACAACCACCTTGAGAATGACACAACGCAATCCCTGTGGTAAAAAGGAGGATGCTTAGATTCATGGATCCAAGTCACAAACTTAATATAGTGAAATCAGAATTTTAACCAAATTCTGTCTGATTATAAAAGTCCAAGTTCTCTCTACAGAATCAGAAGGTATCTGTAAGTCTCTTTAGTAAAGCATTTGGCTTAAGATTCAATATATCTTTATTTTTTTTTTATCTTTAGAGGGAAGATTAATGTCATCTTGAAGAGAGACGTATATTGGCGAGGTAAACGACTCGCAGTTGATCTTAACATATTCAACATGCTTAAGATAGGAAACAAATGACACACTCAAAATAGGATAAATTTAAGAAAGTTTATTGACAACAATATTAGACAAAGGTATAGACTAAGTATACAGGAACCTCAAAGGACACTAGGCTGGTAGCAGTGAAGCTGTTACCAAGCCTAGACTCAAAGGCAGAGACAGGTCACCAGAACCTGGGAGAAGGATTGTAGAGAACAAGTTGCTTTGGGAGGAGTAGTGACCTAGGCCTAGAGGCAACCTCATGAAGGCACAGGGGTTTAATACCCTAACTTCACTCTCACACCTTCTTCTGATTGTTGGTGAGGACTTCCCAGGCGTTTATTTGATCACAAACTCAATGCAAACAAATTAGGTGACAGAGTACCAGCAAAGCAATGCCAACTCAGGCTGTATTAGTAGAAAGATAGCATTCAGAACAAGAAGAGTGTTGGTAGACAGTATTCTGCATTGGTGATGTAGCACATTTTTGCTCATTTCTGGGAAATTCATTTTAAGGAAAACATTGAAAAAATGCATTGCTTTGAAAGAAAGAACACCCAAATGGTAGAGTCCAGAATAAGCTGGACTCTAAGGATGGAAAAAGAGTTGTCACAGAGGGAAAAGAAAAAGAAAAGTGTGATGTAGACAAAGTATATTAACAAGTCATTCATGGTTAACAAAGGAACAGAAATACAACTCAGATTAATTTAAGCTATAAAGGGAGATCTTGGCTCACTTAACTAACACCAATGAGTGTCCTGCTTTGTTCATGTGTCAACCCCTGGAATCATGGCTATACTAGGGCCACAGTGTATACTTCTGGTCACTCCAACCACATGCCACCAAGATAGTCTCACCAAGGCTACAGAGAGTGAAGCAAACAAAGAAAGCTCAAAGAGGGGATGTGGGCAGAGAAGAACAACATAATCACTGTAGGCCATGAGCATTGTCCTTAAAAGATTCTCATGAGAAAAGAGAATTAGAATTGGTCTATGCAGGTCCATAGGACATAACCTGAGCAGTTAGAGGGGGTCGGATATAGACCAAATTATTTAAATCTTTCCATAAATGAAATTAGCAGTGAGACACCTATCACTAGAAGTGTTTCAGCAAAGAGTAAGAAATTTTTCTTACTTTTTCTCTGTTGTAATATTTGGGAAACTAAAAATCTTTCTAGGTCTAAGTGTCTCTCTGTGATCTAGTGGAGAGTAGAGCTTGGAAACACAGTACATTTTTTTTCATGAAGCATTTAAAACTCCTTTTCTTTCTCTACCAGTATCCCCCAGAGTTCAACGTGTGCTTCAGGCACAATGATATTGCAATGAACCATGGAGTTATTTATTAGAAAGCACAAAATATACATAAACTGACTTAATGAGTAGGCTGTAGGGATGGGAAACACAGAAAGAAATGCTTTCTCTTTATGTCAATAAAAACTCATCACTCTGTCCTTCGCTCAAAGAAGGTAGAGAATTGAGGCAGTTATCAGAACTGCATAACATTATGCAGTTTCCAATAAGAAAAATGGCTTTTGTAAAATATTAAATAGGATTGCTTCTGATCTCAGTACTACTTCTGAATAACCACTGTAGCTGTCCAAAAGATCTCGGGTTCTGTCTGTTTAAAAACAAATAAAAACAGGCAAAGACATCAAGTCACGATTTTTTACAGAATTTAGACTGGATTAAAAAACAGCAGGACAGTCTCATGAACAAATAATCAAGTGTTTGTTTATAAAAGCATATAATATCTAAGTCTGAAATTAAAGATGCACTTGAAAGAAGAAAGATGAAGGGTAGATATTTGATGTACTTTTCTAAGATAAAGTTTATTGAAGATTAAGAGAAGAGTTAATCCTTTATACGTGTGCATAATCATACACTAGTGTTTCTCATACAGTGGTTCTTTGATTGTTCCTTATCTTTAAATGTTAGTTAATCTCTAGCAATAACAGTATAAATGCATTGTGCATTCTTGAGATTTTTTAAAAGTTATGAAAATGACTTAGGTTGTTTATCATGTGCATTTATAAATTAATCCAAATGTGAAGGTCTATGAACAAATAGGAAATATGTTTAGTTTTCTACCAAAGTACCCTGTGATGCTACTTAACTGCTCATACCCTTTATTTGTCAAGTAGTAACGATTAAACATTTCTCTACTTCATAGGGATCTTGCAGGACTAACAAGTTACAGTGGTGAAAATTCAGCGACCTTCTCAAAAGAAATCCTTATAAATATTTCTAAGGCGTTCTTGTTATTATAAAACCACTATTAACTGAATTTCTCTGGGAATAGGATGTTCTAGTTAATTTAATTTTCTGTTGAACTAAGCATTAATGGATAAAACCATTTTATTTTTGTCTACATTGTTAAAATGGTTTATAAAACCTCTCGGGGAATTTTTTTTTTTTTTTTTTTTTTTTGCCTAGTGCAGTCCAGTGAACATAAATAACCCTCTATATGATAATTTACAATTTGATGATATTATGGATACAACATCTATAAGGTATGAAAAATTGAACTAAGCTTGTATTGACACCAGTTGAGATAGGTTGTTGATTGACCATCCCTGAAATAGAACTGTCTTTGTCAGTGTCCCTTCTCTTTGTATTTTAAGATCAGTCATTTGGATTCCAGTATGATTGTTATCTAACCCTTAAAAGCAGTTGTAATTCAAGATCATTGAAAAATTTCAGGGAAAAAAGAGTATAGATTTGAAGGTATTCCATGGAATATTAAGAAAAATAGTAAATATAATCAATCTCACAATAAAAAAAAGATAAGAAAGTGTGTGTGGGGAAGGGGAGATGCTTTATCTTTATGTCTAATTATGAACAAATCTCTCTATCCTAGTAACGCCTTCAACTGACATTCAAATTTATTCAGGATGGAACCTCTTCTCTGCCTTTTCTTTATTTAGTGGCTGATGTTAAACAACTATTTTCCTCCATTTTGAGTAGGCAGCTAATTATCTGATTTTACTGAATGTGCAGATTGGAAATCTGATTGACCCCAATGTCTTGCCTTTCCAATACTACTTAACTTCTTTAAATTAAAGCGTTATCAGCAGAAAGCTAGTAAGTACTAGTTCATTTTCCTAGTTCATTGTGGCTACCTATTAATTTATTAATCTTCAGATCCTGTAGCTGTAGCCAGACCAAAGGAAGGAGATTTTTGCTTCTGGCTGGGATGTAAAAAGCTGGAAAGAACATTTCTCCTTTTCCAACAATGAGATAAAGTCAAATAAAGTACTAAATTATAGCTTCTTTTGAGTCCATCAGGAGGCTGAGGCTGTAATTCAACCAAGTTACTTGAAAGCCAAAGAGAAACATGCCTCTGCAACAGGGGATAGGACAGAAGCACTAGCTCACTGCGCGGAGAAGAGGTTGCTAAGCAGCTGTTATAAAAATAAATAAGAAAAACAAAATCAGTTGTAATTTTAGGAAATTATTAAAAGCCAAGTGTGAACTATTGTCCATGTAAGGCTGGAAGAACTAGGCGCCCAGATACTCTCTTACAAGCTTTTTTTTTTTTCATGAACCTCCCTTAGTAACTCAAGAGAAAACCTGAAGGTATGGCTGGTGACCAAAAAGAGCTCCTCTCATTAGTGCGAGCTTGCAGAAAATTGGTGCAAGCTGGTGAGCTTTAGCTGCTGGGCTAAAGATACAAGCCCTTCATGCTTCCCCCAGGCTCTTTTCTCCTATGAAACAAAAACTTGCAGCTCCTGGAGGAGGGGCAACAACCCATCACCTTAAGGGCACAGCAAAGATTCATTGACACTAGGAAAAGGGCAGAGGAAAAAATCCCTGTACTCCAGGATAGGGATATGAAAACTATCCTGGGAGCAGAATCCTATATCTGTGTTCAATTAGAGGTTTACCCCCAACGGGATAGAATCAGAGAATACCCAGTAAAGACCAGCACAGATCAAGGGCATAGTTTGGCAGACATTAGGAGAAAGAATGCAGAGAAAGTCTCCCCACCTTTCTCCCCATGAGGGTCAGCACACAGAATCTGCCTAAGCTGAGGCTGAACCTGGACAATAAACCCTTGCCAGCCACCACCACTAGCCCAGAATCTAGCAATAGGCAAAAGCAGTCTACCACTGGCGGAGGGCAATAGCATGGAGTGTGATCCCCTCTGTAGTGCAGGTATGCAGAGATGAAGAAAGTTGACGATGGACACAAACATTGAGAAAAAAACAAAACACAAAAAAATAAAAACTCTTTGGCACTCCAGCCACCACTTTGAGTACAAGGCAACAGTTCTGCTAGAAGTATGTGAAGACGGACAAATTGTAGAAGAAATAGCAACAACAAAACCCAAACTCTGTTCAACTGAAAAATGTTCAGTTAATGCAAAAGAAATTAGGAAAGGAGAGAGAGAAGGATGAAAAGTAAAGGGAAGAGAAAGCAAACAAATAATAAAATGGTAGGCATAATCCCCAATATCAATAATTATATTAAATGTAAATGGTCTAAACAAATCAATTAAAATGCAGAGATTGTCAGAATGGGTAAAAAAAGAAACAATCCAAATATATTCTGCTTATCAAAAAGTCACTTCATACAATGATATAAATAAGTTAAAAGTACAGAGATGGAAAAAGATATATCATGGAAACACTAATCAAAATAAAACTGAAGTGACTAAATGAATATCAGACAAAATAAACTTCAGAGCAGAGAAATTTACCAGGAACAAAGAGAGATGCTACATAATAATAAAAGGGTCAATTCAATAAAAATAAATAAAAATCTTAAATGTCTATGACCTCATAGTAGAGCTTCACATTACATAACACCAAAACTGATACAATTGAAAGGATGAATACACAGATCCACTATTACAGTAGGAGACTTCAACACTCCTCTCTCAGTGATCAACAGAACATACGGAAAGAAAATCAGTAAGAGACGGGCTTGTCGAAGAATGACTTGAAAACACTGAATCTAATCACTAGGACCGGATAACAAATATAAAAACTAAAATATTGGTTAGCTTATGTTTCCCCATTATTTCTATGTGGAATTAGCAAAATATCCATTACTTATCCTTTTGCTGAATTAGACAATAAAATCAATAACATGCACACACACATATCCCACCCCCACACACACCCTCACCATTCCCTTACCTTCACAATACCTCTTTAGAAGCTAACAATACATGACGCTTCCATATATGAAACACTAAGATACAAAACAGTGAATTAGTTTACTGCAACGGTTTTAATGTTTACTGTCTATTCAATGCATCAATCACTTTACATTTATAAATAGAGAGTAGTATGACAAGATTGTGAGCTGAGGGAAAGTCTAAAGTTTGGTTCCTTGATTTTGTTAGGAGTTGTCAGTAAATTTAAATCATAATCACTGAAGCTTTAGCCCTAGCATCTAGTCAGATGAAGGTCTACTGTCTCCTGAGCTGACCAATAATTTGGTGCTTATCTAACCAATCTTCTCAAACTATTGGCTCCACATTTATGTATAGGAGAGTCTGAGGGCTGTGTTAATGAAGTATGAAGAAGACAAAGTACTCTTAGATTCTTCTACTGAGTTCCTGCTATGAACTTGTATATGCCACCAAGCAAAACAAAGTAATCCAGCCCTACCTTTCTAGGAAGATCCTTTACTTAGCTTCTATTTTGACCTAATCATGCTTCCTTTGCCAAGCCCAGGATGACCTCCTTTGAGAAAAATTCTGGTAATATGGTTTTCTCTATCTCATTAGAGTTCAAAGATGTCCCAGGATAACAGGTGAAAATGAGGTGGTTCCTGCTCACATTTTGTCCTTTTCCCTTCTCAACATGGGGCAACTTCCCGTTCTGTATTATCTAGAGAATGCCTGTGTCTCACTTTTAGAGAGGCTTCCTCACTGATATCCCACCTCACCCTGCCAGCAGAGGAGTCTTCCAAGACACAGATAAATGGCAAAAAAGAGCCTTCATCTTCTTTTCTAGAAAATGTTGCAAGGATAGGGTTGGGGAATCCAACAAGTACCTGAATTGAAAGAGTTGAACGGTGTACTCGCCACACTTACCCAATAGGGATAGCAAGAGCTCAAGTGGGCTGTATCTTCCTTGGACACTCATGGATGCCCCTATAAAGAGACCTTTACAGTGGTCCTTAAGGAAAAAAATTCTTCACTGTGGTACTTGAGACAGATTCTTATAAACTTGATTTTACAAAAGATAAATAAAAATTTCCCTGTTTTTCTCTCCTCTCTCAAGAACCTTATCCTTGTCCACTTGCTTAACAGAACTAATTCCTCTGCTTGAAAGAGAAAGGAAGAGAGCATCCCACTGTTTTTGCTAATGCAAGGTCATACAAAAATATGTGGGGGCATTTTGTGCTAATTATACCATTTTGGGTAGTATGTTGGCTGGCTGGGTTTTGGTTGCTGGGGGCGATTTTATAGCAACTTTATAGAAAAAATTCCATTCCAAAGCTAGTTATGCTGAAAAATGAGAGAAGTGATAAAATGCTGACACTAGTAAAAAAAGCAAGAGCTTAGACAGCTAAACATTTGGTAAAGAGTAACTGGACTAGGGAAAAAACATCTCAATGGTCAGAGGAAAAATAAATAAAAGTACATAACTCCTCCCATAACTATATGCCACCACAAAAATACTTCTTTATTGTTTATGAATTATTAACCATGGTATTTTTTTTAATTGAGCTCCTTGTCCTCTACTAAGTTGTAGATTTGACTCATTTACATAATCTCTTCTTATTGAATCTCATGGCTTGTGTACGTACAATCTACGAATAGCTTAAATATGCTGATACCAGGGGTAGAGAGATGCAGTGACTGAGATGATAAAAACTCTATTCTAAATTTTAGAAATACTTCAACAAAAGAGGAGAAATTCCACCATCTGTTAGTTACATTGAGAATTAGAATTATATAACTATTCTAAATTTTAGAAATTATTTCAACATTTTTATAATACAGATAAGAAAAAACTAAATTCCAGAGTTGTTTACATAAGGGGTTAGGAACAGAGTAGTGACTAGAACCCGGATGTGTTGATTCCTTGACTAATAGCTCTGCACTGACTATAAGCTGCAGTTGGTGTCTAGATATTTCCTAGAACAAGAGATAGTAGTTGAAACTAATCCTTTAAACATAATAGAGAGAATGATGAAAACTAAGTGGAAACATCATGCAGCATCTTTCCCTGTCTCATTTTCATGGTGTATAATAAACGGGTGTGTTAACTTTCCATCCTCTACCACTGGCTAATTTTGGAATCTGAATTTTTGTACTTTTCAGCCAGGATTTCTGTTCAGGAAAATAGGGTCATTGTACATGAAAAAAGAGGCTTGGATTCTCACTTTTGTATAATTCATAAGAAAGTGAGGAGGAAACACTAGACAAAATTAGGAAATCATATGAAGAAAATGCACCTCTACATATTCATGATAAAATAATATATATTTGTTGTATAAATATACCAAATTTGGAAATCTGTGTTCACCATTTTGAAACCACTGATCTGGCTTACAAAATCTGATATTTTAAGTAAATTGTTTCAGTAACACACTGTTTAATAAAAATAATAGTTGCTACCTGTAATTAACAGTAGTCTTAGTGTATAGGAATGATAAGGGAAATGAAAAGTGCTGGCTTCAGGAAAGATGGCTCACAAGCTGTGTGTATCTTGATTCCCACTAAAGAATAAAAGGTGTCAGTCTTTACCATGTAGCTTTTATATGGTTTTTGACAAAGTATATGTTTAACTCACCAAGATGAGTGAAGGATTATAGTCAGTATTCTCCTGTGGAAAAATGTCCAGGGCTTACAGTACCACTGGGGAGCAGAGGCAGAGTTGGCAGAGTTACTGGAGAACGGAGGAGCAGTAACAAAAAATAAAGAGGAAAGGGTGTGCTGTAACTTAAAGTGAAGCAAAATCTTACTCCTTTTTCCTAAGAAAATAGGGCCAAACGTTATTTCATATTGCCCTGCTTTCCACCCTGGGCTCCAACTCCCTCTGCCATGGCAGGATTGCGTGTCCCCTGCCTGAAGTTGACACAGAACTGTTCTTTTGCTTCTAATTAGAACAGCCAGGGACATTACTGATTAAAGGTGGGGACGCAGAGCACTGTTTTTATTTTATTCCAAATGAGTTTGAACTTACCCAAGATCAAAGGAAACCCAGACCTGAGAAAACAAACAGACCACAAATAAGGAATTTGTTGACCTGATGCTGTTTCCTGGAAGTGAAATGGCTGCGGCCCTTTGGAAGGCTGGCTCAGCAACCAAGGCACGGCCAAGGGATCTTCCAGACAGGGAGTGTCTCAGGGTTCTCTCTTTCTGAAAGTATGGTTTGAAAAGGAAGTTTTACTAGCACAAAGACCAGTCAGGATATTCTCAAAGATCTAATCACAAGCGGACTCACCTTAGAACATATGTGCATGCACATGTAAGCACACACACACACGCACATACACGCACACACACACTTTGCCGCTGTGCAACAATTTGCTAGTCTGGGGTTTTTGATTGTGTGCATCTCATCAGGACATCCCTTTGCTACTAATAGCTCAGCCACTCAGTAGGATGGGCGAGGAAAACAACTTGCTTTCAGGTTTACAATAAGTCTGCTTTCGTACTGTATTTGAAACATCAAGCTGTTTTCTCTAGAATCTATTATTTTTATGATGTTTCCTTTTCTTTCTATTCTTTTTTCACAGTGGTGGTAAAAATCTAAAGTCCTAAAATTATCGACTGCTTTTCCTTTAACCCAAGATGCTGGTTACAAAGTAGAATTAAGACAGGGGATTGGAGAGAGCATAAAAGTGAACCTTTTGGGTTTGGGAGTATTGTGCAAGTTTGGAGTAAAATAAGGATGGCCAAAAGCAAACATATGCACTGTAATATAAATATATTTCTCCTGATCCTAAATAAAGCCCTATATATCACAGCCTAAGTCATGTATCTTGTGAAGTACGCAATGATTTCCAAACTGAACACATAGTGGATAAGAGATGTGACTTTTTAAAGTGCAATTGTTATTGATATTTAAATGTCAAATTTGAAGATGCCAATAAAGTCAACACATTCCTACCAGCTGTTTAATAGACATGTGTGAGCAGAACTATATTCTTCTATTTCCTGCTATAACGGGAAAAGCCAAATCCATACCTTCACAATTACTGAAATGAGTTCAAGCATCAGAGCTCCAGGGTCAGACTTTTGAAAAGTAATAGGTCCAATGGATATGAAGAGAGATTTTTAGAATTAGATATTTCATAAAATATTTAAATTTCTTGGTGATCTATTGAATCTTCTTTGTTTGGTAATGTTTGGAACAGAATTTCTCTCCTGGAGAATTTTTGAACTGAAGCTGAACAGATGAAATAAACATGTCGTCAATAAATGTTTCAAGCTATCTATTTTGTAGCAGCTTCTGTACTCAGGATAGATGAAGAGGAAAAACCAGAAAGAGGAGATTGAGAGAAAGCCAAATGATACTTTCTCCAAAATTTAAAAGAGTAGTTTTAAAGAGAATTGACTTAGCTTAAGTGTGACTTATTTTTTTATCTTTCATATATCCTTCAAGAAATGGAATATAACGTTAAATTTATAGCACCTTTAACTTATTTAAGATTGATGTTTCATTTATTTTTATTTTTTCTGTTTTTTAAGGAAAGCATAAAAAGTAACTCACATGTATATAAGGTTTCATTGTTTTCCCTCCTCTTTCCCAAATCTCTGAGTTAAATAATGGTCATGTAATTGCTTGGTATGGCCCTTTACCACTGTGTGATTTAATACTTGGACAAATAAACCCATATTAAGTAGAACACCACAGACTTGTGATAATTTTTTTAAAAAGACATTCACACATTCTTCTTATAATGTAATATAAAATTTCTCATTGATAAAAATATTAGGAAGCTTAGCAAATTCGAAATGAACTCAGAGAAATAGAAGTTGTTATGGTGTTATATTGCTTTTCTATTGCCGCCATAAATTACAAGAAACTTATTGACTTGAACAATATGAATTAATCATCACAAGTCCAACAGTTTTCACCAGACTAAAGTCAAGGTGTTGGCAGGCTGTATTTCTCTCTGAAGGCTCTAGGAGAGGATCTATTTTCTTCATCTGTTTCCTGATTCAGGTTATTGGTAGAATTCAATTCCTTACTAATGTTGTAGGATGGAGTTTCCCATTTCCTCATTAGCTCTCAGGTGAGGACCATTTCCAGCTTCTAGAAGCCACCTGTATTCCTCAGTTTCTAGTCCCTTTCTCCATCTTCAAACCAGCAACATCAGGTATTGTCACTCACTCTTCAAATCTTTTCTCTTTCTTTTTCTGTCTCATCTCTTCTGACCCAGCCAGGCAATGTTCTCTGCTTTTAAAGGATCATATTGAAGGATGGCAGAATATGCCACCCAACAATATGCCTTTTAACATAAGGATTATTTTCAGCTTATTAATTTGAAAAATAGACATAAGAGAAGCTCTTGAAACAGAAGAGAAGTTACCCTTTTGTAAGGTTAATTCACATTCATAAAGGAAATCTCATTTGAATGGGTGTCTCCCTCTGTGTACAAGGAAGAGGATGACTAAATTATAAAAAACTTTTTTCATTGGAGAAGGCACCGACTTAAATCTTCATAACAAAACTTACTCTTGTTTATGGTATTTTTCTTGGTCATCTCCCCATAACTGGCCTCCTCCACACCCTTATCTCTTTTGTCTTTAGCTGGTGGTATTTAAGCCTGAATTCTAAGCCATTTCTGAGTGTTACCCATTTTTCCTTGAGTATCTCCTATGTATATATGAGGTACACATGTTAATAAATTTGTTTGTTTTTCTCTTGTTAATCTGTCTTTTACTTATAAAGTTTTCAGCTGAGAACTTAAAAGGATAGAGGGGAAATTATTTTTTCTTTTCCCATAATGTCATTAGATTAAGCCCACCCAGATAATCCAGGATAACCTTTCCATCTCAAGAACTTAATTATATCAGCAAAGTCCTGTTTTCCAATTAAGGTAATATATTCACAGATTCTAGTATTTCAGGAGTCATCATCTTAGGGGAAGGGGAGACATTTCTCCCTAATACAGGCTGTCAAGTGATGCTAAATTTCTAAGAGAAGAAGTAGACAGATTTGATAAAGGCCAGTATTACTGGGGAAAAATACTTGTGGTTTGAGGCTATGATTATAATGGAGCATGACTGATGTATTAATGTCCCACAAGTGCAAACATTAATCTTTCTAGGCAATGAGTTACATGATCTGTGTAAAGTTCATGTGTCAAGAATGATGGGTACCAAATTGTATTTAGGAAAGAAGTAATTTGTACAATCTTCAGTTTAAAATATGATGAGAAGATTTTTTCATTGTATGTCTTTTATTGCACTACTTTTTTAGTCTTGCCTGCACCTGCTAATTAGCTACTCTAGACTCTGGGTCTATGGAGCAAAACAATGTCCGGTAATAAACAGATGCCCTGAGAGCTAGTAAGTGTATTTACAAGTGAATAACAGTAAATCTTAAGTTCCCATGGAATTGTTTATTTCTTTAACTCAGATTTGCATGTACTTATGATGAACTACGTAATTTGATGAATAAATTGACAAGAAATTTCTTAAACCTTTTTTTTACTTCTCCATAGCACAGAGTAAATATAAAAGAAATATTATTACTAAACAGGTAGGTGAATTACTCCCCATGTACAAAACACATCCTTGAAAATTTAAGATAACTGAAATATTTTATAAGAAAAAAATTACTTTCAAATTTCATGAATTTGTGAGATATATCCTGAGCATATACAATATAACATGCTGTATTCTAAGGATAGAATTATAAACAAGGTAAAAGCAAGTGTGTATTATGTATTGATTTTTTTTCATGCCTTATTCCAAAAAAAAAAACAAAATTTAAGGAAACTTATGAGTTTGAACTTTTCAGATTTTAGTGAAGGACACTAATATAAATATAATGTAAATGCCGCCAAGATATCCAGCTTGGGAAATTGTAGATGATAACATTAAATAATGGATAAACTATTACAGAAAAAACATGATAGAGAGATATAGTTATATACTTTTGGAAATATATAATTACATATCTTTGGAAAAGCAGACAAACCAATTAATATGCCTGAGAGAGTTGTACAAGGCTTCTTCAAGATATGGCACTTCAGCTGTCTCTAATAACTTCAGAGAGATAAGGGAACATAATACATCCATGAAACAAGAAGAAGATGCTAAAAACATCAGAGAACAACAGAACTCTCCAAAATTACATATATGGTAAAAATGAAACACTCAGCAGAAGAATTGGAGGATAAAGTTGAGGACATTTCACATAATACTCAGTACTAATTTGAAAGGTTTGATATCAAAGGGGAAGAATTAGAATGTTTGAGGTCCAATCAATTCGGAAGATGCAATATCCAAATAATTGAATTTTCAGAGACAATAAGAAAGTAATGAGAGAAAATTATCAAACCATTGAAGAAATTTTCCAAGAATTAAAGAATAGGTAGAAGGGTCCATGTTAAAAGAAACCCAGTATAATGGTTGAAAATAAAGCAGACTAAGCCAAAGATTTTGAAGCTTCAGAACAATGGGGAAAATAGAAGAGCCTAATAGCTTCCACAGAGAAAGAACAAACACATAAAAGGTTAACCAATGCCACTGGCATTTCGACAGAAACATCAGAACTAGAATACAGGAGCAATGCTTTCTAACCACTGGTGGGAATTTGCTTCCAATTAGAGTTCTATGCCAAATTCTCACGAAAAGTGAGAGTAGAATGAAGACATTAAAAGACAGTAGATCAATAACTTCAAAATTCTGAGGGAAAATTATTTCTAACCTAGAATTCTCTATCTGGCTAAATAATCATTCCAGTTTAAATTTAGAATAAAAGCATTTCCATATACATAATTTCTAAAACAAAAACAAAAGTCTTCCATACACTCTTTCTTGCAAAGCGCCATGGGGTTATGCTCTGCCAAACAAGAAATTAAAATAAGAAAAGGGAAGACAGGCTCAATGAAAATGATGATACAACACGAGAGAGGTAAAAGAATAAAATCTCTAGAATTCACTCAATAATTCAAAAGTTATTAAATATCTTCTCTGTACTAGTTATTGTTATGAATGTTTTAGATATATTAATGAACAAAACAGAAAAAGATTCTGTCCTGGTGAAACTTATGTTAAAGTAATTGGTAGAACAATGATGATGGGAAATCCCAACATGAGAGCTGAGTAGATAGCTGAGCAAGAGAGGAGCCCTCACTTTCCAAAGTGGAAATAAACAGATAATGCTAAATTTATGTTGTTTGACTTGTGGAGATAAATATCAAAGTAATTGGTTAATATGGTTGAAAGAAGATTGGCTTGGGTTATTGCTGGATTTTTTTTAAAAAAACTAGCCTTGTAGATCTACTTGACTCTAAACTATGTACCTATTTGGAGAAAAATGAAAGTTAAATGCAAAAATAAAATAAAGACAGAGAGAAAGAGAGAGAGAGAGACTAAGAAAGATTTATCTTTGACATAAAGCCTAAAAGACAGGAATTTCAAAGAAAGAAGATAGTCAGAGGTGCAAATTTCAGGAGAGGAATCAAGAAGGATCTAGAGAGCCTCGACTCCAAGGACACTAGCTAGAGGACCATCACATTTTCAGTCTCACTCTTTACTTTGCCAACTGCAGTCAATGGGACACAGTGGTGCCCAGCCATCCTCTTTGATGGATAAGGCATTATCTTCAAACAGATTTTATTGGCTGTTGAGTTCAAGGCTTTTGATCTTTAAAATTCAACTCCTTTGCAGTTAAACCATAAATTTTCATGCAAAACAACAGTAAAAAACATTTTGTAAACAAAACAAAAATCTAAAAATTCTAACTTACCTGATAAAGTTGACCTAAATAATAATATTACTTTTTAGAAAAAAAAGTAGTGATGAAAGGAGTTTATATTACACCCTATTCTCCTTTCTATGCAAGACTAAAATGAGGCTGTATTTTAGATATATGGTAATATTCTACATTGGCATCATGTTTGATCTTCCAGAATTTACACAAAGTGTAGTCACATTGTACAAATAGATTTTCCAGTTCCACAGAGGTACACATCTGTTTAATGTTCTCATTTATAAAAATGTCAAAATCTTCTAAAGAGTCCATCTCCTGGCTAAAATCCTTGTGTGCTCTTTCAGGTCCAACCATAGGCAATTACAAAGTGTTTGCCTGGAGCCTTCACGGGTGAACGCCGCCCTCCCCACACCAGACTCGGTGCACAGCTGGCGCAATGCAGACTCTGGAAGGAGTTCCCGTCCAAGACTCAGCCTCTGCCACTCCCAGGCCAGCCGTGCTCATAGCATGTCTGTATCCTAGCCTATGTGTCTCCATTCAGAGGCCTCCTTTCCAGGGGAGCTTGATTCAGCCATTCTCCACTCTGACATGCTTCTTTTTCACTCCTAGTCCTGCCCTTCTCACTACCTCTAGTCCCTCAGGGTCCTTAAAATGGCAAACTTTTGTTCACGGCTCCTACGCAGTGAAACAATTCCCCCAACCTGTGCTGCTTGTGATCTGACTGACTCTTACCTGGTGCTCTTCTGTGGAAACATGGGATATTAGGGAGCTGGAACTCTCCTTTGTCTTTTCTTCTTGCCTGCACTATCCAGTGAGTGAATAAGGATTGTTACTTTTAGTTGGACTCATTGTCTTCATTGATCACCTTTACCTAGCAACTTCACATCTTCCTTATCCTGGTAATTAGCATATAGTTGACAGATTAAAAATAGGAGGTTAAAACATATTTAAATTAAAATAAAAATCCTTCAAGTGAATTTTCACATTTTCATATTTGCATAGATTTGTCATTATTAGGAATTCTCTTTTTCCTCTCTACTACAGAGATTCCAAAGTAAAATATTTCCGCAATATAACGTTATGAAAGTAGATGTTATATAATTGGTGCAACTAAAGTAAGCATTTTAGCAAAGTGGCAACATTGGCAATTAAACTTTTGAGTATCAAGATTATATATTTCCTGTAAAAGTTCTTCAGGCTATGTATTGGCTTCCTGAATATTACAAATAAGACCAATTTTTCCTCTGTACTATTCTGTTTATACCGACATTATTTACATAAAATGAATAAGTGCCGGTGCAAATGATAGGAAATTGCATAAAAACAAAATTATTTTAGCAACTATCAAGTAGAAAGTTACAATTGGAAGGCTAAATAAAATATTTAGGGGCTAACGTATAGAGTGGTGTCATGTATGTCTAGTTTGGACTAATTGCGTTTGTTGGTGGGATATAGATAAGATATGACATGATGAAAAGAAATCATGGTGTTTTCAATCATCTAGACGTGCAGATGGAATGGACCAAGGAAATTCCATAAAGAACCTTTAGATTCAAGTGTGAACTTGGGTTGTTCCACTGCTTTGCTAGATCTCATTGTCCTCATCTTTGGGCATGATAACCATAATGGTCAAGACCTTGCCTTTCTCACAGCTTCGTAGAAAGGATCAAGTAAGGTAACTCACGTAACTCTCTTACTACAGCGCCTGTAGTGTTTCAGTGACTGCGCTATACAGTGCCTGGCATTAGTTCAGCCCTCACTAAAAGGGAAGGGCTTATTATGATCGTCATTAATAATAAAATGTAAGTTCATCATTTACTAGTTGTGGATTAAAGTGACAATTTTCTCATCCACAAGATGAGAATGAAAACATCTCTTTCAAGATGCAAATTTGAGAATTTAAAGGAAAATGATACGTATGTAGTAACCCCAATTAATTTGTAGTTCTTAACGTTAAATGTAAAAGAAATTTTCTTAGTTATGCTTTGAAAATACATGTTTATTTAATAATATTAAGGAAACATTGAAACGTCGCTGACATAAATATTAAATGTGTTAATATAACTTACTTATATAATAACAAATATATCATTTATTAATGATTATCAATGGGTATCTTGATGATATTTCTGATGAACAAACTATGTAGCTAAGATTAGTGGTTTTTTAAAAAAAGTTTTTGGGAAGCAGAAAGATTTCCTTAAAATTGTCTCATATAGAAGCCTGATATTAATTAACTAGTGTGTGTATTCATTCTATCACAAATATTTCTTGCCACTTACCACAGGCCAGTGAATGCTAGATGCTATATAAAAGTGGTGCTGGTGTGGTCCAAGCCAGGCAATCTGGCTTGCTCATCTTTGCCCTTCCGTACTTTCATTGACACTCTAGGTTTCTGTGGGGATGTAGTTTGAACAGCAATGCCAAAGAGTTGCATTTTTCTCAAAATATGAATGATTATTTTGTGGAGTGTGCATGTTTGCCCTATGCTATTCACTGTACCTTCCATGTATTAATTCATGTGATTATCTCAATAACCAATTTATTCCCATTTTAGAGATGAAGAAACTAAAGCACCAACAACTTAAATAATTTGCTCAACATCACACAACTAGTAAGCGGTAGGAAGAGAATTCAAACCTTAGTAGCCTGGGTTAAATTATTTTTTCACATTCTTAAAGAAAAGGAAAAAAAGAAGTAAAAAAAGTATTAATATAATACTTTCTTAGCATTTAGAAAGGATTTTAAAATTATTCTCTTAGTGTTTAGAAAGGACTTTAAAATTATTCTTTCATTTATCCAATTTTTGGATATCTTTATTAAAATTGTCTTCAAAGAGTTATTCTGCCTCTTTTGAACACTTCCAGTGACGAGAAATTTGTTACTATCCAAGGCAGTCGATATCATATTTCTCTTCTTTAGGTCCCTCTGATTCTTAAATTTCTGTTAATAACTTCAGACCATTTGTCTTAGATCAGCAGGCTCCCTTGAGGCTATAGAAGACACATACAATATCTTTTAACATGACACCTTTTCATATGTTTGGAGATATTTGGCTTTACTCGAAAGAGTTTTACCTAATGCAAAATCCTCAGTTCTTTGACCTATACTTTATCATTTGGCATCAAATTTCCTTTAATCACCCTGATCTCTTTCTTCTGAACATGATTCAAAAGGCCTATACCTCCTTGGAGAGGCTGTACCTAAAACTAATATTTCCAACATCATAAGAGGAGAGATGAGTGAACCATCAATTTACATTAGATTCTACTATTTTTTTCCCAAAAAGTCAGACCACATTGTTCGCACTGTACTGAAATTGCTGCCAAGTATAATTTCTGAGGCTTTTTCATCTATCCTACTAATCATTTATATTATCTTTCTCTAGTACCTTTGAAATTGGTTATGGAGATCCAGATGCTTCTATATAATTTCCTCTTGTTAGGATCATTGTATTGCTGTTGTTTTCCAAGACATTGTTGCGTCCCAGCTTGGTCATTCAACTGATATGCATTCCCTTGTGCTTCGGAGTCATCCATACACTTGATAAACATGTACATGAGGTCGTCATCTAAGTCAGTGCAATGAAATCCTGAGCAATATAAGGCTGAATCCTTTGGAATATCCTTCTATGCACTTTGAGCACTCTTACATATGGAACAAATACTTTTCATACAATGATTATGAGTTGAGCACAGCACCAGTCACATGGGATATGCTTGAGCAAGATGGACCCGATCCCTTCCAACAGGAAGTTACAGCTTACCTTCCATTTCCTATAGGAAATCCTCTTTCAGATTCAAGTAAATTCATTAATAATTAATATTTAAATATTATCATTAAACTGGGTACTAATTTACCCAATTGTACTATAATTCAATCTGAACTCTACATCCTGAAGCTCAAAATATGAGACATTGTAAAGTCATTTACTGAAGTTCCAAAATAAGATGTATTCCACATTTTTCCTGACCTAAAGACGCTATAAAAAGAAAACAAATCTCATCTTATATGACCTATACTCATTTTGAATTTGCCTTTTACTGAGCCACTTCTGCTTCTTAAACCACATCTGCTTTTGTTCTGTTGCCAAATAATATTTCATCACCGAACCCAAATAACGACAGTAACTCATCACCTTTGGGTCTGGAACATAACTCAAAAGTGTTTTTATTTGTTATAATCTTGCTTTCTGTTTATTTGTTTGTTTTCGTAAGCCCTTTGTTGATTTCAGCTTTTTGACTTTCTTGACACTTACAGGTGCATGCACTTTCTTGAAGCACTCAATTGATTTTTGAGGAACACGAAGCCTACTTCTGTAGGCAGAGCAATTTCTTTGAGACACCTCTTAACGTTATATATAAAAAAAGAAATGAAGAAAAATTAATCCATATATAGTATACGACGAAATTTTATTTTAGTTTATTCAACATTAAGATATAACCTATTCAGAGTATTAAACTTCAAGGTAAAGAAATCATTCATCAGGCATCAAGAGCAGAGAAAGAAAATAGAAACAAGGAAGAAAAATCAGGTAAGTCAAGTCTCATACTTTCTGTGCAGCAATATTTTTTGCCTAAAGTCAATGGAGCAATGTCTAAAAGTTCAAAAGAAATAGGAGTGTGGCCCAATAATTTTATAGCCAGCTAAAATATCCTTCAAGTATAAATAGAGCATGAAGACATTTGAAAACATGAAAAAAATCAAAGAATTTATAGAGTATAAGATTTGAATGGAATAAGGAATTCATGTACAGAAAGCCTTATAAATCACTGATGAAAATCTACTCCCCTTAAAAATAGAACTAAACATCCTTGAAGAACTAATATAAAAAATAAACATGGATAAATATAATAAAATAGCTTACAAATGTTGGGATGTAGGTAGAGGAGGGATTGAAATATATGACATGCTAACATTTTCCTCATTTATAGTAGGGAGTTAGATTTCTTAAAATGAAAATCTGTGGTTAAACTATCGATTCATATAGCTTAGTCTTATGAGTAAAATATTTTCTTTACTTCAGGTTATTTTCAGATATACAATAGCACTGTGGTAAGGAAACATTTATTTGAACTCCAATAATATGTTTGTTTTATTTTCTATGTTTTTATTCTTAAAAATAAAAATGAAATTAAATTTAATAATTTTACTATAATGCTTTAATGGTGTGATCCCATTTTCTTAAAAATTAAGTTTTCCATCTCTCTGTTTTTCCGTTTTTCTGTATATCTGTATATATACATAGAGAATTATCTGAAATGAGGCTCACTTATAGTTTATGATGTTTATTTCAGTGTGGAAAGATTTAGAGTGATGGTTGTATTTTCTTTTTTGTGATGACACATTTTTTTGAATGCTTTAAAATGAATATAAAATTTATATAGAAAAAATGGAGTGATATTTATTTTTGAGAAAATAACTGAAAACAAATATCATTAGACGTTAACTCTTTGTGGTCAATTCTTTGTGGCAGGAATATGAATGCGTAGAGTTTCTTATTTTGCCCTCTGACCACAATCTGTTCTTTGGCTTTCTGAGCTCTTCTTTCTGCACTGGGAGGCTGATCCCTTAGGCTGTGTTACCTTGGCTTCTTTACTGTCTGGCCTCAGGTTGATGGGTTCAGCCAATGGGAAGCACTGGCAGGGAAATCACAGGGCAAGAAGGATAGTTGGAGCATCTGTTCCCCATTCCCTATCATGTTGGGCAGCATTTTCTCTTAGTGTTTGGTACTCTACATGACTACAGCTCCAATCAGGGAATCTCCTACATCAGGGCTCTGTCTCTCCTCAGCTCCAATAGTGCTATCTCCTTCCTTTGCCCTCCAGGCTAAGGGGTAATATTGACTTCCCACTGCTGCTAATCTCTGGGTGCTTCAACATCCATTGTCCATGCCTTTACCCTAGTAAAGCTTCTTGAACTATCTGAGCTGGATTCTGTTTACTGTAAGACTGATAGAAATAATAATAAATAATAAATGACATTTTGTTTTGTATTTTCTGATATTTTTAATGAAAAAAGGAATTACATAGATTGCTTGCATAAATTTATTGTGACAGGCTGTCGGTTTTTACTTCAACATTGGAGTTGTGTAAACATGACTCAGTTCTAGGGCGCAAAAATGAACATGATTTTTGCTATTTTACCGTAAATAGCAAACGAAATTACACATAAATATAGCATTTGATAAAATGTTTTATTAAACTATTTTATTGTGCAAACAGAAAATATTGATTGATTGATTTCATTTGAAAATACTGCTACTGCTTACTATTTTTTATCATGATATAGGTCAGATAAAGTAGGATAGAATTTTACTTGGCCAATTAGGCATTCTCTGGTGTACGATATCTGGTTACCTCATCCACACGGAGTTTTACATGGATGTTTCTCCTACACGATTTTCGTGTCTAATATTGAAGGCTTTCATGAATGCTAGAGTGAATATATGTTAAACTATTTCAAATAAATTGGCAAGAGATAACACTGAATGGAACACGTTACTTCTTTCCCCTAGCCCTTCCCCCGCTGCCATCCGGGCTCTCTCCCCTTTACCTCCTCTTAAAGTCTTTGAATTCAGCTGGGATTTTAGGTAACTGCTGGGAAGTATTAAAACTCGTTATTTGGTTGACCAGAATATTTGCCCTCTCTTATTTTCCAATAATGCTCTCTGAATGGTTTCCTTAATACTTTTAAAAGATGTGTGGAACTTCAGTAGAGTACAGCATAGGACAGGAATTATAGTTATCGTTTCAGATGAGGTGTGTTGAAAGAGTTCAGGATGACGCAGTTGGCAGCTTTCGGGACGTGCCTACTTATTATTACCATCTGTGTCAACTTGTAGCCTCCATTACAGAGAGGACAAGAAAAATGAAGCTGTGGTTGTGTTTTGGGGAGATTTTTTTTTTCGTTACGGTTGACCCTGTTATATATACTAAGTAGGTGAAAGAAACAAATATTATTCCAAGCTTTTGCTTGATGTCACCTGTAACTATCTGCACCTACAATTAATATTTAAAAACTTCCTCTCTCTACACAATTTCTTACATATATTTCTTTAGAGAAACCATAATAGTGATGATAAAAATACATCACTTTGTGAAACCTGGTGAAATTTGCAATATAACCTTTATTGCAAATATATTATTACTGGCAAAAAAAATATGTAGTTCGTTTTTATAACAAAGCACATTGGCAGTAGAAATGAGCAAAGAACAAGTTTTGTGCAGCCTATATGAAGTGCCTGGAATGCTGAACTATTTGGAAGGAACCTCACTCATTTCAGGGAATTTATGCAAGTCAGAATCAACCACGAAATGAAGAAAGGAAAGAAAACGCTGCGAGTCAACTTTTAGCTTTCTCATGTTGGATTTATAAGCAAATGACATCATTTAAAGACTTTATTGTAAGGGCACACTGAAAAACATCAAGTGCCTATATAAGTCATAGGGATAGAAAAGCTAAACTGAGCAGTTTATTCTTCTTAACAATACATATTAAATCATTTTCATACAGTAAGACCAGAATAAGACTTTTTTTTCCAGCACCAGATGATAGGAAGTATTGTTTCTCATATGAGAAAGGCATAGAGTTTAAATACCATAAACACACTATGGTATCTGAAGTTTGTTTATATATACTTACACTTAGTTTAAAAAGTCAGTAAAAGGCTACATTTCTTAATACAGAATATGAGCTTAGTCATCAATTAACATTTTCATGGTTAAGACAAATTCCTGAATAAAGAATGTTAAACTGAAATTCAAGATTCCTCACAGTATCAAGTACTAAATGGAATAAGAGAGTCACCAACATGGTGGATGAGTACAATCAATTTTAAGTGATAGGAATTGGATAAGAACTGCAAAACTCTCAGTACAAATAACTCTGTTCAACCCCCCGTACTGAGACTTGACTAAATGCTAGCCTGGTTTCTTCAGTCCAAGACCATGTTCTGAGGATGACCCCATCCCTCTTAAAATGAACTTCTTAAGAAAGTTCCACACTGCCAAAAGAATTTACTGTTTGTTCCAGTCAAAACTTGACTATATACCACTGACTTCCCTTTTCTTGGAGCATTTCCTTTTGAAAACTTGCAATTGTAAATCCTTTCTCTGCCCCTTTGAGATACAAATCTCCTACTCTCCAGCAATGTTACCCCAAAGACCTGGGAACCATCTCTTTGAAATGCATATGTCCAGAGAGATGACTCCCCTATCTCTTAGTTCCTGTGGGAGGGTGAGAGCCTAACTTTGATGGGGCTTCAATTTTAAAACTACATCCTGTCATAAAGATATGAAGAGTTTGTTTCTCTCCTTTGGATAAGTGTCAATTAGCAAACACAGATGGCCTAATCACATGGACCAATCCCTCCCTCACAACATCCTTCAGTACTTTTCTGTTAGCATACTCCAGCATTGAAAAAGCCTCCTGCCTTTTGTTTCAGTGGAGTTGAGCCCAGTTTATGCTAAAGTCTCTCTCTCCTGCTGCAGTAGTCTGAATAAAATATGTCTTGCTTTGTCCAGTGAAAAATTTTTCTTTTATATGGGAAACAAGTTATGATTGAGATCCTGACAGCATCAGTGTAAGGGAGTCCTAGTGACAGTGGACAATTTCCAAGTGGTTTGTTTGAGGAGCAGCTAGGACCAAGAGCTGTGGCAAGCAGCATCAAAAGGTATGTGTGAAACAAACTCTCTGGCCCTTTTGGCAATTCTCAGGGTTCAAGGATAGGTAAATACCGAGGCCCACAAAGAAGTTTGATTTTTCTTACTGTAACCCATTGGTAGGTGGTAGGGTGACATATGTATTGTAGATGCTTTATAAAGTTTATTGAATAAATAACTTTTTGTGTTGGTCTCAGCCTATGGGTAGTAATACTAGCAGCTGGAAATGTGTGGGGAAACTTAACTGGGCCTGTACTATTTGTGGTGAGCCCTCACAGGCATTTCTGCAGCTGGAGCCAATGTCGTGATTGGGCAGCACTTATGGTTCTTATTATGATTGCAAGATGCATCTCAGCAACAACCATCAAGGAACTTGCAAAAGATAATGTTTATTACTCACAGGTCCTGGCGAGGGTACATGGCACACCCAGGGCCACACAGCAAGGTAATAAGTAGAGAGACAGAGAGCACCCAATCTCGGGTTCTGCCTTTATTGAGGTCGAGGAGGGGTGCCTAGGGTTTTGTGGGCTCACTCTTTATTGGTGAATTTAAAACATAAGAGTGAGAATTAAAGCGTGAGAAGGGAAAAGCAAGCAGTCAGTCAAATGGTCAGTCATCTAAGTCAACCAGAGCTCTCTACAAAAAAGGAACTTCATGGGTGGGGTGGCCTGACTTTTTATCCAGTTGCGTAGCTAGTACTGTGTTTATTCAGGACAGATGTCTTTGAAGTGGATGATTTGGCAACCAAAAGCTCAATGTCAGGCACTTACACTACAATCAAAAAAACTAATTCTCAGGCACTTACACTAAAATAACAAGACACTCTAGAAAGTCAATATGCCAATTTCAATTGTAAACTTCTATAACGCAAACATAGTAATTTGTGCTAATCGATTAGATTTAAGTGAAGAGATATCTATCATCTTAACCTGTTGAGACTTTTTTTGGGGGGAGTGAGGAAGATCAAGCCTGAGCTAACATCTATTGCCAATCCTCCTCTTTTTGCTGAGGAAGATTGGCCCTGGGCTAACATTAGTGCCCATCTTCCTGTACTTTATATGTGGGATGCCTGCCACAGAATAGCTTGGCAAGTGGTGCGTAGGTCCACACCTGGATCTGAACCTGTGAACCCCGGGCCGTCAAAGTGGAACACAAAAACTTAACTACCATGCCACCGGGCTAGCCCCAAAACATTTTTTTTTTAAGAGCAGTCTTAGGTTTACAACAAAATTGCTAGGGATGTAAACAGATTTTCCATATATTCCCGGTCCCCACACATGGATAGCTTCCCCCATTATCAACATCCTTCACCAGAATGGTACATTTTTTACCAAAGATGGATCTACATTGACACATCTTAATCATCCAAAATCCATAGTTTACCTTAGGATTCACTTTTGATGTTGTACATTCTATGAGTTTAGACAAATGTATAATAATGTGTATTTACCATAGCAGTATCATACAGAGTATTTTCACTGCTACTCACCTTCCCCACCTCACCCCCACCCCAGTAATCACTGAACTTTTTATTGTCTCCAGAGTTTTTTCTTTTTCAGAATGTCAACTAGTTGGAATCGCACAGTATGTAGCCTTTTCAGGTTGGCTTCTTTCACTGAGTTATATGCATTTAAAGTTCCTCCATGTCTTTTTATGGTTTAATAGTTTATTTGTTTTTAGTGCTGAATAATATCCCATTGTCTGGATGTACTGAAGTTTATCCATTCACCTACTGAATAATGTCTTGGTTGCTCCCAAGTTTTGGCCATTATGAATCAAGTTATTATAAACATCCATAGCAGATTTTTGTGTGGACATTGTTTTCAACTCCTTTGGGTAAATACCAAGCAACGTGATTGCTGGATCATGTATGGGAAGAGTATGCGTAGGTCTGTAAGAAATGGCCAAATGATCTTCCAAAGTAGCTGTACCACTTTTGCATTCTCACCAGCAACGTATGAGAGTTCCTGTTATTCCACATCTTCTCCAGCATTTACTGTTGTCAATGTTCCAGATTTTGGTTATTCTAATAGGTATGCAGTGGTATCTAATTGTTGTTTTAATTTGCCTTTCCCTTATAAAATGATGTGGAACATCTTTTCATATTTTTATTTGTCATGATGTATCTTCTTTGGTGAGATGTTTGTTAAGGTCTTTGGTCCATTTTTAAAATGATTGTTTGTTATCTTATTGTTGAGTTTTGAGAGTTCTTTGTATATTTTGGATAACAGTCCTTTATCCGATGTGTCTTTTGCAAATATTTTCTCCCAGTCTTGAGATGAGTAGCTTGTCGTCTCATTCTTTTTTTATTGTCTTTTGCAGAGCAGAAGTTTGCAATTTTGATGAAGTCCAGCTCATCAAATATTGCCTTCATGGATCATGTCTTTGCTGTTGTGTCTAAAAGTCATCACTGTACCCAAGGTAATCTAGGTTCTCTTCTATATTATCTTCTATGAGTTTTATAGTTTTGCATTTTGCATTTAGGTCTATGTCTCTTCTTTGTCTAGATTCATTTTATTGCATGTGGATGTCCAGTTGTTCCAGCACCATTTGTTGAAAAGACTATCTTTGCTCCAATATATTGCTTTTGCCCTTTGTCAAAGATCAGTTGACTATATTTATAGAGGTCTATTTCTGGATTCTGGATTCTGTTCCATTGATCTACTTGTCTATTCTTTCGCCAATACCACACTGCCTTGATTGTGGTAGCTTTATAGTAAGTCTTAAAGTCAGATAACATCAGTTTTCCAACTTTGTTCTTCTATCATGATAATTTATTACTAACTCTAGCTTAATCAAAACCACTTTTAAAATACAAAATTACTTGCAAACAAACAGCCAATGAATGTAGAGAAAGATGAAAGAAAAAGAATATGTATATAATAACTCAGGTCATGCCATGTCATAAATCATGGTGAATTACTAAGGAATTCATTCAAGGTTTTCCTGATTACTACCAGCTGCAAAAAAATAACCAATCTAGCCTTCTCCAGTGTTCCCTATCTCAAAAATGGAACTTCATTGATTGATTCTGCACTGAAGGAAACACTCTTGGTACTCCTTTCTTACGTCATCCTTCATATCAAATGCATCATGGAGTCCTGCCAATTTTACCTGCTGTATGTTTCTCAAACCTATTCACTTGTTATCTTTACCACCACCAACAGGCCACCACCTCTGGCCTAGACTATTGCAACAGCCTCCCATGAAGTTTATTTTCCATCTTGCGGAAAGAAATGTATCCTTACAAGGCAAAGCAGAGCATGTCATTGCTCACCACTGCCCCCACTCCACATACTCCTGGCTCTTTATCCTCATCTACATTTGCATAGTATTTTTCACCTGAAAACATGGAGCATCATTTACCTATTTATTATTTTTGCTTATATATATCTGCAAATGCCCAAAACAAGGTCCACAGTAGGCAGGCAATAAATATTTGTAGAACGACTGTTGAATGTTCTTAGAATGAAAACCAAAGTTCTTTCCCAGGTAAACAAGTTCCCGCATTGTCTCACCCGCTGTCTTCTCCCGTCCCATTTCACCCAAGTTTACCTCTCTATTTTTCTACTCTAAATTCACTGGCTTTCTAGTTTTCTTACCAAAGTTTGGTAAAGGGAAGGGACAGAGGGATTTCTATAATCGTGGGCAACAATCTGTGAGGGTGAAAAAGCCTCATAACCATTTGTATATTTTAGTGCGGTGGGTACTAGGCAGTGAAAGAGGGCAGAATCACACTGTACTACGGACAAGAGCGTTTAACCTGTCTGTTCCCTTGCTTCTTTCTTTGGCAAACTTTAATTTTTTGCCTTAATGATTTCCAAACATCCTATAGTTCCTATATCAATCATCAATTTCTTGATGAAATCTTCCCCAAGAGTAGCAAATCTCTTCTTTTTCTTTTTTTTTTTTTTTGTGAGGAAGACCAGCTCTGAGCTAACATCTATTGTCAATCCTCCTCTTCCCCCCGCCCCAAAGCCCCAGTAGATAGTTGTGTGTCATAATTGCACATTCTTCTAGTTGCTGCATGTGGAACGCAGCCTCAGCATGGCCGGAGAAGCGGTGTGGTGGTGCATGCCTGGGATCCGAACCCAGGCCGCCATTAGCGGAGCGCGCACACCCAACTACTAAGCCATGGGGCTGGCCCTATCTTCTTTTTGTTAGTAATTTGCTTTCTTAGGACTCTGTTTCTTTCCTATAGAGATCATATTTTAGTTTATAGCTAGACACGATTTCATGCAAGTAATTGTGTTAAGAATTGCCATTTCTATTGAAATACAAGTTCTGTGAAAACGAGGGCATGTAGCTCATTTGTAAAGCTTTTAGCTTTACATTTCTTGGTATTAGAAAATAATTCATTAATATTTATTTTTATCATTTGAAAACTTTTGATGACAGGAGGAAGAAGAAAAGAGAGAAGAGGAGGGAAGAATAAAAGAATAGCATATGGTCCAATATTCATAGTTTCTAAAGAAAACAAGGATGCCTTCTCATTACCTGAAAGCAAGGAAATAGTCGTAGAGAAATTGTTGCAAATATTAATTGTTTTCCTATTACATTTTAATTATTTCTTTAGAGATGCTAACACAGCATAATGGAAACGATGGAAATAATGAAAACTTCTTTTTCTCAATGAAATCTCGTTATGAACCACACATATGAAAAAAGATAAAAGGAGATCATTTGGGAATAACAGCTTGGAGAGCTTCTCATTTAGTTTCTTTATCATCCACAGCTTTAATCCCATTGCTCTGAGTAATATAGAGAATCTACTTGATATACATTGGGAATCATATGATAGAAATCTGCTATTAACAAGTGCAGACTACACTTCTGCATGTATTTATAGTGCAAATCCTTTCAACGGTCAATTATGAATGCCAAATTTTGATGCATTAAACTTTGAAATAGATGAAGGATGACCTCTTTGCGCAATGATAATTCTTCCAAAGTAATCTCAGAGTTATTCTCTCTTTGCTCCGTGTGGTTCTGCAGTCAAGTTCCCAGGAATTCAGGAAATTAACAAGGTTAGCTGTAGGCGTGAGGTACCCTTCTGATGACCTACACACCTGAGCTTGCCTTGAAAGAAAGCATAGAGAATCTGCAGGTTTGCATGGCTGCCAGAAGTAACAAGCAAACACTGTTAGGATAAAAACGTAATATTTTGCATTTTTTTGTCCACAATGGGCAGAGAGACAGTTAAATTTGCCTCTTTGCGGGGCTGGCCCCATGGCTTAGTGGTTAAGTGCGCGCGCTTTGCTACTGGCGGCCTGGGTTCGGATCCCTGGCGCACACCGACACACCACTTGTACGGCCATGCTGAGGCCACGTCCCACATACAGCAACTAGAAGGATGTGTAACTATGGCATACAACTATCTACTGGGGCTTTGGGGAGAAAAAGGGAAAAAAAGGAGGAGGATTGGCAATAGTTGTTAGCTCAGGGATGGACTTCCTCAGCAAAAAGGTGAGGATTAACATGGATGTTAGCTCAGAGCTGATCTTCCTCACAAAAAGAAAAAAAAAATTTGCCTCTTTGACTTCTCTTCTAGGGACTACTACTTAATGATTTCTTTTTTTTATACTCAACTAATTATTTCCCTGTCTGTTGGCTGATACCATCTCTGTGAATTTTATTTCTAATTTATTTCATCTGAATCTTTCTGGATTTTTACTTTTTAGTCTCTTTTACTTATTTTGTTTTTGGTTTAAATCTCTATTACTTTTTTCTTAGGGCTCTGAATACAATCCATTTCTATCATTCTGTTAGATTCAATTTGACTTGCTGTTCCTACATTGTCCTGGTTTAACTCTGTTGTCTTTTGGTGGAAAGATAAAAATATTGGTCAGGTTCCCTTATATGGACTGAAAACTGCTTATTTCATAAGATAATTTATTCTCTTCTTGCTTCCAAGAAACCTAAGCAATACCCTTTAATTATTGAAGACTCTGTGGAGAAAAAGATATATTCATGTAAAGCATCAAGATAATACCCTTTCCACACTGCAAACTCCAATGGTCAGAGCTATGGAGAGAGAATTCCTAGCAAGAGTTTTTGTTTTGCTGAATTTGATGAAAGGTAGGTATACAACTGGGAAAAAGTTAGGTGGGACTTAATTACAGAATATTGAAAATGGTCAACTGACCCCCAAAGATCAAGGTGAGGGAGGGGGTTGAGAAGGTGGTTGAAAAGATCTGAGAGAGGGGCCAGCATGGTGGTGTAGTGGTTGGGTTCGCGTGCTCCATTTCAGTGGCCTGGGGTTTGTGGGATCAGATCCCACGCACGGACCTACACACCGTTTGTCAAGCCATGCTGTGGTGGCATCTCACATACAAAATATAGAAGAAGATTGGCACAGACATTACCTCAAGGACAATCTTGCTCAAGCAAAAAGAGGAAGATTGTCAATGGATGTTAGCTCAAGGGCAATCTTCCTCACCAAAAAAAAAAAAACAAAAAAATCTGGGAGAAAACATAGACATGGCAGCTATAATAAGAAATGAACACTCAGGAAAGACAAAAATTTTAAGGGGAGTTATAGAAGCTTTAGTGTAAAGAAATCTCCTCTTCCGTCTTTCCATAAAACCTTTAGAATTATTAATATATCCATTAATGCCTTCAGAGGTGGATGTGTATATATGTGATATGTGTCAAGGTTTATGAGACAGTCTTCTATATGGAGCTGGGTGAGAGCAGAGCCACATTCAATATCTCTTAGATCTCTTTTCTACTAACACATAGTCTCCATTATGTAAGAAGCATAACACCAACACGCATTTATTCAACACGTATTAATTGAATACGTAGTGTCTACTATGGATCAGATACTTTTCTAGGTGCTTGGGATACATCGCTGAGCAGAACAAACAGAATACATTGTCCTTGAGGAGTTTATATTACAGCTGGGGAAGAAAGACAATAAAAAATAGAAATAATAAAATAATAAGTAAATTATATAATAGCTTAAATGGTTATAGTTGGTATAGAAAAAGGAGTGCAGGGGAAGCAGGATGAGGAGTTGTGAGGGGAAGGATGCAGTTTTAGATAGGTCCTCAAGATTGGCCTCATTGAGGTGACACCTAAGAAAATTCTCGAACACTTTGCAGAAGCAGATCCTGCAGATATTTCAGAGAAGAGCTTTCTCCATGAGGGAACAGTCAATGCCAAAGGACTGAGATGGGATTGTGACTGATGTGTTTGAGCAAAGCAAGGACAGTGTGGCTGGATTAGAATTGGAAAGGGAAGAGTAATATGAGATGACGTTAGAGAAATAAAAGGGAGCGGGAAGGGCGGATTTATATAGAACTCTATAGGGCATTTCAAGGTCTTTGTCTTTTACCTGCAAGAAACAGTGAGCCATTGTAGGTTTTTCAGCAGAGTGCCGTGACCTGACATGTTTTTAAAGGATCTCCATTAACTAAATCACTGCAAGGTATTAAATTGACCCATTGGTCCCAAGGCATTTTGCTAAATTTTAAAATAGCTGCATGAACATACCACATCTAAGCAAAGCCAATGTAGTGATGTGCTCACATTTATACGTGCTTGGCGTACTAGATCAGCACATTGTAGGAATCAGGTAGACTGGAGATCTAGTCCTGATGTGACTTCTAAATAGCTCTTGAATTGGTCAAATCCATTCACCTTTGTAGGGCTTGGGACTTTCAACTTCAAAACAAGGATGCAGGTTCTTTATCCATGCATCCATTGATGGGCACTTGGGTTGCTTCTACATCTTGGCTATTGTGAATAATGCTGCGATGAACACAGGCGTGCATAAATCTTTCTGAATTGTTGATTTCGTGGTCTTTGGGTAAATACTCAGTAGTGGAATCGCTGGATCATATGGTATTTCTATGTTTAATTTTTTGAGAAATATCCATACTGTTTTCCATAGTGGCTGCACAAGTTTGCATTCCCATCGGCAGTGTATGAGGGTTCCCTTTTCTCCATATCCTCTTCCCACCACAGATTAGTGGTTACCAGAGGAGAAGGGGGTGGGGGGAGGGCAAAAGGGGTAAAGAGGCACATATGTATGGTGATGGCTGGAAACTAGACTATTGGTGTTTAACATGATGCAGTCTATACAGAAAGTAATATATAATAATGTACCCCTGAAATTTACACAATGTTATAAGCCAGTGTGAACTCAATTAAAAAAATCAACAACAAAAAACAAGGATGCCAGGCCAGATCGTTTTCCAGGAATTTCTCATTTTCATACCACATTTAACATAGAATGTAAGCTCCATGAGGTGTTCAATTTTGCCATGTTCGTCACTATACTTCCTAGACAGAACTCATTGCTTATTACTTTGCAAGTACTCAACAATCTTTGTCAAGTGAATTCTAGGTTTAGTTATGTAATTAATGTTTGTGAAAAAATGATTATGTGTTGATAAACATACTTACCTTATGTTTTTATAGTTGTTATAATTATAATCCACCTTGACATATAATGTCTTTAATAAATGAAGTTAGTGAAAAATGATTATGAGCACCTTTAAATGAATTATGTGAATAATGTTTCCTCAGGGCACAGAATTTTGAAGTATAAGCATTTTACGAACTATATTAGCAGGCATATTTAATCATTGCATTTGAAAGGAGCAACTGTAGAAAATATGGAGTTTTTATTTTCTTAATTTTACCCTGGTTATAGTCCCATGCATGTGTACACATGAGAAAAAGTAGCCCTCAGGCGCAAATGGAAATAGTGAGTAAAGAAAAATTCTCAGTGTCCTTTTGAAACTACAAGTGCATTCTTACCTCCAAGTTTAACTGCTTGTTCATTAAATATAGTTTTAGAAAACAAAGATAGCCAGTACACAACCTAGATAGGTTGAATTTTTATTATTTCAATTAATTAAGCTTACAGGCATGTTTTGAGTTTGTGATGTAAAGTTACGAAGCCGCCAATAAAGTTTTCATCTGATTCACGTACTTTTTTCAGTTGTGTATGATTTATACAGTGGCGTGTCAATAGGAAAAACAAACATAACAAAGAAACAAACAACCTAACACTCTAATTCTTAGCAACAGCATGAACCTATAGTGGTTCTGTGGCTCTTGTAAACAGTAAATAAATATAAGACTGTATTAGTTGAGAGATGTCATCTACTATGAACTTTATTATTATTTAAATGTCTTTAAGGCATTATTTAATATTAGATATAAGTATGGTTTCTATTTTATATTTAAAAAAACTCTTTCATATCTATGATTGTTTTTGATCCATAATAGTAGCAGTTGAAAGCCTATGAAATAAGATCTGCCTTACTTGCCTTGATAGACTGTAATAGAATGCCTTGATAACCCTTCAGGAAGATATTGTGAGACTCAGAGAGAAGAAGCAACTATTAAGATACAGAGCTCATCAGTCAAAGCTCAGAGTTTCTTTCCGTTAGACCACAATTCCTAATTTGCTAAGGAGAAAATGGAGAATCAAGTGATTGTAGATGATTTACCCAAAGACCTGATGTGTGGAGGTTCTACATGAACCTCAGTACATGAGGTCACTACATGAGTCACTGCATGAACCAATATCCCCTCATTTAAATCCACGGCTTTGCCTACATCTGAAAGATACAGTCTTAGGTGCTAGAATGATATAAGGATGTTTCATAAATAACCTTAACATCTAATAAGACTCAAAATGTAATAAAAAAATGTCTGTCAACTATCTAGAAATGTGTATTTTGACAGTTCAAATAATAATGGTAATAGTAATAATAATTATAACAACAGTAATAATAAAAATATGAGTGGACTAGACTTGTGGAAAGTATTAAATGTAAATTACCATAAAATGAACAACTATAAAAATGTTAACATGCATATAGAATGAAAACATCATTAATTATAGTTCAATGAAATAAATCAGAGGGGTTAGCAAACTTTTTCTGATTCACCCTGAGATAAGATCTGTGCCAATATTCCTCTATTTTGTATGCGGGAGTCCGCCTCAGCATGGCCACTGATGAGCAGTGTAGGTCCACACCCAGGAACCGAACCCTGGCTGCCGAAGTGGAGCATGCCAAACTTAACCACTAAGTCATGGGGCCAGCCCCAGCAAACCTTTTCTTTAAGGGTCAGTTGGTAGATATTTTAGGTTTTGCAGGCCAAGAGGCAAATTGAAGATATTATATAAGTATTTATAATACCACCTCAAATGTGATCACTTAAAAATGTAAAGACTATTCTCAGCTTGTGGAGCAAGTAAAGAGACAGATTTTCGCCTGTGGGCTGTAGTTTCTGATCCCTGGAAATGAGGGATAGTTCATCTGAAATCTGGTGGTACACCCATTTCTCTAGCTTAGGTTTTGATTCCTGCTTTTGAATCTAGAAAGTCAGGGGGCTACATGTACCATAAAATTTTGTTCTGGAACTGATATCTCTGTTTTAATGTATTGGCTGTTGGCTTTCTTTGATCTTCACTGGGAAAAAGGGGAATGCTCTCTAGAACCGTCTGTTTCTGGCATATGTTAAATCCTTGGGAAAGATTAACTGTTTTATTAGTATTAGTCACTATGTTAGTTAATGTCTCTGTATGGAAACTGCTGTGAGAGATTCTTATTTTAGCCGTAAGTAATTAGGATGAGCTCTGTTTCTATGGAGGAAATGATGAGCCCAGGACTAGCTGGCTTCGTGGGCATCTGACCTGTGCAGTAGCACAGGGACTCATGCTTAGAAGGGCTCTGCTCATGGTTTTAATGTTTTGCTGTTGCTTTCTTGAAATTCTAAATAATTTTTGAACAAAGGGATCTGCATTTTTATTTTGCGCTGGGCTCTGCAAATCATGTAGCAGATCTAGATGGGCTGTCATGGACAAAGTACCTCCTATAAACGATCATTTTTCCACTTTTGTGTTGGGTACCATGAAACTCAGAGTGAAATTTGTAGCATAACATTAATAATAATTTAGGAATCTATCAGTCATGTACCTAAAAGCAAAATTTCCTTCTTGATACCATTTTCTTTTCAATATATATTTTCTTTAACTCTTATTTTTTTCCTGTAATTTCACTTTTATTGCCTGTATTTTGGAATGTCACTGCCAATTACATATTGGAGTAAGGTAGACTATAAATATAAATGTATTTATAAATTAAAAATGAATTTAACATTGTTGAATAAATAATTAAATTAATACAACAGTCATTCAGGTGAATCTAAAACCTACTTAAATAGTTGAACAAAGTACAGGGCCCTTAGGAAACCATTTCTTATGTTGATTTGTTTGAGGTCAGGGACAACATCATTTATGACTGGTACCTAAAAGTGAATGAGAGAAGACTTATGCTGAGGATAGTATAATGGTACTTACTCCCATTCCCACTTTCTTTTATATTCTTTAGTGTGTCTAAGAAGCTAGAAAACTTAAACACTACATTTCCCAGATCCTCTGATAGCTACATAGTTTAATAGAAATTGTATCTGCTAATACATCTACTTATATCGCATTTGAAAACTGAAGTGGAGGCCATTTTCCTCTTATGGCTGGTGTTTGGAGAAATGTGCAAATTTTCCATGATTGACTCTATGCTATAGTGTCCAGTAGAAGTTGTAATGGCAGTGGTAGCAGCTACAGCTTCTTTCTCTCTGGATCAGTTATGGTGGCATGCCCGTGAGATCTATCCTTCACTGACCGTCCCTCGACTTCTGTTCCTCTAGCTCTTTCAAAGAATTTGTAAGTACCTAATTACTTTTATTGAATTCTTTCCTGCTTAAAATACTCAAAATGGTTTGTTTTCTTCATTGAACTTTCAATGAATCAGGGATATAGAAAAAAAGTTTAAAGAGCTGTTTCATTAAAAAAACTATATAGACATTGTGGCATGAGTAGACTCCATGGAAGACCATACACCCTAATAAAGTGAAATATACCAATAGCAACACGTTCCTCCCTCACCTCCACACAAATGATCTAACAGTTTAGGCACTACGGCAAATATTGGCCAGGTGTTCACCAATGCCATTTCTTCATCCTGGACACATGGAAACACTACATTTTTCACCCTCTTTTGCAATTAAAGCGAGGCCATATGATTGTGTCTGGCCAATAGGAAGAGAGTGGAAATGATGTGTGCAATGGCATGTTGGCAAACCGGCTCCCTGGAAAAATAAATAAAGATCTTGTTTGTAGTGTTTGCCAACTTTCCTGGTGTAAAGACATCATGGCTGATAGCGAGCTATCGACATGGCATCAGTAAACTTGCATTGGGAAGACATCCACAAAATTTACTCTTGCAAACCAGTTTGAACTGGCGATAGCATACCACTGGATCTGTGACTCCAGAATTAGTCATTAAATCCCATGCATGACCACTCATGCTCTCTTCCCCTTCCATGGATACCATTGAGGCCACATTTTGAAAGTAGGCAACATCATGAAATAGAGGGGAGCTGGACTCCCTAGTCCTATATCAGACTGCGATGTGAGTGAGAAACAGATCACATTGTGTTAAGCCACTGGAATTTTGAGGATGTTTGTTATTGCAGCATAGCCTAGCCCAGCCTGACTCTGTCCTGACTAATGCTGCTGTGAGGCATTGATGCGTATTGATGGCGATACCCAACAGATGGTCTTCCTTAGCAAAATCAGTAGCATCTGGAAGGAAATGGAGCAGCATCCAATCCTCACTGGAGACCCTGCTCTACTATGGAACAGCAGCAGACACCCTAGAGCATAGATAATTAGGGGAAAAACTGCAATGACTGGGGGAATAGCAGAAGCCTCCAGCTGGGATAAACTTGATTATGAGCACATGTTAAATAGCATCCAGAGAACTCCCAGAATACTTTGGAGTTGGTTTCCACAGAAATTTACTGTCCTGTGTTATGTAGGTTGGGTCATGAATCAGTACTTCCTTTCTGTGAATGTGATATTACTTAAACCTACAGAATGGTAAGAATGGAAATCACATTTGTTATGTTTTGTTGTTTTCATCATAAAAAATTCATGATTTTTTAAGTCTTTCTATTAATGAAGTCAGTATTTCAATCTATAGGTGTTGAAGTTATTTCCACAGACGTGTTATGGGGGAACTCTTGTTCTGTTTGGTTTTTTTCCTTTTAAGTGGAGAGAACACCACAGGCATAGGCTCTCTCTGCCTCTTCACTCACTGTGTCCTAGCAGAGGTAGAATAACTTATCTGCTGGGTGAGTGTGGAAGAAGCTGAGCATGAAATTCCCAGCCTATTCATCCTCGTTTCTTTGAATCTGGCTCCTGAGGAGAAAACAATCTTTCCTTTTCTTCTTCATGTCATACAGCTTAAAAGGTCTGCTGGGTGCTAATGTTTGTCCAATGCCAAAGTTCACTTTAGAAAGTACTTACCCAGAAATATAGGTGACGTTCTCTAATATAAGCTCAATCAGTAATGAAAGTAGCATCTGGGCCCCTGATGGGCCTTATCCCTTTGTCTAATTTCTCAAAGGGTTCTAATTTTAAGCAGGAAAAAAAGAGGTGCTATTATTTGGGTCTCACTCCAAAAATAAAAGAGCAAGCTGAGAATCAGGTTTATGGTTTTTAATACAATATATTTGCAAGAAGGGAAAAGTATCCTCTCTTTAGGTTGCATTTTAATAACACACAAACTACCAAATAATAATAACATTAAGGAGAATGAAACAACTGTAATCAATGTAAAGAGACACAGTGGAGTGTCTAAGAAAGAATTCCTCTACAGAAGACAATGGCAGTCTCCAATATACAGATTTTGTTGGGAATGCTTATTTATCAGAGGCTGTTGCAACCTCCTGGAAGTGTTGCATTGCTAAAATGCTTAGAGGAAGAAAGCAAGAGAGCTTAGAAAAGAGACAATAAAGAGCTCTGCTGTGTTGAATTTGAAATTGTGGGCAAGAAATGTACTAGGAGATAATTTCTTCCTTGTAGGTCAGTGTAACCAACTAAGGAATAAGAGTTTAAGCACATCTTTTCATTCAGAAATATACTTGGAAAAAAAATAAAAGCACTGAGATTTGAGATGGGATAGGAGAAAGAGATAGATCACACTGGTGGTCAGCACTAGAGTGAGATTGGGTGTTGAAGAGTCAGAACATAGCAATTCTTCAGAATTGCTGCTACAGAAATAGAAATTGATTTCTCTTCCTCATTATTCTGAGTTAAAGGGAAAATAATTAAGAATATGAGTGTCTCAAGGACATTTGAGAACAGTTACTTTCATATCCATTCCATGGTTAATAATTCTTTAGTTAATTAGCAACTTGATGAAAAGTTAAATGGAATTTTCAGAATGGACATGGCGAATATAGAAAAATTAATAGAGTATCAAAAATAAATGTGCAGAAGAGCTCTGGTTTCAGCTCTGATATGTAAAGAGCTGAAAGACATCGCTCTTGTCCTCACAACAAGAAAAGAGTTGGAAAAACTAAAGTTTAATAATTTATCTTGGGCCCTTCAGAGAACTGAGTTCACAGGGCAAATCTAGAGAAACCACCCCCAAATCTAGAGAAACACAGCCGATATATACTTATCTGGAACAGAAGCTGATGGAACTATAAACTGGTAGGAATATTTAAATGGTAATTTTGACAAAACTCTGGAGGCTAAGTGTGTGGTAGGATGATAGTGAGAAACTCTCAGGGGATCTCATTCTTAGGGGAGCTCCCCTGCTTTCACAGGTTTCCCTCCAATGGGCCTATCAAATTCTCACTATGAAGATCTGAGAAAAATCTCATATCTCTGGCAAACATAGGGGAAGAGTAATTATTATGACATAGATCTAGAGCCTCTAAAAAAAAAAGAGTGTACTCCAGAAATAAGTGCTTTCCTAGAACTTTATCCAGACATGGGTAAGACAATTGCTTGTACTCCAGCCCCCTCAAGCCCAGCCGCCTCGAGTAACAGGAATAAAAATTGTTAAGAGAGTTCAGACTTTTGAAGAAACATATTGAAAACATCAACGCCAGTGAAAGGAAAAGGGGGAATGGAGAAAAACCACCGGCAGAAACTTGTGAAGGCCAGAGTCCCGAGACACAGGTCCACCGAAAGACTGAGATTTAATTGGAAGATTATTCTGCCTGCCCCACACCTTACCACCACACCAACATGGCTGCTCTCTGAGGAGGAGTCAAGTTAAGTTGGAAGAAACAATAAGAACACTAGAGGAATTTGATGCATCTGGCACTTGCAGCCACAGCAAACATTGAACGCAGTCCAATGCTACACCAGATTAACATAAATCCTAGTGCGAAAACCCTATTTATCTCAGGTTTTAATACCCAATACAACATGTCCTGCTTTCAACAAACAATTTATAAAGTATGCAAAAGGCAAAAGAAATAAAACCAAGAGTTTGAAGAAACAAAACAATCATAAGAACCAGAGATATGACACAGATCTTAAAAGTGTCAGTCAATCAATTTAAAATAGCTGTGATTGATATGTTAAGGGTTCTAATGGAAAAAGTTGACAGCCTGCAAGAAAATATGGAGAATGTAAGCAGAGAGATGGAAACTATAAAAAAGAATAAAAGGGAAATATCATAAATTAAAAGCACTATACACAAATGAAGAATTGCTTCAATGGACTCATTGGTAAACTTGACACTGCTGAAGAAAAAAATCAGTGAGTTTGAAGATAGGTCAAGAAGAAATTCCTCAATTGAAATGTAAAGAGAAAAAAATGCAAAAAAAATAACAGAATATGGAAAACCTGTGGAACGATATCAAAAAGTACATCATGGGGCCAGCCCGGTGGTGCAAGCGGTTGGGTGTGTGTGCTCCACTGTGGTGGCCTGGGGTTCGCTGGTTCAGATCCCGGGCGCGCACTGATGCACCGCTTGTCGAGGCATGCTGTGGCAGCATCCCATATAAAGTAGAGGAGGAGGGGCATGGATGTTAGTGCAGGGCCAGTCTTCCTCAGCAAAAAGAGGAGGATTGGCAGATGTTAGCTCAGGGCCGATCTTCCTCACAAAAAAAAATATATATATCATATACGCGTACGAATAATTGGAATACCAGAAGGAGAAGAGAGGACAGAGCTGAAAAAATATTTGAATAGTGACTGAGAACTTCCCAAAATTAATGACAGACACCACCCACAGATCAAATTAACTCAGAATACCAAGCAGAATAAACACTAAACCAAACGAATGCAAACAAAACAGTCACACAACTCTAGGCACATCATATTCAAACTGTAGAAAGCCAAAATACAAGAGAAAATTCTCAAAGAAGGCAGCAGGGGAGAATAAGTTTATTTATAGAAAAACAAGGATAAGATTACAGTGCATGTCTCATCAAAAAATATGGAAGAAAGAAGAAAGGAGAGAGAAATATTTAGAGTGCTGAAAGAGAAAAGGCACTATCGTAGAATTCTATATCCAGTGAAATTATCCTTTAAAAGTGAAAGAGAAATTAAGACTTTATCGGACAAACAAAAACTGAGAGAATCTATCACCAGCAGATCTGACCCACAATAAATGTTAAAAGACATTCTTCAGGCAGAAGGAAAATGATATGCATCAGGAAATTGAATGTCTATAAAGAAAGGAAAAGTGTTACAGAAAAATAAATGAAAGCAAATTAAAAACATTTATGTTTATTATTCTTTTTTCTTGGTGAGAAAGATTGACCCTGAGCTAACATCTGTGCCAATCTTCCTCAATTTTGTATGTGGGACACCGCCGCAGCATGGTTTGACAAGTGGTGTGTATGTCCATGCCTGAGATCCGAACCTGCGAACCACGGGAAACCAAAGTGGAGCGCACAAACTTAATCACTATGCCACTGGGCCGGCCACTATCATTTCTAGCTTTTGATTTAAAGTGAGAGAAGTGGACTCTTCCTTGCACTTAAACACTTAGAGGCCATTGTATGGTGGTTAATTAGCTTAATTTTAATATTATTGTGTCTCAGGGAATAGGGATGCCTGAGGAGAGGGAGAGACTCAGGGAATGGCCGGTCAGTGGAGCAGTCAGAACACACACAACATTTATCAATTAAGTTCGCCATCTTGTTTGGCCGTGTTTCTTGGCACCTGAAAGCAATTACAATAGTAACATCAAAGGTCACCAATCACCGATTGCCATAACAAATGCAGTAATAATGAATATGTTTGAAATATTGTGAGAATTACCAAAATGTGACGCAGAGACACAAAGTGAGCAATGCTGCTGGAAAAATGGCGCCGATAGACTTGCTCCATGCAGGGTTGCCATAAACGTTCAATTTGTAAAAAAACCGATATCTGTGTAGATATCAATTAAGTGAAGCACATTAAAGCTAGGTATGCCTGTACTGTTATAATTGTTCTGTATTGTTACTATTAGTCATTGTTGTTCATCTCTCACTGTGCCTAATTTATAAATTAAACTTTATCCTAGGCATGTATGTATAGGAAAAAACATAGTATATACAGGGTTCGGTCCTTTCTGTCATTTCATGCATCCACTGGGGGTCTTGGAACATATTTCCCACAGATAAGGGGGGACTACTTTACAACTCTTTCACCTCCTCGGTTAAATTTATTCCTAGCTATTTTATTTTTTTGGATGCAATTGTAAATGGGGTTTCTTTTTTAATTTCTCTGACAGTTTTGTTGTTAGTATATAGAAACGTGACAGATTTTTGTGTATTGCTTTTGTATCCCGCAACTTTACTGAATTTGTTCATTAGTTCTAACAGTTTTTTAGTGGTGTCTTTGGAGTTTTCTATATATAGTATCATGTCATCTGCAGGTAAGTAGAGGTAGTTTTACTTCGTTTCTGATTTGTTTGCGTTTTCTTTCTTTTTCTTGCTTATTGCTCTGGCTACTACTATGTCCCAATATTATGTTTATAAAAGTGGTGAGAGTGGAGATCCTTGTCTTGTTGCTGATCTTAGAGGTAAAGCTTTCAGATTTTCACCGTTGAGTATGACGTTAGTTGTGGGCTTGTCATCTATGGCCTTTACCGTGTTGAGGTGCATTCCCTCTATACCCAGTTTGTGGAGAGTTTTTATCATGAATAGATGTGGATTTCTGTCAAATGCTTTTTCTGCATCTATTGCGATGATCTATGGTAATTTTCTTTGGCAGTGTTATAGCAGCAGCAGGTTACCATCCTGTAGCAGGGTTCATTTTCAGCGACACTGTCACTATTACTGATGCCAGCCCCTAATGAACAGGATTGAGGTCTCTGTTCAGTAGGGGTTTCTGACTCTGTCTCTCTAAGTTCTTGCCTCTTAACGTGTCCTCTCTCTGTGTCAGTTAAGTGACCTCTAGCATCCTGAGGAATTCCTGGAAATAGTTTGCATCTTGGTTTCGCCACAGCTTTAAAGGTTTGAGTATGTGACTCTGGGCTCAAACCTTGCTTCCTCATTTCCCCCCCAGTACCTTAGGGATACTGGCACTTTCTCCTAGCTGCTTCTCTGGGCTCTGGGCAGAAGATGAATATTTGCCCATGAAGGGGGTATAAATTGAATTTTAAAAGATGAAATAACTAATGATGAAAATCTTTTTATTTAAAGAAACAAAATTTTTCAGATGTGAAATGAGCTCACGTAAGTTCATCAACAGATTCAGACAAATTTTTTTTCATTAGACCTAGAAAATTTCTTTTATACCAGGGTGTTTGTACTTTGGATCAGCTGAGATTCTGGGACTTGAATTATTCAAGGATTATGCATTTGTAACAAGATGTCCTGGCGAGGTGAGGTCAGTGGGGTTCCTGGGACATCTGGGCTCTGAAGGATAACAGTGGACACTTAGGAGTGTCTGTATTATTTCCTCTCATTTTTACGGGGTCCAGAAGACCCTTGGGAAGAAAGTGCACCCTGTTGATGATGGCTTATATTCATAACTCATGATGCCATGAAACACTGTAACTCAGTCTTTGTCCCGCCACCTGTGAAGAATTCCAGATGTTCCCATAGTCCCCACACAGTCTCAGGTCCACATCAGAGTTGTCTGATCCTATTCAGAGTTTGCAGAAGTTGTGAAAAATATTTCTGAGGTATCTTTATTCTTAATTAGAATTCCAGGAAGCATAGAAACTCATGGACAGCGTAAATAAATTGAAATTGAAATACTCCACTTTCTCAACTCATGAATGAAATCCTGTCCTAAATTTCTTTTTTCCTGAGAATTAAATGGCAAAAGAAAAGAAAAGAAATGCAGTGGTTCCTCTTAGCATATTTCCGTTGAGTTTTTCTTCTTACCTTGGTGCCTGCGTTTTTCTTTCCTGGCAATCATCAGCATTCTCTTGGAAGTGAATGCACACCATTGATCAGTCACCAAAGCTTTATTTTATGCCTATTTTCTTTTGTATTGTGTACCGTATCACCAAAAAGCTATAATTTTGACTTTAATTAAGATATACCTTACTGAAATCCCTTATTACATTTTTGGTACAAGTCTGGACTCTGAATTTGCTATTGTGCGTTTAGATTTGTTTGTAAAAGCTTAAATGTGCATATTCTTATTGATTGTCTTTTGAGATTGGTTTATATTTTGAATTTTATGCTTTTGGACTAAAAAGAGCATTTGGTTTTCACATTTCTCTTCACTTTCATGTCCATCTTAACGCTGGAGGACTCACCTAGTTTTGCTATTGTAGTCTCATCTCACTGTTAACGGCTAACACCTCGCTCTTGCTTGCGGATGATGTGGAGACCTGGGTGCAACCTGTCCTCCTGGCCAAGAGGCTAAGAGCTAGGGTTGAGTCACAACATCACACAGCTGGTGGAGTGCTGGTCTGAACGAGGGAGCAACGTGACCATACGCTGAAGGAGCTGCAGGACCTGGCCAACACGTGCTGGCAGAAGTCGGAAAAGAACAGAAGGAACTGGATTCTCAGGTGCTGGATCAAGGGGAATAGAACATAAAGGTGGCGAAGGGAGAGCTTATTGCTTTGAGAGCAGTCTCCTGGGGTGGAGGATCTAAGAAGCTGGGAAATGATTTTTTGCATTTGACACCAAAAGCATAGGCAACAAAAGCAAAACTGGACAAATGGGATTGCCTCAAACTAAGACCTTCTACACCACAAAAGAAACAACCAACAAAAAGAAGAGGCAACCTGTGGAATGGGAGAAAATATTTGCAAACTGTATATCTGATAAGGAGTTAATATCCAAAATATATTAGGAACACATGCAACTCAATAGCAAAAAAACAGATAGCCCGATTAAAAAACAGGCAAAGGACTTGAATGGACATTTCTGAAAAGAAGATATACAAATGGAAAATACATGTGTGAAAAGACGATCAACTTCATTAATCATTAGGGAAATGCAAATCAAAACCACGAGGAGATATCACCGCACACCTGTTAGAATGACTGTTATCAGACAAAAAACATGACAAGCGTTGGCGAGGCTATGGAGAGAAGGGAACCCTTGTGCACTGTTGCTGGGAATGTAAATTGCTGCAGCCACTATGGAAAATAGTATGGAAGTTCCTCAAAAAATTAAAAATAGAACTACCATATGATCCAGCCATCCCACTTCTGAGTATTTATCTAAGGGAAATGAAATCAGTATCTCAAAGAGATATCTGCACTCCCATGTTCATTGCAGCAGTATTCACAATAGCCAAGATATAGAAAGAGCCTAAATATCTGTCCATGGATGAATAGATAAAGAAAATGTTGTGCATATATATACAGTGGACTATTATTCAGCCACAAACAAGAAAGAAATATGGCCATTTGCAACGACATGCATGGACCTCAAAGAAATTATGCTAAGTGAAATTAGCCAGATGTAGAAAGAGAAATAATGCATGTTCTTGTATACATGAAATCTAAAATTGTCAAACTCATAGAAATAAAGAGTAGAAGGGTGGTCACCAGAGGCTGGGGGAGGGGAATATGGGGATATGGTGGTCAAGGGGTAAAAAGTTTCAGTTATACAAGATAAATAAGTTCTGCAGATCTAATGTACAACAATGTCGCTATAGTTAACAATATTGTACACTTCAAATTTGCTAAAAGAGTAGATCTTAAGTATTCTTTTTTTGTTGTTGCTGAGGACGATTCATCCTGAGCTAACATCTGTTGCCAAGATTCCTCTTTTTGTATGTGAGCCACTGCCACAGCATGGCCACTGATAGACAAGTGGTATAGGTCTGCACCTGGGAACAGAACACTGGGCTGCCAAAGTGGAGCACCCTGAACATAGCCACTAGGCCACCAGGGCTGGCCCAGTCTTAAGTATCCTTAAGCACACACACACACACACACACACACACACACACCACTCACAAAAATGTGAGGTGATGGATGTGTTAATTTACTTGATTGTGGTAAATATTTCACAATGTATACATATATCAAATCATCAAGTTATATCCCTTAAATATATACAATTTTTAATTGTCAATTAAAACTCAATAAAATTGGGGAAAAAAGATATTGATATTTCTGCCTTGCACTCTCTTAAAAATCATTGCATTTTGAGGAAGCCAACTGCTTTGTCGTAAGGATGCTCATCCTACCATTTGGAGAGGTCCAGGAGGCAAGGAACTGAGGCCTCCTGACAGCAGCCTGCAAGAACTTCCCAGCCATGCATCTTGGAAATGAGGTCACAGGGCAAATTGCTGCCCTCAAAAGTGGAGAGACAGACAGGCAGGTACAGACATCACAATTTCCCAGAGCAGAAACTCAGGAGCAAAAACCTCCATGGGAACCAGTGCTGGGGAAGGAAAACTTGAGCTGTGATTGATGAATTGTTGGAAGCTCATTGGGGACAACTCTGAGAATTAAAAACTCCAGTGGGGGAGCCAGCCCCATGGCCCAGTGGTTAAGTTCGGCACGCTCTGCTTTGGTGGGGTTCATGGGTTTGGATCCTGGGCCTAGACCTAACTCACTTATCAGCCATGCTGCGGCAGTGACCAACATACAAAATCGAGGAAGATTGGCACAGATGTTAGCTCAGGGCTCATCTTCCTCAAGCAAAATAAAAAAAAGAAGATTGGCAGTGGATGTTAGCTCAGGGTGAATTTCGTCAGTGAAAAAAAAAAAAAAAGACAAAACAAACTCTGGGGGGACGCAATGGAATATTATTTGGCACTAAAAAGAAATGAGCTATCAAAGCGTGAAAAGACATGGAGGAAAATTAAATGCATATTACTCAGTGAAAAAAGTCAATCTGAAAAGGCTACATAGTGTATGAATCCAACTTTATGACATTTTGCATAGGGCACAACAGTGGAGACGGTGAAGAGATCAGTGGTTGTCAGGGGTTAGGGAGGGAGGGATGAACAGGTAGAGCATGGGGTTCTTAGGTCACGGAAAACACTCTATGGTATGATAAAAGTGGATAAATATCATATATTTGTCAAAACCCAGAGACTGTACAACACCAGCAGTGAATTCTGATGTAAACTGTGGACTCCTGGTGATGGTTATTTGTCAATATAGGTTCGTCAATTGTAACCAGTGTACCATTCTGGTGGGGGATATTGATAGGGAGGTTTTGAGTGTGTAGGGACAGGGGATATATGGGGACTGTTTGTACTTTCCACTTAATTTTGCTGTGTCCGCAAAATGCGCTAAAGAATAAAGTTTATTAGTTAAAAGAAAATCTCACGGTCATGAGCTGTGAGAAGTGAGGAGACCAAGTTCTGGATCAGAGGAGGATGCACATCCCTTCAACATAGGTCTAGAATTTCTGCCCATTGCAGTGGTTCCTCATCTTTGCTGTGCATCAGAATCATGAGACGAACGCGGAAAAACTACAGGTGTCCAGGTCCCCCCTCAAGAGCAAGTGAATCAGAGCCTGGCGGGCGGGGCGCAGAATGGGGAGTTGACGGCTGCACTGTCTTCCTAGGTGCACTGTCTTCCTAGGATCCCATTCTAGGCCCAGCAACTTCACGTCTTTACATCACATATTGAGATTCAGTGTCTTCCTTCACCACAAAATGCCCCTGAATCTGAGTCAAAAAGGTGAATCCTTTGTGTATAATTCATGTGAACACTGCATGACATGAACTCTGCATTAGAATTGAAACAACACATAAAACATTCACCAGCTTAAACTAGTTTTGATTTCTTAAACCACGTTGATTAATCAAACCTAGCTCAAAAAGAGAGACAGCACTGCGCGTGTTTCAGGCGGGAACCCACAGCCCCAGGATGACCCCAGAACCAAGAATCTTCAGTCATGTTGCCACCTGAGCCCTAAACGAAGTGAGAAGTCCTTCAATAAGGAAACTCTGCCTTCCAGAAGCTTGATTACGGACTGATTTGAGACTACCCAACCAGCTTCTGCCCCTAACTCCTTAAATTTCAAACCAAACCTCGGGTTGGGGAGAAAGATTTGAGAGCCTTGCCTGCTCTCACAAAAAAGCCTTTTCTTTTTTCAAAAGCTGGGGCCATAGTATGGGCGTCTGTGTGCGTCAGGCAGCAGGCCCTTGCTTGGTAACAGAACGGGCTCTTGTGAAGAGATTTTCAAGTACAGTGTCTTCTGGTTCCACAGTAAATTGGAGGGGCCTTAAGTTTAATCCAACCACACTTGCTATGATCTTTATCCCACATGTTGTCAGGTTTCTATCAGGACCTTCTCAAAACAAAGATGGCTTCTATTAGGAAGTCACAAATGTAGAATCATCTTAACTAAAAATGTGTGTCCCTACATTGGTTCAAATGGCAAAAGGGTGGTGTTTCTTTGACTGTTCATGGATGCATTTAGATTTGGATTGAAATCATGTTGCCCATATTTCTCATGAGCTTCTACATTTTTTTAAAATGTTGCAGTTCTTTTTGGAATGGTTTGAAGTCAAGCAACCTATTCATTTTGTGACCATATAATTGATTGTCACTCTTTTAAGAGTGAAAGAGGAGCCATCAGTAATGCGCAGGCACAAACCAAGCAGCAGCAGGGCTGCCCAGGGCACACGGGGATGGGTGCTCACCCTTGCCTTCCTGAGCCAGAGTCAGGAGACAGGAGACCGAGGGCAGGGGTGGGCTGCACCTTCATGGCACTGTTCTCAAGGTCCAGCTTCATTCTGGCCGTGCTCAGATCACGGGGTGAAGAGTCCCCTCTGGCTCTGGGAGGAGGTCGATGGGAGGAAGCCTGGTGAAGTGGGCTCAGCTGGAGAGACCAGCACGGTCACTAGAGGGACAATGGCCCAGGGAAAAGAGAGTGGTGGTTTGTACTGGAGGGTGGGGGCTGAGGCAGAGAGAAGAGAACAGAGGGAGTTTGAAGCAATAATCTGTGGACGGGGTGATGATTGGATGTAGAGGGTGAGGACAAGGACGGCTCAGAAGGGTTCCCAGGTGTCTGGACTTTGCAGGCGAGGTGACTGGGGCTATCTACTGACTAGGAGACTCTGGAGGTAAAGTGGGTCCCCCATGACTGGCTTCCCCAAGGGTGACCACAAATCCGTGGTTCATCGTGCTCCTCTGAAACGGGCTTGTCCTGAGGACAAGATCCATCCACGGAGCGTTTGAGAGGATAATTAGGAGCAGGTCCCTGCACAAGTTCTGCGTCAGCTCTGCCAGGCTGTTTGTGCCTTCATGTCTCTGTCTGGGTGAACCCTGGACAGAAATGCCCCTGCTCCCTTTATCTTTCCCACACTCTTTCTGTATCATCACTTAAAGATCCTTGCTATTCCACTTCTGGTCCCAGTGTGGACATCACCTGGGGGCAGTGCAGGGTCTCAGGTCCACCCAGGACCTGAGGAAACAGGATCTGCTTTGTAACAAGATCTCCAAGTGATTCATGAGCCCCTTAAAGTGTGGAATCACTGTAGGTGACTCCTACCTCCACTTCAGTATTCAGCTCAGGGGCCACCTCATCCAGAGAGCCCTCCCTGGCCTCCCATCACTCCCCCCAGCCTGCTCCAGGGACAGTTAGAGAGCGGGTGTAGTGCCAGCAATGAGAGCACATGCCACATTCACGAGCTCTTCTGGTCCACGGGTCTTTCTCTTCCCCTGGCTGTGCACTCCGCTGGAGTCAGCCTGTTGTTCATCTTGGTGTCTCTGGGAGTAGCATTGTATGGGCTCAACTCACGGAGTGAATGCACCGCACTTGGGAACCCTCACTCTGCCCTTGGGCCCCTCCTGGACCTGCCCTTGGAGTCTCTGAGCACCTGAGAGATGAGACCACCCAGTCACGAGGGTCTTCAGGCGTGGGAAAACCACATGGACGTCCCCACGGACAAGCCTACTCCACACTCTACTCCTTAGCAAAGCAGGCTTTCACTGGACGTAACACATCTACGCCTTGCTGATGTTTTTCTGACTTCCCCTGAAGAGATTTTAATAAGGTTTACTTAAAGTGGTGCAGACAATACACAGGTTATTAGAAAAGGTCAGAGTTGATTTTCATTCCTCTTCTCTGACCTCCCCAACCACCCGACAGAGCCCCATCTGTCCTCCTCCTCCATCTCTGTGACGACAATCCCAGTGCCAGTCCCCAGTGCTCCCCGCAGACGCCTGTGAGATTCCCCACCAAATCCAGCACCCCCCTCACCCCACGTTCCACTCTCCACAGCCACAGACATGTGTGTAGAATACACATCACACCACGTCCCCAGGCGCCACCTCTCCCCTCTAAGTCTGCACCCTCCCCCAGCATCACTGCACTGCGCTAGAGAGATGCCTGTGCAGTGGGCCCTGCTCCCTGCCCCGCTTCCTCTCCCCGTCATCTTTGCCCCATTTCCCCTGCCCCAGAGCCCAGGTCTCAGGCCTTTATACTTCCTGTTCACTCTGCCTGGAACATTCTACCCCTGACCTCCCAAGCTAACTCCCGTTATCTTTAATCTCGGCATAAATGACACCTCCTGGCTGTTACCCTGGCACCCCGTTCCCTTGTCACCCTATTGGAACTATCTGCAGAACACGTATGACCATTTTTGTTTTATTTCCTTTTATTATCTGAACTTGCCCGTCACTAAAATGTAAGCTCTGGGGTCCATGGGCCTCATCAGGTGTTTTATCCATTGCTGCATCCGAATCACCTAGCACAGTGCTGAAGACATCGCAGAAACTCCACAGATATTCACTGAGTTAATGGATGTGAATGAAGTCGATGAGACACACACACTTTGGATCAGAGTGAAGTCTGCTGGTCCTTGTCCACATTCCTTCTGGGCCCTTTTCCCGCCTGCTCTGTGCTGCTGCTGACTCCCCGGCCTGCATTACCCAGGCCTCTGGAGGGCTGCCCCTTGCTCCTGTAGGAAGGGGGAGGACAGGAGGACAGAGGGTGGGGGCAGTTTTCTTCATTCCCACGAGAACCCGTCACTGGGCTCAGATGACACCACTTCCCCCTCCTCCCTCCAGCCCAGGGCTGGGAACAGCTCCCCCTACTGTTAGCACCTGGCAACCCCCATCCTTGGTCCTTCCCTAGTCCTGGCACAGCTGGGGCAACTGAGCCTTCCTCTCACTCTCCTCATCGGCACCATTTGAACGTTTGCTGATTCCACAACCGTTTCTTGCTGGAATCCTGTCTCACACGTCAGGCAACTTTCCTCCCGTGTCTCCATGAGTCAGAGATCTTTTGTGTGTATACAAATAGTGTGAGCATGGTTTTTCTTTCTGTCTTTAAATTTTTTAAAAATTTGCAGCTCTCTTTCTTTTTACATTATTCTCTGTTCCTGACATACCAACTAAAAGTGCCTTGTGTCTGCACTGTGGTTTTGTGTGTGTGTGTATTTGCCATTGAGGGAAAACTTTTATTTTAACTATAAAATTTAGAACCATCTAAAGAACAAATGATATCCTAAACAAAATAAGTTCTAAAAATTACAAAAAAAGAGAAAAATTGGTTGAAATCTCAACTCCCCTGAATTTAGGGCTAATTTAATGAAAATATTATCAAGTTTTAATGGGGTGTTGCGGTTGTTTAGGGTTTTTTCCCAATTGTTTTATTGTTTTTATTTTTTCTTTTTGTGAAGAAGATCAGCCCTGAGCTGACATCCATGCTAATCCTCCTCTTTTTGCTGAGGAAGACCAGCCCTGAGCTAACATCTATTGCCAATCCTCCTCCTTTTTTTCCCTTTTTCTCCCCAAAGCCCAAGTAGATGGGTAGATGGTTGTATGTCATAGTTGCACATCCTTCTTGTTGCTGTACGTGGGACGCGGCCTCAGCATGGCCGGCAGTGCGTCGGTGTGCCTTGGGGATCCGAACCCGGGCCGTGAGCAGCGGAGCGCGTGCACTTAAGCACTAAGCCACGGGGCTGGCCCCTAATTGTTTTAAAAAACCACTCCAAATTAAATCAGGTAAATATTCAATCACTTGTACAGGCTTGTAATAACTGCTCATGGCTTAAAAAAATGGTCTGTATTGTTTTACTGTCTGTATCCCTGTCAAATTTCAATGACATGGATACAAAGTAACAGTACATCTTTGACCTAAATCAGAATACAACACTCATATTACCTAATTCTAGAGGGGGCAATGACGTGAAAATAATGGAATCATAAGAGTTATAGTAAATGAATCTTTATTTAAAATACCATCTTAAAATTATCATGCTCTGTCTACTTGCATAGAGCAATCATAGCATCAATTAAAGAACAGAAGCTCAACTAAAAAGAGATCAGTGGCTTGAGAGCGAAACCCCTCAGGTGTTCTGCGTGGTTCTGGGGGTCCAGGACCCAGCTGCCCTGACCTGAGTCAAACCTGCAGGTGACCCCAGAGTCCTGAGCACTCAGGGCGGGACCCTCCTCCTTGCTGGGGGGCCTGGTGACCCCGGGGAGCCCCCCCCATGTCTGGGCCTCTGGGGGCTGCGGGAGGAGCTGCTGGAGCAAAAGGGCCTCTTGGGAGAGGCTGGGCCGTGGACGCGACCTCGGCCAGCATTTGCCTGCTGCGCTCATTGTCTCTTCTCAGCTCCTCGAGCTTCCTCTCGGTCAGCTCAGCTGCCTTCCAGCTTTCTCGAGCCCTTGCCGCGTGGAAGAGCATCTTCCTGCGAGTGTAGGAAGCGGTTCTCTCCACTTCTCTGCGCGTGTCTTCAGCCATCTTCTTGTAGAGGTGGCGAGTCTCGCAGGTGGAGCTCATGTTTCCATACACGATGGGAAGTTTCTTCTCGATTTCCAAGCAGCGCCTTTCCTCCTCAAGCAATGTTTCCTGAAGTTGCCTTAAATCATCTTCATGGGATTCGGGCAGGATTTGAAGCTGCAGCTTCAGCTGCTGAATCTCACTTTCAAGCTTTGCATTTTCCTGCAGCAAAGATGCCTCCTCGGTTTCAAGACTCCTTATTCGTTCTACAAGCTCTTCATTCACTTGCTCTTCTGCCCAGAGTTGTCTGGCTATTTCCTGACGTTCCTCTTCAGGACTCTGAGGGGACACACTGAAGTCAGCATCCTCAGTGACAGCATTCAGGTCAACTGCTGACGGAGGGCTGGACTGATGGCCGGCTTCTGCGTCCCTCTCCTGCTGGCCGCGCGGGTGCCCACCGTCCACACCATCTCCCGGGAGCTCAGGCGAGAGGATGGTCTGCAGCAGCCGTTCAGCCATGGCTTTTAATTGTCTGAGTCGACCTTTCAGGACCTGCTTCCTTCGCGGGTTGGACTTTTCCAGCCTTTCTTGCTCCTCCTCCTTTTCCTGGACTCGCTGCTTCAATCGCGCAATTTTTTGTTTAAGACGTTCTACGCTTTCTGGAAAATGATTGTTTCCATTCAAATCATCCATTGTTTTCTTCTGAAGTTGTCCTCCCTCCTTCGCTGAAGCTTTTGAGATGGGTTTTTCATCAGTCTCTTGGGAAGGTGTGGGAGGCTGGCTCTTCCATACCTCTTCCCGAAGGTGCCGAAGGTGGACAGCGGCCTGAAGCGCCGACCTGCTCGGGTCTGTATTTATTGCCGACAAGCACAAGATTTGTAACATGGGAGGACTGGCCTCCACCCCAGGCGGCCTGACGGTGTCATCGGCTTCTGTCATTGGTCCAGTATTCTCACTGCCTTTTCCAGAGACTTCATCGTGGGTAGAGCACCTTTCGCCTCGCACGTTCACGCCTCTTAAAGCGTGTTGTCTCTTTACTAGCAGAACCAGCACCACAGAATATATCAGGATCTCCCAGACAAACGCAGGGAGAGCTGAGACGTGTCTCAGGCTTTCGGAAATCACCAGCAGAGCACCCCACAGGTGCTCCAGGACCAGCTGGACGGCGGGTCCCGCGGCAGGCAGCAGGCCCTCCATGGCTGTGGAGGGCTCCACTGCTCTGCCTCCGAGTGCCAGTGTCCTGTGGGTCGCAACTGACCTCTCAGAACCCTGTGGAGTGTTCCATCTCTAAGGTACACAGATGCCCGGCAACCGGGGCTGGTCAGTTGAGCTGGGGGAGGGGGAGGCCTCTCAGCCAGTAGGTTCTAGAAAACAGTTCTCCCTAACTTTGCTCTGAAGTAGGAAGTGATGTCACTTCTCCAGACACTGGGGGAGGTGGAAAGGGCTGATCACAGCCTGGAGCTCAGCCACTCCAGGCCAATTTGGCCCTACAGCAGACCTAGGGGGTCACAGCAGGGCCAGGCCACATCCCTTTCTGTGCACAAGAGCAAGTCAGGGCAATGGTGGGGCCCCATCCCCAGGAGAGGTCCCCTCTCCTGATTTACAGTTTCCTCCTGTGCAGGGCTGCCTGGTGCTACCCAGAAAGATCCCAGGGATCTGGCTCCTCTGAGGCTCCCTTTCTCTTTTGTGTGTGGTCACTGTGGGCAGACAGGGCCCCAGGACTGAATGGTGTCCTCCAAAGTATTCACTAAGAACGGCTGGTCCCGAGGTGTAGTGGTTAATTTTGGCATGTTCTGCTTCAGCGGCCTGGGTTTGTGTGTTCAGATCCCGGACATGGACCTACACCACTTGTCAGCCACACTGTGGCAGCGACCTACATATAAAGTAGAGGAAGACTGGCACAGATATTAGCTCAGGGCTAATTGTCCTCACCAAAAAAAAAAAAAAAAGAAAAAGAAAAAACGTATTAACTAAGAGACCAGGCTTCCAATCCTGACAACTGAGGAGAAATCTATTGGAACTGGCAGAGGTCTTACAATTTCACGGATTTTCTGTGGAGCCAGATTGTCCTTGTTCAATCCAAGTGTTCCTGGAAGGGAGTGGCTCTGCTCCACTGGTGACACAGTGATCCAGGCTCCTTGCCTCACGTGGCCCTCCATCTTCAGCCCATGCCTCCCAAGGTAGCCCCAGGGAGGGTCTCCAGTCCACTGAGTCATCTCCAGAAGTGGGCCTCTGGGGAGGGGGCAGGTCCTTGCTCTGGCTCAATTGGCCACCTTGATTTCATTAACCCTCACCCCGCTCTCCGAGTAGCTCTCTGGCAGACCCGGCCTCAGAGCCTCCTTGTCCATCCCCAGGACTCCCTCACGAGCAGCTTGTCCCCCGTCCCTTTAGTTGAGAGGGAAACAAGAGAACCATCAGCCGAGGCCAGTCAGGGGTCCTGGGGGTGCCAGGGCTCAGGCCACAGGGGCTCCAGGGGCGGAGAGAACAGAGGCTCTGAGCAGGCCTGGTGGTCAGGGGAGGAGGTGGCCAAATGCCTGCAGCAAGAGTTGTTTCTTTTTGCTTTTTCTTTTTTTTATGAGGAAGATTAGCCCTGAGCTAATCTGTGCCCATCTTCCTCTATTTTATATGTGGGATGCCGCCACAGCATGGCTTGATGAGTGGTGTGTAGGTCCATACCCAGGATCTGAACCTGCAAACTTAGAAGAAGAAGCAGAACGTGTGAACTTCACCACTACGCCTCCAAGCTGGCCCCATGGGATTGTATTCTTAATTTGTCTTTCTACTACTTTGTTGTTAGCATATAGAAATGTAACTAATTTTTGTACCTTGATTTTGTATTGCAACTTGACCATATTTATTTATTATTTCTCAAAGTTTTTTGGTGAATTCTTTAGGGTTTTCTATATATCAAGTCATGTCATAGCAAATAGTGAGAGTTTCACTTCTTCCTTTCCAATTTGGAGCCGTTTTTTTTTTCTTTTTCTTGCCTGTTTGCTTTTGCTAGGACTTCCAAAACTATGTTTAATAAGAATGGTGATAGTGGGCATCCTTATCTGGTTCTTGTTCTTAGAGGGATAGCTTTCAGTGTTTCACCATTGAGAATGATACTAGCTGTGGGTTTGTCATATATGGCCTTTATTCTATTGAGGTACTTTCCTTCTATACCCATTTTATTTAGGATTTTTATCATAAATGGATGCTGTATCTTGTCAAATGCTTTCTCTGCATCTATTGAGATGGTCATGTGATTTTTATTCTTCATTTTGTTAATGTGGTGTATCACATTGATTGATTTGCGGATGTTGAACCATCCCTGCATCCCTGGGATGAATCCCACGTGATCATGGTGTATGATCTTTTTAATATATTGTTGTATTTGATTTGTTAGTATTTTATTGAGGATTTTTGCATCGATGTTCATCAGTGATATTGGTGTGTCATTTTCTTTTTTTTGTGTTGTCCTTGTCTGTTTTTGGTATCAGGGAAATGTTGGCCTAAAATAAGTTAGGAAGCTTACCCTCCTCTTCAAGTTTTGGAAGAGTTTGAGAAGCTAGATATTAAGTTTTCCTTAAATGTTTAATAGAATTCACCAGGGAAGCCCTCTGGTCCCAGACTTTTATTTTCTGGGAGGTTTTTGATTACTGTTTTGATTTCCTTACTGGTGATTGGTCTATTCAAATTGTCTATTTCTTCTTGATTCAGTTTTGGAAGGTTGTATAATTCTAAGAATTTATCCATTTCTTGTAGATTATCCAGTTTGTTGGCGTACAGCTTTTCGTTATATTCTCTTATGGTCTTTTTTATTTCTGAGGTGTCTGTTGTAATTTCTTTTCTTTCATTTCTGAGTTTATTTGAGCCTTCTCTCTTTTTTTCCTTGGTGAGTCTAGCTAAAGGCTTCTCAATTTTGTTTATCTTTTCAAAGAACTAGCTCTTAGTTCCATTGATCTTTTTTTTTTTTTTTCAGTCTCTATTTCATTTATTTCCACTCTGATTTTTGTTATTTCCTTCCTTCCGCTGATTTTGGGCTTTGCTTGTTCTTCCTTTTCCAGTTCCTTTAGGTACGCTGTTAGATTGTTTACTTGAGATTTTTCTTGCTTGTTTAGGTAGGCTTCTATTGCTATAAACTTCCTTCTTAGAGTTGCTTTTGTTGTATCCCATATATTTTGGCATGTCATATTTTCATTTTCATTTGTCTCCAGGTATTATTTGATTGCTTCGTTGACCTAATCGTTGTTTAATAGCATTTAGTTTTATCTCCACTTATTTGTGGCTTTTCTGATTTTCTTCCTGTAGTTGATTTCTAGTCTCATACCATTCTGGTCAGAAAAGATGCTTGGTATCATTTCAATCTTCTTAAATTTATTGAGACTTGTTTTGTGGCCTAATATGTGATCAGTCCTGGAGAATGTTCCATGTGCATTTGAAAAGAATGTGTTTTCTTTGGTTTTTGGATGGAATGTTCTGCATATATCTGCTAAGTCTAACTGGTCTAATTTGTCATTTAAGGCCAATGTTTCTTTATTGATCTTCTGTTTGGATCATGTTTCCATTGATGTAAGTGGAGTGTTAAAGTCCCCTATTATTATAGTGCTGCTCTTTCTCCTTTTATGTCTGTTAATGATTTCTTTATATATTTGAGTGCTCCTATGTTGGATGCATACATATTTACAAATGTTATATCCTCTTGTTGGATTGTTCCCTTGATCGTTATGTAGTGTCCTTCTTTGTGTCTTGTTACAGTTTTTGTTTTAAAGTCTATTTTGTCTAAGTATTACTACCTCAGATTTCTTTTCATTGACATTTGCATGGAGTATTTTTTTTTCCATCCCTTCCCTTTCAGTTTGTGAGTATCTTTAGGTCTGAAGTGTGTCTCTTGTATGCAGCATATATATGGTCTTGTTTTTTCAATCCAGTCAGCGACTCTCTGAATTTTCATTGGAGCATTTAGTCTACTGATATTTAAAGTAGCTGTTGTTAAGAATGTACATCTTGGCATTTTGTTCCTTTTTTTCTGGGTGTTTTATTAGTTATTCTCTGTTCCTTTGTTCTTCTTTCGCTCTCTTCCCTTGTGGTTTGATGGTCTTCTCTAGTATTATGTTGGGGTCCTTTCTTTTAATTTTTTGTGTATTTGTTATAGATTTCTGGTTGTGATTACCATGAGGTTTATATATAATAACCTACCTATATAGCAATCTATATTAAGTTGATGGTCTCTTTAATTTGATCTCTTGCTAAAAGCTCTGTTCTTTTACTCCCCTCCTCCCACATTTTATATTTTTGATATCATATCTAACCTCTTTCTGTGTGTGTGTATCCATTACCCTCTTATCATGGAAATAGATAATTTTAGTACTTTTGTCTTTTGACCTTCATGTTAGCTTCATACTTGGTTGATCTCCAACCTTTATTGTATATTTTCCTTTACCAGTGATTTTATTGCTTTTTTTTTTTTAATAATTTTCATATTCCTATTTGTGGTCTTCTATTTTCCACTTAAATAAGTCCCTTTAGCATTTCTTGTAAAACTGGTTTCTTGATTATAAACTCCTTTAGTTTTTGCTTGTCTGGGAAACTTTTTATCTCTCCTTCCATTCTGAATGATAGCCCTGCTAGGTAGAGTATTCTTGGCTGTTGGTTTTTTTCCTTTTAGCACTTTAAATATATTGTGCCACTCCTTTGTAGCCTGTCAGGTTTCTGCTGAGAAGTCAGCTGATAACCTTATTGGGTTTCCTTTGTATGTAACTTGTTGCTTTTCTCTTGTGGGTTTTAGGATTCTCTCTTTATTTCTAATCATTGACGTATTAAATTATAATGTGTCTTGGTTTGGGTCTCTTTGGATTTATCTTGTTTTGTGCTCTGTGTGTTTCCTGTACCTTTCCTTAGGTTAGGAATATTTCTTTCCTTAGGTTAGGAATGTTTTCAGCTATTATTTCTTCAAATAGTTTCTCTGCCCCTTTGTCTCTCTCTTCTCCTTCTAGGACATCTATAACACGGATGTTAGTGTGCTTGATGTTGTCCCAGAGATCCCTTAGATTGTCCTTGTTCTTTTTAATTATTTTTCCTTTTGTCTGTTCAGCTTGGGTAATTTGCTCTAATCTTTTGTGCAGCTCACTGATCTGTTCTTCGGTTTCATCTACTCTGCTGTTGAGTCCCTCCAGTGAATTTTTCATTTCCATTATTGTGTTCTTGGTTCTTTTCTATATTTTCCAATTCTTTGTTGAACTCATTGAGTTCATCCATTCTTCTCCCAAGATCAGTCAGCATCCTTATGACTATTTGTTTGAACTCTTTGTCAGGTAGACTGTTTATTTCTGTTTCGTTTAGTTCTTTTTCTGTGGTTTTGTCCTGTTCCCTTACTTGGAACGTATTCCTTTGTGTCCTCATTTTTCCTCTTTCTCTGTGCTTATATCTATGTATTACGTAGGTCAGCTACATCTCCTGATCTTGGAGAGGCAGCCTTATGTAAGAGATGCCTTATGAGGCCCAGCAGTGTTCTTCCCTCTTGTCACCAGTTCCAAATGCTCTAAGAGTGTTCCTTGTGGGGGGTACATGTGTCCTTCTGTTGTGGCAGGGTTGCTCTTGCTGCAGATGCCCAGAGAGGCTAGGCTGTGCCCCTGGCTGACTGGTTGTAATGCTCAGCTGCATGTGGCTGCTGTGAACACTTCAGTTACTTTTTGGGTGTGGGGAGCCCCAGCACACTTGACTGCAAGGTCTAATAGCACATTCTTCTTGCAATTTTTCTGTTAAGTGAGTAGACACCCAACATGGCTGGTTGCTAGGCTCAGGGGTTTACACATCCTTCCAGCCTCCAGCCTGCAAGGCTGTTGTCAGTTCTCTCAGGAATGCAGCTGATTGGGGCTGGCCCCAGGCATAAGAGCACCCAATTGTTTCAGGCTTTGGAAGGTGGGGCTGATCCTTTGTGTGTCTGTTTGAGAATCACAGGTCTGCTACAGCTGACAGGTCCCACCACCTGCAGGGCTACACACCCTGTCAACATAGGCCGGCCCTGTACTTGTGCCCTGACCCACTGAAATGGACCCAGTCACCCTACTGCAGAGGCCCCACACACTCCTCCAATGCACGCCCATCTCTCTGCACACCCTGCCCCGCAGAGGCAGACGCACTCACCTGATTGCAGAGGTTCCAGGCACCCCACCTATGGGGGCCGACACGTTGCCCAAGGGCTTGCTGTTGGATGGGGCCGGTCCCCGGGGTAGGCTGCCTGCCTGGCTGAGCTGGATTAAATCCATGCCATAGTGTGGGGCAGACTCCTCCGTTAACAGGCCAGAGGAAGAACTCGGATGGCGTCTGCCAGAGTCTGTGTCAACATGCCTGTACTAGGTCACAATAATGGCTGCTCCCAATGTCTCAGTCCCTGGATAGGTCTCATCTCTCATGGAAATGCTCCTAGAGCCTGTCAGGTAAGCATCTTTTCATCAAAGGACTGTGCATCTTTCTTTCTGGTGATTTTAGGTTGCTTTCTGAAACAGGTGAATTTGTGCTTCGCCTTTTAAGAGCAGGCTTTTTCTCCCCCCTTACATCCCATAGCTTTTCTGGGGGTATTCCCTGTTGTAGTTAATAGCCAGCAAAGCCAGGTACTATGACACTTGTCTCAGTTGTGCTTAATCCAAAAGCTGCTTTTTGTGGTGATGTCCCCCGCTCAGATCCCCCACTCCTCCGGGGAAGAGATTGTACCTTAAGGATGTTCCCAGCCGGCCGTGAAGTGTTGTGGCTAGAAGGTGGCTTTTTTGTCTCCAGAAAGGAATTTCCACTTTTTCAACCTCACTCAGCCCTGTCGCTTGCTGTGGGGGTTCTTTTTATCCAGTTTTCACTTTTGTCTTAGGAGTAATTTTTCAAGAGTAGTTGTAAATTCATTGTGTATGTGGGAGTAGGTGAGTTCAGAGTCTGCCTATGGTGCCACCTTGACACCATCTCTAGATCATCATTTTAAATTCTTTCTGGGACGTTGCATGTTTTTCAGTATGTATGTTTAATGGCTACAAAATATTGTGAAATTTGAATATATCTTAAATTAGATATTACTTTTCAAATCATTGACTATTTAATTATTTTCCAATTATTTGAAATTTTAAATAATACCAATATTGGATATTAAATATGTCTATGTGGTAGTCATGTCAAAGCCACTCGTATTCAAATGGTATTGATGATGTCTGCTTTCCTAATTGATTTGAAAGTGGATGGCTGAAGAATCACAGAGATCTTTAAATAGGTTTAGAGGCATCTTAATATCTCTGACAGGCCCTGAGGAATTTTTGACCCTAATAAATCTATTTTTTTTTTTTGGCAGATTTGTGTTTTGTTATGTGGCTTTAATCTAAAATATCTCACTAAAAACCCTTCCTTTGTGTCAGTAAACTCCTTAATAGATAAAGAAAGATGCTCTGTAACATTCATTGATCAATCCTAATAGACACATTTGTGATATATTTTTTATGACTTATGCTACCAAAGGTATGAAAATTTTGGCCAAAAATTTTACAATTTCATACAGGTTTTTGTTCTTTTTAATTTAAGGAATAACTTAAAATTAGCACTTGAGTGTAAGAATAAAAAAAAAACTATGCTACGTACATGAGCACATGATCTTAGCTAAAAGACCAAGAAGTGATAAAACAATTCTTAAAAGCAATCATTTAAAAAGCAAGTCTCCATTTAAGTTAGCGTGAGCTTTCTTCCCTTTAATAACAGAAAAAAGAGCATGCTGCTATTGAAGAGTGTATAATTTTTTTTTTTTTTTTTTTTTTTTTTGCTGGGAAAGATGTTAGCCCTGAGCTAAGATCTGCTGCGGCTCTCCCTTTCCTTTTTTTTTTTTTTTTTTACCTCTCCAAAGCCCCAGTACATAGCTGTATATTCTAGCTGTAAATATTTCTAATTCTTCTATGTGGGCCACTGCCATGGCATGGCTACTGACACCGAGTGGTACGGTTCCACACCCAGGAACCGAACCCCAGCTGCTGAAGCGGAGCACACTGAACTTTGACCACTAGGCCATCAAGGCTGCCTCTGAAAAGTGTATAATTGTTTTTTTTTTTTAATTTTATTTATTTTTTTCCCCCAAAGCCCCAGTAGATAGTTGTATGTCATAGCTGCACATCCTTCTAGTTGCTGTATGTGGGATGCGGCCTCAGCATGGCCGGAGAAGCGGTGCATCGGTGCGCACCCGGGATCCAAACCCGGGCCGCCAGCAGCGGAGCGTGTGCACTTAACCGCTAAGCCATGGGGCCGGCCCACCCCGGAAAAGTGTATAATTTTTAACCATAGAATAAAACCTTAATAAATGTTCAGATTTCTTTCCAAAAAATCAGCCAATATTATGAATATACATACATTCAGCAAGTGTAACTCATTGTGTATGTTGACTTAAATGCCATCATTTTAATAAAGCAAAGTTAACCTAGTTAACTGGTCTTTCACACATTGTAACTAGTTTATATTGATTATCCAAAGGCATTTCATTTAAATCACCGTTAACACATTAGGATTAACTCAGTCAGTCCGTTGTAAAACTGGTAACTGCTGTTATAAAACATTAACCTGAGTTTAAGGCTATTGGGGGACAAAGACCACTAGAGAGTAGATGCAAGTGAATTAAATGTAACAAGCGTGTATTTGTTCCTGGGCACATCTGTACTTTGTTTGCAGCTTATACTCAGTATTGTGTGTGACTGTAGCATACTTTCCACTCATAAAGGGAACGAGAGACCTGACACAATCATTATATGAATTTCAGCCGGGAAGTGTGCTGGTTGCATGTTTTCCGTTTCCACTGACATCTTTCCTTCCATCAGAACTATAAATGGTGAACAGGATGCTTATTTTTGTTTGCTTTACTCTTTGAGGCTTTGATTTTCCATCAAACCCACTTTAGGTATAACTTTTTTGATCCAAGTTAAGAAATAGGAAGTTTTAATGAGAACGGAAGGTATAATTATAGGGAATAAAAGAGTTTATGTACGAGAATTCAGGGATTGCAAAATGATGAAGGGAAGAAAACAGGAGAACATAAAAATAATAAATAATTTAGCAAATGAAAATTCCCAGAGACTTCTTTGAGAGTGTTTAAGTAATTCAGTGAAAGTAGGTAAAATGGAAATTATAGTACTTGGAAAATCTAATTTATGCAAAGAGATAAAGATCCAATTATTAAAAAAAATCCAAAAATAAAGAAACCACAAAATACAGAATTTCACATTATTCCAATGACATTTTCAATGCAGCAGGTAGCAGGATGTTATACCGATCCTTATTTGGGAAGTAGATTTAGAGAAGGCTATTAAATATGGTATCACCATACTTCTTCTATTACTATTAATGATAATGTGATTTTTAAATTTAAAAGTATTACTCCTTTGTTTGGAAACATAAACATTCATCAAAGGAGGTCTTGCCAAAATAATTCTGTCATATCCATTCAATGAGAATTATAATTTATATATAATATAAAATAATAATGAAATAGCATAGTACCATAATATTATGTAAATATGTAAGTTTTTTTAAATATACAGTGTCCAATTGATGGGTGGCAGAGGGTAGAAAGCAAGTTCCAGAGCAGTGTATCCTAAGTGAAGACATTTGTATAAAAAAAATTCTTTCACTTGTATATAATTTCTCTGGAAGGATTCATAAGTGCACACATATACAAATCTACACACACAAGGCTGGTTCCAGTGGTTGACTCCTGGGTTGCCTGGGGGAGAAGGATAAAAGAAAGTTTTGATTTTTATTTTGTATCCCTTTATGGTCTTTTAATTTTCTTTTGAATGCAACTATTACCTTTTCATAAAATAGATTAATTTTTAAAAATCTTGCTACCAACACACTATTGTATTTAATTTGTTATTAAAGTTGTGGATAAATTTGTAAAACCATAGCTTCTATTGTATCATTATATCTAATTACATACCATCAATATTTTTATAAAATAAAAAATCAAAAAATAAAATAATTTCTGTAAATCAAATCCTCTAATATGAATTAGAAGAGCTATCTGATCGAAACACATCTAAGAATTTGTGGGGAGACAAATATTTGTGCAAAGTGTAACATCTCCATTAAAGTTGTCACTTAGTTATAGTTAGAATATAGGTTATTGATATTTAAAAAGCTAAACCACATCTCTTTGTCTGTTTTTTTTTTTTTTTTTTTTGATGACCGGTTAATTTGTGTTTTCTTAGGGGAATCTGTGTTGACTTATGGTCTTTCTAAATTCGTTGATTAGTCAATAACGAAATATTTTTTGATCAGCTATGACATCCTAAGCATTGTACTAAGATCAGGGAATAAAATGATGACCGAGATGCCCATGGTCCCTGCCCTCAGGAGATTACATTCCTAGAATAGGTGGTTAATTAGAAAATACACCTATACAGATAGAGTATATAGGTAGGAATATAGATAGTGTGATAAAGGCTCTGATAATTTATGGAAACACCAGGAAAATACCTCTAACATGTATATAGGTGATGAAGAAAGGAAGACTCCCCAGGCACAGAATGATTCTTAGGCACCTTCCCAGGCCTGTTTTTTGTTTTTTTGTGAGGAAGATCAGCCGTGAGCTAACATCTGTGCTAATCCTCCTCTTTTTGCTGAGGAAGACCGGCTCTGAGCTAACATCTATTGCCAATCCTCCTCCTTTTTTTCCCCCAAAGCCCCAGTAGATAGTTGTATGTCATAGCTGCACATCCTTCTAGTTGCTGTATGTGGGACGCGGCCTCAGCATGGTCGGAGAAGCGGTGCGTCGGTGCGCGCCTGGGATCCGAACCCGGGCCACCAGCAGTGGAGCGCACGCACTTAACCGCTAAGCCACGGGGCCAGCCCGCCAGGCCTGGTTTTTGACTTGTTTATGACCCGCCTTCACAAGCCCAGCAAGTTTGTCTACGCTACTGGATGTTTGAGGCTAGATGCAAATGAAAGGAGGCTATCTCCAGACTCTAAGAGAAGAGCAAGTTATATTTCCTCATTTATTAATGCAGCATTGACATCCTCTCAGTATAATCAACAGTTGAATTATCCATTGGCTTCAGACCGGTCCCTGGTCTGTTCCTATAATCCCCAAAAGACACTACAATAACAGCAGTGAATTTTCCAAAGGTTGGGCTAGTCAGTTTTAGATTGCACCACATGAATCACTTCAAGATCCAATTTATGCTAAGATATATCAAGCTTAAAGCATTTCCTTTTGACCTTCCTTGTTAAAGATTCAAAATTTTAGATCTAGTCTTTCCCACAGTCCCTTAATATGTGTTTATATATATGCATTTGAATTTTAATAAGGCTCAATTAATTTTATAGGAATATGAATGGAATAATAGGTGCTTTCTTAAAATAATTTTAAATTGAATTAACTTTTATTGAATGCCTTGTATAAGCCAGACACTTTTCTAAGAACTTTCCATGTAACAACTGACTTGTTCCTCAGTGCAAGTTTACCATATAGCTAGTAGAATTATTCTTTCTTTGTAGATGAGGGAAATGGAACATAGAGGAACTATGCACCTTACCTGGGGTCACACATCTAGACAGTGTTGTCACTGGCATTCAATTCAGGGCACATGACTGCAGAGCTATGCTGACAACCACTATACCACACTACCTATTATATTTGGGAAAGTGACTTTCTTCTGATTGAATCATCCTCTTAGTTTTTCCTGTCTGTAGTATAAAGAAATAAAATGGAGTAAAAAGCAATGTGAAAATTATGTTTATACAATATGAAAGAACTCTTAAAGAAATTCTACAGAAAAGAAATACTTAGAAGTGCATTAGTAAGTATATAAAGTAATAGAGAAAAATTTGTAGCTTGTCCCAAAAGTGGAGAAAAGGCAAGAGAGGGAAAACATGAAAAAATTACATTAACAATGTATCTTGGTTTGAATTATGTCCCCTCCTCCCCCAAATCAGGTTGAAATCCAAACCCCTAGTACCTCAGAATGTGACCTTATTTGGAAATAGGGTCATTGTAGGTATAATCAGTTAATTTAAAATAAAGCCGTTAGCTTGAGCCCTAATCTAATATGGCTGGTGTCCTTACAAAAGGGGGAAAATTTGGACCCAGGCACGCCAATCATGAGAACATCATATGAACATGAAGACCATAATCTGTAAGACAAAGAGAGAGACCTGGAGCAGATCCTTCCCTCACAGCCCTCGAAAGGGATTAACCCTGCCAACACATCGATTTCATACTTCTGGTTTCAAGAATTGTGAGACAATAAATTTCTGTTGTTTAGGCCTCCCAATTTGTGGTACTTTGTTATGGCAAACTAATACATAATGCATAAGAATTTCCAACCCATGACATTTTTAAAAAATAAAGGCAATATGTAAGTACAAAGTGAGGTACACTAGTTTAAGCTTCATTCAGATATTCTAAAATCTTATTAGTGTTTTAAGTTTTCTATTGAATTATTTTAATAAGATGATGACATTCTTTACCATGTGCAAACTCATTGACTTTCAGCAGTGTCGTGGTTAATTTTTGTGTGTCAACTTGACTGCTCCATGGGGTGCTCAGATTAAACATTATTTCTGGGTCTATCTGTGAGTGTTTCTGGATGAGATTAGCATTTGAATCTGTGGACTCAGTAAATTTCATCCCTAATGTAGGTGAGTATCATCCCATTCATTGAGGGCTTGAGTAGAACAAAAAGCAGAGAAATGAGGAATTTGCCCCTTTATCTTCCTGCCTGATTGCCTAACTGGAACATTGGTCTTCTCCTGACCTTAGACTGAGATTTACACTATTGGCTCCCCTGGTTCTCTGGCTTTCAGATTTGGACTGGAATTATACCACTGGCTTTTCTGGGTCTCCAAGCTTAAGATGGCAGATATTGGGACTTCTCAGCCTCCATAATCATGTGAGCCAATTTCTCACAATAAATCTCTCTCTCTCTCTCTCTCTCTCTCTCTCTCTCTCTATATATATATATATTTCCATATATATATATATATATGTGGATAGGAGATAGGTAGGAAAGTAGGTAGATAGATAGATAGATAGATAGATAGATAGATAGATAGATAGATATCCTATCATTTCTGTTTCTTTGGAGAACCCTAACTAATAGAAGCGGTCATTATTGTTATTCATCTGATGTTTGTGTTTATACTGATCAAGCCAAAAATTTTTCTTTCATTTAGCATAATATTTTTCAAGCTCATCCATGTCGAAGCGTGAATCAGTACTTTATTCCTATTTATTGCTAAATAGTAATTCATTGTATGGATTTTGTTTAAACATTCTAAACATTTTGTTTAAACATTCATCAGTCAATGGATATTTCGGTTGTTTCTACTTTTTAGCTATTATGAATGTCTGTTATGAACATTCATGTACAAGTTTTTGTATGGACACATGTTTTCATTTCTCTTTAGTGTATGCCTGGTAGAATTGCTGGGTGATATGGTAAAGTTGGTTTAATATTTTGAGGAACTGTCAAACTGTTTTCCAAAGTGGCTACATTATTTTAAACCCAAAGAACAGTGTTTGATGGCTCCAATTTCTCCACATCTTCATCGATACATGTCATTGTTTGTCATTTTTATTTTAGCCATTCTAGTCAATGTGAAGAAGTATCTCCTTGTAGGTTGTATTTGCATTTTCCTAATGACTAATGATATTGAGCATCTTTTATATGCTTATTGGCCATTTGTATATCTTTTCTAGAAAAATGTCCATTCAAATCCTTTGACTAGTTTTTAATTGGGTTATTTACCTTTTTATTGTTGAGTTTTAAGAGTTGTTTGCATAATGAATACAAGATGCTTATCAGATATATGATATGCAAATATTTTTTCCCTTATTGTGGATTGTCTCTTCACTTGCTTGATGTTATCCTTTGCAACACAAAACTTGAGTTTTCATGAAGTCTACTTCATTTATTGTTTTTATTTTGTTGTGTTTTTGGTATCATGTCTAAAAAGCCATTGGCCTAGAGAGGCTACAAAGATTTATTTCTATGTTTTCATCTGAAAATTTTATAGTTTTCATTCTTACATTTAGGACTACGGTCAATTTTAAGTTAACTTTTGTGTGTGGTGTGAAGTAGCTGTTCAACTTCCTTATTGTGCGTGGGGATATCCATTTGTCCTAGCGCCATTTGTTGGAAAGATTTCTTTTCCTTTCTTTGGTAACCTTATCAAAAACCAATTGAATATAAATATATGAGTTTATTTCTGAATTCTCAATTACATTTCACTTATCTATCCTTACAATAATTCTGTAATGTCCTGATTAATATAGCTTTGTAGTACGTTTTGAAATCAGGAAGTTAGGGTCTTCCAACTTTGTTCTTTTCAAGGTTATGTTGGCTATTTTGGGTCCTTTACATTCCTTATGAATCTTAGTATATCCTTGTCAATTTCTAAAAAGAGAAGCTTGGATTTTGATATGAAATGCATTGGGTCTGTAGATTAATTTGGGAGTTTTGCCATTTTAATAATGTTAATCTTCTGATACATGAGCATGGGACATCTTGTCTTTTATTTAGGGCATCTTTAATTTCTTTCAACGATGCTTTTTAGTTTTCAGTGTATATGCCTTTTCTTCTTTTGTTAAATTTATTTCTAAGTAGTTTTTTCTTTTTGATGTTATTGTAAATTAATTTGTCTCCTTAATTGTATTTTTAATTGTTCATTGAAAGTGTATAGAAATACAATTGATTTTGGCGTGTTCATCTTGTATCCTGTAATCTTAGTGAATTCATTCTTTAGTTCTAAGAGTTTTGTGTGTGTGTGGCTTCATTAGGATTTTCTGTGTCCAAATTATGTCATCTACTAATAGAGTTAGTTTTATTTCTTTCTCCCAATCTGGACGACTTTTATTTCTTTTTCTTACCAAATTGTCTTGGCTAGAACCTTTAGTACAATGTCACATAGAAGTGATGAGAATGGACATCCTTGATTTTTCCTGAACTTAATTAAGGGTAAAGCATTCAGTCTTTCACCATCAAGTATAATGTTGGCTTTGAGTTTTAGCAGATGTTCTTTACCAGATTGAGCAAGTCCCTTCTAGTTCTAGTTAGTTGTGTTTTTATTGTTTTTGTCATGAAAGAGTGTAGGATTTTGTCAAATGCTTCTTTTGTGTCTTTTGAGATGCTCATGTGTTTTTGTTCTTTATTCTATTGATATGAAATATCATATTGACTTATTTTTTAATGTTAAACCGTGCTTATATTCCTGAGATAAATCCCACTTGGTGATGGTGAAAAATCAATCCTTTTCTATATATTGCTGCATTTGGTTTGCTAGAATTTTGTTGAGAATTTTTGCATCTATAGTCATAAGACATTTTGGTATGTAGTTTCTTTCCTTATGATGTCTTTGTCTGGTTTTGGAATTAGGGTACCAGTGGCCTCATGGGATGAGTTGTGAAGTGTTTACTCTACTTTTATTTTTATTTTTTGGAATAGTTTGTGAAGGATTAGTATTGCTTCTTCTTAAACATTTAATAGAACTCACCAATGAAGCTATCTGGGCTTGGGCTTTTTTTGTGTGGAAATGATTTGATTACTAATTCAATTTCTTTATCTGTTATTTGTTTATTTAGATTTTCTATTGCTTCTTGAGTCAGTTTAATTAGTTTTTGTCCTTCTGGAGTCTATTTCACCTAGATTATGCAATCTGTTGGCATATAATTGTTCACAGTATTCCCTTATAAACCTTGTACGGTACCTATAAATTCAATAGTGATGTTCCCTCTTTTCATTCTTGATTTCGGTAATTTGAGTCTCCTCTCTTATTTTCCTGCTCAGTCTAGCTAAAGCTTTGCCACTTTTGTTAATATTTTCAAAGAACTATCTTTTATTTCATTGTTTTTTCCTATTTTTTCATTTTCTAATTAATTAATTTCCACTCTAGTCTTTATCATTTCCTTCCTTCTGATTATTTTGGCTAGAAATTGTTCTTCTTTTTCTAGTTTCTTAAAATGGATTGTTACACTATTGATTTGGAATCTTTGTTTTCTTTCTTAACATAGTCATTTACAGCTATGACTTCCTGTCTATGCACTGCTTTAGGTGCAACCCCTGTTTTGGGATGTTGTGTTTCCGCTTTCATTCATTTCACAATATTTTCTAATTTTTCCTTGATCCATTGGTTATTTAGGAGTGTGTTTTTAATTTCCATATATTTGGAATATCTTAGTCAGTTTGAGGTGCTATGACAAAATACCACAGACTGGGTAGCTTATAAACAACAAAAATTTATTTCTCACTGTTCTGGAAGCTGGAAGTCCAAGATCAGGGTGCCAGAACGGTCAGGTGAGGGCTCTGTTCTAACTTCTTTTTGTATCCTCATAGAGTGGAGGGGCTAAGGATCTCTCTGGAGCCTCTATTATAAAGCACTATTCTCATTCATGAGGATTGCACTCTCAGGACCTAAACACCTCCCAAAGGCCCCACCTACCATCACCTTTAGGGGTTAAGATATGAACATATAAATTTTGGAGGGACATTCAGACTATAGCAGGCATTTTCCAAATTTCCTTCTGTTATTGATTTCTAATTTCATTCCACTGTAGTCAAAGAATATACTTTGTATGATTTCAATCCTTTAATTTATTGGGTCTTGTTTTATGACCTAATATATAATCTATGCTAGAGAATATTCCAAGTGCACGTAAGAAGAATGTGTATTCTGCTGTTTGGGGGTATGGTTATTCTACAATTATCTTTTAGTTCTAGTTGGTTTTTAGTGTTGATACTTGTTAGTCTTTTGCCTAGTTGTTCTAACTATAATTGAAAGTGGGGATACTGAAGTTTCCAACTATTGTCCAGTTGCCTATTTTCCCTTTCAATTCTGTCCATTTTTGCTTCATATATTTTGGATCTCTGTTGTTAGATGCATATACATTTATAATTGTTATGTCTTCCCGATGCATTGACCCTCTTATTATTTTAAAATGTCTTTGTCTCTAGTAAAAATGTTTGTCTTACAGACTATTTGTCTATGTGAATATAGCCACTCTAGCTCTCTTTTGGCTACTGTTTGCATGATTTTTCTTCTTCCATAATTTTATTTTCAGTCTATTTGTGTCTTTGAATATAAAATGTATCTCTTTTAGACAGCATATAGTTGAATCATATTTTGTATCCATTCTTCTAATTTCTTTCTTTTTGTTTCCAGAATATTTTTATTAAATGCAAATCTGATCATGCAGTTTTCTCATTTAAGTTAACCAGGATAAATTAAACAGGATAAAATCAAAACTACTTACAATAGCATATAGACTCATTAAAATCAGACCTTCAATCATCTGTGTTACTTTCCTATCTTTTTATCTTTGTATACTATGGGAGAATATATATAAAATAAATTTGCTACTTTAATCATTTTAAGTGTATAATTTAGTGGTTTTGATTACATTTGTAATGTTGTGCAACCATCACCACTGTTTCTAAAATTTTTCATCACCAAAACTGAAACTCTCAACTCAAACAGAAACCCATTAAGTAATTGTTCTCCATTCCCCTCAACCTCCAGTTTCTGGTAGCCTCTAATTTACTTTCTGTCTCTATGAATTTGCCTATCCTAGGTAATTCATATAAGTGAAATCATACAATATCTGTCCACTTGTGTCTAGCTTGCTTCACTTAGCATAATGTTTTCAAGGTTCGTCCATGTAGTAGCATATATCGGAACTTTATTCCTTTTTGTGGTTGAATAATTGCATGTATATACCACATTTTGTTTATCCATTCTCTATTGGTGGACACTTGGGTTGCTTCCACCTTTTGGCTATTTTGAATAATGGACCTTGGCATACAAGTATATGAGCCTCTGCTTTCAATTATTTAGGGTATATACCTAGGAGAGAAACTGCAGAGTCACACAATAATTCTATGTTTAATATTTTTAAGAACTGCTAAACTATTTTCTACATCAGTTGCACCATGTACATTCCTATCAGTAGTGTCTGAAGGTTCAAATTCTCCGTATCCTCGGAAACGCTTGTTATTTTCCTTTTTTATTCTAATTATAGTCATTCTGGTAGGTGTGATGTGGTATCTCATTGTAGCGTTGATTTGTGTTTCTCTAATGACTGGTGATGTTAAGCATCTTTTCATCTGCTTATTGGCCATTTGTATATCTTTTTTGGAGAAATGTCTATTCAAGTCCTTTGCAAATATTTAGTTGGTTGGTTTGTCTTTTTGTTGCTGTGTTGTAGGTCTTCTTTATATATTCTGAATATTAAACCCCTATTAGATATATGATTTCTATATATTTTCTCCTATTCTGTAAGTTGTTTTTTCACTTTCTTGATAAAGCCCTTTGATGCACAAAAGTTTTAATTTGGTGAAGTCCAATTTGTATATCTTTTCTTTTGTTGCTCATGATTTTGGTGTCATACCAAACAATCCAAACCCCGATACTAAACCTCAGATCAAGAAAACGTACCCTTCTCTTTCCTTCTAAGAGTTTTTTGATTTTGATCTTATGTTTAGGTCATTGATCCATTTTGAATTAATTTTTTATGTGGTGTGAGGCAAGGGTCCAGCTTCATTTTCTTGCGTATGGAAGTCCAGTTGTTCTAGCATAGCTGGTTGAAGAGCCTATTCTTTCCCCATTGAGTATACTTGGAACCCCTGTTGAAAATCAGTTGTCCAAAGATGTATGGGTTTATTTCTGGACTATCAATTTTATTCCATTGTTTTTTCTGGGCTCTCAGTTTTATTTGCCTTGGGTAGTACTGGAATCATAACAATATTAAGTCTTCCAATCTTTCCATTTATTTAGGTCTTCTTTAATTTCTTTCAGCAATGTTTTCTAATTTTTACTACAATTCTTTTACCTCCTCGGTTAAATTTACTCCCAGGTATTTTGTTCTTTTAGAAGATGTAAACGGTATTGCTTTATTAATTTGTTTTTGTATCTATATTCATAAGGAAGATTGGTCTGTAATTTTCTTTTCTTATGATGTCTCCATCTAGCTTTGATATCAGGAAAATGCTGGCCACGTATGATGACTTAGAAAGTACTCCCTTCTCTTCTATTTTTTGGAAGAATTTGAGAAGGTTTTGTGTTAACTCTTTGTTTTTTAAATGTTTGGTAGAATTCACCAGGGAGGCCATCTGATCCTAGGCTTTTCTTTTTGGGAGTTTTTTGATTATTGCTTCAGTCTCTTTAATTGTTATAGGTCTGTTGAGGTTTTCTATTTCTTTTTGAGTCACATTAGATAATTTATGTGTTGCTAGGAATTTGTCCATTTCATGTAGGTTATCTAATTTTTTGATGCACAATTTTTCATAGAATTATCTTACAATTCTTCTTGTCATTAGAGACACATTTTAATTAATAAAGAGAAAAATGTGGAATTTTCCTATTTCCACAACTGTAAAGAAGAAATCTTCCAGTTTTTTATGTTTATTATGCCCAATCTTTCAATCATAATATTATCTTTTCTTGGGATGACTTTTGGTGGGCAACCGTCATATACAATGTTGAATTTCAGAATCTGATTTTGGAAATTGTTGACAAAATTCTGGCTAGTGTAAGAAAACTTTATTCTAAGTGAAAACATTCAATCAATCCTCTTCTTTTGCACTAGTGCAATGAGTATTCATAAGCAATATGATAACTGATGACTATATGTCGGTGGCCAATGATGAAATATGGAATTAAAGACATTTTTTACTTTCATCCACCTTTCAGGGAATCCTGAAAAATACAGAGATAATCTGGGATAAATCTCTCTTATAACCTTATCATTTGATTATGCATTACAACCCCTGCACACACTCTTTACACACACATGCACACAGTCCTAACCAGAGACTGGTGTCTTGACACAGTAAAAATTGTGCTTCTTTTGAAATTATTTAACAAGTTCCAGTGTAGAAAATTTCAACATAAGAGAACATTTGCCCTGGAACATTTGGATGAATAATTCTATAATAAGGAATGTTAGACATTCAGATGTATTGATCTTTGCCCAGCTACACAAATTGTTCAAATGCTTAACTCTACCACCTGAAGAGTATCCTGTCGTGTCCCTAAACTGTTCAAACCCAGGGTGATTGGTAAGTTTTCCATTAGGTGACGAACACTGACTGGATGGTGACTCAGAGTTTCTTCCAATCTTAAGTTTCTATCGTTTAAAATAAGTCTGTGGTGTCTAGGTTATGAGATCAAATTGTGTTTCTTTGTCACTGGAAATCCCCACTTCAGATTCTAAGAACAGGCCATTCAAAAGCTCTCACTGAGGCAACACAGTTAACAGAAAAGCATGACTTCATTTTGGCATGAATCGTCTTCAAATCAGGTCAGTGATTTAGATGTGAATGAGTGGATTGTTCATGGGCACCAGATCAAATTAGACTTTCATTTATTTTTAGAAATTCATTAGACAATTATGACAACCACAAAGGGATGTCTTATGACTGGGAAGTGCAAATTATAAGAACAGTAATATTCATTGTTAAGTGTGAGATGAAAATTTCTGTGTAGCTTACTCATTAAAACCTGCTTCCTTTTACAAAATGTCTTTTGTATGATGTAGATTGCAGGTAAAAGGCACTGTACCAAAACGTAATTATTAACTGTACAACATGCTTGTAAATTTGAATTGTTTGAAAAACTGAATTCAGGTCAGAATTTATAAAGAAAATTGAAAATACCAAGTTCCTCTTTTGCCATTATGCTCTCAGTTGTGGAAATGCACTAATTGGGTTTCAAATATGTGGAAACAGAAACTAAAATTATTATATACTTGGGATTTTTATGCCCACATTTAAGCAATTCAGATAAAAATACTTAATACATACCTTAGTCTAGGAGAAAGGGCATGGGCTTTGTAGTCTGACTCATTTATGTCTGATTCTACTGCTTTTTGACCTTGAGCAACTCTCTTAGATTCCTCAGCCTTAATTAACTCATTGGTAAAATAAGAACACTAGTCTATTTTTTAAGACTAAAATATCAATTAAGTGAAAAAATATGTTTATAAAGTACTTGGCATATAATTGATTCTATATGAATATTAGCTAATTTAATGTAACATCACATAATTATGTGCATATCTGTAGATGGAGAAATATTAACATACACTTTTTTTAGAAACCTTCAGAACCATCACAAAGCAAAGGTATACTCTTAACAAAAGTACTTTTCATTTGCTGTTGTTAACCATTCCCTAGTCGCTTAAATCTCTCCCTTCACAAATTAGCAAAAAATGTATAAGGATTTCTAAAAACAAATCATATTGGCATTGAAAAGAGCCTTCCCTGGAGTTTATATTTGGTTGTAACTGAAATCCTCCCTTTAGGGAGAAAACGTTAATCATTTGCCAGACTGAGAAACAGCCTGCTAACAAACTCACAGCCCACACGAAAGGGTTTGGTGTTTAGAGAAATTTTTTTTAAGTTTGAAATAGCAATTGAAGTTTCTTCATGCTTTTCACATCTAAGTTATTGAAGCAGCCAGAAAAATAAACTTCTGAGTAGCATTATTCTTCCTTAGCTATTATGTCAGACTCTGGAGATATCTTCATGCTTTGTTGTAATTAAACCATTTAATAAAGAACGGTTTAGATAACAGTACCTTTTTTTCCATTTGATGATTTCAGTGAAAATGCCTGTATAAACAGCTTTTGCAGTACAATTACATTGTATATGTTTGATCTGAGGAGTTTTTTGTAATCTGATTACAGTGTTTGTAAGCAAATGTTTCGTTTTATCTTGAAGAAATAAAACCAGGCAGCATTTATGGGAATTATTCAGATTTGAAGCCAATCACTATATAAGGTAAAGTTACCAAATGAGATTGTCTTGGTTTCTCACTTCTGGGCCTTAGTTCTGTTAATTATGAAACCTGTTTCAGATTAATATTAATATCTATATAAAAATTGGTGATATTGTGATATAGGCTTTAGAGTCAGATCAATATGATCTCAAATCAGGGATTCACAGGATTCAATTGGTATCCGCTTCCATTTTCTGAGACTGAATAAATTTATGGATTTGTGGAGGAGGAGGATGATTGACAATGATCATGATAGACTTGTTAGACGGGTCACAGATTAAAAAAACAACAACAGAGACTATCTGTGCTCCTTTTACAGCTGTAGACGACTGCTCAATTTCCTTTTCTTAGCGTGTTGTCTATGAGTGAGTCAATTATAACCGTCACTAAAATTTCCAAGGCCTTTACAGCTAACACAGAAGCTGTGGTTTCCATTGGTCGTACCCTTGGGTAGGCCTGTAAAAATGGGAAGTTGTTAAAAAAAAAAAAAGGAAAAAACTGCATGAGTAGCCAAGACAGTAACCAGAAAGCACATTTGCATGCAGATTTCTCAGTGGAATAAACTTGTCAAGAAAACACCAAAAACGAAGTTATACTCGAATGAGGTTTTTTTTTTATGGGAATGAAATAATATGTTTAAACAAAGCAGACCCAGTGTCTGTGTTGTACCTGGGACCTTGTCTGAATACCTGTAGTAGAACAAGGAAGAGTGGGAAAGACCAGGAGGTCAAAATCACTCTACACCCTGTGAAACATAAAGCGCTGTAGGAGAAGACACTGCCCTTCTGAAACTCAAAGCGTAGGATGCCAAAGTGTAGCAAAAGTTTACATTCCAGATAAGCAGTCAGAAAACTCAGACAGTCAGAGGGTGGAGTGCTCTAGAAGGCAAAGGTATTTGTCAAGAACACAAGGCCACAGGTAGAAGGCAAGTCCCTTCACAAATGTCAGTCGGCAATTAAGAAGGGAAAGTAGGGACTAGAATGCTCAGCACTTTACTAAAACAGGACCCTAGGTATAAAGCATAAGATTGAGGTCAAGGGCAAATTGTCAAAATCGTACACTTTTTATGTCTTAACTGATGAGAGCGGATTGCATACTTTCAGTAATTTAGACAACAGATCAGCAAACTTTTTCTACAAAGGGCCAGAGAGTAAATATTTTAGGCTTTGTGGGTCATACTGTGCTATCACAATAGATAATTTGTACATGAATGATCTTGGCTGTGTTCCAATAACACTTGATTTACGAAAACAGGAAAGTGAGCCAGATTTTGCCAGTGGGCTGTAGTTTGCAGACCCCTGATTTAGATGCTAGAATAGAAATGTTACATGTCACATGACAACTTCGGTCAGTGCTACTTAGGCTAATGTGGTCAGCATATTCTGTGCTGGATTTTGAAAACAGAAGAAGAGAGTGCCAGGAGTAGTGAGTTACCACACCCCATTTCTTCTCTGGCCTCACCTATTAGTGTTCAACCCCATGCTTGATCCATTCAGCCACACTTGCTGATGTTCAAATGAGGAGAATTTACTCAAACATCCAGGAAATCTATAACCTCGGAGTCTTTGATCTTGCTGTTACCTTTGGTCAAAATACTCCTCTCCTAGATACTCTCCTTTAAATATTTGTTCAGATATTCCAATATTTGTCAGGGGTGTGTCAGGAAATAGATTTCGCCTCAGATGTTCAAATGAGGAGAATTTAGTCAGTAATCTACTTAGACAGTGAGGAAGATTAAAGGACCAGGCAAAAAACGTTACACAGAATCTAACAAGAGCAGAAAAGGAGGATCAAGGGAAGAATCAGGGTACTCTGAGCTGAAAGAGCAATGAGAGAGTCGCAGTACTTGACTAAGAATCAAGAGTGGAGTAGACACTGGTCTTCATTGAATTGATTTCCCTGATTTTGGAGAACAATCATGTAGATGAATACACAGGATTGGGTAGAAAGTGTGTGAATCATCTCATAGCAATCACCATCAGAGGACACCCACTGAGAGTAGATCCGAAACAACTGGGTGGACAGGGTGACTTGTTTAGCAAATGTCAGCCGGCGTCTCTCCTTGGCCAAACCTCTGCATGCACAATGGGCTCATGATAGAGGTAGCCATGGTGACTGCTGGCAAGCCCAACAGCATGAGCTCCCTCTTACAAAGGCTGATATGGCTACTGCTGCTGCACAATAGCCATTGGGTTATCACCAGAGACCAATGCTGGAGACTCGATATGGCACTCTCTCTTGAGCAGACCAACCAACCACTTGGTTGCAAGTTCATTATTTTAGAGCTTTTCCAAAAACATTAGTTGGTGCTAAGCAGGATCCACATGAAAGTCTGCTTTTCTTGCTCACAGTGCCTAGGATAGTACTGCTACCTAAGGGTTCACAGATACACCGACATGGGATTCTGTGCTATATAACCTCAGGCAAAGAAACCTGTTTTATGGTGAAAGAGGTGTAACAATGAACTCAAGCCATGGCATACTAAATACCACATCACCCAAAAAGCTGTGGCCTGAGAAAATACTGAAATAGCCTTTTCAAAGTGAAGCTAAGCACAAACTTGAAGATAATATCCATGGAGTTGAGGTGCTGTCCTTTGAGATGCAGAAAGTACCTTGACTCGATGGTCATTTAACCAATAAGACACACTATATGAGTCTAGGAACCAAAGGGTAAAAATAGGAGTGTTCCTAATTCCCCTACTCACAGTGGTCCAGTGCTTAGTTTTCAAGAGCTGGCCAAAGGCCAGTCCTGAAAACAAGCATTTCTTAGAAATGTGAAGGGTTTGAGCAACTTACACCTATTGAGTTAACCCTTTCTAATACAGTTATTTAGAAATACAGAGGTCAATACTAGGTGAATATTAAAAAGACAGCAAGAAAACGTGCAAGTGTCTGCTTCTATGTGGTAGAACTGTGGAGATGCAGAGTTGAACATGGAACTCCTGGTTTGGGTAATAAATCTTATGGAGTGTCAAGTCCAGAGACATTACAGTTTTAGCCATACATATATACAGTTATGTATTTCTCGATTACACATACCCTGAATTAAGCTATTATCTCTTGTATATTCTTGATTGAGATTGATATCTTCTTTAAAATGTTTCTCATAATAATTAAACTAAGGAACAGTATTTTCCATGTTAAAATATTTCAGTATATTTAACACACTGGCTCTTTCCTAGACATTTTCTAATCTCTTCCTTGATTCGACTTCCATTTATGCACAATATACTATTCTTTGGAAAATCAAAACCATACCTTAATATTTCAGCATGCTTCTAAACGTTCCTGAATGTATTTAAACAAATAATTTATGCTATTTAATTAATCTTAGTTTAACATTGATTTTTCTAGGCTTTTTAAAAAACTACAGAAAAAAACTACACAGATATTTAATATTATCAAAGGTAAGATATAAAACCTTTTCAGACAGTATGCAAACTGTTGGAAAGAGTGTCAATAGAAAAAGATATGCAATTTTAAGTCATATTAGTCAAATGCAACCTATAATCTGAGACTGAGCCTTGCTAACTACTTGTCAGAATTTCAAGCTTTTGCACCTGAAAAGGTACTGGTTACATATAAAGATAAAGGTGATGGAAATGTAGCTATGCAAATCACACTGTGGAGAGAAGAATCTTTTCTGTTGTGCTTTTTACCGGCATATCCATTTCCTTTGCCAGAAAATCTTCTTTAGCATTAGGTAATCAAATTTACATTTGCCACAAAGGAGAGAAATGCTTTTGATCTCTTAACAGTAAAAGGATTCTAGCCTGTAATAGAGTAGAGCTCTAATTAGACTCCAACAAAGGGTATTATAAGTTTGTTTATATCGGTTTTAAATGAAAAAAGAAATAAAGAACTGCTATTGTGGCTTGATGACATATTTTTAAAGTGTTTTTATAATTACCAATGATTCTTTCACAGTATTTAATATAATTTATTTGACTGTCTCTATAACTAAAAAGACCATGAAACATATGAGCCCTTGTCGTTTTAATATTTGTGTCTATATGTGAAGAAATACAGCTGAAACTATTTTGGTTTTTTTGGTGAGGAAGAATGTCCTTGAGCTAACATCTGTTGCCAATCTTCCTCTATTTTGTATGTGGGACAATGCCACAATGTGGTTTGAAGAGCAGTGTGTAGGTCTGTGCCTAGGATCTGAACCTGCGAACCCCAGGCCGCTGAAGCGGAGCACATGAACTTAACTACTATGCCACTGGGCCAGCCCCAAAGCTGAAACTTTTAATAATAACATAAAGTATTTTATTCTTGTGTTATATTTTACAGTATATGTCCAAATACATTTCTAGAACCAAATATTTCTTGGAGAAAATGACTTTGTCCTAATTCAAAGGACAGAAGTACTAATAAAAGCAACACTCTCATCTAATTGTTGGAAAATGCTACAACTCATACATACCAAAAGGAACAAGTGGAGTTTTTAATGAAACAGGATTCCTAATATGCTGCATTGTTTTATGTTTTCATTAGTTATTCTATTTTTATTACTTTTTGAATTAATTTTCTCTTTCTCCCAGGTATTCACCTGGTATCAGAGCTAGTGAGTGCAACAAGAATAAATACAAGCCTGAGGCAAAAATGGACTCTGGGAAACTACATAAATGTTGGCATGCCTTCATTTCTTATGAAGGCTAATCACCTAAAAAGATTAAGTAAATCACCTCGAAGCAGAAAAAAAATATTTATTGGAATGCCAAATGTAAAATGCTAATACAGAAACAGCAAATGTAATCCAAGTTTAGTTCCAGTGTACCGTATCTCAGTTCCAAAAGATTTTCTTCTCTGGAAAAAGATAAGCATTTTAGATATGTCACAGAAATCAAATCTCTAATAACTGGTGACTTAGCAACGTCCAAGTTAATAAAGAGCAGTTATTTCCTTTGTGTATGTTTCAATAACTAAATGGTTTTTCTCTTTTCCTTTGATGAGGGAGGTGAAAGAAGCATTAAAGGCAAATTCAGCAAAATAGAGCTAAATCAGACACATAAAATGACAAAAAGTATTGTTGACTGATGTTTGGGCAGTGGTTTAATATCAAATGTCATTCTGTTCTTATTTCATGGCTCTCTACTTTAAGAAGATGAATAATTATTTCTCTTTATTTCTAATAGAAAAGCTCATTTTTCTATCAGAACACTGGATTATTTTCTGCTTCTGAATCCCATAATTTTACTTACTTCAATTTTAATGTGGCAAAGAGACTAAAATATGACCCTTCGCAGCCAACTAAGACTGATTAAATCAAATGTTAAATCTAAGAGATGTTTTTGCTTTTGCATGTTAGGAAGGAATACGAATTTGAAAAAAAGCAGAGTATGTTAAATAGTTGAAAAATGTCTTAACCAATCACCCCAAAGTATCCATTCAATTCGTTTCCTACTGTGTTGTTCACAAATGCAGTTCTTCATCGCATTCATTCTCCTGCATAACATCACGCTAGCACTTCTGAAAGATGAAGCCAAGGATTGCTGGTATGTTAGGATAAAGTCTGCTTCCAAAGAACAATACCACTTCACTTGTAGATTTTTGTTTACTTGTTTAATTTATTTTTAAATATTGGGTTTATACGTACAAGAAAGCAGGATCTCCCAAGAATTGTCTGACACCTAGTCTAGTTCTGGATCAATGTTAGTCAGTAGTTTGGGACTGAGTTTGGGAGAGACTGTATTTTTTTAATTTGTTACCTATAGCTGGCAAAATTACACAAATATCAGGATTTTTATTGCCTAATGATGTATTCCATCTCTTTTCTTTCCTCCCTCCCTTCTTCCTTCCTCTTTCCTTCCTTCCTTCCTTCCTTCCTTCCTTCCTTCCTTCTGTCCTTCCTTCCTTCCTTTCTCTCTCTCTTTCTTTTGGTAAATGATAATCATACAATAAAACAGCAAAGTTCTGAAGGCTGTAGCTAAAAAACGAAATGTAGGCAAGCAAATGACGTTTTGTGATGTCATTGAATTGGCTTTGAAGATGAAAAAGATTGATACAGATTAATATCATTATAAATTGCTATAGGGGCCGGCCTGGTGGCATAGTGGTGAAGTTTGCATGCTCCACTTCGGCGGCCCCGGGTTTGCAGGTTTGGATCCTGGGTGCAGACCTACACACTGCTTATCAAGCCATGCTGTGGCAGGCGTCCCACATATAAAGTGGAGAAAGATGGGCAAGGATATTAGCCCAGGGCCAATCTTCCTCAACACAAAGAGGAGGATTGGCAATAGATGTTAGCTCAGGGCTAATCTTTCTCACCAAAAAAAATATATATATATAAAATAAGTAAATAAATAAATCAGTATAAATAGCAAATCAACCGCGTCACTATACATGCTGTGTTACAGGAAAATAAATACAGCATTTCTGAATTCTTGTGAATTTTACGTATCTGTGGACATGAAACCACAGCAGGAAACAGGGAAGAAACATTTTTAAATAACATTTACCCACCATTATTTTACATCACAATGTTAAACTTCCTTAAATAAAGATTGATAGTAAACGTAATCTGTCTTTCAGTTTATGTCATCATTTGTAGTGAAATAAATTACTTGGATATATGATAAATGCTTAAATGATTTGTAACAGAAAATTACCTACCTAACTTATTTCTACCCTTTATAATGTTAAATGGCACCTCTATATAATAATTTAAATAATATATTTTTGGGAGCTACTCTGATAGGAATTCTTCTCATTCTTCCTTTTATCGGAAGAATTCTTAACAGACTTATTCTGCTTTTACTTTTTATCGTTCTTTATAACATCACAAATTGCTTCCATATTGTGCATTTATGTAAACAAATTACACTTTTTGTGCAATTTTAAGTGAAACATACACTTTTCTTGGAGAATGAAAATGAACTTCTCTTCCCCTTAGAGAAGAACATTGTAATATTTAGCTTTAATAGACTCTCCCCAGAGTAAAGGAAAACCTTTTTATTTCTCACTGTAAAAGAAAGAACGTGTCTATGTCAGGATTTCTTTAATAACCAGGACCCATTCTCACTGTCTTTAAATGAACCAGGGTCAAGGGTTCACAAGATTTAATAACAGCATGCCACATTCTCTCCCAGGAACTGAAACCATGAAAAGGTATCTTGAGAGTAAAGTCTACTTTCTGTTTATTTTTAAGGTAGGTTTGAAAATATTTTATTTTTTTCCCATCAATCCGAGCTAATATGGAAATTTATACTGATTTTATTTATACTATATGACTTATATGAATTCTACTCCAAGGAAGAATATCATATTTCATTTTATTTTCCTTTTGAAAACTCACATGTACATTCCAAAGTGTACCTTATACCCAAAGCAACTACTGAAAAATTTGGAGAAATCAGGGATTAAAATTGAGACAAAACTAATGTGAGTTAAAGTAATGGAAATTGAAGTAATAGTTAAATTATTTGCTGATCAAACATTAAATTTATTTCAAACTTACTCATATAGTATATGAATTAACCTCAGTTAAGACTTTCAAACTTGTATGAGTTACCTACATTCTAAAAACTAATCTAAAGGTCTTGGTCAGCATAAGAAAAGTGCGAGACAATAGAAGTATCTAGCCATACTCAGAGCAAGGGAGAATCAAATAACAGTTGACATATTGCCTAAGATGCTACTCTTGGAAGGAAGTTAATTTTCTACTTAATCTACCTGACTAGGGAAAGTTTTAAAATTCTTTGCTTGGAAATTCCAAATATCTGGCTTTGAATGTGCATACTCCAAAGGCTCCACGCTCTGGAAAGATGTGATGTCCTTATTTGAAATCATGTCAGATTAATTTAATAGAGACTCTATCTTTTACTACCAATACGTTTAGTTTAAGGCCCTGGTTATCCCCACACAATTTTGGGGATAGAGTTAACAAATAACACAGTGAGAATGCAGACATGGGGGAAAAACACTTTCCTCTCTTTGTCTTTAGAGAGATTGAAGGTGTCAAAGGCTTTGAGCATAAGAATCAGTGTATTTCAATAGTACATTTGGTAGCCAAATATCTTTCACACTCAGGGAAACTCCCTCCACCACCAGTCTGCCTATGGAGTTCCTTTAACTTACCCATATCTAGATTCTTTCTGCTCACATTGGCCCTCATCAGCTCTCAACTTTTTGTGACAAATTATATGACAAGACACTGTGCTGGGCTACTCTTGGCAAACCCTCAAGTTAAACAAATTTCTAAAAGTTTTGTAAATCCTATTTTTCTGTTATTTCAGACTCCTGGTTTTGAAGTGATGACTTTATAATACAGTCATGTGTCACTTAATGATGGGGATATGTGCTGAGATATGCATCGTTAGACGATTTCGTCGTGCAAACATCATAGAGTGTATTTACACAAATACACTAAATAGTACAGCTTATTACACACCTGGGCCCTATGGTACTAATCTTATGAGACTACCATCTTATATATGATTCATTGTTGACCGAAATGTCGTTATGTGATGCGTGACTGTAATATTGTTTATATTAGCATTATAATATAATATATTATATGTCACATATAATGCATTATAATATATACTATATAATATATAATAAATTTGCCACTTATTGAATGTGTGTATATATGTGTACTTGTGTGTGTGCACGTATGCAGGTATATATTAATATATACCATGTACTCTTAAAGACAGTGTAGGTATAATTTCATTAATCCTCAGAGCAACTTTATGAAGAAACTGGTGCCCCGAGGCAGTGCTTCATGCATAATGGAAGTTTAGAGCTGTGGTCGCTGCTGTGATATACTGTCCAGTCCTTCTTCTGAAGGATTTATTCCCCCAACTACTGGGAATGCTTCCAGCAGAAAAGCTCTCAGCTTTAACCTTTTCAAGAAGTTGTCCCCAGGTAAAGAGGACTATTTTGTCCAAGACCATTCCCCTTGTCAGGACCAGACCCCATACAATGAGTGGGATGATGCAGTAATATAACGGCTCGGATCGCCTTACTCCAATGTAATCTCTCCAAAGAGCCATTCCAGCTTTGGAGCTCCCTGTGGGGTTGGCTGAGGCTTTTGCTCCTTCCTCTGCCCAACCTTGCTTTCTTTCCTTCGCCCTCTGGTAGAGATCCAGAGAGCATTCCTCAATAAACTTCCTGCAAGTGAATCTCTGACTTCAGAGTCTGCTTCTTGGGAAACTCAGCCTGCAACAGTGACCATATAACTCATTGTCCAAACTAAGACTTTTTTGCAAGTGAAAGAGTGTGCTAATCAAGTGGAATGCAGGTACAACAGGCATACACTAGAATAGTTCCAAGTGAACTGAGACTTATGGTCATTCTAGGTTTGAAGTAATACAACCATGGGTTCAGTACCACCTTACTAGTTGTGGAATGTTAAGCTGATTATTAACCTCATTAAGCCTCACTCTTCTCATGTGTAAAACCAAGATAATAATAACTATTTCACTGGAGAATTGGAAGATTTTGTTAAGATAATGCGCTTAAAACTTCAGTGTAATTCTTGAGACTTAATGGTTGGTAGCTCTTAGCATCATTGTATCCACTTTAAAGACGAAGATATAAAGCTCAGGGAAATTAAGTAAATCCAAAATTTACAGATCTCATTAAGTGGAACAGCCAGGATTCAAATTCAGTTTTCTGACTCCAAAACCCAGCTAGACTAACCAAGATAACCAAGCTGCTAGACTATCTTTTTTATACACCATTTCTGGTCATTTAAAAATATCTTTTAAAACCTAATGAACTATTCCTCAATTATCTGATGTATTAAGTACTCTTGATTCCAAGTGACCAAAAAAAAAAAGAACTCAAACAAAATCAAAAAAGGAATTTGTTCACTCATGCAATGGAAAAGTTCAGGGGAGTTCTGTGTTCAAGCCTGGCTGCTTCCACGTCCTTGAAAGGTTATGTGAGAATTTTATATCTCTTATTCCATATCTGGGCTGCTTTTTGCAGTGCTGGCTTTATTTTCAGTCACACTTTTCCACATGTTTGGAAAGATGGCTATTAGCAGGTCCAGGCCAGTGTAGCATGTAATTCCAGAGTTGAGAAAAGCAAAACCCATTTTTTCCACCATCCATGCTAATCCCTTAAAAGACATTTTTGGTCCTAGTTCGCGTATGTGTTCATCAGAATTTTATAATTTCTCCTCTCTCCTTAAACCTCCAACACTTTTCCCCCTTCCTCTCGACTGATGGCCTCAATTTTCAATTCATTGAGAAAATTAAAACAATCAAAAGAAAACTTCCTGATGCTCCCACCACCAGATCCATCAGCATACCTGCATCTGAAATCACATCCTTTGCTTTCCTTCCTTTGAGAGTGCTTAGTCTGTCGGTGCTACTACCAAAGACTGAAGCACATCCCATCCTCTTACTGGGGAACATTTTCCTGGATTTTATCCTCTCTGGGTTCTTCCCCATGATTTCCACCTAAACTGAATCATTCCCTTCAGCATTTATTTTAAAGGAAGAAATATGATTCAAATACCTCTTTTAGTTCAATGACTAAAAGAAAATTAATGGTTAAATTTGGCCTTAAAAATTAGTTCAGGTTATAAAAGTTTTTATACACTAAGTTTGATTCCAATGAAATACTGTCTTCAAAATATAACTCTCCATACATGCATGTCATTGCTCCTCAATTTTTCTGCCTTTCCTCCTCCAAATAAATGTACCTACTACTGTCCTATTTTCTGTTCTCTGAGGTCTTCATTTCTCCCTAACTGAGAGTGAACAGTAATGATAACTAAACAATTGGGTGGAAACCAACTCCTGTGACTGTGCGAGCTGCTTAAAAGGTAACATCTCCTGCTCAAGTTACAGAGATTCAATTTACTTTAAAACTACTGACTCTGAAAAAAGCTGAAGGAATAATTATTGAGGAGATGATTTTAGGTAAATGTGCTGAGTCCATCAAGTGATGTTGTCCAGGCAAGATCTTAGGCCCCTATTTTTACCAGATTTGACACATATTTAGTGTAGAGAAGGGATGGAGGGTGATTAGTCAGAGATGGCTGCTTTGGAAAGTTAATTGAATATGTAAGCTTTCTCTTAAGTACACATAATCTTGGAATAAAATGGTGGTGGAGATGGAGGATGGGTTCACATGATGGCATTTGACCTGAAATTTATAATCTCTGAGGATAGAGAAAGTATTATTGAGGAAATGGTTGGTTTTCAAAGAGAAGAAACTAATATCTCATGCCAGTATTAATAAAAACTGAGATAACACATTAAGAGTTAGCCAATTCTTCATGTTGGTTATCTCATTCAAAAGTGATACAACCTTGTGAAGAAGTAATTGCTGGGTTTTCAAAACGTGCAGAAATTAAGGCCAAGAAAAGTTAAAGAACTGTCCCAAGGTCATCCAATAAGTAAAGCAAACCTAGGCTATAGGTAAGAAAAGTGGTCACCTTGCTGTACATATATATGCTCATCGTTACAGCATGCTGCCTATAATAGCTACTTTCCAAAGAGGGCCCTAAATGAACCATACCATCCAGCATTCACAGTTTTATGTTGTCTTCACCCAAGGTGAATCGAGGCCGACCTATGTACACAATAGAATGTGACATGCTTCTTCCTTGCTCTCTTTGAATGTGTTCTCTGTGGAGGCCAGCTACCATTTAAGAAATTCAGTTCCTCTGAAACCCAAGCTGTAAGGAAGTCCAAGGCAGCCATGTGGAGAGGCTATGTAAAGCAAGGAAGCTCTTCCATCAGCTCTTTCAAAGATCCTACCTGCGGCATCAGACATGGACATGAAGTCCCTCTCTTGGATGTCCAGTTCAGTTGAAGCGCCAGGTGACTCAAGCCCCTGCCACCATCTGAATGCCACTTCAGGAAATACTGCAAGAGAAAAACACCCGGCTGAGCCCAGTTCCTACACATTATAATAAATAATCATTCTAACTTACCAAGTTTTGGGGTAATTTGCTATGCAACGTTAGATAACCAAAACCTTGCCCGTCTCCAGAGTTGGGAAAGTAGCAGAAATAAAGGGGCCGTATAAGGCAAGTAACAATAAGATGCATTATAAATTTTGAAAAAGTGCTATTTAAAATATATGGGTATAGTGAAATATACAGAGACTCGGAAGTTATAAGCCCTGACTTTAAATCCTCTTCTTGACATTTTCTCATCTTGTGACTCTTGAGTAAATAAATCCCTCTCAAGCTTTCCAAGTCTAAATGTGATTATCAACGAAACTATGATAATAAAGCTTGGGTCTGTTCAGAGTCTCAGGTGAGAAAATTTAGTATATAAATGTTTTTGTAAGTTGCAAAGTCTTACAGATATGTGCAGTATTCTTATGGGTAAAAATACAGTGGCAGGAGAGTGTGGTCCTATGCAGAAGAGGCAAATTATATTTGAATTAATGGAATAGAGTTTGAGCATGGGAATCTTTTACCATATGCTATTTAGCATGAGAAATTTTGCTCAGATCAGGCAATCTGCTGCTCAATAAAACTGATAAAATCATTGCCTGCATGGAGCTTAGACTCCAATGTTTATCAAATGAATGATGTCCATGTAGGCAGCTATTATTGACATAAGAAGAGTCAATTATTTTCTCTGATTATTGGTAATCATCACGGTAGTACCGGTGGTGGCAGGGATGCCATATGTTGCAGCAATAGTGGCAGAGACTTTCTATTAGAGCCAGTCACAGCATAATTAGTCATTCATTAATTCCTATGAGAAAGTTTGAAAATTCTATCATACGGTCTGATTAAAGGGAGTGGGGGAAATCAACATCATATTGTTCTTATAAAATAACAATTCCCTAGAATGACCCTAGTTTCAAAATGGTGAAATGTGAAATTTGATGATGCTTATGAAAAAATAATAATATGGACATTTATCTGCAGAGATTACTTCCCTCTTATCAAAAACGCATCAGAAATTAAATACGGACTATTTTCCATGAAAATTTTGGCTTTCAATTCTTGAAAGTGCCTGAAAGGAAAAAAATAATGGGCTTATCAAGTAAAAAAATATACAGAATCCACTTTGGGGCATTCTAGGATTAGAGTATGCAATTTCAAAAATCATACCCTTGAAAAGAGTTGAAGCTAGTATGATGTGTTGTAGCCAAAACAAACAGTATCAGTTAGTGCCTATCACAAACCTGCAGATTTGAGAGAAAGAAAGAAATCTTGTTTCGGCTCCACAGAATGATATGTGGACACAATACCTCATATGTGGGAGGTTTCCAGACAAATACTTGTATGCTAATAAGTCATTTCACTAGAGCTAACTTCAGAAAGAAGATAATCATGGGGAGTCAGATAATTCTAAAGTATCAGGGAGTTTAGAGGAAAGACATTTGTTGAAGGAAAGGAATAAGAATAGGAACTATATCCAAGTGTTTACAGCTAAATTGTGTAACTTAGGAAAATATCATGGCCTTATAAGCATTGGAAAGCATTTCCCAAGATGCCAAGTTTAAGACTGAATCTTGATCATAAATTGGATTTAAATTATATATGTAAAATAAGTTTTGCTTCATCTATAATTAGTACTTACTAGCAAGTATGAATAAAGAAATTTGAAGATATTTTCATCGCTAGTGATATTAAATTCTACTGTAATATGAAAGATAGAGAAGTGAAGTTGGTGAGAATGGTGGAGTAAAGGTATCTGAAAATTATTTCCTCCATACAAGCAATGAAAAAACTGGCAAAAATAACCAGAACTAACTTTTTTAGAACTCTAGAAATTAACCAGATGCTTTCAGGATCCAAACTGTGTTTATTTTTTTTTTAAAAAAGCTTAATTTTGGTAAGAACAGTGAGACTTGTGGTGTTTTAATTTGCCCTATTCTCATCCCACTCCCACTCTCTATCATGCCATGGCAGCCTTAAAAACAAGTAGCCTTTAATCACGGAATACTAATAGCCTGGCAGCCACCAGTCTCATTCCCACAGAATTGTCATTATATGACCTGGTAGTTGGCTTACTGGAAGACCTCACTTACAAGTCTGTCTTTATGTGACTTAACTCGGGGCTTGCCCAGTGTGAAAAGCCTTTTCTCTGGGACACTTGTTGAAACTATTTAGAAGCAATTTTTTAACTTCATGATAACCGGAAACGGTAGATAACAGTTAGAATAAATAATAGGCTAACCAGAAAGCTTAAAAGAAAATGCTGTAGAATGAGATGTCCATAGGGCTTTTGAATAGTTCTGACACGTTGCTAGGAATCTGCAAGTCCACACCCATGTATATGGCTGTGCATATTCCAAGCACAGTGACTATGGACAAGAAAGATATGAGAAGGCCCTAAACTCTCACCTTTGGCTGACCTGGAGGCTCTGTGAAAGCAGGAAGTGAAGGCTAAGTCAGAGTTTTCAACTGCTTGGCTGGGTAGTGGATGTGTGGCCCAAAATGCACACAGAACCCCTCACCAAAGACTCTCAGAATTATTGGATCCAGGCATTTAAAGAAATTTCTGTCCAGTCATTCATTGACTACTAAGCTAAATGAGCAGAGACTTCAGTGTCCAAACATGACAAAGAATAAAGACTAGAGAATTTGTTCAGAAATGTCACTAAACAGACAAACAAACTACAATGACCGCAAAACCAACAAACCCTAGACAGTGGGGAGAATATGATTTCCAGAGTTGCCAAATTTTCTTATTCAAAATGTTGTCACATTTTATTATTCAAATGCGACAAAAATTTATGAGACATACAAAGAAAGAAGAATGTATGGCCTGTACACACAAAAAAAGCAATCAATAAAAACTGTGCATCAGAAAGTTCAGACTTTTGCCTTACTAGAAAAAGATTTTAAATTAGCCATTTAAAAAATGTTTAAAGAGCTAAAATAAACCATGTCTAAAAGAATTAAAGGAAGATATGAGAATAATGCCTCACTAAATAGAGACTATCAAAACACAGATAGAAATTATAAAAAGAACCAAATAAAAATAATGGAATTTAAAAATACAATAACTTGATTAAAAATTTACTAGATGATCTTAGCAGAATTGGGCAGGCAGAAGAAAGAATCAGCCAACTTGAAGAGAGATCAATGAAATTATCCAGCCTAAGGAACAGAAAAAAAAAAAAGAAAAAAGTAAATAGAATCTCAGAGACCTGTGAGACACCACCAAGCATACCAAGATATGCATAATGAGAGTCCCAAAGGAAGAGGGAGGGAGAGTCCCAGAGTGAGAGAGGCGGGGAGAGCGAAAGGGGCATAAAGAAATAGAACAATGTTTATTACTCACAAGTCCTGGAGGGTACTTGGCACACTTGGGGCCACACTGAGAGGTCATGTGGAGAGAGAGAGAGAGTGTGGGCTTGGGGTTCTACTTTTTTATGGGGATTGAGGGTGAGGGCTTAGAGTTTTGTGGGCTCACTGTTTCTGGTGAATTTAAAACATAAGAACAGGAATTTAAAATGCAGGAAGAGAAAAAACAAGAGGCCCAAATTGTCAGTTATCTAAATCAATCAAGATCTCTGAAACAAAGGAGCCTTAGTGTAAAGTAGGGGAAGGCAGCTTGGCTCTTTATCCAGTCCTGTGGCTGGCAATGTGTTTTTTCTAAGATAGCTGTCTTGGAAGTGGGTGTCTTGGCAATCAAAGCTTAAGTCAGGCATTTGCATTACAAAAAGAGAAAAATCAACTGTCAAGGCTTATGCTACAATGTGTAAATTAAATAACACATTAGTGAATAACCAAAGGATCAAAAAATAAGTTGCAAAGGGAATTAGAAAATATTTGAATTGAATAGAAATGAAAATACAGCATACCAAAACGTGTGGGAGGTAGTGAAAACAGTGCTTAGTAGAACATTTATATTTGTAAATATCCATATTAGAAATGAGGAAAGATCTCAAATCAATAATCAGACCTTCCACCTTAAGACACTAGAACAATAAGAGCAAATTAAACCCAAAGCAAGCAGAAGGAAGGAAATAGTAAAGATTAGAGTGGAAATAAGTAAAAAAGGGAATAGAAAAACAGTGAACAATATCTACAAAACCAAAAGATGGTTCTTTGAAAAGATTAACAATATTGATAAAGCTTTCAGTAAAATGACCAAGGAAAAAAGAGACAAGACTCACATTACAAAAATCAGGAAAGAAAGTAAACACATCAATATTGAAATCACAGAAATAAAAATTATAAGGGAATACTATGAACATTTTTATGGCAATTTAGATGAAATGAAAATTCATCTAGGAAATTTCATATTCCTAAAAAAAATGCTGGTAGAAATGTAAAATGATGAAATTGCTTTGAAAAACGTTTTGAAATTTCCACATAAAATTAAACATAGAATTACCATATGACCCAGCAATTCCACCCCTTAGGTATAAACCCAGGAGTGTTGACAATATTTATTCTATTTGTTCACACAACTTGTACATTAATGTTCATAGTAGTATTATTTACAATAGCCAAAAAGTGCAAATAACTCAAATGCCCATCAACTGATGAATGTATAAATCAAATGTGGTATATCCATACAATGGAACATTATGTGGCAATAAAAATGAATGAAGTACCAAGACATGCTATACCATGAATGAATCCCGAAAACGTTATGCCAAGTGAAAGAAGCCAGACACAAAAGGCCACATATTGTATTATCCCATTATATGAAATGTCTAGAAGAGGTAAATCTACAGAAAGCAGATTAGTGATTTCCATGGGCTGAGGGAAGGGTAGAGGAGATGTGACTGCTATTGAGTAGTGGGTTTCTTTTTGGGGTAATGGATATGTTCTGGAGTAGAGAGTGGTGATGATTGCACAATCTTGTGAATTTACTAAAGATATTGAATTGTACACTTTCAAAGTGTGAAATTTAAGGCATGTGTATTATATCTCAATAAAAATATAGGAAACGAGAAAGATAGAGGTAGTTGACTTAATGCATAATAAGCTCCCACTTAAATGGGAAACAATCAATAAAATGAAAGCCCTTTCTTCTGGACTAGCAATGTTTATTAGTCTGGATCTCAGCAGGAAAGAAAGGGGTCACAAATTGGGTAATTGATGAATATTTAGCAAAGGGACTGATTACAAAGTTGTGGCAGAATTTAGTGAAACCAAATAGGGATGACCCAGTAACCTTGAGTGAGAAAGACAAGGGAGTCCTTACCACTCCTTGGCCTGAAAATTTAGAGGAAGGAGCAGCTCCCAGAGCTATGTGAGAAAGTGTAGCAAGAGGGCTGCGTAACACAAACTGAGCTGTGGCTTTTAGAAAAGCAACACAGTCAACCAGCTGCTATCCAACAGGGAATAAATAAATACCCCCTCATTCTCTTCCCATCCTCTGTGCTCCTGCTAGTGCTTCCCATAAGCAGCCTGGAGCCAACTGGAAGCCAAAGGCCAAGGCAGTCTGTTGAGACAGCCCACAAGGTCAGCTTCCCCAGGGAAAGAATGGAGTTACAAAGGGCAAATTGAAAACATGGAGCACACCACGCTAGAGGAGAACCAAGACTCACCTTTTGAAGATAGGAGTGGAAAAATACTCTATTAGAAGTATGAGTCCCAGACATGGAGCAAGGCTGCTGTAGAGCGTGTGCTGCTTGCTCAGATTCAATGTGGAGATTGGATTTGTTCCTTGGTTTTTCATGAAGCAGCAGGTGAGGTTGGGATTCTGCAGTATCCAATCCCTAAGCTGAGGGGGCTCACTCTCAATACACTTACTACCAACAATATCCATTCTGTGGGTAGATGCCTGGATGCAGGGTTAGGAGGGCCCTGTCTTATATTAAGAGAGAGAAATTGGGACGGGAGCATGTGTGCTGACCTTTTGCATTTTAGCTGGCCAATTAATCTCAACAAATATCTGGGGTTTTTATTTATCTGTTTGTTTTTTATCCGGAATTAAGACTTTTAACATAACCCTCCGACATCTTGATTTCAGACTTCTGGCTTCTGCCACTGTAAGAGAATCAATATCTGTTGTTTCAAGCCACACAGTTTGTAATATTTTCTTAGGGCAGTTCTAGAAAACTAATACACTAGATGTGTGGTTTTATTACTAAAATGAATAAAATAACCAACAGACAAACAGTATCCAACATAGTTTAATGCCTTCTTTGTAGCCTCATGATGAAGAAAACACACGCAGAAATAACTGTCCTGAGGGGTTCTAGTCACTCCTACCCTTGCTCAGACTTGAGGGGAACCATCAAAGTCAAGGTGAGTAGGTCAGAGGAGGATGCTTTGCAAGAGATGCTTATCCCACTATCCACAGCATCTCCGCCCATGGGGTCTGTTGTAAAGTCATGTACCATCTGTGTCTACATCAAGTTGGGATTGACCTGGGACAACCTCCCTTATGTGTCTGCTGGCACGTGGCAGGCATAGTTCACCCACAATCTGGGAGGCCGTGGCTTTGAACAAGCAACGTTCTTCATAAGAAGGATAGCTAATGAGGATGTTACTAAAGCCACCCTGCTCCAGGTTGAGACACAGTTTGGGAACCCTGCACTGGGCATCTGAAACAAAGCACAAACTCATGCAAGAATAGACCATCCTCTGTCAAGCCATATAGCAAGATGTCACACATGACTGTGGTCGGTAGTCTTAAAAGACTTAAATAGAGAAAGTTTTTAGTGGCAAGGCTTAAATAGAAAGAAATATGTTTGTTGAGATCTTGCTAAAATATTACAACACAAGCTTAGTAAGACCATAAATAAATAAATGAATACCCTCATTTCCTCAAAACAAATCAATTGGAAGTTCTTTGTACTGTACTCCTAATAAGAGAAGATAACTGCTGATAGGTATTTAGTCTGAAGTAAAAATTCTCTTAATGACTAAATAAAACATTATCTTTTACCAAAGGAAGAGCTGTTCTAGGATGCAAGCAAAGACCCCACAAGTTGAAAAAGGACAACTGGACCCTGCCTCAGCATCTGCTCTCTGACTTCCATGCCAGAGCACACAGCTGTCCTGATGCTCTGCCCATTGCTACAGAGAAGACACTGTTGGGTGAACTGATGGTCTTATCCCTTCTGTTACATATGAAACTGCATAAGAGGACATCCTGTGTCTTTTGTGTATTAAAGCACTTTGACCTGGCAATTAATTTCCAAGGTGACAGTAGTTACTTAACTAGATGATAACAAAACAATAACAACAAAAATCAGCAGTGTGGATTAACACAGGAAGAACCACGGCACCAGGAGTGGCGGTGAAGATTGATGGGATGTAGTCAGCATATGTATATTGCCATGGAAATTACACGAAAGTAGAATTCTGGGCACTCAGCATAATTAAGGACGATCACCAGCCATAACCAACCAAAGAACATGTTTAAAGAAAAGAAAAGAAACTAAGTATGTGAACTGGGAAGACTGATATGACACAACATGTTTCTGATAATAATATTGAGGGAGCTTCTTCCATTTTCTGAGACGAGCATCTAGAATGTTTAAAGACTGGAAATGATGGGGTTGAGTTAGACGACTAAGTTAGCACTAAAACCCTCTCATTAAAATGAAGATCAGCCTCTATCCTTAGTCTCCTGATGATATTTTTTGGCGCTGTGTCTACATCTCAAGGTCAGAAAACTCATTTGGAATTCTCATGACTAAGCTAATTTCACTGACTTGGTCAAAGGGGCGCTTTTCAATATTCTTTTTCAGCACAATCTTTGCTACAGAATGGCTCTTAAGGTTTAATATCTTATCCTAATTCAAATCATACAGTCCATAATTTCCTGGTATCCAAACAAACCCAGTGGGCAGTCACGAACAAAATTTGGCCACAAAAACTAGTAATCACCATTTTCTTTCAAGCTTAATAAGAGGCCTGTGGCTACAACGCCATTTGCCAATGGACAGAAGCCCTCATATCAACCTCAGCTATGAATGATTTGTTTAAAAAAGGAAGAAACCAGGAGCCATCTGGGTAAAATCCATTGCCTGTGGTATGAACCTTGACCAATCTAGCAGAGCCACTATCCAGCACCAAAAGCTCTGAATAAAGGAAAAAAAAATCAACTAAATGATGAAGAAAATATAGGCAAAGAGATATAGAGCAAAATCTTTCAAATACTCAAGTAACAGAGTTAATGCTCCTTAGCTATAATATTTTTTTTTTCTTGAGAAGTAGAATTAGTCCTTCCACTTTACTTTGTCCAGAAAGGAGGCTTGGAGTAAGTGATGATGATGATGATGATGATGATGATGATGATGATGATGATGACAAAATAATGGCAACCACCAATAATTATTGAGCCCAGGAACTGTAATTGCTACTTTATGTGTTAACTCTTCTGATCCTCACAAAAGAATCACAGAAAGGTAAATAACTGGCCTAACGTCTCAGAGCCAGGCTGAGATGTAAATGATACAGCCTGATGAACCCTATTGTTTGGCTTCTAAATGCTTACTCTTAACCTTTGTGCTCTGCCATGTCTCATGTAATTCACATAAGTGGGAATCTATATAGCTGAGGGGAATTAACTTTGATATGTAAAATTTTCATAGTGGATAAAATAAAACTACCATGTAAGGGGTTTCTCTACATTCTAGTAAAGGAACATGTACAGTAGCCTAATGGTACCAAAATGCACTGGTCTTAGTCTTACATCATAGCCAGTAGAGAGTAGGGAATAGAGACGATCGTTCTACTGTCTAGTATCTACGAGATGCTAGACATTGTTCTATGCATTTCAACATGATTTATCTCATTGAATTAAATAAAAAAAAGTAAGTTTGAAGAATGGTTAAAGGAGTAGGCGAGCAGCCTTGGCATTTTCTTGACACTATATGTATTTTGTAGTTGTTTACTTTATTTGTCTTTTTTTTTTGTTTTGGTAATTAAGCAATAATAAGTTTAATAACAGCAGCTTGATTTCAAAATGTGTTAATTTTTAGAATTTATTCAACCATTAGTTTTTACTAATGTACTAGGTATCTTTGTGTTAGCCAGGATTCCTTCCTTGACTGTATAATAATGTATTCTATAGTATGCACACATTCATGTGCCTCAAATTCAGTTAAGAAACATAATTAGGTTGATGCTTCCTATTCCTAATAGGCTTCTTCAATAAATATATTTTCTTAATTTCTATTACTATTAATGTTCTTTATTTAAAATTAAGCACGTGATAACTATTTGCTGCTCTATCATGCAAAATAAAATAATATAATATCAATGATACCTCTTGTGTACTTGCTTTGTCTCAAGCTCTGATGTAGGTAAGTTAAGTCTATTAGTTAAATTAACCCCCAGTTGCCAACTTATATACATTACTGTCATACCTATTTTACAGATGGGGAGAGAGAGGCAAGGAGAGTATAAGCAACCACAGAGCTAGTCATTGGAAGAGGATGGGACCAAGATTTGAACTCTGAGCCTGACTTCAGAGCTGGAAATCATTTTTATTTATTTTTTATTTTTTTGTTTATTGCAGTAACATTGGTTTATAACATTGTATAAATTTCAGGTGCACATCATTATACTTCTATTTCTGCATAGATTACATCATGTTCACCACCCAAATACTAATTACAACCCATCACCACACACATGTGCCGAATTATGCCTTTCGCCCTCCTCCCTCCCCCCTTCCCCTCTGGTAACCACCAATCCAATCTCTGTCTCTATGTGTTTGTTTATTGTTGTTCTTATCTACTACTTAATGGAGGAAATCATACAGTATTTGACCTTCTCCCTCTGACTTATTTCACTTTGCATAATACCCTCAATGTCCACCCATGTTGTCACAAATGGCTGGATTTCATCATTTCTTATGGCTGAGTAGTATTCCATTGTGTATATATACCACATCTTCTTTATCCATTCGTCCCTTGATGGGCACTTAGGTTGCTTCCAAGTCTTGGCTATTGTGCAGAGCTGGGAATCTTAACCTCCACACACACATACATACTGTCTTTGAGTAGTAACCAAATTTGAGATTATCTGATTTACAGGCAATTTGAGAGTCATAAAACTTCTTTCAATTATGTTGAAGAAAAAACTCAAAAATATAAGCAACTCACCAGCAGCTGAAATAGAACTTAAACAAGAGACTGTAAACCTGCTGGTCATGGTGCTAAGAGAACACTGGTTTCACATAAGCCTTTATCAAATTCATGAAGACAATCCCCTGGAATACTTCGAGTACCTTCCCCTCTAGGTAAACTCCATGGTTACATGGCAATAAGCAGAATTTTGTTCAAGCATAGGAAAGGCCAGCTAGTTTAGAAATGTAACACTGAACTAGAGTAATTTTAAATATATAAAATCCCAAAGTACACCTAGACATGACATTTACTTTCTATTACTATCAATCACATTTTAATTCAATCTTGTTCTCTATCCTAATTTACAGATAGGAAATTATGCAGTAGCTTTTTAGGCTGACCTGTGTAAATTCTCTCTCACAATTTCTTTCTTACACAATTTTGGGAAAGCTTGTATTATGCCAAAATTCTATACAGCAACATAGTTGAGTTGCTGAATAATCACTGTGTAATCAGTATTCAGGTTTCTCTTAATCATTACAGTTAAGACTCTGTAATCCCCTTTGTTACCTGTAAAGATTGTTTAAACAGTAAAAGAAAAGTCTCATTCTACCTCAGTGTTTAGCATTTGGAAACAGGATCTAAAAAATGTTCTTTATAAAACTTACATATTGAATTATTCGTCCACATATAATTTCCTGACACATCTTTTTCCAGCATCCTGGGTATAGATATTCAAAATTGTCACATGAATATATGCAAACCAGAGAAGAAGAAATGGTAAGACTTCTCCAGGTGATAAGACGCTCTGTGCCAAAATTAACATTTTCTCCCACCTCAGAAGTTCTGTTGTTATTGTTCTGTTGTTTACTACTCTTTAGTAAAACTGCATTCTGTAAATTTCTGGTAAGAGTGAGTGGCCATAAGATTGCTTTAGAGCATTGAGAAGCACATAGAGATTCTCCAGAGTTGTGAAGATAAGTTTCCAAAAGGTCGCTCACATTAGAGGAAGACTTGGCTAGCTCAAAAAAATTGCTAAATATTTCCATGGCTGAGATGTAAACCTAGAATTCCCCACCATTTTGGCTATCTACTTACTGTCTAAAATAAGAAGCTGGAACTTCTCATTAATAGACTACTCTGTGAAACACATCATTTTTAATTAATAAACTCTTGCTATTTGATATAGACAGAGTGACTTTTGTCCATGCCTATATTGAACACATGCCAAAACACTTATGCCTGGTGTATACACAGTACTAAGAACATTTTTTATCAACATCTACTAGAAAAGAAAATAAGAAAAGCGCTACTCCCTACTGCCTTCCTTAGACCCATGCATTAGTTTCTTATCTGAATTCACCTTAGACTAACTACATTTCCTTGGATATATGACAGACCTAGTGCAAAAGGTTTGCCCGATAGTAAATAGTATTAGAAATAATTTCATGTAATGAAATTGCTCTTCAATTCCATGCAATTTTTATATATAAACATAATTGACAAAGAAAATTACAATCAATCAAGCAAGCAAGCAATAAATAATTTTTAGATGAGGAAACAGTCAAAAGAGTGTTGGTTTGGAAGTTTTCTGCGTTTGTCAATTGTATGTGTCTTTAATCTGTCTTGATATTTATAATTAGTCATTTTATCTACTTTTATATTCTTAATGCATCAAAATCACCAAATAGGAAGAAGTGAATTTGCATCAAGGGGATACCTAACCCTTGAATTAAAAAAATATAAACCGTGTTGTAAATAAATGTCAAATCACTATGTTGTACACCTGAAACTAATACAATAATGTATGTCAACTATACTTCAATAATAATAAAACAATAAAAAATATAAACCTACAGTCTAAAATAAAGGAGAAATATGCACAAATATCAACTTTCTTTGCCTTCGACTACATTCTAGAGTATGATAAAATTGAAGGGTAAGTTAACTCTCCCTCCCCAATAATAACAGAACATATAAAAGTGAAATATAGAATTGTACAAATCCATATTAAGTCTCTCCAATTTAAACTAAGCTTAAAAATTCAGCAATATTGTGAAATTCGTTGTCTTCTAATAAAAAAAAGGATGTAAGTAAATTCAAATTGAAGATACTCCATATGTTGTCATAATATAACAATAAAATCTATTCTCTGAAGAAAGATCAAGTTTTAAAAATAAATGAGAAAAAGACCAAGCATCATTTAGAAGCCAGTTTCCTATTTTCTCAGCACTGTGGGCAACTTTTATAAGAATGAGAAAATTAGATTTCCTGAAAATGAAATTTTGATGAAGTGCCATTGAAGTATAATATTCTACGAAATCCCATGTTATATTAGAAGGAGCTAATGACAACTACTGGATTATTATGAGACAAATATAATTTTACATTTGATTTTTTCCACTAAATTGTGGGATAGTGACTATTTTGGGGTTTTCTGTAATGTGCAACTCATATTACACAACTTTTAAGTTCAGATCTTAGCCCAGTGACTTCCTGAAACCTGGTTTTACTACAAAATCCTCCTTCTTCTTCCTTGGCCCCTGAAGAACAGTCGTGTTTAAAACATATACCGTGTAAGTATCTTCTATTCTGTAATATTCTTTCAAATGTTCTCTTGTTTTCTCAAACTCTTGGGTCAAGTTTCGTGCCTTATACACCTCCTTTCCTTTTGGATCAACCTTTATGTTGCCAAGATAATAGTAATTTCTTAACAAGGATGTTTAGATTCATTGGTTGATTTATTAACTGTTATTAACAAGAAGATTGAAGCCTATTCACTGTTGGAAGGAGTATGGAATAAGAAAATTGCCTTCCTTACAAAGTTAGGGAGAGTTTTGGTTCTTATTTTCTTCCTACGTAGACTCAACTACACTTTCCACTTCATAAGAAAACCAGTTTTATTTGGGAAACATCTTTTAAATTGTTGAGGTCTTAACATTGTCACCTTTAAACATTTACGCAGAATCTTTACCAAGATTGCACAGCAATGTCTAATAAAGATATCTAAAGAGATTACATCTTACATTTAATGGACTTAGTGGGCAGAAGTCACCTGGATTTTTTTGTTTAAAGTGCAGATTCCCAAGTCAATCCCAGGCCCAGAGACTAATTCAATAGGTATAGACCATAACCTGGAGTCTGCATTTTAAATGAATTCAAGGTGCATCTTAAATGTACTCAGATATAGGTGATTTCACTACCTGAGAAATGTCACTTGAGGTGTTTACAATCTGTGTTAAAAAATTAATCATGAGCTTAGATACTGTAAAGAAAATTGTGTGAATGAGACACGTGCTCAGTATCTATTCTGTCAATCTCTGCTCATTTGTTTTTGCTTCTCCCTTTGTTCAACTTGATTGTTTTGTGCGCTTGCTTATGACTTTCCTGAAAGCTTTAGCCATCTTCAACAATCCACATAATATGTACCTTTCATGGACCTTTTCAAATACCCTCTTCAAATATTCCTCAGCTGGATGAATCAATCCTCACTCTCTCCTTTGTAAAGTTTAATTTGAACAACTCATGACACTTATTTATACTATAATTAATGGAAGATTTCCTTATTTCATTTTTTATCTCCTCTCCTTTAATTATTTTTCTAGAAAAACAATTACATACACACACACAAATGTAAAGGGTTTCAATATGATGGCCTTGAAATAAGTTTTACTTTAATGCTATACAGATAAATAAGAGATGTATGGAGTAGATGTACTTAATCCTAAAATTAAGGGGGAATATTACTGATCAAAATGCATACTTTCTTGCCAAAGCTTAAACCTTTTTCTTTTTAAATTGAAAACCACAAAGATTTCAAAATCTTTAGTTACTTATTCCAGCAAAAATTTTCAGGCCACTTATTTTTAAAATTATAGTCACTACTTCATTTCACTTTTGTATAGTTAGGATAGGAAGTGGAGGTGGACGGGAAGATAGAATTACGGGAAAAGGAACATCACCAAATGGTTTATTGATTTACTATTGTTCTAGCGTATCTACTTGCATGTCATGATATATCTTCAAACAAATACAGAAAAGGAGTCATTTGCATTTAAAATCATCATTCAATCTTAAAATGAGTGTCTGAAGCCATGGATACTATAAGTCACTGAGTAAAACCAGTTTATGTCTCACTCCTCTGTTAAAACTTAATGAAAGCAAAAAAAAAGAAAGAAGATAAATATCTTTGGAGAAAAAATTATAGCCCCAACCCATAAACTGTGAAGCAAACCTGCCAAATACTGTGATATCTCAGCTAAAACAAAGAGAGATGAGAGTGCTTTCATATGCATAATCAATCTATGTTCAGAAAGATCATTTTGCCAAATGTCATTGTCACTATCCTGGGAAGATGTATCTCAAAATCTTTTTCTTAAAATGGTAACATCTTAGGGAATGATTTGATCCTGGTAAAAGTAAGAAAGACACTGCAGAGCTACTCAGTGCTATTTAACCATAAAATGGAAGGAATTCAAAGTTGAAGGAGAATCTAGGCTGATGTACCATTTTTATTGCATATACCTTGGGTTCCAAGCAGAAGGAAACTCACAGATGTGAAGAGGAGTAAAAGGAAGAGAAAAAGCATTAACTTGCAGGTAATAATGCAGAAATCCTGTAGCCCCAGGGAACTACCTCTGGAAAGGTGAATGCTAATGGGAGGCATTTTCCCAGTGTTTAAGTAGGAGGAAAATCAGTGAGACACTGTTCCACAACAGAAACCTAGATACAAGATAATACAAATTACAACAGCACCCTCCTCCCCCCAGAGTATCCTTTAGCTAATACCTGGATCTATTCTAAGAGGAACAATGAGCAATAAATCAGTACAAGATCTATGCATGTATTCTACTCCTAAAATATGAAAAGAAAGAAAGAAAAATAATCAAAATGAAATTGATGAAACTACATCACAAATAGAATTATCAAACAATTCTTCAAGAAAGAATTGAAGCAAATAAAACAAGTTGACTGATCTCAGGATAGAAATTGAAGTAAAAAAAATTATGGAATTATAGGAAAGAAGGTCTTAGAAACTATAACACCAGAAACTACATCCGAGAAAATGGTAAAGAACTAGAAGAAACCATACAAAATGAAATGAACATGACAAAGGCCAATTTCAAGTATGCAATACAGTATTATTAGCTATAATCACCATACTGTACATTAGATCTCCAGAACTTACTCATTCTGTATAACTGAAACTTTGGACCCTTTGAACAACATCTCCTCATTTCCCTCACTCTCTAGCCTCTGGCAACTACCATTCTACTCTCTACGTTTGTGAGTTTGACATTTTTAGATTCCACGTATAAGAGAGGTCATGCAGTAATTGTCTTTCTGTGTCTGATTCATTTCACTTAGGATAATGTCCTCCAGCTTTATCCATATCATCACAAAAGGCAGGATTTCCTTCTTTTGTAAGGCTGAATAATATTCCATTGAATGTAAGTACTACGTTATCAATTCCTCTGTCTACAGAAATTTGGGTTGTTTCCATATCTTGGCTATTGTGAATAATGCTGAAATTCACAGGAGTGCAGATATCTTTCTGAGATACTAATTTAATTTTCTTTGGATGTCTACCCAGAAGTTAGATTGCTGGATCATATGGTAATCCTATTTTTAATTATTGGAAGAACCTCCATACTGGCTTTCCATAATGGCTACACTAATTTAGATTCCTATCAACAGTGTATAAGTTTCCCTTTTCACCACATCCTCACCACCACTTGTTATCTTTTGTCTTTTTGATTACACTTGAAATTTGCCAAGAGAGTAGATCTTAAGTATTCCCACCACATACACACACACACACACACACACACACACAAAGTAGCTATGTGAGGTGATGGGTGTGATAATTAACCTAATTGTGGTAATTATTTCACTATATATATGTATATCAAAACATCACTTTGTACACTTTAAATACATAAAATTTTTGTTTGTCAATTATACCTAACTAAAGCTAGGGGAAAAAAATACAGTGATAATAGGCTGTCCTGCTGCTACAAACTTTACATGGCTTATACAAACTTCACATTTATCATGGCAGAACCAGCTATCCACAGGGTTGTAGCACAGGAAAAAATTGAATTAAAAAAAACCGAGAAGCAGGATGAGACCAAATCTCTATGTACACATCATTAATCAAACAAGGTGAATTCTCAACTTGGACGTGCATTTCCTCTAAACCAACTGAGAGAAGGAGCAGAAGGATAGAATGTGTCAGGTTGATCACAAACTGCAATATATAACATAACGTTCCATAAAAATTAATCTCCACCAAAAAAAAAAGAAAAGAAAATGACGAAGGCATAACAGTTCTTTATAAGATGTTGATAAATATTGAAGCCTGATAATGGACACTCAACATCTGCCTAACTGGTGTTTTGAACAATAAGAATAAGCACTTCTAAGGGAAACATTACTTATTGAAAACTTTTAAGAAATAAAAAACTCTTGAATATATAGATAAAAATGTCACACTGATTTTAAGATAAAAAATATAGATAATGATCAACAGCAAGACTGACCTTGATTCAACTCCTAGATTTGAAGAATAAAAAAATAACACAGTTGGCATCTAGGCAGACAAAGCAAGTCTCTGAGACTTTCACTATTGCCCATGAAGAATTATTACTCCCAGAATTATCTTCCCTTAGTAAACATGTAAAAATAGAGAAAAAGTATATGAACCAACTGTTTTCATGCATTAAACAATAGGCATCACAAGACTGTGAACTATGAGAGAAGGGAAACAATAACGTGTGCCCTGGACTGTGCCGAAGGACTCGCTGAAAGCAGTTTTCAGCGTGCTGCACGGGGAGGAGAAATCCAGAAGAGGACAGTCTGATTTGCAGCATGTAAGAGCCAGATATGCAAGTCAAGGGAGGCCAAAGCAACGAGAATTAGCAGGACAGACTAACAGAGAGAAGAGGGCTTCACAAAGAGAACTGGGAGGATCTGCAGAGAGATTCCCTGGAGTCTTTGGGTGAGTGACGATCTGTACCTGCATTAAGTAAAATTACATGAGAGAGGAAAAACCACCACAAGCGACAGGCCAAAAGAATTTCTGGAGCTCATATGGGCCTGGGGAGAGTTCACATTTGTTCCAGCCAGAGTGAAAGACATGGAATACACCGAATATCAGGCAGAGTTCTTAGAAGAATCACACCTTAGTAGTGGGTTAGATTAGCTCTAGAGCCAAGGCAGCTCTGAATCCACCATCACCAAACTTACAGGCAAGCCACAAAATCATTCAACTCACCCCAAGTACCTTCACTGACTACCAGAACAAACTCCATCTCTCTTTAAAGAAATAGGATGAAATCCTTCACTTAATAGCATATAATTAAAAATGTCCAGTATACATTAAAAAATTACCAGAAATGCAAAGAAGCAGGAAAATTTGATCCATAACAAGAAGAAAAGTTAATTGATAGAAGCAGACCAAGAAAAGACAGAGATGATGGAATTAGCAAAAAAGAAATAGAAATTAAATCTTGTATCAGCTATTATATATACTATAAAACACTCAAGTGCATAAATGAAAACATAAATATGAATGAAAGACAAAAAAGACTCAACTAGCACACATAGAGAAGAAATGTATAATATCTGAAATGAAAAATACTCTGGGTAATATTGAAGCACATTAGACATTGTAGAAGAGAATAATAGTGAACTTGAAAAGCTAGCAATAATAATCACCAAAATGTAGCACAGAGAAAAAAAAGACAGAAAAAAGTGAACAAAAATTAGTGACCTTAGAACAATATCAACTAGTCTAACACTGGAATCCCAGGAAAGAGGCCGGGGGCAAACAGTATTTGTGGAAGTAGTGGTTGAGATATTTGTCAAATTTGATAAAGCTGTAAACCAACAGGTAAAAGAAGCACAGTAGCTTCCAAGTAGAATAAATATAATAACCAAATTGAAGAAACTTAGTTATAAAGAAAAAATTAAAAACACCCCAAAAAAGAGACACATTATTGACAAAGGAACTAATATAATAAATACTTCTCATCATAAACATTCATATCATTAGACAATTTTCGTACTCAGAGCAAAACAAATGAATGGACAAAAAAGTCAATCTAAAAATCTATTCAAATGAAAATTTAAAAAATCAGGGGCCGGCGCGGTGGCATAGTGGTTAAGTTTGCGTGCTCCACTTTGGCAGCCTGGGGTTTGCAGTTTCGGATCCTGGGTGTGGACATACACACTGCTTATCAAGCCATGCTGTGGCGGTGTCCCACATGTAAAGTAGAGGAAGATGGGCACAGATGTTAGCCCAGGGCCAATCTCCCTCAGCAAAAAGAAGAGGATTGGCAATGGATGTTAGCTCAGGGCTAATCTTCCTCACAAAAACAAAAACAAAAATAAAAAATCTTAAATGAAGGCAAAGCCATTTTCAACAAAGAAAAGCTGACAGATTTTATCTGCGCTAGAAGAAATGATAGACACATAGAAAGTGACAAGAGATGAAAGTGTAGATTTTCACAAAGGAATAATGAAAGTTGGAAATGATAAATACAAAAGACACTTTTCTCACATTTTAAGTAATATTAAAAGGTAATTGACTATTTAAAACAAAAATTATAGTATATTGTGAGATTTATAGTATATTGAAGAGAAAAATATATAACAATAATAGGACAAGGAACTATAGAGAGAACTGCAGAGGGAAATTGAAGGATAGAGTTGTAATGTTTTTAAATTATACTTGAAGTAATATAAAAATTATTTGAAGGTTCACTGTGCTAAATAAAAAATATATACAGATACAACAGCAAAGACACGATCCATGAGAAAAATAATTGATAAGCTAGATATCATTAAAATGAAAAATGTCTGTTCTGTGAAATATAGTCTCAAGAGAATTAAAGGACAAGCTACAGACTGGGATAAAATATTTGCAAAAGACACATTTGATAAAAGACTGTTATCTGAAATATACAAAGAACTCAATACTCAACAATAAGTAAACAAACACCCTGATAAGAAAATGGGCCAAAGATCTTAGCAGATACCTCACCAGAGAAGATATAAATATGGCGAACAAGCATATGAAAAGATGCTTAACATCATATGTCATTAAGTAACTGCAAATTAAAACAAGATACCAGTACATACCTATTACAATGGCCAAAGTCCGGAACACTGATAACATCAAATGCTGGCAAGGATGTGGATTAAGAGGAACTCTCATTTATTGCTAATGGGAATGCAAAATGGTACGGATACTTGGGAAGACAGTTTGGCAGTTTATCACAAAACTAAACATATTCTTACCATACGTGATCCAGCCATCTCACTCCTTGGTATTCAACCAAAGGCGTTGAAAACTTACGTCCACGAAAACATCTGCACACAGGTGTCTGTAGCCGCTTTATTCATAATTGCCAAAACTTAGAAGCAACCAAGATGTCCCTCAGTAGGTGAATGGATAAATAAACTGCGGTACAGCTAGACAATGGAATATCATTCAGTGCTAAAAAGGAATGAGTATCAAGCCATGAAAAGACATGGAGGAATCTTAAATGCATATTACTAAGTGAAAGAAGCCAATCTGAAAAGGCTACATACTATATGATTCCAACTATATGACATTCTGGAAAAGGCAAAACTATGGAGACTGTAAAAAGATTAGTGGTTGCCAGGAGTTGATGGGTGGGGGAGGGATGCATAGGTGTAGAACAGAGGATTTGTAGGACAGTGAAAATGCTCTATGTGATACTATAATGATGGATACATGTTATTACATATTTGTCCCAACCCATAGGCTGTACAATACCAAGAGTGAACCCTAAGGTAAACTATGAAATTTGGATGGTGATGATGGATCAATGTAGTTTCATCAATTGTAACAAATGCACCATTGTGGTAGGATAATAGGGGAGGCTATGCATGTGTTGGGGCAGGGAGTATATGGGAAATCTCTGTACCTCCCTCTCAATTTTGTTTTAAGTTACATTTACATATGTAGGCAATAGTAAGGGAAACATAGCAATCAAAAGAGGTAAAGGGCGCACATTCTTTTAATATAAGTAAAGAGTATGAATTATTGCACACACATAGAGATTCTAAACAAAAGATTTAGCTGTTTTCTCCCATTGGAAGAATGAGTTTCCCTGGCCTTTATGCCTTCATTAAGGTAGGTTCTCTTCTTATGAGATTGAGATCCCTCTTGCCATCATTTCAAAGCTCCTTTTGCTACTGTAGTCTTTCGGGGTTCCCTCAAAATCAAACTCTAAGACAAAGACTTGGGGGCAAGTAGTTTATTCAAAAATTGATCTTAGAAAGCATTAGTGAAAATGGAGAAAGAGAGGGAATGGAGAAAAGCCAATGTGAATGAGTGACTAATGCTGTGTGCTCAGTTTTGCTGGGGACATCTAGAACATGTTTCCAAATCATTTCATAGGGGGACAGGAAGACTGGAGCGTTTCCTCACCTACTCTCAGCTTCCATTGGTTCGGAGTTGCCTAAGAGGCATTAACTCCTCATCCCTAACTCCCTCTTTGCCCCTGCTCTTCTGGGCAGAAACCTTCAAGTTCATGTGCAATTTCACAGTGTCTAGTCTCTGATCGATTAGCAAATTATGAAGTCAAACACAAATATTGTTCTCTAGAAAATTAAATAATCCTGTTAAACAACGCCCCAGGATGACAATGAAAGGCCATGTTACTCAATCTTGGCCTTACTTTCAAGTGTTGAATAATTTTTTACTATATGCCCTTGAATTTTCATTACATTTCAAGTTATACCCCTTTGTAATAATATAAGAGATACTCCAAGTGGACTCAGGGCTTCATATTTCAGTCTTTATCAATTTATTCCTTTTTTTTAATCTGATAGCAGTGAATTTAAAAACTGCTTACTACTTATAAACTCACAGAATTATAGACATTTTCTAATTTCAGGAAAGAAAAGCCTGATTAAGTTGCTGGAAAAATAAAATTAACCCTGGATATCAAGTTTGTAAATGTAGTCAGATTGCCCCCATCTTCTAGTCTTCTGTGAAGAAATAAAATTGCCTAAAATAGTACTAATAAAAGTTGCCTTTTAATTTCAATGCATAATAATAAAAGATTTACCATTTCCTTAGCATTCTTCCCAATAATGAATGTATTTAACATACATCCAAGTATATTCCAAGCATTATATTTCTTTTTTTTTTTTTAATTATTGTTATTGTGGGTTTTTTTTTTGTGTGTGTGAAGAAGATCAGCCCTGAGCTAACATCTGTGCTAATCCTCCTCTTTTTGCTGAGGAAGACCGGCTCTGAGCTAACATCTATTGCCAATCCTCCTCCTTCCCACGCCCCCCAAGCCCAGGTAGATAGTTGTGTGTCATAGTTGCACATCCTGCTAGTTGCTGTATGTGGGACACAGCCTCCGTATGGCTGGACAAGCGGTGCGTTGGTGCACGCCCTGGATCCGAACCCAGGCCGCCAGTAGCAGAGCGCTCGCACTTAACCACTAAGCCACGGGGCCGGCCCTCAAGCATTATATTTCTTAATGAATTTAAGAGCAATTATCAGAATCTTTGGGGATAAGGCTCAGCATCAGGAAATATTAAAAGCTTCCTAGGTCGTTTTAGTTCACAGCTAGGACTGCAGATCATTGTCGTGTTCATCGTGTTCCTTTACATTCTTCGCTGAGAAGGAATAAATAATTGGGTTTGGGCAGCTTCAACTTTCTCCAATAGCACAGACCTTTGAGCCCTCAGAAATCTGCACACTTGTGAAGCCATACCTTCTCTGTAGTAGACCAGTATCATTTGTTCATTGTCACTTGGTGAGACGGAAAGATAGTCTGAGAATTTAAACATAACTTAAATGATATCTAACTGTGGTATAAATTTCTGAATTTACATTCTACTGGCTTCTGTGTAAAATGAGTTGATAAAAAGATGAATTAAGTACTTGAGTGTTCTGTAAATTAAGGGAATTTTCTTTTTTTTTTTTTACTATTTTATTGAAATCATAAAGGTGTATAACATTATATAATTTCAGGTGTACATTATTATTTATCAATTTCTGTATAGACTGCATCGTGCTCACCACCAGTAGTCTAATTTTTATCCATCGCCATACATATATGTCCCTTTTCCCCTTTCATCTATCCCCCAACCCACTTCCTCTCTGGGAACCACTAATCTATTCTCTTTGCCCATGTGTTTGTTTATCTTCCACATGAATGAAGATATGTCACATATCTTTCCGTGTGAGTGAAATCATAGGTGTTTGTTTTAGTCTGTCTGGCTTATTTTGCTTAACATCATACCCTCAAGGTCCATCCACATTGTCACAAATGAGACAATTTTGTCTTTTTTATGGCTAAGTAATATTCCACTGTATATACATATACCACATCTTCTTTATCCATTCATCCATAGCAGGGCACTTGGGTTACTTTCACATCTTGGCTATTGTGAATAATGCTGCATTGAACATAGGGGTGCATAAATCTCTTTGGATTGTTGATTTCAAGATCTTTGTATAAATACCCAGTAGTGGCATAGCTGGGCCATTCGGTATTTCTATTGTCAACTTTTTGAGAAATCTCCATACTCTTTTCCCTGGTGGCTGCACCAGTTTGTATTCCCACCAGCAGTATATGAGGGTTCCCTTTTCTCCACATCCTCTGCAACATTTGTTCTTTGTCTTGGTAATTATAGTCATTCTAATAGGTGTAAGGTGATAATCTCATTGTAGTTTTGATTTGCATTTCCCGAATAATTAGTGATGTTGAACATGTTTTCATGTATCTGTTGGCCATCTGTAAATTTTCTTTGGAGAAATGTCTGTTCATATCATCTGCCCATTTTTTGATCAGGTTGTTTGTTTTCTTGTTGTTGAGTTGTATGAGTTCTTTATATATTCTGGCAATTAACCCCTTGTCGGATGTATGATTTACAAATATTTTCTCCCAGTTGGTGGGTTGTCTTTTCATTTTGTTCATGGTTTCTTTTGCCTTGCAGAAGATTTTTAGTCTGATGTAGTCCCATTTGTTAATTTTTTCTTTTGTTTCCATTGTCTGAGTAGACATGGTATTTGAAAAGATGCTACTAAGATCGATGTCAAAGAGTATACAGCCTATATTTTCTTCTAGGAATTTTATAGTTTTAGGCCTTACATTCAAGTCTTTAACCCATTTAGAGTTAATTTTTGTGTATGTGCAAGATAATGGTCTACTTTCATTCTTTTGCATGTGGCTGTCCATTTTTCCCAATACCATTTATTGAAGAGACTTTCCTTTCTCCATTGTGCATTCTTGGCTCCTTTAAGTAAGGGAATTTTCTTGTTGGTATAAAAGGTAAAATGAGATTAAGCAGCTATAGAGAAATAGAAAAGTGAAAATGAAATGCTAAATATTTAATTATTCAGCATTTTACTTTTTTCCACTGTTTTCATGACTAAGGAAAAATCTCGAGGAATACTCCACAAAAAATTATTATTTAATAATACATGCTATTGGAAGAGGGAGATTCCCCCCACCCTCAAAATTATAGGCAGAGAATTACAATAAAAGCTAAGCTATTTAATTTCAATGCCTTAATTTTAGTCATTTTTACCTAGTTCTTTTTCTTGTTCTTTCTTTGTTTTTTTCCTTATGCTTTTAAAGACAAGGCAACTTCCCAGATATAAAAAGATTTTAAACAAACTGGCGTTTACTCTACAAAAGAATTGAATTAAGAATTTGAGGTTTTGTTAACATGAAAAAAGTTGTTAAATTATTAATAAAGAAAAACAGTATGTCTGCTTATTATAACACATATCCTTAAGTGGGCAGAGGCAGGTCCCGTAAAAGCTAAGATTCTGCCTGCGTTGGCTTAGAAGTTTATTGTAAAATGTTTCTGAGCCAAGGACATTTAGAGGAGCAATGCCAACTTAGTATGAAGGTGCCAATGTAGAATAATCTTTAAAAGATGGAGACTCCATCGTTGGAGTAACTGAAAGTACAATTCATGTCACGTCAGTTTAATTGGAGACATCTGTTACCAAGATACAGCGGCATATCTGTCTATTAATTTCTAAGTAGAACTAGTGAGGTTGTGCTCACCCACTTTGTTTTAATAAAGGTGCTATAAAAGCTTCTTTGCAAATGCTGTTTTTTTATGAAGCTATGTTTCAATCTCGGCTAGTTTTGTTCACTACTTCAATTTTAAAGTATAGGTAGAAAAGGAGAAGAGGGCTCAAAAAGAAAATCCTAACCCCTACTGGAAGCCTGTCATTTCTCAAGAGATGTTATTTTCTCTTTCCACAGGGAACCTGGGAACCTCCATGTTACCTTAGGGCCCTGTGCATTCCTTGCTAGTCTATTTTGTCCATTGTGAATCAGCTTTGAACTGGGCTTGAAATATGGTTAAGTTTTCAATAAATATTTATTCAATAGGTATCAATGAAAACCCCAGGCTTTTTTGTGAGAGTAGAAATGATGATCAATAGGCTAATGATAGAGTTTCTGAAAATCAAAGACTCAATAAATAAGGTAAAGAATTGATGGGAAAAGACAAGGAGACACATGAGCAGCAACAACTACAGTGTTTAGACAGATAAATCTTAGAGATAGATCAGCAGATAGAATCCCAAGCTTCAAGATACAAACGTTCATACAAATTGTTTTCCTTCAATAGTTGATTCATCGGTATTTAATTTGGCTCACCAAATGGCACATATCTCACTTAAAATAATGGTTCTTCTCACATATAATTTGTGTTCTGATGTATTTCATAACCTGCAGATCAAGAAATAAGTCTCATTATCCATCATGAGACACAACAGCCCATCCCAAAGAACATAAAGGCAGCAATCACCCAGGAACTTCCTACCATCTCAGATGGTTCAGAAAATAATCCTGGTTTCAGTCATTGCTTCAGGCAAGTTCTTCAGTGAAGACACTGACATTGGACAGGCAGCTCAGAATGTACTACTTTGTTCTAGTGTCTAATATCAGTACAAAGGTCACAAACCATGCATCTATAGATTGTATCCTTGTAAGATAAGTTTATTCGAAATAAGTCAACCTTACTTAGAGTAGCTCTGTTGATCCCCCATGGTCCACTGTTGAATAATTTTCTGTTCAATTTATGGCTAGTAAATCAGAAAACGATGTATGCCTTTCTTTGGTTCTAGAGCAGACTTTTCTAAACCTAGTATTTCAGTTAAATAAAATTATTTTAAAGTATTGATTAAGGCATTAAATTATCATAATTTGCTATTTATGTCTGTTTAGATTTTATGTATTTCTGTCATAATATGAAGGGTTTTTTTTCAGTTAAGTATAGAACATAGTATTAAGGAACCATCAAAATCCAGATTTTCTCAACAAGGGTATAACTGGATATTAGTTAAAAGATCTTAAATAAAAACTTGTTTTTATTCTTTCTGGCTTCAAACTAGGATGTTAAGACTGAGTTTTCAGATGAGCTGCTATTTATTTAGATATTAACAGTTAATTAGAGGTTTGTGCATTAAATTTAGTTAGTTGGGCTGAAAAGTGACCTCAGATTCAGGGGAAAAAAAGTATACACTTCCAGTTACTTATGCAAACCACTGCTGTGAGGTCAAGGCTAACTTAACAGAACAAGACATGATTTTTATATTTCACTAGCATTTACCAATTTCCAGGCCAAGAGTAAGCTTATATGGGATAGTAAAAAACATATTTTGGTTTTAATTTTTAAATATTACTTTAAAATTAACTAGAAAACAAATTTGCAAAAATTTTATTTAACTATTCTTTTAATATCAAGCTTTAATTTAATTTTCCCATGTAGTGTTTGAAATTATATTTTAAACGCTGGAATGACGTATTCACCAACACAAAGTAGTCACCAATCTCCACCATTCAGCAGGAGCCCCTTAACTTCATTGGGGAACTACATAAAAAAGTACTTTTAGTGTGCTTTAAAAGAAAACACTTTAGTGAATTATGTGGAAAACCTCCCTGTAGAACATGCCAATATCAAGATCAAGCCATAAAAATAATTTTAGCTTTAGGCCCCCTTTATTATTAATAGGTGAATTATTTTATTGTGACTGTATTTAAAAGAGTAAACTGGTTATGTTTTCAACTTGTGACCATTTTTCTCTCTTATGCTATAATTACCAAAACCGCTGATGTCAGGAACAACAGCTCCACTGTTCTCCAGCCTCCCTTTGGGACTTGGGGCACAGAAATAAATCATCAGTTGCTACCGAGTAGACAGAGCTGGAATCAGAAGTTGCCTTCTTCTGAAAGAAAGGCACCCCACCACTAAGGTCACAGGAAGTGGTCCAAGTTAACCCTAAGTTCTGATTTAACCTCTAGCATAAACACACAGGTGTTGACATTACAAATAACCTCTTATTAGAAAAGACATGAAAAAAATAGTTCCTTTAAATAATGTGTATGGGGATGAAGAAGACAGGAAAGAAAAAGACACCATAAAGCCTTTTATCATTGTAACTTAAAAGGATAGAAAATACCTGCGTAGGAGTTATGCAATTTTGGTTCTAGCCCCTATCTGCTGCTCACTTATTGTACACCATTCAAAAACACGAGGAGAGGAATTCTTACTTTATAAAAATTTGCAGAGATATCAACCCTATAGGAAATCACATAATAAGTGACGTATATGAATCAAAATATTAATGTTAGAAATAAATCTATTGGTTTATTTAACAGATAGAGAAGAGCAGTTAGTGGTAACATGGAGCCAGGGGTGAATAGGTGGATAAATTATACACCCAGAAAAACATATTTTACTCCTAGTTAAACTGAAGGCAGAATACTATTGAGAAAAATGGATTTGGAGATCTTGAGATTGGAAGAATGGATTTGGTCTGAGCTGTGCTTACATGTAAGATCTTGGTAATCTTTTCTCCACAATGTTTCTCCTCTTTATCATCTTTCAAATGAAGTTCTTGGTTAAGACCATCAATGATTCTGGAATCACCTTTAGTCAAACATATGAAAGATTTAATGTTAGTCTTTGATTTTCAACCTCTTCTTTCTGAATCTTCCTTTTTGAGATCATCTTAGAAGTTTTTAGGCTCTTTTCACCTTTTGACCTCTAGTGAAAGTGGATCTGGATAACCAATTATACTTTATTTGTAGCTCATTCACATTTGCGTGTGGTGTTCACCCTTTAAGTACATAAATTTAATGATGGAGTGACAGATATTTTACATTTGTAAAGAAGTTTCAAACAAAGTTAGAGACGTTTTGAAGAGACAAAATCTACTGAAATTAAAGATTGCTGATATTGCTGATTTCAGAGTAAACTTAATTTTATTTTAAGGGTGACACATACATGAAGGAATGGTTCTTCCTTCCAGGAAGATTTCCTCTCACTTCCTAGGCAAGGCAGTGCTTTCCTGGGGAGATTGGTGCAAACAGATATAGGCTGAATTCAATTTCTGTTTTGAGTTTCTTTAATACTTGAAATTCCCCTAACCATGACCTTAACACAGGGATCACCAATCTTTCTCTGATTTTCCTTCTACTTTTCCAATTCATAATGCAAGACACCCTCTCCTTACATTTTAAAACCACTATTGTTTATTTTGGGGGGGACACATTTTTGTCCAAAAATTTTAATGTATATTTAATGATATACTTTTTAATATTATAACTCTCTTTTTTCCCTTTATCTCATACTCTGTAATGCATTCCTAGAACAGTAGATTATATATGTTTTGACTATTAAGTTTGAGAAATGTATTTGTCATTGGAATGCTACTCTTTTATTAATTGAATTTTTGCTATATAATGTGATTGAATATGGGGAAAGTGAAACTTGAAATACGTAATGTTAGAAAACTTAGTTTAATTTTCAAAAATAAGACTTTTACAAGAGTTTTATTTATTTCATGAAGCAATGCATGCTTTGTTTAACAAGTGAAATGGCTATTGATGGCCACATAAATGCAGCCATTAAACTAGAGTATAGAGGCAGACCTCTCCTGCTACCTGGGGCCACATTCCTTTGGCCCACCAGTTTGAAGCCATGTTGGTCTTTTGCGTGAAGTTTTCCAGGTTTCCACCTCCAGCAATTATAACGGCAACTTTCTAGGCTTCTCTTTCTCAAAGCTTTTTTGGAAGCTCAAAAAGGCTGCTCCGTCTACGTATAGACACAACCTGGAAACGCTAGGAAGTTAGAGCCTCTGGGAGCAAAACTAAACTAACGTGGGGCCAAAAATCAAGACATAAAAGCCCATAGTCTCCATTCTTCAGGGGAACAATTCTGAGGTGTATTCTAGAGTTCCTCAAAGGGTCTGCAGCAGGATTGATTCCATCTGCTCACAGTGGTAACCAACTCAATTCACCCTTCATTGCTTTTCCTCTTTTCTGTGTCTTACTCTCTCTACTCCTTTATGTCTGCTTCTAAGAACACCTAAATAAAATACCTGTGCCATGCTCCTTCTGAGGGTCCATGGAAGCCAAGTTAAGACAATTATACCTTTATACTATCCCTTTTTGCCTAGAGGAATAGAACCACTTATAACACTCTGCTTGATAAGCAGAGGCTCACATTATCGAACCATTAATCTTCTTGTAGCTTTGATAGACACCTGCTATGAAAATTGCCATCACTAATACAATGTTACAACCATGACTTCACTCCCAGACCTTCAGTCCCATGAAGGTCTCCCCGTATGTCTAATAAATGTCTTCAGAGTAAAGATCATGTCTTATTCAAGCCTGTATTACTACTGGTTAGCAAAAGTCTTAGTACATAATAATCATTTATAGAATATTTTATAAATAAGAGGATTAATTTGGTAATATTTTACTTCATGTTTATAGGATTAATTGTCACAAGATAGATAATGGTAGTGATCAACATTAGATTCATTAAACTCAGATATGGACAAACATTAAGAATAGTTACCTGTTTAAAATATTGCACGTAATCAGACCTCTTATGCTTTCCTCTGTAAAAAATATTTAAAATTACTGGCTTCAATACTAAGTACATAAACACAATCTGAATTCAAACACCAAAGCATAATGCTATTCTCAGTAATCCATATACTATGATTATTAACACGTACTTCTTTAACTTTGGATTAACAGATTTAGCTTTCATAGGCAGAAGATGTCCCGTTTTCTTATGTGCAAACCCTCTCTACATTCACACCAAAACAACAAAATTTCAATAACTGTTGGGAAAAAAGGAATGTATAATTAACAGACTTAAAGGAATATTTTTAGAACTTCACCCAAGTTACCTCATTAGAGGAAGTTCACTTTTGATTTACCTCCAAAATTCTAGATCAAATGTTATGTAGAAATAGAATTGACCAGGAATATAATCTTGAAGTTTGCTCATTCTTTTAAAAATTCTTTTTTAAGATAGGCTTTATATTTATTATTTAAAAAATTGCCAATAAATAACCAAACCAATCACTCTTGGATAAGATGAGTATGCAACAATGCCTTTCTCCATAAAATAATATGCAACAGCCTGAAGAGAATAGCTGTGAATGATAAGAACATGTTTATTTCACATATAATCTACGAAATTACAGATTTAGTTTGAATATGGAAAAATATTATGCCATTTGTTAATTTAACAGAAGTACTTTCAAATGCAAGTGATATTTCTGAACATTCTTTCAGGTAAAAATCTAGTCTTTGAATGAGAATGGATTTGAAAGACGAATTAATGTAGATTGCAAATATCTGCAAAAAATTGCATATATTTCATGTCAGATAACACCAAGATGTAAAATGAGGAAGCTACTTGTGAAAATATTAAATCTCACAAAGTCTCGTTTAATTTCTATGGCCCAAATGTATGATGTACTTCACAACACACAGTAAGTGCTGAATAAATATTTTCTACTTTTATTGTCTCTTCGACTCATGAGTAGGATATCTTATGTAATTATTCTTTTGCTGATTTCTAATCATTCTTTAGAACATTTTTTAGTTATTATCTTCACTTTTTTCCCTCAACAGATTTTGGGAAATATACTGTATGTCTTATTGATTTTATAAAGAAAATATTTTCTCAGTTTAAAAAAAAGGAAAAAAAAAGACATTTGTTAACATTCTAATGTTGTCTACATGAGGAGATGATGTAGGTCATCCAAGTTGAGCTGAACGTTTTGGTCTTAGCTCCCAGAGGTCAACCTCATGGCCAACGCAGCTGTTCATTTTATTGGCGCTCCATTGGATTTGAGTTCATGTACTTAAGGGTGTTCCAAGAATAACCTTCCAAGTTTTTTTTTCTTTTTTTCAGTTTATTGTCAGGTATTCCTCATTGTATTAAATGCTACACTATATCCACTAAACTCTACTAAGATATAATTATTAGAGGTCATACATCTGTTGTGGGTACAAGTGTCAAAAGAGTAGTCAGTATCTTTGGCAAAAGCATCTGAGAATTTACAAGAAATGACAGAAGAATGATAGTCACATGGACATAGAAAACTAGGGATTATAATCCTTGGGGAAGGATGGTCAGCTCTTCATCTTCTGTAGTATTGTGTAGTTTTATATTTTAGCAGATGCCTAAATAATTTCTGTAAACGTAGTCAAATAGGATGATAGGTCTAAGAAATATTTAATGAGAGAAATGACCAATTAATTTACTAAGTTATTACATTATACCTCTTATGTTTAAGACAAACAAGACTTGGCTGGTCTAAATTCTACGTGAAGGAAAGATTTAACTATATATGAGTATTGAAATGTTATGTCCAAAAAGATCTAGTAAAATATTTGAAATTTGATATTTTTAGTCACATTTTATCAGTCTTAAATTCGATGTATAAAAGAATCCATTATAAGAGAATAAGTATAGAAGACATACACTTTTTCATGCTTAATACACCTAACTCTTAATAAACCTAATTCTTATGAAACCTATTACCTTCCAAATCCTAAACATATTATAAAGTATCTTGAAAAACAATGGAAGGATTTACAATGTTAAAATTTTCTTCTACTCTCTGTGGATTTCATCACTGACATCTTTCTTTTTTCTCACTATATTTCCTTAGTCTGCACTAGTCTTGAAAATCTTTGAAAATTTATTTGGTGAGAAGCAGCAGAAAATGTGTCTCATGATAACAAAATCCAAATTTTTGTCTCTACCTTCTGCACTAAATTGGCACAGATGTCTCTCAAAAAATTTAGTTCTTCTCTTATACCAAAATTAGTCACCTAGATGTTTGAATGATCTTTAGGATTATTATTGTTGATTAGAAAATATCTTTACACCTTTCGAGTCTCTTAAAAATTACTTCATCTCAAATCTCATGGTACTATGGCACTTGATAGATTGGTTAAACCAGTCTCATCTCTTCTTCACCTTTTATTATTCTGACCCTCTAAAGAGTCCCACAATCTACCTTTTTCTGGAAAAGTTATAGGCGTTTTTCCTAGTCAAGAATCTCCTCTTTTCCTTAATGGTATAGAGAGTTGCCCAAATTTTCCCATTGGGTCATTTGGGTTATTCCTCTTGATTCTTTTCCTTGATTCAATAGTTGAGGATTAATTCGCACATTCAGTTAGTTCTTACCTTCTCTATCTTAGTTCAGATTCTTACCTCTCGCCTAAACGCTCTCGGTAGTTTGCTAATGAGCGTTTTCAGGATTTACGTTCTCCACATTCAATCCCTTCTTCACTCTGTGACTAGGATAATCTTCCTAAAATATAGAACTCTCTACAAAATTGTCATGCTTCCACAGCAAGAAATATAAGACCTTTCACAATCTCACTTCAAACTTGTGCTGAATTCTTATTTCCCATTGTTCCTTATTTGCTTCTTTCCCACTCCTTACAAACACAACCAAATTACAGAGCCATGTGGTTATTAACAAGTATTCTGGGACTTTGCATGCCCATATATCTATACTTTTGTATATGTTCTTCCCTATGTCTAAATTGAATATTCTCTTTCAACCTTTTGCACACAGCCCACTCCCACGTAAGTCTTTAAAGCCCAATGCAAAACCCTTTGTTCCATAACACCATCTCTCAATGCCTAAACATAATTAATTGTCTCTTTTCTCTCTATTTCAAAGTTTTAAGTACACCACTGTATTAAAGTGCTCGTTATATTAGCTCATAGACTTATGGTTAAAAATCTGCTTCCCTGTTAGATTCCAAGTATCAATAGAGCAGAAACTATGTATTACTGACTTATAGCTTCTCCTCTCTTTCTCGATTCAAGGTGATTTTTACACAGTATGTCTTCCACAAAGGTCAATTAAATCATAAGATTCTAGAGAAGAAGTATCATGGTTTACATTTCTTTATATTAACTGCATTGAAGGCTTGTAAATAAAAAGTATTTTACAACAGTGTTAGATTCTAGGGAAAAAAAATTAAAATAGAATTGTCATTGCCATAGAGTAGTTCATGGTATACCAGAGAGATTGCTAAATATTCAGAGTATGAAATAAAATGAAATATAGTACGTGCTATAATGTATAAAGAGGTATAGATGCAGAAAATAAAATTTAGTTGGTTACTTGTGCATTGATTTATTTTTTTATTTCATTTTGTTTTGTGAGGGAGATCAGCCCTGAGCTAACATCCATACCGATCCTCCTCTTTTTTTGCCGAGGAAGACTGGCCCTGAGCTAACATCTGTGCCCATCTTCCTCCACTTTATGTGGGACGCCGCCACAGCATGGCCTGACAAGCAGTGCGTCAGTGCACGCCCGGGATCTGAACCCGGGCCACCAGCAGCGGAGCGTGTGCACTTAAACACTACGCCATGGGGCGAGCCCCTTGCGTTGATTTCTTAACAGATCAAAACATGTTTTAAACAGAGACATTAAAGTATTTAAAATATTTGCACTATACCGTTATAAGCTTCTGTTTCATTGAATGGTGATGCTGAAGTGGTATCATTTTGATTTTCAATATGCCAGGTATTGAACTTCACATGGCCTGAGAAAATATGCATATACTCCTCTTCAATTCCCTTAAGCAAGTAGCCAAGATTTTCAGTTTGAAGAGACCAGTTTATTACTTTCATATACATTCGGAATACTTTATCAATAAAATCAGGAACATTGTAGCAAAATGCTTACATAAAATTCTCTGATGATTTGAATTAGAAAATCATAAAAAGTTTGATGTGAATAGAATTTTCAATATCATTCTTAAAGAATTTCAGTCATGAGGTGAACTCTAGTCCTAAAACTTCAAGGAGAACTAATTCCATATGAGTGAAGAGAAGAAAATCTGACATATAAGAAACTGGAGAGTTTATGTTTATTCTCAAAATAGCTCAGGTAATATAGCCAATTAAAACATCTTTCTTTGCCCATTCAACAGTTTTATCTTTTACCACTAAACAGATGACTTAGAATGTATAAGAATATTCCCATTAACGGGACAGTTTTGTGAGAATTATTGTACTTAATACTGTTCTAAAAACATTAGAATATATGGGGCTTCAATTTCTGTTAATATGTGATAGAGCTGAATGTATTAAACTAACTAAATATTGTGTTCCATTTAAATCCATACTAAAAATCCATATATCCACCAATTTTTTTTTTATGGGAGGAGGAAGATTGGCTTTGAGCTAACATCTGTTGCCAATCCTCTTCTTTTTACTGAGGAAGATTAGTCCTGAGCTAACATCTGTGCCCACCTTCCTCTAGTTTGTATATGAGATGCTGCCACAGATGGCTAGATGAAAGGTGCACAAGTCCGCACCAGGGAATCGAACCTGCAAACCTCGGGCCCCCGAAGCAGAGCATCTGAACTTAACCATTATGCCACTGGGCCGGACTCTCACCTACTTTTTTTTAATGTAATAAAGCATAAGGCAAAGTTAGGGGAAAAAACCCTAAATTGCTGGTTAATGTAATGGATTTTCAGTTTCAATTTATAGTGGTAAGATAGAATTTCACCAGTAAAACTTTTACGGTTATAGTTGTACTTGAGGAAAACCATTGATAAAAAAAAATTAAAACACCTAATGACTAGAAATAGTACTCTTTGGAGATGTTAGCTTCTCTAACACAGAAAAGAGCAGGGTGGCATCAGTTTTGCTGTTCCCATCTGTGCAGTGCAGGCTGGAAGGTGAAATAGAGTGATCTCACATTATATTCAAAATAGAGCCTTTCTTAAACAGTATCTTTGCTTTAAAATCATTTTGCATTTTGTTATAATTTTCCTTTTTTTCATTTAAAAAAATAATACTTGAGTATAGAATTCATCTACACTCCCAAAGATTTTTGTTTACTTATTTTTTTGTATGTTTACTTGTGTATATTCAACTACTAAAAGCTTTGATTTGCCACATATAAAATGTCTTGACTTATCACAGGGGAGAAATATTATACTGTCACTTTATAAATTTCACAGTTATTACCAAATAATTTGAAAATCATTATTAGTAAGGTATTAGGTAGGCTTTTGTCATAGGTATAATCCTAAAATGACCCTCAATGGTCCATACCTTTGTGTAATCCCATCTTTTTGAATGTGGGAAGGACCTGTAATTTACTTCTAACCATTAGAATATGGCAAAAATTATGGGATATAATTCCTGTGATTATGTTACATTATATGGCAAATGTGAAGAGGTTTTGCAGACTTAATTAAGGTCCCAAATCAGTTGACTGTATGTTGATCAAAAGAGTGATTATTATGAAAGTGGGCCAGACATAATCAGTTGAGTCTGTTAAAAGAGAGCAAAGATATTAGAAACAAAAGACAGAGACTCTCTCTCTCTTGCTATCCCTGAAGAAGAAAACAGTCACTGAGGATAGAGCCACGCAGGAGGAAATGGCAGGAGACCTCCAGGAACTGAGGGCTTTTAGTCCTACAACCACAAGAAATAAATTCCACCAATGACCATGTGAGCTTTAAGAGTACCCAGAGCCTTAGATAAGACCCAACTCCAGCTGACACATTGATTGCAGCCTGTGAGACCCTGAGCAGAGGACTCAGCTAAGCCATGTCTGGATTCCTGACCCATGGAAACTGTAAGAGGGTAAGTGAGAATTGTTTTAAGCTGCTCTGTTTGTGGTAATTTGTTATGCTGCACAGAAAACTAATACACTCTATATGAGCATCTACTCTAGGGACCCACAACCTTGATATTGAGCTACATTACATACGAATTGACAATATAATGTGAAATTATGTAAAGGTTCTTGGGAGACATAAAAACAGATTGATGGGAATTCAAAAAAAGGAGAAGTTCTTTCTGAAGGAATCGGGTTCACTTCATAAAGAATTCAATTCTGTGGTCATTTAAATGTGAAGGATTTCCTCTAGGTAAACATAGAAGGTCATCAGAGCTGGTGACTTACATGACTAAAGGCATATTGGCAGCTGCATGCAGTAAACTATTTACATGGCTATGTGAAGTATGTGAAGGAGAATAGTGAGGATTCAGGTTGAAGAGTAGTTTGGAGACTTTTAGATACTGTACCTAGTGTGGGTTACTACTGAAAACGTTTTTGAGAAGGATGGAATTGAAGTCGTTTTCCACTTACTACTTTTGTGACCTTGCACAAATTATTTCCCTAAACCCTGCTCTTCTCATCTATGAAATGGGTAAAGAGAAGAACTACTCTATAGGTCTTTTGCAGTGTGGCTCATACAATGACAAAGGTACTAGTTGCTCAATACAGAAAGGGACTGGAGGTTATTATTTATAGCATCTCTGGCCATGGTGTGAAGGATAAATTGGAGAGAAGATGGTAAAGACAAGTCAGAAGGTACTGTGATGATTTGGGACTAGCCTTTGTTAGCAGCAGTAGGAATAAAATATGAGGGATAGATATGAGAAACTGGAAACATACAAGGAACCAAGCATACTTTCTTGCCAAAGAAAGAAAAAAGAAAGCATTATAAGATATTAAAAGTTCAAAAAATGTTTTAAAAGGTAAAACATCCTTGTTTTCATTCCTGGGTCTAATCTGTTGTTTGATGTGGTTATTATATCCAATGTTTTCATTCTTAGAGCTGCCCTAGGCAGAGTTGGTTTAATTTGCTAATAGAAGTGATTAAACATTTGGAAACATGAAATGATGTGATCCCATCTTTTCCTGGAGAACATAAATATCATGACATGCAGAAGGCAGACAGGAGCCAAGTAGGGCAGCAGTGGGTAGATAGGTTTAAGTCCTACTGTATAATCTGGTAAAGAGACCACGAGGCCTATATGAAAGTCATGAAGGGGAGAATAGAAAGAGTATAGTCATTGTAGACGTAATCCAAAGCGAGAATTTATGGAGTTTGGTGAATTATTGAATACAGGCTATAAATATGGAAGAAAAAGAGGTGATTCCAGTGATATCCCACAGACAGTTACATTGACTCTCAACAGCAGATTTTGCACATCTGTCCCCAACTTCTGTTCAGCAATACCAAGTTGTTTCTTGAATCAGCCATGGTGTGAGTAATCACAACACTACAACTTAGAACTTTTTAATGGGAAGCTGGCTGTTAAGCACATACCAGCATACCACTGGATGATTTTTTGTTTTCAAATGAAAACTAAGCAGCTAATGATACTGGCTCAAGACAAGGTTGACATAAGGGAAGCCATATTGTAGAAAAGAAATCCTATTGTAATTTTGAATGACCTTTGACTAACTAACCCAGCTGGATCTGCACCCTCCAGGAGATCTAGCTGCTCTGTAGATTTTACGACCTCTGCTTGTGCATGTACCTCCCAGCTGCGATAAGATGATAACTTTGTTCTTTTGAGTTCTCTAGGAATGTGATGACCCCCAAACAGAGTCTATGCTGATAGCCATTATCAATGAAAACTGAAAGATCTGGTGTAGCACTCCTAGTTTTTAACACCAGAGGTTCAACATTCCTAATCTCCTCCCCTGTAACCCACTGGCCTATATAACTGCTGTAAGATTTTGTGCCCCCTTAAGATGGTTCTTTCAGACATTAGTCGGCCATCTTCCCCCTTGCTAGCAAGCTGTAATGAACCGCCCTTTCTTTTCCACTATCTTGCCTCTTAATGATTGGCTTTTGTCTCATGGTGAGCAGATTGTGTCCTTTGTGTGGTAACACTAGGAAGATGGTAGTTCTATGAACTTGGAAAGGTAAGTCAAGAGAAGGAAAAGTTAAATTGAAAAAAATGTAAATGAGGTTAACAAAGCATGACTTCCTGGTGGAGATAGGGGAAATGGTGATAAGTTTGCTTGAGGATCTCTTGGATTTGAGGTTCCAGAGGTTCCCAAGGTGCTTGGCACTGATTCTACATTTCAGCAATATTTGTTAAAGGACTGACATGTGTGCCATCCAATGAGGAAATCAAGTAGGAGGCTGAAAATGTGAAATTTGAAGTTAGAACTACATATACCACTAGACACGCACACAATATAGAATCATCTATATAGGATGGTAATAGAAGTAGTAGCAAGAAAGGAGATCATTCAACAAACATCTGTGGAGTTATAAATAGGAAAATGAAGGGCGGAATTTTGAACAATTTATGACCAAAGACATTTGAAAAGAAGGAGATAAAATGGCATTGTCAAAACTCTAGAGGAGGGAGGTGGGACTGGGATGAAATGCTGTAGATCAGACAAGCATCAAATCTGAGGATCTGCCAGAGGATTTGATGAGTAGTTATCTGTGGGGTGCGATGTTAGTCAAAGGGTTGAGGCAGAATTTTCATTTAAAGTGTCTCAAAATGTAGTCGTGATAAGAATCACCTGGAGGGTTGTTAACAACGCAGATTTTGAGGCTCCACTCTCAGCAATCCCCATCCAGTAGTGAGTTCTTGCAGGAAGTCTGCAGCCTGTTGTCTCAGAAACACTGTGGGAGGGATTGAGGAATAACAGGAAATAGGATATGGAAGTGCAAGGCTAGGACCATAGGTTTTTCTTTCTTGAATTTTGGCAGTAACTAGTGTAGGGGAGCCATCTCAAGATATGTCTTTTTGGCATGAGGATTATTTTGGGCTGGTTATTTTTTTTAAAAATTCAGATATGGGAGAAGCTCTGAAAACCCAGTAGAAGTTACCCTTTGTAAGAGACGTTTACATTTGTAAGGGAAATCTCCATTTGTAAAGGTGTCTCCTTCTCTGTACCAGGAAGGGGGGGACGACTTTATCTATAGAAACTCTTATCAATGCGGAAGGCAAGGACTTAAATCTGCATGATAACCTTACTCTTGTTTACTGTGCTTTTTCTGGTAATCTCCCATAACTGACTCCCCTACCCCCAACATCCTCCTTTGTCTTTAGCTGAAGATGGTATTTAAGGTGGTGATTTTGGCCATTCCGGCTAGTTATTCAGTTTTCCTGGGTTTCTCCCATGTATACATGTTATTTAACTTTATTTGATTTTTTTCCTGTTATTCTCTCATGTCAATTTAATTGTTAGACCAGCCAGAAGAACCTAGAAGGTAGAGGAATTGTCTTCCTCCCCTATGCTAGAGAAGAGAGAAGCATTGGAATTTTCATTGGAAATGGGTTCATGAAGTATATTTTCAGGTTAGGAGTGAATGAACATGTTGGTTAAAAGATGGTGCAAATCAGAGAAGAGAAAAAGTCCAATTATGTGCAAGAAAAAGGAAAAATAAGGAGTGGGGCCATGGAGGAGGGAAAGTGATTATTCTCTTTTAGAAATGGCCAGGGAGAGAAAAGGTGTTGACATTTAAAATAAGTAAAGAAATTTTTATTAAAAGAAACATTTAAATGTTGAGCACATTGTACCATATTCAGTTGATAAAAGTGACACTCATCATTTAATATTTCTATCTTAATACCAAATAAAATATACTTGAAAGGAAAATGAGAAGTTTTTCTTTTAGAACTTAGATTAATTTTCTACTTAGGTTAAAAATTCCATTCATACTCAAGACTTTTTAATACTTCTTTTTTATTCAAATTAATATAGCTAAAAGCAAAGGTGCTCCCGTAAGCCTACCTTGGCCAATGATCTAGAGGCACTGCCACTGAAGCTGCTGGTGGTACCACCATTGCTGCCGGGTGGAGCCAGCTCTGCTGCTGCTTCTGGAACTGCTGACGCTGCTGGGACCTACAGGCCCAACTGCTGCACCTTCCAGAGCTGGAAACATCCTAATGTGTCCCTTTCTCCCACTTCTAATTTATTGCAAGTATCTCACAGGCTAAATCCAGCTAACTTCCATTTTTCAAGAGAGTCTTGGAAATACAGTTTTCAAGTGTTTAACCCCTGTGATCCTCAGAAAGGTTAGAGCGGGACTCAAAGCTGATAGACAATATCTGACACACTCACCTACACCTCCCCAAAGGGGAAAAATAGGATGCTTGAGAACCCATAAGGATAATTTGAATAATATAAGAAATGCTTTGAAGAAACAGTGTTATAAGGGACTGGCTGTATGTTACTCAAGTTGTATGATTCAGATGTCTCTTTCTGCCTTTTTTTTGTTGTATTTTTACTAGTGGCCCAATCCAGAGCTTTTCTCATGACCACCAAACACACACGCACACACACACACACACCACACACAAACACATCTATCTGTCTGTCTGTCTATCTATCTATCTATCTATCTATCTATCTATCTATCTATCTATCTATGTCTTTATATTTGTGAGGCAATACATTTTCGAAAAACTTTCTAAGAAGTGGCTTATTTATACGAGTCATAGCATAGATTTGATAACTCATTGAGTTTTTCAGGAACTATTTATGGATAGTTTGCTAATTGCATCGTACTAGGTCCAATGGGGAGTAAAATCATCAATAATATCAGCTAACATTTATTAAAAACTGATCTTGGGCTGGCCCTGTGGCTTAGTGGTTAAGTGCTCGCGCTCCGCTACTGGCGGCCCGAGTTGGGATCCCAGGCGCATGCCGATGCAGCGCTTCTCCAGCCATGCTGAGGCCGCGTCCCACATACAGCAACTAGAAGGACGTGCAACTATGACATACAGCTATCTACTGGGGCTTTGGGGAAGAAAAGGAGGAGACTGGCAATAGATGTTAGCTCAGAGCCGGTCTTCCTCAGCAAAAAGAGGAGGATTAGCATGGATGTTAGCTCAGGGCTGATCTTCCTCACAAAAAAAAAAACAAAAAAACTGATCTTGTGCTTGGAACTTTTTCAAGCAGTTCATATATAGTATTTCATGACATCCTCACAGCTACCCTATGAAGTAGGTACTCTTATGATACCTATGCCCCAGATAATAACAAAAAAACCCATAAACAGCAACAAAAGAGGAATCACAGAGAGTTTATGCAGCTTGCCCAACACCACATTTCATAAGTGATAGGGCAATAAGAATTTTACAGTATGTAAGGGAAATGCAATATGTATAAAAACTTTTTAGTATAAAGTAAAAGCTTCTATGCATTGTATGAGTTAAACAGAATAGGTTGAAGAAGTACTTACTCTAAAATAACTTTTTTCCATGTCAGTATGAATTCCAGTTGTCTAGTCAATATTCAATATCCTTGTCTATATTCAAACGTATTTTATGAAATATTCTTATTAAAATGACCTAAAAGGTGGGGCCGGCCCAGTGGTGTAGTGGTTAAGTTGGCGTGCTCCGCTTCTATCCCAGGGTTCGCAGGTTCGGATCCCAAACACGGACCTACACACTGCTCATCAAGCCATTCTGTGGTGGCGTCCCACATCCAAAACAGAGGAAGATGGGCACAGATATTATCTCAGGGACAATCTTCCTCAAGCAAAAAAGAGGAAGATTGGCACCAGAAATTAGCTCAGGGCACATGTTCCTCGCCAAAAGAATTTAAAAAAGAAGTCACTAAAAGGTGTGTGTATCTGTGTGGTTGTGTGTGTGTGTGTGTGTGTGTGTTTATGGCAACATTTTTCAAGACCATTTTTCTGAAGTGTTTCCTTCAGAAGTGATTGGAAATTTGCAATATACTTTTAGTAGGACAGTGACATCATATTTAATGCTGAGACCATGATGGAATTTCTAAATTTAGAAAAAGAAATGTTTTTGTAAACATTAAGGTATGTTAAAGTCTTGACATCATTGCTATTCTAGGAAGAAAAACTAAAGAGGTCTCTGAAGTGGTATTTTTATACGCATATATGCACACACATATATACTATGTGGTGTTTATATATATATATATATATATATATATATATATATATATATATATATGTATATGCCATGTGGCATAGAGAAAAGCCACAGAAGAGCAAACAATACCACCCCACCTCTTTTGAGCTCATACAATTCTCTGTAAGTTTTTCCATGCTGACCCTTGGCTGCTAACCAGGCTCCTGGTCACTGTCTTAGACAGTAGCTAGCTGGTCGATTTAATTCTTTCCGACAGTTGTGCAAACAGGACAGGATGTCTCAGAAAAATTAACCAGATGATGTTCAACAATAACATTTTTTAATTAAATTACAATGCTTAGATAATCACTTATTTCAACTGCTGAAGTGATGTTTTTGTCCCCTAATTTTAAAACTGTGACCATCTACACAACTTATACATCAATTCATGGAGGCAAATTTCATGAGTCTTTCTTTTTCCTGTGATGAGGACAAAAAAACGGAAGCAACTATTTAAACATATGAGCCCTAGAACATCAAAGAATTTGTGGTTAAGAATTAGGATGGATAGTAGAGCTTGGAGAAATTGTGGAAGAGAACAAATTAAAGTGGAGGAGAGAACGGTAAATCTAGGCTTTTGGGGAAGAAGAAGAGTGTAGAGGGGTGCAGGCAGATGTGTGCCTGTGGGTGTGGGGCTGAGTATGTGCAATAAAACATTCAAGTACATGTATTTGTACAAAGATTAAAAACAATGAGTAAGCTTGAAAATGAGAGAAGAAGAGAAAGAGAGAAATTTCCTCTGAAATTTTGATAAAATATAACTGGTGTTTTGGTTTTTCTATTATCTCAGACCTTGAGTTACATCGTATGTATAATACCTAAGAATGAATCATCCACTTGGCGGGTTTCTAGCCTTCAAAGAAAGGACCTCTTCCTTTTAAGGATAATAAGATTGGATCTGAAGAATTTTTGACCCTTATAAGTGCCAAGGAGAATCAGTATTAATATCTGTACTATTTTATATATCTCTCTGGGGAACTTTCACATCTGTTTTTCTATTTTATCCTCACAATAACTCTGTAAAGTAGGAAAGACAAATATTACACTCCTCATTTTATAGGTGTGAATCTGGGGTCCATTAAGGTCAAATGACCTGGCTAACGTCAAACAAACAAGATTAGAATCCAACACTCCTAGCGCTACATCTAGAACTATTTCTAACACACTCTGATGCCTCCCATTAAGGCCTCTTGAAAGCAGCTTTGTGACATAAGTGTAAGTCAACTTTTCTTCCTTTGGACAAGTTCTTTTCATTCGCTTTATTTTCCTGAATTAGGAATTTTGAGAGAGCTAACACCTTAGCGTATGTACAATAGATTTTTCCTATTAGGTAACGTTGTCCTTTGCTTCACCCACCACACAGCTGGACTAAGTAATTCTAAAGGAATGTTGTCATGCCAAAGACTCAAGGAAAAGTAGCTTGAATAAAAATCAATTTATTAAAACAAATCCAGGTTTTTTTCATTGGTTACACTTTTTAAGAGTCCCTTGGTTAAACATTAAGGTGTTTTTACCACAGAAATAAATAATAATTTTATGTGTTTGGATATATAGCAAAAAAGTTAAAAAGATTACGGCTTCTGAAAATGTGACTGTTTACAAAGTCCTAGAATGTGTACTTTCAAAAAGCTTAGAAACCAAACTCATAAAAACACAAACAACAGTGCTTTGACACACAGAGGTATTAGACTGTAGAAGAATTATTTTCACTATTAAATAATAATGCTATATTTTTTCTCATAATAATTAACTTAGGTAATTTGAGAATTTCTATCAGACAACTCTCAGAGATGGATTTGTTTCAGGTGTTTATTAAAAAAAGAAAGATATTCATCAAGTAAAGATTAAGGTCCAGTTTTGTTTTCCTCTGACATAGAACTTGGCTTGTTTTGCTCCACCTGAGATGAAACTCACATGATTTTTCTCCCCCTGCAATCTAATCTGTCAGCATACAGAGCATTCATAGTAGTCGGTTCTAAAAGATCTGGTACTCCCAACAGTCTGTTCCCTTTAAATAGAATCCACTGGAAATAACACTGGGGTTTATATTTCACTCATGGTAGATAAACATTGACAACTGAATTAGAGTACTAGATTTTCTTAGATGTTTTCAGTAATTTACAATGTTGAGTGAACTGAAACCTGAAAAAGGAGAAAATAATACTGCTGTTCTAATAAGAGCTGGGGAAATAATATGGGTCCCTTTAATTGTCCAAGGATAGGCAGTAATGTGTAACAATTTCTAAAACTATACTGTGACTCTAGGACCAAATTGTCTACTAGGTAGTATTCTATGCTTTAGTATTTAGATAGTTGGGTCAGCAGAAGGCAGTAGCCAGGATGTCCCAGGAAGAGACTGATAGACTGATAGACCAGAAAGTGGGCAAAACAAGAACTCAAGAACCTGGGAATATTGTGTTGGTCTGTGTGTTTATTTTGCTTTGCTTGACAAATATGTTTATGTTCATTGGGTAAAAGAAAGAGATAACAAACTGAGACATCGCAATTTGGCCTTCTATTGTTTAAATAAATAACTAATGGTGAATTTTATAGTAATAGTATAAAGTATGTTTGGAAGCACAACAGATGTCCCTGGCAAATAATACACTACCAGAACACACTATAGCCTACTCAATAGATGCAAAAGAGATTTCTATTCAAAAAGTCCTGGGAAAAGAATTCTCAGCTATTATTATACTCAGAAGTCATGACTGGGGGTGGGTTTCTAGGAAATCTCCATGTTCACCTGACCAAGAATCTTAGCTAGGGATTTTCACATTGCACTGCTTCTCAAGGCATCCTAGCAAATTTAGGATGTCAGTAACATCCTCTTCTTGTGCAATAAGGGCAGTTTCTCCACTGATGGCCCATCTTTGGTTTTCTGGCATTTATTTTTACTCTTGAGAGGAGCTATACATTACACAGTGGATTGGGATTTTATGGTGGCCTGGGTAACAGGTGCTTCTCTTGAATCATTTCATGGAGATCTGGAAAATGATGATAGCTAACACTGGTATAGCACATCTTAGATGCCAGATTCTATTCCAGGTGCTTTCCACATAATAACTTACCCTAACCCCTCACAATGACCCCAGTTTACAGAGGAGGAAATTAAGACACAGAGAATTTGAAGAGTTTGCTCAAAGTCTGACAATTAGTAAATGACAGAGCTGATGCTTCCTCCCAGGCAGTCTGGTTCCAGGGTCAATGTTCATCCCCAATGGTCTACAGCCTCCCTGGAAAGTGTGGGAAGCAGTCCCAGTGTGTTATATGGAAACTTACTACCTCTGTGACGTAGTAATTCCACCTCTTCACATACTCTGTCCTCCCACCTGGAGCTTTCTATACTAAATCTGCCCTTTGGTCTACTCAAAATTCCCTAATATTCTCCAATAGAAAGGTGTTTCCATTACTTAAGTTTTCATTGTCCAGAAATACAAGGAACAAAAGAACCCTATTCCCTTGATGAAGTGGAACACACAGACGTAGGAGGGAGGAGGATTCTGATTAAATTAACTCACCCTGAATGAGAACGGTTATGGACAAGCTTGTATTTGTATTATCAAAGGGAGCAAGAACTATTAAATGAATCTTTAATCGAATCTGAGGCAAGCTATACATGGTTTAAAATATATAAGCATGTTAGGTTAAACTATATTTAATGGCCATTTTTAGGGCAAAATGATTGAACATCAGCAATCTTATTTGGTTCAACCTAACAACATAGGATCAAGGAAAAACTTCTAATGTCCCCTAAAACCAAGAACACTCAATCAGATTCACCTGATGACAAGACTAGTGGTTAAAACCAGTCCAGGCACAGGCGGGAGCCTATGATGCTGGATCCTAAGCCCTCAGGGTGTGTTTTTTTTCTCTTTTTTTTGCTGGGGAAGATTCACCCTGAGCTAACATCTATTGCCAACTCCCTCTTTTTGTATGTGAGCCACCTCCACAGCATGGCCACTGACAGGCAAGTGGTGTAGGTCCATGCCTTGGAATCAAACCCAGGCTGCTGAAGTGGAATGTGCCAAACTTAACCACTAGGGCACCAGGGCTCGCCTACCTCAGGGTGCATTTTTGAGAGCTGCCATTTTGTCATACACACCTGCTTCATTGGCCAAGGGAGAGTGAAGGAATATGGCTTTGGAGTTAGCTGCCTCACCAGTGGGAGGCCACCTTGAGAAGTGGCTTTGTGAGCACTGCTTAAAATGCTAGATCCTTATTCTGACCAGAGAGACACTTCCTCAAGAGGCTGCGAGCAATAAAAGCTGCTATTTGCTCAGCTATCTCACTTGGTCTGTTAGAAATGCTTCCAGTGACATTTGGATAAACCTGTAGTGGAGAGAATACAGGGACATTTGTAAGCTTGCTAAAAGAGAAAAATATTTCATAACGTCTGTGAAAAACTCCCATGTTTTAACTTGTGAATATATGTATTGTCAAATATAAATGACCATATATTTGCTTGTGTGCACATGTGTTTGTGTATGTTTGTGCACACGTGTATATATATACACTCACAAAAAATGTCCTCGAAATGACCCCAAAACCTAGAGGTAAACATCCGTGTATCCAGATGTTCAACACAGACTAGATTATTCTGTAGTTCGTGCAAGGATAATTCAGCTTCATGAGAATAAGAAGGTTCTGAAACCCTGTTAAATCACTGAAGAAAAACAAAATTATATTCTGTAAGATTTAAAGGTTAATTATACTTTAAACAAATATATTTTAAGTAGATTAAATTTTTGTCTACTCATCGTACCCCCAGAAATTTCTGTTCCAGAATCATTCTTGATTAAAGAGTCTTTTGCCCTTTCTTTTTTCAAAAGTGGTTAGGTTGCAGCTGAGTAGTGCAGGTAGGGTCCCGGGAAGGCCTGTTATGGCCTCCAGAAGACTGTCCACTCCTTGTCTTATGGACTATGTTTGACTTTGGCTACAGACCACAATAAGGAACACATCACATACTCGGAATAAACACATAATTCTGGAATAAACTGATATCCACCCAGCTGAATTTGTAAGAAAAATTCATAGGCACAGAGTCAAGTAAATAATCGTAAGAGTTGTATTTTTTTATATATATATTTGTTGCAGTCAGTCACTCCCTCTATTCATCATGGTTCCTTTTAACATCTGCTAGATGATTTCTCATGGAAAACATTTCCAATGCTATTCAGCTCTCATTATTATCTACTGAGATAACTTTGGGCTTCATACAATTTTTTAATTGATTTTTTTAAATAAAGAAAGATATCATTTCAAATATGGAATTTCTTAAGGCTTATGCAAAGTGGGGGAAGTGTTCGCTTAGAAGAAAGTAAGGAAAAATCTATGACTCTGGCTTTTTTTTTCTTTTTTTTGCCTGCCCTGCTTTCTCTACCAAAAGGAGCATGTGGTAAAGTGCTTGCGCCAGAGACACTGGGCTTTTCTTCTTGTGGAAGAAAGGCGCTGCTGTTTTACGGTGGCCTGGAGGCGGCGAGCAGCTTGCTGCCAAGAGCTGCTGTTCTAATGGCTCCACCAAGCGCACAGCACCAGCTGGGGAGCAGAGGGGGTGAGCCTGCTCGCCGTTTGTTTGCTCGGTAACCTGGAGCTAAGTCTCTCTGCTCTCCAGAACCTTCCTCTCTCCTTCCTCTTCCCTTCTCTCTTTTCCTCTTGTGCCTCTTAATCAGAGACTTCGCAAGAAGTTTATCAGATGTTTCCCACTGCAGTTGTAAAGGGCAATTTTCTTGTATTTTTATTAACGAGTTGACATAAATGCAATATATATATATAGATGAGCCAGGTTATTATATTTAAACTTGCAGATTTTTAGGCTACATGCAGAACTGCTATTTGTCTGCTTTGCTGCCTTTTTATTATTCATATTAGCCATAAGATTTAGTGAGAAAAGTGTTTACGGCAGCGTCAGACTCTGAAATAAATCTTGGCTCGGCTGCTTAAGAACCTTGTAAACTTTTCTGTGCCACTATTGCTACATCTGCAAAATGCAGGACTGAGATAAATTTGAAAGATTATGTGGGAGAGTGCCCAGCTTATACTTGGCACTCAACACGCTTTTCTTACTTATGTTATTACGAAGGTAATTGTGCAGTATGCTTGATAAAAGTGGAAATATCTTGCAGTTCTTTTAAAATATTACCTTACATAAAATATTTACCCCATCTGAATTCACTTCAATTTAGCATGTAAAAATGCTAATTGAGGACATGTTTTGGCAATAATTGGGGAAGTAAAGGTTATTTTAAATCAGATTAAATTTTGAGGAAAGCTAGCAAATAAGTAATTTCCTAAAATTAAACAAACAAACAAACAAAATTTAAGTGATTTTTTGGGCCCTCACGCTAAGCAATTTATATCTATAATTTGCAAATAGATTCTTGAATTTGGAAATTTATATAAAAATCTCAGAACTAAGAATGTGTTTCATATTCCTGGATCCTCGGTGTTCAAAATGTGGCCCCGGAACCAGCAACACTGGCATCACCTGGGAGCTTGTTCAAAATGCAACATCTCAGGCCCAAATCAGGCCCCAGGTATCAGAATCAGCATTTCAGCAAATATTCTAGAAGATGATTCACATGCACATTGTTTAGCTATATGCACAACACTGCATCTGTGGATGGACAGTTACTCAGCGTTGCTTGAATATGTCAAGTGATGAGAAAATCTCTGTGTCTCGAGGCAGCTTGTACCATTAGCGGACAATCTAAGTATGGGAGATAGCTTTCATGTTTGTAGAAGAGTATTCCTTATGTCAGAAGGATAAAAATATCTACCCTTCTGTAATTTTTACTAATTTAGTTATGTTGTCTTCTTATTTCTGAGCAAAACAGTGACAATCCCATTCAGAAAGGTGCCAGTAAAGCTTTTGAAGGGAAAAAAAAGATTACATCTCAAATTAATTTGAGCTCCTGCTGTGGGGCAAATCTGGCTAGCCGCCTATTTTTATAAATAAAGTTTTGTAGAAACACAGCCATGTCCATTTGTTTACACGTTGTCTCTGGCTGCTTTTGGGTTACCATGGCAACGTCAAGTACAGTCTGCAGGTTCCGCATCCTCGGATTCAACCAACCCCGGACTGAAAGGCCTATCCAGTTGCGTCTGTACTGAGCACATACAGACTTGTTTTTCTTGTCATTATTCCACAAACAATACAGTATAACAACTATTTCCATAGTATTTACGTTGTATTAGGTATTATGAGTAATGTAGAGATGACTTAAAATATACAGGAGGGTATGTGTAGGTTATATGTGAATACTATCCCATTTTATATAAGGGACTTGAGCATTTGGGAATTTTGGTATCCATGGGGGTCCTGGAACCAATCCCCCAAGGATACCGAGGGACAACTGTAGTTGCAACAGAGACAATATGGCCCACAAAGTCTAAAATATTTACTGTCTGCTCCTTTCTAGAAAAAGATTTCTGAACCCTGGTCTACACTAAGCATTCATTTTTCCCACAACAAATGGTTATAAAACCTCATGTGTGTGTCAGGCACTGTGCTAGAGGTTGTGATTTCAGAAGTGGAAAGTGACCCTGCCTTCAAGAAGATCGTCTTCAGCATACGCTTCCTTTTACACTATTACTTGTAATATCATCTTAAAATATGACGCCTAGATTTAAACTTCAAATGAGATTTAGTGTGTATAGAATAGCAGGATCTTTATGAGTCAGAATATTGTACAGAAACAAATATCCATTCTGATATGGATTTGCTACTTGTCATGGTGATGTCTTTGGATGTGTCATTTTTGCACCTTTAGCTTGCACCCAAATTTTTGATCAGCAAAAATTTCCAGTTAGCAAATATGTGTGTGTGCGTATGTGTGTGTGTTCATGAACTTCTTTTTAAGCCAGCTCTCTTTTATCCTGTGTTTGCTGAATTAGTTAACTTTTAAGCAAATGCAAAATAGTTAAATGAAAAGAACCTATGAAATCAGATAGACCTAAACCTGGGATGAGGGTTTACTGTGCCCGTTGGTATTTGGCTTTGGGGAAAAGTACTTACTTTCTAAGAACGCAGTTTCCTCATCTATATAAAGAGAATAAAGTTGTGTAATTTTCTTGCAGGATTTTTGGAAAGAGCAACCGAGATGGTGTCCACATGTGCTTAACTTCTGCGTGGCCCCAGGAAGGCCTCAATAAATAGAAACCCTCTTGCATGTTCAGGCAGTTTTTTTTTTTTTTTTTTTTTTTTTTTGTGAGGACAATCAGCCCTGAGCTAACATCCGTGCTAATCCTCTTTTTGCTGAAGAAGACTGGCTCTGAGCTAACATCTATTGCCAATCTTCCTCCTTTTTTTCCCTCCTTTTTGCCTCCAGTAGATAGTTGTATGTCATAGCTGCACATCCTTCTAGTTGCTGTATGTGGGACGCGGCCTCAGCGTGGCCGGAGAAGCGGTGCGTCGGTGCGCGCCCGGGATCCAAACCCGGGCCGCCAGTAGCGGAGCACACACTTAACCGCTAAGCCACGGGGCCGGCCCCGCAGATTTTTTCTATTCTGTAAAGATAGCGAATCTTGAATACTAACTCTACTAGCTTGATATGCCAAACTGGATGAGTTTGAGACATTGAATCAATTTAGTTATAAATGTTCTTTTTAAAAGGGCCCAAGGGGAGAACCCTAAAGCTTATCAACTATTACTTTCTTCTAGGCAGTAATTTTTTTTAACCTTTTATTTTAATATAATTGTGGATTCACATACAGCTGTAAGAAATAATACAGAGAAGTCTCAACACCTGTCATCCAGTTTCACTCATAGTAACGAAGTATAACGCAATAGCACAACCAGGAAATTGGCATCCATTGACTTATTCAGATCTTAGTAGTTGTATATGCATTCATTTAAGTGTGTGTCTGTGTATGTTTAGTCCTGTGCATGTATGAATTCCTGTGATTACCCTCACAGTCAGGGTATAGGTCATTGCCATCCTGTGCTACATTTTTGTAGACACATTTACTTCCCTACCACCCTCACTTCCTTTTTAACTCCTGAAAACTACTAATCTAGAATTCATTAATTTTGTCATTTCAAGAATGTTATATAAATGAAACCATACAGTATGCAACTTTTTTCTTTTTTTCCGCCTTTTTTTTTTTTTTTGTGAGGAAGATCAGCCCTGACTAACATCCATGCCAAGCCTCCTGTTTTAGCTGAGGAAGACTGGCCCTGAGCTAACATCTATTGCCAATCCTCCTTTTTTTTTTTTTCCTTTTTCTCCCCAAAGCCCCAGTAGACAGTTGTATGTCATAGTTGCACATCCTTCTAGTTGCTGTATGTGGGACGCTGCCTTAGCATGGCCAGACTAGCGGTACGTCGGTGTGCGCCTGGGATCTGAACCCCGGGCCGCCAGTAGCGGAGCACACGCACCCAACCGCTAAGCCACGGGGCCTGCCCCCCAGTATGCAACTTTTTGAGGTTGGCTTTTCACTGAGCATAATTCCCTTGAGATCCACCTAAGATGCTGTGAGTGTCAATAGTTTGTTCTTTTTATTGCTGAGTTAGGCCAGTGATATAAAAACATGTTTTTCCTCTAATTTAGAAACCCCCAGTGTTAGTGGTGCTCCTCTGGGTGGTGCTGGACAGAGGGCCCCAGCTTGATTGTTCTTTCCTGGCCCCATTCCCTGCTGCACTCTTAGACAGCATAGGATAAAACCAGCTGTTATAGGCTAATTCGGATATATTTTAACTTGAAATGAAAAAACATGGTGCCTATGGTGTTTTCTGTTTTATAAGTTTAGCGACTCACTTAAAAAGGTGGAAAAAATTAGTTTGTCCTGACTTTTACTTAGTCAACTCATCCTGGTGCCTAGTGACATTCTCTTATTTCATTCTGGGGACAGGGGTGTGAGGGATCATGAGAGAAGCTGTGGAGTTACTCACCATTGCTCAGCAACCTTCCCAGAGTGATGCTAAGGATTCTGACTCCAATTACAACGTGTGGGGTTTTTTTCTGCACATCACCAAGCATGTCTCCGACACCAGATGGGTGTCCTACAATTCAACTTGATTCTGACACTATCTGCACAGAGATAGCATCAGGTCCCACAGGTTAAGGGCTCAGTCCCACAAGATTGCTGTCCACCTACTCCCACTTCAGATGCCAGGCTCAAATCCAGGTTGTCACCTGTGCTTCCGACCTGTTCACTATAAATCAGAGGTTCCCATGACCCCCTCCTCGAGTATGATTAATTTGCTTGAGTGGCTCACAGAACTCAGGAAACCAGTTTACTTAATAGATTACCGGTATATTACAGTTAAAAACAAGACAACAGGCCCAAAATAGAGTCACTTATGCTAAGCCCCACATCACCAAACCAAGACCTAACATAATTACAGTGTCAGCTCACCCAGAGATTGGATCTCAAACCAGTCAATCAGGAATTGCCTGATCAGCACTAGTTAGGCAATCTGCCTGATAAAGCCCTGCCATTCCTTAAAGGAAAGTAACCTGACATTAACCAAACTTCTTTTTTGTCTGGTATAACTTCCCTGTTCCCCCTCCCTTCTGCCTATAAAAGTCTTTCATTTTGTACAACTCCTTGGAGCTCCTTTCTACCTGCTAGATTGGATGCTGCCGGATTCATGAGGCGATTTTTGCTCAAATAAACTCTTAAAATTTTTAATACGCCTCAGTTTATCTTTTAACATTACAAAGGATACTAATCAATAGCCAGTGAAGAGCTGCATAGAGAGAGACTCGGTCCTTGTGGACTTTGGGGCTCAGTGTGGGGGCACAGGTAAGCGTTCTGGTTTACCAACCTGGAAGCTTTCAGAACTCCATCCTTTTGAGGCTTTTATAAAGGTTTCATCATATAGGCATGATTGATCCAATCATTGGCCATTGGTGAATGATTCAACCTCCAGCCCCTCTCCCCACCCCATAGATGGGGGTGGCGGATGGGCCTGAAAGTCCCAACCCTCTAATCATATGGTTGGCCCCACTGGCAACCAGCGCCCATCCTTAAGTGCTTTCCAAAGGTCACCTCATTAACATAAATTCTCATCACAGGAAATTCCAAGTGTTTTAGGGAGTCTGTGCCAGGAATGTTAAGGAAGACCAAATATATATTTCTTATCGTAAATCACAATATCATAGATCTATAAAGCAAACCACTGAATCTAATTAGGCTCAGTAATTTAACCTATATAATGGTGGAAACAATTTCTGCTTTATGAGATTGGAAGGATCTGAAAAATTAATATATGTGAAATCGATTCATTGGCTAAAACTTGCAATAGAAGTATGAATGTCGCTTTACATGCAGTAGTAGCATCTCTTCAGGAGTTATATGTGGTCACACCCCCATCTTACATTTGAGCCCCAAGCCAGGTCCCTCCTGTTGGAGGAGTGTTTCCCTTCCACAGGCCCCAGGGGCTCAGCATACTCGTCTTGTATTCCTTTTTTGACCTGCCTCCACCTATTCCTGTCTCTCTGTCCTCTCCTATCTTTCCTCCCTTAAATACTGGCTGTGGAGTGACAACCTACATCTTCAGTTTCTTCTTTCTTTGCAGCTTCTGAAGAAATACACAAGAACACATGTTGTTTCAAAGGTTGTGGTTTATACTCAGTCCCAACTGAGAAACAGTCAGGGATTAAACCACTATCATCATCTACAAACTTGGAGTAGTTTCAAGTTCACAGAATCCTATAAAACTGTCTGCGTTATGGATCCTCATGCATAGTCCTGGACTTCTTTCCAAGGAATCAAATGGAATCCCTGTCTGATTTGTCATTCTCAGTATTTTTCCCTGATGATAGCACTTGCTACATTAAGTATCCATCTGTTAAAGAAAATCATAGCCTGACAGTAGTTAGAGTGGTAAAAACAGATTTTTTTCAGGAACTATTGTAATAAGGGGGAAAGTGACCTCAGATAGAACTGGGCTCAATTCTGAATACAACAAGAAACGTGAGGATTTATAGCCAAGGGCCAGACTGGGGTGGAGGTCCATGGATGGAAAATTACTAAGAAGAGACATCAAGGGTGTAAGGATTCTTGATAAACTGACCTAACAGGACTCTTGCTGAAGGCAGAGCAGGATGATCAGATACCAATGGGGAGGGATCCTTTCTAAATTGACTTAGTGGAATTCTTGCTATAACTGGGCTATGCAGGCCCAGCAAGCATGGGGCCAAGGTTGAATCTTGGTGAGAAGTGGGCTCAAAGGAGCCTGACTAAAATTTGGTCAAAGAGAGAGTCTTCATCACATCCTAATCTGATTGAGCCCCTTGTCAGAAGCAAGCCTGAAGAATGAATTAGGAAAAATAATAGGCAACCTCTTGTCTCTGGTGGATAATTTATATTTCTTAGGGTCTTCAGAGTGACTGACACCAATCTAAAAGGGATAGTGTTGTTGCTGTTGTTTTATGATAACTCACATAAACAAAGGAAAGAGGGTTTATTAACTAGGACTTTAAAAAGGAAGTGAACTTCCTAAAAGAGTATAATATTGATGTAATATTATGCATCAATATGCAACACAACATACCTTTTAAGAACCCAAATCATGAAAGCATATTATATTAAAAGTGACTAAGACAAAGAATTTGGAGTACCCAGCTAAGTAGACTTCTTAGGATTTATTATTTATTAAATTGTTAGAGGCAGCTGGCTGAGTATCAGTACATTATTATATCCTAAAATTGTATATTAATATGCATTGAACTTCTTTTTATTGAGCTACTATGTATACCACATACATTATATTCATTATGTCATGAACTTTCACAAGAACCAAATTAGATGGATGTCAACTCCATTTTACAATTGAGGATAATGAACAATCTGGCTTTCCAATCCAGGCCTATTAGACTCTCAAGAAGGTGCTCTTCTTACTCTGCTAGGCTATCTCCCTGCCGTAGGTTGGGCAATTGGACCCTGCTCCTCCTCCTCTTCTCTCTTCTATGCCCATAAAATGGCCTTGTTGTGGCAGAACATGGGTTTTTCTCTTCCTCATGACTTTGGACTTAGCCCTGCAACTTGCTTTGGTCAATGGCACGTGGGTGGGAGTGTTAGTGTGCAGTATTGAGCCCAGATTTTAAGAGGCCTTGTGTGCTTAAGCTTGCTCTATTATATCTCTGCCATCCTGGCTACTCTGCTGGTCCAAGAACACGAGAGACTCATCAGACCCATAGACCTCCAGAGAAGAGTGGAGGTACCCACTGCCTCAGGCTGAAGCAGAACTGCCTAGCCAAGCCCAGACAAGATCATCCGTGCTCAAGCTGGTCTGCAGATGCATGAGAAATAAAAACTTACTGTCATACGCCACTTGGATTTTGTGGATATTTGTTGTAAATTGTTGGGAACAACAGTTAACTACTGTATTAGTAGTAGTATTAGTATTAGTCAGGGTTCTTTAAAGAAACAAAACTAATAGGAGAGAGAGACAGAGAGACATTTATTGTAAGGAATTGGCTCATACAGCTGTGACTGGTAAGTCCAAAATCTACAGGGCAGGCTTGCAGACCAGAATTCCTTCTTCCCTCGGAAACCTCAGTTTTTGTTCTAAATTCCTTCAACTGATTGGATGAGGCCCATCCACATTATTGAGGGTAATGTTAAAGCAATTGATTGTAAATGTCACTCATATCTACAAAATACCTCCGCAGCAACATCTGGACTAGTGTTTCACCAAACAACTATGCATCATAGTCAAGCCAAGTTGGCACATAAAATTAACTGCCACAGCAGTATATATTCTCAACTGTACTAAGCCTTGGAAATTGGGATTACAAAATTTATAAAAAGATTGTTTTCACCAAAGGTGTGATTATGGAAGCAGGGATAAATTAGAGAGAATTTAATAGTGTTAAATGCAGCAGAATAGTTGAGATTGGGAACCTGAGAAAAAATAGCAGATACATTAGTTTGAAAAATGTTAAGGAATAAAGTGAGAGGAGAAATATACAGATAGGAAACAGACAGGAAATAGCTATGCAAATAAGAATTGGGGTGATGTCCCTGGAAGAAATGGCTGATTGCTTCAGAATGTATTATATTTGAGAAAAGGATTAATTTTCTTTGTCTTGTTATTGAGATTTGAAATGGAGGAATAATCCTAATGTAAGTGAGAATTATAAATCCAGAGAAGAGAAAGAAATGTGCAAAAGTAAAGCAGCGAGTGCATAATTACATTACACTAGGTCATCATCTGTGACCCCAATTACTATAGTAGTTATACTTGGGTACCCTGACTCCACCATCCCTGTGATGGTGTGCTCCCGAGAAACTAGGAGGAGGTTGTCATTTTCCAAGGGCTTAGAAGAAGGTCTTAGACCAGTGTTCATTGTTATCTTTACAGTGTCTGGTCACTTGCCATTTCCCTCAATGCTTTTCATTCCTCATACATATAGTCCTCTGAGAGTCCCACTGCCCAGTTATAAGATGACTCATAAATGTCTCCAATCTTTTGAGGGGACACATTTTGTCACTTTGTGTTCTAATTCCTGATATACTAGTGATTTCCTTAATATAACAGCAGGTATTATTTATATACTTACTTGATTAACGCAACTAATATTCATTCTCTACTCGATGCCATGTGTTGCGTTTGATGTCAGAGATTGTTGGTTTAAAAATAAAAGAGCACTTTTCCTGCCCTCATAAGACCTCGAGACTAAGCAAGTCAACATAGACTTTAAGTCCTAAAATAAGGGAAGTTTTCAACTCCTTTATATATGTTAACTTTCTCATCCAAATTGTGGAACTTGATCACATAGTATGCATTGTTCCGTAGTGCATTTCCAATCCCTTTGACCCCCAGTGACCACAAAACTCCCTAAGACTTGCCTCAATTTTACTCTCTATTCTCCTTATTGGGAATTTTGTCAGTTTTCATGGAAAGGCACATCATTACGTGCTGTGATGGTTACCTTTATTTGTCAACTAGGCTAGTCTATGGTGCCCAGTTGTGTAGTCAAACCCCAGCCTGGGTGTTGCTATGAAGATATTTTTTCAGATGTGATTCATATTTAAATCAACAGACTTTGAGTAAAGTAAATTATGCTCCATAACATGGGTGGGCCTCATCTAATGAGTTGAAAGCCTTTAAAGATTGAGGTCCCCCTGAGAAGAAGGAATTCTGCCCCAAGATTGCCTTAGAATTCAAGACTGCAACAAACTTTTACTGGAATTTCCAGCCTGCTGGCCTGCCCTGTGGGTTTTGGACTTCCCAGCTTGCACAATCCTGTGAGACAATTCCTTAAAATCTTTCTATCTATCTATCTATCTATCTATCTATCTATCTATCTATCTATCCCTTGTTGGTCCTGGTTCTCTGGAGAACTTAACTGATATATATATACTCTTACACAAAGTACTTTTTATTCAATCAAAAACTTTTTTCTTTGCACAATATGTTATATATGCTCTCCTAATTTCTAAAATGAAGGAAATCCTAATAAATATTAATGCAACAAAAGTGTACTTAATCTATTCTGCTTTCTAAAATCTATGAAAAAACATAAAGAATGGACCAAAAAAGAAAAAAAATTACCAAATCAATAAATTTAGGAAAATTCCAAATTTTCTGACATTCAATTGTGGTTATCTTCAAGTAGAGGAAAATTTGAACCAAATTTAGAGAGATTGCCTAGAGGTGATCAAAGCTTAGTTGTAAAAGACTAGAAGCGTTATCAATTGGACATTTTTTACATGTCTTCTGAGCATTTGAATCCCTCCTACATGGGAAGTGGAAGCCAGAGATTGCCTTTCACTGTGGAAGCCAAATGCAGAACAAAATCAAACAAACAAACAAAAAAAAAAAAACAAAAGAAAAGAGGCACTCTTTTCTGTACACTCAAATCCCCACTCCTTGCAGTTAAACACAACCAATTAAACAAACTGGGATCAGAGTTAAAATAGGGAGGTGGAGATACAGAAGCCCCTCCCTGACAATGATGAGAAGGAAGCAACAATTCCCAAATCACTGGGACCACCATGGTCATGTTGCTGATGATGGGATTCAGTGACCAGGGCCAGGGCCAGGGCCAGGGGTTGGAGTAATAGTACTCCGGTTGGGGTACCCAGGTTTTGGCCGTAGTAGTCATAATTCCTCATTGAATTTGTTCTGTGGCACCATTTTGCCCGGACTCTCTGGTCCCAGCCTGTTTCCTCAGTTTGTTCACCACCAGACATTCTAGCAATTCTGTGAACTAATTAATATCCTGTCAATAAATTCCTTTTCTGCCAAAATTAGTTTTGTTGTTAACAGCTAATAACTTGACATATTGCCGTTAATGTGTAAAAAGCTAAAGATTCCCAGTGTAACGTCTATTATGTGATGTCGTGATTGAGATGCTGGTCAATAAACCAAACAAACAAAAAAAAACAAATATCATTCAAAGTTTGAAAGGCAGGCGATTGCCAGGTGCTGGAGGGCAGGGGTAATGGGGTGTTGTGATTTAATGGGCATAAAGTTTTGGTTTTGCAAGATGGGAAGAATTCTGGAGATTGGTTGTACAACAATGTGAATGTATTTAACACTGCTGAACTGTACACTTAAAAATGGTTTATATGGTAAATTTTATGTTATGTGTATTTTACCATAATCTAAAAAAAAATAGTTAATTAAGGGAAAAATGTTTGAAAGGCCAAATTATTGTTATTTGCAGAATATACATATTTTTTCTGGAACCGATGGGGGACAACTAAAAATATAAATAAATTACATAGGACAAGAGGTAAAAGATCTAATATTAAAAAATGGCTATTCTTTATGAAAATAATAATTGACTAGATAATATAACGAAAAAAAATCTTACTTAAAATAATACCCAAAGAGTTTAAATACTTAGTAAACATGGTAAACTTAATAAAGTAAAAGTTGAGTAAAGCAAATGAGAGACTTCATTCACTATCGTAAAGATAACGATTTGTAAATTATTCTGTGAATTCAGAACAATTGCAGGTAAACTACCAATAGACATATTTCCTTTTGGAATTTGAGAAAATAATATTAACATTTATTAAGAAAAATAAATATGCAAGATAAATTAAATTTTTAAAAAAGAAGAATAATGAGATGTGAGTGGGCAATATACTATAATACAAAGCTTTCATAATTAAAATGAGTTAGCACTGGTATACATACAAACCAGTTGACAGGGAAAGAAAATAGACCGACCAGAAATAAAAGCATGTGGGAATTTAGTATGTGATAAAGATAGTGTTTCAAATAAGTAGGAAGAGAACATATAATTAAGTAAAAGATGTGGGGATGCATGACTAGCCATTTCAGTAATTTCAAATTGGGTCAAATATTTACCTGTAAAATATAAGGCCATAAAATTACTAGATGAACATAAGTACTAGATGAAAAGAAAACATTGATGAATTTCACTACTACAAATAACAACAACAAAATTAGAATAGCATCAGTACTGTGAGCAAATCCCCAAAGATGAACTGACAACCTATAATCCAGTATCTGCAACATGCATCCAGGCAAAGAGCTGATTTTCTTCATATATAAAGAGTTCCTACAAATCAATTACCCAATAGGAAAATAGTCAACACATATGACCAGGGAGTTCATATAAATATAATAATTATATTAACAATTATAATAATTATCCTAATGAATATAACAATAGTATACTATATATAGTCCAATAATAACTAATATAATATAATAATATACTATCTATAGTATAATAAATTATACAAATTGCTTAAACTTCTGTATTACTTAATACAATATACATAAAACATGAGATACTGTATATTATCTATGAAACCTGACGAAAATTAAAATGTTTGTTAGTCTCCCATATCATGAGTGCAAGAAAATAGGTCTTTTTCAGACAGAGTGGCATAACCTTTTGAGGAGGCAAAATTGCATTATCCATCAAAATTTAAAACGTAAACTCCTCTTGATGCCACTTGGAGATAGCAATACTACAGATGAACCCATACACATTCACGAAGTTATATGAATAAGGATTTCTACTGTAGCATAGTTTATATTTGCAAGAAACCCTGGAAACCACCCCAATCTCCATGAACAAAAACTAATTCAACTATGAGACATTCACACCTTGTTCCTGTTCAAAAGAGTGAACTGTATCTGAAATTATCCATTTGCTAATATGCCCCTGTCATATTGTTAAGCAAATAAAGGAAGTATTAGAACAGTATGTTTAGTATAACTTTCTGAATAGATAGACAAAATATGAGAAAGGTTTCAGGATTTGCACTTGGATTGGATGTATTTTTATAGTTAGTACATTTAATAGTGTGTACTTTTTCCAAGAAGCTGACATACTTTTTATGAAAAATACCAATTTATGATTAATCTTTTAAAATAATCCCACAATCACCTAATTACAGAGCCTGAGTAGTAATCCAGCATAATTTACTGATTATCATTTCTGCTCCTCTTGTCAACATTTGCAATAGGACTATTGTAAAATTTTAAAGATAGGGATATATTTGCCCTCTCTGTCTTAAAATGTCATCGTTTGTCCCGTGTGTTACTTGTAGCGCATTTTTCCTCCTGTACCTTGTGGGCAGTGGACACACCACTCAGAGCTCTTGCTCAGACTGGCATCAGTTACCTTGCAGAAAATAGAACTAATGTCATAGCACACAGACTTCCTTCTTCAATAACCCAAACTTGTTGTTTCTTGAGCTTCTACGTCTATAGCTACATCATCTGTTTCTCCATCCTGTGAATGAGAACTTAGAATTATCTCCCATTCTTTCCCATGTATATTTTTACCTCTTCCTGCTCTTGAAACAATTCTGAAAACCAATTTTGACCAACAGCTTTGCTTTCAGTGTTATCGGTAATATTTCTTGTTTATATCTTGCGCTCTTTAAGATGTCTGTCACTGGTATCTCTTTTCTTGCTTTATATTCTTCTTCAATTTATGTGAATTTTACCTGTATAAATTCATCCTTCTATATTGGGGTGTGTGATCCGAGCCTCGGCCTCTGGGAACCTCATTTCTGCCTTGGCAGGCGGCTCACTGCTAAATTCAGCCAGTAGGGGTCACGAGAGAGAGAGAGAGAGAGAGAGAGAGAGAGAGAGAGAGAGAGAGAGAGAGAGAGACTGAAGGGAAGGCTGGTGGCGGAAACAGAGACTATCTTTCCTATTTGTCTACTGTTCCAGTTTTTGCTTCCTGTTCCTATTAGCATCAGCCTAGGAACACTTCCTCACCCTGCAGGGGCTGTTGCGATAGCAGCATTTGTGGTCTTTCCAGCTTTCGCAGACACACCTCATTGTTTCCCATCAGAGACACATGAACAAGCTGAGTTTCAGCTCTCTAGGGCCCTTTCCCCAAGCTTCTAAGTTTTAATGATTTCAAACACTTCCCTTTGTTCCCCCAGCCCTAGGGATGATAGTTTCTTCCTATTGTTATTATTTCTGGAATATTTTTTAACTTGTTCCTTTCCAGTTCTTCAATATCCAATAAGTAACTCTTTATAGTAACTTAAAAACCACACACTTTATTGAGGTGTGATTAACATACAAAAAGCTGTACGTATTTATCCTATACAACTGGATAGCTTTGGAGATAAGTACACACCTATGAAACCATCACCACAATCAATGCCATAAACATATCCATCACCTCCAAAAGTTTCCTCCCACACTTTATTTTATTTTATAGTCATGTATCACTTAACGATGCAGATATGTTCTGACAAATGCTTCGTTACGCGGTTTTGTCATCGTGCAAACATCGTAGGGTGTACTTACACAAATCTAGATGGTATAGCCTACTACACACTTAGGCTCTATGGTACTAATCTTATGGGACCACCTTCGTATATACGGTCAGTCATTGACAGAAACGTTGTCATGCGCAGTATGACCCTATTTCATTTTATTTTTAGTGATAAGAACCCAAAAGATCTACCCTCTTAGCAAATTTTTAAGTATACAATACAGTATTGTTAACTATAGGCACTATGCTGTACATTAGATCTCTAGGACTTATTCATCTTTCATAACTGAAACTTTGTACCCTTTGACCAACACCTCCCCGTTCCCTCCTCCCTCCAACCTCTGTTAACCATCCTTCTACTCTCTGCTTCTATGAGTTTGACCGTTTTAGATTCTTCATCTAAGTGGGATTATGCAGTGTTTGTTCTTCTGTATCTGGTTTATTTCACTTACCGTAATGTCCTCAAAGTTCATTCATGTTGTTACAGATGGCAGGGTTTTCTTTTTTTTCTAAGGTTGCATAATATTCAATTGCATGCAAATACCACATTTTCTTTATTCATTTATCCATTGATGGACATTTAGGTTGCTTCTATGTCTTGGCTATTGTGAATAATGCTGCAGTGAACATGGGAATGTAGATGACTTCTCGAAATCCTGATTTCAATTTCTTTAGATATCTACCCAGAAGTGGGATTGCTACATCATGTGGAAGTCCTATTTTAATTTTTTGAGGAATCTCTATACTGTTTTCTATAGTGGCTGAACCAATTTACATTCCCACCAACAATGTACCAAGGCTCATTTTTCTCCACATCCTCACTGATACATGTTATCTTTTGTTTTCTTGATAATAGCCATCCTAACAGATGTGAGGCGAAATCTCATTGTGGTTTTGATTTGCATTTCCCTGGAGATTAGTGGTGTTGAGCACCTTTTCCTGTACCTGTTGGCCATTTGCATGTCTTTTATGGAAAAATGTCTATTCAGTTCCTTTGCCCATTTTTTAATTGGGTTATTCGTTTTTTTGCTATTGAGTTGTATGGTTTTCTTGTATATTTTGTGTATTAACCCCTTATCAGATATGTGGTTTGCAAATATTTTCTCCCATTACATAGACTGCCCTTTCATTTTGTTGACGGTTCCCTTTGCTGTGCAGAAGCTTTTTAGTTTGAAGAAATCCCATCTGTCTATTTTTGCTTTTATTGCCTGTACTTTTGGTGTTATATCCAAAAAATCATTGCCAAGACCAATGTCAAGGAGCTTTTCTCTATTTTTTTCCTCTAGGAATTTTAGTTTCGGGTCTTAGATTTAAGTCTTTAATCCATTTTAAGATTATTTTTGTGTATAGTGTAAGATAAGGGTCCAATTTCATTATTTTGCACATAAATATCCAATTTTTCTAACAGCTTTCATTGAAGAGACTACCCTTTCCCCATCCTGTTTTCTTGACACCGTTGTTGAAGATCAATTGACGGTATATGTGTGGGGTTATTTCTGGGCTTTCTATTCTGTTCCATTGGTTTGTATATCTGTTTTTATGCCAGTACATATTGTTTTGATTACTAGTGCTTTGTAATATATTTTAAAATCAAAAAGTGTGATGCCTCCAGTTTTATTCTTTCTCAAGATTGCTTTGGCTATTTGGGGTCTTTTGTGCTTCCATATGAATTTTAAAATGTTATTTCAAGGCTGGCCCCGTGGCTTAGCGGTTACGTGAGTGCGCTCCGCTACTGGTGGCCCAGGTTCGGATCCCGGGTGCGCACCGACGCGCTGCTTCTCCAGCCATGCCGAGGCCGCGTCCCCCATACAGCAACTAGAAGGATGTGCAACTATGACATACAACTATCTACTGCGGCTTTGGGGAAAAAAAAAGAAAAGGAGGAGGATTGGCAATAGATGTTAGCTCAGAGCCGGTCTTCCTCAGCAAAAAAAAAAAAGAGGAGGATTAGCATGGATGTTAGCTCAGGGCTGATCTTACTCACACACACACAAAAAAGTTAAAAATAAAATAAAATGTTATTTCCATTTCTGTAAAAATTCCATTGGGATTTTGATAGTGATTATATTGAATCTGTAGATCACTTCAGGTAGTATTTCTCTGCGTCTTCATGTTCCTTTTAGCCTTGCATTGATGTCTATATATTTGGAGAAGCCGTCATCTCTTCCAGTTTTTACCAATTGGCTTTGAGAGGGAAATACCTTCACCAGTCAGTCTACCTAGAAATTCTTGGGGTCTCTCAATCCTTTCCTATTGATGCGCCTGCTCCACCCCTCTTGCTCCCTCCTGTGAGGGAAGTCTTGGGATTGTGTGCCTTCTGGCAATTCTGCAGAGCTGTGCCAGGTGCAGAGAGTTGCCCATTCCTTTTCCCTGGGGAAATGCCGGGAAATGCCAGGGCGTTGGGTACAACTTTCACTTCTCCCCATCCTTCCTGAAAGAGATGTCTTAGGATTGTGCACCTTCTCTCTAACCTCAAAGCCATGCCAAATGCTGAGAGTCATCCACCCCTTTTCCCTAGGGCAGGGCACTGAGATGCTGGGATGATGGGCACATGCTCCACTTCTCTCCCTCCCTCTTGAAGGAGCAGCCTCAGAATTGGACACTTTCTCCCAATCCTGTAGAGTCAAGCAATCAATACAGCTTCTTTGTCCTAAGTAGTACAGATTTATTCTTTCTTCAATATATACTTTACAAAATGAGGACTTCTCTTTCATTCTAAAAATGTATACTGTCTTCACTTAGTGCAATACTATGGGTTCACCCACATAGGATGTTGTCTGGCACTGTTGTGAGGATGGGAAAATGAGGATGTGGGGTTTGTTTCTAGAAATATCAGAATCTTTCCTATAATGACCATTAAATTCAGCCTAGTGCAACTATGTCTTCATACTAATTCCTCTGACTTATTTTACTCTAAGCTGTACGAAAAAAATTATATAAAAAAATATTACTTTCGAATATTTATACCTCCTAATGTGAGGGGCAAGGGAATCCATATATTTAATAGCAAATTGATTATTATCTCAGGCATAAAGATATGTAACAGAATGTAATTAATATTCAAGTATACCTACATTTACAAGTCTTAGACGTGTTTTGTTAAGAGAAAAGGATCTGTCCTGGTCTTTTCTGCATTATTTTCATTTTTAATTGTTTAGTTCTGCATGTATGAGCTAAGGAGGAGGTACTGGTATAAAATTGATTGGTGATGAAGTTGGACTATATCACCAATCACTTTTGATTGGCTGAAACTACCTGCTTGAACAGCTCACTGATGCCTCTTCTGGCTCCGCTTCTGTCTGATCCTGTAAGTATCACTTTCATCTTATGATGTGTTGCTGCTGAGTCTGTCCAATCTTATGATGTACTTAGTCTGATAGAACACACCTCATGTTGGGCAGCTCTGATTGCACAGTAACTTGCTATCCATGTCCATTTTGTCTCTACATGTCCCAGTAGCACAACAAAAGTTACTTTTTGAATGATACATAGTTTTCTACAGCATATGGCCTTCCTACAGAATGCTAGGGGTCTATATTTTTATTCCCTTATTGAGACTAGACATAAACTCCCCTTCTCCACTGCAGATAACTCTAGAACAATAGAAAGTGACAAGTCATATGACTGGTTGGCAGGGCTGCTGGCCCACAATCTGCTGCAGAGTCTTTGCCTGCTCTGGTCCACTCAACGCTGTCAGCCTTCCATTCCAATCCATGAAAGCATTAGAGCAGTACTTTCAAGTGTAGTATATGGTGCCTGCAGAACTCAAGTTACCTCGCAAGCTTTGTGCTTCTTTCTCAGTGCTGGGAGGGGCAAGATGCAATAATTTGTTCTTTTCTTTGGAGGGTATGTCTTAGAATGCCCAAGATCACTGAACCCTAAAAAGTTCACTGATATCACAGGCTACAGGAATGTATGCCTCTGTCCTAAAGGCAAGATCTGGGTGATACACTAGATCATCCACTACCGTCTTACTACTTCCAATGTTGTATTATAGATTCTTGTGTGTGTCTTACATCCTCTACTAGATTAAAGAAAGATTCATTCCTAATATACTGAAGTATTTAGAATACACTCTTGCACATGGTAGGTGCCCAGTGAAAATTACTGGATTAATATTAAACATCAGCCCAGCCAAACATTTACCCATATAGCCATGAGTTGCTCTGTAATTAGTATATATCAAATGAGAAACTGTGTAGTAAATATATTGCCACAGCCAGTTAGCACATTAAATAAATTCATAATAATGCTGTAGAAGTTGAGATGAAGTTAATTTAACTTTGTTTTCAGTGAATAGACTTGTTTAACCACGATTTTTAAATAATTTTTTTAATTTCAGAATTGCTTTAGATTTACGGAAAAGTTGTGAAATAGTATAGAGTTCCGATACACCCCACATCCATTTTCCCCTTTTATGAACATCTGCCATTAGTATGATTCATTTGTCATAATTAATGAGCCAATAATGATACGTAAGTATTAGCTATAGTTCATATTTGGTTGGGCTTGATTTCCCCACTTTTTATCTAAGTCATTTTTTCTATTCCAGGATCTCATCCGGGACAGCGCATTATGTTTTGTCATGTCTCCTTAGGCTCCTTTTGGCTGTGACAGTTCCTCAAATCTTCCTTATTTTTGATGACCTTAACAGTTTGGGAGAATATTGCTCAGGTGCTTTGTAGAGTGTCATGTGAATAAGCTTTTAATGTGCCGAAGTGTAAAAAGGGATGACCCAAGGTCTGGTTTACCATTTGACTCCTTTTCATCAATCTTCATGTTCTCAGAGTGGGTTTTTCCTGTTTTATTTTGGCTGTGTTAACACTTCTGGAAGTGGTCACAGTGAATAATGAAATAAAAACAAACCAGCTGTTACACTGACTTTTGCAGTCAGAGTGTCTAGATTGCAGACGAGTAAGAAAATTTGAATGCTGTGTTCTCTGTCACAGCTGATGATCAATAACTGCTGATTTAATACATCAGCGTCCCTTTCCGGCTTCTTAATTTAAAGCCAAAATGCTCTTCAAATTCTTACTTAAAGGAGGCCCCCCTTTTTGGTGACAGTTGTAAAGTGGAAACATTTTGCAATCCTTGCACAACTAGCGCTGCTTGTAAATCCTCTTCAATATAAAATGATTACTTAATATACTCATATTTTGCAAAAGCTATTTCACTCTCTTTCTCCTGTCTATCCAAACACCTCATTACAATATGTTTATTATCATATCACTTCTAGCCGTTGTTAATGTGCTATTTTTTGAGTATTTAGCTACCTTGTATGCAATTTTTAAGCATTCTTGTTTCGGCCAAATAAAGAACAACAGATTTTTACAGTGCTAGCTATTTATTTTCAGAGGAAATTTCAGGTGAAGTTTGGTAGTGGAAGCCTACTACTCACATGCCTTTCTCTCCAGGGTATAGGACAATGGTGTTTACAAATAAAGAATTGCTACCAAATGGGTGTCACGTTGTAAGATTTATTCACAGTATCCACAGCCTCTGTTATGTTGGCCTCTCTGGCAACAACTAGGTGGAAGAAGGTGATAGAACGTCATACCTTCCACCCAGGCTGGAATTTATTTGGCCCACAGCCCTGGGGTTTGCCCATCCAATCGTGGTGGAGGAGCTGGAGAGAGTGGCCCTGCTGAAATACATCCTACTTATTCTGCCTGCTGTGGAGAGGCCCCGGAATCCACATTGACTGGATGTACCGGGAAGTGGGCTATGTATGAGTCATGACCTTCGTTACGTTTACTCTGTCCATTGAGAAATGTGGCCCCATACCAGTGCCACCACAGACACTGTAGTACATAATTAATACCATCCTCTGGGGTTGTGTGGTGTTCATCCTGCAAGGCCATATGTGGAGTCTTAAACTTAAGACTAACCATGAGGCCTACTGAAGAACACAAGTCTAAGGAAAGAGATTTACTTTACAATAGTTGAATAGAGTTATTAGTACCACATCTGTGCCAATAAATTAGAAATTTTAAAGAGACAGATTCCTGGAAAAACACAATTTACCAAAGATGACACAAGAATAAATAAAAATCTAAATAATTCTAGATCTATTAAAGAAATTGAGTCCATAATTTAAATCCTTTGTACCGAGGGAATACCAGAACGAGAAGGCTATGTCGGTGACTTCTTTCAAACATTTAAGGGAAAATATAGCATCACTGCACAGAAACTAAAATATTCTAGAAAGGAGAAAAAAGAAAACACATCCCAATTTGTTTTAGGAGGCTTTGTATTTCCCCAAATCAGACAAGGACATTCTAGGAAAGAAAAATTGCAAGCCAACCTCTTTTATGCACATGTATGCAAAGATCCTAAACAAAATATAAGCAAAGCAAATGCAGCAACATAAGTCAGCCACAGCTTTCAGTATTAAGTAGTTTTTATTTAAAGAATGCAAGATTGGTTTAATATTGACAATCAATTAATGCAATCCTCTGCATTAACAGAATGAGAGAAGAATCATAAAATTGTTTCAATGTGGCAGAAAAAACATTTGATAACATTTTACTCCCCTTTATTGTAAATTTATGCAGTAAAGTTGAAATAGAAGAGAACCTCTTTAATCTGAAATAGGTATTTAAAAACAAACTAGCGCAAATATCATACTTACTACTAAAACCTTTATCAAACTGGAAATGAGCTAAGGATGCTCTCTATCACCATTTGTTTTCAACATTGTATTAGAGGCTCTATTCACGGTCAGGAAGAAAGAAAAATAAAAGTTATAAAGATGGGCAAGCAGAAACAAAACTGTTCATTTTCCATAGGTAATTTCAGTTTTACCTAGAAAGTTCAAAAGAAAGTAGTGATTAATTATTAGACCTAGTAAGTGAGTGCAGTTGGATATAAGATTAATAAATAAACATCTAAAGGACTATTACAATTGCATCGACCAATGTAGCTATTACTCTACACAGTAAAAATGATAAATTTCACAAATACAGTTTAAGCAGAACCTAATTTCAAACAGAAAACAGTTCAATACTGTACGATTTCATTTGCATAACATGGAAAAACATGCAAAACCATATATGTTGTTACAAATCAGGACAGTGGTTACATGTGGGCAGGAGTGGAGGGGATACCAACAGAGAGAGGAGACATGGATGATGCTGGTACCACCTTTTGGTTCTAGGTGATGGATGCACTCATGTGTTCATTTTGGAAAATGTTCCCAGTGGAGCATTTATGATTAGGGCAGTATCCTGTATTTGTATTAAACTTCAGATAAAAATTTTCTTAAATTTACACACACACACACATACAATCTCAACTTTTTATTCCTAACCTTAATTCTTAACTCTTCTCTCTGTTTATACCCATGGCCACCACTTTCTTGTCTCAATATATTAACCAAAATAATTCTGCTAAATCACATCAGATCACTTTTTTCCAGTGTTCAGATAAGCTAGTCATTTCCTATGTCACTTAAAAACCGGATTTCTTATCATAAGCCGAAAGACCCCCCATGCTCTCTGCCCTCATCTCTTCTGACATTGGCTTTTTTTTTTTTAAAGATTTTATTTATTGATTTATTTATTTCCCCCCCAAAGCCCCAGTAGATAGTTGTATGTCGTAGTTGCACATCCTTCTAGTTGCTGTATGTGGGACGCGGCCTCAGCATGGCCGGAGAAGCAGTGCGTCGGTGCGTGCCCGGGATCCGCACCCCGGCCCGCCAGCAGCAGAGCACGCGCACTTAACCGCTAAGCCATGGGGCCGGCCCTGACATTGGCTTTGTAGCTGTTCTTCAAACCCATTTACTCTACCTCCACTTGCAGTCTATTTCCCCAGGTAGCCATGGCATCCATCCCTCCTCTTTTTCTGTTCTTTACTTGAATTTCACCTTTTCAACGCGGGTACCACTAAAATTCATCAGTATGGGGAGAACATCACATATACTCCCCCAATTTCCTAACATCCTTCTATGCTTCTGTTTTCCTTTTCTCACTTATCGTTTGGCGTCCAGAACTTACAGTGTTGATTTTCAGTCTATCCCATAAGAATGAAACTTCTGAGAAGACAGGGATTTTTATTTTCCTGTTGTGTTTTTTGCTGTACCCTCAATACCTTGTATTTAGAAATGCTTAAAGAGCATTAGTTGAGTGAATGAATGAAGGAACAGGACAAAAGATTAGACATGGGCTGATGTTAAGAGCGTTTAGATGATTATTTCCAGATGTTGGGGTAAAACACCTCAAACACTGCCTCAGGTTAGAAGCATTCTAGAAACACAGGCAGGAATACAGCCTTAGCTGAACCATTTGTATCTTTTTTACTGCTAAAGAAATAAGCAAGAGAAATGGTTTGTCCACGGCTTGGAGCTGCATTAGCTAGAAGGGAACCTCCTAAAAAATAATTCAATGACCTTATTTCACCTTTTAATAATAAAAATGAGGATAATTTGCAAATTCTTGTTAATCTGGGATTCTAATCTGCTGAACTTGTTTTGAACTTTAAATTAAAATACTCACCAAAACAACTAGCAAAGTTGCCCTACCTTAGAAGTCTGTTCTTGGAGCTAAATATTCTTTTCACACATATGACAAAACCCCAAAGTAATTGAATTACTAGAGGGATTTTTAGCATTAAAATGATATTTTTCCAGACTCTCAAGTGCCATTTTGACAAGAATTGATAGTATAGCTTGAAAAGTTATTTGCTAAGCAAAATCTTTCAAGAGTGGTAATTTGGATAGGACTAAAGCAGAATTAAGTCGCAACAGGAGTTAGGGAAAATGAGCCAAATAACATGAGATTTACTGGAATTTGGTTAGGGAGTAGCAGAGAAGCTTGTCTGATTCATTTCCAGTTATAAAAGGATTTTTGCAGTGCACTTTCATGGAGACTTAATTTCAAAAACTTTATTAGCAACTGTCACTAGGATGGTGTGGGAGAGACCCTTGTTCACACTGTGGTTCTCAAGAGCATGAACCCCTCACCCTTTCATAACAATTAATTAGATTGTTAGAACAGGAACTTGGCCTTTGTATGAATATTTTAAATGTAAAACATTCTTTGGAGCGGTAGTTCTCAATCCAAGATGCCAAGATGCACACTTGGGGGGTTTAAAAAATAGCTGATGGCCAGCTTTCTCCCTCTGTATTCTGATTTTATATTTTCCAGAAGTAGGGCTCAGGTATTAGAATTGATCTAAGTTCTTTTGAAACTTTGCAACTAAAAAGTTATTTTTATTTATTTATTTTTTATTTTCAGAGTTTCAAGTTCTTCAGAGTTTAAAGAAGCACCAAAGTTTAAAACCTGCTACCTTTATGGGAGTTATGATTTCATTTCTGAATAGAATATCTGAAACTCTTTGATGGTTAAAACCACTTGTGGTTAATGCACCTGTATGTGTAAAGGGGAAAAATGGGATAATAAATCTGTTACATTTTGATATAAAATTCTAAAGAATCTAATGTTTTCTCAAACATGTTAGTAATTTTAATGTATCAATACAGATAGTTACTGTTTATTGACTTTTTTCCTGTAATTGTCCCCTAAAACAATAGATAAGAACTTATCTAAGAAGAAGATGAAGTTGATTTGCTTTTGTAACAGTTTAAACATTCCCTTGTCTCTTCTATCCTTATTTATTCTTACTTAGCAATGGAATCATTTTATTTACTAGAAACATGACTTCAGTCTTTTCCTAGAATTATTATAATTGATTATGACTACAATTTAATAAAAAACAAATTGATTAAATGTCACAGGAAAGTGGCCATTAGTGACCAGTTGGCAACCTTGTTTTCATCAGAAATGATGAGGATGTAACTGAAGACACATGTGAGGAAATGCAGTCATTCTCAGTGGGTCAATTACGAACTACTGGGGAACCCAATGCTCTGGGTTCTTGAATCATTCCTGGTAAAGTGGTTTCATCCTAGTTATTAAATTTCTTGTCATGAACACGTTACTCAGGGCAAATCTTTCCCTTTAGCCAATGGAAAAATTCTTTGAATAAGAGTCTTAACACTTTTCCATGACATAAAATTCTTCTGGAAACTCCTTATATGTTAGATCCCTTTCATGTCAAACTTCCAAATGCCAGCTCTTAGACCAAAAGGTTCATTAATGTTCGAACGTGATTTAGCTCTCTATCCTTTGGCACACGTACTTATTCCTCACCTCGTGCAATGCTTTCGGGTTGTGAATCTAGCTTCTATCTCTTCCTTGTCTTTGAATATAGAATCGCTTTCTAAAATCCCGTGAGACTGTAGATTGAAGTCACTATTTTTCTCTTCTGTGAAGGAAAGTTTGGTATGTAGAGCAGAATGTCATTATTTAATTTGGAATTTGGCCAGACCTCTGGGACTTGTGATCTGGTTTGAATGAAGTGTTGAGGGATTTTTTTTTTGTTTTTCCTAATCACGAATAGTCAAAGACATCTTATATAACTAGTGGAGCGCTTTCATAACATACTAGAGAACTGGCTTAGTGCTAACTCCAATGGGAAACTTCTAAAGATAAGGTTACACATATACCATTCCCTGGAGGAGTGAACTTTCCTGTCTGAGTTAAGTGTGATAATTTACTACAGCTTATGGGATTTGCTCCAGATAGTCTATCCTAGGTGCCTGGAGGTAGTTGGGGATTTTAGGAGAGTCTTTTTTTTTTTTTTTTAGCATACATTTACTGTTATGTATAGAATTAAAACAATTTAGTTATGATTAAGACTTATGTTCATAAAAATAGTACTATTGACAGAAAATTCTATATCTTAGTAGAATTAAGCAACATATTTGTGCTATTGTATGTATTTACACTATCTGAATCTCTTTCCAACTTTAATTACCTGAAGATTAGGGCAATACCATAAATAATCACAATAATAATGAACACTAATTTTGCCAGGCACTATGATGAGTGTTCTGTATATATTATCTCATTTCTTCTATGAAACAACCCTATAAATAGATATATTTATTGGCATTTAAATGGGAAAAAAATAAAATTTTCTACAAAAAGAGAGAGCAACTTGTCTGATGTTACACAGTTAAAAGTGGGTGATCTGAATTGATGAGTATAACTTAATCTGACTCCAAAGTCCATGCACACCTCACAATGGGGTTCTTCCCACTACGCCTTATGTTCTGTATCTCACCTTGCCATGAAGGACTCAACATTGAGTGTAGAGATTTCTCTAACACTAGGGGCATGACATTATTGAGTTAAATCCTGTTTATAGAACATAGTGCAGTGTTCACTTACTGACATATGGTATATATCCAATAATCAATTGGTTAAAAAATTAATAGTGAAATAGGCAATTTACTTGATTACATTCACCTTCATAATAACAGAGCCAGGACTAGAACCCTGAGTCACGACTTTTAGTCCTGGACTGTATTAGTTTGGATAAGTTTAGCTTGTTAAGTAAGACTTTAAAGTACTGGCTTAAAAAAGATAGACTTGTGGTTTTCTGTCATGTAAATGTCCAGGTAGATTTTCCAGGGCTTTCTGGTGTCAATGACCAGGCTCTTCTATCACTTAGACTGTTCTCTTCTTTGAAAAAGTCAGGGGTAATGCATGCACCATGTGCTGATTCAGCATTACAGACAGCAGGATGGAGAAGAGGGGAAGCAAGGGCATGTAATCTTCCATTTTAAGAGCATGACCCAGAAACTGAACATCAACATTATTCACATTCCACTAGGCTGGAACTCCACCTCTGGCACATCTAAATGCAAGGAAGACTGGAAAATTTAGGACATTACAAAACTAATGAACAAACAAATACAATGAGGGATACAATGGATATGAATGCACATGATTGTCTCTACTAAAAAGTACTTATTCTATCAGCCAATTACTTTGACGGATTTATTTTCTGATATTTGTACATTTAATCATTACCACAGTTGTGGATCATGGCTAGAATACCAAAAAGTCATGCCCTTTACTATTTTTGTCCCCTCAGAGCCAATTAATTATCTTCATTGCCTAACTGACTACCAGGCAGATAAGGTGAGGAAAGCATTGCTTTTGAGAAAATTGATAAAATTTCACATCCTAATGAAGGACACATTTACCATCTAGCTTACCATAGCATGAATTACATTAGAGTATGAATTTCATATAAAATTGTAATTATGACGCACATGATGTATTAGAATTAACAATCATAACACAACCAGTTTCTGGAAATTGTGTATCTTCACTTATAAATGTATGCTGTTTTGAATACATTTTTAAATTTTATTTAATAAGGGACATTTTTCTCTCTTGTCTAACATTTCCTTGTTTCTGAGTATTAGTTTATTTGTTGATTCATCTATTCAACAAATGTTTATTGAGCACCTCCTATATTCTATGAACTGTTCTAGACCCTGGGAATGGAGCTGTAAACAACACACAAAAATCCTTGTCCTTATGAAGCTTGCAATCTATGAACAAGTAAGATATATCCTTACGGAGAAGGTGGTAAGTGTGAGGGAAAAAAGTAAAAGGGAATAGAATAGGGAGTGTCAGTGGTAGAGGAGGGGTTTTAATTTTTAAAATAAGTGTCAGGGAAACCCTCAGTGAGAAGGTAGCATTTGAGAAAAGATCTGAAGTAGATGCAGTATCTTGCTATGTGAACACACAGGGAAGAAAATCCAGTAGGTTCAGAAACCTGACGCTGAGGAATACCTGGACACACTGTGTCCACACTGGAAAGAGCGAGATGGAGGAGAGAGGAGACGAGATCCAGGAGTGATGGAGAGCTAGGTTGTGGACACAAGTCATTGCGAGGATTTGTTCTTTTAATGTGAGTGAAAGGGGAAACCACTTGGAGCAGAGGAGTTACCTGAGTTCTTATATTTTTAAAAGTTTACCTTTTCTGTTGAGAATAGGCTGTAGAAAAGCAAAGATCGAAGAAGGAAGAATATTTAAGGTTATATAATTCAGCTAAGTGATGATGGTGGTTTGTACCAGGGAGTAGCAGTGAAAATGGTATAATATGGTCAGATTCAGAATCTATTTTGAAAACAGACCCTAAAGATTTGTTGGTGGCAAAGGAGTAGTCACAAAGTTCTGAAGAAAGTCTTGAAAGAATTGTAACTGAAGCTAAGAGAAGACAGTGTCTTGCAGAAAACAAAACAAGACAAAAAGCCAGAGTAATCAACAGCGTAGACGGAGGCTAAGAAGACAGTACCAATCGTATATTTAGTTTTCCTCTCTGGACAGAGAACTGATCTGCAGATGAACCAGGTTTTAAAGATTGTCTGTGTGTGTGTGTGTGTGTGTGTGTGTGTCTGTGTGTGTGTCTGTGTGTGTGTGTGTGTGTGTGTGTGTGTGTGTGTGTGTGTTGCCTTTGAGCGGCTGAGAGAGAAAGACTAAATGTTAAACATATAATATTGACAGTGATGGGCAACTCTGAAAACAAAGCAGGGAAGGGATAGGAGGCAATTTGAGGGAAGCAAGTCAGCAAAGGTCGGTGAAGAGCTAACGTTTCAGGCAGAGTCCTGAAGAAAGAGAGGGAGCCATGTGGCTTGGACTCTAGAGGATGGGTTTCCCGGCTGAAGAACTGAGACTTAGAGTGAGCCTCAGGTGGGAGCTCGTGTGGCAAGAAGATCTCAGTGGCTGGAGTCCAGTGAGAGGGCACACGAGATCGGATAGGTATTGCAGAGTCTCATAGGCCAGGGTAAGGACTTCCAGTATTATTTGGAGCCTGATGAAAAGACATCAGAGGATTTTATGACTGGTAGGTATATGATTTGATGTACATTGTTAGAAAAAAATAAAACTAAATACAATTTAAACACACTGATAAGCATCTTAGAAATATGTTACTATCATTTTATTAAATACAACTTTAAACTTTATGTTCTCATGAAATTTAAAGTCGTCATTAAATATTCAAGGAATAAGCCCTCTGAGGGAATTAATTTTGGTTATTAGTGAATGTAGATTTTACTGCCACCAACAGAATATAAGAAGTGGTCAGTTTAATGTTTTTGGAATTTAATATGCTTCTAAGAAATATATCTATCATTTGACAGATATTGTCATCTGGTCTCCAATTTTTTTTGAAGCAATTATTTGTTTACAGTGCAAAAACATTAATTTTAAATGTTAGTACATCAAAACACGACCTGCGGGTAATTGAACTCTATGATAAGATTAATGACAAAAGTAACCTATTATGGAAAATATAATTGATCATTTTTTCCTGCAACATGGCCCTTTTCTTTTCCTCTAATAGCTAACTTCCTGGGATTTCCATCCATAAAAATATGCAAGATGTGCACAATAGTTAAATTATCTAGTTGGTTAATGTACAAACAATATTCCCAACACAATTCCATTCCTCATTTTTCTCTTAAACATGACAGAACTATGGCAGTACTATTTAATCAAATATTTGATACAATTATTAAAACTATATATTATATATTTATGCTGACAATTTAATTTGTTTTTTCTCCAAATCAAGATATGTATATATCTTTGATATACATAATTTGTTAAAGCCTGTTGGTATCCCATCCATTAGTATATTTTACTGTAACCTCTCTTTTATTTACTTCCTTTAGAATCAACTTTGGTTTGCTTTACAATTAGATAAAAAATGTTACTTGGGGCCTGCCCCGTGGCATAGCAGTTAAATTCACGGCTCCGCTTCGATGGCCCGGGGTTCGCTGGTTCGGATCCTGGGCACAGACCTACGCGCTGCTTATCAAGCCATGCTGTAGTGGCATCCTGTATAAAGTAGAGGAAGATAGGCATGGACGTTAGCCCAGGGCCAATCTTCCTCAGCAAAAAGAGGAGGATTGGCAAGAGATGTTAGCTCAGGGCTAATCTTCCTCAAAAAAAAAAAAAAAGTTACTCAACTTTCACAGTAGGTGACTCAACGTTCAAAACAAAATTTGAACTCTGCCATTTGATGATTTGGTTTCTCAACCAATGTCAGAGAATTAAACAATGGCATAGAATGGTGCATTAAACTCTCGTCAGAAAACAAAATTTTGAGGTATCAGGTATAAAATGCTAGAAAAGGGGAGTAGTATCCTTCACTGATTTGACTGCTGTAATTTTTATCCTTGTATTAAGATAGCCACACATTTTCCTAACTTTGGCCATGTCTCTCCATAATTGCCTTTACTAAGTTGCACACAAATGTTCTGTTCTGTTATATAGTAAGCTAATACTTTTTTTGTGTGTGGCCAGCGAAGAATGTGCCATAAGTTGACAGATACAGAATTCTATCAGAAAGGATAAAGCACAATTGTTACAGAAGACACTATTTACAGGTAAATTTTGGAAGAAACCAACAATTGAAATCATTTTAACAGATAGAGTGAGTGTCTACATCAAACAAGACTTTACGGAGGAACTGAAGTTGCATGAGGGAAGTGGTACCCTGGAAATCTGGAGCTGTGGAGGATGGATGAGGAACAATGCACAGGGTGTGAACAGTTTAAACTGTAGTTAAGGAAATGTTAATGAATAATAGTGGAAGAATAACTATCTAGCCATGCCGAGTAAAGAGCATGATGGCCTCATCCGTGTAACGCAAGGGAAAGGTCGAAGAGCTTTCTCTGGAAAGGAACAAAACATTGCCTAATGTTTCCTTGATACTAGATTGTTGCCTCCTTGTCCAGCACACTCTCATCTCTCTGTTGCAAGTGGACTTCTCATTCCTGTCTGTAAAAAAGTTGAGTTTCCTCTATTCAAAAACAATAAATTGGGAAAATGCTTTTTAAAAGCAGACGTACTGTCTTAGCCAACTTTTGTTCTACTGTCCTGTTTTCTTTCTTGTAAACTATCTCATATTAGTGATTTATTTCTACTAACCTTATTTTGGCAAATATTTATTTCCTTTTAACTCTTTAAAATCTGATTTCCACCCTCAGCATTTTGTGGAAATCACATTAACAAAATTCAGCAGTGGTTCTTGAATACGCTGATCTTAAAACTGCTTCTACCTCAGTAGACACAGTTCAAGAATGTATTTGTGAACCTCTTGGGCTCCATGAAATCACACTGTGCTTAGTCGATTCCCACTTTTTGTCCACGTTATATTTGACTCGTTTATGAGCTCATAATTCTGCTACTTCCAAGGGTGGCTAGTTCCACACTGATTTACTTTCTACCCTTAAAGAAATGCATGGTGGGGGCCGGCCCGGTGGTGCAAGCGGCGGCCCAGGGTTCGCCAGTTCGGATCTCGGGCGCGCACTAACGCACTGCTTGGCAAGCCGTGCTGTGGCGGCGTCCCATGTAAAGCAGAGGAAGATGGGCACGGATGTTAGCCCAGGGCCAGTCTTCCTCAGCCAAAAAAAAAAAAAAAAGAAGAAGAAGAAGAGGATTGGCAGCTGTTAGCACAGGGCTGATCTCCCCAAAAAAAAAAAAAGAAAAGAAATGCATGGTGAAACTCACTATGTCTGTTTTCAAGTCTGTAAATGTACACCTCTACTTTCAAACTCACTGAAGCTGTAGTTTCATATTTCCATCTACCTATGGAATATTCCATTTAAATATTGATAAATATCTCTTATTTATTTAGTAATAAATAAATATTTTTATCACCTCAAGCTCATTAAATCTAAATTGAATACACTATATTTCTCCTCCAAATCACTTACCATTCCAAATTTTACCATCTCTGATGATGTCACCACTATTTTTCCATTATCCGTATTTAAAAACCTTGGCATCATTTTTGCCTCCTTATCTTCCCTCTCTGTCTTCCAACAATATCATATTCCAGATGTGAAGGCCGTATCCTTTTCATTCCATAATGAATCTGGAAAGTATTGATGAATAAGTAGTAAATTACATATTTGGAATTTATATTTATTTGTTTCATTTTTATTTCTATGGCACAGCCTAATAATGGCCTCATTTCTACAGAGAAACCAAGATGACTTGCAGCTGCAATTTTGAGGTTCTTTTCTGATCCAATGCTCCTTATGTTTCCAGGCCAACCTCAACCCAACACTAGGTGTTGGAATCAATCCAAAATTCTTGGATCATTTTAGCCTCTCATTATACATAAAATCATGGCATTTTGGGGTGTGTGTGGCAAACAGGAGGGGGTTGTTGCTGAGCACATATTCCCAAGCAATTTCTTAAATGACACAGATTAATTTCTGGATTTGGGAGATGGACATTGCCAAGTCAGCCTATGAGGCACTCCAATACCTGACCCAGCTAGTTTATAACAGTGTTACTATTTTTTAATGTAACAATTCAGGGTGAGCAGCTTTTAACTGCTCCTTACAGTTTTTGCAATGTGGCCATAATGAGAACAGAACAGGTCCTAGATTCCAGGACATTTTTAGCAGGCAAACATTAATAAAGATTTCTTTTCTTTACCATTGCAACTGCTCTTACTGTGGTGATGTTCGAGTCTTCTGAATACTGATAGTAGGATTTCCAGAAGGAAATCTTAGCTTTGTACTATTGCATTTGATACTTTCCCTATCAAGCTCTTTGGATGCCATTTTCATAGATTTCAATCTGTGTCTATTTATTAATAGCATTTCTGACTTCACAATTTGCATTCGCAATCTTCTTTAAAATCTTCCTAAAATTTTCTTTCTTTTAAGTATGTTAAGCTTTCCCATAGAGGAAAACAGGCTAAGTCCATTTGGTCTAATTTCCCCCATGGGAAATGATGTGACTATAGCAATTAACAGATAAAAGAAAGCAAAAGGTATCATAGGTAACTTGACCTATCTACTGATTTAATTTTAGCTGAATGAAACTACAAATAAATTTCGAGTTTCACTCTAAATTAGGAAAGGAAATGAGTCAGACAACCAAGATAAAGTTGGCTTTCAGAAAATTCAGGAAACGAGAAACAAATCTATTTTCATTCTTATTGTTATTTGAAACAATATGTTCCTTCCTACTTTGGACTTGTATCATTCTCAAAAAAACACACAAAGCCCTTTTATTGAAGAGTTATTGAAGAGTTTAAGACAAAGGCATGGCCCATTTGAAGATTTTCGAGTATGTGTTTACTTCCGGCCCTGAAATCAGTCCTTGAATGAGGAGTAACTGTTAGAAAGCTGGCCCATTGGAACTAGAAGAGGCAAGAACTCTTAATCCCAACTTTGTCACAGTCTGTGTGGTCTCATTTGCAGAATCCATCCTAGATCTGCTTACCTACATCAGACACGATTCACTTGTATTTGAAAAGTGCTTGAGGGTGTAAAACCCTAATTACCAGGGTTATTATTTTTTAATTAGCAAGTCTTTATTTTCGTCTCAATTCTCTTTTCTTAATACTCATGCTCACAAAATGTGGAATCTAAGTTTTTTTAAAAAATGTTTTTTCAATAACCTACAGAGGAGAATTATTTCTTCAAAACCATTTTAGTATATGATGAAAACTCTTCAAGAATCATTTTATTTAATTCACTATGACCTCATTCTTCTCTACAATAACAATTTGCCTCTTAAATAACAATGGTGCCAGAGAGATGCTTTCATAGGAGTAAACTCAAAAATAATTTCTGTATCTTTACCAGCTGGCCTTCCTTTTGAACCTTGTACTGTCCTAACTCGTTCCTGTAGGAAATTATAAAAATAACTCCCGTCCTAATGAGAAAACAAGTCTCCAAAGCATTATTCAGAGATTGTCATCCCCAGAGTTGCATTTGTACGTGACAGAGTTCTATTGTCTTATGTCATTATTCATGATCTCAAACTGTCTGTTCTAATTTCCAAGAAATGCTAAGCAAAAGGAGGGTTTCACAGTCAGGAAGAAGTTTTTTCCCTTTCAATTAAAATGGAGTTGTAGCTGGAAACATGGTAGATTAGATAAAGGCCACTTGTTTATTTGTGAGTATCTACAAGTGCCGCTGAGCCTCCTTTGTTACGAAGATTAAAAGGTGCAATTTGGGCAAAGGTTGGTCGTAAGAAATTCTCCTAATTCTATAAACAGAGTAGGAAATGTGAAGTTTTCATGTTGGTTTCATATTAAACCTGATGTTTTTTATGTTATCTTTGCAAAGGACATTCATACATCTTGGGAAATAAGTTTTATATCATTATTTTTTTACGTATATACTCAACTGAGTCTCTGAATAAAGAAAAATAAGGATGCGTTGTAATATGGGAAATGAGATTATATTTTTTATTTTTTGATATAACGATTAAAGAGCATTCTAGATTATTTTTAAAATATTACCCTTTATAATGCCAATTGTTGCAGAAAAGTGTACTGTATAATTTCAGCAGATATTAATATCAAGCTGTGAAAAACATTGTGATGATCAGCATCTTGCTTTTTGAAGGAATTTTAATGGATAAAAACACACATCAGAGATTCACTCTTCAATTTTTACAACATCCAAAAAATTGTTCTATTGGTTTTTTTTTTGTCATTGTGTGCGGGCTCATTACGCAGGAATTAATTTTAGTTACATGCATAGCCTTGGTAGAAAAGGTAAAGGAAGCATCGTATTGTGTAGTCATTGGTATGCAAAGCCATCTGGTGGTATATTTTCACCTGTCTTCATCTCTAACTTGTCAAATCATTAAATGGCCTTCAACATTCATTGTACTGGAAGGAAAGGCCGTGCAGTAAACACATCACCCTCCATACATAGATTTACACCATCGTGAAATGGACGTTATCCAATCTTGGCAAAGTCGAGATTTATTTTAAACAGCATTCAAAGACTAGAGCAGTTTAGTATCTGGCATTGGCCCCTGGTCATTTCAGTAAAACTTTCACTCAGTATCAACACTGTGTTAAACATTTCTGGTCACAAGGTTCAAAGAAAAGAAAAAAAAGGTCATTGCTTTATATAGGGTGGATTTATAATTTTTATCTGAATATAAAAAAATCAAAACAAACTTCATGTGTATTCACCGGAAATTTAGCTTTCCTTCCTGTGGATGGAATAGAAAGTTCTTCTCGGGTTGTCTGAAACCTACCTCACTAGATTTTTCACTCTTGAAAACCTTCCACAATTTTGTACCTGGGCCCATAGTCGACTCGGTGCTCTCCTACTTTTTCTGCACCTTTAGAAGGTTGCACTAAGGCCCAGCTCAAGTATCACTTCCTCTATGCAGCCTTTTCTGGCCCCCCAGATAGAACTTCCCTCCTCTGTTTTTCATCACCCTTTGCCCCACATTTCATTTATCTTCAATAACAATGCGTTATATTTATCTCTTTGCACATTTGTTTTGCCCAATATACAATGGGATATTCAAGAGTGAAGACTATGACTTATTTTTTTCTTTGCATCTCCAGGCAGAAACTAGCAAAACACCTAGGGCGTAAAAAGTCAATTATAAATGTTTGTGGATTAATATGCAAATGAAAAGATTATGAATATAATTGTCTCACTTTTAACAAAACACATGGCTTCTACCTGGGGGGGATGTTTACATTTTCTATCCTGTGTTATAGCAGTAATATATGTGAAAAAGATTCTTAGTAATGATATGAACCACAATGCATTATTAGGAATGTGGCCTGCAATCAATTGAAGCTATTGAAATCTTTCAAAATACTGTGTAAATGAAACAGACACAGTCACACTCATTAACAACTTCAATAGAAGCTTGGTGGCTACCATGAGCTACTCAGAGAAGTGCTGTGCGTTCAAACTTTTGAAATCAGGAATTGTTGAAACAGTGGTAAACATGGAGATTGCTTTCTTTGTTAATCCTAGTGGCGGTAAAGCATTTCTATACTGATATATCATTTATGAAATGATGATCTTGAAGTTTACTTAAGATACTGTCCTCTTGCCTCCATTCCTACCATTGACTTGGTGACTAAGTCCAGGGATGACAATCAAATTGGATGAATGCTAGGCTGTCACATGAAACATGGCTGACATCCTATGTCCTTTTGATATTCACTTATATAGTGGAAAGTTCACACCTACTGATCACCCTTGTGACAATTCAACTTCTTCTTCCACCAGTTAAAGAGAATGTTTCTGTCTTGCCCCTTGGCCTTTGCGGCAGCTCTTTTGTCTCCTGCGTGGGATCCTTGTCTCCAGTGGCCGGTGAGTTGATGTTTTACTCCCTTCCTCAATGATAATTGTCCCCTGAACTGGACTTCGTTTTCTGTTTGTTTGTTTATTGCGGCAACATTGGTTTATAACATTGTATAAATTTCAGGTGTACATAATTAAACTTCTATTTCTGCATGGATTACATCATGTTCACCACCAAAATACTAACTACAGTCCATCACCACACACATGTGCTGCCTTATCCCTTTCACTCTCCTCCCTACCCCCTTCCCCTCTGGTAACCACCAATCCAATCTCTGTATCTATGTGTTTGTTTGTTGTTGTTATTATCTACTACTTAATAAGTGAGATCATGTGGTATTTGACCTTCTCCTTCTGACTTATTTCACTTTGCATAATACCCTCAATGTCCATCAATGTTGTCACAAATGGCTGGATTTCAGCATTTCTTATGGCTGAGTAGTATTCCATTGTGTGTATATACCACATCTTCTTTATCCATTCGTCCCTTGATGGGCACTTAGGTTGCTTCCAAGTCTTGGCTATTGTGAATAATGCTGCAATGAACACAGGAGTGCATGTATCTTTATGCATTGATATTTTCACGTTCTTTGGATAAATACCCGGGCAGTGGCATATCCTTCTTATTGATACTTTGCTCACCAAAGTTATAATTCTTAAACTAGCTCATAAGAAAGTAGTCATCTTCTCCTAGCTTCTAATGTTCAAATGTTAAAACTCTTTTATTTATCTTTTTCTGTCCATTTTTATAGTCTCACGTGGGCTACTTCATAATGTTGTTCCTAAAAGTTCTCTGGGTATCAAAAACTAACAGTGACCCTGGAGTGAGCTTGAATTCCTGACTCTTCTATCACCTGTGGAGATATTTTTATTTACATCTGTAACCCTAACTATTAGCACTCTGTCTGGCATGTGCCCACTGATGAATAAGAGATTCTAAAGCAAATATTTACTGTGTATTGTGAGTCTGATGACGCCTGTGCTCCCTAGTTCTTTGGACCATCTCCAATACCTACCTACTCAATCCCACTCAGACTTCTACTTTCCTCCCCTTCACTCAAGCTCTAACCTTTTCTCCCTGCACCTCACAGTGTCAGTGTCCTTGTTCAGATGTACAAAGGAGCAGCAAAGCTTTGAGAGTGGTGCCTGATTTGTGGACATGGTAGGTACAATCTCAGTTTCCTTCATCTCACTATATTAGCATTTCCTACCGAGTTTATAAAACTAGAATTTATCCTTACCTAGGGTTGAAGTGAAGATGTATTCTATCAGACATTGTGTGTGTGTGTGTGTTCTGCATACCAGAGGTATATACAGGGAAGTGTTTAGATCTGTTTAATCTTGCAGTTTATATTGAAGGTTATAATGATGAGGATTATCTGAATATTTACATTTATAAATGGAGCCAAAAGACTTTAAGCAATGCAAGTACTTAATACAAATATGTGATGAAAAAAATATCATGCCAATGTGGTCTTAGCATTTTAACAAAGCAAAAACACCCATCTCCTTTTAGAAAAATGGCGTACTTTGAGTCCAGGTTTACCCTCCTGACTTTCAACATCACATATTCATTCTTCATCAAACATCAGGAGAGTTATACTTTGACTGCTGGATGTAGAGATTGTCCAGGAATCACAAGTGGATCAAGTTAGCAGATGCAGATACGTCTGACATGGTGTGTTGAGAGGCATGAGTTCCCATCCTAACGGTCTTCCTCAGCCGGCTGGATGTTCTGAGACAAGTCGTCCACCTTCTGGTGTCTTAGAATATGGGGCTTGAATTAAAGCATCTATAAGGCCACTTACAAATCACTGAATTTGTGACTTTTTTCATTGTGGTAAAAAACACAAAGTTCACGATCTTAACCATTTGTAGGTGTACAGTTCAGTAGTATTAAGTATATTCACATTGTTGTGAAACAAATCTCTAAAACTTTTTCATCTTACAAATCTGAAACTCTAGATCTGTTAAACTATACCTCCTCTTTACTGCCTCCCCACAGCCCTTGGTAACCACTCTTCTACTACTTTCTGTCTCTACAAATTTGACTAGGTCCTTTTCTAAGTGGAATCATTTAGTATTTGTCTATTTGTGACTGCCTTATTTCACTTAGCACAATGAACCTAAAATAATGAACCTTAAGGTTCATCCATGTTGTAGGATATAACAGGATTTTCTTCCTTTCTAAGGTTGAGTAACATTCCGTTATACGTATAAACCACATTTCATTTGTCCATTCATCTGTCAATGGACATTTGGGTTGCTTCCACTTCTTTGCTATTTTGAATAGTGCTGCTAGGAACACAGGTATGCAAATATCTCTTTGAGACTCTGCTTTCAGTTTTTTTGGCTATGTACCCAGAAGTGGGATGGCTGGATCATATGTAGTTCTAGTTTTCATTTTTTGAAGAACCTCCTTACATACCTACAGCTGTACCATTTTATAATCCCACCAACAATGCACCAGGGTTCCAATTTCTCCACATCCTCGCCAGCACTTGTTATTTTTTGTTTTTTTTTTGTTGGTGGTCATCCTAATGGGTGTGAAGTGACATCTCATTGTGATTTTGGTTTGCATTTCTCTAATGATTAGTGATGTTGAAAATCTTTTCATATGCTTGTTGACCATTTGTATTTTATCTTTGGAGAAATATCTATTCCTTTGCCCACTTTTTGATTGGGTTATTTTATTTTTTGTTGTTGAAATGTAGTTCTTTGTATGTTCTGGATATTAGCCCCTTATCATATATACAATTTGCAAATATTTTCTCCCATTCCGTGGATTGCCTTTTCACTGTATGGATTGTGTTTTTTGATGCACAAATTTTTTTAACTTTGATGTAGTCTCATTTGTCTATTTTTGCTCTTGTTTCATGTACTTTTGGTGTTATATCCAAGAAATTATTGTCTAGTTTAGTATGATGAATTTTCCCCCATGTTGTCTTCCAAGAGTTTTAAATTTGTGATTTTTAAAACTTTATCATTTTTTTAAATCAGAGAAGAATGTATTCGTTGAGTGTGCACCATGAAACTAAACAGAAACGTAATTTTACAATGATTAGAATTGTTTTACATTTTTTGTCTCAGTGTTTGTGTCTATAACCAACTAATTAATCCATTTTGCTGTACATGTAAAACTATTATTGGAAGTGTTGATAATCTATTTCAGAAATAGAAAAATGCTTCAGTTGAATTATATACATCAAGTTGTTGTCATATAAGACTATTGATTATCCTTACGACAATTCTTATGCATTTCTTTCCCTGTTTTTTTATCAAGTACTCTCTCACTCCTCTCTGCTTATTTAAGTTAAGCCTTCTTGTAAGGCCCAGACAAAACTCCACATATGAAGGCTTATTCTATTTTTTCATTCCATGTGGATCCCTTTTCTCTCTGAGTTAGTTCATACTTATTCTTTTTATGCTTTAACTCTCTGAATACTAACTGCTATTGTTACAGTTTTGTTTGTAAGTGAAGGACGTTCAGTAAAGTGGAACTTTACTCCTGTGTGGTTGAAGGGGAGCCAAACTATTTCTTCCGTGAAATTTCTGTGTCTTCATTGTTAAACCTAGGAATCAAATACCAAACTATGTCTCATACTCTGAGATTCCGTTATGCTTGTGGTTGCCGTACCATTGATAGAATAAGATCATAATTACAGGGAAGGGGTAACAAGACTGTGCCATATGAGCTGTGATCGCCTCTGGGGCACAATATAATAGGAGCCATGGATAAACAGGAACCTCTTTGTGGTAGGAGCAGCAATGGATGCCAATCCAAGACCAATGTAATTGCACAAAGACAGAGAGGAAATAACTCAAAGTGCTGACACTAGATGAAGAAGGAGTAGCCCAAAGTGTTAATACTAGTTATCTCTGAATTATGAGTTGATACTTGACTTTTAATTTCTTTACATGCTTCTTCATTTTTTTAAGCATTCTACAATAGCCTATATTGTTTTAATAGGGAAAGAGTTAAGTGAAAAGGAGACAGAGAGTGAAGGAATTCACAGAGAGCACACTAGAATCAGGAAAGAAACTCCTTCCACCTCCAATGTCTTTCCTGCTCTCTCTGCTGACAGATCTTTACATTCTGGCAGCTATTTAAAGGGCTTTTGCTGAAGGTGGGCAATGAAGAGTGAATTTTTATCTAGAAGGAAATAAATTGATAACTGGCACAACCACCACGTTGACTGGAACAGTTGTTTATTGTAGGATCTTTTTGTATTGCTATTTAATTGTTTTTTTTCTGGATGAGAATTTGTAATAATTATAGAGATATAGCATTGTTTATGTATGAAAAAATATGAAAAACTTGTAAATGGGGCTGAAAGGTGGGCAGCATGTCCTTTAAGTGGCATGAGGGGCAAAGGCCACCCAGACTTTATAAAGGGCAATAGTTCTAAAAGTGTGGTCCGTGGACCAACAGTTTTAGCATGATCTGGAAACTTAAGAGATACACAAATTTACAAGCTCCATCTAAGATCCACTAAATCAGAAACCCCAAGAGTGGGTCCCAGCCGTTGGTGTGTTAACAAGCCCTTCAGGCTGACCTGATGTGTGCTGATATTTGAGAACCAATGACCTAGGGTAAAGTACTTAGTTCAATTCATTATCTACTATTGAATAAAAGCCCCGGACTTAATGAAGTTACATGTTAATTGAAGAATTTTGTCCACTCAGTAAATCTGTTATGTGGAACAGATAACCCCAAAATTTTAGTCTTCACAGAAACACATAAAACTACTTTTCTTAACCACACCCACCTTTTCTATACCTTCTTAAAGTGAGAGAATTGGACATTTTCATTAACATAACTGCAAAATAGAATCACTATATAGCAAGGAAAATAAGGAGCAAAAATATATAAACTTGAAATTATGCTTAGTCAACAATGTTTCAGTATTCAGTCTACTTAGAAATTATCCAAGTGCCCAATAATTATGCTTAGTTACATAAAATAGACTCTTGGGCACAGGCTTTCATATTGATATCCTTTTGACAACTTTCAAGCTGCCATGGTTGACTACATCAGAATTTCCAGGACTTTTTTTTTAGTCTGGAAGCAGATGTAATTTATGAAAGTACACTGCTGACCCAAGACCCCTTGGAATAAACAGGACTGAATGAACTAACGAGGGGATATACTTGTAGTTATTTTTGGCCATATTATAGGCATTATTTTAAATATTTTATTATTTATAGATATTAGAGAAAGCCCTTTTCATTTCTTCATGATCTATCTCTAACCCTCAATTTAGCAGATTGTGTGTTTGTCAAGTTAAATGAACAGTTTTAAATGACGTCTGAGTCCCACTGACCTACTTAGAACTCAGAAACAAATACTTTTATTGAGTCTTCCTCATTTTCGTGGTAATATAGTTCTTCACACAGATTCAGTAAGATCTGTCCTCCTTTTTACTGGGATAAAGCTGACCAAATCAATTGTGCAACCAAGGCCATATATCAAGGGCTGTATTTGAGAAGGATGCTCATTGCATCAGACATGACAAGCACACTTTTAAGAAATAAGGAGTGATTTGTGTGTGAAGCCAATTTCCAGGGATCCCTACCAAGAACTGGTTTGCTTCCTGGCTTATAGGGTCCCAATCTTACAGGTGGTAATGAGCGTCACTTCCTGGCAGGAATTTCTCCAAAGTTGTAGGTTCTACAGGTGAAATATGGTGGAAAGAGTTTCATGGGCTTTAGTTTCGTACTCTTGGGATAGAATTATGAATAATAGAAGCTAAAAATCCAATCCAAGATTCTTGATGAAAACTTAGTAATGGAAGTTAATTTTGTGGCCTTGATAGTTGTTCTGGATTTGCACAACAAACTCAAGGAGGTCTGTATAGTTAACTAACAATCTTGCTGCACCTGTGTTTATAATCATGACCGATCTGATGATACTAGCATTTTTTATGATTATCGTAATAACTTTCAGAGATTAAAGACATTGTCGGGAAAATTATATGAATCTTGGAAATAAGGCAACAATTTGGGCAAGGATATTTTTAATGTCATACACAGGAAAGATCACATAAGTTTTATCTAGAGGAATATACTTAGGGAAATATACTAGGGAAATAGTTCAAATCACTATTTATTATTGATCAATAATCCAGACTTAGAGAAGTTATGTAAACTTACAGATTTTTTGTTCAGTTAAGATGGAAATAATTTTTATTGGTACAATAGGTAGTCCCAAAAGTCTAAGGCCCTATTGGGCATTAATCTGCTTTGTATCTAACCCAGTAATCTTATTCTAGCATTGCCTGTTTATTCTTAGCTTCTCAAATGCTCTTTGAGTCAATCATAACATCTGACTCCTTCTTTCATAATTTAATGATTTCAGTAAAATCTTCGACATGTTGGCCTTTTATATTTGCCTGAGAGTCATAATTTTTAATCAGTCGACAATTACTATTTATTTTTTGTTTTTAATAGAGTGTATATCCAAAGGGATCTTTGTTTAGCATATTTTGTGTTTTAATTATTGTTAGTTTAATTAGTATTCATTTTTAAACATGCAAATTTAAAATGTTTTGTTTTCTTTGCAATTTTAAGCCAATTTTCTTACTCTGCAAAAAGTTAGAAAACATTTCCAATCATTTCTAAATGTTCAATTAAGTCTTCAGCTGATTAAATTTTATTAAAAATAATTCCAATTTTAAATTGAGTTAATCCATTTTAGTAAGCATTTCCAATTACGTTTATTTATTCAATATTACTAATCTTCTCAAGCATTTCAAATACCTGACTTGGTACACTTATAAATCCAGTAAGCAAAATCTTTCTAAGCATTTAATCATGTATCTGAATAAATGAAACTTATAAACATAGTTAATCAAATTATCTTATTTTAATAAACAAAAAGACCCAAAACATAAAATATACATAAAGCTACAAAATGACTACAAATTTTATTCTGCCTGTAAAATTAGAATATATACAAAATTATCAATGATCCATTATATCAATTCTAAACAATTCTAACCTCATTTTGAGATTAGAAATTTACTCATTCAACCTAAAGGAAGAGAATCACCACATCTGATTGGCCATAGCAAATATATTTACAGATTTAGAGGTTTGAGACCCATACAGTCCTTCCAGGACATTTCTAATCAACGTCCTAGGAAAACAAACTGAGTCTCTTCTTGTGATCACTCTCTGCCTGCTCACCCAATGTTTTTTCTCCAATAACATCCTTCATACTGCCTGATTTTTGTTAATGGGGTTCTCTGTTTTATTTTACATTCATATTCATCTTATCACCTATCATTTTATAACAATTTTTTATTCTGGGTTAGCTGTGCACAGCTAACTAAAATTTTGTTGTCCTAAACATTCATATTATAATTTCCCTCTCAACTAATGAATGTTCCTAGCTAGGTCTTTTTTGAGCATCACCTTATATTCCCACATAAGAAAGAAGATTGCACCTCAGCAACACTTTTGCTATAACCTTACATTCAACATTTGTGAAAATTAATAGGCCATATAATATTCTTATAGGAGGAAAATATAAGATATCACTTTATCCTCATAACTGAAAAGAGAGCTAGAAGCTTTATTAATCATATGGTCATTGCAGTAATATGTATGTGAAAAATAAAGCAATGGTCTTACTATAGTAGCAGCAGAGACAGAATGGGAGAGAAAAATATAAACTCTCTTATTAATGTAGATATCATAAAATTAATGATTAATTAGATATTTAAAAGCCTGGTTTCCCTGGACTTCAGTTTGGACTAGATTATCTCTATGATTTCTTGCACTTTATAAAATTCTATGATTCTGTGATCAAAGATGAGGGAGGATTTAAGTGCCTGCATTTTCAAATGTTGGGAAAAAACAAAAACAAAAACAAAATAATGGGGATGGAGGGAGGGAAGGAATAGAAATGCTGAGTATAATTTTGAATATGGGTCTAGTCTTTAAGCTACGTTGGGACATCCAAGTAAGGAGATCTGGCAGACAGTTGGACTTATAGGATTGGATCTTAGGCAAAAGGTTAGTTTTGGAGATACGCTGCTTGGTATTTTTCTCAAATTATTTATTTAATCGTGGGGTTCTCTGTAATAAAATTATAAGTCAATGAGCACAGATGCCATTAATTTTTATTTAAAACAGAGACCACATTAAGCGGTGCTGGGCACAAATGAGTAGAAGTGAATTACAAGGGGCTCGTCTGGATCCAATCATGGAGTGTTTGAGTACGTAAGCTGGTACAAATAACAGACTTGACTTGCTTGAGCTTTGGTTTACTACTGGACCAGGAAACAAGCATTACATAGGATATATGAGTAAAGAGTGAATATGAGTAAAGAAAACAGTGGAGTTACACATTTCTTCCATGTTTCCGTAATTCATCACAAAGGCATAGCAGAACTATAGTGGTCACTTACAGGTCACGCCCACCAGGGAAGAGTAATCAAAGAAGTAAAGGGGCAATGCCATCACTATGAGGGAGAAGCCACCTCATCATTCAGGAAAAACCCCAGCTGCTTCACAATGGTATACTTGAGGCTCCTAGGTTGTACTGTGTCACCAGCCATGGCCTTCAAAGGGCTGTACAGAAATTAGAGTTTCTGATATTTGTGTAATGATATGTCAAAGCATCTTTATGAGTCAACAGATTTGAGGTTCTGGTTAAGAAATTACCTGTGGAGTCAGACTAAATAAATTTGAAATTTGGCTCTGCCTTTGCTAACCTAATGACTGTGCGCAAGTTACTAATCTTCTCTGGGGTTTAATTCCCCTTAAGGATAGTGAGATAATAATGCATAGTACTTTCTCAAAGTGTTGCTGGGAGGATTTAAAAAAAAAAAACCCAGTTGACATTTGTAAAGGTTTAAACAACGGCTGGCCTAAAAGAAGTCTTTGAGAAATGTTCACTGTTATAATATATAACCCAATTGATCAATTACCCTGAGAAATAGGTTGCACCCATTTCACAGATAAGGAAACTGATGAAGGGGTTATGCACACTCCAAGAAAAATGTAGATTTAAAGTAAAAGGGCAAAGCTGGGAGAACTCAGAGCTTCTGGGCCAGATGATTTTGCCTTCATAACATTCATCCTCAGTTATCAAAATGTATACATGGGTTCCTGTTGGGACTCATGAATCTGTAGGGAAAGAAATAGTCAAAAGATAAATGAAAATTAAGAATAATTTAATTATGAACTTAATCTATTGTACAATCATAAAATTTGCAAATTTTTAGTTTGGAACAAAATGCTTTATTCAAAAAATTATTTTAATCAATATGATTGCTTAAGTGTTGTGTAGAATACAATAATCTGTTACATTTTCAAAGCCTCTTCACTTCCCAATGGCAAAATCTAAGTCAATGTAGAAGACGATATATGATGCCTCTGATTGGTATATGATTTTGCAGAAAGAGAGTTAAGAGGTGTGGGCAATTGTTTCAACTTAGGACAATTAAGAATAACATTATTTGAATTTGGTATTAAAGATTGAACAAACACAATACGAACAGGAAGAGGAAACAGCATAGATATGTGTTGGCCGCATACAGAGAGAAAATAGAAATATAATGGAGAATTATAGAGGAAGAGAAAAGAAGGAATAAACAGTAGGAGAAGAGGATGAAAGAGTGATGGATGGAGTGTAAAGAAATAAGAGGAGAAGAAGGGAGGAAGCAGAGAAGATCTGTTACAGTATTAATCAATGTAGTTCTCTCAGATGGTACATTACCATTATTTTGGCTGGTATAACATCTCTTATTACTGCTTCTTAAAGAGATCATGAGCTAATGAAAAATTCTTCTAAACTGTACAATTTCCATTATATCTCAAATTTTAGCAGTTCCTCCTTGAATGAGGGCAGCCATTGTAGTTTCCTCAAGGAAATATTTTCATTGACTCTATGGATATTGGCCAGGCTAATGATGAACCTTTGTGGTTTTCACATTCCCATCCTCCACAAACAATATGTGATGGGCTGGATCAAGACCCCTTTGCAGATTGCTATCTTTATGTAAAGCATTACCATTGCAATATAAGCAAAGGGTGAGCAGACAATCACAGATAATCACTTCTGGAAGTTGCATGCCTTAAATTCATATAGAGTATCTAGATATTAGATATATATTTTATTTAACTTCACAGAAGGAAAAAGACTGGCATAAAATGGGGAGTGGGGGTACAAAATCAAGAAGTCATACATGTATTGATTTGACTTTCTATTAGATGGATTGCCTTGAATGCAATTAACAGAAAACCCTGACTAAATTGGATGAGCATTATATATTAAGGGAAGTTATTATCTCACATGACATGATCCTCAAGTACAAAGAAGCACCTACCAGGGTAGGTGAAATATCCAGCTCCATTTTTCTCTGGTTCTCTTGGCTCTTTCTTCCTCCGTGTGTGGTCTTTACCCTTAGAACTATATCAGTGTGGCTCCCACTGTTCTAAGCCTCAATTACAGACATACAATGCCTAGAGGAAGAAAAGGGAATGTCCTTTGTTACAGGTGAGGAAACTGTACCTAAAGTGATCCAGTTTATATATATTCATATTTTGCTGGTCAGAACTAGCAAAGGAAATCTGGCTACATAGATAGCTTAGCCAAATCAGGATTCTCTCTATGCCTTTCCTTCATACTTCAAAGCAGCCTAATATGTATGAATACATGGGAGAGAAACTGGGAAATATATGCCCAACTATTACTGAGGAAACACAACTCAAATATAAATATTATATCATCTTGCTACCTGAAGTTGAAAACTTTTTCATTGTGCAGGTATGTGGTAAAGAGTAAGTGTTGTTTCTGCCCAATATTCATTCTCCTTTTCTTCTACACTAAAATAGCTGACCACTATGACTGACTGGCTAAAAATTCCCCAGCCTCTGAGGTAAGCTGGATCTGGTCCCTATGAGGCTAAATTCTGGCCGATTTGTGATAAAAGTAGAAGTGGTCTGAGTAACTTCTGGGAAATTTTTCTAAAGGGAGTGATTTAGCCTTCTCCTGCTCTTTTCCTCCTTTCTGCTGGAGGATGGTGACGTAATGGGTGGAGTTGGAGCAACCATCTGAGACCAAGAGGTGAAAGTTGAGTGCTTAAGATTATAAAGCAAAAGATAGACATTTCTAACTTCCTGATTAATGTGCAGCTTCCATAGAGGCTGTGGACTGAGTACATTTATGTGAGAGAAAAATAAAATTCTGCATTGTTTAGGCCACATTATTTGGGGCTTGTGGTCTTTGATTTCCAAACCTACTATTAATTAATATTGATGAATATATTAAGGAGAAGCCAGGAGGTAAATGATCAGCTTCTACTTAGAGAAAACAAATCTTTAGTACTTCCTTGCAGATTACAATTGAAGACTTTATACATACCATTTTTGGTCAATTTAATTTATTCTTAAAATTAAGAAAACAATTCTTATGGGAAGACAATATTGTTTTGAATAAACTCATTCCAGAAATCAGTGATGCAATGTAAAAACATTTCAAATTGTCACTTTATCGGATCATATTTTAAAACTAGGGAAAATATATACTGTTTCTTACAAATGAAAGATTTCTAATCCCAAAGCAGTTACAGAGAACACTGCACAAGCAGCCTTTTTCTTGATAATTTTAATCGTGGTGTGCCTTTTCCCTGAATAGGCTCAATATTGATTTTGGTCCTGGTTACAACATAGTTTGCTGATTAACTAGACCAAGCTATATAGATGTTTGCTTTTAAAGTGTAAGCTAATAAATGTTTTAATAATAGTTCAATAGCTGTTGATTTCCTTCTATAAGCAATGATTTAAACTTAGTGAATTCTTATTCCTTTAAAATATTCAGATTGATTTAAAAGCAGATTTTAATTATTCCTATATCATCCTTATATAATAAAAACTCTGGTTATATGATCATGTATTTTAAATATTGTGGTGGAGGGCAATTACCCAGTACCTAGTGTAATACATATGGATTTGATAACATGGAAATTATTTCCTCTTTCTAAAATATTTTATCAGATTCCCTGGTTGAAATCAGTATGTTTTGTCACTGTGAGAGTTTTTAAGAAATAAGAAAAATACATCACGATTTTCAAATGTGAGCCCAACTGTATAAATGCTATTAAATAATCGTGAATCACGTGAAGGAACAAGTAGGAGTAAAACTAGGCCAGCCAGGTTAACCAAATAAAAATACATTGTATTTTATCAGGCAGCCCAAGTACAGACTCCTTACTTAATTTAACCATTCTGATTAATCAGTGTGAACTAGCCCATTGCTCCATATTTCTAGATTAAAATGCATTAGTTCAAAAGGGAAAGGAAGTGAATTATCATTCATTAAATGTTATATGCCAAGCATTGTTGTATGTGGAACTGTTAGAACATAATGTTTCCTTCCTGACCACAGCCCTAAGTGATAGGTACTGGCATTCCTAGTTTATGTATGTGAGAAAATCTACTCACACGCCTTTGTTAATTACCCAAAGTCTACAGAGAGAAAACAGTGAACTTGGCATTTGCACCCAACTCTATTGGACTTCAAAGTCTTTTCCTTTCTAGACAAGGAATTAGCCATTACCCTTCGAGTTCTGCTTGTTCTCCTTTGCCACTTTTCTATATGCCTAAGGAGACTGGCATTTGTAAAAGTAAATCAGTGGCTCCCTTATTCTTTGGCATCTGGTTGGATTTAGCTAGTGGGAGTTACCAGCAGACAATTAGGGAGATCAACCTCAGGTCTTGATAGTTTACCATGGACAAGCATGTTTAGAATAGGGAAAACTTCAGGGATAGGAGTAGATTGTGGAGGGAGGAAAAGAACTAGAATCTATCTGTCCTTGGATTGACACTGGATGATGGTTAGGTATTGTTATATCAAAAGTTCTCTCAGAGATACTGTCATTTAATACATTGGTAAGTAATTGTATACTCGGATTATTCATGATAAAATGATGTGGTTAAAGAATCAGATGAGCTAGCTCTCATGGGGCCTTTAGTGGGGAAGATGAGAGAATATTTTTATAAACGTTAATAAATATGATTGCAAATTATGATAAATGCTTTAAAGAAAAGCTCTGAATGAAACGAGCAATTGAAACATAAGGATTTGATTAGAAGGGGGCGTCCAGGACAGCCATTCCTTAGTAAGTGTCATTTATTCTGGGGCCACCACAATGACTAGCATTGGTTAACAAAAAGTGGGAGGGATAGTATGCAAGAAACAATAGAGATAAAGAGAAATAGTGTAGTAGGAATTGGGGTTAAAGACAAAAATAGAGAAGAGATTATGTAGATTAATTTTGGTGGGTGAGAGTGAGGTAAATAGGAGTTCAGTTTTACATAAAAGTTGGATACACAGACTTGGAGTTTTAAGAGAGTGGGAGTCTGGAGATATAAGTTACAAACAGATCAAAAACAAGTCCATATGTTGAGCAAGAGAGCAAAAACAAGTCCACATATCCTAAGTTTTGGCACAAAATCTTTGACAAAGCAATTGTAAAGCCTTCAGAAGCTTAATGTTTATTTCTCTGGCATTCCCAGAGTAAAACCTTAAGCAGAACCATACTGAGCCTGAAAAGTTTAGTCCAAAAGTTTGGTTGGAGCAATAGCAGCAATATTGCTAACCCCTCTATTCCATCATTTGCAATGAGCTATAACACATCCAACAAATCAGATATCTTGGTCTCTTTGATCTTGCCATGCTTTCCAAAGCCAAGCCAACATAATGCTATGCGACCGTTTAGTCTGGGTTCAGAAGTATTTGGCATCTCTCTACACAGTAGCAAGCTAATATGTTTGAGGAAATAAACAATTGTACGGGTGGCCCCCTCTGCAGGTTCAAACTGCAATTAATATCCCCAGGGCTCTTTGAAGCCCTGACTTTAATAACATAAACAAACAAGGGAAGATATCAGTGGTTGCAACCAGTAAAATATAACTTAATTTAAAAATTACCAAAGAAAGTTAAGCCGTTTCAAGTGCATAGGCAATGAAAATAAACACGTGAAGATAAGTGAGCAAAAGCAGCCAAATTAATGTCTCTCTTATAATGGTTTATTATCAAATACGGTAAACACATATATACACATACACTCATCGACAGACACACATACACATACACACACAAACAGCATTTTTGGCTTACACTGAGAACAATCCTGTGTATGGCCCTATCAAGGAGAGGAGAATTGTGTAAAGTGGAGAATGGAAGGGTTTAGAGTTAGACTGGCTCATGGATGGGGGCAGGACCTAAGGGACCAGAGCCTGGTGTAGGTTGTTAATTAGGAATTTAATACAAGTAGTGCTTAGGGTAGCTGACTTTAGTAGGCATGAGAAAGGTCCAGTTTAGGGAAAGGCTATTCAGACAGACAGCGACATCTGTAAGTTGAGTTTCCACACAGGCAGACCATAGGAGGGATGATTATCAGAAGGTAGCAGAGAGCCAGCCACCAGATAGAGATATAGGATTAGGACTGTAGTACTAGGAGGAAACCAGGAAGGATAAGATCCTTTGACTTAGGCTTAAAATGTACAACAGGGGCCGGCCCGGTGGCGCAAGCGGTTAAGTGCGCGCGCTCCGCTGCGGCGGCCCGGGGTTCACTGGTTTGGATCCCGGGCGCGCACCGATGCACTGCTTGGTAAGCCATGCTGTGGCGGCGTCCCATATAAAGTGGAGGAAGATGGGCACCGATGTTAGCCCAGGGCCGTCTTTCTCAGCAAAAAGAGGAGGATTGGCGGATGTTAGCTCAGGGCTGATCTCCTCACCAAAAAAAAAAAAAAAATGTACAACAGAAGACTGATGAGCAGAAGTGCGGTGTGAGGTGCAGATTCCGTCTCTGGAAATTAGTACAGACCCCATCTCTGGCATTGGTACAAGTATTAGAATACAACAAAAAGTTAAGGTGATGATATTGCCAAAAATGAGAGGTAAATTTGGGTTTTTCATCTTGCTCTTAAATGGCCAGAGCACTCATCATAAGGATGCGAGAGACCAAGGCTATAAATGAGAGTCCAGTGGTTCAGCTGTAGATAAAGAAGCCTGCAGAGACTGAGTATCAGTCAGTCTCACTGATGACTTGTATTATAGTGACAAGAAACTAAAATAAAAGGATTTGATCACTTTATTCATTAATCAATCTTCATAGATAGAAATAGAGTTATGGATATATACATAGATATATGGATATATTCTGTTATATCTTAAGCTATTTGATTAAATATAAAGCGTTTATCATAGTCTATCAAATACCAAATGTTATTTTTATGTAAGTAACATGTAAAATGTCTCTAACACTAATTTTCAATGGTCATGAGTCATGTTCTTTTTGGTAACACCCCAGGTGTCAAGGTTTCTTTAAAATTGGACATACTATTAGAGTCCCAGCCAACATCACTAGGTAACGAGAGAATCTTTGAATGGAGTTTGCACGTGAACGTTGTGCAGCCAAGAAAAGAAAAGGCATCATGCCAATGGCCTAGATTTATGTTCTGCATAGTTTTGAATTTATTTTTGTAGACGATCATCAAATTTTAAGAAAATAAACCACCTCTACCAATTTTTATACTCATTGTTGTGGCAGAGAATATGTATTGATTAAACTCCTTGCAGATATCTTTTCAGTGGGGTGGGTCATGTGACTTAGTAATGGCCAAAGAGTGGCCAAGGAATGGCTAGAAATGAAGCATGATGCTTACAAGCCCATAAATATTCCCAAGAGATCATGCATTTGTATTTTCGTCTGTTAGCTGAATGGAAGGACTGCAAGGATGTAAAACAAGGCAGAGCCAAAAGGATGAAAGAAACCTCAAACTCCTAATTGCCACTTGGAGGGGAGACTCCCAGGATAGCTGTCTGATCTCAAGGATTAGCTGTGTGTTGGACTATTGTGTGAGCCAGAAATGATCTTTTATCTTGTTAAGCCATTGAAATTTAGGGGTTACTCAGCCTATCCTTACTTCTAAATGTCTTAAATTTTATTATCATTTAAACTTAAGTAGGCAAAGGATTTTAAATGTTTTTTTGAAAACTTGAAAAACACTAGGGAATATAAAAACAAGCAAGTCTTATGGTCCTTTAGTGGTCTATATTTAAATGTCTAAGAAGCTAGTTTTGTGTCAAGAACACCAGCAAAATATTACAAGAGTGATTGACCCTAAAATATTTATCATATCTAAATTATCAGTGAATATACAGTCTATAAATTATTTTAATGAGAACAAATTCATCCTTTTGTGTTTGAAGTGGCTTTTGAATAAAAGTATCCTGTTATAATACAGGAAGGAAGTCCCCAGTTACACCAAATAAGCTAGCTATAGATTCTAAGTGACTAAGTAAGCAATATTTTTAATGTTACAAATTAAAAAATATTATAGCATGCAAAAATTTGTTAATTAATACAATACCAAAAGACAGTGATAAACTGAGCAAAAATTTGCAACTCATGAAAGACAAAGCATTAATATCACCAATAGAGACTTTCTATAAAAGGTTAAGAGACACAAATAATGAACAGGAAAATAGGCAAGGGATGTTTACCACTACATAGCAAATGAAAGGCAAAAGACCTCAAATATACGAAAACATAAATTTTCAAAAGGAGTCAGAGAATTAAGTGGAAAAAGAGATATTATTTTTAGCCCATTATCTACTTTTTAAAAAAAATTCTAATGTTTTTCCCTCAGCCTTCCCAGTGCCAGAGTGCTATCCTTTAAATATAATGGTACCAGTACTTAATGATTTATGATGATAAATGCTTATTGGCAAAAATGGAAACATCCCTAATGCCCATCAGTTGAGTAGAGATTGAGTAAATTATAGTGCAGCTTCATCATGTAATACTGTGTAGCTTAAATAACAACAACAAGCTCTCAATATATAAGGTGGAAGTGTGGTTGTGATTTATATTAATGAGTAAATAAAAATAAAGGTACAGAGAAAATTGTATAATATAATCCTATCTTTGTAAAACATAACACGAAACAAACAAATGAAAAAACTTACAGGTGCATGTATGTATGTGTGTATGTATGTATTTATCCCATGGTCATTTCAGGCTTCATATGTTCCAGGTGGTCCTGGAATACATCAGCGAAACAAAAGAGAAAAAAACCCTGAATGTGAAAAGCTTACATTCCAATAGTGAGAGACAGACAATAACAATAAAAGTAGTGAAAGTAAAATGTAGAGTATGTTAGAAAGTAATATGTGCTGTAGAAAGGAAAGAGGGCAGAATAAAGGGGCTGCAGAGTTGGGTGGGAATGTGAGTTGCTATTTTGAATGTAGTGATGAAGATTCATTTCAGATCATGTTCCCTTACAGGGATGGGGCCTTAGCATATTTTAAGACATAAGAACTAGGGAATGCAAAGCCTGATCAATTAAGAGATGAATGCCTGCCATTGGTACAGACTACTTAAGATTAAGATTGTGGATCCTTCCTTAATAGTCGTGAAATGAATGTACATTTCAAGAAACTGCTTGCTCTAAAGTCATTAAAATAACTGAAGACTGTCTGAAACAATAACAAACAAAAATTTTATCAACAATAACAAGAATTTGTAAATTATCCTTTTGGAAATACGGATAGAAGGAAAAAACAGAACTATTAAAATATTACAAAATGATAAAAGTGCTATAAAACAGTAAGAGGAAAGATTCAATTTTATCCCAAAGATTTTTATAGAAAATATAGTATAACTTTAGATAATGGCTGTTGTCTACTCTTATTTAAATAAAAGAACACACTAAAACTGTTAAATGTACACAGACAAATGAAAAAGTCAATGGAACAAAATGAAAGTGAGAATACAGCAAAGTAAATAGGTTAAAATGTTGCAAGTTTTAAGTAAAGGAAAATCCAATTCAAAGTAACTTAACCCTTAAGAAAATATATTATCTCACTTAACTTGAAAGTTCAGTTAGAGCAGCCTTCAGGCAGGGTTTATCAGAGCTCTTGTATTCTTTCCCAGTTTCTCTCTCAATATTTCTCTTCTTTTCAGGTTGAAATTGGTATTGGCTTAGCTTCTCTCAAGGTAACAAAATAGCTGAAGCAGTTGCGTAATTTACATCTATAAACCCTAAACACTGTCCAGAAGAAGGAAGAGTTCCCTTTCTACAACTTGGCTTGAGTCTGATTGAAGCAAGTCAGATTGAGTGTCCAACCCTGAACCAGTTTTCCCAAAGGGATAACATTTTATGGGTTGTTGGATCACTCAGATTTCATCTCTGGAGCTGAGAGAAGGGTCAATCAAACACACAAACCTCAGGACTCCTACAGGGTGGGGGGTGGTGGAATGGAGGCCAGGAAGTCAACCAACCATGCCCAATAAAATCATCGTTAGTAGCAGTAAATAGTAAAAGCAACATTGTGGAAAACACTGATTAAAGAGAAGAAAGACTAGAGAAACTCTTCCAGAGAGCAAAAGGAATTAATTGGAAACCAGAGAGTATTTGGTACATAGAAAAATAAATCACAAATAGAGAATCTGCAAATAAAGAAACAGAATACACAAAACAAAAATGATATTCAATAGCATGATGGAAGAAAACGTGACACTGGAAAGGGAACAAACTGGAAAGCAGAAACTAACATAAAATAGAGTGTGGTGAAATTGTTAAATCTCAACGAGAAAAAAATTATCAGCTATCTCAAGAAGAAGAAATTGTTCCCAAATGAGTTGAAATTAGGCACTCTACTGTATATTTTCCATACATGACCCTACTTAGTTTCAAACTTCACTATTATAAAACTATAAAATAAGTCCTATCATCTCCATCTGGTGCTTGAGGATTTGAAGCTGCAAGGACTGAAAAAACACAACTGAGAGAGTTGCCAAGCTTCCATTTGAACCCAGGCTCACTCAAAACAAAATCGGCATGTCTTCAATTGTCCCATTTAAGAAAGCAAAATGAAGGGACAGCTTGCCAGCGGTTTGAATAAAAAGTGGAACTCGGTTACAGCACTCTTGCTGTTGATGTGAACTTGCAACGACCATGGAAACTAAATACTCATTATACAGATAAAGGAATAGGAACACCGTCCTCTCCTCTCCCCGCTGAGTGACTTTCCACTGACATGAGCCAAAACTGGTTTTCAACTAACCTACGCTCAGCAAGTGAACAGTGTCCTAAAGTGAAAGAATCTCCCCTCTGTGTTCCCTATTATAGATGCACCTAACAGACAGGTAAATATTCACAGACTTCCCTACCACTAATAAAAAGATATATTCAGTACTATTAAAACAAGTTAAAACATAGCCATGGAAAGATATTTTAGCAAAACTATTTCTAACTATTTCCAACTGACAAACCACCAGCTTCCTTTGATTTGGGCTTTCCCTTGTTAACGCACAACATACTTAGTGGTTGGAAAATCTTCAAAGAGAAACCAAGAGAGAAAAAAAAATATATAACAAAACATTTCTTTGTTTTTAATTGCCAAAGAGCATGGAAATATAGAATAATTTAAGCAGACGAATATGCTTTGGCACAAAAGGAGATGACATATTGTAATTTTTCTCTTTCAAATCCACCCATACAATAATACATAGGCTTGGGGAGGAGAGTCTTAGCATAAGATGCAAAGCAGAGTTTGCTTGTTGTGGTGTGTTACCTAGTGCTAACATTGACATAGTCTTTTTCTTGAGTTACCAGATTATGATTAAGTAAATATTCATTGTACACAGACCATTCGTTAAAAAACACAACTTTATTCAACATCAATCGTATGTGTTGTGGGTTGAATCGTATTCCCAGCAACCAATCCGTACATTGAAGTTTAATATTTCACAATGTGACTTTATTTGAAGAAGAGTCGTTGCAAATGTAATTAGTTAAATGAAAATGAAGTCATACTGAAGTAGGGTGGGCCCCTAATCCAATATGACTGGTGTTCTATAAAAAGGGGAAATTTGGAGACAGACACATGGGAGAATGCAAGGTGAAGATGAAGGCAGAGATCAGAGGATATGGCAAAAGCAAAAACATGCCACCAAACCTTTGGAAGCTAGGAGAGAGGCATAGAACAGATTCTCCCTCACAGCCCTCAGTCAGCAAGAACCAACTCTGTCAACATCTTGATCTTAATTTTTTTTTTTTTATTTATTGATTTTTATTTTTCCCCCAAAGCCCCAGTAGATAGTTGTATGTCATAGCTACACATTCTTCTAGTTGCTGTATGTGGGACATGGCCTCAGCATGGCTGGAGAAGCGGTGTGTTGGTGTGCGCCTGGGAGCCGAACCCGGGCTGCCAGCAGCGGAGCGCTCGCACTTAACCGCTAAGCCACGGGGCCGGCCCAACATCTTGATCTTAGAGTTCTAGCCTCCAGAACTGTGAGACAATAAATATCTGTTGTGTCAGCCACCTGGTACTTTGTTACGGCAGCCCTAGCAAACAAATACAGCATGTAACATACTACTCCTTGAGGAGATGCTTATACGAAGATGATTGATATATGTAAACAATGGTCCACAATACAGGCACAACCAACATATTTACTCTCTGGTTGGGAAAAAGAGAGGCAAAATGGAGAGGAAAACAGAGAAGCCAGCAGCTGTGCATTCTGGGCACAGAATGTACTCAGGGGTCTAGGCATACTCAATCACTTTTTTGGGGGGGGCGGTGAGAAAGATTGGCCCTGAGTTAACATTCATGCCAATCTTCCTCTGTTTTTTGTATGTGGGACGCCGCCACAGTATGGCTTGATGAGTGGTGTGTAGGTCCATGCCCAGGATCGGAACCCATGAACCCTGGGCCACTGAAGTGGAGCACACAAACTTAACCATTATGCCACTGGTCTGGCCCCTCTCGATCACTTTTAAGATCAAGCTTTTTTGGTTTTAGGCACGATAGCCTTAAAAGGTGAAAGATTTATACTATTTGAAGAAAAACCAGAATATAGGCACCATAGCCTTAGTGAACAGGTCTGAAGAGCTTTTCAGGGGCCGATAGGAATACTTGACATGGTAAAAAACAAAACAAAATAAAACCATCCTCAGTCTATTTAAGCACCATCACAGACTTGAGTAAAATTTTAATTAAATATCTATATGCATAGCATGTGAACTTGATTAATTATGAAGTCAATCTTCAAAAGAAGTTTATAATATTTCAAAAGTATTTGAAGGTTAGATCATGTTTGATTCAACATGGACTTCCAAGATTATATGGTAATTTTCAAGAAATAAAAACCAAGAATTAATTAACATAACTCACTCATAGTTCTGATAGTAATTTCAAAAGAAAAATGATACAAAATTCTGTCAATATTTTACAGCATACGTTGATATTTGATTTGAGACGTGGATATGTTTTAATATGTGTATAACTGTATATGATGTTACAAAGGACCTCGAAGAATAACATTACCTGGAGTACAAATGGCTCTTAAAATGTAGCATCTCAAGGCCCAAGGGAATATTCAGAAATGAGGCTGTGATTACTCATATTATAGATTTGTGAAAAATAATTTAAAACACTTAAAAATGCTAATATTTTACAAAGCAAATAAATTATTAGCAAACTGGAGATGGTTCACTTTAGTCCATATGATAAGGATTTGAATATTTTTGAGTAAAAAAAAAAAAGGCTGAAAACATCAGACATTTGCATGAACTTGAAATGAAAATTTTCATGGACTTTCTTTTTAATATTCAGAAAAGGCAGCTCTTCAATATCTCTAGAGATTTTGAATCAATGTGACATGTGGCTAAAACAAGAAATCAAGATTTATTTCCTAGAATTATTTTCACTGAAAAATGTAAACTTTCCAAAGTGAACAGAAAAACCGGAAGACATCCTAACCTATTTCAATTGAGTTAACTTCATGTTTTTTGAATGTTTCTTGTTATTAATATTTTCTCAAATCAAATATTTTGATTTGAAGAAAGTTGTTTTTCTCTCCTTTCCCAAAGTGTGTTCTTTGATTAAAATAATGCTGATTATGAGTATTTTGACTTTTTAAAAATTTGTCGTTGATATTTGGATTGGCTCTTAATCCTCATTTCATCTTCCTTCTATTGGAAGAGGCTAGAAAGGTTAAACCTGGTTTCCAAGACTTCTTGAAGCTTGTGTATTGGAAGTGAATTATGGTCATCTAAGCAAGGCGTTCAAGCAAGATCAGAAGGCAGATTTGAAGCACAGGCCATCTCCCTGCAACTTCTTAATGTTGCTGCTGCTTAGGAAGTCCCGAGAGGTAACAGGGTTCATTCCTCAGCAACCCTGAATGTCAGTGAAGAGAGGCTTATTGACCTGGCTCCCTTGCTTTTAGAGTGAGGCTTTGGAAATCCATTTTTTTAGGTTCCTGGTGTTGAAACTAGTGTGACTTCAATGGTGACCACAAACAAATAGCTCTCCATTTAGATCCATTTTAGAACTTGTTCCTTCAACCCTTTCAGTTGCTATATAGCTACATTACACCTAGTATCTACACTATGTCCCGTTTTCCTTAAGATATCTAACATGGTTACGTTTTCCAAACTGAACCCTTACACGTAAGTTTAAATCAAAATATATCAAGATGTATTGTTAAAAGATGGAGGAGTATATTCTCCATACTTTATTGAACAAACAGACTTCTGAGTGAGATTAAAGATTGATATGAGCTAAAACCATTTGACTGTGGACCATTGTGTCTGCGATGTCGAAATCATGGACAAAGCTGTAAAGATGATGATGAGTCAAAAACAATGAGGCAAGTGGAAAATAAAATAATATTCTCTAGAGTATGTTTTAGAGTTTTTAAAAATCTACTTTTGTATCAATTCAATTCATTTTCCAGAATATTATCAAGACTTTGACTAGAAGGTCATAGGATTTTACAGTCTTCCTATGGAAGACAGTAAAGCAGAGTGGGGAGCTAATTCTTTTTTCTTGTAAGAAAAAACAATGAAAAAGGATCTCTTATGGCATCAGTTCCAACTCAGCTCTGGGTCTCATTAAATCTACATGACTCTCTCTTCACATATACAACTCAGTACAGTATCAATGTTCAAAAATAATGATTCTTATATGTCAATAACATGCAATAAACCAGAAAATACTAATGCTGCTAGTTGATCATAATGATCATCTTGTTCAAGCCCTTCATTTAGGAATAGAAGCATAGAAACTCAAAGAGACTTGGTCATGGCCAGAGATCTATTTAGATTCCAATACCAAATTAGAATCTTGGTTTCATTCTATTGGTTCTGTTAGTACATTGTCTCCTATGGTTGGTGGGTTCTGTTTAATTAGAAAAATCCTTTCATGAATGAACCTAGGTAATTGGGCGCTTAGTATACTGTTTTGAGGCACAGTCACCTTTTCAGCATTTAGAGCAATGATTGAATATGAGTCTAGGAAAATGGAGCTACCACACAGAAGACTTGGAATAAAAAAAATTATGGCTGCTCTTGTGCTACACAAGCCAGTCTGTGATGAGGCTTAGTTCACCTCCAAGTTACAGGATCCATCTTAGTGTTCCCCAGTGAGCATATTTTTGAGTCATTCTTAGCTGGAGCTCAGCACCTGAACTTCCCCGTGGGCTAAAGAAAATAATTTCATCGCTGCCCTTCTCCCTTATCAAGTCTAAAGAATATTTCTCCAGTGCTTATTTCCTGTCCCAGGACTGGCTGTTTTCCAAGAGAATTCTAATTCTCTTCATAGAAAAAAGCACTCTCTACATACAGAGGTTGGCCCTGTCTTGGGACTTCATGAATATAATCCATCAAAATACATGAATCCTATGTTTTACTACACTTGTCCATATCTGAGTTATTCTACATCAAAAACAAAACAAAACAAAACAAAACAAAAAAACCCTCCATGCATGGATCTTTACTTGTAGATTCTACAGTAGATGTCAGCAATCCCAGTCTGGTCATCTTTATGGTCCCTCAGCTAGCAAGGGACCCATATGTATCACGACACTCTTACTTTCAATATCTTGAGCAAATGCTGGAACAAGACCACATACACAATGCTTTTGCCAAGAAATAATAAATATAATTAGGGAAAGTACAGTTTCCATATTTATAAAAGAAATGTTTCTAAGTGGGATCCTAATTTACAGACGTAATGAATGAAGAGTCTTTTATATCCTTTGGTAGCACAGTTTAGTTTCTTGGAGCCAGGATGTCTGGAGAATCAACATCCCAGAATGGGAACTTTGCTTAAACATTGCATAATTGAAAGCCCATTAAAGTGATTATCTGCAAAAAATAAACTTCCCTGCTCTGAAGGTAAATCCAAGTCTCAAAATCAAAAATCACAAACCCAGTTTATAGCTTTCAAGTGTTAAGTTTTTCTAATCATCACAATTTTTAAAAGCCTTGGTGTCCAGAATCAGCTGTTGCATGCAGGAACCTGGAACTTTTGGGGAGAGCAAGATATTGCAAAAGAACAGTCAATCCAAAGGGAAAAAGATCAGTCACGAGACTGAGAAAGTAAAAATATAACGCATTTTCCTGCCAACAGTTAAGCTCACCCAGTTTTTCAGTCATAGTTCAGTTCTCATATAGACACTGGGGTTTGAGTAATCAACAAATTCCAATTATCTTCTTATTTTGTAATTACATTTTGTATTAGTTTGCTAGGGCTGCCTTAACCAAGTACCACAGACTGAGTGGTAATTTATTTATTTTCTTGCAGTTCTGGAGGCTAGAAGTCTGAGATCAAGGTGTTAGTGGAGTAGATTCCTTCTGAGGGCTCTCTCGTTGACCTGCAGATGGCCGTCTTCTATGTCTTCACGTGGTCGTTCCTTTGTGCATATGTTTCTGTGTGCTAATCTCATCTTTATAAGGACACTAGTCTTATTGGATTAGGGTCTACCCTAATTACATTATTTTAATTTAATTTCCTCTTTAGATACTATCCCAAATACTGTCATATTCTGAAGTACTGGGGTTACCGTGGATGGCACAATTCAAACCCATAACATGTTCGCTATTCCAGTTTGCCCTTTATCCTACTAATGTCTCTGGAAACATCTGCCCTCTCTTTGCCAAATCAATGCAGATGTTGAAATTAATATTATGGCATATCTTCTCCCTGTTTATGCAATAGAAATGTTTAAAACTCCACATAACATTCTATAACGCTTTTTGTGTCCTGTGGTTTTTTCCCCTCCAAATTAAATTACAAGAATATTAAATGTCAGGAAATATTACTCAGGAAAGTGGAGTATAATGGATAAATACAATCCACTGCATGAAATAAGTTCATTGAACATTTTAATTATCCCTTATTTTGACCATCCAGGATGTACATAATGTTTTCTGCTATTACAAATAATAACACAATGACTTTACTTATACAGAAATATTAGTGGGTACATTTCATTTATAAGATAATTTATAAGATAGATTATAACTTATAAGATAAATTCCTTTATAATTTATAAGATAAATTCCTAGAAAGGCAAATTACTGTTTCTAAGCATATGAACATTTCCAAGGCATTTAAATTATTCTTCCAAGTTGCTTTTCAGAAAGAAATTATTGTATAGATCACACCACAATAAATCACCAGTAACAAACAATATCATTTTTTTATAATGATATACAAAAGTGAGTGTTTATTGCTATTCAAGTTGCATTTCTTCATTTAAGTTGATAATACTTCCATATTTTGTTTAGTTTTTCATCTGTGCATATCCTTTGCCAATTTTTCTATTGATTATATTTATGTTTATCTAGATTCAATCGGAGAATAGAATTGTCACGCTATAATTGCAAATGTTCCTAATGCCAAAAATATGCCATAATGTCCTCTTCTGAGTCCACCTTAGACGTGCAAAAATAATTTAAAAGTTTTTAGTTTTTAATTTACGTGATTAATTCGAAATAGGTTTGACACACAATGTACTGCCTATGTTGCTAGTCTTGCTCATGAAAGCCTTAGAAACTGGGTGGGTTTAATCTTACATCTGGGGCCCAGCCAGCTGCTGAGGAAGCAGAAAACAAAGTCCAACTCCCAGATTTGGAGGTTATCAAGCACTAGGCAGGGAGTCAGCATCTGACTCTCGGAGGGGAGGAAGGAGTTGGAGGAAGAAAAGCCTGGGCGGATAATGGATATTGAAAATTATTCAAAATGTAATAAACATGTAGCAGTGACACATTTTTCTTGGGAATTCTAATTTAGGATGCTCTTAAACATTCCGATGTTTAATCAGAGAACATCAGTGAAAATACTTTCAAAATTAGACTTCACATGGTGTTATTTATATACCAAAATTAGTGAAGATATATCCTAAAGTAACTGCATTATTTCTTTTTGTTGGAAAAGTAATATCTAATAAATAAGAAAAAAATCTGGATATGAGAGTCCCTTAGGATGTGATACAGCTGTAGATGACAAAATAAAGCTGAATCCTGAGAAAACTCTAGGATAAAACAACAATCCAAACTACATAGAATTATTTGGTAAATTTACTAGAAACAGAATATATTAACACATTAATACCCCACATGAGTTTATTTTATATATATTACATATTCACTGGTTTAAATAAAGTATAACAATGTGATGTGTTGTTTTTTGTTGTTCATGTTTTAATTATCGCAGCCATTTGAATATACCAAAGATAAAAATTCTATGTTATTTTAAAAGGCATTTGTCTTACACGTCTTGGTTTGAAATATCCCAAAGCTAGGAGAAGCCTGCTACTTTCCATTTAGAAACATTTTTACAATCATTGGAAAATGTTTAATTTAAAAGAAGGGAAAATCAATAGTCCAATAAATTATAGGTAAATGAGGATGAGTTACATCCCTATCTTAATCCCCATGGAATATTCAATCTTGACCAGAGTGCAAGAAACATACAAGAAGGTCAAGAACTAATTGCCAAATGAAAAAAATAAAAGAATGAAGTACATATGGTTTCTGTGTGGCAAGATTATAAGTGCTGTATTGATGGAAAATTAATTCCTACCCATTTTCCTGTATTATATTTCTACTCTTTCACTATGTCAGCAACAAAAAAAAACTATGAATATTTCCCTAACAGCAAAGCTTCCGGGTATTAAATCCTAAATTGAAAACCCATAATCTGGAGATGAGCTATGCAGATTTACGTGGTGGTACAAACAGACACAATGTGTGCTCTCTTTATCTCAGAGGAGATAAGAGTAGCATTGGTTAGGCAAGAGAATTGAGAGAGAAAAGAAGTATGAACAACATTTTATTCTCCAATCCTGGAATAAACTCCACAGGAGCAGAGGGAGGCTAATACATGAGTCCATCCTGTTGTCTGAGAGATATTAGGTAAAGAGTGAATCTGTGTTTCCCCATCCCTCACCCCTATTTGGGGATTATTTGGATCGACAGCCTACTGGGTATGTACTACATCAGAAATTGCATGATTTGTGAACAATTCTTCCTTTCCACCCCTCATGGTTCACCTGGGGTGGGGAATCTTCTCCACCTCACTTATGTTGTTGAATTGAGAGAGAAGAGGTATACAAGAAGGGCTCAAAATAAGCTAAGGTAGCAGTGCGGGGATGTCCGAGGCAGGTTGAAAAGACTTGCATCCAAAGAAGCAGGGCAGAAGCCATGATGGGAATCAGAAGAGCGTGCTGTTAGAGCAGAATATGTATCCTCCACTCATAATTTGAAAGTGTGTTGGAAACTTCTGTACTCCCCAGGGGAGGAAAGTAGGCGATGGGTACATATAGGCTCTTCCTACCTCTCACTCCTCTTTCCCAAGGAGAAATGGTACCAAACAATGTCTGGTGGTGAGACTGGGAATTAGGAATTGTCTGTGAGCATGAATCATCCTATTCTTGGTTCTTTCTGTTTTAGCTATGCCTGTCTAGAATCTTCTTCTTCATTACAGAAAGATTACAATTGCTGGCTTTGAATTTTTGGGTGGGTAAGTATTATCCATGGAGTTGGATGTGTGGAAATCCAATTTTGCCTGAAGAGTCATGTCGACTTCTCCAATAAGTCTTATCTATAAGAAAAGATGATATTTTGAGCCAGCCCTGATGGCCTACTGGTTAAAGTTCACTGTGCTCCACTTCAGCGGCCCGGGTTTGGTTCCCAGATGTGGAACCACACCACTCGTCTGTCAGTTGCCATGCTGTGGCAGCAGCTCACATAGAAGAACTAGCAGGACTTACAGCTAGAACATACAACTAGGTACTAGGGCTTTGGGGAGGAAAAAAAGAGACAGAGGAAGATTGGCAACACATGTTAGCTCAGAGCGAATCTTTCCCAGCAAAAAAATGAAAAAATGTATATAAAAAAAGAAAAGATAATATTTTGATCTGCCATCTCTTTGAGTCTTGTTGTTACTTCTAAATTGGATTTGAATTTGAAAGTGGGGTGGACAGAGAGAGGTTGATTAAATAGCATCTTTATATTGTATTTTTTTGTCTGTATTTTTTTCACGCTTCACCTTTGCCATACTTCACTGGGGGTAGAGTATACTTCACCACCCCATTTAACCTGGGCTTGGCCATATGATTGCTTTGGTGAGTGAAATATAGGAGGAAGAGACAGTGGGCCCGTAAGAAGTGTTTAAGGGCTCTAACGTGTTTCTTATTCTTCCTGGATTTCTGCAATCCACCGTGAGAAGAGCAGATTCCAATTAGCTGCTGGGCCCTGCTCCCTTTGGAGAAGACTTGCACTCACCATACCTCCTATAGCAGGGCTGCTGCAGCTGATCCTGCACATCCATGAGAAAAAATGTTTTTTTGTTTTAAGTCGATAAGAATATAACGTTGTCTATGGTGCAATTAAAACTCCTACAAAGAGCCTGGACCTTCAGAGGTAATGCCAAGGAGTTGCCAGGGAACTGAATATGTACTACAAGTCAGTTCCAGTTGCTGTTTCAGCCAAAAGGCAAAGAAGAACAAGAACCAGGCCTCTCCTGTCCCACCACCCACGGGTGAACAATCACCGCAATGAACTTGTCCTTGTTTTGGGCAGGCTGGTGACTTGCAAATCTCGAGGGCTCAGGCAGGAGTGGGAAGAGGAGAAGGGCAGACTGACAAAGAGTTGTGAGCCAGGCTGCCACTGACTGACAATTCTGATTTGACCTAGGAATTCTCAGAAAAGAATGAATGGAGGAACCGCAATGAGCTAGTTGAAGGGGTTCACACTAGGGAGGCAGAGGCCTCCAATCAGAAATTAAATTCAGATCTAAAAATAAAGAAAATATATGACTTTGACACACCCAAATAGCAAACTGCGAATCACATGCCCAGCACATTTTAAAACAAATTACAACATCCCAAGTCCCATGGTCCCAAAGAAAGAATTTCCTAATGTGGCTTACAACGAAAAGAATCTAAGGCCACTTACCATGGCCATAACTATTGGTTGTCAGTGGGAACTGCTTATGTGACCTATTTCTGTTTCTGCTAACGTGCTCAGCCATCTTTTTCTTCCTGGTGTAGAGAGTCACTGCCCCAGTGAGCCTGGGCATACTCAACTTTTCTGGGGATCTCAGATATTATCAGGAAATGTCTAAGAAAATTGTTCCTATTGATCTGGTCCGTGCCCATATTTCTTCTTGGTATATCTATAGCTTTAGGAGTCACACTTACATAGAGAATTTTTGTTTTCCTTTTTAAGATGTATTCCCTTTCTGTGCATTGTTCATTCAGAGAAACATTCACCTAATACTATGGAAGGTAGAGTTTCTTAAACATTGACATGTTGACTGCTATGGTCTGAGTGTTTGTGTCCCCCAAAAATTCATATGTTGAAATCCTAATGCCCAATATGATGGTATTAGGAGATGGAGCCTTTGGGAGGCTCTGCCTTCATGAATGCATGAGTGCTGTATAATAGAGGCTCCAGATCCCTGGCCTCTTCCACCAGGCGAGGACACAGTGAGAGGGCACCGGCTAGGAACCAGGAAGAAAGCTCTCACCAGACGCTGCCATGCTGGCCCCTTGATCTTAGACTTCCCAGCCTCTAGAACTGTAAGAAATAAATTTCTGTTGTTTACAAGCTACCCAGACTGTGGTAGTTTGTTGTAGCAGCCCAGATGGACTAAGACATTGATACAGTCCCATTCTTTGGAGCTCACATCTTCTTGCTTTTTCACTGAGATGTGGAGTCACTAACATTAATCCTATTTTCAATTCCATGACCTACATTTTATCTCACCTCTTTTATGCTCTGTTTGAAAAAAAACAATGTAATCTCTTCTTCCCAAAATGAATCACATTTAAGCCTTTGGGCATCTGAAAACAATATAAATAATGGTCAATTTACTTCCATGAGGCCTATGGGCCATTAAGAAAATTAAGAAAACACATATGAAACCATCTCAAGAGTCACCATATGCTATATTGGCAAATTTTAGCCCATTTATCATTCTTATCAGTATAATACAAAATATTAAACAGATACACATTTTTAAGTTTCACAAGCTAAGTAGAAAAGAGAATATAAAGCGCTTATTAGAGCAAAATTGAGAAATTTCTATTTCCAGGCAAACCTTGAAGGTAACACCATCATAGGCTGAAATGCTTCTGTTGTTGTAACACTCATTTTACATGTCAGTGTCTGAACAATGTCATTGCCAATTACATCCCTCTAGGAATCCACCTAGGTGTTAGCTCTGGTAAATTCAGAAGAGAGGGCTATCAGCAGTGCTGGCTGAGCAGATGAGGACAAATAAATATTCATAGTCTGCTCCCTGTATGTGACACTTGAGTTGTGAAATCAATGTCCACATTTCAAAAACATCATCATCCAAATTTACCTTTTTTCCTCTGAAGAGGAAGCCATTTAACAGCACTCTTTTCTTGGTAATTTAAGGATTCAAAAAAGAGAAAGGAGAAAATTGGGGGATTGTAAGATTATAATTTTGTTGTTCTTAATGGAAAATGCAAGGAGAGCCAAACGGGGATTTTGAAGATTAGTCATCAAGTGTAGAAATGTGGCTGTAGCATATTAAGAAAGCTTTAAGAGGAAATAAAATTTTGTTATAGACCATTCACTGTTCTACTTTTCACTAAATTGCCTTAAAACATTTTGCCAAACATGGAGCACTTTCAGTAGTCTTCATTTCAACTTTCTGTTAAAAATATTCTGATGTATTAAAAATGTATGTAATGTCTATTCTTGTACGAGTAGTATGGCATCTAAAAATAGTACCAACAGTGCCGATTATGTGAGCATGGCTCATCTAGATACAGAGAATTCCAGATGCAGCAGAAAATATATCAACATGTTCAAGAGATGGGTCAGATCCTGTCTGATTTCATTTTGAACTTAGAGTGTTTGGAATATATAAAGAAGTGTAGCAATGTAAAGGCCAAAATGAATTCCTCGATGTCTTATGGTACTTTACACAAGTATATATATCCTTTCCTATAGTCTTTTTACTTTAATTTCAGGCAGAGTTTAAAAAACAAGCAACCAGTGAAAAGGTCAGGACTACAAACACAGTACTTGTCTCTAACACTTCTTATTTACAGCTCTTTATTTTATTTATTTATTTTTTTGGTGAGGAAGATTGGCCCTGAGCTAACATCTGTTGCCAATCCTCCTCTTTTTGTTTGAGGAAGATTGTCCCTGAGCTAACATCTGTGTCAGTCTTCCTCTATTTTGTATATGGGATGCCGCCACAGCATGGCTTGATGAGCAGTGTGTATGTCTGTGCCTGGGATCTGAACCTGCGAACCCGGAGCACGCGAACTTAACCACTACACCACCGGGCCCACCCATACAGCTGTTTAGAAAGAGCAGACACGGTAGGCATATAAGTGTGTGCCAGAGAGACTGCAAAAGGATGACAAGGTGGCATTGACCTTGAGAATTCTTTTACTTTCTCCTCTGGGTAGATATTTATAACGGCGATTGATAGGGCAAAGCCCACTTATACTGTTCCTGCACCCAAGGGAGGGGGAGAGAAATATAGAAGGAAGAGGAGGGAAAGGGGGCACCATCTGTAGAGGAATGTTAGCTTTCTCTTTAGCACATCCTAATGATTAAAACCGTTGGATCTATGAAGACATTTCAACAACAACAGAAAGCAAGGATGTATTTTATCACCTTGTTACCTTTGCAGCAGAGTTCTTCCAGCCAGCTAGATTACAGAAACTCAAAGTAGTATGTGTTTTAGTATTTTTAGCTGGTGAGGCTGCCTTTTGGATGGAACTTGGACTTTCCAATAGCTAGTAAACTACTATTCCTGTCACATAATTCCTCAGGAAACAGAAGCTACATCTAAAGTAGTTATTGATAAAATAAAGAAAAAAATCCCTACTACCACCTGTGACAGCACTGTTTGCTGTCATTCAGGATATAGACACTGGACAACAAGATCCACACCAAAGAACATAGAGTAGGAAAGTATTATTTTATTAAACAATTGATTAATTAAAGAATATATTCACTGACTCAGTCCAAAAATATTACGGAAGTTTATAGAAATACATTTAATGCAAGAAGTGAAAATAAAATGTAAAATACGTGTCTGTGGAGTTGGTTGACCACAGACCACAGTTGGTCGAGGTGGCAAATATAGGAATTGGCATGGCTGCAGAAGACTGTGGCTAATCATACGTAGTCCAGGCCACTTGGATGAGCCACATGCCCAGACTAAAGGGAAGCTGGGAGTGAAAACTCCTACAAGTAGCCTGGGATATATGTACCATTGCAGTATCCTCTTACCATTTTTAATAAGTCAAAGACAATAATTACACTTTTGCCAAGTCATGGTAAATTGCTAAAATGAGAAATTTGCATGGTATCATCTATCAGATTAAATTTCTCAAGACACGAAAATCATCAAAACTCAGACTTTTCTTTTTCTACACCATTTTGCAAAAAATAAACATTTATTTACAGGAGGAAACAGCAAATGGGGAGAAGGAACCAAGTGATTGTTCACATTTATTTAGACATAAACCTCTCTGAAATATATATCAGGGTAGAGTTTGTTGAGTTTCTACTTGCAGAAAAGTATAATTTGAACATTTAATCAATTTGGCTTTTTAAATTTAATATAAAATGGTGTTCCTAGTCTATTTTTAAAAATAATTTTGATTAGAAAATTTATAAACGTATGCAATATATTTGAAAAAAAATCTTATTAATATTACCAATTTTGTAAGAACATAATTTAAATTTTTTTATGCCTTGTCCTTTGTGCTAATTTTATCTCCTTTGAAGAATCTAAAAGAAAACAGTAAATTATGCAGAGGAGACATAAAATTCTCTTAGTAACTCAAAAAGCTTAGTATATTGCTTTAGTCTTATTTTCCTATTTTTAATTGTGAGTGTAAGAATGCTATTGAATTATATTAAGAGCTTATATGAAGTAATTACGTTAATTTTCAATGTTCTCAATTGAAGCTACACATTTTTCCCTGTCAGCTCTTTATTTTTGCTGCACCAGTTCCTGTATTCTTGTTGCTAAATTTCATGTCACAGATGTGAAACACTTGTGTGTATATCTTTGAAGATATCTTTTCTTAAATGGTGTAAAACAAAGATAGAGGATTGTATAAAATTTTCAAGTATATGAGATCACAGAGATCATCTCTAGGGCTTTTCTTAAAGAGTAACAAAAACTCACACCCACAGAGTTTTGTTGGAGTGCTAAAGGTTACACAGCTGGTATACAAGTAAGTAACAGAGCTAAGGGTAGGAAGCAGGTTGAATAACTGTTAGTGATTTTTCTTTTCACTATGTCATCATTCTCAGTCTTCAAATTCACCCCTTTGAGAAAACGCATCTTAATTGGAAATATTACGTTAGTCAATTTGCATCTTTAGAATTATTTAATTATAATGGCGTTTTATGCTTGGATAATTTGTTTTATATTGATTAATTAAAAACACACACACAAACATAGACACTTTGACATGGTTTGATCAGAAATTCTCAGAAAAACATTTGCAATCAATTTGATGAACAGGAACACTAACTTTGAACCACAACTAAGAGAAATGTTATCCCCTCCAAAAGAATTCCATTTTTCAGATAAGTATATCTGTATTACAAAAATTGTACTCAATTGTTACTTTATTTTTAATTTTGTCAATAAAAAAATCATTAAAAAAGAAAAAGAGAGGCCGGTCTGGTGACGCAAGCAGTTAAGTGCGTGTGCTCCGCTGCGGGGGCCCGGGGTGCGCCAGTTCGGATCCTGGTGGCGCACCGACGCACTGCTTGGCAAGCCATGATATGGCACCATCCCATGTAAAATGGAGGAAGATGAGCATGGATGTTAGCCCAGGGCTAGTCTTCCTCAGCAAAAAAAGAGAGGAAGATTGGCAGATGTTAGCACCGGGCTGATGTACTCACAAAAAAAAAAAAAAAGAAATTCTCAGAGACAACCATTTTTCTTAGATAAGAATCACATTGCTGTGTTGGAGCTGAAGCTAAAGAACACATACACACACTCAGATGTAACCTGTATTAGGATTTAACACTACATGGAAGAAGTGCTCAAAATTTGGAGTCAGACACTCCTGGATTCAAATTCTGCTGCATCATTCTATAAACCTACTGATTTTCTTCCTTGTTTCTTTCTCTCCCACTTCCCTTACTCCCCCTCTACTCCTCTCTACTTCTCCCTCTTTTCCTTCTTCAGTCTCTTCTTTCCTTACATCCTTCCTTTCTGAATAATTTAACCAAAAGCTGTTAGGTACCCTGAAGTGAGAAGGAGGACTTAGCCTGGCGGCAGCTGGGGCCCAAGAGAGGAAAGTCGCTGAGCCAAGAGGGGTCCAAGAGGGTCAAGATATCAGGTCCACACAGGAAGACTGAGCAATAAGTATGTTGAGGATATTGCGAGCTGGGTTTCTCACAATCGGAGAAGTGAAGTTAAAAAGAAGGAAAGAGAAAGGCTAATACGAGCATTGTGATGCTGGGTTGGGGATTGGAAATATTGGCGTGAACTCAGTTTTCAATATGGATGGATAAATAAGACAGATAGACATAGAAATAAACGTAGATGCTAAAGTGTGTGTGTGTGTACATATATTTCCTAGCTCTATTCACTAAGAGGGCCTTGGGCAGTGTTGCTCCAGTGGCAATAAGCAAACCCAGACCCATGATCTTAGTTTCTAAATACTAATCCTCACTAAAAGGAACCAAAGCTTCTTGGAAAAATTGCTGGTTCTACGACCAGATCAGGAAAAGTACAGGAGGGAACATCTTCGTTTGATATGCAAATGACATGCTCAAATAATGTGGGGACGTGGGAAAAAGACACAGAACCCAGCTTTAAGTGGTTCCCACTGACCAAATCTGGGAAAATTTATGGTATCTTATTATATCCCATTGAATAGAATAGAAATCTACAAGTATGCAATGAAATAAATATGTAAATGGATAAATGGGAGAAGAGATAGTTCTTACTTAAAGTAGAATAACCAGTTATATATATCAAAGGAATGATGGAAGTAGAATTTCACCATTTGGCAATGATCGTGGTTTATTTCACTTAGCATAATGTCCTCAAGGTTCATCTATGCTGTAGCATGTCTGAGAATTTTATTCTATTTTAAGGCTGAATAATATTTCACTGGATGTATATACTATGTTTCATTTAATTATTCATCTGTCAATGGGCATTTGGGTTGTTTCCATCTTTTGGCTATTGTGAATAATGCTGCTATGAACATTGGTATAAAAATGTCTGTTCTAGTCTCTGCTTTCAGTGCTTGGGGTGTATATCTAGAAGTGGAATTGCTAGATCATATGGTAATTCTATTTTTAATTTATTGCGAGATCGTCATACTGTTTTCCACAGTGGCTGCACCATTTTATATTACCACCAGCAATGCACAAGTGTTCCAATTTCTCTACATCTTTACCAACACTTGATTTTTTCTTTTTCTCTTGAGATAGCCATACTTACTTGTTCAATCTTTTACAATCCCTAAAATAAAAACATTTTTACAGAACAAGAGAAATTGAATAGTCCATTTCCTCTGCTATTACTACCTTTACTTTTTTCCTACCTTTTTCTTTTTATTGAGGTTATATTGGCTTATAACATTGTATAATTTCAGGTGTACATTATTATATTTCAGTTTCTGCATAGACAGCATCATATATTTCGGTTTCTGGATAGACATCAATAGTCTAGTTTTTATCCGGCACCATACATATCTCTTTCACCTCCTCTCAGCCCCTCCTCCTCTGGTCACCACTAACCTGTTTTCCTTATCTATGCGTTTGTTTATCTTCCACATATAAATGAAATCATACATTATTTATCTTTCTCTGTTTGACTTATTTCATTTAACATAATACCATCAAGGTCCATCCATATTGTGGCAAATGGCATGATTTTGTCTTTTTTATGGCTGAGCAGTATTTCATTTTGTGTATATATATATATATCTACATATATATATATATAAATCACATCTTCTTTATCCATTCATCTATTGGGCTCTTGGGTTGCTTCCACATCTTGGCTATTGTGAATAATGCTGTGATGAACATAGGGATGCATAAATCTTTTTGAATTGTTGATTTCATGTTCTTTGGATAGATACCCAGTGGTGGGATAGCTGGATCATATGGTATTCCTTTTGTTTTTTTTGTTTTTTTTTGGCTGAGGAAGAGTTGCCCTGAGCTAACATCTGCTGCCAATCTTCCTCTTTTTGAATGTGAGCTGCCACCACAGCATGGCCACAGACAGACAAGCAGTGTCTGTCCAAGCCCAGGAACCACACCCGGAGCACAGAAGCAGAGTGCACTGAACTTAACCACTAGGCTGCCAGGGTTGGCACTGGTATTTCTATTTTTAATTTTTTTTGACAAATCGCCACAGTATTTTCCATAATGCTGATTACTACTTCCTAGTTTTAATCATTTAGCAGTTTATTGAACTTATGCTATGAACCAAGCACATGTATCAGTTATGAAAAGAATTAATGATTTGTTGGTCTAAAGCTCATGAGAATCTGAATCATCACTAATGACTCTTACTAGGACCTGAGTATCAGTGTCAAGTTTGATACCAATATATACATGCCAAAAAAATACACCAAAGATCTACTTCTGATTAATAAAACCATATTTTGACTCAATAAAATTATTTTTTGAGTGTCAGACACTCTGTTGGTGTTCAGACAAATGGTAGGTAAAAAAAAAATAGTCCCTGCTATCACAGCATTTATAGACTGATGGAGACACTAATCAAATGATGACACAAATAAATAGGAAATTACAGCTATAATAAGTGCTATGAAGAATAATTACCTAATAATTCATAACCCAGTCTGAAAGTTTTTCTCTTTCTTTCAAGTTAATGGAAACAAGTCTTTATTAAGTAACTTTTAATATGGGGAAAATAAAACTCTTATAATTCTCTTTACAGCAAATGTATGACGTTGGTGCTTTGGCCATGTTGTTAAAAACCCTTTATCATAAAATATATGGTTTTAAACTTTACTGATATTGAATTTATAATCTCTATGACTTCCCTACATATACAAAACAAAAGAGTGTAGTAAAATTAGCAGGTACTAAACTATACTGATAATTTATCATTCTTTTATGTGGTCTTTAGATACAGTATATGCATCTAATATATATGTCAATTCCTTGGCTTATTAGTTGCAGTGCACAATGCAACGAAATATAAAATACATGCTTGGTGAATATTCATTCATATCTATAAGATGGCTGCTTAAGATTAGGTTTCAATACTGATATTTAACTATCCTACAAGCAATTAGCATTACATCATAATATGCTATCAAGGCAACAATTTTTGTTGTTGTTGTTGAGGAATATTGTCCCTGAGCTAACATCTATGCCGATCTTCTTCTATTTTGTACATGGGACACCACCACAGCATGGCCTGCTGAGCGGCGTGTAGATCCTCGTCTGAGATCCGAACCCTCGAACCCCAGGCTGTGGAAGTAGAGTGCCACTGGACTCTGCTTACTACTATGCCACTGGGCTAGCCCCCAAGGCGACTTTTTTATACTGAAAAAAATAAAAATAAAAACCATTATTTGTAAATTTTTATATGAAATGTAACTTTTCAAGTGAAAATAAAAAATAAAATTTGTCTAGTAACTATTCAATACACATAGGATACCAATTTTTGTTAGATTGAGAAAAGAAAAGCTGTTTTATGTTTGGAAAATAACCCTTCAAAAAAATAATTAGTAGAAAAATCTACCAGTATAATGTCTGTCTTTTTAATGCCAACACAGATCAAGCAAAGCTTTCTTAAAGAAGTGACACTAGAACTGAGATCTAGTAGACAAGTGGGAATTTACCTTTTGAGAAGAGAGGATGAGAGATAAAGAAAAAGGATTTCAAGGAAATGGGAACAGATAGCCAAGGCCATCTTAATGGAGAGAATATGGTGAAAGAAAGCAAATTTGAGTGGGGCGAAGAGTGAGTGGGTGCTTAGTGCAAAATAAATCTTCTGAGGTCAGTAAGGGCCAAGTTATGCAAGGTCTCGCAGGCTACATGGAAAGATTCTGTTCCTTAACCATAAAACAATGAGAATCTATTAAAGAGTTTAAGCACAGGTGTCTTTTAATTGTCAAAGTGGACATGTCAGTTGGGCAGTTGGAATAACAAGTCAGGTACTCAGAGGAAAGATCTGAGAGGTGGAGGCAAACCTGGGAATACTGGTGTGTGGTTTGTAATTAAAGCCGTGCCTATAAATGAAATTTCCAGGGAAAGAACTTAGAATAATAAGAGATCCAAGGCCCAGACTTTCAAAGACTCTAACTGGTAATGGTTCAGATTAGGAGGAGAATGAGATAGAAAATGAGCAGCCAGCAAGACAAAAAGCAATGACAACAAAAAACAAAGACAAACCCAGAAAAAGGTTGAACGTAAAAGGAATGGAATGTTTTTAAAAAAGCATAGCTAATAATCTAATAAATTGGATATTGCTGGGATGTCAACTGAGGTGACAGCTGAAAACTCTCCACTGGATTTAGGAACATACTAAAGCCGTGGGTGACGTTAGCAAGAGCTGTGGGAAAAAACTATGGGAAAGGACACATGTTGCAATAGACCAAGAAGCAGATGGGAGGTAAAAAAAATCAAGGCTGGCAAGAGACACATTTTTTTTCAAGATGTTTGGCTGTGAAGAGGTCAGGAAGGTAGGGCAGGGCCTGGCAGAGTGCATTTGCTGGAGGGAAAGATTATTTCATTTTTGTTTTAGGTATTAAAGACTTGGATTTATTTAAATGCTGATGGAGAAGGTTCTAGGTGAAGAAGGAAGAGAGGAAATAACAATTAAGGCATCTAAGACCTAGAGAGAAATAGGTTAATGTCCAGGTGGAAGAACGGGACTTAGGTCAGTCAGACCTTCTTTTTTGACAAAAGGGGAAAAAGACAGGATGGGTGCGGATTCAGAGAGGCTCATTCCATTTCCGGCTTTGCCTCTGCCTACGGGACTTTGGACATCAGTCACTTTTTCAGGGCCTGTTTCCTTGGTGCAAATTAAAGAAATACAGTTGGATGACTTAATACTTAAATTCCTTTCAATCCTAAAGTTCATTAAATTGTTTCTTATTTTCAATTCTGCCAATGCCAGAAAAGTTTTACATCTTGCATGCCACTGGATTTCATGTGAATAGTTGGCTTGGCCTCACTTTTGGCAAAATGCGTAGTTCATAAAGATCCCGTGTGTGAGCTGTAGTGAACTAGTACAATCTTTTTTCCTTTATTCTCCCTGATCATACTCATTGATGTGAGCAGTAGTTTGTCGTGGTATTTCAATAACTACAAGGGCTAAAGCTCTGAAGAAAATGAAGGAAAGGTTTAGAGAAGCTTTCATCATAGTTCTAATTCTGCTTCTTTGAGATTGGAACTTCAGACTTTGCTTCTTTCAAATACTTTTTTTAATAACTTTATTGAGTTATAGTAATAGATATACAAAAAACGGTACATCTTTAAGGTATGCATTTTGATGAGTTTAGACATGTGAATACACCTGTGACACTGCTAGAATGATTATTATAAAAAAAAAAGAAAAGCTAAGTGTAGGAAAGGATGTGAGAAAAGGAAACTTGTGCACTGTTGATGGGAATGTAAAATGGTGCAGCCACTACGGAAAACAGCATAGAGGTTCCTCATAAAATTAAAAATAGAACTATCATATGATCCAGCAACCCCACTTCTGGGTGTATATCCAAGACAATTGAAATCAGGATTTTGAGGAGATATCTGTACTCCCATGTTCATTGCAGCATTATTCCCAGTAGCTGAATTCTTGATGTATTTTGAAGACTTCGACATTTCATTGAAGACTTTTAAGAGTCCCAAATCAAATCTTATTAATGATTTTTAAATTAACTGTTCTAGATGACCTCAAGTTTTTCACAGTATTTTAAAAAAGTAATAATAACCATGGTTGAATCATTTTGTAACACAATTTTAGAATTTAAGACTCTGTCTTCAATATTTCAGAAAAGGATGACATTACATGATTGGTGTTGATATTCAAAAATACACTTAAAACCAACACAAAAGACATATGGTGATGTCAGTGTGGGCTAGGTATTCTTACTTTTCCCCCCTTAGGGTGTTGTCATTATTGTTCAGTCCGTTTTTGAACCACTTAAATAGAGTCTTTGTAAGCACCATCCTCGATACAAGTCTTCCTGGCTTCCTAATGATGTCAGTATCGGTACTGCCTCTTGTGGAGGAAGAAATGTGTCTTTCTGTCTTAAAATAATAAAATACCAGTCAGCATTGGTGACGAGGTTTTCCCCCAAAGCAAGGGGCTGATGACTCAGTCAGTCCTTTCTGACAAAGCAACTCTACTCTCTACGCTCCATTTCACATCTCCTCTTTGAATTCCCCTTCCAATTATTATTTCTTTCAAAGTTAGAAAACAAAAAAATACTTTAATCAACATTATGGATAGACAGCTTCTTTATTTATTTTACTTGATATTCAAGACTCAATAAATTTTAAAATGGATGTTTAAACACAATTTCCTTGGCATCTGGTGAAAAAATTTGATCATATTATTTCCTGTAAAAGAACTTCCTTCAAATTTGCCAAGTTTGTACTTCATTATTTTTTTTCATTAGAAAGGACCAGAAGAATGTGCTAAGAATTTACTCAAATTATTTAGAAGTTTCTACATTCTCATTACTTTTAATTTTATCTTTAAGTATGCACGGTGGTTTTGAACCACTAATGGAAATGCCTGGGGCACGACAGAAACATTTACTTCCAGTATTCTCATATTTAATTTACAGGTTAGTTCTTAACAGTTTTTGAAGAGGGCGCTGCCTGAGCCAGTTGTCATTTTCACCAGCAGGTACAGATCAAGCACCAGGGGGCAGGCTTGGATCACAAAAATTTGTCATCATTCATTTTCCTTTGAGAGAAATAAGTGTGTGACTCTACATAAAGCGGTGGTGTAGTCAATTTTTTTTTACAAATTGGGTCTTCAATAAGAATAGGTCATTTTGTATCATTTTCACAAATTCAAGAGATTATAATTCATATAAAATGTTACATTTTATATTTTTGTAAAATAAAAACATAAACTCTCAATTTCAATTTTCTATTTAATATTATTCTTATGTTTTGGTACAGATGAAGATGTTTTTTACAGATAGTAACTGCCCTCTAAGTATTAACTCTATATAACAAAACTTGGTTGTAAAACTAACAGAATAAATAGAAAATAATAGGATAATGGCAAAATAATTTGGAATCTTAGACTTTTTAAAAAATATTTAATTTTCTCTTTATCTGTTATGGAAAACTTAGAAATTAGTAATGTGCAAAAAAGAAGAAAATATCAAGCAACCTTCATCCCAACACCCAAAGAGAACCACTGTTACCATGAGGAGTACTTCTTTTAAGATGTGTTTTTTAATCAAGATGCTTCTACCTATCCCAATCTACCTGCTACTATTTTTCACTTAATAACTTATTGTTGACAATTTCCTGTCACTGAATATTCTTTCACATCGTGGTGTGTAACAACTTCACAGTATTATATTGTATCAATTGTGTGTAATTTATGTACTCAATAGCTTATTTTAAGTTATATAGCTTATTTACAACTTTTTGATAAGTTCTTTTTAAATAAATATAAAGCATATTCTTTGGTTTCCCAAATAGACAGACCATAATGTATATAATATTTTCCACATTCAGAACATTTTTTATACATTACGAAAAACAACACAGTTTACCTTCAAAGTAAAAGATTGATTTCAGATAAGCATAGTACACTAATTTACAGCCTCTTGGAGAAAGGTGAATCACAATTTAGAGGCCAGTTTCCACACTCATTTTAGCCAGCTTGGGTAGTCTAGTGGTTAAGATTTGGTGCTCTCGTGCACATCACCTGGGGTTTCCCTGGTGCAGGGAACCACACCACCATCTGTTGGTTGTCATACTGTGGTGGCTGAGTGTCACTGTGATGCTGAAAGCTAGGCCACGGGTATTTCAAATACCAGCAGGGTCACCCAGGGTGGATAGGTTTCAGCGGAGCTTCCAGACTAAGACAGACTAGGAAGAAGGACCTGGCCACTCTCTTCCAAAAGAACTGGCCACGAAAACCCTATGAATAGCAGCAGAGCATTGTCTGATAGAGCTCTGGAAGGTGAGAGGAGGGCGCACGCAAAAAGATTGGGCAGGGATCCGCTCTGCTGTACACAGGGTCGCTACGAGTGGGAGTGGGAATCGACTCTATGGCACTAGCAACAACTTTCACACTCATTTTAGGTGTTAATCATCTAATTCTCTTCCCTACGGCATTATGTCAAGTAATATTTAATAACCACTTGCCAAAAGAAGTCATTTGAAATGTGGTTCCTCACTGTGACTAAGAATATGATAAATTTACCCTAGTCTCATTATTTAAGTCATCTTTTTTTAATGCTGCTTAACAACACCTTAATGGAAGGTTTTCCCACATTTCAGTGGATGTTTCAGAGTTGATACCTCTGTATGTCAGTGCCAACAAAATCTTAGAATAATTCCTAAACACACAAAAGTAAAACGAGGACTATTCTGGATTTGGAAACTACAACTCAAATTTTAAGGTGTTTGTGCAGATATAGATTGTACAAATAATTATGGAATTATACAATCGGTGATGACAATCAGGGTGAACTTAGGCAATTTGTTAAAAACATCTTTACACCCCAGATTCCTCTTCTGTAAAGCAGGATTGGCTAGAACTATCTTTGCAAAGTCACTGGAAGTATTAGAAGTGTTTTTTTATAATGAACCTGTGTTGTCTGGCCCCCATTAACAGACACTGAAAGTGGGGGAGGGCATCATGCTATGTAACATTCAAGTGCTCCAAAGTCTTATGTTTATTAACAGGAAACAAGCTGAGCCTTACACTTGATCTAAACCCTCCACCTCCCCATCAGGATCAAGAGTAGACCCAGTGCCTGGGTCTACTCTTGGGATCATGTCTCTTCTAGATTTTCAACCCCAACTTTAGTGGTTGTGTGGGGATCCACACATTGGAGTTATGACTTGTTGTCCCAAACTTCTTTGCCTCCATTAACAGTAGTTTAGAAAGAGCCGCAGACCCCCAAACACTACTAGAGGGAATATAAAATGGGGCAGTCACATTGGAATACAGTTTTGACACTTGTACAGAGTGATCAACAGAGAGTTACCATACGGCCCTGCAATTCCACTTCTTGATATATGCCCAAGAAAAATAAAAACATACATCCACACAAAAATTTGAACATGAATGCCCATAGCACCGTGATTCATAAAGCACAAAAATGGAAACAGTGTAAATCTTTCAACTGATGAATGGGTAATGAAAATGTGTTATATCCATATAATGGAAACTTATGTGACAATAAAGAGAAATGAACTACTAATAACATGCTACAATGTAGAAGGACCTTGATAACATTATGCTAAGTGAAAGAAGCCAGTACAAAATACCACATATTTTATGATTCCCCTCATATGAGATGTCCAAAACAGGAAAATCCATAGAGACAGAAGGTAAATTACAGTTGCCTATGGCTGGGATTGGAGAAGTTGGACAGGGAATGGAGTGTAAATGCTAATGGGTTCAGAGTTTCCTTTTGGGGTCATGAAAATGTTCTAAAATTAGATTGTTGTAATGGTTGCACAACTCTGTGTGTATAAAAGCCATTGAATTCTACACATTAAATGAGTGAATTGTATAATATGGTAATTATATCTCAATAAAGCTGTTAAAAAAAAAGATGTTTGAGTTAGCCAACCTCCCTATCCCTCATCCCCCACACTCAGGGCTTCCCCAAAACTCTCCAGCATAATTTAACAGGACTAATCTTATTATGTCCATTATCCTTGTTATTTCAGGTACCACAAAAACTCCAGAATCGCGGGTCACCCTTTACTTCCCCACTCTAGTCACTATAAGGCACCGCGCAGGAGCTATTCCCTTACCTTTCCGCACTCCTGCCCTGATAAATACCCCCTTCACCTTCTTGCTTTGACGGAAAGCTAGTTCTCCCCTAAAAGCACTGCTTTCTCTAAAACTCTCTCAACTAGTAGCTGTTTCTTCTCCCATAGACCTCATTCCAGTAGGCCTGGAGGTGATGTGAGTGCCCTCTTTGCTCCTCATTCCTATTTTCAGAACCTTTCTCTTTTTCTTTCCTAAAAACTCCCAACCTCGAGTTGCATGTCATCAGATTATATTAATTCACTCTCATATCATTGCCTTCCACCAAGGTTGTTCTGGGTTTCTCAACAATTGTAGTTCATGGCTCACTGACAGTCTCTCACCACCACTCGTCTTAATTCTTGATGATTTAGATAGCAACAAAAATGATCATTCCAGTACATTGGCCTCCAAGTCTTACTATTTTTTCTCCACTACTCTATCTGAAGCCACCTATTCGTTCCTGTGATCGTGTCCAGATCTCACTGTCCAGTATGATAGCCATCAGCCTCATATGACTACTGATCACTTCAAATGTGGCTAGTCTGAACTGAAATGCGCTATAAGTGTAAAATACACACTAAATTCCTAAAAATAATAATAACAATAATAATTACAATAAATTATAATTTGATATGTCTGATTAATTTTATACTAACTGCATATTGTAATGATAATATTTTGTCTATATTGGATAAGTCGATTGTTATACCATGGTAGCTGCTATGCCACCAATATTTCACACACCAGCAGGGTCACCCATGGTGGACAAGTTTCAGCAGAGCTTCCAGACCAGACAGACTAGGAGGAAGGACATAGTCACCCACTTCCGAAAACACTGTCCATGAAAACCCTATGTGTAGCAGCGGAGCATTATCTGATACAGCGCTGGAAGGGGAAAGGATGGCACAGAGAGATCGGGCTGGGCTCCCCTCTGCTGTACACAGGGTGGCTAGGAGTGAGAACAGATTCAAGGGCACTAACAACAAAAAATATATGTTAATAAAATAAACTTTCTTTTTTACCTTTTTAAAAATGTAGCTGCTAAATATTTTACACACACATATGGCTTGTATTTGTGGCTCATATTATATTTCTGTTTCATGGTACTGTCAAAGGCATTGGCATTACTAATAACCACAACCTCTCCATTATTCCAATTTCATGCATCTGTCTGTTAATGTCACCTCCTATATTTTTCAGCCTATTTTGTCAGATGCCCAAACTTTAAGACTTACTTGATTCTACTTTGTTCTCCAACCAATTGACTCTATTATCTTTTCATTTTCATTCATCACTTTAGTGTTCTCTTTTATCTCTTCTTATCCAGCCTAAACTCTATGGACAATTATTATAACAACTGCCTTGTGTTCCCTCGTCCTTCTCTCCCTTCATTGAACTTACTTGAAAAGCCACAAGCATGGTTTAATACAGGTTCCCACCTATTACTCTATGTCTCAGTGCAGCTGAATATGACTGGATAAAAACACACAAACATGTTGGTGTCATCATGTTATTCCTGGGCTTTGCCAGGAACACTGTGATCACTCTTCCAGGAATGTACTCCTCTTAGATATGCCTGTGGACAACTCCTTCATCTTCCTCATGCCTTTGTTCAGATTTAACTTTCTTAATGAAAATTATTCTGATTGCTCTATTTAAAGTTGCAATCTTCATCTCCTTCCAACCTTCCTCAATTCTCTTTAAACTTCTGGGTTTTTTTTTCTTTTTTTATTCCAATTTTTTCTTTCATCAAGGTAAAACATGCTTATTTATTACCCTCAAATGTAACCTCCCTCTTGAATGTAACCTCCACAGAGAATGGATCTTGTTTTATTTGCTTATGTATGCCAAATTTCTGGAATGATGACTGCCAGAGTGTAGGCATTTAAGAAACAGTCTTTGAATAAATGAGTTAATGAATAAAAAACTATTTTTCAAATGTAAAACTCATGTTCATGTCACCAAAGTCCACATATGTTTAAAATAATATGTGCTTATTTTAGAACAGTTTGTTCACATTTTTCTATTTGCTTTAGGATAATAAGTAGAGCATTATCTATTTTTTTTTTTTTTCAATTTTCCTCTTGAACTCACCTGTAGGAACAGTAACTGGAATATTTGAAACATTGAGAGGGCCAGACACAAGAAATACTCCTACAGATGATAAAGTATAGTTATATATTTAAGGAGCAATAGACCAAAGATATACTATCAATGTGTGTGTGTATATACATACACATTGACTATATATGTTGAATATATGTATATATTCAATAAGTTGACTAAAAAGGATAATCCTTCATGGCCCTCAAACTAACTAAAATGATAAAACACATGCTTTTCATTTGGAAATTCTAAGACATCTACAGCCACCTTTGTTATAAAAGCTTTATAAAAATTTCCTGAAATTTTCAAGGAAGTTTATATCTACTAAACAATACCTTTAAAAAAGAGTTATATAAATTGTCTGTTATAAAAAAGACATTAATAAATGTCACTCTTTCTTAGAAGGAGGTTTATAAAGGGTAAATATCGTTGTGTTTCTTTTCTGAATAAAATTTCCTAGTCTCCTTAACACCTATACCACAGACTGTGTGACCTTAAGTCTGTCCCTTGCCTGGGTCTACAGCCTCATCTGCAGTCACAATCCACTCCTCTTATGCAGTAAAAATGTCATCTTTCAGTTCTATCTTAAGTTCTTTAAGTTTCAGGATAATCATGGAAACTTTGAGTTTTGCCAACTTTCCCTGGTGGAGAAACACCATAAATGGAAATACCATACAGATGTGAGATTTTATCACTCTATCATCTGGACTCAAGAGAGCTTTATTTGAAATCTATAAAGACAAGAGTCAGTGGTTGTGCGGGTGTAAATCAGATGATGTGATCTGTCAGCTCAGTTCTTTGTATCAACACTCTCTTAACACATTTCAGTGTTAAGGGAAGTGGTTCCAACTATATAAAGTCATTGATTTTATTTTAACAAACTCAAAGCAGTGGACCTCAAAATAGGGAAAGACTTGAGAAGACTTTTTTTTTTTTAATTTGCTTATTTTGTTATTTGTATTCTCTGTGTGGAAAAAAAAGATTTTTAATGGGTCATTTTTATTAATATGCCCAGTTTTATCTTTGTAGGGGAAATTGCTGATTACAATGTTATTTTTATAATTCCTTCCTATGAAAAATTATGAAAATATTCTATTAAAAATGATAAAAAGGGGCTGGCCTGGCGGCTTATTGGTTGTTTGGGTCCTCCACTTTGGTGGTCCTGGGTTTGCAGGTTCGAATCCCGGGGGCAGACCAAGGCACCACTCATCAAGCCATGCTGTGGCAGCATCCCACATACAAAATGGAGGAAGATGGGCACAGATGTTAGTTCAAGGTCACTCTTCCTCAGCAAAAAATAGGAGAATTGGCAAGAGATGTAGCTCAGGGCCAGTTTTCCTCACCAAAATAAAATAATAATAATAATAAAAAAATGATAAAGAAAATAATAGTGAATAAATATGATTGTTATGTGAACACAGATATGTAGACAATCAACATGAGATGGAAATTATTAAAGCAATTAAAACATTTGTAATATAATTTGCGTAATTCAGTAGTTGTATGTTTAACACGTCATAAGAAATAATTTCATTATTTTACTTTTTGGTTGATGTATACATTTTTGGCAGTCTAATTATTTTCTAATTTCATATTTCAATATTACAAACTTCACAAATGTTAATTAGCAAGTAAATTAAAATCAAACCTTCACATCTAGAAACTGCTGATCATTTTTTCCACTAAAAGTGTTTCAAAATGTCATATACTCAATTAAAAAATATGTCTACCATGCTATTTTATGACATACAAGTAAACAAAATAACAAAAGTGTAGTATTAATTTTTATTTTTCAATTTGAAGAAAAGTTTTTATAATTAAATATAATTTCTGCTTTTTATAATATCTCTTAACTCTCACGTCTTCCCTGACAGCACACCCCTCACCCCCAACACACACAGATAATGACAATCTACCCTCTTCAGTGCATCAGGTACCTTTATAATAATGACTGACTTAAAAGGAAAAAAATTCCTCAAGTTGTTTGTGATAGAAAAAAATTCATTAAAAACAGAAGCACAAAAAATGAAAGTTTCATCAGAAGGACATTTTTTTCTCACTTCCTAAGGTTCATAAACATCTCTTGTTCATTTTCAGTAATATCCATCAAACCAAGAGCATCCTCCAAGTGAGGTCACCACGGAAGTCAAAAAACACACTCCAAGCTTGTGGGGACCTGTCGGAATGGTTTTATTAGTAGGATGTGTCACCACCAACCCTTGGTCTGGTGTAAAATTGAGTTTTAAAATGACGCATATTTCCCGTATTCTCCAGTTAGCTGGAGATTTCTTTTGGGCTTTCCCTTTTTTTCTAGTCATCTATAGAAGAAAACGGAAAACAAGGAACTTGAGAAGATCCTTGAAGAAGCAGGAACAATTGTCTAGTTTTATTCTAAATGCATTCTCTCTGCTGTTTTAGCTACCTCCAAAAAGGTCTGCCTAGTTCTCCTAATAAGGGAAACTGGCTGAGGACCTCTGGAGTCAAGGAGGAGCATTCAGAGACCACTCTGCTTCAGACAGAGGAGGGCTTGCAGGGACATAGGCTATGATGATATAAAGGAAGAGGGGCAGGGAGAAAACAGACCTACAGGATAATGAAAATGTTTGACTGCTATGATGACAAAATAAAATACCCTTACTTCTATATGGTCAATCAAAGAAAAAAGAAGATATAAAGTTTAATTACATTTGTGCACAGGAAGAATATATATATGAAAATTGTATATTTGTTTCTTTTGCATATTTTTATGATTTTGTGAATTATGCTTATCTAAAAGGGGAGTGGTTTGAAGCCAGACTTCCAAATGGTGGATTCCTGATCTCCTACCTTTTGAAGGAAATCAAAATTATCACCTTGTACAAATAGCCACTGTGGCCCACCTGTCTGAATCTACTCCTTCAGGATTACTTCTTGCTATTGAAAGAGTATCTCTAGAATAACATATATCCTCCTTTTCCTCAGCCCCATCACACACATTTTCATATTCTCACACATACTTACACACAAAGTGTGGCAGCTTGAGTGAGCAGTAGAATGCAAAGCTACGAGTGTGATGAAGTAGTGAGACAGGAGATAGATGCTTTGTACAGAGAAGACGAGGCCAAGAGATCACCAAAACAGGATGTTTTCTGCCTTTATACTCAGATAGTTCATGCCTAAAGAGAACACCCCGCTGAGCAAACCAAGGCTCCAGCGTAAACTCACTAGAGCCCCTGGCGACATGGAACATCAAACTAAAATGTGATTACTCCATGAGAAATTGCATTTCTGGAGGATTCTGAAAAGGCATGCCAGGAAAAAAACAGTGGAAAGTTGTTTACTATCACAACTTTTTCTGTGTGTCTAACTGATGTGCTTATAAGGGTAAGCATCATCTCTGTGTCAAAGAGTGATGATCCAAAGTTTATATTAAACACTGAGTCATAGTATTATGCCTGCAGTCGGTGGAAGGGGTATGGTATTCATATAATTGAGAAAGCACACTTCTTTTGGGTTGATTTTTAAAAACAAATTAAAACATATATTTACTGATCAAAAACAATTTTGAAGAAATTTTAGAACAGCCAGAAGTAAAAGGAAAGTATCATCTTCATAGTTTTATAATCTTTGTAGGTGGGACATAATGAAATATAAATTATATTTATCCACTTCACATTAAGTTATTCCTTGATAACAAAAGTGTACTAGTGGTAAAGGTTTGCTCTATGATTCTTTATTCTGAATAAAAAGTGAATCACTAGGTGTAGAAACAAATGATTAATTACCACCTACATGCTACCACCTAGTTATTTTGATGGTCATAATTTTCCCTCCTATGTTTCAGATTTTCCACACTGGAAGGAAATTCTCTCCATTGACTTGAAGAAGAATAATATTCTAAAGAAAATTCTCAAGGCAGATGCCAACCAATCCATTTGCAACTACTCTCCATTTTCTGGACTTGTTTTCTAAGAGAATTTACCCGCCCATGCACAGGTTTTGCAAAGGAGATGCTATCTAATGTCTATGTAAATAAACCCTTATTCGAGAAGTTGGGAATATATGATCAAACAACGTGTTGGAAAATAAAAGAATTTCTCAGGAACCTATGATCAGATAGTAAGACTAAGCTGTCAAATCTATCAGGATGAATTTCATTTGGGGATTTCCATATGAATGGAAATATGCCATGAAATATGAAGGCATGGTACAAAATTGCCCTTTAGCAAAGTATTTCCTCACCTTTTAATTCCATTAAATGTTATATTTCCTGTGTGCTGAATGTATCTAATTTCTAAAGGATTTGGTATGTGCTGCAGTTAGGATTCTAACTGGCGTTAAGTCTTGAGGCTTGGAAGACACTGAAAGTTCAAAGTAGTCTTGAATTCTTGTGAATTACTATTACAGTGCTAGGGTTCATCTCTAGGAAAGACAATGCATTGTTCTGCATTTCATACAACATCCAACACAGTCCTGAGCTCTTATCACAGGCTACATATAAGCCATAGGACATCAATCACTGACTGCTTGTTTCTTTTTCTTAAATTAAAAATAAGTATATATTACAAGTATTAAGGGGCTAAAACTTGAGCATTTCTTTTATGTACGTATTGCAAAGACCACTTGCTGAAAATTGGTCACACTTGGTATTTAATAACATTGGGCTTTTGTGATTAACAAACATTAATTAAAGGAAATTTAACTATTTTCTTAACTTGGTATTTAATATTTTCGTAATATGGACAGATATGTTTATCAAGGATGTCTTAGGGGATGGGCATTGTAGGAGTTAGTGGCACAAAATGATCAGATAGTAATTTTTTTGCAAAGGAGATGTTATCTAATGTCTATGTAAATAAACCCAAATTCTACATGGTTTCTACACATATCACATTGATATTACATTGTGTTTTCCTTATCCTGCTAACTACCCACTCAAACTGAAAATATATAAACTTATTATCTGTGGAAACACTTTTCAATCATCTTCTTCATTAAATTTCCAGCTATTGGTTTAAACAAGTAAGTCACACATTTCAAAATGTAAAATATCTGCTTAGATTCTTTCTGAAAATGACCGCTCCCCCATAATTTGTTGGATTTTCTTTTGTGAATGAGGATAAGCAGAAACAGAAAGACACTGACCTTGATGAAAGGATAGAGGTACAGTATTTGAATGTTTATATTTAATTAGTGACTTTTGTGAATTACTTAGTGACCATGAGAATCTTGTAGTCTTTAAAATCAATAGGAAAATGCATATGGTGGCATTTTCTACAAAATTCTACTTCTCTTGTTCTAACCTATGTTCTTTTCACTAAGAAAATGCTTGGAGATATTTTTAATGCCAATATTTAAAAATAGTATGTAATCCACTTATTGTTGAATTTCCAAGAGGTACCTACTATGTTTGAATTATATTTGCCATCCATCTCTGAACTTTGACAACATCTATTATCTAGAAGGCCATGAAATTCAAGAAAACATACTTCAAAATATACTTAACATCCATGTACCAAACATATTTTGTTTTTTAACTTAAAATGATAGCTAAGAAGGTTGGTGATTAAAAATTATAAAAACCTCATCAGTGGTAAGCAGTGTGGATTTCTTGGTTCCCATTACATAATTCCAAAATAGAAGTGCATTACAATAACAGCTGAATCATAATTTTAACAAACCAAAGCTTGGAAACAAATAAGTTTTAGTGCTTTAGCATAAAATTCTTCAGAAAAATCGTGATGCAAATACCCAACTTGAAATAAGTAACCGGAAGAAAATAACTTAAATATGTTCATATACCTTAGACCATGTGATATTCATACTAATCTCATATGACAGGTACACAGGTATTTTTCTTCCCATTTTAAGAATAATAAAATTGACATTTTCTGCCTAAGGACACAGCCATTATGTGACAGAGATAAATCTAGAATTTATGTCTCTTGAATTCACAACTAGGCTTGCTTTCATTACAACTAACTGCAGTTTTCTGGAGACTTACCATCTTTGACATCCAGAGTATGGGGTTACTTTATAGGTGAGACCTACCGACTGGGATGCTTTGTAAATTAAACATACTTTGATAGGGATGTGCAGTGTATTTTCTTCATGAAAATATTCTTATATGAGGAGTTATATGAATAAAAGTTCATTTTAAAGAACACAACATGGGTTGAAACTTCCAGAATGGCAAAAGAAAGAACTTCAAATATACACTTCTCCATAAAACCAATGAGAACATTGGCCAAAATTGCCAAAATCAACGCTTTCAGAACTCTTAAATAAAGGCTTAAATCAATCCAAGGAGTATTTATTCAAGTAAAATTGTTGAAACTTGCTAATCAGGTCAACTATACACTTACTTATTTTTCGCCTGCTTGATCTATCAGTTAATGATATAGAGGTGTTGAAGTCTCCAACTATAATAATAGATTTGTCTGTTTCACCTTTCAGTTCTATCAGCTTTGTCTCATGTATGTTGATGCTCTTTTGTTAGACATATATATGTTCAAGGTTTTATGCCTTTTGGAGAATTGACCTCTTTATCATTATGTAATGTCCTTTTTTATCCTTGTTCTGAAGTCTACTATGTCTGATATTAACATGGCTACTACAGCTTCCTTTTGATTATTGTTAACATACTGAAAATCAATCAATGTAATCTACCATATTAACAGGTTAAAGAAGAAAAATTGTATGATTACATCAGTTGATGCAGAAAAATCATTTGACAAAATCCAACACCAATTCACTATAAAAGAAATTTCAGCAAAGTATCAATAGAAGGATACTTCCTCAACTTGATTTAAAAAAATCTATTAAAAACCTACATTAACATCATCCTTAGTGGTGAGACACTGGACTCATCCACTACTATCAGCAAGAAGGCAAGGACATTTTCTCTCACCACTCCTATTCAACATCATCCTAAAAGTCATAGCTAGTTTACCAGACAAGAAAAAGATACAAAAAATATGGTATTAAAAGAGAAGAAATGACATTGTATTTATTTGCAAATGACATGATTATAGTTAGGAAACCACAAAGAATCTACAAAAAACTTCTGGAAAAATTAAGCAAGTGTAGCAAGTTGAAGCATACTAGATCAATACAAAAAGTAAGTGCTTTCCAATATACCAGCAAAAAACAATTGAAATTTGGAATTAAAAAACCCTACCATTTATATTAGCACCAAAAATATATAGTACTTAGATGTAAATCTAACAAAATATGTTCAAAGTGTTTTTCAGTAAACTACAAAACACTGACTAAAGTAGTCAACGAAGACCTAAATAAATGGAGGGATAGTCTATATTCATGGATTGGAAGACTCAGCCAGTCTAGGGTTTCCTCCTCCCATCTATAGTTTTCTCATTTATTTGTGGTGAAGGTCTTAGAAACCAAGTCACATCTTCCCAATTTGATCTGTAGATCAATGCAATCCTAACCAAAATTCTAACAAGCTATCTTCTATCTTTGAAGATACCAAAAAATTGATCCTAAAATTTTTATGGAAATGCAAATGACTCAGAATAATCAACACAGTACTAAAGAAGATCACCAAGATAGTTCTATGTAGAAAGGACAGTTTTTTCAACAAATGGTTCTTGAATAATCGGACATCCATATGTGAAAAAGAAAGAACCTAAACATAGACCTTACACTTTCAAAAAGTTAACTCAAAATCCATCACAGACCTACACGTAAAATTTAAAACTAAAAACCTCTTAGAAAGAGAACCGGAGAAAATATACGTGACCTTGGGTTTGGTGATTAATTTATAGATACAACATGAAAGGTACAATCCATCAGAAAGGAAAATAGGTAAGTTGAACTTGATTAGCATTAAAAAATTCTGCTCTGAGAAAGACACTGTTAAGAGAATGAAAAGACAAACCATAGACTGGGAAAAATATTCGCAAAAACTGTACATGATGAAGGACTTTTAACCAAAGTATACAATAAACTCTTCAAAATGAAAATAAGAAAATTAACAACCCAATTAAAAAGTGGGCAAAATATTTGAACAAGCACCTTACCTGTTCTACAGTTGGCAAATAAGTATATAAAAAGATGTTCAGCATCATCTGTCTTAAATTGATACCACTGCACACCTGCTGGAACAGCCAACATCCAAAAAACTGACAATACCAACTGCTGGAAAAAATGTGGAGGAACAGAAACTCTTGTTTATTGCTGATGGGCGTGCAAAATGGCACAGCCCCTTAGGAAGACAGCTTGGCAGTTTCTTACAATGCTAAACATTGTCTACCGTGTAATCCAGCAATTGGGCTTCTGTATTGCTACCCAAATGATTTGAAAATGCATGTCACATATGGTTGTTTATAGCAGTTTTATCCATAATCACAAAATCTGGTAGCAATAAAGATGTAAGTGAATGGATAAACAACTGGTGGAAAAACTATACAATGGATTATTATTCAGCAATAAAGTGAAAGGAGCTACCAATGAATTTGATCTATTAGAATAGGTATGTGACATAAATTAACAGGGTACCCGTTAAGTTAGCAAATGTTAAATAATGTTTTTAAGGTCTAATTACAGAAAAATTATGTATTCTTTATAATGGCATCCATTAAAAATTAAGCCTTGAAGAATATTTAATAACACTGGGAATTCATACTAAATAATCTAAGTTAAAGTTGAGGTGCAGAACTGTAGCTATAACATAAAATATATTTTGTAGGAAATATACAAACAAATGTACATGCACAGCAAGAATACTGGCAGTGTTGTTTTTGGGTTCTTAAGTAACTTTAAATCATGGGCTTGTTCTTACGTGTGTTTTTCTGGCTAAAGAGTTCTTTTAGCTTTCATTCTACTCTCAGAGCATTCCATGATCCAAAAAACTTAATGATCATGAAAACTCTCCTCTCTTAACAAGGAAGGCTTAGAGATGTTAAGATAATTTTATCAAAGCTAAAAAAGCAATCCAGAAAATCTCAAGTCCTGAAGCGAGATTTCCTGCCTCCGTGTCTAGTGCCTTCAGCCAACTCATATTGCTATTCAGCGGTTTAAAAATGTGTGATCAAGTTATTTTGATTAATTTATGTAAAATCATAGAAAATTTATTTTTCTGCTGATTTCTCCATAGAAACTAAGCCCTGAGAGTGTTATCCATTCTTTCCTGTAGAATCCCACTTTTGTTTCAGTTTGCTCTTTAAATTTTATTCTCAAGATCATATGGAAGCTGCTATTTGCTGGAAGCTTTGCACATCTTGCTTTGGTCACCAATACAAATTCTTACTTGACCAAGTGGGCTTTCTATTATATATGGCTAGATATATAAATGATATAGAGATAGAGATGTATAGGTAGAGATAGAGACAGAGATATCTCACCCCTGAAATTTTGTTTACACTATTAATTGGGAAATCTGCCTCTTTTAGTCGGTTATACAAACTTTGTCCTAGCTTCTCTCTGAATTACACTAATCTCAAGTGAGTTACTTCTGAACTAATTGGTATCTCTTATATATGAAAACGAGTAACCTGATTTCCATCACACACAACCTCATGTTGGATTAGGACTTGTTAGAATAAAATAGAATGTCACCAGGAATCAGTTTGGCCATGAAGGTGACACCCACATATTTAAATTGTTTCTGCTGCTTTGTTTTATTTTGTTTTGTTTTAACTCCTGGCCATTTGAAGAACGGCTACACAACTAAGATGCTTTTGGATTCATAGCTTCTTAGTGCCAATCACACTAAAATTTTTTAATATTATTTTTCATGTAAGAAAGTGAATTAAAGCACAGGACTTTGAGAGAATATCAACTTTCCACATTCTGAGTATTATGATGCAATGTGAAATTTCCTAGTAAATTGCCAAAGTGCCAGATGTAGTCATCCCTGACACTGATTTTTAGTGAAGGCGAAGTTGTTGATAAAGTGAAAGGGAATTCACATGCCAACAGCAAAATGCAACATACACTAACTGGCAGCAGGACATATTAAATAATGGGAATTGCAGCTTATATTCTTTGAGATATTCCCCAACCTACAAATAAAGTGCCACACGCCATAGGAAGAAAGGGAAATGACTGTACACCAAATGTAGCACATAATTTTTTAAAAACTTTCCTGAAATAATCATGCTGAAATTCAATCAGCAGTCACAACACAATTATGTATGTTCTTTTGATATTTAGAGTGACTAATAGGTCCTAAGATTAATGAATGCACTGAATATTTATTTTTCTCTATTTCTTATTTTGCATATTAGTTTTCATACAAATTTTAATTCTTAGTCTTTGGGAATAGTAAAAACAGAGAAAAATTTCAATTCCATTTCCTTGGGTCATTTCCTATGAAGGAATGAAATAGTGATATAAGTACAAACCAAACTTTCCCTCCCACTGGTCCTTCTTTCTCATCCCCTGGTCATTCTTCCACCATCTCCGCCACGGTACCATGCCGTGTACCGTTGAATATCTGGTCCACCTTACGTCTCTGGGATAAGCTAGAGTGCCTTGAACCAACTCAAACTCCTTATACACTTCTAGCACCAATCCCAGAAGAGCTAGACTGACTTTTCCTCTTCGGTGTGGCATGAATATCAGCCATTCAGACTAGAGGATAGCCAAAACTAACTGCCCCTCAATTTGCTCTTTCTGATAATATTCAATTTTATAGCAGCATAGATGACATTTGACACAGGTGACTCCTCTTACCTTCTTGAAATATCCTTTGCCTTTCGTTTCCAGTATATCACATTCTTTTGGTTATATTTCTCCTTCTCTATGTGCTTCTTTTCAGTTTCCTCTTTTTGTTCTTCCTCTTCTCCCTCACCTCTAATTTCTAGGGTACCTCAACGCAGTCTTCAGAATTGTTCTCTTCTCTGTTGATATTCCTTAAGAAATGTCATCTAGCTGTGTGCCTTTAGATATCATCCATATGCTGAACATTCCTGCAGTGCTCCTCAAGGGTCTTCTTAGGCTCAACTACACATTGAGAGTCAAGACACGATCATGAACCTCATTTGATATTAGTCTGCTCAGAAGGTTATCAGACAGAAACCACAGCATGCCAGCTGCTCGACATCAAACATTCCTTGCAGGAGTAGTTCTTGCAGCAGTGCGTGAAACAGTCCACACAGCCACCCAGAAGATATCAAATCAGACGACAATTCAGATTCAAGGAGGAGAGAACAGACTGGGAAGATGGGAGAACTTCTCTGGCTTAAGAGCCTGGTGTCACACAGGAACCAATATCTCTACAGGCATATCTTCCAGGGTGCCTGCAAGAGACATACAGCCACAAAGTCATTGCCTTCAGGAAAGGCCAATGTATAACCCTATTGGGTATTCACAATTTCTTGTACAGATGCAATTTACAAATTAAGGGTAATTTCTGTCTTCAGTAATGTTGCCTAGAGATGCCATTTAACTTTTACTGGGTTACCATGGGAAAAAAGACTGCAAGTTAACTGAAGGTCAAATCTTTATGCAGAGCTAGAAAAGTCTGTCTTATCTTTGCCTACAACTCTCAAATTTCTATCTTCTGTCTAGACTTTTTCTCTGAACTTCACATTCATATATCCTACTGCTTACTTGACATTTTCACTTGAATATTTAACTAATGATGCCCACTAATAATATCCAAATTTGAGTTCTTGATTTTTTCCACCAAACACATTCTTCCATTCTTCCCGATCTCACTAAATGGCAATATCTTTCTAGATGTCAACTTTGAATTCTTAGAATCATCTGTAACGGCTCTCTATCCTTTACATCCCACATCAGCAGATACTGAATATTCAAAATCTAAATGTTTCTCCCAACTGTCTCTGCGACCTCTCCACCCCAAATAGCCAATATCTCTTGCCATTATTGCAATAAATAAATTACTATAAGGCCATCTTTCTTCAGCACTTCCCTCTAAGCTACTCACAACACAGAAACCTGAGTGATTTTTTTAAACTGAAGTAAAATTTTATCACTCTTTTACTTAAAACCCTCCCATGGCTTCCTACCCCTCAAAATAAAATACTATGACTTTCTTATGCCTACAGGTTCTTCACAGTCTGGTCTCAGTTACCACTCTGCCCTCAGCTCGTGCCACTCTCATTCTTAACATCTTTGCCAGCACCAGAATTGCCTCCTGGTTGATCGTTGAATATACTAAGCATGGTTTTACTCAGAACCTTTGCCAAAGCTGTTCATTCTGCCAGGAAAACTCTTCTCCAAAATATCCTCATGCTTTGGTCCTCATGATTTTAAGTTCTTACTAATATGTCACCTTATTAGAAGGCATTTCCCTGACATAAAACAGTACCCTGCCTTGGAAATCCCTATGCCTTCCATCTACTATAGTTATCTTCATGACAGTCATCATCATCTAACATTCTATGCATTCACATTTTTGGTTTGCTTGTTGATGGTCTGTCTTGCTAACTAAATAAAAGAGCCCTGAGGTGAGAAACTTTGTGTATTTTTTTCATGGTGGCAAATGTTATATCTAAATCAGAACCTGCAATAAATAGTTTCTCAATAAATATGTGTTGACTAAATGGTGGAGGAAATGAATGAATAAGTGACATAGAAAGAGAGTGTGTGTGTATGTGTTTATTTTGAATTCATCACTAAAAATATTTGACAGAATCCTTTCCCTCATAATGAATAGTTGTCATCTATTATACATCTATTTCATCTGGAGACTACTTAATCTGGGCATTTTAAAGCCCAACTCTCTTATGTGCACAGTCCTACTGAGGTTAAGTTAATTCTTAATAACATGAGTTGGCTATCTCTCAAAAGAGCTCTTGATGTCCCAGGCCCATTGTTCATTGTCCTCCAGAGTCCGATGTCTTGTATCTTCTTTGCTAAATCTAAGCTCCACATTTTTCTATCAGAATTCCTTCAGAGGAACAACTCATAGCACTGCAACTTCTGACAATAAAATGGCAACTTGGATATTGTTATGAATTTTTATATGTAATGAGTGACTTGTGCCTGCATTTGTGGCTAGAAAACCACCATTTGGAGGGGTGTACATTTGTTCGTGCCTTTTAGCATACCAACATTTATATTTGGAGCATATTTACCTCTATTCTGGAAAAAGAATTGCTTAATAACATGCACATGTAAAGTAAGAACATACTTAGGGAAGGCACCCAACCAGATGCTTAGTATGGAGATAAATATTGTGCTTCATAATAGAAGTTGGGTGGAATAACTTGACAATATGATAGATTTGTTGGAAAAATTCAATTTAAATAAAAAGGTGCCAATTGTATGTTTAGAATACTTCAAGCACATAAAATACATTTTTAGGAGTATATATGTGTCTTATTTGCTTGTTTGTTTTGGTCTCAACATTTACTCAAAGTAGAGTGGGACCTAAAATCAAAACAAAGTGAGAAGTACCTTTAAGTTTAATCTTACCTTTACTGGAAGAAAAAACATGTAAAGGAAATAACTTATTGGGCTTAGAAGATATCCTGGGTCAACTGAGGGTTATATACATACTGTATAATTAAGACCATGTAAGCAAGCTTTGCATAACGTAGGTCAACTACTATGGGTGTTTTCCTGAGCCTTGGATCCAGGCAATTTCCTGATGAGAACAATTCCCAAAGGGAATTAATTTATTATTCTTCATGAATTATGTAATATCTGGGGCAGAAAATGAGGTGGGACTTGAACTTGGAGAGAAAATAATGTCCTTTTTTGTTGAAGAAGATCAGGGAATTGAAAGAAGGGATTCCTGTTAGTCAGGCTAAGCTGGGCCCTTCTACTTGGAAACCTACCAGGAGCCCTAGGATTATGGGCTTTAAGAGTGTATAACAGTAAGTTATAAGCTACTTTTCGTTTTTACTTTCATTCTCTCTAAATTTTGTCAAATCTTATTAGAAGGCACAGTACTATCTCTGTTGTATTACGGGGGATTAGGGAAAATAATGACCTCCCCCCTCCATTAGAGGGGCATCAAAGGTGGTCACTATCAGCTATAAATTCCAACTATGTAGCTGTATCAGGGGATTTGGCAGCATTAAAGGTAGTGTTATGCCATTAAGATGAGAAGACCAGAGGAGAGAAACTTGAGTTTATTTTATTTTTTCTAGAAAGAAATGAGACTGCAGGAAGTTAACAGAAATAGCTGGGAAGCCAATTTTTGAAATCAAGGCCAATGTGGACTTTGACAAAACAATTTGATATAACACAGATACACAAACTCATTCTATAGACATAGGTTGGTGAGGCCCGAGGACAAAGATCATTTCTGTACAGAATCTATTTAATGGCCTGCAGGGTTGTCTTACAGAAATTTTTTGCTACTCCACAGCATCTACTCTGATAGCTGTTCTTTTAGCTTTTTTGGTGCAAAAAAATGAACTAGAACCCTTCTGTTGGCTTAGAGTATATATTTATTTCTATAAGAACTGTTCCAGAGAGCTTCTTCTTGTATGACTTTCTCTCCATCAGGAAGATGCATTTGGGAATCTCCATGAAACTTGGCAACAGCTCTTGCACTTCCGAAATATGTTTCCCTCTAGGACATTCAAACACACATGCAAATTACCTTTCAGGTAAAGTACTAGAAACCACAAATTATCCAAAGATAAAAATAAATAACTCTACACAAAGATTCCATTTGATGGTAACATTTGCAGAAATCATTGGTAAACCATTTCAGTGCATAAAATTTATCGGGATATGTTTCTAAAAAGGTAATTTAAAAAATTTTAAATTCAGAATTACCCCTGAACCGTTATTGTATTTAATTCAGCTAATTGTATTAAATGTATGCAACGTTTAAAACATTATGTAAAAAGTTATAGATAAGACCGTCACATCCTAATATTGTATAAATGTGCAAATGTGAGAATTTGCTGAAGTTCAGTTTTAGAAATCACGAATTACATTAAGAATAAAAATCACATTAATAAACCCACCACAAATTTGTCTGTCTTTATAAAAGTTTCTCTTTTATTAAAATATCATGATGGTAGTCATATTAGTCAGATTTTGTTTTGGGAAAACCACTGCAAAGATTAGTGGCAAAAACAATAATCATATATTTATCCCTGATTCTATGGTTCAGCTGGGTCTTGGGTGGGCTCAACTGGCTGATCTTTGCAGCCAACTGGTGGAATGGCTGGGAGAGCTGAAATGGCTGGAGAGCTGGAGCCTCCTCTTACCGTTCTCTCACCTCCAGGATTCTTGCCTGGACTTATTCACATGTTGGGGGAAAGGCTCTCAGCAGTAAGATAGGATGAGCCCCATGCATGAGCATTTTTCATTCGTTTGGTTCCATTGTCCAGGGAAAGTCACACCACCAAGCAAAAGTCAGTGTGGGAGGAGTCTATCCAAAGAGGGGACTATGCATACAGAGAAGCAAATCTTGGCCACAAATTTGCAAACGATATCTCAGTAGACATGTTTAACGTGAGTGAGATTCTAATAAATAAATAAACAGAAAAAGGACAGCGAAAGTTTTCATATAAACAAATTTTATGGTAGTTCTTTCCTTCAAGCTCTGAATTATAATATTTCTCTCTCCATATTATTTATTTTCATAGGTACATCTAAATTATTTTTTGATATAATAAAATCGATGGGTTTAATTTTGGCTGACATGCTCCTTAACTAAATGCAGGGAAAATTAATTCCTTAATCAAATAAAAAAAAAGACTGATAATTAATATGTATATTTTTATTTCACTTGCTTTCTTATGAGTTCAAGAGTAATCAATATTGCTATAAAATCATCACAATTAGTACATCAATTTCAGATATTATTTGAATAATCACTGTTCTTGAACACACTGATATATCTGACTTGGTTATCTCTGAAGCTATCTTAGAAGCCAAATAAATCTGAGCAAAAGAGGAGGCAGTAACAAAATCTACAATTTGAATTGGATATAGTCACTACCATTGAAAATTCCATTGTTCTAGAAAGAATTCTTCATTTGTTTTTAGCCATATTTATGGTTGATGCCACTGCTAACCTTTGCTTAAGAAGACAGTATTATGAAAAAGATAAATATCATAAATGAAACCACAACTGCTAGAAAAAAATGAGGTAATAAGGAAGGAGAGAAAGTTTGGGGCATGTGGCCCGTTTCCATTCGTAACCACCTACAAAGCCCAAAGAAACAGCTGCCAGAGTACGAATCATAAATAACATGGCCAACTTGGAACATAATGCCAATGACATCGTACCATATGGGTTGATTGCTGGGATCCAATCAGAATCTCTTAAGTCATTTGAGAAAAGTTTGTGCTGGGGTGTTGTTGTGTACTGCATCGTATTTCAAGTTGAGCTTAGTTGAGGCTTGAGGGCTGGCACATACAGTGAATATAAAAGTCCATTTCAAAGTATTGAATTCTTTTAAGGAAATATTTAAGCAATGTATGAGGTATAATCCTGGCCAAAAGCCTGCAATATTAAATCAAGACTGAATTGTTAGCTAACATTAAATCCATAACCTTGTCTATAACTTCTCTTGGGAAACTTCACAATTTTATGATATGTAGTTAAAAAAAAATTTTAATTTCAAAATAGATGCAACATAAATTTAATGAACTCACTAGAATTTTCTTCTGGGATTTCTAAATCATACTGATACTGCTTTGTCTTATTTCCACATCATATATCACAGGAATATAAAAATCTTAGGGTTTACAAAGCACTTTCCCAATTTAGTTTTCACGTGACAGTGTGACGTGCAGTAGTTGAAGAAACTAATTGTGGTTGAAAGAAGTTAATTTCCAAGGTCATCCAGTAGAGAATTGTGATTTAGCAAGGATTAGAATTCAGATCTTTGTATATTCCAAAACATCAGAGTTAAATTTTATGTAAGCTTCCATAAGCAGAATTTTGAAAAATTGTCCTTTAATTCTTGTTTATAACAACAAATCCAAATGTTTGCTATGAGAATATAATACCCTAAAAGGATTGGATATTTGTTTTCTTCTTTTTTAAAATTCTTGATGTTCTTTGTCAACTTGGGATTCCAACAAGAAATGTAGAGAGATCTGAATTTTTATTCATGGACTACTGAAATGATAGTCTTTTGTTATAATTCTGTTTTATGGAATGCTTTGTCCATATAAAGAAAAAGATTGTAAACTGTCTTACTTTTAGCATTGATTCAGATAACTATATATAGGCATATTAGAACACAAAAACGTTTTGAGTCACTAGAAATTTGGAGTCAAATTTTCAATTCTTGATTGTTTAAGAGTGTAGAGACTAAACATTTTCACAAGAATGTTTTGTAAGTTACAGTTCTGAAGTGAAATATGTTTACATTCCATTAATTGTACAAATCAGATCAAATTAACCATAGTCCGGTGGAAACAGTAGACTGCCAGTAGACACTTTTTGAATGAATCAATATAAGATGACCAAATATTGTAATAAAAGGAAAACAAACAGAATGAGTAAACCTAGATTTTTCTGTTACTTCTATTTGGATTCTTTGAAACTATTTCCTAAGGGTTAGTACACAATGGATAGAACAAGCTATTCCTCTCTATCACGTTTGATTTGCTTTCCCACTACAGCTATGACACATCCACTAAGTTTTTAAAGAGGACTAGATTCCATTATTGCACAATTCAAAATTCACATTTTGAATATGCCAAAGTGACCTGCAAGAATTCTATATTCTAATGTAATTACCATAGAGGAGGTTAAGGAAAAGGCTTATTTGTGGATTGGTACTACCCTAAAATAAAATTATAATTCAAAACACGGGTCCCAAATGTCCATTTCATTTTGAATCTTTTCTCTTAATAATCTCAGAACAAGCAATAACCTAGGAAGTGTAACCACATGATTCATAAGTTCATCGTGGTTTATTGTCTTGTAGAAGCAAGTAAAGAGTTTACAAATGCATTTTACATCCACTGTTTATTTTGACATTTACAATGTGGATTCAAGGCCTATGTACGAAAGGCAAAGTTATGAAACATTTTTAATGGAATTAGGAGAAAATTTTATGTTTTTGTAGTACTAAAGGATTTCTTTTAAAAAAGAACAAAACAAGATGAGGAAAAGTTAGTAGTTTCTATGTATCAACAAATATCACAAAGAATGTGAAGAGAGACACTACATACTAGGCCAACAAATATATGATCAACAAAGAATTGTTATAGAGAATACATAAGCAACTCCCACAAACCTCTAAGAAAAAGAAAAATAGCTCAACATAACAATTGGTACTATGCATAAACAGATATTTTGATGAATGGCTCATACTTGTATGAAAAGATTTTAACTTCTTTTGTAATTAGGGAAATTCCAATTAAAACCACAATGAGATGCCATTTCACACCCACTAGATTGGCAAAAATTAACAAGTCCAAGAACATGAAGTTTTGGCAAGGGTGTGGAATAACGGAAACTCATACAAAGCAGATAAGCTGTAGGTTAGGGCAAATGTTCTTGAAAACAATTTGGCATTATCTAATGAAGATGAGAATGTGAAGTATGAATTTATAATCCCACTCTTGGGAATATACCCTAGAGAAGTTTCACCTATGTCCCCCAGGAGTCATGTAAATGAATGCTAAATGATCATAACAGTGGCATTCTTTGTATTAGCAAAACAAAGCAGGACTAACGAACAAATTAACAAAACACCAAACCATGGGATGCATTGAGAGGAAAATAAATTAATATACTCTGTTACATTCTTATAATTCAAAACTGTCTGTATTAAAAAAGGATGAACTAGGGGCCGGCCTGGTGGCACAAGCAGTTAAGTGTACGCGCTCCGCTGCGGTGGCCCGGGGTTCGCAGGTTCAGATCCCGGGCATGCACCGATGCACCGCTTGTTGAGCCATGCTGTGGCAGCGTCCCATATAAAGTGGAGGAAGATGAGACATGGATGTTAGTCCAGGGCAAGTCTTCCTCAGCAAAAAACAGGAGGATTGGCAGATGTTAGCTCAGGGCCGATCTTCCTCACAAAAAAAAAAAAAAGGATGAACTATAGCTACTAGTATCATTGTAGTTACATCTCACACAAATTATGTTGGTTAATAAAAAGTAAGTTGCAAGAAGAGCAAAGAAATGAAAAATAAAAATGTCAGTTACATTACCAATATCTAGTTTTGGAGAGAGGCAGAGAGCAAAGAAGGAGGGGATGAAATCGAGGATGGACATAGAGAAACTTCAGTAGTATTGTTAAAGTTTGATTTCTCAGGCTTGAGGTGGGTACTGGAGTATGTATTCTATTTTTTAATGGCCTACATATATAAATATTGACATCCATTTTTGTTATCAGAATTTAACAAAAACTGAGAATAACTATAAATAGATGTTCCAGTAGTTTCTTGCCTCCCCTCAGTGGTTTATCTTGGCCAATCAACACTTTGAAACACTTTGGAGACCTCTTGCCATAAAGGAATAAAAAGAGGTTCAATTATCAGCAATAATAAAACGAAGAAATATTTAATTTCTATTCCTTTCTCTCCTCCCAGATCGTATGAGTTTGGATTCGGTGAGGAAAGCAGAAGCCACTCCGTATATTTTGAGTCGAGAGAGATATAACACAGTGGAATAGAGAGACCTGCAATTGTTGGAGGACCTGGGGCATGGAAGGGGAGCTGTCACCAAGGATCTGTTGTATGTGCAGCTACAAAGTGGACGATACTCAGGAAGATGCTCGGAAAGCATTGGCAAAACCCGGAGTCCAACACGAAGATTAGGGGGTGACGCTATCAGAGATTTGGTTCATTCTAGATGATTCTCTAGTTTCCCACATAATTCTGATGCAGGATGCCTGAAAATAAATGTTTAAGAAACTTTGTTGTAGATGATTATTCTTTTACTACCCTCTTGATCCCTTCTAAGATATCATAAAAGAATAATAATATGAATATTAAACCATTGCCTTCAACCATGGCACTAATTAGGAGAATTTCACTGGAAATGAACGTCTTTGGTTAGTTGACAACCTCTCGGTCATAAGTGGCTGCCTTTAGGTAAAGCCTTTCACTCTTCTTACCTTCTTCCTGTGGTTGCGAATCAGAGATTAGACAGAATTATTTCGGCTGCCCTGACCTAGCAGATTTTCTGCAGAATTTCCCTAGATTAGACCATCCTAAAGCCTAGATTCAACTCAGATTAGTTACTGGAATTTACAAGTGGTTCCAACACATATCTCTAAATAGTTTAAGCTATTGAGAAAATTCCTTTGACATTGAGACTTGGCTCTGAAGCTCCACAATTCATTACCGTGCGGTGACTCCACCAGCCACTCTGGTCTGATCTCTTACCTTTCAGGAAAAAAGAAATATGCTAAGTTGCAATTTTAAATCAAGCTCTATATAAACTCATGCTGATGGCACACTGACGAATGTGTCTGTGAATGTGAATCAATAGAATATTCTTGTTGAGAAGAAAGTCATTCTCAGACTAAAAATATCTTTCTTAGATTAAATGATGTCAGTGTTGTTTCAATCATTCTACTCTTCTACTCATTAAGTAGATTTGACTCAGCTAATTGATAAATTAACTTATTCTATTTATTAAGGAGTGAGCTCTAAAGATTGCTCAGAACAGAGAGATGGAGAGGGTTCAGTAGGAAATTGACACCTAAGTTTTCTCTAAAGCTGTCAGCATCCTTAAATCTTTCTAGCTTGAATTCTTATAAAAGGGGAGGAGAGGAATGTGGATGTTTAGCTAGATTTTTGCTAATCAAAATAATAGTTATAACTACCTGGAAAACTCAGTGTTCGACTTATATTCCAGAAGATTTTTATTACTTCACCACCCCATGAGACAGGTCCTTTTATTACGCCATTTTAAAATGGTAATTAACTTGCTTAAGGTCTTATAGCTTTCAAGAAGCAGATTTTTGATTTAAACTCTGGTATTTGCCTCTAGACTCACAACAGAATATCTAAGATGCCCTATGAGAGATGAATCCTCTGCTGTCACCATCATATTTATCCCCGCCCTATGCTGGGGAGCTGCACTTTTGGGCAGTCTTTCCATGTCCAGAAAAACTTCTCAAACCCAGACAGTCTTTGCTTAGAAATCGACTAGTGATACTCCAATAATGCAGCTGTGTAACCCCACAAACTTTTTCCAAACCCAGAAACCTCTGTTTTCCACAGCCCTGTCTAAACTCACGCCTACCTTCTTAATTTTGGCAGCTTAAAAATGGAACAGTGCATTTCATGATTTCTCACTTGGATGGAATTCTTTCCTGTGCTCCTTGCCCTGTTCTGCCTTCTGTGAACCATGCCCCAACCTGTAAACCTTGACCATACTCCACCCCTACTCCCTTTGGCGCTCTGAACACAAACTCCAACCCCCTACACTCTGCCCCTGAATATTCTTTTGTCCATTTCCTGGCTGGCCACCAGCCTGGTCTGACCTCCAGGCCTGAGTTTCTTGGCTTGGCTTTTCTAGTGGTTGTTTTAAATTTGTTGTTGGTATTTAAAGGATTAGTATTCTGGGAAATTTCATTTGCTATTTGAATGTCAAACATCTAATACATGGACATCATTTTTTAGAGTGTTCTATACATTATGTTCTCTTCTGAAGAGGCAATGTGGCGGAATGATAAGGATAAATGCTATATATTTTAATATTATTTGGAACACTGGATTCTTATAGTGATTTCACCACATATTTTTCATTTATAATTATAATTGTTTCTTTTGCAAATTATATCGAGTAGGATTCTTCATAGCAATAACTAAATTCAGTTGCCCTGGAGGGCACCCCTATACCTTCTCTGGCAAGTGTACATATGTATGTGATCTATGAAGACTTTAAAATCTCCCCCTCTTTAACAAGAAGTCTTTAACATGGACACATTGGTTATTGAGGGAAAAAATCTGCATTATTGCCACAGCGAAAGTCTGTGTTTTTAACAAAAATACAAGTAAATAGAAAAGCACTTTGCCTTTGATGGGAGAGAGGAAATCAGGCTGCCTGAAATGAAGTGTCCATTATGAGAAATGCCCAGAGATGGGAAAGGCTTGCATGATAATCTAAATTTTATCTTTATGCATGGCAAATGGTGAATGGGGATGGACAAGGCATGATTGTGTGCAGCCCAGTAACAGGGCCTGGCTTGCATTTTAGAAATTTTCTCAGATAGCAGTGTGAGGATAGCCGGAGTCCCTTTGATCAGGTGTAAGGCAATTTCTGTAATTCAGATCTGAAACAATGATGGCCAGAAATAAGGCGGGGGGGGGGTGTACTGAGAGGAGAAATTGTAAAGAATTGGAATCTATAGACCTAGTGACTGATTGAATGGACAAAAAGAGAAGGATAGTATCAGATTCCTCAGAAGGGCCACTAAATGGTTAGTATTACCTTTTATTAAAATGGGGACTGTAAGAAGAGAAATCAGTTTTAATGTGAAGTAGTTGATAATGGATTTAGACATGTTGAGTAGGAGATAACTGATATTCCCTGTGTCGACATCCAGCAGATTGTTTCATAAACCATTATCATAGCAGGCCAAGAATTATTAGATAAGGGCATAGGAGAGAGAGCTGAATGCAACTGCAGAAGTATTTCTAGGCGTATTGAGGCAAGAGTCTAAGGCTGGAGACCGTGAATTGTAGTGATGTCAATCCCCACAATTCTGTGACGTTCTAAACCAGCCCTAAGTAGCCAAGATGTTGGAACAAAGAGGTAGAATAGTTGTTATCAAAGATGCAGCCTTGAGAGAGCGATGTATTGTTGAGACCATCTGGACAGTACACGTGAGGAAGCCAGTTAAGGCTTCTATATAAACTTTTAAGATTCTGGCAGGTGGGCATGGAAATCTACTCATCTTGCTGTCACTCAAGACAAGTCTTGTATGTAAGCTCCCTTGCTTATTAAACCTGCCACCTACCAATCGGGAGTGGTCTGCCTCTTTGTTTGGTCTGTCTTTGCTCTCTCTGTAGCGGGGACCAGTTTGTAAACCAACAGAGACACAGAGGCAAACCAGCCAGGATTAGTGGTGAGAGAGTCACTGTAGTGACAAGACATAAGGTGTGGCCAAGAAGCACATGGAACAAAGCAAAGTTGACAGAGAATTGGCAATTTACTGTGGGAATGAGAGAAACAGAGACAAGACATCTAGGAGAGCAAGGAACAGTGTGATGGAGTAAAAATGAGCCAGGGGGTACAGGAAGATTTATTCTGATATCAGCATGTTGGGGATTAAGCTTTTAGATGTGGAGCAGTTTCAGTTTTTAGGTTGTGGTCAGGCCCATAGTGTAGCCATGAAGCTGTATTACTGAAATGAAGAAGATCAGGTCCCTGTCATTTAAGAATGAATAGCACTGTAGGGCCACTGAGCTGTGCCCTAGAGGATTTGCTGGGAGAATAACACTAAATTACTGAATGCAAAGACACATTGTATTTGTTTGAAGGCCCGAGGGCACACTGGGACCCCATAACATAAGTGGGCTTTCTATACAGGCCTCAGAGACAGCAGATAATGAATGAGCAAGGGCTAGAACTAACAGGCACTTTTCAGTACACAATCTATAGCAGATGGCTATGCTGAGACATACCAGATAGGCAAGAGCATGGAGATAAACACTCCTTAGCACACTGAGAAAATAATAGAGATAGAGGGCTAAACCAACCACTGACATGGTCGTTTAGCCCAGATCAGAGCTGAAGAGACAGTGGGTCAGGCCACATCAAATCTGGTCCAAGGAAAAGCCTTGAACTATTATTCCTAGAGACCTCAGTTGCATAGATGGCTTTTTGCAACCACTGATTGCCTTTGATGGTGTTGCATGGTTTTTCTACCACAGTTCTCTTCTCTGGCACTTGCACTGAAGCAGGCACACAGGGATTCAGGAGAGAAATTCTATTCTGCCTGGGGCCAATGAATTTACTGTTTCAGCTTAAAAGTTCTCCAAGATTGGAACCAGGGCCTAGATGTAGAATTGATGGTCTAATTCTAATTAATTCTGCCCTCAGACCAGTTATGACATCCCAGCAATGCAGTTACTGATCGCTGGGATGTCTTGGAGCCACCACCAATGTTGTGACTTGAAATGAAAGATGCTGGACAACTCTTCCAAGCAAGCCACTGCCAGGAACAGTGGGGCTGATGAGCAATTTGAGAGAAAACACTGCTGGGGTCTCTGAAGGACCAAAGAAGTAACATAGGAGATGACAGGATATGGGCACCATTATGGTACCTACATCATTGTGTCCATGGGGGGATGGCCTCATAGTATCTGTAAATGATGCTTTCTTTGTAAGAACTGATACGTCTCCCTTCTCCACACTGTTTTAAGTCTTCCTTTAAGGATAAGAGCCCCAGTCCTTATTATCCACATAACATTTGGAGAATGGAGATTGTTGTTATTTGATCACATATCTTTCAATAAGAAATAGTGTCATCTTTCCTTTCTTTTTAACTCTTTCTGCAGGGGAAAAAAAAAAAAGGTCATTTTCAGCTTTTCTTTTTTATTTTCCTCAAACAATTCACACACCACAAGATCATGTGGAGTACAGAGCAGAAATGACAATTTCAAATATACAATTTAGAGTATTTAGTATCATTTTGAGGCCATATCATGTAATGATTAAAAGCATTGGTACCCAATGGTCTGGGGTTAAAAAATCTCAGCTCTATGACTTCTAGTTACATAAAAACAACTTACTTTGACTTAATTGGACTTCAGTTTCCTCTGAAGTGGAGTTTGTATTTAATTTGTGACATTATTGTGAAGATTGACTGCAAAATTAAGAATGGTATCTGATAATCGTAAGCATTCAAGAAATGTTAGCTCTTAGTATTAAGATGGCTATTTTTAGACATCGAGCATATGCATTTTAGTAAATATGATTTTCAAGTGGCCACTCACTTTCTATTCATGACTTGCTACTATTTTTGAAGGGATGAATTGCAATGCTAACATTATATCAATAGATTGATTATTATAGAACTTTCTTCATTTGTGATGATTACAAAATTTTCAAATTTGCTATTTCTCTGAACTCTCCATTTATACCTGCTGGAAGATTTAGGATTTAAAGTTAAATCCCTTTGAAAAGGGAATTAAGTAGGAAGTTGGGATTACCTCCAAACGTGGTGACTATACTTCTCAGTCTCCATAACAAGATTTTCTCAACCTTCTATTAAAAACCACAGGATAACCTTTCTCCTGGAAGCTTTCAATGCAGTGCTTAATGTTGGAGAGCTGTGGGCTGCAGGCTTATTGTGCACATGGAGGAGACAATACAAGCTGTTGGAATCAATAGCCGAGTTTACTGTCAGGTACTTATACAGAACTAAATGCCTCTACTTGTCCATAAATCCTCTCACAGAGATACCATGATTAGTTTTTATGGGTTAGGAAGAAATTTGAGGGTATTTTTTAAAAGATTATAAGGGGATTCCCAGATCCCAATGCAGTTTAAAACTGTATTTGAAACTATTAAGAGAGGGTCTAGCTGGAAACACATCAAAGGAATTGAAGTTATGTAAAGCAACCTAGATAAGATAAATCCCAAGGGATGAGTTTACAAATAAGATACTAAAGCAAACAAAATTAGCCCATCAGGCAGAAATACATTCTGGAGTTAACGTGATTATTAGCCATTATATATGTTATATATCAAGTTATTCTTGTAGAAAGTTTTTCTCATAGATCAGACCCTCCTTTGCTAAAGAGAATTTTTGCTCCGTCACATTTAGATGCAAAATTTTAAATTTTGCTCCTCCCTATTATTAAGGAAAGCAGGGATGAGGCCATAGGGCAGGATAGAAGGTTTGTTCGTTTATTCGACACTTATTGAAGACCTAATCTCACCAGGGGCTCTCCTGGGCACGTATATTGGTTTGCATACGTTTAAATTATTGCTTTTAACAGACATATTGAAATGGCAAAAATGACAAAATTACTCATACTCTTTCAAAATAACCTACTCATTAAATAATTTTGACCTGATAACTAAATATCAAAACACGCTTTTAATTAAAAGTTGAGGGGATTGATAAGTATATTTGGGATAAGTTTACACTCTATTAGGCAACTTTGAGCATGGGTGAACTTAATTTTTTGTTTATATAAACAATCATGTGACCAAAGAAGAGCTCAAAAGATAAGATAATGCAGCAACTATAAATACTCTAGGTAATTAATTCTTCTTGAAATCAACTTGACCGAGGCATAAATAACAAACAATACAATGCACTCATTCTAAGTGTTTAGTTTGATGAGATTTGAGAAATGTATACATCTATGTTACCACAAATGTAATCAAGATACAGAATATTTCCATCACTTCCAAAAGGTTTACTTGACACCTTTTCAGTCAATCTCTTCTCCCCACCATCTGCTCTAGAGCAAACATTACCCTGCTCTCTGTCCCTATAGATCAGACTTGCCTTTATAGAATTGGCAATTAATTACTGCATATGTATAATAGTTAACAAAAGATAAGACACTAGGATATGAAAGTGTCATTTTTAAAGTTAAAAATTCCAAATTTATTACAAAATGGTTTCATTGTAACTGCAACATTACAATCACAAAAGATGCTCAGTGACTTCCTTTAGGAGATGAGACCTACCGGAAAGGCTCACGCTGTGCCGTTTTCTATGTGATTACCCATGCAGGATTAACCACGCAAAATACGTGCCTGGGAGAATCATAGAATATTAAAACAGGATGGCAGTTAAGCCAACAGACTCAAAGTATAGACAAGGAAGCTGAAGTTCGGAGTCCCTGAAAACCTTACCGAGGGTCACCCAGACACTGAGAAAAAAAGTGGAAGAGGAGATTGATTCTGGTAATAGAGTCCACAAACTGACAAGCTAAATGCTTGTTTAGTCAGTTCTAGGACAGTGGATTTTACATAAAAAAAGCTATGCTTTTTTTTTTTTTTTAATAATCCATCATTCCTAATCTCCCATTATAGTCATTTAAGTCAACTCGACATGTTTTAACTTGTTAAGCTGAAACAATCATAGCAATGCTCTCATTATGATTTCATCCTTTAGTGTTAGGAATTCACACAACTTATAAGTGAATCTAGTCTGGCTGGTGTTTATTAGTAGTCCTATTGTCATTATGATACCATAACCAATTTTGATTGAATTCAAAAAATGTATGATAATAGCACTAACCCCAAGCTTGCATTTGTGGAGGACTTAAAACTTGACACAATACCTCTGCATACCTTGCCTCAAAATATCATCTCTTTTTTTCTGAGATGAGAAAATTGAAGCTGGAGATTGGATGAATGATTTTCCTGAGATCATAGAGTTATGGGAGGTGGAATGAGGACTAGAACCTAATTCTTCTTACTTCTGGTCTAGGACTTGCTTCAAGGTCACAGTAGAAGTTTCCATTACTGTCAGCTATGTTTTCCCCTGTCTCCACCAACTCTCCCTCTTTACTCATTAGCCTTCCAGCTTTCCTTTCTCCTTACATCTCCATGTGGTGACAAGTTGAACCTGTGTTATTGTAAATAATTTAAATATATTTGAATAAGAGTTCATGAGTATCAGTCTAAATTTACGACTATGCAAAAATATTTTTTTTTCCCCTTTCTCTCTATAACAGGACTTTCAGATTAAAAGACTGTAATTCTTAGCCAAATACGGAATTTATTTATGTTTTTAAAATCCATAGTGATATCTATGGGTTAGCATTATCCAAGTTAGATTTTAGGAGAAGGTTGGACCAAGGTCAGGGAAAGATTAATCCTGCCTTGTGTCTCTAGCCCCACTTCCGCAAGGGTGAAGGGCAGCCCTTCACTCTTATTTTCTTGAGGCCCCTTGAGTCCTAAGCATATTTCATCTAAGCAGCAAAAGGAATTTCCCTCTGGCCCTGTCCAGAGACTATTTAGAACTTCCAGCTTTCTGTGTGACTCCAAAATAACTCTTTAACTCACTTGTATATGATCTGATTTTTTTTAAAACATGTGTTCATGTCTTCATTTGTTCCTTCTTTAAGAGGCTGAGCACTCTATAACAAATATCTTGGGGTTGGCTGTAAGGAAAACTTTGAATTTAATATAGTTTTCAGTACCTATGCCTTTTGTTATGACCATTGCAACCAATACATTAAAACATTGGTGTTTTCTTCTTCAGGTAGACACATGCCTAAAGACCTTCTTCTTGTAACTACAAGTCACATCTTTCCTCAATCTTCATAATTTTCAAAAGATTTCCTAGTCATTTTTGGGCTTAATCTCTCAGATGATTTTTAGTAATGTATATTTTATGCCCGTAATACATAATTTAAAAATTTTTCTTTAAGACCTATATGAAGCTATCTATCTAATTTGTATATTCTATCTTTTAAAATTTATTCCTCAGTATTAAATTTTTTAAAAATTAAATTTTTACAGAAAATGTTGCCTTATGTCTAGAACATTTCAAATTGGCTATTGTTTTCATGCAGTAAAATGATGAATATATCAGGTATTAATATTTAACTATCTCAATTACTGAATATTAATTATTTAATGTAGTTCTTTTTCATTTGATTGTCTTTTATTTCCAGGCATGCAAATCAATTGTTTGAAAAAATGTTAGTAGGTCTCCACATTTCAAGTAGTAAGTTTTAAAATTTTATTTTATTTTTAAAAAATTACATTGATTAGGACATCTAGAACAATGCTAATTGACAGGTGAAAACACGTGTAATGACGCCTTTAATAAACATGCTACTAGTATTGCCCCATTAAGAATAAATTTTACAATAGTTTGTGTGTATAAATATCAATATATACATTCACACAGATACGCACACATTCAGGTAAGAAGATAGATACACACATACATACAAACATATTTCTCATGTAAATAAGCTCAGAGAGTCTGGGTCTTTTCACCTTCCAGGAAACATAAGACTTAAATTTTCACCTCCTCCAAGTTAAGTATGGCCAGGGACTGGCTTGGCTAATGAACTGTAAGTGAAAGCAGCAAGTGAGTATAATAAATAGTTTTATCACCAGAACTCTCTCTTTGTCTCTCTTTGAAATGACAATAGACAAACCACTTATTGATATGGAGTTTTTGTAGGACCGAAGCAGACAAAAAGACTGACTCAACCCATAGAGAAGGTTGTTCTGCAGAGTGGCTTGCACAACCTGCAGACTTCAGGGGAGCAAAAGATAAATTTTGGGGGACTAAGACACTGAGATTTGGAAGTCATGTGTTATTGTAGCTTAAACTAGACTGTCCGGACTAATATTCCTAAAGGTGAAATGCTATTTGCATGCACAGTTCTATAGATACACAAGAATGTGTGTGTACATTTATATGCATTATTCTAGAACATTATCAGCATATCTACATAAGATCAAAATTGTTTTTATATAAAACCAAGTCACAGTTTTATTCTTATTAAAATATTTCAATAGCTAAAATTCCTCAATTAAGAATAAGTATGTCAACCTAATCACATTTTGTCATTGTTTTCCAAGAAGCACCTAAAATATTGCTATACTTTATCTTTTGCTTTAAATTACTTCTAACATGTGAGATTTCATTATATTAATGACTTACATTGACACTGGTAGGTTTGTCATAATTATACTTCTCTATCATTTCTTTATGTTATAATAGCAGTAAAATTATTTCAGCAATTCCATAAGGGCATTAAATACATCTATGGAACACTCCCCAAAGTTTGTTTTTAATTGAGATTCTTTAGGAATTAGGTAATTGAGCATAAGCTCATCACATGAATACCTGCCAAGAATTAACAATAGTTATGTTACTGAACTATGTTACCTAGTAACAAAAGCAACAATATCATTTTCATAACATTTTAATAATACATTCAAATTGTCCCAAACTTCTCATAACCAAATACATGGCAAAAATATTCACACATATTGCATAAAACCCTTGTGAAATATGCATTCTGTCTTTTGTATATTATTCCAGTTTTCTACTTCATTCTGGAAATGTGTTCGGTGCCACGGCAGGTGCCAAATGGAGAAATAGAAACAATTAAAAAAGTACCAATTGGTAATTCTAGAACTCATGAATAGAATATCTGAAATAAAGATATTTCCATGGATAAACTTAATAGCTGAATAGACATGACAGGGGAAAAAGTAATGAACTTCATGCTAAATCAATGAAAATTATCCAATGTAAAAAACTATGAGAAAAAAATTGAAAAAAATAAATGAACAGAGACCTAGGAGCTTGTTTGATGACCTCAAACAGTACAATATCCATATAATTGGAATAGCAGAAGGAGAGAGAGAATTGAGAGCAAAAAATATTTAAAAACTAATATTTAATATTTCTCAAATTTGATGAAAGACATATAATTGCAGATATAAGATGCTCTACGGATATCAAGTAGAAAAAAGGAAAAGTCCAAAGTGAGGTGCATCATATTCAAAGGGTTGAAAGCCAAAGAAAAAGAATAGATCTTGAAAGTAACAAGAGAAAATTAACGTATTACATAGAAGGAGACAAAATTTCAATTAACGGCTAACTTCTCTCCAGAACCCTTGGAGACAAGAAAAGACAGAAACAACATTTTAAAGTGCTGAAAGGGACAAACAAACAAACTCTGGCAACCCAGAATTCTATATCCATCAAAAGCATTCTTCAATAATGAAGGTAAAATAAGGATATTTTCAGGCAAAAGAAAACCAGGCAAATTCTTTACCAACAGATCTGCCCTGAAAGAAATGTTAAGGAAAGTTCTTCAGGCTGAAAGAAAATGAGAGCAGAGGAAAGACTGTATTCTCAGAAAAGAAAGAAGAACATCGGAAATATCTGAGTAGATAGAAAAGAATACTTTTTTCCCTTGGCCATTTTCTTCTTAATTTTTTGATAAACCATGTATATGTATAAAACATTGTCTTGCAGGTTCATAAGTATGTAAATGTAATGCAACAACTGTAACATAAGGAAGAGGGGGATATGACATTTGACATACGTTTGCAAGATTTTGATATTTTAGACAAAGTAGTATGTTATTAAATAAACCATGAAGAGTTAAGGTTGTACATTATAACCATTATGCCAGTCATGAGAAAAATGTAGCTAAAAAGCCAATGGAAAAATTTAAATGGAATTTTAAGAAGTATTCAAATAATCAAAAAAATGACAATAAAGGAAGATCAGAGGAATAAAAACAGAGGAAAACAGCAGAAAACAAAAAATGCAAATCACAAAAACAACTATATTAATAATTACATTAATTGTTAATAGATTAAACAATCCAAGTAAAAGTCATATTTTTATAATGGATTGAAAAACAAAACCAACTAGATGCTATCTACGAGGAACATACTTTTAAAGACAAACATATTTTGAAAGTAAATGAACAGAAAAATACATATAATGCAAGCATTAAGAAGATTGAAATAGTTATATTAATTTTAAATGTAAGTTTTCAAGGCAAAATGTATTACCAGAAATAAAGAGGGAAATCTCATAGATGATAAAATATCTATTCATTAGGAAGACATAGCAATCATAAATGTCTATGAACTCAATAACAAAGCTTTCAAATGCATAAAGGAAAAACTGAGAGAGTTAAGGGGAGAAATAGTTTCATAATCATAGCTGGAGATATTAGTATCTCTTTCTCAATAACAGATAGAGCAACTGGAAAAAATATCACCAAAGTCATAAAGGTCTAAATGATATCTTCAACACCATCAACCATCTTGACTTAATTGATGTTTAGAGAACATTAAAGTCAATAAAAGCAGAATAAATTTACTTTTCAAATCCAAATAATACATTTACTAGGGTAGATACTCTTCTGGGATGTGACACAATTCTCAATAAATTTTAAAACATTAAAATCATACAGAATATTTTAGTGATATTAAAGACTATTTAGCTATAATATAATTGAATTAGAAAAAGTAATAAAAATAATATAACTAGCAAAGCCCCAATGTTTTAAATTTAAGCAACACACTTGTAATCAACCCATGGGTCAGAGAAGATATCATGAGGGAAATTAAAAAATATTTCAAATTGAATGTTAATGGAACATCGCATATCAAGTTTGTGGGATACAGCTAAAGAAATGTTTAGAGGGATATTCATTACTTTATAATTCTTTTGTATATATGTATATATATATACACATATACATATGTATATGTAATTGCTTTTATAATCCTATAAAACAATTGCTAAAAGTCAATAATTGAATCTTCCCCATTAAAAAGCTAGAGAAAAAGAGCAAATGAAACCCAAAGTAATCAAAAGGAACAATATAAAGATAAAAACATCAGTGAGAGCCAGCCCTGATGGCCTAGCGGTTGAGTTCTGCTTCAGCAGCTCAGGTTCAGTTCTCAGTTGTGGAACCACAGCACTCATCTATCAGTAGCCATGTTGTGGCAGTGGCTCACACAGAAGAACCAGAAGAACTTACAACTATACACAACTATGTACTGGGGCTTTGAGGGGGGAAAAGGAAGAAAAAAAAAAACTGAAGAAGATTGGCAACAGATGATAGCTTAGGGAAACTCTTCCCCTGCAAATAAAAAAAAAGAAAAAATCAGTGAAAAAGTAAACGGACATACAATAAAGAAAATAAACACAATGAAAGTGTATTGTTTGAAAAGATTAATAAAATTGATAATCCCAAGCAAGTTTGATCAAGAAAAACATAAGAGGAAAGACACACTGCCAATATCATGCATGCAAGCAGTCACATAAATAGAGATCCTACACGTTTTTTAAAGGATTCTAAAAGAATATCATGAACAACTTTATGCTTATAAAAATGGCAACTTAGATGAAATGAACAAATCATTCTGCAATTATTGCCGCAAAAGCCAACTTCACACAGGTGTACCGTGATCAACACCTTGCCTCCACTTGCTTTCTGCCCTAGAGCTTTTTTGGATGCTTTGGTTCCCATACTCTTGGAAACCAGAAAGTGCAAGTGTGTTAACACCCTTAGGACAACCCTTGACCGGTGGGATATGAAGAACAAGAGCCAATGGATAAATAGTCTCCTTTTTATTCTTTTCAGGTGGACAATTGTGGGAGGCATTCTATACAAATTCTCTGATATCCCAATGGGTCTCAAATCCCAGATACTCACAGCTCAATAAGAAACTTGTGTTGGCTTTGCCTCTTTCACTCTCTTAGTCTTCCCAGTCTTCCATTCCAGTTTCCTAGCATTACAAACACAAATAAACTATCAACAAGCAAGCCAATGTCTCAGATTCAGGTTTCTGGGGAAAACATGACGTCAGTAGGACCAGAAAATTTGATAAATATCTGGAAAATAGCATCTGGGATTGAAAATGCCAAAAAAAAAAAAAAAAGAGCAGAGGAATCATTTGCTGATGATCTCCAAATGAGTGGATTACAACAATAGCATCTTTCTCTCTCTCTCATTTTCCGTGTCCATCATGCCTCAGCTGTAGCTCTGATCCACACCATCTTCACTCAAAAACACAGTTAGAGGGAGTATTCTCTGTCTGCAACAATGACATGTGTCCTATCACAGGGACAAGCAGAGCATGTCACCTTCACTCACATTTTCATTGCACAAAGTTTGCCACACGGCCACGCTTAAGTTCAAGTGCACGAGATACATAACCCTCTAGCAAGAAGGGATTCCAAATATTTATGAAATCTGATAGTCAAGTCAATAAAACTAAGGAAAAAGCTAATGGTGGAACAACAATAAAATTTAACCAAGTATTTGGTCACAAGATTACTTTTAGATATAATAAATTACAGAGGATGAAAAATCTCTCTAAATTAGCATAAAAGAAATTTGAATAAATTTTAAATAAAGACACCTATATTTCAGAAGTGAAGCTTTATTTCCTTCTTTTGGTCATTTTACTGTGAAGGAAATGATTTAAACTAAAATTATTTATACCAGAAAAAAAATTAGCACTGTAAATTTTTCTTATTGTTTTAACAGTCCAAGTTTTTATCACATGCTTATTTCTCATCCATATTTTATTTCCTAAGCTCAAAATCTTCAACTGGTAAAATGTTACCATAAAAGATATTTTGTCATAGAAATAAATCTGAAATAAATCATATTTTCACAAATATGTTACAGTATTTATGAGCTCCATAAATATTAGCTGAACACTGAAAAAAAAACTTGGAATTTTAAATTGTGATTTATTTCATCGACGACGCTGGTTGCCTATATAATATTTAACATCCACATTAGGATTTATGCATTCTCATGAGTTAAATAGTTTTCTGAGTCATTCTAATATGTGCTTATTTTATAAAAGAACATCCTTGAAGTTTTAATGACAATTTTCATCCTCCAATTTATAGAATGAGTGATTACATTATGTGTAAAAGGAACTATATTGCCCATCATTCAATTGGTAACTCTATACTGAAAAATGCCGGAAAGTCACTAGTCTAGGATGATCTGAAAATGTCCATGTGCCTTCATTGTATGAGATTAATTTTGTCTTATACATCCAGCACTGATTTTAGCCAAACTATTAGGGAATTATAAATGTCATCATGCTGTTGAAGACATGCAATTTCATGTTCCCAACTTATGCCCCAAAGTATCTGTGCAGACTTGATCCACAGTATTCAATTAGCTGTTTCTTCCAACTTCTAACAGACTTGTACAATGTATACCTACTAGGAAAAGTGAGAATTTGTGTAAAGAAAATTCTAAGGTTTGTGACTACCACAAGAGAATGTTGATGGAGGCAAGCATAACATTGGATGGGAATACATTTCCGTTTAATCATCTTGGTAAGTTTAAGGAACATAATGTATGTTGAAGATAGATTGAGGTGAATACTTGGAGCAGAGACTCAGAGCTTCTTTTGAGCCAGAATAAGAGCATAATACGTGTCATTGCAAACCATTCATTTGAGCCCTGCACTTAATTATACTCCTCAGGGTAGGAGAAGTCTGCATACTGTCATAATGCCTGCTATACCATGATACGCCAAGCACACATTTTTATGTAAAGGATATAAAATGCCTTGCAGATCTTGCACAACTATTACAGTCCTTCTCACAAGGGTGGGCTGGTCTGAATTTGATAATAGCTACCGTTGGGCCCGCCTGTGCTCAGCTAACAATTTAAGTTCGGCTTGTAAATCTCATTCTTTTGTTTCATAACCGAAGTCTGTTTTCCGTTTGCGTGTGTAAGCTGGGCATCTGCTTCGGTGACAAAGAGGAGGTGCCCCAGAAAAAGTTCTCAGACCAGGCGACAGTGTTGAAATCTTTATAAATCTGTTTGGATTCATATAAACATAACTTCCCTAATCCAGATCTGGCATTATTGATAATAGTTTATTTCTTTCTTTCCAACACAAAAGAATGGAGAGGTTTGAAATCATAACTTATTTATTTTCCTTGCTTGCTGTGCAGTCCCATTTGTCATCATATTTTTCTACATTTTAGGCTTGACTGCTCAGAATGAGCATGCCTGGCTAAAATAGGTCCTTCATCTGAAGATGGTAACTCTAACTCCAGCAACATAATTGACCTCTGCAAATATCAGAGGAGAAGACTAGGAGTCATATATCTACAGTCTGTTTATTCCATCATTCTCCGCTCCCACTGCCTCTATTTCTCACTTTAAAAGTAAGCGTTCCAGGGAACTTTGCTTACAGTCTTGGCGGAATTGTGAATGATGCCCCTTCCAACTTAGAATGCATTCTTTCTTGCCAGTCTCCATATCCACCTGTCTCCTAATACTAGTTGGATGTAAATAAAAAACAAATTGTATTCTTTCTTGGAAGGCTGAGAAATAATGCTGTTTGAAATAGTTACATACGTTTTCAATGCTCCTCTAAAAGAATCCGAATTTAATAATTTGAGAGTCTAAGTCTGGGCTCTGGAAACACATTTATTTGTCAATTTCTTTGTTTCAGTACTTTTAGCTGATGCAAAATATGTTGGCCAAATTAGTACACTACCTTAAGACATACTCAAAGTTTGATTGCTTATGTATTCCGCGAAACTTCAATTAAAAGAAATTGTCAGTACATTTTTCAAAGCTTACCTTTTTAAATATATTTCAGTAATATAGATTTTGATGAAATGCCAGAGCTAAATGTCATGTGAGAAGAGCAATAGCAATTAATTAAGTAAAGTTTATAACTTACATATATACATATTACATATATAATATATACATTATATTGAAAATTATTCAGTAAAAGAAGATATCACTATGCTTAAGTCAGTAATAGCAGTGGGAAACATGGAGTATGACCCTATGGTTCACATTAATATCGATTTTCTTTCATTCATTTCAAATATATTTCTGAGTGTCTTCTGATATTTTGTCAATCACCTTTTAAAGTTGGTCAACCACCATTTAAAATAAAATGGAATATGTGTTCAAGATTGTCATTTTTCTTTTATTTTTGTAAGAAATCACCTTCACAAGTAGAGGTAACTTAATTTTTAACTCAGTCTTTAAGACAGAAAGATAAAATTGAAATTTAAATATAATATTTGTGCAGCCTGCAAGATACTGAGCGTACAATGATTAAACAGTAATATTCCTGAGCTAGTACTGCCAGAAGGCCAATTATTGGTATTTCAGAATGTTGTTCATCAGTGTAACAGAATAATGAGAAAAAAATACATATACAGCTTGGATCACACAAAGAAAGGAACACTTTAGTCAGATGAAGCAGAATTAAATATGCACTGTAATTGGATTGCTGCCATCTGACCCAGTGCCCTGCAGGGACGAAGGTACAGAGAAAAGCCTCCCCCAGATTAATCAATAAAGTATGCTGTTGGCATTTTGCAGGTCATATTGGAGAGGAATGAAATCTCCATAAATACTTTAATACAATGACTTCTATGCATTTAGAACTATAAACTATAGTTGTAGTGCAAACTATGAACTATGTAGATGACGTGAGATAACAATGCTGTGGAGTACAATTAGCAGAATAGATAATGCCAAAAAGGAAAGACTTCATAATGGACTGGTAATACATTTGTTCTCTTGGCTTCACTAGATTAAGGTTCCCATCCTCTCTTTGGTGAGTAGTAAACAGACTATATCAGATTACCATTATTGTATTATTTTTATCTTAGGTGTATACATAAGAATTATATAGTAAAATATAATTAGTTTCATCATAGAGGGAGATTCACTTGTCAGAAACTTTTCTTATTTTCATTTTGTCTTCAGTTTAAACTGTGTGTGTATACATACACACAAACACAGAGACAGAGATATAATTGAACCAATGAGCTATGTGGATTCAACTGATACTTGGAATCAAGAACATGTATGCCCCAAATAGGAAAACTTAATTAACCAATGTGACTTTTAGAATACTTACATTAGAAAGGCTTTTTCTCACTGAGTGGGCTATAATTTATACCTGCTTAATATGTACATAACTGCCAGTATGTTCCCAGGTCCTCCAGTCTTCCTTCACTCTACATTAACATCCAATTGAGGAGACTTTCGCCCCCACCCCACATGTGGGTAGTCTCCCAGTTCTTTCCATGCATTTCCAGCATGTTTGTTTTCTCCTGGCCAGTCTGTCTCCATTTCAGGTTCATTTATTTTGAACCCTAGTCTAAGAGCCTACATATTCTTCCCTTCCCAAACACTGTCCTAAAAGCTTTTGTCTTCAAAGTACCTTGAACACATGGTTGAGGTGTGAGGCAGAGTTTTACCAAAAATTCGAGTAACAGAGGTGGATTATTTGAAAGCAAAAATACAGAAATAAAATGAAACAAACTACCACTTAACACCGAGTAGTTAACGTGTCCGTCCTAAGTATTTATCTTCCATCCCCCACCTCCGGGTATTTCTTAGTCATTGTTTACTCCCTCCCAACTGCCCTTCTTAGGCCCCAGGATGTCCACGTTTACTTAGGCCCCTGTCCTCTCACTTACCTGTCAGCTTCTAACCCTTACATTCTAGCTTTTCTTTCTTCTCTAAAATCAAGTTCTTAGTTTACTTTAGTGTATCACAACAAATAAGCAAACAAATTATGAAAATATTCTGTTAAACATCAGTCTAACTACTTCTGGTCTCTATTCTTTAGCAACAGAAAGATGCAGAAGAGTATTTGAAATAACAGAGCTCTGTTGTTGGTGGCGGGGGTGGTGCTGGCTTTAATATGAACACAGTATGATACCTGACTTCCTCTTCCCAGCAGCCATGGTTAGGAGAAGAAAAACGGCACAAAGTTTCATTCTCTTACCCTCTGACCCTTAAAAGCTCACACCCAGTCCACAGCAACTCTTCCGAGGTGGTTTATGTGTTGGTTTTTACTTTACCTCCACTTTCACAAACATCAGTATGAGAAATTATTATAGGAATCTAATTTCCTCAGTTTTAAGGGGCAATGACGAAAGTATTATATTTTGATATTTTCCTCTTGGTTGGTTGGAGATAAGTGCAATTATCACTAACCAATATTTTGCTTAAAAATGGTCTCTAACTCCAACCTAGTTAAGTAGATTTAATAACCAATAACATTCAGAAAATCCCCTTCTCTATCTTTCAGTCTATCAATATATATAAATATGTGAAATTTTTAAAAAATATATGAAAAAATTTTAAATGTGATAAAATAGTATTTTTGTATCTATTCTTTTATCTTTTGAATATTGAACATATTCAGTCTCAATATGCTTCTAAGTAAACTTGCACTTCATTAACAGAACTGGATCAATCAATTACCTGGATATTAGGTGGGGTATTTGGGATGTTTAAAAAACATTAACAAGAGTAAGAGAGATTTGAGGTGCAAAAGGAGATAATTGAATAGAATAAAGTCAAGTGATGTCTGGCTTTTTTTTTTTTTTGTGAGGAAGGTCGGCACTGAGCTAACATTTGCCAATCCTCCTCTTTTTGCTGAGGAAGACTGGCCCTGGGCTAACATGCTTGTCCATCTTCCTCTACTTTACGTGGGATGCCGCCATGGCATGGCCTGACAAGAGGTTTGTCTGTGCGCGCCCGGGATCTGAACCCCTGGCCGCCACAGTGGAGCGCACGTACTTAACCGCTATGCCACCAGGCAGGCCCTTATGTCTGGCTTTTTATATGATATTTAACCATGTATATTTAGAGTAAAGGGGAATAGGATAACTATTAGAATAATTTTTGTCTGAGTAAAAAATAGCTCATTACAAAAAGGCAAAAACAATAGGAATATTAATTGGTTTACACAAATAGGTATCTAGGCTTTTGGCTTAATCCATTGGCTCTAGTTCTCCTCTGAAATTCTCGTCACTGCCCTTCTCCATATGGTGGCTCTTTCTCATGGTGGTACTAGTTCCAGGCCTGTATCACACAACTGCAAGATGCAGAAGAGACAACTTATACTTCAGAGTGGCCCTCCTGAGAGAGAGAAAAAAGGAGTGAGAGGGAGAGAAAAAACCTGAAATAACAACAACAACGAAACACATTTCCCCCATATTCCCAAACACACTTCTCTCACATGCCCTTGGCTAGTAGGTTCACCTGCGTTCCTGCCTGAACCAATCCTGTTACCAGGCTAATGCTCCGTGATGACTGGCTTCAGTCAATCAATTTGTGTGTGCGCACATGTGCAAGCGTGCCAGCACACACTTACTTCTATTTACATGACTAAAATGCTAATCAACTTTAGTGTCTCATTTATTTCTCACCTAATTCCATCTGAGGTAAGTCCTATTATTAGCCTTGACTTATACCAGGCTTACAGGTAGAGAGATATGAATATGGACATGGATGTGACTATAACTATCTAGATTAAAACCTTTAATTCAATAATTTCTTTCCCAGAGCAAGCTGAGTCTTGAAAAGTTGTTTGTTTCTAATTTTCTATACTTTTCTTGCTCTGGCAAAGCTTTCTAGATTCCACTGATTTACTGCTCGAAGATAAATTGTTCTTTAAAGCTGTAAGATATTAGTTTGGCTTGATTTTGTTGGAAGTTCCGTCCGTCACTGTCTTAACAGCCTGTGTACTGGGGTTTGGTTACTGCTGTGGCCATGACTCACTGTGTCTAGCTGTTGGCCACAGCATTATGGAAACTTCTGAGCCTGTACCTTGTAATGTCCCATATGCTGTTGACCAGGTTTCCTGTGGTCTAGACAGCAGCCTGAGGGAAGATAATTTTTGTTAATATCTATTCCCTGAACCATATTATGTAAATATTGCTTGTTTGGAATTTGAGATTGTCTCAAGAAACTACTTTTCAATGTGTTTGTGTGCAAGTTATCATTTAATAAGTTACACGCTGGACATCTAGTGCGTGTTTATTATCTAGTAAAGCATATTTTGGAAAGCATTTCAGTAAGTACAATACTTGTCACTTTATTATCTTTATTTTTTATATAACACAATCAATCATTTTGGAAGTATGATTATTGCTCAGATAATTCTGTTTGAAAAACATGTAATACTCAAATATGGCCTCTTTTTATGAGATGGTAAAATCTGCTAATCTTCAATATGTGAGATTTTCTTTTGTTTGAAATATTCTATCATTTAATGACATCTGTCTATGAACCTGTCTTTCTTTCTCACATATTGTTATATTACAAGAAAACCTAAGATATAAAAACTAAATACTGTTATAGCAGTCATATTACAGCCAAATCATTACTTTATAAAACAATTTATTCTAAGTTTCCCTAGTGCTTGTAACAAACAATCAATTTACTGTAATTTCATTTAAGCAATTTCTTTTCAGGAATATCTTAGTTACCTAAGTCTTAGTACATTTGAAGATGCCATTAATATTTCCAGGCCAAAACCAAAACAGATTAGTCTCTGTTCTCTGTGAGTGTAAGATTAGAAAGATGATAGGCAGATAGATAGATAGATAGATAAGTAGATATATTCAAGTCATTTTTCAAGACTTTTTAAAAATTTTTGTGTTTGTCCTCTTTACTGTCGGGTCATATGAAGACATAATATGTTTGTTTTTTTTTTAGTCAAGCAGTTATTATATTCTCATTATTCATAACTACCTTGAATTACTGTTAAGAGTTTCTTATTTCCCTGCACTTGTGGGAGAAGGTAGTAGAAATTCCTGTAATATTGCCGGGGAATACCCTCTTCTGCCTCCTTTGGCCCGGGGAATACCAGAAAGAAACCTCTACTCAACTTTTAGAAGCACACCATTTTCTCAGGAATTTCTATCTATTCCTCGGAAGACTCTGTTATCAAAACCAGCATGGGAAGAGGTGGAGTAGTTCAGTGGAATAAATACCAAGCTAAGACAGGTAGTTATATTCAAGTCTCAGCGAGATGTAGCAAGCCTAGCACCGGAGTAATGCAAAATACTGGAAATGGACCGAAGACTGAAGTCCTGGTATTGTCAAATGAAATGTTCTAATGACATTGTAGCTTTAAAATTTAGAATCAACATTTATTGACTTCCATGCTATGGATCAGCACAGAGATGGGACTGGTTACATTCAAACACCTGACTCCAAAGAATACAGTAGAGAATTCCACAGGCTTCAGGGGATGGGGTTTCATCTTTATTTTATTTCCTGTGTATTCAAAATAGTTACACAAGTTGACTAGGAAAAAGATTTGACTGAACCCACGTAATCACAGTATTTCTATTTGTTGTAATTTTGGGAGCTAAGGAACACTAAAACATATTTCTTTATTTCCTATTTAGAGTTGTAGAATTTTGTCCTTGTGTTATTGGTTTCAAGATTACAACATTTCCTGCCAAAGGCTTTGTGTTGTGGTGTATAACTACCCATCTTCTCACTCTCCCATAATCACTACTTAATGTCATTTTTTTTTTACATTGGGATGCTTTGTGATAGTTATAATATTTAAGATCAGAGGAATTTGCTCTCAATTTTACAAGATAAAGTGTCTGAGATTAGTAGTTTCATTTTTTTCCCCCGATATTTCCTGTAAAGCAACCTGGTACCTATAATTGCCACTATCTGGTGGCAATTAGTCACTGCTATTTTAATTACCTAGAGGGCACAATACAAGCTTTAGCAAGTTTTCATCTTCCTCACATCTATTGTAATATCATTTATTCTATTGGCAATGTCCCTAAATATGTGATCATTTAGCTTGTGTGCGTCATCTTCTTGCTTCTGGGAAATTAAATCTGATTTTAGAATATCTTCCTCCACTAATTTGAAATAACAAGATCTCATTGATAATAAGCTGATGATGTATAGCTAAAAATTATATGTATGAAATATTTAAAATTATATTTTAAAATGTCACATTAAAATGCAACCATTGGAATTTGCACACAATGGGAAGAACTAAATAACTTTACATAACATAAAATTATTCTGATAGGCCTTAGAATTCTGATGCAATGATGATATTGAGCTATCCTTAACTCTCCCACCATTGCTGGGTGTGGTGGGGAAGGATATCTTGTCTCTTTTTGCATCAAATGCAATTACTCCTAAGAAGCCTCATCTACATCTAGACTTGATTTAGGTCGAGACCCAGACCTTGAGCCTCAACCAGATGTTACTGGAAGGAGATGAGACTTTGGCGGGTCTTGGAAAGGGGTGAAGTTACTTTGCATGTGGAAGAAATGTAGTTTGTGGACAGAGGCCAGACTTTGGTGGTTTTAGAACACGGCCACAAATTCTTTGATACTCATCCATCAAGAGGTGAGAATATGTTCTTTTCCCTTGAATTTGGGCAGGATGACTGCCATAACCAATAAAATACAGCAGAGGATGCTATATGAGTTCTTAGGCTATGTCATAAAATGCCATGCAACTTTTGTCTTATTCATTGAAATGCTCTCTATGGGAGGCTTAAAATTCCATGTAAGAAGACCAGCTAACCTAACGTGACCATGTTGCAAGGAAGGCCAAACTACAAGGAGCTTGTGACAGCAGTCCCAGAGAAAGAAATTGAATTGACAACCGCAGTTGAGTGTGGCCTTTGAGTTATCCCAATTCAGTTTTGTCAGACATGAATAGGAAAAAGCATCTAGATGATTCTAGATCCCAGTCACTCCCAGCCATTGAAGTCTTCCAAGTAGAGTCTCCAGATACCGTGAAGCAGAGACAATGAGCCATCCTTGCCAGTGCTCTGTCCAAATTCCTGACCTACAGTTTCTGTGAACATAATAAAATGTTCATTTGTTTATACCACCAAGTTTTTGAGTTTGATTTGTGATGTAATACTTGGTAACTGAAAGATATACTCAGCATAAATCGACATAATGGAGTTCAGCATCCATTTACCTGTTTCAGCATTAAAGCTATGATTTGAAATTTCAGGCATAAATATCTATCACTTGGAAAAATAATTTAAAAATCTTTTTTCCCTCACCTAAACTTACAACAAGTATATATTTCTAAGTAAAGAGGGACTTTAAATTTGTAGTTAATCATAAAAGAATAGTCGTGTATCTCGTTTTAATAATACATATTTAATGTAAATGAATCAGTTGTTTTATTTGAATTTCTAAGGGCTCATTTAACACCCAAGGAATAAAAGTATCTCATAAGGTATTTAATATTCAATTATTTTATACAAAATGGAGAGAAAAACCTGAATACACCTTTTCTCTTCTGTTCTCCCTGTTTTTTATCTGATTTCTATTCTAATCTTTATCTAGAACATAAATATCATCATCTGGCATATACAATGTGAAAAATTTTGGAGTATTAAATCCCAGAATCTAAAGAAAATGAAACATGTGTTCTTTGGGCATAGGAAAACTTACATCAAGATCTTCATCACAACTAAAGCATGTACATATACTGGCTTTCCAAGAATTTTTATATAGTCACATATACAGACTAACATTTATTTTATCTCTTAATTTAAGATTTAAAGATTGTCAATAAGGTCTTTCCAAATCACTAAAGGCAATCCCAAATGAAATTAAATATCAATAAACTTTGAAAGACCTATTAGTTACTTATATAAAGTGATCTTATCTCAACATTTAGATAAACATAATAATTTGAATTTACTAGACATAGAAACTTTTCATTATTAGGACATTGATGTTTTCTTTGACAAAATCTTCCCTAAGCCACATGGGCCCACACGTGCAGGAGAAGAAATAGATTTAATTTTTATCTCTCTTTCGCTTTTCATAAGCAATCTGAGGCATCTCTTTTTAAATGACTTTTAGAGTTGACTTTTTGATTTGGTTGTCAACATCCATCTTCTAATATAAAAATTGTAATGGTACTTATTAAAAACATAGAACTGTCTTCAGTTAGCAGAGAATGAATATTCAAAGCCTGCAGTTGGAAATTACGCTTAAGTGGAAGAAATGTTATTTATGCAGAGTAGGAAAGAATTGGAATTGCACAACGCTGTTGAGTCTTCTTCAGAATCTGAGTGTTGGCATAAATAAAAAGTCAAATTTTTTTGGAATAATCAATTGTAATAATTCAATTGTAATTATTATAGGTTGATTTCACTTCACTAAAGCCAAGAACATCTTCACAAATAACTGTCTGTAACTCATAATTAATAAATCTCATTGTCCATGGTAAATTTCATACCAGTTCGTGGAAAACTTGTGTTTCAAAAACAATTATTTTCTTTCTTCAGTTTTCCCACCAAGTATAGTGCTACATTTGTCACTGAAGAAAGAAATCCTACAGGATGTTATAGCTGTACCATATTATACTAGCCCAACTCCACTCCATATAAACTGAATAAATACGTACCTACCTACCTACATATATACATATATAAGTTGTCTTCTCCAAAGTATGCATCATATTAGGCCATCTTAAATATAAAGCAGTGCTACATCTCTAAATGACAAATAGCAATAGCATAAAAGAAAAATAAACCTACAAATTATTGAACATATTATATTTTTAATACAAATTTCCAAAATGTTCATGTTTGTAAGAAAAAAAATGTTATAGGAAAATAGGATAGGCCAAAAAATCACTCATTTTCAATCTTGCTTTCATCATCACTTTTAACAGTAGAAACTTTGGAAAGTTCTCCAGTATTTTGAGTGTCCCTTTCACTACAAAATGGTCCTACCATCTCTCAGGGTTGTTGTGTGGGTTTGTGAAGGACACAGGGACAGAGTCAGTGCTAAACGAATGTCAGTTTTTTTCTCTTTGTCTTCTTTTCTTGGAGCAGGATCAAAGTCTTAATCATACTTATGTACTCCAGTGTCTTGAAAACAGACATGAGGTAAACATTTGTAGGTTATATTGACTTATTATTCAACTTTTATATAATTTTGGTCAGACATTTTAAGTAATTCCCACTTCTATTTTAAAACAACAGTAACTCATAACTTCATAATATAGAGAATAATTAACATTTTAGCAATTAATGAGTAGAATGTATTCTAAAAATTAAACCACATGAATATGATCATTATAATTTAGAGTAGTGAAACTTGTGAAAAAAGTGATATATGTGAAAAAGTGAATAAAGCAGAAGCATTTCTAATTAGATTTAATAAGTTCCTTCCTTTACCTTAACCCTGAGTCATACACATGAAAAATAGCAGACTATGCTGACTAACGGACTATGATTTCTCGGGTTCTACATTTGAAAGGAAGGCTATTAACATTTTCTGTATAAATTATTCTGCTGTATACTATTATAACATTTGTATAACTATACCTTTTTTTAAAAAATTCATCAATTTCGTTTAGTTTTCATTCACTAATTATTTATTAAGTCCTTATCAGAAAAAACGTGGCATTTAGTACAATTACAATTCCATTCACCTTCCCTCAACTTCCCAAATTTGGGCAATTGTGCAATTTTTATTTTTAGTTCGTTCATTCATTCACAAATACTTAGTGAGCTCTTGGTATGTACTGGTCACTATTCCAGGGTCTGGGAGGGCAACAGGGAACAGCACAGACTTGGTGCCATGTGGAAGTTGAATTTCAAGGGAAAAGATAAATACTAAAAATTAAATGAAATAATTATGAAGCAATATGACTGACATATCTTGTCTTTATAGAAAATATTGATGGTGCCATTTTGAGTGAATAGCTGATCAAGATCTCTCTTAAGAGCTAATGTTTAAACCAAAAGGTTGGGAAGGGCATAGCCAGGAAAAGACTAGGGTCTTAGAATATTCCTGGTAGAAGGAGCTGCAATCACATAGCAACATCCCAAAGGTGGCAAAGCATGATGATCTGAGGAAGAGTACAGAAGTCTGGGGTTCAAATTGTATTGTTAAAATTTTGTCCTGGTCTCTCTGCTCTTGTGTGTGTGTGTATTTAACCAGCTCTCTTTTCATGGTGACCCCATAAAGCTTCACATTTACATACTTTCACCTTGTCTGCCAGCAGAATAGGTTTTCTTTTTTCTAATAACTTCAGTATATCACTAGCCTGTCTCTCATTGGTCAGAATTGATTCATGTGATTGGCTAAGCATGAGATATAGGCTGATGCTTGGAGCAGACAAAGGAAAACTCCAATCTGAACTACATGAGATGAGTAGGGGAAAACGTGGTTTCCTAAAGAATAATTGAGATGTTGTTACTACAAAATGGGTGGATGGACACTAACAAGTGAGTTGTCACTACTGAAGTCTTGGAACACGAAAGTGAACATGTTAGTAGGCAATCCGGAGCTCTAGTGTCTAGATATGTGCTGGAGATTTCGAAAAAAATGGCAGTCACCAACAAATAGGTGATATTCAAGAAGTGAGAGGAGTTTAAACGAAGTAAGAAAAAGCATAGAGCAGAGAAAATAGCATACGACCTAGCCCCCTGGCACTCTAATTTAGAGCTTAGGTAGATGGTGAGAAGCCAGCAGAGTAGTCTAGAAAGGAACAGTCTGCTCCTCAATATAGCTGGGGGATCTGGACATGTACCACAGGCTCAGCTCTTCTGTAGACAGCTCTACATTTGATTCTCTCTAGCACCACTTCTTGTTCTTTGTACATGATCACTGAGAGCTTAGAGTTTTTCTGGGATACATTGGGAAGAGTTCTCTCCTATGCAATCATCTTCTTGTGCCTGTTTTGGATTCCATTTGCTCTACTCAGTTGCTCCTCCAATCTAATACCAGTGCTACATTCCAGAAACTCCTCAAAGTTAGTTAAATGCATTAATAACACACTTCCTTGCTTTCCAGAGCCATGTTTTGGATTTGCACATTTTAAAATAAATATTCCTTCATTTCCACAGGATATTGGGAGGGAAAGAGGTAAATACTTATCCTCAATCTGCCACCTTCCATTAGTAGTCTAAACGTTATTTCTATAAAATAATTTCCTGAAAGTTCTATATATTAAAAAAAAATTCTTCTGTGTAAACTAAGTAATAATTTTCCCCTGGAAATTGAGATTGAGGATAAGCAATTGAGTAAAATTAACAACTAATGTGTTTTCTTTCTAACTAATTAAATAGTTTAAAGCTTTTGATTAAGAGCAGCTCATTTATAACTTTCTAGAACACCTTCATTATCATCAACTTAATATAACTCTCTGAGATTCTTAGTTTTACTTAGAAATAATACTTTTGTCTTTGTACCAAAATAGGAATAAATGATTTTATAAAATTTTATCTCTGAAAAAAGAATGCATGCATCTGTCTATCCTTTAACTGACTGAGTAGTTTGCTTTTAAAATTTTGGATCGAATACATTTCCCTAACTCAGTTTTTTTTTTTTAAACTTTAGGAAAAAATTCTTCAGCACAGCTATAGCAGAAGTCAGAATACTTGTTTCAAATAATGCTGTTGTTAATAATTAGCTATAACTCCATGGGCAAATTGACCTCTCTGTCAAAGGGAGCTCATTTATAAAATCTCTTCACAGAATTGTTGCTGGTCCTAGTATTATAAAAAATGCAGTATATCACAGCAACAAGCACATAATAGTTACTTAATCCAGGTCTGCTGACTCTTTTAAATAAAAATCAACTTTACAAACAACTCATGGATTTTTAGTGGGACTGTTTTGTTTATTAGATATTTTCACACTCAGTTGAAAAACCATTTAAGAATCTGATATGAAACCAGTGTACATGGTTCACATTCATGTTAAAAGCATACATTCTGTTCAATTCTTTTTTTCATTTCTTTTCTGGCACTGCCTGAAACCAGATGATATTACAACATGAAAAACGCATCGGTTATTGAGCTTTTCCAGCTGTGAAAAAGGAAATAAAATCCCACACTTTTTAGGCATTATGTATAAGAAAAACATTTTTCATGGCAGGTAAATACATACCACGGCTCTTAACTACCCCCAGGTGAGTGGTCTTATTTCAAATTGTTCTTAAAATGATTGTGACACTAATGAGAGTTCAGCTCGTCAAGCCGGAATATCTTTTGACTTCGGGGGTGGTTCTATTTTGACCCTTACTCTTAATGTAAAACAGGAAATTTTCCTCTGTGATAAGAACTGGTGGTATCCAATATGAAGCTGCCATAATAGCCCATAGTCTGAGTAGAAATATGCTAATTCTCATTTAACCTATTTATTAAATACTATTGTGGCATCAGCAAGTTCCCTCACCTCTATAACCTCAGTTTCACCATCTCTAAATGTGAATAATTACAAACCTACTTCATTATTGCGTGTGTGTGTGTGTGTGTGTGTGTTAAAGAATTTAACCTAATGACCATCCGAAAGTAAGCTCATTGCCTATGTTACAGCTGTTCCTATTCTTGTTCTTATCCAACTGATTAAGTCCTCATGGAAATTGTTTTTGCTTTGAACTTTGTCAGAATTGCATTTACCAGTTTTCAGATATTCTATTTGGTAAACTATAGCTATAAACTTTTAGTGGACAAATAAATAGAATTTGATAAAGCTGCAGCATCCTGGCATCTTGTAATAAGCCAGAGGAAATGGTAGCCTACGGAGTGAAGAAATTCATGTGTCCTTTACGTTGTATTTTTGGTTTCTAGGATACCATGTCTTCCTCTTCCGGGGTTTACTCCTGTTTGGAAGACATAACCTTCAAGATCCTCCTGGGCAAGAGTACATGAAATGAATTTTTGGACCCAGAGATGTCTGAAACATTTTTATTTTGCTTTCACACTGGATTAATAGTTTGGATGGCGTCTAAGTTCCTTATTGTTGTTGTAATGAATTATCACAAATTTACTGGCTTAAAATAATACAAATTTATTTATATTGACTTGAGGACTTTTGCTTTGGTAAAGCCTCCTCCTCAAGTATTTTTTAGAAAGGTACCTGTGCCTGGACCTCCTACTGTGACTTCCAGCAAGGCTGATAAGTTGGAGAGCTCAAGCTTAAGCTTACACGGACATTACGAATATTGCAAAATGGGACGTGGAGCCCCAGAATGACACTCATCAATTTAGTATACTGTCTGTGTGGTCCAGTGTGCACCTTGATTACTTCTTTCTTGTAATGGATGCAGGACTCTTGTGGGACACCAATCTACTCACTTCTCCCATAAAACCTATTGAATTGCTGGAATTATTTGCTTCAAGTTTGCTGTGAAATCCATTTAATAAATCTTGCTGTGTTGCATTAAATTGCTGGTTTCTGTTTCTTCTCTCCTACTTCTCCATCCCAGAGCAAGTGGGAGGGTGAGGGAGGGGAAAAGTGACTAGGGAGGTAAAGGCAGGGTTAGAGAGGGGAAGCCACAAACTTATGTCGTAAAACTACAAATTTATTCTCGTACAGTTCAGGAGATCAGAAGTCTAAAATGGGTTAACAGGGCTGCATTCCTTCTAAAAGTTATAGAGGAAAAATCTGTTTTCTTGCCTTTTCTAGCTTCTAGAGTCTTCTGCATTTCTTGGTTTCTGGCTCCATCCTACATCTTTAAAGTCAGCAGCAACCATATTTTAATCTTTCTCTCTCACAGCTTCCATTATCACATTGCATTTTTCTGACTCTCACCCTTCTGCCTCCCTCTTGTTAGAACACTTGTGATTATATTGGACCTACCAGATAATCCAGAATATTTTCCCCATCTCAAGATCCTTAACCTAACATCTCCAAATTCCCTTTTGCCATATAAGGTAACATATTCACAGGTTCCAGGGATTAGAGGGTGGGCATCTTGGAGGACCATTATTCTGTCTACCATAGACCCCTAAAGACTCATGTCCATCCACATGTCAAATACATTCATTCCATTCCAAGATGTCCCAGAACCTCAAGCTGTTATAGCACCATCTCAAGTCCAAAATCTCATCTAAGACTCATCATCACAAAGGTGCAAATCTCATTATCTAAATCATCTAAATTAGGTATGGGTGAAGCTCTCCATAAAATCCATCCAAGGGCAAAATTCCTCCCCATCTGTGGATCTGTGAAATTAGGAAATATCTTGTCTGCTCCCAAAATACAGTGGTGGGACAAGCAAAGGATAACAGTTATCAATGTTCCAATTCAAAAAGGGAGAAAATGGAAAGAAAAAAAGGTCACCAGTCCTAAGCAATTTCAAAATCCAATTGGGCAAGCACCATTAGGTTCCAAAGCCTGGGAATAATCCTCTGTGGTTCTGGCTCTGCCTTCTGAGCTAGAGGGGCTACCCTCTGGCTCAAGCCTCCACATTTGGAGTCCTCTTCCTTTTTCATGAGGGATAGTATATGTTTGCAGTTGAGTAGTTTTATTACCTCGTCTCCTACCTATAGAATTTTGAGAGTCCAACAGTCTTCCTTCATTTTGATCCAACCTGGCAGTGTGCCTGTTGGCATAATATTCTCAAGAACCTTGTAAATCTCCCTTGTGTGTTTCAGGACTTCACTCCATTAGGCAAAAGGCTCACCCGAAGATCTTTCTTGGATAATCCCTTTTCTGTTCCTGGCTTCTGTTTAGATGGCTGAGGGAATCTATGAGTCACTAGTCTAATCTCTCAAGGAGCCACATGCCTAATTGAATACTCTAATCTTTTGATTCTTCCAAAGCACTAACAAAAGGTTATCCAGCCACACCCTTGACCTTCTCCTCAGAAAAGGCTTTCTTGACAATGAGTCTTCTAATTTTAGTGTCTTTGCAATGTGGATAGGCTGAGAATTTCCCACATCATCATGTCCTATTTCCTTTTTCTTAATACGGCTTCCCTCAATCTATCTCTCTCCTCTCACATTTTACTACAAGCATCAGGAAGGAACTAGGCTCTACTTTCCATATATTGCTTAGAAATCTCCTCACCTAGATCTTCAAGTTCATTGCTTACAAATTCTGCTTTCCACAGAACTGTAGGATATAATTCCACTAATCTTTCTGCTACTATATAATAAGGATTCCTTTTCCTCCAGTTTCCAGTAACATTTTCTTCAGTCCTTTCTGAGCTCTCACCAGCAGTACCTTAAATGTTCATATTTCTACGAACATTCCATTTATGATGATCTAGGTATTCTCTAAGATGGATGAGCATAGACTGGGTGAGAAATATTTTTTCTCGGGAATGTGTAATTAGTGCTCCCTGTGAGAATTGCCACACCATTCAGATTCTCAGTTTTTTCATATGACCTGCTCTAAATCTGGAGGCTTTCATCATGTTTTATTAAAAAATATCATTGAGATGTTAGGCCCCCTTGAATGGGGAAACCCGTGTTCCTAAGTTAAGAAAACTTTTCTTATATTAATGTGTTTGCAATATCTTTTTCTTCTGAAACTCTTTTATTTCTGAAACCCGTTATTTAGTTTGTTATTGAGCTTCCTGGGTTAACCCTGTGATTTTAATATCCTTTTGTCTTTATTGCATATTTTTTGCTCTGTATTGTTTCCTTCTATATTTTTTTTCAGATATCAAGAACTTTTACTTATCTCCATTTTTTAACTTAAAAATTACATTCTTCCATTTCTTTTAGACCCATAATCTTCTATTTTCTCTGGGAGTATTGTTTATAAAATTTTTAGAATTTTTCCTGCAATGTCTCTGTTTTATATGATTTCCTTTAACCTAATTTTTGTTTGTTGTGATGCCATTCATTTAGAAGTTTTCCAAAAATATTTGGTGATCCTTAACTGCCCATTCATAATTCAAAATGTGGCACTAAAAATACTCTTTGGACACTCCATGTACATAAGTGGGACTTGTTGATTAGTGATCTTTATTACAGCAGTCAGGTAAGGCCCAGCCATTGTATCATAATACCTCCAAAACATTAATATCAGTTTTCCTGTTTTTTGAGGCCATTTATTATCCCCAAAGAAGATTACTCTAACCTGCTGGTGGCAGGCAAAGGAGGAAATGGCAGACTTTCATTGTAATGCTAGCTTTTTCCTTATGCTACCACAGCACCTAAATGACAACCTCCAGCATGCTTCATGTTCCTCAGATGAGAGCTTCAGTGGTTCACTCTCCCCAGGAAGTAAACTTTCCATTGTTTTTTTTTCCTTGGGGACAAGGTTAGCTATTTGACTGCAGGAGGTTGGAAAGAGACTGGGGACTCTGACCTGTATGCTTTCAACTATAGACCTGATTTCAGTCTCATATCATACCCTTATGTACTAAGGCATCTGGTATCTCCAGTAACTATTTTCCAGAGTCAGTTATAATTGCTAGGAAATGTGATATGCTAAATTTTATGAGATTTATCTTTCAATGAAAGAAATGAAATGGCATTTGCTATTTTCCACTTAGCAATGGATAATTGTTTTTTCCAATGCCACTATGTTTTATTTTATTTTATTGTGAGGAAGATTGGCCCTGAGCTAACATCTGTTGCCAATCTGCCTCTTTTTGCTTGAAGAAGATTGTCCCTGAGCTAACATCTGTGCCAATCTTTCTCTATTTTGTATGTGGGACACCGCCACAGCTTGGCTTGCTGAGTGGTACATAGGTCCAAGCCGGGGATCTGAACCAATGAACCCCAGGCCACCAAGTAGGGTGTGCAAATTTAACTGCTATGCCACTGGGCTGGCCCCCAATAATTATATTTTAGATGATGTCTCTGTGGCCACTGATTTTGAGAGGTTTTTTTTTTTTCCTTAATTTTCATTGAAATGATTGGAATACAGATTGCTTCTAAAAGTTAAAAAATTAAATAGTGCTCCTGCATAAGAAGACTCAATATGGTTAAATTGGTAATGCCCTCTAAATTTGTCTGTAGATCCCATAATATTCTAGTCAAAATCCCAACATTCTTTATTTATATTGACAAGCCAGTTTTAAAATTTATATGGAAAATAAAGAACTTAGAATAGCCAAAGGGGACTCTCCAAGATGGCGGCGTAAGCAGACTCGGAACTCACCGCCTCCCATGGACACAGCCAATTTACAACTACTCGTGGAAAAATTACCCCTGAGACAGAACTGAAAACTGGATGAGAGGAACTCCTGCAACAACGGACAATCCCAACTGAGGTGGAAGAGGCAGAGACTCCCTTCTGGAGAGAAAAATCACCGCCTTCACAAGCCGCCAGCTTCACGGCCGCCGGGAGCAGCTCACAGGTGCGCAGCCTCCCTGGAGGCGCGGGGCCCCGAGCCCGGGAGCGCCCCCGCTGTGGGCATTTTGTGGACCCAGCACAATTGAGACCAGCGGCATAATATCTGACTGTGCCTGCTACTAAAACACTGGGGAGCACCCCCAGAAAACGCGGTTCACAAAGAAACTAAAACTGGCTCTTAAAGGGCCCGCACGCAAACTCACCCATTTCAGAAAGCATCCTAAAATCACCAGAAAGAAAGGTGCACAGTGCTTTGGTGACAAGAGACTCACCTAATAGGCCCTGAGTGCATCTCGTTGAGGGGTGAGACTTCTCCAGGGACTGGGACATTGGCGGCGGCCATTGTTGTGGCCTGGTGTGGGCGTGCTGACACAGACGCCATTGGAGTTCTCCCTGGGGCCTGCTAGCCCAGGTCTGCTCCACCCGCTAGAGCACCGATTTAATCCAGCTCAGCCAGGGCAGGCAGCCCACCCTAGAGACTGGCCCCACCCAACAACAAGCCCTCAGGCAACGTGTGGGCCTGCATAGATTGGTGACTGGATTCTCTGCAGCCTGGCAACTGAGCCGACTTGAGCAGGGCAGGGTGTGCACAAGGAGCTGGTGGAGAGTTTGGGGCGGTGGCGGAGTGTGTGGGGATCCCGCCGTGGAGAGACTGGGTCCGCTTGGGGAGGTTGGGGCGCTCACACGGGGCAGGACTGTGTTGACTGTGTGTGTGGACCTGTGGGCGGCAGGGCTTCTCAGCCGCAGAAGACTTGTGCTTCTCAAAGACCCACATAGGAGGTCTGCCCCACCTTCCAAAGCCTGAAACAATTGGGTGCTCCTGTGCCTGAGGTCAGCCCCACCCAGCTGCAATCCTCAGAGAGCTGACAAGAGACCTAATAGGCTAGAGGCTTACAGCAATTGTAAGGCCCTGAGCCTAACAACCTGCCACGCTGGGGGCCTACTCACTTAAAAGAAATACTGCAACACAAATGTGGTATTAGAACTTGCAGCCAACTGTGCTGGGGCTCCCCACACCTGATAAAGAGACTGAAGGGCCCACAACAACTACAAGCAGCTGAGCATTACAACAGCTGGCCAGGAGCATAACTCAGCCTCCCTGGGCGCCTACAGAGAGAGCAAACAGGCCACAGCAGAAGGATACACGTAGCCCACATAGGGGTCACCCCTGGAACATTGAGAACTGAGGGAAGCACACTGGAAGCCTCCTAAGGCATCACTTACATAAGGTCACCTATCCAAGAGCAGGAGACGTAGCTGACCTACCTAATACGTAGACACAAGCACAGGGAAAGAGGCAAAATGAAGAGGCAAAAGAATACATGCCAAGTGAGGGAACAGGACAAAACCCCAGAAAAGGAACTAAGTGAAACAGAAATGAGCAACCTACCTGACAGAGAGTTCAAACTAAGAGTGTTAAGGATGCTCACTGATCTAGGGAAAAGAATAGATGAACTCAGTGAGAATGTCAACAAAGAAATGGAAGATATAAAAAAGAACCAATCAGAAATGAAGAATACAATACTGGAAATGAAAAATTCATTAGAGGGACTCAAAAGCAGAGTAGAGGATACAGAAGAACGGATCTGTGAGCTGGACGAAAGACTAGAAGAAATTACCCGAGGTGAACAGGTAAAAGAGAAAAGAATTAAAAAGACTGAGGGCAGTCTAAGGGACCTCTGGGACAACATCAAGTGCACTAACATCCGTGTTATAGGTGTCCCGGAAGGAGAAGAGCGAGACAAGGGGTCAGAGAATCTATTTCAAGAAATAATAGATGAAAACTTCCCTAACCTAAGGAAGGAAACAGACATCCAGGTACAGGAAGCACAGAGAGCCCCAAACAAGATAAACCCAAAGAGGCCCACACCAAGACACATCATAATCAAAATGTCCAGAATTAAAGAGAGAATCCTAAAAGCCGCAAGAGAATGTCAAGTTACGTACAAAGGAAACCCCATAAGGCTAGCAGCTGACTTCTCAGCAGAAACCTTACATGCTAGAAGAGAATGGCACGATATATTTAAAGTGCTAAAAGGAAAAAACTTACAGCCAAGAATACTCTACCCAGCAAGGTTATCATTCAAAATGGAAGGAGAGATCAAAATTTTCCCAGATAAGCAAAAATTAAAGGAGTTTGTCACCAAGAAACCAGTGCTACAAGAAATGTTAAAGGGACTGATTTAAGGGGAAAAGAGAAGACCACAAATAGGAAAAATGATCTATTTCCATGATAAGAGGGTAATGGATACAAATGCACAACAAAGAGGTTAGATATGATATCAAAAACATGAGGGAGGAGGGGAGTTAAAGAGTACAGCTTTCAGACAGAGGTCAAACTAAAGTGACCATCAATTCTGTATAGAAGAAAAAAGGAACAGAGAAGGACTACTAAAACACTGAGAAAAAAAAAAAGTTAAAAAAATGGCAGTAAGTACATACTTATCAATAGCTACTTTAAACGTCAATGGACTAAATGCTCCAATTAAAAGGCATAGGGTGGCTGACTGGATAAAAAAACAAGACCCATATATATGCTGCATACAAGAGACACACTTCAGACCTAAAGACGCTCACAACCTGAAAGTGAAGGGATGGAAAAAGATACTCCACACAAATGGCAATGAAAAGAAAGCTGGGGTAGCAGTACTCATATCAGACAAAATAGACTTTAAAACAAAAACTGTAAAAAGAGACAAAGAAGGGCATTACATAATGATCAAGGGAACAATCCAACAAGACGATATAACACTTGTAAATATGTACGCACCCAATGTAGGTGCACCTAAATATATAAAGCAATTATTAACAGACATAAAAACAGAAACAGACAATAACACAATAATAGTAGGGGACTTTAACACTCCACTTACACCAACGGATAGATCATCCAAACAGAAGATCAATAAAGAAACATTGGCCTTAAACGACACACTACAGCAGATGGACCTAGTAGATATATACCGAGCATTCCATCCAAAAACCAAAGAATACACGTTCTTTTCAAAGGCACATGGAACATTCTCCAGGATTGATCACATATTAGGCCACAAAACAAGTCTCCATAAATTTAAGAAGATTGAAATATTACCAAGCATCTTTTCTGACCACAACGGTATGAAACTAGAAATCAACTATAGGAAGAAAATCAGAAAAGCCACAAATACGTGGAGATTAAACAAAATGCTATTGAACAACGACTGGGTTAATGAAGAAATCAAAGAAGAAATCAAAAAAAACCTGGAGACAAATGAAAATGAAAATACGACATGCCAGAATTTATGGGATACAGCAAAAGCAGTTCTAAGAGTGAAGTTTATAGCGATACAGGCCTATCTCAACAAACAAGAAAAATCTCAAATAAACAATCTAACAATGCACCTGAAGGAACTGGAAAAAGAAGAACAAACAAAGCCCCAAATCAGTAGAAGAAGGGAAATAATAAAAATCAGAGCAGAAATAAATGAAATAGAGACCAAAAAAACAATAGAAAAAATTAATAAAACCAAGAGCTGGTTCTTTGAAAAGATCAACAAAATTGACAAACCTTTATCTAGACTCACCAAGAAAAAAAGAGAGAAGGCACAAATAAGTAAAATCAGAAATGAAAGAGGAGAGGTTACAACCGACACCTCAGAAATACAAAAGATTATAAGAGAATACTATGAAAAGCTATATGCCAACCAATTCGACAATCTGGAAGAAATGGATAAATTCTTAGAATCACACAACCTTCCAAAACTGGATCAAGAAGAAGTAGAGAATTTGAATAGACCAATCACCAGTAAGGAGATCGAAACAGTAATCACAAACCTCCCCAAAAATAAAAGTCCAGGACCAGACGGCTTTCCTGGTGAATTCTACCAAACATTCAAAGAAGACTTAATACCTATCCTCCTCAAACTCTTCCAAAAAATTGAGGAGGGGGGGAAGCTCCCTAACTCATTCTACGAAGCTGACGTCACCCTGATACCAAAACCAGACAAGGACAACACAAAAAAAAAAGAAAATTACAGGCCAATATCACTGATGAACATCGATGCAAAAATCCTCAATAAAATACTAGCAAATCGCATACAACAATACGTTAAAAAGATTATACACCATGATCAAGTGGGATTTATTCCAGGGATGCAGGGATGGTTTAACATTCGCAAATCAATCAGCGTGATACACCACATTAATAAAATGAAGAATAAAAATCACATGATCATCTCAATAGATGCAGAGAAAGCATTTGACAAGATACAGCATCCATTTATGATAAAAACTCTGAATAAAATGGGTATAGAAGGAAAGTACCTCAACATAATAAAGACCATATATGAGAAACCCACAGCTAATATCATCCTCAATGGTGAAAAACTGAAAGCCATCTCTCTAAGAACAGGAACCAGACAAGGATGCCCACTCTCACCACTCCTATTTAACATAGTATTGGAAGTCCTAGCCAGAGCAATCAGGCAAGAGAAAGAAATAAAAGGGATCCAAATTGGAAAGGAAGAAGTGAAACTGTCACTATTTGCAGATGACATGATTTTATATATAGAAAACCCTAAAGAATCCACCAGAAAACTTTTAGAAGTAATAAACGAATATGGTAAAGTTGCAGGATACAAAATCAACATACAAAAATCAGTTGCATTTCTGTACACTAACAACAAAGTAGCAGAAAGAGAAATTAAGAATACCATCCCATTTACAATTGCAACAAAAAGAATAAAATACCTAGGAATAAACTTAACCAAAGAGGTGAAAGATCTTTACACTGAAAACTATAAAACACTGCTGAAAGAAATTGAAGAAGACACAAAGAAATGGAAAGACAGTCCATGCTCTTGGATTGGAAGAATTAACATAGTTAAGATGTCCATACTTCCTAAAGCCATCTATAGATTCAATGCAATCCCTATCAAAGGTCCAACAACATTTTTCACAGAAATAGAACAAAGAATCCTAAAATTTATATGGAACAACAAAAGACCCCGAATAGCTAAAGGAATCCTGAGAAAAAAGAACAAAGCTGGAGGTATCACACTCCCTGATTTCAAAATATACTACAAAGCTGTAGTAACCAAAACAGCATGGTACTGGCACAAAAACAGACACACAGATCAATGGAATAGAATCGAAAGCCCAGAAATAAACCCACACATCTATGGACAGCTAATCTTTGACAAAGGAGCCAGGAACATACAATGGGGAAAAGAAAGTCTCTTCAACAAATGGTGTTGGGAAAACTGGATAGCCACATGCAAAAAAATGAAAGTAGACCCTTACCTTACACCATACACAAAAATTACCTCCAAATGGATTAAAGACTTGAATGTAAGACCTGAAACTATGAAACTTCTAGAAGAAAACATAGGCAGTACGCTCTTCGACATCAGTCTTAGCAACATCTTTTCAAACACCACGTCTGACCGGGCAAGAGAAACAATAGAAAAAATAAACAAATGGGACTACATCAAACTAAAAAGCTTCTGCACAGCAAAGGAAACCATCAACAAAACAAAAAGACAACCTAACAATTGGGAGAAGATATTTGCAAACCATACTTCTGATAAGGGCTTAATCTCCAAAATATATAAAGAACTCATGCATCTTACCAACAAAAAAACTACCAACCCAATTGAAAAATGGGCAAAAGACCTGAACAGACATTTCTCCAAAGAAGATATACAGATGGCCAACAGACACATGAAAAGATGTTCAAAATCACTAACTATCAGGGAAATGCAAATCAAAACTACAATGAGATATCACCTGGCGCCCGTCAGAATGGCTATAATTAACAAGACAGGAAACAACATGTGTTGGAGAGGATGTGGAGAGAAGAGAACTCGCATACACTGCTGGTGGAAGTGCAAACTGGTGCAGCCACTATGGAAAACAGTATGGAGATTCCTCAAAAAATCAAGGATAGAACTACCATATGATCCAGCTATCCCACTGCTGGGTATTTATCCAAAGAACTTGAAAACACCAATTTGTAAAGGTACATGCACCCCTGTGTTCATTGCAGCGTTATTCACAATAGCCAAAACTTGGAAGCAACCTAAGTGCCCATCAAGGGACGAATGGATAAAGAAGATGTGGTATATATACACAATGGAATACTACTCAGCCATAAGAAACGATGAAATCCAGCCATTTGTGACACCATGGATGGACATTGAGGGTATAATGCAAAGTGAAATAAGTCAGAGGGAGAAGCTCAAATACCGTATGATTTCCTTCATTAAGTAGTAGATAATAACAACAATAAACAAACACATAGAGACAGAGATTGGATTGGTGGTTACCAGAGGAGAAGGGGGGAGGGAGGAGGGTGAAAGGGATAATTCGGTACATGTGTGTGGTGATGGGTTGTAACTAGTATTTTGGTGGTGAACATGATGTAATCTATGCAGAAATAGAAGTACAATGATGTACACCTGAAATTTTTACAATGTTATAAACCAATGTTACTGCAAACAGAAAATTAAAAACAAAACATTAAACAAAAAATTTAAAAAAAATGGATCTAATTGGCAGCTAAATGAGGAATTGCAAGTAGCATTGCCTCTCATGAACAGATTTGTATATTAACGTTTATTCCTTTCTTCCCTCATTCAATAATGCTGAGCTGCCGCTCTGCCCAGCACCATAAGTATTGGGGATGTAATGGTGACCGAGGCGAACATGGTTTCTTCCTTCACAAAGCTCATGATTTGGAGGTGGGGGCGAGTGGGAAGAGACAGACACAGGCACTGAACAAAAGTAGTACATGTTTGAAAAGGAGCGGGAAAGGGTACAATGGAGTATATGGCAAGAGTTGCGAACCTAGTCTACAGAGGCAGGGAATTCCCCTGGGGAAATGATGATTACACTTGAAGAAGTTGGAGTTGGCCCAAAAATTACAGGGAAATCATTTCTGGAAGGGGAACTGTTCATATAAAGCTGCTGAGAAGAGAGAGATTCTAGTTTTTTCGGGAACTGAAGGTAGTCCAGGATGGCTGGAGTCAAAAGAAGGAGGGCATGATGCTTGACGATGATACTTTGAATAGCGTCCAAAGTTTTGTTTGTCAAAATAATGTCTAAGAATAGTGTTTGGAGTATCTGGAATGCTTGTTAAAAAAGCAGATTCCTGAGCTTCCCCCACTATTACATGGTCAGAATCTCTAATCAGAGCCTTTGATCTGCATTTTAACAAGTTCATCCAGCAATTCTTATGTTCCCTAAATTCTGAGAATCACTGGCCTAAATGAATAAAGCTTCCAAGGTATCAGTAGTAGGTGAGGAAAATATTCGGGTGGAATGCAGAGTATGCCTAGAGCTCTTAAAGTAATACCACATAGGCCAGGGTCTACTACTTTTTGGCCAGCAGAGTTGCTGATTCTCTTTGTATGAATAGAAGCATTGGGGCCACGCTGAGTGATAGTTGTGTTTTGAAAACTTACACTCAATGCAGAAATATCAAATAATTTTTAAACAAATTTAGTTCTAATTTATATACCACAATAACTCTTAAAAAGCACCTGGAATATAACAATTACCATGGATGTTCTCTTAATAGACCTCTACTTGATCAACTTGCTCACTCTGTCCAGTCCTTCTGCCCATGAAACCCGGATGTTTGTGGAAATAGGCTCTTCTTAAGGATAAGCACACACCTCTGCTGCCACTTAATGAGTTTTATTTTTAACGTGAATCAGTTGTGTTTATTCTCAAACTTGTTCATGCCACTTGTTTCTTGTTTTGAAATTATAAAATTTAATTAAATATGAAATAAACAAATGAAAAAATAAATAAATAAAAAAAAAAAATAAAAAAAATAAAAAAAAGAATAGCCAAAACAATTTTAAATAAGAAGAACAAAGTTGGAGGAACTTGTAGTAAATTCCAGCTTCCCCCAGCATTTCAGGTGTATTATTAGTGAGTACTGCCTGTGTTACCAAACTTCTTTACTGTCCTGTGAGCTGTATCTACCACCTCCCTAATACAGTTTGGCTCTCAGCCCTAGGAGGGAGTAGCCTCTTCTTTAAGTGTTTTATTTCAGTCCTAGGGTAATGGCTTCTCCCTATGTCTGCTATTACTATATTTTTTAGAATTCTATTTGCCTCTTATGGGTTAATTTCCCATTATTCCAATTCCCAGGTTAACAATTTTTATATTAAAATTCTCCTGTTCAAGTTATTGTGTGGTTTCTGTCTCCCGATTGAATCCTGATGGATACATTGCCCTAAAAAAATCTGGCAATAAAATAATACAATGGAATATTTATTAGCAATAAAACAAAACACACTTCTGATATATGCAATTATATTGATAAATACCAAAGCATTATTCTAAGAGAAAGAAGCCAGAAAAAAAGGCTATCTACTGTACAATTTAATTTACATGACATTCTGAAAAATATAATAGGACAGAAATCATATCAAAAGTTATGAAGGGCAATCTTTACAAATCCACATGAAGGTAAGTTTTGGGATGTAGCAAATATTCCATATCTTATTTGCGGTAGTGGTTCCAGGACTGCATACATTTGTGAACTTCACAGAACTGTATACCTAAAAAAAGGTGAATTTTAATGTACATAAATTATATCTCAATAAACCTGAGCCAAAAAGAAAAAAAAATAATATACATTTTTTAGAATATTATGGTTAGATAAATATTATTCATTACAGAATCAGAGTGTTTGCTATAAATAAATTTTGTCTCTATAGTTTCAAATTTACAAGTCTTTTGCCCACTTAACAAAGAATATTTTTAACATATACGCTTATAGATTCTCCAGTGATTCCTCAGAGTTACGACTCATTTCAATTTACTTCATATTGGCCTCCTGTCCTGTAGTTTGTTTTCTCTAGAGTTAGTGATTACCTTTCTTTTCTTTTTAAATTTTGCTATTATAAATATAAATTATTTATATAAATTATAAATTTTGCAATATTTTCTAAGATTTAAGTTCTATCCTCCAAGGAAATACCCTTTTCTCAAAGGCTTTGCTTTTGCAGTCTTTGTCCTGATCAAGTCTGTCCTTTTGGGTCTTCTCTTCTCTTCTCTCTTTCACTGGATTCATTTTCTTCCACATCTCGTGTTTTCCTTTTTGTTGTTTACTTTAAAGCTTTTATTATAAAGTCACTATTGATTTCCTAAAAATGGATGCATGTGAGCTAAAATTTCTGAGACCTTAAAATATCTTTATTTTTCACTATATTCTGATTGATAGATATAAAATTATAGGCTGAGGGGCTGGCCCTGTGGCCTAGTGGTTAAATTCGGCACGCACCGCTTCGGCGTCCTGGGTTCACAGGTTCGGATCCTGGGCATGGACTTACACCACTTGCCAACCATACTGTAGTGGTGACCCACATATAAAAAATAGAGAAAGATTGGCACAGATGTTAGCTCAGGACTAATCTTCCTCAAGGAAAAAAACAGGAAGATTGGCAACAGATGTTAGCTCACAGTTAATCTTCCTCAGCAAAAAAAAAGAAAATTATAGGTTGAAAGTAATTTCCCACAGACACTTAAGCCTCCATTTTGTTCAAATTTCAGACATCACAGTCGTCTGGGAGCATTGCTCCTTTCTAGTAATTATTCTTATCCCAACACCATCCTGTATTTTGTTAAGAGTTACTGTATTTGATATGACTCATATGCCCTGAATGCAGTTGGTTGGTCTGGGGGAGATGTGTGAACCAAGAAGAGTCAATGAGTTCCTGGGATATTTTTAACTTGGCACTACTAAGAAGTCTAAAGCTGTTTTTATTTCCAGGAGCTGAATTTTAGGTTGTGAAATTCGGTATTCACATTTATCACTATGCAAAGAAAGTCACAATGAGAAATGAGTTATACCTATACCAATGCCTATATCTGTATCTCCATCTTCATCCATACCTATCTTCACTTACATCTACAACAAATCAATACCTATATGAAATATAGATCTATGTCTATATGTGTAGCAGTAGTTTTCAATTAGGGGCAACTTTGTCCCTAATTGAAAGAATTATCCAGCTCACGATGTCAATCAATGGTGCCAAGTTTGAGAAATCCTGGTCTAGAAAGATCTTTAGTAAAAATGAGATCCCTCGGTTGTTTTCCCCCAACTAATTATTATTTACTTGCTTATTCTTGTTTTCTAAAAATATCCCATTATCATTAAAATTCATTCCTCTTTTATGCTTAAGCTAATTCAAATGATATTTTAGTTTATTTCAATTACGAACATCTGAACTAGCAGTGACTTTTTCTATACATTTTAGTGTGTGTTAAATAACGGCAGGTATCAATATATTTGAATGATACTGTTTTTTCTTTGGAGACTTACATGCTTGTATCTGAAACAGTACTGGTTTTTGCTGGTACTGAGAAAATACAATTGTAAAAGATTTATTTCTAAAAGCACTCTAGTGTTTCTTTAATATTTTCAGTATCCCAATATTTTATTTCAGTCATGATGTAACCCTAGGGGTGAAAAGAATATTTTTTAAAAAAGTAAATGAATAGGATACAAATATGAAAATAAAGATCAGCGTAAAATTTATTAATGTACAAAACTCCTTTGATTTTAGCACTCGTGACTATCAACGTCTGCCAGGCTGGAGATATCCAGGCCCATTAGCAGCCAAAATGTGTTTTGAATCAGAAAATAATGTTTGATTTGAGGCCGAGATTCTTCCCAAAGAAGGCATTTCTGAAATTTGCACTTCTCTAGGAAGTCACACTTTCCCTGAGGTTAGTGAATACCGGATACCCTAGCTGTCTGAATTGGAGAAGCCTGAGAATTTGAGAAAATATGAGCATGAGGAATGGAAAAGTGTTATATACTAATAAATAATTCAAAGTATTATTCTGCCCCGCATGAAAGAAACACAAATACTCAAAAGTTCTTGCACAGATTACCAATACATTTGTGTATCTTTTCTTTAAAATGTTCTGTTAAAAATGTAGACTCTAATATCTGCAAACTTTCTATTTTCTAAGGAAACACTTCAGTGGCATTATATCAATTAACATATTGTGCCTTTAGTTGGAAGAAACAGAACTCAGTTTGGCTCTAACAACCAGGAGAATTAATTGGTTCACAAAGTTAAATGCCTGGAGGTGATTTCACCTTCTGGGCTCATGGTTTAGCAGTTCAAGTATGTTATACTGAGTTCCTGTTTGTTTCTCTCCATTCTAGATTCCAGTGTAAGCTTTATCCTAAGGCAAGTTCCCCAGTGTACTCCCAAGATGACTGCCAATAACCTTGTGGAGTATGGTATATGCTGCTTTGTATACATACAGAGAGAGAGAGACCTAGACGTTATCTCAAAGAGCAAGAGTTCCTCATTCTTATTAGCTCCCAGAAAGACAGTTTAATTCATATGCTCATGCACTGACTAGCCTGGTAGGAAAGCCTTCTGGAACTTTTGTGTAAATATAGATTTACATACCAATCACCTCTGGACCCTGTCAAAATGCAAATTCTATTTCAGTAGGTCTGGGTTGAGGTTGGATAATTTACATTCTTAACAAGTTCCTATGCAACATCTAAGCTGCTGGTCCTTTCGTCTTTCAAATGATAAATGCCGCTCCTATTTTCTCTGTGTCAGAAATAATGGTTTATGATCAACTATTCCAGAATAAAAATGACCATTGCCTGCTTCAAAGAAAGAAGTCAGAATCCAATTCTGCTCTGGCTCTTAATGACCTTTCTTACTTCTCTGGTCTGAGAATGAACTTTACAAAGCTGCCATTAGACCAAGTACTACTAAACCAGAACATCTTTTATAAAAGTTTTGAGAGAAGAGATATTAAAAGACAATCCCCACATTATTTCTTACTGTCATTTGTTTGAAACGTGTACGAGAGAAAAATGAATATACTGAGAATATATTGTCTGAGATTTCAGAATAAGGCGATAAAAATGCTGCTGTAAAATTTAGTGTTTTGAATAAATCACCCCATCTCGGTATAAATTTGTAATGTTGACATTAGGAAACTTTTTTAGCACCAAATGAAACTGCCTTCGCCTTTTTAGGAGTGCTTCATTTCAGTTGTGATCTAAAGAAGGAATTGAGGACCTTCTAACACAGGATTCTTTAAGTTCCTTTTCAAGAAAGGTGCATTTGCTGTCTCCACAAGTTCACCTCAAAGTAAAAACTACAATGTTCACTAGAAAAGTCACAGAAAATTTCATAATAAAATCTATCTCCTCTACTCTGTTGTAGTCAAAACCCACAGCTTATAGTGGTCATTCTCTTCTCAAAATGTTCCAGTGACTTTCTAGAGTTTAAAACACACATGGCCACTTAAATTTCTTAGTTTCCATTCAGTATATTATATGATCCTCCTCTGATTTCTAATTTCACTGATCATTCCTTCCCTTCTCCGCCCCCTAACATTCTTCTATAGAAAAGTCTAATTTCTTGACAACTGGTCTCTGTAACCACCAGTAGTTCACTCCTAGATTTGTTTTCCACTGCCTTTCCAAAGCTCACACTTTGTCCCTCCACGGGCCATTCTCCTTGCTTCTTAGAATATTACATTCGTATTTCAAAACTTATTGAAATCTCAATTACACTCACAACCACAGCAATCTTTCCTTCATCTACATTTATAATACTACCTTCTAGAACACATGAATTAATCACAAAGTGCATTGCAATTTTTTTTACTATTGCATTATAGTATTTAACTCATGCACTGTTTTTTTTTTTTTCTTTGTGAGGAAGATCAGCCCTGAGCTAACATCCATGCTAATCCTCCTCTTTTTGCTGAGGAAGACTGGTTCTGAGCTAAATCTATTGCCAATCCTCCTCCTTTTTTTGCCCCAAAGCCCCAGTAGATAGTTGTACATCATAGTTGCACATCCTTCTAGTTGCTGTATGCAGGACGCAGGCTCAGCATGGCTGGACGAGCAGTGCATCGGTGCGTGCCCGGGATCCGAACCCCGGGCTGCCAGTAGCGGAGCACGCGCACCTAACCGCTAAGACACGGGGCCCGCCCCATGCACTGTTCTTTAACGTGCGTTATTTATGCCATAGTCTTTCTCTAGCAGCCCACCTTATATATACCAGTTACTCAACAAATATTGAACTGGTTGATTAAAACACATTTTTTTAAAAAAACTGTTATATTACAAGTTTAACTACTAAATTTTGAAAAATGACTGTGGCAAGCATTTTGGGCAGAATATTTTCTTTACTACATTGTTGAATGCTTGTCCTAGAATAAGAAATATAAATGATTCCCCTTGTCAGGAGAAATAAACTTAAATCTGAGCATAGAATAATCTATTTAAAACATTTACGTTATGTTGGTGGATTACTTAGTTGTTCTAGAAATTTTAGAACCAGGAAGTATTTATCTTTATGATCTCTAGTTTACATGAACCAAATTGCAACAACATTGGTTAAAAAGACAAGACAACTTGCAGGTATTTTCAAAATATGTTAATGAGTTTCTTGATTTTTAAAGAAACCACATCCTTGGACATGTATTTAGGTTTCTTTATCTCCTCCACAGATTTGCACTCTTCCTCCCACACCATTTTATACAAAAAGTGGTCAAATGTACCCTCGGCCAAAGACAGAAGAATGAGGGAAGGTGCTTAGTGCTCTAATATTCTACACTCTGAATCTAGATAGTTTTATCCTACCAATAGATCATGAAGCAGGGGATTTTCTGATTATTCTACCAGAATTTTGTCACCTTGGGTGCACATTAGCATCAGCTGGGGTACTTATAATAAAATACTAAAACCTAAGAATTATTCTATAACAAATAAATCTAAGTCTCAGTGAGTTGAAGGGTTCAGGCGTAGGTCTTTTTAAATAGTCTTCAGATGGTTCAAGTGTGTGGCCAGGGTTAAGATTAATTGACCTAAGAAATGACAAGTGAGTAAATATATTACACATTTATACATATGGTATGTGGACCACCGTTTTGCCATTGTCCAGGCCCTGTAAATGTTAGGGGGGGACCTGCCTCTCCTCTCTTTTGGATTCTAGTTCTACTTTGAGCAAAGAACTAGCTTCAATGCTAAGTTATGGAACCATCAATTCAATCCTTCTGTTCTTTCTTGCAGTTAACAGCAAGGTAAGTTTGCTCTTTACCAAGAGACTATTAATTATCTGCTAGTAAAACATTCCAAATTTTCCATTTTAGATCATTAGTTTTTTTAAGTATTGAATTAAATTCTATGTGGTCTCAATGATACACTCTGGTAACTACAATCTACCTGGGTGAAGTTCCATTCTCAGCAGACTCTCAAGTTTCCTTTCCCTGGGGTCATCTTCACTTAGTTATAGAAAGCTAATGGGGAGGGGAGCTCTTACCAAGAATGGATCATTACACTGTGCATGACTTTTGATAAGATTTTAGCTTCCCTTTTAGTTTTCCCACAGGCAGAGAATGTTTAGGCAACAACAACAACAAATATAAAACATGCTCTTCTTCTGCTGGTTATCTTTCACTACAAAGGAATATATTTCTTATATAGTTTATATCTTTTCTTTGCTTTTCTTTCATATCACTTCATTAAATCTTTCAGTTTGGGGGAGGTCCTGTAAGGAAATGACTTACTCTTTAATAATGCTCAGGACTAAGAATTCCATAAAAAAGAGTGATACATTTGGTCAGTTTTAATAAGGTAAATATTTTTGTTGATGTCAATCCTACTACAATTGTAAACACCTTCTCTCTTCCAGAACTTAATCCCATAAAGTATCCCCTTATGTATATTCAAATGCTTCCTTATTATTAGGTCCTTTTTATTGGTGTATATAGATTTTTCCTCTCATATTAATAGAGAAAACAGTAGTCCCTTCTCTGTGCCCCATATCCAGCCACCTCTTTTGTACTTCTTCTTCATCTAACAGCCAAGAGTAACAAACCTACAATCTGTGCTCATGGTTTCCACCCCCTTTCTTCCCATTGAATCCTCTATGTATTGTAACTTGGCTTCTATCCCAATAATTCCTCTAAAGCTGCCTTAAATATTTCTCCAAGAACCTCCTTTTTGCCAGTCCAAGTTCTTATCTAACTTAGTCTCTTGGGCATTTAACGACACTGACTCTTTTGCAATCCCTTTCACAGTTTCTTTGACTTTAGTCACACTTATTTTCATTTTGTATCACTAATCATTTCTGCTCCTTCTCTTTTTTCAGATACTGCTATCTAACCCAAAGGCTTGAAAGTTGTCATTCCATAGAATTTTGTCCTTAGATTTTCCTGTCCTCAATTTTCACACTTTCCTTAAACAATTTCTTCCATGTTAGTTGTTTGAGCTATTATCCACATTAAAATGACTTGAATATTGAATTGCCTATAAAAATTTTCATTTCACAGGATGCTCCAATCAAATTGTTCGAAGACAAATCCATTTCTCTCCTCCTATTTTCGTTCATTCATATTTCATTCAACAATTATTGATTGAACATCTTCAATATTTCAGGTATTATTTTAGGTGATATGAAAAGAGTCATGAGCAAAAAAGTTGAAGTTCAAGTTCTAATAGAAGTGGGGCAGAAAGATTTTCTGATTAACTAGGAGATTAGAGTGTGATAAAGGGAAGATTGTAGGATGCACAAGTTTGAGAGGGAACATTTGGAGTTTGAATTTGTAGAGAATAACTTTGAGATGTTGATTAGACAACCAACTACAGTAGAGGAGTCCCATTGGCAGTTAAATATGAGTTTAGTGTTCAGGGGAGAGATCTTACTTGTATATAATAAATAAGAGAGAAATCAGCACTTAGTTGTTAAGATTCATGGTACTGAATGAGAGTGTCAAGGAGGTAATTATAGATAGGGAATGTCAGAGGTCTGAGTTCTTGGGCATACCAACACTTGGATGTTAAGGAGATAGGAATGGAACAGCAAAGGGCAGTGAAAGGTAAGAGAATCAAAAAAGAATGGTTTTCTGGGAGCCAAGTTAAGAAAGTGTTTCAAGAAAGAGAGAATGGGGGTCAATGTTGGAAATGCAATTAATATTCTGAGTAAGGTAAATTCTGAGCATTTCTATTTGTTGGAAGCAAGGAATTCACTGGTATCCACATCATATCTACATTAAGACTGGTTCAATGAAATGTGGAGATGCTAGTCCATTTGGAGTAGGTTAAAGAAACAGTGGAAGAAAAAAACCCCACCAATTGATGACCATCTTTTCGAGAATTTTGGTAATTAAAAGGGCTAGAGAAATAAAGTGTAATTAGAGGTATCTGTGGGGTAAAGGGAGTTATTTTGTTTTGTTTTTAAGATGTGTGAAGTAATGTAATGACTTAATGGTTAAGGGAATGATTAATAGGGAAAAAATAGAGATGCAGGAAAGAGAGGGCATTACAGGAAGGGTATTCTTGAGTAGGCAAGAGTGAGTGAGCACATAAGTGGAATGGTCAGCCATAGAAAGGAATATGAAATGCTCATTCACAGGAACAGGAGAAAACACCAAAACTGCAAGTGAGTTAGTGAAGGCGATAGGGTGAATTTCTGGAATTTCACTTCTGAGTTCACCTATTTCACCAGGAGACCAGATACAATGTTATCATCTGAGCACGTTAGTGGGAAACAGGGAGGAGGGAAAGAAGGTTAGAGGAGAGAAGTTGTCCATTAGTCATTTAGGAAGTAAGGGATTCTGAGTGAATGAAATAGGGGAATGTCACAGGATTACCCTGAAATCCTTAGGACACTCTTGAGATTAATGGTCATGAATTAACGTGAGTCCGGTTGGCATTGTAGTTTTCAGCAATCGGCATAAGTTAGATTTAATGAGGGTTTTGACTTTTTTCCCAAGAAAACATAATGAAGACGGAGTTTGGCAAATCAGTGGAGGGTGTATAAAAGGAAGTGATTACAATGAATTCTGGGCTCAGTAAGAAGGAAAATTAAATGAGGAAGATATGAAGAGTTAGGAAAAGATTTGAGGATCATCACTAAAGAACATTAGAGATGAGGTAACCTGGGATATACTGAGAAATAAAGGAGGCGACAATTGGAGAGTAGACTGTTGAGTCTGACATTATGGTGCAGTTTTTGGTGATGATATATTCTAGGCCTATCATGAGACATGAGAATGGGAGTGGAGTTAGAGTGGAAGACAAAGTGATTATAGAAGAGGAAATCAAAGAACTGAGAGCCTCAGAGAATAAAAGAATTTTCTAAGTGGAAATTAATAGTAAAAAGAATTATTAAATGAATCACACTGAAAAGCTTGGAAATAAAGCAGGCAGAGAGATCTCCATGGAATGAGGGATAATGTGAACCAAAATCTGTAAACAATGAGAGCAAAGAGTTGTAGTAGGTGATATAGAGTGGTATATGCATATAGGTGATATATGAGTTTCAAAGGTGGGAATTTTGGAGGAAGAAGGGAGTGACAAAAGGGTGGAAGATACTATCAAGAGCAAATAGGACACTTATGTAGCTATGGACACTACGTCCAGTCTTAAAAAGACTGTGAGAGAAAAAAGAAATAACTGTAAGAAAAACATTTCCACAGAAAGGAGAAAGATTTCAACTGGAGCAAGAAGGTGAAGAGATTGCTCGATAAAAGCTTGAGGAGGTAAAGGACTGCTTAGACTGGCCATCAGGAGGGCCTAGTGCTTCGGATTCAAAGTGGTCCATATCCATGTATAACAGAGAAGACTCCAGGTAACAAGGAATCTGGTAATCTTGAGCTTCTTGTAGCACTGATCTAAATAGAAAATAAGACCATGATGGAATTAATCTTTTAAATTTTTTAAAAGGCTATGGTAGTGAAGCTGTGTGTTTGGGGGTAGGAAGAAGTGGGATTTCGCTAGAAACACCCAGAGGTCTGGGACCCTACCCAATTGTTTCAATGCTTGAGATAAAAACAAAAAGAAAGAAAGAAAAGAAAAGCAATGAATAAAACCTTCCTTCACATTAAGACAACTTCCTTCTAAAAATATTTTGCACCCATCCAAGCATCCCCATCCTAGTCCACGTTCTTATCCTATTAGCCTAGATTCTTCTAGTTGCCTCTTTGGCTTGATCTTCCTTTGGGTCCTAGCACAATGCTCTCTGCTCCCCCTAAACCAGTCTCTCCTTCATAGCGTTAAAGACAAATTTTCTAATCTGAAAATTGATCAATTCCATTCTCAAGCTCAAAATTCTCATTGGTTAAAAACCTAAACACCTTTCATAGTATTCAAAACATTTTGTAATCTGGCCTAGACCCTCTTTCACTCAAGTTAACCATTTTTCAGTTCTAACTTGCTGTGGTTCTTTGAACCGCACACGTACATATCCCATCCTCTTGCAATCCCTTCTGTTTGTTTCCCTATGAAGCTACATCTGATTCATACATCTATTCTCAAGCAAGGGTCACTCCTCTGTATGGTCATGTGCAATTATTCAAAGCTGACTTAATTGCTCCTCCATCCCCGCCCCCACCCCAGTGCTCCTGGGCAGGAATTCTCTCTACTTCTTCTAATTTTCCACTGGCATAACTCCATTAGGCTCCTTCAGAGAAGATTTCATTTGTTTTTGCTTCTATTTCCTGGTTCAAAAAGCAATGCTTGTCGAGTAGAAGGCTTTCAGTAAACATTTTTAGGTAAATGGTATACACAAAAAACAGGGTAACTTTAAACATCACCATGGGCTTCATGCAAATATAGATTTTTATTTTTTCACAAGGAAATACATGAATAAGGAAAAAACAATAAAAACCTGTTTAGACTCTTCCAAGAAACTTTGTTTTAAGGTGAAACTGAACAAGCCACTATTTTTAAAGTGGAGATAAATATTACTCCATCATCGCAGAACCTTTTAATTGATTCCACGTCTACCATCATCAACAAGGAAGAGAGATTTGTCCTTATTGTTGGGGATTGATTTTCCTTTCAGATCTTTATGCCTTATGTTAATTCAATATTTGGTATTGAGGGAAAGCAGCTCACAATAGGAACAGTGAATCACTCTATTGGTCTCTTCTCTAGGGATTGGGAGGTTAACCTGCGTAAAAGTGGATGATTCCTAAAACCATTTGTTTGTATAATTTTCTATGATTGAATTGGAACATTTCTTCCCAGTTTGTCTTCTATTTTCTAAAGAAAGATATAGAGATAAATGAATGGACTGAAGTGACTTTTCTATGAATTGTTGCAAGGTGTCTTTGGTAACAGAAGGTGCAGACTTCTTATCTTCCAGAAGATGATGCCTTTGACTCAGTTATTTTATAAAGTAGAGACACTCACAAGATTAAGAAATATGGATAGAATTTGTAGTTAGGTTATGAGTGTCATTTGATGACTTAGAGTGTCATAGATATTCTCATTACTTCCTTAACATTCATAACACTGTCTCTTGATAGTGACACTTTTTTTATTCAGGTGTTCACACATCTTCCCAAAGCCTGTGTTTTATGGCAAAGCAAGAGTGCCAGAGCTGAGCCAACTGCATATTACTAACCAGTAGCCGCTGGACTTTATCAAAGCAAAGGAGATGAAGAAGACATTTCTAGAACAGCATGCTCTGTTTTTGTACCTTTTGAGGTTATGCAAAGTATAAATGTAAATCCTGCTGTGGTTATTTTGTCTTGCAGGGAAGGAAACGAGTCTTAGGCTAAGGCTCAACGTGAAAAGTAGAGTAGACTAACTAAAGAATTCTGATTCCCAACGAGATATCAAAGCAACAAAATCAAACAAAACACGAGCCTTTGAACTCTCATGGTAGATGGGCCATCAATCCATTTCATTATTTAAACTAATTTGAGTTACGGTTTGCATTATTTCAAATTTAAAGAATCCTAAGAATTATATAGAACATTCTTATAAATTGCCACTGTGGCTTTCTGTAGGCAGTTTCTTCTGTGGTGTGTTTGGAATGGCAATGAAGAATACTCGTTCCCAAAAAGAACCTTCCCCTATTTGATCAAAGTACGGAAATTCCATGAAGGCATTAAATTTTTGCTGGGTCCTATGGTGAAAGCAGAGAGCGATCCTAAGAGAATGAAGACAAAGGACTGGTATGTTTTGGTGGGTGGGATTTGAAATCTAAAAACCCTTGAGTTTCACCAAATTCTCCACAGGATTGGACAACAGGGATCTGGGCTGTGGCTGGCAAAGATTGCTGCTGGGGCCTCCAGGGAAGTTTGAATGAAAAGGATATGTGGGTGCCAACTAACCTAGATTGTGTTTACCTCAAAAAAAAGCCCATATACTAATACGTAATGCTTTAAGCTGATACAGGTAGGTGGAGAACAGAAATAGAATATGACAATACAAAATATTTGCACTAACGTTATTTTTTTTAAGTGTTCATACTCTTTTAGAGCATGGAATTTTTGAAGGTAAATTGGTATCTTTGTTTCTAGTGAAACAGAACACATATTAGGTTTTAGCAACATTAAAAACAATGGATAGAAGCAGGTAATTAAAGAAGAAATCCTCAAAGTATCCTTGCCTACCTTTTTTGAAAGCTCTCATTATTAGTTACAATTGTGAGTTCCAGTGGAGACTGAGTCAGACTTGGAATTTGGCTCTTTTTTTAAGTCCCTTGGGTTGTTCGAGTATAATTTAGGGTGAGACCAGACTAGTGACCTTTTGTCTCCATAAAAGAGTGTTGTTTATGACTTGATCAGCTCATTAACTGCTTCCTTATTTCAACCAATAAATTTTCACAGCATCCACCCACCTAAATGAAAGCTTAAACTTCATGACAAGGTCAGGTTGCTAATGTCACACACAAGCTTGTCACAAATCAGGATAAACACTAAATGACCCGTGAGCACAGGATTTGAGTCACACTTTATTTTTTAACTTTATATGGAAAGTTGTATTCAGCAGTTCCCTTTGAATTTGTTTATTTTTCATGCTGGTGCTTGGAAAGAAATCAAAAATGAACTTACCAATAAAATTTTTTCCATCTATTAAATATAGTGAGGAAATAGATACGTAATAGATGAAACCAAAGTTCTTAAATCCAACTCTCCTGGCACAACACATTTAAAAAATATATATATACATTCTGTTTAAACACATGTTTAATGCTAAGGAAGGTGCACAAATATTTTATTTTATGGATTTTTATATAAAATACCAGGTGTCTTTAAATAACTCACATTAGTACTTTATTGATTGTGATTAATTATTTACGTACAATGATAAAAAATTTTTAACATACCATAAAACCTGATCCAATGTGTCAGTATTTCCTAAGCTGATGAAAATATGAATTTCTTAAATAAAGGCTCAAGTATAATTACACATTTTTTGGCTAAATAAATATGTCCTTGGAAATTTCAAGTGTTTTTTCATTCAATTTCAATTATTAATTAATCAGAATATATTCCATGTCAAAATGTTAAATTCTGATATCATATTGTGTTAAAGCAGGGTGCGTCCAGAGTAGCGAGAGGCAAACTCTTTCTGCAAAGGGCATTATAATGAATATTCTAGCTCTGTGGCCCATAAGTTCTCTGTTGCAACTAAACTCTGTTATTCTAGCCTTGAAAGCAGCCATGGATAATATGTAAATAAATGGAGTGGCTGTGATCCAATAAAGCTTTATCTACAGAAACAGGCTGTGAGCTGGATTTAGTCCACAAGCCATGGTTTTGTTGACCTCTGATCTAGATATATAAAATATATCATTTCCTAAATTCCTAATTGGACAAATGTAGTCAGTCTGCCTTCAGTTCAACATAATTATGTATTACATTTTCCAATAATCTACAGATATATATAACTATAATTGTCTAATATCTCTCAAAAAGAAAAGTAATACTACAAAGGCTAATCAAAATGACCCCATGATCATCAAATAAAATTAATCATGTCACTTATTTAGGACTAAACATATGAAGAAATGAAAAAAAAAATATTTTAGTAGATTCATGAAATCCATCTTTATAATATTTTATATTTTGGTAAAAATTCTATTTATAATCAATTTTTCATGACATTTCATTTGATATTTTGAGCAATTCCAGGATAGCACATATTAGCATAAGAAATGTTAATGCAACAAATATGGATATATTTTAGGTTTCATTTTAAAAAGTCTTTGTCTACATGACTATCATGAAGTTTTAACTTTAATGTTAAACTTAATCAATATTATTATTAGTGTCAATTTGTATAAAAACTGCTATAATGGAAATATCTTAAAGTATGTATTAATGCCTTGTTATCTTCTCTATCACATTTGCCATCAAAACTGATAACATTAAAAAGGAAGGGTGTTCTACAGTTAGTTCCTGTCTATAAAGAGCTTGGAAGTTGTCACTCCATTGTTACAATAAGAAAAAGCTGAATACACTGAAAACCAATGACTTTTCTAGGACTTATCAGAGAACTAAGATTACAGCAAAACACCACCCTGTAATCTGTAAGAGACAGCAAATTTGAGTCACAGCGAAGATCTCCTAATATGGGGAAGATGCTGCTAAAGCCATAAACTGGTAGGAACACTTGAGTGGGAATTTTGGCAAATGCTAGAAGCTGACTGTAGACAGCAGGAGAATGAGAAACTCCTGTGGGCCACAGTCTTGGGGGCTCCCCACACTTTCATAGGTTCTATTTCCAGAAAGCTCACCAGGTTCTTATACTGAAGAGTTAAGAAATATTGCATGTGGCTCCAGCAGGGAGAAGGGATAAGAGCCATTAGACATACACCTAGAATGTTCTTCATAACAAAGGCCTACTCTCAATGGAAAAGGATTTACCAGAGCCTTATCCACCTAAAGGAAGGGCACTTGCCCCACTCCAGCCCCATTTAGCCTTCCTATTTTCATCTAAAGGAAAAAAGCTAAGAAACACATGTGAAAGTCACAGTTCAAGGTTACAGGCCAACTGAAATACCGAGATTTAAACATAAGATTATAGCACGATTCCCTTACTTCACATCCTACCAGAATACCAATAGGGCTCCAGGTTAATAATAGTGGATTACAGAGGAAAGGGCTGCAAGACACAGACTCTATCAAAGAAAGAGCTCTTAGCAAACCCCAAAAACAGCAGGGGAGAAAAATCTAAGACACTGGAGGAATTTTAAGCTTCTAGCACCTACGCCTATGGTAAACATTTAACAAGCAGAATACAGGCCGGATTAAGATAAACCATACACCAAAGACCCATTTACTCAATACATCATGTCCAAATTTCAACAAAAAAATTACAAAGCATGCTAAAAGGCAAAAAAACAAAAACAAAAACAAAACACAGTCTGAAGAGATAAGGCAAACTTCAGAAATAGAAATGAAACAGATGTTGAAATTATTAGGGAGGGAATTTAAAACAGCTATGATTAACACGTTATAAACTCTAATGGAAAAAATTGACAACATAGAAGAACAGATGAGTAATGTAAGCAAACAGATGGAAACACTAAGAAAGAATTAAGAGGAAATGCTGGAAATAAAAAACACTGCAACAGGTATGAAGAATGCCTTTGATCATCTCATCAATAGACTGGACACAGCTGAGGAAAGAATCAGTGAGCTGGAATATATGACAACAGAAACTTCCCAAACTGAAATGCAGGGAGAAAAAGGAATGGAAAAAAAAAAATGATGAGACAGAACATCTAAGAGCAATGGGACAATTTCAAAAGATGTAATGTGTGTTTAATTAGAATACCAAAAGGAGAAGAAATAGAATGGAATGGGAGAAATATTTGAAATAAAAATGGCCAAGTATTTCCCAAACTTAATGACAAGAATGAAACAGTGGATCCAGGAAGCTCAGAAAATATCAAGCAGGCTAAATGTATTCTAAATGTATATCTACACCAGGCATAATGTATTCAAACTGGAGAAAATCAAGACAAAGATAAAATCTTGAAAGAAGCCAGAGAAAAATAACACCTTACCTATAGAGGAACAGGGATAAGAATTCTATTGGACTTCTCATCAGAAAACACACAAGAGAAGAGTGGAATAAAAAATTTAATATATTTAAAGAAAAAACCTACCAACTCAGAATTCTTTATCCAGTAAAAATATACTTCAAAAGTAAAGGAGAAATAAAGACTTTCTCAGAAAAACAAAACTTAGGGAATTCATAGTCAACAGATATGTCCTAAAGAAATGTCAAAAGAAAATTCTTCAGAGAGAATGAAAAGCATATAGGTCAGATACTCAAATCTGTATAAAGAAAGGAAGAATGTCAAAAATGAATAAATGAGAGTAAAATGTTTTATTTTTTTCTTATTCTTAATGATATAAAAATAACTATTTAAAATAATAATAGGAACAATGTGTTTCATGATTATAGCATATGGATAAGTCTAGAGGTTCAAGACGAAGGAAGGAGTGGTGTTTAGGTAAAGCACAAGTGTAATTATTCTGTGTGGTACCATAATGGTGGATACACAACACTATGCATTTTTAAGACCCATAGGAGTTTACAGAACAAGGGTGAACCTTAATGTTTGCAAATTTTAAAAATGATTTAGGAGATCATAGGATCCCAGGATGGAATGTAGACAGTGACAAAATAATCTAATTATATTATGAATCTGTGGAACAACCTCACTGAGTGGGTGAGAGGGAACAATGCTGACCTAAGTAACTTTGGAAATGAATGGAATCTATAAAACTAAAGGCAAAAGGAGCTGTATATATGCTCTATAATCTAGTTGATAAAGTTGTTTCCCAATGTGGTATGCATTAGAAATTATGAAATCACTGTACACGTATATTAGAATTGAACAATTAAGTAAATGGTTGGGGATCGTGGAATCCAGATTTTTCTTTGTTGGAGTGGGAGGTTACACATAGCCAAGGGAAGGAGGCTAGAATGATCCATTTGATAATGGATCACATTTGACTATAGCAGTATGAACTCATGTTTAGGTTAATGTAGATATAAATATCTACATATAGAAATATTTATAGATATGTGTATATACACAGGTTAGTATATACACATATATTTCCCTGTACTATCTGCTGAGAGGACCTAGAAACAAAGACACCCCAGTAGCAACAAGCACACCTAGCTGTCAGATCTTCATTTCTAATACTAATCTCCAATAAGAGAAACAAGACTCCTTAGATAAATGGCTAATTTTAGGATTAGAGCAGGAAATACACAAGATCAACCTGAAGTATTTTGTGGTTCCAGAAAGTATAAAAGTACTCAACATACACACACATCCCACAATGATGTGGATTTGTTGGGACACAGGAGCCAACTGAAAGAGCTGCCAATGGCCAGAGCTAGATCAATTTGAACCACAAATAAATAAAGTAGCATGAGATTACAATCCAAAGTATAAAGTAAATATCCACGAGTCCATAGTGTTATAAATAAATGACCAAATAAATAAACGGGAGAGAAGAGACAAATCTCTCATACTGAAGAATTTCAAATAATTTATGTGGTTACACCACCCTCGAGGAAGTGTAGCACAATACCCCACTTCTTAAGTATGGACTACACATAGTGACTTCCTTCCAAACCTTACACTATGGAAAGAGGGGGGATAACTTTATAATGGATACACCTGACAAGTACCACCTCAGCCAGGTGATCAAGAGCAATATCAACACTGATAAGTTATATTGATAGCATGTACCCTTGATGTGTTGTGATGACAACAGCACTTTACCTCTTGGTCTTCCTCTGAGAAGCCCATAACCACAGTCTCACCACGAGAAAAATATCAAATTCCATTAAAGGAGTATCCTACAGCATACCTGGCCAGTACTCTCAAAACTGTCAAGATCACCAAAAACAAAGGAAGTCTGAAAAATTGTCACAGTCAACAGAATCCTAAATGTAATGTGGTACCCTGGATGGGATCCTGGAACAGATAAAGGACATCAAATAAAAGTTAAGAAAATATGAATAAAGTATAGATTTTAGTTAATGATTATGTATCAACATTGGTTTATCAATGTTAAGAAACGTCACACTAGTGTAAGATATTAATAATAGGGAAATGTGTGTGTGGGATTATGAGAAGTCTACATTATCTTTAAAATTTTTCTGTAAATCTAAAACAATTCTAAAAAATAAAATATATTATAAAAATTGTTAAGTTATATCCTTCATCCTTAAACTAAGATTTAAGACTTTGTTTAAAATTTCAAGTCAGTTGGCCTTTATAAATATATATATTCAGTGTCATTTCTTAACCCTTCAAACTTGGCAGTTGTGCTTATCATTGATGCTCAGTTTAACATTTTCCTCTTCTATATAACTTATCACCTAATTAAAATAAAATGAGTCCCAAAATTTAAAGTTTCCATCAAAATGCTAGTTAACGATATTGACAAGTGTTTCTCAGTATGCAAATAACCTTCCAAATGTCACTAACTTTCTCCAAACAAAAACTAAGGATTTTTATTATTAAACATAAATCGCATTCTTACGTTGCTCTCTGAACTACATGAATATATGTCATGTTTATTTCTGTTCTTAAAAGTTAGGCTGAGTGCTGTTTTTATGTATGCCAGTTAAAACTCCTGGTCTCACAGAGTAGACATAGTTTTTCTATAAAAATCAGACCAGTAGTAGTGAAAAACAGCTCTGTTTAATATAGCAATAAATGTTTTTCAGTGGCTTTCTTTGTGTCTTACAATATTACTTGCTATTTTAATGGTCTAATGAAGCAACCACTAGATTCCTCACATTTGGAGATGGTAGGACAGAAGGGAGCAAAAGAGGAACCTTGACCTTCTCGCCAAATCCTTGTTCTTGGGGAAATGTACCAAGTTGTTTTCTTGTTGTTGTTGGTGGTGGTGATGGTAGTGATTGTGTGGTGGTTATTGGTGGATATTGGTAGTGTTGTTGGTGCCAGGGTTGGTAGTGGTGGTGGTATAATTAAAAATATACAACAAAACATTCAAAATTCCTACAAATTCTTATAGTATGTCTTCTAAAAATCACTGAGGGACTGACGTTAGGTCTCAGAAGATGATTATTGAGCCTAGCTAAATTGCAAGCTTGGGCTCTGGAAATTCTTTCACACCCGTGCACTGCTCTCAGTGGCCTTGACCAATAATGGCCAACATAATCATATAATACAGGGTTCATGTGTTCACATTGTCCAGGGATTCCTCTAGCACCATTCTGGTCTTTGCCTTACTACTCCAGTGCAAGACATTAGGGAGGAAAAATAAAGCATGCTACAATTTCCTTTAAACACATTTACAGTTATATTTTTAAGCTCAGCATGTGTGTCTTGGAGGAAAGAAAGAGAACTAGGCCACTCAGATGGTTGTCGAAAATGAAATTCCTTTTAGTCTGAAGTGTTTTGCCAGACCGTCATTAACTTGCAGGTGTGCGGTACCACAAAATTCACAAACATTTGGTTAAACAAATATAGGGAAGCCCATTTGGCAATGTTAAAGCTCTTCTACATCTAATGAGGAGGTAGTAAGAGAAGGTCACTACAAGACATGAAATTTAAATGGTAAATACAATGATAAAAAGAAGTATGAACAAAAACAAAAGTTGGGACCAAAATTAAGGACCTAAACTTTTGAAAATCAAAATACCATTTAAGCATATAAATGCTCTGAGTCTTCCTTGCTCCAACAGTAGAATTATTCACTCTCAAATATGGATAACCTTAGGACACTTTTGAGGATGTTTTCCTGTATATTTCTAGCATCTTATGATTTAAAGTAAGCTAGAAATAATAGACAATTGATAGTAACTGATTCTTTTACTTGTTGTAATTTATTTACCATCATATAAAGTACATTTTATACATTACACTACGTTTTTATTTATTTATCAAATATTTAGTGAATACTAACCATATGTAACTATATCCTGGAAATATGTCGCAGAGGGCTCTGACTTACAGTAGTTTCTTATAAGTAGTGGCCAAGTTTTAGAGTCTGACAGTTTCACATCCTAGACCCACCATTTACAAGCTTGTGTGGTCTTGGGCAATTTGTTTATCTTTTCTGGGTCTCACTTTCCTGATCTGTAAAATAATCCTATTATGCTTACTCTATTAACTTGTTGTTGGGAATCAAATGATATAACTAAGGAAGCTATTAAGACCTATAGAACATGATATATACTTTAAAAATGCCTATTCCTTCACCAAAAAAGAAAACCAAAGGGAATTTTAAAATAAACTGCAATCATTGTATGTAAATCACTGAAGTTTTTGTTCTAAAATTCAAGTCTGTTAGTGTTACCACTATGATAAATACCTTTGTGTGGCGACTTCCTCATTTACTGGATAGGGTCCCAATCCCTGCTCTGAACATGGCCCACTTCACCTTCAGGGATTTGTCGGCACCCTTTAATTCAATTGCATTGAAATGTTGATAAGGGTTTGGCTCTGTAAAGATGATGCCCTTCCCTTTTCCTCTGAGATAACTTTTACTCCCACTCATCTTTTGTTTGGCAAAAGCTCATTCTATAAGAGCCAGGTCTTGTGTGGTTCTTCACAAGAACTTTGCTTCCCTAATTTTTATTATCACTGTCCCTTGTGCATAGACATTTTAAGACTTGTTACACTAAAATGCCACCATTTTCCATATGCAAAATGAAGATAGTCATAATTTCTACCTCAAAGTGTAGCTGTGAACATTAAATGAGAAAGATCTTACAAATTGGTTAGCAGAGTGCTTTTATGTGGTAAGCGTTCCAACAAATATTAGCTAGCATTAGTTGTGTCTATTTCACACTCATGTTGTATCTCTCATGCATAACATAATATGTCACACTGTACAACCTCTACAAATATTTGAAGAAGCGAAATATAGCAATTATTAATCATTAACATTTAGCATGGAAAATAGCACATTTTACAAAGTCTGAATGAATTCCACAAATCTAAAAATTAATTTATAGGTATTAATACAATATTTTAAAATTCAAATGGCTATTTTAAATATTTTGTATTAGTATTATTGGTCCCAAGTATATTTTTATGAATTTAGTCAGTGGAAATTCTGTAGCTATTAAAATATATTGTTTTTGCTAAGAGGTTTACAGACTCTTCTCAAAAATGGGCTTCAGATTGGATTTGGATGGCAGATTAAATACATACTTCTAGCTCAAAACTTCGATATGCCAGAAAAATATTACACCTTAAATTATTCTACAATAGTGCTGAAAAACAAGAAACGGTGTCATGAACAAAGAAGAAACACTAAGAAGTTTCTGGAACATAAAAAGTAGATTGTAAAAGAGCAGAGAAATTGCACCCTATAATCCTTCCAGGAAAGAGCTACTGGAAAGGTAAGAGCAGGTGGGGAGAAACCCAAGATCTCAAAGATGCTGGAGCAGGAGGGGTCTTGGCGCCATTCTCAGCGAAAGCAATTCAGGCAGTGCTTTGCTATTAGTTCAGCCTAGCCCCCTCCACCATCTCCAACATTCCCTCAATAGGAATTTACTGATTACTATAAAGACTAAGCATAATCTCTCTTTACCCAGGTCAATTTCCATTTTCTCTGAAAGTGTCCCATATACCCACATAAATACACATATACCTAATAGTCTGTGAAAACGTATTACACTATTTCACCAAAGATAAAAGATACATGCAATAGATTTCAAAGTGTTGGGCAAATTAATTCAGAGCCCCTCCGATATCACAGATTTACATTACTGTCCAAAGCTAGCCATGTTGACTAATCTATGGCTTACATCATTACTTGTGAAATAAAGATAGTCAAACTATGCTATTCTACTAGGCCTTTGTTTTGTTTTGGTTTTTTTCTGAGGAAGATTAGCCCTGAGCTAACATTTGTGCCAATCTTCCTCTATTTTGTATGTGGGACACCGCCACAGCATGGCTGGTGAGTGGAAGAGGTCCGTGCCTGGAATCCAAACCCGAGAACCCTGGGCCACTGAAGCGGAGCGTACAGAGCTTTAACCACTTGGCCACAGGGCCGGGCCCTTGTTTGTTTGTTTTTAACAAAGAAAATCTATTATGCTGTGGAAACAATTTTTAAAAAATTTTTAAACTATAAGCAAGTTATTGACAGAGAATCAGAATTTCCATCCCACTCTGAGAATTTCATGCTGAAAATTATAACTTTATCTGAGCTGGGCTATTAACATACACCTGAGGTACCCTCTAAAATGCGCTAACATTTTATACAAAGGCAAAATATTTTAAACAATCTAATCTAACAGTAAAGCATTGTTGAAACCAAATAATAGTTCTAATCTACAATGATGTATTACTCACCAAGATTAAAAGCTTCTATAGTTTGGTGGATTTAAAAATCCTATAAAATCTCTGGCAGAACATGAAGAAGTGAGGCCCCAGGCCCCAGATAACCTGTTTTATAGTTGTAACAGGGCATTTTCGATGTAGTCTCTTAATTTGACTTTAGTTTCTTGAAGACAGGAGTAAAAATCTCAGAAATATCCAGTGCAAGGACAATGACCAGAGCTAATGAAGTTATTAAAAAGAGATGCTGGGAAACTGCAAAATAAACAGAGTTCTTTGGCTGTTCAAGTGGCACAGTGTTTGGAAAAAGGCCGTCTCCTCTTCCTTCGTGCAGAGTCTAGCAACAATGTGGGGAATTGGGTATTTGTGCTACAGCTATAGAATATAGGCGATCACATAATAGACGGTGGCATCTGTAACAGCTTAATGGGATCCCTAGCAGGAGAGATAGAGAAAAGAACAGTGGCCATTTCGTGGTAATGGTATTTGTATCAGTCAAGACGGGCAAGATTTGCTGCAATAATAAAAACATTCCCCAATCTCAGTCAGTTAACACAGCAAAGTGTATTCCTTACAGACCCTAAATATTCATATTGTTTTACAAGAGAGACTCTCTTTATCTGGTTGATTCAAGGCCCAGGATGATGGAAGCTTCATTTTGACAGGTGTTTCCATAATCTCTGGAGCACTGGGGAAAGGAGACAGCTTGATGAATGGCCCACGGGCTCACTGTTACTTCCAGATGCAGTAACGTGTCACTTCTGCTCATATTTCATTGACCAAATCAAGTCAAATGGACGCCACTCCCTTCTCTAGGGACAAAATATTGCAATCCTTTCATATGCCTGAAAGACAGAGATATGGACAGTTTTGGCAAATATAAATTGTTGCTTCCAGTTTTTCCCAGTGGCTAAGAGTCTCGGTTTTGGTGCACGTCAAACAACCACTTTGGATCCCAGAAATAAATGAGGAGACACTTTGATCACTTGTGTTTCATCTGTTCAAATTCGTGGGTCTCCTGTCAACCTTATCTAGTAACACAACGAAGTGTGTAGTCAAAAGTTAGAAAGACTTGCAACATTTGCATTTCATTTGCTTTTAAGGTTATTTTTGAGTAAAAGTACTATAGAAAAAAATACAAGTCTAATTGGAGACTATTTTAGGAAATAAAGATGTTTACATTATTGTGGTAGTGGAAAAAATCGTGATGCAAATCATTGTACATAGCATATTTCTACTTTTGTAACAATACTGTCTTAATCAAGATCCCAATAGAAAACAGATGATATATTTGTTGTAAATGAGAGAGAGAGAGGGTGAGAGAAAGAAGTTAACTTTGATCCAGTTTAGCAGAATCTTAAACTAGCTCTTTATTTCATTCACACTAAATTAGCAGAATCCATGACCAAGGATTGAGATCTCAGACATTAGGTGTGAGGTGATCAAGGAGAATGTCATTCATGAAAAGTTCTTTTAGAAGAGATTACTGGGCCGCCCCGTGGCTTAGCGGTTAAGCGCGCGCGCTCCGCTGCTGGCGGCCCGGGTTCAGATCCCAGGCGCGCACCAACTCACCACTTCGCCGGCCACGCTGAGGCCACGTCCCACATACAGCAACTAGAAGGATGTGCAACTACGACATACAACTATCTGCTGGGGCTTTGGGGGAAATTATAAATAAATAAAATTATTAAAAAAAAAGAAGTGATTACTATTACTAAATATGTGAGAAGGGACTTATGATTGCATCTCATTGCTGGGGTCTAGAAATACAACCACTGAAAAATACAGATCTAGTCACCAAAATTAATATAACATATTCACAGAGTATTCTGGAGGCAGAACATGTATTGTTTAACTTTACAAGGTACATATTTAAAGCCTCAAAGTTGCTCTAAGGAAGGAAACCTGTGAAACAAATCAGAGTTTCTCAATCCTAAAATTCCCCTTTTTCTGTTCATCTCCGCAGCACAATGTGAGAAGGAGGGTGTATTGCCAATGGAGTGCCCGTTTCCTGGGCGTGACCCTGTAGAAACCATAAATCAATCCTGGAAGCAACTGGACACCTATATTGAAACAATCTGGAAAACAGTCTGAATTTCCCCTATTGTATCCTACCTCAGGCCAGAGGTACACTGAATGATGAAATATTTTGGACATTCAACAATTCCTTAATATAAATATAAATGTAATGAAGTCCATATCTCACAGTTACTGTGTATTGACTATATTTTGACTTTTATTGCTTTTGTTGTTCTTGTTCTATTAATGCTGTTTTAAATTATGTACTTTCTTTCTTGGAAATAGGAGGAGAGTTTAGGTTGATTTCACCTATTAGCCTGAGTATGACTCGTGTTTGTATCAGGAGGTTTTCCAATGCATGATTATTGTGGAAAATTTTATGAAACTGTAATACTTTCTGGGAACTAATTGGCTGTTACCACAATTTCTATATTTTCATAACCAGTGTCTGGGTATTTTGATATTATTATTTGGATGGAAAATGATGCAAAGAATATTAAATATTTCTTTCTTTTGCTTAAATAACTGCCAGATATTAAGCAACGGTTAGAGTGTACTTCCTTTGAGAAAAAAAAAATGAGAGTGTTCAAGTAATCTGTACCACAAAAGGAAGAATATTAGCTCCATCACGCCCTTAAGCAAACAAATCTGAAGCTCAAATTTATTTTAGCAAAGAACTACAATTTGGAGGCAATACAGATCTTCCCACTTTGTACTATTGCAATATGCAAAAGATATGCATTTCTAATATGTTTCAATGCTATAATTGCCATTTGGTTTTATAGAAACACTTGTTAGAGAAGTACTTGGAAGGACTCATTTTCTCAGAATATATTATAAAAGTAAATTTCCACAATATAACAGCTAGACACAGAGTCCAAAAAGTTGAAAAGTCAAATACCTCAGTAGAGGCCATCAAAAGTTTATCCAAATGAAAAATTGTAGATTTGGCTGAATCACCCTCTTACCTTCGTGGAATAATCACTTAGGAGGAAAAACTCCCTGGATGCTTCAAAGGATTTTGAAAAGATCTTTCCCCCCCAAAATTGTTTTAGACTCTGAAACAGAAAATCAAGCTCACCACACTATCTCACACACCCTAACAGGAACCATATTGTAGCCAATGGTTACACCCTTTTCCCCTACTCTCTGAAGCTTTGGAAATGGATTCCAGGGCTCTGAATATATTGGATTTCTTCCTTAAAAACTCAAAAAGAATCTTTCACTTCCTAAGGACATATCATGTATCTACTAAACAAGAAAAGATCATTGAAGACAACTCCATTTCCTAAATATCAATCAAAAATGCATGCAGGAGTCATAAAAACAACAGAAGACTCCAGAAAGATGATGTTCCACTGGTGACCACTGAAAACTCATGCCTGTGACTTATGCGGTGGCCGTCTGCTGGAGCTTACATGAGGCGATGAGCAATGGAAAAGTGTAAGCTTGTTTGTTCCCAGGGCTTCTGTAACTGTTTTCAGATTGGTGTTGGTGAAAAGTTCAAAAAATGGACCCTCTTAAAAATTGCTCTCCCATCAACTTGGGCTTGAAATGTAGCCACTCTAGAGTGTTTCGTAGAAAACATGATAATCTATATAGTGGATAACATACATGAAAAAACATATCATGACATTTGAAACACAGAGGAGGTTTAACATTCTGTGCCAGGGTCTCACTGATACATCCGCATAGAGACATCAGATTCTTTCCAATGTGAGCCGTTGATGAGAAGGTTTATGGAACAAAAATAAGCCTTAAGCACTGGGCAGTATCAGGGGAGAACGAATCTCAATAAGAGTCCTTCAGGGGCAACGGAAGAATTCAGTAGGTGGAAAATAGCAGTGGAAGGAGCCAGAGACATTATTATCTTAAGATATAGCATATAGCATAGCCATAAGATTGAGTTAGAAATATTTTATTCCGAGTTTTTGTTCTAATGGATTGATAGGTAGAAATCTGGAATTATAGACTAGCCTTATCATCTTGCCTTGAGGAAATATCCGGAATGGAAGCCTGTGCTTATATATTCCCACCTATTAATTCATCCTTTCATCAACATTATGATAGGAGGAGACAGAAAATTAAAAAAAATGAATGAGCAAAGCATCAGAGAGTGACTGGTTCTATACAAAAAATAAAAAATTAAGCTGGAGCAAAGTGACATTGGACAAATCGGTGTATAGTTTATATTAGGTGGACAGAACTCCTAGAGGTTGACAGCTGATCTGAATCTATGGGACAGCAAAAGAGTCACGTGACAATCACGAAACATGTATTTCAGGAAGGGGGAAACAAGGTCTAAAAGTTGGAATGAGCTTGGTTTATTCAGAAAGCAGTAAGAAGGACAGTGTGGGAGGCAGAAAAGTGGCAGGGAGAAAAGTGAAAATGTTCTTTCAAAATCGTCATGAAAAATTGGGAGCATTGGCAGGCTTCTCACCATGATGCACTTAATCAACCAACCGACTACCACCATCAGCAACAGCAACATAATCAAACTGTGTCCAAGATTGAAACGAATGAGCTGGATTCGAAACCATCTAGCAGAGAAGAAAGAAAGAAAATCAATAATTATTTGGTGAAAAAGCGTTGGAATCCATTCAATTAAGCTAAAACTTATCATCTGGGCTAGTCAGAACTCTGGTTGAAGAACCCAAATCCTATCCTTTCTAATTTTCAGGTTTCTTATTTGGTTCAAAGATGATTAAGAAAAAAAAAAGTTTGATTATATCGGGATGAGCTCAGCTGAGTATCTGAATCTTGGAAAAGTGAATTAGCATGTGCCTTAGGTCTGAACCTACACATTACGGGGTAGGTTGCTTAATATTTTCAGTTTATTTTGGGGTGAACAGACTGCCAGGGAGCTGAATTATTTTAACTATGCTTATAAATCATCTTTTAGCGCACAAGAATGCCAAGTCCAATATCATAATGGTGCAGTGAGATGTAGGAGGATTCAAGAAAAATACATCTAAATACAATGTGCATACAGAAGTGCTTTCTTGACTGCCAAGGTGACGTTCACCTACCAAGATGCCCACAGAATTGAAATTACCCAAAAAGCACCTTTTGGACGTTGAAAGAGATGGGCAAATTCTTACCTAAGACTCTATGCAAATCACTGCACATTTCTTTATCAGACAGTTAGGTATGTAATTTTCCTAGACTTATGGTGTTTTGAAAGGTATATTATTCCCTTGATAAAATAAGTAAGCTTCTTAACTCCTCAGAAACTTGAAAATGGCTGCATACATCTATTTTATGTTCAGTGTTTCTGCTAAGAAACAAAAATAAAACTAAAATTCCCCAGAAAATTCTGGGCTGTACTAGACACAAATTTTCATAATTGAAAGCACATTTAAAATTGTAAAGCAATATACTAACGTGGGTTTTTAGTATTATTGTGCTTAGCCTCATACAAATGATTTGTAATCACTAATTTTGCTCACCATGAAATCTTATTTCACTCTGACCTTCATTATCTCTAATTCTTTGTTATAAAGGCCCTGGAATCTCGTGCTTCATTTTCCATAACTCCTTTGAGGTTTGCCCCTAAATATTTATTATTCTATTCAGATCACTTATATGACACACATCTTTCTCTCTCTCTCTCTTTTTTTTTTTTTTTGTGAGGAAGATTGTCCCTGAGCTAACATCTGTGCCTATATTCCTCTACTTTGTATATGGGATGCTGCCACAACATGGCTTGATGAGTGGTATGTAGCTTCACATTCGGAATCCAAACCCATGGACCCCAGGACACCGAAGTGGAGCATGCAAATTTAACCACCACACCACCTGGCTGGCCCTGACATACATCTTTCTTAATTCCTAACTTAGAGGTTCTATTCTCACAATCGAAGACAAGTTTCCCAAAACATTAGCCTCATTATTTCCTGTTTCTAAAATGTCTATTGCATTCCGTGATTCTTTATAAATATTCCAATTTTACTATCTATATCTTATGACAAGTTTTTTTGTCCATTTTTTCTAACATTCCTACCAATTAGTGGATTTAGGAATGTGACGGGCAGAATGGCTACCTAAAGATGTCCACTCCCTAAATCTGTGAATATGTTATGTTAAATGGCAAAAAAGTATATTTGCAGATGTAGTTATGATCAGTGACTTCTATGCAGAAGATTATCCTGGATAGATGGGTCCAGTTTAATCCCATGAGCTCTTAAAAGTAGATTACTTTCTCTGGCTGGAGGCAGAGAGATTCCAAGGATGAAGAGGATTTGATGCCCAGTTGCTGACTCTGAGACGTAGAGCCCACGTGCAAAGACCAGAGAGAGGCCACTAGAAGCTAAAAGCAGACTCTAGCTGATGGCCAGCAAGAAGACTAGGTTATAATTCTTGCTTAATTTAAAAAAAGACTCTCATATATAGTAAAATCAGGAACTCTATCTTGGCTATAATTTTCTTGAATTATTATTTAATTTTAACTTATTCATTTGTTCATTCATTTATTTAGCAATTATTTATTGAGCGTCTATTATATGGTAGTCACCGTTCTAAATTCTGGGGATATAGTAAGGAGAAAAAATGACAAAGAAAACCCTCTCTTCATTGGAGTCACATTATAATTAGCAGGAAAGTATCTAATGAATGTTGCAGTGTAGCTCAAAAAGGTTATACATGTATATTTCTATATCTTTGACAATTTAGTTCTTTTCAAATTATTGTAATTTTTATATACCAATCTTTAAAAAATAACATTGCAAACCCATTCTATTTTTAAAATTGTTATTTAAAAACAAAGCAAACAAACATACACACATGAAAACTAACCCAGCCTATAGTAGGAACAACTTGCAAACTGCTTCACTTGAATGAGTAAATATTATTTTTTCCCATTTTACAGCTACAAAATGAGGGAGAGGGAAATGTTAAGTAACTTGCCTGAGGTCACTCAGTGAGGCTCAGCTGAGTCTGGGCTCTAACTCAGAAGTTCCCGATTCCCTGTGGTTGGGCCACAAGTTCATAGCCGCTGGCTCACAGCAGTTTCCGGAACAGAACAGAGTTTTCCTGTAAGCCCTAGAGAGTTAGGCTGCCACATCAACATAAGTGCCTTCAGAAACCAGGCTACAGGGAAGGTCAGCAACCGTAAATTCTTATTGCTTTAACCTTTCCACCCACATTGAGGAATTCACAGCAAGGTAAGTCTTGCCAAAAGAAGAGAAGGAAGAAAGCTAACTCTAGAGGAAGTAGTACGGCCTAACGTCCATGAGTGAAAATTCAGAGTTCACAAAGCTTGGGAAAATTAATTTTTTCTGCAGTAGAAGTTGTGAAATTAAATTTAGCGTTTTTGGCAGTTTTCTGACAAATATTTTTGCTTTTTCATTAATCCCAAATGAAAAACTACTAACTCCAAGTTCAAATTAGAGCCAGACCAGTGAACGGCTGTGAATCTGTAGAGCTAAGAGTTCAGTGTGCTAGAGACTTAAATAGTTAAGGCTGGGAGTTTGAAGAAAAACCAACTTGGATTCAGGTACAAATAAATCAATTCCAAAGACTCTGGTGCACAAAACGCAGGGTTTCCTGTGTTGACGAAATGCCGTACACTTGGGTGGGCTCAAAAGCTGAGACAAAAACAAAATTAAGTGCTTTTAAATTGACTCAAACTGCTGGATTGCTGACATTCAACACATGAAAATAACGATACTGAATACTTAACGTTGCAAAAAAAAAAAACCGACGTCACAACATAAAAAACAAAGCATTCGTTGCAAAAAAACCTCAACGAAACATAAAAAACAAAACATAAAAACCACACTCAGAGGACTCCATCCTGCAGGGACAACAGACTCACCAATTGCTACTCACGAATTGGCTACCGAGGAGGCATTAAGGGAAACAGCAAACATTTTCCAGGCAGAGATGAGTTCTTTAGTTTGCATCTGCTCCCCACCCCCAATCCTACTGTGCAATTAGACAGCCAACATACAGAGATTCATTTCCCAGATATTGATATTTAAATGCTTAAATATTTAAATTGAATGTGTATCTTCTATGTGCCCAGCACTGTTTTAGGTACTGAGAAAACAGCAATGCACAAAAGAGGAGGAATACATCCCTGCCTTCATGGAATTTATATATAAATTGTATTTATAAACAGAGGTTAGATAAAATGATGCAAATTATATCTATAAAGTGAGTTAGGTCAGTGACGTGTTCAGGATTTCTCTGTCAGAGACTCAGAGTTGGTGATTTGGTTACAGGAAGTGTTGAGCATGTATCTTGAAGCTATATGCGTCCAGTGACTTCACGGCTCCACATAAATTGTAGGTTAGTTTGACTAGTTGTGGGATGCAGTACTGGTGGAGATTATGGGGTGGCGGGGGTTAAAGACCTCTAAGGCCTTCCCTGACTTTATCACAGAATATACTCAGTCGTTCCCTTGGCTGAGCATATTTAATATTTTAGACCATAAATTATATATTTTAGACCATCAGTTGTTAATTATAAGGGTTCCCTCTGTCAATCACATTGACAGAAGTACATCCTTTGGCCTATTACATCACTTGTTTCCTCTTGCTTTCGTAAAAACAGAAACATCGCTTTCTAGGAGAGTTAAAATAATATGACTAAAAATCTTGAAGTCACCATGCTTTCATTCATCTGCTCTATACAGTCATCAAGTCCTATCACCGGCTGCTTGCTTTTTCAGCTCTCACCACCCATATCACCTTCAGACTAAATGATTGCAAATAGCGCCCTGATTCCAGGCCCCATTCACTACATACCATCTTGTCTTACCAATCCTTCTTAAATACTGATCTTATCATTGAATGTCTCTGCTTAGAAAACCTCAATAGGGATTGTCTCAATAGTGATTATCTAATGCGTTGGATTTAAATTCTACTGCCTGGCACCAATCTGTTAACCACACACTGTCCTTTGCACGTACACAGTCACTGCTTCGGCTGAGTCTTGCTCATCCTTCCACACCTACGTGGAATGTGTTTCACTACAGGGCTTTCCTCCCTCCCTCCACTCCCTCTCTTCTTCCTTCCCTTCCTTCATTTCTCTCTCACTCTATTTCCACTTTCGCTGTTTCACTCTCTCTCTTTCTTCCTTCTTTCTTCCTTTCCTTTGCCTCTCCTTCTCTTTCTCTGCCTTTCTTTTATTCTCTCTTTCTTCTTTTTTCTCTTGCTGTCGCTCTTTTCTCTTCCTCTCTTCTTCTTTCTTCTCTCCCTCCTTTCCTTCCTCCTTCTTCCTTCCCTCCTTCCTTCCTCCTTCTTCCTTCCCTCCTTCCTTCCTTGCTCTCTTTTTTGTCTTCCTCATGGCCCGCCTCAGGTGCCAAGTCATTTAAATAGGCTTAACCTCAACTGTACTGATTAAAATAGAGGAAAAGAAAATTAATAACACCCGTTTTTACCTTTTTTGCTTGGGAAAGATCAAAACAATTGATAACACACAGTTGATGAGAGTACTAGAAACAGACAGTTACATAACAAGATTATAGGAGTGCTATGTAGTACAACCTATGTCAAGGACAATTTGGTAATAGCTGTTGAAAGTGAAGATACACACGGCCTGTGGAAAAGCAATGCCATTCTTAGGAACTTATCTTACAAATGTACACTCACATGTGTGCAGTGATCATGGATGTAATGGTTATTTATTGTAGAATTTGTTTGGTTTTGCATAACAAAGATTGGAGACAGCAAGTATTCATCAAAATAAACTGTTTAAATTAATTAATTTCACACATGCAATATGATACATTTATTTAAATAATTTAAAAAGATTATTCTTTTTTTTTTTTTTTTCCTGTGAGGAAGATCAGCCCTGAGCTAACATTCGTGCTAATCTTCCTCTTTTTGCTCAGGAAAACCGGCTCTGAGCTAACATCTATTGCCAATCCTCCTCCTTTTTCTTCCCCAAAGCCTCTGTAGATGGTTGTATGTCATAGCTGCACATCCTTCTAGTTGCTGTATGTGGGACGTGGCCTCAGCATGGCCGGAGAAGCGGTGCATTGGTGCACACCCGGGATCCGACTCCGGGGCCGCCAGTAGCGGAGCACACGCACTTAACCGCTAAGCCACAGGGCCAGCCCTAAGATTATCTTTTAAACAAGATTAAATAAGATTTATCAGTAAAAAAATAACAAAAATATCACTTGTTTTAAAGTCTAAGGATATCCAAGATATATTGATTGTAGAAATTTAAAAAAGCAAGGTACCAAAAATTATATATATATATTATATACATATAATTATATATATACTGCAATTGGTATGTTTTTTAAAACTGGAAAAATTAAGAGTGTATATATAAATCTACTTGTATATCCACAGACATACTGAAAGAGTATACTAGAAATTGGAAGCATCACCACTGAAGACGGGAATTGCTGCAGGATAGAAGGAAACTTTTCCACTAAATGGCTTTTTGAAATTGTGAAATTTGGAAACGTATTTTTGAAAAGGGACATCCTTACTAAACATTGCAGCTAAACTGTTTTTTCTTTGTCACCATATGTTTCAATTACTTAAAATTAATGTGTTCTTGATCATCAAAGCACTAAATGATGCTTCATTATGATGGTGATCAAAGAAGAGTCCAGAAACTCCCGGGACTTGGTTCAAATTTCAAGAGTTACACGGTCTGGTGTCTGGGAAGGTTTTCAACCTCATTTCAGTGATTTCTACTGTGGCTCTAGCTCTGACGGGATGTGGCATGCAACACGATGGCAGACTTTCCACGTCTTGTGGACCATTGCATGTTCAGGAATCTACCATATGCCAGTGAATATTTCTTAATGTCGGTATTTTTGAGAATTACCGAATACTGGAGACGTATTAGTACCTTTGAAAATTCCAAAAACCCATAATGATGGCAAAGTAGTTTCCAAAAGGAAATAAAGCAACCGGAAGGAAAAAAAAAAATGGTGACATAGCATTCATTATGGAATCCATTATGATTATGGTTGTAAAAGGCAACATATACATTTTTGTTAATTACAAATTTCATAGATAATTAAACATTATTCTGGATATGAAGGAAAACACTGTTGTTTGAATAGTCATCTTTTATTTTTGTCAATACCCTTAAATCAAAAAGAAAGCTTCTATTGGATGAAATTTTGTGTATCTGATTATTTCTATTTCATATATTTTAAGCATATACTTTTTTTTAACAGAATTTTTTTTTTTTAATTTTCCATTTGGAATGAAGGATTTAACCTAAATTTCCAATTCCTCTAGCAAACTTGCACAGCATATTTTCTTTTGCTTGGCATTATATAAACACCGGGAATATTTGTTGAATGGGAACCAAACCACAAAATTGTACAGCCAACTTCAAAAGAAATTTAACTCATAAAAGCTTCTATATAGCATGGTTTTGCACGTGATTTCTTTTGAATCACTTATGCTCTTGTTCACATATCTCACTGCAATAATTTTTTTTTTTTTTTTTTGTGAGGAGATCAGCCCTGTGCTAACATCCGCCAATCCTCCTCTTTTTTTGCTGAGGAAGACGGCCCTGGGCTAACATCTGTGCCCATCTTCCTCCACTTTATATGGGACGCCGCCACAGCATGGCTTGCCAAGCAGTGCGTCGGTGCGCGCCCGGGATCCGAACCAGCGAACCCCGGGCAGCCGCAGCGGAGAGCGCGCACTTAACCGCTTGCGCCACCGGGCCAGCCCCTCACGGCAATAATTTTGAATGTAAAAGTACATGCATGCAACAAAACAGGAAACAGCATTTTACTATAAATAGGGGCAGGTAGTCAACTTTAACATGGGAAAAAATATCTAGGAGTTATTTGCTTTTCTGTTTCATCAAAGTTAAAATGAAGACATACTAAGAAATATCTGGATCTTAATGAAAGGAATGGGTTGGGGCCGGCCTGGTGACACAGCGGTTAAGTTCACGCGCTCCACTTTGGCAGCCTGAGGTTCGCCGGTTCAGATCCTAGGCACAGACCTACACACCACTCATCAAGCTGTGTTGAGGTGGCGTCCCACATGGAGCAGGACAGCTATGATGCACAACTATCTACTGGGGCTTTGGAGAGAAAAAAAAAGGGAGGAAGATTGGCAACAGTTGTTAGCTCAGGGCCAAGCTTCCTCAAAAAAATAAATAAATAAAAGGAATGTGTTGATAATACACTGCCATGAATTATTTAAATTTTAAAAATAAATCTTTCCGGGGCTGCCCCGTGGTGTAGAGGTTAAGTGCGCGCACTCCGCTGTGACAGCCCAGGGTTCGGATCCCAGGTGCACACCGACGCACGGCTTGTCAAGCCATGCTGTGGCAGTGTCCCATATAAAGTGGAGGAAGATGGGCAGGATATTAGCCCAGGGCCAGTCTTCCTCAGCAAAAAGAGGAGGAGTGGTAAGGATGTTAGCTCAGGGCCGATCTTCCTCACAATAAATAAATAAATAAATCTTTCTGATAATCTGATGATTTTATCACGAACTGCTTTCCCTTTTCATGGCTTGCTAATGTTTAGAATAATTTTAAAGATATATAATGGAATGTGTTTACCTCTTGTTTTTTCTGACTAGCTTTTTTTTAGCCATATTGAGAAACGTAGATTATCCTGTCTAAGGCTAATTGTTTCATCTCACATAACCCTAATTTTGTTGATGATTAAAGGAAGGATAATTTCAGAATATCTAAAAATGGATTGGATACACTCAAAAACATTATTGCTTTTAAAGACACACAAGAAATTCTCCTTTTTAATATGTAAAAACATTATATTTTAGAGGAGTTGTGACATTTGAGAATTTTTTGCATGAGGTGTTGGGTACAATTATAGGATGAGCTGTGTTCATGCACCATGACCAAATTTCAGGCAGCAATTGAAGTCATGCCTTTATGAATAGGAATTATTCTCCATTATTGTTGGGATTATCCTTCATTAGCCTCTTCCTTAAGCTTCTTGAAAAAAATGTTAAGGAGTGGTAACTCCTGAAGGTTTAATTCTCATGGATGTAGTTAAATACGACTCAATGCTTTAAATATTCCTATTGAAGAGCATCTTTTAGTCTTGATGGCAGAAGCCTCAGCAGAAGATTTAACCATCGCTGCTATACTCCCCTCTGACTTTTGGAATCAGATTTGCCATCATAGCCAGAGTTTCCTCTCCCTTTGGATCTCCTCATCTCTCAAACAGACTCCAAGTTTACTGTCTGCCTCTGCCACTGGAGAGACCCAAACTCTGCTTGTGCCTAAACTGCCCTGCTCCGTGGCCATGGCCTCACTCTGGTGCTCAGGCCAGTTCACTAATGCTGACTCTCCTCTGCTCATCTTGTAAATTGACAGATACCAGGTACCACTGTATCCAAATATTTCTAGGATGGTCTGGTCTTAAGTGGAAATGACCAACAGAGGATTGAAAGAGCTCCAACTCAGATATTGCTAGCCATTTGGCTAAGAGCATCAGGAATGTAATAAGAGAGACTGGTGGCCTATCTTCAAAGAGTTGCTAGTGACTGAGATTTCCACCAGAGTCAGATGATTGCTACAACATCTGCAGGGAATAATTGTCCAAAGTCAATAGCTACTGCCTCTTTGCTCCCATTAGTACAGTGAAAATGAACCATTCAAGAAATTCACAAGCTTTTGGAAATACATCCATGTAAAAAAGAATGGCATGGATCTTTGAGTTAGAAGTTGGAGTTGGTTATTAGAGTTCTAGACTTCCTACTATTATCCATAGCTGAAACTCAAGAAAGCTGAAATGACCAAAACTTGTAGAGAGAACTGTCGATTTGTGTGTTGACTACTGAAACATCCAGTTCGACACATTTATTCTCTTCACATTCCAAGTGTCTTTATTTTAATTACAGGCACTCTTCTTTATGGGAAATTAATATTTATTTATTTTTCCAAGCTTTTTTGAGATATAATTAACAAATAACATTGTATAAGTTGAAGGTGTACAATATGTTGATTTGATATACTTATATATTGCAAAATAATTACCACCTTGGCTTTAGCTAACATCTCAATCACATCACATAATTACCATTTCATTTTTATAGTGAGAACATTTAAAATGTACTCTTTAGCAACTTTCAAACATACAATACAATATTATTAACTGTAATCAGCATGCTGTACATTAACTCTTCAGAATTTATTCATCTTATAACTGAAAGTTTGTATCCTTTGACTAATACCTCCCCATTTCCCTCACCCCTCAGTCCCTGGTAACCCTGATTCTACTCTGATTTGTCTTTTTTAGATTCTACATATAAGTGATATCACACAGTATTTGTCTTTATCTGCCTGACTTATTTCACTTAGCATAATGCCCTCAAAGTCTGTCCATGTTGTTGCAAATGGCAGGATTTCCTTCTTTTCATGGCTGAATAATATTCCATTGTGTATATATCTTCATCCTTTGATGGTTACTTAGGTTGTTTCCATATCTTGGCTATTGTGAATAATGCTGCAATGAACATGGGAGTGAGGATATCTCTTCAAGATTCTGTTTTCATTTCCTTTGGATGTACACCCAGATGTGGGATTGCTGGATCATATGGTAGTTCTATTTTCAGTTGTTTGAGAAACCTCTATACTGTTTTCCATCGTGGCTGTATCATCTCACTGATTCTTTCTTCTGATTGATGAAGTCTGATGCCGATGCTCTCTATTGCATTTTTCATTTTATTCATTGTATTCTTCAGCTCCAGACTTTCTGTTTAATTCTTTTTTATGATTTCTATCTCTTAGGTAAAACTTTCTTTTTCTTTGTGTATTATTTTCCTGATTTTGTTGAATTGTCTTTCTGTGTTTTCCTGTAGCTCATTGAGTTTCCTTGAAACAGCTATTTTGAATTCTTTATCTGGTAAACCAGAGATCCCCATGTCTTTGGTTTTGGTTACCAGAAGATTATTGTGATCTTTTGGTGGTGTCATGTTTCCTTGATTTTTCATGTTCTTTGAAGTTTTGCATTGCTATCTTTGCATTTGAAGTAACAGTCATCTCCTTTAGTCTTTATTAATTGCCTTCAAGGGAGAAATACCTTCCATCAGCCCTGCCAGAGATTCTGAGGCTTTCTCAGACCTTCTCTGGAGACACCTGCTCCATGCTTCTTGCTCCGTCTTGTGGCAGAAGTTTTAAGCTTTTGTTCTTTCTCTGGATCTTGCAACACACCAGGCTAAGTGCTGACAGCCTCTTGTTTGTTTTCCCAAATGTAGTGCTACAGCTCAAATTTATGGTCCCTCTCCGGCCCACAGATTCTTCTGATTTTCTGTGTGTGCTCACTAGCCATATGTCAAAACCTGCTTGTACCATGCTGGTCACAGGGTGGGGATGTGTGGGTAAGGCATGCAGAGCACTGTGGATACCTGTGGGCCAGGTAGGGGGATCCACAGGTGAGGCACTCCCAGCAGCTCATGAGTGGGCTTCTTGATGGAATCCATGATGCAATTTGGATTTGGGTCCCTTTAATGCCCTCCAAAAGACCTATCTGCCACTCTCCCAGACTCTTTCTTCCCCCACTATGGAGTTCTTGACTTAGTACTCTAGATAGGATGAGAGAGAAATGAGCCCCTTTGACAACATCCCACACAACTGGGGAAGCTGGGTGCTCACTCGTATACTTTTCTTTTCCCCCATGGGAGAAATTCTGGGCCAAGGAAGATCTTTCTTGGCCTTAAGCTATGCCATTTTGGGGGAGGGTGACACAGGTAAAGGCAAATTCTTCCTCTTACCCAATCCAATGCATCCAAACTCATGTTTTTTCCTCCAACAGAGTGCTGGAACTTCTCTGGAAACTTGGACTCCCACAAAGCCTCTCTTTTCTGTGAGTGATTCTTTAAGTCAGTGTTCAGAGGTTCCCAGATCCCAGCTTAGAGGAGCTGGAGCCAGCTAACAGACCTCTGTAGGGTCCACAGCCAAGATCGAGGTCTGTCTGCACATAACTCAACTCACAGGAGAGCAAGACTCTTCCCAGTTCCCTCAGCATCTGAAGCTGGTCTCAGAACTCCCTCAAAGGCACTTTTGCCTATGGATGGATGCCAAATTTTTGTTGTTGAAGGGGAGACAAAAACAAGAGATGCGTTATGCTGCCATAATGCTGACCAGGAAATAAATAGACATGATTCTTAAAACTGACCTTTTGAACAATTTGTGTAAAATATGAGTAACATCAAGAACAATGACAGTTACATGGTTCATCATTTAGATTTACTGTGTAACAAGCCATCCCAGAATTATTGGTTTTAAACAAAAGCCATGTATTTAGGTGAAAATTCTTCTGGGGCAATTCTATTTTTTTCCAGGGTTTGTTGATCTCAACCAGACTCATTCATTTGTGCTCAGTTAGCAGTTAGTTTGGGCACTGGCAGTTGGCTGGCAGGACTAGGGTAGTTGTGCCATAGGCCTCTCATCATCTAGCAGGCTTGCCAGGCTTCTTTACCTAGTGGATGAATTCTCAGGCACCAAGAGGTCAAACACGACAAGCATGTGCATTTCAGGATTCTACTTGATCACATATGATAAGGTTCCATTAGCCAAAGCAAGCCATGTGATCAACCCTGATTATGGGGCTGGGGAAGTAAAATCTATCTCTTGTTCGGATGATCTGCAATATCACATATGCAAGGAAAAGGATCCAGAAAGAGAATGATTTGTAGCCTTTTTTTATAGTATAGCATAACCTGCGCTCTAGTCATAAAAATTAAAGTGCCACTTACATAGCAAATATGCTCACCCCCAACCCAGGACCTTCAAAATTGTCATCCAGTTACAGCATCAGGCTCAAAGTCCAGTATCTCATGATCCACTTCAAGTCTAGATGTGGCCCTTAGATGCAACTCCTCCTAATCCAAAAACCTATGAAATAAAACAACAAACTACCTGCATACCCAACATGCAATGGAAAGGCAGGGACAAGATAATCACAGTTAAGACTCCCATTTAAAAAGAGAAAGAATGGGTGGCGCATAATCACTGGAACATAGAAATCTAGGTAGGCAAATGTTGCCACACCCACTCAATCTGGGGACAGAGAATGTTCCTTGATTAAGGTCTGGTTCTGTTCCCTGGGAATGACTTCCCATTCCACAGTTTCCTACTGCTTCCTGGAAGTGGCTCCCTAGTTCGTGGTATTTCATAGATCTTAGCTAAACTCTCTGGGCTTTGGGCTCTGCCCACTGAGCTGTCTTTCTTTTTCATTAGAGACAACTTCTGTTGGTAGCTCAATAACTTTCTCATCCTGTTTCCTTTTCAAGAAATGCGAAAGCCCAAAGACCTACTTGCAATCTGAGCAGTTCCAGCCCCCTTAGTGCAAGCTGATGGCCATTTACTGGGAAATTTCCTTAAAGACTTTGTAGGATTTCTAAGCACTGGATTTTACTCTCTCCCATTTAAAGAAATTAAGCCTTATCTACATTTGTTTTCAAAAAATGTTACTCCCTACTTTGGGTAGAGTGTTGGCTGCTGTGGGACCATGTCCTTAAGAGTATCAGAACCCATTTTCTACTTGAGAAGGTCTATTATACTGTAACTATTTCTGAGGCCTTGTTCAGGCTGCTATAAAAAAGTACCATAAATTGGGTGGCTCAAAAACAATAAAAATGTATTTCTCACAGTTCTGAGACTGGGAAGTCCAAAATGAAGGTGCCAGCAGATTCATTGTCTGGTGAGGGCCTGTTGCCTGGTTTATAGATGACCATCTTCTTACTGTGTTCTCACATGGTGGAAGGGAAAAGCTAGCTCTCTGGGGTATCTTTTATAAGGGCAATAATTCCACTGAAGAGGGATCCACTCTTATATTCTAATCACCTCTCAAATATCCCTCTTCCAAATACCATCACATTGGGGATTAGGTTTCAACATATGAATTTTGGGGGGAAACAAATATTCAATCTATGGCAGGCTTTAAAGAAAGTATCAGAACCATACTTGAATGATCTTTGGCCCCAAATCTCATTTTATTTTGAAAATCTTTTATCCACTTTTGAGACTAAGGATAAGAAGAAATTTTGCTTTCAGTCCAATTTGTCATTTCCTGTATATTCCCTCTAAATTTTCATCACAAACTAATCATCTCCTCCTCTTCATATCTTACTAAAGAAAACACAAGAAGCCTAATGACATTTGCAACATTCTGCTTGGAAATCACCTTGGCAGGGTTCACAAGATAATTTTGCTACTTGTTTTGGTATCATATTCTCCTACAGTAGTTTTTCCTTTGCTTTACTAGCCACCACTAATCATTTTTTTCTGCCATTTTCTGGGCTTCAGCCAATAGCTAGCCAATCACCAGAGGCAAAGCTATTTAGTTAATGTCAGCCATCTACAGACATATGAATGAGCCCAGCCAAGAACAGCAGAAGAACTACACAGCTGAGCCCAGCCCAAATTGCAGATACACACATTTGTGAGCTAAATAAACAGTTGTTTTAAGTATTAAGTTTTGTGGTGGTTTGTTAGTATATCAATGGATAATCAATAAAAGAATTATCCTAAGTAAACTATTCTCATTGCTGCCCACCTCAACCTTTCTAGCTCTCATATATTGTTTATTAATTTTACTTAACTTTCCCTTCTGTGGCATAACATAATCTCTGAAATCATGCAGACTTGAGTTTTTGAAGGCTGGTTGTATCAATTGTTGGCTAGGGACACTGGGACCTGTTCATTAAGTTTCTTGGTTTTCAATACCCTTTGTAAAATAAAGATATTACACGCCACATAGAGTTCCTATGATGATTAAGAAATTAAGATATCTGAGACATAGCAGGCACTTACTAAATATTAGTCTCCTCTATTCTTACAGTCTTAAATTAACATTTTATGGTAAATTGCAAAAAGTGGCTGCAAAATTTTTTATCTCTGCAAGCGCACTCCTTTACAATATGACTTTGCTCCTCCCGACATTGAAAATAGGGTTTGTCTCTTCACTCTTTTGAATTTGGTCAGATCTTTTGACTAATAGTATGTGGCAGAAGTGATGTTGTAGGATTTTGATGACAAGCTTCAAGAAACCTTGCAATTAACATTCTCACGCTCTTGGAAACGAGTAACCAGTCCAAGTTACCCTTGAAAAAGAACTGGAGTAGCCTTGCTGACAGCGTGAGGCAGCTTCTAGACATGCAAGTGAGGTCATCCTTGACCAGCCAGCCCCCAACCAGCCTGTCACTAACCACAGATGCGTGAGTGTTCTCAGCTGACACTACATGAAGCAGAGATGAGGCGTCTCAGCTGAGCCTTGCCTTAATTACAGACCTATAGAATCATCAACACTTATGTGGTTTTTTTTAAACCACTAAGTTTAAGAGTATTTTTCTATATACCAAAAGCTAACTGAAATACATTTATAATAAACACTGTTATTAAAACACCTATCTTACATTTAAAAATTAGACAGTGTGGAATCCTTATGTTTAAAAGGAGGATGTCACACATTTTTCTCTTTGAACAGAGCTGTTATAAATATGCAAAATGACAATGTATGCCAAAGTACCTTGTACCATCAGTATAGTCAACTATCTGTTTATCAACCTATTATTTCAATCATTCTTTCTTTAATGCATTTCTCACGTAAGTGTTTGATGTCTATTTACATAATCGGTTGTTGGTATTACAAGGTCAATAAGAAAAGCTGGTACCCACAAAAAGCTCCATACTAGTGTTAGACACAGACAAGTAAAAAGTCAATGAAAACGTTATGGGACAAATTATCAAATATAGTACTCTTCCTGCAGGCAGGAGAGGTATCTAACCCAGTATTATAGGCATAGTAGAAAATTCCTCAGGGAGGTAATAATAATTAAAAACTCATAATGTAGAGTTCCTAAAATATTTCCCAAAATAAACATTATTTTGGGAAAAAAACTTGCACAGTGAGGGGAGGTACATTATACGTATACTACAATGGAACAGATCCAATTGATAGTGTATTAAATAGCTGGGGTAGTCATAAAAGTGCAGGATTTAATGGGGGTAAGTTAATTCTATCTCTTTATTCTCCTCCATAAATCAGAACCCATGAAATGACATATGTCAGATGATGTAGTTCAAAACAGAAGTTTATTATTGATAGAAGCTGGATTGGAGATGTGTCTTAAATACCTGACTAAATGTTTAGGCTTTTCACTATACGACAGTTTCTGCTCCAGTCACAGGCAAAACTAAGGAAACTGTGGGTCTCTGTCACAGGGACAGAGCTCTCTTTACTAAGATTAATGCAAAATAAGAGAGCAAATGTGAATTTGTGTCCTGCAGATAGATTGGTGATGAAAAGAAGAGAAGGAGAGGAGTTGGTCTAGGTATGCTCAGTTTCTTCCCCCAAACTTACCATTAAGTCATTTTCCTTCTATGGAGAGAAGTGAGTGACGATTAGAGAGAGAAGCCAGGAATTTTATTCAAGCTGAAGTCTCTTCCATCTGTAAACTCATGGTTCAGGAAACGAAGATACTCCATCAATAATATGCATAATATATGGATATCCCAATTAAAATTAGTCCAAAGGACATGAATTCACAAAATAAAGAAGAAAATGTTAATAATAAAAATAGGTTTTAGCAGGGCAGAAGTATTCATTTAAGATAACTACCACAAGTGTAAGCTTCAGCGTATGTCTGTATTCAGTACCCTCAAGATCCCCTCTCATTGGCTCTGATCTGCCTGGCTTAGGTGAGGGAGATGCAATCCTCGTATTGTTCAGGCCTGGGTAATAACCCCACTCCAAAACCTGCGTAGCAATCAACTCTATCAAATCATGAGCCCTGAGAGGTAAATCTGAGTGTTAATACCTGAAGGGAGAATGGATACTAACTGGCCCAAATAACACATCTACCAAATCATCCTTCACAAGAAATCGATTAAAAGCAAACATATTCAAAACGGGATTGCAAATATATTCAATATAGGAAAATATAATTATTCTTTACAGATTCATACAAAAAACAATGTTACTAAAATCTAATTTAGACTTATTCAACACAGCTACAGATATGTTATTTATTCTTAATATTTTAAATCGTAAAACAATAGAATTCTTTATGCTCTGACATTACAAATTTCTAGAATGTATTTTTTTCAAAGAAACTTAAAGAAAATGGTATATGTATACATGTATGTAAATGTCTATGTACATATATATATACACACACATAAACAGATATAATCTCTTATATAAAGTTTTAAAACAATTTAGTATTGAAGTTTTAAGAACCTCAAACCTAAATGCATTCATATAGTTTAAATACATGTTCTAATTTTTACAATTTATATATATTTATATGTATATGTGCATATGTAGCAGCTAGATTATGTTTTAAAAGATAGGCTGACTATCAAAGCCAAGTTTTAGGATAAAGAAGAATCCTATAGAATTGACTTCATTGAAAACGTTACTTTCTCGAAGCTTCTATGCTGCCCCGCTCTGAAGATGTGTCATTAAAGATGTGTCACAGACTTAGAGTTTCACTGGTGAGTGACTCACAACTGCATACGTAAAACAGGAAAAGTACACTCATTGAATGCATTCTAACTCCACCTCTACCTTTTACATGAAATAGGAATGTATAAAATACTTTATAACTAATAGCTCTTTGATATAAATGCTTCATAAACAACCCTGCTAAGTAAAATACCATTTACAAGCCAAGTGGTGTGAATCAGGAGGTGAAACTTTCATACATGAAATTTCCTCTATAAAATAAGAATAGCATATTTAGGCAGAGAACAGGTCATATTTCCCTAATGGATGTTGTAAACTTTTAATATCAGAGAAATACTGTGTGATTCATATCAGAAATATTTAGTTTCATTTCATTAAAAAAATTTGTATAGGATCTTAAGGTGTTTCTAGAAATATATATATATACACATTTTCACTAAAGTAGATGTAATTTATCAACTGGATTTTTTATCTTCTTAACAATTTAAGTGCTCCAATAGGTCATTTTGACGAAGTAAATGTCCAAATTAAATCTGGAGACAAAAATACATGCAATATATGGAAACATAATTCTACAAGGAATAACAAGTGGTTTATTTAGATTAATTATAGTAAATTAGCACATAATTGCACTAGTACAAACTCCTTTAAGGATACAGCTACTCAAAGGAAAAAAAAAGAAATCTTTGCCATACAAGTAGTGATAGCAATAGAAAAATCCACCATTCTGAGATGCCACCTTTGGCCACTATGTCAAACTTTTACTACTCACTTATAGGTCTCAGCTCTATTTTCACAACTTTCATGTCTTTGTTCTCATAAGCCATTGGGCTTGTCCATTAAAACTATGGCCAATCAAGTTTGTAGCTCTTGAGAAGAGGTTGAATGAAAGATCTCTACCCCTACCTCTACCCCTACTCCTACTCTTTTACCCCACCCCACCCCTACCCCGACCCCTACCTCTACCTCTGTCTCTATCTCTACCTTTATCTCTCTCTATCTCAATCTCTAATCTCTATATCTCTGTATTTCTGTACCTATCTCCATGTCCTTCCCCATCTCCATCTCCTTACTGCCTTCTCTGAAGGATCTATATTGTTTCATGATTCCAAGCATTTTCACATTTTATTCTTTTCTTTCAACCTCCCTTTCTTCTTTTCTCCACCTAGCAACCTTCTATTTACTGTTCATTCCCCATCTGTGCAGTAAAAGTTTTCTTTTTTTCTCTAACCTACATCCTCTGTCAATGCATTACACTTATTCTAACTCTCTTGTGTCTCTCTCATGCCCTGAGCTGTCTGTGGCAGAGGACTAAGGACTATATTTGTTGACTAAGTGGATTTTATATTCAGTACAATTTAAATGTATACGGTGTCTTTCAAAATGTTTAATGCAGTTAGATCCAAGTAAGAGTCATTTCATTAAGATAATTAGTGCTATTGCCTTTTATTTTTACTTTTCCAATTACTATAAAAGGTTTAAATTTTATAGATATAAAATAAAGATGTATAAATTTGATATTAATTTTTAGAAAGAAACATTGGGAACTCTGATCTGAGAGATAGGTTTGTAATAGCCAGTTATTTAATCTTAACTTTCTCTGAAAAATATGATCAAAATATGAATTCTGACTAAAATCTTATTTAAAGAACACTTGTCTATATTCTACATCTGTCTTCTCTTATTAAAATGTAATTCTTACATTTATTCTATTCTCTTTTTTCAAATCAATGTTATTGTAGTCAAAATCAAATTTCTTTTGACAACAAGTAATTTCTCATTGACTCTGTCAGTGTGGAAATCATGAGACATAAGATTTAAAATCCTTAGCCTTATGTTAATGATTCAACAGAGCATTCATTGGGGCAAAATCACTTTAAAAGTCATTCCTGAAGAATTATCTCATCTTTGAAATAATGATCCATGACTGACCATGTCCCATGATTCTAGAAGGGAGTGGTGGAAAGAAAATGTGATAAGAATGACTTGGAGAGAAAGAATTTTCTAAGGAAAAGAGATATAATGTCACACTACTGAAGAGCTGTTTTGTTGGTTAGTGTTCCTGTGTCTATTGTCACTTGTTTATTTTAGGTGTTAGAAAACTATGCATTTCTACTCAGTCCTTGGAACACACACGCACATACACACACACTCTTTTTTTAAATTTATTTTTTAATGAACCATATGGAGAAACTAGTATTTTTTCCCAGAGGTGTTGTATAGCCTAATTACAAAAAAAAGAACATAATGAAATCAAAATATTCACGGTTATGTCCAGTGCTAAGAAAATTTCATTCAAGCAATGGAAACCCAGTCTGCAAAAGTTGGAATTTGCCATTAAAGCCAGGTAAAAACTATAACGTCAATCCATTTGATCAGTTGCCTGCAAAATGTGATAGCATTTCAGTTGGTTTGGAACGGCCTGAATGACCCCTTTCATTGTGTGGGGATGCCTATTTGAAAATAAGTTTATTTCTATATAAAAATAATAGAACACATAATTATGAAAATTACCTATTTAGAAACGACCATTGTCAAGAAATGGTCCTTAAGCAGTATCAGAAAACATAAGGATAGTTACAAAGAAAATAAGTAGCCTTTTGTTACGAAAAGTAATTCTATAGTAAAGGCTTTAGGGAAATTTTGAATTAAATATCTGTAACTTTTAATCAGTTGCCTACCTCATCTTCTTTGTAACTGCGTGATGGAGGGTAAAATCAATTGAAAATACACAATCTTGAAGAGTGACACAATGAGGGCCATCAGATGTTAAAGCAATTTGCTCAAACTAAAATAGGTAGATAAAGGCTAGACTTAGATGTTTTGCCAACCAGACAGAAACCACAACAGCTGCAAATGGAACATTATTCACACGTTTGAGGTTGTCATTCATTCTTCGACAATGTCAACTTTTCCACTTGTGTAAGCTTGTTTTGGTTTGTTGGTGTTTTTATCTAGGAGACAATTTGACTCACTGATGAAGTATTCTAGCTACGCAGAGCTTTCTTCATACAGAGTTAGGGAAGTTAGTATATCCACATAAAAGAAACGGAGGTCATTCAATGGGACCAAGTCCGTTGTTAGGTTGATGATGACTCATTCTATTTAACGTAACATGCAAAAACCTTAAAGAGATTTAGAGGGGACTGTATAATTGTCCGGAGCTGGGAACAATCAAACTGTATGAGATGTTAGGCTATAGAGTAAATCAGAAATAGGATGTGAGATTTCTAATTGATAAATTTGTTCTATATTCACAGTTTTTCCCCACACTGAAGATTACAGCATTACAGAAAAGAAGGAATGGGAATAAGTCATAAAGAGAAGGAAAATCAGTTAAAGAACAGATTTTAGAGCTAAAGCATTGCTTAAAATGCAAGCAAACTATGACTAATATATTGGTTTCAGCATTATGTACTAATTTCAAACGTTAATTCCTGTACCTATGATCCTTGAAATGATACGAAATTTGATTTAGTAGTGTATCTATCATTAATAATGTTTTCCTTCAATCCTTAAATTATGGTAAACCTTTTTAAACTTATCACATAAAAGAGAAATTTAAAGTTGTTCATTACTCAGTGATGTCAAGTAATCAAAAGTAGTGATCAAAAAAAATTTATGATACCTCTAGAATCCTTATATGTTTATTTTAACCAGTTGATAAGCAGTACACTGACTTAGAATTCTAGTAGATTGATAAGAAGATCATTATTTAAAGCATTAGCTTGAAGACTGGTGCATGTGGCCATGGAAGAATATATGACTTCCCCTATGTTACACAATTTCATATATTTAGTATCAAGAAAATGTTCTGCTCTTTGAATGAGCAGATGTGATTGACAAATCCAGTTGGAGGGACTGCTCCTAGCTTTCTAGTAAATAGGTAAAAGCTGTGGAGTGAGGCAAAGACATGACTTAACATCAAGCTTCTTGTTGTTTGTGTACATTCGCTATGCGCATTCCTGCTCCTTATTTCTCTTAGCCAATTGACATTTTCTGCAGCTGCTTTGGGATCACCCACTGTGTTCTGTATTAGTTTCTTAGGTCTGCCATAACAAATATAACAAAGTATCATAAATGAGTAGCTTAAAAGGAGAGAAATTTATTCTTTCCCAGGTTTGGAGGCCAGAAGTCTGAAATCAAGTTGTTGGCAGGGCCACGCTCCTTCCAAAGACTCTAAGGGAGAATCCTTCCTTGCCTCTCCCAGCTTCTGGTGGGTCCTGACAATCCTTAGCTTGTGGCTGCATGATTTCAATCTCTGCCTCTATCTTCACATGGCCTTCTTCTCTATGTTTCTGTGACCTCTCTTCGTCTTATAAGGGCACTACTCTTTGGATTTAGGACTCATGCTAAGTCCAGAAGGATTTCATTTCAAGATCCTTAACTAATTACATTTGAAAAGAATTTTTTCCAAATAACATCACATGAGGTTCCAGAAGACTTGAATTTCGGGGGGGGGGGGCGTTCTTCAATTGTTCAATATGTTATTAATCCTTTTCTCAGCTATTCAGAGTTAATTCAGCAGAATCTTATGTCTCCTTTGTGTAGCTCCAAGTCTTTGTGGAAAGCCAACATGAACCTTTGGCATGGGACTCTACAAAGGTACATTTCCAGTTTTCTACTTATCAGGAAAAATAAAATAAATGCTTACATTTATGTCACTGCACACCGCTGTAGGGATATTAAGCTATGCTTTTGGCTGGTGTTTTGGATTCCACATCCCAAGAATTCTTGTTGTATAATGGAATGCGCCAGTTGGCAGGCCTGCAGAATTGCAGCTCCTGATGCAACAGCTGCATTTTGATGTGTGCCCCCAACTGAAAGAGAGGCTCAAAAGCAGAAATTCTTAACTGCTTCCAAGATAGACTAAAGGATGGAATCAACATTGTTGGACATGAACATCTGCTCCTACTGACATCAATGAAATGAACATGCTTCTTGGCAGGGCAGCTGTGTCTGTGTTGTGGTAGAAGAGTGATGAGTCAAAGTGCCCCTAGATAATAGAGCCTGAAGCAAAGTTTGTGTGGTAACATGGTAACATTTTAGGAAGGGGTGCATTATCAGGTCATCAAGCTTGAGGGAAATAAAGCACATTCAAGGTGGCATGTTACTGAGCTGACCACAAGAAACCCAGCTGGTTGCTAGGTGATGTAGGATGCGTATGGAGAGGCTAATGGAAATAGTTTTCTCAAGATGACTCTTTGGGAAGAAGGGTGGATAGTAAGTAAAGGTGAAGAAATAATATGTTGGTTCCTTCATTTCTCCTGACTTTCATTGACCAAATTTTGCCCCAATAGTCTGAAATCCTCAACACTTCTGCATTGTGTTACCTAGTCCCCCTGACAGCAACTGGGGAGGCCAGAGTCTCTCTGGGTTTGAGAAGATTTGCACTGGGCGCTGGATGCTGCAGCTTCCACGACAGCAGGTAAGAACGAGACTGTGCTGTCGTTTAGCCTGTGCCACAGGGAGGTTGAGATAGCCGCTGGTGTTATGAAGTGAGGCACGGACAGTCACATAGTGCTGGAAGTCTACATTGAACAAGCGGAAGAGGCCTGGGAGGAACAGGTAGAATTGAGCAAACACCTTAGGAAATACCATAGCTCAGTGGTAAAAATAAGGGACAAATTTTAGTCAACTGTTCAATCCTTATAGAAATGAACAGGGCTTGGCATATGCAAGATAACTCCCCAGATTCATGTTCTGTGAACCGCAATTGGTTCAGCAGATCCAGTTACCAACTCAACCCAAGTAATTACTTTTAATGGATATTTACACTGTTTACTAGATCTTGCCTCTGAGAGACCTTATCCAATATGAAACTTTTCCCCTAGAACATACCAAAGGGCCCTCTAATCAGATAGTGTATGTCTTAGTCAATTTGGGCTGCTATAACAAATTGCTGTACATTCAATGGGTTAAATAACAATTTTTTCTCATGGTTCTGGAGGCTGAACGTCTGAGATCAGGGTGCCAGCAGGGTTGAGTTTTTGGTGATGGCTCTCCTCATGGTTCACAGATGGCTACCTTCTTGCTATATCATCACATGGCAGGGGAAGAGAGAGGAAAAAATCTCTCTCCTGTCTCTTCCTATAAGGGCACTAATCCCATCATGAGAGATGCACTGTCATGACCCTAATTACCTCCTAAAGGACCCAATCTCCAAATACCACCACATTGGGGGTTAGGATTTCAACATATGAAATTTGGGGGGGACACAAAAATTCAGTCCATAACAGTGGCATCTACCAGCCATGCCCATGTTTCCTTTGATCTTCTATGTCTCCTGGAACTGCCTCCATACTATACAGACTTTATCTCCACCTATTCTTTCCTACTCTCTCCTTATCCCTTCTTCCTTCCTGATTCTCAACTGTGGTGGACATAACTGTCATGGATTAGAAGAGAATAAAGAAATACGATGACTAAGCACAACATGGTATCCTGCAGTAGATCCTGAAACAGAAAAAAGAAAGACATCAATGGGAAAAAAAACTGGTGACATTGAAGAAAGCCTGCAGTTTAGTTCATAATATTATACCAATACTTATTTCTTAGTTTTGATTAAGGTGTCATGATTATGTAAGATGTTAACATAAGTGAAGTAGGTGAAGGATAAAAACTCTCTGTTGTATATAACTCTTCCATAAATCTAAAGTCAATTGAAAATAAAAAGTTAAAAAAAAAAACCCAAACAACCTCCCGTGTTAGTTTCTTATGGCTCTTGTAACGAATTACCACAAACTTGGTGGCTTCGAGCAACAGAAATTTATTCCCTCACAGTTCTGAATGCCAGAAGTCTGAAACAAGGTGTTGTCCAGGCTGCATTCCCTTCGGAGGCTCTAGGGAAAAATCTGTTCTTTGCCTCTTCCAGCTTCTGGTGGTTGCTTGACTTGTGGCCACATCATTCTAATCTCTGTATCTGTCCTCACATTACCTTCTCATCTTCTGTCTGTGTGTCTCCTATAAGGACACTTGTCATTGGATTTGGGACTCACCTATCTAAGCCAAGATGATCTCCTCATCTTAAGCTTCTTAATTTAATTATATATGCAAAGACAGTTTTTCCAAACAAAGTAACATTCATAGGTTCTGGGAGGCCACCATTCAACCCACTACAACTCCCTACTCAAATGTGGCCAGGGCTAAATATGTCAATGTGAAGTCATATTTTAAAAAATGGTGTCCTCAAGTGACACTTATTGGTCCAAGGTTAGGCATATGAGCCAATCAGAATCCTTTTCTTGGCTGCCCATGTTACCCGCTCAGCAGAGAAAGCTTATGGAGAAAAGAATCAAGATGACAGACAGTGAGAGGTAGAAATGAAAGATGGAGAGAGAGACCTGATGATGTTTATCTAGTTCCAGGCGTCCCTAAGTTCAGCCTCCATCTGAATTCCTCATGATTCTGCTACGTGAGATGTGAGCCAATAGCTAACTGCTTTTTCTCACGCTTTTTAATGGGTCTTGGGCATTTCAACTATACGACTTATGATTGATGAAGATATATTGAAGGATATTATCAAAGAAGATGATATTTTTCTTAGCTAAAGAGCTGCCTCAAGTTGGGAGTACGACTAGAAAATACACCTGGTACATAGGTCCATACCATGTGTTATATTTATTCTAGAACCTAAAGGCCCTCTGCAAATACATGGAAAAAAATTTCGTGATGAGAGTATATTTGACGTTTAACTTTCCTTGGTGATTTTCCAAAAATTTAAAATAAAAGAAATTACCTCATTTCTGGGTCTATCATAACTTCTATGAATAACAATAAGAGGCTTCTACATTCTTCCATCAACACTTGGTATCTGTACTAACAAAGACAACTGGGACATGCTCTTCAAAATCTTGTGGTAATATCGTGGATTGGATCTTGGTTAGTCAAAGCCTGCGTATCTGAATAAAGGCCTATTTTCAGAACTGACCCTAGGGAAGCTCCTGGAATCTAAGCATTGAGCTCTTGGGAAACTCTGTCTTTGATAAGGCTGTTTTTTGCATGCCTAAGGCCTTGCTTGTACCGTGCTGTATCAGTTTGACTACATAGTTTATGCCATCGACATGATTTACAGAGAATATTTGCTTTTCCACTGGGAGTTTGAAGCTTAATGCGGGAGCTATATGCCTACATAATTGACCACCAATATAAACCCTGGGCAGCAAAGCTGGACAGGTGATCTCCCTGACTGCTAACACTTCACACATGTTGTCACCCATCGTTGCTGGGGGAATAAAGCATGTCCCTTGAGATTCCACCAGGAGGTGTCACATGAAAGCTTGCACCTAATTTTTTCTAGAATTCACCCTGTGACTTTTCATTTTGCTGATTTTACACTGTATCTTTTAATTATAATAAACCATAACCATAAGCATAACAATTTTTGAGTCCTGTGAGTCCTTCGGTGAATCAAGTCTGAGGGTAGTCTGAGGAATCCAGACACAAAACCCAAAGAGGGAAAACTAGTCTTTCACATAGAATTAGACAAGGTTGAATTTTAAGGATGGCCTTCAGCATATGCAATGCTCTAGTCTTTTTCCAAACACCAATTGTCAGAAACCTTCATAGCCATTTGGTCAAAGTTGAAGTACTTGAATGAAATCCTGATGTACTTTTACTAAACGTTGATCCTTATACACCCAAATGATGGGCCTTCTTACATCACTTTCAGCGACATCTCCTATAGATCACTGCTATAATCAAAACTGCTACAAACCAATCACTGCTGTAATCAAAACTACTACATTTCGCTTTTCTACAATCCCATCACTGTGCATGATGCAAAGTATGGAACAGATTTAAATACAAGCTTCCAAGAGAATACAGACAGACTTCTTGATTCAAGAATTTCTGCCTCTGTTGTGTCTGACTTCTTGTCTCCAGGATTCAAATTTGGCTGATAACGGAGAAGGCACAAGAAAACTTTATACTGTTAAAGGATGCCTGCACGAGATGTCTCCTAATAGTACAGATAATCAAGGTTACCTACATTGCAGAAGACAAAAAAAACTATGCAAAGAACTTAATTTATTCGTTTGTTTCACAAATATTTAATAAGTAACTATTATGAACCAATATATGAGGTGCTGGGAACAAAGTGTTTGCAATAAAGACACGACTTCTGATTTCAGAGAGCTCTGAGATGAGCAGTGGAGGGTAGCCAGGGAGTGGGAGAAGGCAAACATTCAGCAAATTGGTATTTCAGTGTGATTGCGATAAATATTAGAAGGAGAGACACAGGGAGTTGTTAGTTTGGGGAAGGTGGGGTGATCAAGAAAAGGCTTCTTTGAGGAAATGGCATTTAAATTGAGCATTGAAGGGTAGGTATGGGATAGAGAGATTAATGGTGGGGAGGGGAGAATCCAGACAGAAGAAATAGAAGGTGTTTGGATTTGAAGGTGGGAATGAGCTTGGTGATTAAAGAAAATATTTTTAAAAAACGAAAACAAAAAACTGAACTCAACGTGACTGGAACAGAGTCAACAAAGCGGGAGCTGGTGAAAGATATAGCTGGAGAACCAAGCAGAGGCTGGAACTCACAGAGGCCTAGAGGTGTCATTGAAAGGTTTGCATTTTACTCCAGGTGTAATTAGAACAAACTGCAGTTTTTTATATAAAAGATGACACAAAAAAAATTGAAAAAGGCTTGCTTATTTATTTATTTCTATTTTGCTCAAATCTCACTTTTTCAAAGAGGTCTATTCTGATTCCTCTGTTTAATATAGTAACCTGTCCCCACCCTCACCTCCACCTCCTAAACACTCTCACTTCATTACAGTTTCCTTTTTGCCTCCTACCAACGAAAGCTTTTACTTACGTTTATTATCTGTGGTCTGTCCCTGCTCCCTAGAGCAAGCACCACACGGGCAGAGAGTTTTTGGTGTTTGCTGCTGTATTGCAAGCAGCTTCTTAGTACGTAGTACCCAGTAAATAGGAGAATATGTGCTCAATAATCATTTACTCAGGACATGAATTTCCTTCTTGGCTAAACCACTTTTTAAACTTTTGACCTTTCTCACAAATTCACACTAGACAGTTTAAACTTAAGTGAGTAGTACATAAAATAAGTTGTTTTTTTTTTCCTTCGGATTTTTCCAATGAAAAGTCTTAGCATTATTTATTTAAGCTTTGTAGCAGACGTGGTCACATTCTCAGCGGAGAGGTCATGGACCAAATATCCTCATCCAAGAAGATATTTTCTTTAGATCAGACTCCAGAGGTGTAATACTGGCAAGTCAGCATGTGCGATATTTTTCTGGGCCTGTTCTCACACATATCCATTTCTGTTCACAATCCACGGCATAAGCTTCATACTTATGAGAGGTAATTTTTAAGTTCACATGGCGACCCCTCAAATATGTAGCTAAGCTCAACCTGCCTATAGATTTTGTAGCAGAAGCCCACGTATATTTTAACTCCTGAGAGATCAGAACTGTCACTGCCCAGAAAGTAGCAGGCTTGCCTTTCTGCAAGGACACTGGCCCTTCTCTCTGGAGGGTCTGAAATGCTGACCAGTAGAGGGCAGCGGCAGCTCTCCAAAATTGGCTGCATGTCCAGACCATCAGGAGACACATGCTTTACTCATTTCTAAGGAAGTTATTATTGCCTGCAGCCTATTTTTATTCCCTTTCTAATCATCCCATATTATTGATTTTTAAATATAAGTAATATATAATAATAAAAATAAACAGATATGCAAAAAGAGAAACAGAAAATCAATGTTACCACTATTACTCAGAGATAGCATCACTACTATGAATATTTGATATATATTATTCCAATTAAATACGCATATAAAGTTCATTAATTTTCCAAAAATGGGATCACAGAGTGAACACTATTTAATAATATTTTATAAAATAGAATAAATGTACAAGATGAGTCTGGAGCTGCATCTTGTTGTGCCAGGAAGTGCTCAAAAAAAAAAAAAAAAGGAAGACGAGAAACCCCACATTGATGGGATGTGTCAAAGCGACAGAGAAACCAAGTGAAAGAGCTATCAGTAGCCCAAGATGGAAGAATTTGGGCAATAAAATAAAATAGTATTGGACCACAAGGTATAAAGTAAATATCGAGTCCATATGGATACCAATACATGATTGAATAAATTAATTAAGATATGGAAGAGATAAATCTGCTTTGTAGAAGAATCCCCCAAAATTGGAATCACTCCCCATTCCTTAAGTGTGGGCTGTGCATAGTGAATTCCTTCCAAGAGTACAGTATGGAAGGATGCGGGAAAAGAGTAACTTTCCATTGAGAAACCTGATAAACACTACCTTAGCTAGGTGATCAAGGTCATAATCAACAAATCAAGTTGATAATACGTACCCTTGATATATTCAATGAAAATGACACTTTATTTCTGTGATATTCCTCCCAGAATCCTACGACCTAGAGGAAATGAAGACCTGAAAAGACTTAAGGCAAATTTCAAATTGGTTGTAGTTATTAATTAAGTATGTGGAGAGAGGGTTAAGACAATTGAAGTTGGAGAGACAGTTGCCAATGGACATCTGGATGAAAGCAAATGGACTGTGTCTGCTTGTGAATGGAATGTACAATCACAGGCACGCAAATGTTGGTTGCAGTATATACAAATGCCAGATTCCCTGGGGGAGACCACTAAACCTATTTGATGGATAGAGTATTACAGTGTTCCTAGAGATCATCTGAGTCATAGATAGAGCAATAATGTCGCTATAAAACACCTACAATCACTATTTTTAAAAAGTTGAGATAAGTGAAAAAAATCATAAGACTTCGAATTAGAAAAACTTGGGATAAAAATCCAACTCTGCTGTTTTAACTTTGGGCAAGAAAGTAAATATACACAGTGAGGTAACATCTAAGTGGCAGGATTGTTAATGAGAACTGATGAAATGATCCAGAGAGTTACGAGAAATCTTGCTGTTCCTCCCAAAAGCGGAACCAGAGAAATCATTGTAATTATTATTAGCTGTCAGGAATGGCAGAGGGAAGCTATTTTCCAGTTCCCCATTAATCTGGAATGATGAAAGATAATCCATATCCTCAAGCCACTCTTCTCCTATGGGTGGATATCTATACGTTGGTCCTAAATTTAATAATCCTACTTTTAATTCTCTGGTTATTAAAATATCCCTTCTCGAGGGCCGGCCCAAGGGCACAGCAGTTAAGTGTGCGTGCTCCGCTTCGGTGGCCTGGGGTTCGCGGGTTCAGATCTTGGGTACCCATCGACGCACTGCTTGTCAAGCCATGCTGTGGCAGCATCCCATATAAAGTAGAGGAAGACGGGCACAGATGTTAGCCCAGGGCCAATCTTCCTCAGCAAAAAAAGAGGAGGACTGGCATCGGATGTTAGCTCAGGGCTGATCTTCTTCACAAAAAAAAAAAAAGAAAGAAAGAAAGAAAAAGAAAATATCTCTTGTCTCCTAAAACAAAATAAGACCTCGGAGAGTATCAACAGCAGTCTTCTGAGTCCTATGGTAAAAAACAGAAAAAAAAAAATCCGTCTTTGCTTTTGAAGTTTTTTTTTTTTAACGAAATCTTCTAGTCAATATCTAGTCAATATCTGAAACACTAGTCAGGTAAGCAATCTCTTTCTGTAACCTAACCAAATTATTTAAAATAACATGGATTTTTTGGTCATATCTCAAAATATCCACTCACAAGTGTCAGATATTTTAAAATCTGACTGTAACTGAACTGGCGGCAGAGTGTATGACTGAATGCAGCAGGTTCCTAAGCACAAACAAAGATGATGAGAAAAAGAAATCTTGAGAAAAGCTTGATGGGAAATATCCAGTCAGGTTACTTCTGGAATAGGGTGAAAAACTTAGGCTGATGCAAATTTCCCAGTTGACGCAGTAGAATTCTATTTGTGCAGCCTATATCCTAGAGCTATTCTATTTCTATAAGTCTGTGCACTGTTGATGTAATACAATTCATCATAGGAAATGGTCACCTGTTTCCAAAATTAACCTGGGAATTTATTGTATCCAATAATGATTTCCAAATTAACCCCATCATAAAAAAATGGAAGAAACATGTCCTTAGGAGATAACTAGAGTTTACTTCTCTGTCATTATTTCCAGTCTATCTACCCTCATTTGTGGACTTAACAGTGTTCTTATTATTAGCTTTGAGATTTGAACTGTGTCTTTGAAATTGCTCAAAATTGTCATTTAATTGCATATAGTTCCACACTTTCTCTATTTTTGAGCATTTACTCTATATAATAGAATTGATAAGAAGTAAAGGAGATTTAGGACTTTGAGTCAATTCTGTAATTTATTGAGACTTTGGGGGATGGTAAGACAAGGTGAATGTGTTCTGCAAGTAGATTGGATGTGAATCTTTGAGGCCAAAGTATGGACTGCGGTAGGCAGAATTACGGCTTCTCAAAGATGTTCATATCCCAGTGGCATTGGTGGCATAGTGATGAGCATAGCTGCCTTCCAAATATGTCCACACTCTAATCTCTGGAACCTGTGAATATGTTATGTTACAAGGCTAGGGGAATTAAGGTAACTGGTGGAATTAAGGCTGCTATTCAGCTGACCTTAAAACAGAGAGAATTTCCTGGATTATCCAGGTAGACCCAATGTAATCAGAAAGGCCCTTAAATTTGGAAGGAGGCAGAAGAGTCAGTATCAGAGTGATGAAATGTGTGAAGAACTTGATAGGCCATTGCTAGCTTTGAAGACGGAAGGATCACAAGCCATGGAATGTGAGTAACCTCTAGAAACTAGAATAGGCAAGAAAATGACTTCTTCCCTAGAGCCTTCAGAAAGGAACAGAGTCCTGATGATGCCTTGATTTCAGCCCAGTGTGACTCATATCAGACTTCTGACACCTACAACTGTAAGGTAATAAATTTGTATTGTTTTAACCCACTAAGTTTGTGGTAATGTGTTAAAGCATGGTAAGAAACTAAAACATTGATAGTCTTCATGATATCCCGGTAACTAAATCCTCTGGACCCGAATCCAATGTAGATCTTGTCTGCGCTAAGTTTTGCCCTTCAACAGAGTTATTGCAAAATTGCAGTATAGTTACAAGTTCACACACACACACGCGCACACACACACACACACACACACACACACAGAAACAATCTTTAGTTAAACTAATCCAGACACATCCTATCTAGTATATAAGAAGATAAAGTCAATTAATGCTAACAAAAGAATGAGCGTATCTCCTCACCATATTATTCTGTTATCTTTTGCCTCCCTGCCTTTTAAAAGACTGCTCAACCTATCCTGTGATTTTTTTTTATTAACCATATCCTGCCTTCTTTTCCTGAATAATTTCTATTGTCCTTTAAGATTCAGGTCAGGAATTGCCTACTTCAAGCAACATCCCCTGGCTATAGCTAGCTGGGGTAGATATATCTGCCAGATGTTTCTCTATGTTCTGTGGTAGCACACTTCATACTATTCTGTAATATGTTTACGTGTTTTCTCTGTAACGAAGAAAGCTCCTGATGGAAATATCCATGTCTTACTTATCTATGTAGCTCCATAATGATTTCTAGTGCTGTCCATGTGGCTAGTACTCAGTAATATGTTGTTCCAAAATGAATAAAGGATTGATTGACCATCCTCTTCTTGAGTTTCCTTAGATCCTTGAGCCCTAAATAATCCCTTTGCTCCTGATAGATTCCTGCTCTTTTTCCCCTTAGTGTATAAACGTGCTCACTTGTTTCCTACCTTCAACAAAACAAAACCAATCAACCCTAAAGCTTCTCCTCTACTTCAAATTGCTCTCTATGCTAGCATTTCTCTCTAACTATAAGGCTCATACGAGACATCCACATTCATTCTTTCCTTATCTCTCTTCTTCTGTAAAATGGTCTTTCTTCTCACCTGTATCAGTTTGCTAGGGCTGCCATAACAAAGGACCACAGACTGGATGCTTCAACGACAGAAATTTATTTTCTCACAGTTCTGGAGGCTACAAGTGAGATCAAGGTGCAGGCAAGTTTGGTTTCTTCTGCGGCCTCTCTCCTTGGCTTGTAGATGGCCATCTTCTCACTGTGTCTTCACATGGTTTTTCCTCTGTATGCACACACTAGTGATATCTCTGTGTGTGTCCAAATTTCCTCTTCTTATAAGGACACCAGTAAGATTGGATTGGGATCCACCTTAACTACTTCATTTAATCTCAATTACCTTTTTTTTTGCCCTATCTCCAAATATAGTCACATTTTGAGGCACTGGGGATTAGGACTTCACCATATGAATTTTGGGCAGACACAATTCAGTCCGTAACCCCAGCTATTGCTCAATATGAACACTCTTTGCAAATCCTTCAGTGACTTCATCTTATCAGTATAATGGATATTGTTCAGTCTTTTCTGACTAAAATTCTTTGGTTTTATGCAAAGTTCAGCACTCTCTTTTTCTCGAAACTCTTTTTTTTCCCTTAATATTCATGCTGCCACTGTTGCTCTCTCCTTGTGTTCTTCCAACACATCTAGTCTTTATTCTCAGCTTCCTGCATGGTCTCCTTTTTCTCTGTCTCTTATATGTACCTTAATCTGTAGTCTCACATCCTCTCTACATTAGTTTCCTAAGTAAACTCATCCAAACTTTTTGCTCCATATTCTGTGTATATATTAATGAATGTCAACTTTCTATTTCTATCTCACTTCTCTGTGCCAAGCACTTGACCTATATGCTTATCAAACATTTTTTGTTAAACTCAGAATATTCCAAATAAAATGTGCTATACCTATTTTTTGCACTTGATCTTTCTTTTACATCCATATTTGCATGCTTGAGACATCCATTTACCCACAAGCCCACACCAGATGTCAGTGTTTTCCTGAATTCGTGGTTTCAATCCTAACCTCCTATCTACATCTCTAAGTTCTGCTTTTCTACCTCTCCTCATGTCATCTCAGTCTCAATAAATACTTCTGAAGACACTCATTGTTTGTATCCTGGAATACTGCAATGCCCCTTTATCCACTCCTTGGCCTCACCTGCCCCATGACTAATCTACCCTCTACATTATTTTCAGAGTGATGTTTCTAAAATTATGAACGTGTTAGTCTGGGGCTTGAAATTTGTACGTATTTTTCTAAAGCTTTTAGGTTAAAGTTTTGACATTTATTGTAAGTTCTGTCATTATGTCTTTTGGCTGCCTTTCCAACAGAATCTCCCTCCACTCCATGACTAACCTTGTCTTTAGCTAACCAAACCACTTTACATCTCCAAAATCGCTCACGCATTTCATGCTTTTGTGCTTTTACAGCTACTGTTCCTTGCACGTGAAATCCCTGCCATTTTCACTGTCTATTTATTTTCTTCTCTGCCTTCAAAATTCAGATTATGCAATTCTTCTTTCACAAAGTTTTCCATGATGGCCAGTCTGACTTAGATGTCCCTCTTCAGTCTTCCATGACAACTTTTATGTCTTTCCACCTTGGTACTTACCACACTTAATTTTGGCATTGACTTATAAGGATATCTCCTCCTAGAGGCGAGACAGGGGCCATATCTCCTTTATTTATTTTCTGAATATCCCTGGGACGTAGAATTGTATTTAGAAATAACTAAATTCTTCATAAGTAGATGGATGAATGGGTGCCCGCCTGATTATAATTATTCAACAGTAGTAAAAAAGGTGACTAAAAAGGGCAGGGAACAAATACAGAAAAGCTTTTAGGAAGGTAATACAATAGCCCAGAGAAAAGGCAAATGGAAATAACAAGATCAGCCATCTTTAGCTCCCAAGATCTGTGTGTGTAAATGTGTTTGTGTGTATGTGGGTATTAAGATGCCAAGTAAGATAATGAACGAGAAATAGCTTGTAAGTGGTTAAGTAACAATCAGATGCTGGTTTTTATTTTGTTGCTGACATTGTTTCTAGAGTGATGAGGATAGAAATGAAATATGCACAGAATTAGAATTATTACAACTTAAGAAAGAGCAAATGTGTTTATCAGTAATAAAAATAAGTTTAAATTATAATATAGATGGATTTGTCTTTTCTGTAAATCTTCTACATACCTCTGTGTATTTACCCATTACTATCTAATAAATCAACCATTTATAAACATAAACACAAACACAGGGATATTTAGGAATTCCTGCTATGACTCCACTTTTTGAAATTTCAGATAGAATAGGAAAATTCTACATGAACCACTGTTTCAAGAGCCTTCTTTGGTCATGATGTTACAGAGGATGACATCCAACAGGGTCCTCTCCCTCCCCTTTCAGCAGACATCTGCTCTCCCACTCAGGAATTTGTTACCTACTTTTAGTTATTCAGATGGGAAACATATACTTCAGAGGAGGGAATTTTTTCCAGGAGATAGATAAATAGATATGTGTATATTCCTAACATTTATCACACACGTACCAGGTGTGTAATAAGTAATGTGCTAAGCACTGTAAAATCTGTATCTTATTTAATATTCAAAATAGACTTTGTGATATAGGTATTACTGTCATTCCATCTTACAAATGAGGAAGCTAAGGTGCAAGGTCACGTGAGTAGTAAACATTGGAGTTAGGGTTTTGAAACCAGCTTCTGACTATTGGTGGTAACCTATTGTGCCTGATCACAAGGCTTTCCTTAGATATCTTCTCTTTGTTTCTGTAAGAATGATACTTTCAAATATGTTCAAACTACATACATATTTCTGTAGAGTCCTTGGACATGAATATAATGCTACTAAGGGAAATCTCAATAAATAATTGTCCCCATACTCTTCTCTACCCACTCCTAAATACCAGTTATTAATGTTAATTTAACTACAGTCATACATTGCATAATGATGCTTCAATCAACAGTGGACTGCATATATAACAGTGGTCTCATAAGATTAGTATCATATGGCCTCTGTGTATAGTAGGCTATACCATCTAGGTTTGAGTAAGTACCATAGGAGGAAGAAATTTTTTTCTACCCTTCTAGGTTCTTCTGACTGGTCTAAGAATTAAATTGACATGACACAGATTAACAGGAAAAAAACAAACAAAAGTTTAATAACATATATACATGGGAGAAACTCAGGGAAACTGAGTAACTCACCAAAATGACTGAAGCCCTCACCTTAAATACCATCCTCAACTAAAGACAAAAGAAGATGTTGGAGGTAGGGAGAGTCAGGGACTTCAAAGGGAAGGAAGGCAATTTACGTGTAGGTGAAAAAAGAGCAAATGTTTGGAAAACAAGTGTTTGGTCACACAGAAACAGAAGAACACAGAAGGGACCCCAGCAAATAGGCTTTTCTAGGTTCCTCCCTGTCTACCACCTTATTTGTGTTATGTTAAGGTGATAGCTCACTTCCTGATTTTTTTAATCTGAATTCTTTGAGGCAGTTTAGGGGGAGGTAACAAGAAAAAGTTTCTGAGTCTTTTTGTTCCTTAAATAGAATCAGCTAAAATAATCCTCATGTTAAAGAGACATATTTTGGGGTAGCAAATTTTATTAACCTTGGGTATGCTCTATGATGTTCTCTCGACAACAAAATTGCCTAATCATGCATTTCTCAGAATGTATCCCAGTCATTAAGCAGTGCATGACTGTAGTAATTTTCCACATTCCCTTGCAACTCTGTTAACAACAGCTTAGGCTGAAAGTGAAATGAGAACAAAGAAACTTCTCTTCTTATACATTTGAAACAAAATAAATGCCAAACATTTTTAAATTTAGAGCACAGCGGAAATTTTTTATTTTTAAAAAAGTGACATCAAGTCCAAATTATTGGAATTTGAATTTTCTTTTTAAAAAAATTTTGGCAAAGAAAATAATTGTCACAATAAAGAGAAACAAACTATTGACTACTCATGCTCAAACATGAATGAATAAATGCATTATGCCAAGACACTAAGTGAAAAAAAGCCAGACCTGAAAAGTTATATACTTCATGATTCCATTTTCATAAGACTCTGGAAAAGACAAAGCCATAGGGACAAAAACAGATCAATGGTGGCAAGGTTTGCAGAAATGTGAGGAGGGGTTAATTATAAAAAGGTATCCCGAGAACATTTTGAGAATGATGGAACTCTTCCATATGGAATTGTGTTGTGGATACGTGGTTGTATGCGTTTGTCAAAACAAATAAGACTGTCCACCACAAAGAATAATTATTAATGTGTGTAAATGTTAAAAACATATCAATCAATGTATGGAAGAAGGATGGAATGCAGATTATGACAAATTAATCTAACTGTATTACAAGTGAGTCACATAACTACACTGAAGGGGATGCAGGAAAAAAGCTCTTTATGGCCACTTTGGAAACAGTATTTTGACTGAATATTGTGTGGCTAAAGACAAAATGAGCTGTACACAAACACTATATTCTAGTTGGTAATGGAACAGCAATTTTTAAGTTACTTTATTTGTATGCTACAGTTAAAGAAATATGTAAATATGCTGTTGATAATGAAAGCCAGTTTTCTCAAGATGTTATAAATAAGAAAAGAGAGAAGGATGGAATGAACACTGTAGTGCTGCAATGAATTATGTGTGGGTGGGTGTACACATACACATAGCTGATAGATAAATGATAGATGATAGATAGATAGATAGATATGTGTGAATGCATGTATTAATATACATGCATATATTTCCTGTCTCTATCCACTGTAGGCTACCAAAAGCAGTGACACCTCACTAGCAATGAGCACACTTAGCATCCAGTTTTTGGTTTCCAAATACCATTTTCCAAAAAAGGAATCACGACTTCTTGGAAACATGGATGATTCCAGGGGCAGGGCAGGGAAAATATACAACGAGCCTAGAGTATCTTGTGGTGCTAGAAGTTAAGGAAATACTCAAAGCAAACAAACCAACCAACAAAGAAAAAAAGAGGGGAGCATGTCGAAGGGTATATGAGCCACACTAAAAGACCACGTGACAGAATTTTGTTTCTCAAGGTGGACAATGTTAGTGACAACAACAACAGTGAAAAATAGTCCAAAGAATAAAGCAATCATACATGATTCCATGCTGATATAAAAAAATAACCAAATAAAATAATTAATAAGAAAGAAGGAATAACTCTTTCTTACAAAATAATTCTAAGTAATAAATGTAGAAGAAATGAAGGAAATAGAAAACCACTACTAGAAAACCACAGTTGCAGACAACATTCACACGTGGATACTGAAATTAGTGGGCAAAAGTTTAAATGGAGACAAGATACTTGCATAGACTCAAAGTATTTCTCTCTAAATATTTAGTAAGTACAAAGAGAAACATAATGATTTTAATTGTAGAACCTTAGCAGATACCATTTTAACCAAGTAATTGAGGCTAACACATATCGACATCTCGTTCCCACTGATATGACGCAGAAAGAGGAGCATATTACCTCCATAACGTCATTCGCAATAATGTACAACCATGAGGAAATACCAAGGAGGCACAAATTGACGACATTCTATAAAATAACCAGCCAATACTAATCAATAAGGTCATGAAAGACAAGGAAAGACCAAGGGAGTGTCACAGATTCAAAGAGCATAAGGAGAGATGACAACTAAATGCAAGGTGGGATGCTAGATTGGAGCCAGGAACAGAAGAGGGGCATCAGTGGGAAAAATGGTGAAATTCAAATAAATCCGTAGTTTAGTTAATATAAATATACCGAAGTCATGTTCTTTGTTTTAGCAATGGTTATATGATTATGTAAGATGTTAACATAAGGGGAAACTGGGTGAAGGGTATACTAGACTTCTTTGCACTGGTTTTGTAACTTCTGCAAATCTAAAATTCTCTCAAAGTAAAAAGCTTAAAATATTTGTATCCAAATTACTGGTATTTTAACTCTTTTTTTTTAAAGAAAATATGTGCCACAAAAACCTCTATAATAGTGTTGTGAAACAGTAGAGTATTTTGGCAGCTGTACGAAACATGAACTGGTCTTCGAGGGAATCCTTTAATATATCTTTTAATTTTTTTCCAGAATCTCTAGGTTAAGGAGAGCAAAAATACCAGGTAAGTGATAAAAAGGTAATGACAATTTAAAAAATATATATTATTGGTAATATAGTCAACTGACCATGCAAATGATATTTAATACTCCTCTTTCCTATGGATTTTTTACTTAGAAAGCATCAGTAATATTTAAGTCACTTATACCACAGTTGACTCATAGAGGGCAGGGGAAGTGGCGGGGGAGATGAGGGAGAAAAAAAATCATAAAAAAAACTTACCTGTGAATTACATCTGGTTTCGTTCTGAGACTGGAGACGTTTGAGCTCATTGTAATTGTTAAAATGGGAATTTTCTCATATCCATGTAAAACGAAATAGAAAACGGTTTTGGAAACAAGTAGCATACTGTTGCAGACATATTTAACAAAACTCCTTGAAAGTATACTTCATTAGGGTGTTGCCTTATTAAAAATTGTGCTTTTGGATTTACCCAGGTCACTATTAAATTATATCATGGGGCAAAAACAATTAAAACTGAGCTTTTCATTTCGAATATTCAGAATAAGTGTCTAGCGCACAGTGAACTGCGGTAGGAAGGGTAATGACAGAAGAGTAGAATGATAGAGAGCAGGCAAGTTCCAGAACAGAATGGACCATAGCAGTGGTTCTTAGTTTTTGCATGGGTCCAAATCCAGTGAAGACTCTGATTAAGAATATAGATCTTCTAACCAACTTCCCCACTCCCCAACCAAACATATGCAAGCTTATCCCATCAAAATTGTGCAGGTATTTGAAAACGTTCATAAACATCCTGAGCACCATCCTTAGAATTAGGCTGAAAAACGCCTGGTATAAAGGAAGTTAATATGGCTTTGAAATATTAAATCAGTACTTTGTAAATACGCAACCTCCCTATTCACGAACATAGAAAGCATGGCGACATTTTGCATCAAATTTTAAGCTGTGAGTTGTATAGTATTTTTAACATGTTACTCTAATAATCAAAAATGTTGATTCAGCTGGTCTGGCTGGCAAGATGGTTGCTTTATCTTTAAAATCATTCTCATTTCCAAGCTGGTGCTTGAGCAGAGATTGGCCATCCCCATTAGAATAGAATTGCTTTTCGGACAAAGATATATGTGTTCTTTTGTTCTCCCACTGGGTCATCCATTTAAGTCTTTGGGATTCTTGGTGCATTTCTAGAACCTATCCATGACATGTGAACACTGTAGGTGTTTTAACTTTTAAGTGTGAGAACAAGGGAAACAGGCATATTATGGGTTTTGCATATTTCTCTACTTTATCTCCACGTCATTGAAAGGGGGGCATTTTTCAATGACCTATAATATTACTAAAAGATAAAACATGACTTTAGTGCAAAGATCTGTTTTGTGATTTGGTGACATTGAGTTTTACTATAATAACCATGCTTACTGACACTTGGTTATGTAAAATGTTGTTTATACAGCCGGTATGTGCTCTACAGCAAGATGAGGCTTAACGCCAGGGTTTTCAGTATAATGAAGTTATACTTGTTGACATTTGGCTGAACAACATACACGGTTAAAATAAGTCACACATTTGGCAAACATCCTAAGATCTAAATATAGCAGGCCCTTTAGCACAATTTGGCTTATGACCAGATTTTCCTTAGATTAGGGACACTGCTAGAGTTCTGTGTTGTACTTTATGCTCTAAAGGAGGCAGCTGATAAATATCTGATCTTTCTCCATAGGAGCTAAGGAGATTTTTTAGTATAAGTATCACAAACAAATTAGTCTAGAAAACCAAATATTTCTTTTTCTCTTTAATATTATTTAAGTCATTTACTTAATGTCAAGTCCCTATAGTATATCACAACATCAGCATTCTAAAATATTATATATTTATTAGAGCCTATAACCTACTGATGAATAATGCAATATTCAACCTTGAAAAGTAACAAAACTTTTGATTAAGAAATTATTAAGTTGAACTGAGAAACAAATAGCAAAGTCCATGAGAATAGTCCTCCTACAATTAACTAAATACCATAAGTAAACTCTTTCAATTTTAAAAAGAATAATCTCTTAATGTAGTACTTGGCATTCAAGGGCATAGCTTATAGTTTATAGGTAAAATGATCATAAATAAGAAATAAAATTAACTTGATTTTTAAAATCCATGATCTTTATACGTATTGAAATATGAAAATAAAACATAATTCTTCAAATTTCATTTTTAAATCAAGTAAGGCCATATCTTGAACATTTTGATGGTTTTATCTAGTTGAAAATCAGACATCTTTTTTGTCTCTTTATTTTCACAAACAAAAAACCCTTTTACTTACTCTCCTGACTTAATATAATGAGCTTAAGGGTAGCCTGATGCATCTCTATTCTTGAATTCTGAAAATGATTAACCAAAGATGAGTCACATGTCTTTCATTTTGAAGTAAGACAGCATTTTAGATCCACTAGTAACCTGCTATTGTATTTATTTGGAATAATAATATAATAATAATAATAATATTTTCAGATAAAACATTAGATGATAGATTTGAATGTGTAACTTGTCTTTTAAGAGGTAGATACAACCAAGTATGAAATAATTTGGCCACTCTTGGAGGATGATCAAAAGAATTTTAGAGTTTATTTTTTCTTGAATAGGACAATATCGAAACTACAACAGCAATTGATGATGGAAGTGGAATGCTCTTTAATAAGTGTAAGTCACACTAATTATTAAAACTGGATCAGACAGGAGATGAATGACATCATTACCTACGGCTCTAGTGAACAACTTCTAAATATGAAGAGTTACATAGAGATTGAGGAAATGAAATTATTTAAAGAGACAAAAGATGTATTGTTCATCCCAACCCACAATTTGTCCTTTCAAACAATTTAAAATGTTGTAATCTTTACTTTTTTCCAAAGTGAAACAAAATTTGCAGTGAAATTTTATTTATTTTTTGTTATCAAATAACTTTCAAAAATTCAAGATTCATAAGAGTAAGAGAATATGGTTAATTGCCAAGGAGTATGTTAATTTGTCCTTGGATATCAATGCTAAATGTTGATAAATAATAGAATCTTGATTGCCCCTCACTGGTGACTTGTCTGTTTTACATGACAAAAGCTTCTCGTAGTGTGTGGTGGAAGCGACTTATTGCATTGCACATTGTTTTTCACAGTGGGGGAATACCACAGAGAGACTAAAGACAGTGATAAAGTTGTCCTGAATTGAACAAGTTAAGAAGAAAAACACACTGGCAGTCAAAGACTGAGTAAAGTGATATTTAAAGGATAATGCCAGATGTCCTGACATGGGTTGTTTTATCTAAATGCATTGGAAAGTGGGAACCCTGTAAATATCTAAGGATAAAAACCAACCAGGGCAGAGTTGACATCAACATGTAAACATTTCAGCTCATAAATTTGAACAGCCACTGTAAATGAGTGGGACGAAGTTGTTATACAGTCATAATCTAAACATATCAAGCTTTGTTCTTGGCATTTGGTTAATACTCACTTCTTCCACTTGGAGAAGTCTTTGCATCTCTCACTACAGCCCCACAGGCTCCTCTCTAGCAGAACTAAGTGAGAGGGAAGGATCTGAATGGCATCAGAACTCAGAAATTATCCAAAATATCAGTATCCAAAATCTCAAGAGTGAAAATCTTTCCCCTGGTTCTGATTTTATATTTGATCAGATAAGTAAAATTTAGAAATAGGATAAAGAAGTTAACCATCTATTACAAAAGTGGATGGACTTAATTAAAACAATATCTTACTGTGCTTTTAAATCTTTTTAGTTGAAAATATTACACTCAGAAACAAGAAGAAAATACGATTTTATAGTACAACCTCAGTGTGTCATTCATAAGCGTTTGTTTAGGATAATCAGAATGACATTCTGTGACCTCCTTCTCCTACACCCACATCCTCTCCTCCTCCCTTGTCTTCTTCTCCTCTCTCCTCTCTACTTTACTCTGGAATAGCAGACATGGCTTTCAACCTTGTAATCTCAGCCTCATTGATGAGCGTCATGAGGGTCTGTTTAGCTTGCTTATTTAATCATAATAGTCCCCACATCCCATTTGCTATAAAATGAGAATATTTTTTATTCTCCCTCTAGACTATCTAAGCGCTTTTGGGAGAAAGGAAATTCCTGTAATTTCTGCTCTATCCACCCAGTCCAGGTCTGAAAGACTTCAAACCTCTAATCTCACATGATTAAAAAGATGAGGTATGAATGTAGAGGAAGATGGGCACGGATGTTAGCCCAGGGCCAATATTCCTCAGCAAAAAGAAAAGGATTGGAAACAGGTGTTAGCTCAGGGCTAATCTTCCTCAGCAAAAAAAAAAAAAAAAAAAGATGGGATATGAAAGAAAATATCACTCCTCTGACTAATGCGCACTATTAGTATCAAATGTCCCCCACACTCACTCATCATACTGATAAATTTTAGGGTGAGCATACATGGTTTAATTCACCAAGTCTTAACCCAAGGTAAAGATTTAATCCTATAATGCAAATAGAGGACATGAGATAAGAAACCAGACTAAATAAATGGCTTATCAAATATACCCAGAAGACAAAAAACATGAACTAGGAATCACACAAACACATATTGTTCTATCTCTCATCTTGATTATGACTGTAGGAAAGTTGATTCTGCTTTCATCATTTATAAGTTGTCTATTATTTATTCGCTTTAAAATATTTAAAGTCTTTAAAAATATTTGGAGTTTCTTAAAATTTTTCCAGATTTTAAAATTTCTGAATTCAAGGGAATGCAAACAAAACTTGCTTTATTTTTCCTCCCTCGTTGATTCCCATGGTGTTACGCCAAATCTTTCTCTGCCCTTGGATAATGAGAACATGGGAGAGTTTCCTGGCTTTTGGGTCACGTTCAGTTACAAATACAAGTTTGTTTTTGATAATTACCATTACTCAAGGGGTTAAATTTCCAATGTAACCCCAAACCTCAAACTTATATCTAATTCAAGGCTTCTTCTCTCCCATGTAGTTGAGGTCTAATCCATAGCTAGTGAACTCACAGTGAAGGAAGGGTCAAAACTCTGGATTTTATTTGTCTGTGGATCTTGTTTTGTTGTCTACTTCTCTTCTCTTAATAAGCTGGATCTTCCTAAATTGAGAGAAAAAGAGAGTGTATCGAGGAAGAAGACAAAATTCTTTACATCTAGATTGAATCATATTATTTATATATTATATTATATTATTTGCAGGCTTTCTTTCATTGTCAATGTCTTTGAGTGTGGCAAGCATCCAAATGCTCTCTCTTCCAAGGGCAGTGTTAATGGACTCTTCAAAATTTCTCCTGCGTGGATGTTCACACCATAATACCCTAACATTAACTCTCTGATAGCTTCTTATAACCCACCTTTAGTTCCTGTCTTCTGGAAATCTCTCTCCACATGGAGGCAGCTCAGGCAACCAGCTCTCCTTGGTGAGATCACTTTAAATCATGCCAGTAACGTGTCATGGCATCTGGTTGACCCGCAAGAAACACTTGCATTCATGCTAGAGTGCATTCACTTTACAGTTTATGAGATTGGCTGTGACCTAAATAAGTTGAGGGAATGGATCCATACAGTTGTGTAACAGGGTGGTGCTGCTTGCCATGACAAACACTGGGAATATAGGCAACTTCTTGTCATTTCAGGAAGCTCCAGAAAATCTTCCACCCTGAGCCTAGAGAGAACTAAGAACAAATAGTTAGGTTTGTGCATAATCAGGGCTTTCTTTTATGGGATGAGGAAAGATGGTAGGTTGCTTTTTAACGAACTTAAGGAAAGTTATATTTAAGAAAGTCCTGCACATTAGTGTCTAGCTGTACATCTCTCAAAAATATTGATGTGGTTCTTTAATATTCTCATTGTTCTGGGACTTTGAGAGCTAAAACTTTGAGAAAAATGGTAAATACCTCATTCAGCACCCATCTACGTTTATAAATCAATGTTATAATTTTGGCATAGTCTAGTCTTGCTGTTTGCATTGCGTTTTGTTTAAATCCACTTTATGAGCTAATTCCTGAGGTATCTTACACTAATTATGATGTTTGCTTCAAGTTTCAAGCTAATGCTCTTTATCAGATTTTAAGTTTCATTTGATTCTTACTTTGAATTTTTTTATTATAAAATGGTGTTCTTTTTTTAAATGTCTTTTCTACATCTATTGAGATGATCATCTGCGTTTCATCCATTAGGTCTAGTAATGTGGTGAACAGCATTTATTCGTGTTAACAAAACACGATCAGTTAGGTGTGCTGTCAGTTGCAAATAAACAGAAAACAAAACTAACAACTTAAGCAATTTTTTTTCTCACGTGAGAGTAAGTGGAGAGATGGATAGTGGATGAAGCTGATTCATTTCTTCAACATACAGTCAGGTATCCAAGCTTTTTTCATCTTTTAACTGTGCCATTCTTAGATTATTGGATTTCATCCTCATGATTTTCCCTAATTGTCCCAAGGTAGCTACTAGACATCATGTCATCACTCAGGAAATGAAGAGATGGGAAAGAGTGGTTCTAAAACTGCTGTCTACTTCATTGGGAGACAAAAAGTTTTCTACTCAAATGCTCAGGCAAATTTGATAACATCTCATTGGCCACAACCGTGTCAAATAGCATCCTTGCAAGGGAAGATATGAAAGGGAAATGTAAAGGAGAAATTACTTACTGAGTAAATAAAATTTGTATTAGCAAGCAAGAAGAGAGGAAAGGATATTAGGTAGGCATGTAACTTGTCTAGAAAACCATCTTTGAATTCCTAGGTTAAAACAAAATTCGATATGATGGATTTTTCTGTGAATGTTGTTGTCTTTCTTTTGTGTGAAATATTTAAAATTTTCTTTTCAAAAGTGAGACTGACCTGTAATCTTTTCCTTTATTACACGTAGTCCTTTTCTGATTTGGGTATCAAGACTAATCAACCTTCTAAAACAATTTAGGGAGTGTTCTTACATTTCTATAATCTGAGTTTATGCAGTCGTAGAATTAACTTAGCCTGATTGAAATACACTATATCTTAAGTATGAACATAATGCATCCAACCTTTTATAGGCTTTCCTTTTTTAAAAACTGTTTACTTGGTGCTCCAAAAATAAAGATAAATTAATGAATTTAACCTCCCATTCTTGTAATATGCTCTGAAGTATTTGTTCATTTGCCTTTCGGAGAACTGGCTTTCTAGCATAGCTAGATAGGATGATCCTCAGCAAAACAAAACATCTGGTGTTGTTTCATTTTCTTAAAGGAAAAAAGGAAGAAAGAAAACCTCACATTCCTCTCCTCAACAAGGCTAGAATAATACAGTGACAAACAGTTCACAAGTCCATGCTCTTTGCGCTTTACCATCTCTGTATGTCAACTAGCCACGTAAAAACATCTTAAGGAGAACCATGTAGGGATTGTGCCAAAAGAAGTACTGAAGCTGATTGAAAAGGGAGAAACAAAAAAGGACACCCAATGATTTGTTTCTCATATAATCGTAGATGCACTTCATGTGTCGTAATTCAGCAGGCAAAGATATGCAAAACATATGCAGCAAGGCCAAATCACCAGGTGCCAATTGCTGTCCCAATGTCATCACGCTCCTTAAACCATATATTCTCACCTCTGGCCAACAAGGAACATGCTTTTGCACCTAATTCAAAAACCAGCATTTTTAAGTAGTTCCCATGTTGTATCTCTAAGAAAATATAAGGGAATATGATAAGGACTAAGGCACACACAGTATTTTTTCACTGAATACTGATTGGGAGGAAAAAATAAAGAAGGCTACTTGCTTTTCGTGGTCATATTTGATGTTATATACATGATCACAAAGTAATTGCAAAGACATTTACTCCCCTGCTTTGTGACTTGGTATCTTGTAGGCTGTTTATTCTCAGATTGCATTTTTAGTTTTCTCAACTCCTGTGTAATATTTGTCATGATAAATTATTTAACCTCTTCTTAAATGTTTGTTGAATTTTCACCTTTGCTCGTTAATTTCCTTGAGACTTAACTTTTTATTTTTCTATTTGTAGGCAACTGAAATTACATGCAGTTTTTAAGACCAAACTGAAGTATTGCAGCTTTTCAGAACATTCTCCTCTACCTTTTCTCTATGCTTATGCTCCTACTGGGCATATTATAACCTAAAATTTTTCCAACCTGGGCTCCGGCCTTAGACCATGAGAGATCTGTCTTGTCTAGGCATTCAATGCTCACTAGAATTCTACAACTCTATTCATGAGTGCTTAACTCTCAGCTGTATTTATTCTCCCTCTGCAGGAGATGGCCCCCTTTGTACGTCACCAAAGATGTCCTCTGGATCTCACACTTTGCCTTTAAGGGTTTAACTGTTTTCAGTTCCTTATTATTCCTCTATAAGGCGTCAATGCAACTTGTTCCCTCCATACCTTTGAAATGCCCGAATCATTGCATCATTTGCTGAATCATTTGCTGCCCCTGGAGACATTTTTCCAAGGTAAGGTTTCAGCAAATTTTATGGAATTCGGCAACATTCTTCCAACCTTTCAAGCTATAAGACGAGTGATCCAGTTGTAAAAAATATCTTACTATCTGTAAGTACCTGCCTGATCACTTTTGCTTGCACCAGTGTTAATGCAGGTCTTCCAGGAAACTGACTCCATGATGGAATTAGAAGTAAAAGAGATTATCCCGGAGTCATCTGTAAAGGGTACAAGGGTGAGGGAGCAAGAGTGGACAGGGAGAGATCATGGATCATGACACAGGCCTGAAACTCGCATCAGGACAAAGAAATTAAAAATAGAAAATTGGATAGTGAGAGCCCCAGACTGCGGTGTAGCTCTGAGAAAGACTTATACGGGCTGCTGGAAAGCCTCAGAGCAAATATTGCCCATTCCAGAAATCCTGAGTTGGGTAGAAATGGCCAGGCTCTGGTACCCCACTGTTCTAGCCATTGGCTGCCGGCAGCTCAGGCAGCGTGTGGCCTCAGTGATGCTGTGAGGTAACCCAAAATGTATCAACTAATTACGCTCCTCACAGTGTAATTTTCTCTTAAAGATCTGAGCAGCACACTTTCATGATTGCCACAATTCCTTACACAAAAGTGAACAAAACCAATGGAACAGCTCAGTGAATAATTAGAAAACTAATGCTTGTGAAACAACCAGTTCAAGAAACAAGAACTTTTCCAGCAACTTAAAGGTCTCTTGTGTCCCCTCTCAAGCACTATCCTTTTATCTTTGCTCACTATCCTGGCTTCCAATCCTATATATTTTTGTTAGCTGTTGTGAGACTTTGTCTACATGGCATCATAAAGTGTGCACTCTTCTGTCTTTGCTGATTTCATTCAACATTATGTTTGTGAGACTCATATATGTTGTTGTAAGTTGATATCGTGAATCAGATTTCTACGAAAAATCGTGCCAATGACTTGGTGCACATCTGCCCACATTTCTCTTGGGGCTGTTCATCAGAATTGTTGTGTCTTAAGGATTGTGTATTTTCAACGTCAGTAGATAATGTTAAAATATTTTCCAAAGTGGTGGCATCAATCGTACTTCCTCAGCAATATATAAGAGAACAGTTGCTCTGTATCTTTAACTATTCCATGAGTGTATATTGCATGTCCTTTTAGTTTTCAATCAAAAAAATTTTTGTGTGTGAGGAAGTTCGGCCCTGAGCTAACATCTGTTGCCAATCCTCCTCTTTTTTGCTTGAGGAAAACTGTCGTTGAGCTAACATCTGTGCCAATCTTCCTCTATTTTTGTATATGGGATACCTCCACAGCATTGCTTGATAAGTGGCACGTAGGTCTATGCCCAGGATCCGAACCTGCGAACCCCGGGCTGCTGAAGCAGAGTGCACAAACTTAACCACTACACCACTGGGCCGGCCTCTCATAATTTTTAGGTAGATATTTTTATGCAGTCAAATCTCTCACTCTTTTCCTTTTGATTAATTCAATCCATTCAGACTTTGTTTTTAAAACCCTCTATATAATGGTCAAATTAATATTTAATCTTTTCTTTTAATTTAAACAGTTATTTTGATTTCTTAATTCTTTCTACAGTGTATTTGCTACAGAGGGAAACTCTAAAATCTTCTTCAGAATAGCTGATCAATTTTACCGTATCATTTCTGAAAATACAATTTATTCCCCTTCAAATTATATTGCTTCCATTATTCTATTAAGTTCTTCTATAGATTTTATAAGGTTTCAGGACTATTTCCTCTGTTTCAATGATATGTCTATGATTTTATGCCACATAATTTTATTTATTGTAATTGTAATATATTCTTTAATAGTTAATGTTGTCATTCAAGTAATATTTATTATATAGTCATAATATAACAACCGTCATTGTTTTACTCCCACTTAAAAAAATAATCAGCAGTTCTTTCACTTTTTAATTATTTCATTCGGACTTTATGTTTAAACAGTATAGATTTCATTTTGAAACCTATTTTGGAAAATGTTTTTAATGTTAAATCCTCCAATCCAAGAAAATAACAGTTCTCTCAATATTCTCAAGTCTTTCTTTCAATTCTGAGACTATAATCGTTAGTTTAGTTTTGTTTTGTTTGCTTTTAATGCTTGTACTGAATTTTTCTTGTTGGATCATCTGAATCATCTTGCTGGATGATTTTCTGTTTGTATATAACAGTGGATTTTTACTGTCTGCTATCCTCCAATTTCTTTTATTGAGATTCAAGCTTATCTCCAGATGTTTTCTTGGCAAATGTTTAACATGGGTAAACTAAGTAGGTCAACACAATGCAGTCCTTTATGACTACAAAATTACTTTGGATGGCTCCCTCAAGGGAAGAAAATATTACTGCAATAAATTCTACTAATGGCTAAAAATTACTAAGTGATTGTTGTGTACCAGACACTGCACTAACTGCTCTACATCTGCTAACTCACTTAGTCTTCATACTCGTAAAGTTTAGTGTTACTTGCCCCATTTTACAGATGAGAAAAATGAGGTACAGAAAGGTAATTAACTTGCCATGGTTCATACAGCTGGTAAGCGGGGAGGACAGATTTTAAAGCTAGATTGACTTGTGTGGTTTGTCTCTTCCTAATCAGTGCTACATGTCCTTTCTGTGCTTACAACATGCACGGGACACACAGATTTTGTAACCCTTAAAGACAAAAAGGGTAAGTTCAGGCATGAAGCAAAATATGTCTGGAATAGTACAGGTTTCACTGGAAAAGGAGATAATGGATAACAAAATGATAAATAATAAGAAATTAAACATTCTCGAACCGGAAAAACTCAGGACGGTAGCAAAAAAAAAGATCAGATAGATGTTGAAGAAATATTGTGGTAAGAAGATTAATGTTCACTCCTATCCCTGTCAGTTTTGAGGTAAGACAGATGGAACCACGAATAGGTCATAGGTGAATTATTTAAGACAAAAACATAGTTATTTACATAATTTCTGTAATAGGGGCAGCTAAAATTATTTAAAAAACCAGTTTCCCACCCGAAAATAGAAATGTAAAATCGGGAAATTTAATAGTGTGATTTTTGCTAGAGTAGTGATTTTCACATCTTTTCGACCAGAATCCATTATAAGAAATCCATTTTACTCATCCTGACCCAGTACACATATAAACATCACACAACAGACACCACTCACATACACGCGCACGCACACACACGCACGCACACTGTTCACAAAGCAATAATAGTACTCTTACCGCACACTATGTATTCAGATTGTTTCAATTCTATTTCATTTTTTGTGCTAGTCATACTCTATTTTTTTTGAACTAATAACTGCCTAATGCCTTTAAATGGCAATACTAAAAGCTCTAGAGGAAAGTGACAGAAAATAGATAAAAACGGGAGCAAAGGAGAAAATATTAAGCAGCATTGAACTCAATAGGATTGAAGATGAATGTAAATATGTGCATTTATTAAAAATCTTGTCAGTTTGCAGATAAAGCTGGGCTATCAGCTGGAGTAAGAATGTTATTTATATATGTTAAGAAGTAGACACGTGAATTATAATATTATGGCCAAAATAATCTGGCAGAAGAATGATGAGATAGGATGGTAGATAATGACTTTAGAATTCTGGTTTTCAAAGTGTTTACACCTTAAAAGATTTGAGGGACAAAACAAATTGTCCTTTCCTCAGTTCCAGAGATTTACTAAGCCAATAACTCTTAATACTGAGATGCGTGAGAATTTCTGAAAGAAGGAGCTGGATGTATCTGGGCACAATTTGGGGAAAATATTGTTCTAAGGGATCTTATAAGCTCTTTGAAGGATGTGCATCTTCTCTCTGAGGATTTCTGCAGTAAGTGCGCTGAAAGCTGAGGTTGACTGAGGACAAGGAAGAGAGCCCAGAAGGCAGAGTTTTAATAAGCAAAGAGGGATTTCAGTAAGTACTACTGAGAATTTTTAAATGTTTTCAGTAAAGACATTTTTCAAGATCATTATTCAATGAATTATCTTTTTTTCTGATTTCTTTTTCTTTAGTAAAAAATACACTGCAGATAATCTCCAAATTTTTATCCTAAGTGAGCTGATTTGCTTTGTAATGACTGTTAACTTCCTCAATGAATAGGTTTACATCATTCCAAAGGAATGTAGATATTATATGGAATTTAACTCTGTTTTGGCCTCAGTTACCTCTCTTCAGTTACTGATTAAATGGTGATCTGCCAACAACAACACCACTCCATGAAAGTGGCCACATGATACTGGCTCCATCCCTTAGCTATTTACAAATTAAAAGGAATGGTCAGATCTTACCAGGTATCATGAAAAGTCTCTGTGATTGTTCTCTGTGTTTATAAAATATGTTGATATTTCCCCTGAAGTATTCTGAAATTACCCTTCTATAGGTAAACTATATATATTTCATTAGAACAACAACAACAAAAAAGATCAAGTTCTGAAATTCTTCAGACAGTAGAAAAGAGGAAAATACATATATTCAGTAGAATGAAACTTTTAAAATATAGAAGGGAGAAGAAAGTGTAGACTTTATAATCTTTTATCATTAAATGCATATGTTATTGTAAATTATTAGAGGATTATACATGAATATCTAAGGAAATTCGTGACATCTTACTTCCTAGATTACCAAAGACTCGGTTATAACAAACTCAAGATAGCAAAGCATTGCATTCAATTTTATTTCTATAAAAACAAGTTACAAAAGACAGACGAGTTCCTTGGAGCTGGATATTTTTACATGGAATGGGACAACCAAATATGTTTACATATCAACCTTAACTTTTCCAAGTTCAGAAAAGTCATTGAACCAATGGTTTTCTGACAATTTGATCCAGAAAAATATCTCTATGCTGTTTTGAGAAAGCCTTAAAGTGTTCTGCCAGCAAAAGATTTTAGGAGGAGATGAGCAGAGTTGCTACATTAACTGTCACTAATATAGACCCTAGGTGGGGTAAGAGTTATCATCTCAGAGTGTAGAGGATAAATAGCTATAAAATACTCTTGAACAGTTACAACAGATAATGTATTTATTTCCATATTCAAAATTTTAAGGATAATTTGGTTTTACTATAAATATGGTTGTAGATTCAGTGCATTGGGAGATGCAAACTAAGTTTATAAACGCAATGACAGATAACTATTATAACAGTTTCCTTTATCTTGTAAACTTCTGGCATTTCTGACATCAGATCATGTGTGAGGAATTATTTACTTTGGCTGTAAAAGGAAGAGCCTCCTCATCACTTCCTCACAAACCACTTTTCTATTGAGAACTGTTTATGCTCAAAGCAAAGAAGACCATCTGATGGTTTCAAGTACATATCACCATTGAGCAATGTGTTTTCATTATATTGCTACTTAGCTTCCCTTAAAGAGGAAGGAGAGGAGATGTCTGATTGCTCTGGTTCCACACTGCTTTTATGTAATGCATGCCCCCACTTCTCCACCACCATCTTGGCATTTAAGGTTCTAAAGCACAATAACCACAAGAAGAAGCAATGCAGCAAGTCCTCATGGTCATCACTACTTTTAATCTTCCCAGCAACGCCTTGAGGCAGGTACTCTTATTCTTCCCATCTTATGAGAATCTGAGGCCCAAAGAGGTTAAGAAATTTAGTCAGTCATTGGGCCAGCCCCTTGGCTTAGCGGTTAAGTGCACGTGCTCCACTACTGGCGGCCCAGTTCAGATCCTGGCGCGCACCAACGCACAGCTTGTCCGGCCGTGCTGAGGCCTCGTCCCACGTACAGCAACTAGAAGGATGTGTGACTATGACATACAACTGTCTACTGGGGCTTTGGGGGGAAAAGAAAAGGAAGAGGATTGGCAATAGATGTGAGCTCGGAGCCAGTCTTCTTCAGTAAAAAGAGGAGGATTAGCATGGATGTTAGCTCAGGGCTGATCTTCCTCAAAAAACAAAAAAGGAAATTTAGTCAATCATAAAACTATTGAAAACATAACCAGCTTAGAACGCGGGTACTATCTGATTTAGTTTCACCAGAGTCAGCTTCTTTGCCTTTATTCATGCTGTTCTATCTTCCACTGACAAAAGTTTAGCAACCTCTCCCATTCCTGATCTTCACAGATAGATGTATTCTCTCACTTCTCTTGGCTCCACTGAGGTTGTTTCTCATCTCATTCTAGCAGACGTTAGGATCCAGTTTGCCTTGGTCGTGTCCAGAATTATTTAGGCTGAGGTAACATCGTACTGAAGTAAGAGCGGCATAAACACATTATTTGCTGACTAATCAAGCAATTAGGGTTGGTTAGCTGTACAACAACGTCAACAAGTGTCCAGGCTTTCGGGAAGTTTCTACGTTCCCATTTGTAGGGTATCAGTGATGCCTCTGTTTATGGTTCCAAGAAGGTCACAGGGTTTCCAAGCATCATGTCTTCAAAAACCAGCATCTAAAAGTAGGAAGGAAATAGGCCCTTGCATATGTCTTACTTGTTATCAAGGAATCCCCCTCTCAGATCTCTCAAGAAGTTCTGTGGGACAGTATTCATTAGTTCAACTGTTTGTTTTACATATATTTCCTCAGTTCTTACTGTGTACTAAGCACTGTTGTAAGAAGTGGGGATCCAGTCACACACAAAACAGAAAATCTCCCTGCTTTTACGAGGCTTACATTTTAGTTAGAAAAGATAGACACTAAACCACAACAAGAGACATATATATGCCAGGTTGGGATAAGTGATAAGAAGGAGAAGCAAATGAATGAGGGATAGAGAAATAAGAAAGGTTCTACTTCATATAAGGTGGTCAAAGAAGGTCTCTTTGGTAAAATTACAGATGTGCTTAGATATGACCAAAGTAAGGCAGTGAAATGTACAGATATTTAAGAGAAAAGTGTTTTTGGTAATAAGAACAGCAAGAGCATGAGTTCTGGGGCCCAGCGAGGATGTACTGAGAGGGAGGAGAGCCTGTGATGGGGAAGAGGGCAGAAAAACTATCGGAGATACAGCACAAAACTAGATCATATAGACTTCTCGGTCTGTAGCAAAATAAACCAAACTTTAATCTGAGTGAGATGGGAAGTCAATGTTGGGTTTTGGAAATGAGATTTACATGATTTGACCAACATTTTCAAAGATTCTCTCAGGCTTCTCTGGGGAGTATAGACTGGATTAGGTTTGAGAGCGTAGGTAGTCACGCGTGCGGTGGATTAAGCAGTTAGGGGTCTACTTGGAATGGCCCAGGTGAGACGCTGTGGTGATAGGATGGAAGTGGGAGGCCACAATCAGATTCTGCATAGATTGTGAAGGTAGTGCCAGCAGGACGTACTAATGGATTTGATGTGAGGTGTGAGAAAAAAAGATAACAATTCCACAAATTTGAATCTGAACAAATTAACAGAATGGAGTTGCCATTTGATTCACAGCCTGTGACTTATTAAAAAAAAAAAAAAACAAAAGGAAGGAGGCCAGGGAAGTGAGTATCTGGTATTTAAAATTTGTGTAATAAGAGACATGATGTGCTAGCTAAGGAGGTAGGAACTGAGGAGACATATACGTTTTTCTGCTATACCTTCATTCATAGTCTGTTATCTTCTCAAGGAGATGGATTGTGTCTTTTTAGTCATATCTTTATGGTCACTGCAGCAAACGTATTGTTGCAATATTTGTATTAGAACTATTAACCATTCAGTTAAACAAACATAAACAAGGTTTCTTTAAGCCTTCATCTTAAAATCAAATACATTGACTCTACCCATTATAACGTCTTTTTTTTAAATTGATGTCATAATAGTTTATAACATTATGAGATTTCAGTTGTACATTATTATTTGTTTGTCACCATATAAATGTGCCCCTTGACCCCTTGTGCCCACTCCCCAACCCCCTTTCCCCTGGTAACCACCAAACTGTTCTCTCTGTTCGTGTATTAGTTTATATTCCACATATGAGTGAAGTCATAATAATGTCTTTTTTTTTTTTTTGTGATGAGGAAAAGTTGCCCTGAGCTAATATCTGTGCCAATCTTCCTCTATTCTTTGCATGTGGGTCACTGCCTCAGCGTGACTGGCAAGCAGTGCAGGTCCACACCTGGGATCTGGGCCCGCAAACCCAGGCCACCGAAGCAGAGTGTGCCAAACCCAACTGCTACACTTTTAAATTTTTTTCTTTCAAGTTTTGTTAATTGCATTGAAGGAATCAAATATTTAGGCATTTGTATCTAATTTATAAAAGCAATGCAAAGCAGAATCTTGTCAATATTACAAATCAGTGTGAAAAGATGACACTGTGAGGCATTACGGTGAATGAATGATATAGTCTGTATAATTGGAGTTTTCGAAAGAGAGAGATCATTGTGGGCTGGAGCATCTGGATATGTTTTTATAGGGAGGAATTGAAGGATTTTGGACTTTTTGATGGCAGAAGAGAAAAAAATGTACATTTTGGTTGGTTAACCTGAATGAATAAATGGGCAGAAGGAGGTGACACAAAAATATGTTTGGGCATAAGTGAATATATCGGTTTGTTGGAGCCGGCAGTGCTACATGGAGATGATAAGGTTAGTTGACTATTTGAGATCAGATCAAGGAGAGGTTAAAAGTCCTGATGAGCACATAGTACGAGGTGTGATTTGTGGTTAATAAAAAGCTGGTGAAAGTTTTGGAACAAGGCAGTGACTTAGGAAAGCAATGTTTTAAGATGAATTTCTTAGTGGCATATGCGTTGGAAGGGGGATTGGAGACAAGATATAAGAAGATGTTAGATTCAATAATAATGTTCATATATCAAGAATAAAGACTTAAAATAAAGTGGAAACATTGGGAGATTAAATGTGCCAACAGTGGCGAGAGAAAGATTTTAGCAAAACTTAAACAAAAATCAGGTATGGAGAATAAAAGTATAGGAGTGTTCAAAGAAGAACCCGCATCCTGCAGTAATGTGCTTGAGGAGATTATGATGCTATTGATGGGAAAAATTGGAAGCCTTCTCTCCCAAAAAAGTGGATGAATTCCCTGGGAAGCACGAGGATAACTATTGCAGATGTCGGTGTCCCAGAGCAAAGGCAATCATTATATGGCATTTGTCATACCCATTTGCTCCTCTACCCCAAAAGTGAAATTTGACAGTTGACAAGCTTCTCCCATACACTCAGAATCCTAGTTAGCCTTTACACTACCTCATCCTTATATATGAATGGAAAAAAAAATTCTTAGATATATGTGTTAGACTGTCCTCAAAGACCAAAATAACCTAATATGAAAATAATGACCCCAGTGAAAAGAGACATAAATAAGACAACAGAAAATAACTCAAAACGTCTCCAAATAAGATCTAATAGAGACTTAGTATACTAGTTTCTTAGAGCAGCCATAACAATTTACCACAAACTGAGGGGTTTAAAACAATAGAAAGTTATTTTATTATAGGTCAGGAGGCTAGAAGTCCAAATTCCTGGTGTCACCAAGGCATAGTCCCTATGAAACCTTTAGGGAGACTCTTCTAGCTTCTGACCACTCCCTGGAATCCTGGGTGTTCGTTGTCCTATGGCTGCATCACTCCGATCTCAGCTTCTGTCTTCACAAGGACGTTTTCCCTGTGTATATATCTGTGTGTCTTCTCCACTTCTCATAATACCAATCATTGGACTTAGAACCCACCCTAATCCATTGTGACCTCATCTTAATTTAATTAATTACATCTGAAAAGACCATATTTCCAAATAAGGTCATATTCTGAGGTTCTGGGTGAGCGAGAGTTTTGGCAGGACACTATTCAACTTACTACACTTGGGGAGACAAATATAAGATCATAATAATATGAAAACAAAGTTATCAGAAAATAAGGAGTGCTTACGTTAAAAATATGATTGCCTAAGCAAAGATTAAATTGAAAAGTTGGAGGTAAGGACCTCTGAATGTATAATTAGGAAACAAAGCAGTAAGATATAGGAAAGAAAAAATTAGAAAATAGACCATTATTTCAATGAATAGGAGTTCTGAAAAGATTCATCCAACTAAAAGGAGTCATCAAGGGGGCTGGCCCAGTGGCATAGCCGTTAAGCTCGCATGCTCTGCTTCGGCAGCCTGGGGTTGACAGGTTCGGATCCCGGGCACAGACCGAGGCACCGCTTATCAAGCCATGCTGTGGTGGCTGTCCCATATAAAGTAGAGGAAGATGGGCACGAATGTTAGCCCAGGGCCAATCTCCCTCAGCAAAAAAAAGGAAGATTGACAACAGACGTTAGCTCAGGGCTAATCTTCCTCACATACACACAAAAATGTCATCAAATCATTCCAAGTTGTCAACTTCTAGTTTTAGAAAGATCAACTAATAAGATATCTATAAAGATTTGTAACTAATAGGAGTTCAAGAAATCCAAATAATAGGAAATCTAAAAAGAGATAACAGAAAAAAGGGAATATTTTTAATGAAATAAAGAAAATTCCTACAGTACCAGGAATCTTCAAACAGAAATATCCTACAGATTTATTGTCAGAATCCGTGAACAAGCAAATTAAGGAAAAATACCTAAACATTTCCTGGAGAAGACACAAAACAAGTCAGCTACAAAAAAAGGAGAAAAAGGTTAATATAAAATTTCTTATCATCAAACTGGGTGCTAGAATTCCACTGAGCATTGCATTCAGTTTTCTAAGACTAAATTGTTTTCAGTCAAGAATTCCATAAACCATCAATCAAGTGTGGGGGCAGAATAAGAGTATTTCAGGTTATGGAAGTTTACCCTCCATGCGTTTTCTTTAGAAGGCATTTGGGGTGTACACTCCAATAAAAATTTAATTTGAAAAACATGAAATTTTTCATCGAGGTGATGATATTTAAGCTGAAACCTGAATGATAAAATATCAGTCATATAAAAATTCAGGGAAGAATATTCCAGGCAGAGGACATTTAGCTAGCTATGTTAAGAAATATACAGCATGGTCATGTGCTCAGGATTGATGTGGTTAGGGAGTGGAAGTTTTGGAAGAGTGGAAATGCTTGGAGTGAGGAAAGAATAAGAAAAAATATCAGTAGGGGCCGGCCCAGCAGAGTAGTGGCTAAATTCGTGCACTCTGCTTCGGTGGCCTGGGGTTCACAGGTTCAGATCCTGCACACAGACCTACATAATGCTCATCAAGCCATGCTGTGATGGCGTCCCACATACAAAACAGAGGAAGATTGGCACAGATGTTAGCTCAGGGACAATCATCCTCACCAAAAAAAAAAAAAAGAAAGAAAAAATATCAATAAATTGGATGCTGAGAAGCAGCGAGAGCTCACATGAAATTAATTTGTCATTCATGTGATTTAAATGGTAGCTTCACTAAAAATAATGTCATAAATACTCTGCCCACCTACTAATTCAGTCCATTTTTCCCCTAGTTGGAGTAAAGTAATGGAAATCATTGGCATAAAAACTACGTGAAGAAATTCTTGCATATGATTTACATATAACGCTTTGTCCTCTTTTTTATCAACACAACGTTTTAAATTACAGTTTACAAACACACGTGCTTAAGATGGCCTAATGGTGATTAGAGATAGAGTTTAATGTCATGTAAAGAGAATATATTAACTGACTGGAAATCACTCCTGAATGAAAAAAAAAATGCATTTGGTAGAATGTTTTAAATGCATTGGAGGGAAAAGAACAAGAACTCTATTATCATGACTTCATAAACAGGCAATTTAGAATAAGCGCTTGATAAAAGGACATTTCCTTCCCTATGGTTCAAATTTTAGAATGTCTTTCACGCTTAAAAGACAACGTTGGAACTGATTCTTTCTCCTCCTTAGAACCTACCAGTTGCTCAGAATCACCAGACAATTTCATTAACTTCATACCTAGGCTATTCTACCATGTTACGGATTTTTCTTGCTTTCTATATTTCTAACTAACTTCCTTTTTCCCATTGGGAGAAGGAATGGATGCCTCTGACCATATTTTTAATGTCACTCTGTCTTAATATCCATCTTAATGTCAGTTCTTTCCATCTCCTAAGGATTCCATCTTTCTGTTGGCATTCATAGGCCCACTTGACAATTTTACTGATTCTTTATATTTTGTATTACATTTTTCTCATTTAGCTTTTTCTTCTTAGAGTTTTTAATTGTTTCCCTTTATTTGCATTTTGTACTTTCATGCAATGTTGAAGATCACTAACTTTCAATTTTTGGAATCCTCTTTGAGAGAAAGTATGAACGATTTAACTATGCTTACAGAAGACAATGTAAATGTTGTCAAACTTGATGATAAAATATCTACTCGACAGAAATTGGAATAAAAATGTGGTAAGAAGTGAAAGGAAAATTAAAAGACCTGCATTTTCATCTTACAAATCTAGTGCTCCAGATTCTGTCAATAGTCGATAGAAAAATATTGACATAAATATTAACTTTTCAAAGATACTTTCAAAGATCTAAAATAATATAATTGTCTGCATATAAATAGGGCAATACGAAAAGATCAAAAGCTGATAAATCATACAGAAGTGATATCAACATAGTATTTAGCCAGGTAGGTGTATTCACCACCAGAAGAACTATAAACCAAAGCAAATAAAAATGGATGGTTTTATAGAACAAGCATCAGTATTAGGATGAGAGAATTAGGCAGCTACTGATTTGCTTACTAGACATGCTGTATTATTTCATTTTTTTTAAAACTTTGTGTGCATATTGATTTCATACACACACACACACACACACACACATATACATGTGCATACATAGTTTTACAAAGCTATAAAAGTAGCTTTTGGCAAATGAGTGGTTAACTTTGGATTTTCCCAGAGGTTGACAGAAAGTGGGAAGAAGTCATCTATCTTCCATATTCCACACATAAGGCGGTATATTGGTGCTAGAAACATAAATTTACATAAGAAAGAGCCCTGCTCTTCAGCAATTAACAGCTGTGGATGAGTACGTGTATTACATAAATGCAACGCGTGGTAAGTACTATAGTATTATGAGTGGAGTAGAAAGGGGACATCCAACGGACAGTGGTTAATTTCCAACAAATATATTTTGAGGTCGTGTGTAGCCACATAGTCATGTTATTACATCACTCTCAATAATTTCCTTCACAGCTCTTATAACTATCTAATGTTTTCTTTGGTTTATTTACTCAGTTTTTTATTGTTGAGTCTTTTCTCAAGAATGAAAGCTCTATGACAGTGGAAAATTCATCCACCTTCAGTGCATAGAATTTTTTTTTTTTCGTACATAGTAGGCCTTCAATAAAGTTTTATGAAGTGAAAAAAATTAGGTCAATTGGAAATGATCATATACATATATATATATCATATACACATATATATATCATATACATATATATATATATATCATATACACATATATATATATATATCATTTACACATCTATCATCTCACACAATTTTCTTTTTGTGTGTGGTGAGAATGTTTAAGATTTCCTCTGTTAACAACTTTCAAGTACACAGTGTTGTTAACTATAGTCATTATGCTCTGCATTAAATCCCCATGACTTATTCATCTTGTAAGTGGAGGTTTGTACCCTTCACCCATTTCTCTCACTACCCGCCTCTTCCACCCCTGGCAACCACCATTCTACTCTCTGTTTCTATGAGTTCAGCTTTTTTAGATTTCACATATAAGTGATATCATACAGTATTTGTCTTTCTCCGTTTTATTTCACTTAGCATAATATCCTCAAGGCCCATCCCTGTTGTTGCAAAGAGCAAGATTTCCTTTTTGATGAGTAAGATTTCTATTTTCTTTATTCATTCATCTGCTGACTGACACTTAGGTTGTTTCTATATCTTGGCTATTGTGAGTAATGCTGCAATGAACATGGGGATGAAGATATCTCTTTGAGATCTTGATTTTAATTCTTTGGATATATAACCAGAAGTGGGATTGTTGGATCAAGTGGTAGTTCTATTTTTAATTTTTTAGGAATCTCCAGACCATTTTCCATAGTGGCTATGCCAATTTACATTCCCAAAAACAGTGCACAACGGTTCCCTTTTCTCCACATTCTTGCCAACACTTGTTATTTCCTACCTTTTTGATAACAACCGTTCTAACAGATGTCAGGTGATATCTCATTGTGGTTTTGATTTGCATTTCCTCGATGGTTAGCTATGTTCAGCATCTTTTCATGTAACTGTTGGTCAATGCGTTCTTGAGTCTGAATTTCCCAGGGCAGACCAGGCAGGCTAGAAATTCAGGCAGAGTTTCTACGTCTTTGGAGACCTGAGTCTTTGCTTTTAAGGTTTTCAACTGCTTGGCTGAGGCCCACCCTCATTATGGAGCCTACATTATAGAGGTAATCTGATTTATCCAATGTCTACTCATTTAAATGTAAATCACATCTAAAAAACTAGGCACCATAGCCTAGCCAAGTTGATATAGAAAATTAACCATCACAATGTACAATGGTTTTCTTAGGAGAAATACTCTCAATTTTTAAAATTAAAATACACAATTATATAGTGCTTACTATGAACGAAGCACTGTTCTAAACCTTATAAATATTAGTTAATTTAATCCTCATACATCCCTATGAGGTAAGGATAACTATTTCCCCCACTTTAAAGATGAGAAGGGTAAAAACTTATCCAAGATGAAATAGCCAGTAAAACATAGCTGGAATTCAAACTTGGTCTTGCTTCAACCCACATGTTATATTGCCTCTTGAGCAATGAGGCTGGAACCAACTGTCTCTGAAGAGAATATGTAAAAATTAGAAGAGTTATCTACTCTTCTCGTTATATATATATAACGTTATATATATATATATATATATAAATATATATATATATTCTGTACAGATGTGTTTGAGTCTGTTTCTGAGACACTTTCCAATCTATATTCCAGGGACACCCAGGTGGCAAGAAGTTGAAGCATACCAATGGTTACTCTAACTCCTTCTGTTTGTTCTTTAATATTTTAAAGTGATATAAAAATTTAAAAGTACAAGGATGTCCTTAAAACGGAGTGGAAAAAATAAAACCAAAATTGCAGTCACTGAAGGGTAGCAGAGGGTTGGGACAGTGTCAGTCTCCCTCTGATTTGATTTGATGGCCTAAATGTTACATACTGTGCTAACACAAACTATAATTTGCATTATTTGTCTGTTTAAAATCCATGTATTCTTATTGTTTAGTAATGCAATCTATCCTGCTACAAAGGAAGGAAAAACATCAGATGGTTCTATATTTGGCTGCATATAAACTTCATTGAATAGGATAATTTGTCACTGGTCTTTTTTTATGTCTGTTCTATTATGTGCTTGATTTGTTCTCAATGTCTTGGACCCGGATCCTCAAAATCTAGATTTTTAAAAAAATTTTCAACTTATTTTCTAGAGAAGCATTTCAACTCACAACTAGGACAATCTAGACCTGTTTCATTTGCTTTGGTTCACACAATGTATTTATTTTCTTTACTTCTCTAGTACAATTGCTTGACCCCCATGTTAATAACATCAGAGATGCTGGCAAGGAGTATACACAGTGACATCACCCTTAAAGATCGCAAGACCCATATGTTATCTCTTTCCAGTTGAAAACCCTGTATCATGCCAGATAACGGATTGTGTGCTGTGTTTCCCAAGTTTGACTTTATAAAAGTCAAGTTCATCGGGTGGTTAGATTCTGACAGTAGAGCTTCTTGTATTCCCATGTGGCGTTGTATAGACATCACGGATTTACACTGTGTTGAAATGGACACAATAGACTCATTTGTTTTTGTTCAATGATAAAGGCAGTATAAGTAAAGCAAACTTTTCCAAGTGCTTATAAACTAATAACACATGGCATGAAGTTGTTCCACTCATTTTCTTGTATTTGCATTTTTTTGGTAGGAGATAGTGATTAGATAATTAAATATACTAAAGTCATTGGAGAAACACTTTTTCTTAATTTAAAACGTGGTCAAGTTTCTGAGATTTCAGAATGAACCCTAGGAAATACACAGTAAATAAATAATTAAAAAACAAACTTTCTCTTACTGAAGAGAACGGTGGACTGAGCATTTAGAACTTAATAAAACAGGAGGTGTGTAGACTGACCTTAAGGTTTGTTCTAAGTGAATAACTTAATAATCTCATTGGCCATTTCTCTGTTACCACTGAGCCAATGTTTTTAATGGAGCTACGGGTTGTTTTCACTAACTTAGAATTTTTTCTGCATACTTTGTGTGTGCACTTTAGTCAAATCTATCTAAACAACAAATATATCTAAACAAAATATATTTTGCCTTTTTTAACATTCTGATGATTTATTATGAAGGGCTCACTACTATTTAATCATTTCCAATTCTGTGACTGATACTGGAAACTTTTAAAAGAATCACTATAGTGGAATGAGGAGTAGAGGAAATCTCCCTTGAGGCCCTCATCCACACCTGTCATTTGTCTAGACTACTTCCTCTTAAATGGCCTCCTGTCATCTATTCTTGCAATCTTGTCACCTCTTTTCTCCACGGAAAACCTGATTATGTGACAATTCTGGCAAGCTCTTTTTATGGCTCTTCATGGCTTTCAGGATAAAAGTTGAAATTCCTCATAAGACCCTACATACATATTCAGATTCCTGAATGTTCATCTTTCTAGACTTAAATTAGCACAAATTTTGTCTTCATCTTCAAATTTCTGGTACACCAGCCTCTACTCCACACTCATCCGCAGTTCATTCATATTAAGAAATTTTGACTCAAATGTCACTTTCCCAATAAAGCTCTTTATGATCCCTTAGATTAGATCAGGGTCCTTGGTGTTGTGCCATTAGTTTTTGTAACTTCATATCACTTATCACAGTTGTAATTTCATTTTTTTAAAATTATTGATCAAAATCTAGTCATCCCAATGGACTGTAGCTCCATGGGGTTAGTGACCCTGTCTGATTTTTGCTAAGTCCTGTATCCCAAGCACCGAGTACAATGACGGTCACATATGAAGCACCTAATAAAAATTAACGGAATCAACATGCATGAAGAATATGAGGTTTGGGGATTCTAAGTGACTCATCCAAGGTTGCATAGCTTGTAAGTAGTGGAAATAGGAATTATATGGGGGACTACTTGACTAAATTCCTAAGCTAGTTAATGTGTGATTCTACCTCAAGCACTAATTGGTCATGATGCATTTATTTTAAAATGCTTTGGCATAGATATAGCGATTTTTATCTATGCTCATTAATTGAAACTTTAATGCTAGAGTAATCAGTTGTCTAACTGGGGATTCCCATGGTCAATTAGTATTATATCAGAATAGTCAATTAGTATTATATCAGAAACTCACACACATGAAGCTTCAGCTATCATTATCCACATTAATACTTCATGTTTTATTGATTTTCAAGTAGAACATTTAAAAAAATAGTTTTCATTGATGGTTAAAAAAAGTATTCAAGCTATGTTTTTGGGCTAAAATATATTAAAGGCACTTTCTACTCTTGTATGAACTAGGTATCAAACTCTAGAGAGGCACGTAGCTGCAACATTAGGGTTATATTTCTAAGTTCTTGTGCCCAAACAATTGATTTAGGAGAACCTCTGATGCCTGACATAGAGAATAAGAGTAATAGAATATCACCTCTAGTGAACTTTTAGTGTAAAGATGTGGTTGGAGCCCACAGAAGAACAAAGACCTGTCACTTCATAGAGCTTACAGAACAGGTATTCTCAACTAGTTTGTGTATTAGTCTTTGTGTGAGGCAGAATGTGATCGTGAAGGTGGTTCCCTTATAACCTCATAGCCAGGTTATGGTGATACCTAACTCTCTCCAACCTCCAAAATCTTTGGGGGCTATCATTATCTTCCAAATAAAACCTAAGAGATGTGTACAAACAAATGGACTCAGATAAGTTAACCCACTCTGTCAAAAAACCTGGGCTAAATGGATACTAGACCATCAACCAATATGGGTCTTCACAGGGCAAGAACAAATTGGTCGGAGAGATTTAGGGCCTGTTGAATTTTAAGCCTATTTTGGAAATCTAGCTGAAAGCATCTTGAGTTAGGCATATGCACACAGAACTAAGAACTAAAGAGTTCCGTGTTAGAGATTTGGAAAACATTAGTAAACAAGTGGGCATGGAAGCTGCTAGAACCTCCAGGGACACTGTTATTAATAAGAAAAGATAACGGCTGGGGACTAAGGGTTACCAATAAGATGGTTATTTTCCCAAAGTTAAAGACTATGTTCTATGTTTTTAATGGAAGCACTTTAAAAAGTGTAAGTCATTTTCAAAGTGCTTAATAAATGTTGTGAATAAATAAATGAATGAACCAACTGGGCAACAACTGAGAGAGGAATAATTGGTCTTATTATTAAACAGGAAGTCTGTTGGACAGTTGGTGCAAATAAGGATTCATTTTCATGGTAGACAATATATTGCTTTGATTATAAAAAGTCCTGGTTTTGTATAGCAGCAAAATATTTTTAAAACCTTTCCATTTGTATTTAATATTTTAGTTGCACTGTTAAATATTTCATTTCCTGGTTCAAGTGTATTTAAAAATAGTTGTTATACTTTAAATCGAGCGAATGTTTCTCCTCTCTGCACATATTGCCCCAAGAGCCAGTTCATGTGAGAAATCACATTTTAGTTCAGAAATCTTAAAAGAAAAAACAATCTATACATAAATTATCTCAACAATGAAAGGTCATTAACTTAAATTGTTGTGTACATTTCTTCCTAGCTAGGCATTTTTTAATTTTATTGCTATAACTAAGTAAATATATATTTCTTATCTAGACAATCAGAAATATAAAAGACTAAAGAGAAAAATACATTAAAAGTACAAGCTATTTTAATTTTCAAATTGTTAAAAAAATTATGGTGTTTTAGCACCCAAACTGCCTCTGTGCATAAAATTATACTTGCATAACAGTAGGCAGAATGTTCGTGCCATTACCAGAGTAAAGTGGGTTCATAGATCTAAGATACACGTGAGACGCATTTCAGTCTCTGTCAATCTGTTGTGGACCTAAATCAAAGTAATTAATTATTAGTGTACCAGCATATCTCAGTACAAGTCAATTTCACCTAAAAGGTTGTTCAATTACATGGGTTTCAAAGTTTACATTATTCTAAAAGTTTAAAATAAGCTAAATTTAATATGCTCCTTAAATTCTGGAGAAAATTATTATATTATTTTGCACAGCCCTTAGACTGTATGCTTTTGGGAACTATGGTCAACATATATAGCTTAAAGGAAAGATATTTTGATTTTAATTTTAACCACTGTGTGTCTCTGATCATCAGTACTATTATTATTTGTTCGTGTATTAAGGCGTTACTTAGATGTACACAGAACAGCGAGGGGACCTAGCAAGAGGATGAGAGTAAAAAAATGAGTAAAAAGAAATATTTGAGGGGCCAGCCCAGTGGTGTAGTGGTTAAGTTTGGACACTCTGCTTCGATGGCCCAGGGTTTGCTGGTTCACATCCCGGGCACAGACCTACAAACCACTTGTCAAGCCATGCTGTGGCGGCATCCCCCACACAAAATAGAGGAAGACTGGCACAGATGTTAGCCCAAGGCCAATCTTCCTCACCAAAAAAACCCAAAAAAAACAAAAAACAAAAAACAGGAATATTTGGTCCTTTCTCTCAAGGAACTTACACGTGCAAATATCTTTACTAGACTAATTTCTATGTGATTTTAAACACAAAATCTGTATATTTGTATTCCTTGTAGTTGGAAATCCATACTCCAATGGGTCGCATAGTTTTGAAGCACTTGATGCCCAAATTGAGTCAATATTTTAACGTCTGATCAAAAACAAAACTTAATTTTTAAAACACTGTTGAATGATTTTGATATGAAGGGTTGCACAATTGCTCTTGTTACCTATTGCTGTGTAACTAGTCACCCCGTAACTAAGTGGTATTAAACAATAATAATTGTATCCTGCTTATAGATTGTGTAGGTCAGGAATTCACATGAGGCAGACCGGATACGGCTTTGTCTGCTCCATGCTGATCGGGGCCTCAAGATGGAGACTCAAATGCTTGGGTATGGTTCAAACAGCTGGAGGCTGAATGATCTGGAAGTTGTTTCATTCAAAATGCCAACTGCCTGGGCTGGGATGCTTTGAAGGCTGTTTTCAACTGGGACTCTACCGTAGCCCCGATATCTGGTCTTCCCTTGTGGGCTTCCTCCCAGCACAGCAGCTTCAAGGTATTTGGATTTCTTATACAATGACCCCAGGCTCAAAGAGCCAGTGTGCCAGTAAACAAGACAGAGTTGAATGGCCTTTAACTACCCAGCTTTGGTAGTCATATAGTTTCCCTTCAGCCATACTTTATTGGTTGAAGTTTTACAGGCCTGGCCAAATTCGAGAGGAGAGGACGTAGATCCCACCTCTGGATAGGAAGAGTGTCCATTTCTGGCCATGTTGTAAAACACGCACACTCTTTCTATTCAACACCTTCAGAAGATATCACTTGTGAAATTGATTAGCTCCAGGGGTAGAATAATATACACATATTTTTTATGCTGTGGTATGTTTTTGTGCTGTCTGTGCCTAAGTTATTTTTGTCAAAGTTGAGAAATTTTTACTTTCTCTTGACATCTATTTGTGCAGCAAAAGTAAATCACTAGATTAATTCATCTCCATCAGTTCACCTGGCATGAAGGTGTTACAGGAGCTGTCTACAGAGATAGAATTACCGTAGTATAGTGGCTCTTTATTTGGGGTCAAATCCTCTGAATTTAAGTACGACCTTGGAAAATAACTTGAAAAAGCTATTTAACTTCTTTGCTCTTCAATTTCTTCATCGTTACATAGGAGGCCACATTAACACAGGGTCGCTGTGAGGATTACATGAGATCGTATAACTAAAAGCATTTCACACAGCACCTTGCATTGAGAAGAACACAATAAATAGGGGTATTTCCTGGGTCCGAACAATAGGATTCCCTTAGCAAAAGGAATTCTGTTAATGAGTACAGAGAATGACCTGAATTCAGCCAACTTTGCACCTTCGCTCTTCAGATTTGAAAGAAAGGTATCCAGGTAGACACGAGCCCACTAAAATATCAGGTTTCTCACCCTAAAAGTCAATTAGACTTTCATTTGAAACAAAACAAAAGTCAATATCATTGAGAACAAAATCTGGACTCATAGAACGTCTTAGCTACTGGCTCCGCATGAAGTGTGAATTTTTACGTATTCACTTTTCATTTGCCTCTGTGGTTGAGTCTTGCTGGGCCAAATGGGCTCTTAATTTACATTTAGCCTATGTGAACTGGTGGCAAAGTATTTTCTTTATCATAGCTAGAAAGTTGTAAAGTCTTCACTCCCAATAGTCAGTCGGTTTAAGCTTACAGGGTGAATTTAGTTAGTGGAAATCAGCCAGGCTGAGACTGTGCATGCCTGGTGGGCACAGGCGGAAAAAACTCCAAATAGGTTGGCATGGCTTGCCATACGCAGCTGTCTTATGGAACCTGAATTTTTGAAATAGTGAATCACACCTATAATAGCAAAGTGCCTTACACTGTACTTTGGCATCACTAAAGTCTTTAATACCATCTGGAAAGGAAAGGAGCAAAAGTTTTCCTGGTAGGTGGCTTATAAGACTCTTAAGATATTTAGTGATCACATGTAATGTTTAAAATATTTAAGGCACTTTTAAAGGAGCTATTTGAAGGGCTCCAAACGATTACCTCTCCTAATTCACCAAGCACTTGCAAGATTTGCTTTTTAACAAGCAAGACTGGTTTTGATTTATGAAGTGCAAAAAAAGCACCTGAAAAAAATATCTACTTGAAATTTTGCTTCTTTTTAAAAAGACCTGAAAGACGGTTTTGTAAAAAAAAATATAAAATAAAAAATAAAAACATAAATTCTCTTGGGCTAATATTTTACATGCCAAGTAGAGCCTGGAGCTCATTTTTACAGCTGTTTTAGGAGCCTTTAAAATAGTGATTTATAACGGAAAGAGTGACACAATCTTAATTATAACATGATGTACCAGATATTATAATGAGCAAAGATATTTTTCTCAAATGTGTATAGCATTTAACCTTTGCTGAAAGGCTGGTAGTGTGTTCATTATGATTATAATTCTCAATTATGCCTAGATCTCCACCTACAGAGTTTCTTTTCTTAAAAATTATCATCATCCCTTTATTTCTCTTTTTCCCAGTGATGAAAATGCTGCAGTAAAATATTCCTAGAAAAATGAGACTACTAGTCTAACTACAAAATAATAGCAAAACATTATTAGACAATACATCATACAAAATTCAACAGTTACACTGTCACATAATTATTTTATACTTATAGATTTTATCTACCAGTATTAGGCTCTGGAGTAGCCCTAGCATACCCTTCTCGAAAAGCAGACATTGGCCATCTAGCAGAATGTTGCTACATGGTGTGTAAATGCTCTGAGAAGTTATAATTTCTGAGGCCCTGGCAAGTGCTGGGGAGGCAAGACAGCCAGAGAAGCGCCTCTGGCTCTTATGTAGAAGAGGATCGCCTTTGGCCAACCTACTTCCCCAGGATCAGGAACTCCCAGGGAACTGAGAAAGCACACTGTTGTATGGTCAGTGCCTGCAGAGCGTGGATGTGTGTCTGCGTGCCCGCGTGTGAATATGTGTGTGACTTAAACTGGATCCTACAGTGCACAAATGTCTTAGTAAATAGGAAAAGGATTAGTAAATAGAAATAAATAGCAAATTAAAAAATGATTATTAAAGGGGCCGGCCTGGTGGTGTAGCGATTAAGTTGGCGCCCTCCACTTCGGCGGCCCAGGGTTCGCAGGTTCGGATCCCGGGCGTGGGCAATGCACAGCTTGTCAAGCCATGCTGTGGTGGCGTCCCATATAAAGTAGAGGAAGATGGGCACGGATGTTAGCCCAGGGCCAATCTCCTTCAGCAAAAAGAGGAGGATTGGCATTGGATGTTAGCTCAGGGCTAATCTTCCTCAGACACACAAAAAAAGTGATTAGTAAATAGAAAAATCTTAGTAAATAGAAAAATGATTGTTAGTGTGAATGTCAGTGAAGAGAGACTTTACCATGAAATTAGCAGTAAGAACTTCCATGAACTATAAATAATTAATGTCATAGTAATGTACATCCTAAAATATGAGTTTTTATTACTTTAAAAGAATGCTATCTTCCCATTCCTTTATAATTCTTAAAATAGAATAATTTTATGCACTTTAGTGTGAAGATGGTACTTGTTTCATTCTATAGAATAAATCACTAAACAGTAACATTATGTAAGTAATATGATAATTCCCTTTGTATGCCATCCTGAAATATAAAATAAAAATACAATGCACTTAATAATGAAATGCAAACATTTAACAAAAGAGACGAATGCTTCTATGTATAAAACTTCAACAATCAGAAGCTTATTCAGGAAAATGGTTAAAATTTCACAGATATTTTCTTACTCAGTTTGGAGAGCAATATTTATTGACGATAATTCTTACACTGAATGCCTTAGGTCATTTTGTAGACAGTATCCTAGTTCCCTACCCATGTTATTTAAATGTAGCTGAAAGCAATTATAATGAGTTGCATAATAAAAATGTAAAAATATTTGTATAATGCATCTTATTGTTATAGCCACTAACAAAACAATGGTCACATTATGGTTAGTTTAGATAAAACTGATTTGCAATGGGAAGGCCCCCTAATTTAGTCATGTCTAGAGAAATGTGGGCAAATCAAATAGTTTTCCTGAACAATCTGTAATTCATAGAGTAGATTTTTAATTACTGATTAAGATCAGGAAATTACAAAGACTAGTTCACTCACAGGAAAATTTAGGAGAAAAAAATTTCACCAACTTATTATAAACAAAGTGTGGATAACATTGGTTTGTATTTTTCCATGGCCTTCCTATTTATTGGTCTTCTGCACTTTCATTTCAAACACTAGTATATTGTAGTGAACTTTTACCATTTTTAAGCAATGTATCTTAAACATTTAATATATGCCAATATTGGTGAGAGGCAATGGGGATACACAAATGAAGGAAAAATATTAGGCAAAATCTCTGTCATCAAGAGCTCAAAATACACTCGCACTTCTCCTAAAACATGCTGTAACAACAGTAACATAAAAATGTTAATCGTAAGTAAAATTTTACAAAACCATTTTTGATTATCAATAAACTTCCACACGTTAAATAGATATTCCACAAATTAAGTAGAATTATTAACACCACGTCAATTTGGTGCCATTATCTTGTGCCTTTATCTTAAGACAATGCCTTATCTTAATACAATTTAGTGCCCTTCAGACAATGATTTCTTTTTCTCTCTCCCAACCTGTGGGCTGAGTGACTCAGATGGGCACTCTCACTTGGATTCTCTCGTGTGGCTGACATCAGACAGCTGCTGGAGAAGTCCAAGATGGTACACTCACCTGGCTGGCAGTTGACATGGGCTCTGGCTGGGAGTTTAGCTCGGACTATTGGCCAGATTGTCTACATGTGGTTTCTTGACATAACATGGACTTCTCACAGTATGACAGCAAGTTTCCAAGAACTAGTATTCCAACAGACAGAACCTACTAGAAGCTGCCAGTCTCTTAAAGCCTGGACTGGCACAGCTTCCCTTCTCCCATTAGGGAGTGTCTCAGATTCAAGGAGAGGGGCCATAGACTCCTTCCTCTCAATGGGAGGAGTGTAAAAGGATTTGTGGCCATTTCTAATCTGCAACAGCCTGAAGCACACATTTTTTGTCACCAATTCAGAGATACTCCCTTCACCTCCTATGCCAGCCACTGCTGTGCTGTTTAGTTCCACACACGCTCTAGACTAGTTTTGCACAGGCACAACCTAACAGCATTTCACTATAATCTCTCACTTCCTGCCTTGGGCATTTGGGGCACTATTTTATGGAAAGCCCATGGGAACCCACTCAGCATGAACCCATGTTTAACATAGACGTGTAGGAGAGTTAACACACTGCTGCAAGACTTCTGTCAATGTGGGAAGGGAGTCAATAGATAAAACATAGATCGTTCTGAGACACACACCAGAGTGTCCTGCGGGACTTTGCAACCTGTTGCTCCAAGTGGTGGTAATAATGACCACTATGTGCTTATAAAACAAACCACAAATAAAGCGTTAATGTCATGTATCTAAATAAGAGAGCGTGATGCTATGGACTGAATTGTCTCCCCAAAATTCATAAGTTGAAGCCCTAACCCCCGGTGTGACTGTACTTAGAGTAAGGAAGTAATTAATGTTAAAAGAGGTCATAAGGGTAGGATCCTGATCCTGTATGATTACAGACCTTATATGAAGAGACACCAGAAAGCTCACTCTCTCTCCCTCCCGACATGTGAGGACACACTGAGAAGGCAGCCATCTACCAGTCAGGAAGAGAGCTCTCACCAGGAACTGAATCAAATGGCACCTTGATCTTGGACTTCCCAGCCTCTAGAACTGTGAGAATATAAATTTCTCTTGTTTAAGCCACCCAGTCTATGGTATTTTGTTATGGCAATCTGAACAGATTAAGACACATAAGTAGTAAACAGTCTTGTTTAAATGAATGATTTGAATAAATTCTTCCTTAAATTAAAATTCTCTATCCCCTATTGTAAAAAGTTAGCCTTGTAAACTCTATCCAGTTTTGTGGGACATACTGATACATTTCTTAAAGGATGGTAGCATAAGCTGATAGTTGTGTGTGCGTGTGTGTGTGTGTGTGTGTGTGTGTGTATGTGTGTGTGAGGAAGACCAGCCCTGAGCTATCATCCAATGCTAATCTTCCTCTTTTTTGCTGAGGAAGATTGGCCCTGGGCTAACATCTGTGCCCATCTTCCTCTACTTTATATGGGACGCAGCCACAACATGGCTTGACAAGTGACGCGTCGGTGCACGCCTGGGATATGAACCTGCGAACCCCGGGCCACCGAAGCAGAGCGCCAGCACTTAACTGCTGTGCCACAGGGCCGGCCCCTGTTAAATGTATTTTTAATATTGGTTTTTCATATCAATATATTTTGCATGATAAAAAAATATATAAATTTGTCATAAACAAATTCTTTAACTGAAAATAATTATTGAATATTTTTCAAGATCTATTTCCATTTATTGATCTTGTTTACTATAACATAATATTAATATTAAAATGTTAAACATATAATTCAGCAGTTTTACCAAAATATGCTTAATCTTTATGTATATATGAGCATCAAATGAATTATTTTGACATTTATGAGCTTGGACTACTTCAGTTAAAATATTTTAGTTATGCTCCAAATTTTAGCTTCCATTGCTTAAATTTCTTGCCAAATCCTATAATTCAAAGTGACTCCCGACTAGCACTTCATTTACTGGCTAGTTCCAGTTTTCTGTTTCAAGTCTCATCTTCTTCTTTCCCACTTTCTCTCCTTCAATCAAAAACTTATTGTAAATCCTCCAAACTATTTTTGCTTCCCAACAGTCTCAAACTGGTGACTCCTTATTTCCCATTATTGTAATAATTAAGCTACTCAGTTCACAACGTCAGAGGTTTAGATACACTATGTCAAAAGGAAAAAAATTAAAAATGCTTCTGAAGTTAAGTCTAGCCACTTTTCTCTTGGTACTTGCTATCAGCATGTTACATCTGTGTAAGGCTTGTTTATATTTTCACATTTTCAATTACGTGGAGTCCATACAAATTGCACTTTAGGATGAGAATTGATGGGTTAATTACTCCACAAGTGGCATAATGACAGTGGTTCGGGTCTTCCTTTTACAATAACTCTGAACTTAGTTTGAGAATATAGGACTTAAGATAAGTCACTGGGTCACTCTCTGGTTTTAAATCACACAGTCAAAATGGATAACAAATCATATGCTCTGAACTTGTACCTTATTACTTGGGAAAGGATTAAACTTACAACATTTCTCTCAGTGTCAAATCCGTTTGTTTATTTTGGGAGGCAAACACTTTCCTGCCTCTGATTTCACCCCAGAATCCCTTTGGAAAATGATTGGATCAAGATGATGTATTCTTGGTAAACAAAGCAGAATCCATAGAGAACATATTTGGGGTTTGGTTGACTTCCAAGTTTCAATAGCTGGCTCTTAAGGTAAATCCTGCACTCATGTGTTCAGAGGCTTGATCTTTTTGATGGCTAAGGGCAAAGTGTTATGCATAGCTGGCTGATGATTCTGTGTGTAGGTGGTTCTAACCAGAGTTGGCACTAATTGGCAGGAAGAAAGGGATTCCAGAATTTAAAAGGGTTTTATTCATGGAGAACAGTTATGAAAAGAACACAATTTTTCATACTTTCACAGTGATCCCCCTTAACCAACTCCATAGTAAAGAATCCAGCGGGTGGTAGCAAATTAACAAAATTAGGTTTAATGAATGAGATGGATTCTAACATGTGTTATATCACTGTGGTCAACTCTATGTAGCATCATTGCAAGGAATGGAAAATATTCCTTTGGGATTTTGATGTTGAATTTCACTAAATATTTTTACACCTTCCCCTTAACATACACTTCTTTGCCTTTTTCCCCATTTCTAAACCTGAAATGAGTTTTCCACTGGGGTCTTCTTTCTTAACCAGCAACAAAAGTGGTTCTAATAATGAATCAAAAATAAAATGGCTGACTTCTATGCCAACTGATGGGCAAGAAGGCAAACGGATTTCTTTAAACAGAGAGGCCAGCCATATTTCCTTATATTTATACTTTTATGCTAAGTATTTTTTTTTTGATTGCCTACTCAATGCCAGTAAGTGGTAAGTGCTTTAAATGCATTAACTTATTTTATCTTCTAGTAATTCAGTGAGGTAACTGCTAGAAATTTACAGCTGAAGAAATCGGCGATCAGAGATGTTAACTAATTTCTCCCAAGTTATGGTGCTGGTAAGTGGAGGAGTGGGGTTCTGAGGCCAAAACCTGTAATTTATGCTACAACACATATCCTGAGCCTCCTTTAAAGTCTTGTCACTCAGTGAGATGACACAAATATTATTATCTTATTGTAACCATTAGTTTTTTTTAATAGACATGTAGTTCAATTTAATTAGTCAAGATATTTCAAGTGAGCTCTGTTTTGCTGCCTCGGTGCTTATTTCTGCATTCAGAAGCATTTTTACATTAACATACTAATATTCTTTGAAATTCTTTTTGAAAATATAATTACACATTTCAGTTCCTTGAGGCTGTAGTAATAGGTTCAATTTTATGGTGTAAGACAAGAGAAAATATGTACTGTTATTATTTAAAACGAGTTGATACACACTCGCAAGAATAATTGCCATATCTTAAACCAAAGTAACCATGTAGAGGATACATCAATATAAAGCATAACTATTTCAGAAAGTCTAATTTCATTAAATCAAAAATTTCCTAACGTTAGTCTTCATTTAGATTCATTGAGGATGCCCTAAGAGCTCAATTTAGAGGCGCACAAATTTTCTGAAAAGTTCATTTGCACTCTTCAAGTTTTTCAATCAACAAAATTTGTTGTAAATTTCATAAATATTGTCACTAAAAAATATCTAGCATTTTATAATACTTTGATTGCAGTCTCTCATGCATAAAAGTAGCGTAATTACAGGGTATTCCTAGTCCTGATTCAAGTCCTATAAAAAGACCAATCAATATATGTAATATAGCGGGCTTCGACGAAAATGATGAGAAATTAAGTGAGCTTCACTATCTTTATGCACGTTCTTATTGTTACATATTTGACTCACTTGGTTGGTTTTCGACTCTTCTGGTTATAATGCATCGTATTAAGTAAGGCCTGACACAAGAGTGAAAATCAGACGTGCAGAATAGTCCCGAGTATACAAAACAGGAACTAGCCAGTTATCTTAATATTTTTGTTGCAGCTGAGGATCCTACAACCACCTCTTGGTTGAAGATTATCTTTAATCTCTTATGCTGGAACAGTGAGGGGAAAACAAAAGGCTGAACTAAATTAAAAACTACATCACATAGAATTATAAGAAAATCAGACTTTACTCTTAACTTGGCTGAAGTATTTTAATCTTTTTCTGATATATAGTCAGATTTTGTGTGTGTGTGTGTGTGTGTGTGTGTGTGTGTGTGTGAGGGAGATCAGCCCTGAGCTAACATCCATGCTAATCCTCCTCTTTTTGCTGAGGAAGACCGGCTCTGAGCTAACATCTATTGCCAATCCTCCTCCTTTTTTTTCCTTCCCCAAAGCCCCAGGAGATAGTTGTATGTCATAGTTGCACATCCTTCTAGTTGCTGTATGTGGGACGCGGCCTCAGCATGGCCGGAGAAGTGGTGCGTCGGTGCACGCCTGGGATCCGAACCCAGGCCGCCGGTAGCGGAGCGTGCGCACTTAACTGCTAAGCCACAGGGCCAGCCCTATAGTCAGATTTAAAACAGAAAAATACAATCTAGAGTTTAAGGATTACAGAACTTTCTCAATTTCATAAAATCGGATGCTGTTTAGCTATACATATGTAAGCTTAAAATATCTCTTACGCTAAAGTCAAATATCATCCAGAGAAATACAATTTAATAGCCTAACTATAAGAATGATGAAAGAATTACGTTCTTATTCTTTTAAACGGAAAAGTATGTACATAGGGTAGCTGACTCCTCTGATACAGTGGTACACTAATGGTAATTTTCAAAATCTCTGTAAGTTTCATCTATTTCTTTCTATGACTTTAACATAAGCCACAGTGTACTAGCCACCATCATATCATTTTTTCCATGTAAGTCAGCATGATTTTTTAAATTAAACATTTTATTTTTATATAATTGTAGATTCATATTCGATTGTAAGAAATGATACAGAGACATCCTATATACTCTTTACTCAGTTTCCTCCAAGAATAACATTTTGAAAAACTATAATACAATATCACTAGTAGAATATTTACATTGATATAGTCTAAATACAGAACATTTTCATCATCACAAGAAGTTTATGCTGCATTTTTATAATCATAGTTGCTTCCATCACGCCCTCCTTCCTTCCCTCCATCCTTAACCTCTGGCAATCATGAATCAGACCTCCAATTCTACAATTTTATCATTCCAAGAATGTTATACAAATGGAATTATACAGCATGTAAACTTTTGTAATTTGTTTTTCCTTTCACATAGCATAATTCTCTGGAGGTACAAGTCGTTGTGTGTATCTATAGTCCATTTCTTTTTTTTTTTTTCCCCCGGGGTTATATTCCATGGTATGGATGTACCTCAGTTTGTGCTTCCAATTTCTGTCTATTATGAGTAAAATACTATGAACATTGGTGTATAGGTTTGTGTGAGAACGCAAGCTTTAATTCTCTGGGAGAAATACCCAGGAGTGCAATTGCTAGGTCATATCGTGGTTTCATGTTTAGTTTTTAAAAGAAGTTTCTAAAGCATTTTCCAGAGTTGCTGTACCATTTTACTTTCCCACCATGTATAAGTATCCAGTTTCCTTGTATTCTTACTAGTATTCGTTGGTGTCACTTTTAAAATTATTATTATAGACGTTCCAATAGGCATAGAGTAATATCTCATAGTGATTTTAATAGGCATTTCCTTAATGGCTAATGGTGTTGAATAACTTTCCATGTGCTTATGGGCCACTTATATATCCCATGGAAATGCCTGCTCATGTCTTTTTCCCATTTTCTAATTAGATCGTTTTTTTACTGTTGGATTTGAGGGTACTTTATATATGTTAGACTCTAGTCTTTTGTCAAGTATGTGGTTTGAAAATATTTTCTCCTATTTTGTAGCTTCTTTTTTTTTTTTGTTTAGTCCCTTTGACAAGGGCATTTGCAGAGTAAATGCTATTTAATTTTGTTTGTTGGTGGTGCCATTAGAGTTGATTCTGACTCCCAGCGGCCCTATCTACAGCAGATTTGAACCCTGCACGGTGTTTTCATGCCATCCTCTCACCTTCTAGGGCTGTATCAGACAATGCTCTGTTGCTATTCCTAGACTTTTCATGGCCAATTTTTTCAGAAGTTGGTGGCTAGGTCCTTCCTCCTAGTCTGTCTTAGTCTGGAAGCTCTGCTGAACCCTGTCCACCATGGGTGACCATTCTGGGTTTTGAAATCCCAGTGGCATAGCTTTCATCATCACAGTAACATGCAGCCATCATAGTATGACAACCGACAGAAGGGTGGTATGGTTCCCTGATGGGGAAACAAACCTGGGCTGGGGCAGTGAGAGTGCTGAATCTTAACTACCAACCACCCATTTAATTTTGAAGAAGTCCAAGTCAAAATTTTTTTTACGTGTTATATTTTTGGTGTCAAATCAAAAAACTCTGCTTACCCCTTGATCCCTAAGTTTTTCTCCTATATTCTAATAGAAATTTTATAGCTTCACATTTTACACTTAAATCCATAATCCATTTTGAGTTAATTTTGTATAAAATGTAAGGTTTAGGTCAAGGCTTATTTATTTATTGTTTTGCCTATAGATACCCAGTTGCCGCAGAACCATTTCTTGAACAGACTATCCTTCCTCCACTGAATTGTCTTTGCATCTTTATAAAGAATCAGTTAGGGGGCCAGCCCGGTGGTGCAAGCGGTTAAGTGCGTGTGCTCTGCTGCGGCGGCCCAGGGTTCGCCGGTTCAGATCCCGGGCGCTCACCAACGTACTGCTTGGCAAGCCATGCTGTGGCGGCGTCCCATATAGAGTGGAGAAAGATGGGCACAGATGTTAGCCCAAGACCAGTCTTCCTCAGCAAAAAAAAGAGGAGGATTGACAGATGTTAGCACAGGGCTGATCTCCTCACACACAAAAAAAGAGGTTAAAAAAAAATCAGTTAGACATATTTGGATAGGTCTATTTCTGGGGTCTCTATTCACTTCCATTGGTCCCTTCACTAATATCATACAATCTTGGTTTTTGTAGCTACATAATATGCCTTGAAATTGGGTAGACGGATTCCTGCTACTTGTGTGTGTAGAGTTCTTCACAGTATTCCCTTATTATGGCTTTGATGTCTGCAGGGTCTATAGTGATGTCCCTTGTTTCATTTCTGATATTGGTTATAAGTGTCTTCTCCATTTTTTCTTCATCAGTCTTGCTAAAGACTTGCCAATTTTATTGCTCTTTTAAAAATTCAGCTTCTTTTTCTCATTGCTTTTCTGTCTGTTTTTCTGTTTTCAATTTCATTGACTTCTGCTCTTTATTATGGTAGCAAGATGAAGCACAAACCCAAACTGTTCTTGGCGGACTTCTTAGATTAGGAAGTAGTATGAAGAATATATGAGAATGGTGACTTTGTCCTTTTTATTGATTAATCCAGAGGCTTCTAACTGTCAATGGGGTCTAGAGAAAGAGAAGACATTCAAATTAGCCCAAGCTTTCATATGGGCAGTTCTGCCACCTGGATCCTGTAACTGGAGTAATTGATTTTGATTACCAAAGGACATAGGATTGCTGTTACACAATAGTTCCAAGCAGAGATATTTTAGTAGTTATTAACATTATACTCCAGCCTTTAGTTTACGGGATATTAAGGTGGGATTGTGATAGAAACAAACAATTAAATACCTCTCATATTTGAACATAGGCTATGACAGAATTTAGAGTTTTCTCTTTTGGATATAAGGTAAATATATCTTCATATGTTCAAGGAACAATTGCACTGTGTTAGGGATGAGCATCTGTTTTGATATTGTTGTTGCTGGGAAGATTAAGTGTTAGCAGAAGGGAAAGGATGGGTGTTCAATAAGGAAATGCATGGGTTACAGTTGATATGGTGATGGGCGTGCCATATTCATTCCACCTACCTCATTTTATGCTTTCTTATTATTGAGGCTATAAAATCACATTTCCAATTCCTCCTTGAGGTTAAGGTTCTGGACATGAACCACTTTCTACTAAATAGATACCAGTCAGAAATGAGGTAGAGGCAAACTTCCTGCTCCTTTGACTATTGCTACTGGCAGGCACTGCCATGGAAGCTTTGAGTTTTACTGCAAAAAAATTCAAAGCTCCAGGCACTAAATTGTCCATGTACAGTCACTAGGTTTAAGTGAGCAGTAAGGACAGCTGCTTCCCAATCCTTGAATCACAGTTCAAGTCGTGTGTTTTTCAAGCCAATAGTTCAATGATAATGAACAATGATACAGTCTCTTGAGTCCACACTTTTTCTGATTGTGGGACAAGTGTCTGCTACCTTAGCAGAGATTTCAGCAATGTTCTAGGAGTTATTCCAGGAAACCCAATTTCAAGTTTTCATCCATAGTCCCTCCAACGATTTGATAAGCACCTAAATTTTTGTATCAGATCTGTTTCTACTTAAAATGGCTCAAATGATTTTTGTTATCTGCATAAATGAGTTGAAAGAAACCTCTATTCCGTGGTTCGCATTTTATGTGGTGAGACCTAGGGTAACGCTTATGGTGTCTCCTAGCTTCCTCTTTCAATTCACCTCTCTATTATATCTTAAGATTTTTTAAAAACTAGTTTTTGAAGAAGAAATGGTTCGTCTTAGTAAAGCAAGTCAATGAGAGACTCTTACCTTTTACACTCTCTTCAGAATAATTAAAGCATGCTTTTATTTGTGAAGCAATCTAAAACAATGGAGAAAATTTAAAGCTTTAAAAAGCAAAATCATATGCAATTCACTTTTGCTCGGTTTCCTTATCTGCTAAGTGGAGATGGTTAACACACTTCTTGGCTACTCCTTACTGCTCCTTTTAGCTAAAATATCTTTCCTCAACTATTTGCACTATTGCCACCATCTTACTCTTTAGGTCCCACTTTAAATGTCATCTCCACAGAGACACATTCCCCAACCATAATCTCATCCCCCATCATTCAATTGTATTTCTGCATATCACTATATTTATTTCTTTCAGAGCATTGTCACAATCTAAAATATCTTGTTTATTTATTTAATGGTTTTTTATCAAATAAATTTTAAGCTCTGTAAAATAGGGGCCTTCTTTCTCTGTCCACTGTTGTATCTCCAATATTATTATAGTGACTGACACATGGTTGATGATGTTTGAATAAAGAAATGGATGGATGAATCGATCAAGGAATGAAGTATTAATTTAAAATATTATATATTATATCTAGACAGAAACTTATCATCTAGTTTAGTCATTAATTTTTTTTAATGTCAGGCTTAGGACCACAAGTGAAGAAAGGTATTGTGGGAAAAACAAGGAAGAAAAAAGATAAAATAATGTGCAATAAGGGATAATGGATGCAAAAATGTCAATTGGTATAGTCTCTGAAATATTAATTCATTTGAAAAACACAAAGTAGTGAGAATATTATATAAAATAAAGGAGAAAGATAATATTGAAAGAGTTTAAACATATTTTGGGAAAAATTTTGAAATGGATGAAAGGTGGTCAAGTTGTGAGCTGCAAAATCATGGAGAAATGTAATAATTGCTGGTAGAAATCTGTATTATCATTATCATGCAATAATTTCAGCTAAAGAAATTTGCTGACATAAATAAATAATATATATATTAAAATACATATTTCTCCCAAGGCCTTTAAAACTCTGTTTCATAGTTCATTTCCATGGGATTGTTTTGGTGGGCTCTGACTTGAGTAGAATAGTGAATTAGATGACCTTTCAAAGATTCTTCTAGGCTGCTAACAATCAGGATTTTATCAGAACAGAACTTCTTGGAATGATATAGAATATGAGATTGTTTCACGCGAATTTTCTCTCATATAATTGTGGGAGCTGCTTAAACAGTGTATGCATGGCCATTACTTCTATGCCACATGCTGGTCTTGGCCAAGGATTCAGAGATGTGGAAGGTGGTCTGGTGGGAGCTGAGGGGTCTGCAGGCCCTGCTGCGCCCTGGCAACAAGTGAGCAGAAGATCCAGTGACAATGAGTGTGAGCTAGAAAAGCATTTGAAACAAAGAAAATTAAAGAAATGTTAAGGGGGGAACCTATATATTAAAATAAGACCTAGATATATATCAAATGGTTGCTATGTATGAATCTTGTTTGGCTCTTGATCCACGTAAAGTAATTATAAAAGCAATGATCTCCCAACAATGTCTGGTGTCTAATTTTTGAATTTTTGCATCTGACAGGTGAAAATGGCATATCATTGTATAGTTTTCATTTTTGTTTATCTTAATATAAGTTAGCTTGAGCATCTTTTCATACATATAAGAGCCCTTTTCATTTCTTTTTCTAAGAACAGGCCTCAAACTTTATAATTTGCCTATTCTTTATCATCTTGAAAGTTCATCTAACACGTGTCCCACAGAAGCAAATATACTGTGGCCAAAAGTGGTTATTTATGTTTAATATTAAAAAGTCTTTTTAGATAATATTCTTCACGTGCCATGTATGTTTAACATGATTACAACTTGATATATTAGTCTTTGCCTATTTTCCCAGCCACCTTATAGATGTCTTTTCCCCAGCCATTCAGAGGAAGCCATACTGCCTCAAAGAGATATAGGATTGTTATGACAAGATTAACAAGAGAAAAATAGGCATTCAATGTCTTTATTTCTTCTGAAATCAAAACGGAAGGGCAAATGGAAGTAGAATACAAAATTTATACCATAATATGGAGCTGGAAATAGAGGAGAGAAAGAATGGGACAATCCAATGTCACCCGCCCCCTGGGAGCAGGGCTGACAAATGAATGATCTCACAAAGGTGAGGGTGATGAGAAGAGGGAGTTCAGTCTGAGGAGACTGCTGGTTACTTTCCTGCCTTGTGGCTGGCAGCTCTATGGCAGCTCAGCCAGTATCTACAAATCATTCACCTCCTTTCAAGGAAACTTAAAAGAGCCATGTTAGCTCTTCATCTATTCCCTGTGGACTATGGACCTCACATCAACAGCTACCTGCTTATTGCCTATGGGTTGTCCAGAAAATGTTGTATGTTGACGTTGCACACAAGCTACCCTGTGTAGAAATATTTCTTTGAATGGTTAAAAGACATCCTTGGATACACGAAATGGAATATAGGAAGCCTTAACCCTCAGGGGTGTGTGACCATGGCTAGCACCAGATCTCTGTGACAGCAAGCGTCCCACCGTTGAGGTTTAATGCTCTGCCATTGCACATATTCAAGAAATTCTTAATAATTTTGTCTTTGAATTTGTGTCTTGTAAGTAAAGTCTGAGGAGACAATGAAGCATGCACTGAAGGCTTAGAGACTGAACTCACATACCTTCCTGCTTCTTTCCATCTCTTTGGGGTGGTTCTCAGCACATACACAAGAGGAAGAGTTTGCAGCCCTTCAAAAAGGCTATTGTCAAGGCTTTCTCAATTCAGTCTTTTATTATATCTCCTTAAATGTTCTACCTCTCCCGTAGATTCTATGAATAAAATATGTGGGGGATAAAAATAAGTTTGGCACTCTGTTCCCCAAGGAGAACCATCCATGATCCCTTGAACTATGAAAGAGTGTTTTTAAGTATACCACAGAGTTCTCAAGGTACTAATGGTAGCTCTGCTTAGACGATGATCCAGTGGTTAGAACATATTAATAAATCAAACAACTATTTGGGGAGACTTTCTACAAATAAGTTACTGTGCTTCGTGGAATTTATACAAATAGGAGCCTAACCTAAGCAGTTGTCAACAGCAAAGTAAGAAAGAGCAACGGTCACATTTTATTTTTCATTCACATTATTTTTTCTTCAGCAATGATTTATTAGGTGCCTAAAATAGACCAAGTCATAGGTTTTAAGGATAGAACAGCAAACTAGAATAAAAAGTCTCCCCCACCACACACCCCATGGAGCTTATATTCAAGTGGGTGATAAACAGAAGCTATATTTATGGAATAGTTCCACCTAAGAAATACTCCAAAACATACTGTCCTTTGTTAGTATATCATCATGTGTAATCTGCAGACAATTATCAGTAAGTCATCCATGGTGCTTATTAAAATGACATATTTCCAAACCACATCTTGGAGCTACTGATTCAGAATTTCTGAGAATGGGCTTGGAAATATGCATTTTGGAAACCCCCAAGGAATTCTCAGTTATAGTAGTTGGGATCCTCTGGCACAGGCGATGTGGAGAAGAGACAGTAAGCACCAGATAATGGTGCAGAAAAACAGGTGCAGCTGATGACAACTTGCACAAAGTGTTAATACAAATGTTTTTCATTCTAATTTACTTTTAAAGTATAGTTAATGACACTCTTTCTACATACAAGTTATTATGAAGGGACCGATAATATTTCAGATCAGAGTAGAATTTACTCTGGGTTTGCAACATTTTTAATCTCTGCAAGATTTCTGAAAGTGATTAAAATAAAACTTTCCAGGAGAAAATATTTTCAACAGGGAAAGCATTGTGGAATTTAGTGTTTCCAACAATATTAAGAAATGTGTTCATAAATATATTATGGACATCCACATAGAATTATGTAACGCACTGTATTAACTAATATAAATAGAGACATGTTCTTAAATGATTGCCCTAAACTAACTCTATTAGCTTAAATAAAATCGAAAAAAAAAGACAGCAAAATTCAACTTAGTACCAAATTGCTTAGTGTGTGGGAGGAACAAAATTTGGATTGAATTGCTATAATTAAATGTATGAAATATAATCTAATTAGTTATTTGTCATGAGCTTCAGAGGCTTAGAAAAAAAAAAACTGTCAGATCAACCACAACTGATTTAATCCCCTTTCTTAAAAAAAATGCAGATAACACATGAGAAACATCATTTACAATATAAACACTGTAATAGTTCTTTCTGGCTTAAATTAATTACAGCTGCAAAGCAGAAAATGAACACATTATCACACTACTTTTGAAACATTAGGAGAGGACTATTTATTTTAGTGTTATAGGAAAACAAATTGACCTAGATGAAAGAAAATTGGACTACTATGCAATACACAAGCTGAGAGCAAGCAGGAAGCCAACTGAACTGTGTGGTCAATTTCAGGCTCACTTTTTCCAAATGAATGTAACCATTCTTAATCAAGGAGAAACATGTGATGCATACCAACTACAATGTACTCTATCCATGAAAATAAGCAACACTCCTTCTTCCCAGGACCTTAGAATAATCTGGGCGGGTCTAACAAAAACCAGGCAACTGGTCTTATGAGGAATTGGCTATGCTTTGTCTTTTAATTCCTTCTGAGTTACTTTTCACGGGAATCTGCATTTATTGGGAGGATTTTAAGGTTGTCAAATGCAGACGTATGCATATGTTTTGAAATTCAGTGATGGGGAAATTTATGAAAGAATACTAATGACAAGGTGAGGATAGGGTGAGGCAGTAATAATGACTTTTGTGAGAAGCTAATCCCAATTAAATGACCAACTTAAATAGCATTTTCAGGACTCTAAGGAAAGCATTTCCTTTTCCCACGTTTTATCATTCCAATGTCACATCAATGGTTTTTGACTTCCTTTCCACGTCCTATCAAATCCCCTTGATGTCAAATTTAAGACCCACTCCCTTCTTTTTGATAAGATTAGGTTCTTCATCACTGTCAACCACCTTCTTTTTCTCACTGTCAAATACCATTCTTCCTTCCATCATGCATTTTATTCTTTTCGGAGGACTAGTCAAGTCCAGCTCAAGTTGTTTTCTTAGTAAGCTTTTCGAAAATGTTCTCTCCTATGTCAGGTGGATGTATATTACTGTACATGTCAGTAGGTCAGTATTTTACACATCATAAGCAACTCAAAGAGTTGCAATTTTGTTTAAAATTCTAAAATAACATTAAAATGGATGAAAAAACCTACTAATCATTAGAAAATATTATGTAGATATGTATAATTATTTAAATTTTATTTTGAACAACTTTCAAACAAAAAATTATGTAAATAGTAAAATTGATCATGTATTGAATACATATAAACATATATGTATATTAAATTTGTACACACCCACTGATATTATGTACCCATTACCATAGAAACAATGGCAATGGACTTAAAAACTAGTGTATTACTGGAAATGGTTGTTCTTTTTTGATTCTAAATTGACTCTTTAAGACATTCACTTTAAAGAAAGTTTCATTTTCTATCTTTTAGGTAGTAGCTTTCCCTACAAAAAAGTCATGTACTGTGTGTTGTCATTAATTTAATATGAAGAAAGTTCCAGCTGCCTGTGATCAATATGAAGCTAGTAAATGACATTATGTTTTAATTATGCAAATGTAATTCAAGCAATAAAGGCATATTCATATGTGTTTTTTTATTCTCCCTACATAAAATCCATATATATTATGATTAAGTATATACACCCTTCAATACTTACAGTTAACTATTCACTGATTGTTTCTGCCAAAATTAAGGCCAATATAAATAAATACTCAAATTAAAATCAAAATGTATGACATGCAGGGCTAGCCTGGTGGCGTAGTGGTTAAATTCCATGTGGTCCACTTTGGCGGTCCAGGTTCATGGCCCAGATCCCAGGAGTGGACCTATACCACTCATCAGCCATGCTGAGGTGGCGACCCACATACAAAATAAAGGAGGATTGGCACAGATGTTAGCTCAGGGCTAATCTTCCTCAAGCAAAAAAAGAGGAAGATTGGCAACAGATGTTAGCTCAGGGTGAGTCTTCCTTACCAAAAAAAAAATACGTGACGTGCTAGCATGTTTTTTAGAATGTATTTGTGAAATCACTCAAGGTTTAAAAATCAGCAAGACTTATGATGCTGAAGGTTAATGTAACATATATAAAGTTTAAAAGGAAATAGCATATTTGTCAATTTTTAAATGATTTTCTTAAGCTTTTATAATGAATAAAGAATTTTTAGATGCCAATACGGATAAGACAATCTGTGTCAACACTGCATGACCACTTTTAAAGACAAAAGGGAAGTTTGATCTTTCCACAAAGAACCAATAAATTTTCGTGTTAACAAGTACATTCTATGCTTCAGTTAACGCTGCAAGATTATGTCTTATGTTTTGAAATTAATACTACCACATTATAATGTGGATTCCATTAACAGAGTAAATATTAAATCTCAGACTTAAAGCAAATCATTTCAATCAAAATGTGGTTAATTAAAAAAAATTGAGGGGCTGGGACAGCAGCGTAGTGGTTAATTTCGTGCGCTCCACTTTGGCGGCCCAGGGTTTACAGGTTCAGATCCCGGGCGCGGACTGATGCACCGCTTGTCAAGCCATGCTGTGGCAGCATCCCATATACAGTAGAGGAAGATGGGCACAGATGTTAGCCCAGGGCCAATCTTCCTCAGCAAAAAAGAGGAGAATTGGCAATGGGTGTTAGCTCAGGGTTATCTTCCTCACCAAAAAAAAAAAATGAGCCGTACATGAAAATATCTGACAACCTCACAACAAATCTAAGCACAGATGCGTCTCTGGGCACGACAGCCTGGCTGACAGCCATCTACACAGCAGCCCCTTGAAGAAAGCCATCAGTAGTTTGCCCATTAAAGCATCAACTTCTGCCTGAGCTGCGGCTCTAACAGCTGCATTTTATTCTCTGCAGAACCTGGTGTAAAACCTCAACCATAACATACCAACAAACAGTGGCTTCCCAGAAATCTAGGGCCTTGAAACTGAGTCACCTGTGAATATGTACCAGGATAAGAATCTGAGGGACACCCAGCTGAGCATCTGAATGCCATGTGGTGACTTGATTTTTTTCGGGACTATCATTTCTGGTTTTCATCCAGTCTGAAGAAAAATCTAGGCTCTCAGAAACCCCAGTCTTGAGAATATTTTACCATTCTGACTTGTAGCAAGTAGAATAATTTCCTCAGAGATTCCAGAGCCTTTTTCTATTAGTAGGACTGTCAGGCACCCCTAATCTGGTTATGCACTGCACGACTCTAGGAGGTGCCATTCAAAGAGTAGCCTATGTGGATGGTGTCCCTAGAATTGTGCAGTACACAGCTTGCACAGCTGTACATGGTGGCCCTGGTGACCCTCATTATTCTCGTAGAAGCATGATTATTTTTTAAATTAATGGGGCTGCACCTAGGAATATTTTATGTACAAGGATATATAAGTGTTCTTTGTGTTATCCTTTATTTTTTTAACTCACAAAGGCCAATAACTTTACTTTGTAATTACTAAGTATTACCTGCTGGTTATAATAATGCAGGTAATACAAAGTACTACAAGTAAAAGTTTAGTCTTTCATTCCTGCACTTCAAGTTCATGCTCCTGTGGTAATGGTTCTAAATGATTCTAGCCATTTGATATACATCAGCTGAGATTTTGCAATTTGTTACTACACGTGTTTATTATATTTTTCAACCAAAATTATGTCATATTGCACATTCTAATTTGACGTTTGCTCTTTACTTTTTTTTTCCCAAAATAAAGTATTTCTTGGACATTTTCCCAAATCATGATAGTATATTGATCTGCTGTATTTTTTAAAATTGCTGCCATCTGTTAATATCACAGATTGAGAGGAGGTAGGAAAAAAGTCTTGAAATAGGAGTGGGAGTGTGAATTTGTATAGCCACGTGGGACAGCCATTCACCAATGTTTAATGAAGATGTGAATGCCTAGAATTTGGATTGTGAATGTGTGCTACAAGGAAATTTCTGTATATACTCACCAGGATACATCTTCAAAATAAGACTCACCATATAAGGTAATAAACTACAGTAGTTAAAATGAATAAACCATATCCATGTATGTGTGTATTACTAATAGGTAGAAGGGTAGAAATCAATGTTGACTGAAAATGCAAACTGCATAATTATTTTTTTAAATTAAAACACGTAAATTAGAAAGAATGCAGGGCTACTCACTGTTCATGGGTGCATACACACATGCAGAGAATAAACATGGTATGCTAAGTAGCTAAGTAATTCCAAAATTTGAGGTGGTAAATGAACTTTATGTCAACATACCAAAAAGAAAGAAAATCAAAAAGTTTTAAGTGGATACATGTTAAATCCAACAGCAGAATGCATATTTACAAAGCTACCCTTCAATTTATATTGATGAAGTAATCAGAGTTTCAGAAATGAAAGTTGAGCATCTTCCTGTTTATTTTTTACGAACAAGAGAGGATAGTCTGCTTTTAGAGAAGGAAGGAAATAACAGTTTTTTCTTTTTTTGTCAAATGTAATATATTTAAAGAAATGTAAACAAAACCTATAGCAATTATCAAACAATACACAGATAGTATCAAGAAATCAGTCTCTCATCCATGCTTATGCTGTTTCTTCTCTGTACAAATAAAGAAAGTAACTCAACACAGGGTTCTTTGCCAAAAATAACATCAGAAGAGAAAAATAAAAACCTTCAATGGCTTTTATCCAAACAACAAATGAAATATACCTGAAGCACTTTTAAAAGTCATTTTTAAATTATGTATTTATTCACTTCTCTACTTCTTATTTATGCTTGCTTTTAAATAGGGAACATTTAAACGCGTGTTGTATCTTTGAACATGTGTAACTGCAGTGTACATAATTGTGCATATTTGTTTCCCATAAAACTCCACCTATTCTCTTTCTTTCTTGTTGCAAAAAGCCAAAAACGAATGTGTGTGTGTGTCTCTGTGTGTGTGTGCACGCACATATTCATCCAACATAACAATATACATAGTCATCTAATACACATATTATACATATCCATTCTGTACTAATCATGGCGGTCACAAATAAAAATCCCTTCTTCCTTTCAGCAAGGCTTCAGTGTCACTTATTGGAAGGATTAAAGCAGAACGAATTCCGAGGTAATGTTTTGAGAGTTTAGTTGGAATATTTTCTTTAATTTGTTATGAATATCACTGCCAGAATAACTTGCTAGACATAAGCTTGTAGCAGGAATTTAGGAGTGTCCTCCTGTGGGAAAGAGTAAAGAAAGGAGCTCTAAAGCATTTCAACAATATAAACTGGAGGGTTTGCTAAGCAAATGTGCATTTTGCTGTTGGAATTCATATGAAATGAGTTAAAGTTGTTTGACTTTTGTTTCCAGTGATGCTAGTGTGACTCCCATCCACCAATCTCTTAGCTTCTAAGTATGCCATTAGAGGACACACAGTAGAATGCTGTTGATAAACATCAGGAAATAAAATACCCTCCATGCACAAGAAGTAACGCATGAAGGCTGTCTTCCAAAATATTTGTAAACTCAACTTAAGTCATAGCATATATCAGAGTTAAAAGTCAGAGTAAGTATAATTTTTCACTGGCAGTTCTAACACAGCTGTGACATATTTAAAGTCATCTTTAGCTAAATGGGAACCAGGTGATACTATACAGCTGATTAAGGAAAAAAATACATGAAAACAGTAACAGATTGGAGAACATATATTAAAATTTGGAACCTGATAGTTATCATCCAATGAAAATAAGCATCAGTGCATACCGTACACTTTCTAAATTGCAGTTCATTTCTCAATTCAAACTTCCAAGGTAGATTCATAGATAAGCGAATTTCCCCTGCGAGTGAAAATGTCAAATTAGACTTTCAATCTAGGTATATTTTGTGAATGGAAAAATAAGAAGTTCTCTATTAACAACAATGAAGTCAAGATACACACACACATGCACCACACACACACATTTTGGTGGTAGTTCTTTACCAATCATGTCCTCTTTACATTAATCTCAACCTCTTCATCGTTTATGTCTCCCCTACTGGTTCTGCATGCCTTCACTGAAAATTACCATGTCAATAAATATTGCTTAATTCTAATTTAAGTGAGAGAAACAAAAAGGAAACAGGTGTGTGCACATAGGTAAGAGTGGGTTTTGTGTGTGTGGATAGACTGTGGGAGTCACAACCTAGAGGAAAACAGCAGAGCTTCACTCAATCACTTGTTGAATTGTGGAGAAATCGCCAAGAGCTCCTTTTTCTCAACCATTTCCCCCTAAAGGCTCTGGCAAGACCTGCACATGAAAAATGACCAGACCTTTTCAATCAGAAACTCTAGGGGTGGGACTCAGGGATATACTTTTTAGTAAGATCTCCGTGTGCTTCTGGTGTGAGCTCAAGTTTGAAAATAACTATTTTGAGGAACTGTTTATGTAAAAGCAATCAGAAAGTGTCTGGCATACAGTAGTGTATCCAAAAGATTTTAGTGTATCCCGGTCTGTGTTATACCTCAATTGCTTTGGAATAGGTTTCCAGAGAACTTATTCTCAATGTCATTTGTTTTATTGTGGAATATTTTCCAAGTCTTCATACTTTCCATTCTCTGATAGCTATTTCTTTGGCAGTCTCAAGTCTCCCTGTCTCTAATCTCTTCATCAAGTTAAGGGTTAGGCCAGTAATTATAGATCTTTCAGGAAAGCATAACTGTTACAATGAACTTGTCATTTAACCACCTCCTTTTAGGTATCACCTAAAACAGCAGCACAAAAATCCATTATATTAAATGATCAATTATTTGCCAGGTATTATGTGTGTGTGTGTGTGTGTGTGTGTGTGTGTGTGTGAGGAAGATTAGCCCTGAGCTAACATCTGTTGTCCATTCTCCTCTTTTTGCTGAGGAAGATTGGCCCTGAGCTAACATCGATGCCCATCTTCTCCTATTTTGTTTGGGATGCCTGCCACAGCATGGCTTGGTAAGCAGTGCATAGATCCGAGCCTGGGATCTGAACCCACGATGCCCAGGCCACTGAAGCAGAGCCTGTGAACTTAATCGCTATGCCACTGGGCTGGCCCCCATCAGTTTTTGATATGATTACTTAACATTTTCTATATGTTGAACCAATAAAATAAGTAAGAATATAAAAAGAAATGCAAATATTGGAAACAAGGTAAATTTTTTTTTTATTTCCAGGTGATGTAATTTTTTATTAGAAAAAGCCAAAATAATGAAATGTCAACCATAACAAAATTCACAATGGTTTGTGGTTACAAAATGGTTTAAAAATCTATAGTCTAAATATATATCCCAAACAAGCAATTAAAAACATAAATGGGGACAATCCCATTCATAATATCCAAAAATATTAAAATATCTAGCAATAAATTTAAGCAATAAATATTATTAAATTAATAAAGACTCAAAACACAATAAAATAACATAGATACAAAAACAGTCTAAGAAAAATGCAATGTCCTTGAATGGAACATCTTAATATTGCAGAGGTGACAAACAATTCTCTTCCAAAATATTCTATATATTTAAAACATTACAACCAACATTCTAAAGATTAGTTTTTTGAAACTTAATGAGATGACTGATTCTGAATTTCAGTTAGAAGACATAAGAACATAACCAGGAGAATTATTACCAAAGACAGTGATGCAAATGGGCTGGCTCCATAATGCTGGTTGCCAATTTTGGCTGCATATTTGAATCATTTGGAAAACTTTCAAAAATACTCATGCCAGGGTCCCCTCCCCAGGGAGACTTCCCAGACTTTTGATTTAATTGGTCTGGGGTAGGTAAGGCCTGGACATTGGATTTTTTAAATTTTCCCAGGTGATTCCTGTGGAAAGCCCAGGTTGAGAATGCTGCTCCATGGCATATTAAAATAGACCTAATAAATACGTACAAAAACATGGTGGAATAAACAATTAACCATTAGATTTAAATATAGATTTATTGATTTTGTAGATAATAACAATGAGGAAAGAGCAGTTTAAACAATACACTGTTACAAGTTGTTAAAATAGAATTCTTCACCTCTCAGAACTTTGTCAGCAGCTCACCACAAAACAATGTAGTCCAAGGACAGGTCTCTTTTAAAATAAGGCATCAAGAAAAATATCAATCCAGGTTTTGCAAAAACAGTGGAAATAAACCAAGTTTGAATATCTTAGCTCATCGTTCCCCATGACTCATTTTAAGAAAAGACTTTTAAACATTATCCTCCTTTTAACCCAACAGAAGCGTGCTTCAAGAGAATGATTTGAAGAGTATGGTGGTCTTCATACACCTCAATTTTGTTGACAATCTCCCAGTGAGAAGGGACCCTACATCCCCTTTCCTGGATTCTGGGGAGTTTCATGGTTTCTTTGACCAAAGGTATAGAGCAGAAGTGATGATATGAGAAGTTCAAGGCTAGATTGTAAAATGCGCTCCAGCTTCTGCCATGTTTACTAGGAATATTTGGCCTTGGGACTGTGAACAGTGATGTGAGAAGTTCAACTACCCTAAGTCCTTGCTAACATAGTGGCTCCGTGTAGGAGCCAGACACATGAGTGAAGGAGGGATCTTGGAAGTGGATCCTGCAGCCCAAGCTGGTCTCATTCCCAGTCACCCCAGCCATTCAATTCATTGCTTTTGCTGCCTCAGATATCATGGAGCAGAGAAATGCCATCCCTCTGGTGGTCTTTCCAAATTCCTGACCCACAGACTGTGGGAGCATGAGAAGATTATTTTTTACGCCATGAAGTTTGGGGTAGTTTAGTATGCAAGAATAGATAACTGGATCCGAAAGCTTTAAGTTGTATCCTCATAGGTTTAAAGAAGGTAGGGATTGTTAGTACTTGATTTACTGCTCTGTAAGAGGAGTTTATAGTGACCAAGTGAAAAGACAGTGCACTTATATAAGAGTGGATATTGCTTCCAGCGAGGATCCATGTGTTCTATAGGTCAGTTGTGGATCCAGAGGGTGCTATTTGGCTCTAACCTATTATAAAATAGACCTCATATGCTAACAGTTTCCTCTAGTGGGAGGTTAACTGTGCATGAAACATGCTGGGGTAAAATGCAATGTATGAACCCTGGCGGAGGGTCATCAGAGACTGGGAGGTTTGCATTCCCGATGCAAGACAACTGCTGTTGGAAATGCCTAGTAGAGATTTTCTCACAGAAACTCCAAAAGTATTTCACAAGAGGAAGTCTCAGCATTTAGATAATTACTGCAGTCAGAGAAACAATGCCAGATTGCAATTATGCCTGACAAGTGAGATCTTTTCTTCCCCTTTTACCCCTCTTCTTCTTCCCTCTTCTATTTTGAAGTAAGTTGCACAGGAATCTGCACCATTTGGCAGATTGGAAAAAGTATAAAATTGGATGACAGTTTAGAGGTTTGTTAATACCTAGATTTTCTTCTTTAATACCTGAATTAGATGTTTTAATATCTTAGCATATAAAGAATCGTTACCAATAAACAATACAGAGTGGAAGAATTCAGTTGAAAAATCGGCAAATAAAATGAAGATGCTTATCTTAGCTTGGGCTGCTGTAACAGAATACCATAGTCTGGGTGGCTTAAACAATAAACATTTATTTCTCACAGTTCTGGAGGCTGAAAGTCTGAGATCAGGGTGCCAGCATGGTTAATCTTGATGAAGGCTCTCTTCCTGGTTTATAGATGGCTGTCTTCTAGTTGTATCCTTGTGTGGTGGAGAGCAACGAGAGAGAGAGGAGCAAGCTCTTCTGTCTCTTCTTATAAAGACACTAATCTCATTCATGAGGGTTCTGTCCTCATGACCTAATTATTTCCTAAAGGCCCACCTCCTAATACCATTACATTGGGGGTTAAGATTTCCACATATGAATTTTTGGGGGACATAAACATTCAGTCCACAAAAATCCTAGCCCCCCAAAAGAAATAAACTAGGTACTGAATTGCACTTAACTTTTTGGTAGCATATTCACAGTGAGAAGCTTCAGAAGAATCTGCTATGCATGTCCTGAGGGAGTGTACATACCCTGAGTATTCACCATATTTGTTTTTTAGATGTTACTCAGTTACATAAACAGAACCTAAAAGATGATTATGAAGCCAATGGGCCCAGTTATTGTTGCTTTTTGCTTTTATTTTATATAATTTATGAATTGAGACTATTTTTAAAATCTATTACAAATAAATTAAAATTATGTTGTTGTAATCTAATCTTTAAAACAATTTTTGCTCAATAAAGGGAAGTATTTATTCCATCTTCAAGAAAATGTCAAAGGTTATATTCAAAAAGATGTTATCAAAACAAAGGATGTGAGATATAGCCCTGATTTTTGAAATGTGAATGATCTCTTTGGAAATGACATGTTAATTACTAAAAATTATATAGAATTTTTTTTAAAAGAATATTTGAACATTTCACTTATTTTATACCAAAATACACAAATATACAATACAGTTATGCTTAGAGCGTTTGAATGAGATTATTATAACATTCCATAAATTTCCCCTGTTGAATTAGCAAACATTCTCTGGAATCATAGAACCACCAGATTGGTTTCAAGGGTGTCCCAGCAATAGCTGTTCCTGTACATCGAGCTACGTGACGTGGCCCTCGCTATGGGGAGCAAGTGTTCAGTTTTACCCATACATCTTCTACCTCCTCAGGCATGGAACTTTCTCTTTGCCTTCACTATGACTTCCTCTAGGATTTTTCTTTAAAATTTTCCCCTACACCATCAATTTACCTCTTAGCAAACTGTATGATGGTGGACAAAAATAAATAAATAAAAAATTGGAGGGGCCGGCCCCCTGGCTTGGCGGTTAAGTGAGCGCGCTCCGCTACTGGCAGCCCTAGTTCAGATCCTGGGCGCGCACTGACGCACCGCCTCTCCGGCCATGCTGAGGTCGCGTCCCACATACAGCAACTAGAAGGATATGCAACTGTGAAGTACAACTATCTGCTGGGGGGCTTTGGGGAAAAAAAAAAGGAGGAGGATTAGCACGGATGTTAGCTCAGGGCTGATCTCTCTCACAAAAAAAAAAAAAGAAGAAGAAAGAAAGAAAAAGAAGAAAAAAAATAAAGAAGAAAGAAAAAAAGGAAGAAAAAAAAAATTGGAGCTTTTCCAGGTGCAGGGAAAATGGCACATTTCTCCATAATCGAAGTGGTCAAAAACCTTCCCACAAAATTCCTGTGATTCAAAGGCAGGGAGCAGAGACATGAGGAGTAGTCATAGTAAGAAAGAAGGTTGTGTTTCAGTAGAAAGATATTATAATTGATAAGTAATAATCAACATCTTACTTTTTCAGTGTTTGCAAAGAAGCAATCTTCCTTAGTAGGGTCTAACAGTCAATGAGATCTCTAATTTTTAGTGTTCATACTGAGTAGCTAAAGGGCTGGAGACTGAGACTTAGAACTACTTCAATGGCTCAAATACAAAAAAGAAATCATTAATATTAAGAAGGACACGATACATAGAATGGATCTGCTGACTGGTCTATCAGATTTTCATTTAGTTGGTGGTGTAAATGGATCACAGTCTGAGGTGGAATTGTATCTTATCCGAGCATAATCTAATTTTCCTCAAGCATCTTTTCTGGAATCTTTTTTTCTTCCAGATTGGTAGTACTTCATCAGTAGTGAAGATAGTTATTTTCCACTGTGTTTTCTAGGAATTGAGTGGAGGGAGGTACAGTGGGAGAAGGGGAGGACCAGACAGGGCAAATATGCTGCCTTACCAAAAGGAAGTAGCACTCTCAAAACGGACAGATAGTTTTCTAATTTTCTAACTGATATAATGCTGACATTGGCTCAAGAATAGGCATTGAGAGCATGAGTGGGTATAGTATTTTTTTACTTAATCAATATATTGAAATAGATTGATTCAGTCTAAGCCATATTATTTACTTCAGCTAGAGAATTTTTTTTTACCAGCCATACATTACCCTTTGTGTGATAAATTTATCCCATAAAATAATTATTTAGCATCCTGAATGTAAGGAGCTTTAGACGATACAAAGATAAAACAGAGCCGAGTTTGTCTTTAGAAAAATGTGTAGTGAGAAGAAGACCTAAGGCATCTGGCATATAAATAGAAAATGTTATGGGCTGTAAGAGATGTTCACACTGTATCAAGTACTGTAGCATTTCAGAGGACTAAAAGTTTCTTTCCAAATTACGGTGAGGAGATTTATAACGAAAGACTTCATAAAAATTATAGCATTTAGCATTTGAGATATAGTTTGAGGAGTAGTAGGATTTGAACATTTGGTGATAAGAGGAAGAACATTCCATATAAAAAGAAACATGGAGGGGCCAGCCCCGTGGCCTAGTGGTTAAGTTCTATGCCCTCCGCTTCAGCGGCCCGGGTTCGGTTCCCTGGGTGTGGACTTACACAACTCACCAGCAGCCATGCCGTGGTGGCACCCCACATACAAAATAGAGGAAGGTTGGCAACAGATGTTAGCTCAGGGCAAATCCTCATCAGCAGGAAAAAACCATGGAAATTCATGGTGGTTAGTCAGAAACAGTAAAATCTGAGCCCACCCAAGAATGACAGATTCATAATATCTAGGGCTTGACATAGGGACACACGTTTTCAAATTGCCACGTGTGAATCTAAGATAAATCTAGGGTTAATAACTGTGACTCAAAAAGAGACATGGCCACAAGTATTTGGAGATTGATGCCAGGAAAGTGAACCAATTAGTCTGAATGGAGTTTGTGCATGATTTTAGTGCCTTGGGCTGCCTCAAAATATCCTGCTCAATTATATGCACATGGGCTTCAGCCAAACGTGCAGTTACTTGAAGGTCTGGCTCCTGATTGCCACTGAAAGTCTTTGAGTGTTGGGAGGAAAGGTGATCTGGAGAAACATGAATCTAGAAAGGTAGGATGGCTTGCAAAGACAAGACATGAGGTAGGGAGAGAGGAGTTAGGAGTCTAATTTATATACATATGAGTTATTTGCCATAAATATCAAAGATTAGGTGGTGACAGCTGGAGAAATGCAGCAATTATTTGAATGTTTGAACGTAGACTTTATACAACCTAGCTAATGATTAGATTTAGAGAATAAGAAAAGGAAACAAGAAATGGTAAAAGTCAGCTGTTCTTTTGAGAATAGAATACTATTAATAACATAGGAGGAAGCCATTGTGTGAGTGGAAAGATGAGAAATTCAACTTTGACAAGTTGCCAGAAAAATCTAATGGAGTTGCTGGTTACCTGGCGTTTGTCTATAAAGAAAGAAAAAATTATTATGTCAATAATTTATTTTCACATTTATGACATATGCTGGCTTACTATATCAATTTTCTAACACATCTAGGTAATTAGAATGAGCAATATACGTAATGGGTAGTTGGCTTGCAAATGAATAAAAATTAAGCAAATTGGCAGAGAGTTGAAATTTTGACTCAATAAGTTGACTTAAAATTTTTCTCTGTGGACATTCTTAATTTCATAAACCAAAAAGTCCCCACAAGTCTGTGGGTTTTCTGGTTTTCCAGATGGTTTTGCAGACATTGGAAAAAAGTCATGATTGAAGAAAATGTGCCAAAACCAACTACAGGTCCTGTAAAAAAAAATATAAATGGATTTAGCAAGTTAATCACAGAAATGTAAAGAATGATAAATAAGATTTGAGCATGCATATTTAACAGTAATAAATGGTTGTATTCTCCAATTTGTTTTTTGGAACATATATCCACAAATCTAACAACTGATTGAAAACAATGTTAAAAATTAGGTGTTTATTTAATATGCATAATTTCAAACAGGTAATTTTAGTTGGTTTTTCTTTAGAGGTGTAATAATTGAGAAGAAAATTAATAATTATTATTTATGGCAAAATTACAGATAATAAATTGCATTATTGTTTTTATGCTGATTTGTTCTTGATTTCCTAGGGAGGTTTTGATTTAATTATTTATCATAAAAAAATTCCTAGCATTCTCGTAGTGCCCAATATATATTATTTTCCCTTTGTTCTATGCAACTCAGCTAAAATCTAGAGACTACAGTGTAGTCAGCCAGAATGTAAAATAAACTTTCGGCAAAGTTTACAATGCTAAATTCTCATAAATGTGTGTTGGGAGAGTAAAGACTAAATACGTTGTAGTCTACAAGACTTAATTGACCACCAACATTTTTAAACTTCAAACAGCAAATTACAGGATAAAAATCTATAAACTGTTTACGTCTCTTGGAGGAAAAATGTCCTGTAAATAGATAAAGAATAATCAAAGTGATTCAGTTTTAAAATTATTTATAACTCCCTTAAATGTCCTAGAGAAAAATCAATTTAGACTTGTCAAACTTATATTATATTGAAAAATAAGATGCTACCATATTTTCCAAGTATTATTGTCTAACAAAAATATATTCTATCTTTAAATTTCACAGCTTTTGAAACTAAGATGACAATTAAGAAAGGCTAATTTGTGGAACAATATGGTATGTATATATATATGCATGTGATAAATTGTATATGTATATATACATGTATAGTCATGTGTCATTTAACCACAAGGATACTTCTGAGAAATGTATCAGGTGATTTCATCATTGTGTGAACATCATAGAGTGTGCTTACACAAACCTAGATGGTATAGCCTACTACACACCTAGGCTATATGGTACTTATCTTATGGGACCACCTCGTATATGTGGTTCGTCGTTGACTGAAACGTTGTTATGCGGTGCATGACTGCACAGTAAATACAAACAAACATACACAGAACAGTGAAAGTCAAAGCAGAAAATGAGTGTTTTGAATTAATAGTGAAAAAAGTAGGAAGTTGTGACACATTTCTCCCTTTATTTCTATTTGCAAAACAAATATTCCAGTACTGAAAATCCTTAAGGAACGTAAATCCAAATAAAGAAATAAAAACAATTTTAACTTCTGAATGGAACATTTCCCTACTATATCTTTTCTTATAGGGGTTATTCTTATTATCTTTTACTGCAGTAATTATTCTATTTATTCTTTAAAAATTAAATGTTTTCCTGGAATCTCTTTCTATTTTTTTCAAATAAGCTAAATTATATTATGAACAAATCAATCATTTCTCTTTCTCATGATATTTTCCTTAAGGTCCGAATGTGCATCACAGCACAACAATCTTTTTATTGCTGAGTGAATAAAATATAGGATACCTAATTTGCATGCATTAGTGTCTCGTCATTGCTGTCTTCCTTCCTGTCACATTACACGTTGCCAAAATATACGTCCTTGAGTTTCTTTCATAGTATTGCTTTCTTAGCATGAATATATGGAATATAATAATTTTTGGTTTTGAAAATCAAATAATAGAATATACTCTCCCTGCACATTGTTTATTTAGAAGATTGCCTACATTTATTCAATAAAGGTGCTATATTGAAGCAGTTTTGACTACAATTTGTATGATTAGAATGTGTTTTGCAACTAGCTAGGATTCATAAAACAAAACAATTCTTTACAACGGTAATTAAGTTTATCCTATATTCTAATAAATATGGTATCCTATGATAGCCTTGTGCTTATGTTGTTGAGGTTATAGTGTTATTTGAGTAATTCTGTTCAACCAATATAGTGTTATTTGAGTGATTCTACTTAACCAATTTTACTCAACCAACCAGTAGTAGCCAGCCCTTTATGATCACACTACTGAGAGTGATATGATCATTCCCACCATCAGTACCCAGGCATAAGCTTCAGAGTGGACAAAAAAGTGTCAACCAAATGACACTCGGTTCTGCTTTGGATGCCTCTATCCCCTTCTTTGCCACCTCTCCCTTCCCATATAAAGGATAACAGACATCAGGCTTATTTCCCTCATGTCACCAACACAGACAAACCACGTGTGTCATTTTCTGTAGACCAAGAGGCATAAATGTGCCAAACTTCATATCATAACCATTCTAGAACTTGTTTCTACGTTGGATTTGGATTCTACCAGAAAAGAGTGACTAGTATACTTCTAAAGACTACTGGAACTAGTACATCATCCTGATTTCTTCATCAGTGCCCTCCACTTGTGCCAGTGCCAAGATGGCAGTGCCATCCCTGCCATATTGTCATCTGTCTAATCCTTTTAACACTTCCTTGTGCCTGATCCAGTCCCAAACCACTGTCTTTTCTCTCTATCTATTCCTCCCAGACCCCCAGAACTCCGACTGTAGAAAGCAAACTCTCAAATAGCCATAAACAGCACACAGATTTTTTAAAATAGATTTGATTTTTTTAGAGCATTTTAGGTTCATAGCAAAACTGGGAGGAAGGTACAGAGATTGCCCATATACCCCTTGTCCCCACACATGCATAACCTCGCCCATGATCAACATTCCCCACCACAATGGTACATTTGTTACAACTGATGAATTTACACTGATATACCATAATCACTCAAAATCCATTGTTTACATTAAGCTTCACTCTTGGTGTTGTGCTTTCTATGGGCTTGGACACTGTATAATAACATGTATCCACTATATAGTATCATAACAGTGTAGTTTTACTGCCCTAAAAGTCTTCTATGCACTGCCTATTCATCCTCTACCCCCAATATCACCAATCCCTGGCAACCACTAATATTTTTACTGGTTGTCTCAATAGTTTTGGCTTTTCCAGAGTGTCATATAGTTGGAACTATATAACATGTAGCCTTCTCAGATTGGCTTCTTTGACTTGGTAATATACATTTAAGTTTCCTCCACATCTTTTCATGCCTTGATTGCTCATTTCTTTTTAACACTGAATAATATTCCATTGTCTGGCTGTACCACAGTTTATTTCTCCATTCACCTTCTGAAGGACATCTCGATTTCTTCCCACTTTTGACAATTATGAATAAGCTGCTATAAACACCTGTGCGCAGGTTTTTATGTGGGCACAAGTTTTCAACTCCTTTGAGTAAATACCAAGGAGCACCCACACCAAGTTTTTTATCCACTTTCAAATAAATGATTTTTCTCACTTGAGTCTCTAAAAATTTATCACTCTCTCTTTTGGGCACCAATAGCACAGTGTGCGTAATCCCAATTATAGAATGTATTATGATTTATTATAATCATTAAACATCTGCCAATCTAGGTTGCAAGTGCCTGATACCAGTGCTTGTGTCTTGTTCACATTGGAACCTCAACATGGAGTATGGTGTCCAGTAAATGAAAAAGGAACCCTCATATTACAATCGTACCAATTCTATAGACATTCCTATGCATTCTTTCTATATATACAGTTATCCTCAAAAATTGTACCCTTTCCAAAAGTAACTAATGTCTTATTGGCAAATGATTATCTTGAGTCCAATTTATATAATATAAGATGCATGAACATGAAAAATGATAAAATCAATTCATCCTATTCGTAAAAATTGTAAAAAGTAAAAAATACGATCAAATAAAGTTTAAAAGTCTCTTTCACTTCCCAACCACAATCCCACAATGTATATGATTATGATCATTTCTGGTTTTTTCCTTTAGCTTTTTTAAAATGGAAATTAATTTATTGAACATCTATTTGTCAGGTATTTAATGCTGGCCAGACACTCTTAAGGAACATGGTTCTTCAACTGTGGTGTGTGTGGTGACTATATATTTTCTGTTTTGTTTTTTACTTCATTTATGGTGTTTTTACTCAGATATTTAAAGAAACTAAAAGTGTATAATTTAAAAATTAAATTGCAGTATCAAAAAGTAAATCCCAAATTTACTTTTAGGATGATTCTGTAATAGAAATTAACAGGAAAATATTGACCTGTAACTACTTTCTCTCTCTCTCTCTCTCTCTCTCTGTCTCACACACACACACACACACACACACACACACACACACACACAAACCCATTCATATGTCCCATATAGCTTCCAGGGGAAAAACACCTTGCAGAAATTATATGTTATTATTATTATTATTATTATTATCTCAACCATTTTCAGGCCGTTTTAGATGATACCTCAATATTTGGCTCTAGAATGTCACAGATGTCTCAGGCTCTCTCTGTCTAGACATGCAATGCGAATCCTCTCCAGCATCACATTATTTCTTCCCCAAGTCTTTAACCAGAAAGGAAGACAGAGCTCCCTCTAATTTTTATCATCCACATTAGGCCAGCCACTCATTCCAAGTTAAGCTTAAATTTGAAGAAAAAAACACTTTCTAGGCTGATAGTATAAGTCGTGCAACACAAATCTTTTTGACTCAAAGAATGTTATGGTTTAGCTCCTTGAAATGATATAGGATCAAATGTTATAGAAAATCTCAGAAAAATACATCTGTTAAAATGCAAAAGACTGTCTTGCCACATGTGTAATTAGGTTCATCATTGACTAAAATTTAACTTTCTTATGAATTGCTCATTTATTTATGTAAAAGTAAGAAATATACTGTTATGCTTGGTGAATAGTTGAGTGTCATGAAATAATTAAAATGCACATAGTATAGGCTGTGTGATGTGAAGTGTTCTGTTTGCACGATAAATTGATTTATCATCAACAGAACCGTTACTCTACAGAACTGACAAATAGTGTGCTATTTTTTCTAAATCTTGTTCTCAACTTATTTCAGTTGAAATCTTAGTTAAGGAGATCAATAGTCAAGAGGCGATAGCGTCAATAAGTAGCTTGTCATACCATATTTTGTCTCCCTTTATACCCCTTCCTTTCCCATATAAATAAAACTATGAAAAGAAATAGGATTGGATTTGGTGCAGTTTAATCTTTAATGGACAACTATTCATCACATTATGATAATAATATTATGGTCTATTTTCATTATTGTTGAAGCCATGGGGAGGAATTAGTCTTTGCTTGAGGGATAAGATGTCACATGCAGGGAAGAGACAACCCTCTATTAGTCAACATGGTTCTGAAAGAGAGACAGAGGGTTTTTGTCTTTTTCTGGGACTAGAAAAGCTCTTGGGCCTAGACTTCGATGTGTGGTAATACCTGCAGATTCCCGCTGACAGGGAGTGAAACTACCACTCACATGCAGGACTTCTTGAAGTTAGGGAAGGAGTCAGTGTTGTTTGTTCACGGCCCCTAAAGCAGTAACCTTTCCTAATGTAAGTTGCAGTTACTCTTGCTTACATATACGTTTTTCTGCACTTTAGCAATGTTCTGTCCTCAGTTGTGTTGTGGGAAATTAGAGAAGGAATGCCTTCTTCCTAGCCTTGGACGGGGGCACTAATGGCAATAACCAAAGAGACAGGTCTATCTCACAATGATTATCTCAAAAAGGTAACTGCATCAAAGACAGCCATAGGATCTCACAACGAATTAGTCAGCTCCAAAGAACTTAGGGGTACACTTGAGCTAAAAGTGAGGTGAAACACTCAGAAGGAGTTGGGGACTTGAGCTGGGTACTTGTAAAATGATCTTTTGGTGATGAAAAGGAAGTGATAAAATTTTTGGATATGTGCTAGTGAGACCAGGGAAAAATAGAAGCTGTCTATGTACCTAAACGTTTATGAATATATATGCAAACACATGTACACATATACACATATCAATATGATCCAATATAATCTTGTACTATATATTTCTATTACCTTCCATAGTCTATAAAAGTTATAAATAGTACTATATAGTTACCTTACAATTATACTGTCTTAAAATATGGCCTGGTCATTATTATACATCAATATCTAAAAAAAAAATTATTTTACTGACTGTAGTATTGTGTGATTTAGCACTATTTTGGTTGAATAGAACAGAAATCTATTTGAAATATTTTAAATAAAATCACACTTTTGTTTTAAAACATCATAGGGTTATGTCATAGAATTCATTGGCAGGGGTGCAGCTTTAACTCTTAAATGCAGCAAAATCAGGATTCTTTCTTCATTTTGTGTCTATCATTCTCTCTCTGGACTAAATAACCAAACTTCCACCATACTTGGTGAAGAAAAACTAGGGCTAGGTAGACAAAACAATCGTTAAGCACTTCAACAATATTCTTGCCATTGTTTAGAAATAACAAATTATATCAACATTCTATTAATGAAAATTTAGTTGTGTTTTTTCCTCCGATTTCTGACAGGTTTAAGCAATGTTTCAAAGAAAGCCAAATAAATACACCTTTGCATTTGAGTCCAATTTTTCATTTGGAGAATTCCTTAGATTGAAATTGCTAGAGAAAGGGATATTGATAGTTAAAATTTTAATACGTATTGCTGGATGGCTCTCCTGGAAAACTGAAATAACTTATTCTCTCGTTAACATTACCTTGAGTGCATCTTTTTCCTCACTCATAACAACAATAGAAAACTCCCCCTATTTTTGTCTTGGTTATCTCATTGTTGAAAAATAACTCATAACATGAAATCCCTGGATTATTAGAAATATTGATGATTTATAAGAATATATTGACTATTTCTCTTCTTTCCTCTGTAATTTACTATTCTTTACCCTTTTTATTGGAGCATTTGCATTTTGTTTAATAATTTATAAAAAGCATTTATATATATTAAAGATACTAACAATTTATTTGTATACGTTGCAAAATTTTTCTCATTCTTGACTTCTGCCTTTTTTTTTTTTTTCTTGGTGAGGAAGATTGTCCCTGAGCTAGCTTCTGTGCCAGTCTTCCTCTATTTTGTATGTGGGTCACTGCCACAGCATGGCTTGATGAGCGATGTGTAGGTCCGCACCCGGGATCAAAACCCATGAACCCTGGGCTGCCGAAGCAGAGCGCGCAAACTTAATCACTACACCACCGGGCTGGCCCTGACTTTTGCCTTTTTACTTGATTTGTTATACTTTGACAAGCAGAAGTTTTTAAACATTTAAATCTGTTGAACTACAATCCTTTCACAGTTTGGTGTTTGGTATCATGTTAAGCAAAGCCTGCTGGTTTGCATATGATTTCAGTTTTTGTGTTTAGATCTTTAATCTATTTGGAATTTATTTTTTGGAAAAGCTATGAAATAGGGATATAACTTCCATGCCATCTTCTCTCAAGTGTACAACTAATTCTCACCACCCCATGTATTGAATAATCCATGCTTTCACCATTTTTGAAATGCCACTTGAATAATTCATTAATTCTAATACTCATAGCTGTCCTTTTCTGAATTCTTAACTGAACTATTTGGAGTTATTAGTCATTTGTGTCTTAGTACCACATTGTGTTAGTTATTTTCATTGAGTCTGGTAAGATATGTACTCCCTTAGCAGATACACTGTTTGTTTTTTTCGCTGAGGAAGATTCACCCTGAGCTAACATCTGTGCCAATCTTCCTCTTTTTTGTATGTGGGTCGCCACCACAGCATGACCACCGAAGAGTGATATAGGTCCACACCCAGGAACCAAACCCGGGCTGCCAAAGCGAAGCACACCCAACTTAACCACTAGGCCAGGGGGCCAGCCCCACAGATACACCTTTAATAAATATTTGAAGCCCATCTCTCTACAAGACACTAAGTCAGGGAATATATTATATATGCCCACCACACATCAAGGACTGAGTAGATCTCACAAAGGCTTTTCCTCATGGATTTTACAAACATATGATAGGCTCTAGTATCTTATATTACTTTCCGTAATAACACTAGCAATAACATTAACATTATCTTTTATAGTTTTATAGACGCTTCTACTGGTTTAAAAACCAGTAGAAGCATCCTTAAGAATCCCTAAGAAGAGAATCCTTCCAGTTAAAAACAAAGTATCATATATTGCTTTTTTTCCTTAGCTAATGACCCAGGAGAAAAACAAGCTCTCTTTTGTAGGCAACAGGATCAGCCACTAGAGGAAGTAAGTGCTTTGCAGTGCTAGACAGCAGCACAGGTACTGACTTATGAGAGAAAGTCACAGTCAAGTTTCCTTTCTGCCTAGTAGAATGTGCAGAAGCTCTAGGAAATGGACTTTGAATTTATAATTTGGTAACTGAATGAGTAGGTATAATTGCATACTTTAACTACATTTGGCTGAGGAAGGTATTAGAAAGTTCCCCACAGTATCTAAAAGGAACGGACGTCTTGTCATCTTGACTAGATCATATACCTTCAATTATTTAATTCATTAAAAAGGATTCAAAACTCTGTATTTTCCTATTAATGTATTTTTTGTGTGTGTGAGGGAGATCAGCCCTGAGCTAACATCCTGCTAATCCTCCTCTTTTTGCTGAGGAAGACCGGCTCTGAGCTAACATCTATTGCCAAACCTCCTCTTTTTTTCCCCAAAGCCCCAGTAGATAGTTGTATGTCATAGTTGCACATTCTTCTAGTTGCTGTATGTGGGACACATCCTCAGCATGGCCGGAGAAGCAGTGCGTCGGTGCGCGCCCGGGATCTGAACCCGGGCCGCCACTAATGGAGCACGCGCACTTAACCGCTAATCCACGGGGCCAGCCCCCTACTAATGTATTTTAATGGGTATTTTAATTGAATTTTTATTCCAAATGACTGTAATGTGTAGAAAGATAACAGCAAAAACTCAAAACAATCTGCTTAACTGGAAATCAGAAGTAGTTGAGTTGCAGGAGAGCGAAGGGTGGGGTCACAGCCTTGGCACTCTGACAACGATGATAACCAAGAAAGCATAAAAACAGCCAATGTCCTTCTGATATACAAGTTATGTTCAGTGTTTACAGAAAATAACAGGAAAAGAAAGGAAGAAAGGAAAAAAGAAAAGGAAAAAATCACACAAAATCCCAAACCTCTAAAATTAACATTCACTTAAGAACACAGTGGTGAAGACTTTTGGTAGCAAAATTTTTACAACTTTTAAAGTGGGACTCTTCAAAAGTACTTCTTCAAATGCAAAAATTAAAAAAAACGAAGAGGGAACAGTTACACTGGCTTAGAAGATCTGCCTCCTGTGACGAAGATGACAATCAGTCCTTCTTCCAAACACAGGGATAACCAGTGGATTATTTTTTTCCCCATTGGGAGTTCTACCAGGGCCGGCAGAGGTCCTGGGATGAGAAACACATGGGTGCCCATATTAAAATATATAACAATTAAAAAGGAATTTTATGAAAAACTAATAATGAGGAAAATTGCTTTCTTTACAAAAATGACACAAATAAGTTGCCAGGAATTGAAGTATCAAATTTGTTTCTTTTAATTTTAGATATTGTTTTGTAGAAATGACTGTAGTTCTGAAGGCATTCAAATAGGCATCAGAGCACATGGATTTTAGACTGCTGCAAACTGAAAGAAACTGAAGAAATGTGCTTCTCATTTGTGCTTAATTTTCTTTATTTACAAAATAGGAATCACAATCCAACTTAAAACTTATTAATTATTTATTAAAAGATAATCACATACAGTCTTGGATGGACTATAGTGACTAAAAGAAAACTATGTTTATTCATTAAATAAATACTTATTTAGTGCCATTTGGCACCTTCTATACGTCAGCCATTGTGTTAAATATTTAGCATGTGGTCCAATGATATTCAAAGTTTATTTGTTCGCTCAACACACATTTATTATGACTGTATTGCATGCTAGACAACTTTCCTGTCCCCTGCCAGTGGGCATGCTCTCCCTGACCACACAGTATTGAGCAGGTGGTTTCTTTTGCTTGGTGCATTCCTCCCCCCATCAACCACTTTGCCTGGTAACTCTTATTTATCCTTTGGGTGGCAATTCAATATCTTTTCTCCTGAGAAGACTTCCCTCATGAAGCGACCATGGTTAAATGTCCTCTTGTAAGAGAGCACCCTCATTTCTGAATCATGACATTTGTGTCATGATTGCCTGTGTCACCTTCTGCATCCCTCCACTAGACTGTAAATTCCGTAAGAGCTTCCTTAGGTCAAAAATATTATTGAGCACATACAAAGTACCAGTTACTAGCCTCGTTTCTGGGAATGTAAAAGTAGAAATAAAATAAAATAATAAAATAAAACAAAATGACAAAAGACATTTACCATGCCTAATAGAGCATAATGTCTATTGCAGTGTCTCTCACATTGTGTAAATGACCTGCATGCACCAGGGTCTCCTAGGGTAGTTAACAAAACAGCACATTCCTGGACCATACCCCACTCTGTGGGTCAGAATATCTGGCGGTGTATCTCAGAAAACTGAATTTTTGTGAAGTGACCCAAATGGTCAATACGCATGCTGAGGTTGGAGATCTACCAGTAATTAAAAATGGAGAGACCGTGTTTTGTTGCCTTCCCTGCTGCTGCTCAGCATGAAGTAGAGTGCCTGGCACAACGTGGGCTCTTGTTAATTATGAGTTGAGTGAATGAATGAGTTGCTGACAGCCTCAAGTAGTTTACATAAGCCACACACCACAGAGAAGCAGAGCAAATTCTACAGAAGCACATAGAAAGACATGACTGATTCTTTAGGCAGACCAGAAAACGTTCACAGAAGTCTGTGATATGTACAATGAAAGGCAAGAAGGCTGAGAGGCAGAAAAGTCAGAGGAAGAGTATTCCCAACAGAAGAGAGACCAAGAGTTAAGGCAAAGAGGATAAAGAGCATGGGGTGTTGAGGAAACATTGAGTATGTGTGCATTGCCTGACGCTAAGTGGACACAGGGGAGATTAAGATGTGTGAAAAGCCTTATAGGCATTCTGGCCTCTACTGTAAGAGCCACTGAGATCAACAAGTCTGTTTCTAGACAGATCAACTTCACCAACCTTGTGGAGGATAGATGGCTGTTAGGAGGCTAGAGGAGAAGGTCTGAAGATACGTGGTCATCAGTTATACGAAGGGAGTGTCGTAAGAAGGAAGAAGGACAGCATTGTTAGATATTTATGAAAGGGAATCTACCAGATATGACTCTTGTGGGGATGTGGCAAGTGTGACTGATGTCAATATTTTCTTGAGAATATCCTGATAATTGCTACAATAAAGCTGAAAATTTTAAGAAACTGCTTATGACTAACATTAAAATAACAAAGAATTCAGTGGTTAAAACTGAATAAGTCTTCCAATATTTTTATGGCTCTAATGTAGTTTTTATTTAGACTACTAGTAACTTACTGAGTGGCTATAACATAGTCATCAATACAAGGACAAGAAGTAAACTAGTTTTTGTTCCCCCAAAGTTTTAATCTATTTTTTTAAATTTTATTGTGCAAACATTGCTGATTTCATTGAAGTGGTTAAATAAAAGACTTTGACCTTAACTAGTAGTTTTAAAAACAGAAGTAAATAGGGGCTGGCCCCATGGTGGAGGGGTTAAGTCCAGTGCACTCTGCTTCTGTGGCCCGGGGTTGGTGGATTTAGATCCCGGGTGCAGACCAACACCACTCATCAAGCCATGCTGTGGCAGCAACCCACATACAAAATAGAGGAAAATTGGCACAGATGTTAGCTGAGGGCTAATGCTTCTCAAGCAAAAAAAGAGGAAGATTGGCAACTGATGTTAGCTCAGAGTGAATCCTCACCACCACCACCAACAACAAAAAAACAGAAGTAAATACAGACCTCCAGGAAAATTTCTCCTTTAAAATCCTATTTTAAAAATCGCCTTTGTCAGCTACATGTTTACCCTGATAAAGCATCATTAGATGGCATTTTATGTCTGGTTTCTCTGGATGAAATAGAAAGCTTAACTAATGTTCATTGATGGAAAATGAGGTTGCACAGAGAGATACACCATTCTGTCCTGTTTGGGAGGCAGAATATGGATGTTCTTGAGTAGGAAAGAAATTATAATCATATTTAACAAAAAAAAATGGAGGCCAAAATATTGTAACCACCCCTTTTTTGGTGCTTTTGAAAAGATGTTGACTTTCTCTTTGCTGTGCAGAAAGCGCTAAGTACAAATGAGAAGAAAAACCAGTTCAAGACTGGGTCAAGGAGACAAGTTTAACTTATACTCTCATTGACATTTCATCCAGAAAACTGTCCTGTTTGAAATTGTTTTGTCTGATCCACTCTCCATTATTAAAAAGCATTTTTTAGATATGGTTTTCAAATCTCAAAAAAAGAAAATTGCTGGCTCTACGTGCTAGCCCAAAATTGGAAGAAAAACCTAAGTTCTGTACACAATTGTGAGTAAAGGGCTCTTCATTGTAATATATGTATTATATATAATACACACACACACATGCATATACAGGCATACCTTAAATGCTAATAAAATTGTCCTCAAAAAATGAGTGAAATTAGAGACATTCAACTTAGTGCTTTGAAATGACTTCAATCAAATGGACAATGTCCCACAGAAAGAAGAGAGACTGACAAGAAGATAACAAAGCATATTCCCAATTGTTCTTTCCTCCTCTCCAGCAGGGCTGGGAAATTTCACACTGACGTGTTGAATTAAAGTCTATCCTGTTTATCTTGCTTCAGATAACTGGTGCTTAGAACCGAAACACCCAAAGCAGATGGAGTTCAAACTGTTCACAGCACACAATAAAGATTTTCAAACCTCTTGTACACACGTCCTTCTTTTAACATGCAGGTTGGAATAGACATTTTCAATGGTGATGTAAAGATGTGCCACTGTCAGAGTTCAAAATTTTAAATTCAGTCTTCTTCATCTGATGGAGCTGAAATGATGTATAAGAAAATGTATTTAGACGAAAGTTTTCTTCTCTTTCAAAGAATGTGTAAAACAAAATAAAAATATGCTTCCTTCTAGGTACAAACTCATCTACACTCTTTTTCTCTTCCATTCTCTATTGCTTTCCCAATGGTTTTTTCCATGACTATTAAAAGACCTTTAATTTGAAATTTAGTTAAGATTCAGTTAAGATATTGCGATAAATGGAGCAATACTGGAAATCATAATTTATCTAAAGAACTATTAAGTGATTTAAGAGAATTCTTCCACCATTAATTAAAAACAATTTGTGCTTATGAAATAAGATTGTTACTCCTCTCTTGTACAGTAATCAGATCCTCTCAGGTTCCCCTGTCTACAGGAATCTTTGCCACATAGTGCCCCAGCCACCATTGAGGCCACTGACTCTGCAAGTTTTTCTCCCAACTTCACGGGGGCACAGTCCACAGTGAGTTGCCTCATGCCTGTGCTCCATGTGTCCCCTCTCACCATCAACCCCAAACCTTCCCTGGTGCAGATAAGGTGTGAGATACCATAGGATCAGCTTAGAGCCTACACATGAGCATCCCAGAAGCCCTGGGAAGTTAACAGACCATAGGGTATAACTTTCACAAGTGAGACACTGGACTAACAGGTAAATGCTTTCCCCTTGTCTCCCAATGGAGAGCCCAGGGATGGCACAGTATGCTCACCTCTTAGAAGATGGGCCTGGGAGACTGAGTACCCTGATGTGTCTGATCACAAATGGTAGCCAGATCAGGAACAAATCTTTTTATTCACTTGCCCTCCTTCCTTGCCTCACTCTCTTTCTCCTTCAAGACCATCCCTGGGATTTCTTTCCCTAATGAAGTGTTAGAACATACGATCTGCTGGAGGTCTACTTTCTACAAGTCCCACACTGAGGAATTACATGAGTTGGGATCTATTGCTTAAATACTACCCTATAAAAAAAAATCACAGTCCACATTATCAGAAAAAGCACCCCATTCTAATCACTCTTGACCCTCTTGACGTCCCATCATCTAATATATTACACGATTCTATATTATTATTGCCTGTCTCCTCCCACTAGAACATAAACATTGGAGACTCAGACTCTTTTGTTCATTATGTATCCCCAGCTGCTAAAATACGCTTGGCAGTCAATAACATGTAAGTTTTGCTTAAAAGTCAACTCTACAAGTCCTAGCCAGACCACTCCATTTGAAGTTGCAATCCTCTCTCTGCCCTTGCACCCGATCCTCTTGGCCATTTCTATTTTTCCACAGTACTTACCTTCTATGTTACTATATAATTTACTTTTCTATGTTTCAAATTTATTGCAACCATTCCTTAATAGCATGCGAGCTTTGTGAAGTCAACGTTGCTTTGTTTTGTTTTGTTTTTCTTCTTTGTTTACTTATGTATCCATGTATCCCAAGTGCCTAAAACACTGCCCGGTGCAGAGTAGGCCTTCAGTGGAATGCATGAGGAGTGCTCAGCCTCAGAGGTATGAAAATAGGTTATTGGCCATAGTTTCCACTCAGCCAGAGAACCTGTGAGTTTTGTTCATGTGAATTGATTTACCAAGATCAGACTCATACATACAGAAAGGTCAACTCAATTTAAGAAAAGTAGAACTGACTTAGCAGATGCTAGAAAAATACATCAAATATAACCACCATCCCTCTCCAAGATACCCTTCAATAATTTTCTTTGATTGTATTTTTTCTTCTTCCCACGTTTCACTTACATGTAGTTCTGTTGTTTCAGCCCCCTCTATAAAATTGCCCTAGACAGGATATAAAACTGAGAGTTAATATTTTCCTCATTTATGAAGAGACTCCATAATAGTCTAAGGTACTCTCTTCTTTTTCTTTGACATGTAAGTTGGAATAGATTTTTTTGGGGGGGAAGGGGTAAAGAAGATTAGCTCTGGGGTAACGTCCATTGCCAATCCTCCTCTTTTTGCTGAGGAATATTGGCTGTGAGCTAAAATCTGTGCCCATCTTCCTCTACTTTATATGTGGGATGCCACCACAGCATGGCTTGATAAGTGGTGTGGAGGTCTGTGCCCGGGTTCCAAACCTGTGAATCCCAGCCACCCAAGCGGAGTTGCAAACTTAACCACTATGCTACCACTGGGCCAGCCCAGAATAGATGTTTTTGTGTTTTTGTGCGTGTGTGTGTGTGTGAGGAGATAAGCCCTGTGCTAGCATCTGCCAATCCTCCTCTTTTTTTCGCTGAGGAAGACCAGCCCAGGACCAACATCCGTGCCCATCCTCCTCCACTTTATATGGGACTCCGCCACAGCACGGCTCGACAAGCGGTGCATCGGTGCGCGCCCGGGATCCGAACTGGCAAACCCTGGGCCGCCGCAGCAGAATGCACGCACCCAACCGCCTGTGCCGCTGGGCTGGCCCCAGAATAGATGTTTTTTAAGGGCAGCAAAAGCAACGATTTCAACCTATAGGATCTAGAAGTCGCCTTCCAAACACTTTGATTATATCAGGCATAGTATAAATATAAAAAGCTTCATAAGAGTATAACCCAAAAACTTCCTGATCATCACTTTTTCAATAGTCTACTCCTTCACCCTTTGTCACTGGCTCCTGTTAGTTTCTGTTGTGCCTCCTGTCATGCTCTGAGCTTCAGACACTACAAAGTTACTTGTTTCTCCATTTGCACCAACATCTTGGGAGGCTCTGATCTTAATTTGGGATTTTGCTTGTTCTGGTAACCCAAGCAGGTGGCAGGCAGAGGTGCCAGAACACTAACTCAACCATGAGCAGGAGCCCAGTAGCCCCAAACTTTGTCACCTCAAACATGTCACTCGCCATATATATAAATAGCTCTGCTAAGGCCATTTCCCCTTTGAGTTCTTCTCTGATTAATCTCTGGTCTTTAAGCACTGGCAACCCCAACTACCCTAGAAACCCCTAAATATTTATGCTCTAGTGCACGTGTAAAAATAAAATTTCGTATTCTGAGTTCTTGTGTGGTTTTATACATTATCATAATTATCATATAACATATCGTATTATCATTGTGATAACAGCTCCCTGTTTTGAAAATACTTTCTTCCTATCACAAGGGGCCAAAGATATGACCTCAGTGTTCAGTTTAGATTGGTTGACATTTCCTATCACTTTAATTCAGATCTTTGGATCTCCAGAGCAGAACCCAGAATTTCACCTTACTTTTTAACTCCCCACCCCCAATACAGAATGAATGCTCCATACGCATCATGGATATCTGCATAAAGTGTTGAAAACTTCTCTCTAACTATGGTTTTAAAACATTAAATATTTCTCATACGATTTCAAATAATAGGAGATTTCATTTATGTTTGTGTCAAGATTAAATATATATTGATAACCAGAAAAGTGGAGTGTTACTAACGATACCTTGGCTGAGGAATGTGATAAAACTTTGGATAAAGGATTATCACCTTCTACGTTACCAGCAGAAACGGAAAGAGCCCATGATGGGGGAGCAGTTGCCTGAGTTAACCAAGGTGAGAGAATTCACCTCCAGAAGGGGTTAGATAAACACCACCTAGACAGCTCCAAAAGGTCAGGGTAAAGTTTGAAGGGAGGCAATTTAGAAGTGTCTTATTGATTCTGTTCTGGTAGATAAGGAAGGACTTTGTCAACAGTTGTAATGTTTTAGTACCAAGAACACCTTTTGGCTAAGTGGAATTTTATGCCACTGGAGTAGAGGGAAAGGAAGTCAGAAAAATGCGCAGTTTAAAAGAATATATATTTTTATTTGACATTGTTTGGGGATACTGAGGTACACTGCTACATGCATTTACACCACTTCCGTCCTTTTAAATTTTTCACTTTTTAATTCATCTTGAATATCAAAAGTTATATTTCGCAAATTTATTTAAAATAATGATGAAAACACATCCAACTTTCTTAGAATTCTCAAGTGGAAATCCAGAAACAGTACAGGAGTCAGAGTGGACTAAATTAACAACTAAGTCCCATGTATTTAAAGCAGTCTCATGTATTTATATTTATTGGGAGAATTCAGAAACCAGTAATCTCTGAGTTTAAGATTAGGAAGGAAAATCTGATTTTGAGAAGGAAAAAATCTAAAGCCCATTACAGTTGCCTCCACTGAGGACCATAAAAACTGTATGGCTATCGGTACTCACCCTGACATTATTGGTGATGCTTGATTTCATCATCCCATTAGTCACAAAGTTGATCAAAAATCAATACTGATAGCAGAAGAGAGACAGGATCAAAATCCACCACATAGAAGAGGTTCTTTTGTTCTGACAGATATAATCTGCAACATTCATCCAAATTTATTACTAGTAGGATTGTGGCAGTACTTTGATTTTTATATTATGCATAGTTATTCAAGAAAGGCGATATCAAGCTGGGCATTTATAGGAACCCCACCATAAATATTAAAATAATCTAAAAGCAGAATATCTTTAAAATGGCATTGTTGAGCATTTACTACGTTCTAGGAACTGTACTACATGCTTTAAATACTAAATTAATTATGAAATTTAATTATCAAGACAAATTTTTGGTTGTTATTATCTTCATTTTATAGATGTTAAAAGTGAAGCCTAGGGAAGTTAAATAAATTGTCCAAAGCCATACAGGGGTAATGTAGTTGAGCTAGAGGTATAGACGAGGTGGATACTTAAGCAGTCTGAGTCCAAAATCCTTGCTCTTTACTACCATTCTGTGTGGCACTATTGATATTTGGTGGCTGATAGTTTTTTGTGGTGGGGGACTGTTCTCTGCATTGTAGGATGGTTAGCAGCATCTCTGGTTTCTCCCCTCTAGACGCAGTTAGCATTGCCCTAGTGGTAACAACTAAAAATGTGTGCAGGGGCCAGCCCAGTGGCACAGCAGTTAAGTGTACTCACTCTGCTTTGGCAGCCTGAGGGTCCTCAGGTTCAGATCCCGGGCACGTACTGATGCACCGCTTGTCAAGTCATGCTGTGGTAGCATCCCATATAAAGTGGAGGAAGATGGACATGGATGTTAGCCCAGAGCCAATCTTCCTCAGCAAAAAAAAGAGAGGAGGATTGGTATCAGAAGTTAGCTCAGGGCTGATCTTCCTCACAAAAATAAATAAATTAATTAATTAAAAAAATAAATAAAAATGTGTGCAGATAGTGCCAAATATCCCATGTGTGTGTATGTGTCAGGATTGGGGGGGTAGGTAGGATTCTCCCCTCCCCCAGCTTGAGAGTCACTGCCTAATGGCTACCTGCATAATAACATTACTAGTGTCAGCGGTACAACTTGACATAGATTACAGAATTCATGTCTTGAGTTGTCAATCCAGACTGACTCAACAATAAGAAAGACTATCTCTCACTGACATACAAAAAAAGAAAAAAAATAATAATGGAATAATAAAATATATTTTCACCATGGAGAAAATCTCTGAAACTCAACCTCAAATTGCACAAAACTTATTGAGTTGACTGTCTTCTTGGTATTTAACCCCATCTCAATAAGTTCTCATAAGTGCTCTTTTAAGTACCGGTGGAGTAAGGACTACAGTTTTCCTACAGCTCTGAACAAAACCACAATTGTCTCTTTTCTTCCCAATCCTTGAAAGACAGGCAAATCCTTATTTGGAAGGCCAGGTGAGGAAGGGTTATTGAATGAGCAATAGCCATCCATTTCAGGCCAGGTCTCGGCCAGCTGACCTAACTTTGAGATGGTAATTTTCTGTGCTTGGGTCCCAAGGTCCTCAGCCAGTCCTCTGTAGTGTATTTATCATTTAAGTCTATAGTTTTGTGGCTCGCAAACATTTTGCATGAATAAAAATCAAGAAAAGCTTGACTGTCACTTCCAACAAAGTAGTACCAACCAGGCCAATCATTCTGATTTTTTTTAAATGTGAGTTTTCTTTTTCCTGTATTTTGTAGGTCTGTGCATAAGAAAATGGAGTAAATGATATTTTGAATATTTCAATATGTTAAGGAGATATAAATGTTTCAGATGTGTTTCAGAATCATTTGTGTTATGAAAGTAGTTTACATTTATAAGGATTTTCTGTTAACTCTTCAAAGTTATTCTTGAAAAATATTTGAGAGTATCTCAATAGGTCTTTATAACAGAAAAAATTGTAAAATCTATTTCTTTAAAAAAATAAATTAAAAAATCTTAACACATGTGCCTACTTTAAAGACTATAAAACTACCAGCTCAACAAATATTTATTAAGCTCATGTGATTTTCAAGGAACTTGGCTAAACATTGTTAGGAGCTACTTTGAAAAATAGGACACAGTCTCAATGTTCACAGGACTTATAATGAGATAGGAATAGAAGACAAACACAAAACCAACTACAATACAAGTTTATGCAATGTAAGTACCCTGAGATATGCTCAAACAAAGCCCACTGGGGTTTAACATCTGTCTCAAGACATTGTGTTGAACTAAAGAGTCGGAAAGATGTTATGGATGAAGTGATGTTTGAGATCAGACTTGGAAGGATTGCAATAAATGAAGATGAGGTGGGAGGAAAATGCTAGCCTATGTGAGCAAATAAAAATGCAGTGAGAATACAAAGTTCACATTGTGTTTAAAGAGTAGTGAGTAGAATGTGTTGGCTAGTGATTAAGGTATACATTTATAAAATAGGAGAGGCCAACACTGCAAAGATAGATTAGATTGCATGAGGAAAGCCAGACTGAGGGTAACTGGATGGGCAACAGTGAACCATTGCAGATTCTTAACAAGCGGAATGATAAGTCATCAAACTTGTGTCACCAGAAAAATTATTCTGGTAGCAGGGCATGTCCTGGATGAATTAAATTGAGGAGAAAGTTGCAGAGAGACCAATTGTCAGGTTTTCCTAGATTACCAGTAAGATATAACGAAAGTTGGGCTTGCAACAGTTATGGTGAAACAAAGGAGGGAATCAATTCAAGAGACTTTGAGAAAGTAGAATGCAGGTCACTTGTCAATTTGATTGATTATATAGGATGAAAAAAACTTTCTGACTGGAGAAACCTATTACTTTACAATTAATTTTTCCATAAATGTTTATCAACTGCATAACTTAATTTGTAACTCCGTTAGAAATCTCAGAGTTGATGTAGACATATTGAGTAATATATTTTAAAATGGTTTCTTAACTACTGATGCTTTGGCTATTTGGGGGTAAATTTTATAAATATATATATAAATTATAATATATATACACACACGTGTATTATACATACACACATTATATATACACGCACATATATATCTATATATTATTTATACAATCTATAATTTTCATCTCTACTATTACACTGTTGTCAAAAACTAACTCCATTTTAGACAAATTAGAAAAATTATGATGAAATTACCACTATACTATGGGAAGATCAAATGTTGAAAATACTATTATGGCAATTTTCATGCTAATAATATTGGTAATAACGCAAAACAGTCGTTGAGTATTTTCCATGTGCCAAGAACTATGCTAAGGACGTTATATGGAATATGTCATTGAAACCTGACAGCAAGTCTGTGAGGGAGAGACTCTTACAATCCTCACTTTATAATAAAGAGAAGTTTAATTAAGTTGCTAAACTTATAGAGGGGTAAGAGAGAAAATACGAAATTAGGAGGTTGAACGGAAAATCTGTGCCACTAATCTGCCCACCAGGCTACTTTAGGCATCAATCTTTAGGACGAGGAGAGGTAATCCAGAATCAACTCACAGGAGAGCTGCTAGAAGACCAAAGAAAATTGACCTAGATCACATGCAGAACACTGAAAGGAAACCAGGAATCTTTGTCTGGGAAAGAAAAGTCTTGGACAGTGGGACAGGGCACAGTGTACATTTCTTAATAATTCTTCTAATTTATTCTATCTTGCTTCTAGAAAACAGAAAACTGGAGGAACCTAAAGAGAGGCAGATTTTGGCTCAATTTAAAATATAGTTTTCTAACAAATAAACTTGTTCAGAGATGTGGTGGGCCATATCCAGAAGCCATGAGTTCCTCAAGCCTGAATGCTAAATTTGAACAACACTTAGTAGGGACAGTGCACAGAAGGTTAGAGCCTCACATTAGGGTTTCAAATAGCTGACTTTTATATATTGTTTAAACCCTAATTTTCCTTAATTGTATAATTATCAGTTAAGAGAATGATCCCTCTGATAACTAGACAGAAATTTACATATTACAGTCAATTAATTAAAAAATTTACCCTATAAGGTGACCTTATAGAGATATTTTCAGGGATATAGGGTATAATTTGTGCAAAGCCTTTGGCACATTGCCTGACATATAGTAAGTACTCAATAAATATTGGCTGTTACTATACTTTTTACTAACTACTCACATTATTTTGTGTAAGCTCATCTTTAAGGGGGTAGGACTCTAAGACATCTACTAATTTTAAAATGTATGTGATGCTATTTCCTTAAAAAAATGCTGGTGCATTATGTAATTCAACATTATTCACATGAATGCAAAGTTAAAATATAAACTCAAATAGGGTGTTCCTAAATTGCAAATTAATGGTCTACATATTTTAAAATATATGAGTAAAGTGTACAAACCAAACAAATTTCCTATCTTTATGAAGGTATAGAGACCATCCCAGTACTTAATATTAACCAGATAACATCATGAAAAGTATTTCGTCTCCTCCCTAGATTTAATACTATACTTACTAAATTTTATATTATTTTCCCCACAGTACACACCAAAGCACACATGTCCTGAAGGATTAAACTGTCTAGTCCATAGTGATATTTTTTTGGTGACAGAGTGGTCTCAAGAACAATGTGTGCATTATTTCCAGCCGTAAACAGATCAATCTGTGCGCTGTGATGGGAGTGACTGATATTTTCTGGTCTGTTTGATCACGCCATTAACTAGCTGATTCACTTACTATCTAACATTGAAATTTGGATGATTTTCTCCATACCATGAGATTACTGTGCTTCTGTGCACATTTCATTCAGCCACAGCTAAGGAGAAACAGTAGCCAGAAGTTACTATCACATGTATTTTAGATAAACAGACAAATTAGAAGGAGTCATAGAGCTCTACTACAAAGAGTTTAGCTTATACAAAACACGAGCAATTAATAAAAATTATATTAATAGCTAGTACTTATTGAGCCCTTACTATATACCAGGCAATGTACTAAGTGCTTTATATAGATTATTTCGTGTATTCCTGCAAATAGTCCTGTGAAATAAATGCTGTTTTACACTGAGAAATTAAGTAAATTTCTGCCTTGTTATTGGGGGTGGAGTATAATTCTCTTACTGATATTATACAATAATGGAAAATTGGGATTTAAACAAAACATAAAAATCATCTACTTGAAACCCTAATGTGAGGATTGAACCTTTGAAGTCTCAAAGGTGGTTTAAGTTTAATATTTGCTCAAATTTAGTATTCGATCCTGGGAATTCATTGTGTCTGGTGGCACATGGCACAATGTTAGATTGGTGTTGACTTTTAAATTAATTATCTGGAGTGGGAAGCAGTATTTAGCAAAAAAAAAAAAAATGGAGAAAGATAAGGTATGTATATATGTATGTATGTATATATATATATATATATATATTTGAAGAATAATCATAATTAAGTGGAAAGGAATTAGATCTCTGATCTCTGTTTAATTCCAGAAGAATAATTTAGAACTAATAAATGAATGTAGCTGTAAGATTGATTCTTTAATGTCAAAATATGACTGGTCCTAAATTCTAGTTAATTAATCTGTGGTGAAAAAAATAAAGCAAGGGAGGAAATGTGACCTTGTAGGTTACTGACCTGCAATGACCCAGTTCATTTAGATGTTAAGAGTCTATTTGCGTGGCTGTTATGTAAGGTAGAGATTCTTGTGGGGTTGAAATAAAACCAAGAAATTTATAGCACCCTTTTGAAATTTAATATCTTAATACGTGTTTTTTAATACTACTAAAAGCCTGGAGAAATTTTGTAGTCAAAGAAATTTTTTTCCCTCCCAAATGTCTAGGTAATTCAAACTAAAGCGAATTCTGCTAACAGTAAATGCAACATTTAAAAAAATCTTGTTTATTTGGCTTTGATGGAAGAAATTGTAGACTTAAGTGAATTTCCAAAATATGTGATATACGGTCAAGATCGCGTGCCATCTTCGTTGAATATCTCAGGATATGTATAAGCACCACCACCATCAAGAAAACAAACTGTGTACTCAGCTTTTGGCCCAGTTATTTGTTTATTTGTTTTTCCTGTGTTTCTGATGACTGCATTGTCAATTTAGTTAAGTTGGGCGTTGCTGTATTAATATTTTCTAAAGACGATGATCAAGGCACAGAAGTTGGCGATGAGAGTTCTAAGACTAGATGTTATCCAAGGTTGTATCAGAGACATGCACTCTAATTAACCAGAAATAGGACTGGAAGGAGCCACTCAAAAGAGAAGTCTGGGCAAAGAACAGGATTCATGTTCCAGAACAAGTGCCAAATGCTCCAGTTTCAGATAAAAATGTTTAACTTGTCCAAGAGTCCCTACTGTCTTGAAAAATTAGCTATTTAAAAGCCCTACTATGAAAGTCTCAATATTTCGTGAAATTCCACTAACCTTAGGATGAAATACAGGTAGACGTTAGCTGCAGGCATACACAACTTTATAGAGAAAATGCAGAGTGCCAGTAAGACCTTTGCAAGCTCATATACATTCCTGTTTATATGCATATTTCAGAGTTCGCATAGAAGGAAAGTAATTTACCAAAACCCTGAGGTCACTCATAGGACACAGTTTCCTCTTATTTGAGAGATTCTATACATAGATGAAAAATATGAGCCAAGTAAGGGGGAGAAGGAGACTTTTTATTGTCTTGATTTTCAAAAGTGTCAGTAGCAAGGACTTAAACCTCAGGAAATAATTTCCTTGAAATAGTAAAATTCGTATTGGATCTTCCTTTTTGAAGACGAGCTTTACATTTTTCAGATTTCAGTGTCTAAAACTGTGAGTTATTTTTCCTCATAGCAATTCTGCTAATATCAGCAGAGGGGATTTGCTAAAAGTCAAAATTTATACTTGCATCTTAGAAAGCCAAGATAATAATAAGTTACGCAATATTGCCCAGATTGGACAGCCTTTTAAATAAAAACAGCACCTAAAAATCTGGATTTTATCTTCTAATTCTGTTTTATATATTTTTTTGGTTGACTGATAGGTAAATCTACATCAAATACTTTCATATTTAATGGAAATTCTATTATCTGATTGCATGGGTATTGGAGGGAGAATGTAAACTAGTACATGAGGAATGATTTTTTTAATTATAATTATCTTTCAGCTTTGGAAATAGAAATTTGTGTTTGCTTGGTATGCAAAATTTTTATATATATATATATCAAGTAAAGGGAAGCTAGAATTCAAGTTCCAGGTGGGAGAGATGTGTTAATGCGTTCAACAGCTGAGAACTGCCAAGGCAGTTCCGAGATCGTGGCCATACTGTACCGACCCTCCTAGATAATATGAGTTATAAATTACTCCCTGTCCCCCTGACACCTAAGTGCTCTCCTGCCATTAATTGTTTGGACCAAAGCTGCCCAATAGAACTTTATGAGATGAAAAAATGCTCAATATCTGTGCTATCCCATTTGCTAGGTCTTGCCTCATGTGGCAATAAGCACTGGAAATATGTTTGGTGTGACTGAGGAACTCAATTCTTAATTTTACTTAATTGAAATTTTAATGTAAACAGCCATATGTGGCTATTGGCTACCATATTGTACAGCCCAAGTTTGGCCAACAGACTGCCCCTTGTGAATACAAACATAGACATCAGAACTTGAGGAGTTCTCCTTTTGTAAAAATCTTTCCCTGGTGAAAGCAAGGCTTCTTGGCAATTGGAGCCTTCATTCTCAGCAACCCAGGCAACCATCCATACTCCCATACAGCAAAAGGATCATGACTTAGAAGCAAGAAATTCTGGCATCAAGTACTCAAGATAATTGAAGGAGCATTGAGACTGACAGGTAGCATTCTTTTTCCTAGTAGTATTATTTTGGCGACAGTGTGGGTCAGTAGGCAGTCATGGTTGGTCTACAAGCCTTAAAAACATTTCCAGTATGTGATTCACTATTCAAAAGAACAAACAGACAAAACAATTCCTTGGTAGTTCAAGTTGTAAGTATACATTTTGCAAACACATTTTTGTGATTATCTACTTATAAGTTGGGTAAATTTTATTTAACATATGTTATTAGGGGGCTTGTAATAGTCAAGGCTATGTGCAAGACATATGTAAAGGTAAATGATACAGAGCTTGTCCACAAGGAATTTACACTCTATGCTGAACAGCAGTCAGAGCAAAGGTGTCAAGAGGTCAGTGGCTGGGAAAAGTAAAAGAGTCTGCTTGTGAATTTGAAGGAACAGTTTCAAAAGAATGTTTGGGGGCCTGGCCCCATGGCGTGGTGGTTAACTCTGGTGCACCCCACTTCAGTGGCCTGAGTTCCTGGGTCAGATCCCCAGCACAGACCTACATCACTTGTCAGCCGTGCTGTGGCAGTGACTCACATACAAAATAGAGGAAGATTGGCACAGATGTTAACTCAAGGCTAATCTTCCTCACCAAAAAATAAAAAGAATATTTGGGAGGTTAGTGGAGGAACAAGTGTAGAATCTTGATTGCCTGGATCAAAGAGTAAATAGTACTGAGGTTTTCAGAGTAACATATATTATATCTCACACCTGACTTTATTATAGAGTACTGAAAACATTATGTATGAATTAAAAGTTAAATTATTTATACATGCTTCAAAAAATTGTGTGTATGAATCCAAGTGCTAATGGTGCTCTATCCTCTAAGACACATATGGGACAGAGATTTTTTGTGGGCATTAACAGGTACAGGCTTAATGGCTAAATTCTAGTATTAGCACTAACCAGGCTCATTCAGGTAGGTATCCTCTGAACACCACGTATGGAGTGTGCTGTGTGGCTAACCATGACAGGAATAAGAGAAAAAATGGAGGTATGGTCCTGGTTCATCAGAAGTAACTAATTAAGTCTTTCCAGGTGAGAAAGCTAGATAGGGCTCAAAGTTAAGAGGTAGGAGTTCAGGGGCTGGCCCGGTGGCATAGTGGTTATGTTCGTGTGCTCCACTTCAGCAACTTGGGGTTCGTAGGTTCGGATCCCGGGCGTGGACATACACACCACTCATCAAGCCATGCTGTGGCAGCATCCCACATACAAAATAGAGGAAGATTGGCACAGATGTTAGCTTAGCGACAATCTTCCTCAAGCAAAAAGAGGTAGATTGGCAACAAAGGTTAGCTCAGGGCCAATCTTCCTCACCAAAAAAAAAAAAAAAAAAGATGCAGGAGTTCAGCAATAATGTTAGCTCTATAATACCTATTATTTGTTGCATTCTACTCTGATATCAAGTGCTGTGCTAAATATAAAGATATTCATAGTTCAGTCAATCCTCACAACTATTTTATGAGGCCTATTTCTATTACAATCATGTCCGTTTGAGCATTAATTAATTCGTCCTAATTAGCATGGGGAAGTGTTTATGTATGAATAAGATCTTTGGACCCCAAAGATCATACACTTAATGAAAATATTTTATTGTTTCTCGTACAAGGAAGGTATTAAAGTGAACCATATGAAACTATCAAGCTGGTGTTGACCTAAAAATAATGGTAATTTCATATGGTTTAAACTAATAAAAACAGTCCATCAGAGCACTAAGTGATGTCTTGAAAGGTTATCTGTACTCTAACATAATATGTTACGGAAATCTCAGAGTTATCTAGTCTGCCTTACTTCCAGAATGAAAGTTTCTTGGATGATAGAAATCTCAGGCTAGCTCAGTCAGGTTCTCACCTGGGATGAGAGAGACTCGGAGTTTGGTCAGGAACGTTGGAATACCAGAAGGGTGTGGTCTCCTGGTTGAAATTGCAGTTCTGCTATTCTCTTGTTTTCAGAGATGTATGCTGGTTGATTTACTGTTTATTTATTTATTTTATTGTAATGTGAATGTACCCTAAATTACTTCACCACCACATTTTCAATTTAAACTTTTGATGTCTAGTTATGGAACAAAAATCTTTGCCATGCACACACAAAAATGTATTTTAGTTATTAGCAAGTAAACAAGAGATTTCTGAGGGACAGATAGTGAGATCTTCTTCTTTGACTGCTCAGGTTAAAGGTTTTGATAAGGCTACTGATGATGTTAAACAGGATTCAATCTTTTATTTACCAAGGGGATAAGAGAACCAGAAGGGATGGTATATTGGTCACCCCATCTAGACAAAGCTGTGGTGTGATGGGAAAGATTGTGCTGAAGTGGATGTCAGAAGACCTGATCCTACTGCTCTGTGACTTATGGTAAGTCACTCAATTTTCCTGAGCCTGAGTCTCCCCAAAACTAAAACAGGACTGATAATAATAACACCTATATTTCAGTAAGGCTGTGAGGCTCAATGAAAATGTGTAATGAAGACATTTGTAAATTCAAAGTATAATGTAATTGCAGTCTAGATCCCAAAAGATGTCGATTATATATGGAATAAGAGAATAACATATTTTAAATTTCTTTTAGAATATTTATAACACGTCATGTTTCATTAAAGATTCAAATACATTACATTTTCTGTAAATTCAAATTGATCTTCTCAGGAAAGATATATCAAAGAATATAAACTCCTTTAGATAATTTCCTAAATGGATATTAATTTTATTTAAAAGGAAACAAGTTAAAAGTAGGTAGTCATTGGATCTCCAAATTCTCATCTTCTGGTCAGGTTGTGATTGAAATTCAATCTGTAATAATCGGTGCATAAACCTTACTGGAATGTTTTGTTTCATACTTTTGTCAGAATTGCCAGATACTTCCTTCTAAGTTTCTTTAGAAACTATTTATTGTCTCATTTTTTGGTGTGGCTTAGACAAACATCCTTTGAACTCCCTGCCAAATGAATTTTCCTTTATTTCATATCACCTGAATTTTCTGAGTATCGTACTGATTAAGAATGAGTATTGTCTGAATTCAGACTTTCAGTCCCGGCCCTAAATCAAATCAGTCTCTTATACCTAAGAGAAAGACAATTCAAAATGTCTCTACATTTTCCTATAATTATCTGAACGATCTAAAGATTCAAAGACAAGAAATTTACATGGAAAATTCATCGTCTGTTTCCCATCTCTCTTATAAAAATGAGTCTGTTAGGGTGTAAAAAGTCTGAGTCATTAACGTCATTAATTAGAACACAAATGTTTACAAGAACTGCTAAATTGCAACATTTTATTGTATGATTAACGTACTTCACATTTAAAAGTTTACTCCTTCCAGGTTTTCCTAATAGTTCAAGCAGATGTGTACTGAACATAATCTGTCTTATGTCATAGTTCTTTATGTACTTGTCTATTTTCCCTAACAGATCTGAAAGGCTTTGAAAACTAGTATAGTGTATGTCTCAATTTAGAGCTTTGAACAGTATGTGTTTAAATAAGACTGCTTAAAATTAATAGTTCTCATTAAGAAATATGAACTAATATTCAAACAGCTTGGATAATTATCTTTAAGTGTACTTTTATTCAATGGAATATTTACATTTGCTATTAATGACAAAGGATAATAGAAAATATTTTAGCAATAAAATATATACTAATATTGGGAGAAGGTGAACAATACATTGCTGTATGGTATTGTATTAAATTATTTGCCACATAGTGTTTCTTAGTTACTTCTATAATAATTATAGTTTAGTTATGCTAAGTCAAAGCAAAGAAGAGAGTAATGTTGAGCAACACTCAGTTCCTACCTTCTAGTCAATCCCTTAGAATTTCTTTTTTTTTTTTTTTTGCTGAGGAAGATTCCCCCTGAGCTAACATCTGTGCCAATCTTCCTCTATTTTGTATGTGGGGTGCCACCACAACATGGCCATAGACTAATGGTGTAGGTCCACACCCAGGAACCAAACCTGGGCCACTGAAGGGGAGCATGCCAAACTTAACCCCTAGGCCATGGGGCCAGCCTCTGGAATTTCTTTATCAAATTAATAACACTGTTCTCAACATGTGGTCTTGGAACACCTGTGGGTCTTTCAGTAGATCTATGAGGACAAAAGTTTTTTTTAAATAATGCTAAGACATAATTTGTCTTTTTCACTCTCATCCTCTTACAAGTGTATAGTGGAATTTTCCAAAGGTTATATGATGTGTGATGATGTCATAACTATGGTTGATAATGGAATGTGTCGCTTGAGTATTTTTGTGTTTTAAAATTATCAAGAGTGTACAGGGATCTTCAGAACAAAAAGTGTAAAAACCTGCTTCTCTAGAAGAAAATTTACCCCAGTGGGAAGTTACTGTAATAGGAGGTTAGTAGAACAACTATGTTACTTGACATTTGCTTCCTACTTCTGAAGATGTAAGATCCTGGTCTTCTAAAACTGCAGAAAATATTTGTGAAAACTATGTTTTTCATTTTTTTCTCCCTATGGCAGCTATAACTGAGAATTGCCACATGGTTTTAATCAAAACAGTAGATATGTTTGATAAAAATTTGCCTATCCAAAGAGAAATGCATGTGCTAAAGGAAAATCATTTTTCTATATTTAGTACAGATTAGAACATTTTTAATTTCAACAGCTTATATTTTGTTCCCAAACAGAAGAAAGACAAGTCTCTCATCTTGCCAATCAAAAACCAAAAGAGTTCCATCACTTACCCCAGCTTTAATATTCTTTTAACCATAGACATTTTACACAAAAATTGAAATAAAGTATTAAAGTATTTTAAAAACAAACCTGGAGCAACAGTTTCTTTTCCACTATTTAAAATATGTTCCTTTCAGAGAAGAGAACATCATGTCCAAAGCACTGGCTTCCTCATAGTAAAAAAATTGGAGGAATCATTTTTTTTCCACGGTAACAATATCCAGATCTGAATTACTTCATCAAAGAAGTGGGTCCCTTGCCGTTAGCCAAACTCAAGAGCCCCAAGTATCATATCATGAATTTTTAACAGAAAAATCAGTTCTTAAGAATATCTGAGCACTCTTGGGTACACTTTCAGGCCTTCAGAGTTACATTTATTGACTAATAAACAGGTATCATTTTTTTCTCCAAATAGATTGTGAAATTATTATCAAACTCACTTTTATCACTAAAGATCAGAACCTCATTTCTTTTTATTTTATGGCTACCAGTCTGCTTTAGTTAATCTTATGTAATCAGTCTCAAAAGCACCCTGAAGATATACAACTCATAAAAATTTGTTAAAAGATATTGCTTTTTTGAGTTACGTTATTGATTCAGTCAAATGGATGGTAATTGGCACTGTTACCGCCCTTTCCAGATCCCCATTACTGGCAGGGCCACTATGAGTGCTGAGAATGGTTTGCAGTACGCCTTGACTTCTTCAGAAAATTGCTTTTAGGTGATAGTTGTTTTCTGGAAGGATACACCCGCCATTACTGGAAGCCAACATTGACTGATATCAGTCAAAAGCCCTGCCCCCTTGAAAACTCCTCTGCGATTTACACCCTACCAAAGTCCCGCAGAAGATCGGGCGTAGCTTGCAAACAAGGCCAACTCACTAAGTTGGCCAGCTCACTGAGTATCTCTGCGTAAAGTTACATCAACAATGATGCTAATCAATTAAGCGGCAGACGATTTATTGAGCCGCCATTGTGTGTTAGGTGGTGTTAAGTGTTGGGGACAATGGTACAACAAACAGAAAAGATCCCTGCCCTCATGGAACTTAAATTCTAGTAGATGAAACAGACAAAAATAGAGGCAAATAAATAGAATATATATTTATTATGATATGACATGAAGGAATTTAACAAAGGACTAAGTTAATAATAGGAAGAGATTTGCTTTAGATGGGCTAGGCAGCAGTGGCTTTTCTGATAAGATGTCCTCCAAAAAAGAGGAAGAGAACATAACTGTCAGAGCATAAAGCACCATTCAGAGCACAAGAAAAACTCAGAGAATGCCTGCAGTAGTGAGACAGAGTGAAATGCGCTCCAGCCAGATTTGCTAGGGTCAGTGCTCGTCAGGTTCAGGAGGGATGGATGCTTCTGGTCAGAGCTCTGAACAAACACATGCAGTCATTGTATCCTAGGGACGAGGCTCTGATGAGAGAAAGAAAGGAAGAAAGGAAGAAACATAAGATGCTCATTCCAGCACAGACTGCAGACCGGATCTCCTGGGACTAGAACAAACTGAAACCCACAGAAGAGAATCCTGTCCAGTCAAACATATAGACTGTTCCCTTTGCTATAGTCTGTGGCATTAAGATAAGAAACTACAGTAGTATATGAGAAATTTCTTTAACCTTTATGTATGTATGTATATATCTGTGTGTGTATATATATATGCGTACATATATGTACAGATATCAAATATATGTATATATATTATATATACCTACAGTTTCTTGTTTCTCTGTTTACTTGTTTGTTTTTTTTTAAGAGAATGAGAAATTGATCTTTTGCAATTGTGCTTAACCATGGTCAAAAATTCCCAAGTTAAGAAACACTTTGCCCCCGTGCAAGGTAATTGTATGAAGGCACACAGAAACTAAACAAATCCTACCAAATTATTACATTTCAATTTTTGGTACCTATAGGGGACAAAAGCAGGTAAGCAGCATTTACTCCTTACAGAATTTCATGCTGAGACTTAATTCTGTCTTGGAGTATTAATTTTGTTCACACGAAGTTGTAACCAGTGGTATTCATTTGTTATGTTCTTAGTAAGAAGAGTAGTCCCATGAGCTGGCTGGCATTGGATAGAAGTTAACTGGGTCCCACAGGGCATTTTCTAAACTTTAGTCCTCTATCCTTAACAAAGAATCTAGTTGATCAGTGAGGTCTACAGTAAGAACACAGAATATATTAAATAACTTTATTTTTATGAGACATAATATAGAGATGAGAAGTATGCTGGGAATTTCAACATAACTTTCAGATGGAGACAATGTATTTAAATCCAGTCTTGAATGAATTCCAATTTTGTGTAAGTGAATTCCAATTTTGTCTAAGGTAACTCTGCATAGTAAATTTGTTTGTATCCCTCATACTTATCCTTGATGATATTAATGCATCTGTTAATGTTGATTAAAAAATGCATAAAATAAAACTTTTCTTATATTCTATTCTTGTATATTGATGTTTAATACCTTGAAAATAAAGCATTTTGCACTTATATTATATTCAATAATTTGGGTGAATTGATGAGTTCTGTTTATTGACTGATTAATTTAACCTCTTTTTATTCTAAAAAAATGGCATTAATGCTGTTGTTACGTACATCTTCCATTACGTAGCACTGTTTCCAGCGAGGGTTTATATAAGAGGCACAAGATGAATCAGTGTTAACTGTATTTATTTCACGAGTTTAGAATCTTACTCATTGGTTATCCTGCTATTCTTTCCCATCTTCAATTTTAAAGAAATCCCAAAGGCAAAAATGACTGTTGAACAGCTCATGCATTTTGTCAAGTATATAAGAAACAATAGTTAATTTAGTCATCTCTTCCATTTCAGCTGTTCGGATACCAAAACATACAAACAAAAAACTTAAAAATACCGTAAAGTGCCCTATTGTAGTAGCAACTTTACATTTCACGAAGGTCAGTGTGCAGTGGAAGAAAGGAAAATCAAATTAAACAAACTAATTTACATATTTCACATTTTGATCATCAAATCATTAGTGTTAGGGAACTTGGAGAGATTTGCTATTTATACCAACTTATTTTTTTCTATCTCCATTAATATTTTATTCTTATCTCCTCCTTGCATTATTGATGTTTTCATTCTTTATTAATCATAACTTTCTAAAGAATTATTCTAAAAATCTTTCTAACTGACATAATTTTCATACTTGAAGTTTACTGCAATCTGTATAAATCTATAAATATCTTCAGGTATTCATAATACATCTTGAGTTCTTATAGCCTTGGTTATATTTCTTATCTTTAGAGACACTAAAATATTGTGAATAATTATTTGGCTTGTTTGACTATGTATTTTCATTCATTTATTAATCTACCACACCTCACCTGGGGATCCTATACTTTGAACAAAAGATAATGACTGACGAGACCCTGGGATGTACTTATTTGGGAGAAGTTGAACCAATTCTTTGTGTAAGAATACAGAGCAAAGGAATATTGGAGACTATAAGAGTAGACTGCAGATTAAAAAATAGGCCAGACTTTAACAGACACTTCACCAAAGAAGATATACAGATGGTAAGTAAGCATATGAAAAGAGGCTCCACATTATACGTCATCAGGGAAATGTAATTTAAAACAACAATGAAATTTCACTACACACTTAATGTAACTGCCAAAATCCAGAACACCCATCATATAGAATGCTAGAGAGGATGCGGAGCAATAGAAACTCATATTCATTGCTGGTGGGAATGCACAGCCACTTTGGAAGGCAGTTGGGCAGTTTTGTATAAAACTAAAAATACTGTTACGCTATGATACAGCAATTGCACTCCTTGATATTTACCCAAAGGATTTGAAAACATATGTTCACACAAAAATCTGCACATAGATGTTTACAGCAGCTTTATTCATAATTGCCAAAACTTAGAAGCAACAAGGTATCCTTCAGTAGATGAATGGATAAACTGCGGTACATCCAGACAATGCAATATTATTCAGCACTAAAAAGAAATGAGCTATCAAACCCTAAAAATACATGGAGGAATCTTAAATACATATTATTAATTAAAAGAAGCCAATCTAAAAAGGCTGCATACTATATGATTCCAACTATATCACATTCTGGAAAAGATAAAACTATGGAAGCAGTAAAAATATCAGTGGTTGCCAAGGATTGGGCGAGGTGGGAGGAATGAACAGGCAGAGCACTATTTTTAAGCAGTGAAAATAATCTTATTATATTTTAATAATGGATATATGTCATATATGTGTCAAAACCCATAGAATGTATAACACTAAGAGTGAACCTTAGCGTAAACTATGGACTTTGGGTGATTATGATGTGTCAATGTAGGTTCATCAATTGTAACAAATGTACCACGCAGGTGGGAGGTGTTGATAGTGGTGGAGGCCGTGAGGGTGTGGGGGCAGGGAGTATATGGGAAATCTCTATAGCTTCTTCGCAATTTTGCTGTGAACCTAAAATTACTCTAAAAAGATAAAGTCTTAAAAAAAAAGTGGACTATAGCAGAGAAAGTGGTACTCAATAAGCACTCCAACTGCCCACTGTTACATATACTTTCCAGTCACCCTGAATGGGGTCGTGTGATTATTTCTAGCCAATGAAATGTGAGCAAGAGTGACATATGCCACTTTGGAGGTGAGATAATGAAAATTTCCTCACTATTCTCCATTTTCTCTTACTTCACTGAGGTCATAGCAAGGCCATATGTTGAAGATGGTGTAGTTATAAGATGATGTGCTACAAAGTGATCAGTTATAGTGAGGCTACATGTTCAAGATGGTGGATCCTCCACCAGGCAGGGCCCTGTATGGACACAGCCGCTTGCTAACCTGCATGGTACATGTAGCATGAATAAAGCTAACTTGTTTGATTAAGCCACTAATATATGGGGAACCGTTTGTTACTCTAGCATACAGGAGCCCATATTGACAAATATAGATGTTGTCTCAGTTCTTTGAGATTAATTCAATTTCTTGGGAGATTTTATTTAAATAAATGGGTATGTGTTTGTGTATTAAATGTATATATATGCATGTACATATATTAAGGATATAGCTATATACATTTACATTCACAAATAATATATATAATACAATATATATTAAATAAACAAAAACATCATTGGTATCTAATAAAAGATATTCATTCATATTGATTTCAATTTATAAATAGCTTTCTCATGTTAAATCAATTAGCTAAATTTAAAGTACTCTGTTTTCTATTATTCAGTGACATTAAATGCCCATAGAATTTATAAATATATTCTTTATTTACATCAATACCATTAGCTTGAGACCTATTATTTAATTATAGGTCTTGGGAGAGAAATAGTTAAGCTTTCATGGTAGCTGATCATATTTCAGTAGAAAATATTTAACCCATAGGATGTTTCAATCTTAAAATGCTCAATGCTAGTTGGAAGCACCATTATTCACTAAAGTGGCTTTGGTTCCAAAGGGATATTTAACTAATTCCTTATTGGATCTGTGCAAAAGAAATGGCTAACATAAAAACATCAAACCTGCCACCTGTCATCCTATCATTTTAGTTTTATTCCTTAGAAACTTGACTCTTGTTTAGTTAAAGTTTCTTAGTCACATTTGAAGTTCTTTTAGTTAACATTGTGTCTGTTACATGTTCAGTTAACATTTTAGCAAGGTTTTATGGAAATTTCTTACATTATTGGTCAGATAGAAGGGAATAAAAATTGATAATATTTATAGGGTGTGTGAAAGAGCTCCAAATAAAAATTGAGACAAACCACAAATTTGCCTAAGCTTAACATTCTTTAAAACAGTGTAGTAGGCAATAGGCAATTCAGAGACAGGAAGAGACAGAGCCTGGCTCAGCCAGGATTCAACCAAAGAAACAGAACCAGTGGGAGAAACAAAGCATGTGTCTGTGTGAGAGAGAGAGAGTTCTGCAATGAATAGGCTTGTGTGATTTTAGGGGCTGGCTAGGCAAGTCTAAAAGTCAGAAATCCATAGGGCAGGCATCAGGAAAGGCAGGCTGGAATCTCCGGGCAGAGTCTGCAGCTGCTACCCACAGGCAGAATTTTTTCTTCAGGAAAACCTCAGCTCTGCTCTTAAGGCCTTCCAAGTGATTGAATCAGACCTACCCAGATGATCTAGCATGATCCCTCTTACTTCAAGTCAGTTAATTATGGACTTGAATCACATCTATAAAATACCTTCACAGGAACATCTAGGTAGTGTTTGATTGAATAACTGGGGACAGTAGTAGCCTAGGCACACTGACCCATAAAAAAGACCCATTTGTCCTGTTGAGGAGCCCAGGTCCCACAGGGAAGGGGATCCACTGATCAAGAAGATAGAACCTGGCCAGTTTGTACTTTCATACCTGTGAACAAGTAGATAAAGAGAAGAGTTACCCAGTAGGGCATAATGCAGCCCAAATACCAGAAGGAGCTAGCGTCATTGCTGTAAATGAGGGCAAGAAGGACTACTCGTTGAACCCAAGGCATTCACTTGGGCATTTCATGGTGCTTTCATTTCCAATGCTAATTGTAAGTGCGCAATTGTAGCAACCACAGTTCAATAAATGTAAAGCAAGTAAGGTCTAAGCAGACCTTATTCTGCTAACTCTTCGGTGTTAAGGCTTGAGAACAGATTGTGGCTGGTCTCTTCCTTGAGGGGTCTTGGATGGACTTGACTTAATGGGGCTCATTAGGTGGATCTGAGAAGAAAAGAGATGGACCACATAGGACACCCCATGCATTACCATAAAGGCCTCTTAATTCCCCTTTACTCCTCCAGCTGTAGCAATCAGCCTCACAGAGGTGTACCTGAAAGCATCTTACTTCAGCTCTGCCAAGAGTCTCTTCATTTCCTTCCCAGCCTTCTCTGATAGAGTGAGGAGAATCTGCTTGGCAGAGGTGTGGAAGCAAACCTAGAGATTTGGGCAAGTTAAACATCCCTTGGGTCTACCCTTGACCAATAGGGGATGGAAGACCGTGGAAAAAAACTCTTCTTTTCCTTCTCTCAGGCAAACAATTTTAAGGTGCCAAAGGATTGATCTCCAGTTACCTGAAGCTGTGAACAACTTTTACCTCATCTCCTGTTTCACGTTTCCTCACCCCCCACTCCTGTTCTTTGGGATCTTGGCATAAAACAGGGAAGCAGAAAATGACATTAAGCAATCTGACCGTGTACAAAATAATGTATGTTGCATGTGGGAGAAAAACTTTAATAAACTAAGATTCTACCCTTCTAGAAATGAATAGCAAAATATCAACATTAAAGAATTTTATTTTTGATAAAATATTTTATAATTAATTTACTTGTTAGAGCCCATCATTTGAACAACAACCATAATTCACAAGCAACAGTTAACTACTGTTTATATATTCTAAATATCTTATTGGTAAGCAAAGACGCATCAGAACTTGGAAAGGTTAGAAGTTTTAGAAAAGTTTATATTACAGTATGGAGATTTAATCAAATTTACCTCTATTTGCATGCATGTCAATCACTATTCAACAGAAAACTTTTATTTTTTTTGTCAGTTACTAGAATAAATTATTTTTATTTTAGCCAAAGTTTAGACTATGTTTAAAAGATCATAACACAATCTTATAATAAATTCTGTTACTTTTGAAGTCTATTATCTAATAAGAAGCAAATTTTCCATCTGTTTCAGAGAACAGCATCTCGCTAGCCACAAGAAAAAAATCTTGAGTATAATATAGTACTTTCCAAAACCAAATTACATGAATATTTCTCGAAAATGTATTTCTTCAGCAAAGGGAAAATTAGTTCAATCTATTTGCTTTACCCTGTTGAAACCTGCTTTGAAACTTAGGTTATTTCAAGCATTTTCTAGTTTAATGCCTAGATATGACTATAGCCCGTGTGGGACAGTTCATTTACCCTCAAACGTTGCCTTGAAGCGTCCTCCATCTACGGTATTGTAGAAAAGACTGTCCCTCAGGAGATCTTGCCATGCTCTGAAGGACAAAACACTCAGTTTTGTGAGATTAAAATGCATGCATCTTTATTGCTTCTGTTTTGTCTCTCTGCCTCACTCCCACCAGAAAGTTTAGGAAGAGGCAAGCAAGAAAAAAAGCAAGCAAGCTACAAGCACCATGGAAGGGGAGAAAAAGACAGTGAACCATGAAATAGATAGTATTTTATAGGCTTTCTAATTCGGGAATTTCTATTCTTGAAATTCATCCAGTTGGATCAGATTTCCTTTTATGAGTCTAAACCCTGACATCTAGACCAGGGGTAAGCATTTAATTGTAGGATTTTCCTATTTCAGTAGAGGAAGGAAACTGCTCCGCCAGATGGACGTCAATTGGACCGGAATTGCTGCTGAAAAGCTGCTCACCTCGAGTAGGAAGGAAAATGTGCTGGTTGCTAAGCTACTGATAGGCTTTGCCCTTCCTCTACTTAATGGGCAGCCACTGGGTCAAGGCACAAATGATGACGTTAAAGCTAGCTTTTCCTTGTGGATTGAATGGTAACATAGGAAGTGGCTAAGTGTTTCCTCTAAATCAGATATTACCCCTTGCTATTCTCTGACCTTCACTCCTGGGGTGAAGGGAGGGGACACAGGCGATCCCTGGTGTGACAGGAACCTGGAGATGCAGGGACAGAAAGTTTACTAATAGTAAAATCAGCAAACATTAATAACACATGTAGATATCAAAATTGTATAAGAATAATGAATTTTTCAATGTTTAAAAGAGCTTGTAGTGAAAAGAGGGGGCTCTATTCCAAATATACTGGTGTTTACTGCTCATACTTGTCCGTGTAATTATTTCTAATGGCAAAGGATTGTGAAGGCTTATCCTTGGGCTTTTGCTCAAATTGAAAATGCCATTTCCCGTTGGGATTAGAGTAACAAGGTCAGACTCAGAAATGAATAGGCACAGCCCCAAGGCACACGAAGTGCAGCCTCCTCTCGTTAATTTCAGTGCCTGTGGTTTTTGCTACTTGCCTCTGCCCCACTCACACACAGCAGCATGCTATAGAGCTTAAACTAGTGAAGCCACTGCTACCAGAGTTCTAGAATTTACCCTCACAGTTGTTAGCCCTGTTTTGCTCTCAGGCTTTTAGTGAATTATTGCTCACCAAAGGAGTTCTGGTTGGAGGAAGAGGTAGGATGTTCCCTTTGCAGCTGAGAAGTAGGAAAGAAGGAAGGAGTCTCTAATTTTCGAGCACCTACTGTGCACAAGTATTGTGCTAGATGCTGGGCACAGAGTAGGGGACAAAGAAGGGGTATAATTGCTACTGTGGTGTTTTCAGTCACACAAAGTCTGAAACTGGATTCAGATTAGGGCCCCCATGCTGATGTTGTCATTGGGATTATATGGAATGGGATTTGGGGAAAGGTTATTATTAAGGTACAAGGGGTGTTAGATGTACTGGGAGCTGAGAAGAGTCAGATTGTTCCAATCGTAGGGGTGGAAACAGTGTTTTTACTTTATTATTTTGGTGAGACAGCTATCATTTGAAAGTTATTAGTAGTTTGTGCTGGTGGGGACGTCATCTTGCAACCGCTTTCTGTTTTGGAGAAGTTACTTAAATGGTCATTATAAGACCATTAGTTATAAGATAAACATCTTTATAAACTCCTAAGAATGGGTGATAAGACTTTTACTAAGGGCTGGACTCAGAGCAGATGGAGTTGTGTTATCTTCATATTCCTTTATGTGCAGACCTTAACTGTTGCTGTTTAGGGTTTTTCAAAAGTGTATAAATCTCAAGGAGTCATCTGAGATTAATGGATCAAGTGTCCTTTACTTTGTGGTTTGTAGAGATTGAAGCTTATGAAGATGACTGGAGTAGTTGTGACCTAGGCCAGATAGAAGGGAAGACCAATAAAGCCATTGAGTCATAACACACACGCGCGCGCGCACGCGCACACATACACACACACACACAAACACAACCGAAAAAGGAAGAATAGGAAAGGAACAGTGGGTCACTACCTGTCCCAGTATATGAGTCAGAGGCAGACAGCTTGTTTTGGACACCAAATAGTGCTGATTTTAAAATGTCACCTGACCCAGTCATTCTAGCACTCTAGAGGTATTTTGTGTGCATATGGGGGCAAAACAGAAACAACACTATTGATAAATTAGTGATGACAGCCTTTTTTCCCCTTTTCTTCTTTTTCTAGGAAAATTGAGTATACTGGCCTCTGCTTATACCCATTCCCAACCATTCCCCTCTCCTATAATGCATCACATTATATTATGGGGAAATATATACTGAGCACCTACTACACACACACACACACCTACACACATACACACACACAAACACAGATATTCTAGATATTGGTAACAGTGACAGATTCATTCTTTCTCCTTACATTCTAATAGTTGAGCTTAACAATGACTAATAACATAATTGTGTGATAAAAAGTCAAGCATTGTTAGTGCTCTGGGAAATATAAAGCAGGGGAGGTACAGGGAGTGATGAGGGCATAAGTTAGATAGATGGTCAGGGAAGGCCTCTTTGAGGAGGTGATATTAGAATAAAAAAGCTGAGCGAATGAAGGATATCTGCCATTTGAATGTCTCAGTGAAAATTACACCAGGCAAAGGCCTGTTCAAAAACCCCACAAGAATCCAGCTAGAGTAGAGTGAGCAGGAGGGATGGGGGTAGAAAGGAGACCAGAGGGAGAGCCAGGGGTTAGATCATAGAAAACCTCGTAGATCAATGTGAGTGTTTTGGATTTTCTTCCTAATATTATGGAAGGCCAATGAAGGGTTATATTCCTGAAAGTGAAGTGATCTGATTTGTGTTTTAGGAAGACTCTGGCTACTGTGTGGGGAATAAGTTCTAGAGGGACAAGAATTAAAGCAGGAAGCCCAATTGAAGCCTATTTCAGCAACTGAGATGAGAGATGGTCTTAGTTTGGACTGGGATGATAACAGGGAGATAGATAAAAGTGGTTCGATTTTGGACCTATTTTGAAGATCACAGGATTTTTGATGGATTGCACACAAGGAGTACAAAAAGAGAAGCAAGTTAAGTGTTTTGAAATGAACAACTGGGAGCTTAGAGGCGCCATTGCTGTGGTATGGAACTGTGATGGCCAATTTTATACCTCAACTTGACTGGGCCACCGGGTGCCTAGAAATTTTTCCAAACATTATTCTGAGTGTGTCTGTGAGAGTGTTTCTGGATGAGATTAACATTTAATTGGAAGACTAAGTAAAGCAGGTTATCTCTCTAATCTGGGTGGGTCTCATCCAATCAATTGAAGACCTGATTAGAACAAAATGATTGAGTAAGGGAAAACTTCTCCTGCCTGACTGTCTGGGCTGGTACATTGGTCTTTTCCTGCCTTTGGACTTGAACTGAAAAATTGGCTCTTTTTGAGTCATAAGCCTGCCAGCTTAAGAATTTATACCATTGGCTTACACCATCGGCTCGCCTGGTTCTCAGGCCCTCCAGCTCAGACTGGCACTACACCATGGGTTGTCCTGGGTCTCCAGCTTGCCAGTATGAAGATCTTGGACCTTCTCAGCCACCATAATCATATGAGCGAATTCCTTATAATAAATATCTATTTACTTATGTATCATCTATCTATATTTTATCTATCCTGCTGTTCTGTTTCTCTGGAGAAACCTGACTACTACAAGCATCTTTGGAAAGGAACAAGATTCTATTTTTTTGTTTTTTTTCTGAGTTTTCTTTTTGGTGGTGTGCTGAGAATCAAGAATTCTAGTTTAGACTGGCTAAGGTTGAAGTGATTATTAGATACCCAAGTAGGTGCCGGGAACATTGGCTCTATCAGTCTAGAGATTATGGGAGAAACAGGAGCTGAAAAATACATGTGGAATTTATCGAGATATAGGCTCTTAAAGAAATGGAACTTGGTGATTTCTTCAGAAGGGTGATTATCTTTGTCAAAATCTACTGATTGGACGGGGCCGGCCTGGTGGCGCAACGGTTAGGTGTGCACACTCCACTTTGGCGGCCCCGGGTTCGCAGGTTCGCATCCCAGGCATGGACCGACACACCGCTTGTCAAGTCATGTTGTGCTGGCATCCCTAAAGTAGAGGCAGATGGGCACGGATGTTAGCCCAGGGCCAATCTTCCTCAGCAAAAAGAGGAGGATTGGCATCGGATGTTAACTCAACCCATCTTCCTCACAAAAGAAAGTGCTGCTCTTCCTCAAAAAAAAAAAAAATCTACTGATTGGAAAAGGAAGAGAAGGACTGAATGTTGACCACTGAATTTGGCAACTTTGATGTCGTTCATGACCATGAAAAGAGTAGTTCGAAGAAAGAGGTAGATGTCAAAACCTAAGTGAAATAAGGTCAAAAGAGAAGAGGAGAAGAGGAAGAGAAGACAGAAAGTATGTATTTTTTGTTGTTGTTATTGTTGAGAAGTTATACTATAAAAGAGAGAACAGAAATGGGATGACAGGTGGAGATAAATGTGAGGTCAAAGTAGTTTTTTTTTTTTTTAATAAAATTTACTTTTTAAAGAAGATAAAAGTTATGGTAGCACGTGTGTTTTCTAATTGAATGATCCAGCGGAGAAGGGAAAATTGCTGATTGAGGAAAGATGAGAAATAATTGCAAGTACAAATTAAAGGTATAAGCAAGAGGGCAAGGAATCCCACACATGTTTAGAGGTGGCACCTGAAGAGAAGAGTAAAGAAAGTGAGCCCACTGGAACAGAAGCAAATCAGAGGTACACTGAGACGGCTTGGGGCCAGAGATGTCTGTTGCTAAAGCTGTGGCTCTATTATACCTGCTTCGGTTTCAGATGCAGAAATTGTTGGATTTTCAAATTTGCCAGGGTGCAAATAACTGATCTGACAGTCCATTTTCATTTCAGGTTGCATGCAGAAAATATCGTCCCTATCAGAATATATTTCCTGTTATTTCTACCTGTAGGCTACTTGAGCTTTTGTCCATCTTTCCCATAGGAATTTGTGGAAAATGGCCAAAAGCATCCAAAACACACTGATATTTTCGAGATTTACTTATCAATGCTCCCACAGATGGATGTCTGTGCCACCTCCCAGTGACTGTCAAGAACAATTTTATCAAAATTTTTAAATGAAATTGTCGTTTATCAATTTTATGAAATTGCTTTCTGTGACATAACAAGGTCCATCAGCCTGCATAGACTGTGTCCTCCCTGCCTGTCATTCAAACCATTATCGTAGTGGCCACAATCTATGATAATGCAACTTCCAAAGTAGCTCTTGGATCCCTGCCTTGGATTCACCAGGAAGCATGCTAAAAAATTGGGCAGCTCCCAGATGGGCGTACTTCCCAATGCTTTCTTCATATGCGGTCATGGAGAAGGAAGAATACAAAGGAAACTCCTGTAGAAATCTACTACTTTCCTAGGGCTGTTGTAACATAGTCTCACAAACTGGGTCGCTTAAAACAGAAATCGATTGTCTTATAGTTCTGAAGGCTAGAAGTCTGAAATCAAGGTGTTGGCAGGACTACGCTCCCTCTGAAATCTGCAGGAGAATCCTTCCTTGCCTCTTCCTAGCTTCTGGTGGTTTAATGGCAATCTTTGCCATTCTTTGGCTAATGGACGCATCGCTCTAATCCTCTGTCTTCATATGACCTTCTCCTTGCGTCCGTGTCTGTGTCTCTTTCCTTTTCTTATAAGAACACCAGTCATATTGGATTATGAGCCCACTTTACTCCAGTATGACCTCATCTTGACTTATAATATCTGCAATAACCCTATTTCCAAATAAGGTCACATTCTGAGGTACTGGAGGGTTAGAATGTCAACATATCTTTTTTTGGGGCAAACAATTTAACCCATAACAGAGCAGAACCTCAGTTTGAGCAAACAGGTCAGCCTGCCGCCAGGTCAGGAGTTGTCTCAATTCGTGCCCAACTGCACTTGATAATTTCTGTGGGTCAGTGAACACCCTGTGTTTGGACTCTGCCCTTTTCTAGACAAGAGGTTTACTTTGGTTATCTAGGTATCTCTTCCCCTTTGTGTATTGGCTTTGTGTCAGAAGAGAGGACGTGGAAATAGCTTGTGGTTTAGGTTTCAGGCTGCTGGCTGTCAACAACCAATCCAACCCTGATTCCCCTTGATATCATGAAATGCTGGACTTCACTCTGGTTGAGTAACTGCATGGAACTTTCGAGTGGTTGCCCGCGGAGGATGGGCTGCATATATTATAATTGAAAGGAAGGGTATAATGAGTTTATGGAATAGTCAAAAAAGGCGAACATTTCCTGAGCTCCCTTGCAACTAAGTTATGGGCAGTTGAATGTGAGCAGAATTGATACATGCAACTTTAGTCCCATATCCTTCAAGGGAGGGGTCTTGTTCTTTTTGGCCTATTTTGTTCACCCTGTTGCTTGTACATGGACTTGATTTTAGGTTATTTTGGACTATGTGGCAAGAGCATCACCATAAGTTTAAACAAACATACAAACAAAAAAGAATGCCTCGAAGATGGATATATATGTTCAGGACACATAATAAAGGCATCAGGTATATCACATAGCTGCTATATTTCTGGATTTCAGCAGAAACTGTGCGTAAGTCAAAGAAGTAAAAATCCAGCAAGAACAAGGCTCTTGAATGGGCTTAGCAGACATTCCAATCTCTTGTCTGTGATACAAAATAACTAGTACTGATTCTTTGGAATAAATAGGCATCCCTAGAGTCCTCAGACTTTTGAAGGTAATGGAGAAATGAATATGTTTCTTGAGATGAGCAGGGTGGAAGTTCTGAGGCATTTTACGTTAAATATTAGAAACTCTTACTTTGTTGTGTATCAGAATATGATGAAACAGGGCCTAACAATTACATGTTTTGTATTGAGATTTCACACCTAAGATTTTGAGCTTGAGCTAAAGTTGCTTTTTAGGCTGTAAAAAAAAAGTCAGCCAACATTTGATTCCTGACTGATTGAAAGCAAGTGAATTCTTCTAAAAATTTTGCATGTGGGTAACTGACAGCCAAATCAAGAAAGAAAATTGGAGGAAAGGTGACAATAGGACTATGGATAAGACAAGTCTAGGATATTTTTAAGGGATCTCCTCTCACTAAGTAGAAGATAAATAATACAACATGGGTTTTTAGGAACGTTATATACCAGGAAAGCATAAGATGAGAGGTAGACCTGCAGAGGGCAACTTTATATAAAAGAGTTGGGAGTCGGACAATGCGAGGGTACACTCTATGGAAACGCCGTTACAGCCACCACAGTCAGACCTAGACTAGGTAGAGGAAAAAAAGCTTTTCTGGTGGTCTAGTGGTGAAGATTCAGCACTTTCACTGCTGTGGCCTGGGTTCGTTTCCTGGTCAGGGAACCACACCACCATCTGTCAGTTGTCATACTGTGGCAGCTGCGTGTTGCTGTGAGGCTGAAAGCCATGCCACCAGGATTTCAATTACCAGCAGGGTCACGCATGGAGGACAGGTTTCAGCAGAGCCTCCAGACTAAGACAGACTAGGAAGAAGGGCCTGGCCACTCACTTCCAAAAATTGGCCATGAACACCCTGTGAATAGCAGCGGTGCATTGTCTGATACAGTGCCAGAAGGTGAGAGTATGGCACAAAAAGACCGGGCAGGGTTCCACTCTGTGTGCACAGGGTCACCTGGAGTCGGAATAGACTCCATGGCACTAACAACAAAAAGACCTTTATGCCATCATTTCAAATCCATCTATTGACCTGAGCTCATAGGCAGCCATTGATATCAGAATGAATGGTAGAGGATAGGCAATTATCATTACTCTGTTACTCTTATTTCATACCGATGTTCTCTGTAAAGGGAACTAAGGTGTATTCATATCACTTTTAAGTGATATATATAAGACAGATATGAGATTTTAAGTCTTATTTGTAAAATACATTTATTTTATATGAATTATAGATTCCTTTGTTGAGTTCTTTGAACCATTAAGATGTATTTCTGAGGATCACATAGAAAAAAAGACATCGGAGAAAATTCAGAGCTGCAGTATCTCTGTGTTAAGTTTGTATATTTCAGAAGACAAGTCTAGAGTTCAGATTCTGGTTAGAATTAAGTCTTTTCCCCTAGGCATTTCAGTCTCAATTCATTTATTGAATTTGTATCATTTAAATCAAAATTATAAAATCCATATTTATGTTCTAATTTAAATTAAAAATGTCTACTAATTTTATTATATAATCACCAAATTACTTATTTACCAATTTAATAATTATCTAAGGACACACATTAAATGTTTACTATATTCAAGGAACTTTGCTCAGAACTTTAATGAATCATATAATTTAATTTTTGAAATCACTGTATGAAATAGGTGATATCACCAGCCCTTTGCACACAGGACAAGGAGCTGCGATTTACGTACTTAAATCAGGCAACACAATCCTCCTTCAGTTTAAAGTTTAGCAAAACCATGAATTCTTCTTAACCAAGCAAGAGACATGTAACTTGGAAACAGTTTCAACTGCTTATAACGCGTGTAAGCATCACACTTACAGTTGTGGATAATGATAAATAATGTGCAATTTCCTTAGCTCTTTATTAGAATTATAAGTGGTTTCAGGCGCTTCCAATTTATTCAGCTTTACTGTGGTGTCATTTATTTAAAAATAATATTTTCATGTTTGAAATTATGAAATGTTGGCAAATATGTAACCTCTGTCACTTTATTTAAACTCATGGTTACCTTTACTGCAAGAGTGCCTGTTTATTCTAACATAACTTCAAAGTCTAAAAAGGAAATTCTCTTGAGAAGATTCTAGCTAAAGAGGAAGTCATCAAATCCAAAAAAAAGGACAAAAATAATAGTACTATTTAAAGACATCTGCGTCCATAGATCACTGACAATAATTCATTCAACCAATCTTTCATTCAATCAACCTTTATTGAGCACCTACTAAGCACTTGGTTCAGTGCTAGACCTTGGAATTATAATTATGATTTGTAAATTCCTACAAATAATATAAAAATTGTGACCCTCAAGGGAGTAATGATACAATGTAGTAAATGGAGTTAAGTGATATTAGGCTAAAAGATCTAGGAAATTCTCTAAACATGCCTTAACAATCATACCTCCCCCTCTCTCCTTCCCTGAAAAGGGACATTAGCAAATGTGACCATGTTAGTTGAGTCATGAAGAATGCCCCATGTAAAACTGCTCTAGAAATCAGACTGTAGCACGTGACTTAGGCCTAAGAACCTAATAGCACCGCTTTCTCCCAAGTTCATTGTCATAAAGCTACCATTTGCAATCTCCCAAGAATGTAGCATAGAGCTTGGAAAGTGAGAAAGAAGGAGCTGGATTTCTTGGGAGAGAGGCCAGCTTGTCTTGACCCCAACCACACGGCCTGGAGTCTGAACAACCCTCTCAGCATCTCTACCCTGGAGAAGGAGGGACTGAGAAAAAGGGGAGAGGAGAAGAAGGGAAGTCTCAAGGCTGAGAACGTTCTTCCCTTGAGAGCCAGTTGGAAGGTAAACTTAACATATCCAGGCTGGAAGGGAGAGTACAGATGATGGTTAGTAGAAGTTATAGGCAGCAATGACATATGAATTGAGTTTTGAGAAAAAAATAAGATAGATAAAGTATTTGTGGGTTGGAAGGGGGAAAGTGGCAGCAGAAGGGGATTTAATCCTCCATAGTTAGATCATAAAATGCAAAGTATATGTACCTAAAGATAAAACATGAGAAGTAAACTGGAACAGACAATAAATAACTTTATATTGCAGGTAGAGAGCTTTATGCATCTAGTAGTTTTGACATCATTGAAAGAACTTAAGAACATGAATAACATGAGTCAAATTACGTTTATTGTATTCTATATCTGCATATATATTTATTCCAAAAATGTCTCCATATAAAATTATTTCTAAAATGCATTTAAACTTATAATAATTTAAAAAATTTCTTCAAAAACTTTATTAGTCTCATAAAAATCTGTCATTTTCCATCTTGATTTTTCAACTATCTAGCATGATGATGATGTTTATTTACATTAGAAATTCCAAATGATTTTGGCTCTTTCAAATTCAAATCCACTTTGAAAAAAAAAGAAATATCGCCATTGAAAATACTCAGACTAATTTCTTTCCTTCCTTCCTTTCTCCCTTCCTTTTTTTCCTTTTATCCATCCATCTTTCAACCAATATTTCTGAGCATCTACTTTGTATCAAATTGGGAAGCCCTTGTAAAAGACAAGCCCCTGACCTCATAGAGTTTACAGAGCATGAAGGGAACAGGAAAGAAGTTAAAGGAATAAACAAGATAAGTATGGAATGTGATGAGAACTATAAAGGCATTAAGAGAGCGTGATTAGACAGCAGGTGACTGGGGGAAGAGGGTACTGTGGAAAGCTGGGCTAGATAAGCTTCCGTGGTAGACGATATTTAAATTGAGACAAGAAGAATGTAAAGGAAGTAATCATGCAGACAGTCAGGTGAAGAGCATCCCAGGTGGAGGGAACAGCAATTGCAAAGGTCCTGAGACAGAAGTGTTAGTGTGTTAGAGCATCAGACAAAAGCAGACATGACTCTGATGAGTGATTAAAGGACGATGGTAAGAAATTAGTTCACAAAGGTAGGAAATTGCCCAGTCATGCCAGGCCTTGAGACCATGCTGAGGAGTCTGGAATTTATTCAAAATGTAGATCAGAAGTCACTGCAATGTTTGGAACTTTGGAGTTATGTGATCTGAATTACATTTTTAAAACAATATTTCAGTTGCTCTGCAAACAATAGACTTGTAGAGGAGAAAGAGCCAAATCATGCAAGTCATTTTGGAAGTTGTTGCAGTAATCCAGGTTAAATATGTTGTTCACTAGGACTATGGAGTTAGCTGAGAAAGTGGTGAGAATTGCAAAAATTTGAGATATTTTGAAGATAGTTCAAATAGGATATGCTGATGGATTGGATTGTAGAGTTAGGGAAAGTTTGAATATAATTTTATGGCTTAAATAACTCAGTGAATGCTATAACTTATCACTGAAATGGGAAAGAATGAGGGTCAGCAGGTTTGGGAAGAGAAAGGAAGAGTTATCTTCTAAATATGTTAAGTTTAAAATGTCAAATGTGTAAGTGCACCTCTAAAATACACGGATGAATATATGACTTTTGTGGTTGTTAGGCTGAAAATAGAAATTTGAGACTCTTTAAAGCCATGAAATTGTATAAGTTTAGCTAGGGAGAGCTTTTAGAGGGAGAATAAAAATGGTCCAGTTCTATGTGCTCCGGCACTTCATCTTTGGGGCTCAGTAGAAGGAGAAGAATCTTGCAAAGGGATCTGAGCAAAGAGAAGCAAATGACGTAGAAGGAAATCCAGTAGGATGAGATTTTTTTGAAAGCCAAATGCAAAAAGTTTTCAAGAAGAAGAAAGTGATAAACACTGACAAATACTGTTGAGAAGTAGGGTGAAATGAGGATCAAGAGTGTTGGATTCGGCAGAATGGAAGTTTTGACAACAGCATTTTCAGTGGCACGGTGAGAATGAAAAGTCTTATTGGGGACCTCAGAGAAAATGGAAGTGGAGGCAATAGAATATTGTTAATTTCTTTGATGATTTTGCTATAAAGACGGGTAGAGGAGTGGGGTAGTAGATGGAGAGAGGTGTGGGACCAAAAGAATGTTTGTTGTTGTTGGGTTTTTTGGTTGTTGCTGTTGTTTTTGCTTTGTTTCTTACTTTTATTTATAATATGGGAGAACATAAGGACTGTCTGTATGCTGTTAGAAATCATCCAACATAAAGAAAAACTTGATAATGGAGGAGAGGGAAGAGATCCCCACAAGAGTCAAGTTCTTGAATAGATGGAAAGGGTATGAGGAGCAAGGAAACAAATGAGGAGGTGGAGATTGGCCTGAGACTGGGACAGAAAGTTCTTTTATTTTAAAAAGAGGAAAGGCAATGAATGTGGAAACAGAAATATATAAGTAATCAAAGTTGGCAACCTGGTTTTTCAAGTTGTGGCCAGAGAAGTAGAGGCTGCTCCACAGAGAAAAGAATGAAGCAGAGACAAAGAGAATGAGAGATGAGAGATGGAAAAAGAGAAGTTTCTGGATTCCCTGCTGCCTCGATTCCTGACTCTAGTCTGTTTCTGAGCCCAAGCTGCCTCCTGATCCCTGTGCGGCACCCCTGTGTTCTATGCCATGTTCTGTTTTGGGGTTAAGCATGCTATAGGGAGTGTCTGTTGCTTGCAACCAAAAAAGTCATAACAAATGCAAATGGGAACTGTGTTTTCCATTCTGTGGATTTGATTCCTGGGAAATTCTAAGTTCTTCACCTCTCTACAAGACCCCCCGATGGGGCCCCAGGTTACCCTTTCAAGGATGGCACATGTATAATTGTATATCTATATTTTTTTGTTTAGAGTAGTTACTTGACAAGATTTCCTATCACTTGTTCAAACACTGATTTACTTTCTGGTATGAACATTAAAATCATGTGAGTTGCTGTTGTGCACAAGCCAGCTCCCTTCAAGACTTGATTTTATTTCACTTGACTTGCCTCCATTTTTTAGAAGTGCATACTGACCTAATTATAGAAATATGACTAACAGGGGCAACGACAGTCCAACAGGCCTATAGTTCTTAAACTATTCAGTGATCCTGAGAATTTCCTTTCATTTCTAATCACACCAGTGAGATTTTCTTGGCCTCAAATCTGTGAGAACTGGGTAAAATTTTGGCCACCGTAATGTCAGCACAATGCATTTTTGTAAATCATTAAGTTCCTTGAAATTCTTCCACATGAGAGTAAGGAGGCTCTGTGTAGCACGAACAATACAAAGTGAATAAATATGGAGCAAACTCGTGGGATACACACTAAAATAAATGGATTTTTTTTTTTTTTTGCTACATCCTTAGAGAGAAGAACAGTAAAATCAGGTAACGTGACTTCTGCTAATTTACTGATGGAATCCTGCCTTTGAGTCAATTTGCTCTGGTGTATCAATCCTTGCTTTGTGTTCCTGGCCAGTTTTCACTGAAAAAGAGACGCTGTTCATTTTTTCACCTATTTGCATCCCCAAAGAACAGTCTCCGATTCAACTATCTGCATGCCTTAAAAAGCCTTTTAAGGCTAGAATGTTGATGACAAAGGAAATCTCAACTCATATCTGGACATTAAATATGCAACCTTTAGGTTTGCACTGGTGACTATTTCTGGCAAATAATTTATTAGATCTGCCTGGAAAAATGATGGATGTGGAAAGTAAGGGGAAATGAGAAGTCATGTGTAACAAGTTTAAAAATACATTTTTCCCCCTTCTCCCAAGAGTTCTTGGGGATAACCAAAGCTCTCCTTTGGGGTCTGGGCTACAGGAGGAGATTCAACCTAGGGTCTGTGTGAGAGTCCACTTGACCTTGCCTTTGGGAGAGTGGTTTGTATTCTAGCCCAAATCAACACAACCCATAGTGTTGACCCACATTGGTCCTATTTCTAGTTCTAAGGGCTTCTTCAGTTTACAATCTGTTCATTGAAATCCTCTATCAAAAAGCTGAAGATGAGTAAGGAATTGATTTAAAGTTAGTAAATGTCAGTTTGAATTAATAAGTTTTATTAAAATACCTTATTATTGTACCTAATCAATGTATTTTATCATCTGTAGTTTCTGGCTGTGGCAAAATTAACCTAAGTTGTTCATTCACCTTCTTCAGGTAAATAATCTGAAACTTCCCACAAGTAGAAGTAGACAGGAGCTTTTTTCTTTCATCATCACAATGTCAATAATAGGTTATATGTGAAGGTGAATGATTTGTGCCACACTACAGGCATTTACGAGCAAGCAGGTGCAACATCAGTCCTATATCTTTTCTGGCCCTCTCTTCTGGCCTTGATTTTCCAATAAGCATCTTGCATGAAATGTCCCTCCAAGGCAGACTTAATGTTGTTCTAAATAGCAGGACACAGACACCACATACTGAAATATTTTAAAGAAAATTTCAATGCAGAAAATCTAACACTGACAAATCATAGGCACTCAGTAGATATTTTTTGAATGAATAAATGGAAAGAACCATACAAACTTGTAGAAGGCATAAAACATCCCTTACAGAATTCCCTAATAATTCTTAAAAGATAAACAAGGGAAAATTGAATCCTCCTTCACTCATGGGATTTAATAGAAATGACTCAGTTCTATAAAGTCTACCACACATATCATGTGCAGTTTCCTATGTCAAATAATTATGAAGTACAAAATAGTGAATGGAAGAAAATGGGATAAATAAGGGTGAATTTGTGGTAAGAAATTGAAATTTAAATATTTTGTATTGGGGTTCAATTAATTATCCTTCTTACTAAGCCTGGAAAGTTGCGAAGCAAAATGTCTAGTTGCTATCATAAAGGTACAAAATTCAATTTGGGGGCCTGTCTTAAAGTTTTTCTTCCAATTCCCTGAGGTTTACTTCCTAAAATTTCCCAATATTTAAAGAAAATATAAAAAATGATATACATACATTGTTATATAGAGATACATATATCTCTCTATATAAAAGTACATACACTTTTATGTGTATATACACATATATCATATATACATCATATATCTACCTTATATAATATATACAATATACTTATGTGTAAGAAATATACACGTAATACTTAGTGTGTAATAACATAATATAATAAACTATACACACACACACACACACATATATATACACACACACACTTTTCTTTGGTACAGTTTAATACTAACTTCAATGTCAATAGCCAAAGGAAATTGTGGTTATTCCTTGAGTTGCAAATAAATAAATGGATAAAGGAAATAAAATGAAAGAATGGACATTTCTGAGAACACGAGTGATTTGAAGATTAAATTTCAGGATTACTTCACAACACAAAGCCACAATACAAAAACAAAAAAACTGATATCATAAGTAACAAAATAATAAGTGAGGGAAATTTCTAAGAGATTTTGTGTGGAAATAATCAAAGATCCAGGAATCGCAGAATGAACAAAAGAATAAAAATTAATAATCAAACATACATCCCACGAATAATTCCCTGAAGTGAAGAGTGACTGAGATTTTAGAACAAAAGAACTCACTGAGGGCCAGAAACAATTAATGAAAAAGACATGCATTTTTGTGTAGCCTAGTAACATTTTTGATCTCCAAGGATTAAGAAGATATTTTCAGGTTTCTAGGCAGCTTACTTAACAGCTTATTCAATAAGGAAAGAGAATTAGGTTTACAAAAACTTTCTGTTCTACCAACCTAGAAGCTAAAATTCAGTGGTAGAGCGTTTATACTATGTTGATAGAGCAGTGACCCCCAAGTTATTCATATATAAAGGCAACAGAAACAAACGATTTCTGAGTATATTATTTGCAGAAGTATCCAATGAAAAGAAAATTAAATCATTTATTGATTTCAAAATAGAGAAAAATGAATTGTAGAAGAAACAGTCATTGGTAGAATGTATAGAAGAATATACACGAATCATAACAAAGTGATCACAAATTACAAAACAAATAAGATAACGTTAGATCTTAGCACTTAAATACCTGAATGGGAGGAAGGATTATTTATAGTTTAATCATTGCCTGGGAATAAACTGCTGAATTATTTCTACAATTATTGACACTTGATGGTAAGGAAGGAGAAAGAGAACTGAAAATTATTTTTTATTTTATAGTACTGGTAGAGAAATATTAAATATAACAAGACAGGAATGTAAAAACTAGTAAAAATGCATCCTGAGTGACTGAGGGTAGGGGTCCAATTTAAAAGCTCTACTATCAGTAACAAGTGACAAAAGAGAAAATAACAAAAATATACTTGGACATAATATGGAAAGAACAATCCAAGAAATATTTTTACCATTAATGTGAATGTGTTGGATTCTACTGTTCTAAGAAACCTCAAATCAGGTTTAAAAAAATCTACTTTAAAAAATCTCAATGAAGGACAATTAGAAGAATATTAAAAAAAAAGGTTGAAAATAGAAGGATGTTTAGAGTTTTAGAAAGCAAATGTAAATGCAAATATAAGAGGTGGAGCCACAGTAATATCTAAGATAATGGAATTTAGGCCAAAAGCTTTACATGAAGTAATAATGGATACTTTATAATGATAGAATATAGAACCATACAGAAAATATAACAAGCAGAAAAGCAATGAGTTGAATAGTGGAGTTTAGAAATACCTCAAGCAAAAATAAAGTTAGTTTAAAAAGTTATATCTCACAAATTCATAATGATAGTAGAAGAATTGCCCTCTTAAGATGTCAGCCATAAGGAATGATGAAATCCAGCCATTTGTGACAACGTAGATGGACATTGAGGGTACTATGCAAAGTGAAATAAGTCAGAGGGAGAAGGTCAAATACCATATGATCTCACTTATTAGGTAGTAGATAATAACAACAACAAACAAACACATAGAGACAGAGATTGGATTGGTGGTTACCAGAGGGGAAGGGGGGAGGGAGGAGGGCAAAAGGGATAATCAGGCACATGTGTGTGGTGATGGACTGTAATTAGTATTTGGGTGGTGAACATGAGAACATGATGTAATCCATGCAGAAATAGAAGTATACATGATGTACACCTGAAATTTATACAATGTTATAAACCAATGCTACCGCAATAAACAAAACAAAACAAAAAGATATCAGTCTTAGATATCAATAGTTGAATGTGATATTCTCTGAATATAATATAGTCAAACTAAAAGTTAACAACAAAATATGGTAGCCAATGATAGGGTTAAATAGGACTGATGAGGGATTGATTAATGGCTGAATGGATAGATGGGCAGAGAGCTGGCTGGCTGGCTGGCTGGATGGTTAGTCGGACAGATAAACAGTTACTATCTCTTATTAATTTGTTTTTAAAACAACACAGTCTTCCAATTAACTCATAGGTCAAAGACAAAATTTGTACTATAAACACTATCACTGAATGATATTTAGAAATAAATATATTAAATTTCAAGAACTGTAATGTGGTCAAGACAGTTATTAAAATAAAATTAGCCTTCAATATATTTATAAGAAGCAAACAAAATGGAAAATAATTGAACATAAATATTCTGCATCAAAAAGTTATGGAAAAAAAAAAACCTCTAACATTTTCTAAGGATCTAGATAAAAATGGTGATAAACACTTATGTTCAGTCTACCATATTTCAACAGAAGTCATTTCTTTGGATTAGATAACTGATCTTTGTCAGAATTTGTTACAAAGACTTCGAATGGTAAATTAAGTGTCTTGTAATTTCACATGATCATGCTAAACATATACACACATTCACCACACACACACTCTCACACACATTCACACATACCTACTCACATTTACACACTTACACACATACACACATATACTCAGACACACATACACACACACACAGTTTTCCAGTGGCTTATGAAATAAAGGTAGCATATTTACTTTCTGCTGTATTGTTTTCATATATTTTAATTCTCCTATAATCTGAACATAGTACTTTCATTTACCAGGGTTTTAGAGTAAATCTATTTACTATAAGCTTGGTTGAAGACAACTGAAATGTTGTTCTGCAAAACAGGGCAACTTGACTTAATTTTAGAAAAAAACACAAAACTTTGTTAGAATACATGACTAATCTTAGGATCTCCTCATTTACTGTTTGCCAGAGTTTTTAAAGGCAAGGTGAAATTTCCTAATTGAATATTCATTTCTGACTAATACTGACTGAGGAAAGAGATGAACTCAAGAACCACATCTAGTCCACTGTTCCCAGGATCCCCCACCAGAACTATGTACACGTCCCTCTTAGTTCATTTATAATAATGTAAACATCACATTCTAGGCAGTGGGTGGGGTATATTCAATTGGGTAAACTTTTAGAGTCTTAAGTCTAATAAGAACATGAAAACTGGCTTTCAGAAAATCTCTACCCAATCTATTGGTTTTTTTAGGAATGCATTATACTTACTCAAATAGTTTTCTCTTTCACCTATAAACAATATTAGAAGAAAAGAAATGAGATTTTCCACCTGTTTCGATGCAGCTCCTTCTTCCTTTTTTGGTTATTATATTTTGTTCTTTATTTTTGCTTTTTCTCAAGGGGTCATCTAACGCTTTAAGAATCTCTTAGTAAGCACGTTAGAGTCAAATGGATCATAGCAGAGGGGATGATCTGAGTAATAATCAATGCCACGCTTTAATTAAAAGCACTTTCCTCAAATTTTTCACCATAACTTTGTGAAAGTTCCATTTGGGAATCTTTTCTATGTAAACTGGATGTGCTTTTTCAGTGCCAGGAATGACAAAGGTTAAATTAACGCACCCAGCTGTTTCCCATATGCTGGACTAAAAGAGGACAGTGTCTAGCTTCCTTCCCCTACTGATCCCTTCCCTCTATTCTTATCTCTCTCCTCCCACCAGCCTCAGAATAACAGGCCCTGGCTTGGTCTCAGTGACCTGGGGTAACGGCCATGAAGTAGGTTTTGATAAGAGACAGGATGTGCGATGGTTCCTATCAAACAACATTGGATTCAAAATGCACCATCCCCTCCCGTACACCAGGCGTAGCAGTAAATACGTGCACATGACTATCGAATCAATTTCACAATTACGTGTTCAGAGAAATATACCAACAAGCAATGAATGAAACTTTGAAAAGATGAAGAAAATCCCCGAAATCAAATGACCAGATGGGGTCACATGAGTAAACAGCTGGTAGGGGAAGGAATTTTGAAGTCATATTTTTTTGACCCAACATCTTATCTTCTTTCCACTTCTTAACACCATGTCTCAGATAGATAGATGATAGATAGATAGATAGATAGATAGATAGATAGATAGATAGATAGATAGAGAGATAGAGAGATAGAGAGATAGATAGAGAGATAGATAGATAAAGTAATAGATAGATGATAGATAGATTTGGGTAGTGTGTTAAGGTTGAATAATTGTGACCCCCCACCAAAATCCATGCCTGAATCCCTAGAACATGTGAATAGCTTATGGTACATAGCGAAAAGGGGTTTTGCAGATGTACTTTAAGGCTACAAACGTTAAAATAGGGAAATTATCCTGGATTATTTTAATAGGCCCAATCGGATCACATGAGCTCTTAAAAACAGGGAATTTCCTTTGGCTGGTGTCAGAGAAATGTGACGAAAGAGGAAAGCCGCCGGGGAAACCAGAGAGCTTCCAAATGTGAGAAGGATTCAACTTTAGCATGCCTTCACTGGTTCTGAAATGTATGTGGCCACAAGCAGGAACTGGAAAGACAACTGTAAGAGATATGGCCAGTCCCCAACCGACAGAGAACCAGGAAATGGGAACTTCAGACCTAAATTCTGCCAACAGTCTAAATGAGATTGAAAGTGGATTCTGGTAAGGAACTGCCTCAGGTAAGGATATGCTGACATCTTGATACTTGCCTGGAGATTGGTAGCAACTCAACCTAAGGAATAACGATGGAGAATTGCAGAAGGTAACTGATTTTTGGCCCCCAAAGCAGACACACTTAAATTCCAATCCTAAATCTTAAAATGAACAAATATCTTAAATATACCACTTAATATTCTGTGTGCTCTTTTTCTTCCCTTCAGTCATGAAATCCACATTATAATAACCTTTTGGCTAAATGGCAAGGGTGGTATTCAGTAAAAGAAGAAATTCGTACAATTTCTCCCCTCTTATTTTTTTTAGATTTTTTAAGTGGAAGCCAAAAGTTATTCAAGTAAGTAACTTGGTAGTGACTTTAAAAGTCCTGACACACAGCATCATTCCTCTTTGAAAGCATCAACTATAGCATCATGATGGGAAATTATGTGTGTGCATTTTGACCCCTCCTGCCCTGAGTAGACATCTTCCTCTAATCTTCGTAAATCAGAGAACATATCACATGCATGGATCAGGGAAATCAAAATTCTGGAAATGTGCGGTGGAAAATAAAGCGTCTTTGAATTGCTTTTATTTAGAGGCTCTGATAAAGAATTTTTCCAGCTACCATCATTGATGTGAAGATGATTGAACTAAGTTGAGACAGTCTGGTCAGGGAGTCAGCGCAGCCAGAGTGCTGTTGGGCCCCATCTGAGAGTTCACTGTCCCAACATTACATGAGTCCTGCATCAGATTCAAAACATGTGCCAAGCTGTCCCTGCAGCTCAGAGCTCACCAGCTGACCAGAGCTGGGATTTGTAGGCTGGTGGAAAGTCGGAAGAGAGAGCAGACTCTGGACTGTTTTGTAGCTTAGAGGAGGCTGTAATTGGCATGAATAATGGCATGGCACACGCTTTGCTACTGACAATCCAGATGCAGCTTTCTTGCCACCATTCTGCCAAAGGAGGCTGGAAAAGCTCAAAAAGCACTACTAAGAAAAAAATTAAGGCCATGGAGGACTGATTTTACAAGGAGAGATTAAAGGAATTTTACATGTGTTACTTGGCTATGCAAACACGAAATGAGACTATGAAAACTATCAATAAATACTTGAAAGGTCTAAGTTATTGGGAGGAACATGGGAACTTCAAGTAAGAAACCAAACATGATAATGTGGCACCATACACCCAGCTAAAGTTAAGAGAAATAAATACAAAAAGCTAAGTCATTTCAAAGTTAAAACTACCACGAAAAGGTGCACAATGCATACGCAGTTTAATCTCCTGTTAAGGAAAGACTTAGAGGATATTATCAGACTCTTTTCATTCTTAGTTCCTTGGAGACAGTCCAAAGGATGGAAACATGGTGTTGCTTTTGAGACTGACAGACTCTGTGTGGGTACGCATATGTATATACTCAGCACATATCATGAGTAAGCCAGAATGCGTTTTGAGGTAAAGCTGATTCATTGTGCCCGTAGACACTAAGAGAACACTCTCTGGGTATTTCCAGACAGGCTGAAAGCTGACCCTGTCAATTGGCATCAACATCTTTTGCAAGCTAGTGCTGGGAAAGAGATTATGTGTCTCTCAAAAAAGTGTGCTCCATCAATTTCCCCCGAACTGTATGGCAAAGCAGATTCATTCCTCTCCTCATCCTGCTCCAATGCAAATTTCCTCATTCTTAAGGGGGAGTAGGGGATCTACTGATGTTAAAAAATTGTATTTTTTCTGACTTTCTACAATTTCCTCAGCATATAAGAGAATGGACACAGCACAGTTGGACAACCAAACCCAAAAGCAGGTTCCCACTACAAAGCAAAAATGCATGACCACAGGTCCAAACACAAGTTTTAACCTCTTCCCCCTCCTCCCAAGAGTACAATTCCGTTGGTTATGTCATAAGCCACTAGGGAACACGGTTGTTGTTTTCTTAGGTAATCTGTCCTCAAGAATTTGCAAAATGGTCCTCAAATGAACATACCACATATTATTTAAAATCCAAGAAAAAAATTCTTTGGCTTCCAAGTAAAGATAGGGGATAGAAACAAAATTGATTTTAAGTATATGAATTTTTATATGGGAATCCATAAAAATGTCTGACCCTTGGAAACCTCAATGTTTTTGATTGCTTTGAGCTCCTACAGTTGAACACGGAAATGTTCATACTTTATCCCATGCTTTATAGTATATATCCTCCTCGTGCAACAGTCATCAGCCTACGGGGCTCTGGGCTACACCGCCAGTATCTACGAATGTTACGTGAAATTTAGTATGGTGTTAACCCAAGGGACTCTATGTCCTTCCTCAGTGCACTGCTGTTCTGACAAAGAGCAGAATATTCAATCAATAAAAACAAGGACAACTTGAAGCAGTGAAAATATGAGTGAGCCATCTAATATAGCACTGACCTTAAAACTTAAAGTGGCAAATGAGTTGTTTTGGTCAAGAAAGAAAATTTGGATAAATTGAAAATTGACCTAATAATCTTTCAAGTTAGATTTTCTTTATTTGATAAAGTTATTACAAATTTGTAACCTTTCTTTGAGATCTTTTCTTCCAACTCTTCCACTTGCCGAGAGAAGAGAGAGAAATGTTTCAGCACTTCGGAAAGTGGAACCTGAGAGCCACCCCTCTTTTCACAAGGGTAAAGGATATTTCCCTTTTCTTTCTTTTTTTTTTTTTTTTTGCTGAGGAAGATTAACTCTGAGCTAACATCTGTGCCATTGATGTTATTTACACGTGAAAAGAATGACCTTGCACTTCACAAATTAATATCCATATTATTTATTGTCAACTTCCCTAAAAGTTACATTTTATCACTAAACTGCCACTGGAAAATGAATATACTAGACTTTATTTATTTAAATGTGTGACTCACTTCACAGGACCTCATGACTTGCAATCTCTTACGGTAAGCTTACCCTGTCTTTATTTTTTCTCCCCATCTACTTCTTCATCCACACAATTTATCCTATGGGTTGTTTAAAAACTACCCCCAAGTTCTTTCCAAAGCCAGTTAATTATGTTGTTTCAACACCAGAAATACATATTGTGATATGATCAGAATTTCACTATTATGTCAAAATATTCTTATCCTGAGACAGAGAAAAACAAGACACATTACAAAATCTCCAGTCACTCTGATTACAAGCCTCACTACATTATTTCTCCATTCCTCTCTTACCCCACAAAGTTATTAACCCCCTTGAAGTCAACAACTGACTCTCTTTTTATCCCCTGATTGCACCTGGCCCAGAGTTTGTTGATTGCTTCATTTTAAAGGATTTGAAAGTTATCACATAATTCCTAAAATACACCTTTTTTAGTGCTTTTAAGGTACTTTTTCAGTTACATTCAAAATATTAAACTGAAAACAAGGTGCCCTACTAAAATATTTTCAAGGCCTTCTTTAACTGCCTTCCCTTTTGGTCACTTGATTTTGGTTTTGCTGTTGTTCATTTTGTGTGTATGTGATTTGTCTTTCACAGCCTAAATATGCTACTGCCGTTTTTAAATGCCCCATTCTCCACTGCCTTTAGAGAATTTTGAATATGTTATGTATTTATACTTATGAGTCATCACAATGACCATAGACTAATATTCAAGGAATATGTAATCAAGCGAAAACTCTTCAAATAAAAATTATAATTCTAATATTAGAGCTCATTTCCTTCATATACTAAAATTTCTAGAAAAAGAAAAAGCTGAATACATCATTATTTCGGCACACTTTTACTGTTTTGCAAAGCTCATTCTTAGAAGACATGCCCAAGATGTTTTGGATCAAAGTGCGATAAATATTTTTTGAGGTCTGTATAAAAGCTCAGAGTACTGAACTATAGCATCTTTGCCGAATTTGGGCAAGCCACTTAACTGATTTGGATATCCATTTCTTCTTTGGTGACATAAGAGATGGCACTCCTGACCTCTTTTTGAAATCTGGTCTTAAAAATAAATAAATAGATGCCCCGAGCTCTTAAAGTAAGGCCATAATCCTTAAAGTACTTTTTCTTTGAAAGTTGTTTTGAATATACAGTATTAATCTCAATGGGAACTATGCCAAATAATATCATTACTATCTTTCAATATTAACCATAATAACAGATAATTATTTCATTTTAAAATTTTACACATAGAGATTGAATAAAGTTTCACATTCTTAAAAGCAGGTACGCTGTTAATTTAAGAGGAAGTTTAATTGAATATCCAAAGAGAATTCCAAATATGACCACAATTTATCCAGAAATCCTGGGGTACTAGGTATTCTACTAACTTAGCATTAATATAGGTTGAGGGTGTAAAGCAGGGTGAATAAGTTCTTTCCCCAAATTCCAGTTGGGAAGTAATTTTGGTAGTTGTTAGTAAATAGTAAAATTTCCAAATAAATGAAATCAGCTATCTATATTTTGAAATATAATCACAGCATCACAGGTTTAGGAAAACAACCATGCACAATTATATCTTAGGACCACAGATACGGTCATGCACCGCATCACAATGTTTTGGTCAACAACAGACCACATATATGATGGTGGTCCCATAAGATTAGTACCATACAGCCTAGGTGTGTAGTAGGCTCTACCATCTAGGTTTGTGTAAGTACTGTAGGGGAGGAAGAAATTTTCTTCCACTTTTCTAGGTTCTTCTGGCTGGTCTAAGAATTAAATTGACATAAGATAGATTAACCAGAGAAAAACAAACAAAACTTTGATAATGTATATTCATGGGAGAAACCCAGAAAAACCAAGTAACTCACCAAAATGGCCAAAACCCTCACCTTAAATACCATCCTCAGCTAAAGACAAAAGATGGCGTTGGGGGTGGAGAGAGTCAGAGACTTCAAAGGGAAGGAAGGCAAATCCCAGGTAGGTGAGAAGGAGCAAATGTTTGGAAAACAAGTGTTTGGCCACATAGAAACAGAAGAACACAGAGGGGAGCCCAACAAACAGGTTTTTCTAGGTTCCTCCCTGTCTATCACCTAGTTCATGTTATGATAAGGTGGTAGCTCACTTCCTGAGACAGGTTTTTTAATCTGAATTATTTTACGCAGTTAAGGGGGAAGTAACAAGAAAAACTTTCTGAGTCTTTTGTTTCTTAAGAATAAATACCCTAAGATGATCCTCATGTTAAAGAGACACATTTTGGGGTAACAAGTTTTGTTCCCCTTCAGTACACTCTATGATGTTTGCACAACAATGAAATCACCTAGCAACACATTTCTCAGAACATATGTCTATTGTTAAGTGACACGTGACTGTAGCTGCAAACAAGAGCCATGTCACTGCTAGACACTGTATTCCGTGCTTCATAGTATACATCCTCATTGTATAACAGTCATCATCTAGGAGGCTCTGGGCAACACAGTCAAGACATAAGAATGTTACGTTAGACTTTTGTACTGGTCATTGGGTTTTTGCAACTCATGTGTAAGATCTTGCTATGTTTATATTATTATAGTTCGTTTTTAACCATCTGATTACTGTTACATCAAATTACCCATCATTCCACTAATAAACCTCAAACCTCTGTCCCCACTCAAGCTATTTGTTCTCTCAGAATGTCCACATGTTTTACCCTACTTTAAATCTTGCACAACTAATTGACCACTAATAAATTCCCACCCCAGAAAAATTAATTGTTCTCTTTTTTATCATATTAAGAAAAAAATCATGCAAAGAACAAAAACAATGTAATAATGCCCTAGGTATTCACTATTTAGAGTAAACAAAATATTAATATTTTGGCCTTTCTTAATATTATTAAAAATAATGGTATTGAAGTCCTTTATATTCTCCTCCTTTGCTCTATTTATATGTGTGTATATCTCCATAAACAATGGATAGTGTTTTAAAATATTACTGCGATAATATTTTCACAATTACCTATAATCTATTTATATAACCAACAACCTCAAAAGATTGTAAAGACCATGAAGTCAGGTTCCATTTTTGGATAATTTTTTATGCCCAGACACTATCATATTGCAAATTAGATGTTCTATCATAATCGAATAGAAGGATGAATGAATGAATGAGAATATATTTATTCTTTAGGTTCTTTCTAGATATGAATTGTACTAACTGCCAAAAAGCCACATAGAAGTTATCAAGTAACCATATCAATCTGTGAATAATAAATTAAACAGAATAATCTTACTAAAACATAGGATAACATTAGTATTTTGATGAAAACATTAATATTTTATTCACTCTAGAATTCACTGGCTTTATCTACTTTTCTTTTGAGAGAGAAAATAGATATGCTTTCTAGGTAGGATACTAAAAGTTTTGTTATATTTTCATGATAATTAAGGTTCAATATATTTTAACTTTTCCTATAATCCTTTTCAAATGTTTAAAATTGCCATGCTCCCTCCTACAGGAAAAATTCTACTGAAAAATCCATTGGGTTTTTGGGTCTTGGGTCAGGGTCATTAGATGTTGTCTGTAAGATGAGAGTTCATGTGCAAGAGATTTATTAAGGAAGTGCTCTCAAGGAAGACTTGGAGGGAGCAGAGGAAGGAGTCCAGGAGGGCAGAAGAAGCCCAAAGGAGTGTGTGTTTTCAGGCAAATGCTCAACCTCAGCCTGATCCTACAGAGGAACTCTGGAGTATGAACTATGCATCAGGTTTGTCCTGAGGCAAGAAAGAGGACTTTCTCCGTCTTAGCACCAGTTCTTGATTGCCTAACGATCATACCAAAGGGAAATAAATTCTAAGACACTTCCATGTCACTCTGCCTGTGAGAAAATGGCTCCAGTAACCTAAGAACTGTCCTCTGAAGAATGTCGTTGAGTATAAGGCGTTAGGATCAAAACAAACGGACACACATTACCAGTAAGGAGAAGTGGAGAGGCTCAGTGTGGAGCGCCAACAATGTTTGCTACAAATAGTAAGATGCAATTAGTACTAGATTTACTGTTGCCAGATATGCTAAAGAACAGAGAACTGGTGAAATAAATTAAGTAAAAAATACATTCCTCGAGAGTACAATGCAGGTGTTTTAAATGATGATGGGAAATTACTTGTACTGATATGGAAATATCATCATGCTATATTAAGTGTAAAAAAGAAAGTTACAAAACAATATGTGTAATGCAACCTCATTAAATTTTAATTTAACCACATGACAGGAGAAATGGAAAAATATTACCAATGAAGGGATGACTCGTGCTTCTCATTACTTCTCTTTTATTTAAAAAATTTTGTGTACAAAATGCATTAGTGTTGCAATATTTTTTATAATTTAATTTTGAAATCTAGCAACTTACGTCATGATTTAGAAACAGATGAAATGGATATGATTTCTACATGAGATTAAACCTTTAAAGGCAGGCAACAGAGAACGAGGTTATCCAGGCATGGTGAATTACAAGAAGTTGTGACATAAAATAGGTTTCCAATGCATTTTTAATACGTACATTGGCCTTAAGCAGGTATAGTAAAGGTCATCAGCTTGATCAAACAATTAAAAGCTTATAAGCTGAATATGAATCCTTTTCCTATACGAAAGGTCCCAGTCCCAGGGATGAAGTTTATCAAGTCCCTAGCAGGACTATGGTACCATTACTTCTGTTCAAGAATTTGGGGCAGTGTTGCAGTCTTAAACAGGGATAAGCATTCTTAGAAGATACCAATTGATACTTAGGAGAAGGGTCTGTGTAGAGACCCAGTCCTACAAAGGAGGCAAATACATAGTGGAGAGAACTGTTACTCTGGAGGAGCTGGGGTCATATCCAAGGGCAAGGGACTTTTGGCATGAATTACTGCCGTGTTTTTCAGTAAGTGTCACTGGGACAAGTGATTCCAAGTTTTCCAAGTTGAATTAACATGAATCTTAGGCCTCCTTTTGCTACAAGTTATAGAAAATTCAACTCAAATCACCTTAATAAGGAAACAAAAACAACAGGCAGAATTTATCAGGACAGCTGGAACAAGGGGAGGCCATTAAAGCTTTCAAGCTTCGTTTTCAATCTATGTCTTGGCTCTACATTGGGCACCTCTTCTGCTTGCTCTGTTTTCCTGCAGGCTTTCCATTTCTAGTGACAAGATAGATGCAGAATGATCCAGAAATATACTCTATCTTTTCAACATCCCGTAGCAGAAAGGATAATTTTCTTTTTCCAACAATTCTCTAAAGTCTAGTGATCGAGTCTCATTGCCTTGTGTTGGGTACCATGTCCATCCCAGAACAATCACTGTGATCAAGGGGTGCAAAGTTCTGATGTCAGTGTTAGGGGCACATTATCTCAAATGGATTCTCTGAGGAATCAACTGTATCCAAACTCTGTGGACAGAGGAGGCGTGGGAATGGTGATCAATGGAGGAAAACCAGAACTCGGCATCCATAAGAAGAGCAAATGAAACAGAGTGAGCACACATTTTTCAAATATGCTTCCTCTCTCAGATGAAATTGGAACAGAGAATGGAATGACACTAAAATTCCTAGTAAAGAACATCAAAGAATCAAGTTGAGGCAAAGAATGACACAATAAGGCGTGGTTGACAACAGCTTCTATTACTTATAAATTTTTAAATATGGTGTTTACTATTTTGGGATTAGGTAGACAAATATATCTTTAATTATTTGTTTTTTGGTTTGTTTTCAGCTTCCTGGAGTATGATTCATCTAGGATGCTTTTATTTAATAAATTTAAAGCAAAGTTTTCTTTATCAAACCTAACTTAATCTGCATTTCAAAGTTTAATTTAAGAAATACTACACTTGAGCTCCTGGGTATTCATTGTAAAGAACAGAAGAAGAATAGTTTGTATAAGCTCCCTTTTTTTTTTTTTAATGGACTTCTACCAATGTTATTTTTATTAAAATTATATTTTAAAAGATATACGCCTTGCCCCTCCATAATTTTTTACTTACATTGTACTTTACTACATGAATATATTGTTAGTGGTTTAATGTTCCAATTTTAAAACAAATTATTACCATGTGATTTATAATAACTTAGCATATATATTGAGTTTAAATGTGAACTCCACTTTTAACACCACACTTCCTGTCGTAAGCAAAAACAGATCATAATTGATACTTTCTCCAGATCCAGACAGAGTTCATATTAATGAAAGAGCAGAGTCAGAAGAGTTACCGTTTAGCCACATTGAATGCAAATACACATAAAATTATATAATTTTCCATCATTGTCATCTCTAATTTTCTTCTTTCATGGATTAACTGTCAACTTTGCCACTTTCACATCAAATCTAAGGAACGAAAAGACAGTTGCTCACTGACAAAAGAAAGATGTCTGATGAAAATATCATTTATTTTACTGTATACAGTGGTAAAACGTCTTTAATCATACATTTCATTCATTGATTTAAACAGTGAATCTTGTTAACCCAGAGGATATTTCAACTACATGGGCAATCAACATCTGTTTAGAGCTAGATGTAGGACTAGCACTTGGGTTTGTGTGCTTCTGATACAGCAGCTGCGCGATGCAATTCCAGTGGGTTCTTCCACGATAACTACTATTTTTTTTAGGTGATTGAAAATTCAATGTAAGGTGAAATATCTAATAAATCACAAGTGAATAGAAACATAGTATCCAGAAATTCTGAGTGATGAGGATGGATGCTTTGGGGAGGAGGGATTGGATCATCCATCTATTTAATTCTGTCCAGCAGGGTAGGACTGGGCAATTAAATTGTGCAGAAACTATATCAATTAAACCAGTAATTAAAGGAACTGAGAATACATCACCTGGAAAGTAACAAGTTTATTCTACCATCTTCAAATAACCCCAACTAACCTATAGGAGTAGGCAGAGACTATGTCTGGGAAACTCAAAGCCACAACTGAGAAGGAAGGATGAGAATAAGACAAAGGCAGATTATAAGGTAACAAGAACTTTCTAACAATTATACCAGTTCAACAATGGAACAGGCTGATTTGGAAGCTAATGGGCTTCCCAGAACTGGAAGGAATGGATAAAGAAACTTGTATTTATTAAGCAACTATTGTGCTGGTCTCTATTACCAGAATGTTGTATATTACCTCATCAAATTCCCAAAAACCAATGAAGTGGCTAATATTACCCTCATCTAGATGAAGAAAACAGACTCACAGGATTGCTCCAGACCAAAAAGCTGGAAAGGAATGCAGCCAAGATGTAAACCCAAGTCTATTTGATCCTAAAGACAATAACAAGTAGAGATGGGGTGAGCACCTGTTAAAAACATCATGAAGGAGATTCTTTCTCCAGTTGATGACAAGTAGACTAGATGATCATTAAAGTCTTTTCAAACTCTGAAATAGTATGATTTGGTAAGGGACAGAGGTTTAAGTTTAATTATGGGCTAACGCACAAACTTTTTCAAAGTCTGTGTTTAACCACCCCAGAACTGGTTAACATTATCACTGGTATTACTCATAGAATACGTACCAAACATAATATCACCAGTACTAAATATCAAATATAATATCACCTGTATTGTATAATACCTTGTGAGATATATCTGTATAGCTAGTTATAGACATAGATCTCTAGATTATAGATATAGCTATAGGTGGATATAGGTATAAATACATCTCTCCAGGGCTATCCTGCCTGACGTGAACAGGACAGCTAGAATAGGGGTTAGCATTCTTCAAAGGAAATTTTCCTTCAACTGGAAAAGCCAGCAGAGCCTTACTTTCCCACCATCATGGTTTATAACTCTGGCATCTTCATGTGTAACGACCCCTCAGCTGAAGGAAGAGAGTCAGAATTAACAGGCCTTTCCTTGTCTGGGAATTGACGAGAGGGCACAATATTCACCCACACTGATTAGGCTGCATCACTCAGCTTTCTGATGGTGACTGGCAAGTCTCCACGCAAGCCAACCACTGCACTGATAGAAAGTTATTTGTTTTGTCCTTTTTTCAGTCTCATTTCAAGATGGAAATTTCTCACATTTAAACATAAATTTATGTCATAGACAGTGTTTAAAATAACGGACTTGTGCATATGCATGTGTAAAATTATTTTTCTTACAAGTCATTGAAATCATAACATTTTTGGTATTTAGGTTTTGAAATTCAATGAAGTATTTTTCTTTGAAGTATTTTTCTTTGTTTGTTGTTGTTCAGAAAGATCACCCTTGAGCTAACATCCATTGCCAATCTTCCTCTATTTGCTGAGGAAGATCAGCCCTGAGCTAACATCTGTGCCCATCTTCCTCTATTTTTTTTTTTGATGAGGAAGATTGGCCCTGAGCTAACATCTGTTGCCAATCCTCCTCTGTTTTGTATGTGGGATGCTGCCACAGTGTGGCTTGATGAGCGGTGTGTCAGTCCACGCCCGGAATTCGAACCTGCTAACCCTGGGCCACCGAAGCAGAGCATGTGAACTTAACCACTACACCACGAAGCTGGCCCCCAATGAAGCATTTTTCTATCAAATGATTTAATTGCAGTTAAAATATGCTTCAGGTAACATGTTGGGCAGGATTAACTTCCTGACAAGGCATTTGGGTCTAACCATGAATGGTGTGCATATGGGAAGCGGAAGCTGAACGTGCAAAGAAGGGGACATTAACGGACTTAATTAGAAAGCATGGTAAATGTTTTAAAAATAGTTATAGTAATTGTAATAATTATAATAATTAATCCATATATTAATTAAAGAAACTGATTTTTATTTTTATTTCTGCAATATTTTCCCAACTTAAGCAAAATGTAGTTGGAAGTGTGAGGAAACAAAGAAAAAAAGTAAAAAAGGAATAAACAGGGCTAATTTCTCATAGAATTTCCTTTGGTGGAAAGACAGGAGAAAATCAGAAATAGGAAGAGGGAGCCTCAGAAACACAAAAATGAATAAGAAGGGAGGCCAGCAGGACTGGGAAAGGGGAATGAACTCTTAAAATCTTTTCCTGCATTACTGTGATTTGAACCTCTCTTAATGCGGGAAAAATGATAACCTATTTTGTCAATGACCCTGCTACATTTATGTCACTTTGTGATGTAACCTCTTTTTATTTTTCCACTGCGTTTACAGTGGTTAGAGTCAAAGGACATCTAACATTTCTTCGTATTCTTTCTCTCAGTAAATATATTAGAAATGTCCATGCATGTACATGGAGGTCTATCTTTCAGGCATGCACATCTCCATCCCTCTTTCTCTCTTATATGTAGGACCTCAATTTTCCTTTGCCAGGGAATAACCCTGCCCTTGGCTAAGTCAGAACATCTGGATCCTGATCTCATGGTCCTTGGAAGATAAGCAAAAAATAAAGCTGTTCTGAATTCCCAACGTCTTCTCTAATAAGCATTTTATAAGAGAATAATAGTCTCCTTGGGAAATGAAAAAATGATTGAAATGATCACATTCAACCTTGGACCAAAGCTCTAATTAAGAACCATCTGAGAATGGGGAGCAAGATTGCAAACAGTATGGGGGCCCTGACATTCTTGCATAAACTGAAGGAGTGACAGGAAGAATCAGTCACAGAGAGATTAAAATTTTTGGCACTGAAAAATATTTCTCCTGGCAAATTAGCAAATTTTAGTCAAATCACTGAAACAAGTCTATTTGAAAAACATGAAATACTGGATTATAAAATTTTAACAGATCTATTTTATATGCAAACAAGAAAACATCTGCTTAGCAGAAGTATTCACGATGTATCCTGAAGTTTAGAAAACATGGCTACACAAAGTTATTATTTTTCCATTTAGAAGAAAAAGAGCAAATTACGGTAGTAACTACATAATGTATGTGTCTAAGCTAATCTAGCTGGTTCAAACCAAATACATGCTCAGTGCAGTTATCTTCTTTTGCAGTGTCAAGCCAGTGACATTTTGGGAGGAAAGCTCTCTGATGCAAAATGACTAGGGATATTTGCTTACTGTTAGATTTTTCCTCATTAACATTTCCTCCTTTCAAATAATCTGTTTAGACCACATAACAATGAAAAGTAATAGACTCCATACATGTGGCTAGACATCTACTTCTTCTTAAGTTGCTGCTTTTATTCTTTTATATATGTTTCAAGAATTTAAAACTTTATAGAAGGGGCTGGCCCCACGGCCTAGTGATTAAGTTTGGCGTGGTCTGCTTTGGTTCCTGGGTGCAGACCTACACTACTCATCAGTGGCCATGCTATGACAGCAACCCACATACGAAATAGAGGAAGATTGGCACAGATGTTAGCTCAGGGCGAATCTTCCCCAAGCAAAAAGAGGAAGACTGGCAACAGATGTTAGCTCAGGGCGAGTCTTCCTCAGCAAAAAAAAAAAAAAAAAAAAACTTTATAGAAAAGCTGCAAGAGCAAAAAAAATCTCCTGCACCCAATTCCGCAATTGTTAAGATTTTACCATCTTTCCTATACCACTCAATTTCTCTCTCTCTTCCTCTTTCACATACACACACACACACAAACACACACACACACACACACACACACAGAGCCATTGTGGTCCTTTTAAAATATGATCATGTATCCTCTGACGTTTCCCCTAATGAGATGTGGGGTCTTTTCATTCTGCGTGGGACTGTGACTACTTTGAAGAACAGTAATTGACCCTGTGTGACGTCCAAGACTAGGTCATAAAATGCCTCGCTACTTGACATGGTTTTGTAATGTATCAACTTGGCCTAGACAGAACTCGAAATACATATCCCAGAATTTCTTTTCCTCTTTGTTTCTATCTAGGGTGGGCCACAAGGGTGATGGTGGGGAAATTTGGAGCGAGGAAGAAAAGCAGAAGCTTTTTGTAGCTCACAGGTGCTGTTGCTAATCTGCTGACTCACCTCACTGGGATAAGGCAGTAGGACTGCAACTTCTCTCCTTTCCCCTGGATCCTCCGTCAGCTCCCTTGACTCCTAGGCCAGGGGTGTGTGTGCGTTTAGCTCCATGATAAAAGCCCCAGCTTCTTCGGGACATCCTTGTCACCAAGGTCAGAGGAGGCAAGAGCTAACACGGGGTTCAGTCTGGCCTTGTGAGCTTCCGATTAGTGCTTGTGGGTTCTAGCCTGCCCTTGATCTTCCCATCTTACGTCCATGCTCCCTTCCTGACTTCTTGTTCTGTGAACGTCAGGCTCTGGCATCAGGTGCAAAGGCAACAGCCTTACAGAGTCTACAAAACCACCTCCCTCAATTGTGCAAGGGCAAATTCCTGTAACAACATTATATAATATTATATAATATGATGTTTGGTACTAGAGTGTTTCCAAAGGAACAGAATCTTATGGGTGAATTCTCTTCGTTGGTTCTGAATTTTCTGGATTTGGTTCTTTGATCCGATTAGCTTTAAAGGCATTAATGACCTGTTTCCAACAATGTAAGGGGGACTGGTAGTCCATAACATGTATTGGCAAACATTTATTCAAAATATCATTTGTACATACTTATAATCCAGTGCCTATAGAAAGCATGAGTCTGGTTAACAAAGCACTTACCACATTAGAACATTTTGTCAAAAGTAGTAGCATAATGGGGTTAGCTACTGTATTAGTTTGCCACGGCTGTCATAACAAAGTACAATCACCTGGGTGCAACAGCAATTAAATCTGCTTTATATGAACCCTAGGAACAGAAACTCCCTAGGGGGAAGAATTGGAATCAGTGGGTACAAATTACAGGGACAATGTTTGGCCCAAAATAATGAGAAACATTTTTAATACTCAGAACAATCCAAGGATAAAATATGCTACCTTGAAACAAAATGAGTTTCTTACTAAAGTTCTCCACACTCTGACTGAACAACCACGTTGGGGTGGATGAGGGACTATAATGCAGCATATACAAGCATCAGATTGTTGGTGAGCCTATGTAACCTCGACCATCCCTACCACTGACTGTGAGCAGAAATTAGTTAGATCAGAGATTTTACATTTTGCATCTAAATCACCTGCAACATGCAGAAAATAATGGGTGTATAAAACATATTTTGGATTAATATTTTAAGTATATTCTGGCAGAGTTCATATGATATAGTTATAATTATTAGACAGTGATTATAATACATCAGGAAATATTGTGTAGGTGTTGTTTTATCTTTTGTACATGTAGATGATCAAAATGCACCTATGTGCAAAAATGAAAAAGATTCTAAATAAAATGTGTCCCAATCGTGATATTCGTTTTTATCATAAACGTTATTATGTGTACTACTTACCTATTTGTCAACATACTGTTGAGTAACAAACTGCCCCAAAACTTAATAGCTTAAAACAATTTATTGCTTCATACTTATCTATGAGCTTGAAGAATAGTTCTGTTGATCTGAGCCAGGCTCAGCTGCTCTCGAGGGAGGCTGCTCGAGTGTCTGTGGTCGGACGGCAAGTTGGCTGAAAACTGGCCATCTAGGATAGGTGGGGCCAGTAGGCTCTGTCTATGGGTCTCAACCTACAGCAAGTTAGCCTGGGTTTTTTCTTAGGTCTTAGCAGAGTTCCAAAGACCAAGCAGAGATATGCAGGGCCTCCTGGGACCTAGGTTTGACACAAGCATAGTGTCGCTCCCATCCTAGTCTATGGACCAAAACAAGTCACAAAGCCAGAACAGTAAATAGACCCTAGCTCTGGATGGAAGAAGATGCAAAGTAACATTGCCAAGGACGTATGTACCAAGAGTGGAGAAATGGGAAACCTTTAGCAATAGGTCTATCACACTGTAAAAGTCTATGTATTGGAAGTCCCTACTCAGTGTATGGCAAGAACTGGACTGATATTAACTATTACTAAAATAAGAAATACCCAAAGAGTTAATTTTAGAGTCATTTACTTTTGTATTATTTTGTTGTTAAACGATTATGTTTTGGCCATATTTGCAAACTCAGTAGCAGAACTGTATTAGTTTTCAGGTGCTATGAAACAAATTACCACAAACTTAGCAGATTAAAAGAATACACATATGTTATCTCACAGTTTCCATGGGTCAGGAATCTGGGCATGGCTCACCTGGGTCCTCTGCTCAGGATCTTATGAGGCTGAAACCAAGGTGTCAGCTGCAGCTGGAGTCTCACCTGAGGTCTAGGATGCTCTTCCAAACTCACGCAGTGTAGGCAAAATGCATTTCCCTGTGTCTATAGAACTTATTTTCTTTGAGACCAGCAGAAGAGAGTCTCTGACCTCCAGACCCTCTTGTAAGTGTTTGCCTGATTAGGTCAGGCCCCCCCAGGATAATCTCTGTTTGATTCACCTTAAGCCAACTGATTTGAGATCATAATTACATATGCAAAAAACTTCACATTTGTCATATAATATAACCTAATCATGATGGTGTCATCCATCCTATTCATAGATCATAATTAAATGGGAGAGATAGAGTATGTATACCAAGGGGCAGAATTGTTGGGGGCCATCTTAGAATTCTGCATACCACACAAACCATTATAAAGTTCTTTAAAAATGTTCATCATGGGGCTGGCGTGGTGGCGTAGTGGTTGAAGTCCGTGTGCTCCACTCCGGCGGCCCGGGGTTCACCAGTTCAGATCCCAGGCACAGACCTACATGCTGCTCATTAAGCCATGCTGTGGCAGTGTCCCATATACAAAATGCAGGAGGTTGGGCACAGATGTTAGCTCAAGGCCAATCTTCCTCAGCACCAAGAAAAAAAAAAAAGAGGAAGATTGGCAACAGATGTTAGCTCAGGGACAATCTTCCTCACCAAAAAAAAAAAAAAAAGGAAAAATGTTCAGCACGTTTTTATTTATAAGATACTTCCTGCCTATACAGTTCAGGAAATAGTCGACAAGGTATTTAATAACCTCTTCACAGACTTTTCTAACGTCAATGGGCTGTATCGTTTGATGGCTACCAAAATCACTTTATTTGCTCAATAAAAAATGCTAAAATCCTGAGCCTAAATCTTAACTACAGTTTTCTTATATTAAATGTTTTTGGAGATGTTGCAAAAACTATATAATTTTCATAACTAAAGAATAACATGGGACAAATTAATATATCTATGTTTAGGCCACCACAGCCAAGGATCAGAAAAGAAATTTGTGTATCCAATCTTTTGAAGGAGAATTCTACATGCATGCCACCTGTAGTGGACAGGAAAATATGAACTAAAGATGAAATCTGTCTAATGTGAGCTGTAATAATCTGGAAGACATGAGGTCATTCATTTCTCATAAATTCAAGATTAAAGGAAAGAGTTGCAAAGCATAAGCTTCTGTTTTTCAGCTGCAGGAAAAGTCAAAGCGAGGTATGGCGAAGTCGTTACAGACTACTTGGGCCAGTAATGTGGAATGTCTAGGCCAACTCTGATCCGTGCTAGAACAAATTCTCGTTCACCCTTACTGGAGAGCCCAAAATACTCTCCCACAGGAGTCTATATACCTTTAAGAAGGCCTGACAGAAGGCTCAAATGTGTTTCTGTATTTCTGTGTGTTTGCACGTGTATGTGTTAGTGTATTCACATATGTTTACATGTGTGTGTGTTTGTGTATTAGTATGTGAATATGCGTTTGTATATTTATGTATGTTTATGTTTGTATATCTGTGTGTGTGTGTGTGTGTTTTGTGTATTTGTGTGTATGCATATTTGCATTTTTAAGCTACAGATGCAATGTTCTAGAGCCCCAGGACTCATTCTGATAAAGCCAGATAAATGTGGCTATCATTGTTAGAAGCATCCTCTCAAAGTATGAACACATATCATATACAAACAAAACATAAGTGCAAAGTATTTAAAAAGCGAAATAACATCAGAAAGTGAAATTTGAAAGCCATAAGTACAGGAAAACACATATTTCTTAAATTCAAGGTTTGGGTTTGTTTGTATTTTCATTTTAGCATGCTTTTCCCACTCACAAGGATGCGGAAATCCCCCGTGGTAGGACATTTTGCTGTTAAGAGATTTAAGACACTGGGAGGTTGAAACTGGCAGACTGAGGAAGCTCTCTGTGGCCCACAAACCTATTTCTTTGGTTTACAAAGTGGTTTAAGAAAATTGTATTCATTTTCTTTTAACAGGGCATGTTTTCTGAAGCTCGTCACAATCTCCATCACTCTCTATCAAATTACGACTAAGAGTAAGAGGCATCATTTTCTCAGTTTCCCTGGCTTTGGCAGAAGATACCTAAGTTTGCAATCTTTGCCCTAAAGGACTAAGAATTGTGGGCATGAGAGATTTCAGGTTAACTTCTTAAATACAGTTTGTTTTTAAATTTGTATTATTCATGAAAATAAAATTATACAGACTGTATGTTAAATGCAAAGCATAGAAACATGATTTTATGCATATAACACAGGCAATAATTAATCATCTAGAATTAACTTCAGTTCTGCATTCTCTCCTTCCTCCTTTGGTTGAAATGAGGTGCTTATAAATCCCGCTCTGTTGCAGACAGTGTGTGCCAATAAAGCTAAGAAGCACTTCCTTCTCTTCGAGTCTGATCTTCCACCCAAATATTTAATGGCTTTCTGATTATGACTTTTGATTCTATAAGAGACATAAGGCAACTTGAATCCTTAAGATAGAAAAAAGTGTCCTGTAACCATTTTTAACCCATTCAGTCTGCTGCAGCAGCAAAGCTTATTTGTCAACCTTTCTTGGCTAATCCCAGGGATCCCTGACCTTAACTTTCCATTCCAAGGTTCCTCGCACCAGGAGAGCGCTGTGACCTGGCACCATCAACCCCTTTTATAAATGTCTTAGCTCTCTTCCTGTGAAAGGATTCTGAGCACAGGGTTTGCTCTCTCTCTCCCACGGCTGCTTGGGCCAAACCTTTCCTCCTGCTGCTTCTCCTCCCTTTCCTCTTCCCATCTCCTAGTTCCACCTTTTTCCAATTATCCTCAACTGGAATGACTCAAAATCCACATACACTCAAAATGAAATTCTTGTGGTTGGGAACAAGGAATTCAGAAGTAAACGTGCAGGTATTAAAATGTGGCGCAAGGGTAACTTGAGGTTGGGAGGTGCTGCTAAACTAACCATATACGACAACATAACCAGCCCAGCAAAAATGGAAAGAAGGCATTTTAATTTGTTTGACCCCTCCAAACCCACCTGTGAATTATTATACCGCTTTGTCCTTATGATTGTTTATCCTTTTTAGATATCTTTTGCATCCATCAGCACATGCATGAATTGCCCACCCTTCAGCTCTTCCGTAGTTTCATAGCCCTCCCTCCCCAGGCTTCTCCTTGGTTTTGAATTCACCTAAGCGTTCTCTAAGTATGGGATCCAACCTTCTTCCTGTCTGATTTGCCCGTGGTTAAATTTTATACTTAACTCTTCTTTGTATATATTTTTAAGTAAAATTGATAAACAAATCCCTGTGGCATTACTAACTCTGAATACTGTTCACTCGCAAATAACTTATTTCTTTTTACCAAATGTGTTTGGAGTATGTGTCTTTGGAGTATGTGTCTGTGTGTAAAATTCATACATTAAAAAAATAGAACTGATTGGTGGTATTTTCAGGTAAAAAAACACAGCACTGGAGAAGCTCTTTAAGGGCCTATGAGATTTTTGACCTACCTCAAATGATATTGTGCCTTTCTTTGCTTCCTATGCAGATATTTAGGGGCAATAATAATTATATTTCTTAGGTGACAAAATAGAAAATATATGTATTTGCTTCTAAGCTTCTGAGTACACTGTTTCTACAACGTTGTCATTTTTCTAGCATTTGGCTATGCAATATAAACTTTGGTTTGGACATTAACCTCCACATCAACTTTTAACCAATCTATTCTTCTTCCCATAGTGTGAATACCATTGGTATTTGTGTTGGAAATAACCCAGGCAGGGTGTGTGTATGTTTGTGTAGGCCAACCACATGTGGGTTGGATAATAAAAACAAAACCTCAGCATAGCATACCTTGAGAAAAAGATGGATCAAGAGAGATAATGTGTGGTATAAATTAAAAATGACCTCAGATGGAAATTTTGTGAATATTATAAAAACATCAAAACAATCCATCTGTCAGCAGAGAGTTTACTGTACTGGTGAACTTCTCATTCTCCACATCTCAAACTGATATCGCCCTGTCATTTTGGAACTCAACTCACATTTGTGAAGTTCCTTGTTTATTTTCTCTAGAACCACAGGCTTCATAAAGAATGGTATTAATTGTGTTTCTCTTTGCCAATTTTATACCATGGCCAAATTTTTAGGGATTAAAATCATCAAACTTCCAAATATTTTGAGATCTGTTCTCCAACATTTCAGGTTAATGACAAAACTGTTAAAGGGAATTATGTACAATGCCTTCATTGTTGTAAATCATATATCTTTTATTTCTATATTTAGGAGCAGAGAGGTAGATACAAAATCCTTCAGAAGGTAGCATGGAACAGTGAGGAAGGGGAATGTTATTGGACCATGCAGCTCTGGTCTGGAAGTGTGTTTCTGGCACTTTCAGCTGGGTGAACTGGACAAACAACTTAAGCAGCCCGGATCTCAATTTTTTAACTATAAAAAAATCATGTAGTAAGATCTATCTTGAAGGGTTGCTGTAAGCATCAGGGCTAATATAATTCCTTGGTTATTATAAGTCTAAATGCATGATAGAAGATTATGATTCTTAGTACTATTTATTTTATGGAAAAATTTATTGATTCTATGAAATATCAATTTACTAATTCTATGAAAACCACCGTAGAACAGAATAGAATTATATGTGTATGAATAGAATTATATGTGTAATTGTATTAATAAATCATCTGTAATCTCTGTTGGGAATCATCTGTAATCTCTTAAACAGTCGTCGTAATACCGCGTCCATTACAGTAGAAAATCATCATTTTTCCACATGAGTTCTTTGGCTTTTTTTTGGCTCTCACTCTCATGGAACGGCAGATAGCCTTCTAAGCTGCCTTTCTAAAAGTGATTGCTCCTCCTTAGCACACTTTCCAGTTTGCTGTACACAGCATAGCCAGACTCTAGGAATTTTCTTAACCCATATCTTGTCTTGGTAGATTAGACCATGACCTTTGATCATGAGCTTCATGAAAATCTGCCTTCTCTTGATAACTGACACACTGCTTTTACATTTTACTGGATTCTGTCAAATTGAGCTCTTTGTTTAAAGATGGTGTTATGAGTATAAAATATAAAATTTTTAACACAGTGGCTCAGAATAATTGCTCATAACCAACACATGTTATGGTTATTACAACACCCTCATCATCATCATCATCATCGGTTCTTCTTAAGAAAATCACCCACTCACTTAACCATCTTATATTAATGACATTCAGATGTAACTCTCTGGTCTCAACTGCTTACTAAGGCATCAGTTTCATATTTCCATCTGCTTCCAAGATCTTTACTCAAATAGAATATCCTGTCATCACTGCCAGCTGAACATGTACACATTGACTTAGATTCTCTTCCAAATTGTTCCATTTGCTTTCTTTACCACCCCTCACTACCCTGGCTATCTTCAGCTCATCCCTCTCCTTTCTCTCTCAAGAGACACCGAATCCTTGTTTTTTTTTGGAGTTGTCCTTTATCTTTTCTATGGACATTCTTTGCATTCAGACACTCAGAACTTTATACTTCAGTCAATTCAATTGCATTTTAATTGCCCTCTATGGAACCTTGGTCTTCTATTACACCCACCCCCAGTTCTACAAGAATACTGCTATAGGAATGATTTTGAATGTCTTTTTTTTTGCTTGCTTGTTTGTTTCAGAGCCCACAAAGCCCACCTAATGAAGTCCATGTTAAAGTTTATTTATATAGTTTTCATATTAGTAATGTCTGTAACTTTTATCTATCCCAGCTTCTTTCCCCCCAAACTGCCATGTATGAACATTTAGTTTCAATCAGTCTGGTCCTACTGTACCACCCCAAAATCAAGGTGGAGTACTATCGATTCGATACCAATGACTTGTGCTTTGACTTTCTACTTAGAATTTTTCCACATATTCTCTTGACTTATCTATTTTTTGTGTTTCCTTCAAGACCCAGCTTAATTTTCATTGTTTTCTACATCTTTCCTTGATAGTCTGGCTATTTTTATCTCTCTGTTTTCTGATTATCACACCTTTTTATGAAGTACATATGTTCTCTATGTGCCATCTCTACTATAGCATCCTCTAGGGTAAGTTCTTATGTGACCTCTATAAGATGTACTTTATCTTTATATTATCAATTACCTCTTCCTTCTTTATAATTCCTATTGCTTATACCAAAGTTCAGGTCCTTTTAACTTTTTCCAGGAGCCATCACCTTTGGCTTCACCATATTCAATATCTGTTTTTCTGCTAATCCATCCTCAACATTAGTGCCCAATTTTTGTTTCTAAAGCTAAAACAATGTCATTTTTAAAACGTGTCCATAGCAACAGTGTCATTCATAGTAGTCTCTTACCTGTTTAGTAAATATCTCTTTTGGTTGTGAACCCCAATCTTTATTTATTGTCCTTCAAAAGCCTGAAATAGAGCCAGCCCTGAAGACATAGCAGTTAAAGTTTGGTGCACTCTGCTTCAGTGGCCCGGGTTTGGTTCCCAGGCACAGAACCACACCATTCGTCTGTCAGTGGTCATGCTGTGGCAGCAGCTCACATAGAAGAACTAGAAGGACTTACAACTAAAATATACAACTATGTAGTGGGGCGTTGGGGAGGAAAAAAAGAGAGAGATGAAGATTGGCAACAAATGTAAGCTCAGAGCAAATCTTTCCCAGCAAAAAAAAAAAAAAAAAAAAAAAGCCTAAAATAACCTTCACAACATATATCTAAGTCTTGGGATTCCATTCTTCAAAATCGTCTGTCAGCAGGCTTTTCTAGATTTTTTTTTTAATCCTTTGATATTCTCTACTTCTGGGATTTGATCTTTCATTTTTTCCTTAGTTACACTTGTTTAGGCAATCAAACTCTTAAATCAGGAATAATATAATTGCCTCATAAGGATGCTTCACTTTCCTGCAATATCCCTCCCCAGTCCTTCCTGAATGCTACTGCAATAATGATTGTCCCAAAGTACACCTTTTTGATTCTCTTGGGGCATTTCCCATTCTGCCTGGCTTCACAGTTATTCGATTGTCTGTCTTTTGCTTCCTACTGGATCATCATGAACGATTCAGAGGCTATGGAGATGGAGATGTACCATTCAAATGACAAGAACTGAATAATCATTTTTATGCAAATGAATTATGCAAGCTTTTAATACAATATTCAGCTAAAACTATACGGTTTCATCATGTAGATAGCATATGATAGATCGATCTACCATTCACACTTACAGTAAAACAGTCTCTGTAAACATTTGTTGAGTGCCAGGCACTGTGTATTAAGGGTATAAGGATAAACAAGACAAATTTCCTACTGTTGAAAACCTCAGCATATAGTGAAGAAGACAAGGAGGACCGCATGATAATGCTGAAATACATAAAAGAGCAAATACAGAGAAGAGGCAGAGAAAATCTGAGACGACAGATAAGAGAGATAAGGACAGGTATAATGTTGCTTCGAATATGAGTGGGGTCTTGAAAGATGAGATCTCCTCCATTACAAATACATATTAGCTAGGGGTTGATCCAAGAATTATTTTTAAAAATCTCCCAAACATCAATTTTGTGCTTATTTCCCTAACACAAATTTCTTTGCTATGCTTATATGCTTGCCTCCCCACGTACATCTTGAAGATAAAATGCTAACTCTCTCTTTTCAATTAGACTTGCTTCTTTTGAACATACAAGAATCTTTCATTTTCGTGTTCCACTCATAAATTCCTTTGTCAGCTTCTGAAATTGAAAGCATCCCTAATTGCAAGCTTACTTGTGTGGCTTCAGTAGCAAGAATGGGCATTTTTCAAGTAAAAAAACAATCATCTGCCTGGATAAATATCAACCTGGAATTCGATCTTTAAATTATAGGCTGCCTACAAATCCATGTATGCTTGCTTTTTCCTCTCTCCACTAATACCTTTCATATATGGAATTTGTTTATCTAAACATGAAGTAAATAGAGCGAATGTGTGAACCCAGTGAACGGAACTGAAGTTCTAAAGATTGCATCTTTTGTCGATCAGGATCACCAAGATATTCCAGATTGCTTATATGAGATCCTAGAAACCTTCTTAAATGGCTAGGTAGATAGTAAAGTGAAGTTTGTTTGTTCGTTTGTTTGTTTTTGTGAAGAAGATTGGCCTTGAGCTAACACCTGTTGCCGATCTTCCTCTTTTTTGCTTGAGGAAGAGTGGCCCTGAGCTAACATGCTTGCCAATCTTCCTCTGTTTTGTATGTGGGATGCCACTATAGCATGGCTTGATGAGTGGTGTGTAGGCCGGCGCCCAGGACCCAAAGCCACGAACTCCTAGGCAGCTGAGGTAGAGTGCACCAACTTAACCGCTACACCACTGGGCTGGCCCCCATAAAGTGAAGTTTTGAGAGCCGGGTCTAAGGAGCTGGCTGGCCAGGATTTGGATCCCAACTCTGCATCTTGCCAACTACATGCTTTTGTGCAAAACACTTAACCTCTCTGTGCCCCAGTGTGTTATGCCTATCTAATAGACTTTTGAGATTAAATGAGTTAATAACACCTATACCCTGGGCTCATAATAATCATTTAATACACTTAAACTATCTTTATTGTGTTCATATTTCAAGTTTCTGTTCACTAGACTTATTATCCAGATTTTTCCTATTCAATATATGGATATCTGAAGCTATAAATAGTTTTCTTGGGCTTTTCTTAATTCTTTACTCCTGAGAATTAATTGACACATTTGGAGCAATGACTAAATAAATATTCCATGTTTCTCTCAGTAAAATTAGTTTATTCTTACCCTCCACAGACCATCTTATGGTCTATTTCTTTTCATTCTATAAGCGAAATGTTAACTTCAGCTTTATTTTTTTTTTAATTAGTACTTATTATTACTATTGCAGGACTCTATTTATCTCTCCTTGTTTGTCCCTCTTTCTGAATTGAATGAATTGCCTGAATGAGTATAGTTGATCTTCTCTGCATGGTTCATGTAGATCATAATAAACTTTGACTGGATAAATTTAGAGGCAGAAAGTAAGTCATACTTAGTCTTACATAGCAAAGGACAAGTCATGGTTCTGCTAGAAACTTTTTGGCACAGACCAGAGAATTTACCAAAGAAGAAAAAAAAAGTTCACGTTTTCCCTGGATGACTCAGAAAATATATATTTTGAAGTACTGAATTTCTGCTATCATGTAAACCTAGATATACATGAAAAATGTACATTTCATTTGGAACAATCTGATTTGTGAATACATAAAAGGATATTTAGCAATTTTCTTCCCTGTTACTGCAGTTCATTAAAAAATCACCTATCTTGTTTCTCCAAGAAAAATATTTTCATCAAGACGGGTATAACAGAAATGCTGCAGGATGGAAGGATTTTCATGTAATGTGCCAACTCCACGTGTTTTGTTTTGTAAGCTCAGATGTCTAAAGTGTGGTAAGAGTGTTAAACCAGAACTCATAAAATGAAAAAGCTAATGGGAAATCTCACTTATATTTCTGAAACAAGCCAACTGTTTACACTTACATATTTTCATTCATAAATCAAAAGCAGGCACCACATAATTCGGTGCACTGCACATAATTTCAGTGGAAAAAATATAAAACACCTTCCTTCATAGACTTATTCAGAATTAAAACAAAGCATAATGTGTAATTTTTCTCTTAGAAATCTAATACAATCATCCCATATTTGAAGTTTATTTCAATAATAATGATATATTTACTACTCTTTGAATGGAGAACAAAGAACATCTAGCATATCTATTCCTAATATGATATTAAATAAGAGAAAAACTGTCACGTACACAGAAAAAACAAACCTGAAAGATTATATATAATGTGGTAATGGTACTTTGCTCTAAGGAATAAGATCATGGACTTTTACCTTACAGTTTATACATTTCAGTATTTTTAAGTGTTTTTAACTTGAACATATGTTACTTTAGAAATCGGGGTAGCTGAGGAAGCAATGCCATTCCTTTTTAAATGTATTTTATTCTCTCATAATATCTTGGGCTGTGTGCACATGAACATATAAGTTTAACATTTGAGAATGCTTAGTGTTCATTTAAACCATGAAAAAAATTAATTAATTAACAAAGAACTTTCAACCAAGCTAGATGTGCTCAAAGACAAAATCTCTGACAAAGACTGATGAAAATGTGTTTAAATTCCAAGAACTGAAATGTATTTATTTTTAGCTTCCTTTGATGACGTACACACTATTTAATAGCATTTTAGGAAAACTGTGGTTTATTTTCAATCAAAATTTCCTAGGCTTTGAGTCCATGCCTTTCTGATTAGAATATCTTAAGATTCTGCATAAACTTTTAACCTTGTCCCTTAAGTATCAATTCAGCTATTATCTCAGTTAACTGTTGCTACAATACTGTGAAACAAAAATACTTGCATTAACTTCTTACTCTCTTGTTAGCAGGTGAGATTGAATAGCTCTCTTCCTCTTTGCTTTTTTTGTTTTACAACTGGAAGGCCACTTTCTGAATGAACCTAATAACGATGGTTGCAAGGCTGCAGAAGGGTGAGCAGAAGCGTGATGCTTTTTAAGATCAGGGTCAGAATTGACACACTGGTACTGGCTACAGTGGGGAAGTATACTCCTCCTAGGGAGGTGGGGTTGGGGGTAGGGAGCAAATTTTGGTAAAGAATGATTGACTCTACTGCAGCTGTGTCTACTGCTACGCTAGATGCGAGAGATATAAAACAATACAGTGTCATGCGATAAATGTCATAGACTGGAGATACAAAAAAATGTGGAAAACAGAGAGGCAAAGACTTCATTCTTTTGGAGGAGTTAGGAAAATCTTTGTGGAGTCAATAATAATAGAACTAGGTCTGGAAAAAAAGTATGAGTTCATGAAGAGAACAGATAGGTGAGAGCATTGCAGTCAGAGGGCACAGTATATACAAAAAAAAACGGAAATATGGAGTCATAGAAAACATTACTTGATTAAGAAAACATGTGCAGTATATGAATTGAGAATAGGTTGCAAGGGGACAAGTAGCAGGACTGAGACGGGAAATGCAAGCTTAGAAAGAATTATAAAAGATCCTGATTACAATGCTACAACATTTGGAATTTATTTTATGGATTATAAGGTGTATGAGTTACTTTATAGTGCACACCAATCTATTACAAAACATGGTGGCTTAAAATAACAAACATCTGGCAGCATAACAAACTAATCAAAAATTTAGTGGCTTAAAACAACACCGTTTATTTAGTTAATGATTCTGTGGGTCAGCAATAGGGACTGGGTTCAGGGATGTGGTTCTTCTGATCTCAGTTGGATCCACTCATGTGGCTTCAGTATTACTGGGTAATTAGCAGACTGGTCTGATTACGGGCCAGATGAAATCTCGCCCTTCAGTGGACTAGCCCAGGCTTGTTTACATGGGGAAGACAGAAAGGTCCCGAAAGCGTGGGTGGCCTAGATTTGGAACCTGCACACCAACGTCTTTTTGCTTCGTTCCGCTGGCCAAAGCAAATCACAAGACCAACCCAGGGACAATACACTCCACTTCTTGACAGTAAGAGCTTCAAAGTCACCTTGCACATGGAATGGAAACTGAGAGGAGTGAAATATTGTGTCCATTTTTGCAATTTATCAAAAGGGACTTTTGAATGATTTTATTGGTACAGTGGATCTAAACCACATGCTGGATTTAGATAACACAGTTTTGAATCTCCTCACCTGGCTTCTAGGTAACCAATCCTGAAAGAAGAAAATACTGAGAAATATAGGAACTGAAATTATTAGAACATTTCTAAGGGTAGTTATGAAAGATAATACAAAATTTTTCTTCCTAAGGAACTCTGAAATCCTGGCACACCAAGGCAGCCCATGCTTCTCGCTTCTCCCATTGGCCAAGCAGGAAGTCCTCCTGGTTAAAATTCCCAGTTGGGGGCCGACCTGGTGGCATAGCGGTTAAGTGCATGCACTTTGCTGCGGCAGCCAGGGGTTCACAGGTTCGGATCCAGGGCGCACACCTACGCACCACTTGGCAAGCCATGCTGTGGCGGCGTCCCATATAAAGTGGAGGAAGATGGGCGTGGATGTTAGCCCAGGGCCAGTCTTCCTCAGCAAAAAGAGGAAGATGTTAGCTCAGGGCTAATCTTCCTCTCACACACACACACACACACAAAAACCTCCCAGTTGGTTGAGTCTCTGCACTGTTTACTGATATTTTCTAGAAATGGAGGGAAAGGAAGATCACCAACTGAGACAGGGAGGGCAGGATACAGCACTGCTAAGCCCATTTCTCCTTCGACAGGCCAGGGCTAAGTGTCAAGTGGTTGATAACAAGGATATAAAAGAGGAGTGGATGGAACCAAAAGGGCATCAAGACTTCAGCTCTTGATATGACTAGTTTCTCTTCCGAGATCCTTTTTAATTTTCAACGAGCGTTATTTGCTTTAGTGAAGCTTTTAAGAGACTTATGATATTTTAAGACAGAGTCTTTTTTGTTTGTTTTGATTTTTTTCTTAAGTATACCTTTTCTATACTTTTATATAAAACTACCATGTGTTGGGCAAAAGCATTTGTTGACAGCGACATCCCTCCTCTCAACATGACACTGTGTATTGAACTCTGAATACTGGTGAGTCAGCTGAGCAGCATTCCCCTCCATGTATCTATTGTCACACAAAGGTGTGTGACACACAAAAGGTGAAATGAATACACAAAAAGGTGAAAGAGCCTCCTGAGAGAAAAGACAATGGTACAACATTTATATTTTATATATATGGAGATTCTAACATATCAAAACACAGTTTAAGAAAAGAAGGAATCACCAAAAAGGCTAAGTAACTCTGGGAGTGTTCAGGACAATAGTAGGATAGAAGACCACGTGGGAAAGTCTGGAATTTCGGCTTAAGGAATGGAAGTGGATTAAAGTTGTTGAATTTGGGGTATGAATGAAAATGTCACTTTATTTTTACTTATAAACTGCTAATGACTGGACATTCCCATCAGAATTCATTATGAGTTCTTGCATGTGGGTTTCTAGGGACTGGGTAGGTGATGAGTGTAGCAAGTCCCAAAAGTCAATATCCCTTGGCATGCTGGTAGGAAAGAAGAAAGAGATATATCAAGCATAAGGTATATTTCTAAGAATAGTGCCTTGAATCTTGAGGTTATGTTATGAATACTATAAAGGCTTCATTAACATAATTACATATGACTGTTTTACAAATACCCAAAAGAGTTGAACCAGATCAGAGAAAGAACTATTATCAGTAGTGGAGTGGATGGAAGTAAGAGATGATGTTGAATTTGAGGCATTGGCCTCTGCCAGAGGAATGAGCCATAGCAGAGATTGGATGACCACTTTGAGCAAGAACAAGCCTTGTCCCCTCGTTGTACCTGAAGTCCCATTGGCGGGAGGCGGACTGATCATTTTCATAGGAACTTCAGATTATATCAGGCCCTAGTCCTCCGTTAGCAAAAATGAATTATCAGAGAAATCCCCACAACCTGCCTGCTACTTCTTCCTGCTCTTAGAATGTGTGAAAAGCTGAATGGGACGAGAAGATTAATGCAGACAAGCAATTTTATGTTTTGCAGTTGTAGCCACATCCTGGAGCAGAGCGAGGCTTCCTCTGCTGACCCCAGCCCTCCCCACTGTCCCCAGACTGTGTAGCCCTGTTTTCAGAAGGTTTTCCCTCCCCTTCCATCCTCTCCTTTCCCCTCACTTGCCTAAGGCGTGGATGGATGTCGGCTGTGTGCAGTGAAGTATGCACTTTCATCCTTGGTACAGACTAAGGGGGAAAATAAATTTCAATTATCACAACAAATAACTCGAGCAGTCACTTATTTCACAAGCCTAAGCTACTAGATTTCTATTCATGTGGTGCACAAAATTAGAATAATATTATTAATCCAGAATATGTGAATCAGCAAGAGAATCTGGTGAGGCACATTTTCTCACACATGAGTAAGTCAGTGAATTCATCTAGTACTTCCGATCTCACATTCGGACCTCACCATCCCCTTCCCAAGAGCTGTGTCAGGGGTTTGAGCTCTTCCTCTTTCAGTTTTATTGTTTTAAGACCTTCTTCTCACCTTTAAACAAACATTTCCACATCCTGCTTAATGAAGACACGCCTTCGGAGATAATAACTGGAAATTACGGTTATTTTGTGTCATCAGTCTTGATGTTTGAAATATCAGCTCATTAAATTTTAGGATATGAGTGCAAAGAGTGTTAATGCAATGAACATTGGTAGTCATATATGAATTTTTAAATAAAATATTTAAAAATAAATTTGTCATGAGTATTTTATAGTTGCATTATATAGTTGGTGAATTAGACTACACGATTATTAAATTACATAGGCATCTCATTAAGTGAAATTTCAGCCAAACAAAGCAGAGAAGGTTATTGAATGTGTCAAATAAAGCACCAGCTTCCAAACGTAATTATTTATCTTAAACAAGTTTAATTTACCCCTTTTTTCAAGCTCAGAGAAAATATCTCATAGCTACTAAGGGACAGAAAATTGGTTTGAACTCAGAGATCTGTAGGCTCAAATACATGCTTTTTCCACTGTCTTCTGTTCTCTTCTTTACTTTTGAAGATTAGTTTTAACAAAATACAGCAGCTGTAGCTCTTGTAAAAGTGGACCATTTTTAAAAATTAATTTGATATCCATCAAATGTTAAGCTGTGTCCAGTATGTTGATGGAATATTCCTCTTCTGAAACCCTCTAAACACTCTACTGTGCTAATACCAGGAAAAGAAAGCCAGAGTTCTAGTCTGATACTATCATTAACTTACTGTACTATCTTGGGCACACTACTTATTTAGTCAAGACCCTATTTGCTTATCACTAAAGGTGCAGACAAAATTAAATTAATTTTAATCTACTTTCAGCTTAAATTCTATTTTGTAACATGTAACATAGTATTATTATTTTCACATTTTGTTTTAATCCTTAGAGTAGTAGAGAAAATATTTTTTCATTTCTGCAAAACATATTGGTTGTCTTGGGGGGATAAAAAACACTATATCCAAAATGAGTATTCTTGGGGCCAACCTAGTGGCATAGTGGTTAAGTTCACTGTCTCCACTTCGGCAGCCTGGGATTCACAGGTTCAAAGCCCGGGTGCGGACCCCTGTGCACCACTCATCAAGCCGTGCTGTGGTGGCATCCCACATACAAAATAGAGGAGGCTGGGCATAGATGTTATCTCAGGGCCAATCTTCCTCACCAAAAATTTAAAATAAAATAAATGAAATAAAATAAAATGAGAATGTTTTCCAGTGACCAAGAAAAATGAAAGTTTGAGTATAAGGACACCAGTGTGATAATTATTCTAGCTAATCAGCAATGCTAACTTGGATAGATGTCAGGTTCTGATGAAAGTTGATCAGAGCATAGGTCTTAGAATGTAAACTTTTTCTTGTAAACTTAATAGAATGAAAAATTTTCTTTTCAAGCATAAAAGGATTATTTTTTTATAAAGATGACAACCTACTTTATCACCACGTGGGAAACTCTCTCACACTCATACACACCATCAGCCACTACCTTGTTTGATATATTTGTGGATTCATCTCAGAAGTATCTGAGGAAATGACTTCCATTTCTTCACCTTACACTGTCCTTTCTAATCTTTCTTGTTTCACTATCATCTAGATTTTGCACAATAAAGGGCATATGTCAGTTGTCTTTTCTCACTCAAACTGAGATTTTCCTGATTCTTCACATGCTAAGTAACTTTGGATTGTATCCTAGACAGTAGAGGTTTGAATGGCATCCAATTTCTCATCAGAAAATATGAAGACCAGAAGAAAATGGAACATTTTTAACTGCTGAAAGAAAAGACTGTCCACCCAGAATTTTATGTCCAGTAAAATTATCACTAAGGAATGAAGGTTAAATAAAGTTATATATCTATAAAGAAAAACTAGTAAGATTAATTACCAGCTGAGCTCCACTAAAAGACTTGTTAAAGGAAGTTCTTTAGACAGAAATGAAATTATGCCAGAGGGAAATCTAGAACATCAGTAATGAAAGCAAAGCAACAGAAATGGTAAATATTGAGTAAATGTTAGAGATTATTATTCTCCTCTTGATTTTTTAAAACATTTTTGACAGTTGAAGGAAAATTATATTATTGAAAGGATTTTTATTGTATTTTCATGTAATACATAATACAATTCAACATAAAAGAAAGAGGGTAAAGGGCCCTCAATGCTGATAAGCCTTCTGCATTCCACTTGAAGTAGCAGAATATTGATTGTTACTGGGCATCAAAAGTTAAGTATGTATATTGAAAGTCTTAGAGTGAGCACTAAAAATAACTACAAAAAAAGAAAGATAGTTAAAAACACAACTGGTAAATTAAAATTGAATAAAAAAGTTCACATGACAGTAAATGAAAAACTCAAATGAATAACAGAAGGAACAAGCAGAGAATAACTAATAAAATGGCAGTTTTAAATCCAAACATTTTAACAATTACATTAAATGTAAGTGGTTAAACATATCAATCAAAGGGCAGATTGTCAGATGGAAACAGCCATATCACGCATATGCAAACAATAATCAAAAGAAAGCTGGATTAGCTATTTATAGCAAACGAAGCAGACTTTAAAGCAAAGAAAATTGCCATATCTCTGCATTAGAACATCACGCTCTCACGCCAAAAATGATCATCATGAAATTACTAATGACTGCTATCCAACCCAAACCAGGTGTGATATAAAGATATTTCAAATAATTGTGTAGAAATCAAACCAAGAAATGTGATTTGGCAAGGGAAATGACAAATTATAGACTATATAAATGCCCCTGCAGGTACGGTTCTATTTTTACTAACATCTCCAAATAGATTTTTTTCCCCAAGAAACCCAAAGAACACATATAAGATTATATTTTCTATATTTTTCTGAAACTTGCCTTTATCACTCAACAAGCTATTGTGGATATGTCTTCAATTCAACTGCTATGTTTTTGTGTGTGTGTGTGTGTGTGAGGAAGATCAGCCCTGTGCTAACATCTGCCAACCCTCCTCTTTTTTTGCTGAGGAAGACCAGCCCTGGGCTAACATCCGTGCCCAACTTCCTCCACTTTATATGGGATGCCACCACAGCATGGCTTGCCAAGCGGTGCGTTGGTGCGCGCCTGGGATCTGAACCAGCGAACCCCAGGCCGCCGCAGCGGATCGCACACACTTAACGGCCTGTACCACTGGGCTGGACCCTCAACTGCTATGGTTTTAATTAATTCTTTTTAAATGGCTTCACACTGTTGGTGCACTGTAATTTATTCAACTTTTGTTTTACAAATGAGTGAGCGTTTATTTTCTTTCTTTCTTTTCCTCATGAACAATGCTGCAATAAATATCCTTGCACATTTGTCCTCTCATAAAGTTGCTCTTATTCCTACAAGGTAGATTCTGAGGGATAGAATTTTAAGTATATGAATTTAATTTAAAAATATATATATTTTTAACCTGTCATTGAAAGTCCTGCTTTGGCTTGTTTCTTAAAAGAATCTCTTATAACACCCAAATTTTTAAACTCTATTAAGTGGTGAGCTCTTAGGGTACTGTGACATTCCCCAAATAGTCAAGCACATAATTTATCTTTTTTGAGCAACACACAAATCTTAGAAGTCATCAAAAGGATTAAATAATTAAAAAGCAAGACCAAACCACTCTTAACTACAGCCAGGTAGAAGTGCCGATTTCAAACTAAAACCATCTTTGTATGATGTTTCCCCATCAGGACATAATCTATAAAAGTGCAATTTCTCATGTAAAGTTGAATAAATTATGCCTTTTCAAAAATTTATTATTTATAAAGGTATAGAGATGCCAGACTCTATATTTCCCACATCTGCTGAAGGACAATGGAGGGTTAGTGCATATTTCAAACACATTCCTATAGCCATTGCTCCTCCCAGGTATTTCTTCACTCTCCGTTGGAGTTAGGAGAAAATATCACTTATTTAATTTAGAAAACAAGTCAGAAGAAAAAAAATGCTTATAGAAAAGGACATAAATTAGGCCTAGATTTTAGAGAGCATTGACTGGGGGTTTGGGATTGAGTGTGACTTTCCATTCTAAGTAGGAGGAGAAGATTGAGCTTTTGAAGTCGATAAACCTGGCACCCTAAGAATTCGTGGAGTGAATACCACTCCTCCAGCAGGTTTAAAGTGTCGCCAAAGTTCATGGAGACAGTGTCCTCCATTTCACATTCTTTAACTATATCCTGTCTTTCTTTTCATCCTGTACCTCTGTGAAAGTTTCCTTAACCTGTAGGAAGCTTTCATCCAGTGGCAGAAAAATAATTCCTCCCTCTCTACAGATTTAAAGGGACAATAGGAGACAAAAATAAATAAGCTCTCTATGACATCTAATGAATCCTACTTGATTAACATATATATTATGTAGTACATTTACTCTCTTTCACCATGATATGAGAAATCTATGATTTTTTCAAAAAAACAAAAACAAAAACTCTCAAAAACAAAAAATCTTAGCTAGAAAGAAAGAAAAAAGAAAGGAAGGAAGGAAGAAAAAGAAAGATAAATAGATACACGTGAGAGAGAGAGAGAGATTACATACATACATACACACGCATATGGTTAACAAGGAGGGATACCTAAACATTCAGGGTGGTATACATCTAACGCACAGAGCCTGTTTGTATTTCTCCATTAACAGGTCTTTCTTCCTCCCATGGACATACATATACCCCATCCTTTGAATAATTACATTTTTTTTAGAGTTTTATTTGTCCCACTTTATTAGTTACATGAAGTATATTTTTGGAATTTATCAAAACTTCTAATCTATTAATATTCCACTACTTTTTTTCTTGATTTTCCTGCTCTCACTGATTCTCTTCTTGATACCCAAGACTGGACCTAACCATCCATCATTCCCAGAATCTAATTTCTGTCCATCTTATACCAGAGCCACACCTGCCCCGTTAAACCCTCAACCACTGATCAATCTCACCATTTGTTTTCTCTTCATCAATTCCGTTGGGGCTGAACATTGCTTGAGAATATTTCATCATCTTCCTGATTGGCATCATTTCAGGTTATTATTCAACCTCAGCTGCTCCCTCTATGTTTCTTGGCAAGTTATTTTTGCAAAACCTTAATCATATCCTTTAACAAACTACTGAAAGTCCACTAACATCAAACCACCCTCTCACTTTTAATAGCTGTTCTACTTTTACTTCTCTGGGAAAACAATAAAGACCTTCAATTATGAATATACCCTCACCAAGCCCATATCTTCACCTATTCTTCCTTTTGTCATTCTTCTCTTTATTACTTTTAAAGATTAACTTTCTTTGTGCTATTTCTCCATAAATTATGTCATTTTCTAGGGTTTTCTTTTTTTTTTTTTTGGTAAGGAAGATTGGCCCTGAGCTAACATCCATTGTCAATCTTCCTCTTTTTGCTGAGGAAGATTAGCCTTTAGCTAACATCTGTGCCCATCTTCCTCTATTTTGTATGTGGGGTGCCACCACAGCATGGTTTGATGAGCGGTGTGTAGGTCTGCACCTGGGATCTGAACCCACGACCCTGGGCTGCTGAAGCAGAACACGTGAACTTAACCACTATGCCACTGGGCCAGCCCTCTAGTTTTTTGTTCGTTTTCATTGCCATTTTTTTCTTTCCTTAAAACAGTGCTTTTCAATTAAGGTAGGGGAAAGCAATTTTGCCCCCTAAGGGACATTTGCCAACGTGTAGAGACATTTTTGATTGGCACTACTGGAGAGGTAGTGCCACTGGCATCTAGTTAGGAGGGGCTAGGAATGCTGCTAAACATCTTAAAACGCACAAGATAGCCAGCCCTTGCAAGGAATTATCAGGTCCAAGAAGTTAGCAGTGCTGATGTTGAGGAACCCTACCCTAAGGATAAGGTTTCTTCTTCTAATGAAGAAACACATAACTAGACACGCAGAGAGATAGATAGCTAGCTCCCCTTAAGAATATTTTTCTATACAATCCTACCCCAGCTCTCTCCTTTCCTCATCTCCAAAATGTATTAAAAACTACAGTATGTAGTTTATATCTCTTCATATTGTATGTAATATATAGTTAAACTTCTTTTTAGAAATTTGCCAAATATGGCTCCAATTCTAAGTTATCTAACTACTCATTGACGATATTTGACATTATTGGAAAGCTCATTCTGCTTGCAACTCTCAGCTTACTTTCTCATGATATAGTGAAAAAGGCATGAGCTTTGGAACTGAGACATACTTTCAAACCTTGGGTCTAAACTTTATTGCCTGGGTAACTTGGATCAAGCTGTTTAACCCTGTAAACTTCATGTTCCATATCCTACTCCCTTTGGATTCAGATCATATACTGTTTACTTTTATATTTTTTCTCTTCCTCCCAGTTCCTAACACTTTACTTGGGTGATACTGAGTGTTCAATATTCCTATCTTGTCCTTCCTTTTGATATCCTTGACCTGTGGTTTCACAACCATTTCCAAGTAGCTCTGAAAGGTCACGTTGCTCCTCTCTCTCAACTTATCTATTCCTTCTGCCAATTTTGTTGTATTAACACATCATGGTTCCTCACTTGAACTTATCAACCATTGTAACATAACTGAAGAGGCAACACGGGACAAAATGCTTTAGACATATTCGAAGTAACTCCAGAGGATAGGACTAAAATCAGCATTTTACTGTAAGAAAGAAATTACTGACAATTAAGCTGTTCCAAAAATGAAAACGGGTAGTATGTTAGAGTTGGTGATCATGCTATTCCTTGAAATAAATGAGCAGAGGCTAAATGCTAACTTGTTAGATTAGTAGGTAGACTGAATGAGTGGAAGGGAATCATGATATAGTGTCAAGAGCAGTGAAATCAAAGGAATGCAATGTGGTTGAACGTCCATTTGCCTTATCTGAGCTACATTTACGTTCGTCAAGTTATTTGACTTCTCTAAACCTCAGTTCCTCATCTGTTAAATCTTACACAATTGATGTCAGATTTTGAATAAATGGAGAGGAAAATATTTTTTAATATATAAAGCACTATATTTTTAAGTTGATATGACTTCAAGGATTTTTTTCCACTTTTTTTTTTTTTTTTTTTTTTTGCTGAGGAAGATTAGCCCTGAGCTAACATCTGTGCCAATCCTCTATTTTGTATGTGGGTCGCCACCACAGCACTGCTAATGAGTGGTATATGTCTGTGCCTGGGATCCGAACCCGTGAACCTGGGCTGCTGAAACAGAGAACACCGAACTTGAACCACTATGCCATGAGGCCAGCCCCTATTTCCACTTTTGAATTCACTGTTTCAGTGATGATAGCTATATATTTATATATGTAATAATAGTTGAAATAGATATTTGCGTACATATATATGTATGTACACATTTGTGTTCTCATATTTCAATGAAAGAAATATAGAGCACAGAATATTAGCTATTTTTATCAAAAAATAATACTAGCAATGAAAACATAATAGCAAGTTTATTTTGAATTACTATGGTAAATTTCATAAATATCTTATTTAAGCATGACCAAGTCTTTTCTGGATACACATGCTCATTTTCATAATCTCAAGTTAATATGATCATTTTTCTAGAGAAACTGCTTTTGAATTTCAGTCTCTTCATATATTTGTAGCTTCCTACTGACTCTTACCTTTTAAATAATTCATTAAAATTATCACTTGTTTGATTTGATTTAATTACAAATACATAACAAACTTTAAATATTCTTGTAAAAAAATTAAACATTAAAAAAGCAGACAAGCAAAATCAAACAGTTAAAAAACAAGCAAAAATCTTAACAAAAGTTTATCATGACACACTAACAATACTCTAAATTACAAAAAGAATATTTGAGAAATGAAGATTTGTCTCCTTTTGACTGTTGTTGCCTACTCTGCCTTCCTGGTCTCCTTTACCAAATTGCAGGATCATTTGGCACTGTTCTAGCATAATCTGTGGAGAAAAACAAGAACTGGGTTTCTATCTCAATTCTGAGTCTTCCAGGATCTGCTGTTGCCACATCCCTTCTTGTTCGAGTTAATCAAAAGGGTGGGGACACAGGCCATTCCTGACCTCAACAATTACTCCTTCTGCCTCCTACTCCTGGGAGAAGTCTTTATAGATAAAGTAATGATCTGCAGAACGTTGAATGTGCTCACCATTCTTGGGAGAAGAAAATGACAGGAGAAAGCAACACTTGGACTCACTTGTTCTTTATAATGCTTTCAAAAACTACGTATGCATTGGATTCTCATAAGCTATAAAAAAGAAGGCATCATGGTTTACCTTTCATTTTGAAAACTAAGCAGGAAATAAGAAAAAGTGTTTTCTTCGAGCCAAAAATATTTATTGTTGTTGCTGTTGTTTTTTTCCAAGAAAATCCCAAGAGTTAACGCACCATGGTCTTTATAAGATTTTTAAGTTTTCCTTTTTTAACTTAAAAAAAAATTTTGTTGTCATTGTTGTTATAATTGTTTATTTAAAAGCACACGTTATTACATCAATTATCCACTGGTTTGGCGACATTTTTACTGTATTATCCTCTCTCTTGCTGGTTCTGAATGTCGTCTTGAAAATAACTTTTCTAAGCATTGAAATTGTAAAACCAGGGTCGAGTTAGGGAGCCTCTAAGCTTGAGCTAATTTCCAGTCAATTTGAGATGTGTCTTGTTCTAAGGAACTGAACCCAGATCGCTAAATCTGGCCTCCTGCTTTTCTCCCATTTAGTGCTTTTCTGCATTGCCTTTTCTTTAGAAATTGCTCTGCCTATAGAGGGTATTCATAAAACCCTGTTTACGTTTTTTGGTATTCCATATTCACATAGAGTTGATTTTTCCCAATATATATTTCAGCAAATTTTGCTTTAGGTTCCCGTGAACGTTTCCTATGATTGAACAATGGCGGAGTGAAAATGAAGTTGTGGGTTATTTTGCATATAGGTTAGACAAAACAAACTTTTTGCCAATAAATTGTTCTCTCAATTTGCATTTAGTTCCTAGACTAAAAGAAATCTGAATGTTTAAGTTTCCTTCACAAACACAGCTGGTGTTTGTATCATTGAAGGAAACTAACCATGCTTTGACTAAAATTTTATGTTCACAGTAACAGTTGTTTTAAAACAAGGAGTAGAAGGCCATATATTGAAATTTAAATGAACACAAAAGGAAATAATAATAAGATAAAGTAACCTAGATTGACAAAAATTAATAACGTAAAAAGTTAAATCATTTATTTAGAACATGAAAGAAACTGACGGTGCTAAAATGTAAACAGAAATCTTTAGCCTTTCACCTTCATTCCATCTCCCACCACCACCCTCTACATCTCCATGTTACTACTCCAGTCTTGCTGTTTGGGCTATTTTGGAATAAAGTGAGAAATTTGAGAGTATAAATTAGTCTTTGCCAATGATTATATCTCTAGATTTTAGGCAATTTATTTTCTTCTTATAAATCTACAATCTCTACAGACAATTTAAGAGTAAATTAGTAGATTGGACTGAAGGTATAATTTATTATGCTAAGAAAATTTAATTTGTGCTAATAATATGAAAAAATTATCTTTTTTTGAGAAATAGTCATTCCATCTATATAGGGAATGCAAACTTGAAGTATCCTTTGCATTTGTCTTTAATTGAATGGTAAATCCATTCACAAAACATGTAAATCAGAAGATATATATTCCCCACAAAATGCTGACAACTTCCTACTCGTAACTCACATCTTTTAATTGACTGTTAGAAAATTCCATTGAAAAATGATATTCAATGAAGTCATGCAACCCTCTTCAAATGTTTCCAGTCTTTGTGTCTTAACGCCTACAACCAACTTTTCTATGTTAACAAACTTAACTATAGTTGAAAATAACTTTCTTTTTTTGAGCATTTATAGAATGGTTTTGAGATTTTGAATCATGCATCTCCTCCTTGGGTAAGTTACACTATCTTCTCTGAAATTACCCCCAGTCTTGAGCTAAGTGTCCCTCATATGGCTTGTCACAGAAATCTGTGATAATCTCAACTATACACTAAGCTCCTGGAGGAAAGGGTCTATATCAGTCAAGGTTCAGCCAGAAGAGCAGAACCAGCAGAAGCTATATATTCAAGAATTTAATGCAAGTTATTGGCGTACTTGATTTTGGAGTCTGGTTAGGCTAGTCCCAAGTCCATAAGGCAGGCCTTTAGGAAGGGTAGGCTGGAATCCTACGGCAGATGCTGAAGCTTCAGTCACAAGCGGAATTTGTTTTTCAGGGAAATCTCAGTTCTGCTATTAAGCCTTTACTCAAAGTAAACTGATCATAGATATTAATCACATCTGCAAAATATCTTCAGAGATACACCCAGATTAGTGTTTTATTAAATGACTGAGTACTATAGCCTAGCCAAGTTGACAAAAAAATTGACCGTTGTAGCTCCCATGTCTTTTTTCCCAGCTCTAATAATAAAAAATGTCAAACATTTGGAAGAGCGGAAAGAAACTTGTAAGAAACACCCACATAGTCCCTACCTAGATTGGAAACATATTGGGAAATCTGCTCTATACGCGTGTGTGTGTGCGCATTTTTGAAATTATGCAAAAGTGTATCCTAAACATCACTCTACGTGTCTTCAGCATGCCTCTACTAGGAACAAGATACTTTTCTATATAACCACAACTACAGCAGCCCTCTCCAAATAAATTAACAATAATCTTATAAAATAATCTAATAATCAGTTCATATTCAGAATTTCACAGTTGTTCCATAACAAGGAAAGAAAGAAGGAAGAAATGAAGGAATGGAGAAATGAAGAAAGCAAGGAAGCAATAAACAAAGAGGGAATCTTGAGGCTGCCTTCAAAGATTTAAGATCAGCTAAGGGATGCATGTGTCTAAAACATCCCTTAGCTTATTGTCTCTGAGAGTCTAAGTTCAGTGTTCAGTAAGCTCAGAGTGGAATAGATCAAATAGACAAATAGGGGGTGCCTCCAACCCCTACTCAGACCTCTGAATTTTTCATAGGCTGCCAAGTAATACACAAATTATACCTAAATCTGAGATATGTGCATTCTTATTTCATACATTTAAAGTTCTAAATTTATTTAAAGGCAACTCCTTTGCTAGAAACCAGTTGTTGAGGCCCTATTTAGTAGTAGGCAGTGTGTGGTAATGAATGGGACAAGGAGATTACATCTAAAAAGATTGAATTATTTTCTATACCCATCAATACTATATTTTTATATCATCTATTTCAAGAGCAGCATTACTTGAGTAGCAGGGGATCTTTTAAGTAACTTGGATTATTAAGCAGAGTCTTTGCTCATTGTTTGCAAGTATGCTTACCTTTAATTTTATATGCAGTTATAACTGAAAAAACTATTTGTTGTAGTATTTCTCTATTAAAGACAATTTGAAAGGTTGTGAATATCAAGACTATTGTTAGTATTGATAATATGAATATGTTGTATGTAACATTGGAAGTAATTTGTATTTAATTCATATTTATTCTTCATTCAAGAAAACACTCAATGACTATCACGTTGCTTAATAGAACTCAAAATTAGTGTAAGAGATAGTCCTTATGATGAAGGAGAATAGGAAAATTTTGGGTAATGAGAAATGGAAAAATGGAATAGAAAGGATCACGTAAAATATGGTGAATAAACAGCACATTTCTGGATCCACTGGGCTGTTTCAGCTCCGTTCTTCATTCAAGCTTACTTCTCATAAATCCTCACCACCTTTCCTGCCATGAGTTAGGAATGACTTGGTTTAACAATCCTCCATCTGGATGTACCAGCATTTTTGAGGAGGAATTTCTCTTAGGCATTCCTTTCAAGATAAAACAACTTTATGCATGACAAAATTCATTTTCCCCTTCATCCATTTAATTCCACGAGATGTTCACCCACTCATCCGTTACATAAATCCGGTTTCAAACAGGATTTGAGGAAGGATTACTTCAAAGAATGTTTTCTGAGACATTTAAAATGGTAATTTGTAACATGACTATTTGCTTAGCTAGGCTGCTGCTTCAGCTATGGAGAACATTCTGTTCCTAGGAGGTAGTTTCACTATCGAGCAAGTGCTTAAGACAACGGGAAAAAAAATAAACATTCAGAAAATGACTAACCTTGTCTGACTTGAAGCCAACCTCGGAATTTTGTGGCAGGATTCTATGAGATACAAATAAACTGGATTTTCTTTGCATCCTTCACAATGTGAGTTGATTGAGTTTGTTAGAAGTTCACAGGGAATCAAAAGAAGCCCACCCTGAGCTCCCACAGGGCTTTTCCACAATAAATTGAGAACCTCACACGTGGCCATTAGTGACATCGCTATAGTGCAGAGAGATTTCCAAGGGCTGTAAATTCAAAGCCATGGTATCCCCATCCTCTAAATTGCACTGCCTCACAGCCTGCCTGGGGCTGGATTTGTTGAGTCCTTGTGTTTTGGGGGGAGGGCGGTGTGGGGGGAGATTGGCCCTGTGCTAGCATCTGTTGCCAATCTTCCTCCTTTTTTTGTTTTTTTTTTTTTTCTTTTCTCTCCCCAAAGCCCCGGTACATAGTTGTGTCTCAGTTGTACAGTTGTAGCTCTTCTATATGGGACGCCGCCTCAGCATGTCTTGATGAGTGGTGAGTAGGTCCGCGCCCAGGATCTAAGCCAGCGAACCCTCGGCCACCCCCGAAGCAGAGAGTGTATGCTTAACTGCTACGCCACTGGGCTGGCCCCTTGAGTCCTTGTTTTGTCACAACATGAGGAAAGAAAGCTTAAGATCTAGATGTGTGAACAAGAAAGACTTTCTTAATGGGGCACATCTATAAAAGTCGCATCACCTTGAAATATAGTATCCACATCTTTAACAGTAAGTACTCTCCTTAAGGGGCTTAATACCTATCCCAAAGTTGCTGAACTCAGATCCTAGGCTGATGTTAAAGAAACTGCATTGACTTTGATAATTTTTGACATGAATTTCCCCATTCTTTTGTCATTTTATATGCCCCTTGATCTTCAAAGGGAACTGTAACTGAATCCTTTCAGTACAAATATGTACCTCATACAGTTCAAAATGCTTCTTAGCTTGCAAATAAACAAAGTCCCACAAGGATTTTGTGTCTACACAAAAGAACTACATTTCCCCTTTACGAAATTTGCTCATCTAGCTTAATCCATTGATTGATTGTTTTCACACACCAATTAACAAGCATAATTTCAGGCACTTGTAGCATGTTAACTCCTAAACCTCTTTAGTCAACAGTTCAGTTCCTTTTCTTGTTTTTATGAAAAGTTTGTGTTGTGTGCATGTGTTGTTGTTGTTATTGTTGTTGCTCTATGTGTGAGAGAGAGAGAGATTTTTTTTGTTGTGTTTTGAGAGTAGAGTCTTCTAAGCCTGAAAAAAAAGATATTTTAGTTACTGTACACAGTGGAGCAATTTGAAATAAGATATATTCACAAAGCTATCCATTCTGGTAATAATAATTATCTTTATGGGCTTCACGTGGAATTTATTCCATTTTATCTAACAATTATTTCTTACTGGACCATTGGAGAAAGAATATACTAACATATTTTGAAACCATATCTGGGTTTTTTTCTTTTAGGAAAAAATTAGAGTCAGTGAATACTGTCATGAAAAAAGTGAAAATTTGGCACCAAGCACTATCTTACTACAAATTCCACTAATTTTGCCATTCTTGGCCAAGAAGAAATTCCTTCGCCATGAAAAAATAAATAAATAAAAGTGAAAACTGGAAGATAAGAACAAGGCATCTAATGAAGTATACTGAAAAGCTAATAATTTGGATTGTATACACAAAAAGTATGAAATAACTGTATTATAAATCACCAGGGTTAAAGCCATTAGTAAAAGGTGAAAAAATTGCAGCAAGTAATAATTTTCTCTCCAAAAATATTTCTGCAAAAACTCTAAATGCTGATGTGCTCCAGTGCCCTGGTCTTCTTTCTCTATCTACGCCATCCCTTTCAATCTCATCTAGTCTCATGCCTTTAAATGCAATCTACCAACGAGACCCACGTTAATAGCAGTCTGCTCCTCTTCTGTGAACTCAGAAGTGTGCATCACCTGCCTATGTGACATTTTGACTTAGTTGTAATAAGTAGTCAACTTTTCTATATCAGCTCCTCATCCATTAATCCCCGCCATGATAAATGGTATCCTCATCTGCCCAGTTGTTTATATAAAATCTTAGGAGTCATTCTTCATTCCTCATTTTCCTTCATTCTCACTTTTAATCTATAGGCAAATCTTCAGGCACATCTACTAAAATCTATCTGCTGTCTGTATAACCTCCACTGTCTTTGCTATACCTCAAGTCCAAGCCTCCGTATTGCATACATGGATGACCACCACAGACCATTACTGGACTGCTCTAAAATCCACTTGTCCAGAAGCAAACAGCATGATTTTTCAAATTGGGTCATGATATCTCCTTACCTAAAACCTTCCATAGCTTTACATTTCACTTATAATAAAATTTACATATTTCACAATGGCCAAAGTCTTACAGGATCTGGCCCCTGCCTACCTCTCTGATTACGGACTATACCAATTATACTTGGCTCACTACAGCTACGTTGGCTTTCTTTCCACCTTTGCAAACACACCAGGTTGCCTTCTATCTAAGGCATGGGTTGTTTTCTCTGTTGATTTCCACGTGGTTTGTTCCATCTGGACATTAAAGTTTCAGTTTAAATGTGAGTCCTTCATTATAACCTGTTTTACTCACACAGTTTGAAAGAGTCCCAATGATTCCTTTTAAATTACATTACTTTCTTTTATTTCTATCATTTGCCTACCACTACTTAAAAGTATCTTATTTATGCACTTATTTGTTTATTTTTTGTCTCCCTATAAATGGAATAGCATATTGCCTTTTTCTTTTGCCAATCTAATTGTGTTAGAATCTTAGCAATGCACGAATGTCAGATATGGAGATTATTTAAAGAATCCATGCCTCAGTTTCCTTGCCTTTAAAAGATGAGGAAAACTACCTTTAACTATCTCACTGATTTATTGTGTGAATCAAGTCAGATAATAAAGATGAAAAATTTCTATACAATGCAAAACAGTATTATTCTCATCAAATATGAGCCTGGATAACATCACAGATCCTGAGAAGTCTTCTCCAGTTAGAATTGTGTGGTAAACTCTGAACTGTAAAATTCTGTTATGCGCCCATCATCACTTAATATTTTATCTAAACTGCTACATATGTTGCTATATGAAATATTTTTTGTTACTTCTATAATCAGTTGACCTCAAGTCAATGCTTAGCTTCGCCACTCAAATGATAACCCTTAAAGATATTGGATTGATTAAAGATATTCCATAATTCACGCTAACTCTGAAAAATAAGGCATTCAAGAGCTTGCTCTCTGGTGATTTCTTCCTCAAACACGTCTTCACAATCAACCTCACACTGATAAGAAATACTCAGCTCCAACAGACAGCCTATGGAGACCTTACTGTCTTTAAATTCCATCACCTTCGTCTACATAAATGGGTGAAAAACACAAACACGCCCATAAAACGATTGTGTCAGCAGCAGAAGACTTGGGTGTACTCATTTGTAAAATGAAAACTACACAAACTGTCTACTTTTTCCAGATGTCTCTTATTCTAGCATAGATTGGACAATTTTAGGACAGTCAGGATTGGTTTGTAATATTGAGCTTCAGAAGTTGGAATGCTAAGAATGTTAAACAGCCGACATTCACACAGATAAATCTAGAAACTAGAAAGCTGAACGATGTTAAAGTCAAAACAAGAGCTGCTATGAGCAACACTGTAAGTGTACCGCCATGTATTAAATAAGCTGAAGAACAAGACACAAATAGAAAACGCAAACAGTTACTGATCACCATACTCAGCCTTGTGGCCATATATGACCTCAGAGACATTCTACCTAATGACATCTGTGTACAAGGAAAAAATATTAACTTACACACCCCTGACTTACACACACATTATTCTATAAGCACATTAGGTGTCTTTTTGTTTAGATTATCTTATCTCACATACGTGGAAGTGAAGTGCCAAAATCTTTTCTGCTGTATTCTTCATACCAGTCTCCAAAATCACATCAATTACTCTGAATTTTTAACTTCCTGAAATTCATGATTTTCTCCACCACACAAATCACTTGAATATAACGCTAATAATGAAAGAAGTTTGGCTCCACAGTACAGCTGAGCTGAGCCCTTAGTATGTGACAAGCACAAATCAGTGGGGACACTAGGCAGAGCAGCATTATAAGCACATATCACATACTGACTTTGCATCCCCTTGATTTTATTTCTGCTACTTCCAGCTCCTATTTGAAACAATTGAAAACCTTATACTTGTGCCAGTGTTTATTTTGGTGGTCAGCAATCAAATGGAATTAACAAGGGAAACGAAAAGTAGATTTATATTATTGGTTAGATTGTCCAATCTTGCAAGGATTTATTATTTTTTAATAGCCTTGAATATTTTTATTTTGTTTTGGTTTTAACAAATGGGAAATAAATTCAGAGACTCTAAATATTAGTAAAGGTTTTATCTGGGAATCCAAAAATCTAGAGATAGAACAAGCTATAGAATATATAGGAAGAAAAAAAAACGCCCAGTGGAAATCTTAGTTCTTTATTACAATAGATTAATTGTAAAAGTAACCCAATCAATCCCCTCCTGGTATCCGTACCCCTTGCAATGTGACTTTTCAAAATTCTTCCCACTGAGTGGCAGAGTCTATTTACCCAAGCCCTTGAAAATGTGCTGGCCTTGTGACCTGCTCTGTCCAAGAATGCAGCAGATGGGATGTTATGCTGGTTTCAGGTTGAGATCTCAAGTGGCCTTGTATAACTCTGCACAGTCTTTTGAAACTCTGCCTTTGCCGTGTGAAAAAGTCCAGACTAGCATGCTAGAAAATAAGAGATCTAGTAGCAGATCTATTGTCCTAACCAATGCCATCCTAGATAAGTTTGCAGCCAATCAACTTCCAAGCATTGATATAACCCAATCAAAATTAGTAGAACTGTTTCCCCAACCCACAGCTAATTGCAGTTGCATGAGTGCAGTGAAGACTAGAAATGCCCAATTGACCCAAGGTTCATGCTCTGAGGTGAGTTTTATAGTGCAGCATTACTATGTCAATAACTGATTCATATGAAAACACCTCTGAGAGAAGCAAGGTATAGCTTCTCTATAGCTTCTCTATAGTCTTTTGGCTCTTGTGCGATGCAGGCCCAGAAGTGTTATGAGATATACTTCTGAGAATCGATTTAACTTGGGACTAGCTACCTGATTCCTATATCAACAAAGATAATTGAGGACCAGTACAGGGTCTAATACAAAGTAAGTATCCAATAAATATCTATTGGATTTATTAGCTAATATGTTTCTAAGCAAGGTCCAAGTAATCTACAGCTTATTCATAACACCAGAATTAGCCAAATTCCTATTTATTTAAGGAAAGAGACATGACTAGTCTTTGCGTTTGCTGACTGAGAGGCCTGGTAACAAAAACGGCCATCTTTTTTAGACTACAAAAGAGGATTTCAAGATTGTGAGAGACAAGGGAACAGAGCCTTGGTACAAAAATGAGCTCTAAACCAAGGAGAGCAAAAACCAATATTGGAGATGGTAATGCAAAGAGTGAGAATTTCAAAACTAGGTGAAGAGAGAACTGGAGAAAAGGGAGGGTGTATGGGAACCAGCAAGAAGGCAAGAGTCTTGGGTGTCTTTTCTAAATGTCACTTTATGTTTACAGCTCTCCTTTAGTGCCCAACAAGTGTGTGCTGTATGTCAGCTTTTTGTTTCATTAAGGAGCAAGAGACAAAGCAAACCACCATGATATTGGCTGCTGTGGTGTGGTTCACAGATTTCCTCCTTCAAGAGTGAGGTGCTTACTCTCCATAAGCCTAGAGATGTGTCTGCTGACAGCCCAAAATTGAGGACTTCTCCAGGAATTGCTCTCAACCAAGCAGAGCTACCTTGCTCCCCCCCATCCCAGAAAGCACACATCCATTGACGGGTCAATGTGGGGGCACAAAGGTCTGGTCCCATTATCTCAATTAAGAACATCTCAGAAGGCTCATCCCAAGGTTCAGTATTCCCGATGGACTGGCTAAGACTTCTGTTACAGCTGCATCACAGTTCAACTTTCCTAATCCTACTCCCTCCACTTCCTTCCAGGTATTGTTCCTGAGAGCATTCCCCAATAAACCAAGTGCATACAAATCTCCATCTCTACATCTGGTTCCTAGAACACAAGAAAGACAAGCTTCAGTGCCAAGAGTGGACTTAGAAAACAGACTCTAAATTGGAATTTTGAAGCTGTGTCATTGGTCAGATGGCTGGTAGGTGGAGCATGGATAGTCCCTAGTAAGCAATAGTAGTGTAACTGTTAAACTTTCCTTGGTGGAAGGGAATGCACTGGTGAGTGCAATGTGTGAGGTATTTGGGAGTTCAGAGGAAGTAATAATTATAGGGATCATGGAGTCAGTAGGCTTTTGCTGGGGGCTCTCAATATTTTATAAAATAACAATGAAAGACTGAGGTGATTAACAAACAATTTCAGGCTAAGTGTAAAAGTCAGAAGGCATCCTAGCAGCATATAAAGAGATTCTTATCTCCTATAGCAATAAGGCAGAAAGAGCTCAGTATCAGCCCCAGAATTTGATTATAAAAAATATAATATAAGCAGAGGTCTAGTGAAGGTTGAATTCTCAAGATCAGAAAATCTGTGAAGCCATGTCAGGGTCCTTATTAGAGAGGAGTAAAATTCTCCAACTTGATATGAGGATATGTGGGCAATGCCTTGAAAATCTTGAGTCTCAGGTTATTCTGAACATGCTGGGCTCACAGAAGTGCCACATCCTTCCCAGTTAAAGTCTAGCTAATTCCTTCACAGTGGGAGCACAGCCATATTCATTTGTTTACATATTGTCTGTGGTTGCTTTCATGCTACACCAGAGTCGAGAGAAAAACTGTATGGTCCTCAATGCCTAAAATATTAGCTATCTGGACCTTTAAGAAAAAATCTGCCAACTCTGATCTTCAGGACTTTGACATTAATTCCATTACACCCCTCTATACAATGAGAAATAAGGAAGTCCAGGCCCAATAATGGCTTACCGTGGTTCCACTGGTAAATGGAGTCACTTAATAGTAATTTCCCTGGTCCCAAGATGTATAGTGAAATGATTGCGTTGATAGTTGGCAGAATCCTACAGTGTTACCTTTCCTGTAGGATAAGACCTAGCATCGTGAAGGCACTCAAGCAGAAGCCTTTGAAACTGCCCTACTATCCTATCCGGCCAACAGGATAAATCAAAAACAAGATTATATCTTAGAGAGAACAGCAGATATTACTCAAATGTTTTTCTTCAATATATCCATATCACCAACTTGTCCTCTACAAAATCTGGAAACATTCTTGAAAATATGCATGGGCTACTGTAAATTTAAGGCAGTAACAGTCCTTATTGCAGATGTTCTGCTGGATATATTTTCTCGACCAGAGCAGATTCACATGGTCTCAGGTATATGGTACCCATGGAGCACAGTGAATGTGTTTTCTTGATTCCTATCAAGAAGGAGGGCAAGATACCATTATGTTCATATGGGATAGGTTGCAAGATGTATTTACAGTTTTCCTCTTATGGCTTAGTTTGTAACCCCATCCTCTGTCATAACTGAATCTGAAAGGACTTTCACTGTCAGTATATCCCACAGAACATCATATTGATCCACTATATTGGTGACATCATATGAATCAGACTAGATAAACAATAAGTGGCAAATTTATTCGAAGACTTGATAAGATGTAGGTGCTCCAAAGAGTGGAAGATACCTTCTATGATGATAAAGGATCCTACCATATTAGTGAAGATTTAAGGGACCAGTGATCTGGGCATACTAGAATATACTTGTGAAAATAATTGATTAACTATTGCGTTTCTAATCTCCCACAATTAAGAAGAAGACACAGTGCCTGGTAGGCGTCTTTGGGCTCTGGAGGTAACACACTCCACACTTGAGAAAATAACTTCAACTCATTTACTGAGTGGCACAGAAGCCTTCCAGCTTTGAATAGGGCCCAGAGAAGGAAATGGATCTCTATCAGGTCCAGGCTGTGATAAAAGCAGCTCTGCCAATTGTAGACTTTATGCATTAGAGGTACCTTTAGTGAGAAAACAGTTTTGTTACAATGTCTACTGTCAGAACTATACAGATAATCCTGGAATTCTACATCAAAACCACATCATCTGTATCTTCGGATTCAAAAAGCAGCTCTCAGACCAAACTGCTGGTTACCAGAGGGGAGGAGGGTGGGGGAGGGCAAAAGGCTAAATGGATACTCGTGTATGGTGACATACGACAACTAGACTTTTGGTGGTGAACACGATGCAGTCTATATTGAAGTCAAAATATAATGATGTATACCTGAAATTTATATAATGTTATAAACAAATGTGACCTCAATAATAAAAAAAAAAAAGGCAGCTCCCAGTATGTAACTGGGCTCTGAAAGAGACAGAGCACTCGACTCTAGGACGTAAGTGACCATGTGACCACAACTGCCTTTCTTGCACTGGGTATATGTTATACCACAATAACACAAGATCAGGAAGGCCCAGTAGCAGTATATTTTAAGAAGGAAGAAATGTATCTGGGATCAGTCTCAGAGGGCTACACAGCAGGTGACCCAGACTGCCACGTCATTCTTTATTATTGAACCAACATCTTTCCTTTGGTTCACACTTATGGCCATAGAGGAGACCTCTTATAACCATCTGACAGAGCACAAAAAATGCTGACCTTGCTTCCCAGAGGCCTCAGCTTAGTAAGTGCATTTAAGCTTAAAATCAACTATTGTTTTACAACAGCCCCACACAGAGATGGCCCAGAAAGTCAGTGGTGATTGTAAGTCCAGCCAATGGGTAGATTTTTTGATGGTGAATCTTGTCATCTACTTTTTATGGAAATAGAAATGGTCCATGGTAACAGTATATACAGACACGTAGGCAGTAGCTCATGGCTTGGTTGGTTTGATAGAAAGCTTGAAGGAAAAAGATTGGAAGATCTGGGACAAAACAGTTTGGGGAAAAGGCATGTAGATGAACATGTAGTCATTTGTATGACATTTTAAGGTCCATCAAACAGCGTTCACCAAGGAAGAAGCACTAAACAATGTAATTTAATCATAGCCCATTGATGTCAGTCAGTATCTGTGCTCAGCCATCCCTTTGATGCACAATAGACTTAAGAACGCTGTAGTCATAGCAGCAGGAATGGAGACATGTATGAGCCTAACAGCATGGGATCCCACTCAATTAGGCTGATCTAGCTACTACACTAGCCAAATGTCTAATCTTCTAGCTACCAAGACCAACTGTGAGTCCCTAATATGGCATTATACTTCAAGGTAAGTGACCAGATATTTAATGGAAAGTTGCTACCCTTGGACTTCTTCTACTCAGGAAAGGACATAATCAGCTTAACTACAATTGACATATATTCTAGGTATTGGCTTCCCACTTCTGACTGCAGGACCTCAGCTAGGGACACTACCAAAAGGCTTAGAAAATGTTTGCCCCATCAACACAGGATTCTGCATAGAATCTCATTGGATAAAGGGATACACTTTACACAATTGAGATTACACAAAGGGAATGGGAACACAACCTTGGGATCCCTTGGTCTTATCACACACTGCATTACATGATATGCCAGAAGCTGTCAGCTGACAGAACAATGGAATGGGCCTCCTAAGGTGAAGCTAAGGTGCTAGCTTGGAGATACAGCTGTCTCTATACACTAGCTGTAAGTATAAAGCACCAATTCCAGGATAAAGTACATACCCTAAAGGAACAACTATTATACGATGTATCTCCGGTGGTGGCAAACACGGGTATGGAACCCGAAAGGTGGATGAAGAAGCAGATCCACTTACCCTGACTCCCAGGGATCCACTTGGACGATTTGTGCTTGAGTCCTTGTTACTCTGTTACAAGGGTCTAGAAGTATGAGTTTTCAATAGGTGAATACTTGCACCAGTGGACAAAGCAAGAGTGCTATTAAATTTTGTCACATTTTCATTCAGAGTCCTGGAGCCAAGAAATTTGCAAACTAGTGAAAGAATTGCTGTATGGGCACAATGAGATAAAAGAAGAAAATATTTGGCACCCAGGTGATTCACAGTTGTACTTCTCTGCCCAAATTTAATGGGACATATGAAGAAGTCACTGAGATTGCTGGGGCATCTACCTTTTTATAGCAAGCAGTAAGTAAACCTGATCTTTGTCTCCGAGAGAGACATTACCTGCTTCTTAAAAGCCATTTGCTGCAAACACCATCCTAAACCTTGGGTAAAGGATACGCTGTCTTGCATTCCTGACATACACGGCAAGATGTATAGGAGCACAAGAGACCCATGCAGTATTGTCCTCCAACAAGGGGCAAGGCTTGCAGTTTGTCCCATTTACCCTATTTTTCTGTTTCCCTAGGAAAAGGCCAATTGGAATCTTGAGACAGCTCTTCCCAGCTCAACTAAACTTACTATACAAATCAAGAAAGTCTCACATGGCAATAGGGTGGATTGACGTGGGTGCTGTGGCGTGCCAACCAGATTCCCACTCACGCCACCAGCTGCCTGGAGTGTTGCCGACTCGTGACTCATAGCTTATTTCCTCCCCAGGAACTTCATTTAGTCAGAGAGCTGTCTCACTCAAGTTTCTTCTGCCCAATTCTGCTTCCTTCACTTCTTTATAGTTCTTGTTCCTGAGACAAATGTTTCTGAGAGTAGTATCCAATACATGGAAATCTCAGTCTCAGAATCTCTTCCAAAGAACTTAACTATAACAAACATCAACATCAGCAACATTAAAATCTGAACATTTGAAGTTTTAACCACAAGTACATCTAATATTCATGTTAATACTGTGACTTAAATCTAGTCTCAGATGGTAGCTATCTCTTCGTTTTCTAAAAAACTGTTTACAATCAAACACTATTTTCTGAAAAACAAATTGCTAGAAGTTGCACTGCCATGTTATCTGTTCTCCTGGCCTCCTCAAAACATTGCTTGAATAGAAACTATGATTTTTACACCATGTGCTATTTATTCTGTGTTCTACATTTTTATATATTTGTAAGTTCTTTCAAGAGATTGAATACAGAGAATCCCTTACCTGCTTCATTTCTTCCATTCCTATCTCTCAACATTGGAAGACAAACTTGAAAAGTGAAGAATTGGTTCAAGAGGGCTTCCCTATAGACTCATTCAGACAGTTTTCTCTGTAGCTTTGTTTGCCCTTATCAACATGCTGACTGAGAGCAGTGTCCCAAGAGAACAAGGTGAAAATGCATAACATTTTTATAATCAGACCTTGGAAATTCCATGGCATAATTTTAGCCATATGCAATTGATTCAAGTAATCACAAAGGTCTATCCAGATGCAACATGGAGGGCAGGCAAGGCACATATCCACCACATCACCACATGGGAAGAATATCAAGGTCATTAAGAAGATCACAAAGGATGGGCCATTTTAGAAAATGCAATCTACTACAAAGGGTGAAAGTACTTGCAATAGAATTGTGTGAATATTGATATAATTAGCAATTGGTGATTGCTCATTTAAAAATATGGTAACTGACATCAGAGTTAAGTAAACATCATATATTTGGCCTTGAATATAAAAGCAGGAGCCTCATATATTATTTCCATTTTATAGGAAAGATTTCTATTAACTTTCAGGTCTTAAAAGCAAATCTCGTGGGGCCGGCCCGGTGGCGCAAGCGGTTAAGTGCGCGCGCTCCGCTGCGGCGGCCCGGGGTTCGCTGGTTCGGATCCCGGGCGCGCACCGACGCACTGCTTGGTAAGCCATGCTGTGGCGGCGTCCCATATAAAGTGGAGGAAGATAGGCACAGATGTTAGCCCAGGGCCGTCTTCCTCAGCAAAAAAAGAGGAGGATTGGCGGATGTTAGCTCAGGGCTGATCTCCTCACAAAAAAAAAAAAAAAAAAAAAGCAAATCTCGTTATTTGTAGCTAGCCAGAAGTGCACTATTTAGCAGATATTTATTCACAACATTAATCAATTATTTGTGTGTTAAGCACTAACTACATGTTTTCCATAAAAAGCTATTACATTAAATACTCTGCCAATTTTGAGTATTTTTTTTTTTATTTTTCCTTACAATGACATATATTTTACTTCCAGAGAAAATTTTTTCTCAGCTTACAAAATGTTAAATGGATATCTGCCAATTTGATTACTATTAAGGAAGCCCAACTAGACTAATATGCCTTTTGGGGAGTGAACTGAGATGAGGAATTTGATGCATTTCTTACTGTTATTGTTTCCCTGACAACATTGTTGAATTTAAACTCACAGAATATCAATTTATAATGAACAAGTGCAGCTCTCGAAAAATTAAAGAAAATTAAAAACTTGCATAAGAGTATTATGTGTCTCCAAGCGCAATACACCCTGATGCATAGACAGCACACTATCCTGGCAATAACATAGAAACACTAAATGTCTTTTTGCCAGCATCTTTTCTTGAGGTTGCTATGTACCCATTCCCTTCTCTCTTTAGAAGCCCTAACAGTTTGGCAGAGAATGCTAAGTACTCATTAAATCTGTTTTATATTCCAGAGTAGTAGAAGAGAGAGGAGGGTGAGTAGCTCTGGCTGATGGAATGAGAGTGAAAATAATGTAGGTCATTTCACTAAAGGACTTTATTCTCTTGTTTGATGTCCAAATGCAGGGGATCACCAGACGACTTAAGATTCCAGAGGACTTTGAAGCACTTGGCAACAGAGAAAAGTACAAGATAGAAGGAGACTCGACCCCTCAATCACCACTAGGAAGAGCTCTACTGAGAGTTGAATATCCGCATTGAACTCGGTGGGGCAAGGATGAATTTTACTTTCTGCTGAGATCTGGAAGATTGTATTTTACATCGATTAGCCTAGCCTGATCAATATAGTATTGTGGAATAGGAGATAAGGTTTGAGAAACTTTCTTATCTCTAGTCTCAGTGCAAGTAGCTAAAGAACAAACCATTAATTACATATGAGAAGAAGTATCAAGATTTTTAGAAAAACAATAAAAAATGGTAATGTAGTAGACCTAGTTTTTTCCCTACAGGAGATCCTCTCATTCCCACCAGTTCATCTACCCACCCTTTCCCCAGACCTTGGGCGCTTGCCTATTTCCTCTGAGGCAGGCATAATGATAACTCATGGATTTCCCAAGCCCAGACATCTCCCATTGTTCTACCACCACTAGAGATTGGGGTGACCCTCATGCTCTGCTGATGAGGAAAGACCGACCTTCTCTACATTGGCCAGACTGGACCAAGGTAATATCTGGGTCTTCTGGTGCCCAGAGGGGCCAAATTACACAGCCTAGAAACGTAGGCAAGTTAATGCTTCATGGGGCACATGTTGACCAATAAAAAACAGCATGTCGGATTTTCTTCTTCAACAAGATCTTAGAAATGAAAATACGTAAAAACAGTCACCTAAATCAGGCAAATATTTCCCTATAAAACATCCACATTTTCTTGCATATAAATAGGTTAATTGGAGAAACGACATTAACATATAAAATCAATTTCTAAGTCAATAAAGGTCAATTTTCTCATGTATAAGCACTGTGAAGCTACAAATAATGTGAATAGTTTCAAGCCGAAGTGGGCAGGTGCAGTTTTATACTTCCTGGAAATATTTGCCTTCTGTGCTTTTAAATTACCAGGGTAACTTTGAAACCACATTTTGATTCAACCCTGGAAGGTTTAAAAAACAAATCACAGCCCAGGAAAGTCATAATTATGTAGAAGCTGTTGTGTGTTAGGCAAATAAATGGAACATAAAAAATTCTGTATCGGACAAAAGTAAAGCATTCTAGCTTACTCAAATAAAACACAGGTGAATGATCATCACTGTAGTCAGGTATGTTTGTGTGTCCTCAACCCCACCAGACCTTTGGCTGATAAATATTCACAAAACAATGCGTCCTAAACTTCAAATTAAATTATCTGTTTAGATGGTTGCTTTCACTACAAGACTGATCAAAAACACGTACATTTAGAGACTGTTATTACTATTTTCTTTTTTAAATCTTAACATTATATGAAGTATCTGGTAAATGGTAGGAAATCAATAAAGATTAGTGAAACTAATTTAAGAAGAAAGATTAACATTTGAAGCTGAAAATAAATTACTCAGAAAGTTAGTATTATGGGAGATATCTTAAGGTCTTGACATTTCATTCATTAATTCGTCAGCATTTTTTTTATTTTGTGCTATCAAAAATCTTTCAGAAAAAAATGTGCAGGGATATCACACATAGAAAAACACATTTAGAAACATCATGTAATGATTACGAAATGTAATTTTTAGTTGTAAAATGATTTCAACAGTGTAACATAAACTTCTTGCGAATAGGATCACTTGAGGATAAAGAATATTGGATCACGGCAGAGCCTAAATTACAAATTCCAACCAGTTGACAGATTCAGCATAAAAAGAGGAAAATGCAAACTCAAAAGTTTAAAATGTAAGTATGCTGCCCAAAACCATTAAAAAATCAGTTTGCATGATACTGTCAAAGCTATTTTTCAAAAAGACTTTTAAGTAGACAGTATTGCTTACCCTTTGAAGTTAGTTCCTATAGAGGAGGAAGAAATGTTTCTCTACCCTCTAGGTCCTTCTGGCTGGTCTAAGAATTAAATTGACATGAGACAGAATAACAGGAGAAAATCAAAGTTTAATAACATGTATACATGTTATTACATGTATTACATTATACACAGAAACCCAGGAAAACTGAGTAACCCACCAAAATGGTGGAAGCCACTTCCTTAAATACCATCTTCAGCTAAAGATAAAAGAGGACATTGCGGGAGGCAGGGTGGGACTTCAGAGGGGAGGAAGGCAATTCACATGGAGATGGAAAAGCAAATGTTTGGTAAAAAAATGTTTGCCACGCCTTGCAAAGACAATCAGACACAGAGAGGACTTTAATTAAAAGGCCCTTGTTAGGTTCCTCCCTGTCTATCACACTAGTTTATATTATACTATAGATATCTTATGGTATTAGCTCCTTCCTGGGACAAGTCTTCTATCTTAAATTCTTTTAGGCAGTTAGGGGGAGGTCAAATGTTCTTACAGACTCTTTTGTTCTTTTTTTTTTTTTTTTTTGAGGAAGATCAGCCCTGAGCTAACATACGTGCTAATCCTCCTCCTTTTGTTTTTGCTGAGGAAGACCGGCTCTGAGCTAACATCTATTGCCAATCCTCCTCCTTTTTTTTTTGTTCCCCTAAAGCCCCAGTAGATAGTTGTATGTCACAGTTGCACATCCCTCTAGTTGCTGTATGTGGGACGCGGCCTCAGCATGGCAGGAGAAGCGGTGCGTCAGTGCGCGCCCAGGATCCGAGCCCGGGTCGCCAGTAGTGGAGCGCGCACACGTAACCGCTAAGCCACGGGGCCGGCCCTCTTTTGTTCTTAAAAATAATCAAGCCAAAGAGACATTTTTGGGTGGCAAATTCCAATACCCCACATTCCTAAGGAGAAGAGGCTACCCTTCTATTCACTAGGAAAATAAAAATACAGTTTTTAGCTCTCAACTTGGAGGAGGCCAAGGTGCAACTTTCTTCAGTCATCCCAAATCTGAGTTCATCTGACACCAGCCACCTCCACCATGCCACCTAAGTTCAACCCCAAAGAGATGAAAGTCAGGTACCTGAGGTGCACCGGGTGGGGAAGTCAGTGCCATGTCTGCCCTGGCCCCCAAATCGGCCCCCTGGTTCTGTCTTCAAAAAAGGTTGGTGATGACATCACCAAGGCAACTGGGGATTGGAAGAGTCTGAGGATCACTGTGAAGCTGACGATCCAGAACCGACAGGCTCAGACTGAGGTGGTAACTTCTGCCTCTACCCTGATCATTAAAGCCCTCAAAGAACCCCCAAGAGACAGGAAGAAGCAGAAAAACATCAAGCACAGTGGAAATATCAACTGTGACAAGATTGTCAACATTGCTTGACAGATATGGCATCGGTCCTTGGCCAGAGAACTCCCTGGAACCACTAAAAAGATCCTGGGGACTGCTCAGTCTGTAGACTGCAATGTTGACGGCCACCACCCTCACGATGTCATAGACAACATCAACAGTGGTGTGGTGGAATGCCCAGCTAGTTAAGACTGGCTGAGGACAATACTTCAATAAAGGATCACTTGACAACCAAAAAAAAAAAAAAGAAACATACAAGGTTGATTTCACATTACTGCTTAGAGTTGTCTCATGTCTGCACTAATGCTATCTAGGGAATAATTCTAAACTTTTCTATATTAAGGAAATTTGTTACCATAAAGAAAATTTAAAGCTGAGACAGTTTTACTGATTTATTTTATTTAACACTGAAGAAATAAAATCAAAGTTGCACACTTCTTTGGAAAACAGAGGAGGAGGGATAACGTCAAGCTCATTTTATGAGGCCAGTCTAACACTATATTAAAAGCTGAAAAAGATCTTGCAAAAAAAGAAAATTACAGACCAATATTAGCCATGATTAGTGCTGTGTGTTGAATGTCTACCCTCAAAAAGATATGTCAGAGTTCTCATCCCCCCAGTAGTTGAATGGATCTGTAGGGCATTATTCTGACTGAAAAAAAAATCTCAAAATATCCTACTGTGTGATTCAATTCACACAACGCTCTTGAAATGAAAAAATTACGGAAATGGAGACCAAAATTTTTGTTCCCAGGGGGCAGTGATGTTGGATGTGTAGGAAGATGGGTGTTATTATAAAGAGCTGGCACTAAGCAGATCTTTGTGGTATTTTGATTGGGGTGGCAGTTACTCTAACTTAACACAGGTGATACAATGACAGAACTAGGTACACATATTGTGTTAATGTCCATTTCCTGGTTTTGATATTGCATTATTGTTAGGAAAGATGTAATCTTTGGGAGAAACGTGGTGAAAGGTACATGGGACTTCTCTGTACTATCTTTGCAATTTCTTGTGATTCTATAATTATTTCAAAATAAAAAAGTTAAAAGTAATATTTATATTGAAGAACCAGTTTTTTTTTTTTAAATCTATTGTGGAAGAGTACTTTAGAAAAATACAAGAAAAATTAATTACTAGAAATCTGAAATAAAAAAATACAAACCATTTATTTTTAGAATATGAAATATCTTTCCATTTTTATAAATTTAATCAGAGCAAGCATAATATATAAATATTGATAATTTCAAAAATAGTATATATTGCTTGTTGAAAGAACGTGCATAAGCCATTAATACAGAGAATTACTATTATACTACTTGTCTTTCTACAATCTTAGCTAAACAAAATTTATAAGTAAAATGTGATTTCATATTAAATTATATACACACTTTGAAAATACTCTATATATAAGTATTTAAAAATTTTCAATGTGATAAATGCAAACAGCTTGTTTCTTCCTTTTTAACATATCTAATCTAGGTTTTATTGACAACAATGTATGACATGATACTATCTCCACTAGATTTTCTAGATTTTGTTTTAATGACACTCATTGTGCAGAAACCAATCTCACAGGCATTGTAATTTCAACAAACTTGTCTTATTAGTTTTTAACTTGAATCCAAAAATGAAGCAAGTGATGATGGTGTATTTTCAAAATTCATCTTCAATGTTTTATCAGTAGCTGGTTCTATTGATTTATACTTCCATCATACTTGGAGGCTTTGGTAGGCTGGAGAGAGTGAGTTCTAATGGCTTCCAGTTGGCCTGTCCCAACATAGTAGCCTTCATTACATAGGTAGGGGAACAAATGCAGAGATAGTGCCAGCTGTTAAGTATGTCTATTCCAATTATGCATTCTGCAACTGGAGAAATGAATGAAGGATGGATTCAGGGACCTACTGGATGCACTGTGAGAAGGACCTGAATAAAAATGCATTGATCATCTGATCTTCATAAGCCCCTACTCCTACCGGTGGACCACAGCGACTTTTTGGGTCTCCTGGAATTGATATTGGCTCAACACAAAGTTAGCTTAAAGGAAGCCATCTTATAGAGGAAATCCATATTGGAACTATGAATAACTCTGACTCACCAGCCCCTTTGAATCTTTGCTTTGGTTTGCCTGGATAGGTAAAGGTCTGTCTCCAGTGGATTTGCAGGCTCTGTAGATTTTACGGCCCCTCCTAGTTGCCATAAGATGATAACTTTGTTCTTTTGAGTTCTCTAGGAATGTGATGACCCCCGGGCAGAGAGTCTATGCTGATAGCCATCAGCAATGAAAACTGAAAGATCTGGTGTGGCAACTCCCAGTCTGTAACACCATAGGGTCAAATTCCTAACCCCGTCCCCTATAACCCACTCGCCTATATAACTTCTGTAAGATTTTGTGCCCCCTTAAGATGGTTCTTTCAGACATTAGTTGGCCATCTTCCCTCTGGCTAGCAAGCTGTAAAATGTCCTTTCTCTCCTACCTCCTCGCCTCTTGACTACTGACATGTCTTGGGGCGAACAGAAGACTCCCCTTGGGTGGTAACAGAATTAGTGTCAATTTAGAGCTGGTGTCTAGTAGTCGCTAAAATTGATGATTTTCTTTTTCTCAATGTACAGTTACCCTGGTAAAAAAAATCATTGGCCTTTTGAGGAAAGTTTAGGAGAATGATTAATAGTATAAATATTCAATATTATACAGGAGTCCTTCCTCAAGGGGTCTTGACTACCCCTTCATTCAAAGGGTTCTGGGTTTGTAAACTGGCTCAACTCTGGAATTGATTGAGGGGCTGTGACTCCATTTTTAGGATTCAAGTTCACTTGACCTAGAACTTTTCTGTTTATACAGATTGAGTAAGAATTTAGTAGGCTTTCTATCTATTTCACTTCTGGGAACACTGTGACTAACTAGCCAATGCCATAAGTCTGCATGAGTCAGATATTCTGATTGCTGCTTTGACTCTGCTGTCCATTATGGTAACCATACCCACCTCGTCTTTGGTGGTGAAGTGCTGACACTTGGCCCCTATCACCCCGGAATTCAATTACTCCCATTGCTTTTAGTTCTTCCAATTGAGTGACTGCAGTTTTCACTGCAAGGTCTGGTCTATAGAGAAGGGTGGATATGAAGCTTTTCAAGGACGCTGGGGCTCCCCTCACAAATTTGTTTCTCAAAATATTCCTGAAAGGTATGTTTTCTGGACCCTCCCTGTGTGGGTGAGTAGGTCTTAAATGACAAATTCACTCTAACATTTCAATCTCCCTAAAGCTTTTAATCCCTTTCTCTACATTAAACCAAGGCAAGTCAGGCATATCCAATTCACTCATGTGGGCCATCTTTTGGTCCATGTTTCAGGCAACCAATGAGACAAACTGTTAGAGCCTTTTCTAATTCCCCAAGCTACAACATTAAATGCAGAATCTCTGTTTAGTGGGCCTATATCAATAAATTTGGTCTGATCCAACTTTATGTTTCTTCCGCCATTATCCCACACCCTTATTATCCATTCCCACACAAGTTCCCTGGATTTCTGCCAGTATAAATTAGAAAAGTCAAGTCATTCTTTTGAAGTGTAGCGTACCTCCTCATGGGTCACAATTTTTACCTTATCTTTGGGGGTTTCTTGGGACTTGAGTCTAGTTATAGATATTGAAGCAAAGAGGGGTAGTGGGGGTGGGTCTTGAGGAGAATCAGCATTGTCTTACATGACAACTGCATCAGGGGAGGCCATCACTGTTTTCTCAGGCAATGCAGGGTTAATCCCTTCAGAGGGAAGTAGAAAGGCCACTACCACTGGGTGTGAAGATGCTACTGCCAATGGGGGTGGGGAGGGCAATTCCCCTGGGGGTAGGGAAACCTTTTCCACTGGCCAAGAAGATTCATCAGAATTTAGGGGCTCAATGACCCCAGCTTCATCAAAGTCTTCCCACAAGTCCCCTTCCCAATTTATAGAATCCCATTCTTGCCCAATCAATTCCTTCACATTAAATGTAGACACCCTGGGAGTTCAACTTGCACTGTAATTTAGCCAATGACAGGATGAGGTTCTGCATTTTATTTTCATCAATTTAGGCCCTGGGGTTATAGGAGCTCAGGGTCTCCTTCAGGGCATAAAAGAAGCTCTTAGGTCATTTATGCAGCACTTCAGATGGGAATTCAAATCCCCGAGCTCATGTTTTTCTTTCACCACTTTGTCCAGCAACATTAGGAGCAACCAACCAATGTCATAATAGTCCTTAGTTTTCCAAAGATGTTTAAAAGTTTCATATACAGAGTAACTTAGCTCTTTGCTTCTTATAAGTGGTTGATTAGGAGTATTCAGTGCAGAAATTTTGCATATCTCTATCAATAGTTCCTACCTTGAACTATCAGTGCCCTCTTTACTGATAAAGTCATTAGCAACTTTAAAGCTAATCAGATTACAGAGCCAATTCCAGAAACCCCAGAACCAATTCAGAAAACTCATCCTTAAAATTCTGCTCCTCTAAAACCATTCTTGGTACCAAAATCTATTAGTCAGGGTTCTCCAGAGAAACAGAAAAAATAGGATATATAGAGATACATAGAAGGAGATTTATTATGAGACATTGGCTGACAATCCAAGCCCTAAAGCCTGAGAACCAGGGGAGTCAATGGTGTAAGTCCCAAGGATACAGGTCCCCCATCTGGTGCGCACAGAAGCCAATACCGTGGTACAATGGTCTTTGAGAGAAGAAGCAGTTTATTATGCAATCAATCGGTAAGGAGACAGAAGCACAGGTTTTCAACTCTGTCTCCCTGATCCAGGGTATGGGGTAAGGTTTAAGGGATCATGGAGGGCAGGCTGGTATGTGGAAGTGCTGGCAGAATGAATTTTGATTGGCAGATCTAAATTTTCTCTTCAGCACATACTCCTGGCTTGCTAGCAACTCCTGAAAAATAACTTTAACATCCTGTTATTAAGATGTGGTCAGTACATTAAACAGGGGAAAGTTGTTATGTAGATTTAAGCCATCTCTTTCTCTATTGATACGAATTTCTAGAGATTTAGAGTCATCTTCCCCTTCCTAGCACAGAGAGGGAGGCACACTTACAAATGGAGATTTCTCTTATAAATGTACATTTCCCTTACAAATGGGTAACTTGTATTAGGTTTGCAGAGCTTTTCCTACGTCTGCTGTGTTGTTTGATAATCACCGGCTCAACATATCCCTTATGCCCAAGAGACGTATTTAGGGTGGAAAATTCTGTTCCTGGTCCTGTGGTTACACCAGTCCAAGTTCAAAGGCCCAAGAACTAGGAATGCTGATGTCTGAGGGCGGAAGATGGACAATCCAGCTCAACCAGAGAGAGTGAATTCACCTTTCCTCTGCTTTTTCATTCTATTAAGGCCCTCAATGGATTGGATGATGCCCACCCACATTGGTGAGGGTGACCTTCTTTACTCAGTCTATTAATTCAAATGCTGATCTCTTTCAGAAACATCCTCACAGACACACCCATAAATAACATTTTACCAACTATCTAGGCATCCCTTAGCCCAGTCAAGTTGACACATACAATTAACTATCACATTTTCTATTAAATTTTTAGTGATAACCTTTTGGAAGTGTGCAATAGTAGCATTAACATTTACTTCATTGATAACTAAGTGAACTTCATAAAATCTGTAAAAACTAGTTTTTTTACAAAGCCTTTAAGTTTGATTTTTGCCCTCCAATCTTATCTGCCATTAAAAAATTTATTTCGTTTCTACCATACCTAGAAGTAGTAACATCCTTAAATTTACATGGCGTGTTATATAAACAAGCAATGCTGGCTGTTAGTGAACATCTTAATAAGTTGGAACCAAACTAGTTTCTTATCTTACCGAAATATTAAGAGTTTTTTTCAGTAATTCAAATGTTTTCAACAGGTTTTCCTCTCTATAACCATCATACTTTTTCATGCAATAATGTGAGTTTATGATTAACTTATATATTATAATTTGATAAAGAAAATAATCTCAAATTCAATGTATTAGCATTTACTTAATTCACAAACTTTACTGTGCCGTTAAGCACTCTGTTTATTTAAGCTGACATTTTATGCAGAGCAAGACTTTCTTATGATAAACAAAGTAGTGTGTTGATCTGCATTTTGGTCAAGTTCCATATCTGGGTAACTACTCTAGAATGCTTTCTGTCATAAATATTGTGCTATCAGAACATACTCATACACAAAGCTTAATCTCCTAATTACATTGGTTAACCATTCATAGTTTTATGCAGTTCAGATCTAGTCATTTTAAGTCAACAATGAAGGAAAAAAATGCCATCTATCAACATCATGTTGAAAATGCAATATGCTAAAGAATTTCCGTGTTAGCAGTATCTGTGCATTAGTCTAGTTGCAATTAAAAACACTCTGCCTTCTTTAATTATTCCATGAGTTGGTCTTCCATATCATCCCTCAGTTCCTGAAAACACAGTATCATTGTAAAATAGTATTTGATTGATTCTTCCACAGGTTCTTCCAAGTAAGTATCTTTTTTCCATACAAATATCTTTAATACCATATTTCACTAATGTGTCAGCAATTATATATGTTTTATTTAGTCTCAACAACCCAACATGCTATTTTACAACAAGCCTGCATAGCGCCAATATTTATATATGTGAAATGCTGACCATCTGTTTCTGTCAGATTTTTAATTCAAACGTCTTTTTCTACAAAGAACTCTTTCGGTTTTGAACATATTTGTTTATATGTTTTATGTAAATACCACTTAAGTTTTGATGGTTTCATGTCTTAATTATCCAATATATGTCCACAAATAATACACTGTGGTTTTAGCACATTAGAAACAATTATGGTTAAAAACTGATCTCAATATACTAGGATTTATACTTCTGAGTAAAATGAGTATGAACTTTTGGTTTACGGCTCTCCATAACGACTTCCATCACTATCATTTAGCCTACAACTACTGTTGCATTCACAGAAGATATATCTCCTTTTCACAAGCCCAGTGAAACTTGTTCCTCTCTACGTAAATTAGGATTAAAAATAAATAATGCAAATGATATTTCCTTACCATAACTGATAACATTAAACTATAATTTGAAAAGCAAGTGTCATCAAAAATGTAAATGCTTCCAAAAATAACAAATTATGAAAACATACAAAAGTTTACATTTTCTCAATTTTACACACACTTGGGTTGTAGTACACAAACTAACCTTAAAATGTCACATGTTGCAATGTGGTCCTACTACAGGTGACTAGCATGCAACTTGTACCATATGTGACTCACAACACCCAAACTGTTTTATACCCAGGTCAGAAACAATCCCACTGATCACAAACATGGATGGCCTGGCAATGTTAAATTGCTGCAAACATTTTGAAATGCTTACTCTCAATGCTTGTACTTATCTTGCTCCAAACTAGTAACAAAGAGTTTCTCACTGGCTCCAGTCCACAGGAACACAATTTGAGTACCCAAGTCTAGAAGGCAAAAGAAGGATTAAAAAAAATAAAAAATGCTGCAAATGTATATAGTTACAGATTATGATATGGGTATAAGGGAAAAATATGGGGTGCTATGAGCAAATTAAATTGAAATCCTATTATATCAAAGGCGAGGAAAATCCTTTCCAAGGAAGGATGAATGGATGAGGGGAGCCATCTAGCATCTAGGTAGAAAATGAAGAGACATCAAATTGTATAGAATATAGGAACTAAAAAGAGGTCGTGAGACAGCAGAAAGTTCTAAGAAATGGGCAAGGAGAGGGAGAAAAGCCCAGAGCCTGCAAGGCACTCTCTGTTGTGATAATGAGTCTGAATTTTTCCTGAAGGCTATGAGATGCCATTAAAAAGAATAAGAGAGCCAGCCCTAATGGCCTAGTAGTTAAAGTTCAGCACCCAGGTACGCTTCCCGGTGCTGGAACCACACCACCCGTCTGTCAGTGGCCATGCTGTGGTGGTGGCTCACATAGAAGAACTAGAACAACTTACAACTAGGGTATACGACTATATACTGGGGCTGGCTTTGAGGAGGAAAAAAAAAAAAAAGAGGAAGATTGGCAACAGATGTTAGCTCAGGGTGAATCTTTCCTGCAAAAAAAAAGAATAAGGTAGGTTCCTGTTGGAGGGCATGATATAATCAAATTTGCATCACATAGGCCAGATCAGAAACAACTCTGTTGGAAGGAGCCTGGGACCCAGTGTTAGTGTCGTTATAGAGGCTAGAGATGAGACAGAGGCCAAAGATGAGGCATTTTTATTTTTGACAATTTTTTGCTGTGTTTCCAATTGTGATTGTAGCAATTTGTAGGAACTCAATAAATATCTTTTAATGAATTAATGAATGGATTTATCTTGCATGCTGTACAAAAAGTATAACTTTTTTCCTAATGCAGAATTTCCTAGTAGAAATAAGAATATAACATATATCAATACTTCATAGTGTTCCTGAGAAAGGGTAAAAGTAATTGCATTAGATAAAATTGCAAAACAAAGTTCTGATAGTGAGAGCTATCCTCAAGCCACTTCTAAGAATCACTAACAGTGCAATAACATTATTGTTGATACTTAAAAATTGAGTCAGCTTTTCTTAGATATTTATAGGAGGACTTTTCAGATAAAATGTAGGAGTAAATATTTGTGCTAGACTGTTTTATTGCAGACAGCTATTCATTCTTCTTTTCCTGTAAGGGAATTATACATTGATGCTCATTGACGTAGAGTTCAAGGGGTTTATTATGGAAGGATGATATATTCCTTGCTCTATTGACATTGGACCCAGGCATGTTATATGCTTTGGCCAATGGAAAATGAATGAGCATGATGTATGATGCATTGGAGAAGAATCTTTAAGAGGTACTAATAAATTTTGCCAACCCATTTGTTTCCGTTTTCTGTCTGGGTCCTGGAATGGAAATGTATGGATAAGAGTTGTAGCTGCCTTCAGTCTACATGTAGTTTGAACAAGAAATAAATGTTGCCTTATTGTCCTAAGTCATTGAGGTTTTATGGTTGTTTGTTCCCTCAGCAAATCTGTTAAAACAATCTCTACTGTTATAATTTGGCCGAATGAATTTCCTATGTATGGAAGAAACCATAATTCTTTGCTCATTGCTGAGTTTTGAGTGCCTGGAACAGTATTAAAATATAGTTAGAACTCAATAAATATTTTTGGATGAATTAATAGAATGGTGAATTGAGTGAATGAAATAAGAAGCTAGACATCTTCATTACAGGGCACATTTTGAAACATCAAAATAAGAAGAAATAGAAAATAAGGTTAGATATTCTGGGGTCACATCGAGAAAGCTAGCAAATCAAGTCATCTTTTATGTAGTACAAAAGAATGAACAGTTGTGGATTTTTAATTTATTCCTCACCTCACTCCAATTTGTCTTCTCCCTCTGCTAGTCCTCTAAATGTCCTCCCAATGCAAATATTTAAGGTTTCATCTTTCTTGACATTTCACCAGTTTTCAAAAATGTTGACCAACCACATTTTTTGAAATACCTTCTCCCTTCTAAAATACCACACTCTGGTGGTTTTCTACTTACTTTCCTGTCCTTTTCAGGCATTCAGTGTTGACGTTCCTCACAGCTTCATCTTAAGCCCTCTTTCTTCACTCTCCATGCTTACTTCCTGGTTGATTTCGTCCGTAATCACAGCTTCAGTTACTATCTATTCAGATGACACAATTACATCTCTCATATTCACCTCCAGGTTGAGTGTTACCCCTGTATGGCCGACTCTGTCTTTAACTTCTGCAACTAGGTTTCTCCAAGACAGGGGGCAAAGTCGAAGGTATGGAATGCTTCTGTGAGTTCTCATAAGATGAGAATTAAAACATGCCCATTGACTTGAGCTACCTAGACTTAGCAAAGGCGTTTTGGTGAAACGATAGAGGTAAAATCCAAATAGAAGTGAGAGGAGGAATTAACCAGTGATGAGAAAATTGAGAGAGTGAACACGGACAACCTTGGTGAAGTTTGTCACGGGATAAAAAGACAGGCTGGCAGCAGCCAGAGAAACTGAGTATTTTTAGATGCATGTACATTTCACATTTGTGTGAGTGGCAGCAGAAAACACAAGCTACAACGTATTATAAGACGTAAATCTTCTGTTGGAGGAATAACTACTATAATATTAGCATGCACTTTGGATATTTTTCTCCCCCGATTTGATACTGAAAACAAAGTCTTGCTAATTTGTAAAAGTAAATATTCCATAGATAGTCTGTTATTTATGAGTTTAACATACTGACTGCCATTATATAAGCCAGTTAGACATGCAACTAATGCCTACCTAAATTTAAAAAGCATAATTAAAATATGAGGTATAGAGTAACAGAGTATACTCCATACGTCTCTTTTCACCTGGAAATAGACATCTAAGTAGACATACCAAGATTTTGCTGGATGTAATTGTTAATTTTATGTGTCAGCTTGACTAGGCTATGGTACTCAGTTGTTATGGTCAAATACCAGTCTTGTTGCTGTGGAGGTATTTTTCTGTAGGTGATTAACATTTAAATCAATTAAACTTTGAGTAAAATAAATTACCTTCTATAGTGTGGGTGGGCCTTATCCAATCTATTAAAGGCCTTAAGAGAAAAGATGGAGGTTCCCTGAGGGATTCTAACACTAGCGCTCCCCCGTGTCTCCAGCCTATTGGCCTGCCTTGCAGGTTTCAGACTTGCCAGCCCCCACAATCACATGAGCCAATTCTTTAAAATAATATTTAGGAAATAATATTCATATTAATAAATATTATATATTACTAATTAATTATATAATTAAGTATAATACTAATTTTGAATATATTATTGATTTAATCAATTATTCTTATATATGAAAGATATATATATATCTTACATATGTAAGATACATATTTCTCTGGAGAAACCTGACTAATAATCCTGGGATTCTCTTAATTTGCAAAAAGAAGTGGAAGGCAATTTGGAAGATATTTACAGAGCTTTTAAGTCACGGGCAATGTTCAATTTTTTTTTTTTTTTTTTTTTTGGTGAGGAAGATCAGCCCTGAGCTAACATCCATTTTAATCCTCCTCTTTTTGCAGAGGAAGACTGGCCCTAGGCTAACATCTGTGCCCATCTTCCTCCACTTTATATGGGACACCACCACAGCATGGCCTGAACAAGCAGTGCATCGGTACGTGCCGGGGATCCGAACCCGGGCCGCCAGCAGCAGAGGGTGAGCACTTAACCACTACACCATGGGGGCGGCCCCTCAATTTTTGAAACCTGGGTGGTAGTTACATACACATTTGCTTTATTAATTTACTTTAAAATATACTTTTCATATATATTCTCGGCAGTATTAATGTATTTCGTAACTGAAAAATAAAATTAAAATTAAATTTGCAGTTTGAATTTCCCCATGAGTATCCGTATAGTATACAATATGTAAGCGAATATCTATTTATTTCATTCATGAGATGGTACCAGTTCTAGTTTGCCCTCTGTATAAAACAGATGCGGTCTTAAAGAATCTCAGATATGACATTTTGGTCACGTATCTCCTACTTTCTCTTTCTTTTTTCTTTTATTAATCCAGTAGGTCTTTTTAGAGACAATCTTCAGGACATTATGATGTATGAAATAAAAATAACTTGACTTTAAGTACTCTTCAATGATTTCAAGTTGCGATTGAATAGCCTCTTACTATATTTTCCTCACCCCTTTTCCATCAAAGCTTACTTAATTCTGTTTATCGATCCCTCCAAGCCTTGCTTAGAGCTAGATAGTAAGGTGTTTTAGTTGAATAAGGTCTACTCTATGAACTAAGCCTTGTTTTTCAGCTTCCAGATACCAGTCTCTTAAGCTACCTCAAGTGGAGCCCTCAATGCACATCTACTTCAGAAAGGTTCAGAAACATTGTAGTTAACAGGAAACTGTCATTTGGCGTGCTTATCATTCCTCTCATCAGACCATGTAAGCAGGTCCCCCCAACACAGGGCTAGCAAAGAAACTATTCTACGAACATGGAGTTGGGCCAGCACCCTGGTGTAAATCTCTCCATCTTGAGCCATGAATTGCCCAGGATTGTTAAAGGAAAGGAGAAAATTGTTTACCAGTGGGGGCTGGGCTCCATTCTTATTCTTTGTTAACCTGTTTTCCACAATAAATGAGAAAGCCAGCTAACGAAACCCCACTAATTGAATTTCCTCCCCAAATATGCAAAGTTTGAGAATTTTTCTCATCTTCTAGAAGTATCTGATTTAGGTTTCTCATTTGTAGGCCTGGTGATTTTTGATTAACACTGGTCCCTCTGCAAATATGGTGATCCATTTGATTCAGTTTGTTTTTTAACTATCAATGACTTTTGTGTGCAATAGGAAATTTGTCCTATCCAACTCTGATTTTTAAAATGATGTCAAGAATTGATTAAAATTGAAATAGAAATATCTCACTATTATAAGTATTTATGTGAATCTATGATGATTATGCTCTATTAATAATAGGCAAACTCTATATTTTGTGAAAAATATACTTCCACTACGTAGTCACTTGCTTTGATTGTTTTCTGTGCAATTCAAAATAAGTCAAACAGATGAAATTGCTGAGCATTTGGTTTCTTTCTGCAAGACTGAAGAATTGAGGCTTTATAACGATCAAAAGATAACATTCTGGACTTTAATTGTTACATTAAACAGTCTAATATGCATGTAGTTTTGAGTTCATTAATGTGAATTTCCTTTAGATACATCAATTCACCTTCTGTGAGATCCATTTATGAATTGGGCTGTTTGGCCAAAGACTAGACATCAAGGAATGAATGAGAGAACTGTTTTTATTTGCTTCAGTGAAAATTCAGTAAGAGGTTGAGTTGTTTGCCATTTCCAATTCCCAGTCACGCCTCATTCATCTTAGAAACAGACATTTATGTAATGACCACATATAAGTATTTTATAAAAAGTAACACATCTTTCCATATTCTCATTATTGATTCTGAACTTTCTGTTGCAAATTTTTGGATTTGTTGTGTTTTTTCCCCCAAACCCCTGTAATGTAGGAAATAGATGTCTATACACAAAATCAATTCAACCAGTTGGAATGAAATAACTTTTTAATCCAGGTATACAACATATGTGACCAATTTAAATGGCATTCCTATATTTATGGCCTCATTCCAAATGTAGATGTGTCCAGGCAACACTCATGTTCAAAATCCTGTAGCATTATCATGAGACAAAATTAAAACAATGGAAATTTTCATTTTATTTCAGTTTTTATCTTAGTAGAATATATAGTATACATACTTAGAATATATACAGAATGGAATAATGTCCAAATATTAGTTCCAGGTATAATTTAAAAATGTCTTTCTAAAATTTGCAGAAACCAAAGAATATTTTAAGCCCTTTGGAACAAATTATCATGATTCCAAATGGCTAGCACTGACTGTGCTAAAATCATTATAACCTGTGATACCATATGAAGGAGAAGGAAAATAATCTGAGCCTCTTAGGGAAATGTATTTCTGATGTCATTGACTGTTGCTCCTTGTCTGCAAATGATGATTTACTGTAAACATAGTTTATGCTAAAAAAATGAATAGGTAATTTAATGTTCAAAAATCTTCTGACTATATAATTATTAACACATTTCATATATTATACTATTCATAAATAATAAAATATACTAAATATTATAATACTATCAAATATTTTGTGGAAAACTTCAGAGTAAGTTTGGATTACTCTGTCTTTGAATGACTTGTTTTCATAAACACAGTTATAAACTGCCATGAGAACTGAGACCTTTTAAATATTAACTAGTTGCATATTTTTTCAAATAAAATTTCAATAGTCTACACTGTGGATGAAATATGCACGTGCAACTGACAGTGATGAGCAACCAGCCAGGGAGCTGAGGCTGTGCAAGGGTGCTCATTCTGTACCGCGGCACTCAGGTGGTGGGCTGATTTTTTAATAACTTTAAAAAAAGTCAGTGAAAAACAACAAGTATATTTGACGTTCAAGATTAGACCTGTAATGTCTGACCTTGACTCTAAAAGAAACAAAAACTAAAGGATAATTTAACGTAGTTCAACATCAATTATCTGTCCTGACGGTGATGTAATTTCTTCAATAAAACCTAAATAATTCTAAAATTGTTCATTCTGTATTTTGCCTTTCAGCTATTTTTGTTTGTTAAAAGTATTACTTCCACATTAAGCTATAGCTTGCCTGCTTTTCTCACTATTCTCTTGAATTTATGAATGTACGCATCACATTCCCTAGATTTTCTAAGAGATTGTCACATAATTAACTTTTCTACAACTTAGAATTCATGCTATTTATGTAATTCCCTGTACATGGATATTTATTCATGGATGCACATAGGAATGGAAACAAACCATGTGTAAAAAGAAATACGATATATCAGGAAAAAGACAAATTCAAATAAGTGAAGATTTTCATTTAACTTTTATGGGTTGACAATAATCCCATCAATCTCTTAAGAAAGCATGTACTAAGTCTTCCAAAATATTTTAATTATAAAGCTAAATTAATGTTTAAAATTTAATTCTATACACGACTAAATAAGTAAAATTGTTAACCAGACAATAATGGTATTGTTTTTTCTTGCAAATCTTCATGTTTATCCAATAATATACTATGGGAAAAGTTTAAAAAGTTTTGTTGGAGAAATTATAGCTGCATTTCAGTTGGACTACATATATATAAAATTCAGCCAATGTAACTTTTAATTTTATTTTAGTAATTTTTCCTTCAAGAGTAACGTGTTTGGTGCACTCTGATGAATTTTTCTTCATATTGTTAACAACATATCCTCAACTTTGTTTATAAAATTTCTTTAAAAAAGAGACAGCATAGATAAGTAAGATAGTATACATAAATATAGTAAAAGTGTAAACACACAATAGTATACATAAATATAGTAAAAGTGTAAACACACAATATTTGAAGCTAGCCCTCTGGGATTGCAGGTACACACAGCCTTTGCTAACTCTGTGACGTTGACCTTGGGATGGGCATTACCTACGCAGACTCGGGTTCATCATCTGCACAAGGTGGGTGTAAAAGTGCCTATCTTGGAGTCACTATGAGGATTGCTATAGTGAATGTAGGTGATGTATTTCTAACAATGCCAGCTGCCACGCAGGAGGTAGCCATCATGGCAGCTCACAGTCGAAGACACAAATAACAATGTTTCCAAAGTCTCACTATTTGAGGAAAACTGCTTCAAGTGGAAGACAAGAATAAGTAAAGGAGAATTTAAAAAATGATAAGTTGCAGGCCAGCCCGGTGGCGTAGCGCTTAAGTGTGCACACCCCGCTTTGGCAGCCCGGGGTTCGCAGGTTCGGATCCCAGGCACGGACATATGCGCCGCTTGTCAAGCCATGCTGTGGCGGCGTCCCATACAAAGTGGAGGAAGGTGGGCAGGATGTTAGCCCAGGGGCCAGCCTTCCTCAGGCGACAGATGTTAGCTCGGGGCTAATCTTCCTCACAAAATAAATAAATAAAAATAAGTGGGAAGAGACATAAGTTAAAATGTTATTTCTGGAGGGAAATACTATGACGATTTTAGCACTCACAAGCAAGCCCTCATGAGTCTCTCAGCCGAAATTGGAATTGGCAGCAGCAGAAAACAGGGTAAAAATATATTTAAGTTGGAGTTCATTCAGATTTGGTAAGTATAAAAAAATAGGCTCAAATAAAGATCCAGGACACGAGAAATGTCTTAACACTGGGATAATCTGCCTTGCAAAGTGGTGTTATTCTTTTCTCTTAAAGAAATTCATGAAATCCCAAATAGATTGACTCTTCAGTGTTTTTTATGTTAAATATTCAGGGGTTTTATTTGTTTGGTGGGGTTTTTTCTGATGAACATTAATTCTCAGTTGCTTCCTAATTTTTGATCTAGAGAAAATCCAAGGATATCAACGAAGGGGGTGATGACTGGAAACATTGTTTCTCAAGTCTACATATAATACTAACATGAAGAATAGACGAGATAAAAGTGTTAGGTCCTTACTCTGCACCCGTTACTGGTCCAAGCACTTTATAATTCTGACAACAATGCTACAGAGTAATTATGATTATTCTGCCCATTTTACAAATGAAGAAACCAAGTCACAGAGAAGAAAAGTAACTTTCATTTTAAAAGCAATGGGGAGGAGCTGGTTTATATAATGGTCCATTTCAAATACTGAATGCTTTAGAGTATAGGAATGGCAAAAATATCTTGTAGGCTTTTTATTCATGAAATAAATTGTAGTTCTCCTATTAAAGCTTAATTGTTGAAGTACATATGACAAGAAAGAAAAAACATTTTGACACTGAGATAGTTTTGCTCTGTTTTTGTAACCCAATTTCTAAAACATATTAACTTATATAACATTAATGATGTGATCTCAAGAAAAGTATTTAATTTCTTGGAGCCTCCATTTCCTTATTAATAAAATGACAATAATAATATTCACCCCATAAAAATTCGTGTCACTATGAAGATGAAATTGCATATATCAAACAGCTAGCACACATCAGTGGTAGTTGCTTAATAAATCGATGGTGTCCTCCTTTAGTCTTTTGTCTTTTCTTGTTATCTGTAAGTTTTCAGACTTACCCAGAGTTCTCCCTTATACTTTTATTATGTGTTTAATGAATGCATGTTGTCCAAGCCCTCTGCTATATGTCTGGCACCTTTTGTGAACAATGCTGACAGATATTTGTCTGCCGATGGAAGCTTTTAACTGAGTCACTTCAGTTTGGAGCAAGGCAACTGAACCTAGCCATTACCAATTGAAATTGACCCTAACAGATACGTTATTTGGCTCTGAGATTGCGATAAAACTAGATAGCGTTGTAGTTTAGAACACAGCATTTAAAACCTAGGTGTGCTAGCACTGACTACTTGGACCACCAATTCTTACCTGTATTGCAGGAGTTGTGTCATTCTCAATTTTCCCACTTGAAAATGAGGGAAATAAACCTCATATGATTATTGAGAGGATTAACTATGGGAATTTTTTCATTCGATAAATATGTATTGACTGCCTTGTATGTGGCAAGTCTATAGATCAGGAAACAAAACAGACAAAATTCATTGCAACATAGAGATTTTGTTCTAGAAGCAGGAGTGTGATGTTTAATTTTAGGTGTCAACTTGGCTGGGCCAAGTTGCCCAGATATTTGATCAAACATTATTTTGGCTCTTTCTGTGAGGGTATTTTTTGGATGAGGTTAGCATTTAAATCAGCGGACTTTGAGTGAAGCAGATTGCCCTCCATAATGTGGGTGGATTTCTTCCAATAAGTTAAAGGCATGAATAGAACAAAGACTGACCTCCTGAAGCAAGAAGAAATTCTGCCAGCAGACACAATTTGGACTTGAGCTACAACATCCACTCTTTCCTGGATCTCCAACCCATTGCCCTATCCTGTAGATTTTGGACTTGCTAGCTTCCATAATCAGATGCACCAATTCCTTAAAATAAATAAGATAATAAATAAGAGATAGATACATACATCCTACTGGTTCTGTTTCTCTGGAGAACTCTAACTAGTACAGGGGTCATAGATAATAAGGAAATAAGGAAACACATGTTACATAATGATAAATTTTGTAGATTTTAAAAAAAATTTTGTGGAAATAAAGCGGGAATAGGGATAAGGTGTGCCAGAAATTGGGATTTCAACTTCAAATAGAGGGTGAAGAGTGGATGATATTTGAGTAAAGATGTAAAGGAAAAGATGGAATAAGGATTGCAGATAATGATAAGAGAGCTCCAGCTGAGGAAAGGCAAGTTGAAAGACCCTGAGATGAGAGTGAGCCTGGTATGTCTAAGAAAGAGAAAGGAGGCCTGGAGAAGAGTGAGCAAGAGGGGGAATGGTAGGAAAATAAGTCACAGAGGCAATGAGGGACAAAATCATGGAGAGTTATGTAAGAGATTGTTAGGATTTGGGCTTTTACCCTGAATGAGATGGGAAGACTTTGGAAGGTTTGAGCAGGGGGTGACATGTTCTAAATTGGGTTCTCACAGATCATTCTGGCTACTGGATTGAAAAATCACCTAAAGAGGGTATCTCAAATCAAAAGCCAATCTCCTATATTAAGGGATTTCTTAGAAGGAATTGGTTTACACAGTGTGGGGGCTGACTAAGCAAGTGTGAAGTTCTTAGGGCAGGCAGTCAGGAAGAGAAGACCATGAGCAGCTTACAGCGCATGGGCACAGGCCAAAGCTTATTGTTCATAGGCAGTTAGGAAGGGAAGACCATGGAAGGGCTAGAACCCCACAAGCATGAGCCAGAACTTGTCCATAGGTTGGAGACTTTTTCTTCCCCATGGAAAGCTTAAGCCCTCTTTTAAAGGATTTCCAAATGATTGAGTCAGACACCCCCCCCAAGGATAATCTCCCTAATTTAAATCACTTGATTATGGACTTTACTCAATCTGCAAAATCCCTTCACAACTGCATCAAGATAAGCATTTGAATAACTGAGAGGAGCTGTGTTTATGTTACAAAATAGCTGTGGATTGCCTTCCATCATCTACCTCCCATATAAGACAATCTCTTGTATCACCCTATCCAGAAAGAGATTTCTGGGGAAATGTAGTTTAGTCTCGCCAAGTTGCTACATCATAAAGACATCATAGGGAGAAGAAAGAGAAGCAGGGACACCATTTACGGTAATATCACGAAAATCAAGATAAGAGATTATGGTGGTAGAGTAGAAAAATATTAGAAGATAGTGAAGGGTCAGCAAAAAGCTAAGATAGGAAATATGCGTCTTGATAGTCTCAAGGTCTACATGGTGATGAGACCAGGAGCATCAGGAGGTAGGGAAAGGTAGGGATCTCTTCAGGAGCCCAGAGAGTTCTGGGCCCCTCTTGCTATTGGACACTTGGAGGCTGAGACAAGGAAAGTCCTTATATTTTCTGGTTTCTCACGGCAGCAAGCTTCTCGGGGCCTCCCTAGCCTCTCTCCAACAAGACTTTCAGCTTCAGCTGTTAGCACTAATTCCTGGTTCCCAAAGCATTTAGGGTGATTAGCACAATGCTTTATACGTAATTAGCTCTGAACAAATACCAGCTACCCTTACTACCTTCAAGATCAAACGGTTATACTCAAGCTTTCCTTTCCGAGTAAGTTATTATTGGTTCAGCTTCCAAAAGAAGTCAAATTTTTGCTTCTCTTCAGATCAAAACAATAAAACTTTGAAATTCTTGAGGAGCTAGTATGTATTAAGGTCAAAGTTTTGGAGTCAAAAACATTGAGTTTGAATTACAAGAATCTAGTTGTTTGTGGCTGGGCAATCTTGGATGATTTCTTGTCCTCTCTGCATTTGTCATCAGCTGTCACAAGGTCCTTTTGAGGGAAAAGGATATTTATTTAAGGATATTATTTAAGTCTTTGGCTCATGGTAGGCTCCCAATTGATGTTACTTTCTTTTTCCTCTGAAATCAGGTGGGGAGAGACCCTGCAGATGGCCCCTGGAGGCTCATTTCTGGCACTCCTTTGGTGGTACCGAAGAGCTGGCTCAGTGGGGCTGAGGCTTTCAGCAGAAAAGAAGGCTGAGCCCATCTTCTGAAGTTCCTCTTTCTAATAAGGTGGCTTCCCCATCTAGGAAGACTCCCTTGGATACATAGTCCATTAAAATTCCCTGTCCCCCAGTCCTTATGAATGTAGAGCCTTTTGGGGTCAAGCTTCCTCTAACAGTCTTTCCCCGGGCATCTTTGGTTCAGTTATGCCCTACCTAAGAACATGTGGGACATTGCTAATCAGTAGATGGGGTGCTCTTGGGTACCTCTCGGCTCATCTGTTTTTACTACACAAACTCATTTTGATATTGAACTACATGGTTCTAGTAGTATCTGTGTGTGCATGAAGCTGTGCGTCTTCCTGCCTCTTTGCACAACATAATACATAATTTCTCCTATTAGTGTAGTAACTTGTGCTTCTATGCATTTTCAGCTAATTCGATAATACATAGGGCATATTCTTTTTTTTGAAAATTTTAAGTTAATTTTATTTAAACAAGAGATAAATGAATATATTATTCTTGTTAAATGACTAAATTTTAAAATTATGTTCACTGTCTACGTTTTTAATGGACTTTTTTTTTTAATGGAATTTTTTTTAGAGTAGTTTGAAGTTCACAGAAAAATTGAGTGGAAAGTACAGAGAATTCCCGTATCCCCCTGCCACTACATATGCACAGCCTCCTCCACCATCGACATCCCACAATACAGTGGTGTATTTGTTACAATCAGTGAGCCTATACTAACACATCATTATTATCCAAAGTCTGTAGTTTACATTAGGACTCAGACTTGATGTTATACATTTTATGGGTTATGACAAATGTGTAATGACATGTATCCACTATTGTAGTATCATACAGAATAGTTTCAATGCTCTAAAAATCCCCTGTGATCTGCCTATCCGTCTCTCCCTTCCTTTAGGCAACTACTGATCTTTTTACTGTCTCTGTAGTTTTACCTTTTCCAGAATGTCAATACTTGATTCATAAAGTATGTAGCCTTTTCAGACTGTTTTTTTCACTTAGTAATATGTATGTTTCCTCAATGTCTTTTCATGGCTTGATAGCTCCTTTCTTTTTACCATTGAATAATGTTCAATTTTCTGGATGTACCACAGATTATCTATTCACCTGTTGAAGGACATCTTGGTTGCTTCCAAGTTTTGGCAATTATAAACAAAGCTGCTATAAACATCCACGTGCAAGTTTTTGTGTGGACGTAAGTTTTCAACTCATTTAAATAAATACCAAGAAGCGCAATTGTTGGATCACCATCTGTTTCATTATCAATTCACTAAAGGCTTAGCATTCTCTTAAATTCTTACGTACAGAACTTTAGTTTGGCTAAAACACTCATTTGGTAATTACCTGATTTTTCTAACAAAGAGTGGCTTCTTATCAAATTATCAAATAAATGTGACATGTTATAGGATATTGCAAGTAACCTTTATTTTACTTTGATTTTAATTAACCTTTTGTAAAAAAGCATAGTGAATTAAAGTTACATTTTATATATGGTAGCATGATTGGAAGGGAAATAAAAACATGTACAACTAGTTATTGCATGCCTATTATTTTCCAAGCATTTTCATACAAACGTATATAAAAAATTAAGTAGTCTGATTTCTCTTTTAGAAATGGAGAAACAGTCAGAAAGGTTGAAATTTATCCAAATGGAAACACTGCAATTTCAACTGCTTGACTCCAGGTCTGTGCTCTTTCCAGGACATAATATTCACAATTGTGAGGAAAGGAGATTTCTGCTTTATTAGTTTATCTCAGCTTATTTTCCACAAAGAGCTTTAAATTACAATGCCCATGAGTCTATCCTATCTGTGTGATTTTTCTCTGTGTAAGTTCAGTGGATGGCTGCAAATGATTTCATAATACTCAATTCCAGAATGTAAACCATATGGCTGTATTCTATGTTTGCACAAATACATCATGCTATCTCCACACAACGAGAGCAGTACATTGTAATCACCTGCTCACACAGTAGCTGTTACAGCAAGTGTCCTTGCCCTCCACAAAGAAAACCATGACAGTGTAGTTATTTAGAAGTCGCATGTGACACCTTTCTACATTTTTTGTTTATAATATAAAAGAAGTGGAATTCTCACAATGAAGGTTTTTTGGGAATTAAACACTGTGTTTCAAGTGCAAAGCATATTCATAATAATAAACATTATACCAATGTTTTTGCACAAATGAATAAACATACTCTAAGAATGTTTCCTTAGCAATAACCTGTAATTTATATTTTCTTACATGTTCAGCCAAAGTTTCTCTCCTGCTGCAGTAGCTAAATATGCTTCTTTAGGAAAAATAAATGGTACTGTGCTCTTTCAATTTATAATTTACTGCAGCATTCAAATTTGGAATTGCTTGAATAAATAATCTCTAATGTTAGAAATATTTGTTAAAATTCTTTCAATCTTAGCTAAGCAAAGGAAAAGCTCTTCTAAGAAGAAGGAAAGGAAAGTTTCAATACCCACAAGTGTAGTTAAGCAAAGGAAGAGGACTCCCTGGAAAGATCCAAGCCATGGTATGATTCATGCAGTGAATGATGCTTAACTGACCTCACTTGCAAAAGACAAATGATAACTCATATCCAGCCGTGTCCGTGACGGATGCAAATTATTAAGTAGGGGATTCTTCCAACACCATGAGATTTTTTTTTTCTAAATAGCCTGTTTAATGCCAGAGACAAGTCATGGATACGGGAATAGATGGTGTTACCCAATGAAGAAGAAAAAAAAAACTTTTCTCTAAAATATTTTCATGAGAGTATGAAATATTTTACTTCTGAGCCAAATGTGATGGAATGAAGAATTTATCCAATAGATATGTTAATGAAGACAGTAAACATCAAATGCTTATATTATTTATCTAAAAAAGTTATTTTTTCCAAGGACATCAGCAGAATAGTACTGAATTTGAGTGCATTTGAAAATTTGTTGCACCTGGTTGGATTTGTTTGCAGGAATATTTACATATTTAGACAATGAATCGGTGATAGATACACGAACACTGAACTAAAGTTTTTGCCTACTTAGTAGTAAATTGTTCTTGATAATTTTTAAATGATACAATGCTACTAATATCATGGTATCATGTATTTGAGTAATATGCCATTCAACACTAAAGTGGAAATAAATATTTGGAAACAAAATATTTAATCAAAAAGCAATTCTATAAATTTTGCATTATTGTCTTGTGTGAGTGTATATATGTTTATAAAAAGACTTTGCATTTTAAATGGTCAAAATATTTTGAAAAGTAATTTGATAGTTTAATTGTAAACAATTCCAAAATATATGGATTACATTTCCAGTTCTATTACAATCCCACTGAGCTTAATGGAAAAACCTCTTGAAAAAAAAGTCCCAAAACATGTGAAAAATAGCTTGAGCATTTCAACAAACTCCAAATTCAAGCGAATTTGCCCCTCCCAAGCACATAATTGACTTAAATCACAGGATTTCCGTACAAACACATATTTTCTTTGTGTCACTGTGTTAAACATCATCTATTAGGCATAATAACACCCAGTAATTTTCTTTTTCTCCCCATATTTTGTTTGACATAATTGAATAGTGAGTTGAAGTAAATAATGATATTCTAAAAGCTCATGAGAAATGGAGGAAGCTGACACCTAAAACTCAGTAGACTCAGCCAAGTAGGGGTTTGCTTGCTTGTTTTTGTTATTTTTATTTTTTTAACATCTATTAAAGGAAGGGATGGACTAGATAAGAATTATTACTTATTTTTTATTCTCTAATCATTGTTCCTGGATTTAGTCACATGAGCTGGAAGTATTTTCATGAAGTACAATTATGCAGAATTTAAATTTTAGATTCATGTTATTTGAAACTATAATACTCAAAAACTTGTTAACTTTTACTTGATTTGCAAGGGTAAACATCAAGATTCTAATCATACCATATAATATTCTCTACAGTTAAGGAAAGAGTGACAAATCCAGACAAGTTGCAAAAATTTTCGACCCCTTTAATAACATATGGAAAATAGTGTTATTCTTCATAATTTTGAAGAAAATGTATTTATTTTACTTTGAAGTTGAGAGATGAGCAATTCTCCTTTATCTCCACAACATTTCATCAGAGACAACTGTTAGCCACACATAGAATATTCAACTTGCTGCGATTTGCTTTCTTAAATCTTAAATCAATATCTTCTTACATTCCTTGTAACATTTGGAATACTCTCATTCTTCAGTTTCCAAGTTAATTTCTTGTCATCTTTGATTCATTGTGTTTCTGCATTTCTCTGCTTCCAACCAGATTTCAAGCCCCATAAGTGTTCTGGATTCGAGGGTTTATTTCCTTTGCATTCCTCTATTGTCATCTAGTCTAGATTCTCATCATTTTATACCCTAGATTATCTCCTTAGAGCACATCCCAAATGCCATGATTTTTTCCAATTTTAGCCTTTGTCCAAGATGTTTTTCATCACTTGAAATCTCATGGTTTAGCTCTCAAATTATTCAAATCTAATTAACGTTTAAGCCAAATTTATATCCTTTATCACAACCCTAGTGATTAAGAGAAGCAGGAGTGAAACACTGTCAATTTCACTTATTTTGGAAGACCTAAAATCCTTTTATTTGTTTTATGATCCTTCTTTAAGTTTTAATAGCATTCTTACTGACTAGAATGAATACACCTTTAGGATTTGACTTTCAACTTTGTTTTGATATTTTTAGAACCTCTGCTGTACAATTTGACATAGAATTCTGCTATTTAGAATTTTTGTTTTTAGCATGCAAATTGAAACGTATGAAATAGCCCTTAGCTAAAGGTCTTCAAAGTCAGCTTAATCAACTGCAAGATGTACCGTGACAACTCAACGATGTTAGAGCTTTGGCTGGCTGAGACCAATGTAAAGCTGCTAATACCACCTGAGAAACACTTTGCTTTTGTTCTGCTTACGTTATGCACCCTAAATCAAGGGTTTATCAAAGCTATTCATGAAAAGAATATCTAATTAACTGAATATTTAATTTATGTCATCTTAATCGAAAGAAAAAAGAAAAAGGTTAAATAGAGAACCTCTAGATTTCTAAACGTTTGAGAAAACCTGAAATGTTTTTAAAAATGATTTGATAAAGCTTTAACAGCTATGTAAAAATATTCTCTATCACCCTTCTAAAACTGAGAACCCAAACCTCTGAGATCCAGTGTGTGAACTATCACGAACACTAACTACTGTATATGTGGGTACTCGAGCAATAGCCTCAATCTTGGGTACACAGATTTCTAGGATTCTATGAACACAACTTCAAATCTTCATTTTCTTCATTTCAAATTGGAAAACTACTGCATTATTCCAAGTCATTCATAACAACTCGATCAAGTTTATTATTATTATTTTTATTACTATTAAGCAGAGGCCTCAGTCAGTATGACAACAATCATAGAGGAGCAAGGCAACGGTGACATTCAATTTAACAACATTAACAAAGAAAGACTAGTAATGGCACTTTCGATCTGTCAAATATGTTTTTGTTTTTACAACATCTGTGCAAGAACCTTCAACAGACAACGAGAGGTTCAATTATCTGGGCAGTGAGTTTCTTCTAACTCTAAGAATCTTTGGTTCTCCGATCAGACCAAAATTCTTTTAACAACTATAGCAACACAAAAGGACCACAGACACACCACATAAAACTAAGAAGCATACATATTCTTCATCTATATGCTACTTCAACCACTGTAGAAGTAAAGTTCTTTCCAGAAAACAAACCAAAAAAATATTAGAATTTCTTTAAACAAATCCAGAATGCAAATGAGAAATCAAAAACAAAAGGGTCTATTAATAAATCAGGATAGTTCTTTGGAACACAATACATGGTAATAGGCTGCGTGTTATTGCACACACATGTACACACACTCTCACACCAAAAGGCCTCGGGGATTATACTGTGGTCAGTGTGTGTTGTCTTCCCTGTCTTGAAGTTTCATCACTTCTGAATGTATTCTGTTATAGAATGAAGGAGATAATTTGGATCATTGATGGAGTTGAATAATGGACATGTCAAACTAAAATACCTCATCAAATGCACCTGATGCAGGAAAAGGGCTCATTAACAGAAGGGAAAGTGGTACAACTTCTTTCCCGTTGGATCCTAATGAAAAAATGTAACGTACAGTATTTTTGGAGGATTTATCATAGGTTAATTAGAATATGTTGAGTAGGAATTAATAATAAATAACTCAAAGGGATTTATAGTCACAGCTCCAAGACTAGCTGCGAATACTAAAGTTCAGCAACACCAGTCCCAAAGGAAATAGTAGCAGAAGGAATATAAGTTGTCATCATGATGAAACAAAATAGTTGCAATTGCAGATGGATTATTAACTAATATTGACTCTTGCTCTAAAAGCTGTCAGAGCTTTGCTATGCAGCATCGAAACAGCTGGGAATGTTCTGTCAAGAAGCCACTGGGAGAAATATTTTAGTTGGGTTGAAATACAAACGCCAGATATTTGCTAAGAACACAAGAGCTATGTTTGCTCATGGGTCAGATAAAACTAAACATCATTTTTATAAATGTATTCTAAAACGTTTGCTTCTTTCATTTGTCACACATCTATTAAGTACTTGCAAAGTGACAGATATTATAGGTTCCTAGCAGCTGACAAGTAACACACCAATCCTGCTGTTACAGAAATTGCTATCTAGAAAACACTGAATTGATCACTTAAAGTTTTCCATAAGAATGGCAAAAAAAGGACTCATTGGTTAGGATAGGCTAATTGCTGTAAAAACAGATCCAGGGGCCGGCCCGGTGGCGCAAGCGGTTGGGTGCGCGCGCTCCGCTGCGGCGGCCCGGGGTTCGCTGGTTCGGATCCCGGGCGCGCACCGACGCACTGCTTGGCAAGCCATGCTGTGGCGGCGTCCCATATAAAGTGGAGGAAGATGGGCACAGATGTTAGCCCAGGGCCGTCTTCCTCAGCAAAAAAAGAGGAGGATTGGCGGATGTTAGCACGGGGCTGATCTCCTCACAAAAAAAAAAAAAAAAAACCGGTCCAAAGAGGTAGGGGCTCAACTTAATGAACGTTTATATCCTGTTCATATTTCAATCTTGGGCAAGGTGTTCGAGTTGAGCGATTTGCTTTCATCCATGCTGCCGTTCACGTACCTAGACTCCTTATTCCATTGCTCCAACATCCCGGAGGGCCTCACTGTCATCAAGAATCAGCAAGCATAAGGGGACAGACCGTGAAGTATACACAACCAATTCTTGAAAGCCTTATTCCCAAAGTGGCACACACTATTTCTGCTTTCATTCAATTGGGTGATAACTAGTACAACTAGTACAATGACTAGCACAATTACTACACATAGTAATAAAGGGGCAGTGTAGAGGCATCAAATGTAATAATTAGTTTGGCAACTACCTTCCAGTTACAACTTCGTAGTGTGAATGAGATGACCGGATTTTGGTGAACAGTTAGACTTCTCTATAGTAAGAGCAAAACAGAAAACATCACTTGTAAGCAAATTTATCCCATCTGGATCTTTAACTAATCAAAAAGTATTAATGACAAAAATGTTAGCTTAAAAATATTTGCTATACAAAAATACCGTTAAGCGTTTCACACAGCAAATTTCTTTTCTGGCCAGGCTTAGGCTTATCATAGAGTATTTTCTTTGGTTTGGAAATCTAGGTATTGTTGTCTTCTTCAAACAAGGATAATTTCAGCACTGGAATGACTGACAATTTAAGAAATGAATTTTGAAATGACATTGAATTATTGTATTAACATGAGCAGAAATCAAGACATTATGAAAATTTGCAATATCAAACCCCATCCCTACTCTCATTTTAGAATTCCCTATTTTGTTGAAGGTAAGAATATGTTTATAATCCAAAGTACATAGTGTTAGATGTCTCCAGATTATCAACGTCATACCATATTGTAAACAGATGATTGAAAAGGAAAACAAAATTGTGAGATAAAGTGTGGAGAATGGTCAGGAAGACCAAGTTACAGAGGGTAAATAACACATCTAGAATAATGTCGTAGTTGCCTTACTCCAAGTTCTCTGAAACCTACAGTAAATTCATATCTTTGCCATTCCATCTTCCCTTTTAATCTTACAAATCTGTTTAAAACATTCATCTTTATAAATATAGCTAGCCAAATGCTCAATAGAAGAATTAGAAGTCTATGTGGAATGAATGTGTGTACAAATAGGAAAATAAATGAAATCTCTATTTTGGTAGACACTGCTATCATTCTATTTCATATGTGCCAACAGAACACTGTTTTTTTTTTTTCAAGGCAATGTCCCTGGACTGAAAATTAAAAAGGTGAAAATCATGATAGGCAGACTGTCTTTTCCTGTCCCCTCTCCAACCATTCCTTTATTTGCAGCTTGGTGTGTTCACACAACTTTATCTTGAACAATGAGACCTGAGTAGAAGCCAGCTAGGGGTTTTCTAGAACAGGTACTGTCCTGATAAAAAGAGATAAGTACAGTGAGAAAAAGCCAAGAGTACTCAAGTTTTCCCCCTCTTTTAGCTTTGAATGTGTATTAGATTGCTAGGGCTGCCGTGACAAAGCACCACAAACTATGTGGCTTGAGCAGTAGAAATTTATTGTCTCACAATTCTGATAGCTTAGAAGTCTGAAATCAAGGTGTCCACAGGGGTGGTTTCTTCTGAGGTTCGTGAGGGAGAGATCTGTTCCAGGTCTCTCCCCTTGGCTGGCAGATGGCTGTCTTCTGCCTGTGTCTCTTCACATTATCTTCCTTCCATGCATGTCTATCTCTGTGTCCAAATTGCCCCTTTTTGTAAGGGCATGAGTCATATTGGATTAGTCCCTAATCTGTAAAGACCGTGTCTCCAAAAGGTCACAGTCAGAGGTACTAGGGGTTAGGACACCAACATATCATTTTTGGGGAGACACAATTCAACCCCTGACAGAACTCAAATATGATGTTGAAGTAAAGTAACCCTCTTGCAACCATGAGGCGACCAGTATGAGAATGAAATCCAACAGCACAACGAGATGTGGAGAGTGGACAGAAAATTACAGTAAACATTACCGATGTCACTAGATAGCACCAGACCCCCTCTGCCTACTTCAGAATAACAATTTCTCTAAACTGTACCTCCAAAGTGAGAAAACATATCAATGATTTGTTAATAATTTAAAAATTCAGTATTTACTTCAGAAATTGTTGAAAGATTTAGGATCTAAGATTCATACTTTGTAAGATATATTTTATGTTATGTTTATTATATGTAAGGATGCTAATCTGAAAATCGACGAATCTTCTTGTTTTTGACTGTAATAATTGACTTAAATGTTCACATTTACTAAATTACAAAAATGCTTTATAAAAGAGACCATTATTTTTAGGCAGTTGTATTTTATTTTGATGGCTGAAAAATCTGAACAGAACATATCAAAACAGTAGTAGATAGCCTAAGGTCTTCATTTAAATATGGAACAAAAATATTTTGTTTTTACATAATTGACTCTGGAAATATGTCTCCAGTGGTTTGTAAAGAATTCAGTTTATGACACATTAGATTAGATTATGTCCCTCTAAATGCTTTCAGTCCTGTTTATATTTTTCAATGCCCTGCTCCTTGAAGATCTTATATATTTTTCTACATACCTATATTTAGCTTGGCATAACTATGATAGATAAGGCAACGTCATTGCCCCGTGATATTGGGGTAAAAGATTTTCATTTCCATAGCGTGCTTAATGTTTTGATGTTGTTATTTGTGACATCTGTGATGCTTATATTGTAACCACTGGTGTTAATGCCTTGCATTAAACTGACTTGGTACACACCCAATAATCTGTTCCATCAGTTCTAAGATAAAACACTTGCTGTCTAAGTGAGTCTTGTTTGCATTCCCAGCAGTGTGTAGGCGACTAGCCACATTCTTTTCCTATTCATGTAAACAAACTATTACAATTATGCAAACAGTTTAACTTTTAAATGCTCATTATATCCAGTTAACTCTATTTACTAGACTCATATAATCTTAAAGACATCAAAACTTGAAAGAAAGATTATTAGATTAGGGAACTATTCTAAGCCTGGTCAACAACATATAGACTTAGTTTTATGTAAGGAAAAGAAAGCACAAATCACTTTTCAATAAGGAAAACCTGAGGAAAGTTTTCAGTGAAAGGTTACATTTACATTTGAGCCATTTCCACAAGAGTCATGGTCTGATAGATCAAATAAAAATTGACATAAACTAGGGTAAATGTTCAAGGACTCATGGTTGAATTTACATGAATGTATCAGTTGTCTAATTTTCTGAGTCTAAACAACATTTTAAACAAAGCAGTAAGACACAATTTAGATGTTTTGCTTCAGGAAAAAGTAGAAAATTCCTCTTCCCGTCATATTTCACTTTGTTTAAAAGGAGACAGTGCTTTTTTACTCCTCTCATTAACCTGGCTAAACTTGGGATTGATATGAATAATAAGATGTTTATTTAGGGGAGGAGAAATAATCAGTCTAATGGATAGAAGCAAGGTGAAAAGCTTTAGAGAAAACAAAAGGTTTTATTAACTTTCTATTGGTTATTATTAATGTGTGCTCAAAATTCTTCTGAAATAAGACCTTAGAATAAATCCTTTCTAAATCAAATGGTTGGACCAGCCCTGTGGCTTACTGGTTAAGTGCACGCGCTCCGCTACTGGAGGTCCGGTTGGCATCCTGGGCGCGCACCGATGCACTGCTTCTCCGGCCATGCTGAGGCCGCGTCCCACATACAGCAACTAGAAGGATGTGCAGCTATGACATACAACTATCTACTGGGGCTTTGAGGAAAAAAAAGGAGGAGGATTGGCAATAGATTTTAGCTCAGAGCCGGTCTTCCTCAGCAAAAAAGAAGAGGATTAGCATGGATGTTAGCTCAGGGCTGATCTTCCTCACAAAATAAATAAATAAATAAATCAAATGATTAATCAATGTTACATATATCTAATTAGATTCAAATAATTTGAAATCACCATATATTTACCATATAAAAATAATTCAAATAAGAAATTCTCTCATAATAATTATATAATCATATTATCACAGAGTTGGAAAGAATCTTAGGTATCATGTGAAGCACCTTCCCACTCAACTTGGGAATCTCTTTTATGTTCTCCCCAATATGGAAATACGCAGGCCCCTTTGAATACTCCAGCCAAGGACGATTTCAGTGAGATTGCAGGACTACAAAATCTATTTTTGAACAATTCTATTTGTGATATAGATTTGTTTAATAAAATCTACTCTTCCATAACAATCACTAGATTTACCTTGTTCTATCTTCCAGTAGTTTACAGAATAAATTTAATCTATCTCAAAAATACAGTATGTTTTTATTACTAACCTAATGCTGTCATTCCTTATTTGACTTTACGTTCCCAGAGGGCAGAATTACTGCTTATTTACCATTCTATTGTCATGACCAAGCCTATGGTAGGTGTTCAATTATTTGCAGAATTAATATGAAAGACAGTTCTTTACACATGACTCTAATGTTATTATCATAACCACATACTTACTGTCGTAACTTATGAGAGTCATTCATTGTCATTAACCGTATTTTTCGGAATTCTGTTTTGAAGTTAGATTAAGCCTCCCTCTCCCTTCGTCTCCTTTTAATTTGATTCCATTAATTTATTTGTATTAATTTGGCTTTCCTGTTGCTAAACTATTCTAAATATTTTGTAAAGTTCTTAATTTTATCTTTTATTTAACTAAAATTGAATATCTCTGGGAGACGTAGAGCTGTATTCAATGTCTATAGCTGTGCTGGCTGATACCGTAACCACTAGGCATATGTGTCTATTGAGCACTTGAAACGCAGCTAATGCAAATTGAGATGTGTTGTAGGAGTAAAACACACACTGGATTGTGAAGACTTAGAACATGAAAAAGAAATGCATAATATCTCACTAATATTTTTTATATTGATTGCATGTTCAAAAGAAAATTTCTTGGCTATCTTGGGTAAATTAAATATATTATTGAAATTAATTTTGTTTCTTTTTACTTTTTGAATGTGACTTTCAGAAAAGATAAAATTACGTATTACATTTGTATTGGATAATCCTACTCTGGAAGAATTATTGACAGTTTACATGAAGAAATAGTCATGATTCGGATCAGTGATTCGGGTTGGCTTACTATAAGGCTGTTAAGAAATATTAGTGACTTCCATTATATGTTAACTCGAAGGATGTCTTTTCTCTGATAATCTAAGTTTCTTACCAGTAGAGCTAAAACCTGTGTTAATCTTTGTTGTTGAAGACTAGGCTTTTCAATTTCCTCACTGATTTTAGGCAGTCTTATTAAAGAATTAGATAGAAACACCTTTTTAAGGCTCTTTTTCCTTCTGCTGCATTCAGCATTTGCATCAACCATTTGTTAATCCTCTCAATTTGTTTCTCTGAATGATATTCACGGCTATGTTAGCTGATAGCATTGCTTTTTAAATATAAAGTACATTGTCTATAGCATATGTCTTAATTTTGTCATGTGAGTATAATAGATATCATTTATTAGGACACGTTTTTTAGGAAATAAAATATTGCCACTATAGAAGAATATACACATTTTTCCTGTTTTAATAGTTGCCATTTCAAGAACTATGTTGAAGGTCAATGTTACATCTGTTACTAACGTTAAGGGCAATGTGTGCAGGCAGGACTGTGCTAATTTCCCAATATTCTGTCAGGGTTCTATTACATGGGATTTCAAATGACCTCACTGTGTCAACCACTTCAAGAATATAAGCAGAAATTTCTTAAGTGCATTTAATATTTAACTTCCAACTATCATTTTAAAAGAACCATATCCTCACTTCTAAGTCTTCTGGCTCCCAAGTTAAGAAAGAGTAATAAAGTGTTACTGCCAAACTGAATTCTTTTAGAAATTCAGCAATAGAGCAAGTGTTTTCTTTTAGGGAATCGTGATCTGCAAGAATTAGCATAGTCCTAAGACTTTCCTCAGTCATGCAATTACTGCCTGGGAAAGAATTACACTCTTGGCTAATTCACGGAGTTAGCTCTAACTCAACATAAACTATTAGATAAATACCTTCAGAAAAAATCTAAACAAAATACATTGTGAACATTTGCCAAGGCTATATTTATTCTAGCAGATAGCTAGAATAGTTGTCAATATGCCCCTCTTTAATAATGAACACTTGGTAAATTCAGATCAAGAAAATGTCTTCTTGTGATGACAGTTTAGGACATATAATCAGCATACAACATTAGCAAAAGTTAAGACATATCAGATGCTTGAAGTAAAGGTTGTTTATTCCTAGTGTTAGCAGTGGCAGCCCCTTTAAATAAGATTTCTCTCTTTTTTTTGGTGAGGAAGATTAGCCCTGAGCTAACATCTGTTGCCAATCATCCTTTTTTTGCCGAGGAAGATCAGCCTTGGGCTAACGTCCGTGCCCATCTTCACCTACTTTATATGTGGGATGCCTGCTACAGCATGGCTTGATGAGCGGTGAGTAGGTCCACGCCCGGGATCTGAACCTGTGAACCCTGGGCCGCCAAAGTGGAGCATGCAAACTTACCCACTATGCCACCCGGCAGGCCCAAAGATTTTTTTTTCTCTCGTTCTTCCTACTATTTCCAAAATAATTTTTCATTTATATTATTAATTGTCAGGTGCCCTGGTCTTTCTCATTCCCATTATTCTTTTTCTTCATTTGAATTTGCGAAAGATTTAACTTCAATAAATCAAGCCTACTGTATACTTTCCTCCGCACTTACTTGACTTCTTGATGTCCACCACATCCACACACTTTTATTCCTAGAATGTTTTATTCCTAGAAATCGCTGTATAGTGTCATATAGCTTGGCTTAAACAAATATTGCTACAGTAGTCTAAAATGTAACAGCTGAAAAAAATGAGGCCTAAAAACATTGCCAGAAACCACACAGTGAAAAATGTGGTTATGTATTTACACACACACACACACACACACACACACACACACACAAAGCCACCAAGTTCCCTTTCAACCACTTTTCTACCAAGTGTGTGATGTACAGATTTTGGGGTGGATAAAGTTATGAACATATGGAGTGACTTACATGAATAGATGAATTTTCAAAATTGAAAAGCATAGCAATAGTGGAGCAAGTATTATGTAAACATTTACAGGGAAGTTCAACTTTAAATATATCATCGTCGCATGATGGTATCAACTTCACTAGGAGAATTAACTCCTTAAAAAAAGCCCTATATATTTTGTCCTTCAGATAAGCATTACATGCATCTTCCAGAAGTGTAGTTGCCTATATCTTGGATCTTTCTTCATGATGTCAATATAACAGTTCTCAGTCAAACTTTCTAACATATGTATGAAAGATAACATTTACTTTTTTTCATTTTCCAAGCAGCTATTGCACTATTCTAATGTTGTTTTGTTACGTTTACATAGCTAAAATGTAACAAAACATTTCTAAACTTTCCCCCATGAATCTGGTGTTGGACTTTCTACCACTCCATTTTATAAATGCTTTCCACCACCCCATTATTTTATAAATGCTTCCCACCACACCATTATTTGCTTTCCAAACTATGTTATAAAAGTAGATGAGCAAAAAGAAAAAAATCCACTGTGCCATAAGTTCTGCTTCTAACTACAAACAGAAAGCAGAAGTGACAATTTTTTGCTCCTGAAATACAAATAACACGCAATTGGAAGAAATAGAGCCTTGTCCTAAGGAAAGTAGGTCAGCCACTTGAGAGAATATTATTGGCACTTGAGGATTTGACATCATTTTTTGATCCTTCTTTCAACGAAGACAACTCAATAGCATGAGACACTATCCTTTATGTTTAATTATTTTATGGGCTTTAGACATACATTTACAAACCATTGTATAAGCACTATTAGATATATTTAATCAAAGATGGATTCTCTAATGCAAAATACTTTGGTTTATATTTTCCCTGAGTTTCAATTTCTCTAAGGACTTTTAGCATTTGGGTGATTAGGCAGGGCTTTTCTTTTTCTTTAATTTTGTCTAGCCTTTGCACTAAATGAGGTTTCCAGTAGCTACTGGTTAATAAAGTTTTTCTCATTTCAAATCAACTACTAAGAAAGAAATAGAAAGATACATCCAAGATGACTTTTTATTAACAGAATGCCTTCTCTCCAGAAACAAAAAAATGCCACTATGTTGTAAATTGGAATGTATAATCAGGATGGATAGATAGATAGACAGATAGATAGATAGATAGACAGATAGATAGACAGAACGATAGATAGATAGGTAGGTGATAGATAGATGATAGATACATAGATAGATACATAGATGGATGATAGAAAGATGATAGATAATAGAATACACTCTATTTTAAAATATATGTGGAACACATAACATATTCTCTATTTTCATTTTTAAAGAATTCTCTCAGGATACAAGTTACAATTATATTGAAGATAAAAAGCAATCACATCAAATTACAACTAGCACATATTTTCAAAGATTGGAATTTAGATGTGTCAATAGAGAACAATAGGATTCATTTTAGTTAGCTCATTGAGTGCCTAGATCATAGCCAATACTCAATCAACACTTGGTAAATTGAATTAATAAGTGAAATCGTGTCAAGTGAAATCTTGAAAGAGGTCTTTCTTTTCTTTGTGAAACCAGTCTTATTTCCACTACAACCTCACAATTTATTTCTTTTTCTTCTTCTAAAAAAGAACATCAGGATTGTTTGTTTCAATCAGGAACACACATGAGAAAGTTTAACAGACGACAGCGTACACTACTGTCTGACAGAATGCTATAGACTGAATGGGGTCCACCCAAAATTCATATGTTGAAACCTAATCCCTAATGTGATGGTATTTGGAGGCGGGGCCTTTAGGAGGTGATCATGAGAGCAGAGCCCTCATGAATGGGATTAGTGCCCTTATAAGAAAGACCTCAGAGGGCCAGCCCAGTGGTGCAAGCAGTTAAGCGCAAGCCCTCCACTGCGGCGGCCCGGGGTTCGCCAATTCGGATCCCAGGCACACACTGATGCACCGCTTGTTAAGCCACGCTGTAGCGGCGTCCCATATAAGGTGGAGGAAGATGGGCACAGATGTTAGCCCAGGGCCAGTCTTCCTCAGCAAAAAAGAGGGGGATTAACATCGGATGTTAGCTCAGAGCTGGTCTTCTTCACAAAAAAAAAAAAGACCCCAGAGAGCTCCCTCACTCCCTTCTGCCATGTGAGGACATAGTGAAACTGAAAAGATGGCTGTTTATGAATCAGGAAGTGGAACCTCACCAGAAGCAGAATCTTCCAGTGTCTTGATCTTGGACTTCCCAGCCACTTGAACTGTGAGAAATAAGTTTCTGTTGTTTATAAACCACCTAGTTTATGACAGTTTGTTATAGCAGCTGGAATGGACTAAGACACAATATTGGCATCATACTTTTGCATGAACACTAGAATCTTATTGAAAATAGACAGCAAACCCTTAATCCAAAGTTAATGGTGTTTGGCTTGTTCACTGAATTTAGACTAACAGAGAAGATTTTAATAACACAAATGTTTCAACTTTGGGTTTATCTTGCTTTAGTTTCCTCTTTCCTGAATACGCGGTTTTATAAAGTAAATAAATTTTTTACAGCAAACATGTATTACTTTTATAAAAATATTTTTAAATGAGGTTATATGGTTGATTATATTTAAAGTGAAGCATTACTAAGAGAGGCAGTAGTTGGAGTAGAAGTACAATTATTTCAGGTCCTCTGAGAAATAAGGAAGGATAAATAAATGGGATCTTGGAGCTGTAACTAATTATTTCCTAATGCACTTCCACTAATTTAACATGTTGAAATGATTAAACTTAAAAAGCATTACATTGAAAGTCTCTATTACTAAACTTGAATACAAATTGATCCTATATTTTTCCAATTTTATCTTTTTTTTGAGTTTCAAGTTTGTAGTTTGCATTGTACTTATTATATATGCTTTCTTGGTCAAATTCCTTCTTTTTACTAACATATTCCTCTAATCTACCATCCAACTGATCCAACCATCCATTCATTATTTCTTCATTCTTTCATTTATTCAGTTGTTTGGTTGTTAGGCAACTAATATTTATTGAGTGTTTCATGTGTGCCATATTGTATACTGTTGTATATTGGCTACTTGAGATAAGACTCCTTATCCTAGTACCTCTTCCTAAACTCAGTCTTCTTTATTCTTCCGGAAAACTTGATTGATCACTATTTTAATCAATATACAAATCTTTGATGACTACAATTGTAAATGGCAAGTCCTAGATTTGTACAGGGCATATCTTGCAAAACATCTGGTCCAGGATCCTCAAGTTTTTGTGGATGTGCTTTGCTACAGTTGTAAGAATCCATTAAATACTGTATGTATCTTACCCCATGTATCAGGACCTGTTTCTTTTGTTTGTTTGCTATTATGTTAGGAGTTGGTCTCAATTCTCTCCAAGATGTTGGAAAGAGATCCTGAAAAGGAAGACCTTATCCCTTGCAAACCACTCCCCTTTCCAGACACAATCTCTTCTGCAGAAGTTCATACTTTCTATGTAATTCAACTCTCTTCTTTTGTCAAAGTTGTCTTTTGGCCTCTAGGACACATTTGTGCTTTCTTTAGCAATCTCTTTACCTATTCGTTGGTTTTTCATGAAGGGATTACGATGTGATTGACAAAATTCACAGAGAAGCACTAGTCGGATATCATTTTTTTGTGGGAAAAGTACCTAGAAGCTTATTAACATACTTATGTAGAGCAGGTGGTAATATAGCCCACTCAGTGATAGAAGTATGCCTCAACCTTACACCAGTTTCCAAGACTCAGTATGTTAAACTCTTGATGAACCTACCTCCTTATAATGAATATTCTAATAGTAGAAACAGTTCTTCCCTTCGCTTTCTCTGGTTATGAACTAACCTGTTGGTTAAGTGCAAGAAATTGTGTTTGGACCTGTTCTGTATGCATCCTCATTGATTTCTATTCAGATCTCTAGATCTATCTATTTTACACCCTATACCTCTTGGGGTGCAAAATCCGCCAAAATTGCCTCTTGTGTGTTTTTTACCTTATTGCTCCGTGAAGAATTCACAAGTTGCTAAATCAAAAATTATAATCTCTTCCCCCAACAAGTTTCTTCTCATGACTTATACAGAAGATGAATCTTTCAGTCACCAGGCTCAAAAATTATATTAGCTTTTACTCTTCCAACCCGTGCTTCTCATCAACTGACACTATTGGTAAAATGATAGATTTTGTTTTATTCAATTGATCACTTCTTTCCATTCCCACTGCTATCAGGTCTTATTTCCTTGACCTTGAATGACTTTAGAATTGTGGCTAAATGCATATGTCCTGGAGCTCAACTCCTTGGGTTTGAATTCTTGGTAGTCTCTTAACTATGTTGGTGATCTTGGTCTAATCTCTTAGCCTCTCTTCACCCGTCTCTGCTTGTAAACTGTCAGTGGTAATAGTACCAACATTATGTGTTTATTGGGAGGGTTAAATATGTTAATATATATAAATAATTTAAACCAATGCATGAAGTAGAGATAAGACAAAAAAAATTTAGCTGTTATTAATAGTGGCATCTTAACAGATTTACCCAACTTTAACCTTCTGCTTATTGGTCATTTTGAATCCAACACACACTTTTCCAACTCATATTCCTAAAACATTTCTCTGATTATCTCATTTTTCTCTTCAAAATTTTTTCACATTGGCTACTGATATGACTACAAACTCCTTAATCTGAATTTCCAAGGCATACCCATACTCATCCTTCTAACCCTCCTAGGATCTAGTACATATGGCAGATGTGCTAAAAAAAGTATTTGTTTAATTAGATTAATATACTCATGTAAGTTTCTCTAAATATTTTTTAGAATAATATGAGCCATAAACAAATTCATGCATACATATATACACACACACTTTCAGATTATAGTGATCAAAAATGTATTTCTGGATGGAAATTTAAAATATTTTAGAACAAAACAGCAATGAATGAAGATTTCAAGAGGCAAATAACAACAATAATGTAAAATTTATACGGCTCTGTAGTTTTCATTGTAATTTCATACTTTGAAGATAGCTATCTTTGTGGAGCTCATAATAGTTCTGCTAATAAATCAATGGTCAAAGTTCAACAAATTAAACTCATTAGCAACCAGAATAGTACCTTCTGTGCTCTCATTACAGCAAATAAGAGTGTCTGGTAGATTTTTGCACCACCATGTGTATGGTCTCCATCAAACTGTGTGGTGGTTCTGGTACTGTGAAAAATGTATGTGAATATGAAGCCCCTAAAAATCATAGAATGAGTCTATAAGTAATTATAGATTAAGTATTATTAATTTTCAAAAAATCAATTTTAAGAAAAGTAGTTTATTACAATTCTATAAAATTTTACATCAAAATTAAACAGAAATTATTAATATTTTTAAAATGTTAATACTATGCATACTGAAGCATTTAGGGGTAAAGTATACTGATGTCTCCACCTACTTTGAAACACATCCAAAAAAACCCAAGATAGTTTGATGGATATAAAGAGGGATGGATACATGAATAATTATGTGATAAAGCAAATACAGCAAAAATGGTAATTGTAGAATCTTGGTTGTGTATTGTTACATGAGTTCACTATAAATGTCTTACAACTTTTTTCTGTGTTTGAACATTTTCATAACATAATGTTAGAAAAATCAGTAATTCTACATTATCTATAGAGAACATTAATGTTTATAATTCAGTTGTTTCAAAGAGAGAAAATCCTTCGTATACCCAAGAATGCACGAGGCAGAAAAATTCTAGGAAAAGTTGGGTGCATGCGAAGTTGATCAGAATGTGGCTGTGATTTTAAATCTTCATCATCAAGAAGAACAATAATGAGAGTTCAGTCTGTGAGTTGTTGAGCCAGGACTCAGTATCTACCTCTAGAGCAGCCAATTCATAGCCTTATCGGTAACGTTGAATGTAGATGGAAGAGAAGAGATAGCAGTCAGTCCCTCTCTAGTGAACACCATTGGAAATCACAACAAAATAGCCAAAGAGAATGGGTAGCATGGGAGTAAGGAAAAAGCCTGGGACAGTTCATGACAGTGAACAGTCAGCCCTGCCATGTGGAGCTTACAGTTTCAACATGGAGGGCATAATCATTAAACAAACACCAAAAACTATAAATATTACTACAAGTAGTGTTCAGTGAGAGAAGTGAAAATTGCAGGGTTTATGAGAAAGTAAAATAAGGAACCTCAAATTAGATTGGGACTTTAAGAAAGATCTCTTTGTGAAAGTAATTTGCCCATGGACTCTGCGAGTGGACAACCCAGGGCATTGAATTTCTCCTGCCAGCTCATCTGTGCAGAAAGCAATGGACAATTCCAGCCCTCTTCTCTCCTCCCAGGACCTATCACCACCTTGTATTTTCTCAGTGGACAACACAGGAAATTTTCAACAACTGTTCCAAGTCTCAAAGTTACATAATTATGTGCTATACAATAGATTTAAGAAGCAACTAGACACATAACTGCTTATCAAATTGCTTTTTCTAACGGAGTCAAGATTTTTCAATCCTTTCTGCACACGAGTTTTGCTTAAGCTCCTGTGTCTGCGTAGTATGAATTAATAGTATGAATTAATAGAATGTTGAGAAAGTGGTGTTAATTAAAGTTAAGGTATGGGGCTGAAGTATTTTTCTGTTGAAAAGTCTTTAAAAGTTCCAATTATCTAACTACTTAAATGATACAATTTTGAGTGTTTAAAATGTTCTTTTTTGAGGAGTGAACCTTCATGACAAATACTGTGATTGGGACACTTACATTTGCATAATGTGCTCAAAAAACACTCCTAAAACCACATTTACTAGAACATCATGTCATACATGCTTTGTAAACGACTTTTTACAGACACATTTAGTTTTTGTTACACCCTTTGGGGAGCTAACTGAGAAAGTGTTCCTGCAACACTCTCAAATGTTTGGGATGCATTTTTTAGAAATTAATATCCTATTGGCGTATGTGTTATATTACCTCACATGCTTTTTTGCCTAAAACTTCATGACATTTTAGGGTGAAAAAAAAGAATAGAAAAGAGTAGCCTGTCAGCTAAATAATATCAAACTGCTTAGTGTTATGAATCTAGGCAAGCAGAGCTCTCACAGCATGTCTTAATAGTGAATTACATGCCAAAGGAACGAAATACTTGCGGGATTCAAACAAACTTGGTGGGGGGAAAGGTGGATGAAAACCAGTGATTTCGTCATATTGCAAACATTGAATAAAAGTCAGAAATATAAAGACAAAGAGGCAAAGGGTTTGGGCTCTCTCTGTCAGTGAAATCTGTGCATTCCAACTTTTTCCTGACAGCAAATATTTTTGCACTACACATCTCAGAGCCAGAGTAGAAGATAACTAACTCTTTATATCTGCAAATTCCTAAAACATGGACCAAATCCAGTCCTTCTTTGTGAGGCTTTTGTTATCATGAAAGGGTTTCAACTTGCTTATATTCCTCTTGCAGCAAAAGTCATTTTAGTGGGTTCTTTTTTCTCTCCTCTTGAGGAATGTGCACAGTTTGGGACATCTTGCAAAATCACGTGTGTATTGATAGATACAGTTCCCTTTAAATTTGACACATGCTGATAGCTTGCTCCCTTGGCATCAAATAAAAATCAAAACAGATTTCAATCTCGACTTTAGCGTAGTTGGCTAAAAAATTGAAAAACAACTGAAATTAATTGAGTACAAAGGCAATGATTAGAAGACATTTTAGACATGGAGTTTGAATAAATCCAACTATTTTATAATCCGCAGCTTATGTGAGCAATAGCTATTACAATTACCATTTAGTAGCTGTAAACTCAGAGACATGAGCGATTCAAGTTACTTTCTCCAAACATACAGTCTACGGAACCAAGTGAAACTGAATGGGGGGATTGGGATTTTAGCCATCTCTGATGGGTAATTGATTGTTAGCAAATGAGAGAACAAATCAGGATCCAGAATCTCCCAGGAAGAATCAAAGACAATAAGGCTACAGAAAAAGAATAAAAACTCATGGCGCTCTTCCTCCTTCACTTTACGAAGTATTTTTACAAGCGACATCTCAATTTGGGAGTGGGAATAAGAGTCCGTATTGTTCACTAACCTGGATACTAAATAGGATAGTTGTTAAATGTCTCAAGAGAGAAACAGTAAGTTCTCTCCCAGATTCTGTACTTCACCAAGTCTTGGTGAGTGGATCTGTTAATAATTCCTATGGCAGAACGGAAAAAGAGGCCCCAGGTGAAACCAGTGTTATGATTTTTACTATACTATGTTCCAACTCTGGGAGGAAAGCGAGGCTATTAGTTAGAATATCTAAGACTTTATGTCCAAAAACAAGTTTATTTAGGTTCTTTGTCTCCAGATATAGTCAGAACAAAACAAAGAGAAACAGGCACAGAGGGAGGTGATAATGGTTTTTGATGGAGCTTACTCACTAAAGACTTCTTGAGGTAGAATGAGATTCAGCTTATATTATGGACAGAATCCTGGGACCATTCTTAGGACCCCTGCCAAGGCCAGTGATATGTTTTAACTGTCTCCTCTTGCTTGTGAGAGTTGACTGTTAAATATTGAAGAATTTTTCAAGTCAGTTGGTAGCTTGCAATAGGGCACGGTAAGAATATTTACACCACAGAAACTGGCAAATGTTACAAGTCTGGGTATTTTTTTTTCAGAGATCCAATTTATCAGCACACCACTGCTTGTGCCTGAAAAGTAGTCTGGGCAGCTCTATATGTCATCCAGGGCTAAACTATTGCAGTCTACTTTTGGGAATGAGGATGAAGCTTTCCAGCAATGGCTGGTGAACATCCCCCACTGGGTTGTCAATCACTGTTTAAGAAATCTACATAATTAATCAGCAATGAGGTTGGTTGGGAGGAACATGCTTCATACAGACCATAGAATATTTATTTAAGATTAATTTCTTAAAAGTCGACTGGAAGGAAAACTACAAAGGCAAGAGGTCATCTAGGTAGGTAGTCATCCTGTGGATAAAGAGTGGTTTGTTTATCCTTACTTGGCAAAGGTCATTTTCTAAAGCTTTGGTTGCTTGTTGCCCAATTTAAAAGGAAAAATAATCTTGTCAAAATATGCATTTCCTTTAACTCTCATAATTCCAATCCAAAGAACTCATCCTAAGGAAATAATCAAATATTTGAACAAAGAGAAACATGCAAAGACATTCATTATATGGAAAGAAAAATAGGATTCTGGTTAAACAAATTGTGATACTTTTAAAAATGGAATATTATACAACTATTGAAATGATGAAGTATATTTATTTTCCATTGACATAGAAAGTTGTTCATAATACGATGTTAGATGAGTAAAAGAAGGTAAATATGGTATTTAAAATATGATCCCTTTGTTAAAAAATATACACATGATTAGGAAAAGTTCTAGAAAAATATACACCAAAATATTAGCAGTGGTTATTTTAGAGTGACAGGAATTCGAGTAATTTTGTTTATTTAAGTTTACATATTTCATGTATTTTCTCAACTTTTTCTACAGTGAAAAAATATATACCACTTTTATTACTTATATAAATAGGGTAATATTTTGAAAATATTAAACTAATCAATCTTTTATTTGTCCCTATTTTTTTCTGGTTTTTTTTTTTTTTTTGCTTGAGGAAGATTCGCCCAGAGCTAATGTCTGTGCCAGTCTTCTTCTATTTTGTACGTGTGTTGCCTCCACAGCACGGCTGCTGAAGAGCGGTGTAGGCCTGCGCCCAGGAACCAAACCCGCACGGCCAAGGGGAGCATGCCGAACTTAACCACTAGGCCATGAGGCTGGCCTCATGGCCAGTTTTTTAATATGATCACAGGGAAGAGAGACAGATTGAGACATCCAGAAAGAGAATGACAAGACAGAAGAGTTTCCTGTCAGACGAGAGAGAAAAGAAAAGAAAGTCTTTATAGTTCACAATAGATTCTAAGAGTGGGAGAAAAATAGAAAGATGGGAAGAAAGTTGCCTTTATCCATATATGCCCATCCCCTACTCAAATTCCAAATACCTAAGTGAAAGTGTTAAATAGGGAAAGTTTAGAGTAAAGAGGCTGTTGCCATATTTCCTGTTTCGGACCATAACTACATCATTGCAAAACATAATCACCTGTGATTTCTGTCACATGTCAATACCAGACCATATGCTGGTTTCAAGGCTAAATAATTTAACCCGGCATGAAGTTATCTTTCTTTAGTTCTGTGCTTGTTTTGTTATGGGTTTTCCTGGCTTTCTTTGTGTTAAACTTATCTTTCCTAGTTGTAAGTGTAATCATTCTAAGGCAAAGACATTTTATGCAGTGTTGAAGCAGAAATACCCATGTAAATTACATAGATTGGATCTCTTTTAACTAAGGAGAAATATCTACTATGTGCCACTCCAGATATTAACCTTCAGTCTTAGAGGCAAACTATTACCACCAAAAGATAATGCATAAAATTTTCCATACCAAAAGAGAGAATGTGATACAATTTAATTAGTTAATCAATTCATTAGTTAAATGGCAGTTTAATATGGAGTTTGAGAGCATTTTTTTTTTTAATTTAATTGGTTCAGTTTGACTTCCATCTCTTTACAGAGTGGAATTCTTTCTACTGGGATTAAAAGCAATATATATCATGCTTAATGCACCCAGCTAGACCTTCTTAGGCTGAGAAAAATATGCTTTAGTCATTAGCAAAATATCCACAAGCAATGTATTTTCAAACCAATCTCCTTCCCAGAAGTTTGGAATTATTTGGTGATTACTATGGAAGACCCGTAGAGAGGGAAAATTTTTTACAAATTAAGTAAATGTGTCCAGGGAAAGACAGCAAAAAAATAGAGAAAAAAATGTATGTTTTACAGCTGCTGAATCAAACAAAAACCCTCAATGTTTTGGGAAGCACAAAGAAATTGTTCCAGTTTTAAAGAAATGATTGTCCCTATAGCTATGTCCACATACTGCTTGGTGCATCGATCAGGATGCTTTGGGCTCCAACAAGAGTCAATTAACATATCAAAATAGACAATTTATTACTGAGCATACAAGACCTCCTCTGCCATTCTTACTGAGCTGGCTTGTTCCTTAATCTATCCCTACTCATGATCACAGTTTTAGAAAGCTTCTGAAAACATGGCAAAGTCTATTAGAACAAGACATTTCTTCCCCTGTCACTCGTTACGAGAGCATGGGCGCCATTTCTAGTCATCTCCAGAACCGTCCTTCATGTTGGCCTGAAGGGAGCCACTGGCTACTACTAAATAATGCATTATTGAGATAAATATGGTCCCTTTTTTGTATTCAACTTGACTGGGTTTTCCCCTAAGTCACATGGGAGGGCCCATGGACAAAATCATGTAAAAATGTCTGATATAAGTAGCATTATAGTGACATAGTTTGTTTGATTTGCCATTAAATTCAAAGAAAGATTTCAGAGTTTGAGCTTAGGTTTTCTACTTTATGCTATCAGCAAATTGATACTTCAGAAGTGTTGTTTAGGCTTCATTTCCCATATTAACCAGGATGGATAAAGCTATGTTACAACCTCAAATCTCAGTGGCTGAACACAACACATTTTCATTTCTCGTGTCTGTAAAATCCACCATGTGTTTGGTTGACACCATCCACCATGCAGCGACTCAGTATACCAGGCTGTTTCATCCTTTTGGCATTGTCACCTTAACAATGGCCTCCACATTCAGATCTTGGAGCGTGAGATAGATAGAAAACTTGCCCATGGGACTACCATTGCTGCAGACCAGGAGTAACACACATCGCTTCTTTCACTTTTCCTTGGTCTTAATCATTTGAGCCTGCTAGGAGATATAGTTTCTCATATTCCCATTAAAGAAACGATCATCAGACATTGCTGAGAATTATTTTTTATCACTCTACTCAGTAAACGTTTCTTTCCTCCCTGTGTCCATATCTGTTCATTGTGCTTTATAATTTTTTTCTTATTTAGTATTCAAAAATTCTTTGATATAGAACATTATCAGTAAATCTGGGCATTAGTATTGTCAAGTCCCTGGATACTCATGGCAGACATGGTTAACCAACTATTGGACTCCTTGTCCCTTAGATAAGCTTTCTTGATATTGGATTCCAGCTACCTTTACCAAACAAATGGAGTTAGAAAGTGAGTTAAAACTAATGAGCTATGCCTGTTGGAAAAATAATCCCATTTTTAGTGTGAAAAGGGAACATTACTGAAAATTAAGTAACCTGACTATGATCCACATCTAAGAAGTGGCAGTTCTAAAATGTGAAATCAGACCTGTCTGAGTGTAAAGTTCAAATCATTTCCAGAAAAGCTCACACCAGTCTTGCCTTGAGGATCTTGACTAATCCATACTAGAAGTGCTTTAATAGTACATTTAGATTAAAAATGTGAAACACCATCTTTTAAAATGTTGAATTTTAGGATAGAGTCAAGATGGTGGTGTAGGCAGACTCTGAACTCACCTCCTCCCGCGGACATAGCTAATTTACAACTACTCGTGGAAAAATCACCCCTGAGACAGAACTGAAAAGTGGATAAGAGGAACTCCTGCAACAACGGACAATCCCAACTGAAGTAGAAGAGGCAGAGACTCCCTTCTGGAGAGGAAAAACGCCGCCTTCACAAGCCGCAGCGCCTCATGGCCACCAGGGAGCAGCGCACAGGTCCACAGCCCTCCGTGGAGGCACGGGGCCCTGAGCCGGGGAGCGCCCCCGCTGTGGGCATTTCGTGGACCCAGCACAATCCAGAGGAGTGGCAGAATATCTGACTTTGCTGCTACTAAAACATTGGGGAGCACCCCCAGAAAAGCTGGTTCACAAGGAAATTAAAACCGGCTCTTAGAGGGCCCACACGCAAACTCACCCGTTTCAGAAAGCAACCTAAAATCACCAGAAAGAAAGGTGCACAGTGCTTGGGTGAAAAGAGACTCACCTGATAGGCCCTGAGTGCATCTCGGTGAGAGGTGAGACCTCTCCAGGGACTGGGACAGTGGCGGCGACATTGTTGTGGCCTGTTGTGGGCGTGCTGACACAGACGCCATTGGAGTTCTCCCTGAGGCCTGCTAGCCCAGGGTCTGCCCCACCAGCTAGAGCACCAATTTAATCCAGCTCAGCCAGGGCAGGCAGCCCACCCTAGAGATTGGCCCCACCCAACAACAAGCCCTCAGGCAACTTGTGGGCCTGCATAGACTGGAGACTGGATTCTCTGCAGCCTGGAGACTGAACCCACTTCAGTGGGGCAGGGCATGTACAAGGAGCAGGTGGAGAGTGTGGGGCGGTGGTGGAATGTATGGGGATCCCACCCGGGAGAGACTGGGCCCACTTTGGGAGGTTGGGGTGCGCATACGGGGCAGGACTGTGTTGACTGTGTGTTTGTGGACCTGTGGGTGGGGGGGCTTGTCAGCTGCAGAAGATTTGTGCTTCTCAAAGACCCACATAGAGGGTTTGCCTCACCTTCCAAAGCCTGAAACAATTGGGTGCTCCCATGCCTGAGGCCAGCCCCACCCAGCTGCAATCCTCAGAGAGCTGACAAGAGACCTAAAGGCTGGAGGCTTATAGCAATTGTAAGGCCCTGAGCCTAACAACCTGCCACGCTGGGGGCCTACTCACTTCAAAGAAATACTGCAACACAAATGTGGTATTAGAACTTGCAGCCAACTGTGCTGGGGCTCCCCACACCTGATAAAGAGACTGAAGAGCCTACGACAACTACAAGCAGCTGAGCATTACAACAGCTGGCCGGGAGCATAACTCGGCCTCCCTGGGGGTCTACAGGGAGAGCAAACAGGCCACAACGGAAGGACACACATAGCCCACATAGGGGTCACCCCTGGAACACTGAGAACTGAGGGAAGCACACTGCAGGCCTCCTAAGCCATCACTTACATAAGGTCACCTATCTAAGAGCAGGAGACGTAGCTGACCTACCTAATACACAGAAACAAGCACAGGGAAAGAGGCAAAATGAGGAGGCAAAGGAATACACTAAGGGAATAGGACAAAACCCCAGAAAAGGAACTAAGTGAAACAGAAATGAGCAACCTACCTGACAGAGAGCTCAAACAAAGAGTGTTAAGGATGCTCACTGATCTGGGGAGAAGAATAGATGAACTCAGTGAGAATGTCAACAAAGACATGGAAGATATAAAAAAGAACCAATCAGAAATGAAGAATACAATACTGGAAATGAAAAATTCACTAGAGGGACTCAAAAGCAGAGTGGAGGACACAGAAGAACGGATCTGTGAGCTGGACGAAAGACTAGAATAAATTACCCAAGCTGAACAGGTAAAAGAGAAAAAAATTACAAAGAGTGAGGACAGTCTAAGGGACCTCTGGGACAACATCAAGCACACTAACATCCGTGTCATAGGTGTCCCGGAAGGAGAAGAGCGAGACAAAGGGGCAGAGAATCTATTTCAAGAAATAATAGATGAAAACTTCCCTAACCAAAGGAAGGAAACAGACATCCAGGTACAGGAAGCACAGAGAGCCCCAAACAAGATAATCCCAAAGAGGCCCCCACCAAAACATATCATAATCAAAGTGTCCAGAATTAAAGATAAAGAGAGAATCCTAAAAGCTGCAAGAGAAAGTCAAGTTACATACAAAGGAAACCCCATAAGGCTATCAGCTGACTTCTCAGCAGAAACCTTACAGGCTAGAAGATAGTGGCACGATATATTTAAAGTGCTAAAAGGAAAAAACTTACAGCCAAGAATACTCTACCCAGCAAGGTTATCATTCAAAATGGAAGGAGAGATTAAAAATTTCCCAGACAAGCAAAAATTAAAGGAGTTTGTCACCAAGAAACCAGCGCTACAAGAAATGTTAAAGGGACTGATTTAAGGGGAAAAGAGAAGACCACAAATAGGAAAAATTATCTATTTCCATGATAAGAATGTAATGGATACAAATGCACAAAAAAGAGGTTAGATATGATATCAAAAACATAAAAGGAGGGAGGAGGGGAGTTAAAGAGTAGAGCTTTCAGACAGAGGTCAAACTAAAGAGACCATTAATTCTGTATAGAAAAAGAAAGGAACAGAGAAAGACTACTAATACACTGAGAAAAAAAAAAGTTAAAAAATGGCAGTAAGTCCATACTTATCAATAGCTACTTTAAACGTCAATGGACTAAATGCTCCAATTAAAAGGCATAGGGTGACTTATTGGCTGAAAAAACAAGACCCATATATATGCTGCATACAAGAGACACACTTCAGACCTAAAGACACTCACAAACTGAAAGTGAAGGGATGGAAAAAGATACTCCACACAAATGGCAATGAAAAGAAAGCTGGGGTAGCAGTACTCATATCAGACAAAATAGACTTTAAAACAAAAACTATAAAAAGAGACAAAGAAGGGCATTACATAATGATCAAGGGAACAATCCAACAAGAGGATATAACACTTGTAAATATCTACACACCCAATGTAGGTGCACCTAAATATATAATGCAATTATTAACAGACATAAAAACAGAAATAGACAGTAACACAATAATAGTAGGGGACTTTAACACTCCACTTACACCAACGGATAGATCATCCAAACAGAAGATCAATAAGGAAACATTGGCCTTAAATGACACTAGAACAGATGGACCTAGTAGATATATACAGAGCATTCCATATAAAAACCAAAGAATACACGTTCTTTTCAAATGCACATGGAACATTCTCCAGGATTGATCACATATTAGGCCACAAAACAAATGTCCATAAATTTAAGAAGATTGAAATAATACCAACCATCTTTTCTGACCACAACGGTATGAAACCAGAAATTAACTATAGGAAGAAAATCAGAAAATCAGAAAAAAGAAAATCTCCACAAATACGTGGAGATTAAACAAAATGCTACTGAACAATGACTGGTCAATGAAGAAATCAAAGAAGGAATCAAAAAATACCTGGAGACAAATGAAAACGAAAATATGACATGCCAGAATTTATGGGATACAGCAAAACCGGTTCTAAGAGGGAAGTTTATAGCAATACAGGCCTATCTCAACAAACAAGAAAAATCTCAAATAAACAATCTAACAATGTACCTAAGGAACTGGAAAAAGAAGAACAAACCAAGCCCAAAATCAGTAGAAGAAGGGAACTAATAAAAATCAGAGCAGAAATAAATGAAATAGAGACCAAAAAAACAATAGAAAAATTAATAAAACCAAGAGCTGGTTCTTTGAAAAGATAAACAAAATTGACAAACCTTTAGCTAGACTCACCAAGAAAAAAAGACAGAAGACACAAATAAGTAAAATCAGAAATGAAAGAGGAGAAATTACAACAGACACCTCAGAAATACAAAAGATTATAAGAGAATACTATGAAAAGCTATATGCCAACCAATTCGACAATCTGGAAGAAATGGATAAATTCTTAGAATCATACAACCTTCCAAGAGAAGGTTGGATCAAGAAGAAGTAGAGAATTTGAATAGACCAATCACCAGTAAGGAGATCGAAACAGTAATCAAAAACCTCCCCAAAAATAAAAGTCCAGGACCAGATGGCTTCCCTGGTGAATTCTACCAAACATTCAAAGAAGACTTAATACCTATAATTCTAAAACTCTTCCAAAAAATTAAGGAGGCGGGGAAGCTCCCTAACTCATTCTACAAAGCCGACATTACCCTGATATGAAAACCAGACAAGGACAACAAAAAAAAAAGAAAATTACAGGCCAATATCACTGATGAACATCGACGCAAAAATCCTCAACAAAATACTAGCAAATCGCATACAGCAATACATTAAAAAGATTATACACCATGATCAAGTGGGATTTATTCCAAGTATGCAGGAATGGTTCAACATTCACAAATCAATCAATGTAATACACCACATTAATAAAATGAAGAATAAAAATCACATGATCATCTCAATAGATGCAGAGAAAGCATTTGACAAGATACAGCATCCATTTTTGATAAAAACTCTGAATAAAATGGATATAGAAGGAAAGTACCTCAACATAATAAAGGCCATATATGACAAACCCACAGCTAATATCATCCTCAATGGTGAAAAACTGAAAGCTATCCCTCTAAGAACAGGAACCAGACAAGGATGCCCACTCTCACCACTCCTATATAACATAGTACTGGAAGTTCTAGCCAGAGCAGTCAGTCAAGAGAAAGAAATAAAAGGGATCCAAATTGGAAAGGAAGAAGTGAAACTGTCACTATTTGCAGATGACATGATTTTATATATAGAAAACTCTAAAGAATCCACCAGAAAACTTTTAGAAGTAATAAACGAATATGGTAAAGTTGCAGGATACAAAATCAACATACAAAAATCAGTTGCATTTCTGTACACTAACAACGAAGTAGCAGAAAGAGAAATTAAGAATACCATCCCATTTACAATTGCAACAAAAAGAATAGAATACCTAAGAATAAACTTAACCAAAGAGGTGAAATATCTGTACACTGAAAACTATAAAACATTTCTGAAAGAAATTGAAGAAGACACAAAGAAATGGAAAGACAGTCCATGCTCTTGGATTGGAAGAATTAACATAGTTAAGATGTCCATACTTCCTAAAGCCATCTATAGATTCAATGCAATCCCTATCAAAGTTCCAACAACATTTTTCACAGAAATAGAACAAAGAATCCTAAAATTTATATGGAACAACAAAAGACTCCGAATAGGTAAAGGAATCCTGAGAAAAAAGAACAAAGCTAGAGGTATCACACTCCCTGATTTCAAAATATATTATAAAGCTATAGTAACCAAAACAGCATGGTACTGGCACAAAAACAGACACACAGATCAATGGAATAGAATCAAAAGCCCAGAAATAAACCCACACATCTATGGACAGCTAATCTTTGACAAAGGAGCCAAGAACATACAATGGAGAAAAGAAAGTCTCTTCAACAAATGGTGTTGGGAAAACTGGATAGCCACATGCAAAAAAGTGAAAGTAGACCCTTACCTTACACCATACACAAAAATTACCTCCAAATGGATTAAAGACTTGAATGTAAGACCTGAAACTATGAAACTTCTAGAAGAAAACATAGGCAGTACGCTCTTCAACATCGGTCTTAGCAACATATTTTCAAGCACCATGTCTGACCGGGCAAGAGAAACAACAGAAAAAATAAACAAATGGGACTACATCAAACTAAAAAGCTTTTGCACAGCAAAGGAAACCATCAACAAAATGAAAAGACAACCTAACAATTGGGAGAAGATATTTGCAAACCATACATCTGATAAGGGGTTAATCTCAAAAATATATAAAGAACTCATGCATCTCAACAACAAAAAAACTACCAACCCAATTAAAAAATGGGCAAAAGACCTGAACAGACATTTCTCCAAAGAAGATAGATATACAGATGGCCAACAGACACATGAAAAGATGTTCAAAATCATTAACTATCAGGGAAATGCAAATCAAAACTACGATGAGATATCACCTCACGCCCGTCAGAATGGCTATAATTAACAAGACAGGAAACAGCATATGTTGGAGAGGATGTGGAGAGAAGGGAACACTCATACACTACTGGTGGGTGTGCAAACTGGTGCAGCCACTATGGAAAACAGTATGGAGATTCCTCAAAAAATCAAGGATAGAACTACCATATGATCCAGCTATTCCACTCTTGGGTATTTATCCAAAGAACTTGAAAACACCAATGTGTAAAGATACATGCACCCCTGTGTTCATTGCAGCGTTATTCACAATAGCCAAGACTTGGAAGCAACCTAAGTGCCCATCAAGGGATGAATGGATAAGGAAGATGTGGTATATATACACAATGGAATACTACTCAGCCATAAGAAACAATGAAATCCAGCCATTTGTGAAAACATGGATGGACATTGAGGGTATTATGCAAAGTGAAATAAGTCAGAGGGAGAAGGTCAAATACCGTATGATTTCCTTCATTAAGTAGTAGATAATAACAGCAATAAACAAGCACATAGAGACAAAACAAAACAAAACAAAAAAAAACCAAAAATAAATAAAATGTTGAATTTTGGTAAATGTCCCCAATGAACATCAAGAGTCATTCAGGTTTATACTGTACTTGCTATAATGCTAATCTGAATGAATATCATTCAGTGAAATGAGTTTGATGTGATATGACTTATTTTATTCAAAACAAAAGGAACATTTTCAAAATCCAACTTGTAAGATATGTTATTCCTAAACCTCACCTTTTTACCTTGGCCCCATCATCCCCAACCCACTGATACGAGTTTACATGGAATTCACTTATATAAGCTTGAAGTTCAATCTCAAGTTTAAAAAATCACATGGGAAAATACTTAGTTATTGGGGTATGACTCACTTGGGAAGTCTTGGTTTTCTCGTTTTAAAATCTACTAAGAAAAAAATTGATAGCTTCCTACAACTTTTGGATGAAGAATGTATTGAGTTTCTCACACTGCTGAAACGCTCTTGGCATAGTTAGCTTTTTGTTCTCTACACTGTTTTATGCGTGGAAGCCAGTGCTTGAAGCCAAACTGTTTCTAAGACAAAGCTTGGCATTTTTTAATAGACTGTGAGGTAGTATCTTGCGTCACTATCATAGACTGTTCAATTCTGCATTTACCAGAGCTTGATTTTGATATATTCCCCTCTCTGGGTACACTTCTTTTCCCGGAGTTTAGGTAGTTATATTTTTAAAGAGAAAAAAGTGGGAAGGGAGGGAGCAGATTATGGTACTTAAAGAGCATTATTGATTCCCAAAGTTGGAAACGACCTTCGAGGCCATCTAGTTTTTGAGTAACATATGCCAAGGGCCTTACTTACCTGGGTGTAAATTATATATTTATCAAAGTTGCAGTCTTTCTTTCAGGTTGCTGGATCAACTACAAAGGAGCTAGGGCCCTAGAAATATTTATTGGTATAAGTAAATTTTGGTTTAATTGTTCTGCTAATGCTATGATAGTAACAGTCTTACTTCGTCTAGGAAATGCAGTTGGGACTGTGAAACTCTGCATATATGAATCAAGAAAATATCAAACCTAAGCCAATGAAACCATGCACACAGATTAGAAAGACCTATGGGTGAAAGACACAGGAGGCAGGAGACACATCAACGAGTATGGGGGAAAAAAAAAAAAGACAGAGAATACGTCATGGTGAAATGAGAGGGTCAAACATCTAGAAGTTTGAAAATCTTGTCTATTTCTTAACTGGGAAATACAGATCATCTCTGACAAGAATAGAGTTAATGTAAGTATCCAATAGCCAAAGACACTGGTTGGCTATTTTCTTTTCTCACTGCCTTTTAGTCTTTTGCTTTTTGTACATTCCCCATGTACAAAAGATTGGAGTCACGTGTAATATCCAACCTCAATGAGCTTAATAGGTAGTAGAAGCTACAGGATTTGTCATGGCTGTTGCAGTCATGATTGAAAATAAATCTTTAGTTTCTTGGTGACTTATAGGTCTCTGATTATTCTTTGCAAATACAGTGGTGGTTCAATTAGCATGTCTTAAACTAATTTCCTTATAGTCCTTCCAGCCCCTGGGTACAGCAGCATATGAAAATAGTGTGGGTGAAGTAAATGACGCCACCCAGAAAAGGAAAACAAACTCAGTGACACATTTTGGATGAAGGAATAGAGTATATGAGATGTAGAAATGCAGGACAAAATGAAAAGCAAATGTAAATACAGAGTGGTCAATACAGAATTCAAATATAGAAAATCGAAGGAAGGGGGAAATGTCACACCCACAATGCCTTCCAAAATTTTTCAAACCCAGAATCCTGCTGAGGAATTGGCAAAAGATGACATCACATTTCTTATTCCCACCAGTCATAGGTGATTGGACCAGGGATGAACTGAGCTTCTAGTCTAGAACTGACAAACTCTGGACTGGCCAGAATTCTGTGGGATACATTAGCATGAAAACTTGTTCTAACAAGCTTTCCTTAGATGTGTATGGCTAAATTTTATCAATTAAATTTTTCACAAAGATTTTAAATGTTAGATACTGAGATTCCTAGGAGTTTGTGGGAGAAGACAATGAACAACAACAAAAAAGTAATAGCCATAATAAGTAATCAGAACAATGACTAAATAGAAATCAAGAAGTAAATAAAGATAGAACATAGATGGCCAGCCTGGTGGTAGAACGGTTAAGTTTGCCTGCTCCGCTTCGGTGGCCTAGTGTTCACCAGTTTGGTTCCCGGGCACAGACCTACAGACGACTCATCAAGCCATGCTGTGGTGGCATCCCACCTACAAAATAGAGGAAGACTGGCACAGATGTTAGCTCAGGGACAATCTTCCTGACCAAAAAAATAAATAAATAAATGAAAAATAAAGATAGAAAATAGAATGTGACAGTCCCTTCAGAAATATTGGATACTGAGAGTCAAAATATGTGGACAACATATTGAGGGAGTGGAGAAGGTCACATCACCCTCTCCTCCTGCTGAGATGTAACGAGTCCGTGTCTTAGGTCAGTTTCTACCCAAAACAGATGCTGATATATAGATTTAACTACAGGTGGTTTACTGGAGTGCTGTTAGGAACAGCTCCTTTGGAGGGGTTAGGATATGGGATTAGATAGAGGGAAGAGTTGAAATTTGATGTAGTCACAACAGTCTCAACAAGTTTCCTGGAGCTAGTGGACCCTTCAGATTAATCCCTCCTTGAGGCAGGAGGTCACTCCTTTGGCTCCAGTCAAGACAGAATATCGCCATACGTTCAAGGTTCTCCCTCTTACAACTTAAAAATCTGGGAAATAACACAACAAGCAAGCATAAGGAGAGTCTGAAAGATTAAAGAAGTAGGTGGTCTGCCTAGGGACCTTGGGACTTGAGGAACACCATGGTGATGAGTTCCCTGGGTTTTATTAACACTTCCATACATCCCAGACAAGGTGCTACAGGAGCCTCTAACCTGGAACTGCTAACAGACCAGCCCCACCACCCACCCAGCCCCCCCAAAGAAAAGCTCAAAGAAAAGCTTATTTCCCCTAGACAAAGGAAAAGTTTGCCTAATAGCAGAAAACTATTCTGGCAATTGCTGCTCTACTCCAGCCAAACGCCAACACAAAAACTGCAACACACCCTCTCCCCACCCACACGTCATTAGGGCTGAGTGGGGAGCTGGCCTAAATCCCATCCTCCTATCTTACAGAAGCAGGCAGCAGGGCTCCAATTTCCTCATCCAGTGATGTCAGCAGGGCTGAGCAGGCAACTAATCTTCTATTCCCGGCCTTGCAGAAACAGGTGGGGCGTCCATTCCCCATCTGGGTTTTGTCCACGGGGCAGAGCAGGGAGCTGGTCTTCCAACCCTCTCCTGGCGGAAGCAGGCGACAGCAATCTGATTCATCTGCTGGGGTAGCGCAGGAGGAACCAAACAGGACACTGATATTAATGCCCTGTTTGCAAAAGCATGTAGTGCTCCACCTCTGCCACCAGCGAAGTGTCCACAGGGTCCCACAGCAAACAGCCTCCACCTCCACCTAGAAGCAGAAAATTTAATGAGACAGTGCAGAGGCAGGCTATTCACCACTAGCTGTCACCTGCCTGCACCCTCCAGCTCTACCCTCTGTGTTGACAGAGCCCAGTGGGGAGCTGAATCTTCACCCCCACATGGCAGCGAAGAGGTAAACAAGCTGTGTGAAGCAGGACTACACAGCACTCTGTCCCATCTCTGGTCTCAGCAGGGCCTGGGGGGAATGAGCCTCCACCTCTATCCAGCACCGATGAGACAGAACAAGGTGGGCAAAGCAAAGCTAGTTTGCTCTCCTCTTCCTGCCTTCCCCTCCCCTAGTGCCAGCAGAGCTCAGCAAGAAAGTGAGCCTCAACTCCCATCTGGAAGGAAACGCAGTGTGATTCAGCCCTCTCTTTCTCCACTCCCTGATGTCCATTGGGGCTAAGAGAGAAGCTGAGCTTATACTCCACCTGTTTGCAGCAAGGTGATGTGGGTCTGCTCTCTACTTTTGCTTGTGTGATGCCAGCGGGATGAGCAGGATGCTGAACATAAAAACCCACCCAGCCCCCGAACTACACCTTAACAGATTAAATAGGATTTGGAGTCTCATTCAAAATGTCCAGGGTACAACAGAAAACCCCTCAGCATACCAAAAACTAGAAAAATCACAACTTGAGTGAGAAAAAAACAGTAAAAAGACACTAACACTGAGATAAACCAAATGTTGAAATTATCTGACATGGGCTTTAATGCAGCCTTAATTAAAATACTTCAACATTCAATTACAAGTTTTATTGAAATGAAAACTAAAAAATCTCAAGCAGAGAAATAGAAGTTATAAAAAAGAACCAAATGAAAATTATAGAACTAAAAAATGCAATAAGCAGAAAAAAAATAAAACCTCATTGGACGGGCTCAATATTAAAGTGGAGAGGGCAGCAGTTGGAACCAGTGAACTTGAGAATATGTTGATAGACTTTCTTCAATCTGAACAACAGATAGAAAACAAAACAGCTAATCTTTGTATCATCAAAGTTCCAGAAGAAAAGAGGAAGACTCAAAAGTATTCAAAAAAATAATGGCTGAAAACTCCCAAAACTGGTGAAAGACATAAATGGAAGACTCAAGAAACTGAGAAAACCCCAAATGGATAAATCCAAAGAAATCCATGCCAAGATACATAATAATTAAACTTCTATAAACAAAAGACAAAAAAAAAAATATTGAAAACATCCAGAAAGAAATGAATGTGACTTATAAGGACCAATTTGATTGGTAATAATTTCCTCAAACCATGGAGGTCAGAAGGAAGCGACACAGCATTTTTCAAGTACTGAAAGAAAAGAACTGCCAATCACAAACTCTATATCCAGCAAAATTATCTTTCAGGAGTGAAGGGGAAAATAAAGATATTTTCAGATGAAGGAAAACTAAGATAGTTTGCTAGAAAAACTACCACTAAATAATGGCTAAGAGAAGTTCTCTAAACAGAGAAGAAATGATAGCAAAAGATGCCTTAGAGCAAAAAAGAAAATAGGTATTAACATGCAAAGATGACTTCATAATTCTTCCTCTCTCCTATTCGTCCATTTATATGACTCTATCTTACATCTCCTTGTCCCTAATCTTCCAAGCTTTCTCTTTCCAGGCCATTGACCAACCAGCCAACCCATTCTCCACTTTATACCCTACCCGCAGGTCTTCTGGCTTTCACACTTAGTCCTTAAGTGAGAGTTAATCATTCTCAGCCTTCTGTTGTCTTCCTCTTATGCATTAATTTCCTCCAGCAACAACCGTGGAAATAGTCCTTGTATTTATCTCTTTACCTGCATTTTTCAAAAACCTGTCATATTACCCTTGTCAGTGCATTCTTTTCCATCAATATGCCATCCTGACATTTTAACAATTGTACCGTTACAGCTTGGAGGATCTATCCATGCTCTATATACCACCCGTGACGAGGTTTTCAGAGCCAGCTGGTAGGGAGTGACCCAACTTCAAAATCCCATTTTAGGCACTTTTTCCTCAGACCACTTCTGTAACTAATTGTCTTAGATTGTAGCCCCAGGAAACAGACTCTGAAACAAAGACTCACATCAAGGGATTTTATTGGGGAGTAGTTGCAGAAATAACGCTTCTGAGGAGTGAAGGACATAGGACTGAGCAGAGAGTGAAAATGAACAGTGATGCATTTGCAATGATCTCAAGAGGAGCTCTGATGGGCTGGCCCTTGAGACATGTCACTCACTAAGCCAAAGCAGCCAAGCTTTTATACACTGCTTCAATGAGTCATTGGGCAAGGTCTGCCCCCAGGGAGGAGGTGTGATTTTCTGCAAAGCTGTTCTCTTCAGCTGAGCTCAATTCCCAAAAGCAACTCCATCAGCAGCCTACACTCCCACAAACTAGGGGCGTGAGTACCTCCATCCTGAATGAACAGTCTGGGAAGTTACCACAGAATCCACTACAATCTACCTGTGATTATGAACTACTTTTCTGTTTCCAAACTACATCACAGCCTTCTAGGTGCCTAATTGTGTAGCTATTTTAACAGAGTTGGCTATACCCTTATTTCTGTGTGTGTCCTTGTGATTAACTCCCATGACTTGAGCTAAAGAAGTGACTTTCTAATAATTGTTACCCTCTGGGTCTTTTTCATATCATGTAGGTAGTTGTATTCTTCTTAAGAAATGAATGAAAATACAGGAATTTTATGCTGGGTGATGATGTGCTGTTAAAGAAAAATGTCCCTGGTATCTATATAATTCTTGCCCAAAAAATCTGTCCAAAATTTCCCAAAGAACTGAAGTCAGATTATCCTATCTACAATTTATTAATATCAGGGAACCAAAGGTCCAGGACTATTAACAAATGTGTTCTTATAAATACTTGGAGAAGGTGTGGAAAATAGAACTGTACATCATGGATGTGCTTGCTATTGTATCCAAAAACTATTGTCACTAAATCAACAACATTAGTCAAATGTTGAGAGAGTTAATTAATGATACATTTTTATATTTGATTTTTGAGATTTGGCAACATGTAAGTTTTCAGTGTATTTTGCAACTGTGTAAAATAGAAACTCATTTGGTTCCTTGTATAATAAGTTTAATATAAGTTTCTTCATTGATGTTGCCATTATGGAAAATACATCTTCATTTATTCAAATATTTTTTCAGTATTTATTAAAATGTAATATACATCCATATCGTAAGTGTTCAGCTGTTTGAATTTTCACAGACTAAGCACTTCCTTGTAACCAGCATGCAGACCAAGAATCAGAGCACAACCAGCCAGCCCCACAGCGACTACCTCCACCCTCTCATGATTCCCATCAGACTTTGCCTGGTCTAAGTAGTTCACTGCTGTCCTGGATTCTAACAGCATAAATTAGTTTTGCCTGTTTTTGTAATTTATGTGAATCATATAATATCACTCTTCTGCATCTAACTTCTTTTAGCTCAGCATTATGCCTGTGGGATTCCTCCATATCATCCTGTGTATTTCATGTAACAAATTTTAATTCATCATTTACTGTGTGCCTGGCACTGCTCTAGCTGCTCATCATCCGTCTGTGGCCTAAATCTCCACTACTAATGATCTTTATTGAGTATTCATAATTTTGTGCTAGATGTAAAATTCAAAACCAGTTCAAAAAGTTGATAAAAATCCCTGGAAACGGGCTGGCCGGGGAGCATTGTGGTTAAGTTCCCGTGCTCTGCTTCGGTGGCCGAGGGTTTACAGGTTCAGATCCTGGGCACAGACCTACACACCGCTCCTCAAGGCATGCTGTGGTGGCATTCCATATACAAAATATAGAGTAAGATGGGCAGAGATGTTAGCTCAGGGCCAATCTTCTTCAGCAAAAAGAGGAAGATTGGCAACAGATGTGAGCTCAGGGCCAGTCTTCCTCACCAAAATAAATAAATAAATAAATAAAATCCCTGGAAAGATACAATTTGGTAAATAAAGTTATATTTGACTGACCAAGTGGCTAGAGCTCATTTTACGCTTGGCCACATTTGAGTTTGGAGGCACCGCAAAATGAAGAACAATGTATATGGTGTCTGCCAAGCTGAAAACAGCAAATACATCCTTTTTTTTATGGTAAAGAAAATATTCTTTCCAGAAAATAGCTACTAGCAAGATTTATTGTTAAAGCCAACAGTTTGGAAAGTGATTTGGAAACTCTAACACAATGTCTGCTGAGTCTAGAAAACCGTGGTGAGATTCAACAAAACAGGGAATTGTGCTATGGAACACAAAATCATGCATAAAGCCATTCCAGGACTCAATTGCCATTTGAAATAGGTAGCCAATGGAAGTGCTGTTTATAGAAATGGAAAAACTTTTAGTAGATATCATAACTTATAGTGTTTATAAAAACAGAGTGTTTATCAAATTTTTCAGAACTTTAAAAAATATTTAACATGCAAGTTACTAGGGAGAATACATCAGCTTAGTAAAAGGAAAGGGTAGAATAAAGAAATGAGGTAGCTTGGTCTCATACAAAACAAGTGTCTCACTGCATCCTGCAAAGAGTGTGTGGGTGAAGAATACTCTGTAGCCTGCATTCAACCGTATTGCAACAAGATAGAGATTGGTGGGAGGCAGGGGAAGTTAGGGGATGGACCCAAACTCAAAGTGATCAGATATAAGTATGCAATTAGATGATGTCATCTCTTCAAAACTCACTTTGTAGAAACAATGAGTCAAGTAGTGGTTTACATGGGCGCAGGAGGACACCTACTCTCTATAGGAAGACTCTAGGGACATAAGACATTTCAGAGATGCAGAGAAGTGGTATTAACCGGAGATCTGAAAGAAGTCAGAAAGACAGTGTTGGGATTGTGAGAATGGGGAAAGATAGCATTCCAGAAAATGGGACCATGGTGGTGTAAATCTCTGTGGTAGGAAGTGCACCATTTGAATAAAAAGTCAGTGTGAGAAAAGTACAGAGGAAACCGGGAAAGTGAAAGGAAGTTGGTCTGGTAAGCAGGGGAAAAATACTGCAGAAATTTATGAACTATGTAAATGACTTTGGCTTTGATCTTAAGAATAATGGGAACCCAAATGACAGGCTGTAAACAGCAGAGTGACATGACCAGATTTGCATTGTTAAAGGGTGTGTACAAAGAGTAAATTTATGTCTATTAAGAAGAGAAAAAGCGAAGTAGACGTACTTGCTGAACCATTATGAGGTGGCCTAGCTGTGGAGAAGAACTACTGTATGAGGAATTGTGAGATATGGCTTCCAATCTTTTCCCTCCTGGTGAGTATTTACATGGCTGTGGAAAATTGATTTATCTGAGATTTAGGTTCTTCAAATGTAAAATGATGACAATAATAATAATATGTTCATAATACACCTATGAGAAGTAAATGGAATGGTATAAAGACCTTAAAAACTGATGAACATAGCTAGTTGTTATTTTAAGCATTATAAATTTAAACAATAAGTGAAACAAACAAAAATTTGCCAAGAATATGCAAATTTACCATGAAGAGTAGAGCTATGGTTAGATCAGAAGATTAAAGGGTTTCAATTTTCCTAGGTAAATATTTCAGTGACTCATTAAAAAATAATCAAGGAAAGTTAGCTTAAAACTAAAAACTTCTATAGCTCATTAATTGGTTAATTGATGACATATGAAAAGAACTTCACACTAATAACACACACACCCACTAATACATACTTTCCAGGTGTTAGAAAAGGTTTTTTTTTTCCCCCAAAGTAATAAATTAATTTACCAGATTCAGGAATACTTTACATTTTCTTGGAACATAGCGTAGATAATGAATAGCATGTAGTTTGTCACATTGACTGAATTCTTAAAGATTCATGTCAAAAAAAGATATACAAATTCCATTTGGTTCAAGTGATGACAACACCTCATTTTAGGTATTTTCTTTGGATACAAAAATTCCTCAAGCCTAAGTGTTGGCATTCCATGAAATAAAATATGTTATTTTAACAGGATCTTAAGGAAAGCATTTTTCTCATAGGATGGAATGATGATTAACCAGTGAGAGTAGACGAGAAAGACAAAAATAGAAAAAACTGTTGCTCAATAGTTTTATATAAGATGACGAGGGCATTGTTGATCAAGCAGAACAAGCTTAGTTTTAGATCCTTTCAAAAAGGGGAATATTTTCCTATTGTCATTCTGCAGAAAAAGATTTCAGGTATATTTAAGTAACAAATGAATATTTTTGGTTGTTGTCAGAGATGTGTGTTTTTCATTTCAAGTGCAAACCAAAAATGACATTTACATAGAAGGATATGTGTATTAACAACATATATTGCTGAAATCTTATATTTTAAAAAGACTGAATGAGAGACAGAGGGAAAGGGGGAAAGCGGAAAGACAGAGGAGGAAGAAAGAAGAAATGAAGGAAGGAAGGAACTGAGGAAAGAAGGAAGGAAAAAAATCCAGAAAATAAAAGGAAAAACATAAGCAGAGATCATATTTCACAACGTCTTAGTTCACAAGTTCCAAGGGTAACCTGGGTTTTCTGCTTTGATTCAAATTAATAAAGGAACATATAAGGGACGCATACTTAAAAGAAATCATAGTTACCTATACTACTGTCCACTGCTATTTGGTTACCTACGGATAACCTAAGTAAAACTCAAAAATTTAAATATAGCAGTAAACCTTTTAAAGCAGAGATGTGCTATTTTTTTGTCCTGTTTTTATTTTGAAAGAAATATGTAGAAGCTCATTGAATATTTCAATTTTCTTTACAATAGATTTTTGGAGATTATCTCTGCATCTACTTATGTTGATAAACCGTTGAAATGCTATATAGGCCAGAGGCCACCCATCTTCAAAAATCTAGATACCAACAACATCTTAGCCTCAATTCTTTTTTTTTTATTGAGGAACAATTGACATGTAGCATTATATTAGTTTCAGGTGTACAACATAATGGTTCAATATTTGTATATACTGTGAAATGGTCACCACAATAAGTCTAGTTAGCATTCATCCCGTACATGGTTTCAATATTTTTTTAGCCTCAATTCTTCAGAGATATCATTACATTTATCATAATTTTGGTACAGAAGGGAAGAAAAACTATATTTCAGACAGGCATATAAAGCAATTTCTCCTATAATTAGAGTTTACAAGAAAATTAAAGTATTTTTCTTTAAGTTGACCATTGTTAGTAGCTATGATAGCAAGAATACATGTTTTCCAATAATGCATTGTAGCATCTTAGTGGCAGACAAGGAAATTCCTAAAATAATTTTTACTGCAACTTGACTTGAGGTATATATAACACCTTATATATAAAGTCTTTGGGCACAGGCCAAACAAATAAAATAAGAATATAAGAGCTCTCAGTTTTGTTTCAAAATTGGCTTAACTTGTACTTTTGGGATGTTGTAGTACTTTATGAAGTTGAGTGCTGGATTCACTGTCTTTTACAGAATTCTGCAAGATTGGTATTATTTCTTGTAAAGATTGATTTAGACAGATCAGGGAGGTGTCAGGATCTGAAATTTCCTCCGGAGAGATGCAGTTAAGTTATGTGATACTATCTTTAATTACAAATAAATTGAAAATAATATGAGAATGAAAATTGAGACTTTTCTATCACCTTACAAATGTTATGAAATACAATTATGTTTCCAAATATTCATGTACATAAAGTTGAATTGTGTAAACGTATTAAACTAGGGGGAATAAATCTCCTTATTTTATGAGGTAGCAAAAGTATAAAACTAATCATGAGAAACAGATAGTCTTGGCCAGAAATGGCCCTTTAAAGCATAGTCCCATTAATTACATTGCAAGGAAACAATAAACTGCAATTCATTTCTCTAAAATTATTTTCATCCTGTTGATTCTGATCTTTTACATAAGTGAGCTTTATCCCCCTTGAATTATTCATGTATTTCCCTTTAACTTTCTTCGATCTTAGAATTACACCATTACTAAAAACAATTCCAAAATCCAAATTCAGCCACATAATTAAATTATTGCCATGTTTTAGGTACATTTAATTTTTTTATATGTAGTCTGATATTATGGATAATATCCTTTTGAAATAAAGTGAACATTCACTCTACTTTTTATGAGAGTGCTAAAGGGCCTACATCACAGGGTAAATATGTTTTGGTGGATTTTCAGAAAAATTCGACTTCCAATATTACATATTTTTTAGGAATATGTACATTTATGTTATGATAATAATTCTAACAAAACTGTTAAATGTGTTTATGAAACTGGTAGCAGGGTTAAGTCATGTAGTTAAAGTTGATCTTTCCTGATCACTTAGCTCAAACATTAACAATCTACAGGTTAAAGAAATTAAAAACAAATTATCACAGACCCTCAATCATAAAATAGTCCACCTACCCACAAATCTGTAGGCATGTTGGGACTCTCAAAATTACATATTTTTCTTGGATTTGGAAAACACTGTAGCAATCAGTATCAAATATCTTTAAAAATTAGACAGCAATAATGTATAAGAAAAATTAAAATATAGGATATAAAATATAAACCAGGGGCTGGCCCCATGGCCTAGTGGTTGAGTTTGGCACACTCCACTTTGGTGGCCTGGATTCAGTTCCCAGGTGTGAAACTACGACAGTTGTCAGTGGCCATGTTATGGCAGCGACCCATATACAAAATAAAGGAGGATTGACCACAGATATTAGCTCATGATGAATCTTCCTCAGCAAAAATAAAAGAAAAAAAAAATATATATGTATACATATAAACCAAGTGGAATTCCTTGGTCCACTTTTAAGTGGACAGGAAAATCAGGGAAGGAATAAGAACTGAGATGGAAGGTAAAAGAAATACATACAGTCCATTCATACCCCAAAAAACACATCAGTGCACACACAGAGGGGACTGAAAAGAATAGGCAAGCAAATAAACATTTACTGAGCACTCATAATACGCCACTGTCTATGTACATACGTATGCTATCTCATTTATTTTTTTATCTTTCATGAAATACATCTTCTAAACCATTTCAGTACATATACTGAAGGACTGTGGAAACTCAGTTCAAATTGTTCTTGCTCTGCTAAAAGCAACAGCTGATTGCTACAGACTTAACCTTGCTTCTGGCTTGCTGGGGGGAGACTCCTGGCTGGCTCATTGGGTCAAACACTTGCCTATGGTTTGCATCTTGGCTAGGGCTGTATCTAAGATGGACGTTATGTCTAGGCTGGCAGTTTGATAGAATGCTCCACTATCGGCATAAGTCTGCTCTACTGGCCATGAGTTGGAAGAAAAATAGGTTTTCACAGCTAGGGCAATCAAAAAACAAAGCAGAAATTTGCAGGAAAACAGAATATCAAAAGTAAAGAGAACTCCACCCTCTCAGAGCCAACATAGCCAAGATAAACCTTATTAGAAAAGATGGGCAGCCAGTAAGAGGGAGGCATGGACTCCAGCTGTTGTAAACATGTGACTCTGCCAGGAGTGAATTATGAGTTCAGGCTACAAAAGAGGAGAAGATTCAAATTAAACAATGATAGGAGTGTGGAATTAGGTATTGTGGACTAGAATTATATGCATAAAGGAACAGCATGTTCATTTTTTTGTACATTGCATATTATTCCTTAGGATTGGGGATATTACAATGGACATCAGTTATTATTTTTTCCAGGCTATATCTTTTCCAGGTTATGACATTAGAGGCACTAACTTACTCAGGACAATTTGCTCCTTTCCAAAATAACTACATTCTTCAGAGCTTTCTGAGTTTTTAGATCTAATTTTTGTTGCTTTTCTTTGTCATACTCTTCTTTCTAAGCTATATCTTACACATTCAATATGCCTCCTTTCTTTTTAGTCCTCTTACTATCGGATTTCCTACTATAAGAAATACTAACATTAAGATAGTGTGTAGGAGGAAAGATGAAAGGGACTGAATGCCTAAGTAGTTCTCAAATAATAACATGGTTTTGATAGTTCAAATTGCTAATTAAAGTAGGCCCTAGATAAGTGCACCATTTAAAAGCATAAACTTTGGAGTAAGACAGCTCCAAATTCAAGTCCCAGCTTTACCATTTCTAGCCATGTGGCTTCAGGCAAGTTATTAAACCTCCTAAGATTTGCCCTACTAGCATATAAAACAGGGATAATAACAGTGTTTAACCCATAGGATTGGTGGGAGGATTAAATAAAATAATGCACATAGAGCCCTTAGCGCAATGTCTGACAGAGCAAGACCCCAGAAGTAATTCTGACTGTGGAAGTACTGGTATTTAGTGAAGACATGTGATTCCTAAAATCCTTTTTAATGTGAAGATTTTATCCAATTGCAAGTACGCTGGAGTCTGATTATTTTCCTAGCCATGGAACTCCATGCTGAGGAAACCTCTTTATCATTATTTTCTTTTTTAGTATTTAAATAATTAAATCGAGGTAAACGTGTCCATAACAATTTTACCTAATATTGACTTTCAGTATATCCTAATAGCTATAAAGCAATCCCTATTATACTTATTTTATTTTGTAGTTGTCTTACTTACTTCAAATAAAAACAAATATCTCTTTATATATTTAAAAGTAAACAAGTTAAACTGGTGGATCTGATAACAATGATATAACTATGAAAATCTACAATGTTGCATTCATTAATTCAAAGAATATGTGAAGATTGAGCACCTACATTGTGCTGGGTTTGGAATGCAAAGGAGAACAAAATGGTAAACAAAGCTTCTTCATGGAGTTTACAGTTTAGTTCAGGAAAAAAAATCATAAGTAATAGACAATAAATAATCGAACATAGTTTAAATTTTATGAAGAAAAAAATAAAAGCAAGGGTGTATGTTGAGGAGGAACCTAACGTAAATAACATGGTCAGAGAAAATTTTTCAGAAAGGGTGAAATGTAAGATGATATCTGAAGAGTAAAGATGAGCCAAAGGGAAGTAAGGGTAGGAGTTTTTGAGGCAGAAGGAACAGTCTGTGCAAAGGCCCTGTAGTGAAAATAGCTTGGCAAGTACGAGGAATGGAAAGAAGGATTTCGCCAGCAGGAGATAAGATTTGAAAGGAAGTCAGGAGCTCGGTCACATTGGACTACAGAAAGAATGGCCTTACGTTTTAACTTCCACGCTTTGAAAAGGCATGGAAGGATTTTAGGAAGGAAGCTGACTTGATTTGATATTCAAGTTCTATTTGATTATTCTTCTACGGAATGAACAATTGTCTGGATGGGTTGTAGTGAGGGTGAAAATGCTGATACTAGTTGACAGTCTCTACTATTATCATTCAAGTAAGAGATGAGAGTTGCTCAGGTTAAATTTGAAATATATTTTGAAGGTAGAATTGGGAGGATGTAATCACTAATAACTGTGAAAATAAAAACCACCAGCAATATCAAATTGGCAAGGATATGGGTCAATGGGAATTCACATACATGCCTGATGAGAATGTAAATGGGCACCATCACTATGGAACATAATTTGCAAAATTGTGTAAGCTCACGTTGTTTGGTTTAGGAATTCCTTTTCCGTGTTGCGCACTAAAGAAACTCTTACGTAGGAGTTTGGAGATATATGTACACTCCCAGCAGTGTTGTTATAATAGAAAAAATAAATAAATACCTAAAATAAAATAAACAATCCAATCTATCAACAGAACAATACATAACTATTTTGTGATGTATTTATCCAATGGAAAACCATACAGAAGTGAAAAATAAATGAAGCTAAGCAACATGCATTAATATGGATCAATTGCATAGATATAACAGATTGAGGTAAAAGATATAATAATATGTTATAAAATGTTATTATAAGTATATTATATATAAATAAAAATACATATTATTGTAAATATTATATTTATATATACTTTATTATTTATATATGTGTTATATATTAATATTATACAATATTATTATAAGATATAATAATATTGAGGCAAAAGAGCAAAGTGCAGAAGAATCATAGAGTCTGAAATCATTAATATAAAAAAGCAGTTCTCAAAGTGTGGTTCAGGGATATAAAAAATATTTTTATGATAATACCAAGATGGAAGGGAAAGTCAGAAAGATTCAGAGCATGAAAGGGTTTAGACCCATCTTGCTAAGAGTGGCACCAGGACAGCGTGAGAAGGAATTCTGGCAGCCTCTAGAAGTAAAGGCTGGTATCCAGCTGACAGCCAGCAAAGAAGTGGAGACCACAGTCCTACAACCACAGGGAACTGAATTTGGTCATCAATCTGAACAAGCTTAGAAGCAGATTCTTCCCTAGAGCCTACAATAAAAAACACAGCCCAGCTGACAGCTTGATTTTGGCCTTGGAAGACCCTAAGCAGAGGACCCAGTCAAGTCGGCCCAGGTCTCTGGACTACAGAATCTATGAAGCAATTAATTTTTGTTGTTTTGAGGGGCTAGGTTTGTGGTAACTTGTTACGACTGCAATGGAAAAGGAACAAACTTATCTATATTTAATTATTGATGTAATTTAGTCCTCTACAGGTTATTGACAAACTCCCTGAGCATAACTGTGGTCCTGAAGATCTTCAAGGACTTACACTGGGACAAATTAAAATGTGAGATTTGATGAGCATCTTAGTCTTCTAAAATTGGTGATTTGGGGGAATATTTGCTCTGAAGAATGTAGCCCACAGAGGTACCAAAATTTCCAAGTCTTGCCTGATACCTAAAATCAACACTAAATTTTCTCACTATGTAAGATTGAGATCCATTCATTTTTGTGCAAGAGGAGGAAAATACTTCTATGAGAGCTGGTACAAAAATAAAAATGTATTATGACTCCCAGATGTCAGCCACATGGTTCCTAAAACAATGAGAAAGCCTAGCCATATCCAAGGTGATTGTCCAAGGATTCTCCAAGGATGCTGCAAAATGAGAGTGTTAGAAAACAGCTTCTTTTGTTGAAATTCCTATACTCTTTTAAGGTATATATATATAAAATAAATCTCTCCATTTTGAAATGTCACTTTTTACTTTGAAGGATGAATACAGGATTACTACATCTAGCATATTTAGACACATTTTACTCACAAATAATTTACAGAAAAGGTCAAGAATGCAGGTTTTTATGGTTTTTTTTGGTGGGAGGAGGGAGCTCCTGGCTTCTATAACACTGACTCATTACCAGGACTTCAATTACTCTGCTATCAATTCTGAGCAGTAATATTTATAATTATTTAGATACAAAAACTATTAAATTAAGTAAATTTTGAGCATTATAGATTTGGGGGGTTGTTCTGAAGCAAGGTGGAAATATTAATTTACTTTAGATAGGTTAAGAAAGCATGTTAAAGTTTCAGTAGTCACTTAAAAATAAGGGAAAAAACATGTCTTGCTTACAAAAAAAGACAGGAAAAGAGGAAAACTAAAACAAAGCAAAAGAAATAGAAATCAAAATCTGCAGGTAGAAATACTTATAGTTATATCACTGATTGAAATAAATTAAGTAGAATAGGCCCACCAGTTACTTCACAGAGGAGGCCAGATCAATGGAAAAAGATACGGTATTCAGTAAATGGTTTTAGGATAGTTACTCATGCTATAGATTCAATTGGATCCATACCCAGAGGATACACATACAAAAAGCCAATTGAAAGCACATTAAACCTAAAAGTAATACCAAAACTTTAAATCTTTTTTACAAGAAAAACTATTAGAATTAATAACTGATATTAGTAAGTAACAGAATACACTTGTATTTCCATATACCAGTAATAAACAATCAGAAAAAAAGAGTTCAAAACTTTTAAAATAATGGTAAGAGAATAGTTATTATCTCAGGGAGGGTAAATGTTTATTAAACAAGATATAAATAGCTAAAACATGATAAACAAAGATAGAAAATTAGACATTTTTGAAATGTCCACTCATGAAAACAGGCAAGATGTAATAAGGCAAGTGAAAAGGCAAGACGTAATTTCAGGTAAGTGAAAATAAAAACCAAACACTGGAAAAAATATATAAGTAAACCACAATATGTAAGAATTCTTATCCAAAATTTGTAAAGAACTCCTATGAATCAATGAGATAAAAAATAAGCTATCAAGGGGCTGGCTGGTGGCATAGGCGTTAAGCTCATGCTCCTCTGTGGCAGCCTGGGGTTTGCAGGTTTGGATCCCAGGCACGGACTGAAGCACCACTTGTCAAGCCATGCTGTGGCGCGTCCCATATAGAGGAAGATGGGCACGGATGTTAGCCCAGGGCCAATCGTCCTCAGCAAAAAAGAGGAGGATCGGCATCGATTGTTAGCTCAGGGCTGATCTTCCTCACACACACACAAAAAAAAGCTATCAAAAGAGAGAGGTAAAGATTATGTACAGGCAATTCCTGAAGGAGGAAATCCAAAAGTTGTGTATGTGTGTGTGCATTTGAAAATGTGTTCAACTTCATCAGTAATCAGAGATATGTAAATAAAAACCTTCATAAGAAAAAATCACTTCATATCTCATAAAATTGGCCAAATTAAAAAATTCTGTCTATCTCTCTCCTCCTCACACACACACACACACACACAAACCACACACACAAACACACACACTGTAATTGTTGGTAACAACAAAGAACAACGGAATAGCTCATGCATGCCTGATGAGAGAGCAACTTGGCACATCAAACAAAATTGGAAATGTGCATACTCTACATAATTCTACTTTCTTTGTACATATCCAAATCGAAATATAGGGACAAAAATGCTTGTTGCAGCATTTCTGTGAGAGCAAGATATCCATTTAAAAAAGGAAGGAATAAATAAATTGTGGAAGAACACGTTGGACTCATCAATTGTTTTGATCATGTTTTCTTTCTTTGGCTGGGTACCAAATGTGTGGATGTTCATTACATGTTCTTTATCACTTTCAGACTATTGAAATATTTATAATCATTTTAAAAATAAAAACAGGCTGTTAGTGTAAGATAAAAAGAAGCAGAGAAGTTTTGAATTTGAATCTCTGTCTCCTATTTATAGCTTATATGATCTTGAGAAAAATCCCCTAACTTCTGTACGCTTGTCTTTTTCCACAGGCACACTTTTATAATAATCATACCTGTCGTACCTATTCACAGAATTTTCAAGAAGATGAATGAAATAAGGCACGTAAGAGTACTCAGTAAGTTAAAAAATCAAATAAATATTAGTTTGCTTATAATCATGTTGTTGCTATTATAATTGCAATAAGAATATGTAATTATTATTATAACTTGAGCAAGTAATTTACACTGTCTGGTATCTTTGAAAGAGAGTTTGAATCAAATGTGTTTTAAGGATTCTCCACATTTGCCTCCTAAAACTGATTTATGACTAGAATTAAATATTGAGAAAAAGAAGAATGATGTTTATTGGTTTGGGCAAGGCAATAATAAGTAATGATCATAATAGTTTTGAGTTACAGTGAATGTTTAAACAAATAAAAGTAACATATTTAATACTATGCAGGGCTAAAAGTATTTATTTCCATAGCTATTGTTATGAGTTTAAATCACTTCATGCTGAAAAATTAACCAAGCTTGGCATGAATTGGCCAAGTATCTCTAAGTGAATATGACAGAGGATATTTAAAGATAATACATTTGACATATAAAAAGATCAACACATTTTGACAGAACTGTTTATTTAGTGATTCCAGAACTTCTGGGAATATTAAAACATTGGGTGAGACAATATTCTGTATCCAAGAGTGAACAACTGAAAAATTACCTAGATTTTCCAGAAAACAATCAGAATGGAAAATATCAGCACACAGAGCAAACCTTTTGACCCACTCACAAGAAACAATGTTGACCTTCACTGAGTTCTGGAGCCTAAATATAAAACCCAACGGAAATGAGATGCCTCTGAGAAGTCCATCAGAGCTACACTGTAATAAAGCCCTGCTTTGCAAAATGTGTCCAAAGCGGACCAACTTTGGTTCTCTTTGCTAATATATGATAATCGCAAGATACAAACACAACAAACAAGAAATCATAGACAAAGTGCTTAAAAGTAAGTGTTCTGGAATAAGCCTGTCTGGATTCAAATCCTGTCTCTACCATTTCCTGCCTCTATGGCTTCAATTTCTTCAGTTGTGAAAGGTCAATAATAATAGCAGAAATTCTGCAGAAGTGGGTGAGTGGATGCACGTAACAGGCTTACAGCAATGCTTGGCACACGGTATCTCTTCAACCACTCAGTAACGGTTAACTGCTACAACCATGTGTTGGGGGAAATACATATGTGGGTGTCTGAGAATTTTGCTACTGATAATCTTAAAAAGTCAGAATTCTCTATTATCTGTTTACTTATCTTAAACTTTCCTAAGACTCTGAATCACAGAGGTTATTGGCTATAAAATTTGGTAGGCTTATTAGGCAGCTGTATCTGTGGCCTAAAATTACACTAGCTTTGTCATAGAATATTTTACTAAAATTCATAGGTGATCTATTCTTTCTTTTTACTTTTATGTCCCTATATCCAATAATGTTTTCCAGAACTTTTTCTATGATCTGATTTGTATTCTTTTTTTTCTTTAGATGTACACAATTTTACTTCTCTCTCTTAAATAGCCTTCTTTTATTTCTTCTCCTAATTTCAAAGTCCTTTAGCTAATTTTTCAGTGCTGATGCCATTATTTTAAAAGTATCATTTATTAGTAATGTTTCTGTTCACAAATGAATCATGTTTTCTTATTAAAGATGTTAATGAAAATATAACACTCTGATACACTGCAGGGAGATGCCAAATGTAATGTTATCCAACCACACCCAACCAAATTCCCTGAATTTTTGTTTATCATCATCATATGATTTCAGAATCAGAGGCTTTAAAACTCAAAGTGACTATATTCGTCATTTAATGCAAACTCCTCATTTTTACACAAGACTTTCAAAGCCTGCATTAGTTAGATAAATTAAGCAAGCAAACTGGGATTATACACAAATCCACTGACTGAATTCTGAGTCATTTCTGCTAAAACACACCAGTAACTTAATTACATGAGTAAAATTCCATAAAATATGGCAAATAATTTACTAAATAGGAAACAGTTGTTTTGATATAGAACATATAACACATTATTCTACAGGTTTAACATAACAAATGTTTTGGTAATGTGTTAGGTTATAAATCAGGTTGAATTTTGGACTGATAGACATGCAGACAAGATAAGCAGCTTCAATCATTCACTAAATGCAAAGTTGAGAGCTGTTTTAGAGGCCTATTTTCCAGAGGAGGAAAATAAGAGGGGAAAAATTCCAAAGGGAAAAATATGTTCTGAAATCCTAATCAAGTATCTTACTGCTGGAGTAAATTTTCCCTTAGATGATCATAAAGGCATCATTATTAGATTCCAAGATTTTAATCTCTTCCTTTCAATGTTAATAATTCACTGATATAGCATTTGAAATATCTTATTCTTTTCTCAGAAAAAGTTCCCCAATCCAAGATTGTTTGAAAGTCTATGAGTACTGACATGTAATGTAATGAATAAAAGTTCCTAGCTATTTTTCTTTGTTTCAACACTTTTTATATTCCTCAAATTGAAGACCATTTTAAGAAAAATTCCCGTATGTCCTTAAATATTTCTTTGTTCTATCTATTCAAGAGTTTTTGACTATTATATGTGTTTTTACTTAATATTTTTAAAACGATGTACAAAAGTTTACCTTCAAGTAACTTTAGACTAAAACGTTTGTATAGAACCAAACTAAAATTCTGAAAGCCACACACAACTCACCTATTAGAGGTGACACAAACGTTAGTCACAAACAAGATAATAGCTAATCATCTCCATTAGAAATCTTTGCCTACTGGCTCTAAGGTCTTGAGATAATGTTTATATCCGTGTTTTAGAAACTGTTGAGTACTATAGATAGGTTTTTGCTTTCTGGTACACCCATCCTGGGCACAATCTAGGCAGTCAGTTCTCTTTGGTGTAGACTAAAGATTGATACTTCATTAATGTTGTAGTTGGTGTTGGTAGGGGTGGTAGCAGTGGTGGTGATGTTGGTGACAGTGTGAAGGGACAAAAGATTCAAAATTTTCTGCTTACCATTAGAACTGCCAGAAATGTTCTCTCAATACTCTGAAAGTGACAATATGGCATCAACACTTAAGGATGAGGGTTTGATCTTTACTCTGCCTTGGCATTCTTCCCTTCCATTGTGACATGGCTTGCACGTTCTCATCTTTTAGGTCTTAGGTAAATGATGCCATTTTAGAGAAGCCTGCCCTAGAAAGAAACTAACTGAAATAACAAATCCTCTCTCCCCATTGATGACCATATTACTCCAATTTATGTCATTTAAAGCCCTCATTACAATCTAAAATCATCTTGTTTGTACGAAGATATACTCATTTACTGTCAGTTTCACCCTACTAGAAGAAATGAGGTCAGACCATTTTCTCTCTTATTTGTCATTATACTCAATCAACTCTCTGGTTATAATTTAGCTTTTTTTTGTTTTTTTTTTAACAATTAACAATTTTTGTTTTGAGGAAGATTGGCCCTGCGCTAACATCTGTTGCCAATCTTCCTTTTTTCATTTTTTTCTCCCCAAAGCCCCAGTGCATAGTTGTATATCATAGTTGTATAGATGTAGCTCTTCTATATGTGACACTGCCCCAGCATGGCTTGATGAGCAGTGAGTAGGTCCATGCCCGGGATCCAAACCAGCAAACCCCAGGCCGCCGAAGTGGATGGTGTGAACTTAACTGCTATACCATCAGGCCAGCCCCTAGAATTTAACTTTTAATTTACATTTTACGGCAGAAAAAGAAAATTCTGGCTATAGTGATATGCTCTGAGTATAATACAAATATTTCTGTAAAAATTTGGCATGTTGGTATGTGTACGTCTAGGTCATTTTCTCTGAGCTGAAAACAAATGTTCATGTTTGAGATCTGTGAAGTTAAAACATGGTTTCTATATTTCCATAACCTTCCAGGAGTATGCAGTCCCTTTCCCCACCTATTCTCATCTTTGATATCACCATGAAACTAATTTTCTTAATAGGAAATGTATAAGAGATCTCCACATGGACCTTAGCCTTATCTCTGAATCAGGTCCTACTCATGGGCCCCTCTGGCTGACCAATCTATTTCTCTTCCTAGATTTCTTTGGTTACTGTAGGTTCCATAACTCTTACCTTGTCTGCTTAGTTTCACAACCTATTGTCTATTTTCACTTCTTTCAGTATTATAATCCTCTGATTTTCACGGTTTCAATGACTCAAAGGTGATTCTCACAGCACCTTTGTATGCCTTATGATAATGAGCATGACAGTTTCGTTCCTTTTTTATTTTAAGTACAGAGTTCACATTTTGGCAGACATACAACCAAGAAGAAGCCTTCACTTAGAAATAAAATAAATGAAGTGGACATATACATTGTAAGCTAATATGGAGAATATCTGCTCAATTTGTTACAAGTCAATTATTGTCATAACTTGAACTTCACTCTCTCTTGCTGGGAAGCCAATTATCCAATAGGCGAAATTTAATAAATCTGGTGTGAGCTTGTGATAAAGAACATGGCTATACTGGAGCTAAAGGAAAACAAGATCATACTAGATCCTAGCCACAATCTGCATTATAGACCTGTAAAAAAGGTCAACAAGAATGCCTTGTTTTATAGACAAGCCTTAGGAGTTTGATTAAGAAAAAAAAATACCATTTACTTTGTTGAGTAAGAAATTTTGAAAAAACTTAGGAAAGAATTCTTTTTAAGACTTTTATGAAGCTTCCATAAATGCTAATCTCACATTATACCTATATACTGCACTTAAACTGTACTACGAGACACCAAGAGGTCCAGTGCTCCTACAGGGTTCGCTTATACGTCTCACGGACATTAAGGGATATGTTTTCCTATGAAAGTTTGGGTGGTGTAAAGGAAAGTGCCAAGTTTAGGATTGGAAATTAGACATTCTTGGGTTCCCAATTAGTGTCTGTCACTTTCTAACCATGTAGTCTTGGTCATGTTACGTAACCTTTCTAAGTCTTGACTCTCTTAGCTACAACATGGGGACAATAATGCCTACTTTTCAGAGTTGGCGTGAAATTGAAAGATGAATGAAAGGAGTGAGATACATACTAGAACTAAAAAAATGGTATTATTTTTATGATTATACTCTTTGTAATTGAAAAACACAATGGTAGTAAAATACTGTGGCAGCTGTTGACGAGGTGAATGACATTAACAAACAACACAACACACATTTTCGAATTTTAACTTCTATTTCAGGGCAATAACTGATATGTCTTAGCATGACAGAGGGACATGTCAATATTACACCTTGGCTTATGTCAATTCTGCCATGGATCGAGGTATCACCATCTTTTATCTCTTGGGAGGCCCTTGATCAGTAAACCAAACCAAAACCCTTTTTTACTTTGATCATGATCACATGTTGGTGTTTCTAGAACTCTGAGGGAATTAGATACAAGTAGGACAGGACAATTGAATAATCCCTGGCCTTTATCTGAGTTTATTTTTCCCATGTTGCATTGGGATGTGGTTTATGTCCTCTCCTTTCTCTCCCTAGCAAAGGGAGAGCGCTGCTATTAATAGAGAAAAAATAATACAGGAAACTAATAGGCCAACTTCACACATTTTTGGTTTGCATGGTTTTATTCGCCTCCAAATAATAATGTGACATGTCCCATCCATGACAGACAAATGTTTCTATGTCATTTGTTTCTTCAGCCAGAGCCACCAGGCAATATTATGCGTATGTTCCTGCTATAACATTCATTGTACTTTAGAGGGATTAATTGTGCAAAAGTCTTTCTTCCCTTCTAGAAAGTGACTTCCACAAACTTGTCAGCACTTATGCAATATGTTAATGGATACAATAATACCCACATAATAAAGCCATGGATTAATAAATGAATGAACAGACACACTGCAGTGGAAGGTTGGAGAGAATCGGTCAAAATTTCATGTTTGGAGAGTTTACTAGTAAAAGAAAGTATCGTAAGCCCTGAGAATGGGAGAAGAGAATCTCTAGCTGAAATACCATTGAAATAGTTAGGGAGATAACACATACTGGACTCAGGTCTTGAAAGATGAATATGCTATGAGAAGGTGACATTTAAGGGAAAGGATCCTCACAAAGAGGGATTCTGTCAAAGACACCAAGGTGAAGTAAGGCAATAGGTAGGTGGAGAGACAGCTTCTCCAAGAAACTGGAGTGCAAGGGATCCAAGAAAGGGGAGAAAGGGAGATAAGCCTGGAAAAGCAGATTAGTGAAAGAAGAGGGTCCTATTGCAAATCCAATGAGTTGCATAAGCAAAGATCACAAAAAGATGTTTCACTCCAGAGAAAATATAATTTATAAACAAACGAGAAAATGACTTAAATTTCCAAGAACTCAAATGAGATCCAGTTGAAGCAGCAAGTTTTTAAAGCTAATATTTTTTTCAAAATTTAAAAAATATCTTTCCATGCTACTGAGGGATTTATGTGGATTTTTTTTCATAGTTCAAATAGACGACTGGGCTTCTTTTCTTAAGAAAAGGATAAATATAAAATATAGAGATGTGTCAGTAGGAACAGTAAGAAAAAGACAGATAAGGAAAGTGAATGGTAAATTAAAAAAACAACAACAGGATTTGAGGTTATTAAACACACAAAAGTAAACTGTTTTGCATCCCTGTCATATTTGGGCCTCACACACAGAAGTATTATTAAAGTATTTGCAATGCGAGGAGAAACATATTTTAACAAATTTCTTTTAAATTTGTTTTTGTCCAGAATGCAATTGTCATTAGACAAAAGATAACTTGACATAGCAAATTTTCGATTAGGTTTCTGAGCATGGTATTCATCACAAAGAGCAAATTTTTCCCCAATTTAAAAAAAGAGAAACTTTATAATAAAGTGCCATTTTTTTTTTCCACTATAGAAACCATGATTTCCTACTTGTCACCACTTGCCATAAATCAGCTACTTTTCTAAGTAGTGATAAAATTCCCTTTGGAAGGGAGACATTGTAAATTGTGATGTACCATTGCTGACAGCAGAGATTTTTTATAAAGCCCAGTTATTGTCCACACACAAAACAATATCAGGGCATGAGAGATATTTGTAAGCTCAAAGCCCTATTCATTTCTATGGGAGCGGGATCATATTTATGCTAATTAAACAATCTTGCCATGTGGAGAGAAAAAGACTCAGGGAATGTGCTTTCTGAACAAAGAATAAAAATAAAAATAATTACTACCACCGTTTATCAATTTCTTTTCCCTGTTGATAAATGATTCACTGTCTCTTACTTTTAGCGGGCATTTAAAAGTGAAACAAGGCTTGAGTTGTCTGAGAAGGAAAATTCCATGACCTTAGACAAAGCTGAATAATAAAAAAAAATAAGAGACAGTAAGCTTTCTTTCCAAATGGAGAGACTAAAGGAAAAAGAAGGTAACAATTCTTCTTCTATGTCGCTCGTCACAAGCAGTATTTCATTGGCCAGTTAAAATGAATTCTTAGTAAAGAACAAATTCCACAGAACACCTCAAGACTCCTCACAGAATAATCAGAAAGGGCTGTGGTGCAGGTAGGAAGGAGGAGTTGTCAGATGTTTTGTTTTTGTCGTTTTCAAAGCATTGTTAAAACAATATTTCAGTTACAGCTTTCATGAGGCACAAAAAAGTTATTTTCAAAAAGCAGGATTTCAAAGTTCTTGTTCTATGTAGACGAATTTTGGCATGACACCATCTAAAAATAATCTCACAAAATTAAACTTAATAAGAAGAATCAAAGTCCAATAGGCTTTTTCATTTGGGGCTTGCAATTTTAAAAGACAGAGATAAACCAAGGAAGGAGAGAATTACTTTTAGAATCAGAATGTATGACAAAAGTTATAGAACAGGAAGGAAGCATAGCTCGTGTAGTCCAAATCTTTACCCAATGCAGGAATGTTCTCTAAAGCAAAGCTTAATTAACACAGCAGTCACCTGAGGATGCTGTTAAAATGCAGGTTTGGGGTGGGTCCTGGGATTCTGCATTTCTAACAAGCTCCCAGGCCATACCAATTATGCTCTTCTGTGGACATCAGTATAGGCAAAAATTGTCTAACTAGTCTATTGTAAATACTTTTCCATAGCATGTACTCATGACTTCAAGAAGAAGCAATTTCCATTTGGAGGCGGTCAAACTATTTTTCTTTTTGTTAAGGCAAAATTTGCCTGTCAATAACTTCCATCTATTGGTTCTAGTTCCAGCCTCCAGAGTGACAATTACTAAATCAATTTCTCTTTTACCTGAAAGATTAAACTTAAGAAATGTATCCCCCTTGAGTCTTTTCTTTCCTAGAAAATTACGCTTCCAATACAATAATGATTTTGAGTCCTCTCTGCCATCTTATGTGCTCTCTACTAGATATGTCCAAGGTATAACATCATCTAAAATTGAGGCCCCAAGACATGAACACAAGACTCCAGTCCAGACTGGACTGGCATTCTTGGTGAAATTGGACTGGCAGTCATTATGTTTCTATTTATGATCTTATGTTTCCGTAAGACACGTTGAATTTGTCTATGTTTGTGTAAAACTCGTGGACTCAACCCATAACTGACACTGGGTGGTTAATAATTCCCCAGAAAACAGCCTCCACTTAAATGGAAATAATTAAATACTAACCTAATAATTAAATAGCTAACCCCTTCCTTTTTTTTTTTTTTTTGGCATGGTGAACTCGCATGAAAATTGTTTCATTGGCTTCGTCACCTGGTTCACAGCCTCATTCTCTGCCTTTTCCTGTCATCACTCTCACACTGTGGCCTCACACGTCTTAAAACTATTGAACTCCAGTGACCTCCATCTCCACTCCAGCTCGACCATTTATTGGCATGTCCACACCCTAGTTGTCTCATCCCTTGAAACTGTTTTTCCTCAAGTTCTCAGATTCTGACCACTGCTTCGACTGGAATACCACATGTTCCCTCACAATGCACACAGAGCTAATTTGTGTCTTTATCATAATCCTCATGTCTTGGATCTCTCCATGCTGTAGTAGTCCATTAAGCCCATCTGATTTCACTTTCTTTCAACCCAGTTTGCAGCTTCTTATTAAAACAGCTTGAGAAAGTTCTTGCAATGTATCTGTAAGGCTTCCTGCAGGGTCCAAACTTCTTTTGCCCAATTCTAGCCCTGGGAAATCTTCATTATCTGTTTTCTTCCCTCCTGTCTGTACAAAAGTGCATGGCTGGGGGAAAAAAGTCTTTCAACTTACTGATTTCATTAGAAATGCAAGTGATTCAAACTTCACTTTTGACTCTATGTTTCACTCCCTATAGCAACGAATCAAAACTTTCTTCAACATCTTGAAGTCCCCAATCCTCCCTGGAATCATAAATTTTAACAGAAGAACAGATGATCTCATTGACAATTCACTGAAATGATCAAGACCACCTGGCATATGATGTCTCAACTTCCCTGCTCTCCTAAGAGCATCTTTGTGTTTTCATATGCCCTTTCTTCCTTCACTCTAACCTCCTCAGAGTAAGACTCTCCCTTTTATAAAGGCCAAGGTTAAAATGTCTACATATTTCTATTTAACATCTTCCTGCCTAGAACAATGTGTTGTTCTATCAATTATACACTCTGCCTTGATTTTCAGTCTCCCTAATGGATTTATACTCTTTACCCATAAACGTGCTCAAATTTTCGTATCCTTCCTCTAATTAGATTTCTTTTTAAGTTTTACGTCTATTTCACTTTCACCTATAAACTTGGTGAAATAAGGCAGTGCTCTCTGCCTCCACTTTAACCAAATACTCACTTTGGGAAGTCCTTGCAATTTGATTCTCTTTCATCATCATCCTCACCACCATCCATGCACCAGTCCTCAAATATTTCAAGTCACCTCTGATCAAGATTAATAGTGTTTTCTCAATCATGCTCCTCTTTGCACTCTCTATGGCATTTTGTGTGTGTGTGTGTGAGGAAGATTAGCCCTGAGCTAACATCTGTGCTAATCCTTCTCTTTCTGCTGAGGAAGACCGGCTCTGAGTTAACATCTATTGCCAATCCTCCTCCTTTTTTCCCCCCAAAGCCCCAGTAGATAGTTGTATGTCATAGTTGCACATCCTTCTAGTTGCTGTATGTGGGACAAGGCCTCAGCATGGCCCGAGAAGCAGTGCATCGGTGCGTGCCCAGGATCTGAACCCAGGCCGCTAGTAGCGGAGCGCGCGCACTTAACCGCTAAGCCATGGGGCCAGCCCCCTCTATGGCATTTTATATTACTGATTTCCTGTTCTTTCTTAAAGCTTTATTTTTTTCTGGATGTCATTATATTGTTTTATTCTGGTTCTTCTATCCCTCTGCTCCTGTGTCCAATTAATTAAAAACCTACCAAGTAGCAGATGATTTTTTCTCTCTCTTCCACTTCTTATGTAAGGCTACATTCTCAGCCATCTTCTCTCTGTGGCTGTCCATTAGTGACCTACCACCTAGGTGGTATGATGTTGACTGCCTCGTTCATACTTTTAGTCCATATTTCTCTGTCTATAATTTCAGAGACATAAAGGAATCAATCTATTACAATAATTCCATGTGAAAATTCTCTAGGTACTTCAACATATCCAAATTTTTTCTAACAAACTTTCTACTTAAATCTGCCCTTCTTCCTATATTTTCTATCTTGATTGTGAATCTAACCACCAATCTAGTACCCTAATACCAGATATATCTTAGATATATCTCATCCCCTCTCATTCAGTCAATCCTGTTATTCTATTTTCTCACTGTCTCTCAAATCTCTTATTCTCTTCACACTCCACTTCTCATTTCACATCTTTAGTCTAGATTTTGATCAGTTCTTGGGAGGTATATCACAATAGCTTCTTAACAGATCTCTGACTTTCTATCCTTTAATCCATCCTTCACATTGCTACCACTGTTATCTTGCTGAAATCCACCTCGTTCCCAGATAGACTCTACACCACTGCCTGGGGCACACGTGACCTCCTGTGGCCTGGCACCTACCATGCCAGCAGACTCTTATTCACTATTGACTCATCTTCCAAATACTGCATGCTTACCTTCAAGTCAAACTCCTCACTGTCTAAAAATGTCCCCTCCTTCATTCTTGTTGAAATATTAAGTGCTCTTTATTTATATCCATCTCAAATTGCACCACAAAACAGATTAACCGTTTCCTGATTTCCACAAGTGGAATTAATACCAATTTTCTGCAGATACCCATGAGCCCTGTTTTGGTGCTTCAGTTATAGCACTTATTGTGGCATATCCCTTGCTTTTAGTGTCTAATTAGATTGGAATCACTCCAAGAATGAGAGTCCATCTTTCCGTTTTGCATGGTATTTTCATTGGTTGAATTAAATTGCCTTTTAATGACATTTTATGCCCCGCATGTAAAAGCTTTAATGTGAAAAATAAAAAGTATGATTATAATTCTACTAAGAGAAAGATAGAAGGAAGTAAAAAAGGAAAGAAGGAAGGAAAAGAGGAAGAAAGGAAGGCCTAGATTGAGAGTTTTGCCTGTGACATTTTCTTCTTTGAATTATTCATTGAAAAACTCCAAATCCAGATATCATACTGATAAGTTTTATACATCTAGAATTAGGAAGTCATAGGATACAGAATGACTTTAAATAAGATAATAAACAGAGGCCAGACGTTGATTTATTTAGCTTCTCTCATGTAATTTCAAATCAGTCTGCTGTGAATCACAGAAGAGCTAAAATAAATGGCTCTTCTAAAGTTTGATTACTTTTCTCCAATGTAACAACATGAGAGTTGAGATAGCTTTTCAGGTGCCAGAAGGTAGTAATGGTACTGCTTTCTACTTTTTATCTTGAAACATACTCCTCTATGTCAGTAAGGACAATTTCCATGTTTGCTCTTCTAGTGTTATTAACATAAAAAGAATAGACATAAGTTGTTATTTTCTTGCTTAGATCACTTTCTATTATTCTTTCCCACTGGAGGCCTCACAAATCACCCATCTGATGCTGCCTTGTGTAATGGAGATGGTAGTGGTCCACTTCTACCCACTTTCTCCTAGAATGTGTAGTGTAGGCAGAAGATTGATTATATATTCTGAGTACTTTCTACTTTTATCACCACAAGTTATCTCTGTGTGTGTGTGTGTGTATAAGTGTGATGTACACATGGTTGAATGTATGTTGATAGAGAAGATAGTAAGTCTAGCCATTTCTGTGTTCACTGAAGTAGAGAAATAGAGCTTTCCTACGTGTGGAAGAATGCTTACCCTCCTGCTGAACTGATTATCTAGATGTGACCTAGGAATAAATTTGATAAACTAAGATGTGAATGCATGACTGGCCCTAACATAACCTCAGAAGTGACATCTCATCACTTCTGCTCTATCCTACTCGTTATACGTGGGTCTCTGCGTCCAGTCCACGCTCAAGGGGCATGAACAACAGGAGGCAAGTATCATTGAGAGCCATCTTGGAAGCTGCCTGTAGCGTATGCCATATATTTACTCACCAACTCTGTCTCCACAGACTCTATGGCCTCTGTGCATCTTTCCTTTGTAAACTGACTTGGTTAGGAGCCCAATTCAAAGCCATGTCTCCCTCAAGATCGGAACAGTACTAACTGAACTGATGGAGTGAACGCATCTTGGATCTCATTCTAGTGGGCCTGTTAAAGCTGTGCATGGACATTAACGTTTATCAAGGGAGCTTTGGCTGCAAATTTTCTAGAAAAGCCTTTCAGCCTACCCAGACAGAGGCCCAGGGATACGGACCTACGCATTGACCTGTTCAACATTACAATGAGAAGTTGCAAGTGCTTTAGTAGCCTCCTGAAAATTATTTTGGTGGTATCATCAATAACTGATTATTCCAGAGATCTAATAAAATAATCCTTTAAGCCCCAACCTGCTCACTTAGAATATTATTCTCATATTCATAGGCTATTATGAGAATAGTTGACATGTTATGCACTGAAGGTTTGTGTCCCCCCCAAATTCATAAGTTGAAGCCCTAATCCCCAATGTGATAGTTTTTGGAGATGAGGCCTTTGGGAAGTAATTCACTTTAGATGAGCCATGAGAGTGAGGACCTCATGATGGGATTAGTGTCCTTATAAAAGAGACCCCAGAGAGCTTCCTTGCCTCTTCCATCATCTATGAACCAGAACTTGGGCTCTCACCAGATGCTGAATCTTCTGGCAGCTTGATCTGGGACTTCTCAGCCTTCAGAACTATAAGAAATAAAATTCTGTTCTTTAAGCCACCTAGTTTGTGGTATTTTTTTATGGTAGCCCAAGTGAACTATTTTACAGTGTGTAAACTGAACTAAGAAACACTGGCAGGCACAGCAAAAGAAACCATCAACAAAACAAAAAGACAACCTAACAATTGGGAGAAGATATTTGCAAACCATACATCTGATAAGGGGTTAATCTCAAAAATATGTAAAGAACTCATGAATCTCAACAAGAAAAAAACTAACAATCCAATTAAAAAATGGGCAAAAGACCTGAACAGACATTTCTCCAAAGAAGATATACAGATGGCCAACAGACACATGAAAAGATGTTCAGCATCATTAATTATCAGGGAAATGCAAATCAAAACTACAGTGAGATATCACCTCACGCCCATCAGAATGGCTATAATTAACAAGACAGGAAACAACATGTGTTGGAGAGGATGTGGAGAGAAGGGAACTCTCATACACTGCTGGTGGGAGTGCAAACTGGTGCAGCCACTATGGAAAACAGTATGGAGATTCCTCAAAAAATCAAGGATAGAACTACCATATGATCCAGCTATTCCACTGCTGGGTATTTATCCAAAGAACTTGAAAACACCAATGTGTAAAGATACATGCACCCCTGTGTTCATTGCAGCGTTATTCACAATAACCAAGACTTGGAAGCAACCTAAGTGCCCATCAAGGGACGAATGGATAAAGAAGATGTGGTATTTATACACAATGGAATACTACTCAGCCGTAAGAAACAATGAAATCCAGCCATTTGTGACAACATGGATGGACATTGAGGGTATAATGCAAAGTGAAATAAGTCAGAGGGAGAAGGTCAAATACCACATGATCTCACTCATTAAGTAGTAGATAATAACAACAAACAAACACATAGAGACAGAGATTGAATTGGTGGTTACCAGAGGGGAAGTGGGGAGGGAGGAGGGCAAAAGGGATAACTAGGCACATGTGTGTGGTGATGGATTGTAACTAGTATTTGGGTGGTGAACATGAGAACATGATGTAATCCATGCAGAAACAGAAGTATGATGACATACACTTGAAATTTATACAATGCTATAAACCAATGTTACCACAATAAACCAAAAAAATAAAAAATAAAAAAAATAAAGTAAAATTATGAAAATGTAAAAAAAAAAATAAGAAACACTGGCAGGAAAATCTACACCATACTCATCATCTTGACCCAATAAATCAAGGTAATTGTCAAAGGATTAATGATAAGTTTTTATAAAAATTCCACTATGTACATATTCAATTTCACTTGTTCAACTGTATTCATATAGCCATTGATATTTTTAAATATCCCAAATATATACATTTTTATTTAAAATGGCTTTTATTAGTTTAAATTATACGCTATTGAACATATTTTCATAGTAAATGTGTTTGATCTCTTCTACATATGTCTCAATATAATAAATCCCCCCAAACTCAAAGAGAGACAGAAGAGAATTGATCCAAATGTGTAATTATGAATGTTGACGTTTTTTACCTCGGAGTACGTGTGTGCACACAGAATTTTAATCATGAAAGCATAAGATTAAAAGCCGTGGCATGTAAATATGATAGTCATTCATAATTTCCAAGTATTAGAAGTATTATTATTCTGCTCACGCCAACCCAGCACTCACAGCCCATGTTCCCTTTCTGAATATATGCACAAAGGTGAGTCGCACACAGTAGCTTAAATTTTAGTAACAGCTATAGGAAGAAGGATAAAGACAGGAAACAACTAAAAGCCCAATACCTCCAGAAATTAAAACAATCTCCAGAAGGCAACCACTTCAGTCTGGTTTGTTCACCAGTATAAGCCCAGTGCCTGGAACAGTGCTTAATATACAGTCAATGCTCAGTAAACATTATCAAGTTGAATTGAAAGAACTCCTTGTCCCCAATTCTCAGTCATTAGGCTGGGGACCAAATCTGAAAGGGAAGCTTAAGAGTCAACTAACATGTCAATATGTATTACGTGTTAAATACTAATATGCAAAACCAAATTAGGATTCTAGTCTTGAAACGTCAGTCTATATAGTGATTTATATTTTAAAACATGTCTTGGTGAAACCATTGTTTTTAAGGTACCTCATACCACCATTCATATTCCAAAAATACACTACCAATAATATAGTGCCCCAGTGAGTGAATGTGACTTGAGGAAAAAAAAGGAAAAGAAATTTGGATGATTAGACTTTCATTAAAAATCTTTAAGAATTCTTGAATCTACAGATGACACACAAATCTAATCTGCTTATGACGTCTCTTTAAATTTACCTTAATTAAAAATGAGTTGTTCTATGCCTTCCTCATTTCCCCAACCATGTTAGTCTCTGGCTGTTATAGTTATTTTTACTCCTGAAAAACCTGATTTTTGAACAAACTGGGGTTTAGATGCTTTCTATAATAGGATCTCAAATTCTCATGGAAGTAGCTGAAACTTCCTTCGTAAACCAAGAGTCAACACACAACTTCAAAGGGCCTCTTAGAAAGGGGTTTGGAACACATTTGATCTGACAGGCCAGTTAGTACAGTTTCTGTAGCATGTGGTTACTTACACCCTAAAAGCCAGTGACCGGGCTGCGGAGAAAAACGCTAAACATTCACCAAACATAATGAAAGATGAAATTGATTATCTAATGTTTACTCTACAGAGACAATAAATATGAGAAACTAATTCTGGTCTAAGACTGGTGGTGTGTGGTCTTCTTCCATTTCTTCTCTTTTAACTTTTAGCCACCATTTATCCTTGGAATCAAGATAATTGTTTTTCTGTGGTGCTGGCATGAGATACAATGCAGTAATTTAATAAAAATAAAACTACAAAACACAGTGGTTTATGTTTAGATTTATGGTTTATGTTTAGACTTCAGGATCTTGCCACTGGTTTCTCAACACATTCAGTGTAAATTATCAACTTGTGTTACCCTGGCCCAAAGGCCCTCTCTGACCCCTGGCTACTTTTCCCACCCGACCCACCACTATAATTCCTTGCCTCATTGCCGTCAAGTCACACTTCCTGCCACTCTGTCTGTCACTGCATTTGTGATTACTTGCTTATCTCTTATTTTCTTATTTTATTGAGGTCACACTGGTTTATAACATTATGTAAATTTCAGGTGTACATCATTATATTTCAGCTTCTGTATAGACTAAATCATGTTTACCACCAAAAGTCCAGTTTCATGGGTCACCATACATATGTGCCCTTTTACCTTTTTCACCTTCCCCTCATCCCCTCCCCCTCTGGTAATCACCAATCTGTTCTCCGTATCTGTGTGTGTCTTTGTTTGTTTATCTTCCATATATGAATGAAGTCAGACAATAATTATCTTTCTCCATCTTACTTATTTCACTTAGAATAATACCCTCAAGGTCCATCCATATTGTCACAAATGGCATGATTTCTTCTTTTTAATGGTTGAGTAATATTCCATTGTATATATAATATATATACATATATATGCATATATATATATATATATATATACACTACATCTTCTTTATCCATTCATCTGTTGATGGGCACTTAGGGTGCTTCCAAGTGTTGGCTATTGTGAATAATGCTGCAATGAACATAGGGATGCATATATCTTTTTGAATTACCGTTTTCACGTTCTTTGGATAAATACCCAGAAGTGGAATAGCTGGATCATATGGTATTTCTATTTTTAATTCTTTGAAAATCTCCCTACTGTTTTCCATGGCGCGCTTATCTCTTTATGTGTGACCACATCTGCTGCGACAGAAGCTCCTTGAAAAGTTTTATCTGTTTTTGTCATTATTATAATTCTTAGGCTCTAGAATAGTGTCTAGTACACAGTAAATGTTCAAAAATAATGTTTGTAAAGTAAAACAAATAAATTGATTCTTGAAGCTGTCAATCAATAATTTGAATAATCAATTAATCAAAATAATCCTCTGGAAACATTTCTATTACCCATCACTTGTAGAGCCCAAAAGCAGTAGATGTTGCTTATGTGATAAATATGGCTATTTTATACAATTTCAACAAGGTAATATTTGGCATTCTAAAAGCATATTTTGAGGATAGGCAACTAAAATTAGTTTTATTCTTAAGTACCAATATGTTAAATTGTGTCTTAGAGGTTTCATATCTTTCCAGATAGAAACAGAACATAGTTGATGGGACCTGGCCATAGAACTTTTTACATCCCGGCCTCTTGAGTCATCTAAATGTCTTTTAAAAGGCTTTTGTTTTTCTTCTGTTCTGTTTTGTTTTCATATCCCACATTAAAAACTATTTTAAAAACATAAGAACACTTTGGCTAGGAGTCAAAGAATTAAACTATTGGATTAGCACTTTAGAACTTAAAATTTTAGTACTTCAGAATTTACATTTTTATTAAATGAGAAAGCAATTTTTGCTCAATATGCTTTCATTCAATATAAAAAAAACTATTAACCAAAAACATAACACTTGCCAATGAGCTAATGTCAATCCTATATACTGTTGATCAGGCAAAAATTTTTCATAACTCAGTGAACTGCCCCTAGTAAATAAGTCAACATTCTCAGAACTGTCTAGTTCACAGAAGGATTTATCCAAAAGGGGAAACATAACATGCATAATTTTGCTTCTAAGCTATGTATGAAAGTAGTAACATTATATTTTAAAATTTAAAAATTGCCACTTAAAACAATTTTTTTAATTCTCTTGTTTTCAAATGTACATTTTAAATAGAGTTTTTTCTGCCAGGAAAAATAAGAACATTTACCATAAAAAGCTTCCTTGAATCTAAACTTGAATTGTTTAGGTAAACTTTACAAAATGGACTAATTAGCTATAGCCTGGAAATTCTTTTTTTCCCTGGAGAATAGCTAAGATCAAGACTGTTCTATTTTCTACCGATGCACTTTCTTTGAACACTGCCAGCTTTGATATCCTGCCCAATTTTAGCCACCATCTTTAATGCCCCAAATCTCCATCTTCTAAAATGGGTACATTTCCAAAACACACTGGTAAAAGGTTCACATTTTATTAAGTATAGCCTTTGGAAAGGAATTTAAGAATCATGCATTTCACTTTGTCATTTTATGGATAAATTAGAAACTTCAGTTAAATTAAATAAATCAAAGAGGTTGACATCACACCATTTTAGGTCTTTCACTAGTTTCCTGAGGCTGCTGTAGCAAATTGTCTGAAACTAAATGGCTTAAAACAACAAAAATCTATTTTTTCACAGTTTTGGAGGCCGGAAGTCTAAAATCGAAGTGTCGACAGGGACATGACCCTCTGGGGGGCCTAGGGAAGCCTATTTCAGCTTCTGCTGGCTGCTGACTTCCATGGACTTGTGGCCACTTAGTTCCAAGCTCTAATCCTGTCTTCATATCACCTTCTCCATTGTGTGTGTCTTCTCTATATGTCTCTTATAAAGACACTGGTCGTTGGATTTATGGTCCATACAGATAATCCAAGATGATCTCCTCAAATCAAAATTCCTAACCTAATTACATCTGCAAAACCTCTTTTGCCAAATGAGGTAACGTTCACAAGTTCCAGGCATCAGGGTGTGGGCATATCTTTTTCAAGGCCAACATTCAACTCACTGTCGGTTGAGAAGAGAGGTTTAAAGCAGTAACACTAATAGCTGTACCATCCTCAAGATGCTTTCACATATGTGCTCTCATCTACCACTAATCCAGCTCCCTCATTTTACAATAAGACAACTGAAGCTGGGAGAATTCCCTCAGAGGAGACACAAAGCTAATTAATGACAAAGCAAGATTACTGCAAAGTCAGTGTAAAAAAATTTTTTAAGTTTTTACTTTTGTTTAACTTAAATCAACTTATTTGTGTGGAATTTTTTTTCATATCTGTACGTCTATAGCCATCTCCTGGAAGTTTTCCCTTAGCATTTTGGAAACAGCTACTATTTTTTAGAAATCTTGAATTTTAATTAGTAACAAGAAATCGCACCATTCATCCAAGTTAGTAATAATAGTTGATGTATAATAAATTCCATCTAGGGGCCACGTGAGACATTTTACATGGATTATCTCTTTTAAGCACAGTATATATGGTGTTTAACATCTGGTTCAGCTATTTGACAACCCTGAGTTTGAATTCAACTTCAGCATTTACTTATAGGGGACCTTTGACAAGTCAGTCAAACTCTCTAATCCTCATTTTCCTAATCTGAAAATTGGGAGTGACATTTGACCTGCCCTAGCTGGGTTGTCCTAAAACATAAGAGAAAGTGATACCTGCAGACGTTAAAAGAGCGTGTGGCTCTTATCCACCTAGGGGATATGTTCTTTTGGACAGAAAACGCTTTATTTAACACAATTTTTGGAACTTGAGATTTTTTTGGAACTCGAGATTTTTTCCTCATTTCTAGATCATGTCTTATATATATAAAATGATATTTATTATTGTTAAATACTTGTTCACGTTCTGCACTTTTTCCTACCCCCTACCTGCTCACATCTTCAGCCTTCCCAATAATACTCTTTTTCAAACAAGACCACATAAGGAAAATAATTTTGGACAATGTTCTCTGGAACCAAAGAATGGCTAATAATAGTGTCCTGAGGGCACAGCAAAGGTGTTCTTCACTCTAGAATAAATGCCCCTTCCAAATCAAGAGTAGCTAGATATAAGCAGAAACACTTCCCTAAAAATCTGCTGTCTCAACATTTAACACACTGCCCATGCGCCGGGCAGAGTCAAGGCTCTGCTAACATTTCTCTACCATTAACAAGAACTGCCCAGACCGAGTCTCAAAGGTTCTCTTGAGTGGGCAAGTTGTCGTGCAGTTATTGTCTGTTTCGGAAGGACCCTTAAGAACTAAGGGTATATAATGTCTAAATAGAGAACACATTTTAATCAGTTCTTTTGTTAAATACCTCAGCAACATGTATTTGAAAATTTTCAGTTGGTTTGCATGTTTTGCTGTTAACATATTTGGAAAACTGGAAGAAAGGGAAAAAGTAACTCATGATAACTGCAGAGTGTAGAGCTGTGAGGAAGTGTCCCAGAGGACCCAGCCACGATCAGCGTGAGAGCCTGACTTCACAGAACATCTTTAGGCATGGCTGTGAAACGCGAACAAACAGCTCACTAATTACTCTCATCAGGGATGTGATGCAAACACCACTGGGGGAGATGACAATAAAAAGGGGAATATAAATGCTAAAAGCCCAGACGACAAGTAGAGTGAAATAGACCTAAAATATATGCGCTAATAAATCTGGAGAAAAAAATTCAAGTTCAAATATATGTGAAAAAAACCAAGGTCTGGAAAGTGAAAGGAAAACTGATCTTAACATTAAATGATTGTATGACTATTTGAAAGGAATAGAAAGTGTTCAGATTGTTTTAAATCAGAGCTAAAAGTAGTGGGAGAAAATTGCGGAAGGAAAATTTGGTCAGGCTATCAGAAAAACATTTTCTAGCAGCAAAATCTATTAAGAGGTGGAATAATTTCCCCAGAGAACTGAAGTCCCTTCATTTTATTATTTTAAAATTAGACTAGACAAACCACTGGGAAACGAGTAGTCTGGCGTTTAATGCACCCTGAGTTGGCAGAGAAAGGCATGCAAGATCATCTAATAAGTTAATCCACCGTGTATTCCTAAACTTGAATTAAACATGACTAACCACTTGTTTTGTTCATATCCCCATTTGCCTTCCAGAAACTCAAACCAGCAGACATAAATTTGTAAAACTATTTAACACATGGTATGCATTAAATACATGCTCTAGGAAGAGTACTTGATCGGGCACTGAGGTAGGGACATCCTCACCCTCTCAAGGCAAAGACAACTAAATAATAAAAGTTATAGTGAAGGAAAGCTAGAATTCCCTCCTTACGCCACTACCGTAGCTCTGTGAGTTAAGTCCAAACACCTTAACACAGTTAAAAAGGTGCTGCATTGGCTAAAGCTCACATACTTCAAAAGCTTTTAGCTCCACTTTTCCTCCGACATTCACCATAGCCATTCTCACCTTCTTTCAGCCCCTCAAGTATTCAGTGCACTCTGTTCTTTCATACCATTAGCTCTGTTTGGAGAACATGTCGCTTTTAGCAAGAGAGACTTCTGCTTATACGGTTTACACAGTCAGCATTTCCTACAAAGAGTTCACACCAAAACCCCAGGTATAAATGAGGCACCAGTCTTCTATGCTCCCACAGCACCATTCTTTGATCAAAACACTCGTGCACAGTACATCACAATCATGATTTACTTGTCTCTATCACTCCCTAGATGGTAGTTGATGAGATCGTGGATCACTGTTCCCTTGTCTGCTATTTTATCGCCTTCCAGCTCAGAGTCTGGAGTGTAAGAGTTCTAAAAGCATTTCCTGAAGATATGTAGATAAGCCGTCTATTGCCACAATAATATCAGGTAACAAGCTACCCTAAAAATTAGTGACTTGTAACAATCAATTACTCATGCTCTTGCGCCTGCTGGTCAGCCAGAAGTTAGCTGATGAAGCAGCTGGACTTGGTTAAACTTGGAACCAAGCTGCAGACTGGAACTCTGTTCCATGTGTTTCTAATTCTTCTTGGATCAATGGGTCAGCCAGGGTATGTTCTAATTGCAATGGCAGAAACGCAAGCATAAATGGGCAATGCTGCTCCAAGCTTAGATTTGGAACAATGGCAGTCATTTTTAATCATAGCCCAATGACCAAAGCAAGTCACGTGGCAGAATCCAGCATAATGGGGCAGAGAAATATACTCCACTACCAGTGAGTGGGAGTGTGAAGTCATGTGGTAAAGAGATTGATGGTAAGAGGAGTAAAGGATTGCAAATAGCAATCCAATCTTCCATAATATGAATAAATAATTGTGGTACAATTAAAATGCTAGTTATAACCTTGGTTGAATAGCAGCTTCTTCTTTGTGACTTTAATAAACTGGACTGTTTTCCCAATAAAAAAATAAATGTCTGATATATGTTTATTAATACTCAATAGATGTATTATCTACACGTATTACATAGCTAAGAGTAGAGAGTTATCTATAATGCAAGATAGTTTTAAGTGCCTAACAAAGTGATAAAATCTATTAATAATCATTGCTTCGTTTTAGTTCTTTTGTGACACAAAACTCACCTGTCAATTGAATTATACCTCTGTGGAGGCCAAGGGGTATCTTAGGATTTGTATATATATATCATCCAGAGGAATAGAAAAAGGAAGAAATTTAACTAATCAGTTTACTCTTTTTACAAAGTTGAACAGCTAATCATCAAATTGAATATCTTTAATGCGGTTGTCAATAGAGTGCTTCTGGGGCTTTATAGGATAACAGTAAAAAACACCTGGATATTGCTTTCATGATTGCTCTGTAGAAGAGACTAGATGAGAATACGATTCAGTGGAAAGATCGCTGGTCCTCAGTGGTTCCGTTCTAAAGTAAACTAACCTCTTGAATTCAAGTTGCCAGAATAGCATAGGAGTTCATTGCATGGACATCAGAGACATAAGCTTCAGATCATCTTCCACTTACTAAATATGTGGCCTAGGTCAAGTTATTTAACTTCGCTAAGTCTAAGAAGATAATAGCACAATCTACCTTTTGTCACGGTGAGAGTTCAACGACAATGAATGAGATTAGAGAGGAAGACTCGTGTCCTCTTCATCATTTTCCTTCTAGCATTTAGCAGAGTGTCCAGCTAATGGTATACCCTTAGGTAATATTCATTGAATATATGAATGGATGGCTATGGAATCAGCAATTTTCCAGATCTATGGAGAATTTAAGCTTGACTATGTTCCTCAGATTTATGTTGAAGATCCATTGAAGGTTCCAATTACATTGACTTTAGAATTTATTTTGGAAATAGGAACATTTTTAGAGCAAAAGAGGGCAGTATTAATAATTATAATGGGACAATAGTCATAAAGTAGACCATTCCAGGGAATCAAGGCATTTTGGAAGCCCTAGTTCTAGGAAATATAGAGTATTGCTTACAAGCTGCAGTTATTTCATGCCCACGTATCAATTCAAATTCAATGTGTCTCAAATTTTGCTAATCTTGCTCTCTTAAAATGTTTTCTATTCAACATGTATCTTTATTAGTCACATATTAGTTTTATTCTTTCAAGTCTTAAATACCAGAAACTTTTTAAATTTTCTGTACAACATGATTGTTATGGGCTGAAGCATGTCCCACTAAAATTCATATTTTGAAGTCCTACCTCCTAGTACCTCAGAATGTGGCTGTTTTGGAGACGGGATCTTTAAAGAGGTAATCGAGGTAAAATAAGGTCATATGAGTGGGCCCTGATCCAATATAACTGATCCCCTTATTAAAGGAGATTAGGACACACACACACACACAAACACAAAGAAAAGATCACGTGGAGGAAAGGGAGAAGATAGCCACCTATAAGCCAAGGAGAGAGGCTTCAGAAGAAACCAATCTAATGAAGGTCTTGATCTTGGACTTCTAGCCTCCAGAACCATGACAAAATAAATTTCTGTTGTTTAAGCCACCCAGTCTATAGTACTTCCTTATGGCAGCTCTAGCCAATGAATACAACGATAGTATTCATTTTGTCTCTATACTTCTTTGCCAGCCACAAAACCCATGCCCTCAACAGATCATTCTTCAATCACTACCAAACTTTTTCAAAAGTCTTGCTTTATCCAGTTTCTCTTCCTTCTGATACATGGCTTACAATACTCCCATTTTATTCTTTCTGAAAACACTCATCATTTCCACTACCCCTGAAATAATTTCCCCAAGATCAACTTTGAACTCTTCAGACGAACCTCAAAGATTCTGGCCCCCAATCCAATTTGACCTACTCAATGGCAATCTTTTTATGCTCCGTGATACTTTACGTCATTTAGCACAAGCTCTGTCCCACGCACCATGCGCATCATGCTTTCATTGCCGGTATTTTCTGACTCTGCCACTTACTTCTGGTATACCTACTTAGCATTTCGTTTCATCCTTCTTAGAATATTTTGGTATTCTGTACTATATATTGGCGGAGAAAAAGCTTGATTGGGAAAAAGAATACTCATATTGTATTTTCATTATCTCAAGAAAGTGAGGAAGTATGTCCATATACTTTTTATTGCCTATAGTTACCTACAGTAACTATGAGAGTATTTAGTAAAAGGAACTTTATATCAGAATCAGAATTTAAGGGATGGTAGTTCTTCTAGAAATGTTTGCTGAATTGTATTCACAGGATTATCAGATGTCAGTTTAAAATTTCCTCTGGGGGCAGCTCCGTGGCTTAGCGGTTAAGTGCTCGCGCTCCGCTGCTGGCGGCCTGGGTTGGGATCCCGGGTGCGCACCAACACACCGCTTCTCCGGCCATGTTGAGGCCTCGTCCCACATACAGCAACTAGAAGGATGTGCAACTATGACATATAACTATCTACTAGGGCTTTGGGGAAAAAAGGATGAGGATTGGCAATAGATGTTAGCTCAGAGTCGGTCTTCCTCAGCAAAAAGAGGAGGATTAGAGTGGATGTTAGCTCAGGGCTGATCTTCCTCACACACAAAAAAAAATAAAATAAAATTTCCTCTGGAAGTCCAAAGTAATTTGGATTGTGTGCAAAAGAATATGAAATTCCTCATACAATTAGAGCAACATTGAGACAAATATATTTTAGCCCATAGTTTTTCTAGCCTGGTATAAGCAGGATTTAATGGCCAGTGATAAAGATGTAAAACATTAATTGATATCGCTGTGTTTAGTTGTGGGCCTACATATAGAGTTTACTGTTGCCTGATAAAACTATTAGTGTGTTACACTGCATACATTTTTTAAAATTTGTAATTATATTAGCAAAGGTGTATATATACGTAAATTACCAATAATGCTATATAATGCTTGATAATAACACTTTGGATTTAATGTTGATTTCATTAAGTATTTAAAACATTTTCATTCTTTGCTACCATTAAACAATGCATGTTCCTATTCAATACGTATGAAAGAAGCAATGGCATCCTCAAGATTAAGTAAGGTATGATAAAGGATGATTAGAATCAATTGTTTGATTTTTCAGGGAAGACAGATTTTCACACCATGAATAAATGCCTCTTTTTTTGTTGTTGTTGTTTTTCTTTCTTTTTTTTTTTTTAGTTTTGGATTTATATCAAGCCAATTAAAAAGGTGGCTATATTTTTCTGACCTCAGGTTTTCACGTATATATAAATATTAAGGGCTCTTATTTGATTGCTTCAAGAAATTATTAAGTTTTATTTTAAAAAAGGAAAGATGTAAAGCCACATAACCTCGATCAAGTTCATTCTTTTTCTTTTTTAATACCTAATAGTATTATAAATCTAAAATGAAATTAAAAGTTTCTTTTGCAATTCTCAGATTGACAACCCTAATGAGAGAATTTAATAATTTCTATAATTACGGTTTAAACTACAGATGGAAATTAGAACATTGGAAAAATATATAATAGGAAAATATTAACAAAAAGAAAGCTAGTATAGTTACATTAATATCAGAAGAAACTACTTTAAAGCAGAAAGTAATATTACAGAAAAAGGTTACTACATTACAATGAAATATTTAACTAGGATGAGATAGTGATTCTAAATTTTTATGCACCTAATGACAGCAGCAAAACATGTTCAACACAAACTGAAGAACTAGGTAAAAAGACAGACAAATCTACCATTTTGGTAGAAAAATGTAACCCAACTCTGATAACTGAGAACTAAAGTACAGCAAAATTTATTATGTATAAAGAAGACAAACAATATAAACGAAATGCCTTACTGATGGGATTTATACACAACTCTGTACCAATAACTTCAGAAGACATATTCTGCTGAAGCGTACATGGAGCACATTAAAACTTTACTGCTTACCATGCCATATACAAAAGATATAAAGATTGGAAAGAAAGAGATCATGTGTTACTCTTCTTATATTATATTATTGTATACACAGAAAACTCGTAAAACAATCAAATTATTATAATTAACAAGTTTATCAAATTTTGGAAATATAAAGTTAATATACCAAAGTCTAATGCATCTATATACATCAGTAATAATGCGTTATCAGTAGAACTTTAACGTTCCAGTAATAACACGAATCCAAAGTGCTTAGAAAGGAATCAGATAAAGATGTGCAATATATTTATAAAGAAAATTAAAGAATGAATTGGATGATGATAAAGGAAACCCAAATAAATGGAGAGTTAGAGTATGTTCAGGAAAGCAAAATTCACTATTATAACCAATAGATTCAATGACATTCCAAACAAAATACAAGAGTTGGTGGGGCAGTTCTTAGAAACTGATTCAAAATTTATATTGAAGAAAAAAAGGCCAAGAATAGCCTAGGCTTTTTAAGAAGTATAAATTGAGTGAGCTTAATATACCAGATGGATGAGCAGGGATAGAAATATAAAAAACAGAATAGAGATTCCAGACATAAGCGCTTGCATATAAAAATATTTTAATTTATGACAAAGAAGGCAGTTGATATCATAGGAGAATGGGTGAATTTTTCAACAAATGATGTTTCGACAGCTATTTATCCATTTGAAAAATATTTATATCTATATCTGTCTATAGCTATTCATATCTATGTTCTATTTTTATTCTATATTTAGTATTCTATATTTATATTATATTGCATATTTATATTATGATTAGCTACCTTCCCCATCTCATACATAAAAATCAAGTGCAAATTTATGAAAGTCTAATACATAAAAGACAGGAAAGAAAAGGATTTAGTGGACCTTATAGAAAAGTCACCTTATAACCTAGGAAAAAAAGGTATTTTTAGACAAGCCACAGAAAGCATACCATAAAGTAAAAGACTGACCAATTCAACTACATGTATTTTATCAAAAGATACCATAAAAAGTGAAAAGACAAGTTAAAAGAGAAAGAAGTTATTCTCAACGTACATTTGAGATCACATAAAAAAATAATAAATACATAATGACCCTCAGAGACCAAGAGAAAAATGACAAATGACTTGAGAGAAAAATAGCAAAAGACTTGAACAGGTGTCCAACATAAGAAGAAACAGAACTGGCCCAAAAACATATGAAAGGACAATCAAACTCATTTGGGTTAAGGTAAATACAAATTAATACCACAGTGAGTTAGGATTGCACACCTATCAAACGCTAAATATTCTGCCAAAGCAAGTATGTGTGATAACGTGGGGCCACTAGGATAATTATAAACTTCTGATGAAAGTGTAAATCAATACAATCAGTTGGAAAACAATTTCACACTATTAAGTAAAGTGGAAGAAGCACATACGCTCTGTGGGGAAGACAGCGGTGTTCACCAATGTTAACCTGCTCCCAACTTTCCTACTATTTTTTTCCAGTGAACTGTAAGCAAAGGAACCTAAGTCATAGAAGACGCACAACACATTAGATCTCTCTTCTCTTGGGAGGAGCCTTGGTAAACCTGGGTCTCTGCCTGACTGTGGACCTGAACACCCTTCTTTTCCTACAGCAGAGTTTACGTGAGTGAAAGATAAAACTTACTGGTGTTAAGACTCTGATATGTTGGGGTGATAATTTTGCCACAGCTTGAGTCTAGCCTATCTTGCCTAAAATACTCCAAGCTTACTAATTCCACTTTTCAATATATCTTACAGAAGTGCCTGAAGCTGGAGTTCACAACTTAGTATTGGCTCAAAAGATCTACTGGGTCAAAACCAGTGCCCCCCCATTTTTTTAATTAAAGAGAATAGAACAGAATAGAATTTTTTAAATGAAGCATTTTATGATTTTTCTTATTTTACTTTTACAAACACGTACACAAAGGTACACTCATATACATTGCAAAATATGTTTATATTGGATTGCTGAATAAAATACATTTTCTAGAGTCAAGAATATGAAAGCCAATGGTGTAGGAATCTCTCCATCTATGCACCAGAAAACATGTCTAAGAATCTTCGTAACGCAGTTTGTAAAAGAAAAATCCTAAGAAGAAACACAAATCTATCTACAATACAATGGATACATATCCTAATGTATATGCATAGAATGGAATATAATTCAGGCCTGGACAATTAGTGAAGTATCCACAAAATAACATCAATGAATCACAGGATCATAATGTTAAAAAAAAAATCAACCACAGAATAATACATATAAAATCCTACCTATATAAAGTACAAATCTCTGAAAAATTAAATAATATATAGTTTGAGAAATCGAACATGTGTGATAAAAGTAAAAACAAAGGGAAAGGAACGATAAACACAATATTTAGGATTCTGCTTCCCTCTGAATTTCTCTGACTATAGGAGAAAGAGGATGGATTAAGATAGGAACCCACAGAGCATTTCGAAATTAATGGCAATCCATTTTATTATACTCATTTTTCCTTTGTAAGCACTCAATACTAACTATAATTTGTAAAAGAAATTCAAATGTTTTGAACTTCAGTTTTGAAACGTTAGCTATGTAAGCATAAGAAAATTAATTCTTTTTGCCTTAATTTTTCAACTGTATAATGAGAATAATTTTATCAACATTGTAGGGAGTTTTATAAGATAACTAGCATATAGTACCTTTTCAGTAAATAAAAAAACAGATGTTATATTCATTATTTGATATTAAAAGTGCACACAGGTTTTGTTCAAGAATTTTAAAGAAGTTTGTCTCTTCTCATCAGTTAATCAGGTAGAGGGTGCTGACATCATGTTGTATCAGCTGGCTCTTGGGTGCTGGAGAAGTGGACAGAAGAAATAAATAAGAAGGAAAGAAGAAATCTCAATCCTAAACATTCCTTGAAGGGGAAAGCATACAAAATGATAGATTATATAGAGCTATAAGTGAGGTCATCTTGTTTATAACAATTTATAAATTAGATAGCAAACATCAAAAGAGTACTCAGATAAATTCACCATATTATAAAACTCTAAATTGAAAAAGAAAAACTACACTGTAATAAATATTGATTCTTGTGCATAAAGGAGAATGAATGAATGAAAACAGCAATATCTTCTGATTTGAAACTTACACAAATTTATACAGCCCACAAGGATTTTTCTAACAATTTTCAGATCTCAGTTTTGTTTCAATCAGGTAGGATCTCTTTCCTTTGGCAACCAAAGTTTATTTTCTGCAGCTTTCTTATCAGACTGGCTTGTGCAGTAGAGAACAACATTTGAACCGTAGAGTATAACTATATTTATCTATTCTAAAATGCAAGACTACTTTTTCATGGTGAAGTTGAGGGCAGGGGCCATTATATCTTTATATTCTTGTTTTGATCACATTCTTTATTTGCCACATGAAATTCAAACCATAAAGTGAGCACTAGATTTTGGCACATTATTAAAATGTTGCCAATCTACCCATTAATATGTTTTAATATTTTGTTGCCAACTTTATCAGCAATGCTTCCACACTCAGTATTTGTATATGGATTGATATATGAGCAAATGAGCAGCTCAGATATCATAAATGATTGGTCATTTGTATTCGAAAGGCAACTGTCTCCACTATTGAAATTTGCCTTTTCCAGCTCTTTTTTTGTGCTTTGGGATGTGCGAAGATTCCCCAAAAGCACAATGTTTCCACATTTTCTATGCTGAATGTTATTCTAAATATGACAGATATGTAGATATGATATCTATGTACAGGATTATTGTCTCTGATAAGAGACTACGTAAGGTGCCATTTCTTTAATTTTATTTTTTATTTTTTAGACTAGTTTAAACAGTTTAGAGAAGTTTAAGGTTCACAGCAAAACTGAGTAGAAGGTATAGAGATTTCTCATATACCTCTAGCCCTGATACATGCATAGCCCTACTCGTTATCAACACCAGAATGGCACATTTGTTACAATTTATGAACCTACATTGACACATCATAATCACCCAAAGTCCGTAATTTACATTAGGCTTCACTCTTGGTGTTGTACATTCTATGGGTTTAGACAAATGTATAATAGCATATATCTTAATTGGCATCATACAGATTATTTTCACTGCCTTAAAAATCCTCTGTGCCCTACTTATTCATCCCCCAGCCCACCCGGAGTGCTATTTTTAATGTTTAAAAAGGTAAACACCATGAGTGCCTCTTACACTATCTACATTTATAAGTTACATAAAGAGCGGATCCAGTGGAAACACATCAGTGAAACTAACGAGTTGTTGGTGACCTAATTGGTGTCCCAGTCCTAGAGACCTGAATGTATTCACAGCAAAATTCTATATGATAGCAAAAATGTCCCTATATGGACAAAAACATTTATAACACGAATGGATTTTTCTCCTTTCTAGAGTTGATTATTCAGTACAACATTTTGCAGGAGATTTTGAGTGTTGTTTGAAACAAAAATATCGGGTAACTGATTCTTCTGAGAAATATTGCAAAGTGGTTTTTGGAAAAATTTGAAAAGTTATTTGTGGCAGTAGGAAGAGGTAGAAAAAATGAGGAACAAATGAATACAATTAATGAAATAAAGTTTCAGCATTCCTTCATCAATGTGTATTCCTATCTCCCGAAAATTCTTTCAGCTTCTGGTCCCACAGTGATCTTTTACATCTTACAAAAAGGCTATAAATTATTCTCCACTAAGCTCCTCTGACTACTAGAGCCTTCTACTATCAGCAGGAGTGACCTTTCAATTCTTATTCTAGAAAGAAAGGAATTCCAATTTACTTTGCTTTTCAAGGCACGGTCTTAAAGTAGACAATTAATACAAGGAGAGTAATATTACCTCTTTTAAAGTAAATATAGAAAAGATAGCAATAAAAATAACTCACGTTGTTTAGTTTTGAGATGAAACAATCCTCCTTTCCCAATTTTAGATGTATTGTAAATATATCCTACTTAGCTGAGATAAAAGTGGTCTTAGAACATTACTGTGCATACAGTTTCTTTACTACAAACAATAAATAAACCAAACTGATGAAAAGACTAACTCAAGGATAAGTGAGGAGAAACCTACTTAAGAGAAGAAAAGAGAATGTGCTATTCTAGCAGGAAAAGATATGATCTTGTAGGAAAAGGAAACAGCAATAAGAGTAGGGAGTCAAGATATCAGATCTGTGTAATCTGTGTCAGAGTCCCAGCCACTTTGGGGCGTATGGTTTGATATGAATCCCCACCTCCAAAACGTCAGTGCTCCTCAAGGCTCAGTTTCTATTTGCTTGCTCTTCTCTGAATCTACTTGTGAAATTAAAATCACTTTCGGGTTTTTCAAGAATAAGGTTTATTAGTTTTATTCTAGAGACTCGCTAATCCACATCCCCCGATGCTAATCAAGGAACACTTTTATTTCGCTCATTTTTCTGTTAGATTTTGCTACATTGATATTCTACTGCTAAGTGAATCTCAACAACTTCCCTCCTGCTTTGTCCCTTTCATCTGGCCTTTCTTCTGAAGGTTTTGACTTAGACAATCGATGCTGAGGCTCAGAGAGCTGTTTATTTTTGAAATTTCTCCATTAGGACTCTCTTTTATGTAATTTGTGATCCACTTCACCACACATGGAACTTCATTCACCATCTCTGTCCTGTTATATTTCTATTGTTCATAAATATTTAATAGTCTCTATTTCTGCAGGAAAGGATAGAATCCAAGTTTCACCCACAGCTGCATTTATCTCCCTTTTCACCTTCTGTTTTATTACTCTGTAGAACATTTTTTTGTTTCAGTCATCCTGATCACAAACATGCCTTGCACAGTCTAGCATCCACACTTTTATTCACATTTATCACCAACCCTGAAATGCCCTCCTCCTTCCTCTCCAATCACCTAAATTTTATCCAACATTTGGATTCCAAATAAAATCCATCCTCTCTGGTAAATCATTCTGAGACAGTGTTGGACTGCAGTGACTCCTCCCTCCCTTTTCTGAACTCTCAATGCCCCTATATATTCTGCTTCTAATTTGTCACTTCCCATACATTGAGATGAATTATCTGTTTTTTTCCAAAAAGTATGTCTCTTATCTACCAAAATGACCTGTAAGAAAATGCTCTTGTATTTCTTCAAATACCTTTTATAGTACTCTGCACATAATACATTTCTAATAAGAGAATGCCCATCTGTATATCTAGTCCTAGGTATGAAGAAATTGGTGTCCCAGAGAACTATAAATAAGAGAATCACTCAGCTGGCCTGAGTGTCAGAAAATGTCCTTTTTGCCTCTAAGTTCCCATTTTAAGTTGTTCCTACCAACTTTCACCTACAGATCCTTGGGAGTTAGTTTCTACCTTTACAGAATTACAACATTCTCCACCAAAGGCTTAGCCTGCTCACGCTCCTTAATTTGATTCTCTTGTTCACCTCTTATGGTCATAGACTCCTGGTTCTTGATTCTCCATTGGGTTTCTAGCTCCTTCTTATTTCTTCAGCACTGTGCTCTTCTGATCCCTATATGCCAGTGTGGTTTTGACCAATGGCTTAAAACCACCATCTTAGGAGGGCAAGAAGTAGTGTTTGAAGCGGAGAGAGATTATATGTTCAAAAAAACTTAGAAATTGCTGGTATAAACAAATTTAAAGAGTGTCCTTTAACTCAGTGTCTTTAATATATATATTGTATATCTTGTAGAAGAGAATAAAGATGGTAACATTTCTCAGAATTCTGCACAGCACCTTACAAACTCTTGCTGATTACTCTCTTAGAAAACTTCCAATTCTGGTCACTTTCTGCCTTCCCAGCAGAGTGACTGATGATAAAGTGAAAATTCATGATGTCAAGGTTAAGCTACAACAAACGTGATTCTATAAATAATATGAAGCTTTCCTACCTACTTATAATTGACCCTTTAAATCACATGAAAGTTCTTTTCCTTCTAAAAGCTCACTGAGTGTTATAATTGATTCGATGACTCACCATGGAAAATTAGGTCAACATCACATTTTGAGGATCTACTATGTGAAAAACACTATGAAATGTGCCAGGAGTACAGGAATAAATAGGACTCAATCCTTGGTCTTTAGGGGTTCACAGATTGCTTGGAGTGACAGTCGATAAAAAGATGAAGCCTAATACATTGTGGTTAGTGCTATGACCAAAGTAGGAACAAAAACACATTACTACGGGAACCCACCAACCAGGACCTGGCCTACTGAGCAGATCAGTGATGGTCAGCAGATAGAAGAGATAATATATGGTAGTTTTATTTTTGGGGTTCCTACTCAATCTATACCCCACCTCTACAAATTGTCCTCCGCCCTGAAGGCTTCATTCCCATGGCTGCATGTACCGTGAGATCAACCCTTGTAATGGTTAATGAAACTGGAATGGGCATGTGGTCTAACTGAGAAAATCAGCTTTGAATAGAGAGCTTTTAGTGCTTTATTTGTGAGCAGTAGATCTGTAAGCTTACACAGATTCAGGGAATAATATCGTCCTTTAATTCAGTCATGCTAAGTCATCTATGGACAGATCTAAAATCTGGATCAAAGAGAGCATCATGAAATGAGGCTGAGCCATAGAGGAAAGCAGCACCAAGAAACTAAAAGGTCTCAGAGTTAGAGACAGATAGGCTGCTGCTATGAACTAAATGTTTATGATCTCCCAAAATTCATAAGTTGAAACCGTATTCCCATTGTGATAGTATTTGGAGGTGAGCCCTTTGGGAAGTAATTAGGCCATGAGGACGAAGTCCTCCTGAATGAGATTTGTGTTCTTATAAGAAGAGACACCAGAGAGATGATCCCTCTCTCCACCATGTGAGGATACAGAAAGAAGGGAGCCATCTGCAAACCTCACCAGACACTGAAGCTGCTGGCACCTTGACCTTGGACTTCCCAGCCTCCATAAATGTGAGAAATAAATGTTTGTTGTTTAAGCCACCCAGTCGATGGTAATATGTTATAGGAGCCCAAGCTGACTAATACAACTACCTTGGATATGATGGCTTTTAAATTCTCAGTACCATCTCTCATGAGACCTGATAATACTTTCTCCACTTAACTTCTATGAAACACCCCAGAATGAACCCTCTTTTCCTTGAGCATTTCTGTTCTTTACAGTTTAACAATTATTAACTAAGAAAGGATATGTTGAATGAAATGACACAGAAAAAAACTTGAGATGAGTTTGGGTTAGAGTAGGGAGAGGAAGCAGGAAGGTGTGATTCAGATCAAGAAAGAGTCTAGGATGACACCAATTTGTTAGTTATTGGATGGACATGAATAATGATCCTATTATCCTTCCCCAGTTTCCCCATGTATCTCCTCTGAAAGAGCCTACAATACACCACCGTGGTATTGAGATAGAAAATACCTGAGAACTCTCATCCCCTACGTGCACCCCCATCCTGAACTAGAACTCAATATAACATTATTTGATTCAAAACATTGTATAGGACTAGATGATGATATTGTTCTCTCTTCTGAAACCCTGTTTTACTACTTTCCCTTTGTGACCCAACTGTAGTTATAGGATTAAATACCTCCCTTGGTTTCTCCACTCAGGCTCTGTCACCTCAGTTAGTCTAGCTCCTATTTGCAGTATATGGATTGAAAGCTTGCATTAATTTACCACCTTCTCTCCAGGGATTAGAACCTATTTGACAAGAATTCTGTGCACTCAGCCCTCTTTCATGTGGCAGATCATGGAGAGATAGCCTCAAATTTCAAAGTAGACCTCAACCCCAACTCCCCATTGTCCTTTTTTCAACTGTTTTCACTCCTCAATGTATCTTAAAAGCCAAGCATTTAATATATTAAGCTCTTTAGATAAAAAATGAAGTGCTTTTCTTTGATTTGGGATTAAATAGGTGTTTAATAATAGAAAATTGCATAAGTTTTCTGAACTTCAATTCTCAAATTTATGAAATATGTGGGAAATGCAATTCATCCAGAGATTGCTATGCTAGTGGAGTTTTCTATCCTGATCAATACTCATTATAACAGAATACACTTTCTCCTTCCTCTCCCAAAATTTGTCCCATTCTACTGAGTGTGTTTAACACCATGCTAAAGAGTTAACATCTATTAAGCACTTACCAGGGGATAGACAGTGTTCTAAGCACTAAAGATTTATTATCTCATTTATCTCTATAACAACCCCATTATCATCACAATCTACATTTTACACATGAGAAAACTGATGGACAGGGAGGTTAAGTGACTTTCATGGCAGTCACATAGTTAGGAAATGGATGAGTCAGAATTCAAATTGAGACTTTTGGGCACTAGGGTATATGTTTCTAGCCATTAACATCATACTGCCTCTTGAACTCAACTGTTCTTTTTACCTACAGTGTCTTGCTCCAAAGACATTACTTGCTAAATTAAAGAATCCTGGCATAGCAGAGGCAAGTTAAGGAAGGTTATAGAAGTAGAAAAAGAATACTCAGTTGTGTTTCAATTGCAAGTGTGTGTGTATGTAGTTTTCCTCTAATTACAGCCATATGTCGCTTAACGACTGGGATATATTCTGAGAAATGTATCATCAGGTGATTTTGTCATTGTGTGAACATAAAGTGTACTTACACAAACCTAGACAGTATAGCCTACTCCACACCTTGACTATACGGTACTGATTTTACAGGAGCACTGTCCTGTTTACAGGTCCATTGTTGATTGAAATGTCATTACATGGCACATGACCATATTAACAAAAAATAATAAGTATATGAAGGTGTTCATGACCTTCATCATAAGTTCATTATCTGGATTTATATACATATTTAAAGACGCACTTTAGTGCAACTTCTTACATATATAGAAAATCTATTGTTGTAATTTCCTTTCTAAAGTTCTAATCTCACACTTTTATCCACCAAGACTAGATAAAAGTGAGATGATAATTTCCATCTCCAACCAGGCAAGCGAAAAACACTTTTGCAAGCAAAATGTCAGACACCCAAGCTCTACAAGCTGTATGAATTATGGGCTTGGAAATGGCATCATCTCCTGCTTGGTACAACTGTACTTTTCTGCCTGCATTTGTACATTTCTCTATGTTTGCTCAAATAAAAATCAGCTGTTGGAGATTTAAGAAATCTCTAGTTCTGAAAGGTTATGTTCCTTAATTTATTTTGAACAGTATCACATATATATGATATATATATACACACTAAGTAAATATTACTGGATTATAATGTTGGTTTAAACATTTACGTGAAATTGTCAGAAATGAAATTCAGATGTAGAAGAGACTTTAAAGATGGACTGTAGGAAATAGAGCGTTGTTTTTCAACAGGTATAAAGTTTCAGTTATGCAAAATGAAAAAGTTCTAGAGATCTGCTGTGCTTATAGTTGTGCTTATAGTTAAAAACACTATACATTGCACTCATAGTTAAAAATAATGCATTGTATACTCAAAAATTGGTTAAGAGAGTAGATTTCATGTTTTTTTTTTAACACAATTTAAAAAATAATAAACTTTGTCACCCTTCCATTTTGTAAGTTTGGGAACAAAGACCTCAAAAAGTTAAGTGATTTTTCCAGTATTAAATAGCTAATGGATCACAAAGCCAAGATAACAGCACACAATACATTTCCAACCTCACATCACATAGAGCCTGGTGCTTAGTAGGAAAGCAATGCATTAGAAGTGTATTATTATTTCCTTGTCCAGTGAGTTTCCTTTTGCATCTCTTTCTTAACTACAGAGTAACTCAAGATTTCAAAATAGGCTCAGAAACTGACTTCTGCCTACATAGAAGCTGGCTAAAAGTCATGTCAGTAACAGATGTGCAGAGTGATAAGAATGTAGACTTGATGTGCTTGACAAATGATATCTTTACTGCACCAAACAGCTGGATCAAGAAAAAAAACAATTGACTCAAATGTCCAGATGTTTGATACGGATGTCCAAATGATTAAATGAAAATGTAATTTCCATTCTAATGTTTACATAGCTGAAATCACTGGAAAACAATTTTTCAAGTTGTAATAAATTTAGAAATTTAAAGAAAATGCTAATAAACAAATGATATTTTGTTGACGTTTTACCAATTTTTTCTTATAAAATAACATATATAGCCTTATGTAGAAATATGACAAAATGTGAGTCCATGAATCAGCTGCTTTATTTACCAGAGGAAAAGAATGTGATTTAGAAGAACCAAATGTTCCAGAATCTCAATTTTGAAATATGTTGTTTCATTTGGTGGGAGAAAAAGTCATCAAGAACCACCATTCCACATAATTGTGATTACTAATCACCAGGAGAAAATTAGTCATTACCCAAGAGATGAGACCTTTGAAAACAAAATTATTTGAGAGTAGAGTCATTTTAAGAACATTTAAATTTACACTTTGTGCCCAATACACATAGACATCTCCATAAAATATTTTGATGGAGAGATTTATCTAATAAGCATTTTCTTCAGTCCTTGTGGAAAGCAATATATATAAAAATGAAAATATTATTGACAAATTTGATTAACTTCTAGAAATTGAAAACGTTAATTTCTTAACCAACTAGAGTTGATTTTATTATTTCTTTCCTTAGAGTAGTCTAATCATTAGGTACTGCACTGGCTTGTACTCTTGATGGTAAATATGGAGGAAAACTTCATGCAGCCATTTAAAACCTGGCTTTGGGTAGACAACCTAATATCCAGTAGCAGTCATTTGAGAACTCCATCAAGTAAATTACTAGACTCTGTAAGCTACAGCCTGCCCCTACGGTCCATGTGTTATAGCCTCTGTAAAGAATTAGATGTTTACATTGGACAAGTCACTTGGGATGCTAAAAGAAATTATACTTAGCTGAGTCAAGAAGCACATGCTAGAACAGCTCATTTAAACCAGGTTTTGTTTCCTTGTTTTCTTTTTTTTTTTGTAAAATAAAATAAATGTAATAACTGTAAGAGTCTTTGAAATATCAGTAACTTATTGTCCTGGTCTTTATTATTATTAACAATAACAAGATCAGAAAAAATCAATTCTTCATTTTTTCTCAGGAAACAATGTAAGGGTTTAAATATTTTGAAATAAAATTTTAGAAGTTAATATGATTAAAAGAGAGCTAATGAAAATATTCAATATAACAGCAAACATATCTTTCCTAAATGCATATGTGAATACGGGCAAATATTCAAACAGTTTTAAAGCTAAATAATAACAACCACAAAAATAAAAATAGATTAGGGACAAATGCATGCGGTTATTTATAAGATAGTTACTTAAATGAGCTGGATGAGTGAAGTAAACAGCCAAATAGATAGGATGGTGAATTTTCAACTAAATTTAATGATAAATCACATCTTGTCTTGGAAGTAAAATTAGAATACCCTGACAACAGCTGCAGACTTAGTAGTCTATTGGGTTTTTTTTCCTCCCATCCAGTCTTCTTTCAAGATTAGTATATTTTAGCATCAACAGTTATTTTAGTAAAACATAATCAAAAGAGCAAAATTCACTTATGATTCTATAGAGATATTGAGTTCAGTTCTTTTGAACCAAACACTTTACTAAGCATAAAATATAAAAAACTAGGTTTTTATTAGATTTATTTATTTCTTCAGAGATCTCCCAAATGCTTAAAATCCCTTGGTTGCATCAATACAATTCTTCAATGACTACTAATTGGGAGAAGCAGGAGCCTGGAGTCACATAGATTGAAAAAGCAAATGATTACATTAACTGTGTGTGTTTCTACCCTCATATAAAACAGTTCTTGAGATCATTGAAATGAATTAGCTCTCTTCATATTGACCAGATATTCTGGGGATAACATTGTTTTCCGAAGTCTAAATGTACCTTGAGTTTTCCAGGGATAAAGATTTGTCTAGCTTTCCCATCTTGATTTTGAGATTTACCAACTACATCTGAATAATGGTAATAAGGGTAAGCTGGATTCTGACCTCATCTCTAGAACTTTCAAACATGTTGAAAGTTCACCTTATCTCTGTGAACATTTGTGTATTTATGTGTTCAGCAACCCTTTCTTAAAGAACCACTAGGCTACAGTATAAGAAGGGAGAATATTAGATAAAAGTAGGATGGATTTGAATCTCATCGGCCTAAATGACTTTCTCCACATGCCAAAAACAAGGCCTGAAAAAATATGTTGTATGTTTATGTTTTCTTTTTTTCTTTTTCTTGTGTTCGATGTTTTCCAGGACCCTCTCTGTTAAAGATGCTACCAGATATATCGCTTCAAATCAGCATCCAGAATGCAAATTGGTTTACAAAGAAGAGTAGAAAAACTTGGGAGAAAATCTTCAGGACAGGTGATTTTTATCAAGAAGAAAGACTGGGAAATGTCTCCAGAGTTGGGCACTATGTGAAGAAAATTGGTCCCAGTGTGCTGGAAGTGTGTTATGCCACACTCCCAATTTGAAGACTTTTGTTGCTTCAGAAGGACAGGATACAGAGATAGTGCTCTGAGTATTTGTCAAGAGAATTTTATCCAATCAGTAAATATTTATTTATTAAATACACACACACAATGCACACACATACACAATATACACGCATATATTAAATTTTATAGAACTTAGATAAAACAAATGAAAACTATGTAGACTTTATTTTCCCAGAATTCACAATTCTGTATCAGGGAAAGATGTGTGAACAATTTACAAGATAATCTGTAACAGAGATTCAAACAATGGCAACACACACAAAGAATAATTAATTCTGATTTGTGGAAAATAGAAACATTTCATAGGCAAAATAGCATTTGAATTAGATCTTGGAGGAAGAGTGTAATCATGAGATCAAGGGGGAAGAAAAGAATCACATAAACAAAACTACGAAGCTGAATGATCCAGAGACTGAGTGAAAGATATGCGAGAGGAATGGGAAGAAATGCAGCTGTAAATGTTTGGCTTGCATTTTGGAAGGGATTGTCATCTGTTTTGAACCTGGACCTTATTGAAGAGGATGACCAAGAAAAAACTATCACAGACTATGATCTGATGGGGGGAGGGTGTAACATAGCAAGCTGCTGAATCCAGAACAATAATTCTATGAGGGATGGATATATATTTGTAGGGAGATGAGGAGGATTGGAGAGGACAGAAGATCCCAACGACACAGAGATCAGTTAAAGGATTTCTACAGTAGTTCAGGTGAGAACAGGCAGCACCTGAGTTGGGCAAGGAATCAAGAGGAAGGTAAAACAAAGAAGCAGTTGCAGAAAAGATTAATCACTTAGAGGCATGGGAATCAGGTGAGAGGCTATTCACAGGTAATTGAACACTTATTTGCTCTCAGGAACTAACTTAGGTAAATATTTTGTTAAAATATAGGGAGTTTTCCTTTCATTTCTAATAATAAATTGTGAAGTTTTTTGCAGGTGATTCTGAAAAGTATCAGCCATTATAAACACAGACAACTACCTATGGAAATGAACACTTCCCTTTCTCAGTTTACCATTATTTAAATATGTCACAATTGTATTCAACAAACCAAATTTTGGATCAATTATACTTCTGCAAGGAAAATATAAATGATGAGCTTGGAATATAGACAACATTTGCTCATGCATAGAATTAGTTCACAATCGATAATCCAGTGTGGACCATTCAGAGACAACACACAACAACAACAGAATATATATATATATTCATGCCAGATTGACACCTGACATAGTAGCATAACTAATAGAAGGGTCCAATCTTAATAATACAAACACGAAATTGTGATTTTTAAAGTAACATTCTTTAATCTTCTTTTTATTCATGGTCCCCTCTTCCAATTTAATTAAACTCCATATTGAATTTAAGCTGGATTTTCTTGTTCAGTCAGTCAGCAAGTATTTATTGAATGCCTACTGTATGCCAGGTACTCTGTTCCACCTGAAACAACAAGAAGACACATCCTGGTGAGGTAGTCAGACAATGTGAACTGATAGTTGCAATGTTCACTACAATGTGCAATCTATAACAGAGAGCATATAGGAATATTGGTGAGTAGGAGACAGAAGTGCCCAGGGCTGGGTGGAAGGTTATTATTTTCTAGAGGAAGAAATGCATCCATCCTTGAGCTGAGCCCTAAATGACATTTAGGAGTGATTCAAGAAGAAGAAAGCAGAAGGAAGACTATTTTCAGCAATAAAGAGGGAGAAGGTGTGATGAGTTCAGAGGAAGAGCAGAGAGGTCTCTGTGGGTGGCCTTAAGAGAATCAGGGAAGGAGTAAACGGAAAGAGACGAGCCTGGAGTTCAGAGCACAGATTTGATGCTGAAGGGAATGGCTTTGTGGGAGTATTGCATGAGAAATCAATTACAGTGTGTGGAATGTGTATGTGTGCGGGTGCGCACGCATGCATGTGTTTATATCTCTCTTCTTGTATTTAATGTCCTGCAGTCCTTACGAATGTGTGGTCAGCATGATGCACTCATTTTGTAAGCAAGAAACTATGGCTCAGAATGGTGAGTAAATTGGCCAGTGCCATACAGATCGTAATTACCAGCAGCAGGATTTGAACCTAGATGTGTATGTTCCAAAGTATGGGGGAAAGGCAAGGAATATCCAAAGAGCAAAACAGAAAGGAACCACTGTCAGAACTGTCAGAGTGGGTAGGGTGGGAGGTGATAGATGTGAATGGCAGGCTGAAGCCCCTGCCCTCCCCTCCACAAGTACCCTCATCTTCCTCCAGTCTGGAGTAAAATGATTTTCTGAGATCCTGTGTCTTCTGAGGTCTTTTCTTGGTATTACACATTTCTAATCAGGATAATTGAAAGTAAGTCAGAAGAGATTAATCTTCATGATATACTGTCAAAGCATAGAATTATTGCTGTTACTACTTATATTACCATAACTATTGAGATTACTGTAGCTATTATTAGTGCTAGTGCTATTATCATTAATATTCCAACTGCGATTACAAGTACACATGATCACTATCAGATGGTGTTTATCCCCACCCCAGTGACTTTGATACTTAGAAAATATGCCTGACTTTATATTTCTTTGATGTATTTAATGTCTTTTGTCAAAATACAACACCAAATAATAGAATTAAAATAAGCTGAGTGCGACAACCTGAAATCCTCCTTATAAAACACATGAAAAGGCTAAATTATTACAAAAAGTTGTATAAAGATATATAAAGAAGAAAATATTCAGCTGAAAAATAACTAAATATACTTCTATTTCCTTTTGAGGCTTTAGTAGAATCATAAAAAGACTTTCCCCTGAAATGTTGACTTGTAAATTATATTCTATGTGATGAATATTTGAAAAAGTCTTGCTTTTCTTATAGCTAATGATATTTAATAAATAAAAGACAATTAAGACACTAGATATTTAAAAGAACTGAAGTAAAATTATACTATTTAAATCTAAGAGATTTGGATATTTCTCCACAGAGAGGAGCAGATCAGTGGGGCTGAAGCATGTAAGAAACTATTGCCCTGGGCAAAAGGAAAAAAAATTCAGAGAGCTGCTTATGAGCAGTACAATACTTTTATTGTAATCTGTGGTATTTTTCTTCTGTAGGAGGTACTGTAACATAACCTTCTCCATCTGAAACACTGCTGTGTAGGAGGCGATTTGCTGTGACAACAACAACAAATAGAGGGGGGTGTACACTGCCTCTTAAGGATAAGTGACAAAGGGACTTTGAGCAAATTATTTAAATGCACTGAATCTCAGTTTCCCACCTCTTAAGAAAGGGATACACAAGAACTACTCAAGAGGAATTTTTGTGAAAATTAAAAAAAATAATAAAACAATATTTATTAAGTTCTCATCACATAACGGAAGAGTCAATAAATGTGGATCTTCCATCTCCTTATAGAAGAACCTCTCAACTATTAAAATGGTATACACAACATAGCTGGGTTTTCATTCATTATGTTTAATAAGCATATTTGATCAGCATGAAATTGAAAGGAAATGACCCAAGCATTATGGTACTTTTACTGCTTTCTCCCTGTAGAGCAGGCTGTATTATTCACCTCTTGTGTCCTGCCCATATCCATATGGGTCACCTTTTTCTCTAGTCATTGCTACAGCCACCAGTTTTTCACAAGTGTAATCTGGCAGCACTTCATCTCAACTGCATTGTATGTCTTTCACCTCTTGTCCTTCTGCAACTTGGGTTATGGGACAGCTGATGCCTTGTGGGGCAACCTTTGATAAATGGAAGCAGGTGTCCATGGGTTAATGCTCGCTTACTCCAGTGGGCAATTGAGCGGACAATTCCCTGAGTGGACAATTCTGAGCACATACTAAAGAGCACCTCAGAAGTACCTGGCAGGATCCAAGCCCAGTTGCGCACAGTGGTATCAATTCAACTCAGGAATGTCTCCTGGCTTGACTTTCACTCCTCCTCTTCTTTTACTTTCCCCATCAGAGGCCAAAATAAACTACCTGCCTTCCAATCCTTATATCAGGCTTTGCTGGGGGAGGGGGGAATACGGGGAGGGGACAGTAGGATGGAGGAAATCCAGGGTAAAGAGAAGCCACTAACGGATTAATTAAAACACATTAATAGGATGTTGACTCGTGGTTTCCAAAGGGGAAAAAAATATGATTACTTTGCCAACATTATAATAATAATAGTAAAAAATTAATAAATTTAAGATTTGGTAATTTACAGGAAAATTCAAAAGGAACACTTAAGCCCACTGGCGGTACTGCTATTTGACGGAATTAAGGCAACCTCTGTCCAAGTTACTGTCTTCTAAGAGTGAAGGCTATCTGTTATTTCTCAATATATTCAAATGGAATGAATCCAGAACATTGAGGAGGTATGGAATTTCCTTACTGCTTTGCTTGGCAGAAATTCCTAGTGCAATTTGAATCCACCTAACTCCAGTTTATGCTTTATCTTTTACATAAATCATAGACAGAGTTTCAGAAAGACATGAACTATTGAAAAACACCAACGCCTTTTCCCACAAAATTTCCAACGTCACAGCTGCTCTCTGAGTGTTTTTTTCTTTTTCTTTAATCCTCAGGGGACAAGGGGACTTTAACAACTAACAATGTGGATTATGTGTATATACTCCCTCTTGTGTTCTTCCACAACAAAGGAAGTATTCTCTTTTACCATTTTTTGTCACGTCTCATCTAGAAATATTTCCCTTTTTGTCCCCATGAACACGTGTAAGTAATGACCCGAAACACTTTGGAAACCAACTTCTGAGTATGAAGTCCATAAACTGTAGGACTCAGAAGTTGTGTATGTACAACTCCCAGTTTGCCATTCACATTTAGTCTCTGTTAGTGAGGCCTTCTGGAAGATGTGCAGCATACAACCTTCGTAGCTGCTCTCCCATGTCCTCTCATATGCTTCTCCCACCTGCTCCATTCTACACCTCCTACAACAGAATAACAATCACAAATCCTCATATAGCACTTATTATGGCAGTCAGTATTGTAGTCTTCACAAAAATCAGCTCAGTGAATCTTCTGTAATATCCTTGGAGGGTCATAAACCAAGGTAGAGAGTAGTCATATAACTTCCCAAGATTACACACTTACTAAGTTCAGGAGATTTTTGGGATTCACGCCCAAGGTGTTCAGCCCTGAGTCCATGTTCTTAACCACTATAATATGTTTTCCCTCTATGTAACTAAAATCCTTGCCAGAGTAAAAGAAACGTAAATGCGGTGGCAAAATCAAGAGACAATATAGCAGATACACAGAGAAAAGTGCCTCTAAGAGAACCAATAGCCATGAAGTCACTATTTTAGAGCACCAATTGACTGCTCTTTGAATCTTCTGTGGCATCCACACCTACAAAAAGAGTGAGAGATAGTAATAGTAACAGTAATATGGATTCCTGTATTGTGAAAATAGCATGAAAAGCTGAGATGTCAAGAAGATTGTTGACATTTTGATCACTATCTCCATCTACACATCTAAGTCTACGTGACTCATATATCAGCACTTGGCCATACTATGAAATGCAGGCCACTCAAGTTTGATGAGATTCTTAGAAAATTTGGAAAAAATTTGAATTTTACAACTTATATAGTAGGAATTTATAACATATCTCCTCCCCCATCTTAGAGTAAACTATTACTTAATACAGAGGTATAATACATGATAGTGTTTGGGTCCTATTGTTACATTCTGATGTTCTACGTATACATAATGTGCTTATGGTTTGGTTGTGCTGCTACTGTTGAACTTTAAAAGGACCGCCCAATGTAAGTTTCAGCTGTAAACAAAGGTGTGAGTAAATTACTTAGACTCCTACTCTGCCAGTCTCCTGGTGGGTTGTGAATATTCAGTTAAATTATAGAATAAATCAACTCTTCCCTTCAAATGAGTCATGTCTCATCAACAAACAATATGACATGGAGGAGAAGTTTCAGGTAGGGAATACAGGCATTGCTGGCAGAAAAGAAAACTTTGAAAGGAGAAAGTTTGGTCCAGTAAGATCTACCAGACAAAAGCTAATGTGATGAAACAAAAAATAGACTGAAATAGCATTTTTCTATTTTTTAGCATATATCTGCAGTCTTATTAGTTAAGAATTTGGTTTAAAATAGGGAAAAAAAACAGTCACATGAGGATTCTGCTGGGGGCAACAAGAAATTCCATCAGAGACTTTGGAAAATGGGTATAACTTCTCTAGTCATATTCATGAATACAACTAGAAATCAAGATATAAATCAAGATACGTGGAAATGTATATATGCATATATACGTATGCATGTATATATGTGTGTTGTGTGTATATATATACGTACGTGTATATAATTTTCATATGAATAAAAATCTTAAACACACCCATAAAATCAATTTTCATTTGTGGTAGGTATATTTTCCATTTTTTTCATTATGTTCTGTATACCACTTTAAATTATATTTACATACAATTTTAAGGTGTACTGTGTATCCTATTTTAACTGAAAAATGCTTAAAAACAGTTAATATATTTGAGTATAAAATTTCTCTTTTAAGCACTATTTTATATCAGTATTTCTAAAGTGTGCCTGCCCAACTACGTAATCACATAAGAGATAAACCAAAATTTAATATCCTGTTCATTTTAAAGTAATATATGTTTACCAGACTCTGACTTACTCAATATAGAGAGATATCTGGGATATCATATTAACAACAGTGGAATCTAAATTCTGTTTTGAATTTGGTTTTAGAATGGTATTTTATAAGCACCTTCATTCTATTCATTTGACAAGTGTTTATTGAACACCTAGTTATGAAAAAGATATAGTTTTGGAGAGGTTTAACATTCCAAGGAAGATTTAGACACAGATATTGCTGTTTAGGGTCCAAAAAAAAAAGAAAATTCAAGTGTCCAAATAGCTATAAAACCAATTAAAAAGCAATATATTTATCCACTATATATTATTGAGCACGTACTCTGTGTCAGGCAAAGTTATAGACACTATGTTTACAGCAATGAAAAAGCAGACAAAACCCCTGCTGTAATGGAAATGGGATTCTTGTTGGAAGGACCAGAAAATAAACAAAATATATAAATAAAATATATAGTAGATTATATGATAAGAGCTATGGATAACAAAAAAGTAGAGAAGAGAGTAAAGGAGAAAGGGGGTGGAATTTTCAATGGAGTGTTAAGGGAGGCCTCTTAACTTGGAGCCACTTTATTGTTCTGATCAGAATAGAATGTACTCTATTAGGACAGCGAAGGAAGCAGGGAGACCAGTTAAGAGATATAGCAATAATTCAGGATGTAGCTGATGATGGCTTGGACCAGGATGACAGCTGAGACTTGGATTCTGGATATGTTTTGAAGATGGAGCCAACAGGATATATTGGTGGATTCAACGGGAAGTATGAGAGAAAGAAGAGCCAAGGGTGACTCCTAGTTTTTTGGACTAAACAATTGGAAGAATATTTTTTAGTAGAATATTTTTTAATGTTAGAAAAGAATAGAATAGTCAAAGGGTAGAGGTGTGTGGGTCTGAGGACACGAAAAGACAATAGTGATCAGTTTCGTTTGTCCAGAGCCAGGACAGTCAACCTATTGATCGCTCAAATGAGGAGCTGACTTAATTTGGTAGGCATAAGAATGGGGAATTAAAAGATAAGCAGATTTTTTTTAAGAGAATAGAAAGACAAGTCACAGACTGGGAGAAAATATTTGCAAAACACATATCTGATAAAGGACTTGTATCCAATATATACAAAGAACTCAACATTCAACAATAAACTAGCAAACAACCTAGCAAAAGATCTGGACACCTCAACAAGGAAGATCTACAGATGGCAAAGGAGTATATAAAAAGATGCTCAACAACATATTTCATTAGAGAATTGCAAATTAAATCAACATACCATCCTACAACCAAATTCAAAACAGAATTTAGATTCTATTATTGTTAGTGTGGTGTCTTGGATATCTCTTTATATTGAGAAGTCAATAACGTCATTAGAGAACTGCAGATTAAAACAATAGTGAGATATCACTACACATCTATTAGAATGACTAAAAATTTAAAAAACTGACAGCACCAAATGCTGGCAAAGATGAAGAGCAACAGGAACTCTCATTCATTGCTGGTGGGAATGCAAAATGGTACAGCCACTTTGAAAGACTGTTCTTACCAAGCCAAATACAGTCTTAACCATACTATATAGCATTTGTGCTTCCGTGTGTTTACCCATTTGACCTGGAAACTTATGTCCACACAAAATCCTGAATACAAATGTTTATAGCAACTCTATTCATAATTGCAAAAAACTAGAAGCAATCAAAATGTCTTTCATAAGTAAGTAAATATAATAACTTTTGTACATCTGTACGATGGAATATTGTTTAGGGACAAAAAGGAGTTATCAAACCAGAGGAAAAAAAACGTTAAATGCACAATGCTAAGTGAAAAAAGCCAGTCTGAAAAGGCTACATATTCTATGATTCCAATAGTATTATATTCTGGAAAAGGCAAAAATATAGAGACTCTGAAAAGAATAGTAGTTTCCAGGGCTTCAGGGGAAAGGAGAAAGGGATGAATAAATGAAGCACAGGAGATTTTTTGGGGAAGTAAAACTGTTTCTGTATGATACTGTAATGGTGGATGCATGACATTATGCATTTGTCAATACCCATAGAACTATGCAACATAAAGAGTGAACCTTAATATAAACTACAGACATTTGTCTTTAGTTAATAATGTATCAATATTGGTTCCTTAATTATAACAAATATTCCAAATAATGCAAGATGTTATAGGGCAAGCTGTAATAGGGAAAACTATTGCGAATTGGGTTATATGAGAAATCTCTGTACCTTCTGTTTAGTTTTTTTTTATCTACAACTTTCTAAAAAATAAAATTTATCAATTTAAAGATAAGGAGATGACAATCAACTCGAGATTTCTAGCTATAACTGAACATCCAGAAAAAAATAGGTTTAAAATAAATATTTGAGAGCAACTTGCATAGAATTATTAAATAAAACCAAGAAATTTGAAGATTTTCAACACAGAAGCAAAAAAAGAGGAGCATAAAAAATAGATCCTCTGAATCAGTTTTTTTCCCCAAACTTGTCCAAGAACTACCTGAGGAGCAGGGGGAAATTTATTAAAAATATCTGTTTCCAGGCCTTGTCCTAGACCCATTGTACCCATACATCCAGAGGACTGGCCTGGTAAGTTGTATTTTAAATAGTGCCTGGAAGTAATTTTTTTCTTCATGGAAGATGAAATATCACTTTACACGTGTCTTAAAGACAGAGCAAGATGGACTGAAATCAGAAATTGATCATATATATGATGAGAGAAAAACCCAGGGAAAAAAATCAAGTCTCATTCAATGGATTTATTGAAAATCAAGTGGAACAGAGTCTTTAGGTTTGGACTTTATCAAGAGAAAGAAAGTGAAGAAACCTGGGAGCTCTAAATGACTGATGGAAAGTGGAAGTAGGTGGGTTAGGAGGATAAGTAAAAAGAAGAGTTACTACCTCTTGACACAGAGGAGGAGATGTGGAGAAATTCTGAAGTGGGGTGAAGGGAGGCCTCTATTTGTTGTTGATCTTATTAGTAGAAGGTCACAGCTGCTGAGTGGGGCTGGGTGGTATAGAGGTCTTGCCGAGAGGAGAGAAAATTTGGAATTTGTGCTGAGGGTAGTCCCTCAGCAGTAAGAGGCCCAGTTGACTCTGAACAGCAAGAACCAAGTGGAATGGGACTATTTGACCATCTCAGTAATTTTACTGTCTCTTCTTCTTATGTGCAAGAGACAGGAATAAGGACATCTAAGAGGGACAAACCATGAAATTATTTTAAAGGGCTTGGAAAAGCTTTATTAACATGTATAGCGATTTTGCATCAAGAGGCCAGACAGGACAGACTGAAGACAGGGGAGGAGGGGTTGAAGCGCTCAAAGCTTTGATGGAGGCAAAACTAGGTTCACCAAGAGTGGGGGAGTGAAAGGGATGAAAACTCGCGAAGTTGTCATTAGAGAAGAGGACTTGCCACTTTCATTTTGATTAAGACCCACCCAGCCGCTGGGAATATTAACATACTTCAAGTAGGTGCAGCCTCCCCCAGGCTCTGAATCAAGGTGGGCCAAATCCAGCCTTATATTAGGACCTCTTTTCCCATTAGACAGTAGGATGATCCCATGTCTGTGCAAGTGAACTTGGTCTCCTGTGTATCTAAGGGAGCATCAACCTGGACGTTGAACCTCATTGCACCTCAGTCTCTTCTGCTTACCCAGCTCTAACCTATGCCCCTCGTTCCTATAACAGTTCTTTTCTGGAAGAGTTGAGCCTTGAACCACTGCCTAATTTTCTCCCAGCCACCTTTTAAGGGAAGATCTGTTTCAGTTCCCTTCCCACACAATGGATTTACCTCCTTGATTTCCAAATAAACACAGATTACACCATGTCCACCTTTGGTATCCACCACCATGTTTGCTGCAAAATTGTACATCAGATTCCTTAGATATTAATGACACCAAATACGAAGGGAGTCTATCAATTTCCTCTAGACTTAATCCTTTTTATATAAGGCTCTTCCCTGGGGGAAATTTAAGTTGTTTGGCTCCTCTTTTTGGTTTATTTTCCCTAAGTTTTATTCTTCAGATTAGCCACCTCTCCCTCTTCATTCCCTGGATATGTAAGTGTGCTGTGTGGCCAAAGTAATACCATTTCTTATTTAAAAATATTTGTTGGGTACCTACTATGTGCTTGGCACCAGGCACTTAGGGGATATAACACTTTAAAAACAAACAAGTCTTTATGTTCAATGAGCTCACATTTTCAGTGAGAGGACGCATAAAACAAGGTATATAAAGAGACAGGGCAATAAGTGTTTCGAAGAAAAATACAGGGAGAAAGTTAAGAAATTACCATTTTTATTTAAATCCATAACAGAATTCATTATTGAAATAATTGAATAGAAGAGTTCTAAGAGACGACAAAACATAGTTTGTAATCATGCTCATAAGGGAATGCAAATGACAGCAGAAGGTTAAGAAGTTTTGAGATATAGAAAATTAATGGAGTTTGAAGTCTCTCAAGTTGATAGCAGAGCAAGCCACGGAGAAGAAAATGGAGAACTGATGCTAATAACATCACTCAATTTGGAAAATCTCTGGGGGTCCACGTGTGATTTTACTTCTTTGTATAATGAAATTCTTCGTCTTTGTCATCAACTTTTATTAGTGTAAATGCACAGTTCAGATGGAGGCATGAATTCACAATGAATACAATTCACTTCTATTAACCCAAAACAACTGGACCATCAACTGGTCCTTCTATTTTAAATAGCATAACTAGCTTTGGAGTAATAATAGGACTTTGGTCTTATTATATTTGTGGCATTATAGCAATACCACCTACAGGTGCCTGAATTATCTTCTGCACAAAAGTGCCACATCTAAGGGGTTGCCATTCACACTGAAGACATATTTTTACTCTGAAAATGTGAGGTTAGAGGCAGTGATTCCAAGCCTGCTGGCTAAGTCCCAGTTTGGCAAGGCAGAGCCCTCCATCATAAATCCCCATGGCACACACCTAGCCGTGCACACAGTTGAGGGAGCCCAGGGCACATAGGGGTGTGCCAGGCTGCTCGCTGATCTTGCTCCCAGCATCCACCGAAATCTCTTCTCTAACATCCCGACTGCCTTAGTCTGACTATAAACCTAACATGGTCACCCCATGTGGAGGGCAGGAGTATAAAGATGGCCAAGTGTGTGCACTCCATCTGCAACACGTGGGAGGAGGCTGGAGTGTATAAGATGCCTGCGCCCAGCACCAGGCCCACTGCCCATTGGCAAAGCTACCCTAAGTAGAAGCAGCATTTTAAAGGGCTGCTTCATACCTTATTTAATACTGAGTTTATATTCTAGTGTTTTGTATCTAATATTTTCAGCAAATTGTCATTTGAGTCAATCTATATTCTGGTAGAATTATTCATTTTTTCCTGCCTTTAGAATCAATTAACAGTGCAGAATTCCTTTATCTGAGAGAATTTGCATTAACATCATGAAGCGTTCCATTTGATACGACCATTAATTGCATAAGTAGATACAATTATAATCCTCATTTTATAGACCAAAAAAAAAAAATGAAGCTGAAAGTTCAGTGATCACGGAGCCCAAAATCGTGGAGTTTGTATTTGATAGAGTTAGGATTCGAATCCAGATATTGGGTCGGCAGAGCCCACGTGTTAACCACAAAGGCTAAGCTGACCCTTGTCATGCACTATCCTGATCTCATCCCAAAGCAACAGGTCCATTGCAGATTACATGTCCATTGCAATTAACTGTGCATTAAGAGGCTTAAAAACATCAAACCTGTGTCAAAATGGCTGACTTCAGCAGTAAGCATTAGATGAGGTGAGTGATGATGTTCCTTCTACCTCAATGCAAACTAAATCAAATGCAAATCACCACTTTTGAAAACCACAATGTCTTAATTAGTACTACTGGATCTTAAATCCAAAAGCTTCTTAACCTTGCAAGAAGTAATTTATAGATATATTCCCCTCCTCCTCATAAAGCCATAGTTGGATTTCAAGATAGAATGACATACTGAATAATTCCGCTGCCAAAGTCCTGAAAAGAATATTGTGATACACATACATAGTATTCATTAGTTTTTATTTCAGTAGACATGTGGGAATCCACCAAATATTTGCTTAAAGAAAGGAGCTTTTGATATGCAACTCTTTCCCCTCAATGTATTAGATTCTTGATTTAATGCCTAAAGTAGTAAACCATAAAGGAATATAAAAAGCAGAGAGAAAGTAAGTTCATTGTTTTATAGAATTAAACATATATATGTAATGCTATTTTTACAAGGCATAAAAAATGTTCATAAAATGCATTCTGTCACCCTTACTTTTCAAAGTCCTAGAAAAGTGCAAATCAGTAATATTTTTCTGTTTCCAAATACAGATTCTTATGGAATTTAGTGTATCAAACAGAAGAAATTATATCACCTAATTCTTCCTCTCAGATTTTTATTTCTTTACCTAGTAAAATAGAGGACATTTCCAACTTTAAAACTTGAATTATTTTCAAGCCCAGCTGTTAAAGATTATATGTAAACTCCTGTAAAATCAGCTTATATTGGCAACCCGAGTTGACAGAAATAATATAACACGTTTCAGGATTTATGGTGCAGAACACGAATTGGATTATAGTAGTACACACAGGTCTAATAAATATTAATGAGTAACCTCTCATTTTCTAAGGCTTTAGCTATTTAACAATGGTATCTACCTATTTATAGTTGTTTTGCAAATCACACACTCAAAAGAATAATCACAGAAGCAGTTCATTTGAATCATGTCTTTAGGGCTTAGTGGTAAAAAAACAAGCCACCCTATGTGTTTTAAGCAAATATAAGTAGTAAAGTGAATTATGTGCTTAGAAATCACTGGAAGGGCTGGAGCACTGGGCCCTGGTCAGGGCTCCCAGGAAAGACTCTCAGAGCTCGGAAGAACCGACCCTCCATGGAGCAACCACATAGCGACAGTTAGGCCACCACCAAATAACATGTTCAGTATGTTCAATGATATACTATCATAGTGACAATCCAGGGATGTGGCATCTGGAATCAGGAAAATATCCCGAACCTGGAACCCTGGCTGCATGGGTATCTGGAAAATGTAAACATTAACTTTCCAGTCCCTGGAAATAGACGCTGAGTGGAAATCCAACATATCTAGCATACCTCTAAAGTATATTTTTGAACTGAATTATAAATCTAAATATTATCTTATTGTTTTAATATAAACTGAACGAAATCAGAGTTGTGTACTCCCAATAATAAACAGATAAACAACAAAACTCCTGAGTCTGATGTCTTCATATAGTCTAGAACTAAACTCAGTTTTACAGCTCTATTAAATTGGTAACTCTAAATATGTTTATCAAAAAAGGCTTAACTGATATTTCAATCATCTCTACTGCCACAAATATAGATTTAAAAACTAACAGGGAGCAACAGGGGTCAGTTGCTATGCAAAAGTAAGAAGGTTTTGGCAACCTGTAAATAACCCCAGTGGCTGTTGACCCTGGAGACACAAGAGACAGGTAAGCACCCGCCTTAGGGTCTACGTAAGAAGTCATGGTCAACACAGACTTCGGTAGTGGGAATTCACAAAAGGAATAATAACCAAACAAATAGCCAAAACAAATTATTTAAAGTGATAATTCCACTCTGGAAAACTACATTCAATCTATCAATGAGTAATTGTTGACATTGCACTGAGATAGCAAACATAGTACCTTCTAGATGGCTTGTCAGAAAAGCAAAGTACAATACACAGCCCATGTGCTAAATGAGTCTAATATCTAATGGCATTTGGAAAGTTGTACATTTCTGAGAAGGGATACAAAATAGTGTTTCATTATAAGATTAATCTGACACTTTTTTCTTATTGTTGAATGTTGAGTGATATTTTAAGCTGGATTATTTCCAGTAAAATTCAATAAAATCACACCAGTTACATGAACTATAATGGAATTATTTTAGTGACTGCTCACAAAGTTGTATGAAGACAGGAGGCAAAATGACCTATTTCCATGTTGGATTTTTTGTTTATCCTCTGGTCTATTATATAACAAAACTTAACATATATTTGGGATAGAATTTCTCACCATATATTTTTAATCTGCATCAACAAACAAGTCAATAGTTCAAATGCTGAGATGGAGTTTTCTACCACATAATTCAGTTAATATTTGTGGTCAAATTATCCAAAACTTCTTCATGTCCACAATGGTCTACTCAGCAAATACATTTGATATCTTAAATGAAAACATATTCTTTTTCCCAAATTTTGCAATCTTGGATCTGCACAGTACAGCTGATGAGCAGTGAAATTTTGGAGAGCAGCATTGTTGAATACTAGAGCTTAGTTAGAAATCTACATCTTCAACTGCCATCTGTTTTAATTTCAGTGACCAAATTAGCAGTCATAAAATTTAAGTTGTATAAAATAACTGTCTCTTCGTTGAAAAGTGAAAGAAAACAAACATAAAGCACACATGGTATTTTAAAGCTGAAACCACAATAAACGTAATTGGTGAAATTAAAGTCTTTATGGTTCAGGACTACAGAGTGCTTGTCACAATAGCTGAGTGGATCCATTAGTGACCATCTTGTCAACTAATCCTACAGCAGAAAAAAATACTGTCAAAAAGCTCACTTCCTTATCTCTGTGGAAAATGAATTCAATGGACTTGGCTCTAAGCATATTAATAAAAATAACTACCATTTATCAAATTCCCATCATTTATATTGTGCTATAAACATGTGGTAGTAAGCCTTTACAACAACATTGCGAGATTGGCTTTACCATGCAAACTTTGCAGATGAAGAACCCATAGCGGAGCCAAGCTAAGCAACTGAATCCAGGGCACACACAAATGATGTCATGGTTAGGACTTAACCTACATCTGTGTGGCTCAAAGCCTTGCTTACTATATCCAGATGCCTCTTGTTTATACTCTAATGACACCATTCCAAAATGAGGGCCTTTCCATCTACCACTTCAGGATGCTGCTAATTCGTCCTCAAAAATAACATGAGTCAAAGTTGCATGAGGACTTCCAGCTGACTTCAAGTCAGAAAGTGTTCCCTCAGTCTTTAAAGTAAAATGTAATACAAATAAGTTAAACTAAAATTAAAATCATGGGCCAGCCTGGTGGGGTAGTGGTTAAATTCACGCTGTCTGCTTCAACAGCCTAGGGTTCATGAGTTGGGATCCCAGGCGCAGATCTACACACAACTCATCAAGCCGTGCTGTGGCAGCATCCCACATACAAAATAGAGGAAGATTGGCACAGATGTTAGCTCAGGGACAATGTTCCTCACCAAAAAAAATAATAATAAAATAAATAAAAGTAAATAAATAAAATTAAAATCAGAAAAGCCATTAAAATAATTATTTAGAAAAATAGAACTACCATATGATCCAGCTATTCCACTGCTAGGTATTTATCCAAAGAACTTGAAAACACCAATGCATAAAGATACATGCACCCCTGTGTTCATTGCAGCGTTATTCACAATAGCCAAGACTTGGAAGCAACCTAAGTGCCCATCGAGGGACGAATGGCTAAAGAAGATGTGGTATATACACACAATGGAATACTACTCAGCCATAAGAAACGATGAAATCCAGCCATTTGTGACAACATGGATGGACATTGAGGGTATTATGCAAAGTGAAATAAGTCAGAAGGAGAAGGTCAAATACCATATGATTTCCTTCATTAAGTAGTAGATAATAACAACAATAAACAAACACACAGAGACAGAGATTGGATTGGTGGTTACCAGAGGGGAAGGGGGGAGGGAGGAGGGTGAAAGGGATAATTGGGCACATGTGTGTGGTGATGGGTTGTAATTAGTATTTGGGTGGTGAACATGATGTAATCTATGCAGAAATAGAAGTATAATGATGTACACCTGAAATTTATACAATGTTATAAACCAATGTTACTGCAATAAACAAAAAATTAAAAAAAAAAGAAAGAAAAATAAGGCAGAAAACCAAGGAAACCCTAAAATTGTAAAGACTCTAAGGCTTTGAAGCTACATAGAAAAAAATTGCTCCTAAATGCAGGAATGATAGTTAAAATTTTTCAGGATTGATTTGACACAGGTGCTGATCAATCAGAATGATTAACAGATTTAAGACATTACTAGAAGCAGAACAGCAGACCATAGTAAAGAAGAGGGCTCTTGGGTTCTAACCTGGCTCCTCCCCTTACTGGCTGTGTGACCTCGGACATTTTACTGAACTCACTGACCTTCAGTTTACTCACATTTAAAATAGGAAAAATACAAAAACACACAATATACCTTTACAGACATGTCTTGAGGATTTCATGAACTAGTACATGTCAAGTGCTTGTACAGAATCTCTCACATAATGTTAGTTTCTGTTATTATTATTGTTTCAGGGGATTAAAAAGACTTAATAAACAAAATTAGGGATAAAACTTTGAGATCCCTAATAAATACATAAAATAGGATAATTACCACAGCACAGTAAATATAAGTAACATCAATACTAATATTAACATCGAAAATTAGTAACATTAGGCCTACTAGTGTTAAGTTCTCAATCTCCCTTCCTCACTAAATACATTTCAGGATCTCGATCTCTATAAGTTTCCATGAAATATTTGAGAATTTGTTTTGGTTGTTTGTGGATGATACACTGATATAAGGAGGCATTTCTCCCCTTGTTTCTTTTCTTTTAACTGATGATTTAATGCCTTTCCAAATAAATGATTCAAAATAATCTCCTTGGTCTCTCATTTTCATAATCTTAGGTCCTCTTTTCTGAATCCTGTCATGTTCCCTGAGATTCAAAGAAACTTAAATGCTTAACAAGAAAAAACAAATATTCATGTTAAGTGCCTATCATTTATATTATGCTTTAAGTGGGTTTTAGCAAGCTTTTACAATGATACTGCAAGATTGGCCTTATCATGCACACCTGACAGATGAAGAACTTTGCTGATGAACAACTGTCTGGTATGGGTCAATGCCCTTCTAGAAGATGAAGCATTTAGAGTGATGGGTGGGGGATGGGTGGTCTTTGGTGAAAAACCAACTGTGGTCACTAAGAGTAGTCTTGGCTGTACCACTTGCTAGTTTAGGTAAACTCTTCCATCCCTGTGTATCTCTTTTATCTATAAAATTCAAGTAGAGTCTTAGCCCCACCGATGGACTATAGTGACTTCCTCTAAGAAGGTACAGTAACTAACTTTCTTTCTCATTTTACAGCTAATAGAATTAGAGTTGTAATCCAAGTTACAAGTATACATCCCAAAACTTCACCGATAATACCTGGATTTTTTCTGCACCATCTGCTTTATCCCCCTTCTAGGGTTACCAGATTGAGCAAATATAAATACAGGATACTCAGTTAAATTTGAACTTCAGAGAAACAATGATTTTTTTTTCAGTATGTCTCAAATATTGCATGGAACATATTTAACACTAAATAAAGTTTACTTGAAATTCAAATTTAACTGAGCATCCTATATTTTATTTGGCAAACTTCCTCCCTCTTTTTTCTAATTATTTCAAAGAAGCATTATCTGAAATTTGGTACATATCATTAAAAAAAATTGGGACTGAAAAAAATATATAGAAAATTCTGCTGCTATAAATTCAAATGTTACATAAGAAACACTGAATTGGGTAGGAACGACTCTAAATCATATACAGTGAAATTCTATTTATTCACTTAAGTCTACAAAATACAGCATTCCTCTTTCCCTCCCCATAACAAAAAGGAAATAATTAAAATGTTAAAAAAAACAAAACATTTTTAAGTGATCTTCAAATAATTGATTGTGGAAACTGATTTCATTTTCACAGAATATATAAGTTGAGTTTGCCAAATTATTTTATTGATGTCTGAGTGATTTTTTTTAGCATGGGAGAATGATAGAACTTGATAGCACAACGCATGCCAAACATTCGACAACAGGGAGGCAGTCCTGCCAAAGAAGTAACATTTCTCATAGTACTTGAAATGTTTTTCTAAAAAATAGCTCCATTTTGGAAGCTTATGCATCTTAAGCAACAACACACAGGAATTATCTCCATAGATCTTAAGGCATACAATTAAATTATTCAAAGAATCTTATTAGCATTCGATGTTATAAACAGAAAATATGTTTATCACCAGATAACTACCTTGGAAGGTAGAAGTGGGTGTTCATAAATTTTGAAGGATATTACCTTTCTAAGAAAAGGGGAAAAATCACATAAATGCTACAAATCTTGGATGTGTTGTCATGGCAGCACTCATTCAAATGTTCTACTCAAGTTTTTTTTTTTTTTTAAGATCCACACTAGAGGAAAACACATTTCTAGGCCCAAATGCATAGTTAGGTTTGGAATAAAAGCTGACTGACTCTTGCATTCCAAAAGCATATCACATGGGAAGCATGGAAGTGGAAAGGGCATAGTAGAGGTATTAAGGTATAAATTTAAGCACTATATTTACATAGAATTTATAAATTCTGCCTTCTAAGAGCAATCCTCGTAGATTTTACATAGCATTTGATATCAGTTAGCTCAAAGAATACACTAACATTTCAGAAAGATAAAAAACATTCAAAATACTTGGAGAAAGCAAAATTTGGAGAAATGATTTGGAAAGACCTTTCAAAACATCAGACAGAAGAGACAGGACGCTTCTCTTAACACACTGGAATGGGAGCATTGGATTCCAAATGAAATGAACACAGTCTAGATTAAAAGAGAGCACACACAGACACACCCCAAAATAGACGCAAAACAAATCACCATAAAACCGACCACCAGGAATTAAGGTCAGGTCACACCAAACACTGAGATTAAGAACTAGGGGGCTGAAGACACAACACACCCGATTTCAATTAAACATGAAGTTTACAGTGTAGGTCAGAAACGTAAAACAGGTTAGAGAACTCCAATCAGGAATATTCAAGTTTTAAATCAGGAGAGAGACCACTGTCCAGGCGGACAGATTGACGCAGGAAGACAACCAGAGGAGAAAAGGGGCCAAAGACTAAGTGTTCTGCCCTCTTTATCGGTTTCTTTCTACCATCTGGCTATGATTTACAGGTTCTCCCCATTATATTCCCATGAAATGAAACAATGTAAAACATAACCTAAAAGATAACCTGAGACATACGTATTTCTTTATAGCTGGGTCAGAATTTCTGTCTTCTAAATGCCTTCTCCTTTGTTATCTCGTCTAATTCTCACAGCCACCATGCAAGGAAGGGCTTATAGGTTGAGCTGAACCCTAATATGAATGTCTTAGTCTGTGTGGGCAGCTATAACACAATATCATAGACTGAGTGGCTTAAACAACAAACAGTTATTTCTCACAGTTCTAGAGGCTGGGAAGTTCAAGATCAAGGTGCTGGAAGATTTGGTGTCTGGTGAGAGCCTGAGTTCTGGCTCCTAGACTGCCATCTTCTCACTGTGTCCTCATCTGGAATAAGGAGCAGAGGGTCTCTTTTATAAGGGCACTAATCTCATTCGTGAGGGCTCCCCCTTCATGACTAATCACCTCTCAAAGCCCCCACCTCCAAATCCTGACATTGGGCGTTAGGATTTAACATATGAATTTGGGAGGACATAAACATTTAGTCTATAGTAACAGGTAAAAGGAGTTTCAGAAGGATTCAATAATCATCCTCATGTCCAAAGTCTGTAAACAGACTGAGAGCTAAAATCTGGGGCTTCTGATGCTAGTTACTCAAAAAACCCCCACAAGTTTCATATTTTAAATGTACTTAAGAAATTCTTGATGTTGTAAGTGATAGATCTAACAATAAAAAGGAGGAACTTCAGAAATTGGAGGGCTGGACTCGGGGAAGAGCTTGTTCATGTGGTTAAGGAAACTTGGCACCTGAAACTAGGATTGCCAGAATTAGCAAATAAAACTACAGACACCCAGTTCAATTGAAATTTCAGGTAAACAACACATTTTTTTTCTTATCAGTATGTCCCACTATTTGGTATAATTATATCCAGCTTTTAGTACAGGTATGTCCTGATATTTTGGTCATTTTATACTAAAAAAATTATTTGTTGAAATTCAGATTGAACTGGGCATCCTGTGTTTTACCTGGCAGCTCTCTTTGAAATGTAGAGATGGCCCCCAGCTGCAGGGGGTAGGATATGCTCAGCAACCAATTTAAAATTCTCTCTGCTGCAATAAAATCTTATTGAATTTAATGGCCTGTTCTCTGCTGTAATTGTGAGAAATTGAAGGGTTGTAGCTACCATTTGGATACAATAGTACAGCAGAAGGAGCAGCAACACCCTAAAAATGCTGGTCTCCAGACCAAAAGTAATGAGCTAGAGCAGAGAGGAGGAGTGGTCTGGAGCCAAATAGTTGGCCAAGTGGGCAGAGAGATGGGTGGCATCTGGAAGCCCTCCCTGGGATTTCCACAGACACACTGGGAGAGAAGGACCTAGTGAAATATTGGACTTCCTGGAGCTATAAATGAGGCCAGATCATTGGTCTTTGAAGGTTAAAGGAATATGGAAACTTACGAATGGATAATACTTCTTTTGCACATTAATCTAGAAAGCTCTCCTTGCTAATACACCATAGTGACAGTGCTTGTCCGACCACTAATATACAGAAACATCAAGATGGGTATAAATAATTAGTTATTTACACTAAACTGCATTGTCTGTCTTCCCATGGGTTCTTAAACTTCTTTACACATTTCTCATTGGTAAAACAATACATATTTTTCGTAGTCATCTTACGTGATCTGAGATCCAGCTTCCTCACTTATAAAAAGAGAGGAATCTGTCTTACAGGAATATTAGGAGATTTAAAGAGATAATAATTCTAAGGTACTAGCATGGAACCCAACACATGGAAGACACTCCATTTTGCGTTCTTTTCCTTTTCCTTCTGTTTCTATCACTCATTTGCTCTGTAAACTTGCTCAAGTAAATTCAGCTTTATAGCTCTTAGTTTTACCATAAGTACTGGAAGTAAACTATATCTTGTCACCCTTCATGTTCAAAAACTCTATTACTAGGGCAGAGGAAACCTTGAGAAGATATGTACTCTACTGGAAAATCAATGTCATAAGTAAAACTCCATCGAGAATTAGAATTTCCCCCCAAAGTAGGGAATGATTGCAAAACAAAAAATTATCAGTATGTGAGGATTAATGATTAATGACTTATTTTAAAACAAATATTAAAATAAAAAGACATGAAACATTTGGATTTAGAGATACAAAGAAAAAGATACATGACAAAAGAGATATTTATTTTGCTCACACATTCTTCTAATATACATAAAAGAAAAAATCCTGCAATTACCTAATTTTTCCTCTGGTTGGAGAGTTAAAAAAAGACACTTCAATGAAAAGAATGTATAAGGGGGAAGATTGTTGAATTACTCACATCATAGCTATGAGCCCTATAAACTCAAAGCAGAACTTAGAAAAGCAATTTGCTTCATTTAATATATTAAAATCAAAACAACAACAAAAGCTAAACCAAATACCAATAAAATACATCAAAATCTAAGTAGCTCAAAACTTGATAATTTCTAGAGTCTAAAATGTAAAAAAAAATAATTTAAGTAATTTCAATACTTTATTGCATATATTTTATGTAAAAGTGATGAATAAGAACAAATGATAAAAATAAATTATCAAGTAACGACTTATTACAATTGAAACGGATACAGTGTGTCAAAAGTAAAATAATCCAAGTTATGACTTTACCTAATTTACTTTACAAAAAATGGGGCCAATACTTTCATTTTATATGAATTTACTTACTCATAAACATACATGCATATCCTTTCTTGACTAATGTGATTCTACCATTTTGTAGCTTAACAAATTTGCTCTTTAAAGCTGTTAAAAATGGAAAATTGCTATATAATTTCAAAAGCTGTGCAATAGTGTGTCATAAAACTACTATATGCTCCTTTTCATATAATTTTCAATGTAAGTGTTTTTCAAACTCCATTTCAAAAGTCATTAAAATAAATAAGACCTCAGTATTCTATTCCCTATATAGTACTGTGAAACCTCACTCAAAACTTTCCAAATGAAACTTTGAACACTTCATACACCATAAAGATTTTAATCATTTAAAATCGCATGTATTTGATTACCTGTTCATGTTATTTCAGTTCATTTTATGATATACTACCTTCATTATTTGAAATAATACCTAAATTAACAAAAAAATAAAATTGTTTGTTAAAAATAATATTTTTCTTCAATCATATACTACAGCAAAACTCTAAGCCGAGTATCAAATTTTAATTGTTATTGGATTTTTAAAATTTAGTAGTAATAATTCAAGCTAAAAATTTTTGATAAACAATAATGCTTTTGAAAGAGGTACATAGAAATGTTAAATCATCCTATCATATATCTTCTAATATTGTTATACGTTAGGAATACATAGAAGGTCAAAATTTATTATTTCATTCTTTCCAAATGTTCATGCTCATCAACAAAAATCAAATGAGCTTCCAGTCTCTGCATTTGGCTTCTTCTACTTAAGAATAATTGCATTATTTAAAAAATAAATATTGTGTCACTTTCAACTAAGTATGTGATAATATATTTGTATTTAGATTTTTAATCTTTAGTGCAATGCTTATATTTAAACTTGAAGGTATTTATTATATTATCTTTAATTGTGTTACCTTTATTCTTTTTTTGTGCAATATATATAAAGTTCCTAAATGTCAAAGAAACTATTTAATGCATCTGGGCTATTCTATGGCTTTTCTCTTTAACAGTGATAGTACTATGTGTGTGTGTGTGTGTGTGTGTGTGTGTGTATATATATATATATATATGGTGGAAAATCACATAAAACATTTATGTCTACAAAGCACATTGAGCACTTTCTAAGTACAGTCTCAGTTGAGTCTTTACTCAAAATGCTTCACGTACACTGTCTCTAACCTTCACAGCAACACTGTGAGCTAAATAGCATTATCCTCATTTTATAGGTAAGGAAACTGATTCTTAATGAAATCAAGTAATGTTTCAAGTGCGTATAAACAGTAAGAGTAGACTCAGACTAAAAACCAAGCTCATTCAACTATAATACTCTGAATTCCAAACTTTCACCTGCCCTCACCTGCCTCCCTCAACTCTGTCTTTCTCAACTTTGAAAAAATATATTATCCTCACCAATAGACATGCTAATGTTGGAATTAATATTCCTAGTTATACAATATTTCCATATGTAAAAAGCAAAAGTCTAAATCTATGATACAGATATGTTTACTTGAAAGAAACAAATGCCTTTGCATTTTACTCTAAACAAATCTCTGAGATACTAACAAAAACTAAACCTTATACTGTTTATTAAAAATTCTCACTCAAAAATCAAGATAAATACAAACGGATAAAATTTGAGTGGATATTTTCTATTATTCATTTTGCCAGTTATATATTGATGACTGTTATTATGACATTTTTCATCAATCTAGGAGTCTTTTTTTTTTTTAATTTTTTTTATGTTTGTGTGTGAGAGGAAGATTAGCCCTGAGCTAACATCTGTTGCCAATCCTCCTCTTTTTGCTGAGGAAGACTGGCCCTGAGCTAACATCCATGTCCATCTTCCTCTACTTTATGTGGGACGCCACCACAGCATGGCTTGACAAGCGGTGCATCGATCTGTGCCTCGGATCCGAACCTGCGAACCCTGGGCTGCCGAAGACGAGAGTGCGAACTTAACCGCTACGCCACCAGCCCAGTCCCACTAGGAGTCTTTTTGAAAAGTACCTGCCCTATGACTTGAAATTTTGAAACTATGAAACTCTTCAAATTGGTTTTTCCTGTCTTATACTGTACTGAATTTTCATAGTATTGAAATTGTGCAGAACACGCAAGTCCATCCTGTTTACACATCTTTCAAAGCCTGAAATCAATCACATTTTCATATATCACTTCATGAGAAAACTTCTACCAAACTATGGTTGTTGATAGTCTTCAAAAATAGTTCTTAGAAATTTATATTTTTCAACTCTCCTACTTTAGTATGCTTATACTTACTTAATGAAAATATGCAGAATCACGGAAATATTTTTATATTTATTTACTCACTTATAATTTTGACAATGATGGGTTAGCTTATAGCAAATGAATGCTTCTACCACAGCTCTTGATAAAATTATAACTATATAATTTATATATAACTTATATATATAATATGTATTCATATATAAAGGCCCTAGAGAGTTGCTGAGAAAATCAGGACTAAAGAGGCCAAGATCCTTGAGAAATATACATAAGTAAGCCAACATTTGATAACCTACATCAGCAATCTGTTTCTTCCCCCAGGGCTTTGGTGATTTTTTTCCCAGGAGAAAGATGGAGAAATCAACCAAAGGCCAAGCTTAAGAAACTAGAAGAAATTTGGATAACAGCACAGGTCTGGAAAGACAGCATTGGAGTTTGGTGCTGTCATGGCACTCAACAATTGATGTGCTTAGATTATACGGAGAAAAAAAGTTGGAGAGGATTGAGTCTGACAATTTGAGGTTTGCCATTTTGAGACATTTGCCAAATTGTTAAGTTTCATGGAACAAGAAGTTAGGAAGCTAAGCCAAAAGCCACTGAAATTCAGAGTGCATTTTTCATAGTCTTATGGTACTAAGAAACCAAAATTGGAATACAGATCTGACCAGGGAAGAAGGGTTTTAATAAATGCTCCAAGTTCTCAATTAGGATCCTTGGAGATCTAAATCTTTGGGACAGAGTTGAAACAGAAATAGAATGAGCTTTACCAAAACTACAAACAAGTCTTGACCCAGCTAAGTTCCTAATTGGATTAAGTAGACTTGCTCCTACTCCGCCTGCCTGCCAGAATTTAGGTTCAACCTTCTGTGGAAGAAGATAGTACTATCCAAAGACTCTATAATTTTTTATACACAATATCTTACATTGTAGTAAAATTATGAGGCAAAATAAGAATAGAAACACGACTAAAAATATTGCAGTCAATACCAATGGAAGAGCCAGTTATTGGAATAACAAAACATATATTTCGCTTAAATGACTGTGAAGATAATAGGGACAATAACTATGAAAATAATATGGACAAGAAAATTTAGAAAAGTAGTGGACAAAATATATGAAAGGATGGATAATTTTGACCAAAATTTGGAATCAAAAAATAGATGTAAACAGACTTCCAAAACTAAGAGCAGAATATCTAAAATTAAAAACTCAATGAATAGTTTTAATAAGAGTTGTGATGGCAGATACAGGAGTTTTGAACTAAAGGACATGTCAATGTAAAATAGTTAAACAGAAGCACGTGCGGAAATGTAAATTGGGAAGAAATGAAAGAGAACAGAACACAAAATACATGCTGAAAATGTCTAACATACATACAGTTAGAGTGCCAGAACTAAATGTGACAGAGAATGTGGCAGAAGCAATATTCAAATAAATAACGGCTCGTGGTTTCCTAGATTACAGATGCTAGAAATTCAGGGAAACTAAAGCAAGAAAAAGAAAAATGCTGAAGCGGGTGGTGGGGGATAGAGAAGAAATAGAAAATAGAAGGCATGGGGGAAAATGCACCTTCTCTTCAAAGAGCAACAATAAGAAAGGTGATTGATCAACAGAAATGATGGATACTATTGACAAGGTGAATCTAACAGTGAATCTTTAATCTAGAGTCTAGCCTGAGTTTAAATCTTCCTTCAAAACTATCACTGTAATTTACAGCAGATTAATTTTCCTTTCTGAGCACAGGTTTCTTCATGTCACCAGATCCCAGTTATTGTGAGAATCACATATCAAAGCTATTAGAGCACCTGTCACAATGTCTGACACACCAAAGACATTCAAGAAATGCTAATAACCTCTCTCTACATATAAAATAAAAGAAAGAAAAAAAGAAGGAAAGAAGGAAGGAAGGGAGGAAGAGGGAAAGAAAGTAACTCTAAATGTTTTCTAAAGTGACTGGCATTTGGTCTTGGTTAGCTAAGTTCATGGGTCTCGGCCTTTGCTTTTGAGCCTAGGGTCAGAGGGGATGGCAATAGCACCACCTTACATAGTACCTGGTACTCAAACATGCGATAATGTGTATTGTCTCATTTTCTCTCCTCACCTCCTTCCGCAACTTCAAATGTCACCTGAAGTTCTATCTAAATTTTTTTAAGAAACCTCGCAACAAAGCCAGTGGAATAGTTTTAAACTGAAAACACGTCTTCCTAACGTGTAAAGTACCTACTTGTTCCTTTTAGAGCGTCTCATTATTTTTAATTTCTGAAATATCATTAATACCACTTCTCATGGAAACTAAAAATAACTTCTATTATTTAAAAAAAAGGGGGAGTCCTAAGTTGATATGAATTAATTATTTAGTCTAAATTATAAATGAAAAAACGATAAATGGGTTTAACAGACACTCTAACTACAGTTACATAAATTGTGAAGGTACACTCAGTGCTTTTAATGGGAAAGAAGGATTTTAGCCAAGTTATTCTTTAAGCATAATGGACAGTTTAACGCTTCACTACTTCTTTTCCAGCTGTTAACTGCATGTTATTTTAGAAAGAGTGTTTCCTTTATCTAAAACACTTAGTCCAAACCATTTAAGTACACTATGCTGCTTAAGAAAGAATGATGTTTTGAGTGACCCATTTTTCAAAAGACCTTAACTCAACTTGCCATCCAAAAAAGGAAAACTTCTGTAGGGTTATACACAAATAGTCTAGTGTAGAATTTTCTTTTTTCCTAAAAATCTAAGCATAAAACGAATAGGCAAAACTTAAGACGGGTGTTGTTTTACAAATACTTAACAGCTAGATAATAACATAGATTACAGGAAATTCAGTGATTCTGTGATGGAAAAATCTATTCATTACTTTCAATGAAGAGCTCTGAAGGAGATCACTTTCAAGTTGTTATTACCAGAATTCAGCAAAATGTTACCTACAGAAGACTAAGGCTAAGAAGCCCATCGTCAGGTCATATAGATTCTTTGTTTTTTAAATGAATAGACATTGCATCTTTAACACTGCCAAACATAAATAGAGGACGTTAACGCTAATTAAATATGGTTAATGCTTTACGGCAGCCAAGTGGTCATTATTATGAGATGGACAAAGAGAGTTCTGAAATCAACGAGTTCTGAAATCAAGACGCGGAGATGCGACTTGGCAGCCAATGGAAGCAAGAGAAGATGCTATCACTGTCTCTTGCAAAAAATCTATAGTAAGCCAAGGAGCTATGGGCAGGGCTATACTACGATGATGGGGCTCTGTCCCTGACTCCTAGAGCTGACAATTTAGGGAAGGATAAAAGATACATGTATGAATAACTGTGATACACGTAAACTGATACACGAAAACTTGTAAATGTAATAGAATTAAGCTTTATTTATTTTCTTGGACTGGAGAGACTTGGAAAATCCAGGAACTTCATCCAGTTTCTTGGATGAAGTGAGGTTTGCGATGAGATTTAAATAGGACTTGTCAAACTCTGCTGTGCTAGTGAATCCCCTAAGGATTTGTTCATATGCAGATTCTAGTTCACTTGGTCTAGATGGGACCTAAGATTCTGCATTTTTAACAAGCTCCCAGGTGAGGCCAATGCTGTTGGTTCTGAGACCACACTTTGAGGAGCAAGACTTTACAGAACAAATAAAATTCTATTTATTATCCTTCTTGGCTAAGACAAATGCAGTCCAGATGTAGAGAGTAGTTTGAGAAAACACAAAGAGGAAACAAAATGCGGTGTTTATTTAGGAACAGCAAATAACGAGTATGATGTTGTGCTAAGGGGGTAGGATGTAGAACTGTTGATTCTATTTCTAATTATCTTTTAAATCCAATTCCATCTTGTGCTGTTTCTTCAATTTATACCTTTATCATCTTCTACCTGAATTATTATAATAGCTACTTAACTGAAGTTCCTTCTCCCAGCTTCTTCCTCCTGAAATTCATTTCTTCATAGTGTTGCTAGAGTTATTTTTCTGAAACACAAATCTTTGGCTCTCTAACTCATGTCAAGTAAAGTACAGATGCTGGGACACAGCATAATCCATGAATGAATTCTTCAACATTCTGGAGTTTGATTGTCACAGTCTACAGCTATCCCTCTGGACCATGACACAGCAGTGCCAAATGACCTAGAGTTCTCTTAATGAGTCACGTGGTTTCACACAACTGTATATTTGCACATGCTCTTTTTCAGCCTAAGATACACTTCCTAAGAGGGTGCAACTGGGATAATCTATTCACTCTTCAAGATTCAGCTATGTTGTTCAATATTCTGATCTCTCTTTCTCTCTCTCTTTTTCCTTGCCCTGTGTAGGAAGAACGATTCACTTTCTCCTCTGTTCTTCTCTTATTTATATTCATGCTTTTTTTTTTTTTTTTTGGGAGGAAGACCAGCCCTGAGCTAACATCCAATGCCAATCCTCCTCTTTTTTGCTGAGGAAAACTGGCCCTGGGCAAACATCCGTGCCCATCTTCCTCTACTTTATATGGGACGCCGCCACAGCATGGCTTAACAAGTGGTGCATCAGTGCGCGCCCGGGATCCAAACCTGCAAACCTCAGGCCACCGCAGCAGAGCACGCGCACTTAACAGCTTGCGCCACTGGGCCGGCCCTGTATTCATGCATTTTTTAATTTATTCAAAAGAACATTTTATGAGCCCCTGTTATGTGCTAGGCAGTAAAAGAAATAGCTGACTCCCCAGCCTTCATGGGTGCTTAGAATCCATTGGGGAATGCAAATGTTAGACAAATGATTATATGTGTGTTATTCTTATAAAAAGGCATATAAGTACAGCTTTTCTAAAAAAAATTCTATGGCCAGGAAACACTGACCCTGTATTCTCATGTGGAACAATCAGCCAAAGCTGATAGTGGCTGTCCCCTGTAGAAAGAGTGGCACATGCTCTCTAGTTCCACAGTCCTCAACACATTCCTGGGTCAGTCTGAGTCTTGCCACACTTGACTTATTTTTAAAACAAGAGAGTGATACAAGCAAATTTTATCTTTGTAAGATTATTGGCCCAAAGTACAGAGAATAAGTTGAAAGGTGACAATAATTGATATAAGATAATTTCAGTTACGAAACTATTATTGCAACAGTCCTGGAAATGAATGAAGTTGGCCTGGATTGAGGATGGCATGAGTGAGGATAGAGACAAATGGGTGAATTACGAAGATATTTATGTGGTAGCTTAATAGTATTTGTTAATTGTGTGCGGAGCATGATATGAATAGAGAGGTAAAGGATGACTCCCATAACTCTGGCCTGAACAACTGGTACCTGCTGATTGTATAATGAGGAACAAAGCATTAAATACTAACAGTTACGAAGCTGGGAAGAGATCATGAGTCTAGTTTGTACATAGTAAGTTTCAAGTGTCTATGAGATGTTTGTGGAGGGATTGGCAAGTAGGCATCTACACATATAGGCCCAGTGCTAAGAAAAGAAGTCAGACTGATGCATGTACATTTGGGACTTGTTGACATATACATGATTATATTCATGTTTATGTAAGCAGATGAGACCACATAGAAATAGAGTTTAAAATCAGAAAAGAGAAAAACTAAAGAGGAATCCAACGTTGAATAATTATGTGACGGGAAGGCAAGTTGGCTTCAGAGACTCAGAAAGAATGAAAGACTCTTCTCCCTTAAAGAGAAAGGAACAAAACTATTTTTTTTAAAAAATGCAATGAAGCCAAGGGAAGACAATGTGTCAGGCAAAGGAGAGAGATAGAGAAGAGACCCAGTAAGCTGAATCTAAAAAGTTTCCAGTGGAGTGTTGACATGGAGCTATCAGATTCCATTAGTGAGAGGAGTTTCAGAGGAGATATATCAGCATAAGCCAGATGGAGAAGGTGAGGAGTGGATGATGGTAAAGAGGAAGATGCAATGAGCATAAACAAATCTTTAAAAAAGAAAAGAAAGGTTGGGGGAGAGTGGTATTTAAAGCATGAAAGGAGAATCAAGGTGGAGGATGTTGAAAGTTTAAAAACTGATGGAAAACCAATAGATGCTACAGAGAAATGGAGCAGACATAAAGACATGTCACAATGACCCTGTGAAAGTGAGAGGGGATGGGAGAAAGGGGAGGGGATCAGCTTTGGATAGGCCAAAAGGTACAATGCCCCCATTAAGACCAAAAGTCAGGGAGAATGGATGGCTGCAGATGCAAACATTTTTATAGAGTGAGAAGTTCAGGCACGTTTACTCTAATGGCTTCAGTTTTCCTTGTGATGTATGAGGGATGTGATCTCCCAAGAGGAGGGAGGGTAGAGAGAGGCAGTAATGCTTCTCAGAGTGTGGTTCATCAACATTTATCACAGTCAGATAGTATGAGAGCTCTACACATCTTAATGAAATACCAACAGCTGCATTTTAATAAGCTACTTCAAACGACATTTAAACACACTGAAGTTTGGAAAATCACTAATACAAGGGAAGGAAATAAATGAGTTGTGTTATTCAGAGATTGCCTAATTTTCCTTAAAGAACAGTCCAAAGACATGGCTTTGAACTTTAGGCCTCAGCTCACTCATCTCTCTTTGTTTCCTTATAAGTACGGACCTTTGTGTCCTTTCCAGATTGTGAAATATGCTTTGCCAAAAGTAGTCAGTCGTCACTTGTTCCTCAGCCCATCCCTGAGGGCTACATGTCCCACTGTGAGCTGGTAATTGATCAGGATCATTTTCTTCACCCAGGAAGGCGCCCTTCTCTTACTTCACCATCACTGACTATGGAAAGGGAGTCTGAATGTCCTTTTCTTTCATTTTTTTTAGTTCCATTATGGTTTATCATTATGATTTCTATAAAGATGGCTAGACGGAATACACTGTGATTTGATTCTCACCATCAAATAGAGATGATTTTGCTCTGCAATAATACCCACAGTAAAACAACATCTTATTAATTTCCTTCAACTCCAGATATGTTTTTTCACTCTTTTATACCTACTGCTCTGAAACTTGTACAAAAAATCCTATGCATTGTGACTGACATATCAACATATAAGCCACAGCCACTGAACATTAGTCTGTCATCTCTTAAGGCTGTTTTCAAGAGAATGAGTAGCAGTGAGATCAAAAACTGTCCCAATGAACAAGAAATTCTGTCCTAAATTCATATTGTTAAGTTATTAACAGTTTAATAGGCTTTTGGTTGTATATATGGCTAAAAACTCCTCATGGCCATCTGGTAAGGGTTACTAAATTTTGGTAGTCGTAACTAAATTTAACACATTACTGGAGGTTACTAAATACTTATTTATAGTCTACTAAAACCTCTGATAGCCACACAGTTTGTGTGTAGAAAACAATGGCTGGAATTCTCCATTTTGGGAGGATCATTTGCTATCAGTACATCTTTAGTGTTGCCTTGAGTTGATCGTGATTATCAATTGTAACAATTTTTGCTTTTGCATTATAAATAATAGTGAGTTTATTTTCAATAGTACCAATTTTGCTTACTGTGGGCTGTTTGGTCAACCCTAAAACCTATAGTGTACAATACTATTCATTTGTGTCAACATAATTTTGGGCCTACACATTTCAAATACGTAGACTTAAAAATATGTTTGTATTGTGGATCAAAATTGAATCAGCCTTGTCTGTATTATTAACAGTGATCTACAGTTAATGTTCCTAAATTCTTATATGATGCCTTTTTGTCAGTGATGAGTTATCCACGAATATGGATTATTTATACAACTTGCAATATATTATAAAGGCATGCATAAAAATCACTGATTATTTTAAAGTTTATAAGGCACTACTTTAAAATTAAAATTCAGCTGCTTAAACTTATGTTTTCTTATAAAAAATAATAAATTATTCACATATCTGTTAGGAAATTGTTTATTGTTACTCTTTTTAAAATTGCTTCACTCTACTTCTCAGTTATCATTTGCCCTTTTTCCAAAATAGTAAAAGTAAGATTGCTATGGGATTTTTTTTACCCCACTGAGGATTGAACGGACTGTATTAGGCAACAATATTTGTGAGTCAAACTTTACGAGGATAGTCAAGGCTTGTTCTGTGTCATTTATGTTCTCCACATGGCTTACAAGAGTTCCAAACAAATTCTAGGTCTTTGAGAAGGGTTGTCAGAGCATTAGTAGGCGAGTGAATTTGTCATCCAACACATTTGTTAAGTATCCGTGCAATGTCTGCTGGTCACAGAAGTTAATCACTTATACTAATGACCTTCTCTTGTGAAGAGTTTAGGAAATTGAACCAAGACCACAATGCAGAAGGTACTCAGCTTTTGGTAGCCCCACCTTTGAATGACATCTGTTATGGAGAACTTGGCCATACATTACCACACGACAAATTATAATGAGGAGACGTCCCGAGGCAGCAATGGAGGATGAGGTAGTGGCTTGATCATATTGAGGTCCCATCGGTCAGGCGGAAAGAATCTAAAGCTTGTTGACTTACAGAGGGACACTTCAAAATATATCCCTTCACCTACCCTAAGCATGCTTCTAGAATCCCATATTGTTTTTCCATTTTCTCATTTTTCCCCACTCCCACCTAAGATCCCAGGAACAGGAAAAGTTACAGAGTTCTGAGAGGGCTGGATGAGAAGCCTGGTAAAAGGATGATCATTGCCTGAGATGGGTATGAATGAGAAAGATAGGAGATTTTATACGTGTATATTTGCATTTTCATTTCTAATGTCCCCTGTTCTGGAGACACGGAATTTAGCTTCCTAGATACAAAGACAGAGAACTTTCCACCCTAGAACCAGTGACATAAGCGTGTAAGAAACACTGGCTCATGGGAAGTGAGTCTATTTGCATAAACTTCCTGAATTGTAAGAGTACCTGACTTTACCAAAGCCTCTTGTCTGACCCTAGACCTGTGCAATTTTCATTTATCCCTCATTTTGCATGGTTCAGTGAGGGAGTGCTCGATCCAACTATAAATAAAAAATGTATAAAGTGTGTGTGTGTATATGTGTGTGTGATATTTTGGATCAGAAATCCCCTCATAAAAGTGTCAAAACATTAGCTCTTCAGGTACCAAACTAGGTTCCTACCTCTAATCAAACTATCGGACTTAAAATAGAACATTAGTTGGCAAGTAAATACAATAAAATAAAGATAAGAAGATCTTGGGTAGGATAAGAAAACTACCTCAAAGAAATCTGTTGACTGGATAAATAAAAGATTTATCCAATCCTATGAATTACATACAAGGAAATGAAATTAATGGTACAGCAATACATCAAGAATGGTACAACATACAATCAATATACTGTGAAAAGCAGTTCTCCAATTGCAATTAATATTCCTTTTAACGTTCAATTTTACCAGATAAAAAATATAATGTCTTATGATATAAGAGTATTTGACTAAATGTATTTTTAACAGCTTTATTGGGGTGTAATTAACCTTTAAAGAACTGCACATATTTAACATGTACAATTTGATGAGTTCGGACATACACAAATATTTTCACCATAATCAAGGTAATAAACATATCCAACACCTCTCATAGTTTCTTTGTGTCCCTTTTCTGTGTGTTTTTTGTAGTAAGACCATGAAGAACACACGAGAGGGTAGAACGTAATATCTACCTTCTTAACAAAGTTGAAGCATACAATACTTTATTGTTAACTATAGGCATCAAGTTGTTCAGCAGATCTCCAGTACTTATTCATCTAGCATAACTGAAACTTTACACTCACTGTACACCTCCTCATTCCCCAGCCCCCAGCCTGTGGCAACCACTATTATATTCTCTGCTTCTATGTGTTTGACTATTTTAGATACCTTATGTAAGTGTGTCCAGCCCCGCTGGTCTAGTGGTTAAGATTTGGCACTCTCATCGTGGAGGCCAGGGCTTGTTTCCTGATCTGGGAGCCACACCACCCATCTGTCTGTTGGTTATTGCACTGTGGCAGCTGCGTGTTGCTGTGATACTGAAAGTATTTCAAACACTAGCAGGGTCACCCATGATGGACAAGTTTCAGTGGAGCTTCCCAGACTAAGACAGATTAGGAACAAGGACCTGGCCACTCACTTTCGAAAATTGTCCATGTGGGGCCGGCCCTGTGGTGTAGTGGTTAAGTTCAATATGCTCTGCTTTGGTGGCCCAGGTTCATGGGTTCGGATCCCAGGTGCAGACCTACACCACTCATCAGCCATGCTGTGGCAATGACCCACATACAAAATAGAGGAGGATTGGCACAGATGTTAGCTCAGGGCTAATCATCCTCAAGCAATAAAAGAGGAAGATTGGCAACAGATGTTAGCTCAGGGCTAAACTTCCTCAGGAAAAAAAAAAAAATTGGCCATGAAAACCCTGTGAATAGCAGTAGAGCATTGTCTGATATAGCCCTGGAAGATGAGAGGATGGTGCAAAAAGAAGGGGCAGGGTTCGGCTCTGCTGTACACAGGGTCACTAGGAGTCAGAATCAACTAGACTCAATGGCACTAACAATAATATAAGTGTAATGATGCATTATTTGCCTTTCTATGATTGAATTATTTCACTTAGCATAATGTTATCCAGGTTCATCCATGTTGTCACAAATGGTAAGATTTCCTTCCTTCCTAAAGGCTGAATGATTCTCCATTGTAAGTATATAGTACATTTTCTTTATCTATTTTTCTGCTGATAGGCACTTGTGTTGTTTCTATATCTTAGCTATGATAAATAATGATGCAATGATTATGGGATGCAGATATCTTTTCAAGACACTGATTTCAATTCTTTGGATACATACTAAGAAGTAGGATTGCTAGAGTATATGGTAGTTCGATTTTTAATTTTTTGAAGAATCTCCATACCACTTTCCATAGCTGCTGCACCATTTTACATTCCCGTCAATAGTGTACAAGGGTTTCAATTTCTCTACATCCTTACCAATACTTGTTATCTTTTATTTATTTATTTATTTTGGTAATAGTCATCCTAACAAGTGTGAGGTGATATTTCATGGTAGTTTCAATTTTCCTTTCCCTGGTAATTAATGATGTTGAGCATCTTTTCATGTACCTGTTGACCATTTATATGTCTTCTTTGGATAAATGTCCATTCAAGTCCTTTGCACATTTTTTTCATCAGTTTTTGGGCTATTGAATTGAAGGAGTTCCTTATATATTTTGGAAATTGACCCTGTATCATATATGTGGTTTGCAAATATTTGTTTCCATTCCACAGGTTGACGTTTCATTCTGTTGATTTTTTCCTTTACTATATAGAAGCTTTTAGTTTGATGTAATTCCACTTGTCTGTTTTTGTTTTTGTTACCTGAGCTTTTGATGTCATACCCAAGAATTCATTGCCAAGACCAATGTCAAGAAGCTTTTCTCCTATCTTTTCTTCTAGCGGTTTTACTGTTTCAGGTCTTACATTGAAGTCTTTAATACATTTTGAATTTATTTTTGTGTATGCTGTAAAGTAGGGGTTCAATTTCATTTTTTTTGCAGGTGGATATCCAGTTTTCCAAAAACCATTTGTTGAGGACACTATCCTTTCCCCATTGCATATTTTTAGTGCCCTTATCAAAGATCAGTTGACCACAAATGTGTGGGTTTATTTCTGGGCTCTCTATTCTGTTCCAGGGGTCTGTATATCTATTTTTAAGCCAGTACCATACAGTTTTAATTATTGTGGCTTTGTAATATATTTTGAAATCAAAAAGTGTGATGTCTTTGGCTTTGTTCTTCTTTCTCAAGATTACCTTTTGGCTGTTCTTGGTCCTTTGTGTTTCCATATGAATTTTATAATTGTTTTTTCTATTTCTGTAAAAAAATGCCATTGGATTTTGATAGGCATAACATTGAATCTGTAGATAGCTTTGGGTACTATGGACATTTTAACAATATTAAGTCTTCCAATCCATGAACACAGGATGTCTTTCCATTTATTTGTCTTCTTTTATTCCTTTCATCAACGTTTTGTAGTTTTCAGTATACAAGTCTTTTACCTGTGATTAAGTTTATCCCTAAGTATTTTACTCTTTTTGATAATATGTAAATGAAATTGTTTTCTTAATTTCTTTTTTGGATTGTTCATTGTTGGTGTATAGAAATGCAATTGACTATTTTACATTGATTCTGTATAATGCAAATTTACTGAATTCATTCATTAGTTATAACAGTTTTGTGTTTTGGTTTTGGTATTTTTGAGTCTTTAGGGTTTTCTACATATAGGATCATATCATTTACAAAGAAAGATAGTTTTACTTCTTCCTTTCTGATTTGGGTTTCTTTTATTTCTTTCTCTTGCCTAATTGCTCTAAATGTATTTTTTCTTTTTTCTTTTTTTGCTTTTGGATGTATCATTATAATGGTAACAGATAGGTTTTAGTAATTTTTAAACAATCCATTTGCACGCTAATTTACAAATATGAACATACATGCCTGCACACACATATACATATTCATATCTGTATAAAATGGTGAGTAATTATTTTTCTTGAAAAAGCATCTGGTGGATACAAAATTATTGTAATAATACTTTAAAACTGTAATTTTAATAATCTAGGTTTCATAAAGGCAGAAGAATGACTTGCTTTAAATAAGAAAAAAAAATTGACCAATAAAATGTTCTAATTATGGAGGAATAAATGGATCCAAAGACATTTGACAGGTGGGAGTTACTCTTAGATATGACTGAATTAGCCACAGCTGCTTTCCGTAGAATGATGCCCATATGCTCGGTAAAGAAGGAAATTAGTTTTTATCATATGGTAATGTTGAGTAATAATATTGAAGGAGCCATGTTAATGCAAGCTAACTCCTTTTGTATCTGGTGCACTAAAAATTCAACATGGAAAAAATGCAGCATATGTGAAGGGAATTATGTGCCTGACCTCCCAGAGCTGTTCAACGGAGTGACAATTCATAGAACGTGGACACTTTCAATAAATCCTCATATTTCTCCTAATTGCTTCATACCCTATAGTTAGGTGTATCTGGGGACCCATCATTAACTAATAGTTGACTTAAATATAGCTCAATTTCAATAAAAGAACTGGAGATCTGCCTATTCTTTTTGGAACTAACATATTCAGTACAAACCCACAGTACACACAATGATAAGTGCATGTATTTGTTTGTGGCATGTGGCTTCACTTTTTTTCCCTTTGTCTTCTAAATACTCATAAGTATTTCAACTGTTAGTCTGTTTAATCACTAGTTGTTTAGTGTCATTATCATTTATAGACTAGTTATTTCATAATGAAAGCATTAGCTATTACATAAGAAAGAAATGGCCAAATATATTCAATGAAAACAATGTTTGGTTATCCTTACATAATGTAACCATGGAATTAAAACATAACATACCAAGTTGAACATTAAATGATTTGAATCACCATGGAATGTTCTTTCAAAGTTTAAATGATATTTAAAAAGAGCTTTTCTTCGATTCCATGCAAAACCAAATGTTCCAAAAGCCTGGAAAGAGCAAAGGATAGAAAAATTCCTCCAACCAATGAAGCCAAGTATGTTTTCTGCATAAATAATGTTAAGTTTTTAATCAAATGAATAATAGTGAAGGTTGAGTGTGAACTGAACATATCCTATTTTATGGGGGAAAAAAGTGTCTTCCTCTCCATTTAAGAAGAGTTTAGGCAGGTGATGGTCATTATATGCCTTCTATGGAATCTATACGTCTGTCTAGCACCTCCAGGGGCTCACGAGAGTAAGTTCCAGTGGCCTGAAGTAACAATAAACTAAAGAAGCAGCCTCCTTCCAGAGCTTTCTTGAGGACTTAGAAACTTGGAGTCAATGTTGCTCATTGTTAAGACATGAATCTAGCAATAATAAACAATAGATAGTTTGGATTCATTGGGAAGTGATATCTGTTATTTGTTGACAGATGAGGAGAAACCAAATATGACTTTATCTTTGGTGGATCTGATCAGTTCTGAATGTTCTCACACAAATATGCTTATTATCTCAGCAACGCAAGAAAAGCTATCCAAATCCTAATTACAATTTCCAAGTTTATATTTTAACTTTGATATATTTACTCATTCAGGGATTTTGATGAAAATTTTACTATTCTAATTAATGAAACATGAATCAAAGCCAAACTATTTTAATTCTGCTTCTTTGACTATATAGATCCATTAAAATATAGAGAAACGAAATATAGATAAATAAAGAGATGAAAATGTAGAAAAACGAATATTTGCAAACACACTGTATGTGTTTTGTTCTATTTGGGGGATTATTTTCCAAGGATTTTTCTAAACCTTTGAGGCAAAAATCATTTACAAATGTTTCAAGAATAAAGTATCTACTAAGATTTCTATGCCTAAAAAGAATTTTGTACTAGTTCCTCACTTTATTAGGTCATTGAACTTTCTTTAGCTATAAGACAATTTTACAACAAAACACATATACTCACACACACTCATATTCCATATAAATTGCTAATAACCACTTCCATCCTGTTATAAAGAGAATTTCAAGGAAGAAAAGAGATTCTAATTTTTTGCTTCTAAGTTTTTTTCTAAACAAACAAGTCAGACTCAATGGCATGGATAGGAAATATTCTAGCAGTTTCTGCTGCAAGACTGTATCAATGTTCCCTACCACACTCACAGCAATGCATCTTTGACATAAAAAGGCCCATTCACAGTTTAGGATTTAATGAAACTGGTGGAAATCTTATTTATAGGCCTGATAGACTTTGGTGGAAATCTTATTTATAGGCCTGATAGACTTTCCTTGATGCATGAAACAGATGTGTTGCTCCTTAATATCTACATTCACATCTAAAATGGTTGTGCAAGGAGGTCTTCTCTCTCTTCTTTAGGGAGAAAGAAGCAGAGAGTCAGAAAGTTCAAGACACACTATGATATACTTCGTGTTATCAATAATAAAGCACAACATGGGCACACTAGGGAATTTTGTTACAAAATCCCTTAGCTATTTTTCCAACTACACATTTTAAAGAACAAAGTCAAAGCTACAAAATGTTTTAACAATCCCCTTCCTAGCCTCCCCAAAAAGTATTAAAATATTCTTAGTAAACTTTCACTAACTTTTGTTTAAAAATCCAGTATCAAAAAGGAAAATGAAAGAGCAAAGCTGCTTTATATAACCCAGGAAGAACTACAAGGCTAGGATTCAGTGAATGGCTGAAAATCTGGGGGGGCGGCATTGGCATCTTAAATATCTATTTGATCTGTTTAACAAGTGCGTTTGAATATAAGACCATCACTCCAGCTATGAACTATCATGATATATCTGAGCGCAATGAGTATGCAATTTGAAAGTAGGTGTAAGGAGGAGGGCCTGCTTTCACTGCAGAGTAACAGAATCCATGGCACTCCTAAAGCCCTGGTGTCTACACTGAATACAGTAGTCTTCTATGGGAGACTCTAGAGTGGATACATTTAGTAAGGAAAGACGCTAGGGGAGCCCTTGGCCCTTTGTTAGGCACAATTGGGTTTGCATTCTGGCTCTACCAACCATTATCTTTGGTCCTTGGGCAAGTTATTGAAACTTTCTTCATCATATTTTTCTCAACTTTAAAGAAAGTATTAATCATGCCTAACTCACAAAGGTGTTGGGAAGATTATACAGGATGATGTAGGCAAAGCATTTAATCCCCTCTCAGGTGCACAAGTGATGACCACTCTATAAACTTCTTGCATCTTTAATACTTCTTCCCTCTTCCTTTTTTCCTTCCTAACATTTTTTCCTTTCTCTCTTTCCCTTTATTATAGTCTACCCTATTTATCAATACTTGAACTGATTTTAAGACAGCTAGCAAAAATTTAATTTTCTAAATGAAAGAGTATGCCCATTTTTTGGTAAATTCTTGAGCAAAATCATGCTAAGGCAAAATGCTAGCAGAGATCATTGTAAGCATTTTCCAATGGGAGAAAATGGTAACAATCTTTATTGAGTGATCGTCATGATTCACGCAACTTGCTAAACCCTAAATGTCGTGTCATTTAGTCTTCATAAAATATTTATGAGGTAGTAGTTACTACAGCCTCATCATAGAGCTGAGGACCATAAAGCCTCATGGAGATACTGTAATAATGTACCTAAAGCATACAATGCTAGCACTGACCAAGACAGAACTTGGACATTGATCATCTAACTGTGCTATTTTCAAAGCTATAATCTCCAGTGGACCTTCTGCTAAGGAAGGATCAGGCCATCAGTAGGTACCTCAAAAAGGACTGGTCCTATTAACAGTGGAGAATGGTGTCAAAAGAAGGAGGCTCTAAGGAGATCATTAACAGCAGTAGGGTTTACGATATCCTTTCTTGTTTCAAAAAAAATTGTCATGAACTTTCATCTTAAGAGAAGAAACTATAATACAGAAAAGCATTTTGTAATAAACTCAACTACATGACAGAATTTTTTGAAATGAAAGACTGATTAGAGAAAGTTAGGATAGGATATAGCAGGAAAAGGATCATTTATTTCAATGATGAAATAATGTTAACATGGGGAAACCACATGTTAACATATGAAGCAATTTTGTTTGACTTAAGTCTTTTACTATGAAAAAGTTGGATATGTAAGTAACTTAATTCATTATTTGCACAGTATCAGTGGCATATAAGTAGTACTGCAATAAAACACCCTAAACTCAGTCATTTAAAACATATTTATGATTGTCTATGAGACTCTGGGTCAGCTGGGAGTCCTGGCTTCACCTCCCCCCAGTAGTCACTCAGTCATCTGTGGTAAGCTGCAAGTCAGCGAAGGTGGCTTTGCTGATCCTGGCTGGCTCTCTCACGTGCCCAGGGCCTTGGCTGGGGCAAGTGAGCTGACCCAGCTCTGCTCCACGTGGTCTTTCGTCCTCCAACATGGCGAAGACAAGGGTCTAAGAGAGAGAGAATGGAAGCAGACCATCCGAGACCTAGCCTAGAACCTGGCCTTCCATCACTTCTGACACATTCTACTGTCCAAAGCAATCCACAAGGTCAATACAGATTAAGTGGTGGAGAAAGATTCTCCTCCTCATGATAAGAACAGCTGTAAAGATAGATACATTGCAAAATACGTGGATACAGATGAAGGTAAAGAATTAGGAATCTTTTTGCAATCAATCTACCACAAATGGCATCTACTACTTAGATATTGCAAAGTGACTTTAGTTGTGAGCCATTCTTTTTAAATAATCTTTTTATTCTCAAGTAGCTTTATATTTACAGAAAAATTACAAAGATAGTACAGAGAATTCCCATATATCTCACGTCCAGATTCTCCTATTATTTGCAACAATTAATCACCTAATATTGATACATTATTATTAACCAAAGCTATGCTTTATTCAGAGCATTATTCATTAGTTTTTACCTAATGTCCTTTTTCTGTTCTAGGATTCCATCTAGGAAACTACATTATGTTTAGTTGTCATGTCTTTTTAGGTCTCTCTTGGTTGTGACAGTTTGTTGCTAGGTCTTTTTAGAAATTTGATTAAGTATTTATAGAGAGATAAACTTTTGTACATATTAAGTGATTCTTTGGAAGAAAACATGCTCAACCAAGTCTATACTAAACTGTAGCTGTGAATTGCTCATATGAACAAAGAATTGCATACAGTTAAAAAATAAAATCTCATTTTATTAATGCAATTTATTTATTAAAATGCCATTCCCCAAATACAGACACTTATATGTGAAAGCAATTTGTATCATACAGGCCATTTAGCCAGAATAGGGAGAGCTGAACCAAGGGCCCTGACACAATAATCTAAAGCAAAGATGATAATTCAAAGAGTTTTAAAACCATCCAGACAGTTTTACAAAGCTTCGCCTAATCAGCTGCATTAGTGGAACCCTTGAGTGTGTGTTTTAGACTATCCTCAGGCTGTTCTAGAGCTCATTGTAAATCATCCACAAAATCTACAATTGCTGCTCTAGAGCTCATTTTAAATAGTCCACAAAATCTACAGTTGAATTTGGCTAGAGAATGCAACCAAGTGGAAATAACTGTCCTTAGCATGGCTAACACATAATGCAAGTTTAAACACTGTTTTTTAAGATTAATAGTGTTCTGGATGATTAGCAAATGACCAAAAGTATTCTTTACTTTTTAAATGACAAACAGAAAATCAATTCCTTTCAAGCAGGATGATGTTTTGTCCCCCACATTGCTCCCACTTCTTCATAGCAGCTTCCAAACAGGAAAATATAAAGGGTTCTTTTATGAACCTGAGATCAGGCTCTCAGCCACCCTCATTGGCTCTTCACACCACTTTGGCCTGTGTCTCAGATGTAAGTCTCTATAGGACCCTTGCTCAGTGCCCCACACTTCAAGAATTTTGGAGAACGCTAGAGAATCAATTCTAGTCAAAAGATAGTCCTAAGGGATAGGTTCTCATTGCATAAAGGAGGTGAAAATGAAAATCTCCTTTCGTTTAAGAAATAGTCTGGAAAGTATCTGTCAGAAGAATGTCAACACACCTATGAAATAACACATCCCTCCTTTTTTTCTAAACAGTGGCTCTGATCTCAGGGTGTCATGGGAGATTCCCCGATGTTTGGACAGAAGCAAACTCATAGTCCAACGAGGATACAGTAGTTACTAAATGTATCAATAGAGATCAATTTTGTTACTAAATACATCAATAGAGAATTAACTCTTCCTGAATGTTAGAAAGGTAACAGTCAAGGTAATCTAAAAAAGATGTGAAACAATAGAGTGTGGTAAGAAGAATGAGAGAGGAACATAGAACCAGCATCAGATACCTTCAAGTTCTCCTCACACCACTATCTGGCTGTGCAGAGCAGGCGCCAGGTAGATGCGGCTCAGCACAGGCAAGGTGAACAGGAACGATGATGTGTAGGTGGCCCAGGGGGAGGCGGTTACCCAGAAGCTGCTGGTATCAGTCCAGAGCAGTGGCCAGGGGTGACTTGGGGACATCAGCCTAAAATTTTAGGAGAAGAACAGCTCTAATTAACAAATGAATATATCCCCTTTTAATTATATAGTCACATTAAGAATTACAGCCCTGCAGCTAAAAATGATCATTATTGCCAAATTTATGACACTATTTTATGCATGAGAAGATTTTAGGTAATGTATGTTATCATGCATATAATACCAAAAGGTGCTTGAGACAGAGTTATGGGGGAAGGGCTGTTTTAAATTGAACAATGTTAGCCATTAATTAATAATGCTAATATAATTAAAGTAGGAAGACAGACTGAAAGAAAGTCGTATGAAATGAGACTAAAGTCTGGTCAATATTCCACTAAGTCTTTTACATACACAAATGCATTTAATAGGACAATCCAAAATTAAACACGTATTGCATATTCACCATTTTTTTAATACCTGCTGTTTGGAACCATCTTTAAAAAATTGCAGAGTTAACTCTACACCTCTGAACACAATACTAGATCATAAAATGGAAACCATATTTATTTACTACACATTGACATTTGATCACACTTGCATAGTTTTTAAAAAATGTTTTCCTCTTTCTAATTTTAGAGACCTTAAAATGTCTGTGCTTAAATGAATTTAGTTCCTTCTCTAAGACATCACAGAAATTCCATGATGCATCTGTGCCAAAATATTTGAGCTAATAATGAACAAACCAAAAAAAAAAAAATTGAGATAATTAGTATTATTTTTAAATTACTTCTCAAGGTTTTTTCACATGCATACGAAATTCATAGCTTTATACACTCTTACTTTAGTATCTCTTTCATGTTTGGAATTTCCTGAAACAATTCTATTAACATAAAATGTGTGGCTGGGGGAAATACGGTTTTGCTAAATGCAGAGGGAATACACTTAATCTTAGGGGTTAACTTCAGAAAGTGGACCCAAGCTATTTGGTGATCAAATTTGCCCTGGGCCAAATTTAATTCTTGCGGTTTAAGAAGCATGCTTTAGACTGGCCAATCTGAAAATACATGTCCACCTCTCTTTTAAGATTTATCCTTGAATTGGATACTGTTGGTATTCCCCCTAGATCCCCTGGGATACTTATACCAGTCTTTGTGTACTGTGCCTCTAACAGATGGCTTCCAGGACATTCTCTAGAGGACTTCCCCTGGGCTACTGCTACTGGACCTCTTAGGGTCAGAAGTACCTGGAAGTTTACCTTCTCTGAGTCCCCTCTAGACAGCCGCATGGCCAATAGCTGACTGGTCCTGGAAAAAAAGCAGGCTCCTCTCCCCTGAGGAGGGGCAAAGCCTACTGTGTCATTTACACTTGGAGCTCCTGGTGGAATTGGACTGAGGCTGGGAATTTGACAAACAATCTTACCTTTGCTCAATCTCTTCTTCTTCTCTGACTCCTGACTGATTCTCCTAGGAGTGCTTGCATATGAGTGTGCATCATCTGTTGGCTCCCAGGAACCCCAATCTAATACCCTGCATTGATTTAACAGCTCTTCAAAAGAAAGAAGGCTAATCTCACGTATACGTACTAGCGTAAAAATCCTAGATAGATTATCAACAATGGGATCTAACGGTAAAATTTTTAAAAGATTAAGTAGCAGTAATTTCAGGAAACCAAAAATTGTTCTGTAGTAAAAGGTTTACTAAATATAATTAATTTTTTTAAAGAGAAAATAATCATGATTGATACATAATAAAGAACTGTAACTATAATAAGAAAGATACTTCTTCCCTTGAATTGTAAGATTGTGTCACCTTCATACTTATTTGAAAGTGCTCAATAACCTTCAATTTATAGGACACTTCCTGGATTAGAGTTTTCATCTCTCTCCAGTTTTCTAATTCTGTGATGGCTTCTTCTTATGTATAATTTGTAAAAATCAGAGACAATACATAAAATAAGATCTTTATGACAAGACTGAAAATGAGATCATTATAATGAAATGAAATGGAAAATAAATGGGATGAAATTATTAGAGAAGCAGTAATTGGTAAGTTCTACCATGATTATATTTTTAAAATAATTCATGACACTTGATTGTATTTCCTATATTAATCAGAGAAAACCTTTAAAAATATCTTTTCTCTCATCATTAATATTTTCATGTGTACAGCAAGTTGTTTTGTTTGGTTTTCTGACTATAAGAAATAAGCTCCTTTAAAGTGGATGACCTAACTAATTATTCATGTGGATGGCTTGAAACCACACCACAAGCATCAGTAAAAGTTTGTTCAAGTTTAATTTAAAGAACATCTCTGAAAATATCTATGTGTCTGTCCTTTTAAAATATTCTAAAATGATATAACTGAAAAAAGTATTAGTGATCTAGCTCTTCACATCTCCTCAGGCACTTAGAAGCAACAAAAAAATGAGATTTCTTGCCCTGGAAGATTAAACCTGTCTTAGAAGTGATTGAGAGTCAGATAATGTGGTTAGACATGCAGTCCATACTTTAAAATAATAGGTTTTCCACAAACTCACTTTCTGAACAAGGACATAGGGAAATCAGAGGGAAAAAAGTTCTCAAACTTGCAAATTTCTAGAATCAGATTATATTACAACAAATCACTGGGCAATGTGAATGTATACCAAGCTTCCCATGGGAGGTAACTAAGGAAAAAACAGGTACATTTCTCCTATAGTAATTAAAAGAAAAAAAAAAACCCGTAAAACTGAGAAGTAGATATTGTAATTCCCAATTTTTCCATCAGAAAACTGAGATTCAGACATGAATAAACAAATAACAAACATTAACTTCTCCTAAGGATCTTGCCTATAATCTTGACATTTTCTCAGGGATAAAGTGCTGATCCCTGAAAAACAATTACATCTTCTTTCTCTGCATTTCTCTCAGATGCAGATAGAGAAATGGAGAAGCCATCAGAACAGCAAGCTTTGTTTTAGAGCAACAAAGAGGATTAGCTCTTGGAAGTCATGTTAGGCTTTTCTAGATTTAACAGGATGGAGACATGCTCTGGTGACTTCAATTTATGCGGACTTCTTGTAAGGCCACATAGGAAAAGAAAGAACAAGCAAGATGCTTCAAGGAGCATGGGCCAGCAACCTCACAGAGGCTGATATGGGAACACAATTCATCAAAATTCACGCAACAACAATCAGACTCTTTTTAGAACCACAATTTAAAAATGATTTTTCATTGTATCCTGGCCTTGTTGGGTACATAATTTATCTTTTAGTCCAAAGTCATGTAGAACAGAAGTTGGCAAACATTTTCTTCAGGGACAACATAGTAAATATTTTAGACTACTAGATCAAGAGGAAAAACAAAGTATATTTTATATATGTATACATATAATGATTTAAAATGTAAACATTTAAAATCATGAAAAGTACGATTAGCCCTTTGGCCATACAAAAACTGGCAGCAGTCCAGACTTGACCTGAGGACTATATTTTGCTGAGTCCTAATATAGGACATGAAAAATTAAGCAGGAATCTTAGGGGGATTACACATCCCCCAAAATACTGAATTCGATCATAGATAAGACTTTGAGTTGTCTCTATTTGAGAACGGGTGGAGTATGTTTCATTTTTACATTAGCATTTTTGACATGGATGAGAAAGGATGGCTTGTGGTGGATATTTTTGGTGGACTCCTCCTAAATATCCATATTGCACCAGATGATTGTTCTATTCCAGCCGTGATAATCCCCTCTTCCTTGACAGTGATCTGGCAAGGAATGGGAATGTGACATAATTCTGGCCACTAGGATATACGGTTAAGTTAACTTGGAGGCCTCTGAGGAAGATTTTCTTTCCCTAAGAAGGAGACCTAGGAAAGAGAGGTCCTCTTAGTCCTCTAAATATAGTCTCATGTGAATATGAGTGTGATGCCAGGAGCCACTGCAGCCATCCTGTTACCAACTGAATGTGAAGCCAAAATGAAGGATGGTAGATCAGAAAGATAATGTGATTGTCTAGCTGGTCCTGGCTCCTTCTCCACCCAAATCCCAGCAGACCCATAGATTTAGATCTTTTCTGAATCTCTTTCTCTATCATTTCTGGTCTCCAAAGATAATTAAGTTGCTTTAGTTCTGGCTATGCCTTTTATGTTTTAGCTTTTATCTGTCATTACTATGATCTTGAAGCATTCTGCTGTTCATAGATATTTAAATCTTTAAAAAAAATAACTAGGTCTTTTAAATTTTCACTTCTATCCTTTGTATTAAATATTTGCTGAAGAATCAAGGGAACCTCAAAGCATGACCTACATGGACATCTTGACCTTAAATGTCCAGATTTTCTATAGATCTAGCATTCCATTGATTTGCTCAGTTTATGGAGGTTCTCCTTTGGGTTGGCCTCTTGCACCAGGCTATGGCAGACACTGGTCAACCTATGAATGGCTGTCTTGTTGCCAATCTGGCCATGGTAGTAAAATGGCATGGTACAATTAAGTGTGGTCAAGGTAGACAATACAAAACCAGGAGCAAAAGAAACCATGTGTGGCTGCTTTTGTCAGAAATGCACAGTTGATGTGGAAACATCCCTAAATTGGATGTCAAGGCCGTCCTAAGAGGGAGAAATATATTCCAGTGGAGGAGGGGTGCGGTCAAGTCTTCTCCCTCCACGCCTAGAGAACATCTCTGATGTGATACAGAGAAGTTGTCTGACTGGTGCTCCACGGGCTTGAGATATGAATGTAGGGTTCACAGCATCAAAAAAGCAGACAAAGCAGGATGTGTAAGCCTGTACTTGGGGCTACCAAGAAGAAAGTTCAAATATAAGTGGAGAGCCCCTAGGAAGCAGCTGAAAAGTTAGGGGGATATGTTCTTGAGATATACACGATAATGAGACTCCCCCTTAGATGTGGGGGTGGAGCTAATTTTAACACTGGCTTTATTTTCCTCCTTTGTAGATTCTGTATATATTCCTTCTTCCTTATGCTCTGTAGTTCTTTTCCTTCAGATTGAATTAAGCACAACTTAAAATGAGGGCAAGTCCCCCACCCTCTCTCCTCCTGCCAGGTAAGGGTATAGCACTTTCTGCCAAAACTCTCCCCAGTAAATAAATTGCACTGAACCCTAGCTCTCAGATCTGGACACACATTTCCAATATGCAACTATCAACCTGTCACTAAAGTGCGGGTGAGGGAACCCTTCTTATCTGGCAAGTATTAAAGAATGTTGGATACATTAATTTTACTATTGCTATATCTCATGAGAGTGGGGTAGGCTAATAAAACAAATGTATGGACTGATTAATTCTTTGTGTTTATTGGCAGGGCATTCCTTAGATATTCCACCACATACTCCCTAGGTTTATATTATGTTGGAGATGTCTAATATGCTTTTAAAATCCATTATTCAGGAAAAGAGGGAGAAAAGTCTCCATCTTTTATGTGCCAGACCATGAAAGAAAGCGATCATTGAAAAAATACAAGCAGTCTTTGTCCTAGGTAAGTTTCACATAATATTCTGGATGCTGGAATTTGGAATTGCTTCGGGATCCCACCAGGCAACAGCCCGTGGGGTGACAGGACAAAATAAAGGAGGAAATGTGCTATCTAAGTTTACTACATATATTTCTTAAAAGGAGTCCTATCTAAAGTAATTCTCAATGCTTACCCATTGGGTCATCTCCAAATAATTTTTGAAAACATTATTTATATTTTTTGAATAAAGAATACCAATTTACAGCCATGACTTTGATTGCACTTCAGAGAGTAGGAAATTGGTAGCTGGAAAACCAAATTCAATTGAAATGTTTCTGCTACTATCATATTCCCGTAAAAAAATTTCACTATTAAATAATTGTCAATGAATTGAGCAACTGATTGGCATTTTGAAACAATGTATTTGTTATTGTATAATCCTTTCATTGATTCATTTGCTCATCATTCAATCAGCAAGATTAAGTGCTTACCACTTTGAAGCCCCATGCTTAATGCTGAGAATATAGAGGTAAACAGTTTTCAAACTCACGGAACTTACATGTGAGTATATTTTATATCTACTCATCCCAAATTTAAGTTTTCTAATATACGTATTAACAGTATATAAAGTACACTAGAAAAAATAGCTGATATTTCAGAATTTAGATAAAGAATGACTCTAGCCTAGAACAAGAATATTAACATGATAGGGTATTATATATTCAGAGACCAATTTGCTTGCAATTTTAATGTGAATATTTTGAAAACTTTATATATTTCTTCCACTTTAGGCTTTCAATCAATGCAATGAATATCTTGGTACAAAGAGTAGACTAAAAAAAGCAAGAATTCTTGAACAAAATGACATAAACCAGTGAATGTATTTTATATATTTTAGTTACACCTATTTTTCATAAATCAGGAATCCAGGAGTCATTCTTGACTCCCTTCTATTCCTTACCAGTTGCTCAATCCCCCACTGCCCAACCAATCCAACCCATTGATTCTTTTTTTTTTTTTTTTGTGAGGAAGATCAGCCCTGAGCTAACATCCACGCTAATCCTCTTTTTGCTGAGGAAGACCGGCTCTGAGCTAACATCTATTGCCAATCCTCCTCCTTTTTTTTTCCCCAAAGCCCCAGTAGATAGTTGTACGTCGTAGTTGCACATCCTTCTAGTTACTGTATGTGGGACGCGGCCTCAGCGTGGCCAGAGAAGCGGTGCATCAGTGCGCGCCTAGGATCCAAACCCAGGCCGCCAGTAGTGGAGCACGTGCACATAACCGCTAAGCCACAGGGCGGGCCCAACCCATTGATTCTTAATGTATCTATCTATTTATATTCTTAATGTAACTCAAATGCAGTCCCTACTCTCCATTCCCACTGCTGCTATCTTACACCAGACCATCATAGTTTTTCCCTGGATTAACAAAATAGCCATTGTGCATGTTTTTCTGCTTTGTTTCTGGCCTGCTCTAAATTTATCTTCACATGCCACACAGAGCTCATTCTTGAAGCCAATTTTTTTCCCTTATTTATAGTTCTTCAGTGGCTATCCAATGCATACAATATAAATTGCAAATCCTTTAGCACGTCATGCAGGGCCAATTCTGATCTATTCTTTGCCTGCTGTAGGGGCCTCAGTAAGCACCACTGTCCCATCTAACACTCTGCACTCTGGTCCCTGAAATATCGCCTCCTCTGCTATGCCTCTATCTTTTGTAATGCTCTTCTTCCTCCCTGGTTTCTCTCCCTCAACCTTCCTCCATCTGGTAAAAACTCTCTTAACTTTCAGAGCTCAGCTCAACCATTTTCTTCTCCTCAAATCTTTCCAGGTAAGATCCACTCTCCTAATTCCTATCTCAAGGTAAAGTTAGCCACTTCCTCTTCTGTGCTCCCATAACAGCTACTCCAGACCTCTGTTACTGGTACCTGTCTAACCATCTGTCCCATCTACTAACCATCAAGATCCTGAGGAATGTGAACTGTCTTGAATTCACAATTCTTTTTCCAGTACCTTGCACAAAATGGCCTAATAAATATGAAATTCAGCTCTTATTTATTTAAAAAATACATCAATGAATGCATATATGTAAAATCCAGTCCTTTTTAATATAGTCTACCCAAAGAGAATGGAGATGCAATAAATATACCAGTGACTGAAGGAACTCAGGTATTTCCAAGTGATGGATCAAAGAATGTTTTAAATGTTGAATAAGGAAACAAATTTCTGTTTGAGAAGAGATCCAATTTCCTATGCTTTTCTGGGATATTACAGAACATGCTATTTTGCTTTAAATGGTCCATAATTGGGTCAGCTCCGGTGGCCTAGTAGTTAAGTTCTTCGCTCTCTCCTGTCGTGGCCCGGGTTTGGTTCCCGGGCGTGGATATACACCACTCATCTATCAGTGGCCATGCTGTGATGGCGGCTCACATACAAAATAGATGAAGATTGGCAACAGATGTTAGCTCAGAGCAGATTTTCCTCAGCAAGAAAAAAAAAAAAAAAAGGTCCATAATTGACTCAGGGAAGACAAAGAGAGATGACATTCACAGCAATTTAAAATACAAACTTAATGCAAAATAGAAGTTAGGAAGAAGGAAGGAAAGGAGGGAAGAAGAGAGGATGGAAGGAAAGAAAGAAGGAAGAGGAGAAAAAGAAATAAAAACTCCCAGTGCTTCCTTAGGCTACATCTTCTTGAGGCTATCTATCTAGTTACCAAGCATGACTGATGTACATGCATTTTGGCCCCAGGTTTGGTTCAGTCATCTATACTTTCTAAACCTATTCTGATACCCTGTTAAATTCCTCCTTGCAGGACATGAGCAAAAGTCCTCCCACAACTCCACAAATCCTTAGAGCCTCTATCCCTGACTGACTCTAGCCTCTCCAAACTTCTACAACAAATTTGGAAGCACAAATATATAATCCTTCATTTAGTCTTTCACTCAGTCCTTCAAAAAAAAGTAGTTACTGAATACCTCTTAAGAGGTACACCTTAGGGTAGCAATTATAAGTGTTTCAAAACCCTTAGAGGTTACAAAGGATATTAGAAATGGTACAAGTAAGAAAGTGCAAGAAAAAATGTTAAAAATCCAGAGTAAAGATAAGAACAACATATGCAGGTATTCTAAAGGAGCAATTAACATTGCCTTCTTTTACTCAATTGTTTAATATCTTTTTTATACGGTTGTTTACAACGTGCCCTAAGTTTTACGTTTCTAAATTAGTCTTTGCTGCCAGTCTCTGGCACAGCACTCTATTTCCTTAGAGCATGAATTTAATATAAATTGTTCTGATTTTTTATTCATTTTTTTCTGTCTGTCTCTCTGTATTCCCTACTAGAATTTGAATTTCAAAACAGGACCTGCTCGTCTTATTCTTCCTTTAACACTCGTAACACACAGCTCAATCATTACCTTAAAATGAATGAATATGTGATTTTATTGAATTCTGGTAATGAGCCAATAAAGAATGAGGTATTAACCCCTTTTAATTGATGACAAGGAAATTGAGTTACAGAGGTGCAAAGTAACTTAAACATAATCAATGGCAGTAGAGAAAGATTTCAAATCATGGCTCTTAAGAACCTCCTCCAACTTTATTCCTGAGGCCGCCTGCTGATGAGTAGCACCACACACAGCACACGGCAGATTTTCTCCGAGTCCCCAGGGATATAGAACCGCATTGTCTTGGCATAAAGAGAGGAATTAAGTTCTCGTCTATCTCCTTGGACATAGAAGGATTAAATGTGAAGCAAACAATAGAGCTGCAAAATATTACATTATGTTTACATTCAATGAATGTCATTTTATCCAGTTTATTGTTAGTGTTAATTGAATTTTTACATTGATATACAAAATTGAGTAAACAACTGAATCAGTTTGAGACCTAACCCCAAAGCACAGAATCATTTAAAAAAAATTAAACCCATACAATTTATTGAAATTTTAAAGAGTGCCTAATAGAATGTCAAATAGAAATTAGATAAAAATATTCTGAGTTTATTTGAAATAAAATTCAATAAAATAATCAGTATGTATGCTTATGAACATTCCATGTGAGTAAAAGTCTTTTTAAAAATGGCCTTCAACTGGGAACTCATTTCTCTAAAATTCTAATAGATTATTGTTATAGGAGATGTTTAAGAAGAGAATAAAAATGTTTAGTATCATGATATGTTATAATATTGGGTTTTAATAAAATATGAAAGATGTAACTATTTGATACCATGAGGTGATAGTGCTAGCTGGTGGAGACAACCATTAGAAAGGATTTTCAGTCATGTGGTTAGGAAACTTCATAGGGCTGCTATGAGGGTGAGATAAGTTTACATTTTAGGTCATTAAGTATGGCGACTGGCACAGTGAGTGTAATATAACTTTCTGTTTAAAAACAGGAAAAAAAAACCCGAAACGGATATTTTGTTTTATGTTTGAAGGTTTTTGCATTGCTATATAATACATTGTTCACCTACATAAAGATGGCAACAGGTATCCCATTTATGCTTTTTATTTAATAGCTCACATCCAGATTTGTAATTGTATGACTTTTAGCAGATGCAATAGGATATAAATGACATACACTAAACTGCCTATATTTAAAGTATATAATTTCATACATTTAACATATTATACAGTCATAAAACCATCTGTGATGGTTAATTTTTTTTTTTTTTGAGGAAGATTGGCCCTGCACTAACATCTGTTGCCAAACTTCCTCTTTTTCTTTTTTCCCCCCAAAGCCCTAGTACATAGTTGTGTATCATAGTTGTGGAGTTGTAGCTCTTCTATGTGGGACGCTGCCCCAGCATGGCTTCATGAGCGGTAAGTAGGTCCATGCTCAGGATCCGAACCAGCGAACCCCCGGGCCACCAAAGCAGAACTCGAGAACTTAACCACTTGGCCACGAGGCCGGCCCCTGTGATGGTTAATTTTATGCGTCAACTTGACCGGGCTAAAGGATGCCCAGATAGCTGGTAAAACATTATTTCTGGGTGTGTCTGTGAGGGTGTTTCTGAAGGAGATTAGCATTTGAATTGGTAGACTGAGTAAAGAACTTCACCCTCACATATGCGGATGGGCATCATCCAATTCATTGGGGGCCTGAATAGAACAAAAAGCAGAGAAAGGGTGAATTTGCTCTCTGTTTGAGTTGAGACATTCATCTTCTCCTGCCCTCAGACATCAGACATTGGAGCTCCTGGTTCTCAGGCCTTCCGGCTTGGACTGAATTACACCACCGGCTTTTCTGGTTCTCCGGCTTGTAGATGGCAATTTGTGGGTCTTCTCAGCCTCCATAATCACCTGTGCCAATTATAATAATGTATTAAATATATATTAATATATAATAAATCTCTTATACTCACACACACGCGTGCGCACACACACACACACACACATCCTGCTTGTTCTTGGTCCTTGGTTCTGTTTCTCTTGAGAACCTTGACTAACTCACCATCCAAAATCAACATAGTGAACCTATTCATCACCTACATGTTACCTCATGACCCTTGCCATTACCCCTCCCAACCCAGGCATTCATTTACCTGCTTTCTGTTATTCTTGATTAGACTAAATTTTCTAGAATTTTCTAAAATAGGAACCATACAGCATGTTCTCTCCTTTTTTTCTTTGTGTCACTCCTTTCACTCTTTTTACTCAGCATATTTTGGGATTCATTTATGTTGTTAAGTATCAATAGTTTGTTTCTTTTGCTTTCTGAGTAGTATGATGTTGTAAAGATACACCATAATTTGTTTATCCGTTCATCTGTTAGGTTGTTTCCAGTTGTTAGCTGCTACAAACAAAGCTTCTCAAACACAAGCTTTTGTAGAAACATGTACTTTCATTTCCTTTAGGCAAATACCCAGGAGTAAGAAGACAGGATCATATGGTATCCACATGTATACTTTTTTAAAAGAAACTACCAAACTGTTTTACAAAACAATTGTACCATTTGACATTTCTACCAGCACTGTATGAGTGTTCCAGTTCGTCTACTACTTGATATGACTAGTCTTTTTAAAGTTAGCCATTTTAATAGGTGTGTAGTGGTATCTCATTGTGGTTTAATTTGTATTTCCCTACTGGCTAATACACTTAAATTTTTGCCCATTTTTAAATTTGGCTGGTGTTCTTACTATTGTATTTTGACAGTGCTTTATAGTCTGATACAAATCTTTTATCCACATATAAACTTTGCAAATATTTTCCTCCATTCTGCAGGTTTTCTTTTCATTCCTTAAGAGTCTCTTTCAAGGGGCAGAAGATTTAATTTTGATTTTGAAGTATACCTCATCAAAATTTCTTTTTTGGATCATTTTTTTGGTTTTGCATCTAAGAAATATTTGCCTAATCCTAGGTCACCAAAGTCTTCTATGTTTTCTTTTTGAAGTTTTATAGTATGAGGTTTTACATTTAGGTCTATGATCCGTTTTCAATTAATGTGTTTTAAACAATTTTATTGAGGTATATTTTGCATATCATCAAGTTCACCCATTTCAGGTACATGTGTCAATGATCTTAGGAACATTACTGAGTGAAGCAATTATCACCATAAATCAATTTTAGAGCATTTTCACCCATCCCATAAGATCACTCATATCCATCTAGTTCACCCCTGTTCCCAGGCAACCAGTCATCCAGTTTCTGTTCTATAAATTTGTTTTTTATGGACATTTAGTATAAGTGGAATCATAAGATATGTGACATTGTGTGTCTGGCTCCTCTCATTTGGCACAATGGTTTTGCAGGTCAACTACACCATATCATATTCCCTTTTATTGCTGAATAATATTCCATCCTAGGAATTTAACAAACTTGGTCTATCCATTCACCTACGGAAGGCCATTTAGGTTATTTCCAGTTTGGGGAAATTATGAATAATGCTGCTTGAACATTCATATGTAAATCTTTCTGAGGACATATCTTGACATATGGATTGGAGTTCATTGTTTACATATAGATATTGTTGTGGGCCGAATTGCATCCGCACAAAATTTGGATGTTGAAGTCCTAACCCAGTACCTCGGAATGTGACTGCGTTTGGATATAGTGTTTAAAGAGGTAATTAAAGTGAAATGGGCTTATTAGGGTAGGTCCCAATCCAATATGACTAGTGTCCTTTTAAGAAGAGGAAATTAGGACACAGACACATACACAGACACAGAGGGAAGACCATGTGAAGACACTGGAAGAAGACAGCCATCTGTAAGTCAAGCAGAGAGGTCTCGGAAGAAACGAATCCTGCCGACAACTTAACCTTGGACTTCTCCAGAAAGATGAGGAAATAAATAATGGTGAGGAAATAAATAAATTTCTGTTATTTAAGCCACCCAGTTTGTGATACTTTGTTATGGCAGCCCTATCATTGATGTGAATTTGTTTAGTAACATTTGCTAAAAAAATAAAACTTTCTCCACTGAAGTGTGTGTGTGCGTGTGTGTGTGTGTGTTTGTGTATTTTTCTCCATATTTACGTAGGTTTATTTTTAGATTCTCTATTCTGTTCCATTGATTTATTCATCTATCTTTAAGCCAATACACAATTGTCTTGATTAATGTAGATTTGTATTCAGTCTTGAAATCAGGTAGTGTCAGTCTCCATTTTTATTCTTCTTCAAAGTTGTTTTGGCTATTCTAGGACCTTTGCATTTCCATTTGAATTTTAGAATCAAAGTTGTCAATTTCTCCAAAATTTCCTTCTGGGATTTTGATTGGAATTATATTGCATCTGCAGATCATTTTGGGGGAGAATTTACATCTTAAAATGTTGAGTGTTCTGAGACATGAAAAACAAGTATATCTCCCAATTTATTTAGGTCTCCTTAAGCTAACCTCAGCAATGTTTTGTAGTACTTTAGTGTACAGGTCTTTCCCATTTTTGCTACATTTCTCCCTAAGCACTTTATATTTTTATTATATTTTAATAGTATTTTTAAATTTCTTCTTTTTTTTTTTTTTTTTGTGAGGAGATCAGCCCTGTGCTAACATCTGCCAATCCTCCTCTTTTTTTGCTGAGGAAGACTGGCCCTGGGCTAACGTCCGTGCCCATCTTCCTCCACTTTATATCGGACGCCGCCACAGCATGGCTTGCCAAGCGATGCATCAGTGCGTGCCCTGGATCCGAACCGGCGAACCCCAGGCTGCCGCAGCGGAGCGTGTGTACTTAACTGCTTGCGCCACCGGGCCGGCCCCCTAAATTTCATTTTTGATTGTCACTAATATACAGAAACACTTTATATGTATATATACATAGAGAGAGAGAGAGAGTTCTGGTATTTTGCAATCTTACAAATACTGATCTTGTATTCTGCAATGTTACTAAAATCACTTAGTTCCCTTCTATTCCTAGCTTGCTAAGAGTTTTTAACAAGAAAGGATGTTGTATTTTGTCAAGTGTTTTTTCTGCATTTATTACGATAATCATATGGTTTTATCTTTTTTTAGTTTGTTAATAGAATAGATTACATTGCTTGATTTTTGTATGTCAAGCCAATTTTGCCTTTTTGAAGGAAAATTCTGTTGGTCATGATATAATAAGAGTTTACTTATTAATGGATTCAACTTGTTAATTTTGTTTTTTTAGAATTTTGTATCTCAGTTAATGGGAGATATTCATCTGTAGTTTTCTTTTCTTATGATGTCTTAGTCTGGCGTTGTTACGAGGATAATGCCAGCTTAATAGGATGAGTTGAGAAGTGTTCCATCCTTTTCAAAATTCTGTAAAAGTTTTTGTTGAATTATTTTTATTTTTTCCTTAAACATTTGGTAGAATTCACCAGTGAAGCCACTGAGTGTGGAATTTTCTTTGTGAGAAGGTTTTAACTACAAATTCAATTTTTTAAAATAGATATAGGCTATTTAGTTTAGATCTTTCATCTTGAATGAGCTTTAGTAGTTTGTGTCTTTCAATGACTTTGTCTATTTTAACTAACTGTTAAAAGTTATTGGCATAAAATTGTTGATAATAGTCTCTTATTATCCTTTTGCTATCTCTAGGATCTGTAGAAATTTTACCTTTCTCGTTTCTGATAAGTGTATTTTGTGTCTTCTATGTTTTTTTCCTGATCTGTTTGGCTAAAGTCTATGAATTTATTGATCTTCTCAAAGACCCTGTTTTTGGTGCCATTAATTCTATCATTTTATTGTTTTATATTTCATTTATTTCTGCTCTGTTCTGTATTATTTTTCTCTCTTTGCTTTCTTTGAAGTTTCCTTTTTTCTCTAGTTTTTTAGGTGGATGATGACGTCATTGACTTGAGCCTTTTTTTCCTAATATGAGTTTACATTAATATGTCATACAATAATATAAATATTTATATTAGGAAAAAATATTTTGTAAATACTACTTATTGGTTTTCCCTAAATTCTGATATGCTGAGTTTTCATTTTCATTCGATTCTAAATATTTTCCAATTTCTCACTTGATTTCTTATTTAACTTGTGGGTTATTTAGAAGTGGGTAGTTTAGTTTCCAAATATTTGAGGATTTTCCAGCTATATTTCTGCTATTGATTTCTATTTTAATTTCACTGTATTTAGAGAACACTATGTGTTTTCTTTTAACTTTATGTGTTCATGTACTTTACTTGAAAATTTACTGGGACTTGTTTTATGGCCCATAATGCAGACTATCTTGTAAATGTTACGTGTACACTTGAAAAGAACAGGTAATAGCCTGTTGTTTGGTTAATTAGGTCACATTGGTTGAAAGTGTTGTTCAATTCTACTATATCTTTAATGATTTTCTCTTTCTTTGTGCTATCAGATATTGAGAAAGAGTATTGACACCTCTGACTATAAATATAGATTTGTCTATTTCTCCTTGCATTTCTATCAATTTTGGTTTTATATGTGTTGAAACTTTAGGTGTATTAATATTTAGAATTAGTTTCTTGATTACTCACGTCTTTCTCATCATGAAATTTTCTTTTCATCCCTAATAATATTTACTGCTCTGAAATCTAATTTATCTGATATTAATATAGCTATAACAGCTGTCTTTAAATTGGTGTTGGTATAGTGTATCTCTTCACATGTTTTTATTTTAACCTATTGATTTCTTTATACTTAAAGTATATTTCATTTAGGCAGTATGTAGCTGGGACTTGATTTTTTATACAAACCAACAATGACTATCTTTTAACTGAGTTATTTAGATTTGATGTGATTATTATTATTGCTTATGATTAAATCTTTTGTCTTGCTTTATGTTTTCTCTTAGTCTATCTGTTCTTTGTTCCTTTTTCTTTTTTCTGCTTTCTTTTGGATTAGTTATACATTTTAATAATTCCATTTTGTTGACTGATTAGCTATAATTCTTTCTTTTGTTATTTTATTGGTTGCTTTAAGGTTTATGATATAGGTCTTTAATTTATAGCTATCTACTTTAAGCAATATCATAATACTTCATGTATATTATACAAACCTTACAATAGTGTATTTCCATTTCTCTCCTGCCAAACTTTGTTGTATTTTTGTTATACATTTTACTTTTACATATTTCATAAACCCCATACACTATTGACATTATTTTTAGGTTAAACATTCAATTATCTTTTAAAGATATTTAAATAATAATAAACAATTTCTATATATTTATCTATGTAGTACCATTTCAGTTCTTCTTTCTTTTGTAGATACAGATTTGCACCTGGTATTATATTCTTTCTGACTCAAAAGGGCTTCTTTTAAACTTCTTATAGTACAGATACACTAGTGATTAAATATTTCAGCTTTTATAGATCTGAAGACCTCCTTATTTTGCTTTTATTTTTGAAAGATGTTTTTGTAGGTATAGAATTCTAAACTGACAAGATTTTCTTTCAATACTTTAAAAATATTGCTCCATTCTCATCTTGATTTTACTGTTTCCAAAGAGAAATCTGCTGTTATTCTTATCTCTCTACCCCTGTGCATACTATGTGTTCTTGTTTTCTGTTTGTTTTTCCCCAGTCTAAGTGCTTTTAAGGTTTTCTCTTTATCACTGATTTTGAGAAATTTAATTATGGTATTCCTTGGTATAGTCTTCACTTTTCTGGTCATGATGGTTTATTGATATTTTTAGATCTGTGGAGTCATAGTTTTCATCAAGTTTAGAAACATTTTGTCCATTATTTCTTCAAATATCCTCCCCTACTTGCTATCCTCTCTTCCTGAACTCCATCTATATATATATGTGTGTATATATATATATGTGTATATATATATATATATATATATATGTTACACCGCTTGAAATTGTCCCGTGCTTACTGATATTCTGTTCTTTTTTTTATTATTACTCTCTTTTCTCTGTTTCATTTTGGACATTTGCTATGTCTTCAAGTTCACTAATATTTTCTTCTACAAGGGCTAATTTGTGGTTATCAGATCTGGTGTAATTTTCATTGTAGACTTAGTTTTAATCTCTAAAAGTTTGATACAGGTTTCTAAAAATATTTTCTAGATCTCCTCCATTTAAATTTTTGTAAACGTAGAATACAGTTAAAATAATTATTTGAGAGCCAGCCCTGATGACCTAGTGGTTCAAGTTCAGTACTCTCACCACTTCGGTGGCCTGGGTTCTGTTCCCAGGCATGGAGCCACACCACTCATTTGTTGGTAGCCATGCTGTAGCAGCAGCTCACATAGAAGACCTAGAAGGACTTACAACTAGAATATACAACAATGCACTGGGGATTTGGCAAGGAAAACAAAATCAAAGAGGAAGATTGGCAACACATGTTAGTTCAGGGCAAATCCTTCCCAGCAAAAAAAATAAATAAATAATAATAATAATTATGTGAATGTCTTTGTCTGCTAACTCTAATAGCTATGCCAGTTCATGTAAGTTTTAATTGATCTATTTTTCTCCTCATCCTGGCTTGTATTTTCTGATTCTCTGTATGACTAATAATCTTTGAGTGGACCCCAGATAGTGTTCATTTTGCCTTGTGTTTGCTGAGAATTTTGTGTTCTGATAAATCAATTCAGCTTTATTCTGGGTTGCAATTGAGTTACCTGGAAACAGTTTGATCTTTTCAAGTTTTGCTTTTAAGCTTTTTTTTTTGGCAGAACAGGAATAGTGCTTAGGCTAGGAATAAACACTGCCCACTACTGAGGCAATTTTATTGTGAGAACTCCACCAAATAACCCCCGATTCATGAATTCTTCTAGTCTATCTAGCAGAGACAGGCAATATTCCTAGTCTTTTATGAGTATCCAGCACTATTAACTCTAGTCTCTTCACGTGGTTCTTTCCTTGGCCTCAGGGAATTCCCTCAAGTACATGGACTGATCCATATTCAGATGGGCAATTGAGGCAGAACCTCTGTGAAGCTTCAGAGTTCCCTCTCTATCCAGCAAGCTCCACTCCAGTACTTAGCCCTACAAACTATTCACTTTGGGACCCCTGTGATCTCATTTCTCTGTCCTGAACTCAGAGGGTCCACCAGACTTGCCTGTGTTCCCTCTCCCTACCTTGCGGCATGGAACCCCTCTCCAGGCAATAAGCTGGGACAATTATAGGGCTCATCTCATTTTTTTTTTGCTGTCTCTCAATGGTTATTGTCTTTAATTATATCATACCCAGTGTCTTGAAAACCATCATTTTGTAAAATTTATCTGTCTTCATGCAGCAGTGTAAATCTGGTTCTTGTTAATCCATCTTGTTTGCGAGTGTAAGTCCAACTTATTTTCAACATGATGCTATAATATAATCACACAGAGAATATTATTTCAATGTCACAGGACTGTGGTAATATTAGTATCTGTAATACGTAAAGCACTTTACTCCAGTTCTCAATAAATTAATGAAGGTAAATCCTTGCTCTACTAAGTATCTTAATCATCCAAAGTAACTAACATTTCTGTCCCATGCCATTGAGAAGCAAAATTTAAAATGTCTTGAAATTAAAATGAATTCATCTCTCTCATGCTATTTTGCTTAAGGGTAACAACTTAGGGAAAAAAATACAGATTATCACACTGCTTCTAATTTTTAGCAGAAACGACACGCACACATATATATACACACATACAATCATGTGTTGCTTACTGACAGGGATATGTTCTGAGAAATGTGTTCTTAGGTGATTTTGTCATTGTGCAAATGTCACAGAGTGCACTTACACAAACCTGGATTGTATAGCCTACTACACATCTAGGCTATATTGTACTAATCTTATGGGAACACCATATATATGCTGTCCATCATTCACCAAAATGTCATTATGTGGTGCATGACTATATATATATAGAGAGAGAGAGAGAGAGAGAAAGAAAGAGAAAGAAAGCAGAACAAAAGAACCAAAAAGGGAAAGGATATGTGCACTTGATAGTTTTCTCTCAATGCCATTTTCCTAGATGGGATTTCAGAGCATCTAAAGTTCATAGGGTATAGAGCCCGTAGGAAGTTTACATTCCTACTGTAAAATAGAATACACGCCTTCTCTTTCAAACCACTTAAAAAGATTACCAAAATCAAAAGGGTGGGCAAAGACAGACAATGATATATTTAATCATAATTTTAAACAACACCATGTAGCATAAACTATACTAATTTTTTCAAGTTTCCAATAATGAGCTCAAGATGTCCTAAGCACATGTTGCTGAATCCTTGCAAATTCAATGTTGTCTGTAGGACAACAGACTTGCACTTTTACAGCATGTTTTCCTTCAAGAAGCCTCAGAACACTGAGACTTTCTCCACCCTTCATGAGCCTCACCATGGAATGATTCACTATGGGTGGGGAGTGTGGATATCACCCTTCATAAGCCCACAAGGTGGTCTTGGCAGTTACTTGAATCTACAAAATGGAACATAAGACAAGGAATCCAACATATTTTTTTGCTGCACAGGGACTGATCTTGCTAAAACATATTGCACTCATGTGAAAAGTCTTAGAAGTATTTAAACATTTAAATGTCAACATTTTTTGATATTTTCTGTTTTATATAATTATTTGTCTATATTTGGAGTTTATCAGAAAATATCAGTAATAAAATGTACTTGCTGGAAATTAGAAGCATCCTCTAAGACCACCAAACCAAACTCATCCATATTTTAATATTGTTAATCATATCTTAAATTTTGCCAAGCCAATTTATTATGCATAAGGGGAAGAGTCATTTTCCTGATACTGCAAGAAAGAAAAGTCACAAAAAATTACTGCACTATCCAGCCCTAATTCTTTGGCTATAGCTTGAAATAACATCCATGACTGGTCTTGCCTCATCTTGCGGTGATCAATAACTCATAAAACTGTTACAGGGACAAAATTTTCATATTTCTTACATTCACTTCCAAAAAGTTAATTGAAACAGAAGAGACTATAGACAAGTATATATCTTATTAGTGAAAAAATGAGTAAATGTAAAGTTTCAGATTGCTAGCTTAGATATCTTTTACCAATTTCTGCAAAACTTGATATCTGATATTTATAGAATGTGTTATTAATGGCTTTTGAAAGCTTGAACAGAAAAAGGGAACAATTAATAACTGAGTCTCTGTTTTGATTTTAAGTGGCTGATCAATAGCCTGCATGCTTTTCCTCTCAAGTGTAGAAACAGCCAAAAGGACACAAGAATCAAAAGATATGTGAGAACATGTGAGTGTCACACTTGGTACTGATAAAAGGTAGATCCGAGGGCCAGCCTGGAGGCGTAGTGGTTAAGTTCGCACTCTGTTTCAGCGGCCTGGAGTTCACAGGTTCAGATCCTGGGCATGGACCTACACACTGCTCATCAAGCCACGCTGTGGTGGTGGCCCAAATACAAAAAAAAAAGTAGAGGAAGATTGGCACAGATGTTAGTTCAAGGTCAACCTTCCTCACCAAAAAAAAAAAGAAAGAAAAAAGTGGATCAGAAGAAGTGGCTTAGATGTATGGTCATACTTGAATTCCTAGTACCATAGCCGATAATTTAATTTACCCTCAAACTGCTGGCGTCCCATCCAGAGGGAAGTACCTGTCCTACTGTAAGCTGAAAAGAGAAAGTAAGAGGTTTCAGAAGAAACTTAGCTAAGCTTCCTGAGTTTGCTTTGTTATATTCCAACAAATCATGAAGTAGGTATTAATTTTCATCCCTATTATACCAACATATTTAACCACATTGGTTAAAAAACTGCAAGACATCTGTTATTTTAACCTTGAAATAATACTTTCCAACAGCACACAGGGACTCTAATGAGAATAATAATAGTTTAGTTTCCTCTGTAAGTGAAGGCATTTAACAGATAGATTTTACATTATGAAAAATAAAATTTCATACCCAAAAAGATCTTAGTGATATCAAATCTAAATATCTCCCTGAACAAATGAAGAAACTGTAACTCAGAAAGGCTAAGTGACATGCTTCACATTCCTCAAGCTTTTAGTGGCAGAAGTGGCATTGAAACGCATGGCTCTTCTTGAACCGTGAACTTGACAAGAATTTCTCATTTTTTTTCTCCCTCTCATATGTGAGACATGATGGCAAGAGTGGGCTGGAGTTGCGTATTTCCTTTCTCTAGCTCAGTTTGGCTCTGATAATACATCAGCAGTTTAGGCTCAGGTTTAACTAGCTTCCCCTGAGGGCAGGCCTTGTTAAGAAGACTTGAGTGCTCTGGCATATTTCAAAACAGTTCATTCCCCCTCTCCCTACCAGAAACAAGAGAGAATATTTCTCCAGTATTTACTGTGGGAACCCGAATAAGCTCCTGAAGGTAAATCTGACAACATTGTGGGGGCTCCCCTATGACTGGGTCCCCCTGGAATTTTTAGCTCTCCAAGTTGTCCACACAGAGCTTCCAGCAATTTGTCAATTACAGTTCAGGTTTTCCTTCCTAGCACAAGCTCCTGAGGTCCTTTCTGCTCGAGTCTCTGCTCTGGGAAGCCATGACTCCTTCTATTCCCCTGTCTTTCCAATCCTGGGGGGGCAGTGGTTTGCCCTGTGTCCTCCCCTCTCTTATGGATCCAAGAAGAGTTGTTGATTTTTCAGTCTGTCTAGCTTTTTACTTGTTAGAATGGAGTGACGACTTCCAAGCTCCTTACACGTGGAACTAGAAACTGGAGGTCTCTATATTTTTTTCATATTTTATCTTTTCAGTAATGCCAGATGTTTATAAACATCACTAAATCAGAAAATCCTAGTATACATCTGTTTTATGTTTTATAACCCCTGGGGAATTATATTAAATGCAGCCCTTATTTTTATCAAAACTTGCATACATTTGACACATTGTTTTTGAACACTTTTCTGCCTTTCTCATGTTTAGAAACATTGTTCAGTCTTTTAAAGATCGATATGATTAATGATACTTTGGTTGGAGAAGCGGCTTTCATTGGTTCTTCACAGATACATGAGTAGATTTCGCTGGGAATACCATCAAAATACAAGCTCATTCTCTCAGTGTTTCCCTAAATGATCAATGTTTTAATCATGGTTTAAGCTAAGCTAGATAAAAACCAAGCCATTCACTACCTCATTCACAGTCTTCTGAGTATTATGGTAATGTTCAAGAAGATTAGTACCACTTATTATAGAGATGTTGTATTTAAATAATTTGTAAAGTGAAGCCTTAAATTTCTAATTATTTTCTATCCACATTAGAGAATTCCTTAGAACTGTCTGCAATATTTGATATATCCTAATATGGTGCTCCTTTAGTCAGGAGAAAACGAATTCTTCCCTTCCGGGGGAAAAAAATGAGACTGTATGTTAGTACCAAAGGAAAAAAAAAATTTAAAGATCTTATCAATGCCTTGTGACTGTTTCAATAAATTTATATTTCAAATAAATTTGAATGAAATATGCCCTTCATTTTATTCAAGGTGAAGTAAGAATCTACTCTTTATGGCTTAAAAACTATAATTTAATATATAAAATATACCAAGCTCAACTCAGAAAAAAATTACTACAGCTTCCTGTTTTTCACTGTGGATATTCATAAAAATTATCATTCACAATATAATTCATATTTCCTATGTGAAAATTAAGTATAATTATTGTGATAAATAAGGAAGTGGGCTATGCTGAATTTTACCTTCATTGGTTTGCAAAGGCAAGCTACTTGTTTAAAATATTTCTTTTTTCTAATATTTTACGTTAAAGACAAATACATTTTAAATGTAACATATATGGCATTCTTGAGTTTTAATTTTTAAATAAAAACTCACCTCCAACATAAAAAATGATAATGAGAGTGTTCAGTTCAGGAGAGAAACCAACTTTCTGTATCACACTAACATTTTTTTTCCTAAATACACTGCATCTTTGGCACATCTTGATTGAAAAGTAAATGGCAGGCCATGTAATGACCAAAAGAATTAGCAGGTTTATAATTAACATATGTACTTTACATTTTCTTTAAGAAGAAAGAGAAGAAGTAGAAATAGATGAACAATAATAATAACTGCTATAATTTAATGTCCACCTACTCTAGGCCAGGCACAGAGTTCAGTGACTGACATATGTTATCTCTAAACAATAACTCTCTGACAATTATCACTGTCCCTGTTTCTAGGAAATATAATCAAAGAGATTATGTAAGTTATCCCAGGTCACATCGTCAGTAAATCTTAGAGCCAGGAAACACATTTTTTTAATATATACTTCCCCTCTTAGTGTTAGTAGGAAAGACCAATCTACCATAACAAAGAGGTTTCAAATTCAGCAACTTAAAAAACAAGTGAGAGAATTTATTTCTCTTTCTTATGCAAAAGTTCAGGAAAACACAGTGCATTGTCAGGTGATTCATCAAGCATGGATATATATCCCTTTCATTTTGTGTCTCTGCCATCCCTTGATGTATGGTCTAACCTGGGCCGTCAGCAGGAACTGTCAATAGGAAGGAAGAAGAGAGAACATGGAGGAGCCATATTAATAAGTTTTTGCCAGTAGAATGGAAACTGAAGGAAGGCTGAAAAATGGAGTCTAGCTAGGCAACGATGTGCCCAGCTCCCATTATATTATCGTTGAAGAAAGGAGGCGAGGACTGCTATGGACAGTTAGGAGTTGCCACCACAACACAAATTCCTATGACTTCAATTACACCTCTAGTCCTTTGGCCATCGGTCTTGAGCTTTTCTCATCACCTCATCCCACAGCTTCAGAACTCATTCACACATTTAAATTTGGATTTCTCATAGTTCCAGATCAATAAGCTCCAAACCAATTTCATCTTAGTTCTTTTCCTCTAAACCAAACCATACCTTCTAAATGTATCCTCTTGACCAAAGACCAATGGCTAGTTTTCTAGTCAAGAACTCTTTAAACTCTTCTTTTTGCTTCATACATTTCATTCACAGTCCTTCCAGATTTTCTTTTAAGTAATAATTTTATTCATTCTTTTCATGGATAATTTTATCTATCCTTTTTTATTTCATTGTTACAATCACAGACCAGTCCTCCTTTATTAATATCGTAAATTCAAATTCATTGACCACCTACTACATCCCAGGTACTCTGCTCAGGGTTAGAGAAACAGTGACAAGCAAAAACAAATAACAATAGCTAAAATTGATATGGTACTAACTCTGTCATGTACCATCTTATGCGTTTAACATAAACTCACTTATTTCTCACAGAAATTCTAAGAAGATCTTTCAGATGAAAACACAAGGATCTATAAGCCTTAAGGAACTTGTCGTGGTTATATACTAGAGCTTGCATTTGAACTTACTCCTTCTCCAGAATCCCTACTCTTTAACCAGTAGATTCTGTGGCCTTGCCTCGTTGAAATTACCGTCCAACGGAATTTATTAGAGAGTAAATAAGTGTGTAGATAAAAATATAGTAATAAACTGTAATGATTGCTATAAAAGAGAAATACAGTGACTATTTCAACTAACAATGTTTCTTGAAGAAGTGAGGAAGAATAAGCAGGAGCTAAGCCTTCCAGGCAGAAAGCGCAGAGTGGGCAAGGCCATGAAGAGGGAAGAGAAGAACTCCTTGGGAACGGAAAGACCTGTGCCTAGAGCTCAGAATAGAGAGTGTGCAAATAAGGTTGGAGAGTTACCAAGAAGCCAGATCTTACAGCTCTTTTTAAACTGTTTTAAACTTTTCTTTGGTTCTCTTGCAAAGGGCAATGAAAAATTCCTTACACAAAGGAGTGACATCATCTGATCAAATTCTAAGATCTTCCTCAGGCTGCTATGCACAGCATAAGATCAAAGGGCAGTAGAGTGGATGTGGGTAGACCTTTTAGGAAACCAATGAAGCAGTATCAGATGAGACTACTTTGGGCTAAATGATGCTGATGGCACAGATAAAGAGAAGGGTATGATTTAAAGCTAAATATAGAAGGTAAAATCAGTAGGACTGGTGATTGATTGGATAAGGGGATGAGTGAGGAAGGTGATGTCAGGGATGATGTCTGGCTTTTAGCTCTAAACGATACCATTCATGGAGATAGGGAACCCTGCCCTGGAGGGATCCAGGTTTAGGAATGATGATCATGAGTGCAATTTTGGATTTATTGGATTTGTGGTGACCGTTAGATATCCAACTGTACAAACCTAGTAGAAAATTGGATTATATGAGCTGGATATAAAAATTTAGGAATCATCTGAATGTTTAAGTTGTAAACTCAAGAGCACGGAGGAGATAATGGGGAAGAAGTATAAAATGAGAGACAAAGGCTAGTTCTTAAGTCTTGATGAATGTAAGACCAGGTGGGATACACGAAGAAGTGATATAGAGGACCTGTTTTGGAGTTCACGGAGGGAGAGAGATTCATTTTACACGGCATACAACCTTTCATATTTTTAGATATTTAACCACGAATAAGTGCTATTTGCATTAAAATAAAAGTGAAAAAAGATTGGCTAGAGGAGGATGATCTGGAAAAGGGAACTGAAAAAGAAGAGCTAGACAGACTATGACTGGTTCACTGCCTAAACCTCCATGCTTATTTATCTAACTGTATATCGCACTCCCTTTACTATTTATTCTATGTAACATTGTTGGTGTAATCTTTAAATACATCAATCAAAATGTCACCAAGCTTGTATGCTGCTTTTTATTTTCTCTTACTATATGCATATATATATATGTATTTTTTAAATTCACTCTGAGCTAACATCTATTGCGAATCTTCCTCTTTTTTCTTTTGCCTCCCCATAGTTCGGTGCCTGGTTGTATATCCTAATTGTAAGTGGTTCTAGTTCTTCTATGTGAGCCACCACAGCATGGCAACAGACAGATGGGTAGTATGGTTCCATAACTGAGAAATGAACCTGGGCCACCAAATTGGTGAGCGCCGAACTTGAACCACTAGGCTATCAGGGCTGGCTCTGCATATATGTTTTAATAAAATATATTAAATTTCACTATAGTAATCACATTTAGATCAAAAGCACAATCGAATATGAGAACAGTTAAATTAGTGCTCCATTATTCTTGTGTCACCTTCTAGCTGCTATTCTGGAAATTGTAGAAATATCTTTCTCAGTGAAAAATGGTTAACGGAGATAAAAACACATTATCTTGACTTTAATATTAAGGTTTATTGTTAAAGCTTTTGCATAGAAATCCAATAACAATTGAGTATAAAAGAAAACCTCTTTCAAACAAGTTTTCATTTCTCTCCAGCCATGATTATATTATAACCGACAGCGCAAATGTCTGGAAAGACAGAAGACCAGACACTACAAACAGCGAAAGGAATCATTGTGGTAAAAAAGAACTGACAATGCAGAAATTAAACACTGAAGATCAGTGTGGAATGTTTGAAAGTACAGTGCAAGATGTTTTTGTCTTTAAAACATTATCTATTGTAAATCTATCCCATTTCAAACCCACATTACCTGGTTGACTAATTTACCTTTGTCTAGACTTAATCTCGTTCATCTCTTATGTACATAAAAATGAAATTATAAAACTGAGTCAGAATTTATTTTCTCCATAACAAGACAAATAAAAGACAAGGAGGGAACAAAGGCAATTATTTCCTTTTCTTTTTCTCAGTGGTCTCACAGTGAAGAACAACCAAAAGATTTAAGGTTTTTCTTAAGACACATTGTAGAAAATGTGCAGACACACATTGATTCAAACAATATTTATTGAGCAGATGTCCACTCACTGTATTTTTTCATCTCACTGTACTCTCTCTGGTTATAAATGGTGTATTAATATCTTGATCACTTAAAGAAAGTTTTGATGCACAACTTGTAATAACAAAGGCCAAAACTGATAGCAATTGAAGTTATTTTATCTTAAACATATTAATCTTTTTAAAATGAACATAATTTGGCAATGTTAAGCTATGTGTTCATGGTTCCTTTTTCTACACCATTCTACTTTTTTTTTTTTTTTTGGTGAGCAAGATCGGCCCTGAGCTAACATCTGTGCCCATCCTCCTTTATTTTGTACATGGGACACCGCCACAGCATGGCTTGGTGAGCGGTGCGTAGGTCCACACCCAGTATCCAAATCTGCAAACCCTGGACGACCAAAGCAGAGTGCGCAAACTTAACCACTACACCACGAGGCCCCTACACCATTCTACTTTTTTTTTTTTTTTTTTTTTTGTGAGGGAGATCAGCCCTGAGCTAACATCCATGCCAATCCTCCTCTTTTTGCTGAGGAAGACCGGCTCTGAGCTAACATCTATTGCCAATCCTCCTCCTTTTTTTTCTTCCCCAAAGCCCCAGTAGATAGTTGTATGTCATAGTTGCACATCCCTCTAGTTGCTGTATGTGGGACGCGGCCTCAGCATGGCCGGAGAAGCGGTGCGTAGGTGCGCGCCCGGGACTCAACCTGGGCGCCAGTAGCAGAGCACGTGCACTTAACCACTAAGCCATGGGGCCAGCCCTACACCATTCTACTTTTAAGTAAATATTCTGAGTGAGTACAAAATCATAGAGAAAAGAATAAACAGACAAACTTATGGAAGTTTTTTTTTATTATTGTTATGCTTGCTATTGTCATTATTATTTTAATTCTATTATACTGAATACCATGGCAGTTAAAATATATTTCTTTATACTATATAGGATGAAAAATAAAATCATCTACTATAATCAGATCTATTGGAAAAACTCAATCTAAAAGGTCTATATTTTCCCAATTACATACAATTTTAATCAACTTGGGATATCAAAAAGATTAGAAAGAGATAGTTGACTTTTTTAACTTCAAAGCAATAGAAATAACTACAGAAATGACTGGTAGAGAAAAAGAGAAAAAAAAAGCCAAGAAAAAATATCTCACCTAGGAGATTATTTTGCAGATACCTTGAAAGAGCTATTTGTTAAAACCTTAGCAGACAGCTGTCATGTCTAATGGACTCAAAATAATGTTCAATTATGCTTAAAAAGACACATGAAAGTGCTTTTCTCCCCTATCCAAGATACATCATGATGATCAAAATGATAAGGGAAGATATAATTTCACATTCAAGAACAGCTTATATTAGGAACTACAATTTATTTTAAAAATCGGTACAGGATCGGCCCCATGGCTTAGCGGTTAAGTGCGCACGCTCTGCTACTGGCGGCCCGGGTTCAGATCCCAGGTGCGCACCGACGCACCACTTCTCTGGCCATGCTGAGGCCACGTCCCACATACAGCAACTAGAAGGATGTGCAACTATGACATACAACTATCTACTGGGGCTTTGGAGAAAAAAAAGGAGGAGGATTGGCAATAGATGTTAGCTCAGAGTGAGTCTTCCTCAGCAAAAAGAGGAGGATTAGCATGGATGTTAGCTCAGGGCTGATCTTCCTCAAAAAAAAAAAAAATCGGTACAGAGGAAAACATTAACCAACCTGAAACAAGGAATCACCTTTGTACATTTTTGGTGTCTTACAACCAGACAAAGATAGCCTAGCACACCGAGAAGTGCCTTGAACGTGGAACTAGGAGACACAGGTTTGGCTTCTGTGTAAATAACTTTTAATACTATTATTTTAATGCCATATATTGAGTACTTTCTGTGCTAAGACTTTTAAATATTCACTTAATCCTCACAATAACTGTACAGTGCAGGCCATATTATCTTTAATTATTGTTGTATATTATATATTTATTTAATCATCGCTGACAAAACTGAGAGTCAGGAATTTTAAGAAACATAAAATCACATAGCTAGAAAGGTAAAGAACTAGAATTAATCTGACTGACTAGAAGGATTCTGTCCTTATATGTTATATCATGGATATATAATAGGGCATAAATAAAGGATTAAATATAAAGCAGAATATGTATGTAAAATCTTTTATTCACCTAAAATTATCTGTGATGAAGTAATTAGATTATTAAATTTTATTAAGTCACACACATGTCTTTTTAATATTCTGTGTGATGAAAGAGGAAGGACACATAAATAAAGCCCTTTGTGTACTCCTATATCGTGGTTGTCTAAAAGAAGTGAAATTATGCTTGATTTATGAGCTGAATCAGCTGCTTTTTTCCTAAACCCTATATTTACTTGAAATAATGACTGATAGATAAACTACAGTTATTTAAACTCAGATATTTGGCACATATTTTCTCAGAAAGGAAGTGAATCTGAGTGTGCATTTCAGTGCTAAATGAAAACACCAAACAGTATTTGTTAAAATTCAATTATTCAAGTGAAATTTAGAACTTTGGGAAATTTTTATCTATCTGTCACTGTGGGCTTGGCACATTCCCAGTACTTAAAGACTTCTCAGGTAAGATGGTGATGTTAATGATTGCTGGTTTTGATACTGTTATAATAAAATGTGTCAACATTTGGAAAATCTGCCTACCTCGGTGAAGAGATATTGTTCGAATGACCAAGGCATGATGTTACAAAATCAAGCACGGGTAAATGGTCCATTGAGAGTACAAGATAAACCAATGGATTTTACATTTGTAATAGAATATAAATGTTCACTGATATAGTTTCAGGTTCCACAATGCAAAATAACCTTTATGAATCTGCCATTTATCTAGTTTTTGTAATATAAAAGGAGAATATTCACAATTATCAGAAAGCACGATTAAAATATTGCTTCCCTTTCCAACTACATATCTATGTGAGGCTAGATTTTCTTCATATATTTTAATAAAAGCAACACATTGACAAACTGAACACACAAGCAGACAAGAGATGCCAGTTCTCTTCTATTAAACATATTAAAGAGATTTGCAAATATGTAATACAATGCCAGTTTTCTCATTAATTGGGTTTTTTGTAAAGATAATAGTTAGTTTTCATGAAAATAGTAACTTAATTTAACATATAATAGGTTCATTATAATGACTATTTTTAAATAATTAACACATACTTATTTTTTAAACTTCTCATTTTTAATTTCTAACTTGGAGAATATGATAGATATAACCCACATAAACAAAAGCACAATGGGGTCCTCAATAATTTTAAAGAGTATAAAAGATTTGGGGACAGTGTTTGTATGACAATAACTAATTATAGTAAAATGCTTACCCTCAAATCTATAAAATTAAGTGGTAAATAAATGTAAACTATTATTAGAGAGTAGCTATGATCTACCTTTTGTGAACAAGGAAATGAAGGTAAGGTAAGGTAAACCATTCAAGGATACACGCTTACTGACTGACGAATCTTGTTTAGTATATTATGTCAGAAGCTGAAACTAACGCTCTTTCTCCTTCACCGAATTGTAATTGGGTACGTGTATATGTCTGGGATGGGAGGAATAATTGGAAATAAGAATGGACAAATGAGGTATTGGTAATAATCAAGAATCAGGTCCCTTTTAGTTATTTTACAGAATCTTTACAAATGAATTTTTCAGGCCTTGTTTTCATCCAGGCTGAGCAGTGATTTGTAACAGACCACTTGGCAGATCACCTCACCATGTACAACTCCCATAAATTCATCAGAGCAGCTGAGAGATTATCGTTTGCAGCTGCAAAGTGAGACTTTGAAACACTGAAATCTAACAAACAGTATTTGAACTTAGTACAGTGTTATGAAATATATCTGTGGCAAAACCATCCAGAAGAGTATTCAAAGTTGTTTTTATATTTGAAACAAATTTGTCAAATTTTAAGCAATCTGTGAACATGAGCTTGACCTGAAGAGTTCTGGAATTTGTTAAATAATTTTGGATTTTTTTTTACGTTCAGGAGACCACATAGATACAATCATGAAATTATTTAGGTCTTTTATTACTATAATTGTAATGAAAAAATAAGCAATAGGAAAAAAAATAACAAGGAGAATGTATAAATTACAACTTCACCAAAGTTAATTTCTAAGAATAAATGTAGACATTCATTAATTTCAAAGACCTCCTTTTTAACTGCTAGTTAGAATATTTTAACTTAATTATATTTGAGATTGCAAAAATGAAAAAGTATAACTTTTAAAACCTATGGCTTTGTATTTGAGCTCTTTGCACATCTATAAATGTTAAATATATCATGATTCAAATTTAAAATGTTTATACTATTTGACACAGAAATTTCATCTTGGGTGTTTATCTTAACAGATAATTGAACTGGTGCATTAAAGATTGATTAAATATACTCATTGTACTGTGGGGGAGGAAGAAATATTCCTCTACCCTCTAGGTTATTCTGGCTGGTCTAATAATTAAATTGACATGAAACAGAACAACAGGAGAAAATGAAACAAGTTTAATAACACATATATATATGGGGGAAACTCAGGAAAACTAACTCGTCAAAATGGCAGAAGCCACTACCTTAAATACCATCTTCGGGTAAAGACAAAGGAGGATATTGGGGGTAGTAGTTTGGCACTTCAAGGGAGAGGAAGGCAATTCACATAGAGATGGAAAAACAAATGTTTGGGAAACAAATGTTTGCCGTACCTTGCCAAGACAATGAGATATGGAGAGGACTTTGATCAAATGGGCCTTGCTGGGTTCCTCCCTGTCTACTACAGCTAGTTCATATTATACTACAGTTATTTAGGGTATTAGCTCCTTCCTGAAACAGACCTTCCATCTGAAATTCTTTTAGGCATTTAGAGGGAAGGCCAAAGTTTCTTCCTGAGTCTTTAGTTCTTAAAAATAATCAAGCCAGGGGCCAGCCCAGTGGCTTAGTGGTTAACTTTGCGTGTTCCTCTTCAGCGGCCCAGGGTTCGAGGTTTCAGATCCCGGGGGCAGACTTATGCACCACTCATCAAGCCATGCTGCTGTGGCATCCTATATATAAGTAGAGGAAGATTAGCATGGATGTTAGCTCAGCAACAATCTTCCTCAAGCAAAAAGAGAAAGATTGGCAATAGATGTTAGCTCAGGGCCAGTCTTCCTTACCAAAAAAAATAAATAAATAATCAAGCCAAAGAGACACATTGGGGAGTAGCAAATTCTGCTCCCCTCAGTAGCATTGTTTATATTATTAAAATTATGGAAATTCAGTGAATGTCTATCAATATAAGATTGTTGAAATAAAATATTATGAAGACATAATGTTTCATATGAAAATACTTTAATTGATATTTTTATCAGTGTTGAATGAAGTTTAAAAGACACATAGAGTGACTTCATTTATATAAATTATGTATATATGTTTATTTCTCCTTACATATGCAGAAAAAGATGTCAGGAGTTTTTTGCCAAAATACCAAGAGTGCTTACCTACGAGTTTGGAGATTTTAGGTAATTTTTTCTATCATTTTATATTTTTATATTATTGAATGTTGTTCATGATTGTTTATTATTTTTATCATAATATAATAAGATATTTTCATTTTTAGACATTTAACAATTTGAATAAGTTGTGCAAGAGTCGAAAAAAATAACGATATTGTCATGTGGTCACAAGGCAATTGCATCTGTTTTCTCATTCTAACATTTCTATAAATACTTGCAATCCAATGACTCCAACAAGCATATTAACACCAGAGATTTTATATATTTTTTACATCTTTTCCCTCATTTTCTAGCTATTACTTAATCACAATATATTTTATACATCCTTTTACATTAAATACTGGAAGTGAACTAGATTGAAATTTGGGGGATGAAAATTATTATCTAATATTAAATACTATTTGTTTTACATTGAAAAATTGGAAATATATAGCCTTCCAAAGTAACAAAGGGTAATGAATTAGTCGTTTAAAGAGAACCGTAAATATAAGAGAGAAAAGAAGAGCTTATATTTCTTGCTTTGCTTCCTACATATCACTCCATTTTCATATTTCTAATTTTTAATTTATAGCACTTTTAGCTACAAAATAAATTTTAGAACATCTTTCAAACATCATATGTTTCTCAATTACTATTTGAAGTGAAGACTTTATTAACTTGATGTTTTCAGCTTATTTTGTGTAGTATCCTACACAAGAGGTTTGCAAGCAATATAAAACGTACATTTACATTTTAATGTGTTATTTTGAAACAAAAATGGCAGCTGATACATTTTTTCAATCAGGCATATTATCTTTAATTTTAACAAATTTAAATAAAAGTTAATATATGTATACAGGCTTCAAGGACATATGACTTTATAGAGTAAAGACAAACATTTTTATTATTATTTTTTTGTGTGTGAGGAGATCAGCCCTGAGCTAACATCCGCCAATCCTCCTCCTTCTTTTGCTGAGGAAGACGGCCCTGGGCTAACATCGGTGCCTATCTTCCTCCACTTTATATGGGACGCCGCCACAGCATGGCTTACCAAGCAGTGCGTCGGTGCGCGCCCGGGATCCGAACCAGCGAACCCCGGGCTGCCGCAGCGGAGCGCGCGCACTTAACCGCTTGCGCCACCGGGCCGGCCCCAAGACAAACATTTTTAGAACCATCGGTTTATGTATTTTCATTGGTGTCCTCTGTAATTGGGACATGTAGTGACATGCATCATAGTCCCTTAGTGACTAGAAAGTATTCACAGTTTTTGGAATTCTAGAGGGAATTATGGCTCTGTCCCTTCACAATGAACCTACCTGGGAAAAGATTTAGTAGAGTTTCTGAACAAAATCTCTCTCATATGGAAACCCCTTTATTTTTTCCACCATGGAATCTACAAACCTACTAGTATATCCATCATTGCTCCCACTATATACCAAGGATTCCTCCTCCATTCAATACAATCACTTTCTGTCAAGATCACCTCTTCTTTCTCCTTCTTGAATCTCCTTGGTGTTCCTTCTTTCTCTGCATCATTGGTTTCAACTAAATTATTTTGAAAAATGTGTGTGTGTGTGTTCTGTTCTAAAATAAAGAATCCATCTACTACATAATTTCACTCTATTTCTCAGGTTCCCTTAAGAGCTAAAATCCTGGAGCTGTTTCTAATTCACACTAATTCAACTTCCTTTACTATCAACCATTCAAAGATGTTCTTTTCATTTATTTTTGCCAGCTCAGTTGTGTATTGGAAAACTTTTCTCTTTTTGGGGGGGAGGAGGAATACTTTTTCTAACAGATCTAAGTTTCTGTAAAGGAATGCTGTGCTCATTATCTGAATTCTCATCTATGTGACTCATAGACACTTGGCACTTACCATCCTGAAACTTGTTCTGCTCTTGGCTTCAAGAACACCTCGGTTTTCTTAATTTTCCATTCCTGTGATAGCTAAATTGGCCTATCCCTTCTTTCTGACCTCTGGACCTTCTAGCCCTGAAGGCCCTGTTCTAGTTTCCCATGGTAAATGTTTATTACCACCTATTAAAATATATCACCAGCCCCAACACCAACTTGAATCCTACTTTCAAGTAGTGAACTGCCTACTCTACTTCTCCGCTTGGATGTTAACAGGCTTATCAAACTTAACATGTTCAAGATGTCAAAAAAATTATCTCAAAAAAACCTACTCCCCATCCCCCTAAAATCTAATCCAAACTGCCTTTATCTCTTGCCTGCTGCAGTGAAACGTCTTGTTTACTAGACTTCCCAGGGAAACCTCTTCCCCTACCCCCAATCCATTTTCCACATAGCTTCTCTGCTTCAATCCTTGCAAAGTCTTCCATTTTGCTTAAATTAAATTACAAACTCTTTATTCTGACCCACAAAACCCTGCATGATCTAAACCCTTTCTACTTCATTGGCTTCACATCCTACCACTCTTACCCTCACCAACTCTTCCTCCACTCACAGCCAGCTTCTAAATGTTCCTGGAAGACATAAAGCTCATTTAAAACAGGACCCTATATTTGTGCATTCCTCTTTCTGGAAAACTACTACTGCAACTCTTCACAGGGATGGATTGGTTTAATGTTCAGGTCTCAAGACTACTGTCACCTTCTTGAAAAGACCTCTTGGACCGCAATTTGCAAAATGTCCTTCCCCTCTTTGGTCTCCATCTCCTCATCCTGTTTTACTTTCTTCACAGCTTATCATTACCTGAAATTACATTATGTATTATGTTTATTGTCGCTTTCCTCTACTATAAAGCAAGTTCTATGTGCTCAGGGCCTTTGTTGCTCTTGTGCACCATTGTATCCCCAGCACTTAGAACAATGGCTGTCACAGAAGAGGTGCTCAATGAACATCTGTTGAATAAACAAGGGATTGCATATTTCCAGCTAAAGTCTCTATTGACCAGTTTTAATTAGCTCTCAGCTGCCCGAGACCTAGTCCCAATCTAGAATAACGTCACTCTGTCTGCTCAGAGATAGCCTAAGCCTTCTTTTTATTTGTTTAGAAAATTAGATTCAAAATTCTTGCCTTGGGCATTCTATTCGCTCCATGCTAACCTGTTTTTTGTCCCTAGATCAAATAGTCCTCACACACACACAGACAGCAAATATACCCCTCTTCCTTGCCCTCTGACTGCTGCCAGGAGCCCAGGCAGAAGAAGGCAGTGTAGACATGGCAGAGAAGACTGACTCTGGAGAGAGGTTACACAGTTCATTCCCCCACTTCACCCTCATCAACTGTGCAATCTTGGGCCGGTTGCTCAACTTCTCTAAGCTTCAGTTTCTGCATCTGCAAAATATGGATGATAAAATTGCCTATCTCATTGAGTTGTCATGAGAACTAAATGATATAATGCCTATAATGCACTGAGAAGAGCTATTTCACCGTGTGTCAATTTTGTTTTTGTAAAACAGTAATTTGTACACATGAAGAAAGCAAACTCTTTGAAGTCCTTTTTCTAATTAAATTCTATAAATGCCAATTATTTACTAAGAACATTAACTAAGGATTTGTAAGTTCTCTGATAATGCTTTCCAAAACTAAACTATTTAAAAAAAAATTGGTTAATAAGGTTGGGGTAGCTCACAATGTCTATCTCCTTACTTCATTATGATCCTGATGAAATGCTCGCCAATGTAAAATCATGACAAAGCTATTTCATGGGTGTGAACCATGAGAAAATGACTTCAACATCAAATTTTTTTGGCTTGGTTACTTTCACAGGTCATTTTTTGTTGACTTCACAATTCAATGATATTTCCACTGAATAATCTGGTCTCCTGAGCAATCATGTCTTTTTGTAAGACCACCAACTTGTTGATATTTTTACAAAAGAGGTCCGTATTATTAAAGTTTCCTCTGGTTTCAAAGTCCTCTAGCACACAGTATTTTTTTTTTTTTTACTTTCCTTTATTAGTTCCATGTTGTATTTTACCTAGTAGGCATCAATAAAAGATTCTAAAACAAAATGCTTTTATTATAGATAAATAATTGAACTCTTTTTCCATACGCATTTAACTTAAAAATGATCTTTTTGCTTTAAATGGAGAAAAAAGTTTTAAGCTACACTAAAAACTCAAGATATTTTTGATGTGAATTCCATTTAATACTAATATAGTATTAATTAAAATGTATATAGTATTAGCAAAATAAACAACTTTCCATTCCTTGGGGGGAGGGGAGAACAGAAGATGGATCTTATGTTTATGTTATTAAAAACTCCATTTTTGCAATATTAATACCCATTTCTTGCCAATACTCTTAAGTTTTCAGTCAAATTTCCCATATAAAGCAAAGCGTCAACTATAAGCCAGTAATTCATTTGCATTTTTTTTTTTATAATTTTATTTATTTATTTTTACCCCAAAGCCCCAGTAGATAGTTGTACGTCATAGTTGCACATCCTTCTAGTTGCTGTATGTGGGACGAGGCCAGAGAAGCACTGCGTCGGTGTGTGCCGGGATCCGAACCCGGGCCGCCAGCAGCGGAGCGCGGGCACTTAACAGCTAAGCCATGGGGCCGGCCCACATTTGCATTTTTAAATGAGTGCCTTATCGAGTTAAGTGTTTTCAAGGAAAATGATAACATAACTTTTTCCAAAGGCTAATTAAAGACAGAATATATGAACAGGAAAATTCAACATCATGCTGAACTCTAGTATATCCCTCTAAGAAGTTAAAAATCTTATTTTTTACTTCTAGCTGTAAATTAAAATAAAGTAAACTGCACTTACATACTAAGGTTTTATTTTCCAGCTGATATTTACTTAAAAACAAGATCAATCCAGAACATCTGTCACATTTTTTAGTGCTGAGTATAATATGTATAGGAAAACCCACTAATTCCTAACTCGGAGCTTCTAACACAAAGAACAAGATACAGCTAGAAATGCACTGCCCTGCCCTGTCCTGCCCTTGTCAGTTCAAGTCAGATGTTGAACATTGCTCGAACATGGTGTTTTTGTGAGGTTAATTTGCCTTCAGTTCCAATTTTTAGAACAGCAATGGTGCAACTCAGTATTACAACAACACAAAAAATCCCAGCCACATGGTAAAAGCTGATCCAAAAACAAATGAGTAACATCTAAATCAGGCCAAAAATCATATCCAAAGAACTGGAAAAAAAAAAAATATCTAGCAATTTCAGTGGAAACTTCTACACTCGTTGGGTTCATAAACACAAAATTAAGGGTGGAGAAAAGCATTATTTTACTAACTTTGCTTAAATACTGAAATTTAGGGACCAAGGTGAGTTTTCTATTTCTCCATAGGAAAGGAGAGGAATTTATAAATTACAGGAGTACATTTTGCTACCTAGTGGTCTCAAAACCTAAGTTTTATTCAAAGTACAATCATGCTAATAGTCAAGTAACTTCCTGTTCACTTAAATCTTCTCCATTGGCTTTTGCCTTAATAGAACCTAAGGAATAACCTCTTTCAATCTTGTCATCATCTGTTACCTCAAGTCATATAAAGATGGAATTGAAGTCAACTTTTGTAGATGAAAAAACACTGACAAGTTTTTTTTCATAAAGAATGTGCTTAAACCAGTTCTTTAAATATTCAATACTCTTAGGCCCTATATCTAAGTTAATTTCAAATAAGAGATTTTTTTTTCCTAGTGTGACAGTATTCTGACCAGAGTAAACTTCCAGTAAATATTGATTGACTTATATGCACTTTAGAAAGTGGAGAATAAGTCTCACATGCATCCATGTTGCTATGCCAAACTTTTTCAAAGGTAAGAGCCACGTGTTTTCTCAGTCTTAAAACAGTTAACAACTTATTATTTCTGGCTCAGACATTTGTATAGCTCTGGCTAAATTTTTTTTTTTTTTTAGAGTTAAAGGGTTTTTTTTAATTTTATTTCTTTTTACTGCAGTAACATTGGTTTATAACATTATATAAATTTCAGGTGTACATCATTATACTTCTGCTTCTGCATAGATTACATCATGTTCACCACCCAATGACTAATTACATCCATCACCACACACATGTGCCTAATCATCCCTTTCACCCTCTTCCCTCCCCCCTTCCCCTCTGGTAACCACCAATTCAATCTCTGTCTCTATGTGTTTGTTTGTTGTTGTTTTTATCTTCTACTTATGAGTGAGATCACATGGTATTTGACCTTCTCCCTCTGACTTATTTCACTTAGTATAATACCCTCAAAGTCCACCCATGTTGTCACAAATGGCTGGATTTCATTGTTTCTTATGGCTGAGTAGTATCCCATTGTATATATATACCACATCTTCTTTATCCATTTGTCCCTTGATGGGCACCTAGGTTGCCTCCAAGTCTTGGCTATCATGAATAACACTGCAATGAACACAGGGGTGCATGTATCTTCGTGCATTCGTGTTTTCATGTTCTTTGGATAAACAACCAGCAGTGGAATAGCTGGATCGTACTGTAGTTCTATTCTTAATGTTTTGAGGAATCTCCATACTGTTTTCCATAGTGGCTGCACCAGTTTGCACTCCCACCAGCAGTGTATGAGAGTTCCCTTCTCTCCACATCCTCTCTAACACTTGTTCTTTCCTGTCTTGTTAATTATAGCCATTCTGATGGGAGTGAGGTGATATCTCATTGCAGTTTTGATTTGCCTTTCCCTGATAGTTAACAATGTTGAACATCTTTTCACGTGCCTGTTGGCCATCTGTATATCTTCTTTGGAGAAACGTCTGTTCAGATCTTTTGCCCATTTTTTAATTGGGTTGTTAGTTTTTTTGTTGTTGAGATGTATGAGTTCTTTACATACTTTTGGATATTAACCCCTTATCAGACACATAGTTTGCAAATGTCTTCTCCCAATTGTTAGGTTGTCTTTTCGTTTTGTTGACAGTTTCCTTCGCTGTGCAGGTTTTTAGTTTGATGAAGTCCTATTTGTTTATTTTTTCTATTTTTACCTTGCCTGGTCAGACATGGTATGTGAAAATATGTTGCTAAGACCGATGTCAAAGAGAGTATTGCCTATGTTTTCTTCTAGATGCTTCATGGTTTCAGGTCTTACATTCAAGTCTTTAATCCACTTTGAGGTTTTGTGTATAGTGTAAGATAATGGTCTACTTTCATTTTTTTGCATGTGGCTCTCCAGTTTTCCCAACATCATTTATTGAAAAGACTTTCCTTTCTCCATTGTACGTTCTTGGCTCCCTTGTCGAAAAGTAACTGTCCACAGACGTGTAGGTTTACTTCTGACCTCTTGATTCTGTTGCATTGATCTGTGTGTGTTTTTCTGCCAGTACCATGTTGTTTTGGCTAGTATAGCTTTGCAGTACGTTTTGAAATCAGAGAATGTGATACCTCCAGCTTTGTTCTTTTTTCTTAGGATTCTTTTAGCTATTTGGGGTCTTTTGTTGTTCCATATAAATTTTAGGATTCTTTGTTCTATTTCTGCGAAAAATGTTGTTGGAACTTTGATAGGGATTGCATTGAGTCTATAGATTGCTTTAGAAAATATGGACATTTTATCTGTGTTAATTATTCCAATCCAAGAGCACAGAATATCTTTCCATTTTTTTGTGTATTCTTCAATTTCTTTCAACAATGTTTTATAGTTTTCAGGGTACAGCTCTTTCACCTCTTTGGTTAAGTTTATTCCTAGGTATTTTATTCTTTTTGTTGCAATTGTAAATGGGATTATATTCTTAATTTCTCTTTCTGCTACTTCATTGCTAGTGTATAGAAATGCAACTGATTTTTATATGTTGATTTTATATCCTGCAACTTTACTGTATTCATTTATTGTTTCTAAAAGTTTTTTGGTGGCTTCTTTAGGGTTTTTTTATGTTAAAATCATGTCATCTGCAAACAGTGACAGTTTCACTTCTCTCTTTCCAATTTGGATCCCTTTTATTTCTTTTTCTTGCCTGATTGCACTGGCTAGGACTTCCAATACTATGTTAAATAGGAATGGTGAGAGTGGGCATCCTTGTCTGGTTCCTATTCTTATGGGGATAGCTTTCAGTTTTTCACCATTGAGAATGATATTAGCTGTGGGTCTGTCATATATGGCCTTTATTATGTTGAGGTACTTTCCTTCTATAACCATTTTATTCAGGGGTTTTATCATAAATGGATGCTGTGTCTTGTCAAATGTTTTCTCTTCATCAATTGAGATGATCATGTGATTTTTATTCTTAATTTTGTTGATGTGGTGTCTCATGTTGATTGATTTGTGGATGTTGAACCATCCCTGCATCCCTGGAATAAATCCCACTTGATCATGGTGTATGATCTTTTTAATGTATTGTTGTATTCAATTTGCTAGTATTTTGTTAAGGACTTTTGCATTGATGTTCATCAGTGATATTGGCCTGTAATTTTATTTTTTTGTGTTATCCTTTTCTGGTTTTGGTATCAGGGTAATGTTGGCTTTGTAGAATGAATTAGGAAGCTTCCCCTCCTCTTCAATTTTTTGGAAGAGTTTGAGAAGGATAGGTATTAAGTCTTCTTTCAATGTTTGGTAGAATTCACCAGGGAAGCCGTCTGGTCCTGGACTTTTATTTTTGGGGAAGTTGGCTAAATTTTCTAATCTCAATATTTTATTTTCCTTACCCACCCAAAAATAAATATGGATTCTTAACACTATATGGCTTCTTGGCAGTATATTATGAATAGCAATGAAATATGAGGACTAAATGATATCCCCCTTATCCATGGAGAATATGTTCCAAGAACCCTAGTGGATGCTGAAACCACAGACAGTACCAAACCTTCTGTATGCTATGTTTTTTCCCTATACATACATACCTATGATGAAGTTTAATTTATAAATTAGGCACAGTAAGAGATTAACAACAAAAACCAATAATAAAATAGAACAATTATAACAATATACTGTAATAAAAGTTACCATAGATCTTAGCAACCTCAGCATATGATTTTTTTCTTTCCTTATTAAGTCAAGAACTTTCACCTTTTCACTTAAAGGAAGCACTTTACAGCTTCTCATTGGCATATCCAAATTGCCAGCATCACTACTCTTGTGCTTTGGGGCCATTATTAAATAAAATAAGCGTTACTTGAACACAAGCACTGCAATACCATGCAAGTTGATCCGATAACCAACACAGCTTCTAACTGACTAACAGGCAGATAGTGTACACAGCATGGATACACTGTACAAAGGGATGATTCAAATCCCTGGCAGGATGGAAAGTGATGGCGAGATTTCATCATGCTACTCAGAATGGCATGCAATTTAAAATTTACAAATTGTTTATTTCTGGAATTTTCCATTTAATAATTTCAGACCACTGTTGAGATAAGGGGAGACTACTGTAATAGATATAAAACCTATTAGTACTATAACTAGTCAATAATTATATCTTTGCAAATTATGAAACACAATGCCAATGCAGAGGACTTACCTTGGTACAAAGGGATATTAGGCTAAAAATGAATCTTTCAAGAATACTTCTGGGTTTCTATTAGAAAACACATATATGCAAGAGCTTAATGGGATATTTCCACATTTTTTAAAGAAAAACTGCAATCATTGTCATACTTAATTAAAATGTTTATTCTAAAGTAACTTATGATTTTAATTCTGCTTTCAAGTCATATTGTGAGAAAATTCTACAACCTCTTTCCTTTGATTGGATCATACACATATTGGAAAATATATTTTAAAATAGAATAAATACGTAGATTGTCTCAGAAACACAAAAGAGAAGTTACTTTCAAGAATATCTGAAGAACTTAAAGCAGATGAAATTCAAACCAAGAGGAAAATGGCATACTAGGACAGTCGTGTGAGCCTGTGGAAGAGAATACCAAATAAAGTGGGAAGAAGCACAGGGATATCTATACTTAGAGGTAGCAGAAGCTGGGGCAGGGGGGGGGAGGCAGCTGACAAGGACTACCAATGAAAGGTCCCAACCAGTCAAAGCTGAGAGAAGAAAAAGAAGACCCGAAGCAGAGCCACCATCTCATCATTTTCTCATCTTCTTGAGAAATTAAGGAAATGGACTCTGGAAGTTCCTTCCCTTTCACCTAAGTGGACATTGCAAGAAGAGGCAGCAGGCAGTTGTTAAAGAATTGTGAATGCGAAGGAAAGCAGTCTACCCCAGATTATCTGAAAAGCATGGAGACCATAAAATTAAACACCAAACCAAAATACTCACATACAGTGAAATAGTAGTACTACAGCAACAGAAAAAGATTTTAAAACAAGTGTAATTAATAAAGGTTCATGTTGCATCTATGAAACAAAAATAAGTTACCACAAAAAAAGAATCCATTAGAGATATTGGAGATGAACATACTTGGGAAAAAATAATGAATGGGCTGAATAAAATAATGGTTCTAGATGAAGCAAGAATTGGTGGTCTGGAAATGCTATGGATGGTAGATATCAAAAGTTGATACTAGCTTAATAAGAATGTTAAAAGGATGGAATAGAGAAAAATGAAGCTGAGAATGGTAATTATGGAACTAACACTTGGAAGTGACCAAAAAGTTAAAGACCATGCCCGAGATGTTCTCAAAAAGTGATGAAGGGAAGTACTACAGAGAATATTTTCAGGCAGAAATGGGAGAAAACAAAACTGTTCCTGATAGTATTGTACTAAGTATATCACACTCAATACTCTAATTCAAATATCCTTGTGGGTATTGGTAAGTGTCATGCATAGAAAATGATGGGACAGAAGGTAATCAGGCAAGAGTCAGGGAGGATTACGAGACATTTGAATGGAAACTTAAGTAACGAGCCAAATGAGAATAAGCCAGCAATATAGGGAAATGTGCTCTCAGTCAAAGGATCCTGAGTGTGAAATGAGCTGACACATTCAAGGATCATTGAGAAAAGCATTGTGTCTTCTATGGAGTAAGTAAGGAAAAGGACAGAAGGAAGGAAAAGAGTTAAGAAAGAGACAAGAACCAGATCATATAGTGTCTTGTAAGCCATGAGAAGATTGGCTTTACTTTACATGCAATGTGAAGCCATTGGAGAGTTTTAAATAAGAAGTCATGTGAACTAATAGATACTTTGAAAGATCACTCTAGACTCTTCATGGAGAAAAGAAAATAGCATGGAACAACAAGGGAAATGTTGGAAATTTATTGTTATATCAGTTGTTGGAAAGTCATTTTGTGGGTGTCTATTTTGAACAAAACATATGATGTAAATTTTATATGAATCCCACTATTTTAAAACTAATTATTTCTACTCAATAAGTTGTTATTTATACAAATGCTACTTACAGTATATGATTTGATTTTTCCTGGGATAGATGTATACTAATCTCATAACACACATTCAACTACTTTCTTTGATGGTAAATAGTAAGACCTTGAAAAACAATTTCCAGAGTTTGAAGCTGATAGAGGGATTAAACAGTTAAACAGTGGGAAAGTAGAGGAGTCTCAGACAAAAATATTTTAAGTATATTCATTGGTCAACTATTGCAACAACAGATGAGCATTTACTACTTGTCATATATTAAATCGAACCTAAATACAATGACAATTTATTCTGAGGGTCTTAGCTATCTTTTAAACTTTGCATTCTTGGATGATAGAAGCCTCTCCAATTAAGAGGCATAGAATAGCTCTGTTTATTGAGTGATTAGAAAGCGCTAAGCACTACGTAAAGCACTACGTTACATACTTTAGCTCATCAAATCCTTGCAACTATTTGACTTGGGCATTACTATTTCCATTTTACACAGGAGGAAGTTCTGTCTCAGAAAGACTAAGTCATTTCTTATGGCCAAATGGCTACTGTCAAATCTGAGACTCAAACTCAGGGACCCCTGACATGACAGCGGTCTTAACCACTGCTCTATATTGTACCATATAAAGTAAAAATAGCAGATCTGATTCCAATTCCAATGCAGTCATTAGCTAGTGGTGTGATTTGGAGTGAGTTACTGAAGTAGTTTAGGGTAAGTTTTTTAGTCTGTAAAAATATGAACAATAATGCAAACTGTATTACCACGTATGTATCAAGGTAAATGAAATAACATTTGTGAAAATCCACCACAGTGCTTGACAGCAGAGTTGAATCTGAATATATATATTGCTATGTTCTTTTCTGTTTTGAATTCTGACATCCAGGTCCCGTTTCATGCTGCCAGGTATGACTCTAACATCAGTTGTCTTCCTCTGGTTTTCCCACTGCTATTTTTACAACTTTACACTTCTAATTTCTGCTTCTAAGCTGCAATGGGCTGGACAAGTAGATGACTAAACCTATAGATTTTTTATTGAAGTAAAAATACATACAACAAAGCAAGAATTCAAGAAGGTCTTGTTATGGCTAAAGTCTGAATTTTAGTGCATGACCTCGTGATATTTATTTTACCTTTGAAGCGTTATTTTGATTTAATCTATGGTTCTTGATTTTGCTCTGGGTAGACAAGATAGCTAAGGGGGAAAAATGGCCTCTGAATGAGGGATTTGTTGCTAAAACTTAAGACATAAAACATTTCCTCAGTTCTAGCACATTTTCTAAGTATCAGTCCTGATTCTCTCATTAGAATATGCCAGCTTGGTTACTCTACAGAGCAGATAGCAAAATTCAAATCCTAAAAGATGTATGGTGTCACGAGTTCCTTCCATTTAGCAACTCTGGGTGATCCTACACCATCTTGCTTCTAGAGCTCACATTATCTCATATTATTCCTTTTGTTTTCTCTAAACTCTAAGATCCAGCAAACATCTAATGACAATGATTGCTTAGCACAGAGTTTCACATGAAAGCTGTTGGATAGAAGCCAATGGACCTATAAAGGTAAATAAAGCAACACAAGTGACAGCCCTCAATCTTAATTTATTTCCATATTCCTATGACATCAGTCAGTGCCTAGCATATCATAGGCACTCAATAAATGTTTCCCGAAGTGAAGACTTACTACATAAATCTAACTGATATCTTCATGTGAGTGTCTCCTATTAAGACATTGTGGTTTTGAGTTTAATTTTAACATTTGGGGTATTGTTGCTTCAAAAAATTTCAAAGATGGTACATTAATCATGCTCAGTACCTTTTCAATCCCCTGACACTTCTCCTCGACTAATTTTTTTAAAAAAAGGAGAAAGAAGAAAAAGCTATAAATCTCATCAGAGAATGAGATTTCAACTAATCTATGGTTGTTTGGAAAGCATATAAAGGAGTGGCATCAAAAACCGATGGGAAAAAGATGCCTTATTTTTAAATCATATTGGCAAGATCAGCTCATTATAAGAAAAAAATAGATTTGGGTCCCTTCCTCACACCACATCCAAAAATAAACTTCAGAACGAGTAAACATGTACATGTGAAAAAGAAAACTGCATAGTTAATAAGAGAAAATATAGGATAACATCTTTGTTATGTCAGAGTAGGGGAAGAATGTTTTTGGCTTCATCTAGCCCAAAAACTGTTCTCATTTTACAGTTTAAATGATGTTTCTTTCTCCTTAATCAGGAGAAAAGCCAGAACTAAGGGTTGACTCCCAGTTCTGCTCTCTTTCCAGGGAATCATTCCTCATATATTTATCAGCCCCAAGTGACACATATGCTATCTTGAATCCTTCTGATTCTTGGATATTTGCTTCAACCTGGCCTGAAACACAATTTTACAGTCTGTTGTGATTGCCCAGAACCCTCCTCACAGTTTCTGGAAGCTGCAGAGACTTAGGTCCTCAGGGCTTCCTCTGACTATGTATGTGCCTCTCTGTGTGGGCTTTTGTCTTGCGTCAATACAGTACCCAGCCCCATCACTGGTTTATGTACACACCCACAAGCACACAACACATATAAACACTCACACCTATTCACAACAAACATTTGAGTTTGGCAACTTCACTCCATATCTTAGGGACAATGGGTGGAGTTACTTTAAATTCCATACAGCCTTCCGCCATCTGAGTAGCTCCACCTCTTCTTCTCTCTTCCTCCTAGATTGACAGGTATATTACTTTTATATCTCACTTACAACATTTCCATCACTTCCAGGTCCCTGAGGATCTCACCTTCTACTCTCAATCACTTGTCAAGAGATTGAGAGTTTTCCTTTTTCTTTGAATAATTACATTTGCTTTTTTAAAAGAAATTCTGGTAGCAACTACTAATAAGATTTTCCTACCTCATCACAAATACGTGTTCAGCATAACTAACATTATGTCATGTGCAAAAAATATTTAGTAACTCTTTGGATTAAATAGTCCAAGAAAGAAAGCTGACAAATAGGAGCTAGACTGGAATTAATCTAGAAACTAGAACCTGGTTAGAGGTACTAGACCCTAACCCACTGAGAACCGTCTGCTAAGTTGTAATAATTAGGCATCGTAAGTATTGATTACTGAGTGCAGTTTGAGAGTTCATTTTCCTCACAACCTTATAGGAAAGCACTCTAAGAAAAACCAAACAAACATAAAAAGGATGCTGGCCTGAATGATGTAATAAAAAAAGACAGTGTCTAGATCTCTTCAATATATTCAGGATAAAAGTCTGTCACCGTCTTGACTCCTTGTCCTGAGGAAAGCTACCTAGGTCAAGGGGGAGGTATGCATTTGGAAGGCAGGAGTGACATCGAGATGACTTTGGGGGAGTGACAAGAATATGGGGTGTCATTATTCATGCCCTCTATAGTCACCCAAGCCACATGCCATGAAGAAGGAGACAATAAAAGATCACAGTAGAGAGAAGAACAAATAAGTACTCATTGTGAAAAGTCAATTCCCAAGTAGATCAAATATCTCATTTAAGAGAATCTTAAGTGAACATATTTATGGTGAAATGTTCAATTTAATCAGCTGAGGAATAAGAACTAACTCTTTCAAATTTATTTAATCTTGGAAATTAACTTTTTTCTTTTGAATTTTTTTAAATCAATGAGAATTTTGAGTAAAAATAGACCCATTAAATAATTCCAAATGGAAGGGAGAAAGACATTTTCAGTGCAAGTTATGGAAGTGATTCATTTGAATTGCGAGATTTCAATGAGTTGATATTTCACATGAAATCTTGCCTCCCTAGGGTCTCCAAAGATTCCTTTGAAAGAGATTAAGACCATTTCCTAAAATCCACCATTATTTAGCTATTTTAGCGTCAATTTGAATTCCTATAAACCAGAAGAATGGCTGGAAAACATCATTTAAAAAAGAATTCTAGGGGTTGGCCTGGTGGTGTAGTGGTTAAGTTCAGCACACTCCACGTCAGTGGCCTGGGGTTGGCAGGTTCAAATCCCAGGTGCAGACCTACACTACTCATCAAGCCATGCTGTGGGAGCAACCTACATACAAAATAGAGGAAGATTGGCATAGATGTTAGCTCAGGGCCCATCTTCCTCACCAAAAAACAAACAAACAAAAATTCTACTCTCAGAACACAATCTCTAAAAGATGGCTATTGTTATCATCCTTATAAAATGTCATGACATCTTCTTCCCCTAGTGGCTTAATCTTAATGTAGGTGACCTGAGGGAGGGAGTGCCCAATTAAGATGTTGTTCAGGTGCCTGGGCATTCCACTGGGGCTTCTGACGCTGGTATCCTGGTTCCTAGAGTAGTTGATCATGAAGGAGAAACCATCTGCTCCACTTTACCAATTCTACTATTTTATACTTTCAAAGTTCTGATGCTACTTCTGGATATTTTAGACTATGGTACTGAATGTATGTTTTTCACATAAAACTTTGGACCATGCAGGAAAAGGATAAGCCAGACTCTTCATTAAACTGGCTAGTCCCAAATTTACTTAAATTCACAAACTTCCAGAAATCAGATTCTTTCTTTCTTTATTTCCCATTTAGGAGTAAATGAGAACTTCTACTTGTCTTTATAACAGACACATAGAGCTTTAGAAAATGGCTCAAGTATTATTCAGATATGGCGTGGTATAGTTTCACCTGAAAGAAAATAAATAGTTTCAAATAAGTTCTACTAATAAAAAATAATATTTTGTGATTAAACATGAAGTTATTAATTACATTTATATCATTGTATTATGAGGGCACATAATTTCCTATAATAATATTATAGCTTTAGTAAAAAAAGAAATTAACCAATTCTCTTTTTTATTTTATGAGAGGTTGTTTCTAAGTTTGTACTGTGACAAGTGACATTAGCAACATGGAGGACTAGGAGGTCCCAATGCTCACCTCTCTCACAAAAAGAAGCAAAAACAACAAATGAACAAATACAAACCAATGAAAATAGCTCTGGGAAAGCTCTGTACTACAACAAAGATGCAGCAAAAACCCTGTGGAGCACAAAAACTAAGAGTGGCCACATAGAAAAGCATAGGAGGCATTTACCTACGTCACTCCATACTCCGGTCCAGAGCAACTCAAAACCAAAAGGTATCCACTTGGAAAGATTTCACAATACCGAAAAAAGAACAAGAAGACCTCAGCAATCCTGGTTACCACTGGGGCCATCTGCAGCCTTCACAGAAGACTCCCACAGTTTTCACCAACACTGAACCCAACTGGTGGAGTTGCCAGGAGTTCCTGCCACTGAGTCTGCTCCCTAGGGCTGGATCCATCACTGTGGTGAGACCTGCCTGCAGAGGCTCTGGTCGCTGCTGCACCTGGCTTTCCAGGATCGAAATGCCACAGAGCCTTGCCATCTATAAGACTGGAGCTGCCACTGTGCTGCACTCTGAGCCCAGGTCCTAAGTCACAGCTTTAACCCACCAATCCTGGGGCTGTGCTGTTGCTACTCTGTGCCCCACCCTCTGGGTCCTGGTCAGAGCTTTGACCTTCCATTACTGGGACCACACTGCCATTGCTCTAAGCCCTGCCTCTTGGATCCTGAGTCAGACTTTGAGCCACTATCACGGGGACTGTGATGCTGCTGTACCATGCCCCCTGAGCCCAGGCCACCACTGTACCCTGTCACCTCTGTGCTCTTGACATTACCCCCCCGGTCCCTGAGTCATTGTGGTGAGTCCCAGAGACTTAGACCCAGTTTTGTGGACAATCTGCACACACCTGTATACTCAGACACCAAAGCCACCATCCCAGCAAGTACACCTGTGTCCCAGGCCCCAGGCAATGCAGTAGTTCCACTTGCCCCTGAGCCCAGGACCCTGGGGCCACTGCTGCTCTTAGTTCCAGTGGGTCAGATCCAGCATTAAGAGGGTTCTCTTCCTCTAGATATTCCCCCCATGGGCAAAAAGGAGGACAGGAGGACCCCAGCAGCCTTCACCACCTAGGACCCCAACAGCCCTGGCTGCCACTGCCATCACCAGCAGCCTTGGCCACTGAAGACCCCACAGTCTTCGCCATTGTTGACCTCAGCTGACAGGGCAGCATGGATACAATGTTGATGTGTCCTCTGGAAACTGGAGATGTTGCACCCCACCCAGCCAGTGCCCTCACAGCCACATGCAGGTGAAGGATTTTCCAGACCAAAGCCAGTCCAAAAAGACTGGAAGAGGTACTGCCCCCTAAAATGTGCAGACATCAATGCAAAGCCACTACAAACAAGAAAAAGCAAGGAAACATGACACCACCAAAAGTACACATTACAGGCATACCTTGAAGATATTGCGGGTTTGGTTCTAGACCATAATAAAGTGAATATAACAATAAAATGAGTCACACAAATTTTTTGATTTCCCAGTGCATATAAAAGTTATGTTTACATTGTACTGTAGTCTATTAAGTGCGAATAACATGTGCAATAAAACAAGGTATGCCTGTAATTTTCCAGTAAGTGACTCCAAACAAATGGAGATATACAAGTTATGTGAAAAAGAATTCAAAATAATTACTTAAGAAAGATTAGGGAGATTCAAGAGAACACAGATAGACAACTCAACCAACTCAGGTAAACAGTACACAAACAAAACAAGAAGTTCAGCAAAGAGATAGAAATCATGAAAAATAACCAAACAGAAATTCTAGAGCTGAAGAATACAATGAATGAAATGAAAAAATACCATAGAGAACTTCAACAGAAGACTCAATCAAGTACAAAAAAATCTGAAAACTTGAAGAGATCCCTTCAAATTTTGAAAATAAGGAAAAAGACATAAGAATGAAAAAGAGTGAAGAAAGCCTATGCCATTTATGGGACACCATTAAAAAAAATCTAATAAATGAATTATGGGAGTCCCAGAAAGAGAAGAGAGAGAGAAAGGGGCAGAAAGTTTATTTAATGAAATAAAGGCTGAAAACTTCCCAAATCTGGGCAGAGATATGGACATCCAGGTACATGAAGCTTAAAGGTCCCCAAATAGCTTCAACCTGAAGAAATCTTCACAGAAACATATTATAATCAAACTCTCAAAAATCAAAGAAAAAGAAAGAATTTTGAAAGAAGCAAAAGTCTAGTCACATACAAAGGAAGCTTGATAAAGCTATGAGCAGATATCTCAGTGGAAACTTTGCAGGCTAGGAGAGTGAAGCGCTGAAAGAAAAAAAACTGCAACCGAGAATGCTTTACATTGCAAAGATGTCCTTCAGAAACGAAGGAAAGATAAAGACTTTCCCAGACAAACAAAAGCTGAGGGAATTCATCATCACTAGACCTGCCGTATAAGAAACGGTAAAGGGAGTTCTTCAAGCTGAAATGAAAGGACGTTAATTAGTAACACAAAAACATACGAAAGTATAAAATTCACTGGTAAAGGTAAATATATAGTCAAATGCACATTACTCTAAAACTGTAATGGTGCTGTGTAAAATGCTTTAAACTCTATTATAAAAGTTAAAAGACAAAAGTTAAAAATAACTATAGCTATGGGGCCTGCCCAGTGGCATATTGGTTAAGTTCGCGCCTTCCACTTTGGCAGCCTGGGGTTCACAGGTTCAGATTCCAAGCGCAGACCAATGCACCACTTATCAAGCCATGCTGTGATGGTGTCCCGTATAAAGTAGAGGAAGATGGGCACAGATGTTAGGCCAGGGCCAATCTTCCTCAGCAAAAAGAGGAGGATTGGCAACAGATGTTAGCTCAGGGCTAATCTTCCTCACAGAAACAAAAAAAAATAAATAACTATAGCTACAATATTTTGTTAATGGATAGACAATACAAAAAATGTAAATTGTGACATCAACAACATAAAATGTGGGAGGGAGGCAAGTAAAAGTGTAGAGTTACTGTATGTGACTGAAGTTAAGTTGTTATCAGCTTAAAATAGACTGTTATAACCGTAAGATGCTTGACGTAAACCTCATGGTAAGCACAAGGCAAAAACCTAGATTAAATACACAAAAGACAGAGATAAAAGAATCAAAGCATACCACTATGGAAAACCATCAATTCACAAAGGAAGACAGCAAGAGAAGAAGAAAGGAACAAAAGAACTACAAAATACCCAGAAAACTATGAACAAAATGGTATTAGTAAGATTTTATCTACCAATAATTACTTTAAATGTAAATGGATTAAATTCTTGAATCAAAAGGCATAGAGTGGCCGAATGGATAAAAAACAATACCCAACTATATGCTGCCCACAAAAGACTCACTTTAGCTTTAAGGACACACATAGGCTGAAAGTGAAGGGGTGGAAAAAGGTATTCCATGCACACAGCAACCAAAAAATGGAGGGTAGCTAAACTTAATGAAACAAAATAGATGTTAACTCAAAAGCTGTAACAAGAGACAAAGAAGGTCTTTACTTAATGATAAAGGGATCGATTCATCAAGAGAGTACAATAATTGTAGATATATATGCACCCAACATCCTAGCACAGAAATATATTAAGCAATTATTTACATCTGAAGGTAGAAACAGACCGCAATGCAATAATAGTTAGAGGACTTCAATACCCCGCTTTCAACAATGGATATATTATCGAGACGGAAAATCAATAAGGAAATAATGGACTACGCTTTAGATCAAATGGATCTAACAGACATATAAAGGACATTCCATCCAACAGTAGCAGAATACACAGTCTTCTCAAGACCTCATGGAACATTCTCCAGGATATATCATGTTAGGTCACAAAATAAGTCTTAGCATATTTAAGAAGATTGAAATCATATCAGATACCTTTCTGACCACACTGGCATGAAACTAGAAATCAACAATAAGAGGAAAGCTGGAAAATTCACAAATATGTAGAAATTAAACAACATATTTCTGAACAACAAAATGGTCAAAAGAAGAAATTAAAACGAATATCAGAAAATATCTTGAGACAAACAAAAATGGAAACACAACAACCCCAAATTTATGGGATACAACAAAAGCAGTTCTAAGAGGGAAATCTAGTGATAAACACCTACATTAAGAAAAAATTGGTCTCAAATAAACAACCTAATATTTCAACTCAACGAACTAAGAAGGGCAAACTACACCCAAAATCAGCAGAAGAAAGAAAATATTAAAGATTAGAGTAGAAATAAATAAAATAGAGACTAGAAAGACAATAGAAAGGATTAACAAAACTAAGAGTTGGTTTTTTGAACAGATAAAGTTGACAAATATTTAGCTAGACTATGACAAAAAGAGAGATGACTCAAGTAAATAAAATTATAAATGAGAGGGGAGATATTACAACTGATACCACAGAAATACAAAAGTTCATAAGACACTACAAGAGCAATTATATATCAACAAATTAGATAACCTAGAAGAAAGGGATGACTTCTTAGAAGCATACAACTTACCAATACTGAATCCTGAAAAGAGGGAAAACCTGAATAGACTACAAAAAGTAAGGAGACTTAATTGGTAATCCAAAATCTCCCAACAAATAAAAGCCCAGGACAAGATGGCTTCACTGGTGAATTCTACTAAATATTTAAAGAAGAATTAATACTAATCCTTCTCAAACTCTTCCAAAAAATCAAAGAGGAAGAAAAACTTCTAAACACATTTTATGAGACCAACATTATACCAACATTATGATGAAGTGGGATTTATCCCTGGGATGTAAAGATGGCTCAACACACACGAATCAATAAATGTGATACACCACATTGTCAGAATGAAGGATAAAAATTATAGGATCACCTCAATAGATATAGAAAAAGTATTTGACAAAATTCAACATCCTTTGATAATAAAATCTATCAACGTTGGGGGCCGGCCCGGTGGCGCAAGCGGTTAAGTGCGCGCGCTCCGCTGCGGCGGCCCGGGGTTTGCTGGTTCGGATCCCGGGCGCGCACCGACGCACTGCTTGGTAAGCCATGCTGTGGCGGCGTCCCATATAAAGTGGAGGAAGATGGGCACCGATGTTAGCCCAGGGCCGTCTTCCTCAGCAAAAAAAAGAGGAGGATTGGCGGTTGTTAGCTCAGGGCTGATCTCCTCACAAAAAAAAAAAAAAAAAAAAAAAAAAAAAAAAATGGAAAAAAAAAAAATCTATCAACGTTAGGTATAGAAGAAATGTACCTCACATAATAAAGGTCATATATGACAAGCCAACAAGTATATACTCAATGGTGTATACTCAACAATATCATACTCAACGGTGAAAAGCTAAAAGATTTTCCTCTAAAATCAGGAACAAGACAAGGATGCCTACTCTAGCTCCTTCTATTCAACATAGTACTGGAAGTCCTAGCCAGAGAAGTTAGGTAAGAAAAAGAAATAAAAGGCATCTTAAAATCTATACCAAAAAACTGTTAGAGCAAATAAACAAATTCAGTAAAGTTACCATATACAAAATCAACATGCAAAAAAATCAGTTGCAATTTTTTTCTTTTGTGAGCAAGATTAGTACTGAGCTAACATCTGTTGCCAATCCTCTTCTTTTGGCTGAAGAAGATTGGCCCTGGGCTAATATCCATGCCCATCTTCCTCCACTTTATAGATGGGACACCTGCCACAGCATGGCTTGATAAGCGTTGCATAGGTCCACACCCGGGATCCAAACCCATGAACCCCGGGCCGCCGAAGCAGAGCACTCAAACTTAGGCACTATGCCACAGGCCAACCCCAACATTTTTATATACTAAGAAGGACTATCTGAAAGAGAAATTAAAAAACAATCTCATTTACAATAGCATTGAAAACAATAAAATACTTAGGAATAAATTTAACCAAGGAGGTGAAAGACCTGTACACATATCCAATAAGGGCTTAATATCCAAACTATATAAGGAATTCAAACAATTAAATAGTAAAAAATGCAAATAATCTGATAAAAACAAATAGGCAAAGAATCCGAATAGACATTTTTTCCTAGGAAGACATACAAATAGACAATAGGTACATGAAAAGGTGTTCAACATCGGGGAACTGCAAATCAAAACCACAATAAGATAGCACCTTACACCCACTAGGATGGCTATTGTAAAAAAAGACAAGAGATAAAAAGTGTTGGTGAAGATGTGAATAAAGGAAACCATGTACACTATTGGTGGGAATATAAATCACCACAGCCATTTTTAAACAGTATGGAGGTGTCTCAAAAATTAAAAATGAAACTGTCATATGATCCAACAATCTCACTTTGGGTATATATTCAAAGGAAATGATATTTGCCCTCTCATGTTCCTTGCAGCATTATTCACAATAGCCAAGATATGGAAACAACCTAAGCATCTGTCAGCAGTTGAATGGATAAAGAAAATGTGGTGTATGAACAATGAAATATTATTAAGCAATGAAAAAGAAGGAAATTCTGCCATTTTGAACAAAATGTTTGAAACTGGAGGGCATTATGTTAATTGAAATAAGCCAGACAGAAGACAAATACTGTATGGTATCACTTCTATGTGGAATCTTGAAAAAACAAATTTCATGGAAAGAGAGAGTAGAATGGTGATTGCCAGGGGCTGGAGTGGGGGAAATGGGGAGATGTAGATCAAAGGGTACAAACATTCATTTATAAGATGAATAAATTCTGAGGATATAATGTACAGCATGGGACTATAGTTAATAGTACAGTATTGTGTACTTGAAATTTGTTGAGAGTAAATCTTGTGTTCTCGCCACACACACAGAAAAAGAATTAAGTATATGAAGTGATAGATGTGTTAATTAACTTGATCGTGGTAATCATTTTACAAAGTGTATGTGTATCAAATCATCATGTTGGACACTTTAAATATATACAATTTTATTGTCATTTTTTCCACAACGATACTGGAAAACATAATACATTTTTATAGTGAAACTGTGGAATTACTGAATTGCAGTTTCCTTATTTATATTTATCTAAAAATATACTTTATTTGTAGAAAAAATAAAATTAATCCAAGAATTCATTTCAAATTATTTTTGTTTTTTTTAAGTTAAAGTAGAGAGTTTATCTTTAAAATATCAAGGTACCACTACTGTGAAACTTAGAGGGTCAAAGCTCTATTGTAGCAGCTTTATCTCTAATAAAATCTAATGACTGACTTTAGTTATGGCAGAGAAATGTAGAAAAAATTCAACTGAGATAGTTAAAATTTATTTTTATAGTATTTAAGAAGTTTGGCAGGAATAAAAATTAAATCTACCAAATTTATATTTAATCTAATAAGGAGATGTTTTAATTCACTGGGTTTTTGAAATTTCTAACTCATTTTTACATCATCTTTATCAATGACAGGTCTTATCACTCCTGATTAAAGAAATCAAGATCCCTTTTTTTAATTAAAGTTTTATTCTGAAAGTTTCAGTATTTGAATGATAAAAAGAAAAGTCATCCAAAGCTTTTAAATATTCGAGTTACTCAACAGAGAGAGAACCCTTAGTTAAGTTTTCTGTATTTGAAAGAAGTTTTGCATTAAAACTGGAGAAATATTTATTTCAAAGTATAAAAAATGACATTGTAACTCCCCAATGAAAGTGATCCTGGAGTCCGATATAAACACAGACTCTGAGACGAGAGAAAGAGAAAATGCATTTTAACTAAGTTATAGGAGCATAAAAATGTATCAGATTTTGATGACATCACAAGCTTCACAGCAGAAGTGAGTGCTTTTAATTCAATACTATGGTTCTATTTTTATCTTATACTGTGGTTCTATTTTTATCTTTTTAAGAAAAAAAGCAAAATTATGTTAAACGATATAAACTGGACATAAAACATTCAAGGGAGCTAGAAGCTTACAATCAGGAACCCGTTTCAATGAACACTTCAAATTTAGCTCATTTGCAAATACACTTTTCTTTTGTAGACTTACCTTAAGAAGCTGCTTGAAGGTCTGGGAGTAGGGCTAGGCTGGGGGTAGGATGAGCACGGACCAGAATGGAAGCGATTAAGAAAGAATTCAGACCACGTGAAATCTCTAACGTGTTTTAAAACAACAATTAAAAGAAATCAATTTGTTATATTTATACTTTAGCCTCTGGTCACATTGTAATAAATAAATAAAACTTGTTACAACCAAGTATGTTTTCTAATTTCCCTATCACCAGCTAAGTGATGGTTCTATTTTCCCTGTTAATAGCCTGTTGTTAAGATTCTGGTGTATAAATAAGTTAAGAAATAACTCAAGCCAGAAAAGCAGTGTGCTTGGTTTCCTTCTACTTGTTAATTTAGGTTTGCAGAGGATATCTTCATAGGAAAAAAAGAAATATATATGTATATGTGCATGTATATCTCCAGATGGACATCAGAATTGAATTGATAGAGTTTCTAAAGAGAATATGTAGCAGGAGAAAAATTAGAAATTCTGAGAACAAAGAAAATAAATAAGCATTCCTGAAAAACAGTTGCCACTCCCAACCACCATTAATGTGCTTTATTCCGTGGGTTGCAATTCTATTTCTTTTTTCTCTGAGGCTCTTGAAGAGTTAACAGTTCCTATTTTCATGGGCGTGGAGGTCTCTGAAGGCAAGAAACATGGAGAAGGAAGTAGGTTCAATGGTGAAACCAAATGAAGAATCCTGGAGCCCCCTAGTTCAGGCCCCTCTGCGATGCTGGAGGAGATTGGTTCTGATCTAATACCTTTTGGCACTGCTCTGTCCACATAGACACAAACCTGAAACCCAGCCAACCATAGCAGTCCCTGCCCACACGAGTACTCACAGGCATTTCAGAGTTTAGTCTTACACTTTGGCTGAAAGTTTATAATGAAAATATGCTATTCAATGTTTGCAGAATAAGGAAAGCTAACCGGCCAGGTGGCTTTTTCCAAGCTATCAATTATCTCCAGAATTTAATGGCATTTTTGTTTTTTTTTTTAACAGTGACACTGCTTGCATAGTTCAGTGTGTACCCACTCTTTTTGATCATCTGGCATTCCTATAATAAGAGTTGAAACTTACAATGTTTATGAAAATTTTGTTGTTGCCGATCAAATTAAATTCTCAAATTAGTGCAATTTTCCCTTTAAGAATCTCATTAGTGTTACTCTCTTGGACCAGCTCATAATGCAAAACATCTACTTTCAGGCATAACTGGTGCAAATCAGAATTAATAACAGGCTTATCAAGATACCTTCCAGTGGCTTACTGCTTTCCTCATGTATAGTTCCTACATCATTTATTCAACACATATTTATTGCAACTGTAGAAAGCAAGGGACAGGTTATCCATGATTGTGTCCTGGGCCTCAAAGAACTTAGAATCTTTAAGGAAGGCAGACTTTACAAATTTGAGGAAAAAATAAACACACACACACAAAAACAGATAAATTTCTGTAGATATAATGGATGAGTGGGTTTTTTTCCTGATTGTGGCCATATGAACAGAGTCATCCTTCTACAGGCTTGTATTCTGTTCTTTCTAATCCAGCACCTCTGAGATCCATTCCCAACCAGCCTGTTGGTACATATTAGCCAGCTCTGCAGGGCTATATATTGAATAATTTCTTTCTTCTCCTAGCAGGAACATTATTTTCCTGGTCGTTCCGTGTTAAGACTTGATCTATATGATTTGTCTAGAAGCAATTAGGAGAAGGAGGAGTAGATAATGAAAAAGGCAACATCATCTTGAGAGGCATCTATCTTGGTGACTCCTTTCCATAGTTTCAGTCAATGGGGAGCTGCTCTCTTCTATCAAGATGGAATGAGGGGATTTACTCCTGCTGGCTCATAGAGTTCAAGATTCTCAAGTGCCTCCTCCCAAATGTCTCCATCCAGGCTCAATACCCAGTCCTACCTGATCAGGGCCCAGAATTCAATATAGAAGTATTTGCTAGGAATACGAATTTAGCCTCCTTTTGACTCTAAATCTCATACTATCAAATCTTGAGCCTGGTTTTCAACACAGCCTGATCTTCAGCTGAAGGAGATTTGAATCTCTTTAAATGCTGCAAAAAATAGCTTCTAGCTTTCACTCTGTGACTTTATTTGACAGCCTTCTATTTTCTTCCTTCAGGGCCTATACGGCCACCAACAGCAGCTAACCAATTTAATAATCCTTTAATTATCATTTACCCCATGTATTTCCTATGAAGAGCTATTACAAAACCAATTATTATCTCTTCACTTGTACTCCAATCCACCACAGGTGGTGAAAAGTGGAGTGCTCATAACCCTAATTGGCCTCTTAGGATTTCGGACAATGCATACCATACTTGAGGATACTGCTTTACTCATGGGTTAAGGAACTCCACAAGCTGTCCATTTTGAATGTGGGCCAGGGTGAGATGATTCTGCAGCAATTTTAGACTGAGGTACAGGTAGCCCTGCCACTTGGCTCAAATGGCTTAGTAAATGCCATGGTGCAGGAAGTTATTTTGAAAGATACACACACCATGTCCAATCTCTGGCAACCACAGAGAAAACTGTAGCATAAACCTAGATATTGGAGCAAGGCCACACCATCTTCAGCAAAGAACTAATCACCATTTGAAAAGCAACTCCTTATATGCTTATGGGTCCTACTTGAGACTAATCAACAGAATATATGATATCAAGTGACAACATGATAAGAGATACTCATCAAGAGCTAGGTGTTGTCAGATCCACCAAATTATAAGTTAAGTCAAGCATAGTAACATCTATCATATGATGGAAATAGTACATTTGCTATTGAGCCCAACCAATTCTAGAGGGCATGAATAAATTATACAAATAGGTAACAAAGATCTCATGTCACCTATGTCTCTTTCCCTGACATATATCCTTTCATTTACATCTATGACCTTGTGGAGGAGTCCCTACAACCAAATGACAGAGAAGGTAGAAAATCTGATCCTAGTTCATGGATGGGTCAGTCCAATATGTTGTTGTGAGCCAAATGGACTACTCTCACATCACAACTTCATTTATGGATGACCCTGAAAGATATTGATGAGAGGGAAAACTGTCAGTGGGCAGAGCTTTGAGAAGTTCTTGTGGTTATGAACTTTGTGTTGAAAGAGAAGTAGCCTAAGTTAACGGAAGTCTGAACATTGCCTAACGGCTTAGCTACAGAGTCAAGTGCCTAGAAGCAGCAAAATCTGGAAAGCACTAAACAAACTAGTGGACAGCATGACCCATCCAGTAGAAGTAAGATAATCTTTGTCGTCAGCCACCCCAGTAGTTGCACAATAGGCCCATCCATAAATAGCTCTGATAAAGGGGATATGCATGGGCCTGAGAACATAGAATCCTTTAATCCTTTAATCCTTTTTACCAAGCCTGATCAAGCTTCTGCTGCTGCTAAATGTTTAAACGGCAAGAGCAGACTGACAAAAACATTGAGAAATAATAACAACCCTTGAGGAGACCATCCAGGCCTCTTTTATGGGCATTGACATGAAACACAAAAGATTTGCATATTTCAAAATTAGGGTGTGAGGAAACGGCAATTTTCCCTCACAGGGATTGATGTGTTTTCTGAATATGGGCTTGTCATGCTCATAGTGCCTTGGCCAGCACCAAAATGCAAAGAGTTATTAAAAATTTTGTGATTTTGCATGATAGCAAACATCACCTTGTACCAAGAGACCAGATTTATAGGAAGGACCTGTGACCCAGGGCACATGGCCACAGGATTGATTATTTGTAGCATGTACTTCATCAGCATGAGGTCACTTGCCTGCTAGAGCATTGAAACAGCTTTTGAAAGGCACAGTCAAGTTGTTGATCAGATATGACAGTCTATGGGGTTGGGGAATTGTCATTCAAGACAAGGTATATACTTAGAATCAACAGCCATGGCACGGTACTGTGACCCAGATAGCCAGAGTACATAGGTTTGAGAATCAAGAGGTGGAAAGAAGTGTGGCCCCTCACGCCATCACTCTCAGGGACCTGTTGAAGGAATTTATACTTCTCTTCCCACTGATTCAGGCTCTGCTGAACTAGAAGTGCTGATTCCTGGTGGAGGATGGGAGGACTCTTCTACCAAGAAAAATAGTAAGACTTCAACTTAAAATAGTAAGGATTCAACTTAAAAATTACTAATTCCACCTGATCATTTTGGGCTCCTCATGCCAGTAGACCTGGAAAAAAAAACAAGTGTTACTGTACTGGCAGGAGTTATCAACCCTGATTATCATAAGGAAACTGGAGTGCAGTGAACAAATAGAGGCATCAGCACCAGGGGATCTCGTGAGGTGGGTTTAGGTGCTTCTTAACCTACTGACAACCGCAAATGGACAAGGTAGCAAACACAGTTTCATTAGAAAACAGTAAAGAGCAATTCACTTAGGGATTAAGAGCTGCCCATGGAAGGATTTCTCCACACCACTGTCTTTAAGGCCCACCTTCAATGGTCCTAAAGTGAGTATCTTAGTCAGCTCCGGCTGCTATAACAAAATACCATACCCTCGGTGGTTATTTATGATACCATATTATTATCATACCATAGCCTGGGTGACACATTTCTTGCCGTCATGGAGGCTGGGAAATCCAAGATCAAGCTGTTGGCAGATTTGGTTCTTGATGAGGGCACACTTCCTGCCTTGCAGATGGCCACCTTCTCGCTGTGTCCCCATGTGGCAGAGAGAGGAAGCTCTGGTGCCCCTTCCTCTTCTTATAAGGCACTAATCCCATCATGGTTGCTCCATCCTTGTGATCTTATCTAAACCTAATTACCTCCCAAATGCCCACCTGCTAATACCATCGAATTGGGGGTTAGAAATTCAATATATGAACTTGGTGGGGAAACAAACATTCCTTCCATAACAGTGTGATAGCAGTCTATTTTTAGCCCTCAGCAACACCCTGAGCTGGCTCATGAACCAGGCCTAGGTCTTTTCCTTCTCTGTCAGGTCATTATAAAGTCCTTACACCTGACTCAAAAGCTAAAGATGTGAGAAAGGGAAAGAAGTAAGTACCCCAGAGGTAGGTGGCATGGGGTCATGCCCACTGTAGCGGCTTGATCTTATCTGGATTCCCTGCTCAGTGCTGTGGGCAAGTAAATTAGACAAACAGAAATGCTGTTGGAGGATAGAGAAATTTAGAATGGACAGTAGGAAGAAGAAAATTATGAAGTTGGGATCAACTGCAGTGGTGGGAGTGTAGTTTATTTCATTTAATCTTTCTTTTGCAAGGCTATTTTTTTTTTTAAACTGTGACTGGCTACTAGTATATGGTATTTATATTCGTTTTTTATTGCTGCATAACATATGTAGCACTCAGAGACTTAAAAAAACTCTCACAAGTCTGTATGTTGGAAGTCTGGGAAGACTGCCAAAATTAAGGTGTTGACCAACTTGGGCATTTATCTGGAGGCTCTGGGGAAGAATGTCTTCTGAGCTTATTTACATTGTTGAGGCAGCATCTAATTCCTTGCAGTGATAGGACTGACATCCCCGTTGCCCTTGCTGGCTATTGGCTGGGAGTTGCTCTCAGATCCTAGAGGTTTGTCATGGGCTAAGTTGTGCCCTCCAAAATTTCACATGTTAAAATTCTAACACACAGTACTTCAGAATGTGACTGTATTCGGAGATAGGGTCTTTAAAGAGGTAAGTAAGGTAATATGAGATCATATGGGTGGGTCCTAATCAAACTTGACTGGTGTCTTTATAAGAGGAAATTTGGACACAGATATGTACAAAGGGAAGATCACGTAAAGACACAGGGAGAAGGTAGCCATCTACAAGCCAAGGAGAGAGGCCTCAGAAGAAACCAGCTGTGCTGACACCTTCATCTTGAACTTCTAGCCTCCCCGTCTGTGGTCCTTTGTTATGGCAGCCAGAGCAAAATAATACAAAGGGACTCTCTGGTCCTGGCATGCGGTCCCTTCCCTCTGTGATGCAGCAACAGTGCATCAAAACCTTCTTGTGCTTGAATCTCTCTGACTTTCCCTTCTGCTACGAGCCAGAGAAAACTCTCTGCTTTCCACAGAACTGCAAGAGATAATTCCACTTAAATTTCTGCCATTTCATAGCAAAGATCTCCCTTCCTCCTGTTTCCAGCAACATGCCCCTCACTTCCTTCTGAGCCCTTAAGAGAAAAGCTCATAAAATCCATATTTCTACTTACAATCTGTTGGACAAAACTTAAGCATTCTCTATCACACTTTCAAAATTTTCCTCAAATTTCTCCCGGACTCTGCCCATTTGATTCCAAAGCCACCCTTACATTTTTACGTGTTTGTTAGGGCAGCACCCACTTCCAGGTACCAAAATTGTCTATACCCGTCAGAAATCAACCAAGGAAATAGATCCTGTAGAGGATGTGTGTGCGTGTGTGTATGTGTGCACATGTGTGTATGATAGATGATAAATAGATAGATGATAGAGATGATAGATAAATAGATAGAAAAATAGGTAGGTAGGTAGGTAGATAGATAGATAGATAGGTAGATAGATAGATAGATAGATAGATAGATAGATAGATAGATAGATAGGTGGATAGATAGGTGGATAGATAGATAGACTGGCTAACAAAGTCTAAAACCCATAGAGTAGGTAGTTAGGAAGGCACAGCCTTGAAGCCGTGGTACAGGCTGAAACTGTCATCCACAGGAAGGAAAGATCAGAGGCAGGAACAGGTCTAAGGTGGTGCCTACAAGAGGGATTTCTTCTCTTGAAGAAGAAGAAATGTCAGCCCTCCTTTTCAAGCTTTACAGCTGATTGACTCAGTCCCACTCCCATTATGCAGAATAATTCTGTTCACTTAAAGACATGTTATAGGAGCTTTAATTACATCTATAAATTACTTTCACAGCAACACCTGGATTAGCGTTTGATTGAATAACTGAGACTGTAGCCTAGTCAAGTTGACACATCACAAAAACCAGCACAATGTTAGTGCTTTCTGAATAAGCCCAGGGTACTCACTCCTCCCATATGGGAAAGTGTCCCACTGGAAGCATTTGTGGCTCTCAGGCCAAGAGTTCTTTCTCAGTCTGTGAGCTGGATAATATGGAAATGTTGGAGAATTATTATCCCCAGGAAGTACCCTCAGCCAATGACAAATGGAACTTTGAGGATAAATACTTCAGCTTTCTTACCTCTCAGGAGTGGCAACTCTTCTCCCAGCAGGACTGAGGTCCAGTTACCTTCAGCTGTAGTCTGCTCATCATCTCCTACCCTCTGTCTCACCTTCCCAGTTCCCCACCAGTACTTCCTGAAGTTATCTTCCGAATAAACCACTGACACTCAAATTCTTGCCTCAAGATTTGCTTCTGGGATAACTCTGACTAAGACCCCTCTTCTCAGTGTTCTTCTCTCACCAATTCCTAACCAAATTAGTCAGCATTCTTGATTGCCAACAACACAAACCAATTCTAGTGAACTTGATAGGTAGAGGCTGTTTGCGAGAAGGCTCTCAGATGACTCCAGAAATGAACAGAAGCCTAGAGAACTAGGCTCAGAAAATGATAGAAAAAAAGAGAGTGGAGTGGTTGAGAACAGAGTCATGATTCTCCCTTAAAAACTGTCTGCTTAGAAAGCCTCAATCACTAGAAACTCACTCTAGCACCCTGGGTTCTCAATTGTCCCCTTCTCAATGGATTTGTCTGCCTTTGTTGTACCTTTGTGTCATTTTCTCGTGGAGGGCATCTGATAGGCAGACACAGGTCAAATGGCCACACTTTGGCATCCAGGGATCAAGAACAGTGCATATTTCCTTCCCAGGACAGAAAGTTTGATGTAGTGGGTAATGAAAGAAAGACCAACGTCCTCCTTATTCACAGTAGCCATTTGCAGCAGAGAACTTGCCATCTGGCGCATCTTATTTTAGTGTATGTAGTGATATTAGTGTAAATATTGGACTTTTGGAAAAGGAATTTCAACTTTCACCCATCCTACCTGTATCTTCAGAACATTCTTACGTGAGCTCTGGATAAAACAAGATTATACACGTACACATGTACACACATACACACACAGCAGGGACAGCTTGAGGTAACAATTGTTTTCCAGAATTTCAACTAGTGACCAATCTCTTACTCTTTCCACTCTATGGGAAACAACCTTGAAAAAACCTAAGTGTTAGGAATAATTGCTTCAGGAATTGTATGATTTCTCTACCAAAATGTAACTGGTTAACGTTGGAGGGATATTTTAGACCTCCCAAAATGAACTAGCCGCATTTGAGTTTCATACACCAGACTAACAAGAAAAAAAAGACGGCGACGGGTGGAGGCAGAGTGGCAGTGAGAGCTGTTCAGGTCATGGTTAGGTTAAATCAGGGGTGAGGCTGAAGGAAGGGTGAGAAAGAGTGTAAGAGGATCTTTTAAAAACAGACTCCTATGCCTGAAACCACCCAAAACAAGCCATTGATGGGAACAGTGACTTACGGTACCTTTCAAGTATATTATTTAAAAAGAAAAACAGGAGAGAGAAAGAGAAAAAGAAAGAGAGAGAAGGGAGTGGGGGGGCAAAGGGAAGGAAAAAGAGAAAAGGAGAAAGAAGAAAAGGAAGGAAATAACATGGCCTGCATTTCAAGCACACGGGAATTCTGGACGAGCATATTTTATTTTAAGTATGTTTATATATTTCTTTCACTAAAAGCTCACATGCTTTCCAGACAGTCGGTATAATTTCCTGCTTTATTATAAAGCCTAATATTTCTCTTCAGTTTCCCTACACCCCTCAAATAGAATGCACCAGACCAAAGTTCTCACGAATTATTAAATCTCCCAGAACATTTAAATTAATTCCTTTTTATAATTTGAAAGTGTTTCAAGGGCCTCTTGCTCATGAATTTACAAAACACAAGTAACAAACTTTATTACTGAAAATGCACATTGTACTAAGCGATGGGGACATAAAAATCAAACAAATGTTTTCAGGAAATTTACTGTTTAGAAAAACACATGCACAGATGATTACAACACGGTGCAATAGAAGTTGTTACCGAGCCATAGCTGCCCAGGATTGTGATGGGAGAATCTCATGGCTCAAGGAACACAAGTGAGTGCAAAGTGAGCCACAAGCAGGTAACTGAGTCCTACAATGTGTAATAGGAAATTGTAAAACATATGGCTGCAGAAATCATCAGAGACAGGATAAGGGAGGGCCTCTCGTGCAATGTGAAGGAATGTGTCTGATAATAGGCAGTGGGGGACATCAAGAAGCTTAACTGTAGGAACCATATTGTCAAATTTGCATTTTAGATGGAACTGTGGAGAATACATTTCAGGGGGCAGGTTGAGGGCAGAGAATAGAAGCCCTTGCAGCAGTTCAAATGAGAATAAACAATACCCGAACCGGGAAAGAGGTGGCAGCCATGAAGCAGAGGATATACGTTTAGAAGTATTTAGGAGTTTAAAAAAATAGTCAAGTCTTGGCTTTGGTGCAAGTAGGGGTGAAAATGCTCAGTTTAGGACAATCCCTAGTTCTCCAGCTTGGTAACTCCTTCTTAGGTGATATACCAGTGGTGTTCCAATGGAACTGAAGCACCAATTTTGTGGGAGAAGAAGAAACACTCATCTTTGAGCCTGTGTGTTCAATATGTATGTGTACCTGCAAACTGCGGGAAAATGAAGAAAGCTTAGGGGCTGGAGACAGGTGCTGGGAATCATCACTGTGGTTGGCAGAATAATACTCCCTTCTCTCAGATCTCCAGAACCTGTGAATGTATTACTTTATATGGCAAAAGAGACTTTGTATATGTGATTAATTTATGGATCTCAAGATGGGGAGATTATCCTAGATTTTCCAGGTGGCTAAATATAATCACAAGGCTCCTTACAGGGAAAGATAGAAACGGGCAAGTCAAAGAAGGAGCTGTGAAGAAGGAAGCGGAAATCCTAGAAAGAGAAATTTGAAGATGCTCCCCTGCTGGCCTGGAAGATGGAGGAAGGGCCCACAAGAGAGTGGGCTCTGGAACATGGAAGAAGCCAGGGAACGCAGCCTGCCAACACTTTGATATTAGGACTGCTGATTTCCAGAACGGTGAGATAATAAATCTGTGTTATTTTAAGCCACGATGTTTATGGCAATTTCTTACAGCAACAATAGGAAACAAATACAAACACCATATAAGAGTTAGCCAAATCCACAAGTGTGGTTTGAGGGGGAAGGTAAATATTGAGAGAGAAATGGTTGTAAAATAGAACGTTGGAGAAAATCAGCTTTTAAAGAGAAAGGTAGAGGAAGAGAAGTGAATATGTAGTTAACAGCGTCACAAATTAAAAATATATATATATATATAAACACACATATTTCAAACTTAGATCCAATATGGAATGAAAGGATAGAAAGAAATGAGAGACGAGCATAGAAGATTGTTACCTTTTATGTGACATTTTCTCACATTCATTGGATGGGGAAAAAATTGTTTTCTCATTTAGAAATCACTTCATCTCACACTTCTTTTTTCTTTTAAAAATTAAATGAAAACAAAACCAAACTAAATACCCATGAAACAAGCTTAACAAATACTCCTGGGTGCAGCTTGCAGGACAGTTTCTAGGATCATAGACTTACAATGTACTTCCTCAACTGGAAAAGTACAAGCGTAGGTTACTCTGAAGAAAACGGAGTGACTTCTCTCCAGGGCATTCTGTCCCTGCCCAAGAGTCTATATTTAAATAATACTCTCTGTTAAAAAAAGGTCAGAAGTCTGTGGTTGTGGCTGCAAGATTAGGAATCACTGGCCCTAACAAATGAATGTGTGAAAGAATGTCATGTAAAAGGAAACTGAAGGCCCCAAACGTTTCTCAACACTTTTTTCTCCTGTTCCTCCTGCTGAATCCAAATATTTTACCATCTACTGCCAGCACAGGATTCAAACAAGTAGTGCGGGCATCTGGAGAGCAAAATCTCAAGAGGCCAAGAAAAACATGAGCTAATCCTGTAGGTTTCCCAGTCATTTGCAAATTTGCCTTTCAAAGTAAGAAACAGCCAAGAAGGTGAAAGACTGGGCTAGTGGTTTCAGCAACAGCCTCAAAGTGAAGACATATGGTCTTGTTCTTAAGATTGACATTTACTCATTGATGAATTTTTTTCTGGCACAAAGAAGAAATTTAATTAAACTTTTTTTTCTCATAGGATCAGGTCACCGAGATTTAATAACACAGGCTTGTTATTTGGCCGAGGAGTTATTGGATGGGAACTCTTTAAGTGTAGAGTAGTAGGCAAGGCCCTTCAAAGGCTGGTCCCTGCTCTCCTCTCCATCCTCCTCTCCTGCTACTGCTTCATTCTAGCCATACGATCCGACTTGAAGCTCGTGACACTGCTCCACTTCTCAAAGCTTCACACATTCTCTGTCCTGGTTCAAGAGTCCCTGTCTCAGTGAGGCATCCCTGATTTTCTCAAGTACAAATAACCACTCCTTTCATGGATCTAGACATATGCTGTCCAATATGGTAGCCACTAGCCGTGTGTGTGGCTATCGAGTATTTGAACTGTGGTTGGTCCAAATTGAAGTGCACTGTGTAAGTGAAATACATGCCGGATTTCAAAGACTTAATAGAGAAAATATCTCATTAATCCTTTTTTATGTTGATTACACATAGTAATGAAAATATTTTGCATACATTAAAATGAAATATATCATTGAAATAAATTTCACCTGTTCATTCTTACTTCTTTAATGTGGCTAATAGAAAATTTAAAATTACATATGTGGCTCACATTTGTGGCTCTCTTCATATTTCTGTTGGACAGTACTGCTATAGAACTTGTCCATTTCAATCACTACACTTAGCAAATTCTATGGCAATGCTTTGAACAGTTTCCTCTAACAGACTGTTTTTCATTAATGGGAAGGGTCATGTCCTATTTATCTCTTGTCTTTGCTGCCTATGACAACATATAGAACTTACTACATACGCAATAAAAAATCTGCAGAATAAGTGGAAATGGAAATGAAAGCATAAGAAAATATTTTTCAAGCAATTATATAACTCAAGTTATATTGTTAAAACATTATTATTAAGTAATATAGTATGGGATTACATTTCCTCACTTTTCTTTTTCCTTCTCTTCCTTGTTTTCTTGGTGGGTTTTTGATAATCTATTATTCAAAAGTTATGAAATTCTGCCATTAAGATTATGTTCCCACTACTTTAATGTAAAAAGCTAATGATACGCTATCCACCAAGAAGCGTAGGATTTTTACTGTCAATACAGTGATACTTTATCTAATCAGTACCCACTTAATCAGAAAACATTGCATGTTTTCTAATTTTTTTCTCAACCTCAAGAAGACTGTATTAGATAAAAATCAAACAACTTCATTACTGCCATATGTATACGTATATATATATATATATATATTTAAAAGAATGTGTCTTTCAGAATACAACATGGCATTGCAACTTATCAAACGAAAATCAATTCCATTGCCAACATTGTGAGTTGGAAGCCCAAAGGATTACACCTCTCCAATTGTAATATCTGAAAGTGCTATAGAAAGAAAATAATAATAATAAAATTAGCTTTAGAACAATGAAGTCCTCTGATCATCAAAGAAAGCTTCAATTATGCTTTCTAGCCTGTACTTACTAAGGTAGAATAACTAATTAAAATATTTTATACAAATTTTCACTGAATTGAAAATGCTTAGTTGGCAAAAATGACTTAGTTTTTATAAGATCTGATTTGGTCTGGATTTCAGTATTTCTTTGTGCATTTTCTGAGTCCACATTAGTGAAGGTGCAATGGGAAAGGGCAAGAAAAAGCCAGTCAAGGCACTCTAGGCTTGAACTGGCCATGCCTTGGATCACGAGTTTAAAGATTATCAAATATTGATTAAAAATTGTTTTTGTTGAAAAATGAAATTATTCAGTATAACAGCCACTTGTGAATTGTAATATCCTGTTTAAAAAGTGCTTGCTTAATTAATAAAATATGCAGTTATTTTAAGACAATATACTCTCATTCAGGCTTCAAAATATACCCATGGTAGAGCCACTCATTTATCACCTGACCTTAGGAAAACTATCGGATTTATGGCAACCTCAAAATGCAGACTCTAATCCTGGGGCCTGCCTGTTACACAAAGGTGTTATGTGCCTGTATGGTGTTATGACAAGAGTAGTGAACTTGGATGCAGAAAATCTGGGTTCATTTATGAATTTAGGTGACTTTTGTTTCACTAGCCTTCAGTTTCTCATCCAAAAATGAGAACTTTGGGTTCGATGAACTTCAAAATCAATTTCACTATAAAATACTTTTTAAAGAAAATGCTGTTTATACAATCATATTGCTCATGTAGTATTCTTTAATATGGTGAAAATATGTTGTTTTACACAATGTAGTGTATAGAATAATATTTAATAAACTCTCAAGGACTATAAAAAGTAAGGATTTGTTTATATTAGAAGAAGGTTGGGCAATTTATTATATCTCCTCTACCTTGAGGGTGATCAGACCTATGCACTCCACAATGAGAACACTTGCAGAGACACAGCATGGTCTAATCTCAGGCAGAGATTTATTTTTAGAGTTTCCTCTTGGTGCAAGTTTCAGGACTATGTTAAGTCACTGTTTTATAGTACAGGATGATGGAAAAAGTAGTTTTCAAATTTCTCGAAAAGTGAACTACTATTGGAAGCATATGTCTAAATAATAGTTATATCCTGTAATTGGAGAAATTAGGACTTCAAGTGAAGTTGAAATTCGAGAGAAGTTGAACTTGATCTACCTCTGTATAGACCATTCATACTTGGGTAGCTACTAACCAAATATCTATTTGCCCTCACATTCTTGTATTTATAATTGTGTAGCCATTGGGATTTGCAACAGCATTGAGGAGTTGGGTTCAGACGCTCTAAATGCCAGAGTAACTTGGTAACTACAAAAAAATCCTTGGTTCCTATGCTGTGAGTTCCATCACACAGACTGATAGATTTGAAGATATGATACAGATTATGGCACATTTCTTTTTTAACTTTGAAAGTAGGAGTCTCCCCCCAAAAACCTGAAATAAAGTTGTTAAGGACATGTACTTTATTTTATAAATTGTTCCACAAATCTTTATAATTTTTCATAACGCTGCCAGAGATATCTTTCTAAATCTATAGATGCTTGGTTTCGCCTCTGCTTTGACACATTCAAAGATGACCCTGTTGCTTGCAGGACAAATCCAACTTCCAGATCACAGACTCACAGCCAAACTGTCTTTTGAATCTTATCTCCTTCTCCTCTTTCATCCTCAAAGTTACCTTATATGCTATTTCCATTACATTTTATTTTCCTTCATGAGGATGCACCTCCATATTTTTTCCTTCCTTTTGTATCAGATATCTTCCTAATAGACTGTCCCCTCTTCATAACCTACTCCACTGTGGTGGAATTAAACTCTCCTTTAAGGTCTGTTGCCACATCACTTTCATTGTTACATACTTTCAGACCAACAGACTCAGTAATATCTCCTTCTATTTTTCCATAATACAGTGTAAAGCACAGAGTAAATAGAACTGTGCCTGGAGCATAGAGGTGCTCAATTAATATTTGCTGAATTTTAAATGAAACTGATTTGTCAACTCAACTGACGTTTGAACTACTTACTGGTCAATAATGCACACTCTAAAGCAGATTGTCAGAGGTAGAATCCCAGTATGACCACTTACTAGCTGTTTGCCAAGTTCAGTTAATTAATGACAGGCAAGTTTCTTACCTCTGTACTTTTGCTCCTTCATCCTTAAAATGAAGATATTTTTGTGACAATTAAAGGAGTAAAGCACAGAGGTAAAGAACTTAGAACAGTTTTAGCACATACGAAGCTTTTAATAATTGTTATTACTATTACTTTTGTTATTAGAAGCGTTTTTTTTTTTACTTTATTCTTATCAAAAATAGAGTTATCTGGTTGGTGAAGTGGAAATGACAAGAATTTTGAGAGAAGGAAATCATGACCATACCAATAGCCAGGAAGAAGTTGTGTTTTCCGGCAGGCTATGTTGAATTAAACAATTTGGGGGAGATCCCACAGCCAGATTAAAAGTGAGCTCACTCAGAATGTACAGGAACATCTCAGAAATGAATTTTCACTTATACTGTCACATATTGTCATAAAGAAGAAGAAAAGGAAGGCCATAAGGCGACTAAATAGGAAGTTTGGGATAAGCTGAGCATTTAAGATCATTTAAAACAGGAGTGATTTTAAAATTACATCTCAATAAAGCTGTTCAAACTTTTCTCTTCAAAAAAGTGAAAGAAAATATGGGTAGGAGATTTGAATCTACACATTAGGTATTTTTGTGGGCAATAATTAAGATTATTTAGTGCATTTTCTATAATTTGCCTAATACAAATAAGTCACAGTCTATGAGTAGATTATAAAATTGAAGCATTCATAAAATAATCATAATTCTAAAAAGCAGAATATGCATACATTGTCTTCTACAATGGGAAGAAGACATTTTTGAAGTCACTTTGTTTTTAACCCATAAACTAAACAATATCCAAAAGAGAGTGATCAGAAAGGTGTACAGGCTTAAATAACCATATTACATGATACAGTGCAGGATATTAAAATGTTTTGCCTGGGGACTGGCCCCATGGTGTAGTGGTTAAGTTCCGTGCACTCTGCTTCAGTGGCCCAGGTTGGTAGGTTTGGATCCCGGGTGTGAACCTACACCACTCGTCAGCCATGCTGTGGTGGTGTCCCACATACAAAATAGAGGAAGATTGGCACAACTGTTAGCTTCAAGCTAATCTTCCTCAAGAAAAATAATAGGAAGATTAGCAACAGATATTAGCTCAGGGTGAATCTTCCTCAGCAAAAAAAAAAAAGTTTTGTGTGCAGAAGTTAAGACTCAAGGAGAAGATACCTTCTTACAAATATTTGAACCATTGGAGAATGGAAGAATTGCTAGACTTACCCTGTGACTTTTCTAAGGCCAGAACGGGAACAAAAGGCTGGAAATCATAGGGAGAACAATATCAAACAACTACAAGGAAGAATTTCCTGATGACTAGAGATGGCCAACAAAGTCATGGGCTGCCTGATGGATGCTCACTTTTTGGAAGCTCACTTCTTGCTCTGTTGTTGGAAACATAAAAAGAGACCAGATAAACGTTTGTACAAATTCGTCAGATCAGAGTCAGATTCAAAATGTTTAGCAACCAATAGGCACAATTCTACTAATTAGAAAGGACAACAGCTATTCACCACAATAGATAGATAGATTGCACAGCTAGACGCACATTTTCTGAAGGAGAAGAGCGATTAGACAAGAAAACCCCTTCGATTTTGTAGCTGTATTAACTACTGCTGAGCATGCACGAGGTAAAGGAATAGTCTACAGGAAAGTGACTTTTTGTGAATTTTGGGATATCCCAAGGCTCTGTCCTTAGTCTTCTTTACTTTCATGATGTACACTAGTTCCTTGGCGATTTCCTCTTGCCCATAACTTTAAATAACATCCAGACATGGGTGATTCTGAATTAGGTATCTCCAGACCTACATTTTCTCCTTCAATGGCTCTATAATTCAATCAGCGTGAAAGCCAAAGTCCATATAATGGCCTTGAAGGACCCACATAATCGGTTCATCGGGTTAACTAGCCCCATTAGCTCTCTGACCTCATCCAGCGCCTCTCTCCTTCTTGTCTATCTCATTCCAGGCACGTCGCCTCCTCATTCTTTCTCTGACATGCTAAGCACACTCTCAGTTTAGGACTTTAGAAAAGCCTAGTCCCTCAGCTTGCAATGATTTTCTTTTAAATATTCGCATGGCTAAATCCATCCCTCCTTTAAGTCTTTGCTCAAAGCTCACTTTTTCAACGAGTGTTACACCACTTTATTTAAAACTTTATCTTCTAACATACATTAACGTATTTTTATTATATTATGGTATTATTATCTATCTCCCACAAGGATGTGGGAGACATTACCTTACTGCCCCACTGATGTTGAACTTGGCTCTGTTACTTGTCCTGGTCAGAGGAATGAAAGCAGAAATGACAGTGTGCTGCTTTTAAGCAGAGACTTTCCTCTGTGAAAAGAGCACGTCCATAGCAGCTGCTGCTTTTGGGGGCATGTTTCTAGAGGGATGGATAAGTGTAGCAGACCTGAATTTTACATAAGCCTAAATCCAAACTCACCCTAGCCCAGCATAGCCCAGCAGAGCTATAGACAGACCACAGATCCATAAGTAAGACATAACATGTCCTTGTAACCCACTAGGATTAGTTAGGGGTTGTGCGTTATGTAACATGGTCCCAGCAAAGAGCCTACTGATACATATCCCAAATACCTAGAACTGTGCTTGGCACATAGGAAATGTTTGGTAAATATTATTTGAATTAATTAATAAGTTAGTATTAAATGACTTTCTAATTAACCTTTTAGCACTACCCTAATTGTGCATGTCTGGTACACAAATTATTCACTAAGATTAATTTAGGTACTTATGTAACTGTTTAACCTCTTTCAACTCACTCAAATATCAATGAATAAATTATTCAAGATACTAAGTAGTATTCTAATAAACTAAAAAAGTACGTGTGTTTTCTAAGAACTGTTGATTCAAATGATATCCACGTAAAACAAACCAAGGATTTGGTTGCTTTTCATTTTTCAGTCACTAACATCAAGTGCTTTGAACATCAAAACTATTTATTCTTTAAGGAAATAAAACTGATGAGGATGTTGGTGGTCCAGTCATTTCAATGATCCCAACAGCCTGGATGAATCTACTATTCAGTAACCGAATCTGGTTTACTATGATGTTTATTATGATGTGACTTCACTTTCAGTAACTTACACATTGAGGAAATTTAATTTAAAGGAAATGATAGATTTGGGGAAGATGCTGTTTCCATGGTTTGGTAATGAACCAGATCATCATCCGCATCTGTATTTGAATACAGTCACTTGAAAATTTTGGAATTGCTTCTTTCTGTTTTGCCTTTCACTCTCTTCTTGCTTTTTTGTTTGACTTCTCTCCTTCACCCTCTTGTTATTTTTCTCCTTACTATTCGCTCCTTTTAAAAGGCCTTGTTAACACTCATTAACGACTGTGGTCCAAAGCTCCAAAGCAAACAAGAAGCAAAAGAAAGGAGATGAAAGAACTGAAGTTAAATTTTCCTGCCAGGTTTCAATAGGTCTCATCAGCAGCTGGAGCACCAGCCAGTGTTTGTAGCAACTGCTACAAAGCTGCCACTCTTTTAGTCTCTATACAAGGATAACCGTAATTGCAAGAATTGTCCAAACATTTAAGGGTTGACTTTTCTTAGAATTGGTTTTCCACAGCATCAAAAAATGTATTTGTATTCTCTGTAAAAAGCATTTACCTCCCTCTACACCGAGTATTTTGCCTCCTTCCAAAAGGTGGCCACTCACAAACCATTACACGGGAACATTTCTGTTCTCAGCTTTAGCAAAAAGCTATAATATGAAAGTCATTAACAAAGACATTGGTATTTCTAGATGGTATCAAATTGACTAGGGAGAGGCCTCTGCGTGTGGTATTTTATTTGATCTTGCTAATCTCACTAGAAACTTTTCATTTTTAATCTCCTATTCATGAGGATGATACCTTAATTCCTTTACTGTCTGCCTTACTTAGCGTAAGAAATAGTCTTAGTATTATGCATATGTCACAGACATGCATTTAGCATATTAATTCCTTTTTCAACAAATGTTTATTGAGCTTATACTATATGTCAGGGACCATTGTAGGTGTTGGAGATACATCAATGAGCAAAATAGGAAATAATCCTGTCTCTTCTGAAGCATATATATTAGTAAGGAAGACGAATAATAAAGATGATAAACAAATATAATGGATAATATGTTAGACAGTGCTAAGTGCCGAAAAGAAAAATAAAGTAGACAAAGGGGAATTTAAAGTCTCTAGATAGGAAAGGGATTTACAATTTTAGACAATGTACCAGAGAAAACCTACGTGAGAAGATACATTAAAACAAAGGAACAAATATTTTAAAAGTATTTTTTGTAATTACAAAAAGAATACATATTCATTGAAGAGGGAAAAAAAGGCAATTCAGAAAATCCTAGAGAAAATTGAAATAACCACCTGTAAGTCTATCATTCATATGCTATTTGTAGTTCTATCAATCTTTATCAAAAACTTGATATAGATTCATCCTAGTCTTTTGGTGTGTTTGGGTTTAGTATCTGGTGTGTGTGTGTGTGTGTGTGTGTGTGTGTGTGAGTGAGAGAGAGAGAGAAAGAATACACAGGTTATTTAGAGAATTGGAACATTGCTCAATTTCAACACTGAGTCTGATCCTTATGCAAATGGCCCAATTTCACAGATAAAGAATCTGAGACCTAGAGGGATAAAGTGGATTTTAAAAACAATTTAAATACTTTTCAGATTTTGTTGTTAAAATGACACTGTGAAGAATATAAATTGTACATAAATTCTTGCATATACTTTTATAATTCTTTTTTGAGGGGCTGGCCCCACGGCACAAACGGTTAAGTGCGCACACTCCACTGTGGTGGCCCAGGGGTCGCTGGTTCGGATCCTGGGTGCGCACAGAGGCACCGCTTGGCAAGCCATGCTGTGGCGGCGTCCCATATAAAGTGGAGGAAGACGAGCATGGATGTTATCCCAGGGCCAGTCTTCCTCAGCAAAAAGAGGAGGATTGGCAGTTGTTAGCTCAGGGCCGATCTTCCTCACAAAAAAAAAAATAATAATTCTTTTTTGAACATAACTATCATGTCAAAATGTAGACATTTTAAAAAATTGTTTAACCCTAGAATTGTCTTCATTTGTTATGCCAATTCTTACTGGTATGAACAATATTTCAGAGTGACCATTTACCTGAACTTTTGCCAATTTGGATACTTTAAGCCGTAAAAAAGAGAAGATCTAACCCAATGAGCTTAGAGAGTTTATGATATATACATGAAGCACAATATCGAGGGTTTTCAGAGATGGCAAATTTAGGAGATTGATGATGTCATTTTCCACTCTTCAGTCCTAACAATGATGATTTTGTCCTCAGACTTGTACCCTGTGCTGGCCATTAAGCATTTGTCTATCAGATTCAAAGCCAAGCTTTTGTACTCCGCTTACGATGCTGGGGCTAGAATACCGCAAACCACATTTCTGCCACGCCAGGTGGCTTCCTGTTAGACTCTGCCCGTAGGGGGCGTGGGATGGAGACCGGGTAGGATGGGTGGAGAAGAGACAGACTCCTCTCTGTATGCTTCCTGTTCCCGTCAGATGAAGCGCACAATAACTCTTCCTACAGGTAGTGACGGTTCCCTCCAGTACCACCAGATTGCAGTTTGCAGGTATCCCTGTAGTCCCAGAACCAGTCTCATTTCACACTCTGAGACATCAGAGCCCGGTAGTCAGTGTTCCCTCCTCAAAAGTCAGAATCATAGCTCTGTCGGACCCCTTCCTCTAGCTTCAAAGTTTTAATAACTCTAAACTCTTTCCTGTGTTCCCTTAGCCAAATGAGTGGCAAATGCTTCCTACAAGTACCAAGCCCATGGTACTTGAATGTTCTTTTTTGCCTTTTCAGTCCTCAATACGTGATTAATAATTCTTTACACTAAATTCTCTATGTAAAAATATGTGTCTTCTCTATGTGTCTTCTGATTTCTTAACGGACCCTATCTGATACATATCCTCATGGTGACAAGGTGGCTGCTTCAAACCCAAGTTCCAAACGTTACGCAACACCCTATGATTGGGAGAGAATTCCCTTTCTCAGTTACTTTGAAGGAAGAAGAAACCTTTCCCAGAAGCCACCAAGCAGATATCTTCTAGTGTCTCGCTAGCAAGATTTATGTTGCAATAACCTTTCTAAATCAATCCCAGTCAAAAGGTATAGAATTACCATTATTTAAATAATTAAGATTATTGGCAGTGTTTGGAGGAGTCCAGACTTCCCTGACGTAGAGGTACCATATCAGATTCCTGAACAAAAACTAAGGGTTTATTTTAGGAAAGAAGAAGGGTGATAAAATGCTGTAGAGTTTATAGCTAACAGTGTCTGCCAGCATAATTTATTGGAAATCAATAAAATCTATCCTCAAAAACCCAATATTTAGCTTTTATTGCCATGTTTTGCTGTATGAATAGCTTCAGATGTTGTAACTATGAAAACTCTAATATGGGATATCAAATTTCCATATTCTCGAAGAAACCCCACAGAAGAGGATGTTTAAAATTTTTATTTGAGCTTGAGAAAAGATCATGTACGTATAGTTGCATGTAAGCTCAGATAAGATCCTCTTGGCTCATTGGTCCAATTTCACAGATGAAGAATCTGAGACCTAGAGGGATAAAGTGGATTTTCAAGACCTCAAAATAGGTGGGAGCAGAGGCAGAACGCTCGCCTTCCACAGGAACCCTGATTGCACAAAGAAGCCATTATATCATCTCCCCACTGTCATTTGTCAAAATAAAAGTGGCTTTTGAAATTGTCATATGCAGTATAAGGCTGAAACGTTTCTGATATGGCTCAGTGAACTACACTTAATTCCAAGAATAGCAGAAAGGGAGTCTTATCTAAACAAGAAGTGTTTGGCTTTGGGGCAACGTAAAAAGATTGGGCAAAATAAGTAACTTCTAAAAGCAAATTTACACGCAGCTATTAAAAAATGTTAAGTCACAATTAGCATACAATCAATTGACATTTTACGTTAAATCTATCTATATATCTATATCTAACGGTCCTAGTAAATGGTATTATTTTCATTTTATACCTGGGAAAGTGAAGGACAATAAGGCCACGTGCTTTACTCAAAATAACAGAGGTGATTAAAGAGCCAGATCTGAAATTCAAGCCTAGTTTTGCTCACACAGGAAACTTTCAAGCTACTTATTTACATTTGGGAGGAAAGAGCTGACTGACAAAGAACCTGCGTCAAATGACCAACTGGATTAGATAACCTCAAGAATTCAGTGCAAGTCTGAAAATCTTTAGCTCTAGACCTTGCATATAACTAGAGTCATCAATAAAACCTGAGAGTTTTTTATGCTTCTATTTATCAGCGCATATGTAATGCATCATAGCAAAATTGTCATTCAACATGAATCAAGACAAATGAAAATTTTGATGTAGCCAAGTCTTACTTGCTCAGGATATTCAGTCCTCTATGATGTTGGATAACAATTTTACCATATGCTTACTCCTGTTATAATCATAATATATTTTCATGATGACAGTGTTTGGAAAGTATCTACAATTATTTATGAACTCTGGATTTGGGAAACATAATAGGAAGAAGAAAAACTATTGAAATCCTTTCAAGTTCTTTAATGTTTGCATCTTTTCAAGAATTCTCAAATGGATAAAGCCTTATAGACAAGAGTTTCCTAAGATTCAAAGCTTGGATCCTCTGAATCAGTCTTAAAATTTTGGTCTATCAGCTAAAAGACATCAGAAGAACTTGGTAAACAACTTACTATCCCAACTCACTATGCAAACAATTTAAAAGAAGATGATGTTTTTAAATAAACTTCTAAAGTTATTCATTCATGAATGGTCATAGAAAGAGAATTTGGTAATAAAAATATAATATGTATCTATTCAAAATATCAGATAATCTAAAAAGAAAATGATTTTGATTTAAGGAATATTCTGGATTCAGTAATAGGTAAGGTCTCTAAAACAAATGCATTAGGAGAGGTTTATATGCCCAAATGGCACAGGGAATCAACATTTGTTACTGTAGCATTTTGTTTCTCAATCTGTTGGTTAATAGTCAAATCTATATTTCTATAATTTAACCATTGAGCAAAGTGTTAATGTGTAACTATTCAATATACTTACATTTAATTTGGCAGCTAGAATGTGCCAAACTACTGAAGAAAAAGCAATCATTCTCATTTTCCTGAAAGACTGCAAAATTAGAAAATGAATGTTTGAAATCATGGTCAGCTTTGTTCATTTATCCAATTCCTTACTTGTAATTTTCTGGGGATATACATTTTAATGATTCTCAGTACTACTATCCTTCCTGCTTTTATGTTATGAGTCTATATTATCTAAGTGAGCCCTGACAAATGAAAATAGGCAAGGAAGAGAAGTAATAGTGGAAAAGCTCCAACGTTTTAGAAGAGAAGGAAGAAGATGAAGAGGAAAACCAGAGCCTGTATATTAGAAAAATGTATTCATAAACTGCATAGTTTTATTAAAATACGTAACTGATACCCATATGCAGATTATTTTTTTTGCATAATAATTTTATTAATTGATAAGTTCTTCATGAGATTTTACTGCAAAATATCCATACTATAAATTTTTAGAATTCCTTTTCAATTTCCTGCAGTCCCTTGTGAGCACCAATTGCGAAGATTCATCCAGTTTGGATTGGATGAATCTGGATTTGACCTAACTGCATTTGATAGAGTAACAATGGCTGTATTTGTTCTTTCTTTGTCTCCTATAGTGACTGGAGATAGGATAGCTTTGGCTAAGTCACAAAGAAGGACAAGTACTTGACATAAAAATGGCCTGTTTCACAGCCTGGTCTTAAGGCTTTCACTCATTGATGCTTGAAGAGTACTTGAAACAACTTAAGGAGAGAAGTGGTCCGTTAGCCAGTAACAAATAGAGAATCGTTATGCCCCAGCAGGTCAACCCTAATGTTGTATAAAAAGAAGGAAAAAAAGCATTTTATATAAAGCAGAAACCAATCATTGGGTATCTCAGATAACACCTAGAGATAATTCTCAGTTTTGAAGTTGGATAGAGTCTGTTTGGGGGCTAAAATTGTTTTTAATTTTCTAAATTAAATTTTTTTTTAATTTTTAAATGTTCTTGTTTATCTTTTTACTAAAGTAAAATATACCACAGAAAAGTACACATAGCTTAAGTATAAAGCTCAATACGTTTTTACAAACTGAACACATCCTTGTAACCAGCACCAGATCAAGAAACAGAAGCTGTCCATGTCCTGAGAAGGCCTGTTGAGTTCCAGTCACAGCCTCTCTGAAGTAATTGTTATCCTAACTTCTAACATAGGTAGGTTTTGCCTGTTTTACATAAATAAGATCACACAGTATGTTCTCTATTATGTCTGGATTCTGTCACTCAAATTTGTTTGTGAGATGGATTTGCATTATTGCTTAAGTTCTAGTTTGGTCTTTCTCTTGCTCCATAGCATTCCATTCTGTACACCACTGCTTATTTGTCCATTCTACTGTTGATAGTCATTTGGACAGTTTCCACTTTGGGGCTATTTTAAATAGTTCTGCGGCTAAGAGTCTAGCGCATGTCTTTTGGTAAACTTGTGTTTCTGAAATTGCAGGTCATCAGGTATGTCTACATCCAGCTTTAGCAGGTACTCCCAAATCATTTTCCAAAGTGGCTCTACACTTTACGTCCCCACCAGCAGTGTGTAAGATTTCTGGTTGTCCCACTTCCTTTCCAATACATGTTAGAGTCTGTGTTTTCCTTTTTGAGACATAGCAATTTTTCAACTATTATTTTCATAGGTTTTCTAAACAAGTAAGCACTAAACCATTTTTATAATTGAGTCCATTTTAACTGATGGGTTTTAAAATTGTAAAATTTTAAACATTCTTCTGCTTCCTATTCAAATCTCATTCTTATGTTTTCCCTTTCTCCACTTTTTCTGTTTTACCTGCTGGGTAAAACATGTTAAAGAAATATTATACAGAAAAAAAAGCATCAAAGAGAAAATATGCCCATGGAATAAGCAATATTTTTAAAAACACTAATAGTAATATCAATTTCTCTATTCATACCTAAGTCTGAAATTGCAGATCAAACTCTTCCTGATAAGAAGAGGATTCTTCCATTTCCTCTGGGAATTACTTTCTCTCTAAACTTGAATGTCAACCACATTAAAAGAATGGCCAATTTCAGGCTGACTTCATTGTGAATTCTAAAGCTGAGTCCATCAGCACACATCAAGGATAAATTTCTTGGGTCTTTTCATGTATATTATCTTATTTATTCCATTAAAAAAAAAAAAAACTTGTGAGACGGCATTTTTGGTTTCTTACAAATGGGGTTCAGAAAACTTGTGACTTCTTCAAAATTTCATATCCTATAAAGGGAAGAACTGGATTCTGAACTCAGATTTGCTAATTCAGCATTTTCCTACTTATTTGCCCAAAGAAGTCTGTCTTCACAGAGCACTTGTACACATCTTGAAGGACCTATTGCCTATAGATGACAGTTTAGAAAGCATTATTCTAATTTCATATCCAATCAACTTTCCACTACACCCCAAATGTCCTTAACAAGATATGATTAAACTGTATTTAAAACAGTACAGAAATTCAGGCTATCAAAATTAAATTAGTCTCAACATTGCATTCTGTTACTTTAGGTGAAGTACACAGTTAAAAGGATTACCTCAGAAATGTCTATATTTATACATCTTTAGCTTTTTTTATTTCAAACATATCAACTTTCATAATTTGATTCAGAAGTCACTAGTTCTTATGTGTCTAATTCATGAAGACTTAAAAAAAAAAATCCCTCTCTTCAAAATTACATCTCTGTTTCCTTAAACATTAGAGTCAGATGCTATGGCTGGGAGCCAAGACAAATATGCGTCTTTACAAATGTACTCGAGATGGAAAGGAGATGATAGTCCACACTATAATCTTAGAATTATAGTGTCAGAAAACAAGTTCATGGTAGAACATACAAGGGAAACATGAGCACAAATGACTAACTTACATGAGTACTTTTCCATAATAATGACAACTAATACTTAAGTAGAGTTGACTAAATACCATGTGGTGTTTTAAATGCTTTCCATTTAGTAATTTATTTAACACTTCCAAGCAATGAGGTAGATTCTGTTATTACTGCTTTTTGAGAGGTGACAGGATACCAAGTAACTTGACCAGGTTACACCTTTAGCAAGTAGTAGAATCTGGTTTGAACAGAGACTATCTGAAGCCAGACTCTGCTCTTGTTCATGACACTGAATCAGCTTCCAGAACCTTCAGGAAATCCATTCACACCTTTCCAATTAGTATTAATCTCTCCCTTCTCAGAATTCAAATAGACACAGATATTTCTCTCTCTTTCTCCCTCTCTCTCTCTCTCCTCTCTCAATTGTAAACATCTTTTTTTTTGGAGAAGACAGACGAATTTATTTTTGGATATTTACCTTGGCATTACCTTTCATTTACTCTGTCATAAATCAATGAGGGAACAACCCAAACTAGAAAGCACTGCTTCTTCATCCCCTCAATGTTCAATGGAGTATTTTTGCATAGTGAGTTCAGAGAGACAGCACAGCTGACAAATGCAAACAAAAATGACCTGTATAAGATTCTTCAATTTTCATAAGTATTTCCTGCGTTGCATGGACAAAGGCAGTGATAATAAAAGTCCATGACACTGATGCATTCAGGCAATAGCCCTCTTTGGGGGATACCCGTAACTAAATACTCAAGATCTAGAAACAGAAAAGGATAAAATTATTATACACAAGCATGATATGTTAACATTTCAATGTTATTTCTTTGTCCCATGAGGACCCCAATATCAGAATACCCTCAGTCCTATCCTCCCTTCTTGTGAACAGTGAGGTACCTTCCACTAATCTTTGACTCAAACCTGCAAGCAGCTTTTGTATCCTGCTCCAAGTGAAGGTCTTGGCCTGCTCGGCTCTCTCCCAGTGGTGTCTTCTGAGCAACACATGGCTTCAGACTATGACTTTTTAGAGCAATTGGTACTCACTCTCCTTACTTTGTTGCTGTCCCATTTTTATGGGACATTTTATCAAATCAGCTAAGGCAGATATTTTCAAAGCTATTAGCTTGGCACTAATTCCCTGGAAATAAAAGGGCACTGTATTTTAAATGCTGAGAAGCAAAGCTGCTCATCTTTATTCTAAAAGTATGTCCAGAGGTGAAACTGATTGGCATTCTGACACAGGACACTATGAAAATGAAAATTTAATCGTCTTAATTAAATATGGACAAGAAATCCTTGCTGTTTTGGCTTTCATAGCAAGTGCCAAAATCAAAAGATTCAGTATGAAACCTGTAGCTTCAGTATGAAAAAAGAAAAACACACACAATTTTATAGCTATCACGGACTCCCCGTGTGCATGGTGTCAAGACTCAGAACAAATGTATACAGTTATAAAAATCCATTCTTTTGTTTCTCAACACTACAGCATGGTGGATAACAGTGCTTCATTTTGTTTCTGTTTGTTTGTTTGTTTGTTTTTCCTGGGGAGCCAGTATTTACTGAATGCTTTGACTGGGCTGGGCACTTTACTGAATTTCTCATTTGATCCTCCCAGCAATGCTTTCAGATAGGCATCAGTGCCACCATCCTTATTAGAGATGAGAGTACAGACTTTAAGAAGCTAAATAATTTGTCCAAAGGCACATAACTGGTACTGAACATATTCAAGTTCAGGATCCATCATTTTACCACCATGTAACGCTGCTCTCAAGACCCTCCTTGTGTTGGGACTGAACATCATTCATCCTTCCTCTCCCAAGATGCTCCCTGGAAGTTCAAGGTGTTCCTTCACTCACTCACGCTGCTGTCAACTTCCCGCCACACTGCCAGGTCAATCTTGTTGCTTCCTGCGCTCTGTTATTACCACAGCTGCTGCTGCCGCCCCAGCAGCCGTTACTGCCAGAGCTACACAGTGGAAAGAATGTTTTCCCTTTGAGTGACTTCAGGTCTATACTTAAGGCTGCCCACACTCCCCACATGTCCCTCCAAGTAATATGGTTTCTGCAATTCTGCAATCACCATTCTCACAAAAAAAAACATGACCAGCTACTCATGGCAAAAAAATCATAATATTATTATTGAGTGCCTGCCATGTGACATTATTTTGTTTAATCTTCTCAGCAACTCTGTAAGTTATTTCACAGACTAGAAACAGAGGGTTAAGAAATAGTGGCTGAGTGGAATATAACCTTATTTCATACTCAACAAAAGCACCTCTCCGTTGACTGAAGTCTGGTATTTCCAATGAGGAATACATTTTTCCACTGCTGCCTCCCTCAGGGGGAGGGCTACTTCGCAGGGCTGTTGTTCACCTTAGAAGTTGACACAGACTTTATTTTCTTCAGGAGTGTTAATGCTGTTTTAGGAGCCTCTCTAGATGCTCCTACAAAATGATCCGATAAAGACTATCCCTTAGTAATAGAGGGAACTCTTGCATATTGTGAAAAAAAAAAAAAAAAAAATATATATATATATATATGGTATCTCCAACATCATAGGCTATAACAAGACTACATTGCTCCAAAGCAGAGTCCTGATTTTTACATGACCTTCTGATACAGTTATCAAAACTAGCCTTCACTGTTGAGTCTATGCTGACCAATAAACTTTCTGATTTCCAAATTGACTTCACAAATACCTCACCCAGAGGTGAATGAGAGCACTTCAATTCCTGTAAAAGTCTAATTTCATAAGAATACTATTTCAGGGTTTCCAAAACATCAGTTAATTTCACATTACTTTCATACATTTTGCCAAATCTGTATATTACATGTTTTATTATATATTTAACATTTCACTTTAGATTCACTCTCACATTTTTAACGTACACAATTTGTGGGGGGAAAAACTTGGGGCAACTATCTAAATCATGGTTTTAATGTGCCAGTTACATTTTCAAATTCATATTTTAATACCTAAATAAAAATTTATTTGCTTCTTTTTGTTTGTTTGTTTGTGCTGAGGAAGATTGGCCCTGAGCTAATATCCACTGCCAATCTTCCTCTTTTTGTATGTGAGCCACCAGCACAGCACGGTCACTGACAGACGAGCAGTGTAGGTGCACACCTGGGAACTGAACCCAGGCCACTGAGGTGGAGCATGCCAAACTTAACCACTAGGCCACTGGGGCTGGCCCTAAATAGAAATTTTTACATGTTCATTAATATATCATCTGAAATTATCCCAGGAACTCCTAGTTAGCTGCAAAATACATATTGCAAACCACACTTAAGGCCTATAAATTAGCCATTAGTCCCTTGTGTATTGAATTAGTGTCATTACACAATATTGGTAAATTAGAATTACCAAAAACCTAAAAAAATCTGGATTTCTTAGTTCAATTTAGTTTATGCTTCTGCAAAGTGTAGATACAGAATCTTAGGACAGTCAAGCTGGAAGTGAACGGTCATCCCTCCACGATGTTTTCATCTCTTCTTTCTCCGTGTCATTGACTTGTTTTCTTACTTGGGCTTTGAAAATGTTTTTCAATGTCTCTACTGCAGGGAAGAACCATCCAATCTGACTTTCCTTCTTACAGCTCTTCCCAACCTACCATCTTTTTCTACCTCTCTTGTAATGGCCAATTGATTTGCTATTAAATTAAATTTCACATTATCACTAATTTCCCTCCAGTTCTTCGCATGTCAATCTTTATTTTCAAAAACAATATCTTTATGATTTTATGCATAATTGAGGGAAACAGAGTTATTTAGCTTATGCTTTGACAAATTAGACCTAAACCTAAAATACAGCAAGTTTATGTTTCCCTAGCATTTATAAAAAGTGTGCTTCTCTCAATTAAGGCTATGAGAAGTGACATAAATCTATTGTGTTCAACAGCTTTCCTTTCAATTTGGAGCATGGGTTTATAAGTCAATACGAATAATATCCCCGTGAATTTCCAATTTTAAAGCATTTGTAATTAAATTTCCATCCTCTAGATATCTATTTTAATCTCTTTAATAATTTAGAGAGCCAGTGGTAAACATGTAACTCTCAGAAGCTCCTATATATATATATAAACATATATATATATATACACATATATGTATATATACGTATTTAGACCTCAGAATTGAAAGCTAGAGTTCATGACATTCTCTTGTGATTTTCCATCATGATACAAGTTAATCTAATAACTACTACTAAGCCTTTGATTGTCATCATAATTCAATAAACAAATATTCTTGAAGCACTTACTCTGAGAGAGTCCCTGTGCAAGGCGGCATTGGCATGCTTATTGGGCAACAATCCAGCTCGATAGATTTTGGAAAAGCAAAACAAAGTAGTGTGAAAATAGCAAGGTCATCATTTTGCCTATGGAAGTGATTTGAGCCTTTCCTGCTGAGTCACTAAAGCAGGTTAATTGAAAGCAGAGTACAATGCAGGTCAAGAACACATATCAAACTGACCATTCCTGGAAGAAACGAAGGTTACCATGCTGGTGTTAGAAACTGAAATCAGGATCTGGTATGAGATAGATACAGTAAACAGGAATTAAAAGCTAAAACACAGGAGAGATGAACGAGATTGCCACATTAAAGTCATTACCAAGGTTTCACAATATCTGACTGATCTGAGAATGACAAAAAAAAAATTCTATGATAAGACATTTTGGCTACTACTTCTTAGTTCAATAAGTCTATTCTGAAATTTGTCAGAGAACTCTCCCTGCTACTCTCTTCCATTCCCAAGTTGAGTGGATTAAGTTGTGTAACTGATATGTTTGATGGCTCCAAAGGATGCTCCGATGAATATATCAGACCCTGCCTTCTTTTCTCCTGGCCAACTCCGAAGCTTAGACCAGCCACAACTGTAAGGCCAGTTCTGGGAGAAGTGTCTCATCTCACCCTGCAGAGAGGCAAGGAATTTCAAATAATTCTACCTCTAGGACCCAGAAACAGGCACAACTTCCCTCAAATGTCTCTGTGCTTCTGGCTCCAGGTATCTTTGCCTGGGGTCAGTCCTCAACTTACCATCATTCCTTAACTTCCTGATGGTTCAGATCTAACGTCTTGATATTCCCTTGGGAATCCAAAAGGTTGTCACTCCTCCTGGTACCGTGTTCTTTCTGTAGACTGGATTCCGGCCCGGAAGCCCCATCCATGTGATGAGAAACTGATGCTTAAGTATATAATTTTGCTCTTCCTTTCCATGTGCCACCCAGGAACCTAGATCCTGCTTGTTCAAACCTTCTTGTTGGCTTTCTTTTCCCTGCAGGGACAGACCTCCCAGAATCCTGACCTCATGCATACTGACTGAATTCCTGGATATAATGACCCACCCACAGAACTGGTGACCTACCTAGTTCTGACTTTTCCTGGAATTAAAGCTAAAACCTTTGTACCTCTTCCTAAAATGGCCCCACACCGAGATCCTCTCCCCTCCCAAACAACCTGCTCTGGCCAGATCAAGTTTTCCAAGCCCCACGACTCATGAAATTTTTTTATTTTATCCTCATGCAAAAGATTTAGTTTATGCTTGGTGCCAGTAAGAAAGTAAAAAGAAAACACACTCATAGACACAGTTTCCTCAGATCATATTTCTAACATGTTGTCTTAGTCTAAAAGTCCTAAATGATCATTTTCGAGGAGAAACGCCATACTTGTTTATTAAATTAAAAATAGCTATTTTTATAATTTATAATTATATAACTATATATTATGTAATTTCTCTTATGTATTTATATTATATACTTAATAAAATAAATATAAGTCTTTCAAATTATTCAAATAACTTATTTTAATGGGTCAAGTTTTCACTTCATTTTAAAACATGGAAACAAATTGTGTTCATCTCATTTGAAGGTTATGCCAAAAGTAGATCCAAGGCCACCGCTTGAGGACTCTGCATCACCAGATAGATCCTCCTTTGAAATCCTTCTGGATAATTCCCAGGAACTGGTAGAGCAGCTCTCAATTCAACACCAGGAACTGGGTGATCTTGGCTATTAGAATCTTCTCCAGAGTTTCTCAAGAGGCACTGACCACCCCCCCGAAAAAAATAAATAAATATTGTTTCTTTCCTACTTTCTGTAGATGCTTTAAGTAAAAAAGGGCATGTTTCTATATCTATTAGGAGAATAGAGAGAGAGAGATTTCTAAAGGAGTTACTACTTGCTAATTTAAAATACAAGCCAGCTATGTATATAATATAGGTAATAAAACATATTGTATATTACTTTATTTTATGTACTATACAAGAAGTGAGCAAACTTTTTCTGTAAAGGGACAGACAGTAAACATTTTAGGCTTCTTGGGTCATAGGTATTGGTTGTAACTAATCAACTATGCTGCTGTAGAATGAAAGCAACCATACACAGTATGTAAGCAAATGAGCATGGCAGTGTTCCAATAAAACTTTATTTAGCAAAAAGAAGTGGCCAGCCCATGAGACATATTTTGCCAATACCTGTTATAGGTTATAAAACATTTGATTATATCAGGAAATACAGAATTTAACATACGATGTAATATATATCTTTACCAGGAAACATCATTTAAAATGGATATATTGAATAACGTATATTAGCTACAAAGAAATGGGAATTATTCCATTCCGGAAAGCATTCTGATTGATCATAGTGTTATGTACTCAGTTCTAAGTTTCTGTTATTGTCTACCACAGTGGTAGGGTCAATTAAATTCAAAGCACTGTCTTTAAAAATAAATAAATAAATAAAGGGGCTATGTTATTGAAGATCAGTGAACAATTTCAGTTGTTTCCTTTTTAAACATTTAAATTAGCAATGTGGTCTCATTAGCACATTAAATAACCGTTAAAGGCATTTTTCCGTTTTTGGTTTTTAATGGTCTGTTTACCACTTTCATTTGCCTTTTCTCTTTTAAAATGGGAATAAATTAATTAAACAGAGCTCAGTGGACTGAATAGCAACAAGAAACACATCTGTGCCTGTCGCACAAAGCAATTTAATTACCAACACAACTTGCAGCTTCCCATTTGTTGCTCAATAGTCCTCAGTTTTCATGGTCCATTCATTCAAATGTTTGTCTTCATTAGGATCCCTGAGGTGTCTCTCAAACAAGCCAGAATAAGATTATATATGCAAAAATCTCCAGTATTCACCCCAAAGTATTAAACGAAAGGAATTGACTCCTTCTTGAGAATGTGCAGGCATATAGCTCTTAGATCATGGAAATATTAATTTTGCAGAATATGAGGCAGATATGGTATGCGTATCATTTGTTCATGCAAGTCTTGGACCCTCCTGGAGTACGTCAACCTCCTCCAATAACTTCAATACCCATATTAAGGGGGCAAAGATAGTTATTGATGTTGTGGCTTAGAGAAAGCTACCATAATGAGTCCCTTTTTGTTTGTTTTAATATAAACTGGTATTCCTACTTACTGGATCCTCTCAGGTGGGATCAGTATCCTTTTTGGTCCCAAACTGTTCTCAGAGGGGCTTCATATCATTTGTCATTTTCCTAGGGTCGAGAAATGCTTACATCACTTAGTCTAGATTTCCTTGGGTGTAAAAGTTGAAAATCAATTGAAGACTATTGCGAAATTATCCTTTCTCTTTTGGAGAGGAATTTCACAGAATGAGAATGGAGCTTAATATTGTGGATAATGGGTTTAGAGTTTATCATTACATTTTCTCCCTATCAATGGTTTCCAATAATGTTAATTTATTTTAAAACACCACATTTTCCAAAAAGACCTTATTATCTCATATCTCTCACTAAAGCTTCAAGTATCGTATACGTATGAGAATTCTTGTTTTTTCTGAGTTATGGAGAGGGAAGAATTAAAACATTCCCACCTCTGGTTCTCTGTGTTATTTTCTCTTTGAAAATTACCAACAGATAATCACTGATAATTACCAGCCTTCTCTATCACCCAAACTCATGAGTTGAGGGCTCTGAGAGTACCCAGCTCCTTTTGGGCAGTTCTGGTCACAAGGTCACTTGGCATTCCCTGGTTGTTCTGTCTCTGTCGGGGCTCAGTAGCACGTCAGAAGCTGCTTTTCTCATGGTGTGTACTTCCCTGCTACAGATGGCGTGACCTTACTCTAGGACACTAAGAGCTTCTATTGCAAGCCTCCTTTCGGAGTTTGCTAGAGACTCCACATGGTGTCTTTTTGTTTTGTTTTTAAGCACAGATGCTTCTAGAACCATGGTGTCTACTGGATCAAATGGCCTTATGGGCAAGACTGCTTATAGTGGACACCAAGCCATATCTTTCTCTGTGCCACACTTACAACTAGAGACCTTCCACATCACTTAAGATATGGGCTGGAGTGATGTTCTTAAATGTGGATTTGAAGATGTCTACCAACTTTGCGCTTCTGTTTTAGTGGAAGGAGACGCAAAGTTCAATAATTTGTCCTTGACTTTGGAAGGGATATCCCAGGTTGGCCCTGACAACCGGAGCCCAAAAAAATGACACCAATGTAGTAGGCTCCTGAACGTTTCAGAGTTCATTTCCCATCCTCTGGAGTGCACATTTCTCAACAAAGCATCCAAAATTGGCATTACTTGCTTATCAGGTTCAATCAAGGTGATGTCATCAACATTGTGGACCAATGAGGGTTCTGCAGAATATCCATATGGACCAAGGCCCTTTGGATATATATTATGGCCAAGAGCAAGAAATTTAACATAGCGCTGGGGCAAGACAATGGATAAAACACTATTATTTATTACCAGTGAACTGCTTCTAAACCTACTTTTTAATGACTTTGAAAAATAATGCATTCACTGGATCAACAGCCCCCCAGAAGCTGTGTTAATCTGCTTTAGTAAAAATACCACACCTGATACAGAAGTTTTGATTTGGGCTACTAGTTAAGCTTGTGGTAGTAGCTATTGTCCTGGTTGTGAGGAGGATGGGGTGGTGGCTAAGGGGGTAGGGAGTTGATGCAGCCCCTGAGGAGGGCAAGCATTGTCTGGTAAGGCACCTGACATATTTGAAGCCTTATGGATGGTCTTCAAGCAAGGAAAGTAGGGTGAGGTTACATCTTTCAAAAAGGGAGGAGGAGAACATTTGTTAGGCTCAGTGGGTTCAGGGGAATCTGGAGGTTCAAGGTTCTCAAGAGCATCTCCACCCTAAGATTCAGAGCCCCACTTTTTCCTTAATAGAGCCTTTACTTTGGCATAGATTTGATGAGCCAATTATTCAATCATCTCTTAATTTCTACTGCTGTTATCATTAGGTTATAAGCCTGTCTTTAAATTGGTCATTTTTCAGGCTATAGGGGATGAGGGCTTTTAAAACACTACCAGTGAGACGCTCTGACATCCACATGTCTTTCTGAATTTGTGTTTGACCTCCTTGAGCTTGTCATTTCTGCTTCTGAAATCCTGAGCAATAGTCACCCAATATTACAGTCGTTCTAATTATTATTTCCCTCTACCTCTCCAACATCAGAATATTGCACAAGCCAGAGCATCGCTTCCACCTGCATCCTATTTCAGTTCACCAGAAAGGAAAAATTTTAGTTTTATTGCTACAGCATTCTAGGGAATGTTGATACTCAGATCCTCCAATTACCTTCAGGGATGTGGTCCCCATTGTCACGCAGCCAGTGGGAGATTCAACTCCACAATCCCCTCCTTAGGGCCTGCTTCCTAGGACCACTCCTTGAACCAACTGTCTTATTTAGATTTTCTTGAAGCAGAGCCTAAAACAGGAATTTGATATGCTACATTGATGGATTACTCATTAGGAAAACATCTAGCAAGAGAGTGAAAGAAGCAACGTAGAGGAAGAGAAAGGGCTGGGCAAGGATGTGTCTCACGTAAAGTCTAAGCTTGACCTGATCCATGGGGCACGCTTGAGCAAAAATCACACCACTGACTTATCCCACCTTGAGGAAGGGGATCAGGCTTTGTACCCTCATGTTAGAAAGTCTTCGCTCTGGGCTGTCCCAGGTGGTGATAGTGAAGCATAACCTTCTCTGCCAGGCAGCTCCCATGGGGGAAAGGGGGCTAGATAGCGGGGAAGGTGCAGCTGGGGATGTGTGCACTAGCTTGTGAAAGACACCCACGTGGAACACCAAATGCACCTCCTATGCTTTTACAAAAAAAATGAGAGTGCAAAGTACCATTATTTGCTCTTATTCTGATTCCTACAGAATTTGTCCAATCACTGTATGTAAAATGATTCTAATATTAGGAATTTATTTATTTCCTGACAGAAGAGATCAAATATGACAACATTTATTTTTTTATTTAATAAATATTTATTAAGCACCTGCCTTGCACCAGCATCACATGCTGATTCTGTCACATTATAAAGGGCTTTATTATATGTTGTCACAGAGCAGCAATAGTAGCTATCTTTGGGCCCAAAGATCTTATGTGTCACCAAAATATTTTCCAAAACAAAGTAAGTTTGCAGCTACAGTGACCTACCTTGAAAGTACTCAACAAGGTAACATTTATTGTGTCTCCATAGTACAGAAAATGGAAACATTCAGTCAAATCATCAACACAACATACTTTGCAGATTATATACATGACAGAACACATACATGCTCACCTAAACAAAATCGGTGTCCTAATATATGTCGCATACTGGCTTCAGGACAAAGCAATTCAAATCCAGACTTGCTAAAAATGATCAAGAGGTAGGGTTGCAAGGCAGTCAACATTTAAGGTTATTATAATACAACTTATAAAACCATATGTCAAAATATATATAAATATCCTGAACATTGTAAGAGAGAATAAATTGCCATTAGTGAAGAATAAAAATTTAACTATATTAGCAAAATTTAGAATACAGATTTAAGCTAAGGAAGAAAGTCGATATAGCATCCATTTTTGTGTAAAAACAAGTGTGATATCAGTCAGGATTATGCTACGGTAATGCATTATTCTAAAAATTCTCAGAGGCTCAAACAACAAAGAATTAACTCTCATGCATGCAAGATGATGAATGTGGATCAATGGTGGTGGCTGTGTTTTCTATGGCCACTCAGGTTGATGAAGAATTCATCATCATATTATGATGTTGAATCAACACTGGTTTCTATTCCCAGTAATGGAATAGAGCAAGGAAAATCACACCCTGGCTCTTAAGTGCTCTGTTTGCAAAGTGACAAGTGTCACCTTTAGTAATATCCCTTTTACTGCATCCATTGCCTCCCATACTCCCAAGTCAATAGTAAAACATACCAAAAAGCATATTCTAGGAACAAGAGGAAAACCAGAAATACTAGTGTTCATTAGTATGTTCACAGTAAATGTCCCTAAGTTTAATTTTTTCACATATACTAGTATCCAGACTGTGGTCTCTAATAACCATTTCCCATCAAACAAAACCAAGGTTTTTTTGGAAAATAACTGATTAAGGTGTCAGACAAGAAATGCATAAGACGAGCTTTTTTGTCTTACCAAAGAGCAAGCAAACTATTAGAGACTACTAGGGTTTTGTCAAAAAGACAGGGAAATGATTGAAGTTTCCACTGCCAGATTGAGCTTCAATATAATAAAAGCTGCAATGAATTCAAAAACATCAACCATGCTAAAATCCATGAGTTCCTAATGATATTTAGAGGAAAAAAAATAGTTTACACATTGGAGAATAATCAGGAATCAACTCTCTCTTCTGCTAACTGATTAATAAAGGGAAAAATAAGTATTTAATATGCCCTTCTTGTATAAGTTGTACCTCAGAGTAAACAAATAGTTTTGGGAAAACTTCTTTATAAAAATAGTCCAACTAACAAAAAATAAAGGAATGATTGAATTAGAAAAATCACCATTTTGTTAAAATCTAGGCTACGTAAACTAAACAATGATTATCATTGGCTGCTAATGTCACAAAATAGAGACAATCAAATACTATGTGTCTCCTGATAGAAGTCACATGACCACCTGTGGAGGATTCTTGCCTGAAACTTGGAATCTGAATTTGATCAAACATCTACATCTAACTACCAGCTTACCGAAAGCACAGAGAAGCATATTAAGGACTTCACAAGATGCAATCGGCAAAATCCACGACACAGGAAAACTCTACAGATCAACAATCCTGTTTATTGCACAAATAATTTGCAAGGATAAAAGAACAGAAGAGGAGGCTTATAGGTTAAAAAGATTTAAGACATTGTCTGTCAGATGCAAAGCATGGACCACTTTTTGGAACGTGTCTCAACCAAATCAACTGGAGAAAAAAAGAAATAAAATTATGAGAGTGATTTAAAAAAATAGAACACTGATTAAATAGTTGATATTAAGGCTTTTATCTTTTTGAGGTATAAATGCTTTCTGGCTATGTTTAAAATGTTATTATATAAAACAAGTCATGAATAAGAAATTTTCTGGAACTAAAAGCCAAATTAAAAATTTAAAGAATTCTCATTTGAATCAATTCGTTGGGCAAATTACTTAACAAAGTTAATCAGAATGTCCCTATTTTCCAAATGAGCTCAGTCTAGATTTTAAACCTCACTCCATATTCTAAAATTTATCCTTGTCAGTTTTGGTTTTGAAAGATTCTCTGTTCTACATAAATATCATACTTTCAAATTTTTAATTGCTAATAATTTCAGGAAAAAGTCAAAATTTTTCATTAATTTCGTAAATGGTGTCATGCAATTTCATCCATCTGTGTAGGAGATACTCCTTCTGACTGTAAAATTCTTTAGCTTAAGGACCATGTTTTATTTGCCTTTTAATCACAAAAATGTACTGACAGTAGACCAATACATGTGACTTGTATACTGTAGCGTAGTATGATTGATGAATACATAATTGAAAAAAATGAATGCATAAATGATGTTGATAGAACATTCTCAGGTGACTGTTTGCTGTGAAACATGACTTCTTAATAGTTGGATTAAATTTATTTTAAGTCTCACCTCCCCACATTTCCACTCCGCTCCACCTCCACGCTCTACTTAGGGAAGCCAAAAATTTAATTTAAAAATCACTGCAGGAAATATAGTTTACTTGTAGTAAATTGATTCAGAAATTATAAAGAAGAACAACAAAACTTTTCAGTATTCCCATGCACATTTCAGAATTAATAAAGAATTATTCAGTCAGTTAAATTTAACAATGATTTTTTTAGAAAAAAGAGCGTTGTACTACTGTGTTAAAAATTGTGAAAGATACTGTGAGATAGCAGAGGGTTGTTAAACCTTAAATGACCTTTCTGAAACATATTTCAATGCCAAATACATGTGACGGAGAAAGTACTTCTTTTTTCTAAAGGGATACATTTTCGATATTTATTATAATGTTATAAAATAGCCTGTAGTCTTAATTTTGCAAAACCTCTAATGCTCTCTCTATTGTGACCAAGCTGTTGTGTTCAAGTTACTCAACCACAAGTGACTAAAGCATCAAAGTAGGATTAAACAAAAGCCAATGATATCTTTCTTTCTCAATCTACTTTGATCAGTTAACTATTTAGGACTATTCAGAACCAAATAACAACGTAAGCATCAAGGGTGCAAAATAGAACCATGAGGAGTTCTATTGTTTAATGTTACAAATTGTTTCAGACATGAAAAAATATAACACAAATACCTAACTGATGTGTTAATACCACATGCTACATTTTTTTTCTCTTTTATCCTAATTCATGAAGTAAACACCAGACATTTTCCTTTAGAAATTATATAATATCCACCTAGCGTCATACTGTTCAACCCTATGGAATGTTTACTTCATAATTCAATTGTGATGCTTTTCTTTGTTCAATCAGGGAAGTCTAATACCAACAACTTAAAAGATATTATTTTAATTACACAGATTAGAACGACAGGAGTCTTATATATAAAAATCTAAGTGGTGGATTTGGCACCACTTTTGTTCTTTCTACAGAGGTAGAAAGGGTTTTGTCTCTTAAACCAATTATTTAAATGAGCTGATGACTGCTGTTTAATCAGAAAAGATACATTTAAGAGAAGACAATGACTGTACTTGACAATCTTACCACAGAGACTTAAACAGAATTAACACATTGAAATCTTCATGTTTTCTAAAGAAGGAAATGGGAATATTGGCAGAGTATTTCACTTCACCCCTAATAGCAGGAATTAGACATGCATGAAATGGTTTCCAATGTTAATATTTTTTTTCACCTCGAAAACAAAGATTGAAACATTGAAGCTATCTTAAACACATAGCTATTCTCTACTATAGTCATTCAAGTTTTATGTCTGAAACCATAATGATACCCAACAATAAACTTAGTCGAGCAATTTCTGTGAAAAAAGGAAAAAAAGGGAAGAAACATTAGGTAAGAAAGTATAAACTCTTAATATGTATTGAAACAAATTAATCCCAGTATCAGATAAAGAAAAATAACATACAGTATAGGATATGAGTTTATTAAAGTAATTAAAACAAATATAAAAATTGCAATATAATAAGTATGGTAATTTAATTGAAAGGAAAAGAGAATCATTGATTTCTGATCATTCTGATCAAAAAGAACATTAATCCATGTATTTTTTTTTTAATAAGGGACCTTGAAATTCTACGACATATAACAACACTTAGTTAATAATGTGATTTTTTTCAAATTTGCATTACTACCATCTACAAGAACAGATTTCTTTAACAAAGTAAAAAGATAGAAGAAAGTCAATAACAAAGAAAATGGAGCTCAACTCTCTTCCAATTAAAACTGCAACAAATTTTGTTATAATATTCACCAACCTGCATACAACTCCATATACCTAGTCTTCAAGGCCCTTAAAGGTTTACATTAATTGTGTTTGACAAATTTTATATGTTCTTCTACTTCCTGGTGAGCATCTAGGTATAATATTATAGTTAGTCCTTTTTAGATAAAATTAGCTTCAAAATTTTAACAAGAAATTGAATTTAAATGTGCTTTTTAAATAGGAAAAATCTGCCCTAAGGAAGATCATTTGTACTATTCTCCAACGGGTAAAAACTCGATGGAACAAGGAAGTAGAGAGACACCAAAGACTAAACCATGAGAATGTGGTGGAAGGCTGCAATTTGAATGAGCATTTGCAAATGGATAACACTGCGGAAACCAATTTTATTTGAAAGTTTTTGCTGAGAAAAAGTACTACACAAGAATGGATGGTAAATGTCTGGCTTTTGCTGGGAAGAGCTGTTCAAAGAGACCATGAAGAGCTAATGAAGGCATTTAGATAGGAGGGTCCTACAAATAAAAATAGTGACCGAGATGATCAATTCAGAATTGCTGCCCTTGGAAATACTGGAGGTAGAGAGATGAGGGCTGATACTCTTCCTGTTATCCAGCTGAGAGGTCACAAAAACCTAAACTAGAGAGCTAACACAATAAGAAGGAAAGAGAATTTTCAGGAGATATTACACAGGAAGTAGAAATACCAAGCTGAATCCTAAGCCCCTCATAAATCCAGTTCAAATGACTTTTCCCACAGAATAACCTCTCTTTTCAGGTTATCTGACAGAGTGCTTGTATTAGCTGAGGTTCTTTTAGTTCCATTGTTCACAAGCAACAGAAATCTAATCTGACCCAAAACTGAATTCATCGATAAGGCTTGGAATAATTCGTAGAACCATGGAAGTGGTGAACCATGCTTTCCGACATTACCTTACTGTGACTGCCAATAACAGATCATATTTCTGCAAAAGTACATTTTACAGTGGAAGGAAAATAAGGCATGAGTCCATGATTCATGAATGGAGGATGCTGTAAAACCTCTGCAAAGGCTCCCCAAAGAGGAAAGAGGATAAACAGGGAGAACGATGGCCTATTGGTCAAAGTAACATATCTGAAGAGACGGAAAAGTTCAAGATTATCAAATGCCCCAGAATGATCTTGCAACTTGGTGCTACTTTATTTGTCCACTTCAAAGAGCTGTATTTGACTTGACAGCATCACATTCATTTTACTTTCGATCATTTTTAATTACATTTTTGTCTACATTTCCTACATGTTACTGTGACTAGGATCATTTTACAGAAGAGGAAACTGATATTTATACAACCAGTACATTAAGACTTTTAAGATTCAAATGTTGAACTACTCATCCTGAATTTATTAGTTTTCCTACTATAATCAACTGTCTTTTACTTACAATGTTTAATAAATTTGTTTTCATTGTCATAAATGTGTATATCATGCAGTAAGTCTTAATTGAGAGTGTGTACCTCCAAGGCATATAGCAATATACTAGGTTTTATAAGTTTTCTGAAAGACATAATGGAAGCAGTACATACTTTTAGTTTTTGGAGAGAATATACTCGTCAAATAAAAGAATTAGTTCAAGATAGAAAAAAAAATTAAATATAGTTGGAATGACGTTCGAGTAAAAGAATGGCAAAACAATGGAAGTGTAGGAGTGTAAGAAGAATTTGTCATTGATGTTTTTACCAGGTTGCAATGGAGGGTTTCTCAGGAGTCCTGCTATGATTGTAGAAGTTTCTGGAAGGAAGAAGAGTTCTTCTTTAGCTGAAGCAGATCTCTTCATAAAACCTTGATGGAGGACCTTGGCTTTATCCAGAACTCTGGGGAATAAAAACATCAAAATGAGTTCCTTGCTCTCAGGAAACTTACTAGTTCACATGGAGATAAGACATATTTTATCTGAAATTATGAGATGAAAATATGCAAATAAAGGCAGAGTCAAAAAGTATGTGTTTTGTCAAACTGAGAGAATGATAAGCATGAGTCTTAAGGGGTGGGAAGGCAATACGGGGGGGGGGGGGAGGATTGCTTAAGTTGGATGTTGATAACAGGGTAGCTTTATCATAGACATTTGATAAGGAGAGCAAAGGAAATGAACTTTTAAAAAATCTACTTTACAATCTTTGACCCATGGAAAAGTAATTTAATTGCTCTGAGTCTCCATTTCCTCTCCCATAGACAAAGAGTTTTAAATGTGGTTTAGCCCAGGTTCCAAAAAAAACAGAACCTAATGTGAAGCTTACACAGTAAAGCTTTGGGAGGTGGGGGTGAGGGGTGGGAGGTGCTATTGTCAGAGCAACAAGAGTGAAGGACGAAGGAAGACAAGGGGCCCAAATAAGAGGTGGTAAGCTGTTGAACTGGCCACAGCTTTCAAAGAAAAACACAGGCTTTTGCTTAAACATGAAGCGCGTCTCCCGGGAGATCATCTCTCTAGATTTCAGAACAGTCTATCTGGTGGAGGAAGAGAGGAGAACGCGTCTGCTGGTCCCTTCCAGTTCTTGTGTCTCACTAGTGCAAGTTTGCCGCAAGGGGCGCTAGTCTCCCACACTTTGGGGTGCTCATCGCCGTCGCTCTGGGCTGCCACTAGGGAAACCAGATCTCACACTCCATGGATTCTTCTGAGCCAGGTAATGGATAGAAGAAGCACAGCCAACGTGGGCGCAGTGGAGTCAGACTGGGGTCCCAGCGCCAGTGCAGCTCCCACGTCAGCAGGTGCAGTGCAGACCATCGTGAGGATCAGCCTCACTCCCAGGGAGGCAAAGAAAGGCACAGAACTAGGAGACAGATGGTGAGAACCTGATGCCAGCCGTGGCAGGGGCAAGAGGCAGGACCAAGAGAAGCTGGCAGCAGGCTTAAATTGGGTCAAATACAGATGAGATGACATCTAAGGCTTTCACCAGTTTTAAGACTCTGCTGCTATATGGGTCTCTTCGGATGAAATCCCAGAGCGCCCAATAATTCATCAATTGAGACGATGCAGTAATTACAGAGAAGTCCATTAATTTTCCATGGGCGCCGTTCCAGTGAATAGTAAGCTTTTATTATGCTTTTTTTTTCCTGTAGCAATTTCTGAGTTCCATGAAATCAAGTCGAGAAGTGAAATATGGAATCATGTGCTTAAAAAAAGATGTGCTACAGAGGCAAATCTGGCCTCAGTCCTGAATTCCATAGACAGCCCCTTATTGCTAACAGCTGTGCTGGTTTGGGTTTACACTGCAACTCCACATTTTCCTATATGAGAAATACCATAAGCTGCTAATGCATAGAGATGACTTGCTTGTATCTACTAGATATATTTGCATGTAAAGGTGAGTAATTGAACTCCTTCCTCAAAAAAAAAAAAAATGCTGTGTTTAGATGAATGAGATTTTTGATAATGTGTTTAGTTTTATAATCCTGCCCTAAACACGCTTTATGGCTGCATGTAAATCCTCAATTCTAGGGAATCCCAAAAAGCCAGTCCATTTAAAGATTAAGTGGGCAAAACAGAAAGTAAATCCATTAAATATGGTTAATGCCCTCCTTCTTCTCCAAGTTGCTTTTGGTAATGTGCACAAATAATTTATGTAATAGGTCGTGCTTGTTCATGTCAGGGAAGGGGCAGCACGACTACCAAAGACTCCCACACCTGTTTGCTTAACTGGCTTCTCTGTGGATAAAAAGAGGTGGAAGAAATAGTCAGCCCTGTTGTGGATCTCTGTGAACCGCACCCCTGAGTTGTGCCGTGCACAGCCTGGCAGCCTTTTGGGCAAACTAGGGAAAAAATCTCACCAGTCCCTGTGGCCAGCATTATTTCTACGATAGAGATTATTCTGTTTGCAGGTGAGGCAATTGATATCCAGAAAAAGCTGTATGACATGCTCAATAAAAGAGAGAGTAGAAAATAGCCCAGGTCTTCTGATTCTTGTTCCAGCATTATCTTGTGACTAAACCCTCAGAGAAAAGGAAATTTAATAAAGCATCGCATATTAGTATGATATGCAATAGAGGTTAGCATAAATTACTAAGTGACTAACATCTGACTTTGGACGAGAAATGATCCTTTTTCAGGCTACAGTACACGCTCAGTCCAGCCACTACTAGGCACTACGCATCCTCCCTCACCTCAGAGAGGAAACTTTCTTTTAAGAAAAGGGAATATTCCATGTTTATTTTTCAATATCCTTGTGTTCTATCATAATTTTACATCCCCGAGCTTTGAAGCTATACTGCAGAGTATTTTGTTGATGTCAGGATTTAAAGCCAATCTGAATTATAGGAATATGAAAGAATTAATAAGACATTGGGCAGAAGAAAGGAAGATAGAAGGTAACTCAGTCCAGTTGGCTCAGTAAAATGACCCTTTCATTAAAACATTTACCATGGGTGAGTTTGAAACCAGTAATACAGATAATAATCAGAAAAGCAGTAAAAATAGCTATTAATAATTTAAAGTCAGCACAGGTCAAATGTTCATTTATTACCTGGCATGGAGCCAAGTGCTTTACATACATTATTTTACTCAGTTTGTTTGAGAAACCTGTGAGGTAGAAACTATTACCCCTCTTTAATAAATGAGAAACTAAAGCAAAAAGTTGTGTATGAGGGTTGGGGGAAGTCATTTCAATTTAATCTACCTTTATTGACTATCCACTATAATACACAACTTCATGTTCACTGTTGTGTGGGACAGAGATAAATGAGACATAATGCCTAGCTCCAGTGACTTGTAGTCTAGAGGATTAGAGAGGTATGCACATAATTACAGGACTGTGGATTTAATTTATTCACATTCTCACAATCTTCCATTATTACGGAAAATGGATGATCTGAATATAAAAACTAAATGAGCTGCAGTTACACCTGATGATGGTTAAAGAATAAGTAAAATTAATGAACACAGTAAAGACAAGTTTTGGAGAAAATTCCACTGGTGCTTCAAATAAAAGTGTATTAATAATTCCCTTTTACTCCCCACACACACAAAAAAAGAAATTTTTAAAAAGGTAAAATTAAGATGCTAATTTCTTTTAAAGTCATCTCCCATTCCATTACCCAAGCAAAGTTATTAAACAAGTAGAAAGCAGACATAAAGAGGGATTTTAGAATACATTAGCTTTAGAAAAACCAGTTCAGTCACCACACTGGCGTATCATATGTCCCCTAAATCATGTGGGTTTGAGACGCTGATGGCTGATTATGATCATGGGACAACTTTGTTTGAGTGACTTGACTCTCTACATCTCAAAGAGGAGACTGAGGAGGGAACTGACTCCAGGTTGAACTCTGTGTTCCACTGGAAGGTTTAGAGCCACACGGCTTCCAGCTTTGAGTTGCATATGTCTGAAGGGTATTGCTGGGTTCTTAAATATCTAGGAAAATCCTGGCATCGCAGGCTCAGGGCACTTACAACTCCTTGACAGTCAGATAAGAGCTTGTCCAATGTGAATCGATCATCAACGGTCCCAACAATCTTATTCTATTACCTCGTTGCTTGATATTTACAGAGGATGACAAAACTTTACAATATTTTAAATCAGATTATTGTAAAGCTATTCTACCATTTTGGGAAAAAGAAAAGCAGGTTAGTAAAATGGGATTGTGATATGACTAGTGAATAGCAGGATAATTTTCCCTTTAGGAGAGAAATAAATGGCAGAGTCCTTAATTGCTTCAGTTAAAATACTCTGTCACAGCTAAGATTTCTATTCAATGAGCTAGACTAATTAAAGTCTATGTGCTTTATTTACATAATCTCATTCATAACTGAATAGATGAAGTTTATTATAGTTAATAGGAAGTAGCAGGAATAAAAAAGCGAAGAAAAAACATGCATATTCCATTGCCCAATAAAATTCCACTTATAAAATACAGGTTCAGGGAAAAAATTATTAAGAATTTCGAGATAGAGACAGCAAAGTGGAGCCTGTCTGAGCGTGTGGCCCTGTGTGACAGCCCAGGTTTCACACCTGTGAAGCCAGCCCTGGGTTCAGTAATCTCTTTTTTACCTCCTGTGGATACTATTTGCCTATCCTACCCCAAAATGGAGAGGTATAATACAGGGAAAGGGTTGTAGGAAGAACAACTAAAATGGAGCAATTTTGTACTGTGAGATATATGATACAGTTAATTGAAGCTTAAAAAAGACTCCAAAAATAATAGTGAACAGTAAACATAGATAATCCATCTTAACATTTACTTCCAATAAGACTTAGCTCTTACTTACATTTATATGTAGACTACCTTAGGTTGAAAGTTTCATAAGGACAGAAACTTTCCTGTTCTTGATCATTTCTGTAACATGACTGATATTAACCTATAATGCATTATACTGAGAATGGCATTTGATAACCAAATTTTCCAAATGAATCAATTAAAATTTGTGGAAGCTCGTACAAAATTTTCAGGTCACATGGATGCCACAAATATTACTGATGGAGTCAATGCATCTTCCAGAGTTCCTAAATTACTCCCAAAATATACCTTCTGTGGAAGAAAAGTTGTCAAGGGACCATCTCATATTTAGGCAGAATGGGTACTTGCCTAAATGAGATTTAAAGGAACACTTTTCAAAAGTCTTCCTTTCACCTCAGTGTGAGACATTGCTGTGCATGCTGCTTGAAATTTCTTTCAGTGTAGAACCACTAACTTGATCAAATCATGATACTGTCAGCAAACACTTGCTCCTGGCTTTGTACTGTGTCAGGGCAAAACATGATTTCAGAATTGAGCAAACTACTGATTTCACAACAGCATCTCATTGCTCTTAGAAAAAAACCCAAACATCTTATGATGGCTTCAGAACATTTTTTTAAAGTAGGCTCCTCCCCACCTTTCCATCCCATTTCACATTTTTCTACCACATGTAGATTATTCTCAGGACACACTGTCCTGGAACAGATGGAGCCCTGTTCTCCCCTGACTCTTCATCCAGTTGGCTTTTATTTGACCTTCAAGTCTAAGCAGAAAAACATCTCAGAGAGGCCTTCTCTGACTTTCCTGTCTAATATACTGCCTCCATCACCCACCATCCCACCACATGCACCAACCCTAATCACTCTCCGTTATTAACACAGTTACCTTCTTCTTGGCAATCATCACAATCAGTAACTCTAGTTCTTATTTGGTTACTGATTTATTTAGGTGTCTCCTCTCTGGGATATAAACTCCTTTAAGGCAGGAACCTACTGTCTTGTATATCTCCATATCCTTAATGCCTCCAATAGTGTCTGGTCCAGAATAGACATTGAATATATACTGGCAAGTGCGGAGAGAATGCAGAGTGAAATATAGGAAAGGTGTATTTGAGCAGTTTTTTGGAAGGGAGATTCGTGAAGAAAGATAGGTGGAAGGGAAATCATGGAAAGAAAAACTGGAGGGAAGGAGGCTGTGTTACTAAAGGCAGAATGATCTAGGTGAAGACTCTCCATAACCAGGGTCTTCTGTGGCAATGGGGGAGCAGGCAGATTCTAGAACCTTAAAAGAGAAGGAATATCAGAAAGGAAAATTGAGAGGAAACTAAAATACTGGCTTTTCCTCATAGTGTTTTCATGAGTATCATTTTATTAAAATATGACAGTATTTATGAGAAAGCATTTTCAAAATACTTTCTCATTCTAAGGGTGCTGGTAATTTACTTTCTCAAAAATGTATGCAAATCAAGAAACACCTTAATTTGAAGACTGGAAAATTAAAAATCTGATGTGTTGACTGAAGCTGGCAAACCAACAACAAAATTAGCTTTTAATTGAAGCTCATAGATCTAGAAAGCTCTGGCAATTTGGGCTGGCAATTATTTTCCAGAAGAGGATCCTTTGTTAGGGTTAAATTTCAAAAGGGAAAGCCATTCTTCATCTACCTCCTTTACACTCAATTATGACTTTTTTAAAAAGTGCTTTTGAGAAGAAGTTTTCCTTGTTTAGTCACAAGTTGGAGGAATTTTATTTTTAGTTTTGACCTAAATCAGATAATGCTGAACCATAGGCATTTTTTTTAAGTGAGAGGGGGAAGGGAGCAATAATTTTCCCTATTTTAAGAAACCTGAACTCTATTTGCACTCAGAAAAACAACACCCTCACTAACCTGAACATGCTAACTTCAAAACTTGGCAGTGTGAGAGTCTGATGAAGGAAAAAAGCAACCAAAGCCAAATTCAATGAAAAACTGTCTCATACTCTAAAAGTCACCCAGATTTAAATAACATGTCTTGATATGAGAGGGAGTGCAATTTCCTCCATTAAAAAAAAAAGTGTTATCTCCATTTATAATGGTTCAGTGAATGGTAACACATCTAGCAGGCTTGGTTTAGGGTGCCAATTATGACTCTACAAATCAGAACACTAGAGTCAGGATGCCCAGTGACTCTCACCAAGAAAGAGTCTCTAATACCTTCTCCACCATCCTTTCCCATGAGCAATAGGTGATAGTCCAGATATCATTTTGCTGTTGATTTTGAATCGTAAAGTATGACTTCAAGTGTAGAATCTTTAAAATTATCACTGTATTGATTGGCATTTGGAAAAACCTACCCAAAATATCGTGTACTTTGTTATTTCAGGGTTGAGACTTATGCCAAGAATCAGTGACTGATTTTTTTTTGCTTCTCTTTGTTTTTATAGTCAGTTTATAAATTAATCCTCTATGTACACTCCTGGAGGCAGCAAAAGAGTGAAGATAATTTCTAGTCACATATAATGAGATTTCCCCCCTCAGTAGCTAAGAGAATAGGGTACTGCAATTTGTTGAACTGAACTGCACACTTTAAAAAAAACACCGTCTTATAATCAACAGAGAGAATACTCCCTCTCTGGTTGATTGTGGACTTACTGGTGAGTCTCTATAACCCATCCCAGGCCATTACGATAGTAAAAAGATCAAGAATTCAGACTGCGGCATTACATAAAAAGAGGGTTTGAGTCCCAATTCTACCACTTATTTGCTATGTGATTTTGGGGCATATTATTCTAGAAGCCTCGATTTCTTCATCTGAAAATTCTTTAATAAAAATCCCTATATCCTAGAATGCTGAAAATTAATAAAAAAGACAATGTTATGAGGTGCTTAACATAGGTTCTACCACTCCGTAGAATAGTCGCACACCAATGGTGACAGCAGTAAACAGTGACTGAGGTACTAATAGTGGTAGCAGCAGCAATGGTAGTAATAGAAAACCATTTCATATCATTAATTATAATATAATGTAATTACAGAATAATCTAAATTTTATTCGGAGCTGTACAGTACCAAAAATAACTCTTATTACTAAATATTCCAGGGATGTCATTTGACTGAAGTAAATTACACATTTAAAAGGCATTTATTGTATTCTGGTCTGTTGACTGTATCTCACTACAGGACTGTTGTTTATCTGATTCATAAGGAACAATTCCATGTGACATTATGTTAGCAAAACATCTTCTAGAAAAAAGGGCAAGAAATAGGTAAAAAATGCATAATTTCCTATAAGAGAGGTAAGAATGAATAAAACATATTCCTTGCTGTCAAGAAACTTTCAAGAGCCAAACCTGATGGCCTAGTGGTTAAAGTTCAGCACTCTGCTTCAGTGGCCCAGGTTTGGTTCCCAGGTATGGAATCACACCACTCGTTTTTCAGTAGCCATGCTGTGGCACCAGCTCACATAGAAGAACTAGAAGAACTTACAACTATACACAACTATGTACTGGGGCTTTGGGGGGGAAAGAAAAGGGGGAAGACTGGCACAGATGTTAGCATAGGGCAAATCTTCCCCTGCCAAAAAAACAAACATTCAATCTGTAGACTATAGGGTGATAAAGAAATACAGATACAGTAAAAAAGTGAAGACCAATATGTGTCTTAAAAGAGAAACACAATATACGATAGGTTTAAAAAGAGAAAAACATACTTAATTGTGAAGTCAAGAAAGAATTCATGAAGGAGTAGAATGTGAGATGGATTTTGAAACACTGAGTAAAGAAACAGAAATAGTATGTTGGGAGACAATCCTCCATGGGTCTCCTACATTTCTGCACATCTTGTGGGCACTGGCTGCCTTTGTTCCAGATCCTTTTTTCCAGGATGTGAATATGCAAACAGCTTTGGGAGATATAGTCTCTCTGTATGGAGCAGAAGGCAGGTTTCTTTGCTTTCCAGTAAAATAAAGATAAGATCTCCCTCTGGGGCAAAGGGCAGGCAGGTTTGCTCGCAGCCCGTTGTAAGAGATTTGGGTGCCCTAAACTTGGAGTCCTTCAGGCATGATGCAAACCCACTGTGTATGCAGCATCCACTTGGGCTTCTCCACGTCATCTCGAGGGGACCTGGGATACAAGAAGAATCAATCTGAGAATGCTGCACCATCAGGAATCAAGTCTTTTGTCCTACTTCTAGCCTCTGATATCATGTTTCTAGAAGCTGAACACTGCCCAGCAACTAGGTCAGTGCCTTTATATTTTTGTTTTTTTATAGTACCCTACTAATTCTAGTACCAATATCTGAATTAATCAGGATAAGCTAAATTATGCTGTAGTAGCGAAACACTACACCAAGTGGCTCGATACTTTAATAATTTATATCTTGTTCATAGAAAGCTATCAAAAACCAAACTCTGCATACTGAAAGAAACAAAGCAGAAAGATGAGTTTACGGCAAGGATTTCAACCTACAAGCCAGGAAACTCAAGGCTATTGGAGCAATGAGTTCTGAGTTGCTTAGGACTAAGGAATTTTTATGGGATAAATATGGAAGTTATTTGGCTTTTTCAAGCTGTTTGGTTGCCTAGTGCTCCTTCTTATTTGAATGAGGGTAGCTGAGTCAGGGGAACAAGGAAGGGCAGAGATGGAGTAAACAAAGTTGGCATTTGAGGATTGGCTGGCATCCTCTGCTGATCTCTGAGAGGAGTTGTAAATTCCTGTTAGGTGAGGTTAAGTTTTGTTCTCCTTTATGCATCTGTGTTGACTGTCTCCATTTTGTCCCTGACATAAGTGACTCCATTTTACTTTGGTTCTGCAAAGCTGACTGTGGGTCACAATGCCTCTCCAACACAACTCATCTCCATTTGGTGACCCAGGAATCAGGGCTGCTTCAGTCTTGTGGCACATCCATTGCAACCTGACCCTCCTCCACAATTCCCAGGAGAATGCGGGAGTCTCATAAGAGCAATTAATTGGCTCTTCCTGGAACTGACACACATCACTTCAGCTCCACCTAGCTAAAAGGAAACAGAGAAGCATAGCCTTCACACGTATAGTAAATGAGAGGAGAACTGAAAATGGATGTGTACTGATTGCTCCACCCCTTGGTCCTAACTCAACTTACAGATGAGCAAATGGAGACCTGGGTCAGGGGTGGTGGTACTTGTGATGGTGGTAATTTTGGTGTCAAATAATTTGGTCCTTGTCCTGCAGTTTCTATCAGTGATAGAGTCATATCTAGTTACTATTCTAGTTGACTGCTCTTTCTTTTACTACCCATAAAAGCCAGAGTTTATCCTACTTCTTTTAGTAATCCTCAATGGATTGGTACTTATATACCAACCGACTGCTTAGTAAGTATTATTTAATTATTATTCTTTTTACATTAAAACCTTGGTACATATCTTCTAAGAAAATCAAAAAGCTATGTATCAGAAGAAATTTGACACGATATAACTCAGTCATAAATAGCACACTTCGATGGTTTAAAACGAATCCGTCTAAATCTTGCTTCATAACATATAAGATTCTATCTGATATAGAACAAATGAGAATTCCAAGAATTTGCTATCATTTAGTAAAACATAGTATAAACTTTAAGTTGCATTATTTTCTTTATACATTCTAATCACATAGCCCTTAACAATTTTGATAACAGTGATAGATAATTAAAATGCACTTTGAAGATATCATTCTATAGTAAAGTTACTTAAAATCCTTTTTTCAAATCATGTTTGCTGAAAGAATAATCTATAAAATAGTAGTGCATGTGGTAAAATATATTTATTTGATAAAACCAAAACCAGAAAACATATAGATCATATTATACTCAAACACTAATTCAACCCTGGTAAATATTTTAATTGTGTTCTGAACTTATAATCAAAGTTCTCTAGAATTCACAGAAAGGGATGACAGACATTTCAATTTAACAAGGTCAGAAGAGTGCCTTGGTAGAATTCCAATAAGAGGAGGGGGATGAATGGAATGAAAGGAGAGACATCTTTGACAGTCTGTTTCCACCAGACTACATAGTTGCCTGAGCAGTAACTAGAGGAACCTGTCAGACACATTGACATCTCTTTCTTTGAAAGAGATTAGAAAATAGTAACAAAGAAGACATTACTGCCAGCAGCTGCCAACCTTTTTATTTCTCAAGATATCTTAATCATACTCTAATGACTGGTGCTTTTCTTGTCAGTCTTTTTTAAACCATATTTATTCAGCATGACTCTGACTCTATATTCATGGTATTCTTGGGGGAAACTTGAGGGAAATGCAAATATCCTTTCTGCATTGATTGGGAAGCCATTCAGCCAACAGTCACAAAACAAATGTAATGACAACTATCCATATTTGCGGTATCCGGTTTCTTCAGTAAAAGACATTTTCATTTTCTAGTCTTAAAAACTAAGAACAGGGGCCGGCCCAGTGGCACAAGCGGTTGGGTGCACGTGCCCTGCTGCGGCAGCCCGGGGTTCGCCAGTTAGGATCCCGGGCACGCACCAACGCACTGCTTGGCAGGCCGTGCTGTGGTGATGTCCCATGTGGAGTGGAGGAAGATGGGCACGGATGTTGGCCCAGGGCCAGTCTTCCTCAGCAAAAAAAGAGGAGGATTGGCAGATGTTGGCACAGGGCTGATCTCCTCACAAAAAAAAAAAAAAAAAAAAAAAAACTAAGAACGTAATGATATTGCCTATCACTGTAAAGGGGATATTGCCCATCACTGTAAATGGGTAATCAGGGTAGAGTATAAAGATGTTCCTGAAATTCACTAGCCACACTGATATTGGTAATTGCCTTGGTAAAGCCATGGCAATGATGGCTGCATCATCAACCATCAGGTTCATTTTTAAGGCAAACTGCTCACTAATATATGAGTGATTGGGCGAACTCTGGGAAAAATCAAGAGAAATTTGGGGGTTATATAACTTTTTATTTTCCTTTTGGTGTCTCTATTAGAGGTTGGAAGTATAATCCCTATTTTATGGATAGTATTGTGTAATTTATTATTATGTTATAGGTTTTAGTTTCAGACATTAATGGGCATTGGACTATTTATGCTGTTGAAGTACCACTCCTGTACAAGAAGGAAAATAGGATGTATGCTTTAATTTGAGGGTTATCATAGGTCTGAGTAACCAAATCTAATGTTAACAAAATCTTCATTCACTTTTATATTCAATTATATGTAATTTAAAGAAAAGTACGTTTTAAAATATGCTAATCTACATATTTACCATGATTAGAGCTAAACAAAATTTTTGCTAATGTTAGGTGATTTTAATATGCCATTCCTTCTATCAGGAACGTTCTTCCTTCAGAGAACCTCTTGAGTCATTCTCTCCTTTCTTTCAGGTCTTTATTTAAACATGACCTTATCGTAGAGGCCTTGCAGCTCACCAACATAAGACAGCATGCACACTGTCACTTAGCTCTCCCTTTCCCCGTTTCCTTGTTTAACTTTTCTCTGATTCTTGCACCATGTAACAAGGTATTTATTCCTGTCTTTATTTCTTTACTACCCATTTCCTAACCCCCACCAGGAAGTCAGCATCATGAAATCATGCGTTTCTTTTTATCCACTGTCTTATTTCAAACCCTAGGGTTGTGTCAAGCACAGACATACTCAAAAAGGTTTTACTGAATAAACAAATTAAGAACGAATATATAACTTAAGCAAGACTTAAAGAAACAAAATTGTAAGATACTAGTTGAGGGGATATCTACTCAGCCCTGTCTTCTTTCCAGAAATTGCTTCCCTCCTTCATGTTCCACTTAACTCTTTGCACTCATAAATATGGTTCATATGAGCTCTGATATGTTGCATTAGTTCCGTATCCTATGACCTTAATGCATATGTCTAGTGTTCATTATCTAACCTAAGATGGGCAGTTTCCTTCTCCAAGATTCCACACTTGGGCACAGTTCATTCATCAAGAGTGGATGTCATTCCTAAGCTAGAGTATTTAGAAACTATAGCAAATAGAGTCCATCTCGCTTTTGTGGTTAAAATTTAGACAGTTAAGGCTCCAGAACTGTTGACTGGCCTGTTTTATCCAGAAAGCTGATCAGCTGTGAAAAAACACTGAGAAGCCAAAGACTTAGAAAATATGATATAAAATGGTGGAATCTTGAGTCAAAGTCCAGAATCCTGATTTCCTGGGGAGTACTTCAAGCAATAAAAATAGTTTTCAACAAATTCAGGGAAGAAATAAATTAGCACTTAATTCTTGAGCAGAAAAATATTAAAACATGACTTCATTTTGAATAATGCTTCCGGTGTTTGTCTCTTTAGAGGTAAGAGCAATGTCTCTATTTTAACATGGGTGTGATTTTTCTACAACTTTGTCATTAGTTATAGCTCCAGGTCAAAAGAATTAGGTCTTTTCTCAATGGGAATATCAAGAATGAATATTTTATTGTTGTTGAGGAAAGAACTTTGAAACAGCATCAGATGTAACCAATAGAATGCCAAACATAGTGAGGCAGATTTCATTTCACAGTGATTGAGTTATTCATGGAATTTGATTTAATCATACTGTGACTTAGCAGCTAAAAGAAATGGATAAAAATGACCATTATTCTTATTTGGTAACAAGACAGTAATAATATCAGTAGTTCTACAGCCTAGTAACCAAGCCTTGGAGAGATGAAACTGCAATCTATTTTTAATTGGAGCATTTATAAACTAAAATAGGCAGTAGAATTCTAAAAAATCATCATTTCCTAACACAGCAGCGAACCATGTCTCAATGCAAAATTTCTCTGCTGCATCACTTTGTCAAGGTCAGCCTAGTCTTCTAGCTATTTTTATCTGTTTTATTTTCCTTCATAGGTGTTGATTCTACATGAACATGAGTTAATTATCTCCAACCAATATGTGCATTTGCACAGCTTAGTCACAATCCTTTCACAACTCTTATATGCATGGTCCTACGGGTTGAATTATGTTCCCCAGGTAGCCATATGTTGAAGTCCTAGCCTCTAGTACACCAGAACGTGACCTTCTAGATGTTAACGATATTATTCATAGTCTTCAGTAGCATTTGTTGAGAAGTATGCAGTTATTTTTGTATTTTTTCGTTTGAAGGTAATGTGTATTTTATTTCTGGATACATTTAAGGTGTACTTTATCATTGTTTTTAGTAATTTGATAACAAGGCTTAACAGTTTCCCTTCCTTCCCTCCCTCCCTCTCTCTGTCTCTTTCTTTTTTCTGTGCCCAGGATACATACACACATACACACAGAAAAAATCTTCAGGCTTGTATAGTAATGGCTTATTTCCTTTTTTCCACGTGCATATATGTTGTCCTGCTTTGTGTTTGTTGAGAATCTTAGAAATGTGTGTTGATAGTTTTCATCAAATTTAGAAAAGTTTGGTCATTATTTCTTTAAATATTTTTCTGGCTCCTTCTCCTTGCAGAGACTTCCATTACCCAGATGTGAAACCTCTTACTGTTGTTCACTGAGGCTCTATTCATTTTTATTAGACTTTTCTCTCTGCATTTCATTTTGTATAAATTCTATTATTATTTTCATTTTTTAAATCTCTGCTTCTCTCTCCTTCTCTGTTCTCTTCTTCTCATTATGTTTATGTTCTCCTTCTGATACCAGAGAATTTGAATATGGTTTTAAAAGCTGTTTTGACATGCTAGGTTGTTAATTACATCATCTCTGACGTTGTTTTAAAATGTAGGTTTTATCATTATCCAGGTATGGCAAGGCCAACAGATCAAGTGAAGATTGCCATTGAAAAGAGAATGTTATATTCACAGTCTCAAGAGGAGGGGGCACACAGGGTCAATCAGGATGCCAAGGGAGTGAGGGGAAAATGTGGTCTAGAGCCTTTATTGGCAGTTTCCATAGGAAGAAATGGGACAAGTAGCATAAGCAGGTTTGAGATTGGCTAGTTTGAGTAATTTCAGCAGGCTCTGGGGCACTAGGGGTTGTCCCTAGTTGTCTAGTACCTGGCCCTCAGGTGATGGGACAGGGGATAGTGGCCCTGAGTGAGAATGACTGATAAAGAAGGTGGTTGGGGTATGAGCTCTAGGTTGGTTGATTTGCATGTGAAAGGAGGCTGGCAGAAGAGTCCTTTACCTTCTCTAGGAATTGGCTGACCTTGGAGGGACACTCCTTCCAGGGTCAGCAAGGCCCCAAGATGTCATCAAATACAGAATCATCAAAGCATCAAATACAGAAACTAGAAAATGTGGTTGTTACAAATATGTCTGCATCTGTTTATATTGCATGATTGATCTCCTCATTACAGGTAATATTCCCCTGCATCTTTGAATGTTTAGTACTTTTTGATTGGATGTTGAGTATTGTGAAGTTAGATTGTTGAGTGTCTCTTTGTGTTTCTTTAAAGAATGTGAACTTTGTTTTGGAAGGCAGTTAAGTTACTTGCCTATTAGTTTTATCCCTTTGATATGTGCTTTCAAGTTTTGCTAGAATGGGTCTAAATAGGCTACACTCCAAGGAGATTTTAGCCCTACTACCAAGGCAGAAATTTACTTTTCTTTATGGGATCATTTTTTTCTCTTTATTAACAAAAATCATGAATGCTTACAATATACCAAGAACTGTATTAGAATTATGCAATAAACATGAAAAAGGTGGGGCCCACACTATTTTCTTATAAAACTGTTAAGTGGGGTTAGGCATGTAAATTAAATGTTTGGACAACAATGGCATATGAAAAGTGAGATACTGTATAAAGTTGTGATCAATATAAAATACATAAATATGATAATATTTGAATTACAATGGATTCAGAATGGTAGAGCCTGGGACAGTCTGGTAGGGCTTTACAAAGTTGTACATGCTTTAGAATTTGGGCATCTATTACCTGCTGCCACCTTAGTATTGCACTAAGTTGTAGAAATACAATGGTAAAGAAAACACATCCCTGGCTACAAGGAGCTTATCATCTTTTGAGGTACAAAGACAAGTCAATAGTGCTATTAGAAGGATAAGTCTTTTGTGCTATTATGACAGTAGATATGTACATCAATCATTAGGCATCAAGGAAACCTCCGAAGAGAACATTGTATAGGCTGAGGCCAAGTGATTATTAAAATTTAGTCAGATAGCAGCTGGCCCTATGGCCTAATGGTTAAGTTCAGTGTGCTCCGTTTCAGCAGCCCGGGTTCATTTCCCAGGTGCAGACTTGCCCCACTCATCAGTGGCCATGCTGTGGCAGTGACCCATATACAAAATAGGGGAAGATTGGCACACATGTTAGCTCAGGGAGAATCTTACTCAGCAAAAAGAAAAAGAGAAATTTAGTCAGATAAAGGAGCAAGAGAAGTGGGACAGGTGTTAGAAATAATTCATAGCAGAGGAACAAGCATGTGTAAAAACTTAGAGGCACAAGAATAGTGAACATTTCTGAAATGAAAAGTACAGTAGTTTGGTACTGCCAGAACATGGTGGTCAGAAAGAATGGAGTGTGGCACATAGCAAGACTAGATAGGTAGGCAGGGTCCAGATGATGTTGGAGTGCTTGCAACGTAATATGAAAGAGTTTATATCTTAGCCTAAGAGCAATGGGACCCTCAAATGGTTTTCAGAAGTGGGGTGTTGTGGAGATGTGAAGAAGAATAGTTAGAGCTATGGACATGAAGCTCAGAAGAGCCATCTGAGATGGCGGCCCATGCTGATACTTGAAGGATATGCAGAAGGTTCATCATGTATATTAGTTTGCTAGAGCTGCTCACAGTTTTGACACAAGTCTCTTTACAACATATTTCAAACCATGGCTGAGTCACCTATAGTTAGTATTAAAAAAAGGCATTCAGGGGCTGGCCCCATGGTGTAGTGTTTAAGTTTGGTACGCTCTGCTTCAGCGGCCCAGTCTTGCGGGTTTGGATCCTGGGCATGGACCTACACCACTTATCAGCCATGCTGTGGCAGTGACCCACATATAAAGTAGAGGAAGATTGACAACAGATGTTAGCTCAGGGTGAATCTTTCTCAGCAAAAAAATAAAAATACATTCATTTATATTATATTTTTACTTTTGTCATCCTGATATAGGCTGGTGTGATGTACAGGAATAAGGCAATTCCTGCCCTTGAATTGTCTTAGTCCTAATCAGTGCCTCACTGGGGAATGAACCAAGTATGAGAACAATGAAGATAGTAAAGACGCTGAAGGCTGAAATTGAGGATAGAAGTGGAGATGGTGTGAGAAGGATGACTAGGCTTTCTTGGAAACAAGATGGTTGGTCCAGACCTCAGTGTGGATGTGGCGAGAAGGAGAGGGGAAGGTCAGCCAGCTCTGACCTATGGGCTGCTCTTGCTGGAAAGGACAGCTGTAATAGGATCCAGGATAACAGGATCCAGAAAATGAGATATTGTCAACTTAGAATTTTATACTCAGTCATCCAGACTCATAGAAGTCAGGTTTCCTACCACTTACCTGAAAGTTAAAGACAAGGGATCCTAGTAAATGAGGATCTCATAAATACAGAGCAAGGGAAAGTAGAGAACAAATTTGAGAGCAAATAGGCCACTAACTTCCAAACAATGGTTTTTATATAATGTTTCCCAAATCTTTTGTATCATCATGATAATTCACATAAGAAATGAATGGAGCCCTTTTCATTGGTCCTCACACCATCAACAAATAGACCAAAGCATCAACTTAAGCACTGTGCTTAAAGATTCCAGCTTATCATTGTTTTGCATGCCATCAGTTTCTGTTAGAAAGATGCAAAGGTGTCACAAAATTCAATAAAGAAACCAGGCAAATGTTTTGTCATGCAAGTCAAATCACCTTGACCAAATATCAAATTATTATTATTTCTTAGCAAGAAATAGAGCAGATTGAAAAGTTACTGTGTATTCTGTTTCTCTCAATATTATTTTTTGAATAAAGCCTACATTTTATTTATATTAGATATCTGTAGCACCACACCTCTGCAAACAGAAGTTAAATACACTTTAAAACTGTATTTTGTTCAGTGCTGAAGAGGGTTAAAACAAGGACACCCGAATCAGGCTGCTTTGGTTCTGTTTATATATGAAATATAAATAATAATAAGAAGAAATTTATATGATTTTTTTGAATTTAAAATTAATTGAAGCATTTCACTCATGTGCTATGGTTAGCCTATAGTAAGTACACAATTAGTATTAACTACTATTACTACTGCTGCTGCTGCTACTATCACTATCTATTACCTCTATAACTATGACTACTGCTAAGTATGGAATTCACTTTCTTCCCTTTTGGAGTGCTGAAAGAAATTTGCTTTTCTCCATTTCCCCAGACCCTTTCAATCTCCACATTTCCATAAAAATCTTGATCAAATCATATATAATTTATTCTAAACACAAGACTTTTAGTTGTTTAAAGCATCCCAGATGTTTGCTTATCTGGGTTTCATTTATCTTGGGTTAAATTATGTTCATTCCTATCCCTTTCCTTCTGCAGATCATTCTTATCAGTTAATTCACAAGAAAAATGGGAGTTGATTTGCTTTTCTCTTTTATCTGTCAGTGTTGCGTTACTGAACCCAGTGAGTTTATCTTTCTTGTTCATCATATTGTTGTAATGGGAAAAAAAACATTGTATGACTGCCCAATTGGGGATGTTCTCCCCCTTTTGACTATCTTAGTGTATGTATAGTAATTTTATAGCATTCTTTGCTATCCATATTCTATAACTTTTCCTTAAAAAGAGTACTTAGTATTTATATTCTTGCTACATACAAAACTCTAGTAAGTTTGGTAAGTTATTTACATGTAATACCCATTTAGTTCTCACAAAACCCTAAAATGTAGGTTAAATTATGTCCTCTACTTCTTAGATGGGAAACTGAGGCACTGAGAGGTTGAGTAACTTGACAGTATCACTCAGCGGGTAAGTGCAGCAGTTGGGATTCAAATTCAGGCAGTCTGGCTCCATAGCCTAAACTCTTAACTATGTTATTTTATTTCTATAACTTCATTGTAGAAATACTATTTTTAAAATATTCAACTCCCTGTATTTCAGGGTGGATGGCATCTGTGATTACAGTTAGAATTGTATCATTTCTAAGTTTATCTCTTCTATTAAAGATCTTATCTCTCAGAATTTCAAGCTATAGAATTACTTTATTCTGAACATTTTAAAACCTGCCATCTTAAAGATGGCAGCTCACATTGGCCCACTCCTTCCTTCCAGCCCCTTACTATTACCAACAATAAAATGGCAGAGTTTCTTCTCCCCAAGTTCCTACCATCATTTTCTGCCCAGAAACTAATCAGTTACTCTCTATTGATGAGAATTACATAAACTAATAAAATCCCTCTTATACTTTCTTCTGCCTTCTTTCAAATATAATTGGAAAAATCATGACGTTTGCAATCCCTCTGTATTTAGTTAAAAGACATTTTGTGCAAATAGGCTGTTTGTTGAGGGTCTTCTCTCAGAATTCAAATTCATTTTTGCACAAGTTTATCACCTGTGTCAGGAATGCATCATTCATTTCTTTTAGTTGGCTGGAAATCTAAAGTGAAGTCTTACTTCATTTCTCTTTCTTTCTCCTTTTTGCGTGCACATATTACACTCTATTCTTCCTTAACTTCTCTATTCTATGCAATTCAATACAGAAGTGACTGGTAAAGCCAATGTCTCTTGGATAAACAGGCTTTAGGTGAAATCCCTTCAGATCCTAGATCTGGTGTCCAGCTTGTGGCCTCTGTAAAATGCAATCTTTCCAGGTACCAGAGTCAATGGATATTTATCCCCTACAATGATGCAAAAGCTGTGCTAAGCACTTTACAAACATTATTTCACTTAGTCCTCACAGCAACAATACAAAGGAGATATTATAATCATTTAAAGGTAAGGCAACTGATGTAATACCTTGCGGTGACAGGCTGGGGCTCTGCCAAGTTATCTGGTTCTGAGCCCAATTCTCTCTGCTTTAAATAGTTTTCCCAGGTTCGTCATCTGTCCAATGAAGGCCTCACAGCTCCACTAGTAGGTGGACCTATGAAGTCAGTCACCAAAGGGACCAGATGCCCAGAATGGAATCCTATAGTGAACATGAAGACTCAGTACCTATCTTTGGGAGAACACGCCAGCCAAGGAATGTGGGCAGTGTAGAAAATTACATGCCCTGGGTAATGGGGAAGTACGTAATCTCATCAGCATGGAAAGACAGTGACAACAAAGGAGTGAGAACAGGAAAAGAAAGTAGAAAATGTTTGGGTAGAGTGAAATCAATGCTAATAAAGAAACTGCAATGGAGAAAGGGAGTTTGTGCAGATCTTCAAAGCGTGTGGGAAAAGGTCAGTAAAACTCATAATAACTGAGCCATCATTAAACAAGGGGCATTTGATCAAGACGGCAGAAGTGAGACATCAAATAATGGTGAGGCTGAATTTTCTCTCCTAATTGGATTCCCTCCCATAAGAGAACAGTTGGTGCTGGAATCTAAATTCACGTTGCTGTAGAATACTCACTAACAATTGTTTTTATATAACAAAGGACTTGATTGCCTTGCATTTTCTGCAAAGCATATATTTTTCCTTCTTTATGTAGTTTTCATTATTTTCATTTATTGACAGTTCCATTATCTGCAAACCAAATGATTTTGGGGAGGTCAGGGCAAGAAATTAAAATTTAAAATACGCTTTTGTAAATTATATTTATCCCAAAGCTATCAATATGTAAAGCTCAACTTACTGGAATGCTGAAGGACTCTGCCAGTTGTCTACCTACACGATTCCATGATTCCAATAAGAAAAGTCACAAAGTGAACAAGAGCTGGCTCCCTGTTTCCCCTCAGGTGATGTTTAAAGGACAACAGATTGTGATCATTGAAAATAATTAAAAAATAATTTGCAGGCAGTAATTTCTTATTTTCCTTTCCTATTATCGATCTAAATATATGTTAAAGGGTCACAGTTATCACAAAGGATCGAAACCTTCTGGAAGGAAAGTCCAGAAGGTTCTCATGCTTTTTCATAACTCTGCTCACAAGTGGAATGTCCAAATCAAATAGATAAGGGAGTGATGGACCCGTAAACAGAAACCTACAAAGAAAGTCCAGTGGTTTTCCACTCTACTTGGAATCCTAGTAGAGATAAGCAGAAAAAAATGCAAAAAGGAAAGACTGAAACTTTTGAAGAATGAACTCTGAACTTCAAAGAAAACAGAATTAAAAACCTAACTTATTCAAGAGAATGATTAAGAAGAAGAAAAAAAAAGAACACGTGGAATGTACTCATAAAAGACAATAAATTTTTTTTAAATGTAGTTTACAAAGTAACATTGAAAATAATTTATAACTTCTGAATCCCCCCAAAATCACATGATGTTTGTAATAAAAGAAATAAGAATTATAGCTGTTTTTGAAGAAAAATTATGCAATTGCACAGCCAGTCTTACACAATTTCTGTCTTCTGTTCTACCATTTGCCATAAATCCACAGGTATCACATGCATGTGCTTTTTTTAATGTGACTCTGTTTTGAAATCACAGTTGGTCTTCCCAGTTAGGTTAGCAGCAGAGGAAAAGATATGTCATAACTCTAAAAATCTAATACAAGCATCAGTATTCTAAAATCTGTTATGGGACACATAAAATGAACTCTGTCCTTCAGTAGATAAAATTACTTATCCAGGCAGATAGATTGCCAGTAAATAGAAGTGTAGAAAGATGTTCATTTATTTATTTGTTAAATCATCATCCTTATTATCATCACTCTCATCATCACCACACTCAAGAAGGAACTTGAAAAACAGACTTCCTCATCAACTTTCCTTACCTAGGCAAGACAGAAGAGGAAAAGTGGAGATTTAAAGTCTTCTGAGATCATAAGCAGTTTCCCAATGTTTGTGAACTTCTCAGATAGAGATATTTTCCTTTCTGAAATCCATTTCTAATGGTTAATAATGAGGTTTACTGATGGCCAGGTACAAGCAAGATTTCAAAAAAAAAAAGAGTTATGCTACAAAAGTACCGAAGAAAAAACCCATTTGTGTATTCTAGCCACTGATTTCAAATCCAGTTGAATACTGAAATCTCAGAGGGTGGAATTTTTAAGAATTCATACGCCCAGATCCCAATCCTAGAGAATTTTCTTAAGTAGGTGTTGAGTGAAGATTTCCCTGGATGATTCTATTGAAATAGCAGAATCCGAAGACTTGGAAATGCAAATTCCCAGGCACCATGCCAGACCTACCAAATCAGAATCTCTTGTAGTGGGATCCAGCAATTTGTATTTTAACAAACCATCCAGGTGATTCTTATACATGCTAAAGTTTGAGGGTTACTACCTGACACTATCTCACAGAGCTACATAAACTCCAAAAGACGAAATAAAAACAAAAACAAAGGTAGTATCAATCTAAACCGTTTTCTACTTTGACTTTAGCTAACCATGCCTTTAAGCCCCCTCTTATTACAGATGGTTTATATAAGGACTGTGCTTTAGCAGCTGTGGAGGAATCTCTTGGGTAAAAAGAAATTCCCGATTAGCTAAAAATTATTTTTCAGAAACTGATGTTTGTTTGGTAGACTTGATCAGGATAATAACAATCCTGATCAGGATAATAACAATTTGTCTTCTTACTTTGTTATGTCTGCTACTGAAATGCCTTATTTAAAATGCATCCGTGGTCGAACCTGGTCATGAGGCTATAGCAATACACCCCAGGAGTGCCAGTGTCTTCCTGTTGTCTATGGCTGCTTTTGAGTGACATACAACATTGAGTAATATAACAGAGACCATATGGCCCACAAAGCCAAATATATTCATTATCTTGCCCTTTACAGAAAAAGCTTGCTGGCCTCACCAAATCTAACATATCCAAGAACAAACTAATTGCATTTTCATATTTTTTCTCTTAAGAGAAAAACAAAAGTACATTCCTAGCCTAGAGTAAATTGGTACAAGATTTGGATTCCAAGTGAATGAGATTCAATTCCCCACGTAAGATCTTGGCTATTTATAACAAACCTGGGTGGATTCTATTGACCATGCCATGTTCTATTTTAATGACGTAAGTAATTTAAGCACCAAGACTTGGTGGTCAGATCCTGTTCATTCCTAAGAAGACTGTTGTTTTGATAAAAAGGAGGCCTTCCCTCTGAAGAAGCTACTCTGTCTATTCAAAACCCAGTTTTCAGCATCACCAAACTTTGTTTATCCTACTATTAAAGAATACGCTGAACTTACAAATAAGCGTGGTGGACTTGATAAATATCTGGTTCTACCTTCTCGTAAGACCTCACAAATATGTTGACAAAGGGTATTTTTTTCCCCAAAAAAAGTCATATACCCACAAAAATAAAAAAGAATGGGAGAGGATAAAGCAGCAACAAAATGAAAGAAGTTGGAAAACTTATGGGCAAATGTAACTGAATTAGCAGACCACAGAAGGTGGACACCTGACTCAGCAGTGTGAAATCCCTCAGCAGACCAGGCTCCAGAAAGCCTCAGAGACTGAAGGCACTAGAAAGGTGCAGGAGCTCAGGAAATAGTTACCAGCTGGAATTTTGTTTCAATTTTCCTGCCATAATTAAGAACATAATATTTATTGTTTGTTTTGAAGTATATGATTTATATGTCTGAGCCTCACTTATTACATCAACAAATATTTGTATGGATTCTGAAAGATATATCTACCTATATTTCCGATACTTGTTTCTAGGCCTATCCCTTTATAACTTTGGCAGATGATGAAATAAATATTTCTAACACTAAACTAGTAAAATCACACCCCCTTGAAATTCTGGGACTACACAGTGTGATTATTCAAATATGTTATACATTTTTTAAACCTACAACTTTAAATTGTATTTTAAATTTTCATATGTATCAAATTATCTGATTTTGCAAGGGGAAAGTGATATTTAGCTGCAGAAGAGTACCAGGAAACTGCTTCTAGCTTAGAAGAGATGCTGAAAAAACAGACCTTTTACTTAATTGTGGATCTTGTCTTCCATGTGCATTGAGTGAGCTTTAAGATATCCTTAATTCTCTGATCTGCTTTGTTTGGCGACACAACAAATATATCTAGTTACTTCAGGAACATCTCCGTTGCCTTAACCTCATCATTCTACATTCTTCTGTGTCTGATCTGCACCCCTTCTAAGACTCAATGATTTCTGATCATTTTAATGAATATTTGATCATTTAAATTTTACAAAAGGGACATCAGATTTTATTTCTCATTAGCAGAGTTGGTGGAGGAATAGTGAGATCAGAAGTAATAGATGCTTCAGTAGGAGTCCCCTCCTCTACTTAACTTAATGACCATACAATGTATGAATTAGAAAGTTAAAAGAAAATAATCTTGCTGTTCGTATAAATTTGTACTTTGTACTCATATCATGGGTGATATTATAAGGTGACCAATTTCTCACTGATAGAGTGATCAAGGGAACATATTCAAAACAAGGTACTGGATATAGCTTCAAAAGTTTCCACAGTTCATCAACTCCTCCTTTGATAGTAGTCAATTTTTTGTGTCACTTAAAAACATTTCTAAAGATATAACTTCATCATTTGTGTGAAGATTTGGGAAAATCTCTGACTAAATGAGTCAAAAGCCAGTTAAAATGTAATATGAACTTATTTGACGAAAAATAGACCCAATATGTTAGTGGAAAAAAGTGAACACCATGTAGGATCTGTAGAATTAACATGCAGAAAAAAATTGTTTCATGGGCAGGAATCTAGGCCTCTGGAGGGATACAGCATTTAAATAAGCACCTACAAACCTAAAACATGTCAATGAAATGAGCAGTGTTTAAATTAGGATAACACCTGCTGCAGTAATAAATAAAGCACAATATTTCAATGATTTAATGTAATAGAAATGTACTACTTTTTCAGGTAATATACCAATGCACACGTTCCTAGGATTGTAGACATCTGTTCTATCCTCTCATTAGGGAGCCAGCTGATTTCAGTTCTGCTTTTTGTTGTTGCTGTTTTTTTTTTTTTCTGTGAGAAAGATCAGCCTTGAGCTAACATCCATGCCAATTCTCCTCTTTTTGCTGAGGAAGACCGGCCCTGAGCTAACATCTATTGCCAATCCTCCTCCTTTTTATCCCCAAAGCCCCAGTAGGTAGTTGCATGCCACAGTTGCACATCCTTCTAGTTGCTGTATGTGGGACACGGCCTCAGCATGGCGGGACAAGCAGTGCGACGGTGCGCGCCCGGGATCCGAACACGGGCCGCCAGTAGCGGAGCACGCGCACTTAACCGCTAAGCCACGGGCCGGCCCCCAGTTCTGCGTTTTTAATTGTTGCCTTTTCAAGTTGTCCTATGCACAAAAATCACGTGATAAAATGGGAAAGAAAATGTGGAGATGGCATATCTTCAAGCCACAAGTGACCCACACTTATTTCTGTTCACATTCCATTGGTAAGAATTAGTCACATGACCCCACCAAAATCCAAGGAAGCCTAGGAAATAAAACTCCTGGATAGGATGTATTTCCTACCAACAGCTATTGGGGGTTGAAAACTACAGTCTTGGGTCAAATCCAGCCTCTTGCCTATTTTTGCATAGTCTGCAAGCTAAGCATGTGTTTTACATTTTTAAATGGTTGTTACATAAGTAGCCACCTTGTGTCCTCTATTTGCATACCAGCCTGCAAAGCATCGCATATTTACCATTTGGAATTTGGCAGAAAAATTGGCTAATTCTTGTCTCCACTAAGGGAAAAAATCCTGCCTTGGGTTTTTTAGCCCTTCTAGCCTCAAAATTTCTATGTGTAGACTCCTTCCCACATAGAGAAGCCTCACGCTTCTCTCCAAGAGAACCACCTTAAGGGCCGTCCAATTACAGCATCTCATTCAAAGTCTAGGATCTCTACCTCCCAGTCCGGATACGGCTCCTCATGATCTGGGAAATCATAAAGTATAAGTTATCATCCCGCCTCCACTCATTTCCCCACAGTCAATCTAAAATGATGGGGCGGGGATAGCACAACAGCTATTATAACCCGTGACAAGGGAAAATAGGAGACTCAGCAGTAGCACACACAGAAATAATGGAAAGCCACCTGCAGGTATTAATGCTCTAGCAGTGGAAGCATTTCCTTGAGTAGACCCTGAGGAATGCCCTTGTCCATTGTTTTCTGCAGCCCTTTGCTCTGACCTCTGGGAAGTTCTTCCTTAAGAATATTCTCCATGGCCACATCTGAAGTGGGCATGAGGAAGTATTGCCTTCCTGCTAGGCTTCTCAGATTTTCCAGCTACTTCTTTCTCATGCAGTTTGGGGGGCCCAAGTGTTCAAAGGCTTTGACAGTCAAAGATTTATTTTTCATTTGGGCTCATGGCTTCTTCATAATATAGTATTCTTCAAAACACTGAAGCCCTCTGAATTAAGGTTGCCAGATAAAATATGAGACACTCAATTAAATTTGAATTTCAGATAAACAACAAATAATGTTTTAGTGTATGTCCCAAATAGCATATACTGTATTTATTATAGAAAATATTACAGGGGACATACTATAATATTTTCTATAATATAGTATATGCTATTTGGGACATACTTATACTGAAATGTTATTTGTTGTTTATCTGAAATTCAAATTTAGTTGAGTGTCTCATATTTTCACTTGCTAAATCTGGCAACTCTACCCCGAATTCTTTGCATCTATGTTTCAGTAATAATATCCAAAGTTCTTTCTGGATAGTATCCTCAAACCTGATTTATCTCTTCGTTGCTTATACCCAAGAGCTCTCCTTTTCAAGTGTGCCGTGGCTACATTGCTACCGTACCAATAGCATGGATGAGAAGATCTGCAATGAATATGATCTTTGACACAGTGCTGAGTCTTAATGGGTCCTTGAAACTAAATTCTTTTTAGGCCTTATCTCCACCCTTTTGGGCAATGGTGGCTTTTCTAATGCTGAGAGGTCTCAAATTCCTGCCCAATTTTTATTCTTTTCTATGTATGCTTTCAATCAAACCAATTATTTCCTGAGCTCATCTCTTTTCTTGTAATAACTTGCTAAACTCAGCAAAATGACAATCAACACAAGCTATTAATATCTGACTTTTCCCAAACTTTTCCCCTGGAAGCTTAGTAAACAAGTAGTTGGCGTTCAAATGTATTATGGGCAAAATTTAACCCAATGTTTTGCCACTACAGAACGTGTTTCCTTCTGCAGCGTAAGTTTTCCCTGACTGCTAAGCCAGTGCCATACACTGTAGGTTTTCACTACAGAAACACCCAGTGCATATAACAATTTGTTTACAACTTAGAATCATACTAGCTACTCTACAAATGAACCACATAATTTCAGTGGTTTAACACAGGAGTTGTTATTTCTCAATAAGTAGCAGTCCCCTGAAGATGTTTTACCAAGAAGGCTGCAGTGAATGACTGAAGTGTTTCTGCTTCATTCACTCACTTAGGGAGTCAGGTGGATAAAAGGGCCATGATCTTCAGTAAGAGGTTGCCTTGGGCTTTGACATCCAGGACCCAGAAGGGAAAAGAGAATGGAGAAGGCATACATGCATCTTCCATCTTTGGCCAGGAAGAGGTACCCCAGCATACTCTGACAAGGGGAAATAATCAAATGTCTCACTTAGATGCAAAGGGACTGGGACGTGTAGACTCTCACTAGGCAGCTATGGAAGATGACATATGAACTTTTGATGGGTATTTGGTGGTCTATACTACAAAGAGTGAAAACATTCTCCTTTCTCATGCCAAATAGTCATATGCAGCAACAGAACATTTATTGAACTTCTACAATTTGCAAAGTACTGCAATGGATGGTAGAAAAATCAACAATAAACAAAAAGCCATGGTCCAAGCTAAACACTAGTTATATGCTGTATTAGTTTGCTAGGGCTACCATAACAAGATACCACAGACTGGGTGGCTTAATCAACGGAAATTTATTTTCTCATAATTCTGGAGGCTAGAAGTCCAAGATCAAGGTGGCAGCAGGATTGGTTTCTTCTGAGGTCCATGAGGGAAGGATCCATTCTAGGTCTCCCTCCTTGGCTTGCAGATGTCCTTCTTCTCCCTGTGACTTCACATGGTCTTTCGTCTGTGTGTGTATGTGTCCTAATCTCTTCTTCTTGTAAGAACATCAGTCACGGTGGAGTAAGGCCCACTCTAAAGACCTCATTTTAACTACATTGCCTCTTTAAAGACTCTATCTCCAAATACAGTCATATTCGGTGTACTGGAGGTTAGGAATTCAACATATGGATTTTGGCAGAACACATCTTAGAAAATATATTTCATTTTTTCCTTATTCCTTTTCCTACAGGGAATGATTTCTATGACTTATCCCTCCAGTTTAACATCTTGTGATGGTTAATTTTGTGTGTCAACTTGACTGGACTGAGGGATTCCCAGATAGCTGGCAAAATATTATTTCTAGGTGTATCTGTGAGATTGTCTCCAGAAGACAGTAGCAGTTGAATCAGTAGACTGAGTGTAGAAGATTGCCTTCACCAATGTGCAATGTGGATGGATACTCAATCCCATGAGGGCGTGAGTAGAACAAAAGGCTGAGAAAGGGTGAATTCACTTTCTCTGCTTGAGCTGAGACATCCATCTTCTGCCTTCGGACATAGGTGCTCCTAATTCTTGGGACTTCAAACTCAGACTGGGAATTGTACCATTGCCCCCCCCCAGCACCCCCACATCACTCTCACCCTGATTCTTGGCAATTTGGACTCAAACTTACATCATTGGCTTCCCTGGTTCTCAGGCCTTCAGACTCAGACTGAATTACACGATCAGCTTTCCTGGTTCTCAAGCTTGCAGATGGCAGTTCAGACTGTGGGACTTTCCAGCCTTTGTAATGATGTGAGCCCATTCCTACAAGAAATCTCCTCTTGTATATATACCCTATTGGTTCTTTTTCTACAGAGAACCCTGACTAATACAATTCTGAAGTCATTCTTTTTAAATCATTGAGAAAAAATTTCTTAGAGAAGAGAGGAAGAATCTCCCTAGAAAGAATAATTGAATTATGACTAACTCAGAAAAAACATAACAGACCATAATGTAAGTTATTGTCACTATACCTTTAGGACGAAAAATATTATTAAAACAGTGTAAACATATAGAATGTTATTAGGAAACAAAGTTTGACTTGTCCACATAGAATAAATACAATTAAGTGATACATTAAAAGTATTCTATTTAACAGGATTGTTTTCATCCCTTTTAGTTTGTACTACATGTAAAGAGTAGACTTTCTAAGATGTTATCAGGGATAATAGGTGCTTCTGATGTGTAGAATATCTTTTATGTTAAACATTTCAGATGTTAAAGACCCTGAGAGATTCCAGATTTTGTGAACTTTCTCTGTGCTCTTGAGTTCCAGGATGTATATAAAACATGGTCATTATGACAATATCATGAAAATCACTTTTTAAAATTCAAATGGGATTACAAAGTCCATACAACCAATATGTAAACAATTTAAAAGCAGAGAAGTCAGGCAGAGAATCCAAGACTATATTTAAATTTCCCTCAGACATAATGTAATTTAATTGCAATTAATCCTTAAGTCTTTCCAGAAGAGTGATAAAGAACTCTTAGGCCAAGCGGGAAAAAACATCTGGGAGAGAAATGTAAAGGAAAATTCCATGTCTAAAATTAAAATTTAAAAACAACCGTGCTGGCTCTCTTGCCTAAATTGACTGTGATTGTCCCACAGTAATTAGGGCATGCATCTTATGTTTTTTTTCCAGTCATCTTAATGAGTCTATCCACTTCCCATCATCTGTTTCCTTTTTACGTCCCTGGTCATACATATCCGTGTTTCTGCCCTGACCCTTAGATGTAGGTGTCAGATCTGTGGCCATAAAATAGTTTCCTTGTGGCTGAAGCAACCTTGCCTACATAGGGAGGAAACCCACAATTCTGGTTCATGTAAAATAATCTCTAGTGTGCAAGGCTATTTGGCTCAATCTCTGTAATCAACAAAGACAAATGAACAAAAACAACAGAGCAGGTGGTTGACAAGGCCCTCTTTACATGGTACAGCATTTATTCCAAAAATCTTTAAGAAGACCCTACTTTATGCAGGGCAAATTGTTTTAACCAGTGAACGTAAAGGAGTGAGACATTTTCTCCAAGCTAATAGGAAACTGACTCAGAAGTGAACTATAGTAAGAAGCTTGATTTGGCACTTAAAAAAGAAACTTTTCTGACCACTCAGCCAGAATCCATCTTTTCACTGCCAGATTTAAAAAATAAGGATCATAAGAGGTACACAGGTGCTGCTGGTGGGCTAATTATAGGTGCCAAGTCACATGAGTCTTCTCTGACATCAAACTGGTACAACTTTATGGTACCTTGACTCAGTTATAAAAATACATCCTTCTATTAGCAGGCATGTTATGCAAAATGTGCAACTCAGTACTCTTTGGAGCTTAATTCGTCTGAAGTTTACCAATTAACTTTGCACCTTCCCAAATTAGGTAACAATCATATTGTCCAGAGATCCACAGACAAATCTGCCTTTAATAAAGCTGCCATTAAACTAAATGAAGATTTCTCAACCTTAGCACTATTGACATTTATGGACCAGATAATTTGTTGCTGTGAGAGGCTCGACTGTGGATTATAGGGTGTTTAGCAACATCCCTGGGCTCTATTCAATAGATGTCAGTGGCACGCCCTTAGTTATGACAATCTAAAATGACTCTAGATATTGCCAAGTGTCCACGTGGGGGAAAATCACGCTAGTTGAAAACTAATCATCTAAAACAGGCGTGCTACACAAGAATACCTACAAAATTTCTGGGGCCCAATGCAAAATAAATGTGTGGGCCTCTTGTTCAAAAATATTACAAATTCCGCGATGGCTACAGCAGAGCGTTAAACCAAGTACTGGGTCTTTCTAAGCATGACGTCCTGTGAAGGTCATAAGCTCATGATGTTAGACCTGATGCTATAATAGGCCACCTATTTTCAACATCACAATATTAATAACGCACATTTGTATAGTTTATAACTTACAGTGGCAGAGTTCACAGCAGTCAACTCCCCACGTGAGTCTTCCACGTATGCAGCAGATAGTTGCTTTCACCACCACCTTAGTTCCAAACCATTTATCTAGATTCTATTCTGTTTACCATCCCCCCAAGTATTCACCTCATTTCTTGCCCTCTCATTTCTTCACTCATGTGGTCATTGGAACAGGACAAGAGCTGCTTACTTAATGGCCAGTTCCCCTTCAACCAAGACTCTGCTGCCAACTTTCCAGCCATTACCAAACAAATAGATGAGCTGTCTTGGGCAACTTCTTATCCCCACTCCATGTCCCCCTATCTCCCACAAAAGGCTATGTGCATCCTTACATCCCTACTACATCCCAGGGGACTCCAAAATAACTCATCCCAATCAGCCTGATGAACACAATTCCACTAATGTGACCTGTTTGTTTTGACCGAAAGCTGCCACTTACTGAGTTCTTTCTATGGTGGTAGCCTTTAGCACTTGAAGTAATATTACATCAAAATTTTGCAGATGAAGAAACCAAGGCTTTGAAAAATTTAAAAGAAAATCTAAAACCTGCCCAAAAATCACACAGTAAAACTTAGGATTTGAGGCTATGTCTATTAAACTCCAAAACCCTTGACCTTAATCATCATCTTACCTCCCCCTAATGTTTCTCATCATGGAGTGAGTTTTATTATGGATTCCTCCTCATTACATCCATTACCTGTGAAGATGCTTTTCAAAACCAAAGGAACACCATTAGAAAATTTTTGGCATGGTATTAGTGAGTGACTATTCAACAGGAAGAAAATATTGTGCTAGGCAAGTCTGACATTGATGCTGTATTATTTTATCATTTCTCAGAATAGAAAACAAAAAACTCCAAGGAATCTCAAGGCTGGTTTTTTGAAGATATCAGCTTTCTTTAACAAAAAACTTCATTTGCTTCTATTCTACAATCAATAAGCATTAATAGTTGGTTTCCAAGTATATGTTATAATGAGCTCACCCAGGAATATAGAAGTAATTTTAAAAATGAAACATATTCTATTACTAGAGTAATCACAATTTCTAAGATATAACTTCCATTTATTTGATTTAAAATATTAGTTTATTCTATTTTTTCACTCTCAATTTTAGAACTTTTCTTAATAACTTTACCTCAAAAGTCTTTACACTGTCAAATGAGACATTTTCCTTTCTGAGGTATATACGTATCAACTTTCTGCTACAATTTATGATTCCCCTGTTTATACGTGAACTGTGTTTCAGAAGTCCATTCTGCTGAAATAAATCTCTGTACGCTGAGCTCCTGTGCCACCAATCATTTGTGGTAAATGCTAACTACTAAATTTAGCCGTTGTAAAACAATCCCACGAGAAGAGAAGGAAAAATGTAGAATAATGTAATAATGAACATCTTTGTACTTTTTTCAATTTATTGAATCTGCCACAGCCCTCTCTGGGTCACAGGCCCCGCACGGAAAAAACACTACATGTTCCAAGAATGTGTGAGAAAGTAAAGCCATTCAACGTCCAGTGTCACAGGAGTCATTTGTTTCGTGCATATAGCCATTCCAAAATCTTGAGCAGTCAGGAAAATCTAAGAGGAAAAGAAATTCTTTTGTCCATTGAAATTGTTAAAATGTGAGAAGAGTCTATAAGCATGTGAGGGAAAGATGTCAGCTCATAGATCTCTCCATTATAACAAAATGCATGGTTGTATGTAGAGAAATTAAACTTGGGAGACAACTGACTAAGCAATATTCAATTGTTTTGGATAAATCATTGTAAATAATGAAAATGCAGTCAGATATATCATCATTTATATGGTCAAGAATAATAAGAAAGAAAAAAGCAAGAAATAAAGTAACCAAAAGCTACTTTTTATCCTTTTAAACTTTCAAATAGAATTTGAATACAGAGGAAAAATTTAGTATCACTCTCATAGTAGGTGTGTTAAGCCATTCACTTTTTCTGTGAATTTCATCTACTTCTATTTTCCAGAAATTGTTAACGTCTCCCTCTGAACCAACTTCCCATTTCTTCAGCATATTAATTGCATTTTAGTTTGCATAATTCTGCTGTTCTAAAAAGGTAAATGAAAATTAAAGGCTTTTCTCTCTTTCTTTCCTTCTTTTTACAATAGAATTTCTACAAAGAATACTTGGATTATCACTTTTTTAAAACTCCCATTTTCTCCTCAACCAATTAAAATCTGGTTTTTGTCTCCATCATTTCTTAAGTATCAAATTCCTCTGTAATTCTTAACTTTTTTATTACCCTTATAGTTTCTGATCGATAGTCAATCACAAAGGCTTTAGCGGTAGTCCCCTAGAGTTAAAACCCTGGTACTGATACTTTCTGGTAATTTTCGACAATCATTTAATTTCTTGAAGCCTCAATTTAGAGGTAATAATAGCAAACTGCTAGGATGGTTATGAAGATTCAGTGAGGCAGTGTGAGTAAAACAGCCATCATAGTCCATAGCACAAAACTGCAAGAATTATTGATGGTTTTGTTAATATTATTATAGTTAATAGATTACTAGTAACCATTACTATTGAGACATTCTTGCTCCTCCCTTTCTAGGACAATAAACCTTCCTGGTTTTTTTCCTACTTCTCTAGTTATTTCTTCATTGTCTCCTTTGTTGCCTCCTCCCTCTGCTCCCTCTTAACATATTGGAATTTGTCAGGGCTCTGACCTTTGAGCATCTTCTTTCCACTCTGTCCACACCCTCCCTGGCCCCATATACCTCCTAAATGCCTCAACTACCTCCTAAAGGCTGATGACTGTCACATTAATATCCCAGCCTCAGTCTTTCTTCTGAAGTCTGGACCTATATATTCAACAGACTAAGGGAATCTCCACCTCAGAGTCCATGGGCTCCTTAAACTTAACACAGTCAGGACTGATCATATCCTCCTATTTCCCTGCCCAGGAGAAGATTATGCCTTGTCCCTAGCCCCTATTACAGAGAATGGCAGCATCGTTCTTCTGGTCTCTCCAAATAGAAATATGGCCCGGAGCAATAGCAGTCATCCAGAATTCCTCTCTCCTCTGCAAACCCCCAAACCAATAAATGATACAAACCACCCATCTCCCCTTTTGACGTGTCTCACCCCTCCTCCCAGTCCTGCTGCCTTTGCTCAGCTTTTCTTCAGCTTTACCCAGTTGAGAATTCCCTCACCTGTCTCTCTGTCTTTGGTCGAATTCCCATCCAATTCTGTTTCCCTGTTGCAGCCAGAGTTACTTTTCTAACACCCAAATCAGATCACAGAATTTGTCTTTTTAGAAGGTTCAGATATCTTCTTATCCCATAAGATGATATAGCAAATAAAGCTATTTCTGGCCTGGGCCCTATTAATCTGTCCTCCCTTATTTCCTCCCACCCTCCCAGCTCAAAGACAATCTCATCTGTGAAACGTGGTTCATCTTCACAGGCTTAGAACTGCTCGTATGTGCCATATCCCCCAGCTAAGATGGAAGTGGCTAAGAGGCTTCAGAATCTTGGCTGTAATACTTAGCAGCTATTTGGCCTTAAATGTTACTTAATCTATCTGTATCTTATTTCTCATTTGTAAAATTGATAGAAGTTGTATAATAATTATATATATAATTATATAAAATAACAGCATCTATCTCTAAATAGGTTCTGGTACCAATTCCAACGTAGGGGGTGGTTCCCTACACCAATCAGCAATTCTCGAGACACCAGCTGGGTGTCCTACAATTCAACTTAATTCTGACGCTATCTACCTGGAAATAACATCAGATCCCACAGGTTAAGGGTTCAGTCCTACGGGACTACCCCCCTCACCTCAGATGCCAGTCGTAAACCCAGGTTATTACCTGTGCTCGTAACTGACCAGCTATAGATAGGAGGTTCCAACAACCTCCTCCTTGGACTTCTGACCCCAGTCACAAGCCCAGATGTTACCCGTACTTCTGACTAACTGGCTATAAATCAGAGGTTCCCATAACCCCCTTCTCAGGTTCAATTAATTTGCTAGAGTGGCTCACAGAACTCAGAAAAATATTTTACTTGCTAGATTATTCATTTATTATAAAAAGATATAACTCAAGGACAGCCAGATGGATGAGATGCATAGGGCAAGATATGTGAGAAGGGGCTCAGAGCTTCCATGCCCTCTCTGAGTGTACCACTCACTCCTAATCTCCACATGTTCACCAACCAGGAAGCTCTCCTAACCCTATCCTTTTATGGAGGCTAAATTACATAAGCTTGATGATTGATTAAATCATTCGCCAATGGTGATTGGTGCAACCTCCCGCCAATCTCTCCACCCGGGAGGTCAAGGGTAAGGGACTGATAGATCCAATCCTCTAATCACATAGTTGGTTTCCTTAGCAACCAGCCCTCATCCTCATGCATCTTCCAAAAGTCATCTCATTAACATAACAAAAGACATCTTGATGTTCTCATCACTCAGGAAATTCCAGGGGTTTGGGGAGCTCTGTGCCAGACTGGGGTCTAAGACCAAATATATACTTCTTATTATCAATCATGATATCATAATCTTATAAAGTCATTCTGAGGTGTAAATAATGTAATTCATGTAAAAGAATTAGCACAATGCATAACACTTAATAAGAATTTATCAAATAAATATTAGTTGTGATAATTTTCATAATGTTTTGCCTATTCTCCGTGTGTCCTCTGCAAGTAACATACTGTCTGGCACATAATAGTGACTCATCAAATGTTTGTCGAGTATGTGAATGAGCAAACGGATAAATGAGTCAATATGTGAATTCACAAATTCTGGGTCAACAAGTAGAAATCAAATATTTGGTAGGTGTCCAATAAGTCTTTCATGTACTTCATTATTGACTGCTAAGATGTGTTTGAGTCCTAGTGTTTATACAGTTCTCCTGCCTCTCTGACACAAACCAAGAACATGAAAATGAGCGGTGGAAAAAGATAACCATTATCCTTCTCTCACTTAGGAATATGGTGACAGAATGAGAGTTTAATGAAGACCCGCCAAAATGTAAGGGGTCTTATTTCCAAAATCTGTATTAGTCAAGGTTCTCCAGAGAAACAAAGAGAGGGCAAGAAAGAATGATTTATTTTAGGCTCATGAAATTATGGAGTCTGGCAAATCCAAAATCTGCATGGTAGGCTGGCAGGTTTGGGACCCAGGGAAGAATCCATGTTGCAAGTTCAAGTTTGAAAGCCATCTGGCAGATGCTCAGAAGGACCCCGTTAGAAGGATTCTATTGGCCTCTTATTACAAACTGAGAACAATCACAAAGCCAGTCGGCAGCTGAGCTGGAATTCAGCCCCTCATCTCACTGATGACCAAACGTGGTCACTGTCCATGAAGCCACACAGCCATTCTCCAGCGATTTCTAAACTCTCCTGAAGAGAAAAATATACGCAAATAACTTTCACAAATAGTTTTATAAAAGTAAAGAGACCATGAGCTTTATTTCTTTTGTACTTTCTTTGTTCCTAAAGGAATGGCTATAAAATGCAAGCTATTTCTGGCATGTTAACTCCTTTGTGGAACTTGAGAAAAAAAGGAGAAGCAGAGGGAATTTTCTCTGCTCTGAAAGTGAAAAAAAGACATGTAATGAATGTCTCCGTGGTTTTGACTTGTAAGATGTAAAAAAATAAAATAGAATCCTGACCAAGAATCTCCTCAGCTTTGCCCCTGAGGCATCTTTTAGCATAAGAAAGAAGAAGAAATCTGTTCTTAATCTCCAAAAAATGATCAGGAGGAATAATATATTAAGTCTTTGGGGCCATCCAAATTTTAGCATGTCGATTACGGATCATGGTCTCTTGGTGATAGACAGCAGGGACGAGGCAAGCCCATTAGCAGAAGCAGTTGAAAAGTATGAGATCAAAAAGGTCTCTGCCTGAGCATTTTGCTTAAGGCTAGCCTTGCTTGTATTTTCCAATATCTTAACAAACTATGAGGTTTGTTTGTCCCAACTTTCAATAATGGCTTTAAACCACATTGTGCAAAGCACAGTTGAATCGCATTCCCTACGTCAGCCTGCCTTTCAGTCAAGTCAAATATTTCTGTCTCTGCAAGGGCTTCTATACGATTTGGAAATGCTGGATGGAGCAGAATATTTTGATTGATCTCTTACATACAATTATTCGCCTCTACCGATGACATTCTTGTCTCTTTCCTTGTATTTTTTATCTAGGATATTTGAGGGCTCAAGTGTTCAATCTTCCAGCCAGGTGACATTCTTTCAAAAGTCATTCACATCTTTGTTGATTTGGAGGGGAGAACAGTGTGAGGCTTAATCAATGAGGTGTAAACTAGAATTCAGACACTGAAGCTAATAGAGAACCAAAGAGAACTACCTTTATTAAATGATTAGTCTTTCTAGCAAAACCTTCCCTCTTGCTATTAATGAGTTCTGTAGTTAGGGTTGCTTCTTAGCCACTCAGCATCTGATTAAGACTAGCGATTGCAAAATAACTGAAACAAGCATGTAGGTCCAGAAAAGAATAATAAAAATACACTGCAAATACAAAAATACACACACTTAGCTGTTCTCACCAACTTTCAGCCAAAGTACGGAAATTTGTGCTGAGATTTGAAAACTGGAAGGACGTTAACCTAAGTTCCTTTCTCACTGATAGAAACTTAAAAGAACCTATTTACAGCTGACAGAAGGAAAACCAGAAGAGGAAGGGCCACCCAGGAGACAAGTTGATGTGTTCTGTATCACTATTGAAATAGCAAGTTAAAAGTTAGCATCATTAGAGTGAAGTTGTTTGTTTGGTTAACCAGCATAGGATGCCTGTCACAGTGAACAAAATGCACGTGCCACCTCCCCATCATGGTGTCACAGCAATAGACCTGTTAGCCTGTCACCAAACTGCATGACGAGATAGCAAAATCAGAAGGGAAGCGATTTCCAGGAAGTAAGATTAACTTCTTGAAAGTACCTCACTTCTTTTCTCAATAGTTGTGCTTAAAGCTTTAGCTAGATCTCATTCAATCAACGAAGTAAAATAATTATTGTGTTCAAATAATAGTGATATTAGGGTTTAACTCATTCATTCCGTTTTTCCTTTTATAATAATCATCTCATGGAACAAGTTCAATAATATTAATTAGGCATAAAACAAAAGATGTGATCTATATGCACTCTACAGGTCAGTAGACTAAACGCTAAAAACAAAAATGACTGAGAATTTCAAAAATAAGATTCTACTTTAGGATGTGGCAATGTGGCAGCTATCTCTCTTTAAGGAGAATTTGGAAACTGTAAGCAGGGAGGCCCAGATTCTGGGAAATGCCCTCTGGGACACAAGCAACTTCATTCCTTTTTAAGTATGTTTACTACTGAAGGGACGACAACAATCCATTTCCAAATATTTTAGGATATTTTTAGTTGAAAAACATCAAATATATTTTATGCCTGTCCTGGTGGATCCCTTCACAGAGACAAGCATTTATTGATCAATGATGTGGTACTACATGAATGCTAGGTGCTAAAAAACTCAAGGCAAATTAAGCGTGATTGTGTCTTGCTCTCCGAGAGATTGGACAGAAAAGATGTTTCCTCCAGAAGTGGACGCCAGGACAAGACCTTGACAAGTGTGATGGTGTGTATACTCCTAAATACGTGCTCTTTAGCTTCTCTTTAGCTTCCCTTTAGGAATTTTGAACAAATGTGGGTGGATGGATAGATAGATAGATAGATAGATAGATTGATAGATAGATAGATAGATAGATAAACATTCAAATGTATATTGTCGTTCAAAACATTGCCACGTGAGGTTGTATATATTTTAATAACAGTGTCTGCTCATCACACATTTGTAATTCTTCTTTGGGAACTGCCTTCCAAGCAAACTTATTAGCAACAAAACATACTTTCTATTCACAAATGTAATTTTGGACCCCAAAAATAACAGTATCCAAATTAATTATCAATTTAGTTTATCAAGCTTCACTCCAATTGACTTTTGTACGTTAAAGGAAAATCAAATCTATTCTTGAAGAACAAAATATCCGCTTGTTGAAAATATTCAAGAGCAATGTGAAAGGCGATTCTGAAATGGGAATTCATATATATTTTTATTATTGTTTGAACAATGGCAGAGGTATCAGTGTAGTAAATATAACACCTCTCAAAATGATTACTCAAAAATAAATCACCACTTATTTAGAAGTGCCATTACAGTACAGGGATTAAAAGCACATGTGGAACCTTGGGCAAATTCTTTTATATCTTGAGCCTTAATTTCTTCATCAATGAAGTATAAATAATTACACAGACATCTCATTTTATCTCATGTGAGTATTGAATGAGGAAATATCTTTTAGTGGTTCCTTCTCACCTACGAAGCATCCAATGATGCTCCCTATTATTATTTGATAATATGTACCTTGCAGCAGGTTTATTTTTAGGTCTACTCTATTGTTTTATAGTCATGCTTCACACAGACCATGTATCAAAATTCATGCAAATTATAAACTCTGTAAAAGGTCATAAAAGGCACATTCAGTTATTGAAAATGAATAAACAAAATTAAGCGAGGTGTTTTGGACCTCTACAGCTGAAGTTTGGGCAGAAAATCTGAGGATGGGGCTTCCTGTCACCGTGTTGGGACTGTTTGATCCATCAGGCACTGGCCTGTGCTGTGAACTGGACTTTGTCCATAGATTTTGTTTTGATTTAACTATGTATATATGCTCTAACTGTGCAGGGTTTCTGCACATGCATATGCACACACTTTGTTAATTAATCACATTTATTCATGCACATTGTCTTTTTTTTTTTTTTTTTTTTTGCTGAGGAAGATTCGCCCTCAGCTAATATCTGTTGCCAATCTTCCTCTCTTTTGTATGTGGGTCGCTGCCACAGCATGGCTGCTGACGAGTGGTGTAGGTCCTCACCTGGGATCCGAACCCAGGCCACTGAAGCGGAGCATGCTGAACTTAAACACTAAGCCACAGGGCCAGCCCCTTAAGTCATTTTTTAAAATTTTCAGAATTCTACAAGGCTAGTTATAAGAAAGAGTAAATGCTTTATATTTTCCAGAGACATGCATAATAAACTCTTTTAATGGATAATTTCTATATTTACACCTGTGGTGGTTAATTTTATGTTTCACCTCGACTAGGTCATGGAGTGCTCAGATTTTGGTTAAACATTATTTCTGGGTGTGTCTGTGAGGCTGTTTCTGGGTGAGATTAAATTTAACTTTAAATTTAAATTTAAATTTGTAGACTGAGTAAAGTAGATTGCCTTCCCTAATGTGGGTGGGCATGAGCCAATACTTTGAAAGCCTGAATAGAACAAAAAGGTGGAGGAAAGGAGAATTCACTCTCTGCCTGACTTCTTGAGCTGGAACACCAGTCTTCTCCTGCCCTCGAAAGAGGACTTACACCCTCATTACTCTCAGGACAACAGACTGGGCTGGAACTACACCACCAGCTTTCTTGGGTCTCCAGCTTACAGATGGCAGATGGGACTTCTCGGCTTCTATAATAATGTGAACCAATTCCTTATAATAAATCTGTTTTGGTTCTGTCTTTCTGGGGAACCCTGACTAATGGTTTTGTTAATGGTTCTGTTTTTCTGGGGAACCCTGACTAACACAGCATCTATGACTAAATACTATGTTTAAATGCTAATTAGACATTTTCAATTGACTTTCCTTCTGGGAAAAATGAAGATTGAGTTTGTTCACATTCATTCACCCCATAATCCCACCACACACACACAAACTTCACTGTTCTCCATCAATCCACAATAGTTATATTGTAATCTTCTTTAGTTCAATATTCTGTGTTATCTTTCATAAGCTGAGTAATGTAGAAATAATTATTTTTTCCTTCTTGCAAAACATTTTTCTTTCCCTGAACTTTATATTTGTCTTGCTGTTTTGTTATTTAGTTTAATTATCCTCTTATCTTTGATTTATTTCCAGATGCTGTCCCAAACATATAAATCTCCTCTCGATATGGCACACTTAAACACATTAAGTATCCTAAAAATTTAATCTTAAAAAAAATCTTTCTCAGCTCATTCTGATGTGCTCCAAATAGAAAGTGGTTGATCTAGGCCTGCTGCAAAGCTACAGTCTTTGGACTTCTTTCCCATCTTCCTGGGAATTCCTGTTGCCTCCCTCTTGAGCCGGATCCTATGGCTTCCTGTCTTGTGGTTTTCACCCTGACTTTAGCAGAACACAACCTCTTGGAAAAGTTGCATAGTTATGGAAGATTTTTTTTCCAGTTCTTGCATAACTTAAATTGTCTTACCCCTAAACTCACGCTGGATATTTGGTTTAGCTGGTATAAACGTTTTGTTGTAGATCATTTTTGCAAAGATTTTTTTTTTTTTTTTGCAAAGAATTTTGAAAGTATTTCTCCAGTGTCTTCTGGTTTCCAGTGTTCCATTAAGAAGTTTGATGACCTTCTGATATTTCACCTTTTACATAAAACTTTCTTTCCGGAAGCTTCTAGAGGATTTTCTTTGCCTTAATTGCTCTGAAATTTCACAGTTATGTTTCTTGCTCTGGGTCTATTTTCACCCATTGTGTAGAACACTTGGTGAGCCCTTTTAATTAGGAAATCTCTATTCTTTAGTGTTGAAATTATTTTAAAAATATATTCCTTTGATAATTTACTTCTCTCTATTATCTTCCTTTTCTCATTCTGAAACTCCTATCATTGGGATGTTGGGGGTCCTAAATTGATCATCTAATTTTCTTATCTTTTTTATCCTATTTTATATCTCTGTCTCTTTGCACTGATTTCCAGGTTTCTTCAGCATTATCTTCTAACTCTTCTACTGAGTTTTTCATTTCTGTGATAGTAATTTTAATTTCTAAGGGCTCCTTTATATTTTCTGAAATGCTTCATAGTATACACTTCTTGGTCTATGCTTGATTATCCCTTTTAGAATACTAATCATATTTCTGAGATTTTCTTCTAATACACATGCATTGCTCATTTACTACTTGTCTCTCTCATTTCTTTTTTCAAAATTATATTGCTATTTATCTGCTCTCCCTTTATGTCTTTGTGAGTTTATTGTTTTTCAAAAAATTTATTTGACTGCCATTTTTTAAGAGTTTGAAAGGAACTCTGGGCCAATTTATGCATTCATCCCTCCATATTTAACCAACTCATATACACTTGTCTCAAAAATCCTTCTCCTAGTGTAATGTTTCAGAATTCAAATTCACATTTATCTCCAGGACAAATAAGCTTAAAACAACTTGTATGGACCTCCTTTTCCTCTTTCTTGGGCAACTCAATCCCCACTACTTAGCTGAGTGCATGATCTATTTCTTTCTTTTTCTTCTTCAATTTGTACCCCTAATCTCATTCAAATATCTAGACTTATTCCAGAATGTTCTTTCAAAGACATGTTTCCACTTGCAAATGCTTCCTGATTACCTGTTATGTTTTATGCCCGTGCTATCTAATAGAAACTTAATGTGAGCCACAAATGTAAGCCACATATGTAATTTAAATTTTCTAGAAGCCACATTAAAAAAAAGTGAAAAGAACAGATGAAATTAATTTATGAACAAAATTTATTTAATTCAATATACCCAAAATATTATTTTAACATGTAATGAATATATTAATGATCAATGAGATATTTTACTTTTTTCATACTAAGTCTTCAAAATCTCAGGTATATTTTACCTTTACAGTGCCTTTCAATTTGGACCAGGCACATTTTAAGTTCTCAATAAACGTGGAACTAGTGGCTACCATATTGGATCTCACAGTTTTAGGCACTTGCAATATAAAATCTAACAAGTCATGGTACCTGCCTCCAAATAGCTTGTGGTCAAATAAGTAAGACACATAAGTAAAAAACAAGGGGAGCACTATATGACAATTACAGAGATAAGGATTTGTCCAGAAAAACAATGCATCTAAATAAGATTCCAGCTGCAGGAAAGGCATTCTTGAGAAAGGAATGCTTACTAGGAGTACTTAAAGTAAGTTCATCTTATTAGAGTAAAGGGTACATGCAGGACATATTGCTGGAGAGTTAATCAATGACAGATTTCATCAGCATTGCAAGCTAGCCTAATAGTTTGAAATTTAACTTGAAACCATAAGGAACAAATAAATACTTTTAAATGTGGAAAAGTTGTGATCAGATTTATGTTTGTGAAAATATTCAAACTATACAGGAGAGACCAGATGGGAAAAGGACCAGATTGGAAGCAAGGAGTCTTGGGAAGTCAGCTGGTCAAGAGGTGGCATGAAACTGAATTGCAACAGTGGTTGTCGGAGTGGGAGGTGAAGCAGATAGAGACCTTTGAACAAGTAGACTCACAACTTACTGACCGTTTGAGTGGGGTCAAGGAGGGAAGCAAGAGGAAGTGAGGGAGGGACATTATTATGACCCTTCGTTTCTGACTTTGGGAGTGGGGAAGATGGTTTCATACTCCAAGATATGAATTATAGGAGCAAGAAAAGATGATTTCAAGTTAACAATGCTGCATAGCCTTTTGGATATGATTTCCTGTTGGAAAACCAAGTAGAAATGCCCATTCAATAACTAAACATGGGTCTGGAATTCAGCAAAAATACAGAAAGATAGACACGAAAGTAGTCAGTATACACATACAAGAATTTTCAGTGACCTAAAATAAGCTAGGATCTTAGACACAAAGTGGATGTTTTTGAAAGGGAGAAAAGTGGAATGAAATGAAAGGATACTATATGAGTCTTTTTTAATGCAAACACTAAACATATATGTGCAACAAGATAGAAATGAAACACTCTACCAACGACTTGCATGTATATTTTACTTGGCAAGATATTAAATTTTCCATGCTGACAATATAGTAGATAAGTTTCTTAAATAAACTCAGGACACGGCCAAAGTACTATTATTAAATTTTCTCAAAAGATGATTTAAAAGCTATTTATACAGTTCACCAACATGTGTTCAAAGCAAGCCTGTATAGCTGCGTGAGGGGAAGATTTGTTAGCTGTTGTCACCTTGTGTTAGCTTTGTGTCCCTCTGTCCTGTGTTCACTCTTAACAATTTACACCAAATAAGAGAGTTTTTTTCCTCCTGACACCAAATATGTGGTATCTTTCCCAACTCCCTGATACTACTTACCTAGAATTAGCATCAGATTCCACGGATTTAAGGGCTCAGTCCCACAAGATTGGCCCTCACTTCAGATGCCAATTGCAAGGCGCAGGCCTCCCATACTTCTGACTAGCCAGCTATAAATCAGAAGTTCCCACAATGGCCTTCTCATGTTCCGTAGTTTGCTAGAATGGCTCACAGAACTCAGAAAAACACTTTATTCCTATTACTGGTTTATTACAAAGGATACAACACAGGAGCAGCCAAATGGAAGAGATGCATGGGACAAGGTACGGGGGGAGGGGCACGGAGCGTTCATGTCCTCTCCAGGTGGCCCATCCTCCCAGGACTTCTATGTGTTCACCATCTCAGAAGCTCTCTGAAGCCTGTTGTTCATGAGTTTTTATGAAGGCTTCATTACCTAGGCATGATTGATAAAAATCATTGGCCACTGGTGATTGAATTCAATCTCCAGCCCCTCTCCCCTCCCTGGAGGTTGGGCAGTAGGGCTAAAATCTCTTACCATCTAATGACAGGGTTGGTTCCTCTGGCAACCAGCCCCCATCCTGAAGCTATCTGGGGGTCCATCAAGAGTCACTTCATTAGTGTAAACTCAGGCACTTATTATGAACAACAAAGACTCTCCTCTCATCCCCTATCACTCAGGAAATTCCAAGAGTTTTAGATGCTCTGTGTCAGGAATTGGAGACAAAGACCAAATATATATTTCTTATCTCAGTCCCCCTCATCAAGTTCTCTCTGGTGCATACTTCAACAAGATTTCATTAGCTTGCAAAGTTCAGTACATTGATAATCTCCCTCCAGAGGCAACAATAATAGATTTGAAAACATTTAGAATAGTTTACGAGCCTAATTATGTGAAATGGCTTAAGCATTGCTTTCATTACTTTAATTATGTAACTAAAGTTAAAGCAATAATAATAATAACAAACATCAGTTGAACACATACTACATGCCACGCATATAGTGCCATATATGTGCCTCATGCAATTGAGAGGGTTGAATCCTCACAACAAGCCAATAACGTAGGGACTACTGTTATGCCCCTGTGCAGCTCTTTTGCAGTTTGCTCTCAGATCATTCCCCGCCTCTTCCTGCTCTGCTCTGTTTGACAGGAGGGCTGCATTTCCTAGGCACTGCTTCAACTGGTTCCTGGCTGAGTTCAACGGATGGGAGGCACTGCTGTGAGATTGGAGGGTGGATTGAAATTAAGCTAAGACAATTCTTCCTATTGTTGCCTTAAGCGACAAGAGTCTCCTTTCAAGTTGCAGCTCTGCCTGGGTACACCTTCTGTGCCACTCACCGGCACCCTCCATGGGACGGCCACCGTGGGTCCAAGATCTGGAGTTTGGTAATGCCACGTCCTCTTGTTGCCCTTTTATCCCTGGGGCCCTTGGTGGCTTCCTGCTGTAGCTAATCTCCATGGTGCCTCAACAGCTCTTGTTTGGCTTCTAAGCTCTTCCACTACCTGTGTAAAGTCCAGTACCGTATGTATGTAGAATGTTTCTGCTTTCTGACTTATATACTTACGTATGTATACATACACATACATTTATATATAGCTGTATGACTTATATCCTTACTTTCTAGGCAAGAGAAGGGAGAATGAGCCTTAGAAAATTTGAAAGCTTAAAACTAATAAGTTCCCACAGCTAGAAAGTAATTGAAATAAGATTTTATCTCAGGTAAATAGGTTCAGGATTCTACACTCTTAGCAATATACTGAAGTTAACTGAACTAGTCTAAAATATACTAAATTAAGTTAAGCTGTATAATAGAACACACTAAACTACACTGTACTAAACTCTGAAGTGATAATCACATCTAACATTCATGGGACACTTCCCCATAATGTGTCAGACATTATTCCAAGTGCTTTATATGTAGAAACTCATTTAATCCTCATTACAATCTTATGAGGTAAGCACTACATCATCTCCTTTTTGTTATTTTTTTTTTTATGGTAGTAAAGAGTGGACACCATATTTCAATAGTGCTTTCAAGTTCAGAGAAGTACTTTCACACACCTTGTCTCTCCCTCTTTTTTTTATTGGTCATAATAGTTTATAACATTGTGAAATTTCAATTGTATATTATTGTTTGTCAGTCACCATATAAACGCATCCCTTCGCCCCTTGTGCCCGCCCCCCAACCCCCTGCCCCCTGGTAACCACTAAACTGTTCTCTCTGTCCATGTGTTAGTTTATCCTCCACATATGAGTGAAATAGTGTGGTGTTTGTCTTTCTCTGTCTGACTTATTTCGCTTAACGTAATACCTTCCAGGTCAATCCATATTGTTGCAAATGGGACGATTTTTGTCTTTTTTTATGGCTGAGTAGTATTCCATTGTATATATATATACTGCATCATCTTAATCCAATCATCAGTCAATAGACACTTGGGTTGCTTCCACTTCTGGGCTGTAGTGAATAATGCTGCAATGAACATAGGGGTGTGTAAGTCTCTTTGGATTGTTCGTTTCAGGTTCTTTGGATAAATACCCAGTAGTGGGATAGCTGGATCATAAGGTATTTCTATTTTTAATTTTTTGAGGAATCTCCATACCATTTTCCATAGATGCTGCACCAGTTTGCATTCCCACCAGCAGTGAATGAGAGCTCCCTTTTTTCCACAACCTCTCCAACATTTGTTATTTTTTGTCTTGGTGATTATAGCCATTCTCATTAGTATAAGGTGGTGTCTTAGTGTAGTTTTGATTTGCATTTCCCTGATAATTAGTGATGTTGAACATCTTTTCATATGCCTATTGGCCATCTGTATATCTTCCTTGGAAAAATGTCTGTTCATATCCACTGCCCACTTTTTGATTGGGTTGTTTGTGTGTTTCTTGTTGAATTGAATTAGTTCTTTATATATTGTGGAGATTAACCTCTTGTTGGATATATAATTTGCAAATATTTTCTCCTAGCTGGTGGGTCATTTTTTCATTTTGATCCTGATTTCTTTTGCCTTGCAGAAGCTCTTTAGTCTGATGAAGTCCCACTTGTTTATTTTTTCTTTTGTTTCCCTTGTCCAAGTAGACATGGAATTTGAAAAGATCCCTCTAAGACTGATATCAAAGAGTGTACTGCCTTTATTTTCTTCTAGGAGTTTTATAGTTTCTGGTCTTACCTTCAAGTCTTTGATCCTTTTTGAGATAATTTTTGTGCATGGTGAAAGATAATGCTCTACTTTCATTCTTTTGCATGTGGCTGTCCAATTTTCCCAGCACCATTTATTGAAGAGACTTTCCTTTCTCCACTATATGTTCTTAGCTCCTTTGTCAAAGATTAGCTGTCCATAGGTGTGTGGTTTTATTTCTGGGTTTTCAATTCTGTTCCACTGACCTTTGTGTCTGTTTTGATTATTATAGCTTTGTAGCATATTTTGAAGTCAGGGATTGTGATGCCTCCAGCTTTGTTCTTTTTTTTCAGGATTGCTTTAGCTGTTCAGGGTCTTTAGTTGCCCTGTATGAATTTTAGGATTCTTTGTTCTATTTCCATGAAGAATGTCATTGGGATTCTGATTGGGATTGCATTCACTCTGTAGATTGCTTTAGATAGTATGGACATTTTAACTATGTTTATTTTTCCAATCCATGTGCATGACGTATCTTTCCATTTCTTTATGTCATCATTGATTTCTTTCAATAATGTCTTATAATTTTTGTTGTATAGGTCTTCCACCTCTGTGGTTAAGTTTATTCCTAGATATTTTATTCTTTTTGTTGCAATTGTAAGTGGGATTGTATTCTTGAGTTCTCTTTCTGTTAGTTCATTATTAGAGTATAGAAATGCAAGTGACTTTTGTAAGTTGATTTTGTACCCTGAAATTCTACTATAGTTGTTGATTATTTCTAATAGTTCTCCGATGGATTCTTTAGGGTTTTCTATATATAAAATCATGTTGTCTGCAAACAGGGAGAGTTTCACTTCTTCATTGCCTATTTGGATTCCTTTTATTCCTTTTTCTTGCCTAATTGCTCCTGCCAAAAGCTCCAGTACTATGTTGAATAAGAGTGGCAAGAGTGGGCACTCTTGTCTTGTTCTTGTTCTCAGGGGGATGGCTTTCAGTTTTTCCCCACTGAGTATGATGTTGGCTGTCATATATGGCCTTTATCACGTTGTGTCTCTCCCTTTTTTGACTGGTCTTAACGTCTCATTGGGCATTAATCATATGGTGCTATGTTAATTTTCCACTGCTGCTGTAACAAGTTACCACAAATTTAGTGGCTTGAAACAACATACATTTATTATCTTCCAGTTCTGTAGGTCAGAAGTCTGACAAATGGTCTCCTTGGGCTAAAATCAAGCTATTGACAGAACTGCATTCTTCCTGGAGGCACTTGCAGAGAATCTGTTTCCTTATCTTTTCCAGCATCTGGGGTCTGTCACATTCCTTGGCTTATGGCTCCCTTCCTCCATTTTCAAATCCAGCAACAGCAGATCAATTCCTTATCACTTTGCATCACTTTGACTCTTCTTCTGCCTCCCTCTTTCACTTTTAAAGACCCTCTTTCAGTTTAAAAGACTCTGAGCCCACCTGGAAACTCCAGAATAATCTCTCTATCTTAAGGTCAGCTGATCAGCAACCTTAATTACATCTGCAAACCTTAATTTCTCTTTGCCGAGTAATACAATATATTCACAGTTCCCAGGGTTTATGACATGGATATTTTTGAGGCAGTGGGACATTATTTTGCCTACCACAGGTGTCTTGTATCTTTTTATAATGAGCTGATTATTTCCCTACTAGATTATGAGCTCTTCATGGGTATATCTTACACCTCTCTGCCTTGCACAATATAGGTAATCAGTAAAAGTGAAGTGCCTGCTTCCTTTGTTGATGTTGGTCCACCAAGAACTTCTTGTATCCTGTGCAATAAGAAATTCCAACAAAAGACATGGAAAACTTGAGGTAAGGTGTGCTTTTTTATTTGTTCTACACAGATCAATCAGAAATGTATGCAGAATATAAATTGTTGAATACCTTGAGCTATTGCTGAAGTGTGTCAGAAGGAACTTTAGTACCAGCCCATGAAATGAGAGAGAAATGAAGAAAAGAGTCCATTACGTGAGGCTAAACTATAGATGACAAGGCAATAAGGCACCAGCTTCCATGTGACCTGAATCACCCCCGAACCCCAGGTCTGGAGAATTTTATTTACGTCTTCTGAGATCTCTCTTGATGTAGATCTCGGATGTTGGAACTTCCCATTTCTCAGCCCCAGAGCTAAGATGTTGGAGAACAATCTGGTTTAGCTCTTCTGGGTACAGTCTAGTTTGTTAATGCTTTTAGGAAACAGTTCATTTGGGGCATGATGGAAAAAGTATGTAGTTGAGGAATCTACATTTACATATCTTTCATATGCAGTTTAATGTGTACAGTAGGCTTGTGACACTGAAGAAGAATTAGAAAATAGAATATGACAGCACAGGATCATTTAAACCATTATGGGGAAGAAAGAGAAAAGAAGTGAAAGAAGCAAAGGGAGCTGTATTTTTGACTCACAAACCCAACAGGCAAGCCAAAGGCCTCCTGGGAAATTTTCAGAACATTCGTGCAAAAGTTATAAAAGCATGAAATTAGCCTAGAATTGACAACATGTGAAGTAAGAGAAATAGCAGTGTCAAAATGAGCTACCTCCATTCTTCTGCAAAAGTTATGGTTTATGTCAGGCTGAAGAAGAAATTTCAGTGTGCTGCACTTCCCTGTTACCTTGTGGGATGTGAACCCAACGGGAAGGCTGAGAGCATCCATTGTCTTGACGTCATATGCTATTGAAGCTGGCAAGACTTTACAGCCTTCTGGTCCAAAGTCATCACATTACAACTGAGAAGGTCTAGAGAGCTCGTGTTCTTGCCAAAATTTACACAGCCAGTTTATGACAGAGGCAGGCAAAAGACTCAGGGTCCCTAACCTTAGAGCTCCTTTAGCTACTTTCTATCCTAAAATAGGTTTCAGTTATGTAAAAAACTGCCAGCATCTCAAATGACTTTATTTATAAACTAGTCTCTGAAAATCCACTCAATGCATATACCTGGTGAAAGGGAAATGGTCAAAATGCAACATAGTCTGGGATAGGATGGATATAAACACAATAACAGAACAGAGGATTGCCTTAACTGCAGAGAACACACTTGCTTAAGCTGGTGATTATCCCTCCTTGCTGTGGTGTTTATCGATCTGGTTTTCTCTTATGGGATGATCTATTCTCTGTTAATTCTCAAATTAAGGGCCAAAGAACCATTGTGTTCATTAGGTTTTCAAACAAATAGGAGCAAAAAGTGGGAAATGATTCATTACAAAAGACAGTCTATTTTCTTCTTGGTATTCTGTAACTTTTGCCACCGTATCTCTGGCACTTTATTCCATCCCAGGCTCCTTGGACCTTGATTGCTGCTACGTTGCCCCAAGAATAGAATTTCCTTCAAGTCAATCCAACTGTACTTGGCTTCTGCTCCTGGCATTGATTCCTGGAACAAAATGAAATTGGACCTTCCTCAAGGCATCTGATGTTGAGAATAGAATCTGACACCTTTGGGTTAGCATTGATCCAAACTGCTGGGTGCAGAGGAGGTAAATGACACTCCCTTACTGTTGCTGAAGAAGACCTGACACTGCTCACCAGTATAGGAGGCCGGAGAGGAAGGGGATTTCTGCTCCCCACAGACACCTCAGACCTCGATCCTACAGAGCATGGTGTTTAGTCGAGCTTCAGTTGATCTTGAACAACACATGGCCCAGCAAAATGGGCCCACTTTCCTGCTTAAGGCAAAAATCATAGGCATAAGTTTATAATTTTGACTTCTGGAAAACACATTAGCCATTTTCCCTTAAGTCACTTAATTGCTCCCACCTATGTAAGTAATATTATTATAAAAAATGATCCACATCACTAGAAAAATAAACCTTCTGAGGATGGTAAAATGGGAACCTATAAGGAGCTGTGCTCCTTGATGATATGATTAAACTTCCACAACAATCCTAGGCCCTCCATCTCTGGGCTTCTTATTAAGCAGATAATTGTTGTCCTTCTACTATAATCCACTGCTATTGTTACTTGGTTTTACTTGCAACTGAAAATATTCTTAATTGACACTGGGTATAGGTAATAAATAAATATAACTCTTGGATTTTATATTTATAAATAATTATATTTTTTATTTAAAATTTGATATGTAGCATTCTTATTTTACGGCATAGATATATTTATGCAATAATTTCCGTAATAGTGAGTAATAATTTCTCTTTTCTATTTTAAAATAATTTAAGTCACTCTTCATACCCATGAGATAGAAATTAGAGTATTTTGGAAAATACTGTTTTAGAGTGTTAGAATATTTAAAAAATTGAAATATTTTGGTGACAAAAACATTAAGATGATGGAGTAATAGAATTTGCTAAAAAATCTAGAAGTGTAGTGCCTACTGACTCATTTACTTTTTGTGTGTGTGTGTGAGGAAGATTGTCTCTGAGCTAATGAGTATGCCAATCTGGCTCTATTTTGTATACGAGATGCCACCACAGCATGGCTTGATGAGTGGTGTGTAGGTCTGCTCCTGGGATCCAAACCCGCGAACCCAGGGCTGTTGAAGTGGAGCACCCAAGCTTAACCACTACACCACAGACTGGCCCCTCATTCACTTCTTTTTTACAGTGCTTTCCTACCTATGAGACAGATCTCTTTTCTTTTTCACTGTTTACCAAAGTTCATAAGAATTTCTACTATATTTCATTTTTCTAATCTCTCATGTAAGCTTTTCAAAGCTCTATTTCTCCTTTAAGTAAACTAGTAGGAATTCCAGAATGAGAGAAGAAAGAAATAAAGAGAGAAAACTATTGAAGAAATAATTCAAGGATTCACCCAGAACTGAAGGATGCAAAGCTTCAGTCTTAAAAGTCCTACTCAATGCCTAGTAAAATAAATTTTAAAAGACCACACTGAATCACACCGTCATAAAATGTTATAACACTGGAAATACAAAGAAAATTCTATCTTACCCTGTCAGGGTACTCAGGTCACATGCAAAGGAACAGCAATCAAAAGTTCCCTGGATGCTAGAAAACAATGGAATAATGCCTTGAAAACCAAAGGGAAACTTATAGTTAAGCAATGTATAGTACTATGGCTATTCACAACTAATCTGATTCTCCTCTCTTTCTAGGCATGGGGTAGGATCGCTCTTCCCTGCTTAACATTAGATATGGCGTTGCCACTTGCTTTTGCCAATTAAATATGATTGAGAGTCATATGTATTACTTCCAAGTGGAAGGTGTATGGTATGTCATGCTCCCTATCACCCGCCTTGATAAGTATGGCCATGTGACTTTCTTGGCCAATAAAACATAAATGGAAATAACATGTGTCACTTCCAGATGGCCCTTCACAGAGCCAGTGCACAACATTCCCTTTTCCCTGGCTTCGTAATCACAGAAGCATTTGTTGAGATGGAGCCTCCCCTGGATTGGGATTCTGACTATAATGAGCAGAGTTCCTTTCCAATCTGCACGGGACATGCTGCTTGAGTAGAAAAAATTTTTTTTGTTTTTTTTTTTTTTTTGCTGAGGAAGATTCTCCCTGAGCTAACATCTGTTGCGAATCTTCTTCTTTTTTTTGTATGTGAGCTGCCACCACAGCACGGCCACCAATGGACAAGTGGTGTAGGTCTCCCCCTGGAAACTGAATCTGGGCCACTGAAGCAGAGCGCACGAGCTTAACCCCCAGACCCCCACCAGAGGTGGCCGCCAAAATAATTTTTTATGTTAAATCACTGAGATTTGTGGGCTGTTTGTTAAAACAGCATAATCTAACTTATAGAGGCTAATATAACCAAGTAATCTCTACCCAATCAAACTATTGGTGAAGAATGAAGTAGAATAAGACATTTTCAGACACAAAAATAATCGGAAAGCTTACTCTCATTTATTTCTTCTTAAGAAGTTACTCAAGAATGTATCCCAGCAAATAAGGCAATAAACCAAGAAAGGGAAAGACATGGTTTCTGAACCAGAAGAGCAATGAAAAGAAATCTTAAACATCAGTAGTATAGCTCGACTAAAGAGCAGCCAGAGCAGATTGGAGAAGACGGCAAAAAAAAGAATTCCATCATAAAGTTATCTGGGAAACAAAAGAGGATTCTTTGTAATGCAATGCACGAGAAAAATACGATGTCGGCAAATGATGCAGCAAAAGAGAAAAGCAGTTAGAAATTCTTGGAAAAACATTTAAAAATTTGCACACAAACGTAGAATCTCAAATGTGAAACAAATTAAAATATTGAATCATTTGAAGTAATTAATGAACTGTACAAAAAGAGAATGTATCTGACTTTGACCTGAAAACATTCTTTTTTAAGTGACTCAGGGCTTGTGATAGTGAACTTGTAAAGAATCATGTGTAATGCTAGAAAATACTTGGACTAGAATTAAACAATATTTATTATAATTAGTACATTTACAACGGGAACTCGTGGGATATGTTCAAAAGGCAATTTTACTTTTTTTTTTTTCTTTTGCTGTTCTTTTAAAAAATTGAAGACAATGTTCTTTTGCAACTGGATGAAAAGCAGCAGTAATGCCATTACTCCTTTGGACATTCTCAAGTCATAAAGTCAGAAGGTCTCTCTAAATTGTTAAGTCGCAAAGTATAATCTTAATCCAGACATTAGAATGCTCATAATGTCAATCATCATCGTTTTAATTTCCTTCCCAATGTAAGACTTCCTCTCCAGCAGTACCACCAATAGTTGGAGCTACCTTGAGACGTGAACTTGCATCCAGGACGGTGAGGAGGTGGGATGCTATGTTCTTTCTCACTCACCTCTTTCTCCACTCCCTGTCTCTTGTTACTGAAATCTCTGGGGCTGGAGCATCAGAAGGTCCAAGGGTAAAGGATGGGTCAGATGATTCTTTGTTTGGCTGATATGGTTGCCAGTTATCTTCACGTTCTCGAGGTTTGGCAGATGTTTAAAGCTTACTCTTTATCTCGTGGACACTTTTGTGAATTCTTCGGAGGCTGCCTTGCTGGACCCATCCAATTATAACTTCTTCGACATAAGCGGTGCTGATTGCATCTGAGCTCTAGTTTTGCAGGAGTTTACACAGCACTCTTTATTGGAGGAGATCCTCTTTGGCAGAGAGAGACCAGCTTCAAGCTGGCTTGCTCTTCTATTTGGACCACAGTTAATTAATGGGACGCATTCACTTATCCTCAGCCCTGCGCCCAGAGGACAGTGCAATTTCCCCTGGAGTCCATTACAGGCTCATTAACTTTCTCAGGAAAACATCACGGCCTCCAGCTTTACGCCCGCCAAGCCCTCTGAGCAATCCTCCTGAAGCCTTTCTCACCCCACTTTACTCAGGCAGTAGAGGCCGGAACTTTCATTTTTGTGAATCAGGTGGGACTCGCAGCTCTCCTATAGCTTTTTCAACAAACCCTCTTTATAAAATCTATCCTTCAACTCAGAAAGTCTGGACCTTTTCACATCAGGAGTTTGGGGGTTGTTTGGTTTTGGTTGCTCGACAGATTGCAAATGTTAACACGTGAGAATATGAAAGTCAAGGTTTGGTTAATGGAATGCGGTATGAGGAAGAAGAGAGACAAGATGCAGGAAAGAATAGGGAAAATAATATTCCTGTCTTAAAATGAGATGTAGAAAGCTAATGGAAAGAAGAAATGGAGGCTTATAGTAGTTACAAAGCTAACCACTTGAGGAACAAAAAATAATAATATAGCTTTTAACATCTGGAGGAAAAGATGCAAGATGAGTAAAGTTTTTGAACTAAATCATCATCATTCCTACTCAGAAGCCAGTAGATTTTGTCTGGACAAAGTGGAGAAACCAAGCAATAGATGTATAGAGACCAAGATCACATTGGAAAATAAAAGCACAGACCAGTAAAGAGGCTTCCTTTGTCTTGTGAGACTGCCAATTTGTGGAGGGAGGAAGGAGCCTGTTGTTCTTATTCATACTCTTCTGTGTCATTGGATGACTTAACATGTATATGTATTGATTTGATAAAGAACAAATTTTAGAAAACAGGCACGGATACTTGCTGAATTCATTAATGGAAATTATTTTCTTATTTAATTATGATTGTACAAAATAATCTAAACAAGAGAATCTCATCTTTTTGGGGACAAACCATTATGAATCAAAAAATTAAAAAAGGACAAATCAGCCAATGAGAGTTATAATGGTTATTTCATTTACATGTAGGAATCTATTCAAATATATTGGGAAAAGACTGACAGTCTCATAGTAGACTTGGTAAAAAAAAAATACGCATAATACATTTACACAAAAATATATGTGAGAATTCCACAGGTTCATTAAATGCATTACTCTAACAATGTCCCATCTTTGGATTTAATTTAAAGTTGAGTCCTTTTGGAGTCATCTACTCAAATCCTGGAGATAATTGGGAACACATGGTGATATGGAATATGCTGATCTAATGTCTGTGTTGGTGGCACCACTCTGCATTCCTCATCTTCTAGAAATCCTGACAAACTGCAGGACAATGGGCCTGATGGAGGTGGAGAAATTGGAACTGGCAAGAGGACCATGGCAAAGAAGGAAAATGGGGCAGTACTTGTCTTAAAGACCTAATGAATACAGCTCCAAGATTTACTGATAGATCTTGATCCACTAAATTGAAGATCTCTTTTTAAAAAAGTATCAAACTGTGATTTCTGGAAAAAAAAAAATCTATTGTTTCTGTATTCCCTGCCCTTTCTAACCAAGGATCTACCCCAACCCACTTTTTTTTTTTTTTTTTTGCTGAGGAATACTGGCCCTGAGCTAATATCTGTTGTCAATCTTCCTTTTTTTTTGCTTGAGGAAGATTCACCCTGATCTAACATCCATGCCAATCTTCCTCTATTTTGTATGCAGGTCGCCACCTCAGCATGGCTGAGGTCCATGCCTGGGACCTGAACCCAGGCCACTGAAGGGGAGTGTGCTGAACTTTAACCAGTATGCCATGGGGCCAGCCACCCCAACCCAGTTTTTTATTGGCCTGTTTTCTTAAGAAAGAAGATAGAGATGATGATTGTGAGGGACATAGTAGGAATATATTTGACAAAATCATGTGTCTTACCTGAAATTTGAAAGAAATTGGAGTGTTTCAACAATCTCACAGCATCAGCAATAATATTTGTGAGGTCACTATCCTCCCAGAGAGAAGTGGAATGGGAAGTCCACCAGCTCACTTCACACAAGTCACAAACCTGCCTGTCATAATTTATGGTTCTTACACCACCGAATAAAAGTAGAATCAATGACACAATTGACCATCAGTCGTCAGATCATCTCCCAGGACACTTTTTCTTTGCCTTAGAACTGATACAAAATACTGATCATACTTTGTATTCTATAAAATTTATTTTTCTTAAGATAAATTTTCCTTTTTTCTCAAACCAAAAGAAGTCATAAATCTCCTAACAGCCTCTATGTCTGTGGGGAATGTGCCTGATGTTTTCGCTGAAACAAGGAAAATCTGTTTTCCATGAAGGACTGGAAACATGGTCCAAAAAGTTTTGACAGAAGAAGGAAACTTTGCTCACCTGATCCTAAGAGCTTAGCATTCATGTTAGGAAGAGCTATAATAAAAAACTTTCTGAAAGACCTCTGAACCACTTAGGGGGCTGTCTGACTCTTCTTTTGTATTTTCAGCAGTACCAACAAGAGTGCTGAATTCATAAAATTGCTCAAAAAACACTTCATTGAATGAAGTTCACATAAAAATTATATGGTTAATATAATTATATGGTTAATAGTATATAGAATTAATATTATATTAATGTATCATATGTATTTTATGAACATAATTATGTTCATAATGTACATTTTAATATGCATATAATTATATATAAAATTTCCTGTCAGCAAAAATCTGCTAATGAGGACTATGTCTGTACACAGGGATGTTTTGCACAGCCTTCTTACTTAATGTGAAGTACTCAGTGATGTAACCATCTGGTTATATAACTTAGTCATGAACTTATGACTATTCTGTAGGTTACTACTAATTTAATGTATCAAAACATATGTGCCCTTCCCATACAGCTGAAATTTCTCCCCAACATGGGGTGAATGTGAGAATTTGTGAGCATTAGTTTAATGCGGTAGCCAAAGGACTAATTATAATGTGGTTTCACCTGAAAGGCAACCCTGAGGCGTGAACTCCCGGGACAGAATTAGAAAAAGATTCCAGTGTTTGAGTTTTCCTTTTCTTCTAACATAAATCAAAAATGACTGAGCATAGTATTACAATTCCCCCTCCCCCACCCCGAACTAAGTTTATCTTGGAATGGAGACAAAACAAGAGTGACATAGGAACTGAAGGACATTTTCCATTTTATTCCAAATGTATGTAAACAATTCTCTTCAGAATGAGACTGAAAATCTGTATGCCTTCTTACCTAGCCTTAGGGAGCTAGCTCATTGAAGCTGTTGGCTACTACATGGAAAATAGCCAAAATGGATTGGCCCCTTGGAACAAAAGAAGCAACCTTATAAACTCAAGTGACAAGCAACAAGATCTCATAGAGAGCAAATTCCTTAAAAGGAACTTTTGAAATCCCTCTGTGCTAGCTCTATCAGCACGGGGAGCTTGATTTCATGAAGCTTTAGACAGCAGGAATATTGTAGCACATACTCTGCTAAATTCAGATCTCTTAATCCTTCTAAATTGCTCTGTCTTGTTTAGAAAGATCTGCTTACAACCGTCACTGTGCGAATGTAAACACAAGAGCTCTCAGATCCCTTTTTGTGCTTCAGATCTGCCAGACATCATTCACGTCTCATTTTACAGGCAAACCCTTGGTACCACCACAGGCTTCTTGAAAAAACCAAACCCTCACGCAAGGCGCATGTACAAATCTTTGCATGTCTGGGTTTCCCTATAAGGGCATTGGGTTTTATTCCCATCACAATTCTTGTTTATAGCTCACTGAATTTATAGCCATCCTCTTAAACATCTGCAGTCATCATTTTTTGTCTCTTTTCTCAGGAAAAGCACAACTCTCTCTATAGGATATAAAGCAGGTATTTTCTCCTACTAAACCTTAAAGGGAGATGTTCTTTCTGTGTTTTTACCACTGGAGTAAGTAAAACATAAGACTCCAATGCTGTCAAGAGAATTAGGATGAAGGACTTGACACTAGACTTGTAATATTTCTGGAAATTTCCATTAGCTGCAAGTCAGGAAAACAGGATTCTAAACCCACAACTTACATTAATTTGCTGTGTGGCTGACAGCAAATCTCTTTCATTTTTCTGTTCTTTGTAGAAACACAGACTTTTAAGGCCAGGAGGAACCTTAGGGTTTCATCGAAAACAACACTCTCATTTTAAAGAGAGGGTCCCATATCCCAAACCACTAATTCAACCTCCCACAGGGAAAGAGATGGAACTTCTCTCCTGATCTTCTAATTTAACAGTGCACTTACTGCTCTCTCCACTGTGCAATGACCCAGTTTCCTCAGCCAAGGCTTAATGACAGGTTTCCTATCACAAGTGCATTGTAAGAATCACACAAAATATTTGACCTGGAAGTTTATTGAAAACATATTAAGTGTAACTCACATGTAAGCTGTTGCATATTTTAAACTTAACAATGGCTATAAAATGCAAGTTCAAGTAATCCCTTTAGAGTCACTTTCAGATTTTTATAATAATGCATTGTTATCAAGAAAGAGATTATCTGTTATGTTGCCATCATTGACAAGAATCTATAATATATACTCCATATGTATGGAATTGCTAAGAACTGAATTGTGTTCCCCCCGCCCCCCAATTCATATGTTGAAGCCCTAAACCCTAATACGACTAGATTTGGAGATTGGGTCTTTAGGGGGTAATTAAAGTTACATAAAGTCTTAAGGGTAGGGACTAATCCGATAGGACTGGTGGCCTTATAAGAAAAGGAAGATTCTCTCTCTCTCTCTCTCTCTCTCTCTCTGCCCATGCGTGCACAATGAAGAGGCTATGTGAGGACACAGCAAGATGGCAGCTGTCTGCATGCCAGGAAGACAGCTCTCACCAGAAACTGAATCAGCTGAACCTTGATCTTTGACTTCTAGCCTCCAGAACTGTGAGAAAATAAATTTCTATCATTTAAGCCACCCCATCTGTGGTATTTTGTTATAGCAGCCCAAGCAGACCAATACACTATTTCAGAGTGAACTACAGAAAAATATAATTTAAGAAATGTTACACTGGAAAATACAAATTTCATGCTAAAAAGGTTTTGGAAATATCTAAAAAGTCAGCAGTGCACGTTTGTTTTTAATAATTCTTTTCCCTATCACTTGTGACACATCTGGCTTTTAAAGGTTACCAATATGACAATTCAATTAGATTCTTATCATCAAGATGACATTCAAGAGAAAAATGCGGCATGCCTTATTCCAGAGCAATAAAAAATGTTGTTATTGTGCTGTTGTTCTTACTTCTAAAAATATAACAGTCTGGTGGCTGGGTATTGAGCCAGTGAGGGGAGGAGCTCATTCTTTCATCAGTAAAAAACAAGAATATCCTTAAAGTGAAAAATCATCTTTTGTGAATTGCTTCTCTCAGTGAACTCTGGACTGGTCCCTAGTTGAAGCTGGTGACAGGATGCCACAAGATTCCAACTCTTTCACCCAGTACCACGCATTGTAACAGATGAAACAGCCTGAGTATTAATTATTTTCAAGGAGTTCTTTCCTCCTTCCTCTCAATCTTTTAGTTTCAAGTATAATTTTTTTCCGATGCTGTTTTTCTCTTTTTTGTTGCCAGAAAATCCAAGCTCATTTTCAAAGATTAGATTACCAGCCAGTGACTTTCCTTTGTTCAAAGGAAAGGTTTCTAACAAAGGAGATGCCTTTCAGGGTACAACAAGATGCATTAAAGCATTGGGTCCCAAGGTTTAGATATTGGCAAACTTCATAAAGCTAAGCAAACTTGTACGCTATTTTATTACAGATTTTAGTACTAATTTCAATCTTCCTTCCTGAAAAAAAAAGAAAAGAGAAGAAAAGATCTTTTTATTCCCCAATCCAAAAAAAGAACAGTGATACCAATAACAGGGTTCTCTAGTTTAAAATTCAAAAGAGCTCTTTACCATGTTATTTAGTGAAAAAAAATCTGAAAATATTTTGATCATACATCAAATAAATTAAATAATTTTCATATTCACACTCCACCAATTAAACTCTCGATTATTTTCATCAGTTTAAATTATGAAGCAAAATCTAAAAACAACAGTGAAAACATGTGGGCAATGTAGAATCTCCTAGAATCTCCTTGTACTTTTCCCCACATATTTATTGCAACCACAAAAATGTTAAAGAATATTTCCCTTAGTATCAGGAAGCACATGTTATTAAATTAATACATATCAAAAGACTTTCCCTCTGTACTGTTTATTGCCTTGCCTGGAATTGATTTGGAAGAGAACTGTGGAGTACCAAGAAAAAATAAAAGAGGAAGCTTGGTATTCATGCCAATTTCCTTCGGCTGATTCTAATAGAAGATGGTTCATTCAAGGTCCTGTCTCAACAAAGTGGAGAGGCCCGGTACAGTGGGGTCTCACAATCCATGACTGCTTTGATATGACGCATGACCCTTGCTCTCCTGCTCATGTCTGCACCCTTGGTTCCCACAGCTCCTGCTGCCCCACCCCCATCACAAAGCCATCCCTTAGCTCTCACCTGAGCATCCACTCTCTGCCTCCCTCCCCTAACAACAACCCAAGGCTCACACAACATTCACTCTGCACTCCTCCTTAATCACTTTTCCCTAAACCATTGCGCATGGTAATTTGAACTTCCAACTCCGTGCTTCCCTAGACGACCATTTTCTTAATCCCATGTCTATTCCTTCCTCCTCGGGATCTATCCTTTCAATGTCAGTGCTGCTTCCGACTTGGGCTGTCTCTGGTAGGCCCACAACTGTCTCAGACCCTCAATTCTAAACTTCGATCCATTTCCATCCTCATCCCTGGCAGACCTTTCTCTCATTCTTTCAAGATCTCTCCTTTCTTGCAGAATTGTGGGAACCCCATGTCTGTTTGCTCTTCACCTGTTCACTCCCTAGTCCTACTCGCTGACCGTCTCAGTCCCTTTGGGCCAGGGATGGCTTTGTGGGGCAAGCAGGAGCTGTGGGAACCAAGGGTGCAGTTCTGGTAGTCCTAGATTCTGCCTTTTAATTCTGGAGGTAGGTTTTTCTGTCTAAGACCATGGTCCTTCCTAAATTTTCACTTTTATTTTCTTATGCGCTAATTTTCCTTTAAAATTAATTCATCTAAGCCAAAAATATGTCATTTTAAGAAATATATAAATATCAGGACAAGTTCTCTAAAGGTAGGGTACAAATTATAATTGTATAAAGTCTGAGACCCACCAGCATGATGAAAATTATGTTGAACTTGGAGTCACAGGACACTGGTCCCATAAAGGATTAGTTTGTATTTGCTGTTTGAACCTAGTTACTTAACTTTCTTGAGTCTGCTCAGATTGTCTGTGGGCAACAAGTCTTCATTATCTCCAGCTGCTTCTATGTCTCCTGTGCATCCCAGAGAAGAGGCCTGGGACTACATTTCCCAGAATCCTCTTCTCAATGTGGTTCCTGGCTTCTGCCTGATAAGGACAGGCAGGCACTCACAGCGCACTGTTTGAGGAGAGTGTTTGGGGAGTGTTGGAGTGGATTTTGAGGCCAGTATACAAGAGGTGCCTGTCTGATATATGGCAGTCTGTTCTAAGCTGTGGTTAGGAGGCACCCACCAGCCCACTAGGCATGACAACTGGTTACTAATGTCAGGTTTACATGTATTTGTAGGTGGGAGAAAGGGGATCACTTGCCAGCCGCCTTGAAGTTAGGAGAGGTCATATAACTACATGTGGCCCATGTGTGTGGGTGGAAGTCACTTGTAGAAGATCCAGCAGGTGTTTGCTTTTCTTTCCACCACAATCAGCAAGCTCCAGAAAGTGGAGACAGGGACCCTGAGTGAGAATGGCAACCTCACTGAGGATTTAGTATGAGTGAGCAATAAACCTTTTTGTTCTATTTTTTAATCTTTTACACCTTTTTTGAGGTATAATTGACAAATAAAAATTATATGCATTTAGGGTGTACAACATGATGATTGAGTACAAATATACATTGTGAAATTATTACTAAAATCAAGCTGATTAACACATCCGTCACCTTGCATATTCACCTTTTGCGTGTGTGAGTGGTAACAACACTTAAGATCTACTCTTTTAGCAAATTTCAAGTGTACCATAGAGTATTATAACCATAGTCACCATGCTGTACATTAGATTCTTAGAACGTATAAAGGAATGTTTGTACCCTTTGACCAACATCTCCCCATTTCCACCACCCACCAGCCCTTGGCAACCACCATTCCACTCTCTGATTCTATTAGCTCAACATTGCCCAACACTGGATATTTACATTATAGAAAACCAGAGAAATTTGGGACTCATGGACACCAGTCACATTTGAGGAAGGGGTAACATAGTAAGAACCATTAGATAAAGTGAAAGTCCACACATTAAAAGGCAAGACCACAGTAGATCTCTTTACAAACATCTCCCCAAACAAGCAATCGGGATTATAACTTGTAGAGAGGAAATGAGCAGCTTTGTCCCTGGAGAAAGACATCACTTAGTGAAACAGCCAATCCAGATTATCCTATAGGGAAACCACCAATGAACAGAGTTTCCAACCATATTGTGGCACCCCAATCCTTAAATATGAGTTAAAATTTTTTAAAGAAACAGAAATAATGTGTGGAGCAAAAAAAAAAAATTCAAGAAAAAAAATATCGTGGTTGAGTTTCACAGCAAGTTCCTTGGAATAAGAAAAGGACGGTATAAAAATAATGAGAACATGTAGCAACAACGAATATTTCTGGAAACTAAAAATACGATAGGAGAGGGGCCCGACCGGTGGCACAAGTGTTAAGTGTGCACGCTCCGCTGCGGTGGCCCCGGGTTCCCTGTTTTTGATCCCGAGCGTGCACCCACACACCACTTGGCAAGCCATGCTGTGGTGGTGTCCCATATAAAGTGGAGGAAGATGGGCACGGATATTAGCCCAGGGCCAGTCTTCCTCAGGAAAAAAAGAGGAGGATTGGCAGATGCTGGCACAGGGCTGATCTTCCTCACAAAAAAAAAAAAAAAACCATAGCAGAAAAACATTTGGGTAGAAGAGTTGAAGATAAAGTTTTCAGAGAAAATTACTTCTATCTAGAATTATCTAGTGAGCTTAACTCTCCATCAGGAATGAAGGTGCAACAAAGACAATTTTGGAAAAATAAGATCTCAAAAAATGAATTACCTCCTTTCCCTATGCACACTTTTCACAAATCTAAGACTATGCATTCTGCTAGTCGAGGAAGGAAACCTAGAAGAGAAAGACATAGATTCAGGACGATGGTATTCAGAGAAACATCTCAAAGATATAAGCGTATCTACCTCTGTGGAATGGGAATCAAGTTTGCTGCAGAGAAATTCTTTTTTTCAGAACTTTCAGAACTTAGTTTTGTTATAAGCAATAAAGAACAATTTAATTTTGGACATTACACACATTTTTATTTTTATCTTTTTAAAAACTAGATGAAAAGTATATATATTTTTAAAAGGCCCTGAGATGAAGTGCAACGTGGAGACATTCCAGCGCTAAGAGAGGCCCCCTAGGGGAGGTAGCCAGCAGGGAGCAGAGTAAGGCCGGAGCCGCGGCGCTGGACCAGGCATGCAGTGTTTTGAAGGACGTGATAAAGATTGAGGAATTTGCCTTAACAATAATGACATGACCACCTAAGTTCTCAAAAAAAGCCAAAAAAGGTAAATCTTTTTAATTATTTTAACTAATAAAGATATTTATCAATCATCTTAGAAACTCTCAAGAATAAATGAAAGCTAGATGTTCTTTAGGAGGGTTTCTGAGATTTTTAGCTGGGACTTAAAACTCACAAACCAAAAAAAGATGGAGTATTGAAACTGTAGGCTCCTAATTTCTATATTCTGATTCCATATTCTATCTAGTGTAAATTGACAAAGTAAGCATGTTCAGGAAAAAGTGAGACTCCAATAAAATATGTTGCTTTCTACATCTGCCCCCACGGAGATTATTTTTGAGAGAAGTAAGCAATAATTTTTTTCGGGGAGTGAATATTACCTGTAACTTTTAACGACCACTTTAACTCCACTCCAACCCAAACAACATTTATTGCTTGACTGATGTTTCACCTCCCCTCCTTGATTCAAATTTTGATTCCTTGTTTTCAAAATAGTCTCTGCGTATCCTAGAGCTAGAACTGACATAAGAATGGCTGGTCTAATCCCATCATTTTTCAAATGAGGTTCAGATAGGAAAAGTGACTTGCCAAAGGCTATATATCTAGTTAATGGCAAAACATGACCCCAATTCCTTTTCCTAATTCAGATCTCTTTCCAATACGTCAACTCAGGACTATTTTATTTACTAGGTAATATAGTCACATGGACTGAGACCCCCTAGTTTTCCAAGGACGTATAACAATGTTTGAAACCCGGAGTTGGGGATATTTATTGACTTAAAAATATTTAAGAAAAGTACAAAACTGAAATCCGTAAATATATCATTAAATAACTGTACAACATTAATTTATATCAACGACCAGTTGCAGCATGACTTTTACAATTTTATATAGCTATATATGAATGTTATTAAATGAATTACACAATAATATGTTTATTATTATGTAAACTCAGGCCTACAAAAAATGTAAAACTGATCCTGTTGTATAAGTGGATTAAAAAAAGATTTTCCAAAATCGATGCTAGCAAAAACATTCATGTGTATACGCGCACACACACACACCCCCCACATATAATTTTTCCAGGTTGTGCGTATAGTGGTTAGTAAAAACTAATTGAAGTTTTCAACTGTGTCTATACCAAAATTCCAGGTAATTAAAAGTCATAAGTTTGTTTCTTCTCGTCCTCAGTTTTTCGGTTCTCATCCCTAAGCTGGGGTGTTGGGCATATACCGCACACAATCTCTCAGGTTCCTTATGGCTGTAAATTTCCATAATTCTGTTATGATCCTTCCTTTCTGAAGATCAGTCCTTCTCCTCTAAAGATCCATCTTTAAGAAAAGAAAAGTCTTTTGCTGAATTCCTGAAAGGGCCATGGGTGAGTGGGGTCAAACACTCTCCATGTGTATTGTTTTTGATGTCCTGAGTTCCTTCCTCTACATTACCTCATACATTTGCTGATGTCAGGACTTTGACTGTGGATCATAAACTGCAACCACCGCAGATTTTCCAGATGTTGACATATTAGGCAAATGTATTCTTTGTGGGAGCAGAAACTGCTGTGGGAAGAGAAATCTTGGAAGCACATTCCAGTTGCAGCCTGATTTAACTGAGGTAGTAAACACCATGGGAACAATGGTTGACACTGGCTGGGCTCCACCATAAGGAGGTGCACAGAGTCACAGGAGAACCAGAGGGAAGTGTGGAAAATAAGGCAAAACATATGAAACAGTGAGGAGAGAAGGGAGAGAGAATTCCATGAGATCCGGACACATAACCAAATGAGTAATACCTTTCATTTGTTGTTCAAATGTGAGTGTGTGTGTGTTAAAAGCTCAGAGAGTAATTTACGGAATAAAAGAGTCTACAAGTTGTTCTCTTTGAGTTTTTAAGACCCTAGGAAGATACCTTAACATTATTCTAACATGCTTGTTTTTCAATCCAATTTAAAAAGGATTAATTTACACAATTTACAAATTACAAAAGCATTTACACAATTAAATCACAACATGTTCACCAAGTTAATTTCATTGGCTTCCCTTAGTATATGTGACTTTTTGTAGCCCATTAAAGAGCTCCCTTTGGTGCTTGCTTCGGCAGCACATATACTAAAATTGGAACGATACAGAGAAGATTAGCATGGCCCCTGCGAAAGGATGACACGCAAATTCGTGAAGCGTTCCATATTTTTCTACTGGGGCTTTGGGGGGAAAAATAAATAAATAAAATCTTTAAAGAGATCCCTTTGTTCTCAAGGCAGCAATAAACTGAACAAGATGCTAAAAAGATTAAACTCAAGTTTAATGTCAACACTTTCCTTCCACCAATAATGTTTTGGACAAGTTAACAATATTTGTAGATTATGAGTAAAGTTGTTCTAATTCTCCACTTTCAAAAATCCCAGTACGTGTAACATTCATCACACGTTCTTACAACCAATGTTATCAAAACCCTATTTTTTCTTTGCTTTGGTGCTTTTATGTCGTGCTATGCAATAGTCTTGAAACCTCATATCTTATTGCAACTCTCCACATATGATGAATAAGTAACTGTTCACACAAGGAGTTTGATAGTTGTTTTGCCCTATCTATTCAAACTTCCCCAATTTCTCATGTTCTATCTTTCCTGTGTTTCTAAATATACAAATACTTCAACTAACAGATGGCAAATGGAAGCATCAATGGGCACAGAAGTCAATCCAAAGCTTTTAAGCATGAAATGTCCCTGAGGCAAGCAGCAGAAGGAAAAAGAAAGGGAAGCTTGGATATTTTCAAAGGGAAGAAAAGACTGACTGTCCTTCCTTGTAGTTTGGGGAACTATTCAATAAATCGGGCAAATCAAATTGACCAATTGAGAATGAAATCATTTTATAGTTGTATCATGTTAATAAATCACATTGAAAGTGGTCGTGGGGTTTTGGGTAGTCAACACGGTAAAAACTAAATGATAGACTCCTGTCTTGAATGCTATTATGTTTCATTGAAATGAAAAGCAATGCATTACTCTATTTTGAAGGATTTCTGTGAGTTCCTATGTTAAAGCCTTCCAGCCTCTGGGTTTTTAATATTTTTGGTATGACATTTACTCAGTTTGTGGAGTCTTTGCAACTGTTAAAGAAAACATGGTAGCATAATTCTAAAACATGACCACTCAGTGATCTCTTTTTCTCAATATTCACTCAGCCCTGATGACTCTCTCCTTAATATATGACTATGAAGATAGTGAAGTAAAACAGTTCACACCAATGTATTTTAAATAATTTCAAGTGTCTTTCAGGCTGGACATAATGACTGGCAAAGGAGAAAAATGTGCTGTGTTCCTTTATCAGCTAAGAATCCAGTTCAATCTTTTGAGGGTTATTTAAATTTTAATTGTAATGTACATTTCATATTACAAAACAAATTAATTTCTAAATTGTTTTTCACAATGTAAAATTGAAGGAAAACATAAAACTATACCAAAAACAACATATGAGCAGAACTATGGTTCTGTAAGGAGAATTAAGGGCTTGCACCTGACATTGATTTTGACTTGCTCTTTGTTGTAACTCTTTACTGCTCTTTATTCTAAATACTACTTGAATTTTTTTTTCTATTCAGATTGCATCCTCTAAAACTACAAAGAAATTTTGATAACAAATGCATTAATATAGAATGTTACTGACCAGCACAGTTCAATGTCGTTGGCAGCATGGTACAGTATGGATCCTTGGGCTACAGGTTGAATCTTGGCTTAACCAGGCAGTAAGAGAGGCAGCTTAAAAAAAGCAGCAGCCCGGGCCGGCCCCGTGGCTTAGCGGATAAGTGCATGTGCTCTGCTACTGGCGGCCCGGGTTCGGATCCCGGGCGCGCACTGATGCACCACTTCTCCAGCCATGCTGAGGCCGCGTCCCACATACAGCAACTAGAAGGATGTGCAGCTATGACATGCAACTATCTGCTGGGGCTTTGCAGAAACAAAGGAGGAGAATTGGCAATAGATGTCAGCTCAAAGCCAGTCTTCCTCAGCAAAAAGAGGAGGATTGGCATGGATGTTAGCTCAGGGCTGATCTTCCTCATAAAAAAAAAAAGAAGAAGAAGAAGCCCAATAATTAAAATTATATGAAGTTAGAAAAGTGCTCTGAACCTAACAGAGGGTGAAGGTATCTAACAAGGGATTAGGGGAGAGTTTATTAGATAGAGCTTCAAGAAAAACAAAAGGATGACATGAGGGTCAGCCATGAGAAGAAAGGGCGTGAAAACACGCCAGCAGAGAGATCAGCATGAACAAAAACCTCAAGTGGATGAGAGAGCTTCACTTGCTCCAAGAGCTAAAAGAAGCTCAGTCTGGAGCTCTGTAAACAGCAGAGCAGCATGAGGCGGGAATAGAGCAGTAGGCAGTGGGCTGTTGACTGCATTGTTAGCCACAGGGAATTTTGTATTGAAAGCGATTTGAAGGGTTTTAAGCAAAGGAGTATGTATTGGTTTTCTATTTGTATCTTCCAAATACCCCAAAACTCAGAGGCTCAGACAACAACATTTATCATCTCACAATTTCTATAGTTCAGGAATCCAGGTGCAGGTTACCTGGGACCTCTGGCTCTCAGGGTCTCCCACGAGGCTGAAATCAAAGTGTTGGCTGGGGCTATAGGCATCTCAAGGGTTGACTGGGGAAAGATCCACCTCCAAGCTCACTTATGTGGTTGCTGGCAGGATTCAGTTTTGTGTAGACTCTGGAACTGAGGGCCTCAGTTCTTTACTGGATGTTGGCTGGAGGCCACCCTTGTTTTGTTGCCCCATGGGCCTCTCCATGAGGCAATTCACAAGATGGCCACTTGCTTCATTAGAGAGTGTAATTGAGAAAAGCCGGAGAGAGAGCAAACAAGATAGAAATCACAGCCTTTTGTAACCTAAGCTCAGAAGTGACATCCCATTATTTTTGTCATATTCATTCATTAGATGCCAATATGCTCACCCAACTCTCAGAGGGAGGGAATTGCACAATGACGTGAGTATCAGGAGATGGAGATCATTGTGGGCTCTCTTCGCAGGCTGCCTACTACCAAAGATCATGGTTTTGTAATTTAGAAAGATTGCTAGTTCTGTGTGAAGAATAGACTGTAGGGATCAAAAGTGAAGTCAGGCAGTCATTTAGGTACAGCCTATAGTATTTGCTGATGGTTTAGATGCAGAGAGTTGGAGGAAGAGAGAATTCAAGAATTTCTGGCTTTAGTAACTGAGTTGATGGTGATGTACTTTTGAATGAAGAAAATGAATCAAGTCTAGAGTAAAAATCAATTAGCAATTTGTTTATGAAAAATCAAAACACATGTTTAAGAAATGTTCATTGGACACAATATATTGCCTAAATCAAAATGCACTAGATTATTTTTCAATCTGATTTTACCTAGAAGACCAAAAAACATTGTAAACCACCTAAAAATATGTGTATCTTTGCCTAAAATTAAACTTTTGTTCTATGTGGCACCACAGGGAAAAATTAAAAACAATAAATATAAATTAAAGGAAAACAGATTTTAGATTAGCGTAAGAGTCTTCTAATAACTTAATAGAAGTCTATGAAAATTTAATAAACTATCCCATAAAATAATGAACTTCCCATCCCTAGAGGTGTTAAAGAGCACTTAAAAAAACCCACAAGTCAGAGGAATTCTTGGTCAAGTAGAAGCTGGATTAACTTATCTCTAAAGATTCACAAATCTTCTGTTCAATAACTCCATAAAATATTGTGCAGAATTAAAATAAAATTATAAATCATTATATAAGTAGTGTATCTTGCATTTTAAGTAATTTCACATTCATAAATTCTTTACATATGGACCTATTATATGCTACGGTCAGGCACAGGCTTTGGTTGTAAATGAAACGATAGAATAACACAACACTTTCACTATAACTTTCCCCTAAGCATCATCTCATGTGAAGTGAAGTGCATGATAATGGGCCTCAGGATATTTACACATACGCATATCACTGTGCTCCATAGTCACTGAGAAGACTGCTAACAGTTCTACCATCAAGCAACTATATTTCAGGCCAGTGATCCTTTCCACACCAAGTTCACTTCTAAAATATTCCTGAGGAATGGTAAGGTCATTTCCTAGAAAATAGTAGGTATAAAGGCCCAAAACGTCTGCACTTACGCAATTTGAGAAGGTGAGAAATTTGACACTAGGAATAGAACGTATTAGCACCATATCTTGACAGTCATACATCCTCATCTTTTAAATGTGAAAGAATAAGAATTACACTGCAGCTACGACATATTTCTTTTCTTTTTCCTTTTTTTGTGGGTAATTACAATTCATTTCATGTCTTATTTTCTTTTTTGTGCTAATTTTTTTATTGAAGCATAACATACATAAGTTGATATTGAAATATCACAAAATATCCCATGATTGTGATTGCCTTGCATTTATTGTTTTGAGGATATAGTTGACATATTTACAATAATGAGTCTTCCAGCTCATGAAAATGTCACGTCATTCATTTATTTTTTCCTCATTTCTCTCAAAAATTTTAATATTGTAATTATCTATATAGATGTTTCTCACGTTTCATTTGATTTGCTCATAGGCATCTGATTCTTTTTGATAATATTGTAAATGGTATTGTAAACATAACGAGCACTCCAGAAGACACAGTAGACACAAATTCACAGTAATTAGCCCACCAAGATAACCACTGTTGTGACTTCCAACATTGTTGATTAGTTTTACTTTTTTTGGAATTCTATATAAATGGGATCATAGAGTATAGTATATGTTCTGTCGTGACCGACTTCTCACAATCAAACTTATAAAGCAACTCACCCATGTTGTAGCCATGAAAATAGTCTCCAATTTTGGATGGAAGCGTTATTAATTTACCTTTCACATTTAGATCTGCAGTCCATCTGGAATCTTCAATCCATCTGGAATTAATTTTTATATATGGTGTGAGATATACGAAAAAGTTTAGTTCAATTTTCCTTCCATTTGAATATACAATTGACCCAGCAGCTTCTGCTGAAAATGTAAAGGTTTATTTTTTTTACCATGGGGTTACTCAATTTATCTAGCATCATATACTGAAAACATGAACCTTTCTTCGCTACATTTCAATGGCACCATTGTTATAAATAGTGTGATTGTTTATATGCTTGTTTCATTCTGGATTCTTTCTGGGGTCTCAACTGGACTATTTGTCTGATAGTGTCAATACCACACAGTTTTACTGTAGCTTTATAATAAAACACAATATCTGATAGTTGAAGTCCTCCCGTTCTTCTTTAAGATTGTCTTTTCTCATCTTGACTCTCTGAATTTCCACACACATTATCAGTCTACACACACACACACACACACACACAAGCCTGCAGGGATTTGGATTATTACTGTGTTGCATCTACTATTCTGGGAGGATATAGTTGAAATCTTTAGATGATGAGTCTTCCAATCCATAAACATTGTACATTATTGCATTTATTTGTTCTTTTTCCTTTCTTTCAGTAATGTTTGTTTTGTACTTTTCTGTGTAGAGGTTTTGCACATCTTTCATATGATTTATTCCTAGGTATTTGCTATGTTCGATGCTATTTTGTGTGTGTGTGTGTGAGGAGATCAGCCCTGTGCTAACATCTGCCAATCCTTCTCCTTTTTTGCTGAGGAAGACTGGCCCTGGGCTAACACCCGTGCCCATCTTCCTCCACTTTATATGGGACACCGCCACAGCATAGCTTGCCAAGCAGTGCGTCGGTGCACACCCGGGATCCAAACCGGTGAACCCCGGGCCACTGCAGTGGAGCATGTGCACCTAACCGCTTGTGCCGCCGAGCCGGCCCCTGTTCCATGCTATTTTAAAAGATAATATTTGAATATTTCATTTTCTATTTGTTAATTCCAAACCCACCCCAAATCAGTCAACCAAGAGAATCAAGAGGAAAAACTATATATATTTTTAGTCATTGAGTTTTGAGATGATTTTTTTGTCTACAATAACCAACTGACACAATGTCCTTTATCGGTGTATGAAATTCTCCTCTCATACCAGATTGCCAATAGATTTAAAAAATAGATATTGATTTTATCAATAGTTTTCTGCATCTAACCAGATGATCCTGCTTTGCTCCTTTATTTTATTAATGCAGTAAGTTATAACGATTGATTTACAAATGCTATACCACTCATATTACTAGAACAAACACTACTGTGTGCATTACTGGATTAATTTTGCTGATATTTCATTTCATATTTTTGTGTCTATGTACATGAAATAAATTTACTTCCAAATTTTCTTACTTGAAATACCCATGCCTTGTTTCGGCATCAACTTATATTTGTCATTAAAAAGTTTCGGGAAGTATTCCCTCAACTTCTATTCCCAAAAGAGTTTTTGTAAAAATGATGATACCGCTTCCTTAAATTTTTAGAATAATTCAAAGTGAGGTCAAAAGAGTTTTTGTAAAAATGACGATACCACTTCCCTAAATTTTTAGAAGAATTCAAAGTGAAGTCCTTGGAACGCGGAGTTTTCTTAGTGGAAAATTTAAATTGTGAATTCAATTTTTTAAAAGATAGAGAACAATTTACATTTAATCTTCCATCTTGTGTCAGTTTCAGTAAGTTGTGATTTTCAAGATATTGGTTCACTTAATATAATTATAATCCTAATATATTTTCCATGTCTAGCAGATACGGGTATATCCTTTTTATTTCTTTGATATGTTGCACTATCACTTTTTTTAAAGCCGGAATAGTTTTGTAAGGTTATCAATTTTAATAGTATTTTCAAATAATCAAATTTTGTTTATTTTCCCTAATATCTATTTGTTTTCTGTTTCATTGATTTCTGCTTTTACTTTTTATTATTTCCTTGCTTCCACATTATTTAGTTCTTTTTTCCAGCTTCTTCACATGGAAGTTTACTTTGTTAATTTTTCAGATTTTCTGCTTTTCTTATGAATGTATATCTACTAATTTTTCCTCTAAGCACAGCTGTGGCAGCACCCTAAAAGATTTTTGTGTAATATTGTCGTTATATTTTAGTTCAAAATATTTTCTAATTTCCACGTGATTTCTTCTTTGGCACATGGGTGATTTATAAATGCATTTCTTAATCTTCAAAGTTTGGAGATTTTTCTATCTTTTTATTTTTGTTATTTGGTTTTTTGTTTGTTTGTTTCTTTTGGGTTTTTTTTGGTGCGAAAGATTAGCCCTGAGCTAACATCTGTTGCCAATCCTCCCCTTTTTGCTGAGGAAGATTGGCCCTGGGCTAACATCTGTGCCCATCTTCCTCTACATTTTTATATATGGAATGCCCGCCACAGCATGGCTTGATAAGTGGTGTGCAGGTCCGCACTCGGGATCCAAACCCGTGAACCCTGGGCCACCAAAGCAGAGCACATGAGCTTAACCACTATGCCACCGGGCCAGCCCCTTTGCTATTTGTTTTTTATTTTCAGCTTAATCATATTTTTGTCAAAATATACTCTCTATGATTTCATTTTCAAATCCTGTGAAATTTGTTGGGGTTTGCTTTACGGCCCAGCACACGGTGACCTATTTTGATAAATGTTCCATGTACACTTGAGAAGAATGCATTTTGCAGTTGTTGAGTACAATGTTATATATATATATATATGCACGTGTGCGTGTGTGTAGACAGAGAGAGAATTACATATATTACATAATATATATTACATATTACATCAAATTGTTTAATTATATAGTTTAAATTTTTGATACCTATACTGAATTTTTGTTTACTTCTTCTATTAGTTGCTGAATGAAGTGTATATAAATCTCCAATTATGACTGTGAATTTGTCTTTCTATCTGTTTGTATGAGTTTTAAGAATATAGTATGAGTTGTATACAAATTTGGGCCTTGTATATTTTTCTGTTGAATAGCTCTGTTAATAATCATTTCCTTAAATATTTGACATTACTATAGTTTTACAGCTTTATGTTGGTTACTATTTGCACTAGTCATCTTATCCTTCCTTTTTTTTTTCAACTATTCTGTGTCCTTATATTAAAGATACAGCTCATGTAAGCAATATTGTTGGATGAGGTCGTCAAGGGAACATGACCACTGGTTGACCCTCGAGCTGCACCCAGGCAACAGGAGGCTCCTCACCCCAACTCATGTCCTTGGAGCCTACATTCTCTCCACTGTTCCCACACTAGGAGCTGTTTCAAGGATGTAGCCCTGAGAGAGTAATGTGCTGTTGAGCTTCTGAACTGAATACGTGACTGAAGCCAGTTAATACCTCTATGAAACCTTTTAAGATTCTGGTAGGTGGGTGCAGAGATCTACACATCTTGTGGCCACCCAAGACAAGCCCCTTATGTAAGCCCCCTTGCTTAGTAAACCTGCAACTTTCCAATCCGGAGTGATCTGCCTCCTTCTTCGGTCTTTCTTTGCCTTCCGTGTACAGGAGCCAATTTCAGATTTCACCCAGGGACCTCTCAAGGTTACAAACTAACAAATATATATTGTTGTTTTATTTTTAATCCAATCTTTATAATTAACATTGTCTATTAAATTTAGATTTATTTCTACCATCTTACTATTTGTTTTCCAATATGTCCCATCGGTTCTTTGTTTCTTCTTTTCTCATTTCTTGCCTTTCTCGACAAATCAAGTATTTTTATTTTTCCACTCATCTTCCACTAGCTTGTTAGTAATACATTCTATTATTATTATTTTTTTGTTGCTGTTAAAGTTCTTTTGTTTACTGTGGTAAAATATACATAACATAAAATTTGCCATTTTTAAGTATAATTAATGCCAGTTTTGTGGCATTAATTACATTCACGTTGTTGTGCAACCATCAATTTCGAGAACTTTTTTCATCTTCCCAAACTGAAATTGTGTACTCATTAAACAGTAACTCCTCACTCCCCCCTCCATCCAGCTCTTGACAACCACCACTCAATTTTTTGTCTCTTATGAATCTGACTACTCTAGGTACCTCATATAAGTGGAATCATACAGTATTTGACTTTTTGTGACCGGCTTATTTCATATAGCATAATGTCTTCAAGGTTCATCCTTATTGTAGCACATGTATCCTTCCCTATTGAGGCTGAATAACATTTAATTGTATGTATATGTCACATGTTGTTTATCTATTTATCCATCAATGGACACTTGGGTTGCTTCCATCTTTTAGCTTTTGTGAATAATGCTATTATGAACATGAGTGTACAAATATCTGTTCAAGTTCCTGCTTTCAGTGCTTTTGGGTATATACCCAGAAGTGGAATTGCTTGATCATATGATAATTTTATGTTTAATTTTTTGAGAAACCACCATACCATTTTCACAGCAGCTGCACCATTTCACATTCCCACCATTAATACACAAGGAATCCAATTTCTCCACATTCTCATCAACACTTGTTATTTTCTGCCTTTTTGATAATAGCCATTCTCATGGGTGTGAACCGGTATATCGTTGTGGCTTTGATTTACATTTCCCCAGTGATTAGTGATGTTGAACATCTTTTCATGTGTTCACTGGCTATTTTTACATCTTCTTTGGAGAAATGTCTACTCAAGTACTTTGCTCATTTTTTAATTGGGTTGTCTTTTTCTATTGTTGAATCGCATTATTATTGTTTTCATTGTTATGTTAGAAGTCACAACATGCATCCTTACCTTACTTAAATTAAATTAAATTCATCCTTTACCATTTTCTAGTCAATGTAATGACCTTATGGCACTTTAATTCCATTTACTCTCCTCAACTTTTATGCCATTTTATCAGGAATTTTAATTACACATTCGTATAGTTTAAAAAATGTTAGAAATATTATTATAATCATTATTAATGTATTATTACATTAAGCAGTCAATTTTAATTCAGATTTACCCACTTATTTATCATTTCCTGTGCTCTTCATTTCTGACTGATTTACTATGCTTCCATCTGGGATAATTTCAATTCTGCCTAAAAATGCAATGCAGTATTTCCTTAGTGTGGGTGTTGAGCTGAAAAATTTTCACTGTTTTTCTGAAAATGTCTCTACTTCACTATATTTTTTGAAGCATATTTCTTTTTGGAAATAGTATTCTAGTTTGGTAGTTATATTTTTTCAGATCTTTAAAAGTGACATTTCAATGTTTTCCGTCTTTCATTGTTTCTGTTAAAAAGTAGATATCAATCTTATTTTTGATCCTTTGAAAGTAATGGATTCTTTCCCTGTGGCTTCTTTTAAGATTTTCTCTTTGTCATGGTTTGCAGTAATTTTCCTATGATGTGAATAAATATAGTCATTTTTTAAAAAAATGGTTTAGGGTTTATAAAAGTTTTTGAACCCATGGCTCAAGGTTCCTAATCAGTATTGAAAAATTCTATACCATCATTTATTAAAATATAATTTTTGCTCCATTCTCTGTCTCTTCCCTCTGGTGATCCCAATTGTATGTATATTATAACTTTTCATTTGAACCCACATTCTTCTTATGCTTTTTTCTTAATATTAGTTATTTTATTTTTTTAATTATAGAACTTTCATTTGATACTTTTCTGATAAATTCCATTCTCTGGTGTTATCCTCTATCTTTTCATCAACTTTTTGAATGTATTGGTGACATATTTTTTTAATTCCATGTCTGATAACTTCTATTGCTGAAGTTATATGGTCTGTTTCTCTTGTCTGCTTTGATTCTACATTTTCTCTCACCTCCTTTCCCTTCATTTTCAGCAATATATCTAGAAAAGGATGATTTGGATATAAAGAATTTTAGCAAAGACGTGTAATTGTAAAGAATTTTTTAAAAGAGTCTGGATTTCTGAAAGACTGGCTCATCATTAAACAACAAACTAACAAAAATCCACCACAGGTATTTAAAGGGACTGGGGATAGGAGGAACCACAACAGAAGATTAACAAAGTCGCTAAGTTTACAATTAATCTTTCTGTCATGAGAAATAAGCAACATTCTCACATGATTACCGTACATACAAGAAGTATGTCTTCACATATCACCATTGCAAAAGGCAGAGATAAAGTCGATTCTATTAGGGAGTCAGAAATTACAGGTAGAGTCCCAAGTATATTAGTCTAGGCTCTCCAGAAAAACAGAACTAATAAGATTTATCTATCTATATAACTATCTATCTATCTAACTATCTAAGGAAACTTACTATAAGGAAATGGTTCATGTGAGCATGGAGGCTGAGAGGTCACAGACCTGCAGCTGGCAAGCTGGAGGCCCAGGAGAGCCCATGGTATACTTCTAGTCCAAATCTGAAGCCCTGAGAACCAGAAGAGCTGATGTTATAAGTTCTAGTCTGAGTTCAAGCCCAAAGGCAGGAAAAGACCAAAGTCTCAGCTCAAAGACAGTCAGGCAGAGAGAAAGCATTCTTGGTCTTATTCAGTCTTTTCTTCTATTCACGCCTTCAGGAGATAAACACCCTCACGGACACACCCAGAAATGATTCAACCAAGGATCTAGGCACCTGTGGCCCAGTCAAATTGATACATGAAGTTAACCATCACACTAAGGTTTTGGGTTTTTTTTACATTTGTTTTTACTTTTTTGAGGTGTAATTAATAAGGTTTTATTTATTTGGGAGGAACTAGATCTGGGAAGCACAATCCCTTTATATTCGTTTGCTTTGTTTTGTTTTGCTTTGATCTCAGGGTGTAAAGTTGTTTGTTGGTCAGTTTGCCCTGATTAGAAGGTGATGAGCACACTGATGCATTACTCATTGTGAAGAGACAGCAAGGCGTTAGTTTTGCTTCCACACACCATTTATAAGATTCCATCTGGCCCTGGAGCAGGGTGTTGCTGTGCACTACTAATTGACCCATTTATAGTACATGACAATTTTTGACCATGACATCATTAACACTCTAGTTTACTAGTTTAAGAGTCATGAAGGGTCCAGATTAAACATTATGTTGATTGCTACTATTTCTGTTTTGCCGCCAAGACTTCGTGCCACATTGGGGAAATATTGGGGTTTCTCTGCAAAACAAACACCAAAGCTCTGTTTTCAAATATCTAAGTTATAAAAATATTTACGAAAAAAAACCAAAAGGAAGCAACATTATGGTAATAGTACATCATGCTAAGATTATCTTGCCTTAATGAAATAGTTAAATTAGGTGAATTTAAATTAAATTAGGTCAAATAGTTAAATAAATTACCTTTTATAAATTACCTGTCTCAAAATTGAAAGTATTTCATATACATATTAAATATATATTTTATATATTAAATATATACTTTTTTATAGAATAAATATATATATTTAAACTTTAGAATATTATTCTTCTATTGAAATTAAGGAAATTTCCACACTTCAGAATGAGGGTTCTTTATCTTATGGAAGAATATAACTGTCAAAGTTGTTTCTTAAAATTATGTTTGAAAGGATAAAAATGTTCCATGATGAAATCACAACAAAATTTGCGCATTAGAAATGACAGCTCCTATGTAAAACATTTCTGCAAGAATTCCAAAGGCTCTACTAAAATGTTTGGAATTTCTGTAAAGCCCTAGTAGATATTTCTGGTATAACATAACATTACCTCAAGGAATTCCATAAGCTGTCCCTCCCCACATCTGTTAGCAAAGTTCCTGTCAACCATAGGTCATGAAATGTGGTTCTGAGAGCTCCAACTCTTTCAGTCAAAACTGGTGATGTAAAGTTGTCATCTATTACAAATGTGTCCCCATGAGGGCATTGGGAGAGTAATATTTCAATCCCTTTAAAATTCCAGATGAAGAAATAGATTTAGAGAAGTGAAGAGATGTGTTAGGTTCATACAGCTAGTTAGTGGCAGAACTAGTCCCCAAACAATGCTACTCATTAGCTTTCAAAACTTTCCCTCAGACACATATTTAAAACAGAGAAAAAACTTAACCCCGAAGGTCTAGACATGAAAATGGTAGTGATTCACAAGAAGCAGAAACTTTCTTGAAGTCTCTAGAACCATGTGAATTTTTCTCTAAAATATACCCACATCTCTTTTAATGTAAAAATAATGTCTTGTATTACTTACCAATAAAACAAGACAGGAAATTCAGGCACAATTAAAGAGATCTAATATAATACAGTAGGCACAGAGTCCAGTTTTTTTTTTTTTTTTACCCCTAGCAGACTAATATGCCCTCCAGAGAATACATGTATCTGAGTTTTAGAAGCAAAGAATGACAATCTGTTTCCTATGTCATTAATTGGATGAAGTGGGAATGTGTCTGTGGGATAGGGGTAATTTTAAGAAGTCTAGGAAACAGCATAAACAATGCCAGATTTCAAAATAGGCATGGCAAATCTAAAATGTCACAAATTTTTATTAAATTCTACTATTTCATTAATAAACTCAATTACTTGGCACATTTTTCTCATAGCATAAGCACCAAGATATAAGGGAAGAATGGAAGTTTCTAGCAATGGCTAGCCCACTAGCCCCAAGCAAAACGCTTAATACCCATCCCCACCACTCTGTAGTTCTGTACTCAATCCTGCAGGGTCCAGCACCCATCACTCCACATTTTCTTTTCAGCTTTACAAGGCCTAAAACTTCAAAGAGGCACCAAGTTGTCCTCCAAGTTTCATGGTTAGAAACGACCTTTTCTCTCTCTTTCTTTCATTAAAACTTCCTTTCTTATAGCTGCGAATTTCACGTAGATATTAGGAAGAAAGCAATCTGATTAAATAAATTCAAATAAAACATGTATAGCTAAATATAAGATATATATAATATATCTAATATAAGATATATATTTATATAAATATAAGATATATATTTAGCTGTATATATATATATATATAGCTAAGATATTTAGCTATATAAATATAGCTAAATAAGCATATAAAGCTATATGTAGTGTGGTTAAACCTTCCCAAGTTTAGCTGTAATCTGAAAGGAGGGCTTATTCCTAGCTCGAATGAATTTGTGATTAGCAGAGAATCTGGAACTTCAAACACAGTAGTAACAGGAGGGGGCTGGGAATTATGTATGGCTGTCTTCTTGCTTCCGCTACTCAGTCAGCTGTTTTGAGTTGTCATCAGCCGTAGCTCTTGAGGCTGTCTCCCTTGACGCTAGTTTTCACACCAGGATAAGGTGAAGGCCAAACAGCAGGACTGTCTCAGTTCCAGAATTTTTTCTTTTTAAGATCTCCTTGTTTCTCTGTGTGATTTGCTCCTGCACTATTTCAGTGCTTGTGAATCATGGTTGCCTGCATCATTACCCTGTAGACGTTTCTTGTGAGATTGCATTTCCCAATCTCTTTCAACCTGGTGTTGCTCATGGCCTAGGGGATGAGAAAGTCCAGGTCATTTGAGGAAGAGATTCTGAGCAAGCTATCTTCATGTAGTAGTCTGGCTTTGCCTCCAACTTGTCCGAGAAGAGTTATCATGGTGTCTTGGATGGTTTCACTCTTGTAGCCTTTCAACTGCTTACCAGGAATGATAACGATTAATTCTGTTTGTAAGATGGGGGCAGCTGGGATGGTTCACTTGATGTAAGTTTCCTCTAAGGAGAGGTTATTAATAATAACTGCTGATTTGAGTCCACATATATTCCTTGAGGAGTTAAGTAATTTCACCTGCTAACTAGTCAATATGGATATGGATAATTAAAAGCAGGCAGTTCACAAAATATTAATAGTTAGCAATTTGAAGCTTGTAAGAAGGGTGTTGACCTATCTTCACAATGTTTCCGCCCTTTAGGTACCCTGGAGAAATTAAGAAGAAATATTGGCTGATACTGATCCCTGCTGTAAAGAGCAACTTTTGTAGGTTACTCTGCCAAGAATCTGTTGTTTGAAGCAATTCACAAAGAAGGCCAGATTGGTATGCATTCTCCCTACTTAAGTATTTCTGGTTCAAATTATTCCTTGCAGCAATCAGTTCTGGTGGAAGGGTAGATTTACAGTGTACTGGTATTTAGATAGTGGGAGTGGGAGACTGTTTCCAATTCCAAGCTTTATTGAGGAGTAATTAGGTGCAGTGGAATAGATCTTTTCTGAGATAAGGCCGATGACTTCCTCTTTAAAATGCTTTTCATCAGCAAGAATGTTTTCTTTTAAATGTGGTCGATCACCAACCTCTTTTGTGTGTATGTTTTTTTCATTTCCAAACCCCAACAACAACGACTTTTTGAAGGTTACATTTAAAATAGATATTTATTTACATATGTAAAAGTACACAGTTATGGGGCCCGACCCGTGGTTTAGCGGTTGGGTGCGCGCGCTCCGCTACTGGCAGCCAGGGTTCGGATCTCAGGCGCACACTGATGCACCACTTCTCCGGCCATGCTGGGGCCTCGTCCCACATACAGCAACTAGAAGGAGGTGCAGCTATGACATACAACTATCTACTGGGGCTTTGGGGGAAAATAAATAAATAAATAAAAATTATTAAAAAAAAAGTACACAGTTATACTTGTAATTCAACACACCAATGTACAGAAAGATTTTATCCTACAATTTGGGGGGAAATCTTATTTTTGATTCTATATTTATATAATGGAGACTATTTTAAAACTCTTTATTATTCATCTTTCTCTGCAAGAGAAATTTAGTGACCTACTAACATTCTTGCACCATTAAAGGAGTCTTATTTCCAAGAAATTTGGATCTTACCCAATTAGCAATTACTGAAAATAAAACTATTAATTAGACTTTTTTTAGATGTTATGACAGTATCATTTTCTGAAAATTAAGCCACTTACGTAAAACAAAAAACCCAAAGAGAACCAAATTTTTACCATTCTTTTGGAATCTGGGTTTACAAAAACCCTAAGATGGTCCAATAACTACCCTCTAGAGTTGAAGATTTCATCACTTTAATCTTGGCCTCCTCTTCACAGAGAATTCAGATAAAGTGAACTACCAGCAATATTGGAGCTCTAACTTGTCCACCTGAAATTCTTATTGTTGCTGAATTATTTACACTTGAAATGTAGGTGTTTGAATTAGTCATGTCAGGAACGTAATTTTTTCTCCCAGTGCTTTCTGCAGACATCAAACCAACTGAAATTTTGCATTTCAACATAGCCTATCATCAAAGTAAAATTTAAAATTTGCTAAGCTTTGATTTTCTACCAACTTTACATTTATCCATCATAATCAATCTCATAACTCCACAGAAATGATGCAGGGATGCCCTGAAGGTTGAAATATAGGCTGAATTTATTGGCCATCTTATCAATAACCAAAATAATTCCAGCAATAACAATTAACAACTAGTGAAAATAGATTTATTATTAAACTAATTTCTACCAGGTTTTATGTTAAATATTGTGCATACATTTGTATTTAATCTCCAAATAATAAAGAAAAAGTAAAGTGCAATTTTAGTCTTTTCTCCTTTAGACTGATAGACTGAGCATCAGAGAAGTCATACAATTTGTCTAAAGTTTTACAGTTAGTAAGTAGGAAAGGAAGTATTCTGGGCATATTCCTCACCACCACACCATCAGATTTTGTGTTCGTAAAAATATTGTTCTTTATTCTCTCAACTAATAGAAAGTCATCAGTGAATTCCAGAAAAAATAATATATATATGCACATAAAATATATAGCTATATATTAATCCTCTAAATAAAAGAAGTGGTTACAAAAGGAAAGAGAGAGAGTAGGTCTTAAGGAGAAAAACAATGCAAGGACCAGGAATAAGGAGAGTCTGGCTTGGGATGGGGACTTCCATTTTAAGAAGAATGGACTAGAGCGGCCTCATGGAGAAGGCATCCTGTGAGTTGTCATATGGCATTGAGGGTGGAGGGGAAGATAGCTGAGGGACGGGAAACTTTCAGTGTAAAATCCCTAAGAAGCAAGATTCCTGGAGTGTTTGAGGAGCAGCAAGAAAGCCAGTGCAGCTGAGGATTAATCCATAAGGATTGGATAACGGAAGATGAACTCAGAAAGGTAAGAGGGGAGGCAGACATTTATAGGACTTTGTATAAGTCATTGTTAAAATTTTGGCTTTTATTTGGAGTGAAATGTGAAGCCATTAGAAGGATTTGAAAAGAGGAATTATACGATGTAACATATCTTAACAGGATCACTTAATAGCTGTGTTGCAAATAAACTAGGAGATGTGGGTTAAAGCAAAAAGAGCAGTGATTCAGCTGCTATCACTGTCCGGTTAAGAGATGTCAATGTCTTGGATCAGGGTAGAAGCAGTGAAGATGGGCAGAAGGTTATTTGAAAGATGAGCTGATGGTATTTGTAAGTGCACTGTGTCTGGGATAAGATAGCAAAAGAAGAGTCCAGTAGGTGAGGTGGGGTGGGGTCTAGTGCACAGGCAGAGGGTTTGGTGATAGGTAGGTTCTCCCTTGGGGGTGGAAGTTTGTGGAAGTTCTTTTCTGATTGCTTCACTTTTTCTCAGTGAAATAGGAGATCATCAGCTCACTGTGAAGATAGGTTAAGAAGTTTGATAAGTTTAAGATGAGAGAAGACATGAAATGATCATCTGGGAGCGTGGAGGAGTAAATGGAGCAGAGAAACACAGTGTGATTACTCGATAGCAATAAGGGGCACCTTGAAGTTAGGGATCATGAATTTAACATGAGATCAGACAGCCCAGTTGTGTGTTTGATTCTGGGCCCATTGAGATACAGGCGGGATATAAAGCATTTGGAGTGTTGGATTTCACCAGGGTTGAGATTTTGCTGAAGAGTTGATTACGGGAAAGAGGGACAAGGCAGTCAAAAATTACAAAAATATGTAAAGTAATGCTTTTAGTTGAGTGTAGAATTTAGGTTGAGTGAGAATATTAGGTAGAATAACCATATAATTTATTGTTTAAACTAGGGCACTATTAATTATACTGCTGAGATAACAGGTTTAAACCAAAACTCTCCTATGCAAACTAGAACGTGGGGTCACCCTAACATTAGGGGATGTGGGACAAGGAACAGGCAGTAGGATGAATGGCTTGTGAGTCTATACAGGGTCAAGGATTGTTTGAGTCAGGGTACTGGAAAGAATGAGCTGGAAAGGTATGCAGTGGTACCAGAAGGTGGTACACTTGAAATTGACAGCATGGAAGGTGTGCACTTGCTGTTAACAACAAAATCATGACTGTGCGAATGGGTGACTGAGGTAGGCAGAGGACAGGATAAGTAGAAAGGAAGTCAAAAACAGAGAGGCCCATCTATGGAAAGGTCTACCCAGACGATGTTACTCACAAAAAGTCTGAGAGGGATACTTTGGAGATAGTAACATTTACCTAGGGGCTAAAATCTTCAGGGAATGAAGGGGTTTGTCCTGGAATCAGCAGACGCTTGCCCAAGGAAGAGCAAACAGTGTTACAATCTGAAGACATGAGATTTAAAACTGGGGAAATTTAGAGAGGAGGAAGTAAGAATTGCCTCAGCTTCAAAGAAGCAAAGAGCATACCTACTTCACGTCTGGGCCCATGATAGCAAGTTTGTTGGAGATACAGCTGCCACTTGACACCACAAGAGGAAAAGTTGTATATGAGCCAGGTTTCAGAGCAAGAAGGTGAAGAAAACTTTCATAAAAAGGCTGAGGATATAAAGGAATTAGCTGCGTCTTCAAAACCATGGAAAGGATGAAAATAATGCTAAGTGGGAGGGATCAAAGTAGGGAGTGAGAGATGGGATGAGAATAATAATGTACACTGAGATTAGAAAGAGGAAGATGAGTTGACTGACATCTCAGAGATGAAGGGCATGATGAGATTGGGCCTCTTAGTCCCAAGGCAGATAATGACGGCCAGTCCTTTACTGCTGGGAGGAGGTGTTTTCCAGAAAATGAGGCACACTGATGGAGATGTGGAGGATGGCAGGTAGGCAATTTCAAGAAGGCCTGAAGGCCCTGCCTTCTTACTAATGTATGGCCTTGCCATCACCATAATATACTAATTGGTCCATGTTTTCAAAAAGCAATTTCAACCTTGTGTATTTTTCTGTAATTCTTTCCAGTTAATATATTAAGGTAAAATGTATTAATGTTAATAAATTGAGAATTGATGTCCTTTCAGTTGGTATTTTTATTTAAAATTAAATTTTATTCAGTTAAAATAGAAACATGTTCTATGATGTTTAAAGCCAAATATTTTCTGGAAAAACACATCTCTGAATTTATAATAGTGGCCTTTGGAAAAATTATACAGAAAAACATTATATGTTGCCATATATCTAGAAACAGAAGCTTTACAGTAATTGAAAGAGTCTATTTTGTTTTATTTTGTATTGTCTTTTAAGGAATCTTTAAAGCTTTTTTTGTTTTTTTTTGCTGAGGAAGTTTTGCCCTGAGCTAACATCTGTGCCGATCTTCCTCTATCTTGTAAGGGGCCACCACAACGGCATGGCCACCAACCAGCAGTGTAGGTCCGCACCCAGGAACTGAACCCATACTGCTGAAGCAGAGTGCCCCGAACTTAACCACTAGGCCACCAGGGCTGGCCCAAAAGCTCTTATTTTTTAATCTAAGAAAATAATAAGAAATTTTTAACTTCGGGCAGCATTGTTATCTATTTAAATATTTTAGTAAATATAATACTACTGGAAAACCATTTTAATTAACATATGTTTGAATAGCTATTAATTAACATACACCACTGCATAATAAATTAAATTTTTAAATTAAAAAACTCTACCATTACTTAATAGTTTGTTACTTATTTTAGCATATTGAAAGCTATTTAGACTAAAACCCTAACTCAACGAGAATGCAAATATTTGGATGACTAATAACAGCAAAGGAAAAATTTGGTTTGGATACCTCTGTTTTTTCATTTATTTAGACAAACAGAATGACAAAAATAAAGCCCTGTCTGTGTAAATGTATGGTTATTAACTCATTTTTAATTACTCTTCGGAATAACTGATTTTTTTATCTCTCTGTTTTTTATCTCTTGAGGGGAAAAAAACAAGAAAGAAATCCAAGTCATGTAAATAATCAAAGCAAAACAAAATTCACATATTCTCATAAAAGGAGAATAAATGAATCTGCACATCTGGTTGGGCAGTCTCATCTCCAGTCAATGGCTGAAACCAGTGATTCTGCCTTCCTGTGGTTTTCCCTCTAACATTGTTATTTACTCTTGACTCTACATTTACCGTATTTTTTCTACCTTCGCTGTTTTCATAGATCTTGCTAATAACGTAAGAACTGTTCTGCCAGCCCATAGTTACAAAATTAGAGTGGTAGTCTAATATCTGTTTCAATAAAAATGAATATGAAAACACATTGACTGAAAGTACCTTTCTACTGAATTCCCCACCCTAACTAGTTACATGGAGGGTTATTCTGAAGTATTTACAGATGAGTACACTCTTTTTAAAATACGTGTTTTATTACACTTTAAAGAGTAGAAGGATCCTCTTAGATGCTGTCTTAGTACCAACGCCAACAGGAATTGCTTGTGGCTGTGGCATTCCTTCCCACACAAGCCCAAATGCTAGGGCAGCTGTGTCTATAACAGGTTAACACATCTCTAAAATTGTTCTCTTGTTCTGAATGGCCAACATGAAGTTTAAAAAGAGTCAGAGTAGGATGTGGGAAAGCAACAGTACCCAAAAAAACAAAAAAAGTCATGTAAACAGCTTCCACTCTCCACCTCATTTCAAATGCCCAGCCTTGGTTCACTGCTTCTTTTCCAGTCTTTGATGAAGAGAAGAAAAACTGACTGTCAATGGGGTTCTCCCAAGGAATTATGGAAAAATTCCCTTCTCAACCACTTCACATTTGGCATGCGCTTTACTGTTTTACGCATGTTTTATAGATATGGCACCCAAGACCCATCTGCATCAGAGGAAATAAATTTTGCTCTAGAAATTCACCATGGAAGCCATTGTAAGAAAATTTCACCCTTTATCCTTTGTTTGTGTGTTGGGAGGGGCTTTCTGCTAGACTAAGTCTCCTAAAAAGTCCTCAGTAGGAGAGGTTTCCCATCCTATTTTACGATCGCCTCCCTGAAGAAAAGCATGAAAATAAGAGAATATGTATTCCCAACAGTTGGCATAGCCTTCATCTTTTGGGCAAGATTCAGCAGCTAAACTGTTCCCTGTTTTTGAAGGTTCTCAGACCCCTCATATTAAGTTAGGTATGAATGTCCCTGAGTCTTCACTGAGTTCACTAAGTTTTTTAATATAAAGTTAGAGAAATGGATAAGGCACTGGAAAAACATGTCTCATTACCCATAACTTAATCATGTGAAACCTCTGAGTAGGACCTCTTAGACCTGTTAGGAAATGGAAACATTGCATAAACTCACCCAACTTTCTTAGTTAAGAACACATTCCTTTGCACAACCTTCCCCTACACATACACGCTCACACACACACGCGTGCGCGCGCACACACACACACACACACACCCCTTGTATTTCGGTAATAAATGTTCCACCCCCCCACTCAGATTTTTCTAATTGCATATGTCAAAAAACAGTTTCCTCCCTGAACTAGTTGAATTTGAGTATAAAGGGGAAACATTGTCTGATCTACTGACTTTGGCCCAAGTACCTCTACCAACTTTTAAAAATAAGATCACTGTTAATGACTACATTGGTTTGCTAGAGCTGCCATAACAAGTACAGGTGTCCCTTGGTATCCACAGGCAATTGGTTCTGGGACCCCCGGGATACCAAAATGCATGGATGCTCAAGTCCCTTAGACAGCCCTCCATATCCATGGGTTCCACATCTTATACTACAAACTTGGTGGCTTAAACAAGAGAAATTTATTGCCTTACAGTTCTAGAGGCTAAAAGCCCCAATTCAAGACATTGGCAGTGTTGGTTTCTACTGAAGGCTGTGAGGAAGAATACACTCCATGCCTCTCCCTTAGTTTCTGCTGGTTTTCCAGCAATCTTGGGCCTTCCTTGACTCTGGCAGCATTTCTCCAGTATTCACATAGGTCCACCACTGTGTGTCTCTGTCCAAATTTCCCCTTTTTGTAAGGCCATCAGTCATATTGGATTAGGGGCCCACCCTACTCCAATATAACCCCATCCAAAATAATTACATCTGCAATGACCCTATTAAGATCACATTCTTAAATATTAAGGGCTAGGAATTCGACATATAAATTCTAGAGGGACAAAATTCAACCCATTAAACTGACCAATAGGTTCTTGGAGGTAACAACTCCTTGATTCAACATTTGATATTATTTCTGGTTTCCCAAATTCAAGTTTCTCCATTCATGTTACTTATTTACTTTTTGAATGCACAGAGGTCCAATGCATTTTCATCTTCTTTTTGAAACCAGAGCAGTTATTTATTTATTCATTCAATAAACATATATTTATTAAGCATATATTATCTTCTAAGTACAAGGGACATAGTGTAAAACAAACACTAATTCTCCTCAGCTATGATTGACCTACAACGAAATTAGAAAGAAACAGTCAAAAGAGAATAGAAAAGTTCACTATCAAGAAATTTTAGGTATTAAAGGAAATAAATTATTCTTCTTCTTGGTACAGAACACTAAGGAAGAAGTCAATAACTTGTTTATTCTTATCCTTGTGACTTCCCCAAAGCCTAATTTTTCATGTTTAATTATCAGTTTAGGGGACAATCTGACAATCTAAAGAGATTAGTTCCTAGCAAGAAGCAAAAGACTCCACAAAAGTGTATTTCGAGGGCTCACTGAAAATCTGAGGGCCAGCAGCCACAGACAGATTTTTTTGCTTGGGTTATATCCTTAAGACTTTGAGCAAATACTGCTCAGAAATATGAATGGGTAAAATTCACTATAGAAATGATTTTCCTTTTATGCTTTGTTCTTTGCCACAAGGAATTTAAGCAAACCATTCTTCAAGAGGCACACTGGGATGAGATTCAAATGGACCACAGAGTGGATGAAATTATGCAAATGAGGAGAAATGGGAGGAACCCAATAAGTACCTAAAATAGCAACAAGGCTACAAAGAAGCTAGTTAAGAATGGATTCTTGGTCTTCATGGGGACAGTGGTCCCAGGAGAACAGGAAGATCCAATTCTTAAACCAAGAGTAGGCAGCTTAATACCACTACCTGTCATGTATTATTAGGAAACATCTGTATGAAAGATAAGCTTCATTTTGAATTTTTCGTTGTTGTTTACCATAAAAAATCTGACATCTTTAAAAACTTCAAAGCAAACAAGTTTTGTTCTTTAAGAAAGATCTAGGAGGGCCCATGTGTCTTGCTTCAATGGTATTAGTAGTTTCAGTGCAAGGATATCTTTCCAATTTTTAAGAGTCTAATGCAATGAAGGGTATTCCAGGACACAAAACCAAGAGCCTACAGAAATCTAGGCTGAGAGCAATTAAGAGATGTTTGCCCTCAGCCTGAAATGGAGAAATGTTAAAAAGTCACCACACTGGTGGGAGAATGGAGCCATAGATTAACTTGACTAGGTATTATCATTTTGCTCTGCAAAAAGGATACAGCAGGCTTCACTTCCACCAGAAATGCATGGTTTTTATTCTATGTGGCTGGGGACATGTGGATACTTCTGGCCAATGAATTATGGGTAGAAAAGCCACATGTCATTTATTTGCCAATACGAAGCCCCATCACTCCATCCCACTCCATCCCCACCCTCGCTGTCTGCCCAGAGAGCTCTCCTTTTCCTGCGGCATGGTGATCAACAATGTTTAATTGGTTGTGCTATATCAGCCTGGGTTTCTGAGTGTAATTAACAGAGGCCAACTGTTGACACTATAATATACATATCGCATAAGCAATAAATAAACCTTTGGTGTTCTTAGACACTGAGAGTTTGGTGTTATTCCTCTTCATAGCTTATGCTAGTTCATCCAGACAGGTAGATTTTATAACCACACCAAGATGTGACATTAGCGGGATTTGTAATTTTTTCCAGTCTTCTATATCTAAATTTATATCCTATTATTGTTTTACTGTGCATTTCTCTGATACCAAATATTCTGTTTATCTTATCATATGATTGTAACATTTTTGTGTTTCCTCTTCAACTTGTCTGTTCAGAGATACTGACCATTTTCTATAGCTACCTTTGTATACCATTGATTTTCATGAATTCTATTCATGTTTTGTATTGACCTCTTTTCAGTCTTAGATATTGCAAATATTTTCTTCTATTCTGGAAACTTGTCTTTAACTTCTTCTGAGGTGTCCCTGTTGGAAAGGAAATCATTAATTTTTATGCTATCAACTTGTCAATAATGTTGCCATTGATATTTTATTTAAGAAATCCTTTCCAGTCTCCGGGTCAAACAGATAAATTCTTACTTTTTCTTCTAATATGTTGATAGTTTTTTGCTTTTCGTATTTAATTCTTCAATCAATCTAAAGTTTTGCTTTCTTCCATAGAGACAGTAGTTTTCTCAACACCACGTATTAAACAATCCGCCCTTTTACCATTAATTTGTAGAGCTAGATTTCTTGTATACTAAGTTCTCATATATTTGCAATGTGATCGTTGACTCAAATTTGTTAAATATTTCCCCTTGGGGATCTCATTTGGAAAGAGCACCTCCTTCCTATGGGGCTTTGCATTTTGTGACTGGTAGTCGCTACCCACAAGAAGTGGGAGGTGTACAGATGAATACAAACACTTCCATCATTGAATAACCAAGAGCATTTGTAGATCCTCCTCTGTACTGGATTAAATAAGTCAAATGAACACCATAATTTCATGAATCTTATATATCATATTGGGGAATGGAGAAGACAAAATATCCTAAGAATAGGGTGTTTGGTTTGGGTTCCTTAGAAGCAGACCCTGACAAGAATTTGTATATAAGGCATTTTTTCCTAGAGGTAAAAGAGCCCTGGTAGGAAAGTTGGGAAATGGGATAAATAGAGAAGGCAACTAACCAAAGGTATCTACCACTATTGGGACTAGAGCTTAACTCCATTGGGAAAACTCTGGGATTCAATGTAGAACCCAAGTTTTACAATTATCATACACGAGAGGTGAGGGAGCTGGGTATTTCCAAACAAAAATCATTGTTTGAGAGCCTCATTCTTGGTCTTCTGTGGGCAGAAAAGGAGCTGCAGCATTAGGAGAAAACTCTCAGGCACAGATGCTGGCAGTGGGTAGTGTGCAGGTACATGGTGTGCATTGAGGAGGCAAGGGCGACGGGAGACTGATGGACCACCAGCAGCAATTGCTCCCATGGTGAATGGAGATCATTAGTGGATGGTCATATTTAATAGAAAAGGAAATATGGGACCTTAGAGCAGAGCTTCTCAAGCTTAATTAATAAATGGACCCCGCTGAAATCTTCACAAAAATCCTACAAAGTGGATACAATTAATATTCCTATTTTATGTATGAAAACACTAAGACGTAGAGAAGTTGGGGAAATTTCCCAAGATTTCAGGGCCAGGTTTTGTTTTTACTAATTTTTTCAGGAGTCCAGGTCACTGGGATATTGAGACTTTTGATATAAATATTTCATTCTTTGTCTTGATCCCCCATTGCATTTGCAAAATGGTCTGTGGAAAAAATATAATATGTCAATAACAAAAATGTTTTGTTTTTACAAAGTGAAAGAAACAAATGGTAAGATGTGAAATCAAAATGTTGAATTATTTTATGGTTGAAATGTAATAACACAAACAGGAAATGTTATCCAAGCAGTGAGTGGACCTCGTATTTAATGTTCTCTCTTCTTATTTCCTCACATTATCCACAATGAAAATAATATTGCAAAGCTCTGACCTGACAGGGTTTGCCACATTCTGTCCTTAAAATCTCCCATATCAAACCTTGGTTTTTAACTTTTTAAATTTAAACACAATGACAGATGCTACAGTGTTTTTGAAATCCCATTTTCCCTCATTCTAATATTTAGTCAAAATCATTCACTGCTCTTTCTTAAAAAGAATAAGGTAGTGTAGCAGATTGTCACCCTGTTTATGTGGCTTGATATTCTATTTTGGATCCACCGCCAGTCTGTCTGCAAAATAGTCCATGTTAGACAGTTTAGGCTGTTCTTCTCCAGCACTTTTTCCCTTGGGTTGATAGTAGGTTCTAAAATTCTTCTCTAGGATCTATTATTTAAAAGGTAATAAAAGAAGACATGTACTATTCTTAGTCATAAAAAAAGCTTTTAAAATGGAACGCTCCAAAATTTCATAGATTTATGAAACAATTCCCCTAGGGAAAGTGATGTTTAGTTGTCAGCATTTCACTTATTGCTGTCGACACTCATATGGCATGGCCTCCAAGCCATCAAAGCCAGGCTGTGGTGGCATCACACACACAAAATAGAGGAAGTTTGGCACAGATGTTAGCTCAGGGACAATCTTCCTCAAGCAAAAAGAGGAAGATTGGCAACGAATGTTAGCTCAGGGACAATCTTAACTTCTTTCCTTGGTTGCTTGTTATCTCTGAATCAAAGTTGGTAATAAGTGATACTTGATCATTATAAGACAGGGCCAATAATTTTTTAAATAAATTGAAATATTCCATTATCTAAACAAATTAATCCAAATTTTTCCCAGCAAAACTAATCATTCATCAGATTTGGAAGAAATGAACTCGTCCTGACTCTTTCCAACACTTCACTGTGTACAGAAAGTGTATCCCGAGCAAGTAATATTATTTGTTCTGGGCAAACCTAATTCAAAGATCATTCATATATTTCACAAATAATCATAGATTACTAAGTATGTGTTTTATATTCTAACAGGGACAGTAGACAAAAAGGTCAAACCTCTGCCATTGTGGAATTTACAGCACAAGGCAGGAAACTAGTCAAACATATAACTCATTTTCTATGATCAATAAAAATTTTAAATTCATGCATTATAATCAATTCCTATAATTTAATTCACTATGATATAATTCATTATGACAACAAGAATGATCTATCAAAATAAGACACAAGAGGGGCTGGCCCAGTGGCACAGCAGTTAAGTGCACACGCTCTGCTGCGGCAGCCCAGGGTTCACAGGTTCGGATCCTGGGCGTGTACCTATGCACCGCTTGTCAAGCCATACTGTGGTGGTGTCCCATATCAAGTAGAGGAAGATGGGCACAGATGTTAGCCCAAGGCCAGCCTTCCTCAGCAAAAAGAGGAGGATTGGCACCGGATGTTAGCTCACGGCTGATCTTCCTCACAAAAAAAAAAAAAAGTAAGACACAAGAATCTCACAGCGATCAAGGCTTTCACCATGGCACAATCACCTTCTGCCTCATAAACTGCTATCTCATGGCTAACTCCTGCATCACATCCTCCCTATGGAAGTCAGTAGGTACGGGGTTTTAGAATTGAGAGGCACCACTGCAACACTATGACTGCATCCTCCATGTCCCTAGAGTTGAAATCAAGATCACAGTTTCTATGGTGAGAATTTCCTTGAGTTGAGAAATATCAGTATGCTCAACTCAAGAGGTGATCAAAGTTTTGGGGGTCTTATAGAATTGTGGGAGTCTTCCCTCAAGAAAAAGAATATACACTTATGAATACAAAATTTGATAAAGGGATTTGGAAGATGCTACTGCAAAGAGAAGCTCTGAAAGTCAAGCTTCATTAGCTTCACAATAAACGTTTCCATTAATAAATAAGAATAGTGTGCAGAGTCCCTCACATAGACACACTTAGATACACACAATCAAGTGTAGGACTCTCTCACCTACAAATAAAGTTATGAAAATCCTGTGACAATCTTAGCAGATTTAATCCAGCGGTACATTAAAAATACATTATGAGAAACTGCAAAACTGTCTTCCACAGTGGTTGTACCCATTTTGCATTCCCACCAGCAATGAATAAGAGTTTCTTTTGCTCCACATCCTTGTCAGCACTTGACGAGGATGTTGTGTTGTCAGAATTCTGGATTTTGGCCATTCTAACAAGTATGTAGTGGTATGTCGTTGTTGTTTTAATTTGCATATCCATGATGATATATGACATGGAGCATCTTTTCGTGTGCTTATCTGCCATCTACTTTGGTGAGGTCTTTGCCCCATTTTTTCCATGGGGTCATTTGTTTTCTTATGGTTGTGTTTTAACAGTTCTTTGTGTATTTTGGATATAGTCCTTTATCAGCTATGTCTTTTGGAAATATTTTCTCACAGTCTGTGGCTTGTCTTTCATTCTCTTGACAGTGTCTTTCACAGAGCAGAATTTTGAAATTTTAGAGAAGTCTAGCTTATCAATTGTTTCTTTCATGTATCATGTCTTTGGTGGTGTATCTCAAAGTTTATCACCAACTCAAGATCATCTAGATTTTCTCCTATAACATACTCTTATCATACTATCCAACAATCATGCTCCTTAGTATTTATCCAAAGGAGTTGATAATTTATCTTCACACAAAAACCTGCGCATGGATGTTTATAGGAGCGTTATTCATAATTGCCAAAACTTGCAAGCAATCAAGATGTCCTTCAGTAGGTGAATGGATAAATAAACTGTAGTATATCCAGAAAATGGAATATTATTCAGCACTAAAAACAAATGACCTATAAAGCCATGAAAAGATATGGAGGAAGTTTAAATGCATATTACTAAGTGAAATAAGCCAATCTGGAAAGTCTATCTACTGTATGATTCCAATTATGTGACATTCAGGAAAAGGTGAAACTATGGAGACAGTAAAAAGATCAGTGGTTGCCAGGGGTTAGGGGATAGGAAGGGATGAATAGGCAGAATATGGAGAATTTTTAGAGCAGTGAAAATACTCAGCATAATAATATAACAGTGGACACATGTCATTATACATTCATTCAAACAGATAGAATACACAACACCAAAAGTGAACCCTAATGTAAACTATGGACTTTGGTTGATAATCATGTGTCAAATGTGTTAAAGTAGGTTCATCAATTGTAACAAACGTACCTCCCTGGTGGGGAATGTTAATAACGGAGGAGGCTATGCATGTATGGGGGAAGGGGAGATCCGTGAAATCTCTGTACCTTCTGCTCAATATTGCTATGAACCTAAAACAGCTCTAAAAGGTAAGTCTATTTAAAAAATACATTATAACTATGTACAGTTTATTCCAAGAATAAAAGACTGCAAGAATTATTTTAATTTAGAAAATATATAAATTTAAGTTACTATATTAAATACTGAGAAATATGACGTAGGATCAATTTAACAGTTGCCAAAAATCACTTACAAATTTAAACAGCCATCCCTGATTTAAAAAAAATAAAAGTCTTCTCAGCAATCTAGATTTATTCGATAGACATCTACTGGAAGCTCATAAATAATAATTAAGAGATAAATTTTAGAAGCATTTTCGTTAAGTCAGAAATTCAACATTTTACTAGAATTCTTGGGCACAACAATAAAACAAATGAAGGAAATAATAAGGCACACATATCAGGCTATAATCCAATGTAGATAAAATGTATTTGCATGTGTGCATGAAATGTCCAGACAAAAGGTCCAGAAGAAGTCAAGGTAAATTATTGACAGCAGTTGCCTCCAGGTTGACAAGTGAGATTGAAGGTTTGGAGAGGTGGGACATTAGGTGGCCTCCATGATCCTCATCTCTTCTTGTTCACAGCCCCACCCTTTGAATATGAGCCAGACCTTTGATTTGCTTTTAACAAATAAAATAGGGCAAAGGTGATGGGTGTCATTCCTGCGACTATGTTGAATTATGTAAGACTCTGCTAGCTGACTCACTCTAGAAACTCTCTATCTCCCCCTTTCTGCACTTTTCCCTCCTCCCTTTCTTCTCCTCCTTTCCCCTTTATGCCGGCTTTGAAGAAGCAAGCTGCCACTAATCCTACAACTGCAGGAAAATGAATTCTGCCAGCAAACTGAGGGAGCTTAGATGTACATCCTTCCCCAGTAGTCCGACTTCTGATGAAACCACAGCCACAGGACCTGGATTGCAGCCTGGTGAGTCTCTGAATCAGAGAACCCAGCAAGGCTGTGAGGGACTCACAGAAACTATGAGATAATAAACATGAGTTATTTTAAGTGTGTGGTAATTTGATACACGGTATAGAAAACTAATACACTTTACGTTTTACTCTACATATGTATTATTTATATTTTTACATGGAAAATGTAAATAAATGTAGCGGTGGAGCTAACGCTAAAAACCACAGTGTCCTTATAGACTTAGACTTATGTCCGTACTCTGAGAAGCCTTGTGATTCTCATATGTGTTAAAGAGCAAGAGCAGATGCATCAGAGCCTCAGGGAATCCTGCTACAACTAGGAACAGGGTTCTTACCTTCATAATAGCAACCTACCACATGGTTTAGGAAGAAAATCTGCCTTCTTCAACTCAAAGGGAAAACAGAATGGGGAAAAAAGAGAACATTTTTTCTCACAATAGAATGACAACTGATACATTTAGAAGAAATGGTGAAATTTGGAAGTTACAATTTTGCAATCATAGGAATAACAAATAATTCATCCAAGAAACATCAATAGATGCTAAAACTGGGTGAATGCTTGATGAGGAATGGGATATTTACATAGTCTCCATGTACCTCCTCCCACACACACGCAAAACCTTTTTAATTACAAAAAGAAAAAGAGTAACTTATATATTAAAGAAACTTAACAGTCATCACCTTAATCAAGTGACCAAAGGTAACCGCACCAGTAATGAGACAAATTGAGGTCATGTACCTTCTGATAGAAGGCAATAAGAAGAACAAATTATACATTCTGTGAAATTCTTGCCAAGAATGCAAAATCCGGTCTAACCGTGAAAAAAACATCAGAAAAACACAAACTAGGGGAATAGAGGCAGGCATTCCCAAAACAAAAAATATGTTCTGTAATCCTTAAATGTGCCAAGGTCATGAAAGTCAAGGAAAGACTAGAATACTCTTCTAGAATGAAGGATATTAAAGAAACATGACAACTAGATGTAATGCGTGATCCTGGAGTGGTTCCTTTTGCTATAAAGGACATCATTGAGACAACTGAAAAATTCTGAATGAGGTCTGAGGATTAGAAAGTAGTCACGTATCAGTGTTAATTTCCTGATTTTGATGATTATGTTGTGGTTATGCAGGGTAATTTCTTTGTTGAAATTATACACTAAAGTAGTCAGAGGTGATGAGGTGTCAAACAGCAATTTATTGGAAAATGGTTAACAGTAAAAAATTTTTTTGTTCTATTCCTGCAACTTTTCTGTAAGTTTGAAAGTATTTCAAAATAAAAATAAAAGTGATTGTTATGAATTTTAACCAAATCAAGATATTTTCAAAACAGCCATATCTGTGAATGTTTTCATTAAACTCTGTCAATTGGGAATTCGTTCAATTCTAAACCAAAGATCACTATTATTAAAAAGTTCAGTTTTCCAGCCTGAGTCTCTTTCAAAATGTTTTGCTACTGGTGAGAGTTTACATCATCATCCATCATGGGGGCTAATAATTCACTTGAAAAACAATGAATTGAGTCCATGTATTATGAGTGTCTACATAGGAAAGAATTTGGAATTAAGGCGATTGCCTGTTTACTTTGACATAACTGTAGGTTTGAAGTAAATATGTTCTTTAACTAGAATCATCCAAATAATTGATGTGTCCACTCCTCTTCTATTTTGTTAGTGTATCTGGCAAATTTGTAATAAAACCATTTTTTTCAGATTCCAAACACACTGATGTACACACACCAATACACACATTCATATATACCCATTACCCCTACAATTGTAACGACACTCTCCCTTTCAAAATAATAGCAGCCTTTGCTGTAACCCACCAAACCACTAACGCGCTTGTGCATGAGTTAGAGATAGAGCAGATTCCCAGATCCGTGTGGTTTTTAAAGCCAATGCCATGTGTTCGTTTACCATTGAACGTTTCCTAAGGCCTACTTCCCACCACTTTTAAGACACTCCATCAAGGGGAATATCCAACTGCTCTTCTAAAATGCAAATATCACAAATCATTCCACTTTAGCAAAATATTTTATTCTTCAAATTGCATGTTTTAAAAACTGCATAGCAAGTACAGAAACAACAATGAAAAAGGCATAATTTCCAAGTAGCAAAAGTAACAAGCTTTCGTGGTTGCTCTCATTTGCCCTTTCAGCATACTTTCTCCTACTTCACAAAAGCTCTGGCCAGCCATTCATCAATAATTGTTAAAACATTAGCTAATAAACTTTATTTTAACCTCAAGTGCAGTTGGATTTTAGTGCAAGATTCTAAATGAATTAAAATCCCTTAAGACTCACAGAAAAATATCCTTTGGAGAAACTTCAAGCAGTTGGTGAAAGAGTATTTGGAGCGGGAACCTTCCCAGAAACCACATTCTGAAAACGTTCCCCTGTTTGACTCCGTCTCACTCTGCTGCTCACTGGGCAGCAGGGCCGTGGAGAAATAGCCTTGTTTTAGCATCAGAAAGAATTGGGTTCCAACAGCAATTCTGTTCTTGGCTGCAAGTATGACCATGGACAAATGTTGAAACCTTTTTGATCATCAGTTTAGTTAACTGCATATGAGGATAAGAATATTTATTTCTGAGGGATATTGTTACATTTGAATGTTATAGTGCATATGAAGTGTCTGGCAGATAGTAGATGCTTAATAAATGACAATTATTAGCCAGAGTTTGCCCATTTGCATTTTCATAGTAAAACATCAAAATATAATCTGTCATAATTTTGGTTCTTTCAATAACTTTACGATTACAGTTTAATATTCCATTCTTTAAAAAATGACATATTCATAAATTTGAAGTGAACTTGACTAGAAACCTGTTGCTGTTGTTGCTTTGTTAGTATAGACATTTTTCTCAGTAGTAAAAACATGTTCATTGCTAAGTGCTCTCAATTTCTCCTCTGTAGTGGCATTTTGGATAGAAATGGAACAATTTTATTTCCTACTTATTTGAGTATAAATGATATGGGAATTCTACATGGTTCTGAAATCCAATTTTTTTTTTTTTTTTTTTTTTTGTGAGGAGATCAGCCCTGTGCTAACATCTGCTAATCCTCCTCTTTTTTTGCTGAGGAAGACTGGCCCTGGGCTAACGTCCATGCCCATCTTCCTCCAATTTACATGGGACGCCGCCACAGCATGGCTTGCCAAGCAGTGCGTCAGTGCGCGCCCAGGATCCGAACCGGCGAACCCCAGGCCGCTGCAGCAGAGCACGCGCACTTAACCGCTTGCACCACCGGGCCGGCCCCTGAAATCCAATTTTTTTGTATAATCTAAGAAGAAAGTGAGAGAGGGAATGCACACGTACAGGATTTTATGCTGTCAATAAATTCAACATTATAAAATTATGCCTCTATTCCATAAAATATCCATGTTTAGTATCTTAACAGCCTTTATTTGTATAACTAGAAAGTCAAAAACAGGAAGAGGATAGATAGAGTAAATGATCTTTGTTTGCTTTTTAAAATTCTTCTTGGACGTTGCATTGTCGCACACACAAAAAAAACAATTTATTACCTTGTGAATGCACAAAGTCACAGGGGGGATTGTTTCATAAACCATTTATCCATAAACTATGGATGTCAGAGTAGGATATCAGAATATGAGCCAAATTTAGATATTTATTAAGCTATACTTCGAAACTATGAAGAAACTAATATTTGCTGATACCAAAATTTTGTTTTGTTTTGTTTTCCTAGTAAGTCATATTTTAAAGATCCTGAACTTGTAGAAGTCAGGTTGATATAATTTCTGTGAATAGATGTTTTTATGAGTAGTCAGCAAGAATAAAAATAGTTACCAGTTCAAGTTATTTCTGTGTGTCAGACACTGTTCTAAGCACCTCATTTAATCTCAGCACAACTTGTAGGATAAGTATTACTATCCTTATTTTTAAAAAAGAGAAAATTGATCCTTTGAGAGCCTAAAGACCACCGTTTTTCCAACATCACAAAGGTAGAGCCAAGATCCAAACCCAATTAATCTGACTCCAGACCCTTCATTCTCATCTCCTCACACAGCCATGGGAGCATGCCCTGTGGATCCCGTTCACCTTCCAGATATGAGAGATTTTAGCAGAGCTCTCACCTTCTCTGGGAAGCTGATGGCAGAGCTGCCTGCCTCGGTCACAGTAAAAGTGCCAAAAGTTACTTGAGCGCCAAAACAACTCTCGTAAGAGCCTGTCATGGCTTCAAGTGTGAAAACCACCATAAAGTTAGGAAAGAAGGTAAGGGCATTATCTGTAAAGAAAAACAATGAAGCCACAGTTTAAATGTTTCTGGTACACATTCCTTAATCAGGTTAACTAGTTGGCATCATGGGGAGGGAACCCACTGTCGGCAAAACATTTCCAGCCAGGGAAAGGGTACAGTAATGAGACTTCATCCTGAAAAACATCATTGTGACTAAGAGTCTGGAGGGACGGCCCTAAGAACTTAAGGTTGGGGTCAGGTGCTGTGGCAACCGAAGGAAAAGGCGATACAAGCAAAACTTGATCCCTTTATGTTTTCATTAGGATCATCTCTACTCACAAGTGAAGTCTGGGTGAGCTGACAGTTTGTGTGAATGATTATGTCTGCTTAGTTTTTAAGAGAGACTGGTGTGAGTGTCAGTGCTTAGGAGAAATTAGGTGAACCTAATGGATAGATGTTGATTTTTTCCGTAATTATAGCTTACATTTGCATGGCATTATACTCTCCATGGATTCCCTCACAGCCATCCTGGAATGCAGATAGAGCCAGAATGACCCCTATGTAACCCCTATGTGACATAACAAATATCAGACATGAATTAATCAGTTGACTTACCCAAGTTTACATCACCATTTGATAATTTTGATAAAATAAGGTAGAGGATCTCAAACTTTTAGTGTGGATAAAATTTAACAGGAGATTAGTTAAAATTCAGATTCCTAGGTGCAGTACTAGAGATTCAAATTCCTGGGGTAAGGCTCTAGAATCTACATTTTTAACAATACTTTAACTTTTTTTGTGGCAAATGACCCAGTCTGTCTTTGAGAAACACTAGCCCAATGAGCTTCTTGATTCACAAATGTTAGGCTGATCAAAGATAGGCTTGAGGAATAATTGTGGCCTGGAGTTTCCTGGAGGGTTGATCTCCCTTATGGAAATATTACTTATAGGATTTAACAGACAAATTGTTCATAATAGCTTAAATCAAGCCATCTGCCAAGGAAACAGCTATCTAATACTAGAAAGTGAGCAAAGGAAGGGGCTTCAGATGCCAGTTCCCAGGGACATCACAGGGAAGCTCTGTCTGTCCGCAGAGAGAAAAGGACTAATTGATCACATAACCAACTACTCTAGACAGACCAGCCCATCTGCTTGGGCACTATCAGGTAGTGGATATACTTAGGGCCATGTCCTGAGTTTGTGGTGTTCATTCTTCTGTCTTAGAGATCACTGCCGCTTTAATGAAAATTGTCCTACGGGAATGAATTTGGTGTTTGTAAGAAACATTTGGAGGAGAATTAGACCAAAACTCTTTAAAAAAAACAAAACATTTGAAATCGTCTCTATAAAGCCTTTCTGACCCTGACAGCTAAAATCAATCATTTCTTCCTCTCATTTCCCATTGCGCTGGATGCTCACCCCCAATTGGCACCATGATTGCTCTGTGAAGCATGTTTATTGACATATCTTTCCTATCTCTGTGCATGACTGTGGCTTACTATGGATAAGGTCCATTGTGGATTCTGTTTTATCCTCCCACATACCTGGCACTTCTACGTTGTTGTTTTCTGGAGATTTGAGTTAGGGAGGTTTTCATTTACTAGAGAGTGGCTTCTTGCAGAACTTCTAACAGCCCTGAACAGATAATCTGAGAAGCCTGGCAAGCAGATACTATTCCAGATCCCACCCCTGCCATGAAAGAACAGAGTGAAGATCCCATGTGCCGGACACGTTTTTCCTCTGATTTGAGACTTGTGATACCACAATTTGTGGAAACAGGAAATCCAAAATTAAATCCTTAGAAAGGAAGACATTATCATTAAGGAGACTAGGATTCTAGGATCTTGACTTTCTACAGGGGAAGAGTAAGCAGAGTTTCCTTGCACATGGACTTGGCAAGAACGAATTGGTCAAAGGCCTTGGATTACCTGCCAAACCTTAACCTGAGCCTGGTTTGAGGGAAAGGCAGTGTACAGGTCATTGCAAGGCTAAGTGTATCCATTTACTCTAAAGGTCTGTCACCGGCCAAAGGTGAGACAGGTCTCTTTGGGATATTGCCAATAATAAAGGCTTGTGTGTTGAGCCTGGCAATCAGAACTTACTTATTCCTTTGTGGATTTATTGAAGACTGATGGAGTCTAATGCTGTCGTTTAGCAACTAGTGAAGCCTCTGACTTCTGTTGGTGGCCTGTTTGGCATAGGAATGACACGGCGGATGCTGAAAGCTGTGGTTTCGTCTTGGTGGCACCTTGGTCTAGTAGTGTATCTTGGCCCAATATGATGCATCTTGGACAATTTGGTTAATCCCTTTAGTATGCTGCTCCAGAAACAAAAATTGGTGGTATCTTAACAGTGTTTGAAACCTAGTAACATTTTTCCTTGTAATTTAGTCTTGATGAAGTTTTAGCTAATTAGTCAGGGCATCGCAGAAGCTTGTAAGGATCTAACTGAAACTTGTTCTAATAGTCCAGATATGATAGCTTTTAGACTGTCGATTTGGACCAATAAGTAGAATTTAGAAATAACTCTATAATATGATTTTTTTGGAGGCAACATTATCACTTTGGTCAGTTTTTACTACAGTTTGTAACGAATGTTCTATTTAGGAGCTCTTCTTCCCCCACAGGTGATGCCTAGTGGGATCCCGGACTCAGTGGCCAAAGTCTAATGAAGTCTCACTTCTATGATCCATACTTAATGAGGCCTCAGCTTGGTAATCAGATTAATAAGGGAATGGAGAAGTTAAAAGGTCTTCAAGTATATTGATAAAGCCTGTGGGGTCATAAGAAAGCCATCAATTCTTAGAGAATTCTCAGTGTCTCGTACTATATGCACACGTGGACTTGTATGTGGAATGTGGGAAGAGATACCAAAGAAATTCACCATTTTTAGGGCTTGTGTTATTTCAGAAACTGTGGCAATGTGTGGTTTGCCATAGTGACTCCACTATTCCCTAAGCATTACTGGTGGCTGTTGTGAGTGCTGCATTTGGGGCCTGGTAACAGCATCCCAGTGATTACACATCCAAGTAACTGTGTGGGATGGAGTAATGGTAGAGCTTGTAGGTTGGGTAGTCAAATATAGTCACCTCCCTGAACACATGAATCATCTTGGTGCTGTAATTGTACCATTTCATGGTGAAGACATAGTATTGGCTCTATTTTATACAGATGATGAAGTTTTTAGGAGGAAATTGAACTTGGGAATCTGATGTCTTTCCTATGATAAGATTTATCTGGAAGCCCAAATTCTAAGTGCTCTGTTAAATGATGTCTATTTTGGCCTCTACCAATTACCTATCTGTCTCAGATATGATATTCCTATTACAGAGTGAAATTTATCCACTTTCCAAAGTATTTGTGACATAAGTTCTTGATGCTCACCCCAGATTCCTTTCCTGAGCCACTGTATTCACCCCTCAAAAGCTGTAGGACTTTGCTGCTAACAGTTCACACCAGCATCCTTCTCCAGAAAATCATCACTGGAGAATGGGAGCTGACTCACCTGGAGATGCATGGGAGGTTAACCCTTCCACCCATGGAGTTGCTTCATAGCCAATGACTAACGGAACAGAGGTCTAACAGTCCATCCCCTTGCCTCTGGGCAAACTCTGTGATGTGATTCAAGCTCCAGAGTTTCCTGTGAGTCAGTCTAGTCTTTTGCTGAACAACATGCTTGCCTAGTCTTTCTTCTGGTTCATCCTATTTTCCTCATTCCCTTAAAAGTTTTTCCTGAGACCACTCCATCAATAAGTCACTTGTACAGGAATCCCAGTCTCAGTTCTCTTTCCAAAGAAATATTATTAGGTGATTTAGGAAGGTAAAGTAGACTGGATATCTTGAAGGGATATTAACAGAGAAAGAAAAGAACCATCAAGTAGCAATGACAACAACAAAAACCTAAAAGGCTAATGGAAGAGAAGGATATTAATCACTGAAGTGTAAAGATAAGGATTGAGTACAACAATCTCTAAAATCCTTTTCCTCATTTTATATCCAATGCCTAGACAAGTGCCTGGCTCATAATAAGTATTGAATGAATAATAAATTAGTGGACCAGACATCCACCCTCTCTACTGGGAAACTCGATTGCCTGAAATCAGACAACATGATTCTTTGTGGACACAGATAAGATCTATAGTTAGCAAAAGTTTTATCTTTTAGCAAGGGAAATTATTTACTAAATAAAATCTCACTCATGCACTCACTAGAATTAATAATCAGATAAAAGCAGTATTTATGGGTATGAGTTTGCTTGGTAAATTAAAATTTATGGCAGAGTCAACCAATAAGAAAATGAAACTATGTTAAGTAACTAAAAAAATATTAAATGTGGATTATGCCTGTCTGTTTCCATCTTATATGAACCTCAGTAAGTATTTTATTTCTCTGTAGTGTTTTTGAGAAAATATGGACACACACAAACAAGCAATTTCAATGACACCAGTTTTTAGTGCCTCACTTTGTAATCTCAGGACGCTCTAAACCAACGCAAGTTCTTGACAACACTCATAGTGAGAAATTTCTGTTTCAAAGTTGAATCACTTAAAGTCATACTGGCATGCTTTGCCTATAATAGATGTTTGCAATCACTACCAAATTGTCACCACGAGAGTTTATGAGATTACGTGTCATTTCACAACAAGTGAAATTAAGCTGTGATCCAATCATCCACTGAGTAGATATGCTTGATTTTTTTCTTTGATCACAAGTATGGATGGAGTATTTTTTCTAATATTATTTTACTCTAGCAGATATACATTAGACAAATTTATTCAAAAATAGTGCAAAACTGAAACTTCCTAATCAATAATACATTTATTGGACATTTAAATATGTATAAACATGTTACAGAAAAGGATATCTTCTAAGATTGACCCTGTCTTTAAAGAAAGACATATTGTAAAGTTCAAGTTAATGCTTTGGTGAATACGGAGGCAACATTTTATATATATATAAATGAGGGCCAGCTCCAGCGGCCTAGTGGTTAAGTTTGGCATGCTCCACTTCAACGGCCCAGGCCCCGTTCCTGGGCGCAGATCTACACCCCTTGTCTGTCAGTGGCCATGCTATGGTGGCAGCTCACGTACAAAAAGAGGAAGATTGGCAGTGGATGTTAGCTCAGGGCCAATCTTTCTCACCAAACAAACAAACAAAAACAAAGCATTTTTATCTATATCATATTTTAGTCTCAAAATTAAAAATAAAAGAATATAAGGACTTGGAGTGATTAAAAATAAAAATAAAGGGGTGGATAATAAGGTAACACTTAAAGAATTAATAAATCTTAAGAAAGGTTACACGGCTTTTCTGAGAACCAAACCAAAATCTGCACTGGAGTGTTCTAACTCCTTATCCCATGCTCTTCCCATCAGAAGAGGTTCTCTTAAGGATTATGCATGATCAGGGGATGAATGATGCCTGCAAGAATTAGATCTGAGGATCATAGTCCAAAGAAATTTTATACAACCTAGTGCAAAAATTGAATATATTCTTTGAAGTTCATGTCCTCCAGCAGGATAGTCCTTCTCAGACTGACACTCTCACTGAGCATTATGTTCCCCATTCATGATTAGAGATCTGAGATTATCCTGATATTACACATGTTCATTGTCCACATGTGATAGGAGATGTCAACCAACAAGATCTGAGAAATATATTGGAAGTAAATGAATTGCATAGGTGTTGAAGTTACCTAGAACTGTCCAGCCCAGTAAGTTTGGTCAACACTGTTTGTCCTTTGTATCTTTGTTAAACAAAAGTCTTTGATGGCCCTTTCAATATGTCCCACATAATTTTCCAACTGTCCTTCCAAATCCATTTCTCATCCTTTTCCGCTCTATCTTCTTTCTTGGGAAGCTAACTTGTATGGACTATATTAGTGGGCATCCTTGCTCTCTGGCTTCTGTTGAATTTGGTCAAAAAGAGGAGGAAGGTAAATTCAAGATATTTACCTCTAAAGCTGCAGGGTTGCCGCAGGTTGGCTGCATTCTTCAATCAAGAGTCACTGCTCCTCTCCTCCACGTAACCCTCCCTATAGATTCTTTCCTTCCCAAGTCCTGGAAATTGATCCCATCTCTTTTGTTGTCATGCGTGCCCAACTGTTACTACTGTTATTATTCCAAGTTACCATACACTATCCCTTGAATCCCCACACCTTGCCTGCTCATTTGCAAACAGTCCCTTTATTGAAGCTTTCTGGAATGATCGTCATCAAAATGTGTGATATGTTTCCTACTAGTTGGCTGATTAATAAACAATACTAGGCTCACTTTCTAAGGAATTTTAAAAAGTAGTTGAAATTCATGCCTGAGCTCAGCTTCTATATTTTTATATTATATAAATATTTGTATTTGTATTGGGTTATATTTGTATACTGTGAGTTAAATACATTTGATTTTATTCATTAGAAATTTGAACATATATGCAAGCTAAAATTGAGCAGTGATCATTCGATACCAATTATTTTCCTAACTTTGTGGAGATTTAAATCTATGTATCTGTCTTTGGGATTAAGACAAGTTAACTGAGGCTCATATAAAGCATACAACACAATTCTTCACCTCTCGGGTGGCAGTGTGGAGGCTGGATGGGGGGAGGAGGCAGAGAGAGACGGATATAAGGAGTCGTGTTAAGAGACCCATTAAGTGATGATGAGGGGCACAGCCACAGTGTGGTGATGGTCGTAGGGGCACACTCAGGGAAAACACTCTGTGGACAAAAGTTAAATTGAATGGTGATAGGGTAAATTAAGATGAAAGAGAGAAAAAGAAAGTCAAAACTTAGTACGAGTGCTAGCGACTTTAAACAAGATTTAATTTCAACTGAAAATTATTAGTTTATGTGAAAAAATGAAAAGAATCCCAATGAATTCTACTTGAGGACTAGTATCGTGTTCGATTCTGGAAAAAGTCTCTTGGAGAGTGGAAAAGTAGGCAAATTCCAAAATAAACGGGTCTAGCAATTCCGGACACAATATAAAGAACTTGTTTGCTATTGATTTCTAACAGACTATTTGCATGTGTTACTTGTTAGTTATTTGAATAGACCTAACTTTTTGTTGAATTAGGCAAAAGAGGCAACATTCATTTCTACGAAGGGTATTAAGAGAAATGAAAAATACATTTTGCCAAACTTTCAATTTCCTGGCCCATCTGAGTTTCAAATTTGGTTCAAAATTTTTCGTCTAAGTTAAAGTGCAAAAGGGAAAACATTTCTGGATTGACCAAGGCACAGACGTAGAATAGCATACAGATATTATGAATATAAAATAATTATTAGAAACTATTTTTATGAGTTATGTGTAAATAAATAAGAAACATATGGGCTGCATTTCCCTGGAAATATACTTGGGTTTGAAAATTAAAAGGAAAAAATTACCACCTTGGCAAAAAGCTGACAAGACTTTGCCAAACCCCAACATTTGGAAAAATAGCTTGAAACATTTGAGGAACCCAAACATGGATGGGTCTGCCCTAGTTAGAAGGCCTTTTATAGTCAGATGAATGTGGGTAACAGTGGAGGACGTAGGGTGGAAAAACAATCATGACCAACACATACTTTGGCATTTTTCCAGTCAATTTAATATAAACTCAGATTAAAATAATTTACAGAATGTACCTGACTCAAACTTTCACACCAAACAAAATCAAGGATTCCCTGGGTAATTGACCCAATTTGAAATGATAAGTTTTAAGAGCTTAGTATATCCATATTGCCTAGCATCCTATCCTTTCAAACATAAAATTTAGATTTAGTGACCAGGGTTTCAAAAAGTTCAGCGAAAAGTATAAGAATGACCACATGAATAGGAATTCTGCAAAGAAGGAAATATTAAGAGGATGAGTGATATATCAGAAGTAAAATTCTAAGTAAGTAATTAAAAATTATGCCCATGGAGAAGGAAATGCTGATGTGTTTAAGGCAATTTACAAATCTGCCCTAGGAGTTCTTTGATACCTGAATATTTGCCCAGCAGAAACATAAAAGAGAGAGTTTTTTTGATGGTGGTTCCTAGGGACAAATTACAACAGAAAAAGTTACTGAAGAAACTGAGCAGTAAACTGAGACTATTGAGAAATGCTAAGAACAATAAAAACCTATCATTCATTCAACAATGATGTATACTCTGAGGAAGAACCAAATGAGATATATAATTGATTTGTGTGAGTTTAAGAGCTGAGATAAACTACTCATCTTTATTATTTTCAGTCTCTCTATCAAAGAGGATAGTTTTCAAATTCAAGTGAATTCATTTAGTTAAAATTGAGGCCTCAGATTAGTGAAAAAATAACAAAGGATATTAACTTTTCAATGTGTTATAGTGTCTAGGGCTGGTGAATTATATTGTAGGGACCTAACAAAATTGCAGAGGACAAGTCAACTCCCCAAGGGTAATCTTTGGTAATTCACGGCAAATAGGAGAACAAAAAGAGAATACTACATTATTTTCATTTTCAAAGTGGTTGAGTACAGAGTGGAGATTTCAACTTTGATGAGGTGGTAAACTTATGTGGAGTACTTGCAATATTTTAGAATATTAACTTAAGAATAGTTCACATCTTGAGGAATTTAAGTATTTACTTCAGTTTGACTTATTGGAAGTTTTCTAGGAGAACGTGGAAAACTGTGTGTAGGAAGTGGCTATCGCTAGATAACTTCTCAGATTCATGATTCTGGGAGGGGGTTAGGAAAAAAAGAACAGATATGGAAATGATGTAGAATAGTAATTAATAGGAATAATAAACTAATTTTAAATAAACTGAGATGGGATGATTCAAATAAATAAATTTTTAATAGCCAAAAAAATTGAATCAGTTTGAAAAGTTCATGTCTTTATACCTATTAAATACTTGAGGCTCAATATTTTAGCTATGTCTTTTTACACCAACACTCAAGGCATCATGACTATAAATCAAGATTAGGAACAGGAAAATTGCACAGTGGGGCTGATCCAAGATTAGGAAATGGCGTGGTCATAGAGGCTGAAATATGCTAGGGTTGACATTATTTAAGAAACTAACCATAACCGTAGAATTCAAGCTCTAAAGAAATTCAAGTATAGCAGAAGTATAGCTCATAGAGTGAAACTTCAAGCATTTGTTTATTCAGAATAAGTGAAATGAGAGCCCACTGTATGTTAGAACCTGCCCTAATTACTAGAGTACTGTTACGGTCAGTTTTATGTGTCAACTTAACTAGGTTATAGCCCCCAGTTATTTAATCAAACTGTTATCTAGATATTGCTGCGAATGTATTTGTAGATGTGATTACAGTCTATAATCAGTTGACTCTAAGTAAAGGAAATTATCCTTGATAATCTGGGTGGGCCTGATTCAGTCAGTTGAAAGGCCTTGAGAGTAGAATTGAGGTGTTCCTGAAGAAGAATAAATTCTGCCTGTGGTCTGCAGCTTCAGATTGTGCTTGAGAGTTCCATCCTGCCCTTCCTGAAAGCCTGCCTTGTGAATTTTGGATTGACATAGCCAGCCCTCACAACTGCATAAGCTAGATCTTTACCATAAATATCTTAGCATATACAACCTATTCATTCTGTTTCTCTGATGGAGACTAAGCTGATACAGATTTTGGTACCAGGAAGTAGGGTGCTGCTGTAACACATAGGTGAATATGTGGAAACTGCTTTGAAATTGGGTAATGAGTAGAAGGTGGAAGAATGTTGAGACATATGATGGAAGAAGCCTAGATTGCCTCAAACAAACCACTGGGAGAAATATAGATGTTAAAGGCACTTCTAGTAAAGCTCAGAAGGAAATCAGGAACATGTTATTGGAAACAGGAAAAAAGGAAATTCTTGTTATATAATGGCAGTAAATGTAGCTTAACTGTGGCCTCTAGTTGTGTGGAAAGTAGAATTTGTAAGCAATGAACTTGGATATTTAGCTGAGGGGATTTCAAGCAAAGTGTTGAAGATGCAACTCGGTTTCTTCTTTCTGTTTATAGTAAAATATGAGTGGAAAGAGTTAAATTGAAGAAAGAACTATTGAAAAAGAACCAGCACTTGATAATCGGGTGCATTTTCAGCCTATCTGATTGCAAAAGATGCTAAAATTAGGAGATTCACTGTTAGGAAAGTGGATTCTGGAGAGAAGTTCAAAAGTGTGGCTGGACAACTTTTTGCTAGTGTTGAAGAGATTAGGCATGTGACTCACGGATCTCCCCAGCCATCTCAGCAGAAGATAGGAATAGAGATGGTATTACACAGGAAAGATTTTTGGAGGACACATTTGTCTAGTGGAGTGAATCCCCTATAACATACACAGGAGAACCACAACATTTTTAAATAATGTTATATCAGCAAAAAAATATCAGTTTGCATTAAAAGTGAAAGAGAATGGACAAAATGAAAGAAGTTTCTCAGACTCTCAAAATTCTGGAAGCAGGAAACAGACTGATAAAACTACTCAGATGCAAACATATGTTATCATTCAAGAAAAAGGAAGTATAACTCCAAAAGCAGAGACCTGAGCCGTGGATGTGGAGGCTAGAACAATGGTCACAGAGGCTAGAACCATAGGCCCGGAGGGTGGAGCCATAGGCACAGTCAGTCGCCAGAGTCTGTAACCCACAGAGGATTATTCCCTGGCCTTGAAACCTAATGGAATTTGTGCTGCTGGATTTCAAAATTGCATGCAACCAGTGACCCCTTTCCTCCATCTATTGTCTCCTGTTTGGGTTGGGAATTTCTATATCTGTTATACTATATCTGCCCCACCATTATGTTTTGTGAACAGATAACTTGTTTTTTGGTTTCACAGATCCACAGATGGAGATGAATTTTGCCTCAGGATGGATCATACCCAGAGTCTCATCTATTCCTCATTTAGATGATTTAGGTGATGAGATCTGGGACTTTTAATCTGTTGATATTTAAATGAGACTTTGGACTTAAGTTGATGCAGTAATGGGTTAAGACTTTTGGAAATGATGAAATGGTGTGAGTGTATTTTGTGTGTGGAGTGGACATGAAACTTTCAAGGCCAGTGTGGATTTGAGTAAATTGAATAGTGGTCCCCAAAGATATCAAGTCCTAATTCCTAAAACCTGTAAATGTTACCTATTTAGAAAAAAAGGTATTTTCAGATGTGATCTAAGGATCTTGAGATGAGGAGATTATTTTGGATTGTCTGAGTAGGCCCCTAAATCCTGTTACATATATTCTTATAAGAGGGAGACAGAGAGAGATTTGACACAAACAGAAGAGGAAAAGGCAAGGTGATCAAGAAGGCAAGAGATTGGGGTGTTGTGGCTACAAGGTAAGAAATGCTGACAGCCACCAGAAGCTGGAGGAGACAAGGAAGAGATTCTCCCCAAAAGCCTCCAGAGGAAGCGCAGCCCTATCGATGCTTTGATTTTGGCCTAGTGATACTAATTTTGGACTTCTGGCCTTCAGAACTGTGAGAAAACTAATTTCTGTTGTTTTAAGCCATGAATCTATTGTTTTAAGCCACGAAATTTGTGATCATTTGTTAAAGAAGCCACAGGAAACTAACACAAATACAGAGAAGAGTAGGATGAGAACTCTTCACAGAGATAATCACAGTCTCATAGGGGTCAGAGGCATGTCAAGAGTAATTACAACCCCTTGCAATAAAAGTGGGTGCACAAAAAAGGAAAGATTGGTTTCTCCTTGAGTCAAGGTGCATATTACAAAATTTTTGAGCTATAGTTACAGGTTAAATTCATCTTATTCAGATAAATAAAAGAAACAAGATTAACAAACTAGGCAAGAACAAGAAGTAAAAGGTTTCAGAGGCAGTGAAAGAATAAGGGGTGTTTAAAAATGGAAAGGATTCAAGGCCGGCCCTGTGGCGCAAGCGGTTAAGTGTGCACGCTCCGTTGCAGCGGCCCAGGGTTCGCTGGTTCGGATCCCGGGCGCTCACCGACGTACTGCTTGGCAAGCCGTGCTGTGGCGGCGTCCCATATAAAGTGAAGGAAGATGGGCACGGATGTTAGCCCAGGGCCAGTCTTCCTCAGCAAAAAAAGAGGAGGATTGGCAGATGTTAGCACAGGGCTGAGCTCCTCACAAAAAAAAATAAATGGAAAGGATTCTTATTTGACTAGAATATGAGATGAATGAAAGAAAGGTAATGAAGTAATGAAGCATAAAAGGTAATCTGGGGCCTTAGTGATGGCCTTTTCTCTGGTACTAATGGACTTATTCATGTAGGAAATTGGGTACTCTCAAAATATTTAATGCAGTAAGTCAATAAGGGTTGATGAGATATAATTTTTTATATACATATTGAATGTGTTCGCCCTAGAAGCTATGTGAAAAAGAAACTAGGGCCAGGTCAGACAGACCAGAGATCGGTTAAAAAACAATGGTAACACCCCAGGTGAGATAATATGACAAAGATGACAGAAAGAAGGAGTTGAATTGAGAGTTATTTTTGAGGTCAAAGTGCCAGGACTTGGCCAAATAAATGTCAGGGAGGAGGAGGAATCCAATAGTTTTTTTCTGCAACAGAAGAATGGATGCCAATGCCGTTAACTGAAAAAAGAATGATAGGGGAACTTGTGGGCTGTTTACACAATTCATTCATTCACTTAATAAATATTTGCTATCCACCTACTTTGTCCAGGCTCTGGGCTAGTGATGTCAGCTTGGGGTGATTCCAGGACCTTAAGAAGGTCAAGCAGTCCAAAAAGGGTGAGAAGGGAAACAAGCCACTCAGGGAGTGTTTAATGTTTTGTGTTTGTTTGTTTTATATCGTTTTGGGTTTTGAGTGGGCTGCCAGTGTGGAAAGGAGAGATAGTAGGTGAAGAGGTTGTAGGTTAGACAGAGGAGGGTGGTAAATGTGGAAGTGAGGAATGTGAAGAGTTGTTAAAACAAAGAGTGAATCAGCTGTCAATGAGAAGGTTCTATCTCCTTGAACACAAATGAAACTTGATCACTTTTTAATAATTGATTGACTTTGAAATGTTTGGCTCTAAATATAAATGATACATCATATGCGTCTCCTCCTCCTATATGCATTTTTTTAGGCTTTATCACTGTAGAAAAGCGTACGGTGGTTTATCGATATGTACCTTCTAATAAGTTTACAGCTGCAAGATAATGAGGCACACTCAGTATTGCACTACATTAAAATTTCGGGCTCAAACTTTACCTAGAAGTTTAAGGGAAAATGCATTTGTAATTTAGTAATTCTTATACAGGACAAACATTGATATCTTTATATACAGTAATGTACTTATTACATTTATATGCCATGCAAACCAATTGTTTTGAAATAACAGTCTAGGAAATAAACCAGAATATTCCTCATTTTATCCCCACCCATGATGCAATTGTACAGAATTATCAAAAGGCAGTATACGATAAACAGTGATTATTTTTACTTTTGGCTTGAAAGCCAGTATCATTCTTAGTCCGTGGATGTGGTGATTCTTTTATGTTAATTACCTATCAATGTCCGATGCTTCATAGGCCAGTGAGGGTAGTGGCCACATGCAAACACGAGTTTGATGTCTTGGTTCAAAAGAAGATAAACCAAAATAATGGAAAACTTTCCATAGCAAAAATTGGGTACATGGTATTTGGCATCCTTCTTGCACTGTGAATGGTTCATTTTCATAGATGTAAAAATGGCCCTGTCCTTATCCTGAACAGAGTTTAACCTTCACCATATCCTCTTGGGGGGCACTTCATAGAATTGCTACTCTGTAATTCTGCAGCAGAGCAATTTCTGATTATTAAAGGCCTCCAAAGTACTTGGTACTATTTAAAAATAACTTCTACTCCACCCAACATTGCTGAAAGGAAAGTGTTATTGTAATAGATATGGAAACTGGTAATTTTCTCATTTTAATAGATGAGGAAAATATTATTTTGAACATTTTAATAGATGAGGAAATTTACCTGGCAGAGTTGAGATTCAAACCAAATACGTGATTCTTCAAGCCTAGAGCCATGCTGTTCCTAGCACAACAAGCTACCTCATAAACACACCACTTAAAATCCCTAAATAATCAAAATAATTATTTTTTTGGTGGGTTTGACCCCAAGTTAGTCCTTTGGGAAAAAATATAATTTTTATAGTATAATGGAATTTTAACATATTTATAGACATTGCCTTTAGTTGGTTTAAAGGAGTTAAGTAAAAGAGAAGATGCTTACTTCAACTAGAGAGGTCACATCTTTGGAACTCAAAATGTATTTATTTTTAACCAAGGTATATAATTTACTATAATATTTAGGCTAAATGAAACTCATAGCATAGCGAGTCATAGAGATTTTCATTTAAAAATTATTTTTGTTGTTCTTTAAGCATGAAAGATTGACCACATGTATCTATATCCTCTCCCTTACCTTCTCAAGAACACACTGAAAGGAAATGATTAACCAATTTATTCTCCTCTTCTGCTAGACTACTCTATGTCACATTCTTCTCCATCTCTAACCTCCAACATCTCCTTCCCTTTATTCACTCTCAGCCAATAACCTTGCTTCCTTCATACTGAGAAAATCGGACTTCCACAAACTACTGATTTTATCTAAAATTTTGTTTAACTCTAGGTACATATATGGAAAAGAAATGGATCAGAGGACTATATAAGAGATCAGTCTTTAGCTACTGTAAAAAGTCATTGCGTGATGATTAAAATCAATAAATCAAGAAATAATATTGTTATATACCACCTAGCAATATGGAAGTAAATATCAAAAGAAATAGCTGAACATTTTGAAATAGTTGCTTCTGAGGAGTAGAATTAGTAGGTCTGGAGGCATGGGAATATTATTTTTTAACTCTAAGCCTTTTGACATTTAAAAAAAATCTATATGATAAAAAATACAATTGATAAAATTATAAAAGTAAAGTCCAAAATAAATTACACAAAAATTATAATTGCCTTACTATTAAGATTTTATTCTGGGTGATAATTTTACCATGTTTTTCTCAACATTTTAAAATGTTACATAATTCATAAAATTTACCAATAAATCTTTATGAAGAATAATTTTTTTGTATTTTATTCTATTTTAGAAAACATTTTAAGTGTTCTCTAACAGAAATAACTCAGAGGTGGGAGATGGGAGAATACATATATTTCTATGTTTGTACCTATATTGAATCTTCCTACTGTAGCCAGGATAAGACATTACTCTCTGCTGGGCCCCCTATTGGACTCAACACATGACAAGAGGGGACAAAAATGTTTTCCAGGACAAAAAGAGCTGCCAGCTTTATCAATAAATTTAATATGCCCAAGAAATTACAACCAAGGAGGTTTGTCAACCCTGAAAAGTAGCACTGAAAGGGAGATGAGAGGCCCAGTTCCTTACCTTCAAAGCTAATGATCAGATCTTTTTTTTTTTTGTAATTGTTTTCCTTTTTTGTTTTAATTGTGGTAACATTGGTTTATAACATAGTATAAATTTCAGGTGTACATCATTATATTTGGATTTCTGTGTAGATTACGTCATGTTCACCACCCAAAGACTAATTACGATCCATCAACACACACATGTCCCTAATCATCCCTTTTGCCCTCCTCCCTCCGCCTTTCCTCTCTGGTAACCACCAATCCAATCTGTGTCTCTAATGATTGTTTGTTGTAGTTTTTATCTTCTACTTATGAGTGAGATCATATGGTATTTGACTTTCTTCCTCTGACCTACTTCACTTAGCTTAGTACCCTTGAGGCCCATCTATGTTGTCACAAATGGCCAGATTTCATCATTTTTTATGGCTGAGTTGTATTCCATTGTATATATACCACTTCTTCTTTATCCATTTGTCCCTTGATGGGCACCTGGCTTGCTTCTAAGTCTTGGCTATTGTGAATAATGCTGCAGTGAACATAGGGGTGCATGTATCTTTACAAATTTGTGTTTTCATGTTTGGATGAATACCCAGCAGTGGAATAGATGGATTGCATGGTAGTTCTATTCTTAATTTTTTGAGGAATCTCCATACTGTTTTCCATAGTGGCTGTACCAGTTTGCACTCCCACCAGCAGTGTATGAGAGCTCCCTTGTCTCCACATCCTCTCCAACACTTGTTGTTTCCTGTCTTGTTAATTATAGGCATTCTGGTGGGAGTGAAGTGATATCTCATTGTAGTTTTTTGTTTTTTGTTTTTTTTGTGAGGAAGATCAGCCCTGAGCTAACATTCATGCCAATCCTCCTCTTTTTGCTGAGGAAGACTTGCCCTGAGCTAACATCCATACCAATCTTCCTCCACTTTATGTGGGACACCGCCACAGCACGGCCTGACAAGTGGTGCGTCAGTGCGTGCCCGGGATCTGAACTCGGGCCGCCAGTAGCGGAGCGCGCACACTTAACCGCTATGCCACCAGGCTGGCCCCTCTCATTGTAGTTTTGATTTGCATTTCCTGATAGTTAATGATGTTGAACATCTTTTCACGTGCCTATTGGCCATCTGTATATCTTCTTTGGAGAAATGTCTGTTCAGATCTTTTGCCCACTTTTTAATTCGATTGTTGATTATTTTGTTGTTGAGACATATGAGTTCTTTATATATTTTGGATATTAACCCCTAGTCAGATATATGGTTTGCAAATATTTTCTCCCAATTGTTAGGCTGTCTTTTCATTTTGTTGATGGTTTCCTTTGCTGTGCAGAAGCTTTTTAGTTTGATGTAGTCCCATTTGTTTATTTTTTCTATTGTGTCCCTTGCCTGGTAATGACAAGATCTTAGACCATGAAAATTCACCAAGGTAATAAGAATCTCTGAGTCTTTTTCAGTAGACAGCAAGCTGATCTCAGAAGACAGTCCATTCCCACCTCTGAATAATAACCCATCAGAATCTTCAAGAATTGTCCTTGACAAGGACAACCTCAAAGTACAAGGAATTGGTTAGATTTCTGAATCTCTGATTTTAGGTTAATTTCACACCATCTATACTCAAGAACCAAAAGTGAAGATGAAATTTCTCTTTCGAAGACTTGCTTTCTACTCTCTTCTTTTCCTAGACCACTATAAGACAGTTTTTAAATTTACAACTAATCACTTGGGCTGTAAATGAAATGATCCCAGTTGACTGGTTTTTCCACGGATACAATGTTGTAAAAAGGGAGTATTTTCTAATCAACAGCCTGATGCTCAATTTTTTCGTAAAATGATCACAGTTTCTCTGTTAAAATTATTTGTCATTAAATCATAAATGTACACACTGCACAGTATAAAAGTTTTAACATTGTGTAGAAGTTAATATACTTAAATAATATATATTTGAATATACTTGAACTAGACACACAAAAATACTTAGTTTACTGAAGGTGTAACTGGTAGAAATACTTTGTGGATAAAAGTGAACCACGAAGGGCTTCCTGAGGAGGGACAGTATTGTATAATACGGAACAAGATTTGGAGTCTGGAAACTTGGATTAGTCTCAGCTCTGCTACATTCCACTCTTTGGCTTTGCCCAAGTGACACATCATTTTCAAGTCTTAATGTACCTAGAAGCAAAAAGTAATTTATAATGTCCTTGTTGTAGATTTCTTAAAGGATTAAATACACTGGTCTTTCCAAAGAGACTACTATAGTGACTGTCACCTAGTAAGTGCTCAGTAAATATTTGGTTATTGGTACCAACTGGTACAAAATGAAGGAACACGTGCACAAGGGTAAACAGCAAAGCTTTACATAATGTATCCTACATTATTATTACTGATTAGTGACAAGAAATGTTTGAGACCAGGAGCCAAAGAGAATCTAGACAGAGGGAGCTGTATAGCCTATCAGGAGGCCATCTGAAGTCGAGGACCCAGTCCATAGGATCCTAAGTGTCAGTGCATGGCAGACAGTGCCAGTGATGCAGCTGTGAGTGGCCTCTGGCCAGGGCTCTGAGTAATTGGCAGAGCACTGAGCATGTGACTCATTAGAAGTCAAATTGCTGTAAGTGAAGAACCACCTGTAGTTAGAACAAGTGCCTCATTGAATTTATGAGAGCATGAGAAAACTCAGGGAAAGAGTGATCTCTCTGATGCAAAATATATAGTCCTCGGCTCTGGCTTGTTGGACTTTCTAGGAATTCCCTCTTGCCACACCTATATCTGGTCAAAGCTCCTCTTCTAAGCTTCCTCTTCAGAGGAAACTGGGATCTGGGAGCTGGGGCTTCCTATGGCAATCCTACACCTAGGCTCTGTCTTCTTTGTAACATTGTGGATTACTCTAAAAAATAAAAAAAAGGGAAAAAAATCAAATAAATAAAAATTAAAAAGGAAGTTATTTTCCTTTAGTTTCTTGTATAAAATATACTAGAAAGCTCTGTCCTACCTGCTTAGTCTGATTTCTGTCCCTCATATAACACTCAAACTTTAATTCAATTTCCTAAACCAAGCAACATCACCATTCACCAAATTTGTTTATTTTCTCTTTCCCTTCAGCTTGACCAAGGACAATAATCTCTCTGTTTTTTTTTCCCAATTTTATTGAGAAATAATTGACATACATCACTGTACAAGTTTAAGGTGTACAGCAGGATGGTTTGATTTACATATATCGTGAAATAATGATCATAATATATTTAGTTAACATCCATCATCTCATATAGACACAATAAAAAGAAAAAAAATTTCTCCTTGTGATGAGAACTCTTAGGATCTACTCTCTTAACTTTCTTATATCTCATACAGCAGTGTTAACTAGAGTTGTCATGTTGTACGTTACATCCCTGGTACTTTATCTTACAACTGGAAGTTTGTATCTTTTGACCACCTTCCTCCAGTTTCCCCCAATCAACAAATTGTTTTTTTATTGCTTTTTTTTTTTTTTTGCTGAGGAGGATTTGCCCTGAGCTAACATCTGTGCCAATCTTCCTCTACTTTTTGACGTGGGTCACCGCCACAGCATGGCTGACAAATGGTGTAGGTCTGCATCCAGGATCCAAACCCACAAACCTGGGTCACCAAAGTGGAGTGAGCCTAACTTAATCACTATACCACGGGCTGGCCCTAAATTTTTTCTTTTTAACATTAAAGTTAAATCCTGCTTGGGTATTGCCACACGTTACTTGACAATTTTCTGTCTCTTCTCTCTTCACTATTAACACTTTACAAGCTCACTAGTTCTCTCTGTTCCTCCAACTGGGCCTGAATCAGCCTTCATTTTCTCTCATTTTTTTCTATACTTACATTTCTGTTTCCCCAAAGAGACTTCTGAGCTCTTTATAACTCCCCTTTCTTTCTGCAACTGAGAAGAGGGCCCTCATCTGACCATGCTGGCACCCTGGTCTTGGACTTCCAGACTCTAGAACTGTGAGAAACAAATGTTTGTTGTTTAAAAGCCGCCAGATCTATGGTATTCCTTGATAGCAGACCAAACAGACCAAGACAGATGCATCCTAGATGAATTCTTCAGTATCATCTTCCAAATCAATATCTTCAACTGTATGAGGAGTATATAGATGTATTGTATATATTTTTTATTTTCTGTATACTATGGTGTTTTGGCATCTTAAAAAATCTTTCTGGCTAGGGGAGATACTGCCCCTTATAGGGCTCACCTTTGATATGCAAAATAACCAACCCAGAACCATACCTCCTCTCTCTGGCCCATGCACCATAGAAGACAATATTAAGGCAGAGGCCTTAATCATCCCAGGGCCAGGTATCAGGCAACCAGGGACCACACCTATAGCCTAAAGCTTGCTGAAATTATTTAAACTAGCTAATCCTGAACTATTACCCTGCCCTGCCTAGCCTTTCTGTGGAATACCAATAAAGGCTATGGCCTGAGTATTCCCCATCTCCTGCTCCTGTTTCCTAATGAAACTCTGGTATTCTCCATGTGGTCCTACAAGGCAAGCTGTCCCTGTCATCTCTAGGGGAACTGTGAGTATCATTAAACTTTGTTTTCAATGGCATTGACCTCTCAGTGTCGTCAGTCACAACCAGGCACAGAACAGTGGAATTCATTAAAATTATTCTATATTTTAAAAAAAAATTTTATTTACAAGATTTCTAATTTGTTCTTTTTCACACTTTACCTCTTCTTTTTTTATTATTTTACCGTGATGCTGTTTCATAATATCCTATTCTTTTAAACAGAAGTTATTTCTTCATTTATCTCTTCAAATATCCTCAGAAACTCTATTTTAAAGTTTTTATCAACCTATTCCATGAAATTAATTTCCCCTGAAATTATATTCCTATTTTGACTGTTGATTTTGTTGGCTATATATTTCAACATTTGATTGCTGTGTCTACATCACTCGCACACTTACATAAGGAGGTTTTTTTCCCTTTACTTCCTCTGTGTTCACCCAACCCTGCCTTGTGACCATTAGTTATAACACCCTGATATTGCATATTTCTGTGTTCCTGCCAGAGGAGACACTGGGGATGTCACAGATATATTCACTAATCCACTAAGTTCCTTGGTTCAGATTGTGTGTCTGGGCTTTGTCCTATTAGGAACATGGGCCACAGCTTGCTACAAACCATTGCTGCAAACAGCAGGTAGTTGCCATTTTCTTAAACTCACTATCAAGATCTAGGGATGGTGGTAAGAGAATTAAGTTGAGGCTTCAAGTAGAGAGGCTGACTCCGGGCCTCCATTTCTTACAGATCCCTTTTTCCTTCCCCAGTTACCCTGCAGGAGCCAAACTCCTAGATGCCAACGCCTACTTGTCCCAGAGTCCAGAAAGCCTGTGACTTGATGACTCTGAGTTTCTATTTCTGATCCAAAGAGATACTCTTTAGAAAATGCCTATTTCTCTTTTCCTATTTTATCTTATCCATCTTTGTTATCTCTTTGAGCAGAGGGATGTAAACTATATAAGTATAAACTTGTAAGTTTATATGCTCTTAAGTGTAACACATGTACGCTGTGTGTCCTTTCTTGATCATAAAGCTTAACACTTTGTTAAAGATAATAATCTTTAAACCAATAAAAATATTTGCAGTATATTTTTCAAAGAAAAAGCATAATTGAACCAGTACTAAGTTCTGGATTATCACTTTACCTCCAGTAGCAGCCGCAGTATGTACTGGTCACATATGCTGGGCTAACCATTGTACAGACTTTCAGCATTTGCTAGGTTTAGAGAGATACGGGAGCAAAAAATTATCACAACACTCTCCCTTTCTGAACCGACTGAGAAATAGGCCTGAGAGTCAGATAAGGATCAAAATATGATTGGCAAAGCTTAATTGGAACATAACTTGAACCTGGTTCTCTATCCTCCGACTTCCTTGTTCAGGCCTTGAGACCCTCTTATAGAAAGAGCTATAGACGAGACATTCACCAAGCTTGTTCCATGCAGCTTTAAGCACAGAGAAACCCCCGCCTCCCCTGCCTCCAACACCGGAATAAAAGGCTATATATGCTCGATGATCTTTATTTTATTAATTATACCCAATTAGGAAATCTGGACCAGTGTTTGTCTATCTTTTTCTTTCACCAATCAGCTGATTCATTTTTTTCCGCTTGGAAGAAGTCAGTCAGAGATGGAAACAAAGCAAAGTTGTCCTTCCATTTACCTCCTAGAACAGCATGTTTCTCAATTTAATGTGTGTGTGTAAAATATCTGGCGAGCTTGTGAAAATGCAGATCCAGTGGGTCTGAGATTCTGCATTTCTAACAAGCTCCTAAGTCATGCGGATGCTGGTTTTGAGGAGCAAGTTCCTAGAGCAGCATTTCTCAAACACTTTCAGGAAATCTCCAAGGTCAAAATTGTTGTTACAATAATGCAAAGACATTACAGTGGAGTTTTCCAGAGGGTACATGACATATGATTTTACAATAATTGACCGCAGAAGCAGATATGAGAATCCAGCTATCTTCTATAGAGAGTTTTACAAAACTAGAACAGAATACACTCATTTCACTAAATTATTTTTATTTTGAAGAATATAATTATTTTTCATAAAAAATATATTACCAACATAGGCATGTAATAGGTTTATTATTGTTATTACTAAATGAATCAACAAATATTTGTTTTTTCAGTTCTAATTTTTATTATGGTAACTATCAGTAAATATAACCACATATTGAGAACTCGAAATAAATCATAGTTTTTTGGGATCCTCAGTAATTTTTAAAGGGGTAAAGGATCCCCCAAATATTTGAGATTCACTAGAGGATGGAAGTTTATTTTTTCTTGTTTCAGCAGAAACATGAAGAAAGGGACAGTACCCTACTCTATAGATATGTCAAGAAAACATTGAGAACCCACACATTTAAAATACCACCTTAGCACAAAGTACTTGTGGACATTTTTAAAAGAAAAAAAAAGAACTTGGCTATGCCTTAGACTCTTTTTTAATGGAATGTCAATAAACATTCACTGAGTTCTTATTCAAGTCCCTTAATGTTGGGAAATAACAGAACAGGAAAACAAGTGAGTCTTAATCCCAAAATATGCTCCATTGCCACAGAAGTAGATGAGTCAGTTTACCCTTGGCCTCCTTAAGTCCTCATGTTTTCTTACCCATCTCATGGATGAATGTTTGGGAAGGTATTTTCTTTATTGAACATGTTATTTCTCCTCTATGAGCTTCTTCTCCTCAAGAGAACACTTGTGTGGCCATGAGTCAAACAATGCATTTGTTGACTTCACATGTGGCAAGAAATAAAATGCTTCTGGAAGTTTCAAACCAACATTTACTCCAAGCGTCCTTAGTCTAATTGCCTCCGTCTCACCTTCACCACCTGTAACTTTGTAGAAATGTGTGCACTTTTCACTTTCTCTTCAAACTCATTTTAACGGAGACTCACTGTTGTGTGCTTTTTTGTGCATAACGACGCATCTCACCATCTTGTAACCTTTTACGTTCATCTCATTGGTGACTGAACTCTGCATTGCATGAACATCTTGGAGGTGCCACCCTATCTACCTCCCTTTCTTATACGTCTGGGCAGTGTGAGTGAAACTGTTCACACAGTAGATCTGAGCTATTACTGAGTTCCCTTTTTAAATATATCCATTTTATTTTCTATCTTAAAACACAACTGTCTTACACTTATTTGTGTTCTCTTTACTTCCACCACCAACAATAGTTAACCTCCTTTGAAGAAACGTCCTTTTTAGAGAAACAAAAAGTTATAGTTTTAGTTTTTTTCTTTTTTGGCTTAAAACAACAGAAGTTTATGTTCTCACATTCTGGAATCTAAAAGTCCAGAATCAAGGTGTCAGCAGGGTCACCTTCCCTCTGAAGGCACAAGGAAAGAATCCTCTCTTGCATCTTCCTAGCTTCTGGTGGTTACTAGCAAGCCTGGGCGCTCCTTGCGTTGTAGCTGCTGTGTCACTCCACTCTCTGCTCTGTGTTCACATGGCCACCTTCCCTCTGTGAATGTGTGTCTGTATCTGCCTCTTATAGGGACACCAGTCACTGGATTTAGGGCCTACCCTGATCCCATCTGACTTCATCTTAACTAATTACATCTGCAACAACCTTATTTCCAAAGATGTCACGTTCTGAGGTTCTGGATGGTTTCTTTTAAAGAAACAGAGAGTTGTGATTTCAGTTTTTGCTTCATCTTTTTACCTCAGCTGCTTGTTATATGAAAATGAGTATTCAAAACAAAACAAGCAAACAAAACCCAGAACCAGAAAGGCCAGGCAACTGCAGAAGCTGATCACATCTCAAATTATGAATTGCTGTGTAATATCTAAATTCCTCAGGGAATGACACAGTGATTAAAAATGTGAATACAGGGCCCGGCCCGGTGGCGCAAGCGGTTGGGTGCGCGTGCTCCGCTGCCGCGGCCCGGGGTTCGCTGGTGCGGATCCCGGGCGCGCACCGACGCACTGCTTGGCAAGCCATGCTGTGGCGGCGTCCCATATAAAGTGGAGGAAGATGGGCACAGATGTTAGCCCAGGGCCGTCTTCCTCAGCAAAAAAAAGAGGAGGATTGGCGGATATTAGCACAGGGCTGCTCTCCTCACACACACAAAAAAAAATGTGAATACAGTATCCTCTAATTCTCAGGGTCTTCTATACTACACCACGTGGTGGGAAAGACAGAGTCTTCCCTCAAGTACCAACAACCGATACCATATTGTCACCACCTGACTTGTCTTCTAGACTTGGGGCTCTAGAATGCAAGAGTTTTGACCAAACTGAGTTATAGATAGTCATGATTACTTCATAAGCTATAGTTCTTTCTCTTTTCTTTCAACTCAGACCGAGATGGTAAAAAATAAATAGCAATTAAATATTTTTTTGCTTAGTCTCGCCTTACCTAAATCCTGTGGGATTAAATAAGATTGATTTAATTGAAATCAATGAAGCAAAGGTCTGATGTGCTCAGTGCTGCAGGCACGTGTAGGCAGGGGTCACAGTCCATACAGTCTGTGATGGCAGTCTAGTATGCGTCAGGTGGGACAAAAAGACAAGCACATAAATGACTTTAATACTCTGAGAGAGTATAAACACAAGAGGACATGAATGACAAAGATAAATTGGTCATTTTAGATTCCTCTTAATAGTTCACGTAGACATCAGAGGGAAGGATCATTAGAAGATGCATCTCTCTAAACCCTTTTGAACTTTCTACTTCTTTGCATCAGGCTTTTCTTCATCTTTAGCACCTGGAATGTCTTAAATATTTTTATTCTTCATAGCTTTAGCGATTCTCTCCCAAAACCTCCTATCAGGACAAAGTCAGAGATAGACTCTTTGAGCTAAAATTTAAATGGACATGAAGGACTTAAAACTAAACCCACAACTGCTGTAGTGGGTTAATAATAACAAGAACAATAGGAATTGTAATAATGTTATTTATTTGCTCTGTACCAGGCACTTCACACATATTTAAACTCTTCATCTTCATAAAAACTTAGTGAGGTGTGTTACCATAGTCACGCTTCTGCAGTTGAGGAAGCGGGTACACACAGGGTCCCTATAGCGTCCCCAGGATCACAGAGAGTGTCTGCGCTGGTCATTTTGACTTGTTGCTGTTGTTGTTTTTGGAGAGGTGTTCTCAACCTTACAAAAAGTCAGCACAAGGTGAATCTTCTGCTACTCCCCCGCCTCACAGTTTAGTGGAAGAACTTTGCTATAACGTTCACTCTGGCAGTGTGCTCTGACGACTAAGAGCCACGTGATCAGTATCTTTCCACACTGCAGGGCCAGGCACAGAGAGGAGGCAGGTAAGCAGAACATCTCTTCAGAAGACATGTTGGAGGAATGTTAGGCGACCGTTAAGTTCCAGGATTTCGGGGGGCTGGCCCCGTGGGTTAGCGGTTAAGTGCGCGTGCTCCACTACTGGCGGCCCGGGTTCGGATCCCAGGCGCGCACTGACGCACCGCTTGTCTGGCCATGCTGAGGCCGCGTCCCACATACAGCAACTAGAAGGATGTGCAACTATGACATACAACTATCTACTGGGGCTTTGGGGAAAAAAAAAAGGAGGAGGATTGGCAATAGATGTTAGCTCAGAGCCGGTCTTCCTCAGCAAACAGAGGAGGATTAGCACGGATGTTAGCTCAGGGCTGATCTTCCTCACAAAAAAAAAAAAAAAAAGTTCCAGGATTTCACAGACATTTGCAGTATTTAATAATATTAAACAAGCTTAAAATAACAGCAATACAGTTGAAGTCTCAGTTTTAACTAAGCATAAATGTGAAAATTCTGCAATTAGTATATCAACGGAGATAAAAGGTGTTGGCAATTGTGATACAGACCAGCACGAGACATGCACAAGTGAGTAATACAGAACAGGACAGAAAATACCATAATAGAACAAGTTTCATGCGTTTATTAGTTACTTGAGACTACAATTTTCAGGAGTAATGGGATAAGCCTGATAGCTAACATCAGACCAATATGTTAATATTGAGTATTCATTCTTATAATCTTCAATTCAAAAAATATTTAGACTGTCTACCACATGCAAAGCATTGAGCTGGGGGCTAGACATACCAAGACAAACAAAATAGAGGTGTGTTAATTCAGATTCTTTCTGTTTTAGGTGATAGAATTCCTAATTAAAATAGCTTAAAAAATAAGGATTTATTGATATTGTTGGATTCAAGGGTTCTAATGATATTATCTTCTTTTTTTGTTTTTTCTCCCTCTATTTTCTCTCCTTCTTGTTCCCTTTCTCATCGCTGCTTGGCTTCATTCTTAGTCTTTTCCATTTGTTGGTGTCTCTAAGATAAATGGCAGTTTGCAGAGACAGACTAGATGATTTCCCCCCCTTTCTTCTTCTTGGGCTCGCACTTGCTCTACATTCCCCGGCTCCCTACCTTCATCTTACATCTGGATGGGGCCATATGGCTAGTTCTGCCAATGGACTGTAAGAAGAAATGAAGTATGCCACTTGTAGGCAGAGGCAAGTAAGAGAAGGTGCCTTCTATACTCTCTCTTTCTTCCATTTCAAAGTCAACCTTGCAGGCAACAGGGGGAGGATGGGGTAGGATCACAGAATGGAACAAGCTTGAATTCCTAAATGGTTGCATGAAGCAGGACCCTGCCTGCCATCAACACACAATGAACTGTGACACGAGTCAAGAATAAAATTTGATTGTGTAAAACCACTAACTATTTGAGGGTGTTTATTATAGCAGTTAGATTTCCCTTTTTAATACATGGTCTTTCTATGTTCTGATCACAGAGAAAAAGTACATTTGGCTAACGACTTGGGCAAACGTCCCAAGTGGGATTCCAATGGGTAGAGCTCTTTCTGGAACCAACCGCTATATGGTCAGGTGTATGGGGCGCTCTGAGTTGCCAGATTTGGTAACAAGTGCCCAGACTTGTGTGAAAGGGACAGAAATGCGATCAGCTTTACTCAAATTCATGGATTGGGTTTCCCTGAAAGTGTATGGTTTTATTATTAGAAAAAAGATGGTTAAGAATGATGACAGACAGATAGCAATAAACACATTCACACATACTTTAAAAAATATAAGTAACATACATGTTTTGTGTAGTTAATATGTATCTATTCATGCCTCCTATTCACCAGTTACTGAACTAAAAACTGGAGTTACAATGGTGACGAAAACAAGCATGGTTCCTGTTTTCATGGAGCACACATTCTAGTGGGGAAGACAGACATAAAGAGAGAGCAGAAGGAAAAAAGGGAAAGAGTATGAAAGAAGGAAAAGAGAGAGGCCAAGAGTGATTCTGAGACATTGAGTTATCTTCAGCATGTAAAAAGTTTACTTGTGTAGGAGGGACCCAACCATTAGACTTGTCAATGATCAAAGGGAAAAGCAAGGTTTATGATAGAGAGGGGAGAGGGGTAAAAAAAACCCAAAAAACACCTCATAGTCTCAAGACATTGTTTTGCATTTTTTGGAGGGTAAATTGTTTGTCTGGAAGCTAGCAGAGAGTCCAGGCGGCATAGTTTGCTCTTTAATCCTCTGACTACCAACATTTTTTTCAAAGTTATTTTTAGATTTTCTGAAAATTCTGTAGAGTTTAGCTGTGGAATAAACATGAGAGGCTTTCTCTGTGTCATTTCTCTGCCTTATTTAGTTTCAATCTGCACCTTTTTCTTCACTCGACTTTTCTAAAAGAAAAGCGTCTTATAAGCTAACAGATGAATGAAAGAATTATCTATTCCATTAATGCTTTGGCAGAAAGAAGTGAGGCAGAAAAACAGGCTAGACATTACATAGTTAATTGTAAATATGTGTTTAGTAATTCACAACCAACTATTGGTAATTAATTCTAAAGTCCTGAGTCAAAAGACTCATGGTATCATTCAACAGAGTCACCTAAAACGTTGACCCAAAGTGACATGGGCCACCAATGGTCTGATAACCTTTGAGCCCAGATCTGGTTAGGACTTCTTCTAGAGGATGATTTTGAATGTAGGTTTTCGTCTCATGAACGACAGCACCACAACCTCATCCTTTCCTACCCATCTGTTCTCAAAATATTTGATGCCTCACATGGCTGAAGGACAAGGGGAATCTTGTTTCATCACTTACATAAACTAGAAAGGATGTAGATGGATTGGAAGAGGATCCTAAAATGAAGAAAAGAGAGAAGCAAAAGCAGGAGCCTGGCTCTTGGGAAGAATACAGGAAAATGTGGGCAAAGATTAGTTCCCGAACTATGAATCAGTCAAATTCCATTTCCTCGTCTCTTCCTGCTACCTGAAGCTCATCTGCTCATATTTTCATAGATCAGAGGGGGCAGTCTTGTTGGAACTCTGGAGGGCTTCAGCTACTGGTGAAAAGGGGGTTTCCAACAGGTCCACGTCTAGCCAGTTGGAGGGAGAAAAGGGGAAGAGTTGAAGGTGATTGTCATGTAAGGTGGTTCCTTTCTGGGACTTAGAATCACATCTTCATGCAGGCAGGAAGTAATGGTGGCATTGCTGCTTCCTGTTTCCAACATGATTCAGGGGTTAGGAAGAGGGTTATAGGAAGAGTGACACCTCCTAAGTAAAAGAAAGAAAGTAAAAGCTGCCATCCCTTTACCTGAACCCCATCCTAGTGTAGGACCATAACCTGGATAATCGCTCTCCTACGTGTTAGTACCTGATTAGGAACAGTACGTGTTAGAGAGGGATGTATCAGTCTATGGACATACATGAAAATATGATACTGTGTATCTCTTTCTTAAACCATCTAAGCAACCTGCAGTGACCCCAGCACCCTGAGTGGGAGGTAAGTTTATTGATTAGGCAACTACTGTCTCCATTTCCTTACTGGCCATGGGTGAGTGAGCAGTAACCAATTGATGTTTATCAGCCTTGTTTGGACTAACGTCAGCTTCTTACTTTACTGATCGGAATAAGGCAAATGTATTTCATACGGAGAGACTGAAAAGTTGCAAGGAAGATTGCAATATTCTGGAGCGTGAGCAAGGTGTTGTTACAACATAACCTTAACTTTAAAAAAACCTTAATTTTAGAACTATGGAACAACAACTCCTACCTACTACAATTACGACTCCAATTACCACTATTAAGAAATTTGAAATCTTTGCTTAAATTTACCATCATAATGGAAAAAAAAAACCTCAAATGTTTCAAATTACTCTAGGTTGGAAATTCCTGATTTTCCATGTGTTTCCAGTAAGGTTTGATTTTGAGATGATTTCCGGAAAATAAAGGGGAAAGAAAAGAACTCAAGTAACTCATAAAAACAAGTAATATGTGCATAATTGTGTGAGAAAAGCTAAAACAACATTTCACAGCTGGTCAGCATAAAAACTGACTTGTCGGTTTTACTTTACAGATAACACCTGTATGTCTTAAATAATACACATGTACATTATTCATTTGAAGACTTTTATACAGTATAAGATTTCTGTGTATAAGAAAAAGGAAAATCCAACTTTTCCAAGAATTTGTTTTTTATAATATTAAGTAAAACTGATTCTGAAGCATATGTTATTCATTACAACAGATAGACCGTTCTGTAATATAGCCTAGATAGATAGCAGAGAAAATGGTTTTGAGTTTTATCAGGAATACAGTAAACATCCCCCCCCAAAAAAGTTTCTACAATGCAGGTCTCAAGAAAGTTTTCTTTGCAAGGGGCAAGGGCGAGTTGGTATAAGCCCCTCTCTTCTTATCCCAGCTCTGATCAGAACTTTCTATCTGCCCATTAGCACAGCCTAGAAGGGAAAATGTGTTAGGGGTGAGTGTGTGTGTATATGCATGCTTGTGCATGCTGATGTGCATTGTGTGCCTAATGTGTGCAAGACTGCGCATGTGCATTGGCATGTCCAGATACATGTTAGACCGTCATGGGATATAAGAGGAGACAGAGAGGGAAGGAAAGCACTGGAAAAAGAGAGAGGGACTGTTCAGGTATAGTTTCAGCCTGTAAAAATTTAGGATTCATATTAAAGCTGGCATAGTAAATACAATCCTCTGCCTATACCCAAAGTGTAATCTTTGGTTTGGTTTGGTTTTGTACTAAGAATATTTAACATAAAATCTACTGTCAATTAATTTTTTATGCGTACAACATAGTATTGTTAACAATAGGAACGATGTTGCATAGCAGATCTCCAGAACTTATTCATCTCGCATAACTGAAACTTCATGCCCGTTGAATAGCAGTTCTCCATTTCCCCCTCCCCCTAGCCTCTTGCAATCATCATGATACTCTCTGCTTCTATGAGTTTGACTATTTGATGTGCAACAACATGGGTGAGCCTGGAGGACATTATGTTAAGTGAAGTCATCCAGTCACAGAAGGACAAATCCTGCACGAAAGCACTTAGATGAGGTATCTAAAATAACCTTTTGTTTTGAAGCAAGTCCTCTGAGAACTAGAATTTGCAAAGCTGAGTGGCACTGGAGGAAAAGGCTGACCTAGAGTCGTTAAGGCATTCATAACTGGCCTCAAGCAGCAGTGGAGTGTTCTGCTCCCAGTACCCACTGGCCTGCCATGGAGGGAGATGATCCTAACGGAGCTCACAATACAGTAAGACCTGGGGTAAGGATTTTGATGTGGGAAAGAGTGGAGAGATGGCGATCCTCTTACATGGGAGGGAAGGAGCAAGTGTGTGGCTGGAGGGGAATATTTATTGTCAGTTACTTCCTCATTCTTACCATTAAAATCACAGATGGGGGAGGCGGAGGGGGAGGAAATGACACTTTAGCAAATGGAAATTTGAGAAAATACTACTAATGCGGATACACAATCCTATGGGGTGTAGCTGTACCGGAAACACACAGCTCCCAGCACCTGCAGGAGCTGTTCTCTTGCTTCTTTCCCTCTGTATTTGTAGTTTCCAGCTTGTATTCCAAGCACCTTTTGGTATGATTGGCTCCATCTCTGAACTGGGAGCTTCTTTGGTCATTAATCATGGCTTATTCATCTTTATATGCCTCCAGAGACCCACACGGAGCACTTTGCTGAAGACCTTTGACAGATATTTGTTAAAGTGGATAGATTTTAAGAGGTGTTGTAGATTGAGCACCAGTCAAGGGAGTAAGGGAGTTAGGTTTCAGGGGAGCTGGCCACTGAGGACTTTTTAACCACAGACGAGTCATGTTGGTCTCCACTCTCAGTTTCTCATTGGTAGACGGAGGAAGCTGCCTTAGAGGATCTCCAAGATAACTTCCAACAGTAATAGTCTGGAGTAGAAAGTCTCTCTTCCTTTTGGGAAACGTAAAATTATATATCAAGTGTGATCATGTGCTCCAGTGGAAATCTCTCATTAAATATGTAAAAATAAAACTGTTACCTGGAATAATGAAATAATGAAGTAGCAATTAATCCACCTAAAATGACTGCTAATGTATTTTATCTTTCTACTGTAAAAAAAATAAAATAAAAACTCGGGCTACTTTTATCCAGTACAAATTACTTCCTCAGACTGACAGACGTTAATTTTTCTGGAACATAGCAGTTCATCCTAAGCCACAAGGGTAATATTTATAAAGTATTACCAAATGAACTTCCTAAAGTATCCAAGTTACTGTCACAGAAAAAAAAATATACGAGTAGAAATTTTCTGAATATATAAGAACTTACTCATTAAATTTATAAGCTGTATTAGTTCCTTTCCTTTTGATATGTGGTTCTAATAAATATTTAATAGTTGATATTCATGCTTGGAGCCTTATCTGTTTCTATCTTGTTCTTCAACATATTCCTAAATATTTAAATAACCTGCGTACAAATGTCTTTATGTAATTAAACTTAAAGGCATAAAATTCAGAGGCACGATTCACACGAAAAATGTAGTATTTTTGAAAAAGGAGAAAAAATTTTCACCCAGAAGAAAATTCAGTTGGAATTTCCTTAAATGCTAAATAAGAAATCTCCTTTCTGTGAAGGCAAATAATTGTAATTAAAAAAATTTAAACCACTGTCGTCTAAAACGCCTATCAAAATGATCCTTTGAGATTAACAATGATGAAATGGTGAAAATGACAGAATCAAAGTTGTTTTTGAGATGGTGTTTAGTGCCAAATATTGGACTACTTTTCATTGAAATTGGTAAAAAAAAGAAAGTTTGCTCTCTATAGGCACAAGGACCGCCATGCTGGAAGGCTATTGGAGGGACAGAGAAGACTGTTGGAATCTAGGTCCTCCTCCTTTATATCCTGATCCTGAACGTCTCTGGTTCCTCAAAATATTCAACTGGTAATATTGACCTTGGGCAACTGACCACTAAGAGACTGAGGGGCTGTAGAATTAAAGGCAATGGGCTTCAGCAAGGTCTGGAGATATTTCAGAATCCACTAGGGGTTAGTGGGTGCTCTGGGGGCCCCACTGATCACGCCATTCATAAGTGCAACTAAATCTCAGGATATCCTTCAGTCTGCCTTCCAGCAGAATCCAGAGGGTGCTCCAGGCATAGGGCAATGGGTGTCATTGCTGGGAGACTCTGGAATTTCCTCCTGGGGATCATCACCACTCTGAGGACCTCAAATCAGTCCGGGACCCTCCTGATTCCTTCCCTGAAGAAATGATCAGATCTTTTAGCAAGGATCCGGGAAAACCACCAGCAGCTTGGGGTACATTGAGGCGCCCCTGCTATCCTCCGTATCCCTGTAAGCTAAACAAAAGTAGAAAGACAGAAATGCGCTAATTATACCAGATTCATCTCTCACTGATGTATGCATTAATTTGCCTGAAGGCTGAAGAAGGAGGGAGACGCTCCTGCCCCCACGGTAGATCCTCTAACCATTACCAGGAAGCAGAAGTTAGAAAGTCGTTGGATTGTCCTTCTTTTCTATTAGAGCTGAGAATTAGAGGAAACAAAGAAAGAGAAACCAAGTCACAGTGACAATGTCACTCACGTACTAATAAGCACCAATCTGCGCCCCTCCCCCTTCAGTCTTCTTTTTCTCCTAAAAGGAATTTTTGAGACCGATAGTAGGTCAGGGCCTAAGGCGAGGAGTGATTGTTTTAGGAGAGATAAATACAAAGACGGATATTTCTCATTTAATCATCATTTAAGCAGAAGGAAGAAGAGAAAGTGTGGGCACAAATTTTTGAAATCTTATGGGGAAAAAAATGAGCGCAATTCCCTTTAAGAGTTAACTCTTTCCCGTCCTGCCTTCTTAAAACAAAGCAAAGGAAGTTCCAGTCATCTGGGATTAAGGGACAGATCGTGGGCACCGATGAAAAGCGCGCTTGAGAGGGGGGAGCCCACGGCTCGCACACAAAGGCGCGGAGTTCCCAGGCCGCGGGCGGCTCTGCCGGGGGGCACCGCAGCCCACAGGGCGCAGCGTCGCGCCAGGAAGCGCCTGCCGCTCTCTGGCTGCCCGGCCCCTCTGCTGGTGGCTGGGAGAAGTTAGTCACCCGAAGCTCGAACCCAGCGAGCGTCTGAGCGCGAAGAGGCCGGGAAATGGGGAGGGAGGAAACCCGGTACCCGGACGGCTGGGAGGAGGAGAGAGGAGCGCGGGGCGAGGGGGCGCACGGGAAGCTGAAATCCCTTTGCTGGTGGATGGAGTTGCAGGCTCTGCGGGGCCGAAGCGCACGGGCGTGCAAAGGGGAAAAACTTGCGGCAAGAACTTGCTACAGAGGGAAAGAAAAGCAGGAGAGAAGGAGGCAGGGAGAGACTTGAAATGTCTCAGTAACTTTAAAAACACACCAAAACACCCCATCAGGAGATGAGGTAAGCCGAGGTTAGCCAACCCCGATTGGTTGTGAAACATCATACAAACCCAGAGCCGCTGTGGCTTTAAATGAGGCCAAGGAAATATGTTTTTCTTACCCAAATACTTTTTCCCCCCTCGTCCTTGCTCCCTCCCTTGTCCCTCCTTCCACCTCGCCCGGTCCCTTCCTCCTTCCCGGTCTCCCTTTCCTCGATCATCCCGCTCGCCCGCCCTCCCCCATCTGATTAGGCGCGGACCGGGAAGGGTGGGAGTGGTGGGGGAAGCTCTCCCTTTAAGAGGCAGCTTGCAGTGACGAATTGTTGAAATTGCCATTGCAGGATGGCATGCCGCTATAAATTCATTGTTCCACCTCCTCGCATCTTCACAGCGCTCGCGCTGCTCTCCGCGCTCGCAGCGGCCGACTGGGGATGACCGTGGGCAGGAGGACACTGCATCCGAAGGGACACGGACGCGCCGCTTCACTGGCTCGCCGCAGGCCGCCGCTGGCATTTTTGTTTTAATTTTTATGGCTTTTTCCCTCTCTTTCTTCCCTACCTCCTGGTTCCAGTAGAGTCAAGGAAACCCACAGAATAAGAAAGGAAGTGGGCTTCGGAGCTTGGAACCCCCGCTGCCGCCGGGTCCAGAGCAGCAAGGGGGCGGGAGGCAGCGCGCACCAGTAGCCCGCCTGGTGCGCGGCACCTTCCTTCCTTTTCTTGCTGCAGCGAGAGTGGCTGCCTTTGGGGTTGGATTTGGGTTTTTCTCTTTTTCTCGTATTTGCTGAATCTCCACAACCCGGCTTTTCTCTTTTTATTTTTTTCTTCTTTCCGGAGAACGAATCCAAACATTTTCCAAACCAACAAAGAAAAGTTTGCACGCTGGCACCGCGGCCAGGACAGGCTGGCGCTGCTGCGGGGTCCCCCTCCCTCCCTCCGACACTTGACTCAACCTTGCAAGCGTGTGTGTGTGTGTGTGCCCCCACCTCCTGCCCCGGTAACTTCCATAGCGAATAACAAATACCCATAAAGTCCCCGTCGCGCAGCCCCTCCCCGCGGGCAGCGCACTATGCTGCTCGGGTGGGCGTCCCTGCTGCTGTGCGCGCTCCGCCTGCCCCTGGTCGCCGCCGGCCCCGCCGCGGCACCTGCCCAGGATAAAGCCGGGCAGCCTTGGGCTGCTGCAGCGGCCGCCCAGCCCCGCCGGCGGCAGGGGGAGGAGGCGCAGGAGCGGGCTGAGCCTCCGGGCCACCCGCACCCCCTGGCGCCGCAGCGCAGGAGCAGCGGGCTCGTGCAGAACATCGACCAGATCTACTCGGGCGGCGGCAAGGTGGGCTACCTCGTCTACGCGGGCGGCCGGAGGTTCCTCCTGGACCTGGAGCGGGATGGTTCGGTGGGCGCCGCTGGCTTTGTGCCCGCAGGAGGCGGGCCGAACTCGACTCGGCGCCACCGGGGCCACTGCTTCTACCGGGGCACGGTGGACGGCAGCCCCCGCTCCCTGGCTGTCTTTGACCTCTGCGGTGGTCTCGACGGCTTCTTCGCGGTCAAGCACGCGCGTTACACCCTGAAGCCTCTGCTGCGCGGGCCCTGGGCCGAGGCAGAATCCGGGCGCGTGTACGGGGACGGATCCGCGCGGATCCTGCACGTCTACACCCGCGAAGGCTTCAGCTTTGAGGCCCTGCCGCCGCGCACCAGCTGCGAGACCCCCGCGTTGCCGCCAGGGCCGCGTGAGCGCCCCCCAGCGCACAGCAGCCCGGACCCACACTGGGCGCTAGCCCCGCAGTTCCTAGATAAGTCGGCTACCTCGTCCGATGGGGGCCAGGCACCACAGACGTCGTGGCGGCGGCGGCGCCGCTCCATCTCCCGGGCCCGCCAGGTGGAGCTGCTCCTCGTGGCTGACGCGTCCATGGCGCGGATGTACGGCCGCGGCCTGCAGCACTACCTGCTGACCCTGGCCTCCATCGCCAACCGGCTGTACAGCCACGCCAGCATCGAGAACCACATCCGCCTGGCCGTGGTGAAGGTGGTGGTGCTGGGTGACAAGGACAAGAGCTTGGAGGTGAGCAAGAACGCAGCCACCACGCTCAAGAACTTCTGCAAGTGGCAGCACCAGCACAACCAGCTGGGGGACGACCACGAGGAGCACTACGATGCGGCCATCCTGTTCACTCGAGAGGTAGGTCCAGCCTGGGTGGGTGGTCTGAGCGCCAGTATAAGGAGGTAGGTCAAAGGGAGTCTTGCCGAGGGCCCTGCTTCTCCCAAAAACCCCCGGCCACTATGGATTTGCCTAACTGCTCCTTGCAGGAAACCCAGCCAGCCTCCAACTCTGCTCTGGTATTCAGGGTAGCCCCAGCAACAGCTCCTGCCTTAAATGACCAGACCTGCTTAGCCAGTCAATCAACCAATCAATCAGGCAGGATGTCTCCAGTCTGAGATGTGGTGTCATAGATGCACTAGAATGCTTGGGAAAATGTACATAGCTAAATGGGCAAAGGGGGACAGCAAGTTTGTCTTTAGAATCGGGGATCTTCTACTTTCCAATGAACTCAAAAACATAACTTCGTCCAACCTAATGGAAAGGGCTTGATGATTCATCCATTGTAGTTGCTTTTATCCACGACCTTCCTTTGTAAATGTCCATACCTTCTTACATGAACCCCTTCTGAAACATGGCTAAGGAAGACTTTCCAAAGGAAGGACTCTTTTTTCAATCTGGTTTCCTAGTGGAGTTCCTACATATCCACCTGGTGGAATCTCGGGTCCTGGGAAGGAAGGAATGCAGGAGGGCAAGGAGGACACAGAAACAGAATCTTGTGAAGTTCCTTAGCAACTCCTTTGCCTAGTTACCCAGTGCCCTCAAGCACTGCCCTCTCCTCAGCTGCCACTGAAGGGTCACATCCAGCTTGCATGTTTGGGTTTTGGATGAGTATGTTCTGAAGCCCCAGTGGGGAAAGATCTGGGCAAAGAGTCAAGACATGAGGAAGGAATGTTTTCCTAGGAGTTCCCTCATTTAAAGAAGATGGTTGTAGGAAGGGAAAGAAACTGATCTTTATAGGCCCAGAAGTTCTGGGAAGAACACAGTACTTATTTGCACAATTATTATGTCATTGTGTAAGGGTGACATTCAGACACAAAGTCTGGGTTGGTTGTGAGTCTGACTTGCTCACAGCTCTTAGCCTCAGTTTGCACAATTCTACTATGACTGGCAGTTTTAAGTCATACCTCTCAGATGCTTGGTAAGAATTGACTTTTAAAGCTCGTTCTTTAGGTGTTTGAGATCCGTCCAGGATAGACGAAGGATTAGAAACTTTGACATATTATGGAAAATCATGGTATGAAATGGAACAACCAGAGCTAGGATAGGAAATTCAATGATGGCTTGCTGGACGTTTCAGAATCACCCATCTCCACTACCTAATTCTCCTGTTTTTACTAAGCCAGCCCTGGTATGAAGGAAGCGGGGTGATACATTTGGAGTGGAGAAACGCTTGTGGTTCATGGGGTGGACATAAATGTAAACCACGTGTAAACAAAGACGCCGGGAGGGCAGCGGTTTAGGGAGAACCAGGCAGCACATGGCGCTATGCACGATGGAAAATCTTTCTCCTCGTTGAGTGACCTTCTGGAAACCATCCTCTAATTTCTCTGCACTACATTAATCTTTGAAACGGAAGAACATTCATTTCGTAGCCTTCCGTATGAAGTGAAGTTCTCCTGCAAAACTATCCCTTTCTTATTTGGTTTCCAAGTCCTTTTTTTTTTTTTGGAAGCAACTTTCCATGTCTGAATTCCTTGCTTTGCTACATCACAAGAGGCTGCCAAGAAGGAGGCTTCAGAGAGTTTATGGAAGGAAGTTCTCTAAAGGCACAGGAAAAAAATGCTTTTGTAGACATACTGCTCCAAAGAGGAGGTCATTTTCATAGTTCATTTTCATTTTTAAATACAAATGCCCATTCCATCATTTTTTAAATAAATAAAAATTAATAGAAGACCCTATTCCCCCCTTGCCCCATAATTTTCCTAATTGCTTTTCAGAGGAAAGGAAAACTAAGTCAGTGATTTTAAATGATCTGTCTATTGCTTTTCCTGAATTTGGTTTTTGTTTGGGTAGTTAATAATTCCTATTTTCCAAGCTCTGGAATGGATGAGTACATTTTAAATAGATAAAAGGGAGAAATAAATTAACAATCTATCTTAATTTTAGTAAGTGTTATAATAACACACATTTTTCAAACTAGTCTACACATGGAAAATATTTTACAAGGCTCCTGCCTGACCTCCTTGCCGAGGAGAAGCAGACCTTTAGTAAAGCAAATCTCATGTAGTTTGTGGTTGGTCCTCTGGTATATACATCTAACTTGATGAGAACCAAATATTTGAAAAGCATGTGTATTATGAATAAGTTATCTCCACCTAATATGCAGAATGTAGAAAACCAGAGGGCTAGAGGAGAAATGATCTGAGCTCTTCTATCTCATGGAACTCAAATATCTGGGGTTTTGTTTCAGTGAGAAATCCCGGGAGTTGGCACCAGGGCCCTACTTTTACAACTGTGTTTTGAACGTAAGGAGTACGTTGCTTAGCAGACAGACGCCAAGCCATCAAACCCGTGTTTTGATGGGCTCTGAGCCCTGTTCAAATTTTATGTCCAGATGTCTTCTCCTAAATTGCTTGTTTTTCAGGCAAGAAGCAAATGTATGAGGATATGTTTTCCACCTCTGTTTACTAGCCGAGGCCACCTTGAACGTTGTGTCTGAGAGTCAGCAAAATAGTGCTGGTAATTCATTTATCACACTAACACGCTTTACCCTCAGGACTGTACTCCAGCACTCGGGACTGTTCTAGTTAGAGAAACCGAGCACCAGGACGTTTTCTGGCATAGGAAGCCATTTTCGTTCTGGAATGGCACTTAGGCTGGAATTCACACCACTTCTGCCATTAAACAGTAGAAATCCGATCTCCCCAGGATTTAATTTTGCTTTCCAGAATCCTTTCCTTCTTCCTGGCTTACTCTTTTATTTTAAAATAGTTTCTTCAAAGACAAACTCTTAAACCCATCTTGGAGACAATGCACCCTTCCTTAGAAACAAAAGCCCTACCTGCTTGATAACAAAATTGGAAATTGTTTGACATCTCTTTACCCTGGAAAACACCGATGAAAGCTTCACAATTTCATGGATTGAAAGCATCAGATTGAAACTGAACCAGCTACAAGAATATACAATGTAAAAGGTTCATTTGCTTTCATTAATTACCAATGTGCCCATTAATGGGCAACTGTCAGTCAGCTAACACTTCTCTCTGTTCTGCCTTGTAATGCCAGGCGGGAAGTCCACAGACAGCATTTCTTCTTTACCAGCTGGCTCCTTCTTAGGGTCTAACAATACAGGGCCCTAGAGGGAGACCAGAAGCTTGGAGGAGGGAGGAGGGTGTGCTGTTTCTTGCTTGCTGACAGGATTGACTCATTCAATCACACATTTGAGTTCAAATCCCATTCAAAGTCATGTGAACCCTTAGCAAGAAGTCAAAGCCTATAGGTCAATCCCAATGAATAAAAGGCTAAGTAACTCAGAAATGGGAAGCCAGGAGCAGATTAAGCAGCTCTAGTTGACATTTTAAAAATAGATTGTGAGTTGAAAGTTGCTAAAGGAGTAGATCTTAAAAGTTCTCATCACAAGAAAAAAATTTGTAACTGTGTGGTGATGGATGTTAACCAGACTTATTGTGGTGATGATGTCACAGTATATACATATATCACATCATTTTGTTGTGCACGTGAAACTAATACAATGTTGTAAGTCAATTATATCTCAGTTAAAAAGTAAATTGTGAAGAATATTCTGAAAAATCTAAAGTCTATTAGAGACAATATACCACACCACACAGGACCTATTTCATTATTGTCTTTCTCACATTCAGCTCATGCCTCTGGGTGCCTTCTATGTATGAACCACTCATTTAGGCAGCTGAAGGCAGCAAGATGGAAAATACCTGGTCTCTGCCCATCGGGGCTTGTCACCAAGGGAGAGGAAGCAGATACATACACAAATCACTCTAACGTTAGGAAAATTCTGATAAATGCCATAACTGAGCTATAAACAAAGTCTGCGAAAGGAGAGGGGAAGATACAATCCATTCTGCCTATCGATCTTTTTACAGGCTTTATTGCAAACGTAGAATTGAATTGGCCCTCAAAGGATGGACCGATTTGATTTGGTTTCAGCCAGCTGTTACTGAGCATTTCTTATGCACTATCCATAATCATAAACCACTTTACGATTAATCCTTTCAACAATCTGCAACCGTAGTATCATTATCATAATTAGACAGATAAGGACGTTCATACAAAAAGAAAAAGAGATAATCTTCTCGGAATAATATATCTGGCAAATGGCAGGGAGAGAAGGTAGTCCTGTCTAGTGCTCTCTAAACTAAAAATATTATAACTAATTTATTCAGACATTCAATATGTTCCTAACAGGTAAAGAGGAATTCAGAGGTTTAAAGAGTGGCCCCTTTCCTAAGAATCTATTCAGGAAACAGACAAGGAAATGGATAATTGCTGTACAGCAAGATCATTTTTATGATAGATGTTGTCATTAGATGTCATGGAAGTACATAAGAAAGTTGCCTAATCCGTCAGTTTGGAAGAAAGAGGAGGAGTTAGACCCAAAAGGAGAAATAGGCATTGCAGACACCTCAGATTATCATGTGCAGTGGCCCAGAGGCATCATGGTGATCCGGTGAAATGCAGGGAGTTAGATATGATAGGACGGACAATATGAGGATGGGAGGGTGATAGATTAGTCTAGGGAGGAAAATAACCAGATTATAGAAAAAATTGTATGCCATGTGTATTAGTCTGCTTGGGCTGTCATAACAAAATACTAGAGACTGAGTGGCTTAAAGAACAGAAAAATATTTTCTCTTAGTTCTGGAGGCTGAAAAGTCTAAGATCAAGTTTCCACCCTATTTGGTTTCTGGTGAGAACTCTCTTCCTCGCTTGTAGACTGCCACCTTCTCGCTGTGTGCTCACATGGCCTTTCCTAGGTGGATGGGCCTGGGGGTGGGCGAGAGAGAGAAAGAGAGAGAGAGCTCTGGTCTCTTCTTATAAGGACACTAATCCTATGGGATAGAGCCCCACCTTTATGACCTCATTTAACCTTAATTACATCCCTATAGGCCTCTTCTCCAAATACAGTCACATTCAGAATGAAGGCATCAACGTATGAATTTGGTGGGGGACACAAGTCAGCCCATAGCGTTATGCTCAAGAGTTTAAATTGTAAACTAAATTCAACGAGAATCTGTGGAAAGGACATCCAGCAGGAAAACAGCAGTGTGTTCTGGAATGAACCTTCTGGCCTCAGTAGTTGGACTGGATCCAGGGGGAGCCTGTGCAGGCTATTTCAGTAATCTTCTAGATGGTCTAAACTAAAGCAGTGGCATTAGAAATGAAGAGGCAGGGATTGAGTCAATAAATGTTTAAAAGAAGTGGACGTGAGTAAATTAGTCCTTTCAAGAGAAAAAATATTTGGGCTAAGGCTTGGGGCCAAAATGTTGAGGAGATATACGGGAAACAGTGGACAGGATAGATCAGGACAGTGCTGTGGAGGCTAACGGGAAGCCCTGTTTGCATTGTGCAAGGGTGGGAATGCCAGCTAAGGTTGGTGTGTATTTTAAGTTTTGGAGGACTGGAGGAATCTTACAAGATCTGGGCTCTAAGAAGGTAACTGGCTGCAGCATATAGATTGGGAAGTTATAGGAGACAAAGGGACCAGTTAGAAGCCTCAGGTGACAGTCCAGGCAGGAAGGAATAATGGAAGGAATGAGAAAGAGAGGACAGCCAAATGAGACATTTGGTAGATGGAATCCGTGACTTACAGTGACTGATCAGATGTGGCAAGTAACAGAGAGAGGCAAGTTAATAGTGTCACCAGGATTCTTATCCAGTGTTTCCATCTTCTTGTTTTCTGGAATATCTTCCTCAGTGCATTTTGTATATTTAGTATGTCTAAATTATTGAGTTTTACCGAACACACCGTAAAGATAAAAACCATGCTGTGTTGCAATTCTTGCAAAAAAAGAATTTGCTTGATGAAGCACACATTATAAATGTAAAAGGTAAGAGTAATGTCAAGAATAACATAGGTGATGATTTAACAGTACCATGGTGAAGTAAGTTCAGGAATCGGCGTGTTTAGAGGTAGGTTTGAATTTCAGCTTCGCCAGTCTCAAGCTTGCAACTTTGGACACAATGCCACTGAGTTTTAATTTTCCATCTATAAATCGGAGAGTTTTCTTTTAATACTAACAAACCCTAGAGATCACCTGGTCCAAACTCCCTATGTTAATGATGAAGGAACTTTGTCTCAAAGCTTATAAATGATTTATATAATGATTCTTCCTAACAGAGTTTTTAAGAGCAATCTGCCTTCTATTCATTAATCAGCTTCTGCTCTCATTCTCCAAAATGACTCTTCTGAGCACCTACTCCCCTCAATATCCAATTTACTCCATCTCTTCTTCCCCTTCTTCTTCCCTCACATTTATCAGAGAAAGTTTCCTATCTTGGAACTCTGGGCCCAGACTGTCTTTCCAACTTCCTCTCCTCGCCCTCTACCCAACGAATCCCATACTGCAGCCACAACAATCTTCTTATTCTCAAAACAGATCCTACCTTTGACCATTCCCTAATGTTTTCAATAGTCTTTCCTTGTTAGAATACCCTTCCTCTAAGACCGTCAGACTTCTGTTCATCCCTCAAGATGCAGTCATCTCCTCTGAGACACCTTTATTGATTCCCCCAAGGAGAGCACATCAATTCCTCTTCTGCACGCCCTCAGCAATCTGTTCATAATAACTTGTTGCAATCTGCTCCCCTCTTGACATATCTATTTTGCTCACTAGGTTATGTTTCTGAAGTGTTAGGATCAGATCTTATTTTATATACTTACCACAGTGTCTGCACTTAGCAGTGTCTGGCAGTTTGTGGGCACACGATAATTGTTTTAGGAATGTATCACCTGGATCTTTTGGCCGCTAAAATCCAGCTAGGCTCATATGTTTGGTATTACCTAGTTGTACCCAGAAGCATGGATAGAGATTATATGTAACATGGGTCATTGTAATGGTCGACCTAACTGACCCAATTAATGTATTCTCTGCTGAGGTCTAAATCAAGACCTCTATTGTTGGGGATTGCTATAGAGGTAGGCAGAAAGGCACATGACACCTCAAGAATCAGATCCACAGGACAAAAATGAATTACAGTGTGTAAGTGTATGTTTGTGTAATAGTTATGACTAAAATATGTACCACACCAGATTAATTCTTCTATCACTAATCCTTCTTCATAGGAATTGGGTAGTTAGATAGGTAGACATCCCTCTACCTAGTTAAACCTTCTTCTATGCCCTTCCCTTGAGCTCCACGCTTGCCCTTACCAGGTTGTACTATCTATAGAAACGGAAGTTGCTGTTATTTCCAGATTTCCTCTATAAGGAGAATTTTGGTGCTCTTGCTGCAGTTGTAATGGTGTCTGCTTTTGTCAGCATTTGTATTTCTTTAGCTCCTTCCCTCAGCACACTACGCTGCTTGAGAGACCAAACTCCCAGTCAAGGCTAGAAATCCTAAAACTCCTGTTGTTCATTCTACTTTGCACATTCATGTCTGTTTGGTTCACTCAGCACTGACCACTCAGATTTTCCAAGTCATACTATCCCCTGGGCATCTGCTTTTCAAGGTAGCGTGCTTTGCTAGCTTACTGCCCCCTACTCCAGCCACAAGTCTGGGGTACTATTAGTCCTTCTAAATTCCGTGATAAATCACAGATCTTGTCATATTCATAATCCTCTAAATGTCTATACCCAGTGAATGTCACCATGTCAATGACCTCCCTGTCAAGTCTTCATTGATCTTGCTGATCATCTCAGCTCTATTTTTCAGTTAGATGCAATGTTCTCATCATGTCTTCTGGCCAACACCACACCACAAGCCCACAGATTAAATCTCTGCATACTGGCGACTCATATTTTACTAAATCTTCCATTGCATTGTCATCTACACCATAAGATAAGATGTTGATCTTGAATGAAAAGAACCATCTTTAATATAACTAAGATATAATATATCTATAACTAAGATATAACTTACTTTCAGATAACTAAGATATAATATATAATATAACTAAGATATAATTATATCTATAATATAACTAAGATATAACTTACTTTCAGATCTGCATTGACCAGGCAGAAAAACTCTTCTCAGTACCTTTAATTCATTTACCTCTTATGTGGATACTGTATATGATTTACATTTCTTCAGTATATCCTGCCTCCAGATCCAGAAGATAGGTATAGATAGATAGATAGGTAGGTAGGTAGGTAGGTACAGATAGATAGATAGATAGATAGATAGATAGATAGATAGATAGATAGAAAGAAAGAAAGACAGATAGAAAGATGCTATTGCCCCAGTAGCATCCTTACTCCTGCCTTGAATTAAAAAAAAAAATTCCTATAAACTTCAAATAAGATTTGCATCTGCAGGAGCTGGCCCCGTGGCATAGTGGTTAAGTTCATGTGCTCTGCTTCAGTGGCCCCGGGTTCACAGGTTTGGATCCCAGGTGCGGACATACACACTGCTTGTCAAGGCATGCTGTGGCAGACGTCCCACATATAAAGTAGAGGAAGATGGGCACAGAATGGATGTTAGCCCAGGGCTAATCTTCCTCACCCCCCCCAAAAAAAAAAGAAAAGAAAGAAGAAAAAGATTTGCATCTGCAAGTGTTGTTATAAATTATCACCAGGAAATAGTCATGAGTGTGATGTACTTTATTCTTAATAATTTGATGCACAAGTTGAGTTTTAATACATTGGAAGGAACATCAGATCACAAAGAAATTCAGGCATTCATTGTCAGTCTTGAGGATGAAATCATAACTGGGCTGCCAAGATTGAAATAGCTTGAATGAAATGGAAAGGTTGCTAGTTTACATAATTATAGTTACAGAAATGTATAGAGCGTGGCTATGTAGTCAAGGGGTTTAATCAGTGTGGTTAAAAAAAATAACAAGTACTTCTGTTCATAATTTTGTCACATGCACACACTTCCATAGCAAAGGGCCAGATGCATTTAATGCAATTCAAGGATGACAAGGAGAATTGATAGCCTCTAATGAGCAATTGATTATCAGTAAACAGAGAAATATTAAGAATCCAGTTTAAACTCCGGTCAGAAAAGAGGGCCATTTCCACTTGCTGTGGCTCTTCATCCAAACTTATTAATGAAGCGAGGTATAAGAAGGGGAAACAATTCTTGGATTTTATTGTTTAAGATAACGGACCCCAAATTATGCAGATAGACATAAATCTTAGTTTAAAAAATATGTGCGTGCAGAAATAACCTACGGTGTGTAGCAATTCACTTAAACTGTCACTTTGATCTTAAAGCTACTAAAATGATTGGAGAAAAAAATGGATTAAAAATGTATTGTACTATATTATTATCTCAAAGACTGAGTATTATGCAAAAGTGTGTTCCAGTTTCAACTTTAAAGACTACTAATTTGTTCTCAGCAGCTGTAATTTGAGATCCCACTGGATGACATATGAGGATACACAGGAAACTTAGGGAGGCTATTGTTGATTTGGTGACTTGATTCACCAAGCCTGCTGGGCCAAGGTTTCCACTGTCTGAAGCTATAATAACATGGTGGCCACAGTGTAATTCATCACAGCTGGGATCTCATCATATGTGGAACACAATAAGGACCTGAAAATGTACTAGAGAGAAGATCATAGGGTGTATCTTTTAAATATTCTTCACCTTGGTTGGGTTTTTGTGCAGCACGATAGAGAAGAGTTAGAAGAATATGTTGACACTGAATAGGTGGCATTGGTTATGTAGTAATAACATTTGCCCTGTCTTCCTGGAGTCTTATTGAGGGTCTTGCTAGTATACAGCATATTAAAGGTGTATGAGGTGTACATTGCATCTGACTGTATGTTGCAATTCACCCCAGTTAAGCAAATGTTTGTTGAGTTCCTATCATAAGCCAGACTTTGTGGTAGTTGGGGATACAAAGATGACAGCTGTAATAGAAACAACACTATTTCCACTAGTAAATAGTCATCTTTCATAGTAATTAGTATTTTTAAAAAGTCCTTTCCTTCTACAATTATTCACTTCTGGCTTACTCAGATACTCTCTTGCTTTTTTGGATATAAATGTACACACTGTTAATTAATTAAATGTACACACTGTTAATTAACTTTCATTGAAAACATTAGTCAAGCACAAGAAAGTCTAATGTCCATCAATACTCAAATAGCAATTGAGAGAAAGTTTATTATTACAAATCTGCCTTGTAAAAATTTTTGGCTTATATTTTCTCTTTATGCTTCACAACTTAAAATTGTCTTGTAATATCTCTTTCATCTAAATCAATAATTTTTAAGCATGAGTGGGGTGTGACCATGTTTCCATTTCAGAATTTCTTAAAAGTGATGCAACTTCTCACCTGAAAAATGCATATACTCACTTATATAAACTCAACAGATTACATATTTTTCCTGAGAATTGATCAGGTTGAGAAACACTACATGAAATGCTATGAGTAAGAGTGCATAAATTTCTGAAGACACAACCTGTGAATTTACAACTCAATTTGGAAATTAAGACATGATCTTTGGAGGAATTAGGCTTTTGGGTTAAAATTTAGTTTTCCATCCGAATTACTGATATATTTACATTCTGCCACAAATCTGTGGTTGCACTTCATCCCTGTGATGGAAAATAAGATATTAGGCCAGGCTTCTGATAAATTTAGCATGAATTTAGGTCAGAATATTAGGGCTGTCTTAAGCATGACCGTATGTGAAAGTGATCCAGGACATATGTCGCTGCATATATGCGGGACAGCTTTGTTAAGGCTGTGGCTGCTATTGTAAGGGACAAGCTACTATCCTATGAGATCTCTTTAAATGTAATTGAGTCCCATCATCCTTCCGTGCTTCTGGGGCCCAGAGAAGCTTAGAAAAGTCAATGCCATTAGTTCGTCTTTGGAACATTTCCAGAGTTGAACAGGTGACACCATAAACATATCCCCGTCTCACTGTGTGGAGTGAGCAAGTGGCTCTACAAGGTGGCTCCTTCTGGATGTAAATTGATTTTAATGATTTCTTTCTTTCTCCCGGGCAGGATTTATGTGGGCATCATTCATGTGACACCCTGGGAATGGCAGACGTTGGGACCATATGTTCTCCGGAGCGCAGCTGTGCTGTGATTGAAGACGATGGCCTCCATGCAGCTTTCACTGTGGCTCACGAAATTGGTATGCGACGCCTTTTCTCTTCCCTTGCCAAATCAAACACTTGTAACAGCTGCAACAGGAACCAAAATTCTTGGCAATTAATTCCAGATTTTTCCTGGTTCAGATGTCCCGTTGGGGATTAAATTTGTTTATATTTGCACTTTTAGGGTTAACTAATAAGGGAGGAGGAAGGCAAAGTCAGGCACATAGTAGACAGTGTCATTTTAAAAGTTTAAGAGAAATTTGCTACTGCTACTGTCTTTTTAAGCATCCATAAATGACTCTTAGATGGAATTTGTCACAGTCGACTGTGGAACGCAGAGATGTTCCTCTTAGAAGTTGGTCAAGACGATATTGACTCATCCAGAACTAATCTGTTTGCACAGAAATTGATCATGTTTTATTCTATTGTGAGTGATAATAGGCGACTCCTGTCAAAGGTAATCAATAGCTTGTGGTAAACATTTCTGTCTCATTTTTTTTTTTAATTTTTTTTTTTTATGAGGAAGATCAGCCCTGAGCTAATATCTGCCAATCCTCCCCTTTTTTTGCTGAGGAAGACTGGCCCTGGGCTAACATCGGTGCCCACCTTCCTCCACTTTATATGGGACGCCGCCACAGCACGGCTTGCCAAACGGTGCGTCGGTGCATGCCAGGATCTGAACCGGAGAACCGTGGGCGCTGGAGCGGAGCTCGCGCACTTAACCGCTTGTGCCACCAGGCCGGCCCCCTCTGTCTCATTTTTAGTAGCAAAGCCAATGAAACCAAGCCCCAAAGTCAATAGGGTTTGTTTTCAAATGTCACTTACCCTATTTGTTTGTCATAAGAAACACATCTAAATCCTAAATCTAGAAATTTAGGACTGAATTAATTGTTGAGAAATATCCTAGCAAATAGGAATATGTGTTTCCTAATCATTGACCTAGGCTACGAGGTGTATGAGAAGTTAGTTTAGTACTTAGGACTAGATGTTAGAATTAGACACATCTGGGCTCGATTCTTGCTAAATTACTTTCTACCTGTGTCACATTGATCTCATTATTTAAACTCTCTAAGCTTCAGTTTTCATATCTGAAATATAGGAATAATAGTGCCTATTTCATGGATTATTTTAAGGATCAAATTGGGTAGGTTATAGATACTAGCTGTTATTTATATCCACGTACACTTCTGTTTGGCTTTTTAAATAGTTCATTGACTTTTTAATGTGTGTATCACCTTTTAGCATCATCTTTTGGGGGGCAAAGTATGGTTTAATAATTACTGTAATTTTGCTATATTTTATTAAACAGATTTAGTTTTTTTTAAGCTAAAGCCCATAATTTTTAAATAGAAATTAAAACATTTTTTTCACATTTATAGTAGGCAGAGAACATTTCGCAAGATGTGGCTTTCTAGCTGCTATGTTTTTGGGGGAGGAGTTAAAATAACTTCAAATCAAAGGTATAATTACATAAGTCAATATATTGCAGCAGTAAAATACAAATCAGTAGTTAAATTTCAGTTCTTAAGTATTAATTATGACCTTAATTTTCTTAACTGACACTCTTCTTACCATGTAAGCAAAAAAAACACAAACATAAAGCCTTAACATAAATAATTGTCCAACAGCATCATTGTTATAGTAATTCAGTTCAACACTTTATTAATTGAGATAATAATTCGATTTAACGGTTTACTAATTGAGCATCTTTCGCTTTGGGAGCCAAAGTTCTGAGATGGAGTCCCAGTTCTGTTTCTATGTTCCCTGTTTTATCTCAGGCAAGTGATTTAGATCCTCAGAGTCTCTGTTTCTTCCCTGTAAGGTGGACTCATAATGAGGCATGGCTCTCTGTGTGCTACACTAGAAAAACAGGTATGCTGGAAAATGTTTTTAAAATACACATGCCATTTGAGCTTCAGAGTTGAGATTATGTCTTCACCCGTTTCTCACTCATGCCTGTGAAACTACCTGATAAAAATACAGCCTAATATAGATCCTTAATCAATATTTATTACATGTCTATATGTGCACATAAGCAGGAGAAACACAAGAGCTGCCCAAGGCAACATTCTAATTTTGCAGCAGAAACTAACAGAAATTAATCCAAATACTCAAGAGGATTATAATTAAGCAGAGATTATTTAAAAAGTACACCAGTAATTAATCATCATTATTCAGAGTAAGAGAAGTCCCATAAAAGGTTCTAAATCCGTGGGTAGGCAGAGGCTGGTTCGTCTCAGATTGGGTGGAGAAATGATGAGGAATAAGCAACAGAGTTGAATTGTGGCATCATCCATCCATAAGATTGTGAGTCCTAAATACCGATCTTCTTTCTGATCTTCTAAAGGAGAGATTACAAATTTCTTAAAAGAAGGGCTATTTCTTCCTCCACTACTGTAGTGATCTCTTTTAACACATTGACAGCGTCTGGAAGGTTTCCCCATAAGGGAACCCTGTGGCAGTAAATGCAGCTTCTTTGGGGCTGCAATGACTCTCAAGGAAGCTAGGATTGAATGAAGAACCTTCCAGCACCACCTTTCCCAGCCTCCTGAATCCCTAAACCAAGGGTTTACACAGGCAGATGCAGCAGTCTGAAAGATAGGAACCAGATGCTGATGAGAACGAATGTTTTATTTAAATTATATATGTACAATAAGAACTTTTCTTAATAGTACAAGAATGTTGGACACAGTTTTACAAGAGAACAATGTAGGATAAACATGGGCTTCTATGCGAAGAATGAAACCTGCATCTTTGATATATGATTACACCTGTGTTCACTTTAATTTCTTGGTTAGATCATCTCTCTTTACTTCTTTAGAATTCTCTATAATTCATTCTGCAACCAAACACTGCCTACTTAATTTCGCTTTTTGCATTACATATGGCCTAACTGAGAAATTTAAGGTCTGGGGAAAGGGGGATATGGATTTAATTTCCCTTTCATAAAGAGATCTGGCTTTCATTCCCTTTGTTTTCTAATTGCTTTATTATTCTTTAATTTCACTTTTTGCCTAAATATTGTGAACATGTGTTCTAAAGTATAAGCCTTAAAAAATTTAGAGAAGATAACCTTACAAAATATTTCCTAATCATCTGTATATGATTACAGAGTCTTGCCTCTGCAGCCAATGAGATCTTGGGTAATGCCTCTGGCTGATCTGTTTCCAATGCTTTATTTTTAGATTGTTGCATGAAGCCGTTAGTCCAAGCTAACATGCTCTGGGTTCTAATTCTACTCCATTCTTCTCATGTAATTTCCTCCCTTACCTTTTATTAGACATTTACTACCTTCCAGATTTGGAAGTTATATATACAGGCTTCATATGGGGATGAAAATGATGTTGTGAAACCTCGGTTTTGCTACAGTGTTTTGAATTTGCTTGAGTCCATTCCAAAATGTGCAATTTGCTTCATGCACACAGCATAAATATGTTACTATGCTCAAAACATAAACTGTGAAGAAAGTTTCCAGGCTGTTCCCATAATTTTTCTACTTTATTTCTTCTATAAGCAGTAAAAAGATATATTTGATTAAGAATAACACTTTCATTAGCCAGCCTTTGAGGTCAAGTGGTTAAGATGCATTTCTCTCATCGCCGTGGCTGGGTTTGTTTCTGGTCAGAGAACTACGCCACCCACCAGTGGTTGTCACACTGTGGTGGCTGCGTGTTGCTGTGATGCTGAAAGCTGTGCCACTGGTGTATCAAATACCAGCAGGGTCACCCATGGTGGACAGGTTTGAACAGAGCTTCCAGACTAAGACAGACTAGGAAGAAGGACCTGGCCACCCACTTCCAAAAACATTGGCCATGAAAACCCTGTAAACAGCAGCAGGGCATTGTGTGATGTAGCACCGGAAGGTGAGAGGATGGCGCAAAAAGACCAGCCAGGGTTCCGCCCTGCTCTACGCAGAGTCAGAGTCGCTAGGAGTCGGAATCGACTCAAGGGCACTAACATTAACGACACTTTCATTAACCTACTTAAAGTTTCTCCTGGAATGCCCCACCGCTTCCTCTTTCTATACACAGTGGTTTAAAATACAAAGTCATTGTATTGGAATCAAACTTTCCTTTGCTCTTTTACCCCTCCATCTACATAATTCCCTACATTGAGAATTAACATTTAAGGTAAATAAAGGCAAGCCTGAAGTCCCTATCTTACACCTTTTTTATCCATTGTTAAAGTGTTAAAGTCACAATGCAGTGACTTAATGAACAATTCTGAAAAATGACTCTTTTCGTGTACCACATGTTAACTGGAACACTTTTCTTTTCCTGCTAATTCTTTCCCAAAAAAAGCTAGATTTTGGAGGTACGTAGTCAACTGACGCCAATACAGCCTTCTGAAAAAGAGGTTTTGATGTGTATAGACTCTACACAGGCAGTAATAATTTGCCTGCCTCCTTGCTATGTTATGTGCATGTAAACATTGACTACATTGTTAGGACATTTAAGAAAGTTTCTTTAAACTATCAAGAACACAGTCCCCATTCCTGTGCCTTGAGTGGAGGCAAGAATGTGGTTACAGCTATTTTATAATCCAAATGTGAACTGTAGAAAGTTTTCAAGTGAATGTAAGTTTACATTTTGAGTTTATATTTTTAACTTGTCTAACTTTTATTATCGGCTTGTAATAATAAAGATTTCACCTGCTGCCCACATGGTTCTTCAAAATAATAATTTTATTGATGTTGAACCAGCTTCTAATATACTAGGGGGAACAATCTGATTTTATTTAGACTAATGAAATCCATGATTTGCAAACTCACCGAAGCTTTGCTTTATAGTAGTTAATTATAAAATGTGCTAAGTGAATCTCTCCGCCGTAAAAGACTCCAAAATGCTTTCTAAGCTAAAGTCAGGCAACTTAAAAAGTCAAATGCAAATATTCCGATGGAGGCTTGGGAAGTGGTTGAGACACAACAGCATGGCTGCCTGTGTTTTGCTGTGGTTAGAGGGAGTTCTCTGGTTGTGCTGATCTGTGTATGACTGTGCCCCCACAGATGATTAGATTAAACAAGGCTGTGTTTTGAAAAGCTGCAGAGGCCCACAAAACACCATAGACCAAAGCCAAGTGCACAGAATCAAATGTCAGGACTGGCTGTGAGATGTGAAGTGAAAGGAAGCTAGGATTAAACTTGGTATTCACTCCCAAAGCCATAGCTTTAATCAACATGAACTGAGCACTTTTTCTCTCCAGTTTGGAGCAATGCCACGCTGTGTCTTTCTTGGCCCCCAGATAAAAGATGGAAATAGGTCTTTGCTATATATCCAGGAGCGTTGAGAGATTTAGTGTTTAATGTCAGTTTTTTTTGTTTTTTAATCAAATCTCAATTTGCATTTCTCTAGGGGAGACCAATAGATTGTCTGCCACATGTGTGGAAACACAACAAGTTGAAGGTGGCATAAGAAGTAAATATATCTCACACTTAATGCGTGATTTTTTTTCCTCTTATGATTAGAAAACTTCCCCTTCTCTGCCAAATCAAGAGTGTCTATTAATATCAAAATTTAACAAAACCACTGAAGACTAGAATACTCAGCAGTAAAAGCATAACAAACCCAGGATATCAGTGAAAACAATAAAGTTAGCTGCCATTCGCTGGGTGGAGAGTGACGTCACCAAGATGGCAGCGACTTAGGTCCTCCCTGACTTCACACCCTCACAATCACTCGGCCTTTGATAGTTGTCAAGCACATATTCTAGGCACTTCGCATCTCTTTTTTCATTTAAGGCTCACAAAATGCCATGAGGTCAGTACCATTAATGGGTCACCCAAGAAAGGAGGAAACTGACACACAGAGAAGTTTCTAAATGTATCTAAGGTAACAACAGTATACTGCTAGGGTAAACTTGGAACCCAATTCTTCTGGCTCCAGAGCCCAAGATTTTGATACTGTCCTATAATGGTTTATTAGTGTTCATTTTGAGGGAGATAGTCCTAAATTTGACTCAAAAGGATATTGACAAAAAAATTTTCTCCTTTCCAAATTACATAGTTGATACAACATTTACCATTTATGTTCAGTGTTCTGAAATGGGAGTTGAAGAGTTTTACCACTTCTCCACAAGGATTTGCTTTTGAATAGACAGGTCTGATCCAATTTTTGGAGCTCCTGTTTCCCTTCTTCAAGGATTCTAGATTCTGATCTCCTGTGAGCTATTGACTCACTTTTCAACCCCTGGCAAGACCTTCTTGCACTTTAATAATCCCAGCTGGAAAATTAGGTGAAATAAAAATATGACCTCATTAAGAAACAGATGCTTCATCTAAGCAGAGCTTTCTTAAGTAAACACATTACAGAGCTTCTTGTGACATTTTTTTAGAATGTGGTGCTGTGTCCCCTTGTCCATTGGTCAGTCTGGGGTCAGGAGACAAGAGGTTGAAATTCTGTTTAATTTGCAGACCAAAGTTTAAAAAAACAACCAATTTCCTTCCTGAGGTTAATGTTATAAGTCAGCCCTAGTTGTACAGTAATACCTGAGTTGAATAAGAAGCTGAACCAACATTTTCCTTTAAAGTAATGTGTCTTCCCCTGGGTGTACATTATCTCAGATTTTCTAACACCAGATTCATTTGTGAATTTAAGGAGGCAAAATGCTTTTTAAGCCTATATTGTGAATATAAAAGATGAAATTTAATAACATGTCACCCATTTGCCAATTTAAAAAGACAATTACCATACTAGAAAAATTATCAGGTGACTGCTATTTCTGAGCTAACACTACAACTCAGACTTTTGCCTTATAGACTTTGCTTTGATGTAATTTACCGTGAAATCCATTTCCTTAGCATAATTTAAATAAACAGACCACTTCCTGATGTTACTTTGTGTGATGGGCACTCGTTAGCAGGACTGTTGTATTTATGACGTGATTTAATATTGATTAAAAATAGATCAGTATTTTCTACAAAAGCACTTATGGTTTACACCTTGGTTTTTACTAATGATTTCAAACAGCAGGATACAATTCTGTGGTCTGCATCACTTGGGAAAATGCTGGAATAGACCATTGCATTATTCTCTAAATTCGCTCTGACTTCTGTAATACTGTTTTTTTTTTCTTATTTAGTGTATAAATACAAATGCCATTCACAAGTGCACCCACTACATAAGTGTGTTTGGTCCTTAATTGCCCCTGGATTTTAGGTGAGAAGGTACCAATTACATCACTCTAGAATTAAAGATTCACTAAGAAAAATAGTATTGGAAACAAGATGGCTTAACTTAGTGAAAGCCAACAAACTGATCTTCAATCTTTTGCATGTCTACTGATTACAAATGGTTCCCAATACAAATACTAATTCTTCCTCAAGGAGAGACTTCGGGACCTCAACTTTAAACCCTAACAGTGCATTGTCGCCCTAAATCCATATCTGCCTTGTCTCTCTCGCTATGAGGGTTTTTTTTTTTTTTTTTTTTTATTGAGGAAGATTCACGCCCTGAGCTAACATCTGTTGCCAATCTTACTCTTTTTTTTTGGCTTGAGGAAGATTAACCCTGAGCTAACATCTGTGCCAGTCTCCCTCTATTTTGTATGTGGGTCACTGCCACATCGTGGCTGACGAGTGGTGTAGGTCTGTGCCTAGGATACAAACCCAGGCCGTGGAAGTGGAGTGCAGAACTTAACCACTGCGCCATGGGGCCAGCCACTCACTAAGAGTTTTCACGTCCTCTTTTACTGAGGGAGCTCAGTTGTACATTTTGATGAAAATAATAGCAAGTTACTTTAGGAGTTATAAACATTTTCTCCAACACTTCTTTATATTTTTCATTTGCTGTCTTACTCTTTGGGGCATATATGTGTAAATCCCAGCTGTGCTAATCCTGCTGGAGGCTGTTTGTCAGAGAAATGCTTCATCTCCAATCCACATCTGTAGGTTTAAATATCTGTGTGGATGATTTATGAACAACTTCTCACTGGAAAAGGCAGATATCCTAGGCGATCAGTGACATCATGGTAAATTCTAATTCCCTTGCACAACATGTACCCCTAAATATATCATTGTCACTTGTGACATTGCATTTTAAATTTCCTAGATTCTGGATTTTTCTCTGTCAGTAAACTTTTAGTATCATAGTCTGTTGTCTCTCCTGTGAATGTCCCTTTAAAATAGCTTATGCTTGGGGCTGCCCAGTGGCGTAGTGGTTAAGTGCACGTGCTACACTGCGGTGGCCCGGGGTTCTCAGGTTCGGATCCCGGGCGCGGACTGATGCACCGCTTGTCAAGCCATGCTGTGGCGGCGTCCCATATAAAGTAGAGGAAGATGGGCATGGATGTCAGCCCAGGGCCGATCTTCCTCAGCAAAAAAAGAGGAGGATTGGCCACAGATGTTAGCTCAGGGCTAATCTTCCTCACACACACACAAAAAAATAGTTTATGCTTTTAGACATATCTTGCCATTTCAGGGCCCAAAGGTATCGACAAATTTCAGACTGACATTAGCTGTCTTAGCATAACTGATGGGGGCTCACATTTGAAAAAAAAAAACACTTCTTTTGCTCTTCACAGCCTTTACTATGTCTGTCACATCTTTCCTGAAGAGCATCCAAACATCCTCACACTGATCTATTTCAATCCCTGTCCAGCACTTGAAGGGAAGTCACGTGAGTCTCTCTTGCTGTATCCTGGCTCCAGCTACTGTGGAACTGGCCGCCCATCTCTTTGGGTGCTTAACTGTTCACACTGCCCATGACTCTCATTGCCCTTGAGAGAGCATGCCTCTCTCAGCCAGCCACAGACTTTTCTCACGGAAACCAGAACATTCCTCTGCCCTCCAAGGAGTCCATCACTCTCAACTGACCCTCACGCAGTCCATTCCTGGCTGACTTTTGGAGATCTTATGAAATTCACATCTCCTTTTAGCTTTTGCTGGAGTAGAACTAACATCTGTTCATGCACAGAATGGCAATCTTTTCTGATAGCTGTAAAGAGTTTCTTGTATGTATCTTCAACAGCAATTAAGTTACATTGATAAATTAGTAAATTTAGAGGGCATAACATTCACAGTATTATGCCAAATAGCATGCCAAAAGATTCATAAAATTATGCCAAAATATTTTTTAAATAAACTGCTTTGCTTACATAATTGAAATCTTTAAAATTACTTGCCTTGCCACTCTGTATGGACGAAAAAATCGAGGTACTCTCCTGGGCCCCTCCAAGTGAATTTGGTGTTTGCCACATGGCCTATACTTTAAATCAGAAATCTAAAATCTACCCTCCAAATGAAGCATAAATCCCTTGATGCAATAATAAAAACGCATGTGGAAAGTGCTATTTATTTATATAGGTTTTAAGGAAAAAGGCCATTACTCCATTAAATAAATATGAATATCTTATGAAATAGAATGCAAAAATCACATTTTTGTAAATATGAAATGTGGATCAACTAAACATCATGTTGCAGAGGTCACTGTAGGCCACTTTCCCTCTCTCTGCTCTATGCCAGGGAAAAAACTCAAGTGTGAAATTTCCACACAAATCCCACTGTGTCAGCTGATAAAGATTCTACCCTGGAAAAGTTCAAGAAGCACAGAGTGCATTCTCAACAAGCGTTTGATGTACTAAGTAACTTGAAGCTGTTTTGACTACTACATGAATGAAAGGTTCTGTTTTTCTGTGAGCTTTGGATTCCCTGAAAAATTCAACATACCACTCCAAAGTTGGGCAAGATCCTGCCAATCTTCTTTTGCATGTCATTTGGGACATATTTTATAGGCTATGATGCACGTTCATGCCTTTGACCAAATAAAACGTGAATGGTGGTGGGATGGTTTCTCAAAGAAAACTTGCTAACCTAGTAAAAGCTATTGAAGTAAATAACTACATAAATAGCATAAAACTGTGGTGCCTTGGAAGGTCACTGAGCCCTAGCCACTTAATTCCAGCCACAACAACAACAGCTGCTCAGTGGACAATTTTGTTATGAGGTGTTGGTGATTTAACAAGTTGGCCAAAAGTAGCTGGAATGCAGTGTGAAAGGTTTCATCTCTGTTGGGTTTTACTGCTGCACACTGGACTTTTTGGCAGAATGACTAAAGTTGCTGCCTTTGGCATTCAGAAACCTACAGAGAATGTAGTAGTCACATTCTGTAGTATTTCCTAAATTCTTTTTTAGTGGTTTGTGTATGATTCTATAAAACCTGGTAGAAAACACTACTAGGCTGCCTTGTCTACTTTTTAGAGTCTCTACAAACTGTTGTCCTGGATTTTTTTTTAGCAGCACTTTAGTTTTGTTGGAGAATGTGCTTTTAGCCTTAGATTATGTGAAAATTAATATTATGGAATAAAAAACAATTTTGTCAGATTATAAGAATGTGGTTATGTACTCTGTGAAATAATGCCTAGCTTGGTAGATGGGAAATGGCAGGATGGGATTGCAGACAACATGTATGGTAGGCTTAACCTGAACACCACCTAGCTGAGTGGTTTTGGGCAATCACTTACCTTCTCAGTATTTGTTTTCTCTTCAAGCTCTAACACTCCATGATGGACGTCTTGATATTTTAGACATTTCTTAAGTGTAAATGGGTATCTTTTCAAAATATGCCATTTATTTGTGGGACCAGTAAACATTCACAACTCACCAAATAGCTAAAGGAAATAAGGCAAAGCAAGCTTACATTGGCATGGAACTGGAAAGTTACTAATTTCTCTTCTGTTTTCTTTTTCTCTCCAGTCATTTTTTGTATCGCTACCTATTTACTTGGCCAAGAAAATAAAAGTCATTGACATTCAACAACCATCTATTAAGTGTTTGCAACTTGCAGAACATTGAGTTAAATACAGAGGTTTCAACAGTGGGTAGGGGGAGATGCTCTCCGATTTCATGGGGCTTATGGATGATCAGAGAAGGCGGAAAATTAGACAAGTAATCAAAATAGTATGTAGTGAGGGCTATGACATAATCCCACAGTTGCCTTGCAAATTCTAGATTCTAAATAAGGCCTTGTTTTTACGTATCATTGAGCATGTGTGATCCAGATGGATTATGGGAACATCTACTCCTTAGTGTAATTTTTCAGTTTTCCTCTAAATGTTCACCAAAAGTGACTGCTCTAACTACAGGCAGCTTTAATTTCCCTGGGGGTCTAGTCTCTGCATGAGAAGGCGGTTAAAATGAACTCATGTACAATTGGGGGGAAAAAAATCAAGTACTAATATAATTGTCATGGAAAAGTAGAAATGCAAAATCACTCTTCATTTGTACTTCCTATATTCTGTCCCTTAGGACATCTACTTGGCCTCTCCCATGACGATTCCAAATTCTGTGAAGAGAACTTTGGTTCAACAGAAGATAAGCGCTTAATGTCTTCCATTCTAACCAGCATCGATGCGTCCAAGCCGTGGTCCAAATGCACCTCGGCCACCATCACAGAGTTCCTGGACGATGGCCATGGTATGTATCAGTAAGGACAACATAGGCTCAGAAACAAAGCTTGGGAAATTATGAGTTTTATTTCATTATATCCTTATGACCTTTACCTTGCCCTCTAAGACAATGGTTGTTTAGATAGTGTCCAAAAAAGGAGCAAGGGACTGTCTGTGGGTGTGTAATGCCAACATCCTTGGTGGGATTGTAGCCATGGTATTTTTGCTTTTGAATTGAAAAGTTCAAAAGAGAAGCAGTGTGGGAGACCACACAGAATGCCTCACTAGTGCCCTGAAAACCTGGCTTTTATTCCCACTTTCACCACTAGCTTCCTGTGAGAATGCTGGCAGACATCTTGTTTCCCTGCTATTAATAAGACTCTCAGAATTATTTGTTACATGCCTATTACAGGGGTGTGGTTAAGATGTAGGTGACAATTCTGTCGGATTCTGTTTATGGCAATGTAAAGCCAGGAAAGGAGGCTCTTTAGATTTGCACGTGGAAGAATTTGGTTTCATCCTGACAGCAGGTTCTTCTGAAAGTGAAGTAAAAACTGCCGAACAGAAATAAAAAAGCAATCTGAATGGTGAGAAAACATTTTAAGAACTTCAAAAGGAAATGTTTGGCTTTATCTTTCAGGTACAGTTCAAGAGCGCACAGCATACTTTATTAAATTCTGTAAATCTAGGATTAGTGCTATAAATTATGTAAAAATACTAAGGAAGTCACAATTTTTAGAAATAATAAATTCTGACCCTTAAGTAATCTTTGAAACAAGTGGTTAGAAATTTCCAAGGATTCCTTATTACTTTAAAACACTAGAAACACAGGAGGATAGACTAATTAGAATTGAAAGAGATCATCAGAGACCACTTGCTTCAAGTTTCTCATATTACAGAAACAAACATACTCTCATTCCCTTTTTTTTCCCTTAAAATTTGTCTTTTTCTAAAACTGGTGGTTGAATTGAATATTATAGACATTCCTTATTATAATAACTGTCCATAAAGTTATCTCACGATGCATGGTTCAAAGTTGGATAAAGGAGAATCTGGGATAACTGTTTTTTTCTAGTCTCACAAAGTTTATAGCTTGATATTGTCACAGTTTCTTATTGACTTGGCCATCTTGAACTTGGCTACATAATATCAAAACAATTGGTCAATTTAGTTCTTTTCAGAGAAAAAGAAATTCCACTACGATTCTTTCGTATGTTAGTGGTGAACTGGTAATACTTTAGCTACTTGCTACTACTTCAATTTCCTATTCCTGAAAACAATCCGTGCTCAGCTTGGTTTTAAAATTCCCCTCAATACAAAATAAATGTTTCTTTGTTGGTTGAAAGGACATCCCAATATCTTAAAGATTTAGAAACAATACTAAAAATCAATGTAATTGGCTTTTCCTTTAGACAACTACATCATAGAGTGGTAATTTTCTGTGTAGCTCAGTTTACAAGGCTGATTAAATGCTGATAATGTCCTGAAATGAACGCTTATCTAATCATCTGCCTGTCTACATTGATCAAGTCCATATCTAATAAAGTCCTTCTTGGGTGGAATCTTAGTCTCCACTCTTTTTCTTTTTTTTTTGTTGTGAAGAAGATTAGCCCTGAGCTAACATCTGTTGCCAATCCTCCTCTTTTTGCTGAGGAAGATTAGCCCTGGGCTAACATCTGTGCCCATCTTCCTCTACTTTATAAGTGGGACGCCTGCCACAGAATGACTTGATAAGCTGTGCTTAGGTCCGTGCCTACGCAGGGATCCGAACCTGCGAACCCGGGGCCTCTGAAGCGGAGTGCTCGAACCTAGCCACTACACCACTGAGTCAGCCCCTTAGTCTCCACTCTTAATATTGCTTTTGCTGTTTTTTTTTTTTCCAGGTTTTCTGAAAATGAAATGACTAATATTTTATTTCAAAATCACACATTACACATTCCAAATGGTTGAGCTAAACTTTGAATCACTAAATGAACAGATTTAGTTGCTAAGGCAGCAAATACTTATGGCTAAAATGGGACCAAATTTTCTTTTCCTGTGCAAGTATTAGGTCAGCTAATTACAACGCTATGCAGAATTTTGTTCCTTACTGCCGTAATTTTGGAATGATTCATTTATTTCATGTTTGTGGAATTCATGATCTTACTTTCTGTGCAGTAAATAGGCTTTTAGTATTGTCTTCATTTTTTAACATTATTTCTATATTTAAAAGAGTCCACACTCAGATTTTTAAAAATTTTACAACAAATTTACATATTTCATACATCTCTCTACATCTATCCCAAAGGACCTCGTGGTGGATAACAACCAAGAACATAACTTTTTGTTGAAATATACTTTATTCATTTGCACTGATAAAATCTTATCTGAATTTCCCACATATGTGTTAAATAAATAAATTCAAATACCAAAATTCTTTAGGCAAAAAATTCTCATAATTTATGTGTTAATTAATTCATTTCATCAAACCTAGACTCTCTCACTTTTGAATATGTTGGTTAGGTGGTCTTATGTTTTAGCCAAAAAAACACTTCAATTTTATCAGTAGCTTTTAATGAATAAAGTAATTTCAGAATAAGGAGAATCAGAGGAAGTCACTGTGACGCAGTGGCAAAGCTCGGTTATGTTTGTTTCAACACAGCATGCACAGATACGGAATTGAAACAGCAATACTCTCTGTAGCACTGTCATTTAAATGGGAACTCAAATAATTTAATAACTTTTAGGGGCCAGCCCCGTGGCATAGTGGTTAAATTTCGGTGCACTCTGCTTCAGTGGCCTCGGTTCGCAGATTCAGATCCCAGGTGAGGACCTACACCACTCATCAGCCATGCTGTGGCGGCAATCCACGTACAAAATAGAGGAAGATTGGCACAGATGTTAGCTCAGGGCGAATCTTCCTCAGCAACAATAATAATAATAATTTAATAACTTCCAAATGGTGACCAAAAAATTGACATAAGTCAGTTTGAGTGAAAGTGTGGCCATGGGAACTAGTAAATGAGATTTTGAGATGATTGGGGTTCTGACATTTCAACTTCAGAGCTTAGAAGAGAACCAAGAAGAAAGTCAAAGTCCAAAACGGTGGAAAAACAAACAAATACATCTTTGTTGGAAGACTAAACTGATGTCATGAAACCATATCATAAACCCCTTTTGCTTCACTTGTAGGGAGCTACTCAGGCTTCCATTCTGAGCTCATTTATTCATATTTAGTAGAAATAGGTCTACTATTTTTCTGTTCTAAGTTTCTAGGCCACTAACAATTTTAAGGAATAAGATAGTCATGGCGGGGGTGGGGGGCACTTCAGACAGGTAAACTGAGGGCAAGAAGTGATATCATTTGACAATAAAGGAGAAACCAGAAAAGCTGTCAAATGCAGCCCTAAAACTTTAAAAGCACAGTGGTCGGACACCATTTTCCAAAAGGTCAAAAACCCCATCAGGCCATCAGGATCGCTGAAAGTATCTTTGTATTTCGGCATGATACAACAGTCAATACTCAGGAAAAAGTCATTTTCAGTTATTTGGGAAGATTCAATTGTGACCCTAATATAAAGGCAGCAAAACAATTGCTATTTTTAAGTAGATAGTCCTACAAAATTTGTACACTTTTTAGATGGTACCTAAAGGGTACATCATCTGGAAAATCCATTTATGTGTAATAGCTCATCTGTCTCCCTCCCACCTTCAGGATTGCTGGAGAAATGAGATCTTGCAGTACAATTAAATACAAATTCTTTGATTTGTTTTTAAAATTATTAGCCAAAGTAGCGGACATTTGTAGCACTCAACCACTGGCAAATTTAAATTCATTAATGCTGAATGTTTCCTGATTTAGTTCCAGCAAGAAATATGTGGCAATTACGTTATGGTTCAAAAGTCAATATGCACGCTCTGAAATAACTGTGCCTGCAGATCTGTGATTCAGAAACGGAGAAGCTATGTCTCCTGGGGACGCCCCTTGCCAGCATGGCCAAGATACTTGCAGACATTCTGCAGTGTTTATACAAATTAGCTCTAAGCTAGCTGGCTAGGAGTAAGATCCTCAAAAATAAAGGTAAGCACTGGCAGAGAAATTCTGCAGTGAAAGCAGGTTATTGAATTTCCTTTCTCAGATGCTCAATAATCTTGAAGCCAGAAATGATAGGTGTGTCCACTGTATCCCTAAGTCACCAGTGCCAGGTGATGAGAAAGGCCATCACCTTAGTTATACAGCTCAAGAACACCCACGACACAAGCTGCTGGGGAAAATCTACAGACAGCTTTGAAAAATTAACATGTAGCGTATTTAACGATCTGACTTTATAGCCACTCACTGAACACGGGACTTTGGAGATAAAATCATGTTAGAAAGCCAATTCTTGGAATCTTTTGTAAGTGTGGACTCTAAAGCTAGTCATATGACCTTAACATTCAGTTTTTAAGGTAGTATTCATAAAATTCAAAACCCATTATGGTAGTATCTTGATTTTCACAATAAATATGTTCTTTAAAAGTCTGCAAATGAGACATATTTTAAGTCCACGGTGACCTATATGTTTAAAAAGCTATGCTTCATCCTGTAACACAAAGAATTTTTAATCTAATTTCCTTGGCATTACATTTGCTAAACAGTGTACTTAACGCTTCTAACAGTTTCACAAACAGACCCCTTGAATTACTTTTGGTCAGCAACAATTGCCTTTGTCAGTGACCTTGTTAGTTTATCTGTCATTGGGCCCATAATACATCAGTCTTTCTTTGAATGTTAGACATTCAAATAAAGACCTGAATGAAGAGTTGCAGGGCCAGGAAGATGATGTTAGGCAATAAAAGGGGAGAGTTTGCAGTGCTGTGAGGCTTCTTTGAATGAGTTTCTTTATGAATATTAACTGATTTCTCCTACGCCATCGATATTTGGGCCGATAGCTTAATATCATGCCAAAGGAAGAGAAGACAGAAATAACTACAGTGCTAGACATAGGGAACAAAAAATGAAAAGATCAATCTTAATTCGATAATTTCCATTAGTCTTTGATACGAAAGACAAACAGTGCTGGAAGTCAGATATAAAAAACCAAAGATTTTTCTATTCCATTGACTGGATGCATGACATACCTCCCCTTGTCCCTTAGTGTAGTTTGTGGCCCTGGAAAGACTACCACATTCTTTCCTTTATTTGTCCATCACAAACTTTACTACATTTTTCTTTTTAATTTTTCATCTTTATGCATTTAACTTGACATGGATGGTAAAAACAAAAAAAGCAATATGCACACATTTCTGTTCTCTTTCTTTTAGAAATGATCCATTTATGTGCACAAAATGTTAAAACAAAAGGAAGGAGGGAAAAAAAGGAGGGAGGGAGAGAAAGGAGGAAGAAAGGAAAAAGCAACCTAGCAATTTGTGGAACAGAACAAACAGACAAAATGTTGACAGCAAAGCCCAGATAGGATTTCAGACTAGGGTAAATTCAAGAATATGTGAAGTGGATGTGAAGCAGTGGTTGAGAATAAAAGTAAAACAGATTAAGAAAAGTCATCAGTAGATTGGATGCTTTTAGAGGTCAATATAAATGGTACTAAAAGATTGATCAATTTCCTCTTTCATCCCTCCCCCAAACTGTACGCATTTTTTTAAATGGAAAATGTATATCTAATCCACTATTAGATTTTAAATATTTTATGCCATGAGATTCAGAATCAGGCTCTAGATTGATTCTTTTATTGACGTTCCCTTGCACAAATCTGCCATTTGGTAGAGATGTCTGTACCTATTTTATTGCAAAAGGACATAATCTAACATATAGATGAAATCGATCGACTATATATTTCAGGGTAAGCAGAAACTAATGCAGCAACAAATCCTAATATTGAGAACATTGGAGTAAGAAATTAATGGCAATTCTGAAATAAATCATTTTAAGCAAGAAAAGGTCATCTCCAGATGACCGGTAAGGGAAAATCAGAGAGCTGAGATACCATATTTTTAATAGCAAAGCAAATGTGTTATGCATATTTAAAACTTACACTTTCTTATTAAGCTTTGTAAAGAGAAGAGATGCTACATCTTGAAGTCTCTTTGTTGTGAGCTAATTTCAAATTGTTTGTGTTAGACATTTCTGTTCACGCCTCATCTACTAGTGAGGGAGAAAGCATGTCAGTGACTACGTGCCCACGGAGAGGTGGTCAGTTACTTTAGCTCAAGTAAAACTAGGCAGATCCATGCCACACGCACCCACCCACGTTAAAGACTTCGCAACTAATATTTAGTTACCCAGTCTTATGGTCTGTGCTTTTTAGTAAAATAAAAAAGTTTCCTAAAACTGCACTTTTGAAGAATTGGAAAGCATTCCTGCTGTCTCGGAGATGTATTGATGGTCTTCTAGCATCAGCGATCTGCTAAGCCTTCCCTGGTTTACACAATGCTCTTTTTTTATGTAGCAATGAAGATAACCCTTTTCATGAAGTTCTGAAATACCTATTCTCCCTCTGTCTTCTAAACAAATCTTGATGAAGTTTTACTATCATTCTTTCCTATTGACTTGATGTTGATGTTTTTCTTTTAACTTAATGTTTTTCCCAAAGTTCTCTTTGGCTGGATGTTTACTTTTAATGCTTTTTCTGGCTTGCCTTAAGAAGATTTACCCCTCTTCAAACGTTCTGGCTCAGAAGTTAAATAGGAACTTCCCTCATTATTCATTTTCATATAATGCCTCCATCACAGATTGACAAACTCTAAGGTATTCACTTTGAAGAAACTTGAATGTCATTGTAAAAACATTTGCAGTGTACTATAAATGTGCTGAATGTTCCGTTTCTCAGTGGAAAGTAGGATTTAAGGATGATTTTCTTTTGTTGAGTAAAAAGAATAACTCGAATACATCTAAAAAGTTGTTAAATATGTTGGCCATAGTAGCAACTATCATTATTTCATATTTTTCTGGTCACCCCTTCTATCTCTGTTAGCTCATTTTACCCTAACAGTGTCACAGTGAGTAAAGAAACATTTCACAGGTCTTGAAAATAAATTAGAGAGAGGTTAACTAACTTGGCCAAGAACACTCAGCCATTTAGTGTTTTGCCAGGATTAGACTTTAGACCGGGTGTTTCTACCATTAGGCACGATATCTATCATTTAAAGGATCCCTACACACGCCTGCCCTTCAGCAATAAAACAAGAAATCCATCCACATGCTAAGCAGAGGCAAGATGGTATATGATGAGGAGGGCAGGCTCTGAGTATAAAACCCTAATAGCTGTGTGACCTTGGGGTAAGTGATCTTTCTTTATGTTCTTCAGTTTCCCCATCTGTGAAATAATAGAATCTGCTTCCTAGAGTTCTTGTGAGGACTAAATAAGCTAATACATTTAGCAAACTGAGAATAGTTCAAGTGTGTAACAAATATTTGTTATTTTTGTACTATTAATAACCAGTGAATAAATCCTTAAATCAAGAAAACAAAAAAATGCAGAAATTGATGGGGAATGTGCATGCTCCCATATAAAGGAAGGAAATTAATGGTGTTAACTCACTGGGCAGGGATTCTTAGGGTAGCTTTTTGAGGGGAGATGAGGCATGTTTCAGCTTCTGAATTTGCATCCTGTGTGTGTGTGCCAGCTTCTACTGATCTCCCATACTCCTCATATTACTATGGAATGAAAGCACCAACTTGTTTGTGACAGACACAGTCCAAGCACTCAACAAACATCGGTTGTGTTACATAGTAGACACAAATGGGAGTAAAAAGATGAGCCTAGACCCAAATTATCAAAGATTATTTCTTCTCCCATTGTCCCTTTATTCTGTGACTCTTGAAAGCCCTTTATTAAAATTCTTATCAGTCTGGGAGAAATACTTTATTTAGTCTATTTCCTTCTCTTTATTGGGAGACCTTGAGGGGTGGATCTAGCTCATTTGTGTGTTTTCCCAGTATCTAGTATGTTTGCTAGAACTTTGTGTGTGCTAAGCAAATGCTTGTTGAGTGAGTGCAAGAATGAGTGAGGTATCACCTAGTTTATTATTTATGGAATTAGTGGAAAGGGACATGAATAGGCACATGAGGAAGAGGTAAGTTGGAAGTGGAGAAGGGGGTTTAGAGTGCCAAGGACAAACTCTGTTTCTCAAGGTTGTAAATGCTTGTTTATTATTATTGCTGTTGTTATTGTTGTTGTTATGTCCATTATCTTATTTCCTCTAAGTCCATCCCAATTTCTTTTTGTCCCTCAGCACAATGGCTATTTTCACAACTAATTACTACAAAATAATTTTATTTAATCATACCGCTGCCATCATTATCGATACCCCAGAGCACATTACCCACTGATAATCCTGGAGGGTGTTGTTGAGCGCAAGGAGGCACCGCCCAGCCTGGTCCCCCGCAGAGTCCCTTCTCCAGGGCATCACACTGCAGACTCGTGGCTGCGTCGTGCTTCAGCACCAGCTGGAGCGTTTCATTTTTAGATCTGTGACTTTAGTGGTTTGAAACCTACACGCAGAACAGTGGTCGATCTTGGTTCTTTTTTAGGTAACTGTTTGCTAGACCTGCCGCGAAAGCAGATCCTGGGCCCTGAAGAACTCCCAGGTCAGACCTACGATGCCACCCAGCAGTGCAACCTGACATTTGGGCCCGAGTACTCGGTGTGTCCCGGCATGGACGTCTGCGCGCGCCTGTGGTGTGCCGTGGTGCGCCAGGGCCAGATGGTGTGTCTGACCAAGAAGCTGCCAGCCGTGGAGGGGACCCCATGTGGGAAAGGGAGGATCTGCCTGCAGGGCAAGTGTGTGGACAAAACCAAGAAAAAATATTATTCAGTAAGTGATTTTCTTGTCACGCAATGCCTGGAGACCCAAGACCTGAAACACATTCCAGTGACATGTGTGGGTACTGTCACCAGCAAGCCTTATTTCCTAGTTAAATATTTTTCCTTTGGACATCTACTTGCAGCTTCCTTCTTTACCTCCAGTAGCCATTCTTGGTGATCAAAAGCTGGAGAAAATGCAGACCATAGCTGCTGCTCCCAGGTCATGTCCTGTAACAAATAAATGTATAGTGCAGACTCTGCCTACTTGAGACCCCAAGTAGAACCCCAAAATCACTTCATCTTTTTTGTCTGACTCTTTTTCTTTTGGCTGGGAAAGATTTGCCCCGAGCTAACATCTGTTGCCAATCTTCCTCTCTTTTTTGTTTTCTTTTTTTGCTTTTTCCTCCTCAAAGCCCCAGTACATGGTTGTATTTCATAGTTGTAAGTCCTTCTAGTTCTTCTGTCTGAGCCACCACCACAGCATGGCTACTGACAGACGCGTGGTGCGGTTCTGTGCCCGGGAACGATCTCGGGCCGAGGAAGCGGAGCACGCCGAACTTTAACCACTAGGCCATCAGGGCTGGCTCCAAAATCACTTTTTGGACATTTACTTTCAGACTTCTCTGAGTAAAGTTGTAAGAATACATTTCTTTAAATTCGATAAGGAAATAGCAGTAGAGCTGATACGTGGTCCACATACGTATGTGCTGAGCTCCAAAATGGTTGTGTTTTTCCCCTCATAGCAAGTTAACCTAACTTGAGGAGCTCAAGAAACCTATGTCTATGCTAGGGTAACCCCTTCTCCCTCCCCTTATACATGATCTACCTTCAGATCAGCAACTGCCACCTTCATTTTCTAGGCCCAAGCAAAGTATTTGTTGACTCTCACAAGATTTGCAAAGTCCCTGGAAGAGTGTTGCCCTATGCACGCTGCCTTTGTCTTTCAAGGCTGTCCCACAACCGTGCATTCTCAGATACCCTGACACAGGCAGCCAGAGGAAGTTCTTCACGTGTTCCCTGGGCACAGGAGTTTATAATATTCTTCCTTTTGGAGTCTCTCGCTTCCTGCTGCAGTGTTTCCAGGGTGATAGACCTGCGGTGTCAGAACAGGGCTCTTCATTCCCTGTGGTTATGTGCACATGGTGTGGGTGCACACGATATCTGTCACATTTCCTCTCTACAGGGTAAGGCTCTAATTAGGAATTAAGCCAAGCCCAAGTCAAATGCGTTAATGCATGTGGCAGAGAGTCTGTCACAGAAGGGACGTGTGATGTCAACAAAGGGACTAGAGAGCTTTAGTGCTAAAGAGGGAGAAAAGATGTCAGCGCAATTAAGTAATGCCTGGCGTCACGCAAAACCTTTAGCATCGTACATTTCATTAAAGATTCAAGATCAGAGTGGACAAACAGTTAACCACGGTTCAGCAGTTATTAACAGAAATGTACAATATCAGAAGGCCCAGAGAAACCAGGAGGTAATGCTTGCTGTGTGCTCAGTACTTAGGGTGACACAGTCAGATCCTCTAGTGCCAGGAGGGCCTGAAAAGATGAAATTGGAAATGCATTGTAATTCCAGAACATTCAATACCTATGACCATGTTAAATTCAGTGAAAATTTAACTCTATCTGTGATGAAGTTTCCAGTCATTGAATGCAACTGATTTCCAAATGTACGTTTTGAACCTTTTCCTCCCTTCTGAGTTAAAATATCTTCCCTTTTCTATTTCAGACATCAAGCCATGGCAACTGGGGGTCCTGGGGGTCCTGGGGCCAGTGTTCTCGCTCGTGTGGGGGAGGAGTTCAGTTTGCCTATCGCCACTGCAATAACCCTGCACCCAGAAACAATGGCCGCTACTGCACAGGGAAGAGGGCTATCTACCGCTCCTGCAGTGTCACACCCTGCCCGGCTAATGGTACGCTGCTCCCACATTCGGCAACCACCATGTGCCATGTGTCATTTGTATTCTAGCAGTAATAAGTAGGGGAAGCTGGAGAAACAGCCTATTAATCTTATACTGCATGGTTTCACCAGCGTGCAAATCAAAGACAGATATGTGAGTGATTTTTAAATTATTACTATAAACAATTGAGTATCCAGGAAGTGGGAAGAAAATAATTGCTGTTTTCAACTCTGTGTATCGATAAAATCCTTCAGCACTGGTGTGTAAAGAGGCTCTGCAAAAAAAAAAAGTTAGCATCTTCTCCTTAAAATTAATTATTTAAATGCACAAGAATATATCTAAGTTTCAGAACAGATAAAGTAATAATGTGACACGTTTGTTTTTTAGGTAAATCTTTTCGCCAGGAGCAGTGTGAGGCCAAAAACGGATATCAGTCTGATGCAAAAGGAGTCAAAACATTTGTGGAATGGATTCCCAAATATGCAGGCGTCCTGCCCGGGGACGTGTGCAAACTGACCTGCAGAGCTAAGGGCACCGGCTACTATGTGGTATTCTCTCCAAAGGTAACTGCACACCAACTGCCAGACTGTCCTTGGTGGAAATTATTTGCTAGAACGAAGGTTACAGATACCAAATGTAAATGGTCATTATTTTTTGGGGTGACTAGATTTTGGAGGGTTTTATTTTCATCTCTCTAGTACCACATTTTCAGACTTTATACAATGAATAAAAATTATTTTGTAAACAGAGCAAGTAAGTGTTTTAAAAGCTGTTTTTTGAAAAATGTAACTCTCTGTCAAGGAAGATGAGGTATGGCCTTAACTCAAAACAGCCATGAAAACAATTTGTATTTCTAGACACATTTGTAAAAAGGACTATAAGCAAGAAAACTTTCTATTTCAAGATCATCATCTCTGACCTAGACTTTTAAGTATCTTGCACCTTAGTATGAATTAATGTCCTTCTAGTTGTATACATTATAACATATGCATGTGAAATATTCCCTTATTTTTCACAGACGAGCATTTTCTAAATTACTGCATTTTTATTTCTTATAATCAGTGTTATGCAGCAATTTAAAATACTGTTTATCTAATTTGTACACAAAGGCTACATTTTAAACCACCTCTGAACCTGGCCTTCAGATATTTATGACATATTATTGACAAAAAAGTTAATGTCCAACTTATGTAATATAAACATATTTTATCTTTTTATTGAAAAATAATGTTTTCATTTAAAAAATATTATAGATAAGTAAAAACAAAAATATCACCTGGAAATATAACCATCTGGAGAGCTGTCAACCTGTTGAAGTATACCTTACCTCAGTTTATGTACATACACACCCACATATGCACACACACATATAAAAAGAGTTTTGTATATATACAAATAGGAAATATGTATATTTGTATACGTGATATGTTATTTATATACACTCACACGTACAAACCACTAACAGTCCATATACGTACTATTTTATAGCTAGCTTCTTAAATCTATACTAATTCTTTTATTCAAAAATGTTCAGTCTTTTTCAGTAAGTACTTTTCCCCAACTTCCCCAGACTCCTTTTCCTACCCTCATTTGTTTGTCACTATTTCAGCATCTGACAGTCCAACACAATAGGGAACACTTTCCAACCATCACAAGGTTTTGAATGTCAGGTTTAGATTTTCAAATTTATTACTGTAATAACAATTCTCAACAAAGAAGGATCTCTGCGTTCTTGAGCCTGCTCATATTCTGCTCTCCACGCAAGTGAGAGACAGTCCCACACACTAAGTGAAAAGATTGTTTCTATTAATGTAAAAAGACAAGACTGTACCACGGGAACGTGTTATGCATACAGAAATAGAGATGAGTATCTTGGGTCTCCTAATTCATTCGGAATTAAGCTCGAGAGAGAAGGTGTGTAACCTAGATTTATCCCAGATCTTCTTTCTGCCAATACAGCAAGGATTTTTCAGTTAGATGCTCCTGGAAACTGGAGATTTTTTTGGTTGGTTGTTTATTTTTCAAGGTACTATCTATTCCAATCAAACTCAAAACTCACAAATTAGAACTTGCTATTTTACCAAAGAAACCAAGTGCCTAGGCACAAGTATTTCCCACTGCTAATGTGCTGCTCACCATTCAGGTGACGGATGGGACCGAATGCAGGCCATACAGTAATTCCGTTTGCGTCCGGGGGAAGTGTGTGCGAACCGGCTGTGACGGCATCATTGGCTCAAAGCTGCAGTATGACAAGTGTGGAGTCTGTGGAGGAGACAACTCCAGTTGTACAAAGGTTGTTGGAACCTTCAATAAAAAAAGGTAACGTGATGATAGAACAACTGCCCTTATATGAATTGAACAAAGCGTTAGACTCTTGCAAAATTGATAAAGGGGATTCGTATTACATCATAAGCTCTCTATGGGAGGGGGTCTAGCATGGCCCTAGTAACACATGAAGATGAGACGGGAAGGAGAGGAGATGGAAAGGCTCTGGTTGTCAACTGGAAATTTGTGGCACCTCTGGAAGCAGATAAACTGCGATGGCCAAGGAGTCAAGGTGTTGCAGACTAGGAAAACTGAAAAGAAAAAGTCAGTGACATTTCACTTTAGTGATATCTTGCAGATCTATTATTCCTGAAACATAATTTAGGAAAGGATGGCTGGTTTCCATCTTAACTACTTTTTTTTACAAACGGCTTCTCATGAGGCTGTATTTTTCTTGAGAAAACATTTGTCATTGCAAAATGTAAGTTAATTGCAGTGGTGTAGACAACAGACTCATTTTATAGTAAACTATCCTGGTTTATATCTACTCTATAAAGAGTAATATCTGTTTCTTGCTTCCTCTCATGGTCCTTGATTACACTCTTGCTTTAAGTATGTAAGTTTATGAAGTACTCGTTTCTGGCACAAAATATGCTATCAGCTAGGATGGCTGAATCAGCCAGAGTCTGCTGGAACACAGGATTGTTTTTCTTTTCCCCAGACCACTCTTGTGCTGAGTGGCATTGGCCAAGCGCACCTGTATTCTTGATGTATGTGCTGTGTTGTCTTTAAATGGGGAGTAATATACAAACCAAGCTTACAATTTAAAATCCAAGTTAAATAAGGATTTATTAAAACAATTACTTGCCATGTTAATGTAAAAAACTGGAAATTGTTTTTGATATGATAAAAAATTGCATGGCTGAAGAATTTATTTTGAATTCAAATATGCATTACTAATCTTACTTGCTAGGGATATAATAATTATTCATTTAATTGTGTTGGGCCATGAGGTCGAAAATCCTGCAAGTCCAATTATATCCTGCATTTTTATATATTCCAAAGGTGCTAGAAACCTTAAAAATGATCAAGTCTAACCTTTTGTTTTACAAATGAGGGAACCGGGACTCTGAAAGTTTAGGACTTACCCAATTTTACATGGCTGGTGAATGCTAGAGTAGAGGCTGTAACTGAGGTCAGAGGATGCATAGGCCATTTGTAAAAAAGAAAAAAAGGAAAAAAGAAAGGGAAAGAAATTCAAGGACCAAATGCAAAATAAAATTATTTAAAAAAAATAATATGTACTGTATGCTATGTATTCTTCCTACATAAACATATAAACCACATTTTATAATGCTAAATTTAGCATTTTAAGTTTTTTGTATTGACAACTAATATCTGCATATTTGATGTCACATAAAAAAATGAAATTCATGATAGTAACAAGTGGTGTGCCACATAACCACTTGCAAATGAATTTGACCAAGATTATATTCTGTGGAACAAATGACCTATTTAAGTATCCCAAATAAATTACCTTGGACTAATGTGATTTATAAAAAAGAACATTGATCTTGGAGCTGGAATATTTGCAGTCAACCCCTGGCTCAGTAATTTATTAGCCATGTGATCTTTGAAGAGTCACTTAATTTCTTATCAGAATTCTTGAGAGTAGAATGGAAATAATAGTAATTATCTTGCAAATTAATGTTGCTGTGAAGATTAAATGAGATAATGCATGTTAAAATATTTCATTAAGTTCAAACCTCTTCACAAATATGACCCTAATCTTAACTCACTCCTCCCTCAATTTTCTTCATGTCGGTAAACAGTAACTCAATCCTACTGCTTAGACTCAAAACTTCGGAGTCATCTTTCACTCCTTATTTTCTCTCACACCCCACATCCCTCCATCTGCAAATCCTGTCATCATGCTTCCAACATATGTCCAGCATCTGGGTGCCCCTCACCACCACGAGCACTACCACCCTAATCCAGTGATCATCATCGCTTGTCTAGACCAATCCAGTAGTCTTCCCGCTGGTCTCCTGGCCCCTTACCCCTCATGGTCTCTTCTTCATGAAACAGGGAGACCCATCGCTTTATTACTTAAGTGAAATCGTGGCATTCCTTGGCTCAACAGCCTCCAATGGCTTCCATCTCCCTTAGAGTCAATGTCCGAGACTGTTTTGTTGCCTATGAGGTGCTGAAAGATTTGCCCCGCTCTGTCCCTTCTGCACCGTTCCTTTCTCTTGCTCTGCTCTAACCACACTGGACTTCCCATCGCTCCTCAAACATGACCAACAGGCGCATGTACACTATTTCCTTTGCCTGGAATACTTTTCTCCAATTAATAAGCAATGCTTCCTCTATAATTCCTTTAGATCTCTGTCATATGTCACCTCCCCAGGTGATAGCTACTAAATGAATAGGAGGATCTTTCCTGTATCCCCATCATTACTCTCTATCTTCTTACCCTGCTCTGTGTTTCTTCACAGCTCCTATCAATGGATATCATCACAGATTTTGTTTGGGGGGCGTGGTGGGGAGGTCTCACAGACCCCCACTGGAATGTCACTTCCAGGGCAGCATGCTTAGCATGTGTGAATGAATGTATTCCTCCAAGGGAGGCACTGCTCTTAGTACTGTGGAGACAGCCCTGAACAAAAGAAGATTCCCTTGCCCTGCCAGCTCTACGTCACAATAGTTATATAGAAATAACTGCATTCATTCATGGTAGCCAGGGAAGCTGGTTAATGTCCGGAGCTTAAATGATACCAAGCAGGGTGCAAAGAAAGTGAATGAGTACAAAGAGAATCATATCTTACTAAGGTACTAAGAAATCAAGGCTAATCCTCATATTCCCCAGTGCCTTGTGAAACTCAGTTTGAAGATCTGCTGCAATGCTGAAAATCCCCACTGATTCTAGTAAATATGAGACAGGCTGTAAGAAATAAGACTAAAAACAAAACAAAACACTCTCCTGCCCGATTTCCTTACCCTTCATTCTTTTTTTTTTCACAGGGGAAGATTTGCCCTACACTAACATCTGTTGCCAATCTTCCTCCTTCCCCTCCACCGCCCCCAAAACCCCAGTACATAGTTGTGTATAGTTCTAAACTCTTCTAGTTCTTCTATGTGAGCTGCCGCCACAGCATGGCTACTGACAGACAAGTGGTGTGGTTCTGCACCTGGGAACCGAACCTGGGCAGCCAAAGCAGAGCACCCCAAACTTTAACCGCTAGGCCATCAGCACTGGCTCATCATTCATTCTTTATTATCTTTACACACGTTTGGCATCATTTAAACTCTCAATATAACCAGAACTTATTTTCATTTAACTGTTATAAAGTATAACAGGCAGAGGTAAGGGTTTCGTGCATGGGAATATAGTGAAAGAAGCACAAATTGGAAGTCAAGAGGCCTGGCTTTCAAGCCTAACACAGCCACTAATTAGCTCTGGAGTGAACTTGTTCAAATACTCTCCCCACTTTATATGCTTTTTATGTAAGATGGGATATTTTCTACAGCATCCCTCCTGGCTTTGTTTGAAGCCACTGCAGGTTTGCATATTATCTCTTGATATTAGATCCTTCAAGAAAAACTCTTGTACCAGAATGTAATCCAAAATGTATTAAAAAAATAAAAATAATGAATCAAGTTGAAGGGATCAGCAACATCGTCAGCATTGTATCTTCTCTCCTCAGCACAGTCGGAGGCTCTGACACCTTTCTGGTAGTCACTGAAGGTCATATGCCCAACAAACAGGGGCCTTCCCTGGGGTTGAGCTTCCTCTCCAATCCAGAGGAAATGCTTGAGTGGGGGAAACACACATGGGTTTTCAGTATATGAATCAATTGCCCCATAACCTCTAAATCTGAGTAGGAATTTGAGAGTAGATAATTCAGCTTTACACACATCCATCAAATTACACAGGCAATTTATGTCAATTCAAATTACTGGGAAAGTAAAACATATGGGGACTCTATTATGAAATTACTTATTGAGGCAAAGATTTTCACAAAAGGTGACTCCTTCTCACTGTTGTAGTCCCTTGGTGCTTAATTAGCATTTCTGTCCCAGAATTTTCTACAAGCTATGGATATTAGAGATATCTACAGCTTTGCCCATTTTCCTGAGCAGTTGATGGATCATTAGAGACCTATCTTATTTGTCACCCACCATAAAGCCCCACTCTTCATCATGCCTCATAAATACTAAGCATTCGGGGAAACTTGCTAAGGCATGAAAGATTCATTTTTTTTTTCTTTTGATGATACTAGTAAGCTATGGTCACCCAGTTACAGAATTTTATGTTCCATTTGTGTCCTGCCCAGGGAATCCAGAGTTCTAGCAGAAAGGGAAGCAGAGCCTCTACTATCTCTAGTTCAACCGACAGTTAAATTCCTGGTTCCCCAGCTGGTCTGCACATTTGGAAGAACATGAGGCGCCCCAGACGTACTGCTGCCTATGCCCATCTTGAAAGATGGCGATTTAATTGGTCTGGGGTCTGGGGATTTAAATTTTTAAAAGATCTCCACGTGATTCTAATATGCAAACTAGTTTGAGAAACAGTAAAGATTTGTATGAGATTGAGGGCAGATTTTTGTTAGCTCGTGTTTATGTCTCTCGCATTTTGTGCCAGGAAAAAATAAGTAGCTCTGTAAAGACGATAGGATTTGATAAGGATGTGTAACGTTTTTGTAAATCTTTAAATAAAGTTAGTATAAATTTTTAAAACACAAGCTTGTTGCTAACGTCATCCTAATTTTGAACATCATCATAAAAATGATACCATATGAGAGTCTAACCACAATTTTATTTTGTTATAAGAAAATTAATTTTTGAGGCCAATTGTAAACTAATCTCCTAAATACATTAAAACTTTGTGTGAAGATAGGACTTTTAGAGGATTTCTATTTCTTTGTCCGTTTGTTAAGTGTTGACTTATTTTTCCTTCTCTCTCTCTCTCCCTCTCTCCCCTGTGGATATTCTTGCTTCCAGTAAGGGTTACACTGATGTTGTGAGGATTCCAGAAGGGGCAACCCACATAAAAGTCCGACAGTTCAAAGCCAAAGACCAGACTCGGTTCACTGCCTACTTAGCCTTGAAGAAGAAAAATGGTGAGTACCTTATCAATGGGAAGTACATGATCTCCACTTCGGAAACCATCATTGACATCAACGGGACAGTCATGAACTACAGTGGTTGGAGCCACAGGGATGACTTCTTGCACGGGATGGGCTACTCGGCCACAAAGGAGATTCTAATAGTGCAGATTCTTGCAACAGACCCAACGAAAGCCTTAGATGTCCGCTACAGTTTTTTCGTTCCCAAGAAGTCCACTCAAAAAGCAAACTCCGTCACTAGCCATGGCAGCAATAAAGTGGGATCGCAAACGCCGCAGCTGCAGTGGGTGACAGGCCCATGGCTCGCCTGTTCTAGGACCTGTGACACAGGCTGGCACACCAGGACGGTGCAGTGCCAGGATGGAAACCGCAAGTTAGCCAAGGGATGTATTCTTTCTCAGAGGCCTTCTGCCTTTAAGCAATGTTTCCTCAAGAAATGTTAGCCTGTGGTCATGATCTTATGCAGAGATAGCTGGATGATTCATCACTGGTCAGTCATGATGAACAGTGGTGATCGGTCGTGGTGAACTAGAGGTCACCTAAAGCACAGAAAGTCACTCTTCAACAGTGTCATTGTCAACAGGAGTCCAATTATGGGCAGAATCTGCTCTCCGTGACCAGATGAAGATGTGCACTGTTTCATGTGACAGTGGTGACCTTTGAATATAGAAAACTTGGGAGTTATTGAACATCACCTGGGCCTACAAGAATGAAAAAACACTGATGAATGTAGAATCAGGGCACATTTGAAGATGGCAGAACAACAGTCTCCCCCATGTCACCTACCTCTTATAGAATGTCTTCAAAGGCATCATAATCATTTTCACCCGTAATACACAGTAGCTTATTTTTACTGTTTGTAAATACATTCTCCCTTGATATGTCACTTTATATCACTTGGTTCTATTAAAATATATATATATATGTATATATATATATTTCTATAAAGAAGTGCTTGACCAAAGTAGGTCTGCAGCTATTTCAACACCTTCCAGTTTCCAGAAAGAGCTGTGGATGTTTTACTGGAAATTAAGAACTTGCTGCTGTTTTAATAAGATTTAGTATACTTTGAGACTACAGGAGATAAAATTTGAGTCAAAAACCATTTTGACAGCAAGCATCTTCTGAGAATTCTGAAAAACAAAAGGATCTCAGTGTATCTAATCATTGCAATACATACACGGGTCCATTTATTTAAACCTTTGACTGCCTGTATTTTTTCAAGGAGCCAGCCAAATTAATGCATAATTAGGATTTAGAAGTATGTTTGTGTGTGTGTGTGTATGTTATCAGTTTTCAAGAGCCTAAAAATCAGTTTCCTCCTGTTAGAAATTAAAAGGCAAAAAAAAAAATACTTCACCATATTTTCAGGTTATATTTTCACAACTGCTTTTCCTTTCTGTGGCTCCCATCTGATATCTCACAATGTGTCACATACAGACAAAAACACACAGCAAAGAGTTTTCTATCACCTTCAACACTGGTATACCTCTTACCAGCAAGCCTTTAAAATGTACTTTGTTTTTGCTTGTTGTTCATTTTGTTCAAGGGTTCTGTAAGACCTACAATGTTTTGTACTTCTTGCTGACTTAGTTTAATAGGAATATTAAAGATCACTTTGTAGTTAGCCACATCTAGACGTGGTTATCATTTATGTGGCTAGTGCAAAAAAAGTGGTTAATATTAATAAGACTGTTTCCACACTACAGAGGCAATAATTCCTGCATTGCTTTGTTTTTTGAAATTCAAGTATACCGACACTGTACTTAAGATTTTTCCCAATTGGAAAGCATTTGGTTGTACCAGTAAGTGTTTGAGTGATGAAATGTGATGATTTTTGAGAAGTTCATTGCGTTTATTTCCAAAGCCTGTCTAGGTAGGTTGTATGTTAGAATAGTTAGACATGGAAAATTTTGACAGTCATATGCACAAAAATCTCTTTTTAGACAGTAAACTGCATTCCTTCACCCCATAACTCAGAAAACCTAAGGTGTTTCATTTCATTGAGATGTCTTTTTCTTTGTGAAATATCACAAAGCCCATTGTTTTTATAAAAATTTTTAATAATCATACCAAATGTGCCTATTGCTAAAGATTTGCATATAAGGATGTTAGGGGACCATTGTTTGAGTTCCCTTAAACTCATGAGAGTTTATTTTTATTAAAAGATATTTTTAATATAGAAAAATTATGTAATTGATCTTGCTACATCACTTTCATTTCAGTGGGACAGGAGAATGGATGTCTCACTGTTTTAAGTATTTTCTTAAGAAATTATTTGGTAAGACAAATAATTGTTTTACAGAACTGATAGTCATCCTTTGGATTTTCATAGACTGACTTTGCTTTAGACGTAATTATTTTTCTCAATAAATTATCAGTTAGAGAAATGAGGCCTATGTAAGACTAGTAACCTACAGTTGATGGAGGTCACCAGATATCAGGGCAGGGAACAAAGCTATTCACATCAGTCAGAAAAAAAAATTTAAATCACACCAATCATTTGACTATGCAGAGAGAATTAATAGCAAGGCCAACATTATTTTTTCCACTTTTCAAAATAGTTTTAATCAAGTAACGCAACTATGCCAAAATTTATTTTTATCTTTTGTGGTTATATTCACAGCAATATTAAAAAATAATTGAAGAGTAAACATGATTGTTTCCTACTCTGCTTCTCTATACTGTATTCATAGATTTTTTTTAATATGGTTTAACATGATTCGTTTTTTTCCACATATAATGAAGTTTTACACTTCTCATTGAAACAACCCTAGAGAGCATAGAACAAATAAACCACTATTCCATGCTTTCAAGGAGTTTTCTTTAGTTTTTTTGTATGAGGATCAATAGATTGACTAAGGAATTTATGTCTAAACTCCTGAGAAAAATGATGTAGACTGGAGGCTGAAATTCAGAGACATGGAGTGATCAGTAGATATAGAGAATGATAAGCAAAGGGAAAATTGTCTTTAACAAAATCTAATTCAGTCCAATTTGACTTTGGGCTAGGCCATTCACCTTTCCATAGTTGCACCTTGAATAAAGAGTCTAGGGGCTACTTAGGGGCTACCTAGGGGCTACTTCCTCAAAAAAAGAGTTTGTCTGAAAATGCTCAGGTTAGTAAGAATTTAATCTCACTCACAAAACTAAACACTCCAGATTGTTTCATTAAATACAAAGGGAGCCCAGAAGAAAATAGCATTGATTTCTTCTAGAACAGAAAAGGTCAAATTAAGCCCCACCTTGTTATTTAGAGGTTTAAGGGCACTGTTTTAATTTGTTCAACAAATTCAACTTCCTTTGCCTTCCTGTGGAAACAGTTTTATCCCATTAAACTAAGAATTGAGGGATTAATCACAGGCAAAAAAAAAAAGTTGCAGCACTGAAAAAAAAGTAATTTATTGTTTTTGCAACTTGTATGTGAATTTGTGTGATAAGATTATTTATTCTTATTTAACAAAAATATGTGCAAATTCTATATTTAAAATGTTTTGCTGTTGTCCTACTTTTTAATTTATGCTTCATGTTTGTGTATAAAGTACACTTTGTGAGTTTACATAATATACAGCACTGGTTGCTTTTGTATTTTTTTACCGAAAGCTTTCTGCGTGAAACAGGTGTATTTGTGTATATTCCTCATGTATCCTTATTCTGATAGTATCGTTTTCCTTTCTAAGCCAGATTTAAATTTAATCTTTCATGACTAGTAGTGTTCATTACTTGTAGTTACATTAACAGGTCTTTTGGGTTCCATTAATACTGATTTTTCCAAGTCACAGATAAGAAAAACACTTGCTCAAGCAATTAAAGTCCAAGTTTTAAACTTGGGCACATAGATAGCCTGGAAGCTTCCCACAGAAGCTAAGATACAGTTAAGAATCAGGTCAATTCACTTCACTGATAAACCTAGACAAAAAGCTATTGATGTATTATATGAAAGTTGTATACACACAACCTCTGAGTGATATCAATCATAATAAAACCAAATATTGTCTTTTGCTGCTTTCGAAACACTCCTTAAAATTAGTATCATATAGTCTCTAGTGTCTGTAGGATTCTATAGATGAGAGTAAACAAATTGGGTTTAAATGATTCAAATGTTAGTAGTCAACTGTTTCTACAAATATGGGGTCTCCATTGATAGAGTGTGAGTTTTTGCTACTACTAATGAATCTCGTGGAGTGATCAAAGGACTTGGGACAGGCAGGGACACCTCTGATGACATCAACTTCCCTCTGTGGTTTGACAGCCTGGTCACAGCAATAAGGCAGAGCACCCTTGGATACACAATTCTCCAATTCAATCTCTGGCTCTGACATTTCTCCCATTGCCTCCTTCCTTATTAACAAGGGCATTGTCATGGTTAAGGCAAGGACGGAAGCCAGATTCAAAGAAGTCCAGGACTTGTGCTATGACTTATAGTTCACTGTTTGTGAAATAAGATTGAATTGAATAATGACCAAATTTACTGATTGTTTATGGCTGAGTGTGAAATCCCATTGGCATGATTGGTGAATATCACGTTTATAATCAAACTTGAGGCTATAAAAATACCTTTTATTTTTGAACATTTCAAAGCTACAAAATAAATGAATAAGACTGAGTACAGAAATGATCATCCAAAGCTATAATAGAACCAAGTGCAAGGTCAAGGTGATCCATGATTTAGACATACAGAAAAGGATCTTGCATATTTTCTCTATTATTTTTCTCATTTGCCAACACCTTGTATTTTAGATTGTCAAACAGGTAGATCAGCTTAACTGACTAGTCCAATGAAAAAAACAATCTTCCTAAGAAATGAACTACAGAAGTGACTTCTACTTGCATGAACTACAGAAATGACGTCTCAAGTTTTATCACCACGAAACACATCAGTCTGTAATGCATAACTGTGTTCTTGTCAATTAATGAGAACATACTGAAATAAGAGCCCATGTATTAGTGATACAAAAAATGGAAATATACATGGTGTTTAGATCAAAAAAGCATTCAATCTGGCAAATGTCTTTCTGGTGCCATGATACGCTAATTCTCAGTGCAGATTTTGTGGAAAAGTAAAGGAATATGTTGTTAGAAGATGTTGGTTTAAAAGAGAATAAGACTGAAACATCCATATTAGTTAACCCAGTTAATTGCACCCTCGTAATATACTAGCACTTTAGCAGTAAGTTTGCTATCTGTGGTCCTTATCCCAGAGCTCCACCATATGCACCGCCATAGGTCAAATGAAAAAACAAGGACTAGCCCATCATCCTACAAGGCACTGCCACATTTAGTGACCCAGAGTCTAACACTGTGAGGAAAACTGTGATTTATAAATAAAACAGGGCATTTTTTTTTTCATTTCTCTTTGGCACATCCAATGAACAATGGTCATTTGTATCAAGGTGCTAACATCAGTAATCAATTGTCAAATGTCTTTCTGAGTTGCTATTTTATTCTACATGATTTTTCAGTTCGCAAGAAAGAGGTCTAAGTTTTTTGTCAAGACTGGACACGACTTATTACTCAAAGTTTGGGAAATTGCATCTCATGGTCATTCTGATCAGTGTTCAGTGGCATAAGGTATAGGAACATCGAAAATATTTAAGGTCACATTAAAACTTGAAGAGGGTCAGGCTGGAATCGCAGACTTTTAGATGAGACATATTTCATCACTAAGCCATCAGAGTTCCTTTCAAACATTCCTCTCAAACAAACTTTTATTTCCTATACACAAACAAACTTTCGTGTGTATTTGGCCTAACTTTTTTAAGCTTTGCAATGTTTTATATCAGTAGTAAACCCTTGGCTATTAGTACATCTCAATCTTTTCTTTAACAATTCACAACATAGAAACACTTCAACCCATACTGAGAGTTTATTTAGAAGACAAGATCAGACTGTGTGTGACTTTGTGAGGCTAGACTTCAGATTAATATACATTGTCTCTGGATGGTATTTTTGCATTGCACACTCAGACATGACATACACATAGGAATTGACAAATACTGCTTACATTTTAGTATGACGTATTAGCCAGCAGAAATCATGCACGTGCTTTGTAAATAGACTGCAGATAACTAAACAGATTGCAGAAATACGTTCAGTTTGATGTAAGCAGTGGCACAAATATTTGATTTCTGTATTAGAGTCTGTGAATAAAGTCAGGTAATAAACCCAAGTAGGTATAACTGAGATTTTTAAATCTTGAAACATGCTTTCAAAGTAGAGTAAAATATTGAGGATTTACATGCTGTAGATAAGCAGTAAAATGTAAACTGCTTATTACCCTCAATTTTCCAGAAGGGATGGTATTTTTCGGTAAATATAATGCAATTGAAAAACCAAAAATCTTGGAAAACTAAGACGGGTCTTGTTTAAAATGTCTCTTCAGCTTTGGCAAATTTCAAACCTGAATCAGCTATTGAAAGCATTACTGTGTCTTGTAGCCTGTATTCCACAACAGCTCTGTTATTCAGGTAAACCAATTGAACTGAGTCGTTTGGGACCTATACTGTAATATTTTTCATGGAGGCACAATATATTATTTTGTAAAGCATTTCCCTATGTGTGACTTTAAACTGTAAAACTAAATATCGGCTTTGTGGTTTCAGTGGGCATAATAAATATTCATTGTAAACTAGGTTAAAGAATGTACTGCATATAATATTTTTTAGAGTTGGAAACTATTGTCCATTTATTTTTAATTTTCTCATAATAGACGCAGGACCAAGCCAGGTCTTAAGGAAGCCATAGGCTCTCTATAATTTCTACCATCTTTCATCCACTTTGGCGCAGACAATTAATACTTTCTCCGTCTTAAAGTGCTATCAGACTATCACCCCATAAGTCTGTCTAGAATTGAACTTCTGGTGTTAAATTAGAAACAGCAAGAAACATAATCTACTTTCTTCATCTTTACTTTTTTAAAGATAAACTTATTCTAGACACAAAATTAAAGAGTCAAGGTAATAGGGTAGACCTGGAAATATGAAAAGAATTGACATTCACTTGCAAAAGCCTAATTATTTGCTAACAAATTTATGGTATTAAGGTTCCTAAGGACATCAATTCTTTCTTAACCTAAAATCATTACAGTTTACTGTACATTGCAAACATTGAATTTCTCATATCAAATAATATTTCAGAACTGTTGAACTTTAAATTTTTTTTTTAGTAGGATGTATATTTTTAAAAAGATTGTTTTTGCTGAGGAAGATTCACCCTGAGCTAACATCTGTTGCCAATCTTCCTCTTTTTGTGTGAGAGCTGCCACCACAACATAGCCACTGACAGACGAGTGGTGTTGGTCTGCACCCGGGAACTGAAACCAGGTCACCAAAACAGAGTGCGAGAACTTAACCACTAGGCCACCAGGGCTGGCCCAGGATGTATACTTTTTTAAAGAAATAATTTAAAATGCCTATACTTTTAAAAACATGATATATAAACAGACATCATAATATGGCTGAAGTTTGAACATCTCTGGGTCAGGCCCTGCGGTAAACACCTCACAAACTTTCTCCCACGTTTCTCTCCATGAGCCTTGTGACATTGGTCTTAAGATCCCAATATTACACACGACCATCACATCATAATAACTGTTAATGGTGATCTAGCTGTCACCAAATGCCAGACACTATTATAAGCACTTTAGATATTTATTATCAATTATTGGCTTCTTTAAGCACGGAGAGTCTTAAATCCTTATGGACTGTGAGTCTGAGGGAGGGATTGTAGGGTGGATGGAGGACTGTGTGAGATTGGAGAAATGGGGGGAGGCATTTAGATGCCCTAATGTGTGGGCCCCCTGAGTAAAAGCAAAGAGCAGTCTTAAAATTCCAATAAAGTTGGCAAGAAAACTAGGGAGAATCAGGCAAGCAGTGAGAGCAGAGGCAAGAGCTTAGAGTGTACAAAGGACTGTTGTTTGAGGAGAGAGAATTTGATTTAGAAAACTGGCAAATTGCTGGGAAGGGTAAAAAAAAAATGTGGTATTTAACCTTACAAACTGCTTCACAGCTAATAGTGTGCTGGTTCAGACAAGGTCAAGGCGTAAAACAGCTCCTGGGGGTAGCTTTTAGATTAGGAGTAGAATGAACAAAGAAGATGGTTAGAAACAGCACTAAATCCAAACGATCTTTAATTCCTAGATGCTGTGAGAATCTTTCTTGGTATATATTGTTTTATCTGTTCAATTCAACTCATGTTTTCCCACAGAATAAATGATTACATGTCTCAGTGTAGACACAAGCAGAGGAGTGTAGCTCTGCTTTTCTCAGTTCCCCTCCACGTCCGTCGGATAGGTGAAGAGAATCAACTTCCAGAATGATTAACCCCAGGGCAGTTCCCAGGGATGGAGGGAGATAAGAAGCTGTACCAGGACCTTACTCCAACATGAATTCATAAAATTTGTTGTAAGATACATTTCTCTTTCCACTTCTGGCTGCCCACAGTGGTTTGTCTCCCTATTTGAGCCTCCATTGGGGTTTGTTTTGAATTGGAGTTATAGACCTTTTATTGTTGTTGTTACTTATTAAAAGCATCTAAATCTTGGAAAGCAGGGAAGTATATTTGTTAATTGCTTGTAAGTAAACTCATTCCAAAAACAGTGACTGAACTAGTTTTAGGTTAAAAGAATTCTTCATCTACAACAGTATTGGGAACTATTAAGCTCATCTTCCAAATAAGTCTGGTACCTACTAGACCCTGAGAAGAATTTATCCAGATTGTTTCTGTGCTCTTGAGCCCCTTTATTATCTCTTTGCCTGTTCAAAGATGTTTTCTCTTTCTCCTTGGATCTTAGTCGTATTGCTTTAGGCAGTTTCAAGATGGGCGCTCAGACTTTAGAGCTGGATAGGATCAGGAAGAAGATACAAAAGACACAAGAGCCTACATAGATGGAACCCTGAGGAAGTACCTGGAGCTGTGACCACAGTGGGAATGTCAGACAGAATGTTGGTGTACAGGAACAAGCAATTGATGTCTCCTCCTTCAAGACTATGCTAAGAATAACCACTTCTTAGCTTCTCCACTGCTAGCACCCTAGTCCAAGCCACCAACCTTTCCACCCTGAACAACAGCAAATGCCTCCTAACAGTGCCTCCTGCTTCCTTCCCCAGGCAGACTGATCATGGAGAACCATAAGTCAGATCATTTAACTCCTTTGCCAAAAATTCTTCAGCGCCTTCCCAGCTCACTCAAAGCAAAAAAACAGTGTCCTTTCCATGACCTTCAAAGTCCCCCAGATCTGGTTCTTGTCTCCTCTCTGACTCCCTCTCCTGTTCCCCTTACCTTGGCCCACTATTCCAGCAGCTTTACCTCCATGCTGTCCTCACTATACCAAGCACGAACTCTGTCCAGAACCCTTTGCCTAGAAAATTCTTCTCCAGATATACACTTGCTTCTTCTCCCCCTTCAAGTCTCTGTTTAAACGTTAACTCTCAGAGAGGCCACCCCTGATCACCCTAAATCAAATAGAAGCATTCCTCCTTCATTTTTTCTCATGGCACTTATCAACACTTGAGATTTTCATTATATACTCATTTGTATATGTCGGATATATATATATGGATATATATATATGGATATAAATGTGCATACTTCGAGGGCATAGTCTTTGTTTTTTTTCCCTACAACCATATCACCAGCTCCTAGGAAGGTGCCTGGCATATAACAAGTACTCAATAAGTACTTATTGAATGAATGAATGAATGAATGAATGAATGAATAGATGACAATCCAGGCAGATAATCCTCAATAAGAGGATTCTGAAAATGGTCAATGGTGTCTCAGCAAGTGGGAAAAACATGGTAATGGAAATATTTTAACAGGTAACACACATTTTAGAGAAAAAGCAAGCCAAGGTTAGGCCAGGGAAGTAGAAGAGCCAAGGTAGATGGATGGTAACAAGAACTCAGCTCCTTGGTTCTAAGACAGATCTTTCATTCCTGAGATAACATGTTGTGGAAGGCAAAATTCTCAAGATGTCCCTCCATAATTCCTATCCCTTGATTATTCAATCAAATACTAATCCAGATACTGCTATGAAAGTATTTTGCAGATGGAATTAATGTTACTAACTCATAAACCTTATAATAGGAAGATTAACCTGGATTAACTGGAGGGCCCAATGTAATCACAAGAACTCTTAAAAGCAGAAGAGAAAGGCAGAAGGGGAAGTCAGAGAAATTTCAAGCATGAGTAGGATTCCATGCACCATTGCTAGCTTTGAAAATGGAGAAAGGGAGCCACAAGCCAAGGAATGAAGGCAGTGTCTAGAAGCTGAGAATGACTCCCAGTTGACAGCTGGCAAGGAAACAGGGGTCTCAATTCTACAACTGAAAGACGCTGGATTCTAGCAACAACATGAAGGAGCTTCAAATCAGATTCATCCTCAGAGCCTCCATAAAAGACACAGTCCTGTTGCCACCTTATTCCTACCTGGTAATACCCAGAGCAGAGACCCAGCTAAGCCATGCTGAGCCTAGACATCTATAGAACTGTGAGATAATAAGTTGGCATTGTTTTAAGCTGCTAAATGTGAAACAATTTGTTATGGTACTTATAGAAAATGAAAACAAGGAAGGATCCCAGTCTAGAGTGGAGTGTCAGAAAGGCTATCAGGTTAGACCCTTAAGCAGAATGAACAAGGTTAAGACCCAGTGATTGGGGTTACAGTACAAGGAGAGAACACAAGAAAAACACAGAATCAGATTTACTAGAACTGGCACAAGGTTTGGGATAAGACCCTCATCTAAGCTACTTTGATATGGAGTCACTTGGGCTGCTAGACAAGAGGTCCACACATACACTCTGACTCAAGACAGGATTAGCTAAAAGCTTGGTGGGAAGCGAGAATCTGTAGCCACAGTGATAAGAACAAGCAGAAACAGGCTGAAAATAAGGGCAAAGCGGATAGGAGTTGATGGATGGATGGCGAAATCTATTGCCTGGAACAATGGTTTCCAAAACGCAGCTAAGAAATCCTTTGTTGGCAATAAGCAAATGAATAAAGGTTTTGATCAAATAAGTTAAAAATCTAACAGGGATATTCTGATTATATATTGCTATTAACAAACCATCCCAAAATTTAGTGATTTAAGACAGCAGTTTATTGAACTTCGTGATTTCGTGAGTCAGGGCTCAGTTGGGTGATACATCTGCTCCACATCACCTGGGTCATTTGGTGGCTGGACTGGGGTGGAGAATCCCAGACAGGTTCATGCACATCCCTTGTGTCTTGGCAGAGACAGTTAGAAGGTGAGTCTCAGCTGGTCTCTTCATTTTTCATGTAGTCTTGGGCCTTTTCTTTTCTTTTTTTTTTTTTTCTGAGGAAGATCAGCCCTGAGCTAACATCCAAGCCAATCCTCCTCTTTTTTGCTGACAAAGACCAGCTCTGAGCTAACATCTATTGCCAATCCTCCTCCTTTGTTTTTCGCCAAAGCCCCAGTAGATAGTTGTATGTCATAGTTGCACATCCTTCTAGCTGCTGTATGTGGGACACGGCCTCAGCATGGCCGGAGAAGAGGTGCGTCGGTGCGCACCCGGGATCCGAACCCAGGCCGCCAATAGTGGAGCGCATGCACTTAACTGCTAAGCCACGGGGCCGGCCCATGGGCCTTTTCTTGTGGTCTCTTTAGCAAGTTATAGTCAGTCTTTTCACAAGGTGGCTTAGGGTTCCAAGAGCAGGTGTTTCCAGAGGACCAAGTGGAAACTACAAGGTTTCTCATGGCTGAGACTTGGAAGTTCCAGAGCATCCCTTTTTAATACAACTAATTAAAAATTTCACTATGTGTGAATCAGCAACACTCAAGGATCCTTTCTTGATTCTTCCAGAAGTTGAAAGATTTTACAATATGTCGTTCTTTATAGTTTAGTTATCAACCTTTTAAATTTAATTTTTTTTGCAACCATGTCATTTCTACACACAAATAAATGGAGGTTTCCATTTCAGAAACAATAATGTCTAGAATTACAAAGGCATAATAGTTAACAATTAAGAGGAAATCATTACCCTTTATGTTCATTTCAGTATAAAACAAGCAAGCTTCAGACAGTAAGTCACACAGTCTTGTAATTAACTTGGTGCACCAGCCCTGACTCTGGGGAATCTTCCTCATTGGGTGGGGAAGATGAGTTGATTTTTATTGTTTTTTGTTTTGTTTTGTTTTGTTTTCCCAGTCTGCATGAGTTTCCCTGGAAAAACATTTCAACATGTCTAAAAAGTTGCTATTGTCATTCTGTGGACCAAGAGGGTCTGACTTAAGGAGGCCTCAAATTTAAGATTGCAAAGAAAGTTTTTGGTATCAGTTGTACATATGGAGTTGGATATCCTTATTTTCCAAAATATATTAAGCCAGATGTATACAATAGCATCTTAAATTGCTCGATCATCTGCAGGTCATTTCATGAACTAAAATCCCTCTAATTAGGAAGATGAAGACTTTGGAAATGCACTATTTAGGAATTATATACAGCACCTTAATTGATGCTATATAATGAAGCCATAATCAAGTTCCAGTTCCTTTAAAGTGATAGGCCTCTCTCCTAATTCCTACCAGTTCCCCTGCCATTGGTCCTACAGGGGGCCAGTCAGAGATTATGGACGAATCAATATAAATCCGTCAACATAGACTTTAAAAGGCATCTACTGCTTAAAACGGGTCAGGAGCCTATAGAAAGGACAGCTTATATGCTGCATCTTTCTCCTATTGAAAGAACAAAACCATTTTAATATTGGTAGAGTGTTTCTGCAGCCCATTATTTTTATTCCGACAATCCAATAGAGATAGACCCCTAAACCTCTTTTGAATTTTGTCATTGATTGGTCTCCAGTATGTGAGCTCGCTGACAGAATTTGACAAGAAATCCAAGACTGTCATGCAGGTGACTTTTTTTTTAATTTCGGGGTCATAGGAAGAAACAGAAATCTCTCCAAAATAGGTGTTTCTGGTTGTCTTATTTTCTTGAAAATAAATCTTTTTTCAGAATACTTTTCCTTTGATCTTCCATTTACCCTTATTTTGAAAACTCTATATTGTATAAGGAGTTAAAAGTTCTTAAGCCAAATAGCACTTTAAGAATTTGATTAAAGCTGTGGTTCACTTAATAAATGCACATGCACACAAAATGTCATGTACAATTTCTAGAGAAGTTGTGGACCTCTGAAGCCAAACAGGGAATTCCAATGTAACAGAAAGAAAAATACATATGTTGTAAATGGAAATTTTCTAATAAACGGCTTCTTGCAAGTGAACATTTTGCTCTGAAGATTAAGACATATTTAGTATACATTGATGATTTTTAAAAACATTTAATGATTAATTAAGTAATATGGACTGTAATAATATTAGAGTGCAATAGTAAATAATAACAATTCCACTATTCAAGGACCTAAGGCCAGGGAGATGCATATATAGGTGACAAGAAATTATATTGCAGTGCAATAGTTTCTATGGTGGTGTCAGTCACGTAATATAGTTGCCAAAGAAGCAGCTAGGCTCTTGAATTGCATTGATACAGTTATACACAGTGATTCTGTTCCTTTTCTGCATTGATAGTGATGTCGCAGATGCTGCTAATGCTAACATCCATTCCACCTTCTCTCCTTGCTCCGTATTAACAATGGTAGGGCAGATGCTCAGCTAGAGACTAGGTCCTTGAGCAACTGAACCAATGCCAACAATCAACCATCTTTGGAATTCTTGTTTAGTGAGAACATTTTTTTGTTTTTTATTATTTATTTGTTTATTTATTTTTTGCTGAGGAAGATTCGCCTGAGCTAATGTCCACTGCCTATCTTCCTCTTTTTGTATGTGAGCTGCCACCACAGCATGGCCACTGACAGACGAGAGGTGTAGGTCCGCTCCCAGGAACCAAACCCAGGCTGCCGAAATGGAGCACACTGAACTTAACCACCAGGCCACTGGACTGGCCCACAAGAATATTTTTATAAAAAATTGGATTTTCTCTTTTTTGCAGACAAAAGCATTTCTAATTGATTCAAGTTCTCATTTCCATCCTGGAAATCCTAAATTAAGAACAATAGAAACAAACTGAAGCTCCACTAGGGAAAAGAGGTGGAAAAGATAGAGGAACTTAAAACTTTCCTATTTTGTGTGATTAAAGGAAAAGTTGGAGGGGGACTTCAGAATGATATAGTATGTGTTTTCAAACAATTGAGGGGCTATCATAGGGAAGAAAAATCAGTTATTTTACATAACTAGGAGGGTAGAATTAAAACAAATGGGTTGGTCAAAGTAAGAACCAATGTAGGGAAAAGTTTCTACCATTCTCACATTTTAACTTTTCTTTCAAATACAGGTGCTTCAGAAGTACCATAACAGTGAAGGTTTACTTTTACCACTTCTGTTCCCCACTGAAGTTTCCCAAAAGTGTCAACACACACTCTGTGTATATATACATTACTTTTAAGTATGTTTAATAAATGTTTCTTGTTGTTCCCGTTCATCCTATAGACTGCTATGTACTTCATGCATTCAGTATGCAATGTTGACCACTTACAAAAGCCTAGTTTGACTTTTACCCAAGCACCGTAGTTCTCACTCAGGGATAATTTTGCCCCCCAGGAGATATTTGGCAATGTTTGGAGATATTTTTGATTGTCACAATTCAGGGGCCCGGATGCTACTGGCATCTAGTGGGTAGAATCAAGAGATGCTGCGAGGCACAGGACAACCCCCCACAACAAAGAATTACGTATCCCATCCGAGGGGGCTGAGAAACACTGCCTCAATAGATCACTCCTCTCCTGCTCTGCTTGTATGATATGCATTCTCAGGAGACTACTTCTTACCTTCTAATTGATGTGAGTCAACATTCCTGTGACTCTTTTCTCCTTGCTGCTGTGGAAGTTGGAGCAGCAGGAGCTGGGCCAGTGCTTTGTTCTTGGAGCATTGGCACTGGGTGTGTGTTTCCTCACACAAGAACCAAATAATCTCCAGTAGGTTATGAGCTCTGCGCATTGTTGCAACAATTGATGGATTATACAGGTGAGCGTGGCATAGACTGACGACAGCCAATTATTATAAATCACCATTAGTCTTACTTCCAGCCACATGCAAATGATTGCAAGAAATGTATGGAAACCAGCCCTGGCCCATCCATTTTAGAAAATGAGTATTGCGTCCAAAGCCAGGTTTGCACATTTTCTGAATGATCTAAGTGGAATGTTTTTCATATAGCCAAATGAAAAGAATTGAGAAGAATGAAAGTTTTGTTCCTTCAAGGGCATTTTTAAACAATATTTTATTTTAGGTGCAAATAGCATTTATTTTTAAGTAGTAAGTGCTGTAAATGAGCATATTTTAGTTTCTAGGGAATTTTAGAAGTACAAAAACTCTAAGAAATACAAAAACAGAGTAATCCAACGGACAATCTCAATTGAGTTTTCAACATCAGTCACTAGCTATAGATAATTTTTTAGTTTCAGAATGTTTTTAAGAATAAGAGTTATATAAAAGCTTGTATATTAAGATTTATGCCAAAATATATATTCTCAAACTTGGCCATTTAGAATAGCCCAAATGCCATTATAATTGACTAAAGAGGAAAAAAAAGATTTTCTTTCTTTTTTTCCAACCACAATTTCCTAATTTAGAAAGGAAACCACCAATAATACAATAGCTGGAAATCTGGTCAAAACCAAAAAGGAACCACAAAACACAATATCTTAGAGATTATTAACAAGAATGTGAGACAGAGAGACAGAGAAGATCACAAGCATTGTAGTTAAGAGCAGGTAAGATCACGGGAGGACACGCTATGAAATCTGCTTGCATTTTCATGAGGTTATTATTCATTTTAGACATATACGGTGTACTTGCCACTGGATTCCATCAGGCCAAACCAGAAGGATTCCTGAGGTTCTCGTTTATTTCCGCTGTCTAAAGCCATTACCTTCCACCTCCTAAAAGACTCAACACCACAGCTTTCAAGTCAAGGCCAAAGACGCTACATCTCTAGAAGTGAGTGTACAATTTGAAAAATGATGGTGCTTTGATGTGCTTTATTTTTCTCTCACAGAAATGATTTTTTAATCATAAGAGTCAATCTTGGCTCAATTCAAAACCCGATGCACAGTGGCTGGTATGTTTACACACAAGCCATCAAAACTGAGAACCATCTCTCAAAACATGATACCTTGGTTCTGATTCACCGTGCATGGGACCTGGATGGGGAAGTGAATAATTCCTTTTGTCAGTTCAAAGCTAAATGCTGGAGGCAGCATGTTTTCCTGGATGTTTAACTAAATCTTCTTGGCTAAGTTTACTAGGTCAGAGCTACAAACTTCTAAAACACTGTTGCATTTGGAAACACAGTGGGTTCTCATCCGCGGGGATTCCACAGTTTGAAGGGTATTTACAAGTCCATTCTTCACCCTAGAGGGCCTGAGTCTGGAATCCGGCAAATGATGGGTACTCATAACATTCAAATTCCAACCAGCTTTTCCAGCCACATGTCCAACTATCATATCTGATCATACACACTTATGATTCTGCCACAAAAGCCACCTTCTTTCCTGAATTTCCACTGTATGTCCAAGTCCCTGTGTCGCCTTTCCATCATCTTTCCTAACAAAACCCTCTACAGTTAAAAAGTCACATTTTTTTATGAAGACTGCCCAGATCCACTATACACACACACACACACACACACACACATACACTCCCAGTCAAAATCAATTACCTTGTCGTCTAGAAATCCACATTGTAGGTACCTATATTATTAAACTCTTCCATTTTTGTTTCTTTCCCTACCTTACTGACATCACCACCCCACATTAGATTGTAAACCCTTTGAAGGCAAATGCCATGTTCTCAACATCCTTATATTTGCAATCACTGCAAGTTTCTTGTATGAATGTATTTAAATACTAACTTGGGCAAACACTATAGACATTAATTTATAGTACTAAACAAATATGAAGGTTAAAATGCAATCTGTCTTCATTTAGATTGTGGATGTTTTGTTCATCATAGATTATTTGCATTAATTTTGATTTTTTAAAATGTAATACTAGATATTTTTTTCTTGATTACTGAGTCTTATGACACCCTCCTTCCTTAAATTCGGTGCTACAGGCAAGTTCTTCACTCACCTCATGGTAAATCCAGTGCTGGAATATTCTTGACATCTAAAGTAATTGCTGAAAAGTCAGTAGAACATGCTTTTTGTTTTATTTGTTGTCCTCGATGGTAATGAAATCCTATAACTGAAGAATAATGATAATATAATGTATAAATTAGAGAATTACAGAAGCTTTAAATCATACCATACATCCATTGTATAAATGAAGTGCCTGAGGGCCAAGGAGTTTAGGAGAAAGTAGTCCAGGAACACACTTTCACTTCTTTTTTTGTTGGCAATGCTTAGGTCTTCCGGTGAACGTTTTGGGGTCTCATGAACAGAGCCCAGTATGCTTCCCCTAGCAGTGGCCCCAGTTTAAGATCCTGGTCTTTATTAGTTCAGCTCTCTATCAATCTGCACACAACCAATCTCGGAATGACAATACATTCTGAAATAATGAAGATGCAAAGAAGTAATCTTAGATCATATGCAATTTTTGGCTTATCTCATTTGCTATTGACTCTCATGTTTTTACATGGATGTGTACTTCCTTGGAGGATTTTATAATATAAACATTGAAGAAAAGTAACAGTATTTCTATGAAGGTAGGAGAACCACGATGATTCATTGCCTTATTGAAGGTTTCTCTTCTACCAGATAAGAAACTGAGGCTACATGAGAGGAAAATATTTGTCAAGAGCTATTCTTGCTCTAAGTCAGTGGTTCTCAATCTTGGCTGCATTAGAGTCACCCGGGGGCACTTTTAAAAAATGCTAATGCCCAGGCCTAGCTCCATGCCAGTGAAATCAGAAGCGCTACGGTCGAGGTCCAGGTGTTGGTATTTTTTTAAAATCTACTCAGGAGATTCATCATGCGGCCAGGGAAGCAAAAATATTTCTGCCATCTTTGTGACAAGGTTCTCAGTCCTGCTTCTATATTTTCTTACCATAGGACACATGATTTGGTTGGTTTTTATTTATTTATTTTTCTTTCTGAGAAAGATTGGCCCTGAACTAACATTTGCCAATCCTCCTCTTTTTTTTGCTGAGGAAGACTGGCCCTGGGCTAACATCCATGCCCATCTTCCTCCACTTTTTCATATGGGACGACGCCACAGAATGGCTTGACAAGCAGTGCGTCAGTGCGCGCCCAGGATCCGAACCGGCAAACCCCAGGCTGCCACAGCAGAACGCACGCACTTAACCGCTTGCGCCACCGGCCGGCCCCATTGGTTGGTTTTTACTTACTTATCTTTGAAGTCTATCTATATACTATTTTTGCAATAAAAAGGATGACTATCCCCTCTCACAATCCATTTGAATTTTGGGAGTTTTTTTCTCTGAACCTAAAAGCCAAGAGGAGGAGCATAGTCCCTTGCTCATCTTGAGGAGCACGGCGGCACCTTATCTGGTGGGCAACTGGTGAACTGAGTTTGCGTCTTCCTCAACACTAACAGCGAGTTGCTCTGACAATGCTGGAATCAGATGTGGTTCACAGTTCTTCTTCCGATCATCAGTGTGCAACTAGAAACATTTTCCCATCTCTGTCTGCCTCTAGTCCCCTCTCCTTCCCAGCCTTTTGTATGCTGAGACTTGGAATCTCTGAATGAATGTCAAGAGAGAAACCGATGCACATAGAAGAAAGGAGGGAAAGAACTGGGCTCGGGAATTAACTAGTTTGGACCTGAGTGCACTTACAACTCAGAAGTAGATGCCTATGTTCAGAGGAGAGCAGCTCCTTTAATTTCAGATTCAGTAACTGTGAAGGAGAGGTAAACACGTTTACCTACTTGTTTGGGTGTTTTCTTTCTTCTGTGAGTTCAGAGGTTGGAGCCTAGAGTATGAAGCCCAAGAATATACTTTTCAAATCTGCCACACCAGAGATGCAATTGCATAAAATTCTGCTTTTGTTCTCTTCTTGTCTCTTACTTTTAATCAGCGAAATTGACCTTCCCTGAAAAGGCGGGAATAGCATAATAAGACGAGAAGACCCTATGGAGCTTCAATCCATAAAGAGCAAAATCTTAACCAAATTTAAGAGATAACTAACTGGATTAGCAATTTTGGTTGGATTTAATCTATGGTGCTGCTGCCTCGTTGTCTGCATATCATTATGGGTATCTTAATGGGAAGTTAAAATAGCTATATTATTAAGTATGCCTGGTATGTTAACTCAGAAATCCTATTAACTTTCATAATCAGAAAAAAATAATAAAACTAGAATTCTGATGTTTGCCCTTGTAGTGTAACACCTGACAATTAGCTTTTTTGATTTTAATGTAAGTGCCTGACACTAAGCTTTTAATTGCCATGGCATCCACTTCAAAAACACCTTCTCCAGTAAACACATTGCCAGCTATACAACTAGATAAAGAGCAAAGCTGCCCCACCCATGTTCTCTTTCTTTTAGAGAGCTCAGGTTCACCTGGTAACTGACTGTTCCATTGCTTGCTTTTCCCTTCCCTTAGTTTAATTCCTGCTCTTATGTTCTAAATTCACCAATAAAGTGAACCCGTAAAACCTTAGGCCTTCAACCCTCGACACCAATACAACAGACTTCCAGGTCCATCTCTCTCTCTCTCTCTCCCCACGACCTAGCTGTGTGGCCCCTGGCGTGCCCTGTACCCTCCAGGACTTGTGAGTAATAAACCTCATTTTTTCAAAGTTCTCTGATGGTTGTTGCTGAGATGCATCTTGCTATCACAATAAGAACCACAACGGCCAGTCTAGCCACAACATTGACTCCAGTCAGGGAAATATCTATGAGGGCTCACCACAAATAGTATGGTCTCAGGTGAGTGCCCGCAGGCATTTCTAGCCAATAGCATCACTATTGACAGGCTGAGATGGACACAAAACAGCCTTAGACTCTGCAACATTGGATACAGTTTATGAGGTCCTCCTAAATGCAGGCTAGATGTTCCCATCTGGTGTCCCTGCCCCGGTGTCTATGCCTTATGCTGGATCTCTGGTCCTAAAGCATCTCTTGTATCTTATTACTTTTGAAGTTTAGGTTTTGTTCATTCAACAAATCTGGATCTGAACGATCAATCTATAGATCTTAGCAAGTTTTCAGCATCTCTGAGCCCTAGTTTTCCTATCTACATAAAAGAGAATTTGACATGCTTATGTAATATATAGCACAGAGGAATAGTTCCATGGTCTTTCTTAATTTCCCCTTTCTGCTTACCCACTTTCTCTTCATGGAGCTCTGCTTAAAACTATCAGTATCTACGCGGTGCCAATTATTCAAATAAAGCTCTTAGTCCTGACATTCCAGGATGTGTGCAAGCCTAATTTTCCCACTTCATCTCCCCCTTTGTCTTTGTCCTGCACCATAAGGTCATTCTCACTCATCTAAAATGACTTGGACCTCACCCATATCCTATTCAAGGATCCCACCCCCTCTGTATGAGAAGACTCTACCCCATCCTTTTGTTATTGAAATTGTGCCCTTTCCCTGAGGGCCAATTTAATTGCTACTTCCTTTGGGAAGCCAGGAGGACTTCACTCCAAAGACATTCACCCAAATGTAGCAACTGAAATTCATCCTTTGCCTTTTAAAATAAAAAAAACCAAGAGCCCACTGAGGACTAATTTAAATTCACAGTGGGGTCAACAAATGGAAGAAGAAAATAAATATGCCTGAAAAAAAAGACAATGTTCTAAAATATGTTTTTAATAAAAAATCTGATTCTTCATTTATACATTTTTTTCTTCTAATTTTACAAAGTCAGAGATGTTAAAGGCCGTTTGTTTCATTTTAGCTTAATCTTTTCTCTCTCTAAAAGTAGGACATGTGTTTACATTAATTCTCTATGTAGATGAAATTCTTAGATCCTTGAGGGGTCTGGTATACATCCTGTTTGCAAACTAAGATTTCCTTATGAATGAAGACTAAAATGTGCATACACAGGCCTGAAACAGAAATCTTGCTTTGGGGGCACTGCTATTAGTTCCAATCTTTATAATCGGCATCTCTAAAACATTCCACTCTCCAAAGTACAAAGCCTGTTTTCATAGTTTTCTCATAATTTGTTTGCCTAAAGCACTCCAATTGGTTCGACGCCAGTGAGTTTCTATGTTTATTATATTTTGTCTTCTCTTCACTCAGGCCCCCACCCTCAAATCCCACATTGTGAGCAAGCTTTTGAGTAACCAAATGCTTATTAGCAAATTTTCCAGAAAATAGAATTTTGGGGAATTTTTTCCACCTCTATTTGATGGGCTTACACTGAAGTAAACTAGTCATGTTTGTGCTAAACTTCTAATAGAACTTCACTTCCAGTCACATTTAATGAATGAATGATGAACAGACTATACCAACAGAATCAAGTCATGAGTAAAAATAGAGAGAGACAGAAAGACGCTGAGTAAAACAGAAAGAATGTGAGAAGGAAAAGTTGGGAGAGAGAATGAATGTTTACTCCTGTAAACATTTTGTGACTCCTATAACAAAAATTTTAAAAATATAGTTTTCTCTAAATTTAATTTCAATATGTGAATACCTGAGAGAATTAATTTAAGTAGTTAAACCCTTATTTTATTTCCATGTAGATCTACTCTACAACTATGGCATCAAAACATTGATAAATTTACTGCTAATGTAACTGTTAAATGTCACAAAATGAACATGAGATCACAATGAACTGAATTCGAACACTGACTGGACATACCCAGATGGGTCGAGAAGCACACAATGACAAAGCCTTACCCAAAACATAAAACAAAATAGGGTCTAGACCTCCTTATTTCTGAAAGTCCCCAGGCCTCAACTACGTTCACTCTTTTAGTTTTTGGTCCCACACTATGCCCTTTCATTTAAAATTTTTTTCATTTAATTTCTCTATATCTTTCCTATTACCTTTTCAAAAAGTACCAAAGTGTTAGCTTTGAACTAAGATGAATTTAATCGCAATGGGAAAATGAGAAGAAAAAAAATAACCAAAGAAATAACATCTTCAAAGTAGAAACACCTTGAAAATGGTCACAGCTCCATCCTCTAATCATAGTGATACCAGCTAAAGACAAGGTTGACATGAGGGAAGCCATGTTGTAGAAAAGAAACCCTATTGCAACTTTGAATGACCTCTTACTGACTAACCCAGCTGGATATGCACCCTCCAGGAGATCTAACTTCTCTGTAGATTTTACGACCCCTGCTTGTGCATGTACCTCCCAGCTGCGATAAGATGATAACTTTGTTCTTTTGAGTTCCTTAGGAATGTGATGACCCCCGAACAGAGAATCTATGCTGATAGCCATCGTCAATGAAAACTGAAAGATCTGGTGTGGCGACTCCTAGTCTGTAACACCCGAGAGTAAACATTCCTAACCCCCTCCCCTATAACCCACCAGCCTTTATAACTGTTGTAAGATTTTGTGCCCCCTTAAGATGGTTCTTTTGGACATTAGTCAGCCATCTTCCCTCTTGCTAGCAAGCTGTAATAAGATGCCCTTTTCTCTGCCACCATCTTGCCTCTTGACCATTGGTTTTCCTTTTGTGGCAAACAGATCATGCCCTTTGTGCAGTAAGAATAGTTTCACATCTTGGCTCAACTTGTAACCGTTTATTGTTAATTTCACTGAATTTTGTCTCAAGGATCTGAGAAGACTTGAGAAGATGATCATCCTGATCCTAAATAATGTTAACATTTAACATGTTCTAAGTATCTCAAGATACTTCTAAAACCTCAAGCTACTAAATAATAATAATTTCTTACACATAAAATATTACTGTGTATTTTTTTAATAAACACTTTCAAATGCTGCATCATATTTTTTCTGACTAAGATAGGTGCTGACTCAATGCTTGCTTAATTGGATAAAAATACATTGAAATCATATGAGAAACTCTCATGAATATTATGGACCTGGGAAAAGAGAAGTCAAACTAAATGTGAGGTTGGAGAAAGTGCTTGGTTTGTATGTAACCAAATCAGAGCTAAGGGCCAAGCTTGTTGGAAGAGCTGACACACCAGAACAGCTAGAGTTAGTTTATTTATCTGTGGAAGAAAACGCATATACATGGAGCAATGACCAGAAGCTGATGATGCCAAAACTAATTAGAAAATATGTGTTCACATGCCCTGTTGCATTTTTATGGGAGGAGATCAAAAATTCATGACTAGAAGTCAAATTACCTGCCAGTGCTGTTAACAACATCCTTTCATCTATTGATTCCAAGGGACCAAGTTCGTATTCATGTCCTCTTAACACTTCATATTTCCACGTCACTTCAGCATGCTCCTCCACGGCAAGCATGGTACCATGCCCAACCTTTCTCATTTCTTCCCCTCCAGCCACAAACACTGACCAAAACCAACACCTCTTTGAGCTTCAGGGATTCAGCAAATACACAGGACTTATGGTCCTCCCTAGGAAACCTGGAATTATCCCACCCACAGAGCCCTGTGCTGCCTTTGTGATGTGTGGGTCTGATTTAGCGCAAGAGCAGATAAGACGTAAGGAATGAGTAGATAAAGGGATCTAAGGGAGATTGTGACCAAAGTTAGAAGCATTGGTTATACACGACTGTGGACAGAAAGGGGCCTCTTTAAAGTCTTGTTTGGGGACAGAACACTATTTAAAAACTCCAAAGAGAAATATTAAAACTCATCTTTATATATTGTATGCCAGGAGGCACTGATGTTTAGGTGTCCATTCTGTGTATGTTTATTTGCTTGGCAAAATAATTTTTAAAAAAGAGCAAAAAAATTTACATTCAATACCGGATTTTGTGTGTGTGTGTGTGTGTGTGCTGATATTCTAATTTTTTCTTGTCTTTTTGTTTATTTGCTTTGGAATTAGATATAAAAGTATGATTCTAGTATGTCAAATAAGGTAAAAAAGTGAAAAAACTTCCAGCAGTATTAATTCATTCTAAAGAACGTGCATTTTATTCTGAAAACTATAAACAAAAAATTGAAAGGAACAAAATACATTTGGCTGTTTTGAGGCTGCTTTTGGGGATTTGTTTGTTAACAAGTTTTATTCTTCAATGACATCAAAATTGAAGTCATATTATGATTCTGACAGTCAGAGAAATAAAAGCTTCTATGACTAATTCCACTTAAGACCAGCATTATGACAAACATGGATTTTGAAAGTTATAGTGTCATGAATTATTATTTTGGCACAGATTTTAATTTCAAAATGGAGATTAAAAATTTAACAAAGAACTGTCACTTCTGCCTGTGACACAGACACAGGAACTGGATTTGTCTTCCCATTACAAACAATGAGGAAACTGACAAAATATGTGACACAGCTATTCTCAGGTATTGGAAAACTGGCAGCACAGGACTGCGATATCTGAGAGAAAGGAAACAAATGAGGTGAACTATATGATGACTGCAAATTTCTTCCTGGAAGCATTTCTAAATTTCAAAGCAGGAAAATGGAGCCCAAGTAAAGCATGGCAGTTCTGCTGAGTTGACGGGACAGGGATTAGAGTTCAGAGAGGCTGAGGCAGCTAGATTTGCAAGCCAGGGTACTGACTATGAGGAAGCTCCTGAGAAATAGCTCCAGAAATCTGCATGAGGCTCCTTGAGACCTTAACTGAATTCTAAGCAATACGTGCATAGGGTAAAACTAAGCAATGCATAGAGTAAAATTCAATAAAGCTGGGCAAAAATCAAAAGTTACTAGAGAGCTATAGGCTGAATAAATCCAAAACTCACACAAGGGTGGGAGATGATTTTGTATTGACCACCTTGTACTATTTTGTACTATTTGTACTATTTTCAATACAACTTTGCATTGAAACCCTGTTGAATGCCTAAGGTATTCCAAGAGGTCTTCTTTGTAGGGCTACTCTATGCCACGCTAAAAAAGCTTAAAGATAAGTTCAAAATAATCCACAAGTAATTAAATTTCCTGCCAAAATATACTTCAATACTCTTTAAATGAAGACAGCAAAATCTGAAACATCACCATAGCATTCACAATATCTATAATCATATAAACAAATTACTGAACATGAAATGAAGCAGAAAAATGTAGCTCATAATCAGGAGAAAAGTTGATAAATAGAAATAAACTGAGAAATGACAAAGATGATGGAATTAGCAGACAAGTATGTTAAAACAATATTAGAACTATTCTCAAGGATTTAAATAAAAACAAGAACATAATGACAAGATAAATGGAAGGTTTTTTAAAAATGTAATTTGTAGAGTTGACAAACATAATATCTGAGAGGAAAAATTAACTGGATGGATTAATAGCAGATTAGAGACTGGACAATAAAGGATTAATGAACTTGAAGACATGGCAACTTAAATGCAAACTTAAATACTGAAAGGAAAAAGGTTGAAAAATAAATAGAATATCAGTTACCTGCAGAAAAATTGGACTAACAAAGAAAGAAGGAGGGGGAAGCAGATTAAAAGAAAAAAAAAAGGATCAAAAGGTCAAAATTTCTGCAAGATTTTTTTAAAACCACTTTATTGAGATATGATTGATCAACAAAAAGCTGCACATGTTTAATGTATACTACCTGATGAGTTTGAGATAAGTACACATCCATTAAACCATTACCACAATCTATGCCATAAATATATCCATCACCTCCAAAAAGTTCCTCCTACCCTCTTTATTTATTTTTGTGTGTGTGATAAGAACACTTAACATAAGATTTACTCTCCTAGTGAATATTTAACTATACAATACAGTATTATTAACTATAGGCACTATGCTGTACAGATCTCTAGGACTTATTCATCTTGCATAACTGAAACTGTATTCTTTGGCTAATACCTCTATAAATCCACAGATCCAAGAAAATCACCAAACAGGATCAAGACAAAGAAAACCACAAGAAACCATATCTTAATCACATTATTGAAAACCAGTGAAAAACAGAAGCAGTCAGGAATAAAATGTCCTTGGCTCAAATGTCTTCATTGGTGAATTCTATTAAACATTGAAGGAAGAAAAAATAATCTTACACAAACCCAGAAATTAGAGGAAGAGGGGACAATTCCCAACTCATTTTATGAGACCAGTTTTGCTCAGATACCAAAAACAAACAGATATTATTAGAAAAAAAAACTACTAATGTTTCTTAAAAACATAAACACAAAAATCCATGCCAAAGATTAGCAAAACCATCAATAAAAATGTTAACCCAGCATGGCTAATTGGGGTTTATCACACGAATGCAAGTTTGGTTAATTGTTAAACAGCAATCAAGGTAATTCATCATATTAACAGAAAAAGGGGAGAAACAATATATTATCTAAATAAACAGGGGGGAAAAGCATTTGACAATATTCAACACTTATTCATGATAAATGCTGTTAGCTAACAGAATAAAAAGAAACTGTCTTTACTTAAAAACAATGTGATAGCACTCATTAAAAAAAACTTAAGGAATCTACAAAAAAAATCTACCTAGAACATCCTGATAAACTTACAATAAGGATATGGATATGGAATACTGAAATTTTTTAAATACCATTTTCAATACCATAAAAACATTAAATACTTAGGTATAGATATAAATATAGGCATACAAGACTTCACTATATAGTGAAAATTATGAAACATCCCAGAGAGAAATTAAGAAAAATAAATGGAGAGATATACCATGCTCATGGATTAGAAGACAATATTAAAATGTGAATTCATGCAAATTGATGTATTGATAATTCCAATCAAAATTTCAACTGGGCTCTTTTCTTAATAAAAATTAACAAACTGATTCAAAAATGTATGTTGAAATTTCAAAGGATCAGAACAGCCAAAAAAATTTTTTGAAAAAGAACAAATTTGGAGAAATTGTACTGAGTTCAAGACTTACCATAAAGCTTCAGTAATCAAGACAGAGTGGTATTTTCAAATGTATAAACATATTGCTCAATGAAATATAATAGAAATCTTAAAAATAGATCCACATATATGGTCATTTGATTTTCAGTAAATGTGCTAAGAAAATACAACGGGGAGAGGAGTTTTTCAACAAATGGTGGTAGAACAACTGGAAATCCATGTGGAAAAAAATGAACTTCAACACTTACTTCATACCATACAGAAAATTTCCCAAAATGGATCATAAACCTAAATGTGAAAGCTAAAGCTATAAAGCTTCCAAAAGAAAACATAGGAAAAAAACTTTGAGAACTTGATGAAGACAAAAATATTTTAAGATTTTTGTAAACCCTACTGAAATACTACTCAGCAACAGAAAGGAATGAACTTGCATGACGCACACAACAATGTGGTTGAATGTCAAAAACCTTCTCCTAAAGTTCAGAAGGTACATACCATACTGGTGGCTGGTGCATGACCCACGGGCAATGGCCTAGACTTGTCCAATCAGAAGAATCCACCAATCTTCATATTTGGAGCTTGTGAGATATAGAAACAGAGACGAGAGGGAATCCATTCTAATGCTGGTCGCAACCACATCCGTTTTCCAGGGCACTAACAGCAATGGCGCCTATGGTGGATCCAGGAGTCAGAGCTGGAGGTGGAGCTTGTATAAGCTGAGACACCAAGTTGTGTAGTAGTGGCAGTAGCAGTTTCCTCTCTGGACAGGATTTGTGGCATTATTGTTGTCTGGGCAGTTTTGGCTGCCTCCTAGCCTCCTTTGTTCCTGACAATTCCGTGAGCCTCGTTCTCAGCCTTTCTGGCAATTCTGTGAGTTACCCAACATCCATTCGATAGTCTTTTCTTCTTGAAATGATCCCTGTTAGTTTTTGTTATTTTGTTGTTTGCTGCTAAGAACTCTGATTAATACAAATCACGTGAAATACCATGTTATGTGGTGATGATTTGAACATTTATATCTCTAGATTTGATCCCATCTGCAGAAACATCAATAAACCCCTTTGAAATCTCCCTTGGATAAAAACTAAACATCTACAAAACAGAATTCTTGATGTCCTCCTCCCTCATGAAGTAGTAATTGGCCAACCAAAGTATAGTATTTCCTTTATATTGTACATCAATCAGCAGCAAGCAAACAACTCCGTCTTTCTTATAATTACCATAACTATAGAATTCTATAGATGTTGTACAATCCAGTGCAACCCCTTTCACTTCTATCCCATCCCGATGCACCACAGGTAAAACATCAACAATTGGAATGCTACAGCAGGACACGGGTTATCACCTCTCCACTTACACAAACAACAGGATCTCTGTTGTCTTCTGGCCATTGAGTGATCCAATTCCAGAATCTCATCCTGAGAGTCAGCTTCCTAGAACTAATTCCAGTACCTAAAATTACTGACGTAGGGTTGGATTCCCCAGAAGCAAATACTGAGATGAGGATTTTTAAGAAGTGATGTATTTGAAATATTTCTAAGACAGAAGTAAAGGAGTAAGCACGTGGGATCAGAAAAGGAAGGAGGACGAACAAGGGTGTGGTAACAACAAAGCCCCACAAAGTGCAACTTAAGTTCAATAACTCAAAGGCACTCTGCGTTCCATGCAGTTCTCTCCTCAGAGCTGTCCTCCTTAGGGGATGGAGTATTTATATTCCCCCACACATCTTACATTGGCTGAGAGCTGTCTCTAGGGAGAACAAAATTCTCAGGCACTTCTCTTCTCTGTGCTTGCTAGGTTCTTGCAGGCAAGGCAGGTTCTAGCAGCCTGGCAAAAAACATAAGTGTTTATTTTGTGCCTCTCCCGCTAAACTATGGGTCGCATGCGGTCAGAAGGCAGGTCATCCTATACAGTGCTGTATCCAGTACCTACAATGGTGTAAAACAGCAACAGTGACTTTATATCCAGCCTTACATTACCCTGGGCCCCAAGAGTCATGGTGTGGAATTGAGAAGATATTACTTAGGAAGTAATATTCTGAGGAAAGCTCTGGGAAGTCATTTAGATCAGGATCAACAAATGCACCTGGGATGTGACAAGGAGAGAGAACAGAGCTTTAAGGCCAAGTTCAGAAATCTGGAGGAACCAATATGCTAGCTAGACTAAAGCAGACAGAATTAAGAGATCCTGGAGGCGTTATTGAATCAAAAATATAAGAAAAAAATTTTGTTAATGTCACGCTCATGGCTATTGGAACGGCTTAGCCTGGAGAATTAAAGGAAGACACGGAAGAAAGACACTGTGGAACATTAGGTGGCTTTGGCTATTGGTTAATAGTGAATTTCTTCTCAGAAAAGACAAGATACCCTCCAAGGAACCAGGAAATTACATGGAAGAATCAGTCACTTTTTCTTAAACCAGCTATTAAACCAAATAATGAAAACATATATATACCATCATTTTATGGAGAGAAAAATGAAGAGAGATTGTGCCTCTAGGTAATTTAAACATCTTTGAGCCACTAACAAGTACAAGGCAGAACTGGGCTGCCCAATAGAAACATAATGCAAGCCACATATGTAATTTTAAATTTTTTGGTAGTCACATTAACAAAAAAGTATAAAGCAACAGATAAAATTATTATGAACAAAATACTTTAATCCAATATGTCTAAAATACTACCGTCTTCACATATGATCAATATAAAAATATTAATGAGCTTTGTTTCTGACTTCTGTGAAGACTGCACTGTGTTCACCACTGAAAGTCTAAATGCCATCCATGACCATACACATGGCTCCTTTTTTTGGGGGGGGGGGGGCGGGGAGGAAGATTAGCCCTGAGCTAACATCTGTTGCCAATCCTCCTCTTTTTGCTGAGGAAGATTGGCCCTGGGCTAACATCCATGCCCATCTTCCTCCACTTTATACGTGGGACACCTGCCACAGCATGGCTTGATAAGCAGTGTGTAGGTCCGCACCCGGGATCTGACCTTGCGAACCCTGGGCTGCCGAAGTGGAGCCCACGAACCTAACCACTATGCCACAGGGCTGACCCCTACATGTGTCCTTTTATCCCTTTTGCCCTCCTCTCTCCCTGCTTCCTCTCTGGTAGTCACCAATCTATTCTCCGTGTCTACGTGTTTGTTCATTGCTGTTGTTCTTATCTTCCACATATGAGTGAAATCATACAGTATTTGGCTTTCTTCATCTGACTTATTTCACTTCGCATAATACCCTCAAAGTCCAACCAATTTGTTGCAAATGACAAGATATCATCTTTTTTATAGCTGAGTAATATTATATATATATATATATGTGTATATATATATATATATATATACACATATATATATATACACCACATCTTCTTTATCAATTCATCCATTGATGGGTACTTAGGTTGTTTCCATGTTTTGGCTATTGTGAATGATGCTGCAATGAACATAATAATGAGATATTTTATATTTAGTTTTTAAATTTAGAGGAATTAAAATTAAATTAAATTGAAAATTCAGTTCCTTTATCTCATTAGCTACATTTCAAGTACTCAACGGTCACATATGGCTACTGGCTACTATACTGGACAATGTAGTGCTAGAACCAAAGAACAATGACAGTGTAAGATTTTCTGGAAAACACTCTGAATTTAATGAATACCTACATCTAATGCTTACAGTTAATGAAATTCTTACCCCTCTTTCAGAAGGGGAAATTTTTAAAACATTTACTTGTTGAAAGCTTCTTAATGGCAGATCATCAACGAGGCTACTGCAGAAGCCAAAACAATCATCACTTACTGAAGAGGATTCTGAGTTAAGCTGCTTTTATTTAGAATTTTGGCCCTTCTGGAATGTTCCATGACTTCAACTTGACCTTGACACTCAGTTTCCAGATGGGCTGTCATATATTAATGATGGTCTCATTGTGGCATGAATAAATGATGAATCTATGAGAAGAATTTAAAGAGTTCTAAATAGTTTTGATGTAAGTATCAGAGTGAAAAATCTGGAGTAAACTTCTCAGACTTGAAATAAGAGCCATTGGCATTATCCCACCCAAATCAACACATAGCAACATAGGAAACATAAATTCTGAAAATAAGGCAAGATTTTAAAACTTGCTTTTGGTAACATATTATAATTCCTTCTGCCACTCCCCCTACTACCCCTGACAAAAAAAAAAAAGAAAGAGAATCATACAAAGTCAACTTATTTCTTACTAGAGTAAAATTGGATTTGACAAACTTTGTTGTAGTTGGGAATTTATTCTTCTATTATAAGCTCAAGGACATCTACTATGCGTGAAAAATTATCTGGGAATATAATCATGAGGGCAATGCAATTTTGTAGGCATTTCTCAAGGAATAAAATTTTTGATTTTGGTAGATAGTTCAAAATGGCCTCAGGTCCAGTAACTTCCACTTCAAACCCCTCCTGAAGCAATCCCAGAAATGCACAGAAAGCCATACAATTTTGCTTCCAATAGTAGTCTGAATGAATGCAGTTCTAGGAATTTCTCCAATTATCACACATGTTTCATTGTCCTCAATAAATGACAGCCTGAAAGGAAAGTAGAGATGGCTAAGGAAATGCTAAAATAAATCCTTGTAAAAATTTGACCAAGAGGATTTACCAGGTTTCATCATCAACATGCCATTTTATATTTCACATCAGAAGGTACCTTGATTGCCATTTATGAGACAATATTTCAACATTCACCTCAATCATACCCTCCCTCCCAGAGTGAAATAAGAGTTCATCAGACAAATAGGGATCTATCTTGAAATCTGTTCCACCTCCTTCTACCTTCTCATCTCATCTGTTCTACAAAAAATAGTCCATGCTAGACAAGACCTAGTGCAAAGTGGTTTAACCCTGCTATAACTGTATTCCCCATGGAATCGGTTGGAATAGCAGCATTATGAAAATCAATGAAAGTTTTCTTCTTAGGATAGCTTGGTGGTATCAAGACCATTAAATCAGTGTTCATTAGACCCGTCAGCTCTTTGTTAGTGATATATACATAAAATACAGACATATGTACATATACAGGCATATTTTGTTTTACTGCACTTCGCAGACATTGTGTTTTTTTGCAAGACCCTCCACCAGCAGAAAAGATTACAATTCTCTGAAGGCTCAGATGAGGGTTGGCATTTTTTAGCAATAAAAATTTTAGCAATAGTATTTTTTAATTAAGATATATACTTTGTTTTTTTAGACAGAATGCTATTGCATATTTAATAGACTACAGTCTAATGTAAACATAACTTTTATATGCACTACGAAATGAAAAAATTTGTATGACTCACTTCATTGTGATATTAGCTTTATTGTGGTGGTCTGGGATTGAACCAGCAATATCTCTGAAGTATGCCTGTATGCATATATGTATACATCATATATCATCATACATATATATATCTATGCACACACTCATAACTCTCTCCAGAAGGATCAAATGGAAAAGCAACTGATAAAGTGAAATTTCCAGATTCTTCTACATCAGCTAGTATATATAGTTATAGCTCTGCAAAAGGCCACTTGTTTGCAACTTGTAGATAGGAGCTGAATCTATGGTTGAGAGCTGGCATTCCAATCCAGGTGGTCTGGCACATATCCTTGACCACATCCTTGACTACAATAGTAACACAAAAATTCATCTTTGAAAAGAATTTAAGAGGTTGTCTAGTCCAACTCACAAACCAATATTTAATGTCTTCAATATCACCCCAGACAGTGTATTAATTCTCCTAGCAGTAAGGATAAGAAAACATTTCTGAAGCAAAAGGAATACGTGAGGTCTTTTCCTCATGTGACAAATTAAAATAGTTTCAAGTTACTCCTTAGGCAGCTTTGCCATCTGATTTCCAAATTTTGAAGAATCATCCCTTCCCATCTGCTGTCCATATCATCTTTTCTACCTAGAGAAAGAAAAAATCACACCCACAAGAAGTAAAATAATCAATGTAAATAAATGAACTATAATTCATTATTTATTTTCTAGGACATCTCTCTAGCTTGGGAAAAGAAATGAAAAACTGAAAAGTCCTAGAGTAAGTTACAACTTCAACTGTATAGATTTACTAAGCCAGTCTATCACACGTTTAATACTCACAATAACAGAAGTACATTTCTCACAGAAAATGCTAATTAGGTTTTCAAAAAGCACTTTTCACCCATCATGTGTAATGTTTCATCTCTATTTGAACCTCCAAAGGAATGTGGGCTTTCTCAAGGCTGAGCTCTTCTTTGTTTGCAGAAAAAGAGAAATTGTTGTTGTCTAAAAAGAAACGTATTAGAAATGAAAGAAAATAGAAACATCACCAAAATTGTAGTTTCAAAAACAGACCAGCTTTAAATCCTTCCATAGTTTTCAGAATCAATCATAAAAGCAGCTCCTTTAATTTGTTTTCTCAAAAAAAGTTGGGGTAGGAAGTCTTCACAGTGATCTCTAAGTAAAACTTCTTCCCACATTTACGTCAACATGCTCCTCAGTGATTTGACTGTGTAGCACTAGGACCGTCTGGCATACTAAACAAAGCCATATTGGCACAGGTATCTCCCCAGCTCTGGAGTGATTAGACGTGGAAGAAATATCAACATCTACCAAGCCCAATGGAAGTAAATTTAAACTCTCTTCTACCACCAAACAAACAACCACAGCCACATCTTAAAAGCTCCCGTCAAGATGACTGATTTGGGCCCCACCGCCCTGAAGTGGCTTCTTCCATATCTTAGTCCTGTAATTAGTGGCGGGTGTTCCCTCTGGACACTCAAGAGTTAGAGATTTAGCTTGAATGTTGTTCTGAAGTTGATCCAAATAAGGCTGAATTTTTCTTCTGTGTGTGTTCCTCCCTTTTCTCACATGTTTTCTTTCCCACCCTGCATTCAGATTTCTGCTGCAAAATCTATATAATATTTCCTTCCAAGTCTAGAATTTCTTATCGTGTCTCATTAGTTAAGTGCTTACATCCTACTATTTTTAAAATGTCTGTTTTACGTTCCAGAAGCTAAATAATAGATTAGATTTTTTTGTCAAAGAGAGTAGCTAAATTGAGGAAGATCTAAGTTTCTTTTATCCAGAAAATGAATTTCTCAAGCCCATAATTGATAAAGCTTCATTTTTGTTTTTAAGAGTTTTGCTAAACAGAAAACAATAAAAGCTAAAATCGCCTCGAGGTGGACATTTGTAATTATTTGGCTGGCTAGCATCATCTTTTTTCTCTTCCTAAGAGCATCATGATTTCCAAATGTTTGAGGAATTACTCTCTTCCCTTCTTGTGGGACTATAATAAGGGGCCCAACCGTCTCCTAGCTAAGCAGTGGAGAGGTGACTCAAGATAGGCAATAATTCAGAACTCTCTGGAATTTGAATCTTGAGCAGAAAGACAAAGGGACTGAAAGTTGTTGTGGTTTATCCATTTTTACGTGGCTTCCTAACCTGATCTTTCATGTTATGGGACACTTCCTGTGGTTCTTACTCAGTTCTCTGCATGTGCTTTTCTTCCTGACTATTTCAAAGCCTGTTTCTCCAGACTTTCTGTCAAGTCTGAGAACTTTCAACAACTCGCCATGATTCTCTTTGGTTCATGTTAGTCAGAGTCAGTTTCTGTTGCATGCAATCAAAGAATCCGAACTGATAGCCAGTTGAGACCTGTCAGTTATTCTTAGATGGATAACACCATATCCTGGTTGATTACAATTCAATGACGATAATAGATCACATTTTGTGTCATCAGCACTGTTCTTGGTGCTGGAAAAATTATTTTAAAAAAGGAAGACATGGACTTACTCTCAAAAGGTTTACTGTATAATTAAGATTAATCCACACGGAACAATTACAGTTCCCAGGCATACAAAGAACTCAGAAGGAATGCATTCACAATCCAAGCAATGACTTTTCTTGTCACCCACCTAGTTTCCCAAGCCTAAACCTGTAATTCATCCTTCACTGCTCTCTCTTCCTCATCCCACACATCTAATTAGTCACAATTCATTCACTGAGAAAATATTTATTAGCAAACCATATTGATTGTACTTATTTTACACCTCTTACTTCTTTCCTTCGACAAAGCTTCTCCCTTAATTCAGCCCCCATGATGCATGTCTCACTTAACTGCAGTGACTTACTAACTGGCTGCTCTGCCCCCGTCTTTATTCCTTGTGACCTATTCTCCTCTAAGAAGACAGAATCTTCTTCGTAACGTACAAATCTGATCATATTGTTCACCTCCTGAGGCTTGCCAACATCCTAGGAAGAGTTCTAAATGCCTTAGTGTGGTATTCACAGTCCTTCAAGGCACGTGAAAACTCTTCTAGAACAAAGCGAGCTGTAACTAAACAAACAATTGAAAAGGCACGGTCTATCTTGATCTGGCTCTTGCTTATCTAACCAGCTTCATCTCTCATCACTCTGAGCTACAAGCGTATTGAGCTACTAACAGGTCCTCCCAGCGCCATCATTTCATCTCCTGGCCTGGGCACCAGCTGTTCCTCCGCCAGAATGCACTTTCTGCTACCTGCCCTCATTCCACTTGACAAACTCCTACTCTCCCACCCTCCAGGCCGAGGGCAGCTACTCCTCCTTCACATGGCCACAGTAGTCACTCTGTGCATACCTCCTACACAAAATGCATCGCTCTAATATAATTTTCTCCTCCTTTGTATGCCTTCCTTTCTAGAAGGCAGGTTCTGTACTTTGAGTTTGAAACTCTGATTCATCTTTGTATTCTCGTGCTTAGTAGAACACCTAGCACATGAAAACATTCAATACATGCTCTACTGACTGACTGAATACACGTAAAATATTTTCATAAATAATGCGTACAGTATCCTTTATACAGACCCAAATAACAGAGAAGACCTGGCTAGAATACATGTTAAGGCATTCTATTTGTAAACACAGGAAACACCTTTATACCAAGACATTGTAGAGTTTCAGGGCTCTCTAAAGATGCCAACCCTGAATTGTAACAAATTTACTACAACAGCAAACAAATAAACTTTCTAGATTTATGTAAAGTTTCTACTGACTCAATCGATCTATAAACTCTTATAGAAATATGGAAAAAACTATAGATGTCCATAAAGCTCTGAATTTTGTGGGACAATTCATATATTAATGCATCAAGCATACTTGGAAGTATAAGCCAGTCCAACAGAACTGGTTTTATAGAAGAATAAGAATGAATTAAGCCAGTCCATTACAGCCAAAGAAGAAACTTGCAACATTTTTTTGACAATACTCTCCGAATAAATGAATTCAGACGAGAATAACGGAAAGCTGTATAAGAAACCAGAGGATGACTGGGCTACTATGGCAGATAGTCTCCTAGGATGGAGTCAAATGGAATAAAAGTTGGAAACACGTGAACATGATTTCATAGGCATTTGTTACCAAAAACAGGCAACATGCATATGGTAAAGAGCATGATATGCTGGTCACAAAAGACACTTAACATAGTCCTTTAAGAACTTGTCTTCCGTCTTCTACCATCAACAGATCTCAGCCATCAGCCCTTTGCCTATCCCTCTCTATATATTGTCCCTCAGCAAGATGATTCTTTCTGTAATTACAATCTTAGGGCATTAATTACCACCACTTAGCTTTAATCCCAAATCTGTAACTCTTGTTCTCACTTCTAATTAAGTTTCAGTTCTTTATATACAGTCCAGTGAGCTTGCCCTTATCTCAAACAAAATTTATTCGAGTGAATCAATTATCTTCAACCTAATATTAGTCCTGTTTTCATTATCTGTTTCTGCAGAGATACTGCCAATTTTCCAATACCATGTCATCCTCAACTCCTTTTTGATCCTTTATATCTAGTCTGTCTGTCTACCTCTATCTCTTTGCCATCACTGAATGCTCCAGGATGTCAATCAGTATAGTTATAAAATATTCATCACATGCCAAATTTTTCTGATACTAGCTAATTAGGTGGAACATTATCTTATCTAGATATTGTGAGCATCACTGCCAACATCATCTTCCTGACCTATTGCCTACCACTTCCAATTTGGCATTCCACTCCCCATCTTCTTCAAAGACATCACGGATTCTCAGTTTTCTCACTCTGGATTCATCATACCTAGATAAATTCATCTTGTCTAACTCTATAACCCAAATTCTGTTCTTTCCAAGCCATTTTTACTGTACCACAAACATTCTCCTTCCCACACCTCTGCTCAGGAGTCCCTGCTTAATATGTCTTCATACCTTTCTCAACTTATCCCAAACTCCATCTTCTAAAGGCTTGCTCTAATCTCACATCCACGAAGATCTGCACAATTCCACCATTAAATTCTTCCTGCTAATATAATAGTATTTCCAGTGAAATATGCAAACCAACTTGGATTCTTTCTATATACAAAAGCTCTGGGTAAATGTATTGGTCAAAATAGGCTAATTTATGTTGTACTACCAAATGATCCCTGAATGTCAATGACTTAGCAAAAGTTTATTTCTCAGTAGCTGTAATAGACACTCACTCAGGGATCCCAGCAAACAGAGGCTCTAATATTTGGTACTGCATTGTCCTCAGTTGCCATGGCAGGGGACGAGAGAAACTAGAGAAGCGTGCAGGGGATTTTCATGACCTGTGATCAGAAGTGACACAATTCATTTCAGCTCACACGGTCTCATCTAACTACAAGTGAGTCATAAAATGTAGCGAAACAACAGAATATTTAGCAAGCTTTACTGTTTCCATCACAATAAATTTGAATTAATAATCTCAGCTTAGCTCGTATAACAGGAGAAGGTCTCAACTCAAGCATTGCAACAATTCATATTGGAACATTAGTACCTGTAGGAAAAAAATTGAAAACTATGACTGCCTCTCCCAGCAGACCCAGCTATGTCTCCTGCTGTCAGAGACCAGATGGAAAGCAGCATGGATAGGAGCATGATCTTAGAGTCTTGAGACCAAGAGCCCACATTAGGAGCGCCCTGCTCAGCACGGATGACAGGCTGCCATTTACTGATGTTAAGCTAAGCTGATCAATAAAGATGGCCTAGAATGTGTTGATGTAATACAGCCAAATTTACCTTGAGCTTCCAGAAAAACACTGAAAGATGGCAAATGTCTTGTTTTGCTATTTCACTGCTTCAAGTGTCTATGTGTTCTCCATAATTACAGGGAATTCTACAATAATAGGCATTGTGTAAGATAAATTTCCCCTGTACTCCAGCACCCTATTATCAGGGAATATTCAAGGCTGTTTCATAGTGGGCAAGAACCTCATCATTAGGAAGACCATTTGTGGTTGGGTAGGAAATACTTTTCTTTACTCCTGGTCTTTCCTACCATATGAAGAGTATTCCATTGATGGAGACTGAGCTTCTCCCGCCCTCTCACTCAGTCCCACACAGCTTATCTAACTGGGTGTGGCCTATCTAACTGGTGAGTTTGGAAAGAGGATCTGGGCAAGCGAAGCCAGCATCTTCCTTCTCTTTTTCTCTTGAGAAACAGCTGCCCATAGGTTCTGCTTTACTTTTCTGTGGGCAAGCTCTGTTTTTGTAGGCAGAACCTGCCCAGTCAAGCTCTCCTGTGACAAGGTGAGTAAGACGATATAAATCCGGGCTTCAGTATTCAGAAGCCCACATGTTCCCAGATGCAAAACACATTCTCCAATTTCAGTTTTAACTGTAATAAGGGTAATTATTTTGTTCTTCATATGTTGACTCATTTATTATATTTCTTAGTTGATAAAAGAATCTGAGTGGGTAGGTGGAGCACAACATATTACATCCCCCAAATAACCTCAAAAGGTAGCATATTGTTTTATACTATTTATTTAAAAGTATTTGTCATCAATATTTATAATAGGCTTTATTTTGCTATTACTATACTACAGCTATCACTTTAGTATTCAGTAATACTAATACATTTTTGTCAGTTATCAGAATATGCGGCTACTGCTAATATTTTCATAGAAAATTTTATGAGCAATTTGAAATAAATGTGTCAACATACATGCATTATATTCTTAATCTTCTTGTATCACGGCTTTAATTTACACAAAGATAAAAAAACAGCAAAAAGCAAAAAGTAAAAATCAGATTTAACATAACATTTTCTACTAGCATTTTCTATAACCCATAGACGTGTAATAATGTATTCATTTGGATTCAGATAAGAGCATCTATTCTTTTGAAGATTATGGTAGAAGCACAACTCTAAAGAAAATCAAATTAGCCTACAAATGCCAAAATTTTCTGATGACAAAAAAAAAATGCCTCTAGTCTTAAAAGCTGGAAGATATTGAATTAAACATTTATGGCTACAATACAAATCAATTTCAAATGCTTTATGTTGGACTGAAAATAGAAGTCGTTCTTCAGCACCTCTACTCCTTAATATTTACAAGTTGCTGAGAAGACAACTTACTCATTTAAACATAAAAGAGACTGAAGTTTATCTACCATAAGTTACATTTACTTGGAGGTCACTAAAAAACTATCTGTTTTTTAGTGCCACCTTTTGGGTGGTCTTGTTATTACATAACTTCAAAATTGAAAAACTCTGGAAATTGAGTGTGTGTGTGTGTGTGTGCACGTGTGCGTTTTAATTGAATGCTAGTGTATTAAGTTTATGCCCTCAGTTTTTCACATTAAATGTACAGCTTATTGCATAGGAACTTTGTCCACTTATGTTCTGTAATGAAATAGGAGTTGTAAAGTTTCCTTATTACAGTTTTTGAATGATGAGATTCAGCCCCTGTCCATCTCATCTGTCAATATCCTTGACCCCCAACACAAACCCAGCACTCACATTCATATAAAGTTTGACCTAAATTGTGTCTACTCTCTCCCTTTTAGGAAAGCTGTTTAGAGGAACTGTATCATAAATCGACACAGCCAGAGAGAGCAACTTTTCTGATGCTTTATGGTTTGTGAGTATGGAACTAAAATCAAACTCAGGTCTTATAATTCTAATTCCACGAATTACATGTACCCACTTCAAAGAAAATATTGGCTCTAACAAACATCCTCTGATACTCATATCTTGATGAAGTGGGTTGAACTCCAGGTGAAATGAGAAATCTGCTCTCAAAATTCACAACAAAATAACAGAATTGCCCACTCACATGTGGTATTTTTTAAATTATAGTTCTGAATTTGACCAATAGCAAAGATCTCTCTGCTTTAGGTTAGAAATGGAAAACATCATTTACTGTGACCCAGTATCTGCCATTGACTCATATAAGTCATTCATTAAATAGTTTATTTGGCCTATTACCTACCCATTCATCTAGATTCCCAAAGTCCTATTTCCGCAACTAATTAGACTGTTGAAAAAATAAGAAACTTAAAAAAATGTTAACTTCGTTGACATAGAAAATATTTCACACATTTATAATGTAATTTTCAGCCTTCAGATCAGTAAATACATTATCTCTTTAAGCATGATTTTAGAGATTTTTGTAAAACCGTAGCAGTTCACCACTGAAATTTAATGTTCCTTATGCAAGTACCTCTAGCCTAAGTCAGATCGTCTCAGGTACTTGGTCAAGTTACTCTTTCTCCTCTTTGCTGTTGACCCGTTCTGTTTTGTTTTCATTCCAAATTGTGCTACCTCATGTTTTCTTTTACAAATTGTCTTAAATCTTGTTGAGTGTAGTGCCAAAATGTAAGGAGTGAGTTCAATAGAAAATGGATGTAATAGAAGATCTAGTTGATACTTAGGGACCTTTACCCTAGATATATAACTGGACTCTTCTAAAAAAATATATATTTCCCATCAAAGGTGAGTTTATATCTTCTATAGCCAGTTATATGTTGTATATTGCTCAAATAAGAAACATTTATGGGGGCCAGCCTGGTGGCGCAAGCGGTTAAGTGCGCGCACTCTGCTTTGGCAGCCCCGGGTTCGCCAGTTCGGATCCCGGGCACACACCGATGCATTGCTTGTCAAGCCATGCTGTGGCGGCGTCCCATATAAAGTGGAGGAAGATGGGCACGGCTGTTAGCCCAGGGCCAGTCTTCCTCAGCAAAAAAGAGGAGGATTGGCAAATGTTAGCTCAGGGCCGATCTTCCTCACAAAAAAAAAAAAAGAAAAAGAAACACTTATGTTATATGACTTCTAATTACAAAATTACATTAAATGTCACCCAATTTTCAGGAAATACAGTTTTTTGTTTGTTTATAGAGAACAACTTGGTGGTTACCAGAGGGAATGAGGGGTGGAGGAGAGGACAAAAGGAGTAAAGGGGACATTTGTATGGTGATGCATGGAAACTAGACTTTTGATGGTGAACAGGATGAGGTCTATACAGAAGTCGAAATACAACAGCGTAAACCTGAAATTTATATAATGTTATAAACCAACGTTATCTAAATTAAAAAGTGAAAAAAAGGGAAATACAGTTTTAAATCATTAGTTCAAAACTATAAATGCATATTCATTATCTTATACTATATAAGTTTAATGATTAAAAAACTCTAGATGAAGACTAGCATTAATCTATAAAATCTATAATATTAAATAATTCACCTGGAAACTACATTTCTGTGTTCTTATGCAATTTCTTCTTGTAAGTAAAAACTATATTTTAAGAAAATTTAGTATATACATTAATTAAATAGAATAAAATTTTTACTTAAAAATAACGCATTATTTTTAAATAAACTTTTTATTTTGAGTAATTCTAGATTTATAGAAAAGTTGCAAAGAAAATGCAAAGTCCCATATACCCTTGCCTCAGATTTCCCCAATGTTAACCTTCTACATAACCACAGTTTAATTTTCAAAACTAAAGAATTAACATTAATACATTGATTAATTAAACTATAAACTTCATTCAGATTTCACCATTTTTTCCAACAATCCTTTTTCTGTTTCAGGATCCAATCCAGGATACCACATTACATTTTGTTACATTATTTTTAATAAAAACATGTTTACATTTATTTTGGATGAATAAAATAAATATCAGTAATACTATAAATATTATTTGAATTATTATTAAAATATGTAGTGTAAGTAAAAATCTATACACTTATTTCCCCAGAGGTTTTATAAAACTTACAGAAAAATTAAAAATATGCATGATTTGGGCCCAGCCCAGTGGTGTAGTGGTTAGCTTCGTGTGCTCCACTTCAGCTGCCCAGGGTTTGCAGGTTCAGATCCTGGGCACGGACCTACACACTGCTCATCAAGCCATGCTGTGGCAGCGTCCCACATACAAAAAATATCTTCCTCACATACACACAGACAAAATGTATGATTTTAGTAACTTTAGTATCTCTAGTGTAATTATTATTTTCATTTTGCTCTCAGTATTAATGTACATTTAGTTTATTGAATAAGCATAAAATTATATGAAAATATGGAAGTAATGAATTCATATGTGCTCTGAAAATGTGGAATTTATTTTTCCATATATTTATTATAGTATTATTTGCACAGTTTATAAAAAGATATGTTTCCATGACTACAAACTATCTGGGTTAGAAAAAAAGAGCTATCTACATTGACAGAGATGATACTCTGAAATATCTGAGAAAACAGAGAGAGAGACAGAGAGAAACTTCAACCATACAAAGTTTGGGTACATCCGAGGAATTGTGGAGTAGAGTGTTACCTTCCTAAAGATTTTTTGGAAATTGAATTTGGAACCAGCTTATACGGGTTTGCTAATTGATGTCATAGAGGGTGTAGCACGCAGGAATTAAGAAGTCATCAACTCATTATACTCAGGAGTAGTCAACTTCACAGCATTATACTGAACAAGGTTTTCAAACCAAAAGATAAGGAAAACTCAGAGGAGACCAAAGGAACAATGCAAATATGGTTAAATGATTAGAGAACATGCTCTTTAAGACATTTACTCTAGAGAAAGAGAGCTAAAATCAATCTTCAATTTTAAGCTTGGCTACTACCCAGAGGAGGCAATCACTAGATCTACTGAACCCCAAACAGATGGAATTAATTGTAACAATAGAAAGATGTATGTGAGATAAAGAAAGAAAAAGTCTTCCTGATTTTGGAAGCTATTAAGCTGTTGAAAGTTCAACAGTGTTTTTGTTTTAAGCAAATAAGAAAAATAGTATACAGTATTGCAAGTTTATCATATTCTTGATTTTCTTTAGATTATCACCACATATGCTTGCATCTTTTAATAATATGTCCACTTATGGATGTTTCTAGACTTCATATAAATAGAATGATACTGCATGTATTCTGCAATATACTTTCATTTGCTCAAAATTATATTTACATAATTAATCCATATTAGATTTTTGCTTTTTTGACAAGACCTTGTTTTCTGGTACCACAAGATATTCCAAGCACATCTTATATTTTCCCTGCCTAATCAACCACTTCACCAAGGAGCTCTGGTTCGTTTTATTGCAGAATGGTATTTAGAAATCAAGATCTGGGCTCCAAGTGTGCTTATTGCTTCTGGGTTGTCATTGCTTTTAGATCTTCTCAGCATATATAGTATGAAAATATGTGTAGGTATAGTAACCAATGCACCCACACACATTATATTACATTATATTTATTTCTGTGTCCATTTATCTGTGTGTGTATATATATATTGAAAACATAAGTAAATATGTTGTACAATATAAGAGCTATATATATATACATATATGTATACATATATATATGTATATCACAAGTTCATATGGATATCTCCAATTCCAATCCAATACCACAAGATTCACTTGTCTGTAACTTTTTTCTCAGACAATGAGAAAGAAACTTGTCTCTCATTTTCTACAATATATTTTCTTATTTTTTCAATCATAGTACATACATAAAGTAGTTTCAGAATTACTAACCCATACTTCTATGAGAAACAGACTTACTAATTACAATGCAGTATTTTTGAAAATCTCTTTTTGTATTTGGCTTTATATTATCCACCCATTCTTTGGGTACAGTTCTATGGGTTTTGAAAAATGCATAGAGTCATGTATCCACCATTATAGTTGTGATACAAAACAGTTTCATCACTCCCAAAATTCTCCCATGCTGCGCCTTTGTTGTCACATCTCCCCTCACTCCTTACTCCTAGTAACTACAGATCTGTTTTCCATCCCTATAATTTTGCTTTTTCCATAATACCATATAAATGGAATCAAGCAATATGTAGTGTTTTGAGTTTAGCTTCTTCTACTTAGCAAAATGTATTTATGATTTATCCATGTTCTGTAAATCAATAGTTCTTTCCTTTGTATTCTAAATAAATATTCCACTTTATGGTTGTACTACAGTCTATCCATTCACTGGTTAAAGGACATCTGAGTTGTTTCTAGGTTTGGACAATTATGAAAAAAGTTGCTATAAACATTCATAGAAAGGCTTTTATGTTAATACAGTTTTTCATTAATCTTGTGAAAATACTGAGGAGTAGGATAGCTAGATCATATGGGAAGTCTATGTTTAACTTTATAAGAATAGAACAGAGGGTTCAGAAATAAATTCACATATAAATGTTCATTTAAATTATGATAACTGTGTTAATGCAATTCAATGGGGAAAGAATGATCTTTTCAATATAATACTGTAGTGGATTAAAGATGGCCACAAATTTATTGACACTTCTTCCATAAAGATGTGGTCAGTATCCCTTCCCTTGAATCTGGGCTTTCTTATAACTGCTTTTGCCAATGGAGTATGAGGGAAATGACATTATGCCAGTTCTAGACCTGGCCATAAGTGGCCTGGCAGTGGCCTTCCATCTTGGTCTCTTGAAACCATGCGCTGCTATGTAAGAAGTCCAACTACTCTGAGGTCACTATTCTATGAGAATCCCAAGCCACATTAAGAAGCACTAGAAGATGAGACACCATGTGGAGATAAAGACACAGAGGGTGGAGGAGAAGTCAAGGAGCCTGAGCACCAAACATATGAGCGAAGAAGCCATTTTGGAAGTAGATGTTTCAGTCCCAGATGTCCCAGCTGATAACGCAGATGAGAAATGAGTCACGTTGCCAAACCCTTCCATAACTTCTTACCAAATAGTTATGATGGGAAAATATAAAATTTGGCCTCTACTTCACCTCACATATCCAAACGTTAATTTGAAATGGATTATGGCTCTAAATGTAAAAGGTAAAATTATAAAATATCTAGAAAAAACACTGGAGAAAATCTTTATAACCTAGGATTATGCAAAGTTCCTTAAACCAGATTCAGAAAACTACTAAACATAAAAGAAAAACCTGACAATTTGTACTTCATTAAATTAAAAACTTCTGGTTTCCTAAAGACTATTTAGAATTGCAAAAGGTTTGCCACAGATTGGGACAAGATATTCACCATACATATATTTGGTTAGAGTTTTTATTGTATATCTTTTTCCAATCTTTATTTTCAACCTATATATATTTTCTGCTTCTTAATTAAGGCATGTCTCATGTAAAGATTATGTAGGTAGTTCTTCTCTATTATTATTTTAATCTGACAATCTTTGTCTTTTAACTGGAATATTTAGTACACTTGCATTTAATGTACCTACTCATATAGTTACTTGCTTTGATTTCTGTTTGTCCCATCCTGCTATTCATTTCTTTATCTGTCCTATCTGCAATTACAATTATAAAGAGAAATGCACATTTCTTAAAAGTAATGCATCTTTTCTCTTTGGCTTTTAAGATTTTCTTTATGTAGTTTTATGACATGTGTAAGTGTGGGTTCATTATATTTATCTTGTTTTGATTTCTCTGATTTTCATGAATATCTGGGTGGCTATCTTATATTAGATATTAGAAAACACTGTTTTACTGGGTATCACATGTTTTTCATATTTTGTTTTTCTTTTTCTCATTCTTTCTTATTTTAGTATTTAAGTCTACATAACTTACACTGCTTTGGTTTATAGTTCTCTAACCCTCTCTTCTATGCCTAGGCTTCTGCTAAACTTAATATGTTTCTAATTTCAGATATATTATTTTTCAGTTCTATAATATATATTTTGTTCTTTTGATAGATTCTTTTCCTCTTGTAGAAACTTCTCATTTTTTTCTTTAATTTTTCATATATTTTACTCTATTTACTTAAACATTTTTATTACTGTGATTTTGAAATCTTTCTCTAGCAATCCCAATATCTAGATCATCTGTGTGTCCGATTCTGTTGGTTGTTTATTTTTTTCTCCTGACTCAAAAGCATTTCTTGCTTCTTCGCACATAGTGCAATATACTTTTGTCCGCTAGACATTATATTTAAAAGAAAGTGGCTATTGAAATCAATGCCCCTCAGTGGGGGCATTTCTTTTCCTCTCTAAGGCAGATAGAATGAGGGATTGACTACTTCAATCAAAAATTGATTTTGGTCAGGGCAGGGTTGCAGTTTTTATTTACACTCAGTTCACCTCTAGCTTTACGTATCTCTCCAGAAAGACGTCTGTCACAGGTTTATTGCAAGCTCTCTTTCTAAAAAGTTTTCGGCTTCTAAGCACTTCCATCTCAACCTTCTAGAACTTAGGAATAAGTACCATTCCTAAATTATAACAAAGTTATAACAAAATATTCAAGTTATAACAAAAACTTGTTATACTTTCTTATGAATCCTAATTATCTAGAAATTACTTTAGGTTTTCTACAATGACAATTATATAATTCCCATATACTTATATTTTTTCATACTCTCCAAAAATAATGTTTATTAAAAATGATGATGGCAGGTACCCTTGATTAGTTCCTATATGGAATATTTCCAACATTTCTCTATTAAGTATAATTTTTGCTGTAGAATTTTTATAGAAACCTTTGACCAGGTCACAAAAGTTCCTTCTACTCTTGGTTTCCTAAGAATTTATTTACAATGAATGGATGCCAAATTTGACTTACTATTTTTCTATATCTTTTGACACAATTGCCAAATTTTCTCCTTCAGATTATTAATGTAGTAAATTACATCATTTGTTTTCTTGTATTAAAACTCTGTTGCATCTCTGAGTTAAACCACCTGTCCAAAAGGTATTTATCTTATTTTTTATACATTGCTCAGTTAGGTTCACTAATGTTTGGCTAAACATTTTGCATCAATGTCACCAGTGAGATGGCCTGAAATTTTCTTCCTCATCCACTCTTTTTGAGGACTTTTGCTATCAAGTTTATGCTGTTCCCACATAATGAGCTGGGATGTTCTCTCTTTTTATATACTCTGAAATCATTTATGTTAACATTGAAGTTGTTGATTGATGCCCTAGAAAAAACTTCCATCTGGGATGATATTCCTTCTTCCTGATATTTTAGGTTTTCCTTAGTGAGAGTCTATTGTAGGCAAATCCTTTCAGGTTTTATCTTAAAATGTCATTATTTTGCTCTCATTCTTGTCATTTTTCTAGTATGCAATTCTGCACTTATAGTTATTTTCTCTTAGTACACTAAATACATCATTTCACTTTCTCCAAGCTTTTATTGTTGCTGTTAAGAAATCATCTCTCAGAATAGCTGTCATTCTTCTGAATGTCTATACTGCTGTCTGGGGGTTTAAATCTTCTATTTAGCTTTTGTCATCTGAATTTTTACTGTTATGTGTAAGTATGAATTTCTTTTATTTTTAAGCTTACTTTGTCTTCCAATTTTTAGCCTGTCTCCTCTATTTTCCATCCTATGGACTCTGTTAATTCTTGGAAATTTCTCCATTATCTCTCTCCAGTTCACAAATTTGCTCTTCGTCTTTGTCTAAGCTACTAGTAAACCCATTTTACTCAGATTTTATGCTCGGTTATTTTTATAGACTCTACTTTTGAAATTTATTTTCAAAGCATTATTTCATATTTCACCTCCAATAACTTCAATATCTAAGTTTTTGCAGGTTTTGTTCCGGATATGTTTTTTCTGCTGGCTCTCACTCACCATGGCTTGCTTCTTTTGTTTTGTTTTGTTTTGCTTTGCTTTTGTTTTTACTGTGACCTCATATTACTGTAGATATTATTTGAGCCCTAAGCTGTGGTGATTTTTATGAGAGAGGGCTTTTGTCTGGTCCTGCCAGGTCCCAAGGGCACCACTAACCAGGGACTACTTTACACTGAATACTTGTATGTTGAGTATTGAGACCACCCATGAAGTATGAATTCAGTCAGTAAAACTGAAATCAGATGGCTGGTGGTTACAAAGCCTAAAAGAAATTTTTCCATTCCCCTCCATACACTATCAAAGTTGAAGACAGACTATTTTTCTTGTCCTCTCTTGAGAGGTGAATGTGTGGGGTGTGGCGAGATGATTCCCTGGGAAAATGCCATTTTGTATAGACCTGGGGTTTATCTGTGTTCTCCGCTTCCAAACAGTCCGTGAAAACAAACTTTATCCATCCAGAAAATTCCCTCAAGGGGAACTGACTTCTGAGTTTTTTTTCCTTCTGTTGAGTCTTTGACGTCTAAGAATTTCTTATTTTCTTGTCTCTTCAGAGTTGCATTCATAAGGATTTTATTTTTAATAATTCCTCCAACTTTTTTAGTTGTTTTCAGCAGGAGGGGGTCTTGAGGCAACCTAGTTCATAGTACTGCCCGAAACAGAAATAAAAGCTTACTCATTTTTAAATCCTATATTATGAATTAAAATGCCAGCTGTCAGTACCAGTCTTATATTAAAGAGCTCTCCTCTATAAAAATTAAATAGTAACTTAATAATTGTTATTTTAAACTATGAAACATAAAAGAAAACATTAAAAAAATCTGTTTCCAAATAATTCTTCTTTATAAAAAAATGCCTTTAAAGAATTATGCTCTCCTGTGAATCCCATCATGGGAAAGCATCACTTTCATATTAGTGTTAATAATTTTCAGTTCAATTAGACTTGAAATAAACATTTGTTGATTATCTAGAATTTTTAAAAAGTTGAGAGTAGAGATGACAACCCCAATCGTCACTGGGCAACCCTCCAGTGGGAAAATTACATAAGAAACCAAACAATTACCACAACTTGATATAAACGGGCCTAAAAAGAACTATGGATACAGCAGCAAAAATAGAAGAAAGGCGCTTGGTGTTACCTCAGCCTGTCTCTCTGTATGTGGGGGAGGAACTGGCATCATCTGGCATTCTTTCACCCTGGAGTCTTCATAGCAGCGAATTGAAAGTAAACAAAGTTTTCTCCTGCACGCAAGAGAGTGAAGGATGTTCTAGGATTCAGGAGGGGAAAATAGAATAGGTAAAGGTACAGAGATCTAAAGCAGCATTGTGTGTGCAGGAAACAACAAACGTTTTGGTACCATGAGGATTTAAATGGCAAGAAGGGCCTGTGAAAGTTGAGATTGCACAGTGTCATGGCCATGGGAAGGAGTGTGAATTTATCTGCTCCATGACTAGGAAGCATTGTTTTAAGTAGTGCAGGGGCGAAACAAATTTGTACAACAGATACGTCATTGATGAAACTTGTAGAGGATGGAATACGTGGAACATGTATATGTATTTTTTCTTTACTCTTTATTGTATTTATTTTTGCATTTCCTAGCATTCTCTAGAGATTTTTTTAATGTATTTCTATAATATTTATTTATCATTTTAATGGAAATATATCACTCTATCACCAGGAAAATTGATTTGTTTTATATATGTATATATCTTCTTTTATGCATGTTTATATAGTTTTATAAAGCATACAATACAAAATGTTTTGTAGCATTTTTATTAACTTAAAGAGACATCATAAAAACTTACCACGCCTTTAAATGTTCTTTTCACAGTATTTTTATGCCACGTAGCATTAAATCATATACCTCTATTCTAATTTATTTAAAATTGCTTATACTGGAATTTTCTTTTGGTTTTCCACTATTAGTAAAAAAAAAAGAAATCACACAGAGAATATCATTATACTAAATGCTTAAGCGTACCCTTAAGTATCTCCTTAAATTATATTGCTAAAAATGGAATATTTCCAGGTTAAAGGTTAGAAACATGTGGAAAACATTTGCGGCACATTCCCAAATTGACCTCCAAAATGTTCTCCTCTTTTTCACTACTCCAAAGGGTGCAAGAGAGCGCCAATTTCCTGATACTCTCTTCAACATGGGAATGTGATATGAATTTATTTGTTTATTAATGAAGTGGTTTTTTTTACATTTGTTTAGAAGCCAACTATGTTCCTCCTTTGGTGAACTGACTGTTTATATTACTTGAATTTTTCCATCGTGATGTGCAAATTTTAATAATTGTAAATGAGCTTTGTACACATGTTAAAGAAAAAATATTGTTCAAACTGGTAAAGAGCAGTAAGGCAGACTTTATTCAGGGGGACCATAGTCATAGCTGGAGGGACCCGGGGTTTTGCAGCGCAGAGAGAGATCAGGCTCAACTCTGCATACAACAAGGAAAAGTGGGAATTTATAGCCAAGGAGCAGGGTAGGGGGTCAGTGGGTGGAAAATTACTGAGAGGAAATATCAAGGGTAAGGGGAAATTCTAGCTAAACTGACCAACAGGATTCTCTTTGAAGGCTGGCCAGGGTGACCAGACATCACCCCGGGGCTGGTGGAGGTTGAGAAAGCTGATCAGATATTGATGGTGATCAGATATCCAGGATGGGGAATTCTGGCTAAACTGACTTAGCAGGAATCTTGCTAAAATTGGACATTGTAGAGATGAACATGGAAGCCCAAAAGTCAGGGACTAATAAGAAAAGAGTTCAGAGGAGCCTGAGTGAAGCTTGGTCAAGGAGAGAATCTGTGTCACATGTTTTATATATTGTCTCGATTTCGATCAATTTAATTTTTTCATATTTTCTTGACATATGACAATTTTTAAAGTTAAATCTTACAGTGATTTCCTTTTAATAATTTGCTTGCCATTATGCTTAAAAAGACTTTACTTTCCCAGTGATAAAACAGATATACTCAGCTATATGTTTTTCTTCTTTTATTATTTCAGTTTTTAACTTTGTTAAAATTCAACTAGGATCTGTTCGGTATGTAGTAAGAATTAGAGAAGTAACTTATTTTTTAAGAATTTAGCAAATGTACTGAAGCAAAATAGTAATCGTTACTACATCGAATCAAAATGTCACTTTTATCGTAGACTGATTTTGCAAATAATCCTAAATTGTTCATAGACTTCTGTTTTGTGGTGTGTTTTACTATTCATAAACTAGTTGTTTTAACAATAGTAGTTTTATGACATTTAATGTCTGCCCATTCTCCTTCATTGTTCTTTGTCAAAGATTACTTGTCTATTCTTACCTATTAATTCTTATATAAGAAATCAAAACAATTTTATTATATTACAAAAGGAACATCATTTAACTTCTTCCAAGTGTCAAAGTTTTATTAATTAGTTTTTGTTTATCCACATAGTTAAAAAATAAAAGGGAGCAAAATGCTATAGAGTGGAAATGTGTCTCCCATACATACTCCCAAATACTGAATTCTCCTCTGCGGAGACAACAAATATTATCTAATTATTGTATATCTTTAAGGTATATTTCATGCATGTACACGAAAATTATAATTTATTTACCTTTCTATAATCTAGGTTTTTTCTCCTCTCTTAAAAAAATGTAGATTTCTGGGTGGAAAGGTTTATTTCTTCTTTCAGAGCAGTAAAGTCACTGCTCTATTATCTTCTAGCTTGCATAGTTGCTGATAAGTCTGCTGTCACTTTTATCTTCATTCCTCTCTACATAACGTTTCTTTTTCACTACACCCCTGCAAGATTTTCTCTTTATCTTGGTTTGTTTTTTAGCAGTTTAACTGTGATGGGTCTAGGTATTTATTCTTATTTTTATTCTTATTATTTATCACTCAGGATTTTATGACTTTTTTATATCTTTGATTTGTTGTCTTTTATTAATTTGGGGAAATTACTGGCCATTATTTCCTGGTATCTATCTTCTGTTTCCTTCTCTCTTTTCTCTAACTGCAAGTCCAATTACATGTATGTCAACAATTTGAATATTGTCCTACAGATCTTGGATGTTCTGGGGGGTTTTGTTTATTTGTTATTTTTAAATATTTTCCTCATATTTAAGTTTGAATAATTTCTATTGACCTATCTTCAAGTATATTGACTCTTTCCTCAGCTGTGCCCAGTCTACCAGTAAGTCCATCAAAGGGATTCTTGATATCTGATAACGTGTTTTTATTTTAAGCATTTTCATTTTACTCTTTTTAAAAGTTTCCATCTCTGTTCTGATACTACCCATCTGTTCACGCACCATCCATGTTTATTCATAGTTATTTTCAAGTCCTAGATAGCTTTAATAACTATCATTTCTGGGTCTGGTTCTGTTGACTGCTTTACCTCTTGATGATGTTTTTTCCCTTGATTTTTGGGGGTGAATTTTAACTTTTCATTGAACAATGGCCATTGTGTGTAAGAGTGGAAACTGAGGTAACTAGGATTTATTCCCAGAAATGGGTACACCTCGTCTTTTGTCCAGTCCATTCTGTGGGGGATTGAATCAAGCTAGTTTGTAGTGAAACTGGGTTAGTTTTGTTACCTTCAGTGCGCCACAGATGGCTTCCTTGTGCTCACTGTGGTGCCTGGTGTGCCAAAGGGTTTTTCTCAGGTCCTGCTCTATCTTTGAATTTCAGTAGTCCCAGCATGTCTACACCGTAGAGGGAGATCTCTCTCCATGCTCTTATTCCTTCTTAAGCAGTGTTCTGCTGTTGCTTGTTATTCACCACGTGCATTCTATTTGGTGTTTCTGTTGTCCAGGTTCAGCCTTTGTCTTAAGCAGTCCCTGTTAGCCTGGGTCTTGGAGATGGAGCTTTCTTAGGGTTCTTGTCCTTCCTTCCACGGCAACAGAAATCTGAGTTGTGTCTGTGTGGGCTGTAGATTGGAGACAGTTTCCTTCTCCTCCTCCACTAGTAACTGAATTCTACTTTGTATAAGTACAGAATCCTGGGTCCCAGGCATTTCCTGCTCCTTCTCAACAGACAGGTAGCTTTTCCTTCTACTCTATCCTCAGTGGCAATCTACCCTTGCCTGGGACCAGGGGTGGAAGGTTTTGTTTCCCTCCCTTCTCAAGGAAAATAGATTTCATTTAATTCCACTCCCAGAATTAGAACATTGTTCTTCTCTCCCTCTGGCTTCATATGAGAGATGAGTCCAGGAGATGGTTAGGTTTTGTCCCTGTGAGCCATTAAGGAGGAATGCTCCTAACTTGTGAGTGAGTGCAGAGTCCCCTAGTGCTTGGGCTCTCAGACATGCTGTTCAACACTTGTCCTTTAAGAATTTATAAAATTTTCAACTGTTTTCTTCTTACTCACTTTTACAGTAGCTAACTCTTCTCTCAGTGTTCTATCAATAGCGAAAACAATGTGTTTTCTCTCTTCTGAGGGGCTTCTTAGACTTTCGAACTCTTGGTCCAAAGTACACTTGTTCCCTTGTGACTGTAGCTCTTTGAACAGTTCAAGGAAAGTTATGCTTTGTTGATTATCCAGATTTTTCTGAGAGTGATGTTGTCTTGCAGCTTTATAGATTCTAAACAAAAGCCAAACTCCTAAGCAAATGTCAAACACTCCTTTGAATTAGTTTTGTCTCTTTGGTTTTCTATACAAGTTTTAAAATCACTTCTCCAGGTTCTCTCTGAAAAATTCTATTAATATTTTATTGTGATATATTCAAGGTATAAGTTATGGGGAATATAAGCTACGTGGGAATATTTTTATGATGCTGAGTCTTCTGTGGACAAATGATAAGATATAACATCATTTGATCAAATTATTTTGCATCCCTCAAAAGTTGTTTTAACTTTACTATTTTTAACAACACTCTTGAATATTTTTTGTCATGTTTCTTTCTAGGATTTTAATAAGTTTTTATAGTTGTAAAGGGGGCTTTTCTTACATTATCTTTTTAAACTACTTGTTCTTTATATATGTGAATATTATGACCATGCTAAATTACCTTATGTGGCATAATCGTTTTTACTTGATTTTCTTAGTTTTAAGTAAAATGGCACATTATTGAATGTGAAATATGTTACTTTACATTCCCAATTTTTCTTGTGATTTATTACTCATGCCTAATATCATCAGTTAGTACTTCCAGAAAAATGTTAAATAACATTGGTGATAGTAGAATTCTTGCATTGTTACTTTTATTGTTTCCTCATTTAAGAAGATGTTAATGTTTGGGTACATATGCTACATAATATTTTTAAACTATCTATCTTAACTATAGTAGTAAAAGCTTTTATCATTAATAGATATTCTATTTTATCAAATGCTATCTTCTGCATCTAAGGAGCTTGGGACATATGGTTTTTTTCCTCTTAGATCTACTAATAATAATCTATGTTAATAACTCATAATAATGAACTGCCCTTGGTTTTTTGGATTAAAACACCCTTGTTCATGATCTTGTTTATAATCTAAGTAAAACTGGTCTAAATGTATTTTTTTCTTTGTGAAAACTTTGTCAAGATTAAGTATTAATTTTAGAAGTTTTTTGTAGGAAGAAGTTAGTGCCTTTCATTCTGTTTCCCTGGCTTTGGAAAAGCTTAAACAACATTGGGATTATCCGTTTTGTAAGGATTTGATGTTCTGCAGAGGAGGGGTCCTCTTTAATCACCTTCTTTCATTTCTTTGTGGTAACCAATGTTAGAGTTTTCTATTTCCTCTATGGTCACTTTTGGTAAATTATATTTTCCATGATTTCACTCAGATTTTCAAACATTTTTGCATAAATTTGAGACAATATGCAACTTAATTACTTTTTAATTTCTGTACCTGTGGTTATTTCCTACTCTTATTATTTGTTATTTCACGTGTGCTTCTTTCTCCTTGAGTTTGTTAATGGTATATCTATTTTATTATTTTTTTAAGTGAACCAGATTTTGTATTTATTAGTTCCAATGTGGTTTTTTTCCCATTAATCTCTGCTATAAATGCATTCTTCCTTCTGCTGTCTTTTGGGTTACTTTGTTCATTAACAACAACAAAAAAAAACATCAAATGGAGGCTTACTCACAGATTTCCAGTCATTTTCATAAGTTCTGCTACATAGTCTTTTCATCACCAATGTTTTATAGATATCCTATAATTACTTTGTATATCGTCTCTGACCCAAAAGTTGTTTAAATTCACTTCCTCTGTTTCATTTCCATATGTTTGAGAATTTACATTATATGTCACCTTAGGAATTTTATTGGAATTGAATCTAATATGTAAATTAATTTAGAAAGTATTTTTAAGATTAAAATATTGAATTATGCGATCCTAGACTATTGCTTTTTAATCTATTATTAACGTTTTATTTTATGTCCCTGAATAATGGCTTGTAGGTTTTATTTATGTAGTCCAGCACAGATTTTATACACTTTAAGCTGTTTATATTTTTGTTGCTGTTGACAATAAAATTTTTCCATTATATTTTATGTTTTGGTTCAGGGGGCAGGATATATAAAAATTCTTATACTTTTGTAATCATTTTGTTATCCTAAACCTAACTTCATAAAACTATCTTGATAATCATAAGATTTTTTTTTTATTGTCTTGGGTTTTCTAAGTAGTAAGCCATCAAAGCATATTGTGACTGTCACAATGAAACAGGGATATAATTTAAAGAAAATTGTGCGCACTACTGGCATAGGATACAATTTACCATAAGAAAATGTCATGACTTATTACACACAGACAGGCGAGTTTAACTGGGCTTTACACTTCTATAACAAGGCCAGCAGCTGATGATACAGCATGACTTGATAAGATTACCCTACAGGTCCTTCGAGAAGTTTCTTTGGCCATTCTCATCAGCAGAGGCTATGGGTGCTACGGTGCCCAGTGGACCCTCCTGCCGCCTTTCAACTATTAGATTCTGGCTGTGCCTGCCTGCCAGCCGCAACTGCTGTTAAAAGTCCCAGGACATTCTTACCAAGATGCTAGTGAAATTAAGGATTAATTTTCCAGAGTAAATGATCCCAGCATACTATATATGTGGAAAACTCAGACTCAAGTTTATATGAAGTCTTTTCCTTAACATATAAACAAAATATAGATTTTTCTCCAACTCTCTTCCACATTCTTCTTTCTAATATTTTTTTCTTAAAAGGCTTTTGCTAGAATTTCCAAAACAATGTTAAACAATAATGCTAATAATAAGTATCTTTGTCTTTATTTTGATGGGACTAACTAGAGCTTTTCAAATGAATTTGATATAGACTGTGTATTTAGTTACTCCTTATCCTATTAAGAGAGTTTTATTTTGTTTCTAGAGGATAAGAGGATTTCATTTTATTTAAATTCAAGAATGGATGATCAAACATATTCAAATCCATTTTTAGCATCTATAAAGATTAGTTTATGATTTTTATTTTTATTTCTTGATATGTTGGGTTATATTAATAGATATATGTATAAAAAACCATTCTTGTATTCTTGGAATAAAGATAATTCTCATTCCTTTACTATATTTCCCAATTTTTAAGGTGAGATATAAACTAATGAATCAATTTGGCATGCTACATTCTATAAAAAAAGATCGTGAAAGACAGATGGTTAATAATTCTCAAATAGTTTCTCAGAGTGATAATTTACTATTCTATTGTTGTCGCCAATTCCAAGGTCACTTAGACTCTACTACTTTATCTGTCAAGATAGTGTAATTTATATGGCTGTATAACCACAAATCTCAGGGGCTGAAAACAAGGAGCTTTTCCTTACTTATGCTATATGTTCATTACAGTTGGCTGCCCCATTGTCATTATTTCTTTTCGGGGACTGAGGCTGATAGAGCAGCCAGTTAATTCAACATAACCATTGTCATCACAGAGGAAAAGAAAGAGAGCATGGCAAATCACTCAGTGGCTCTGAGAGTTTCCAACTGGAAGTAATACTCTGCTCTCATGCAAGCAAATACTCTGCCCTCCAAAGCAAGTCACTCTGCTAACAATTTATTAAAGCAAGTCACACAGACACATCTAACTTTGAGTGGGTGGGGAAGTACGATACTAAACGTGCTTAGAAAGAGAACCAGAAATATTTGGTAAACAGCAGTAAAGATTACATAAACTGCCTGTTAGCCTTGGGCAGGTCAACTAACCTTACTAAGCTTCTGATAATAATAGAATATACCTCCTAGGGCTGTTTTGAAGAAATAAATAAGCTAATACATGGACAGTCTTTATTGTAGTGCCTGGCAATCAAAAAACTGTCAACAAGTGAGTTACCATCATTACCACCACCACTACCATCACCATCATCCCCATCATCATCGTGACTTATATCCAAATCAATTTTATTCAAGTATTATTAAAATATTTTACTTTGGTTTGGAATAGCCAGTAGTTTGGATTATTTGTCTCTTTCATTAATCAGAAAAACCTAGATTTGACTATGATTATTTTCTTAATTCTTTTTGATTACTTGGGGACCATTTCGGGCCTGTACGTTAATAGGTCTAATTCAGCATCCACCAGACAGTAAATGAGGAAAAAGGAGTCAAGTTGAATAAGTGTTTATTTTAAATGTCACTTTTCAACTCCTCAAAAGATGCATGTTAAAAATATAATATATTATTCAAAGTGCCAAATCAGACAATATGCTGAAAATCGCGTATTATCACAATTTGTAAAAACATGATTGAAGGCATATATTGATTTCTCTAATATATGTGTGTATAATGGCCTGCCAGAAATTAGTTATAGGGCAAAAATTAGATTATTTTGCACATGCCAATTTAACGTCTCAATATAAGCATTTTCCTCTAATCTGAGAACAGAATACAAAGGAATCTATTTTTCTTAGGAAGATAAGATTCTCCTTCTCATAGCTTCACTATTGCGTACCACTATTAACCAGAATCATGAAAAAAACTAAGGAAACATGTAAGGATCCCAAAAACCTACTCCTATTACTTATAGCCAATCCTTTAAAAAAGAACAAATAAATCATATATAAAGGAGAAAATGTTAAATATTAAAATATTTAAAATTTTTAAGATTCAATTGAAGGCCTGAACCTTCAGGTTTTTTGGGTTTTATTTTTATAATGCGTCAGAGTCATTCTTTACACCAAACAATGAATAACATTTTAGTCTTTTAGTTTTATAGGCATCTGTAATTTTTCTTTTTTCCAAAAAACAAAGAAACATTGATAGAATTCTTAAATGATGCTAAAGAAAAATTTTATAGAAATACAGAAAGCGTTAAACAGTAAAAACTATACATCGGATTTTTGAAGTTAGATTTTAGCATAATTTTCTTTCTCATTTCTTGATACTGCTAAGTGGGTCTAAGCTGTAATTCTCAGCAACTAAGTCCTTTCATCTGTGAATATCTGTGAGCCATCATGTAGATTCTGTGTTGCTTCTACACAGAATAATTTATAAAGATAATTTAGTAGAATGTAGAAACTAAGCCATACAAAGTGAAATGTGTTAAGCCAAATGACAAAAATTAAATTGAAAAGTCTTTTCTGGAGCATATGACCCTTTCCATAAGAAAAGAATTTTCACATATTCTTGCCTTCTTAGAAAAGGAACAGAAACAGCAATACTATTCACTTACAAGGTATATCTATGAAGTTTTAAAATACTGAAAAAAAGAAAATCAGATCAAATAACTCCTCTTGTGTGAAACCCCACCTCGTGCTCTTGGACAAGGTTAATGGCTCCATCTTTATCCCATCCTCTCCACCTTGTCCATATCCCCTGTGTAGCTCTAAGGACACCCAAGAGCAACTATTTAAATACATGTGTATAAGACACTTAAGAGGAATCATTTATCAATCCTTTAAGACTGAAATTTCAGGGTGCAGGGTAGGCATCATTAGTGCCCTGTACAGTGCCTGACACAAAATAGGGTAGATGTTGTTTAAGGGTACAAACTTGCAACAAGTAGTAAATAAATCCTAGAGCTCTAATGCATGGTATAGCAAATATAGACAACAATATCATATTCAAATCATCAAACTTGCTAAGAAACTAGAATTTAATTATTCCAGCCACTAAAAAGCAATGATAATTATTAACATAATAGAGGTATTAATTATTGCTACAATGGCAATCATATTACAATATATAAATGTATCAAATTAACGTGTACACCTTAAATTTACATAATGTTACATATATTTCAATTTAAAAAACATTAAAAATTTCAAAAGAAGGAACAAAGAAGAGAAGGACAGAAAGGAGGGAGGGAGGGATGAAGGAAAGAGGAAGGGAGGGAAAACAAATCTGACAACGCCCCAGAGGGAAAGCTTGATACAATTGTTAAAAAGTCTTTTCAGTTGCTAACCAAGGCTCTTTTCCTCCTATTTTTTAATATGGATTTTATGCCTACTGTGAATGACTTGAAGCTTTCAACAGCCACCTACAGTAAGTAATATTCCTAAAAATTAACAAGATTCTTGTACTTGTTTTAACTAACAAATTGAGTCAAATGTAAAATGTTAAGAGGGAAAGAAACATATAGCATAATAAAATCCACAATCTTCAGAAAGAAATGGCTGAAGAGTCATATTATCATCTTAAGGGAGGTTTTTCTCATCGAGCACTCATTTCTATGTGCAAATTAAGTGAACAAAGACATCTGTGATTGGACGTAGCCATGGACATTGGACATAGGGCATGGACATTGGATAGGCAAAATCCTAATTTTTTCTTTTTAGTTCTCATGCTATGAGATTTCCATTGTTCCTAAAATCACCAAGTCTATTCTTAAACCTCAGGTAAGAATTGCTTTTCATGATGGCAGCTGGACTTAAGACAGGGAATGGGCGACGAACAGTCTCAATTTTCTGTCAAAAGCCATATCCCAGCTACTCAGAAATGACATCTGGATTAGAAGCCTAGTTTGTTAAAATTCTATTCTATTCTCTTAAAAGATTCTATGATTTTGCTTTATACTTTTGGCTTATTCCATGTAATGTCACTAGTTTCCTTTTGTTTTAAATTCCTAATTTTGCAAAACTAGAAAAAGATGCTTTCCGTGAGCCCTCTCTCTCACTATAGAATTTCTCCTCATTGTACCACACATGTCTCTCCCTTCAGTTGCTGCACAGGTGTTGCAAACAGAGCTCTTGTGTTTAACACGTGTGTTTCTGCAGATCTCTTGTAATGTTCCTTTTGGTTTCACCTGCTCCCTTTTATTTGCTCTCTAATTTCCAATGAGAAGTATATATAGCTTATCCAGTTGCCTTGACTTCAGATGAAAGTCAGCTGCTCAGCAAGTCTGAGCAAGTGTCACATTCTTCTTCTAGGTAGAAAAATTCATTTATTCTAATGTCAAGTTTACCATATATTTCTCCTTTCTTAGTTGAAATGTTCTTTTATAAATTTAGGAACGGCTTTTCGGCAAAGCTGTAATATACATGAAATATATGGGTCGGTGTCTGTATACAGTAAGTGCTCAATAAATGTTGGAGATGGTGAGGATGATGTTGGTGAGTTCCAGGAAATATTATATTTACCTACTCAGAGTCCAATATATTTACTTAAATAAGAGTTAAAAAGTCATAAAACTGAAGTCTTTATTTTATATTTCCTGCTTTGGTGACACAACATGGAAATTTGGAATCCATTTCTTCTTTCTTCTGTATATAAAATACTTCTATTTCTATTGATGGGGTTCAGGGCAGGCCGCCCTAAGATGTGCCACTCTGGTATGCGGATTATTTAGAGATGAAGACAATAAAGGCTCAGAAGACTCTGAAAGAAACTTTGTGGCTTTGTTCCAATAAAGATTTATTTACAAAAACAGGTGGACACCCCACAGGCTATAGTTTGCCAACCCCTGATCTGAAGCAACTATCAAAAGCCATCCAACTACACCCTCTTTGTAATTACTCTTTTCCTCATACTAAGTGCCGCTGTTGCTGCATCAACGTGCACCTCATCCCACACTGTCACCTCATCCCACTGCACGAGTCTTCACAACTGTAATGCCACCTCCTGTCATGGGCTATGCCACCCCATTCACCACCTGCAAAGGGATCCTTATCGCTATCTGATCAGTGAGCAGTCCCATCTAAAGGCTCTTCTGATACTCATTGTTTTAGACCCAGTTGAGCCCAGAAAGGAGAACCCGAGAAAAGGGCTTAAGCGGGTAGAGAGGGCAAGGAGTAGGTAAGCAAGTTTAGGAAACAGGAGAGGGGGCTAACAAGAATAAGACAGAGAAGGGGGGAAGCCCAGTGCAGGGGTGCATTATCAAGGTGGTCATTGCTAGGGACAATTGGGGTTCAAGTCTATCAGGACTCTCTGAAGAGACATCTATGATGGGCCTCTATACTGTCTTCCAACAGACAGAAAAGGAACCATTTCCTCCTGGCCCCTATTCTGGTCAAGGGCTGATAAATGGCTGTTAGTTAACTCCCCTGACCCGCCTGGTTGCATTTGCAGGATTGTCATTCTGCAGCTTCAAGGAGCCCCGGGTGAGAGAACATTCAAGGCACAGGGAGCAGCTGAGAAGTACCGTCAGGTTACACCTGCCTGAAAGTGCTTAGTGCAGCATTGGCCAGAGTAAATGAAGGCCAAGGGGATGTGAAGTGGGCAGCCAGGTCTCCAACACAGGTATTCAGAATAGTCCCCCCATTGGACTGATCAGGTCCTAAAAACAATATGTAACATAGCAAAAAAGTCAAAATCTATATAAAACCCAGCAACTTTAACTTGGAGGCAATTCATAAGCAGATCTCATTAACTGATAACTTTGGAAAGCCATCTTGCATATCCTTTTTCAATCTATTGACTTCCCTTTATTGATCTACGTCATTCCACCACAAATAGCTTCAAACCACACACACCTCGTTCCTCTGCTTTGGTGTCCCACTCAACAATTAAGGTGATCTTACTAAACAGAGAAGGCCACCTGCTTCGTTTATTTAAAAGATGTGTGCCCCACCTCATGCTCACCTCTATTTTAAGTGTTCCAAGGCAACAAGACAAAACTCTTGGTCAGAATCCAGTACCTTCAGTCTCACTGTTGCCTTTGGCGTTCCTTCTCTATCACTTTCAAAGCCCCCATAATAATCAGCCCCATTTATCCATTGGCAATTCTACGGCCAGTCATATCTCTAAGCCTTGAAACAATGCTTCAAGTCAAGATCTGTTGTTATCTCTTCTTAACACATGAGGAGCCTAGGGCTTGGGGACAAGCCATTCCCTGAAGCCACCAAGTAAGGATGTGGCCGAGTCAGAATGTAGAATTCCATTGTGGATTTGCCTCCCAGCTCCCAGCGCATGGAGTGCAGGGGATAAGAAGGCTTCCCACGCTTGGACATGGCCCTGCTTTAGAACAACTTCCAACTCTAATGTTCTCAACAGCCTGTTACTTAGAGGTTGTCTAGGTCCCAGCGTCCCAATGGACATTGCATGAGTATACTAACTAGCCTACCATCAACTGGTGACAGAGAAGCAAATGGGTAGAGAGAGCTCTCTCCTTAGCTTGCAGGATGCCTTGAGAGCCATCTGAGACAAGAAAGCTTTCTGGGTCAGTGTTTCCAGCAGCAAGTACCCTTATCCGTTGACCCCAGTGGGCTGTGCAAGCATAATTTTCTATGGGTGTAACAGAGGAGGAAAATGAAAAAAAAATGTCTGGAAATCAAACTGACGAGCACGGATGTTTGGGAAATGACACTCGTGAGGCAGAGAGGAGTAAATCTCTTGGTTCAAAGATGGACAGACAGAGTTAGGCTAGACAATGTAGTAATGAACGGGGCCACTCAGGAGTGCGTACATCAGCATTAAATTTGAAGGAGGAATGGAATGGGGTGAGAGAGGGCTGCCAGAGAGAGATGAAGTGAAAGGGGGTTGGCAGAAACGGTGTCAAAATGTTAGTTAGATGGTGGGAAAGTGGAAGGGCAAAGAAAAGAGAAAAACTGGTCACTGAGAGACCTCCAGCTGCTGTTAGGAAGCACAGCCTTGGACTTGGAAGATACTCAAATGTCAGTGATCCCAAGCTACCCATTCTAATTTCTCTAGTGGATTGCCAAGGAACCACAAAACCTCGTGATCGTCAGTGTTCATCAATAAGATACAAAGGAGCGTTGTAAAGTCATAAATCCATCTATAGGAAGGAAGCCTAGAAATCATCAAATATTGCTCTTCATCGTTGGCAATAATCACTTTAAAAATATCTAGGTAATGGACTTCCAGCCTCTGCTCAAACAACTGTACTGTTGTTTGAGGGGAAAAATAAACAAAAAAAACCCCAAAAATGAAAACAAAAACAAACCAGGGGCTATCTCAATCAGCTAATCAATAAATTGTAAGCTAAGTGGGGGGAAAATTATAAGAGTTTAAAATTTCTTACTCTGTGGTCTCAGGTGCCTCCTGCTGACTAAAACTATCCACTTCCAAGTCTAGTATTTACTAAGCTAATAAATATATAGTGTTAATACTGATTCATTTTAAGTAATAAAGCTTCCCCAATATATGATTTTAAATTCGCGTGACATTTGGAAGTTACTTGTATTTGTGGTAGGTGAACATTTGCAAGTACTCGCTCTTAGCAGTGACTTTAAATTTTATCTTTTGTCGCCTCCTGGTGGTAGAACATTTTTCTCACTCGTCTTTTGCACTTGAAGTTCTTTCTTGTTGCTAAGGAAAATCTCTAAACTAGGAAAATCAGTTAACTTGCGTATTGATAGTCAAGCATTAAACTTTAGCACTGATAGTCAAGTATTAATGTATACTAAGCATGCTGTAGGCACTTAATAAATATCTGTTTAATGAATGAACGAAGTTTTAATTTGATTTCGTGGATCGCAATGTCTATGATCTTTTCGTTTGAATTGCATAAAGCCCTCAATTGTGAAGAGTGAAAGTGATCCACAGTATTATATTATCAGAGGTAGATTTTTTTTTTTTAAGTTTAACTGATTTTTGGTTTAAGCTACTAGAGCTACAAGATTAAAAAGTAGTTGCCTAGGGAATTTTATTATTCTTTTAACAATATAAATATAGTTAAAATTACAATATTTAAAAAATATTTTCCATGAGACCAAAAGATAAGAGAAAAATTGATTAAAATGTATTAAATAGAATTGAAAAGGTGTAAAACCTTTGCAAATCCCTATTAAGAAAAACTTAGCTCTACATCATTTGTTGTGGACTGGCGCCACCTCGTGGACTGAAAAAGAGGGACTAGAGGCTGTGAATCTTTTAAGGTGGAAATTTTTTATTGCCAGAAAATTCCAATTTAGAATTTAAACGAAATTTAATCATTGGAAACAACAGCAATAACAAGTCTAACAACACACTTACCTACCTAAAAATTAGATCCTTAAAATGCCAAAGGGCATTTGATTAAAAATTATGAGTCAGAGTCATTCTAAGCCCTCAACTGGGCTACACTTAGGCAAGCCACTTAACCGGTTTGAGGCTCAATTCCACATCTGCCAAACAAGGGGAGTGGATTGGAGAAATCTCGGTTCTTGCAAACGCATGACTTTAGGGGTCATAGCAATTTTACGTCCAAATGCAATTTACAGTAATTTTTCTGTTTTCAATATTTGTTATATTTCTGAGCCTAGAATCTGCTTAAAATAAATGTTTTCTATTATCTCATCTATGATCAAGTAAAATATCCATTTGTCCAATATTATCTTAGACCATATGTTCTAAAAGGAGCACTAACGTTAAACAGCTTTCGCATTTCCAATTGGTAAATCCTATGGTATGAAAATATAAATAAATAACATTACATGTTTATGAAATATATACGTTAATCATTTCTGTAGATGTTTACTCTAGAACAATGCTAATAGCTCCTGTATATTACCAGATTCCCTCATTTCATAGCTACTTGTTGAATACTTAACTTGGTCTAGACGTCTTAAGAATTATGAATTGAATATTGTGTCTGTAATATATGAATAAGTGAACCACACAAACCCGTAAGGTATAAGTAAAAATTACTCGTTTATTTCTTTTACTTTAGAATGCATGAAATTTTTTCTTTTCTCTATTAATAGAAGACAAGAATGCTTTTAAAAGATCAAATTGTTAATTGTAAGAATATTTTTATGTCAAATATTTTAACTTTCATTAGATCATCTGTACAAATAAAAATCCTTTAAGGTCTATAACTGAGAACATATCAAGATTTATGTTTATAGAAGCACATATGTGTTCTATAAAAAGAAAATCAGAAATATGGTAGGGGTTAGGACAGGACACGATCTTTTGGGTGCACATCCAAATAAAAAAGCAAACATTTTATAAGGATGTGAGTGTGAAACTTACTTACAAGGACCGACTAGTACATGTCTCTTTTACTAGTGCCATGTACAAATTTTACTCCTTTGGTCTTATTTCTACAGCAAAATATTTTTTCAATTCATGATTTTCTTTATCAATATACATATATATTATATGTATATACTTGTGTGATACCCCAAACACCCAAAGAGTGCTGGTTTAAAAAAAGAAGGAAAAGGTAAGTAGATTATATGTTCTTCTGAGCATGGATGGAGTTTTTCAAGCTTAGTAATTGGCAACTCTTACGTCGATGCCTCTGTTGAAGTGATTTAAAGAGAATCATTTCCCAGAACTACAGGTGCACAACAGATTGGAGTCATTATGCAAAAGAACAGAAATCTGGAGAGAAACCCAGTGAATAAAAAAGTCATGTTCCTGGCCATTCTTCTGCCTTGAGCTCTCTGTTTTTTCAGCTCCATTTGGATATACAACACGAAATACGCAAAAATTTTAATGGATTTGAAGTAAGCCATTCAAGATCAGAAATGTACATCTTGAATTAAACTTCCAATAAGAACACACTGGAGGCAGAAATGGACTAAAGACCAACCTTGCATTAATGTATTTTACAAGTTAAAGTTCACATAGGGGGTTGACAGACTGGAATGCATTACATGAGTTTTTAGAAAATTACACATTCTCTGCTGGTCTTCTGAATTTCCCATCCTGTCCCAATTCAATGGAATCACATTTACTCTTACTGATCTGTTAAGCATCTCAGCCTCTGAGCCACCACAAGTATCTGAAATCTCCATCTCAAAGCCAGTCCGAGGCCCCAACTGCTGGTCACCATATATTGTTTCCAGAGCCTTCTTCTAAACAAGAGATTTGAAAATTTATCGATGCCTTTGCCATCATGTTTTCATGATTCCATAGTCAATATCTTGTAAGATGACTTTTCCTCTAATGTCCTCCCAAGTATCAAACTTTTCATCCAGCTAGAGAGAGAGGACAAATGAAATGAAATCATAAAAAATAGAACGTTAAAAAAACTACCTCAACAGAGGAGGGAAATGTTTAAAAAAAGTCTGGAAACCAAACTGAGGAGCAGGGATGTTTGGGAAATGACACTTGTGAAACAGAGAAGAGTAAGTCTCTTGATTCAAAGATGGACAGACTTAGGCTACACAATGTAGTAATGAATGGGGCCACTCATGAGTGTGTATATCAATATTAAATTTGAAGGACAAATGGAATGGGGTGAGAGAGGGCTGCCAAAGAGAGATGGAGTGAAAGGGGGTGGGCAGAAAAGGTGTCAAAATACCAGTTAGATGGTGGGAAAGTGGAAGACAGAAGAAAAGAGAAAAACTAGTGATTGAGATATCTTAAGCTGCTGTTAAAACAGAGGTAATTCCTGGGTTAATCATTCAGCATTTAACTGTGACAGTGACCCTAGGAAACGAAATTTACATTTAAGAAAGCATCCATCCCTAGCGTGTGGGGAGCAGGGGTTGTTATTAAGCCCTTTCAAGAGTGAAGCGATCTTTGCTTCTGTGTCATCCTTTCTCCTTTGATCTCTCCTAAAGAGTGGAAAGCAAAGTTTTTGTTTTGTTTTTGTTTTTCAAGTAGGCGATCTAGAACTCTGAGAGAAAAGGGGAAGTTGGAAAGTATTCTGAAAGCAAAAGTTGGAAGAGGGACATGTTGGAGGACTTGAAGGGGACGCTTCTGGCCAGGACAGAGCGAAGTTGAGATCTGGGGAGGAGTGAGGAAAAGGCCGAGATAAAACTTGGTGAAAACTGAAGGGCGGGGGCGGCGAGACAGGAGACGGGGTAGGGCAGGGAAGTGGGAGCGCGCGAGTGTGAGCGACAAGGGTCTGCCCCCGGATCGGGGCGGTCGTTCTCACCATTGTCCCGCTGGTTTTCCGCCTCTGGAAGCATTATGAAACATTTCCTTCCTCTGTGTCATGAGCCCCTCCCTCTTTTTCGATGGAAGGGCTGCTCAGCTTTTTCTTAGGGACCTAGAGGTGGAAAGGCTCAGCTTTTCTCGCTTTCTAAACACGGATGCAGCCTTTTCCCTTCCTGGTGGGAAGAGGCGGGAGGGATCAGGAAGGAAGCCGACTTCCTAATTTCCCCACTGCACGCTTTCTAGCCCCAGCGATCCCCTTGTTCCCTGGGTGGAAAAGTGGAGTTCCTTGACCTTTCTGAAAGCCTGGCCTGCGTCCTGTAGCTACTATTAGGTAGAAGGCGGCAGCCTGGGCAGGAGTTGATTATTTCTCCAAAGAAGAAGAGAGAGCGCAATTCTAGGGAATTGAACCGCGGTCCAGATCACCTATTCCGGAAGTGTGAACTCGGGTCCCCACCGAGAAGTCCTCTAAGGCGGGGGAAGGGGAGGGTGACGGTGGAAGGAGGAGGAGTGAAGGTCAGTGCAAACGCATTTTAAAATCAAGAGCCTGGCAAGTGTCTCCTGGCCCCCTCGCCCAGGCATGCTTTCTGGGGGGAAGCGCTGGCCCAACCAAGCTTTCCCCGAGAAAAGTGGGGGCGAAGAGAGTGCATCCTGCAGCAAACCGGGACCGTGGCAGGCCAGGGAGATGGAGAGGTGGGGTGGGGTATTTTTCTAGAAAGGGCAGTCCTGGCCCATCTCCCAGATTGGCGAGGAGGGGATTGCGGGGGGGCATGGTGATAGGAGGCGGCGCAGGGACAGCTCCCGGGCAGGGCAGTCTTGGAGAAGCGACTCAGCTCTCCACCCGCACCGTACCTTCTGGGAACTGCAGCCCAGCGCGCGAACTGCGCTCCCGCACCAGAGGGGCAGCGGGAAGGGAAGGTGGTCCGGGAACCCGGCGAGGGGGAAAGGCGCGGTGGAGGGGAGTACTTTCTCCCCGAAGCAGCCCCAGACGTACAAACTGCTGGTCACAGCGCCCCTCCTGCGTCTTCCGCCCCCAGACTGACGAGCCTGTGGCGCGGAGCCAGCGCGGAGGCCGCCCCCTCCCCCGCCCGGGCCCGCGGCGCTGAGCGCGGTTTAGCACCGAGTTTAGGGGGCGGTGTCTTCGGGATGGAAAGGCGGCCAAGAGGGAGGAGGAAGGGGTGGGGGAGGGGAGTTGAGACGTAGAGTGAGACTATAAAAGGGCTGCTCGGGCTGCCCGGTTCTTGCACTCGCTGGAAAGCGGCTCCGAGCCAGCAGCTACTCCAAAGCCAGGGCGTGCAGTAGGAGCGAGAGGACAGAGCCCTGCGCAGAACGAGCAGCACCGCGGCCAAGGCAGCGGCCGAAGAGGGGCTCCAGGCACCGATCCTCGCGTTGCCCCCTGCCCTGGAGGCGTCCTAGGGCCCTTCTCTTCCCCGCTTCCCCGCAGCAGCCACCTCGCCAGCGCCTGCTGCGCGGTGCCTCCAACTCTGCGCTAGAAGAAAAACTTCCCGCGTGTCGGCAGAACTGCAGCGCCTCCTCCTAAGTGCCCCGCCTGCGGCTGGCTCTGCGCGCACTTGCAAAGAATAATAGTAATTAACTTTAAAAACTCCGAGCGAGGCCAGCGAGGCTCTGCGCTCCCGACCCGAACAATAGCCCCCTCGCTCGCTGCGCTCCGGCGCGCGGTGCCTCCCAGGGCTCGGGTGCAGCAAGCGGTCCCCGCGGAGTTCCGAAGGCGCACGGCAGGCGGCGACATGGGGAATGCGGAGCTGGCGCGGCGGTCTCGGGGCTTGCAGCCTGCGCCCGCGCTGCTGCTGCTCGCGGCGGCCGCAGCACTACTGGTCGTGCCGGCAGTGCGCGGGCGCCCGGCCGAGGAGGACGAGGAGCTGGTGCTGCCAGCACTGGAGCGCGCCCCGGGACACAGGACCACACGCCTGCGTCTGGACGCCTTCGGTCGTGAGCTGCTCCTGGAGCTGCAGCCGGACCGCGGCTTCCTAGCGCCCGGCTTCACGCTCCAGACCGTGGGGCGCAGACCTGGGCCCGATGCGCCGAGTCCAGACCCCGCCGGCGACCTGGCGCACTGCTTCTACTCCGGCACGGTGAACGGCGACCCCAGCTCGGCCGCCGCTCTCAGCCTCTGCGAGGGCGTGCGCGGCGCCTTCTACCTGGAGGGCGAGGAATACTTCATCCAGCCCGCGCCCGCCGCCGCCACAGTGCACCTCGTCCCCGCCGCCGCCGGCGGGGAGCCGCCGGCGCAGCCCCAGGTCCATCTGCTGCGGCGAAGGCGGCGGGGCGGCGGCGGCGCCAAGTGCGGGGTCATGGACGACGAGACCCAGCTCGCGAGGGGCGCGCGGCCGGAGGGCGAGGACGCCGGGGCGCAGTGGCCGCCGCGGGACCCGGCGCCGCAGCGCGCCGGAAAGCCAACAGGTATCAGTCCCAGAACAGTTGCTTTCCCTTGTCTTTCCATCCATCCACCTCTCCCCTCTTTCTCTGTGCGACGCGACTTAAGAGTAGACTCCTGTTCGCAGGCAGGAGCATAGATAGGTCTGCGGACAGGACGGAGACCGGTGTGGCGGAGCGTGGCTTGAGGTTTGGGTTGGCGAACTAATCAAATCCTGCTAGAACACTTAATTCCATTTGCCCGAATAATGAATAATCACGACAGGACAGACAAATCAACCATTTTCTGCTAAGGCGAAGCATTTGGACCGGGAAGGGAAAGTTGGTAACGCAACTCCTTCCACCTGAGTCGAGTGTGAGCGTGTGCGATTTCTTTCCATCCTGTTAATTTCTTTATAACGATTGTGCATGTGTTCTTTGGTCGAGTTGCAACTTTGCGCTTAGTTTTGTAGCCGCTGCCTGTGCGCGCACCCTGCGCCCAGAGGAGAGCGGAGATGGAGGGCAGAGGAGCGAGGGTGACCTCGGAATGTGCCGCCCGCGAGCCTGCACAGCTGCACTTCGGTCTCTGTTGTCCCTTTCCCCCTTTATGAGGCTAACCCCTGTCGGCTGGCGGCGGCGGGGCCCCTCTGCAGAACCTGCTTGGGAGGTCTTTGCCCGGCTTGCCCCGCCTCCCGGCGCCTCCGCCCGGCCTCCCGGTTTGCGCTCCCTCTCGCGGCCATACTTCTGCTCTCAAGCTCTGCTGAATGTTAGTTACCGCTGATCCTTCTTGCTACGCCTTCCCCTGACTCGGTTGTGTGCAGTGCTTACTGTCCAGTCTTTTTCATTCTCTTCCTTTGGTACCTTTTTTCTTCGTTAACATACTCACGCGTCTTGTTGGAGAATTCTCCTCTTTTCTCCCGCTACATTTGCTCCTTGAAGCAGTTATGTGCTCACAGCCCAGTTTGGGACTTCCCTGGGGGCTGGGTCTCGGGCAGGAGTCGGAGGGCTCTTTTCTAAATCATCAACGGTGGCCCGAGGCAGGAACTTATTTCCCTGGGGCAGTGGGAGTGGGGCAGTAGGCTGCTGGGCAGAGTGGGTGGTCGTTGTGCCCGGATTTGGCAGGAGCAGTGCCCCCCAGGGACCCCTGGAATGAGAGAGCAGAGCAGTGCAGGCTGAGATTCCTTCGGGCCCGGCCTCTTGGCAGAGGCCCCAGCCCTGCCCTGGGCCTTCCACGTGGAGCTCGATGATCTCATTCAGGATTTGAGTCCCGGCCTGTGAAAGAGTGACTCAGGGCGCTCTGCCTGCTGCCCTTGCTCCAAGTTTTTACTACAGCTGGGTAGGATGATGTGCATACTGCCTTGTTCGGATTGTAGGATTTCATAGAGAACAAAAGAAATCCTGCTCACAAAAAAAAAAAGAGAGAGAGAGACCTGACCCCCCTCTGAGGAGCACATGGCCTTTCTATTTAAAGTAAAGGAGAAAAGTTTACAAATAACTTTTTCAGTGAAAAGAGATGCAAATATTTTCGTTCTTGTTTTTCTGGGCATATTTTTGTTTTATTTGCCTTGACTGTTAGGCTTTCCTTATATATTCTGGGAAGGTAACTATTCTTGGCTAGGCTGCCCCTGAGCAAACTATCTTTCTTGTTTCTTTACAGGAACTGGAAGCATAAGAAAGAAGCGATTTGTGTCCAGCCCCCGATATGTGGAAACCATGCTCGTGGCCGACCAGTCCATGGCAGAGTTCCATGGCAGTGGTCTGAAGCACTACCTTCTCACCTTGTTCTCCGTGGCGGCCCGGTTATACAAACACCCCAGCATTCGCAATTCGGTGAGCCTGGTGGTAGTGAAGATCCTGGTCATCTACGAGGAACAGAAGGGGCCAGAAGTGACTTCCAATGCTGCTCTTACCCTTCGGAACTTCTGCAACTGGCAAAAGCAGCACAACTCACCCAGTGACCGGGATTCGGAGCACTATGACACAGCGATTCTTTTCACCAGACAGGTGAGAGGAATGCAGTACCCGTTACGATAGTGCCCTCTTAGGAGTCAGCCTTGTAACAAACACATGTATATAAGGCATTTCACCAATGTTTTTGCACTTATATTTTTTTTAATTGGCTAGCATGGTCAATCTTACTTATTTCTTCTATAATTTTATTTTGTTTTTTTATCTTTTTTTCAATTTTTTGTTTATTGCAGTAACATTGGTTTATAACATTATATAAATTTCAGGTGTACATCATTATACTTCTATTTCTGCATAGATTACATCACGTTCACCACCCAAATACTAATTACAACCCATCACCACACACATGTGCCGAATTATCCCTTTCACCCTCCTCCCTCCCCCCTTCCCCTCTGGTAACCACCAATCCAATCTCTGTCTCTATGTGTTTGTTTATTGTTGTTATCGTCTATAATTTTAATATCTGGAATTTCACAGTCCTATTGGAATAGCATTAGGAAAAAATCTTGATTAAAGTTATAGGAAGTACTCCTAGAAGAACAGCTCAACAATAATGAATGTAGATGCTCCAAAACATACGTGAAGACACACCTTGCTAGAAAGTTAGATCCTAAGGTTGATGATCTGTCCCTATTAATAAGGATATACCTTTGCTCCTTGTAGGACCTGTGTGGGGCCCAGACATGCGATACTCTTGGGATGGCTGATGTTGGAACTATATGTGATCCCAGCAGAAGCTGCTCGGTCATAGAAGATGACGGCTTACAGGCTGCCTTCACCACAGCTCATGAATTAGGTGAGTCTGTTTCAGAGTAAGAGTTAAGCCCAATTCATGAATTCAAACTGATAAACAATATATTAATTTAAGAGGGAGAGTCTGCAGGTTATATTGCTATTTTAAGTGCCAGGGCTTCTTAGAAACTGCAGGAAATATTTTCCTACTATTCTAGATATGGTCATCTTTATTAGAATACAAAATAAGATAGTAGGAGCTGTGGTCATTTGGAAATTTACATGTTTATTGGCACCTTGTGAGAAGCACACTTGTCTCCAAAATAGATTGTTTCTGAAATACGTTTCTTCCTCTGGAAATATCACTTTTGATAAAAAGGCATCCCTGTTAGGGGGAAAAAAAGCCACAAATGACCTATATTTTAATGTGGGTTTTGGATTGCTTCTTAGGTCACGTGTTTAACATGCCACATGATGATGCAAAGCAGTGTGCCAGCATTAATGGTGTCAACCGGGATTCCCACATGATGGCGTCAATGCTCTCCAATTTGGACCGCAGCCAGCCTTGGTCTCCCTGCAGTGCCTACATGATTACGTCATTTCTGGATAATGGTCATGGTAAGACAGTCGAGTTACTCTTTCTAGATTGCATCCAACTTCCCACATGTAGGGTCTTGTTAAACCAGCTCTTTCTTTTTTTTCTTTTTATTTCCCTCCTTCAAAATTACTCTCACTGTCAAGATCATACATTTTTTTAATGTATTTATTTATTTTTTGCTGAGGAAGATTCACCCTGAGCTAACTAACATCTGTTGCCAATCTGCCTCTTTTTTTTTTTTTATGTGAGCCTTCACCACAGCATGACCACTGACAAACGAGTGGTGTGGTTCCGCACCCGGGAACCGAACCCGGTCTGCCAAAGCGGAGTGTACCAAGCTTGAGCCATTAGGCCATCAGGGCTGGCCCAAGATCACACATTTTTATATCTTAATTCCCAATAAAAGAGTGTTTCTGGCCAAGTAGCTCCCATAGTACATTAATTCAAATTTTTAGCAGAATAATTTCCTGTTATTGGGAATACAGAAATACTCCATTGAGGATACTATCTTAATCTAAATCTCTCTAGCATTTTCCCCAAAAACTCTATAGTTTTCAAATTGCTTTGCTATATATTATCTCTTATGATAAATATTTTCTGAAATCGATCTGCCCTTGGCATGCTTTCATTTATTAGTAATATTGGTTGGCATTTTTCTTTGCAGGCGAGTGTTTGATGGACAAGCCCCAGAGCCCCATACAGCTCCCCTCTGATCTCCCTGGGACCTTGTACGATGCCAACCGGCAGTGCCAGTTCACGTTTGGGGAGGAGTCCAAACACTGCCCGGATACAGCCAGCACATGCACAACCCTCTGGTGCACGGGCACCTCCGGTGGGTTGCTGGTGTGCCAAACAAAACACTTCCCTTGGGCAGATGGCACCAGCTGTGGAGAAGGGAGATGGTGTGTCAACGGCAAGTGTGTGAACAAGACTGACAAGAAGCATTTTGATGTGAGTTTTTCTACTGTGACGCATGCATACTCCTTTAAAATTCGATATTGAAAGGGACAAAGTGATGCTAAAACATTTGATACCACGTTAAATACTTCTATCTGTATTCTCTGGTGGGATAGATTATCTTGATAATTGATAACAAGATAGATTACTTTGATAGTTGATTCTTTGTCCCTGATCTTTCTCTTTTACTTTCTAAAAAGGGGGGCTCCGTAGAGAATCCTAACACTGATGATTTGTGTCCCCCATTTAGACTCCTGTTCATGGAAGCTGGGGGCCATGGGGGCCCTGGGGAGACTGTTCGAGAACGTGTGGTGGAGGAGTTCAGTATACAATGAGGGAGTGCGACAACCCAGTGCCCAAGAACGGAGGGAAGTACTGTGAAGGCAAGCGCGTGCGCTACAGATCATGTAACATCGAGGACTGTCCGGATAATAATGGTGAGTAGGAATGTGGTGAAAAAGATGCGCCCACAAATAGGCAGTTAAGGGTTGGAGACTGATAACGTCATCATATCCTTCTTTTTCCAGGAAAAACCTTTAGAGAGGAACAATGTGAGGCGCACAATGAGTTTTCAAAAGCTTCCTTTGGGACTGGGCCCGCGGTGGAGTGGACACCCAAGTATGCTGGAGTCTCGCCAAAGGATAGGTGCAAGCTCATCTGTCAAGCCAAAGGCATTGGCTACTTCTTCGTTTTGCAGCCCAAGGTAGCTACTGTTATTCTTACTTTTTGCCTAAGAACCCAGGCATTGGCTTTCAACCTTTTCAGACAACCTATGAGCACCTTCTTAATTTGTATATTACAGTGTGTTCAGTTTCACATTAGAACTTTTCTTTTAGATCCATTGGTAACTGCCTGCTTTGAGTTTGGTGGTGTTTCAGCTATGAGTGAAGCTTGAATCCAGCACTTATGATTCTTGCAATTGCCTTTTTTACTCTTATATGCAAAGAAAAAGCCTTTACTCGTGGTTAGATAAATTACGTATTAACACAGCAACCAACCAGAGGTTTTGGAAAATAGCTTAGGCATAGTCCAAAGTACTTGTTACTGGATGACTAGCAGTAGCATGTGCAAATGGACTTATTAAAATGGAAGTCTGAATATCGATAACTCTTATGTTTGAGGACATATATGGAACTAGTAGAAGCATTGTTTTGCTGTTTTGCTGAGGGGATAAATCTGACTCTGAGGTACAAAATGGAATTGAATTTGTTTGAGATTATCATGTGTCATTAGCCCTGTAGGCTTTGAAAATATTCCCCAGTTGCAGATTTAATATTCAACAAGTGATTTATTAAACACCTACTATTGCCAGGTATTATTGTAGACACTGAGGATACAGCAGTGAATGAATCCACAAAACTCTCTGCTTTCATTGAACTTAGCTAGAGGTGAGACAGGCCAATAAATGAATATTCAAAAAATTTATAATTTTTTCAGATGTCTGTACTTGCTATGGAAAAAAGCCAAAGACAAAGGGTAGTGTGTGACATGTATAGAGTACTGTTTTGCTTACAATGGTTAGGAAGGCAGAGATGTGATGTTAATAAAGGAAACTTCCATAGTTACCCTAGCATCATCTCTGCCCCTTGTTAGCATGTGACACCAGATACATGTTTTTCTTTTTAAGGTGGTAGACGGTACTCCATGTAGCCCAGATTCCACTTCTGTCTGCGTGCAAGGGCAGTGTGTAAAAGCTGGCTGTGATCGCATCATAGACTCCAAAAAGAAGTTTGATAAATGTGGTATTTGTGGAGGAAATGGATCTACATGCAAGAAAATATCGGGATCAGTTACTAGTGCAAGGTGAGTTTTAAAACGCCATACTCCCAACACGTTTATCATTTAGATGTAACTCTTTACAGGTATGGTAAAAATTAGATTCTAAATGTACTTAGCCAGTGAATGAGAGATTATGATATCCATTTTTCTTGCCTGCAGACCTGGATATCATGATATTGTCACAATTCCAACCGGGGCCACAAACATTGAAGTGAAACAACGGAATCAGAGGGGATCCAGAAATAATGGAAGCTATCTTGCCATCAAAGCTGCCGATGGCACATATATCCTGAATGGTGACTTCACTTTGTCCACCTTAGAGCAAGACATTACGTACAAAGGTACTGTCTTGCGGTACAGTGGCTCCTCTGCAGCATTGGAAAGAATTCGCAGCTTTAGCCCTCTCAAAGAGCCCTTAACCATCCAGGTCCTTACAGTGGGCAATGCCCTTCGGCCGAAAATTAAGTACACATATTTCGTGAAGAAGAAGAAGGAATCTTTCAATGCCATCCCTACTTTCTCAGAATGGGTCATCGAGGAGTGGGGCGAATGTTCCAAGTCATGTGGACAGGGTTGGCAGAGAAGACTGGTAGAGTGCAGAGACATCAACGGGCAGCCTGCTTCAGAGTGCGCGAAGGAGGTCAAGCCAGCCAGCACCAGACCTTGTGCGGACCTGCCTTGCCCCCGCTGGCAGCTGGGGGATTGGTCGCCATGTTCCAAGACTTGTGGGAAGGGTTACAAAAAGAGAACCTTGCAGTGTCTGTCCCACGATGGGGGGGTGTTGTCTCATGAGAGCTGTGATCCTTTAAAGAAACCCAAACATTACATAGACTTTTGCACGATGGCAGAATGCAGTTAAGCAACGTCAGTGTTGAGGGGGAAGTAAAGTGTGGAAGGGCTGATGCACTGAAATCAAGAAGGCTGGAGGAATCCAGTGTACCTTGCCAGTGATCAACAAGGTGTGTTGATGAGGAGTTGTGAGTATAGACGTAGGTAGAAAAGAAGTTAGATCGTCAGGATATCCTGCCAGTTACAAATTTGATAGGGTAGTTAATGAGGATTATTAATCTCTGAGCAATGATATAGCATGATAAAGCCCCAGGGCATCATTATTATTCCTTTTGTTGCATCTGTGACAAGTTCAACAAAGAAATAGGAACAATTGTCAAAATAAGTTTAAGAAATATTACAATCCTTGTTTCCTGGTAGTGATTAAATACTTAGTATCATGGGGGTTGGGAAATGAAAAGCAGGAGAAACATGCGATTTTTAGTTTAAGACGTGGTTTACTTTACCTCACTAGCAGTGGAGGGAGAAAGGAGTACGGATAGGATCTTTGACCAGCACGGCTGTGGCTGCTGTGGTTTCAGAGAACGCCATCTTTCTACCAAGCGTTAAGAATTTGGGATTGTCCAGCGTGAGAGAAATGTTTAACAACATCAAATGACTCCATCTTTACTTTCTTGTGTCTTTATTTGTGAATTCCTTTTGACAAAGAAACAATTCCATGTAATTGTAAAAATGCAGTAAGTCTGCAAGGGGGAAGAAAAGCAGCGATGTATCAGATGCTGGTGAAAAGCTAGAGGAGGCAGGCTGAGGTCAGTACCTCCTACCTTTCTTTCCTCCATGCATAAGCCTGCTTCAGGAATGTGAATGTGAAAAAACAGTTCGTGTCTCAAGAAAGTCAATAACATCACACTAAAAGTATGTGATGCCAGAACAAGAATGGGGTGCCTAGAATGGGGTCCCCAGTGTTTGGGGACATTGAGATCACTTGTCTCACAGTGGGGAGGCTACTGAGGGGTAGCGGGTCCATCCCCAGCAGCTGGTCCAACAGTCATATCCTGGTGAATGTCTGTTCAGCTCTTCTACTATGAAAGAGAATATGACTTTTTCCATATGTATATAGTAAAATATATTACTATAAATTCTATGTACTTTATAAGTATCGATTTGTGTGTTCCTTCTAAGAAGGACTATAGTTTGTAATAAATGCCTATAATAACATATTTATTTTTATACATTTCTTTCTAATGATAAATCTTTTAAGTTATATCGCTTTTGTAAAAGGACATATAAAAATAGAGTATTTATACAATATATGTTACTAGAAATAATAAAAGGACACTTTTTGAATGTGTTGTGTCTATTTTTTTCTAATGAGAATTAATTCCTGGGAAGGAAATCTGAGACATAAATGTTGAATTTGAAGACTGAATATTTTCTTAAATTGTTTGGAACTAGGATTTCTTTCTAATGAAATGTATTTTGTGTCCTTGGTGTATGTGATGGCTACAAAGAAAGGAATCTATGGTATCTTTGATGATAGAGAGGTTTGTTACTAATGCAATAATGTACACCAGTGGTTGGCAGACTTTCTGTAGAGAGCCAATATTTTCAGTTTTGTAATAGTATTTTTTTAGTATAACTATTACTAAATACCATCTCTGTCACAACTACTCAACTGTGCTGTTGTAACGTGAAAACAGCTATAGACAATATATAAATAAATGAGCATGGTGGTGTTCTAGTAGAACTATTTACAAAAACAGACAGTGGGCCAGATTTGTTCTGTGGGCATAGTTTGCCGACCTCTGATGTATACCATAAATTAAATGATAAAATATGGGATTCTGGATGCAGTTTGAGTTTGTATCTCTTCCTAAATTATATTATGAAAGTAAAGTTATGTGAAAGTATTTAAGCTACTGAGTGAAAAATGATGCCTTATAAATTACGTTTGGGATAGGCATGCGTGGTGAATCATGCCCTTCGAATGTTCCACTAGCTCTTCAGGAGTACATGAGGTGTTTTGGAGAAACCCTGGAACGCCCAGGCCACCCTGGGTAGCTTTTGTAAGTTACTATATTCTAAATACTAAATGGTACATCAACATCCTTGAAAAGTTCTGACTGCTTCCAAAGTAACTATATTTCAGGAAATAGCTTACTTACTAGAAGACTTGGATTACGTGGTTAACTACAGACATTTCCAGCTTTACATTTTCATCCTTTTTTTCACCTTCCTTAGAATAGTTTTCTCAAGTAGTTGTATATAACATGCTAGTTTCAGATCCGGATGATAATTTCTAATTTGCCCTCAGAATTCAAAGTGTCCTTTCCCTGAGCAACGGAATGTAAGAGTCTCAGGAGCCAGGTGTGTAGGTCAGAGAGTAGAGCAGGAGAGGGGAGAGTTGTGTTAGTTTCTGGTTAAGTTTTTTCCTACCTGCTGGGCCACCAGACCAAAAGGTAAAAGTCAAGTCTTCTCACATTGTGGGAACTAGTCCTGGGCCCATAGACCTCAGTCAAACATAGAATTTGGCCATACAATTCAGCGGCCTGAAGTACTCTGCACCAACAACCTCTACCACAATTACTTCTTTGTCTACATTGGTACAAATCCCCATAGTAAGCGACATGAGGGATTCATACACACACAAGAAATGCCCTTGCCCTCATTACTTCATAAGCTATTTGATAAAACGAGATACCTAAAATGATAACTCATAAAGAAGTCATTTCTGAATCTTGCCTAATTCACCGATGAGTTTTTTCTTTTGAAAGGCTTACATTGATTTATGTAGTAAGCAAGGAGACTGAAATTCAAGACACGAAGAGATAAAAACAGCCTAACGATTTTTCGCCATCCTCTTCATTCTCAGTCCAAAGTAATGCCAAGCCACTTTCTAAGTTGCCACCTTATTTTTCAGCCCTCTGCTGGTGAGATTTTCCTTTTATCAATAAACTGAGCACTTTAAAATACTGTTTTGGCTGCAAAGAGAGTTTCATTCAAAACACCCATCCAGTTCTGAGAGCTTGACCAGCCACCAGCTTAAAAGAAGGAGAGTTTTTGTGCTCGCTCATGTTGCAGCTATGAATGATGAGCGGGAATGGTGTTGAGTACTAATTCAAACATCTGATTTTCCAAACACTCAATGGGCACTTTCTTTAGCATTTCGATAACCACCTCGCAAGCGCAAGCACAATTTTTGGATCAGAGCTTTTATGCAAAAATTGTTTCCAACTTTTTCTCTTTGTTTAATTTATCTTCTAGAAAAGGCCACTACAGATCTTAATGTGACTTAGAAACAATACGCAACAGCCACCATTTGCTAGTCTCACTGGTTTTCCAAAAGAAAAAAAATTATTAATATAAGAGTTAGGGGTGCTAGACCTATCAAGGAAATTGACCAAAGCTACCCCAGTTTAGAAGTATAGTCTGTTCTGCCATACACATATTTCTGGGACATGAATGCGCTCATACGACATTGGCAGAAATGGAAACAGTAAAACACGGAAGATGCTTTGGTTCATCAACAGGTTTTCCCAGCTAATAAAGGTTTTGTACCTTCTCTTAAGAACAGCAGGACGTAAAATATACTAACTCATGAACATAGCAAGTCACGGAGGAATATAGAGCTATACACAATGCCCAATCACCCCACTTGCCTCCGTTTGGTTTCAGTCTTGGAAGTTCCAATGACAGTCTTTGTTCAATCCGCTCTTGTCTCCGTAATTCAGTAGCCTGAACTTTTTCTTACAGCAGCCTTCTGTTAATCACATCGCTTTTATTTAGGAGTAAGTTTCTACAATTACAATACAATTATTTGTTTGGAACCTAGCATTTTTTTTTTTTAGCTCTGGTAACTTCTTTTTCTTTTCAATTACTATTGTTTTATGTTCTGCTGCTCTTAAGAGAAAGTACCAAACATTTACTTGCTGGAATGAGGAGATGGACTGCAATTTTATGTAGAGTAATCCAGGAAGGCTTCTCAATAAGGAGATATTTGGGTGGAAACCAAAGGGATGCAGGGAGACAGCTTTCTGAGGGATGAGATTACAATAGAAAGGTGGCTGCTGCAGGTGGGAGTGAGCTGGACTTCTTGGAGGGGACAGCAAGGGGCCAGTGTGGCTAGAGCGGCGAGGAGAGGGGAAGGAAAGGAGGTGAGTGGAGGGCTGAGCTCTTGTCCTGCAAGAGTAGGAAGTATGTTTAGGTTTTGTTCTGAGTGAGACGGGAGCCAGTGGAGGGAACTGAGCAGAAGAGACATATGGTTTGACTTAACATTTGAACCTGGAAGGGGCCAGATAGAAGCAAGATAGGAAACTATTGCAATCATTGCAATGAATGACAGTGATGGGCTGAACTAGGGTGATAGGCATGGAGGTGATAAAAAGAGGTCAAATTCTGCAGTCAAGACTGAGATTTGCAGATGGATATAGATGTGAAAAGAAAAAAAAACATCATGGATGATCACGAGAGATCTTGGTTTTTCTGTTTTTTTGGTGTTTTGGGGGGAACGGGGTGTTCTGTGCAACAAGATGTGTACTACATTCTACTTAAAGACCAATGGAAATTAAAAATACAAGATTTTTACTAAGTATTGAAACCAGTTAAATTTATAGCTAAATATAAATAATTGTCGAAAATATGGTTTCAAATTAACTGGAAATACAAAAATAATAGTTAGAAGATATACAGTGAAGAATACTTTAATAACAGTAATTCTAGTCTAAAACCAAATGCCATATTGGCAAAATCATAAAAGAAGAATAGAAATTTCTTATATTATATTGGAAGTTACCAAAAGATGTAATTTTGGTTTTGAATTTGGTAATTAGATAAATATAGATAAATGATATTTCTTGAAAATAAATACTCAAAAACGTCTCTTCATGGAAAGAGGATATATGTAAAATATAACACATACATAAAAGGATGCAAAGCAAAAAGTAAGGTAACAGAATCCCAACCACATGATCATGACAATACATTGTTCAAACTTTCCTATTAAAAGACAAATATCTTCAGGATGTGTTTAAAAATAAAATCCAATGACATGATAAATAAAAGGAAACTATCTAAATCAAAATGATATATCTTCAAAGAAGTCCAAAGATTTATCAAGCAAACAGTAGGAAGAAAGTAGAAATAGATTATGACATCAGCCAAACAAACAAACACATAGATGCAGAGAAGAGATTGGTGGTCACCAGAGGGGAAAGAGGGTGGGGAGAGGGCGAGAGGAGTAAAGCAGGACCGTGTACAGCGAGGAATGACAACTAGACTTTTGGTAATGAACACGAGCTAGTCTATACAGAAGTCAAATATATAATGATGTACACCTGAAATGTATATAATGTTATAAACCAATGTGACCTCAATAAAAAAAAAATAAATACAAAAGGAATTGTAAGATAAAAACACACTAAGCAAAATAATGTATTGTGGATTTAAGGTACAATCTACAACGAAATACCTGTCCCAGATGATTGAATATCTATATACCCGTTTAAAATTGTTAAAAATACTAAGGATAACCAACAGGTAAGGACTATTCTATTTCTTTTTAAAACCTCTCTCTAGGTAAGGGCAAACAAAATATGTAAGGAAAAAAACCCACAAAACTTTACAAAAACATAAAACAAGACTTGAATAAAGCAAGAGGCATACAAATTTCCTTGACTCTAAATTGTAAACATTTGTGTGTGTGTGTGTGTGTGAGAAAGATCAGCCTTGAGCTAACATCCATGCCAATCCTCCTCTTTTTACTGTGCAAGATTAGCCCTGGGCTAACATCTGTGCCCATCTTCCTCCACTTTATATGGGACGCCGCCACGGCATGGCCCAACAAGCAGTGTATCCATGGGCGCCCGGGGCTCCAGACCCTGGCCGCCAGCAGTGGAGCGCCCGCACCTAACTGCTACGCCACAGGGCCAGCCCCCTAAATCGTAAACATTTTATTTTGTCCTAAAATAATAAGTAGATTTAATGAAATTCCAATCATTAGCCATTCATAAATTTTTGGAACTTGACAACACAATTCTAAAGTTCATCTGAAGAAATAAATTTAGTGAAGATGAATAAAGAGAAACACAACTGAAAAACAAGTGTAATGTAAGATACTTGTTCAACCTGATTTGAACATGCACCATAAAATTACAATTAGAAAAAAAGTGGTACATGTAGAATTATTGACAAGCATATCTGTGGGTGAGAAAGATAGCTCGAAAATAAACCTTAATAATCATAATCACAAAACATTAATATATGATGAAGTTAGCAACATAGATCTATGAACAAAAAAGGATCATTCCAAACATAGCCTTAAATAAAAAAATAGAAATTTGTTTGCAAAAAAAAATTTCTTAAAGCCCTCTTTCAGACCATTCATCAACTTAAAACCCAGATATAAAAAAACACTGAAATGAAACCGTAAGAAGTACTGCAAATACAGAGAAATATTTATCTGATCTCTGGACGAGGGCAGATGTCTGAACATTCAAACAATGAAAGATATTACAAATGAAAGACAAACACACAAATGGATTGATTTGACTGGGTTAAAAACTTTAAATTTCTGTGTTTCAGAAGAATCCTTTAAAAAATATGAGAAATGTATTTTCATTAAACACAAAAGACAACCAATTTTGCCTCAGAGCTTTCCCACAGGCCGCTGGTTTCACCGCACGCTTCCAACTGGCCACCCAATGAACCACTACTCATCCTTTAGATCTCAAACTAAAGGTCACTTTTCCAGGGAAACCCTTCCTAAGATCCTCAGGCTAGATTATGCTTTCAAAACACTCTGCCATTTCCATTCTTGTCACTTTTCACAGAAATCATATACTCTTCTAACTCACTATTATTTCCCCAGCTCCTAGAACTGTGCCTGTGTGATATTATTTTTATTTAATGAATAACCCTCAAAAATAGTCAAACTATTGGATATAGATATTTCTACTCCTAAGAATCTATGCTAAGTAAATAATCAAAAAGGTTCACAAAGATTTATATATTAGTGTTACATAAATCTGAGTGCAGCCATCAAAGGAGTATATTGAAGACTATTTATGACATAAAACTTGCATCTCAGATAGTAATAATGATGGCCAACATTCCTGGAAGTTCACTATGTGTTTTACATAAATTCACTCAGTTAATACTTCAAAAAAAAAACCAACTATGATGTATTTATTATCATTATTCCTATCTTAAAGATAAAGAAATAGGCAAAGAGAAGTTGAACTGCTTGGTTGAGCTGGAGTAGATAGCAAGTGGCCGAGCAAGGATTCCAACTCAAACATCCAACCTGGAGAGCCTGTACCCTCTCCACTATTATGCGTTAAACCACATTATGCTACCAAGCTGTACACACACACACACACACACACACACACACACTCTCACACTCACACTTAAACAATGCATATACACAAAAATAACCTAACTGGCTATTTTTATTTTCTTCTTTGTACCTTTATGTATTTTCCAAATTTTCTACCAAAAGCTCAACTCTCTCATAGAAGTTATTTTTAAAGGGTAAGAAAATCCTAAGTAGAGTGGTTTTAATTGTGTGAATTCTTTCTAATCAGTAATTTACAGACACGTTAAACAGTTTCTGTTTTTGTTTAGTTTGCCCCCAATAAGAATTCTTTAAAAAGCTGAAGCGTTTTTGCAGTACCATGTCATACAAGAAAGTCAGTTTTGTTGGTATTTGGATGATGATGGCCATTCCAAGCATGGAGGCGGAAGTCAAGAGAGATAAATTGGTCAGTTTATTACTAAGTGACTTCATATTGTAACTTCAGTATATAAATATTTTCCAAAGAGACGTATACTATATGTTACTAACAGTACAAAATCACATTCCAAATTCAAATACTTGAGTTTTCTACCATTTTATATTTTCCTACTTCTCTATCTCTATTTGTCAGCAAAGAGGATGAAGAAACAATAACTCTCTAAGAATTTAGAGTTATTGGCACTTTAATTAAAAAAAACAAATGTATACCTAGCAACCAGAGGAGATCGCAGAGAATCAAACTCATGGATTCCTATAAGGCATAAAATCCATATAGATTGTGTATTTACGTGTGTGAGTTTCATTGTGTTATTAAGTCCTGTTGTTCCACAGCTGTCCAGGGTGCAAAAGTAGCCAATGTCAGCAGTGAGGAAAGGGCTTGGCTTAAGCTTCACACCAACATTCTCAGTTATCTGAGATTATCTATGGAACAAAATGATCCACCAAAAGCTAAGAGCAAAGGAATAAACTACAATTTTCCCTGTAGACATATGTATAAAGAATAAAGCCAACGTGTGATGATGATATTCCTCTTTATTACAGAAGTTTTGTGAAAATAACTTTCAAAATTGCTTAAATTGTCCTTTTCAGTTGTCCTCATTTTCTTTATGGAAACTGTCAAAGAAGCAAAGAAATTTGTTCCTTTAGCAGTAGAAGAAAGGAATATCCAAAAAACACTAACACAGTAACATGTTAAGATGGAATAATGGCCTATAAATACAGTAGTGTTTATTACCTTAAACAACACATCAGTGGAAAGGTCTTATCATCTCATAACCAGGGTAGATATTTCTAAATTGTCTCTTATTTCAAAAACTAAAGCTAGGTACTGAAGTAAAATGATATGTCTGGAATTTTCTTTAAAATTTTAGAACAAAAAGAGAGAAGACAGGGAGAGATGAAACTAGACCAGCAAAATGGTGATAATTGTTAAAGCTGAGTGATGGATAGAGACTCGTTATATTTTGTTCTCTACTTTTGTGTAATTTTTTTCTATAATAAAAGGTAAAAAAAAATAAAATAAATAAAGAGAAGTTGTACTTCTTTAGTCCAAATTTACAAATCTATCTCGGTATTTGGAGTAATTTAAGATATGCCATATATTGGTGTTCTTGTCTACTCTTTCACTTGTTTTGGGGGGAGAATAAATGTATTTAAAGTATACATACTTAAAAAACACAGAAACATTCTCTAAAACAGCTTGGTACAGAGTGCAAGAGGAGATCATGTGGTAACAGAAAGAAAGGAAGAAAGAGAGAGAGAGGAAGGGGGGGAACAAGGGAGGAAGAGAGAAAGAGACGCTTTTTATTTGTAGCACTGTAAAATACAGAGCAATTAAATGAGTTTTCTGTTATAATGGGCTGTGAATTTATCACTTTTTCTACAGAGGCTTGATTTAAATATTATCATAGACTATCAAAAAATTCACTATTTTATATTATAGCCTCCTAGAACTTGTATTTTGCACCAAAAGGAAGAAAATTAAGTAGAGAGAATGAAAATGGAAAGTCACTTTTTGCTTGCATTATTCAGAATTCAGTCTTAAGGATTAAAAAAAAAACTAGTATGGGGGCCGGCCCGGTGTCGTAGTGGTTACGTTCGAGTGCTCTGCTTTGGCGGCCCTGGACTTGCAGGTTTGGATCCCAGGCGCAGACCTATGCACCTCTTATCAAGTCATGCTGTGGTAGTCGTCCCACGTATAAAGTAGAGGAAAATGGGCACAGATGTTAGCCCAAGGCCAATCTTCCCCAGCAAAAAGAGGAGGATTGACAACAGATGTTAGCTCAGGGCTAACCTTCCTCAACCTAACAAAAAAAACTATTGTGGCTCCATGAAGTACATACCAAGAGATTTTTAAAATATATATGCATATATATGAAAGAAAAGCTGAGTGAAGAGAAGGGAATTAATATGAAGACCTTCACAGGGAGTCTCAGTTCCCACAGATGAGAGAGTCAGGACTGCTGCTGAAGCAGGAACACAATGGGAGACCCAGATAGAGGCCACATTTGGCAACCTTGAAGTTGCAGATGAAGAAGTTCAGCTGAAAGATTAAATAAATGGGCAAGGATCAGAGAGCTCTGATTTCTATCTGAAGCTCTTCACCACATGTATTAGATTAGTTGCGTGCAGAATTTTTCTCCTTTTTTCTTCTTTAAAGTGGGCTAAGAATTTACCAGGTCCCTGCTGCATGTTGCACAAAAGCAGAGACGTGCACCAAATAAAGAACACAAGAGCTGAGCAACTGCCTGCAGTAAGGGACATTACACTATTGTTCTGGCTTTTCACTTATTTCAAGTTGGTTTACTCAGTTCTGAATGTTCCAGAACCTTTCACCTTAAGAATTTTCAGCAAAGTTGTTAACAAGAGTAGAATCAACAGGCTTGGCTTTCATCTCCCCTCTCCTCAGAGCTTGCCAGAGGTAATGATAAAAACGGGACTCTTTCCAAAGGATACTTGAGGGGCAAGGGAAGAAGAGTGGGAGCATGAACCATCCATTAGCTTGATAAACAAATTCTGAATAAATGGAAGTTGGCTGGAGGCCTTCATCTCAAACAATAAGGATACACAATCTCGAATGATAGAACTTCAAGTCCAGCAGGGTCCTTTGCTCTTGAAGATCTATAAAGATGACATCTAGTTATCAAAGTACAAGATATTCTAGAATGTTCCCTTTAAAACTAGGACAATTTCTTTTAGAAGTAGAATATTTATCAGTTAAACCCTGTGTTTCCCTAACTAAAATACTCTTACACTAATACTAATATTCTAATACTCTACATTGTTAATATCCTGTAAGTAGGCAGTAGTGGTAATAGAATTTCCTTGTGTGGACCTTCAGCATGTCTTTAGATTGGAGCTCTGAATATAGGATACAACTATATGGGATTGCTAAAGACATCACAGAGTATCCTGTTTATCTTTGGTCTATGCTCTCCCTTTTTCCTTTCTTAAAACGAAAGTCATCATTTTCCTACCAAAAGTCATAATAGCATTGCATTGTTTTTCTTTAACTACCATGTGCATGTGAAACATTTAAAAGATTAAAATGTAAACAAAACTGAACACCTGGAAAAGCTTTTGATCCCATGCAGTTGTAAACATGTCTAAAAGCCTCACTTTGGACTACCTCTAAAATTGCAGGCACGGTTAAAACACAGTAATATTCAGTTCTTATGATTGGGAGAAGTCAAAAGGTGTAATTTTACAAAAGAAAAAAGAAGCATTATTGACAGTTCAGAATTAGAGAACTGAACATTTATTTCTCTGAGGAACTTTGCCGTCCACAACTGTGGGACTTGAGGGGGAAAAAAGTACCATACCCTTAATTCTTTCTAACATACCTGACTTTGATTATCAATAACTACAAAAAAGATGCAATCTAAAATGTGAAGCTTTGTTAATTACAGAGCATTAGTTACAATAAAGTTGTTTGTCTTCAGACTACTGGATGTTACATTTATTTACATTAAGAACCCAAAAGAGATAGGAAACGTGTACTGTTAAAATAAATGCTTACTTTTAAGTAATGTTTTGACAGACTGCTGAAGAATCAAATTGTCAGCCCCAAAGGTTTTATGTAGCAAGAAGAGTCCATTATATCTTAACAACATATCCTTAAGAAAAACATCACTTAAGAAGATAGAATCAATTCTTGGCAATATATTTTCCCTTAATCACTTTGAACAAATAATAAAAATGTTTATTTCAGGCTGCTTTTCCCCTAAATATAATTACCCATCCTTCAAGAACAGAAACATCTAGACCACGGGTGGTGAGCATGATGCAGTCTATACAGAAACTGAAATATAATAATGTACACCTGAAATTTACACAATGTTAGAAGCCAATAGGACCTCAGTAAAATAAAAAAAAATTTTAAAAACCAACTTCCTATTTTCTTAAGAAAATGATATTAAGGAAGATAAATCTGCAAGGTGGGCAATTAGATTACCACTCTGCTGATACAACAAATATGGGTAAGAATCAGTAAATATCACCGAGCCCCTGGTTTGTACAAAGCACTGTCCAAGGGACTGAGAAGGAGCCCACAAGAAAGGGAAAAAAAGAAAAGATGAAAGTGTGGAAGAGAGGGAGGGAGGGAGATAGGGAGGCTTTCAGTCTTACAATATAGCTGGAGAAATAAAATGTATACACATGGAAAGTTAATTAACAATACAAAGAAGTGAGTCCATTGAGTTGCATGCAGGCACGGTGTGAGGTCAGAAGGACAGAAGGGAGAGGTCACGGTGGCTCAAGGAAGATTTCAAAGGAGTGGTAACAGTAAACATGGCGCTTCAGGTTGAATGGAATTGAAATAGACAGGAGATATTGTCTTAGTCAGTTTGGGCTGCCCTAACGAAATACCATAGACTGGGTGGCTTATAAACAACTGAGATTTATTTCTCACAGTTCTGGAGGCTAGAAATCTGAGATCAGCCAGCATAGTCAGTTGCAGAGGGCCACCTTCTTGTTGCGTCCTCACATGGCAGAAAGAGGGCAAGGGCATGCTCTGGGGTTCCTTCTATAAGGGCACTAATCCCATTCCTCAGGGCTCCACTCTCATGACCTAATCACCTCCCAAAGCCTCACCTCCAAATACTGTCACACTGGTGGCTAGGATTTCAACATAGGAATTTTGCAGGGACACAAACATTTGGTCCATTGCAGAGGTGTTCTAGATATTGGGGAAGGAACAGCAGTAGCCAAAGTGGCTGATTTATGTGATCTATTCTTTCCCAGCTCCTCAGAATGACAAGTGGAATGCACAGATAATGCCACCAGTTGGACTGGGTAGAGCGAGGAAGAGGGAACCCTTCCAGCATGGAGCAAAGAATAAAGACTGTGTGTAACAGACCCAAAAGGATGCTTCCTGCCTTGCTAGCTTCATCCTAATTCATTCAACTAGATAGGTCAACTTAATTTACTAAAAAGTCAACCTAGAGAAATTATTGAATATTTGGATATTATAAATTTTTAGAAAATAAATCCAAGTTACAGAGGCAAATGATGTGACCTTTGAAGATAAATATGCCAAAATTCACGTATGTAATTGACAGCCCCCTCCCCCAAGTCTAATCACTTTGAACTGTGAGCCGTGAGCCCAGAGCAGCAATTGCTCCAAAGATTGGAGCTCCTCCTTGGACCAGTCCTCAAAGCCAATTCAGAGAAGGAAACTGTCTCATTGCCTCCCAGCTGTGTTTAGTTTTTGACCAAAAATGGCATCACCCAGCTTAGAGACACACCTTAGTCATCATACTTGGCTGCAAAGGACTTTGACTGTATCCAAAATAAAGTCCTCCTTCAAAGAAAGATTTGCCACCACAGGAGATATTCAAAGAATGAGCTGCAGGCTGTAAAGGTAATTCTACTGGATCCATTCCAGAAATATTGAAGCCGTGGCAGCATTACTAGGAAAGGTGTGTGTACTTCCCAAATGACAACCTTAAAAGGGCCAGAGTGCTTTCAAATGTGGGTTTTGGTTTGTCTGTTAAAAAGAATGCAGTCATATTGAGAGGCTGTTTGACATAGCAGCTGAACATGCAAAGTCTGGAATCAGACTGCTTGGGTTTGAATCCCATCTCTTCCATTTACTTGCCTTACTCTTAATTTGCCTTACCTCAATTTTCCACCTATAAAATGATAACAGTGACTTACTTCATTCAGTTGGTATAAGAATTCAGTTTTGTAATACCTGCAAAGTGTTTAAACCATAGTAAACACTACTAATCTTCACGTGGTGGTAGATATCAAAGTAACAGTTATAGCGTCAGACAGTATTTCCAAGTAAAGATTAATGTGGAGACAGTGAAGTACTTCATGATGTACATCCTCTCTTCTCTTGACAAAGATGTTTAAAACCAGCCCTGTTGTGAGTTATGTACAACTCTCTCTGTTACGACTGACTGTATCCTTCTTCTCAAAGAACCATCTGCATTTCTGGTCTATGCTCTCTATACTGACTGATGTGTTTCAACTTGACACCAAAATCTATGTCGTAAAACGTATCTTTGGTCCTACCAAATGAGAATATAAATATATGGGCAGAGATAGTATACTTACAGAATGCATGATATGCATGGATATCACTGTATCTGCGCTAGAAGGAGATGGGGTTAGTTTATGATAATTATTGTATGTCTGACTGAAGCCACGAAGAACCTAGAATCCCTTAGACCTTTGCATAAGACCATCTTTTTCCCCCACTAGAACCCAGTGCTCGTTAAAGTTCTTCAGAGTAAACCGGCAATTTCCTCAAAATCTTAATTCACAGGGAAACAATCAGTCCCTGTGTGTACTAGTTTGCTTTGTCTGCCATTACAGTTTCTCAGCATGAAGATCTTGCCAGGCATTCATGCTGTAATTTAGCATATTAAGAACAAACATTTCTTCAGTCCTTTCTGCTTTCAATGAACAGATTTGAAGTCTTAGGTCTCTTACTAATTAAGAGTAAGAGAGTAAGGTAAGTCACTTCATTTCTCTAAGTCTCAGTTATTTCTTCAACAAGGTACGAGCATTGTATCATCTTATCTTTGTGGTCTAAGATCCTTTTCTTTTTTAATATCTCATGTCCCTGGATGACAACTTGGAAAGCCAAAAGCCATATGTAATTAATTATATCCTGATATTGGACTTCAACTCACAAAGATGCACACAGAGGCAGATATCACTGTGATGGCCCAGGCAATTTCCTTTAAAATGTTTTTGTTTTTTTTTTCAGTTTCCCCCCATTATACTGTCATTTTAATTGTTTACTAAAAAAGAACTATCCGATTTGTTTTAAATGACCTTTAGCACAGAATCACTTGAAGGTTTTCACTTTCAATTATATTGTTTTTCATGTGCTGGGTCCTCCAGCAGGCACGCATTCCCCATAAAAGTCTTCATCTGGATTTTATACTCTTTTGCTATCTCTCTATAAGTGGGTTTTATGTTTCTTAATAATAAAACCACACATTTTTCTTTTATAGCTCTCCCTCCTGTCGAGTTCCTGGAATTGTAGTCCACACATAGTAGAAACTCAATAAAAGTTTTACTCATTGACAAACATATGGGCTTCCTGCAAAGAACAACCATGGCTTCAAACATTTGCTGGTTACTATGGCCAAAGAAGCTTTGCAGGGGAATCTGTACCCTTGCTGCTACTGAAGTAGAACCACAACATTTCTGTTGTTCTAAATTTCTTTGGAAGCTTGCAAATTACTTATTCTCTTTGAGTTTCAGGTTCCTCTCTTGTAAATGAAGGTCTACCTTAAGGATTGCTCTAAAATAAATGAGATTTTATATGTAAACCTTCTGGAACATCAGAGAAATATTGCTATTGTTATCAATATTAATATTTGGAGCATGTGGCCCCTAACCCCATCCTGACTTATGGACACAACAACTCAGTTGTTTCAGAAGGTTTCTCAGTAATAAGAACTGATCTGAGTTAAATTGGCCTTCAGAAGCTTCTAGAAGATAACAAGTTTATCAGCTCCAACAGAAGCATAGACAAGCTGGAGTTAACCATGCCCTGGAGTGTGCTGCAATAGCAGCAAGCAATATGAGTGGCGAATGCCACTATACAGGATAAATCTATTGTTCTAAGTATTGAAGTAAGGGTAATCTAAGTATTGAATAAGAGTAAAATAAATATATATAAAATGTTAAGCTTAACCAATTCCCAACTTCATGAACATCTTTTTGTGGCATTTTGTTTTCATTATAATTGAGACAATTTTGGTGGTGGTGATGGCTATCCTAGATGACTGAGGTCCTGAACTATTACTTATACTTACTGAGTAAGTACTTGAAATAAAATTTCCATATTCCCTCGTTCCCTGGTTCATATTTCAGAATAAATTATAAAATAACTAGTGCCCACTTTTGATTAATCAGATTAATGACAGAAATTCAGAGCTTCTAGAAATATCAAATCATAGTCCTAAGAAAGAGTGAGCCTGTAGACTTTTTTTTTAAAAAACTTCACTAGAGATGACCCTAAATACATATCTCACTTAGTGTGAATTTTTTTCACATAAAGAAAAACAATGTTATCTTTATTTGTTCATGTACACAAAGAGTATTGTGACTTTTAAAAAAGATTTTTTTGATGATGTTATTGTAAGGGGAAATGCACAGCAAAAGTTTAAACAATGAAAAAAGACAGGTACTGGAACTTGTTTTCATTTGTAATAGACTCTAAAAAGTACTGTTATTCCTATGGTGATTGCGCTTTTTAGCAATATTTTGCTATCAGAGCGTCCCTAGTACCAGTATCTTAGCTTTCCCTGGAAAAAATAATACAAAATGAGACCTCTAGTGGAGCCAAGTAGGAACTGTTCCACTGATGGCCTATTTTAACCTCTTCACCCAGTAACAAATTCTCCCCTAGAAAATGTGGGGTTTCACTGACTTTTAAAACCTGCATATCTATCTCTTGAACAGTTAGTAACGTTTTACTATATCTTTAGATGAAATACTTAACAAGGAAAATGAACATATATAAAATTTGAAAAACCAGTTGTTATGACTATAATGCTTTAGAGAATTTAATATACAGTTTGAAAACTCAAATGTCATTTGGATGGAAAGCTCCTTTATTCTCTAGTGAAATGACTCACTGTGATTTTGTACCCTGGGGATGAAATACACACTGGGAGCCTGGAATGCTGCTACAACGATGATGCAGAGACTAAAAATACTTGACATTTATACATTGTTTGACATACTGGGACATGAAAGCAGTATTGAAGTGCTGTGTCACTATCCAAACCCCAAACAAAATGACAAACACTGCAGTGTACCTCCTGAAATATGAGACCAGCTTGAAAAGGAGACATGGCTAAAGGAAGCTTATACAAAGTATTAATAATGGGACTGTGAACAGAACCCAAAGGTCTGCACAGATTTAAACAGCTATACATGAGTTTGCTGCAGAAATACTTTAAATCATATGTTTTCCATGAACTTTAATTTATGGTTTTATTTATTTGCATTGTAGAACAAAAACCAGATTGAGTCTGTAAAGAGGATCCCTGAGGTACCATTTATAGATAACTCTGGTTGGAGATTGTCCAAGAGGACATGAGACTATTCAGCTTGGTAAACACTGTGCTCAAATGAAACAGTTCTGAATTCAAGTAGGAAAAAAATGTTCAAAAGATAAGATTTTGACATGATCATTAAAATGCCAGTGATTCAAAACAACAAAGCGTTTTCCCTAAATCATACGTAAACACATAGTCAAAAACACTTACCTAACGCACATGCATTTACTACAAACTCAAGGTAAGTTCAGAAATGTACAAGATTGATCTTGTACTGAGCATGATCACAGTATATTTTATTTAATTCATTCTTTTGAAAATATTTACTAATTATATCTCTGTACAGAACTTCAGATTTACTTTTGAGAGAAAGGTGAGGCAGATAAAAGAGTGAATTTCTCCATGCTTACGTTCTCTTTGGGAAGTCAATTTCAAATAAAATTACTGAAGAACAACAAAATGTAGTATATGGTTGGCTACCAACAGTAAGAGTTACAGATAAAATGGGCAATAGAGAGAACAGAGAACTATAGACTGGGATGCTTGAGAAAGACTTTGTGGAGAAAAAGAATTTGAGCTATGCCCTAAACAATGGGTGGGATTGGGATAGGCTAAAACGGAATTCCTGGAGGTATGGCATGAGCTGAAACAAAATCTTAGAGGCAGAAATGAACCTAGGTCAAGAGTTTCATTTAGGGAAATCAGGGAGAGAAATGGTAAAAAAAAATAGCCCATTAAACCATTTTTTACTTGGCATAGAATGGAGATAATAACTGTAGCAATAAATATTTATGAAAACCTGATAGATACCATAGGCAGTATGCTGGTGACCCCAGGAAGGAAGTCAGCATTGACTTCAGGCTGCAGAGGCTGCATATCAGTATTTGCTGAACGCTGACTTTCATCTAAGTGCTAGAAGTTGGTATTGGTAGGATATTAAAAAAATAAATCTTGACCCAAGCATTAAGAAAAATGTAATTCAATTGTCAAGATAGAATTTGTGCTCAAAAATATTTGGAAACACATACAAATAACTTGTGAGTAATATGAAACCTGATTAATGGCTAAGATAAATCAGAAACTAGGAAATGATAAACCAATGAAGTTGCAGAATTTAAGCTTTCTAAAAATCCATCGCTTTTTTTTAAAGTGCATTATTATTATGGTTAATTTTATGTGTCAACTTGGCCAGGCCACAGTACTCAGATATTTGGTCAAACACACTTGGATGTTGCTGTGAAGGTATTTTTTAGATAAGATTAACTTTTAAATCAGTAGACTTTGAGTAAAGCAGATTACTCTCCATAATGTGAATGGGCCTCATCCAATCAGTTGAAGGCCTTGAGATAAAGACTGACCTCCTATAAGAAGAGGAAAGTCTACTTACAGACTACTTGCAGATTCGAACTGCAACGTCAACTGTTCCCTGGGTCTCCAGCCTACGGGCCTACCCTGCTGATTTTGGACTTGACAGCCTCCACAGCCATGTGAGCCAATTCCTTAAAATAAACTTCTGTCTCTGTCTCTCTACATATATGTATACACATACACACACAAAACACACAAACACACAGATTGTCCTGGTTCTGTTTCTCTGCAGAGCCCTGACTAATACAACCACAAACTAGGTTATTAGAGGGAATGCTGTGAAAGATGAAGGCAGCAAAATGTTGTGAAAGATGAAGGCAGTTCTGTACGTGGAGAACTTCATCAGATGTTCAGATGTATTTTGATTTTTCTTTTTTTTTTCTTTTTTTTTTTTTTGGTGAGGAAGATCAGCCCTGAGCTAACATCTGACGCCAATCCTCCTCTTTTTTGCTGAAGAAGATTGGCCCTGGGCTAACATATGTGCCCATCTTCCTCTACTTTATATGGGACCCCCGCCACAGCATGGCCTGATCAGCAGTGATCTGAACCTTTGAACCCCGGGCCGCCGAAGCGGAGCGCACTCACTTAACCACTGTGCCACCAGGCTGGCCCCAGGGCTATTTTCTGTCTTCTCTTTTTTCGCTTGGAGTGGAAAATTCATTTCAAAGCATGATCAGAAGTGAAATTAATTAGTGGTGGAGTGATCTAGAGTCAAGTGATTCATGTTACATGTTAACATGGATGAACTGCAACCATTAGGAAAAAAAACAAAAGTTACATTATTTTTTATGTCACCAAATAATATATTCACTAAAAGGCTGCTCCTCCTTCAAAGTATGTCTTTTCCAGTATGGTGTTTCCTCAAAAAACTAAACGTAGAATTGCCATATGATCCAGCAATTCCACTCCTGGATGTGTACCCGAAAGAATAGAAAACAGGGACTTGAGCAGATATTTGTACATCAATAGTCACAACAGCAGTATTCACAATTGCCAAAAGGTGGAAACAACCCGAATGTCCATTGATGGGTCAATGAATAAGCAAACAGTAGTATGTACGTATGATGGAATATTGTTCAACCACAAAAAGGTATGGAATTCTAATATATGCTATAACATGGATGAACCTCAAAGACATTATGCCAAGTGAAATAAACCAAATACAAAATGTCAAATTTTGTATGAGTCCACTTATATAAGGTACTTAGAATAGTCAATTTCATAGAAATGGAAAGTAGAATGGTGGCTACTAAGGTCTAGGGGATGGAGGGAACGGGAAGTTATTGTTTAAAGGGTATAGAGTTTCTATTTGAGAGGATGAAAAAGTTCTGGAGATGGATGGTTGCACAACAATGGGAATGTACTTAATGCCACTCAACTATATACTTAAAGTGGTTAAAACTATAAATTTTGTATTGTGTATTTTACCATGATAAAAAAAGTATCTCTCTTCTGGGCAGGCAAGTGACCCTGCAAAGGGGGCTGAGTAAAATCAGTAACTATCAGAGTTTGGCAAACATGTCCTGAATTTAAGAGGAGAATGATGATTAGACTAGGACAAATATTGGAAGGAGATAAAGAAATCTGCTGAATATGAACTTGAGGGTCTCAAGACAATGATAGTGTCTGTATCCTGAGCCAGTAAGAATTGGATAAGCCAAAGTACACATTGTAGTGAGTAGCATAAGCCCCTCAGAGGATACACCCACACACAAAAACACACACAAGAATTTTCCATCTAAATATTTATTCATGAATAATAGTGGCGACTGCAAACAATCTTTCTGAATTTGCTTTTGAAATGTCCATACGATTATGGTCCAAAAACATTTATTGAGCTCCAAATGAATCCAGAAGAACATGGGCTATATGAGTTTCCCATTTGTCATCATTTCTCATTTCCTATGGATAAATTTCATATATTATAGTCATTTCCCAATACTTGTTTACTAGAGGGGTTTTAATTCATTAGAAATCTTCAAAATGCAAATTTTCAGAAACACTTGATATAGCAAGACATTTTGGCTGTCTATTGCTACCATCTAAAAATGTAGCGACTTAAAACAACAATGATTTGCTTAGCTCACAAATCTGCAGTTTGAGCGTTGCTTCATAGAACAGGTTCATCTCTGCTCTCTGAGGCATCAGCTGGAACAACTCAACTCAGAACCTGAGAAGCCACTTCCAAAATGGCTCACCTGTATGACTGGGAAGTTGATGCCGGCTATCAGCTGGGAGCTCATCTGAGGCTGTGGGTTATTTCTCTCCTCATGGCCCTCTCTAGTTGGGCCTTTCTCTAAGCTGCTTGGGCTTCCTCACAACATGGTAGTTGGACTCCAAAAGCAATAGTCCCAAGAGAATGTCTTTTATGACGTAGCCTTGAAAGTCATATTGTGTCACTTCTGCCATGGTCATAGGTTCACCTAGATCAGATTCAAAGGAAGGGAAGGGACATAGAACCCCCACCTCTCAATGGGATGATTGTCAACATCACATTGTAAGCAGAGCATGTGAAATAGAAGATATTGTGCAGTCATTTTGGGAAAATACAATCTACCACCCTAGAAATTATAAAGGAGACATACAGCTAAATACAAATTTTAAGAGTTTAGTCAAGTTTATTTAAATTTAGAATGAATATCATTCTTAAATACTTGGGATCTGCTAAAAGTGATCTCATAATATTAAGTTTACTTTTGGCACCTTATCAATTTATCAGTTTCTCCTTCTACTCCACCCAGTCCCCTTCAGGCCTCAAATCTTCTAAATGTCAATTCTAGAAACTTTATTATATCTGCCCCTGAAGGTGGTCTTCTGATAATCATGGCTGATAGTGTTATGTTATTCTTCTCTCATCTTTATTTTCTTGATATTTATCTTGAAACTCATCTTAATTCTATCAAATAATTGTTAATAATAAATTAATATCTGTTTAGAACACTGGAGAGCTTACTATATATATCTTTTAAGGGATGAATTTTAAAAGAAGATAAAGTTATGATTCCTATACAAATATAAAGATTTTATTTAACTCATTAATCAATGAGGGAATGAATGAGATGTTATAACAGATTCAAAGAACTCAAAGGATCACACATTTATGGTAGAAATGCTTAAATGAATTTACAAATGGATGCAAAACTAGCAACACTGCTCAGTATCCATAGGGTGATCATCGATTGCAATCCAAGGGCCACAATTTGCATTTTCATGAAGAGGAACTATTTCCATTTCTATCAGTTTCTACAAGTTAACTTCTGTTTCTGTGGAGTGGTAAAAGAGCCTAATCAAAGACAAAGGCACACGGCTGTAGGATCACACAATCTCCAAAGGCTTTTGCATTTCATTGAAAGGATACTCAATAATCTCTTCTACACATTTTAAAATCTTCCTCAAGTCTTAAAGTAACATCATTATTGACCTAACCAATCAGGGTCTATTAGTTTTCTAATATTTTAGTGGTTAAAATAGCAAAACTACAAAATCAAATAGAAGCAGTAGAAGGAAAAGGCAACAAGATGTAAATTGGCTGATGGTTTATTTCTGGGTCCTTTTCATCTCAACTTCCTCATTCATGTGTAGATTGACTGGCCTGACATATACATTGTTTTCCACCAAGACAGTACTCTAGAAAATGCATTCCCACTACAGCACAGTCCAACGTACACAGTGAGAAGAGAATTCCAACAGATGAACTCCCAGATGATTATTAGGCCTTATAGATGACCATATTTCCATCCATGCCCAGAAACAAACAGGAGACCATTGTGGAACTCCCAAGTCAGCTGTTCAGGACTTAAGATGAACTCCTCTGCAGAAACCAAGTCCTACATAAACAGGACTTCTGGGTGGTCATCCTGGCAGCGTGAAGTATGATTCACTGAAGTGGAGAGTATTAGAGATGACAGAGGCACAGATGACCCCTACAAGGTTCAAATTAGAGAGAATCCAGGAGCAGTAATGAATCCAAAGAGAAACTGAAGCTGAATATTATTTTGTCCAAAGGTAAACTCCTCTCTCAGCAGGGAACACAGCCCATCAACAAACATCTCTTCATTTTATTGGGCTTGACACCAAACCAGATTTCCTCATTCAAATCTCAGACTCCATGGCCAGAATTAACATGCAGTGTTTGTCTTATTTATTTCTGACTCTTTCACTGGGAGCTAAAATACGTATTTGGATTACATTACCCATGACAATGAGAGTTCTGGCAATGAAAACATGATCACATTCAGTTGCCAAGCTCATCACATACAATTTTGCAAGTCATGCATAAAAATTTGCTTAATGTATTGGTGTTTGTGTCTTTCTTTACATGCTTCCTTTTTAAAAAGAATTTCTTTTTATCCTCATAATAAGCCCTAAGATAATTAAAGCAAACACTATCATCACATATAATAGAAAATGAAACTGAGTCATAGCAACTTTAAATTTATTTTTCTTATCATACAAGATTGTGGTGATGAATACTCGCACAAAAATCATATGCTTACACCATAGGGACTAGAAATAAACATTCAGACATCAAACCTTGTGTTCAATTTATATGAACAAAATGTGACAAGTTTAGATCACAGCTGGGGAGAAGACAGTGTCCACAGATGTTTGCAACACAAATTTCAAGCTCTTGCAATGGTTTGAGTTTGGTTTGTTTTTTTTGGTGTGGAGTTTGGGAGTTTCAATGAAAGTGGTTTTGACCTTGGTCATAAAGGTAAGTGGAGATGAGAGGTAATTTCTACAGCATAAAATAGCGATGATGAATTTGTGACTTCCTACCATACTTTGCCTTTTAAAGAGCCTATAAATAGAAGAGCAGTCTGTGAGTATCTGAAGAATGTATGTGAAGGAAATACTTTTATCCTAAATATTTGTCATAGAAAATTTCTTATGACCGTCTAAGTAAAGCACCATTATTAGAGGCTATTAACTCAGATAAAAACTACTGAATCTAATAAATATCTCTTGTTGACCTATCTCAGATTTTGTCATGATAGGATGCACGCACAGCAAAAAATCAAGTATCTTCATTATTCACCTGCTACATCATTGGCTGAGCAAGTGCCTTTTAGCACCTTGGATGATTGAACAGGTCAAAGAAACGTCACAACTTCTATGTGTATTTTTAACTTCAGTCTAACAAATGAAAGTGTTTAAAAATAAGTTTTTTTCCAAATCAAAAAAATTGCATTTAATATCTAACACATTCAGCAAAAAAATTGTGAATATAAAGTTGGTTTTTGTTTGTTTCTTTGTTAAACTATGTGGACTTTCCAACAGGGCCATAGGTATCTATGCTCAGACCCTAAATGGCTATGGCTAGAACCACATTGCCCTTATAACAAAGTTAATGACAAATTTCAGGCACTTTTTCATCACTTAAAAAAACAAACCACTGTAATTTTCCTCTCTGTTTTAAAATCTGGAGATTAATGAATCTTTCATAAATAGATTTGGACAGGAAAAACCCATGAAGAGGGCATCATTTAGGTAAGTTCAAGAAAGCTTTGTTTCCGCTGTAGATGATGGATTTTTCCATCCTATTTTGACTGTGTCAAAACTAAATATTAAAAAAAAATTGAAAGAAGCTTGTAGTCAAAAGAAGGAATTTTAACCAAGCTGCATTAGAACTCTGCCGCAGTTGTGCAAAGTAAGAATATTCTCTACTACCAAATCAGGAACTGATGATCTATCCAAATGCATAAAAGCCCTTTGATGATGAAAGCAACTCTCAGGACAATTTGATTCCTTTTTTTCCAAAGGGAGCCTCCACCCTAAATTTCCAACCATAATACTTAATTTGGCAAGGAGACAGTAGCATAAAAATGCATTTTGTTCATGAATTATATTTTTTCCTGTTCTTCATGACATTTATACATGCCAAATATAAATGACCGCACATGGATTAAGTAACAAAGGTGTCTTTCCTTTCCAGTAGCACACATTTTATTAATAAGGGTTTGACCCCATCGTCATAGTAAAGAATAAAAATTTAAACTGGCTTCTGGAAATAAATAGCGTAGCCCATCTGAGGCGAATTATCGATTGCAAAGTTCCAGTTCCTCTTAGCATCTCAGGAGGTTACTTGCCAAAAAAGAAAAGTCATTTCGTGGAAGAAATAATTTATCTCAGGTGGAAAAGGAGAAAAGTTGTGGCTCTCGACCTAGCAAGTTCTCCAACCAAGACTTGGGAACCCAGTTAGTGAATGGATCCCAAAAGTCCAACACTGAAATCGAATGGTAAGTTCTGGAGCCACTGTCTTATGCTATTTCTATTTCAAGCCTCTTCTGATTTTAAAAGGGCTATTTAAAAGGTGTTACCACAAAATCCATGCCCTCACAAAACTCAACATTGGCACATTTTCCCAGTTCACGTACATTTTTCTGATCTTTCTGGAGGCAATCACACACAGAAACGAGACACTCAGCTTGTTCAGGAGTATTTATTAGTATGGTAAATTAAAAAAATATCATCTCATTTGTTCTCATTCTAAACATACATTCTTCCCAAGTAGCTTTCCTTGAGCCAGGAAAGCTGAAAATCCGGTTTACACATGGAGATGGGTGCTTTCTGAATATTGTATTCTTACTGCCATTATGCCACTTGTATTCAGTTTGCTCCCTACATGTATTTTTAACTTCAGTTTAGAGTCTCATATCTGGATTTAATGAGTTCTAAGGTATTCTTTTTCAGCCTGATCTTCACCAGCTGTATTGTAGTTGTGTTATTAGTGGCATTAGGTATGTGATGCTCTGGCTTCTACTTCCATTTCTTTCTCATCTCTGAACTCCAAGCTTTAGTTTTTCAACACTACCAAATATTTCCCCACCCCAAGCAGAATTTCATCTGGGATTTCAAATCCAGATTTTGGGATACGAAGAGAAATAAGGATGTAGTTTCTCTTTATTACGAATATCCCCTAGTGAGAGCTCCTGGGACTGGCTTGAAGGAGGTTTTCAAAAATGAAGATAGTCATCAAATTTCTTCTCCATGCAGAGAGGCATAAAGAGATCTGAAACAGTAACTGTGATTTTCTATGTAAGTGACCTGTTGAGCTCATAGTTTCAAGAGTATAAGTATAATGATTTGGCATAAGAGGTAGAGAGCTTAAAAGGAAATGTGTGTGGAACCTGGAATTTGAATAGTAAAATTCTTCTGACAACCTGAAATATGGTTAGGCTTGGATGGCTGTGGACAATGGAGTTAAGATGAAGAAAGATATACTACACTTAGCATTTATTATCTTTGTAATAAATGCTAATAATTCCAGCTTGGCAGTCTAAACTGAATTTGCTCCTTGAATCGGATGAGTCAGAGGGTGCCCAGGATCTGTGGGAAGTTTGCATGAAGCTTCTGAGAGCTCCCTAAGATGAAAAATACCCACAGAGAAAAGTTAAGGCATATGAAGTTGGTCTAAGAAAATTGTCCCGAGAATTAAAGACAGGGTCAATTTGAATATGGCAGGCTCTCTGCCACTTGTGTGCTCCCACAGCCAAGACTTATGCAATTTCACTTGAGCTCTATGGAGTGGACCAAACTAGAAACAGAAAGAACTTTTCCAACCAAACCTCTGCAAGGAATTGAGAGCAAAATGGAGGATGACATGACCCACGGAACTCAAAGGTGAGGAGAGGGATCTTCATCATTTCTGAGATATATGTCTTCACCACGTGAAGTCTAGAAGAAAACAGTCACCATTAGCTGGATTATGGGTTTGGATGCTGTGGGACAGCTTCTGCATAGCAGCTGCACATGACAATCTTGCCAGTGAAAACAGTGATAAGAAACGATAGGATATAGTGGCGTTGACACTGGTTTGTGGTACTTTTAGAAACATCAGACATCTCAATCCCTGATTCCTATGTGAAGCCAGAGCAGAAAAAGAGAAAAATGGATACGCATGGTCTATTTTAGAGCTGAGTTTGTGCATACTCACAAGACATCCTCTGGAGACTTCCAGAAATATTTAGGAGGGACGATGAAGGTTCCTGTAGGTCTAGAATAGCATGTGGGGCAGAATTCAGAGAAACACTCAGGGAAACTTATTGTGACTCATATTTTTGCCCTAAAACCTGTGTGGTCTGAAGGAAAACATGTTATATTCATAAAGAGCTGCCTATTGTTGGTCAGAGGCATATGTGGCAGATATTGTGAGCTGGTTTGTTCAAATCCTGTTCCAAACCCCTTCATTCCTGCTTACTAAAATTTAAGATAAAATTCTCATTCCCACTTGCTGCTAGGGGGTGACAGTGTAACATGGTTTTGGCCAATGAGACTCACAGAATTCTTCTCAAATCAGAACGGCAAAACATTGTGAGGAGAAAGCTTTGGCCCTTTGCACTTGCCCTCTTCTTTCTGTCTGGAATGAGGATATGATGACTGGAGTTGTGAAAGTCATTTTGTGACCATGAGGTCAAATGCAGTACAAGACAACTGAAGGAGCCTGGTTCCTCGATGGCATGTTGACATCTGCAAAAGCACTGGGCTGTCAGTTTCTGGACTTTTTGGCATATGAAAATATCATTTACTTATTTAAGCCACTATTTGTTGCGTTTTCTGTTCACATGTAGCCTATTGGCTTCCAAATTGATATATTTGGAACATATTCTACTATTCTAAATAAGCTGCTCCATGCTCCTTGACTGACACAAATCTAAATTTATTGTTTTCCAATTAGTCACAGAATGACATAAAAAAGACATTTTTTCGATCATCCTGTTGGTACAGAACAAAGATCAAATACTCATTAATTACTTGGGATCCCTTGAAGGGAAAATGTTTATTTAAAAGACAGAATACTATATTTGCATTTATTGCCTTTTATTTCTTTTCATTTTTACAGCAGGGCAATAGAAATGGAGATAAAAATATCCTAATGTATTAGTTGGTTGGCCTTGATACACGTTAAGTTTCATCCTTTATCTAAGTTATGAACAAGAATAAGAATCAAAATTCCATGGCTTTAGTGATATTAAATTAGAAATCCCAAAAAAATAAATATTTTAATATCCCAATTGTCAGTTCACATTTGCCAGTAACTTTGTACTTTCACATTTCACTAGACTATATTGATAATCTTAGTTGTTTATTCACGCGTACACAGGAAAATATGTAGATATCTGTGTAAACCTTCCTGGAAAACAAGCATAGAGAAAAGTTGTGAGCTAAATTTGGGGCCAATGGTCTGCAATTTGGCAAATAAGCTACATCCAAGCTTGAGCTGAAGTTTTTGCAAATTATATAATTATCTCCAATAGGAAGGATTTTGCTTTTAGTTTTAGCCCCGCCCCCTCCCTAGGCCTAATGTGTATAAATGGGGGCAGCAGTTTTCAGTCATGTGTCTTATGCAGAGAAAATAAAATTTATTGCAGTTTTATTTTTTAATTTCAGTAAAGCCATCAAATACCCATTCAGTGGAGATAAAAGCAAGAGAGAGGTGAAAGGAAAGGGCAGAGCACATCCAAGAATCAGTGAGCTCGACTCTTCAGTGGAAAGAGTGTCTGCACCTTGTATGCTGTACACACTCTGATCAGGATAATATGAACCAGATGGCCGCTCCAAGAAGATTCCTTTCATGAGGAAAGTTCTGGGTGGGGTGGATTATTGTGATCAATGGAATAAACTGCAGCTGGATGAACTCTGAGTTACCTTTGAGAATTGCTAAATTAATGATGATTACATAGATTCTGACAAATTTCCCGGGAATTTTTAAGATGGCTGGTAAAAAAAAAAATGTGTTTAGGGATTAGATCTTTTCATAGCAAGGAAAAGCAGCCTCTAAGAGACCGATGGACCTCCAGGAGGATTTGAGATCGCAGAGCTTGAGGGCCGTGCTGATTTTTAGCGGGGAAGCCCCAATACAGATGTTGCAGATTTTTTACAGCTGGTGCTGATCCTAACTGGTTGAGGTACATCCTGTACCAGTCGATAAACATTATGAATATCACTCCTGCCTTTTGGCGGGAGTTGTTGGAATTGATTAGATTCCCTTGGCAAACCAAAGGTGGGTCGAGTCAATAGACGAAAGATATCTAGGATGGAGAGGGAATGGAAATGAACTTCATCCATCAGATATTCATGGAGCACTCATTGTGGTAGGTGCCACGTATTTGGTCAATAATATTTCTTTTTGTTTCACCCAAGAGCCTAGGCTCTCTAGTCCAGAATCATTCAGGTGCACGCTGAAATTGTTTCGCTGAGTGAATCTGAATCAGTTCATTCATTTAGTATTTACGTATTGAGCCCTTCCTACCTGTCTGATATTCCACCAGGAACTAGAGTCGAATGAATTAGGTTGGCAATGACTGGGTACATTAATTCTTTTAAACTATTACATTTTAGAATGCTTAGTAGTAATTTGCTTAACTAAACAGATATCTTAAGTGTGTGTCCCAGGAGCTTAGCTTCCTACCAGAAGGAACAAAGCCAAGAAGTTATAGGCACCACTTCCCACCCAAAGGTCTATGAAGAGAATTTTGGGTAGCATCAAAAGTCCACAGGGCCACTCCTGATTTGGTCATTTTGCAGAAAAAGTGCAATAGATGCCATACGTGATATAAAGGAAAAGAATGGATTCTAAACATCAGGAGAAAAAAAAATCTCAGAAACTATATCTACAGAAGAAAAAAAATATTTAGCCAGAATGTACCCCTCCAAAAGTCATTATTCTCCTTGGCATTTATGTTTTTTTCCTTATGAGATATTCTTTGTTAAGTTGGGGGAAGATATTTGTGGGAAAGTGTGAAACAGTGAGATAAGGCAAGGCAAGGAAAGAAATGACAAGGATGCCACTCAATAATACAAAAGCAACTTCTAGAATACATTCACAGGTGAATGAAGGCAGGTGCACAATACTTTCTGCTGCTGCACCTGACTGCACCTTGTCAAATTAAGAAATGTTCATTGGCTTCAGAAGAAAACAAAAAGTTTCCCCAGATTCACAAAGCAACTAGGGAGCAGGTTATGCTAAAGCCAAAGGGAGAAGAAGGAAGAGAAGGATAAGGAGGGAAGACAAGAATAAAGGAAGAAGAAGTAGGGGAGGTGAGGCAGAGCTTAGGGATAGGTTTCTTAATTGTGTTATTATTAATATAATTGTTGAGTTTTACAAATATTCTGAGAAATTTCTTGAATTCCAGAATTAAGGTGGTGCTATGCCAAATAGAGAAACTCTATAAGATATTCTTCAGTTGGGCGTATTTGTTGGATTCAAATATAAATAACAATGTTAATAAAACTCAAATTACATTGCCAATTATATATTACGTGATATTTCATTTCTACAAAGAAATGATATACCCTCAAGAAGAATTAATGGCTGCATAATGTTCACAATCTCTAGCCTAGTTTGCCACAAAAACATGCCTTCAATCCATAGGGATCTGCAATAGGGTCTTCACGATACCAAGACCTGGCTGATTTGTAATTGATTAAATATTTCAGTTTTCATTTTAATGGTTAGCATGTTAAGTATGGTCTAATTTGAAAACACAAAGGTACCTGAGAGATTAAAATCTATGGAATATTCACCAAAGATAAACCACCACATGGTTCTGACTCTCAATCTATCATGCATTCAATGTTAACCAGATAAATTCCTATCGGAAATATTATTACTTTAGAAAATTCAGTTGATGAGTAAATATTGATGAGTGAATAAAATGAAATAGCAAAGCTTATGAAGTGGATTATCTCAAACAGATTATCAAAAACATGCTTGAGGGGCTGGCCCGGTGGCATAGTGGTTGACTTCAAGTGCTCTGCTTTGGTGGCCAGGGTTCGCACGTTCGGGTCCTGGGCATCAAGCCATGCTGTGGCAGTGTCCCACATACAAAGTGGAGGAAGACGGGCACGGGTGTTAGCTCAGGGACAATCTTCCTCACCAAAAAAAAAACAAACAGACAAACAAATAAACATGTTTGAGATCCTGGTGAAATTATCATAAAACCAGTTTCTATGATTCCATGATACTAACTGCCTGGTTAGAGAGAGAGCCAAAAAACAAAAGAAAAACAAAACAAAACAAAAACACACACTCTTTAAGGTATTCATCCAGCTACTTAGAAATGTAAATGTGGTGAAGATGTCTAAAAATGTCACTTGAAATATAATCCTTTTTCTTACCCACTTAAATAAGCCCAAAGCCCTACTTACGAATTTGCAAACATTGATATTTCCACTCATTTACTACCGGCAACAAGGGTCACAAATAATAAAGACCATCTAGTTCAGTGTAAGTCTCTTCTCATGTAACTTTTTTACACACTTATGGCCCAAGGATACATTCATTAGCTTGATTTAAGCAAGTCTTTAGCTTCCTAGATTTAGCTAAACAGCATGAAATCTGCAGCACACACCCAGCAAATGAAGACAGATGTGAGGGAAGGAAAAGCCCTTTCATGGTTCTCATAAAAGCTCTCAAGTTGCAGGCTGATGGTATTTTCTCCTTAAAAGGTATCAGAAGTTACAATTACAAAAGTTTGCAGAGTGGGAAGTTGCATAATTCTCCCTACTAGCGCCCGTAAAAAACTCCCATCGTTTTCTCTCCCTTTTGATCATCTCTAGTTTGCCAATGCATTCAGTTTCAACTTAGTTTTTTTCTTTTACTATTTCAAATCAGGAATTGAACATGTAGGAAAAAATATTGTAAAATCTGGAGCTATAATTTTTTTTTTAACTTTGTCACTTGGATGGAACATGTGAATGGTAACAAATCACTGGAGATTTCCAATATGTCCTGAGGCTGTGGCGAGCAGGACACCAAGTTAATCATGTAACTGCTTTTAATTTGAGATAATTTCATACTTGTTTCACAGTAGTTTTCTCCTGAAGTCTCTCTCTGGCTCTTAGCAGATGTTGTGATGCTTGAAACTTGCCCGAGTGCAGTCCAGGGCTGTCATGAGAAGGCCGCTAATGAGAAAATAGAATTTGAACAGAGCGTGGGACCCTGACCTGGTTGTGTACTTATCTGGCCATTTGCACAGATCCATTTTCTATGGATTACAAAACGAGATGATGTTGAGTAAACTCCCGAATTAGTATTTTCTTTCTCAGTCTTCTGGAAACTTTCCAGATGGATTAAAGTGAAAGTAACATCGTGTATGATCATGTGATCCTGGAGACAGAGGAAGAGAGTAAGGAGAGATCATATAGTGGATCTAGAGTCCTTTATAAAAATAAGTTCATTCAATATGGACACTCAATTCCTAATAAAAAAAATACAGGATATAACTCATCTTTTATTTTCATAATCCCCAAATAATGTAAAATCATGGCTAATCTACAAATCGATTGTACTCATTCTCTTCAACTAGGTCACTTAGAAACCAAGCTATAGGTTGACAATTAATGGTCATCTCTTTTCCCTGTGTTCCTTCTATCTGTTCCTGATGCCACGAGCCCAGTTAAATAAGATGGATTTTAAGTCATAAAATGAAGAGACAAAGACATAGCTTGTGTTCATATCACGTTCAGGAAATGCAAGTAGATGGGGTTGGGTCAAAGGGGAGGAAAGTGATGAACAATGGAGTAAAGCTTGAGACAGGAAGGAGAGACAAAGGAACTCTTTTAAGTGAAGCAACAAAAAATATACATCAAAGCCGTACATTGGCTCAGCTCACACCCTGTGTACAATGCATATGAGAGTATGTACCTACATATCCCCGTGCAGGTCATCACCCACCCTCTGCCCACTTTTAGACTTCCACAGGGTGAGCTATGCAGGAGCCTGGGAGAGGCTCCTACAGGGCAGTCAGGACCCTTTAGCTCTGAGGTTTGATGGGGAAAGGGCTGCCTGGAGCACCTTCCATACAAGACAACTGAAATTTCCAGAAAGGGGACTGCATGTTCTATCTTCATGCTTTTCTCAGAAACAGAGAGAAGAAGGGAGGAATAAACAGCTAAGGCAGTGGGTCTGGAGAGTCTGGATTGGAGGCATTCCTAAATGTGAGCACAGAACAAACCACCCACAGGTGGCCTTGACCTATAGGAAGCAAGTGTATTTTCTGAAAGAAGTAATACTTGTTTCTAATGTGCAGCTTTGAAAAGGGAGCAGTAGAAGGGAGTGGCTCTTTATTTAATCTATGTAAAAGGATATAATTTCATTTACTTCTCTCTTCAGTTGATTTTTTTTTTAATGTGGGAAGCATAGGTCCTTGTTTCAAATACAGTCTTCATCCCATCCCTTTTCTGATACTTTCTTGTCACACATGATTTATAATATAAAACTAAATGTAGGGGCCGGCTCCATGGCTTAGTGATTAAGTGCACGGGCTCCGCTACTAGCAGCCCGGGTTCAGATCCCAGGCACGCACGGACACACCACTACTCTGGCCATGCTGAGGCCGCGTCCCACATACAGAAACTAGAAGGATGTGCAACTATGACATACAACTATCTACTGGGGCTTTGGGGAAAAATAGGAGGAGGATTGGCAATAGATGTTAGATCAGGGCCAGTCTTCCTCAGCAAAAAGAGGAGGATTGGCATGGATGTTAGCTCAGGGCTGATCTTCCTCACACACACAAAAAAAAACTAAATGTAGGTAACTGACGGAGTAAGACTATCAAAAGGGCAATTTTCCAGGGTCAGAAAAGCCAAGGAGCCTCCAGAGCTCGTCCTTGAGTTCCGCTCTGCCTATCTCTGAGTCTTCCTTTGTCACATGGTACGTGGTTAAGCAGAGGTAGATGCACTCATTAACAACCTGAGAACCAAGTGGACAGAAGGAATTCATCATGACAGCAAGCGAGTGTGATGTTGTGACAGTAACTCAAGAGGTGAACCCAAGTAATTGACAGCATCATTCACTCAGTCCCACAAGAACACTGCTTACGTCAAATGTAGAATCGTAGCAGGAAGATCTTTGGCATCCCAAACTGCAATACCCTGGAGCTGTTGTGCTTAACCTTTGGTGGATCATTGACTCCTTTTTAAACTGGATAACAACAGTGATACCTCTCCCCTGCCCCCACAACCACAGACACACAGACATGCACAACTTTGCATGCATTTGCCAGGAAGTCCCGGACTCTTGGAGCCACTGCACATGCCCTAGGTTAAGTACCCTTCCGTCTGTCGAGAAGCCTTCATAAAGCCTCTCTGGGATGTTTATAATGGTTGATTTGTTTGAGAGATTTGTCATAGCTCGTGGCTTTGAAAGCTTGTCAGAAATCGAGATTTCCTTCTGTGGAGTGGCCTTTTCATGGTAAGCACTTGATAAATATTTATTGAGTGATTGAAAAAACAAATAAGTGAATGTGCAATATCTAGATCTTATAATTGCATATAACTATTCTCTAGCAAAGGCTGGTTTAAAATAGTTTGCACTACCTTTTGGACTGTGATGGTGGCACAGCTCCATGAGGCTGCCAACTCCATGGGGGCACAGACTTGCTCACTATGAGTGTATTATAGTACAGTGTTAAATGGAGGCATGAATGGGTAGAAACATATAGGACAGTCAATGTGATAAAAATATATTCACATTTTTCATTCAGATTTATAGCTGGTAATATCTCTCCCTGTACTACACAGAATAATACCCTCCCTCCCAAAGAGGTCCATGTCCTAAACCTAGAGGCTGTGAATATGTTACCTTACAAAGAAAAATGGACTTTTCAGATGTGATTAAGGTTTTGGACCTTGAGATGATCCTGGATTATCTAAGTGGGCCCAAAGATGATCCTGGATTATCTAAGTGGGCCCAATGTAATCACTTGAGTCCTTAAAAAGTAGAGAACTTCTACCAGCTGTGGTCAGATGAAGATGTGACAATGGAAGAAGGGTCAGAGAGAGGCAGTGTTGCTGGTTTTGCAGATGGAGGAAGGGAGCCATGAGCCAAGGAATGTGGGTGGTCACTACAGCTGAAAGGGCAAGGAAATGGATTTTTCCCTAGAACCTCCAGAAGAGAATGCAGCCCTGCTAACACCATGACTTTAGCCCAGTGAGATCCATGTCAGACTTCTGACCTACAAATATGTAAGAGAACAAATTTATGTTGTTTTAAGCAACTAAGTTTGTAGTAATTTGTTACAGCAGCAATAGGAAACCAATACACTCCCCAATAATGGTAGGTGATATTTCTTGGGCACTGGTACTGTTCTAAACACTCTGCATGAGTTAAATCAATCCTCACAAATCGTTTCAGGCAGGTATTAACATAAACAACACTTAGCAGAAGAGCAAACAGAAGTGACTTGCCCACGGTCATTCAAGGCCAGCCGGTGTCACTCTGGGAGCCATGCATTTCCCCAGGGAATTCTGCAGGGAAGATGATAGTGGCTCAGGCTGGAGAGCTAATGGACGTGGGAAAAGCAGATCAATTGGAGTTTTTGAAACTTTCCTCTGGAGGGTGTGTATATGAGCATGTGAGTGGGTTTGTGTGTCTATGTTTGTGTGAGCAGTGTGTTTACCTTTGTAGCTGTCTAGGCATCTGTGAGTGTGTCTGTGTCAGCTTAGGATTGGTGCTAAGCACACAAAAAATGACAACTTATAAAGTTTAAGAAAATAGCTCATGGATTCCCAGGTCACTATTTTTTAAAATAGAAGAGCATATCCCTACTACCCCCTCTTTCAGGCAGTGGAGATAGCACATCTTGGTAGTAACTGGCTTACAAGAATAAAAAAATAATCAGGAAAAAAAATCATCAGGCTTTTCAGGGTTTAAAACTATCCCTCCCCCTGATCTTTACATTTTTAACAGAATCTCTAAGGTGGCCTTTCTAACATCAGTTTATAGTCAGAGTAGGTAAAGGCCATAGAAGTCACAATATATATGTAGACTCATATTCCAACTCTGGGCAAAGTCAGAATGGAATGCATCACCAGTATTTGCTGTGCGTCTTTTCTGGAAAAGGACCTTTGCCTCCAACCACTGGGGTCCTTTCTTGAACTTCTGTGTAATTTCAGGTTTCCAGTCCTGGCAAAAGGAAGGAAAGTACTGCCACTATCAGGCTCAAACGGGTGAATCGATGAGTACCTATCAGGGCACATTTGTGACTTTTTTCTTCTTAAAATCCGATACCATTCTAAGGAAGGATTTAGGTCAAATAAAGGACATCTTTTGATTAGCTTGGGAGAAGGAAAGCTGTGATTTTTAATTATTAGTCCACGAAAGCATTGAATAAATGTCAGTAGAAGAAAGCATTTGCAATCATGATTTGATTTCTTATTTGTGCAAACACCAAAATCTATTTCTGGTATAGTTTCATGGAGATACTCTTAAAAAAATGGAAATATATGTTGTATTTATTTATACAGGAAAATGTCAAAATATTCTGTAATCTTTGACATATGTTCTTGATAGAGAGAGAGAGAAAGAGATGGATGGAATGAATATGTTGCAGAGGATTTTATTAAAAACACAATGTCCCTTAGGAGATAGTTTCATATGATTTATTTGAGTTAATAAGAGACATATGTCTTTGTTCAGAAATCTTCATTTAGAAACACCATGTGTTTCGAAGACTTGGAAATTAGTTTGATAAGCAGTTCCTTGAAAAGTTAAATACCAATTTCTGGATATTGTCCATCATCTCATATTAGTTTCCGTTTGTCCTAAGTGTATGTTTTCTTTTTTAAAGTTTCCCAAAGGAAAGAAACCTGACAGTTTTAGGGACTGGTAATCTGAGTCAAATTACAGCTCACTATGATAGTTTCTCTACACTCTCAAAAGCAATCGGAGTCATCATAGGCCTCTCTCCTACGTAAATGAGGCCTGCTGGACAAGGTTTATAGCATCACAAAGAATGAATCACTGTTTTATTTATTTATGTTCTCTTTCTAGCTATCTCTAGAGAAAGAATTCTTTTGGCAGCCTTCCCCCTACTTTTTCATAACCCCTCTCCAACCACCCTCCTCCAGCCATGCACACTAGCACGCACACAAGGACATTCTGCTAAGTGAGATAAGACAGACAAAGACAAATACTGGATGATATCACTTACATGTGGAATCTGAAAAAGCAGAACTTGTAAAAGTGGAGAGTAGAATAGTGGTTACCAGGGCCTGGGGGGTGGGGAATTGGGGAGATGTTGTTTAAGGGCATAAACTTGCAACTAGTAGGTAAATAAGTTCTGGAGATCTAATGCACAGTGTAGTAATTAGAGACGATGATACTGTATTATAAACATCAAATGTGCTAAGAGACTAGATCTTAATTATTCCCACCACGGAAAGGAAATGATAATTATGTGACATGATAGAGGTGTTAGCTAAGGTTACAATGATAATCATATTGTAATATATAAAGGGATCAAATCAATATATTGTATACTTTAAACTTACAGAATTATATATGTCAAATAAATTTCAAAACAAAAAACAAAGAAAACCCCAGCTGCTTCCTTATATCCATGACAACCTTGTTCCCTTTGAACACTCTGGCAGCTACTTGGTCATTACACATTCTCCATTATCTCTACGGCTATTCCTTCATAAAGGTGTGGCATTCAATCTGTAATTGCTTTCTAGCCACTTTTTAAGTGCTTAAAAAATTTTAATGACAGCTCTAAAAATAACTGTTTTTCTGATGAGAATTTTTTCATTTCCCCCAAGTCCTGAGGCCCACTGTGGTGATTGAGAAGTTGGATAGAAGTCTTGGAAGACATCCTGCCCCTCCCATTAGGTATTAATGGAGAAACAGATCTCCAAACCAAGGACAGTTCTTTTCAGGTGAAAGCCGTCCTCCGGAACTAAACTTTGGAAAGGTCCCTCACGGAATTGTGAGGGAGAAAGGAGATCCCCATGGAGCTTACCAAAGCCTTAGGAAGTGGATCTAGAGCAGAGAACAGCCGATAGATGCACAGCCAAATTATCTTCATCTCTCGAATCCCAATTCCTTTTCCTGACCCTTACTTAAGCAATCCTACAGGTGGGACCCAAGAGACAAGCCAATGGTCACTTCACAGTCCTTGATCCCTCCTCCCACCTTGAAGGTATGTCTTCACTTGGCTTCCAGGAAACCACACTCTTCATGTTTCTCCCACATGATGGCTGCTCTTTCGCCGTCTCCTTTCCCTAACCTCTAAAAGTCATGTCTTTCCTCTTTTGTATCTTCATGCACTCTCTTCATGATTTCATTCCATCTCCTGGCTTTAAGTACCATCATTATGTTGAGGACTCTCAAATGTACATCTCCAGCTTAGAGGTCTCTGAACTCCAGACTCCTATGTCCTATTACCAATTATATAACTCCACTTGAATATCTAAAAGCATTTCAAAACTAATACATCCCAAAGTGAACTCCTCACATCCTTCCTTCTATCACCACTACTCTTACTGAAAAAAAATAAATAAAGGGGCTTGCTTGGTGGTGTAGTGGTAAGTTTGTGCTTCGGCAGCCCTGGGGTTTGCGGGTTCGGATCCTGGGCACAGACCTACACACCGCCTATCAAGCCATGCTGTGGTGGTATCCCACAGACAAAAAATGGAGGAAAATTGGCAACAGATCTTAGCTCAGGGCCAATCTTCCTCACCAATAAATAAATAAATAAATAAGACTGCCTCCTCTGCAGTCTTCCCCATCTCAGGAAATGACAATTCCATTTTCCAAAAAACCAAAATCTATGGAGTTATCATTCACTCTTCCTCTTTCTCACACTCCACATCTGATCATCAGCAAATCCTATGGTCTCTGCCTTCAAAGAGTTTCCACTCCCAACTATTGGTACTATTTCTACCAACACAATTCTGGTCCAAGCCACCATCATCCGTCACTTGGATTATTGTGATAGCCTCCTAATGGGTCTCCCTGCATCCACCTCTGTGCTCCCCACCCCAGTCCATTCTCAGTTTGAAACCAGAATGAGCCTGTTGAAATATAAGTAGACCCCTGTCACTTTTTTGCTCAAAATCCTCTTCTCCAATTCATTCAGAGTAAAAGTCAAGGCTCTTACAATGTCTTACAAGGCTTTACCTGATTTGACTACCCCCCTCATTTCTCCTTTATTTCACCTCCTATATTTTTCTCCTGGTTTACTCAACTACGGCCATAGTTGCTGTTCTCTAGACATGCCACGCCTGCTCTCTCTTCAGGTCCTTTGTCCCTGTTTTTGCCTCTGTCTCCTCCAGACATCTGCATGACTAACTCCTTCACCTTTTTTTGTGATTTGCTCATATGTTATCTTCTCAGCCATTTTAACTAACATTACCAACTCCTTCCACAGACCCTTTCTTGTTTTAATATTCTCTTTAGCGCTCATTGCCATTAATATATTATATAGCTCAGCTATCTTAAACTGTGAGCTCCCTTGAGAAAAACATTTTTGACTGCTTTCTTCATTGTCATGCTCTAAATCTTGCCCTGGCCCCATTGCCTGGTTCATGGTAGGAACTCAAAAATATTTATTGAATGTTGAAAAAAATAAATGAATCAGCAAACAAGATTAGCACGTACACACTATTTCTTCCTAGAATGTTTGGTTTGCCCCCTCACATTTTTTCTTCTTGACCTGGTGAACAGACTAGGGAGGACAATGCTTAAATGTAAAGATATCCTTGTTTAAAGGTTAGATGGTATCCAGACATGGATAACCAGTTCTTGCACCCTCTACCCCAGATTGCACTATGTCCTGAAGAGTTCTCTTAAGATAAGAGTCCTCTTGCACCCAAGACAAACACAGCTCCACCTTGCCACACAAACAACAGAACAGAGCTGAGGAGAAACACATCTTTATCTTGCTTGTCCTTCCACGATAACATTCCAAGCTCTGCACTGTCACTCAATTGTGTGCATTATCTTCTTTGTATCTCCATTTATTCTTTGATTCATATAAGAAATCATCTTCCTCAATATATATTGAACATGCGTAAGCTTATGTCAACAGGATACTAGACCAAGAACCAGAGTTCTTAGATGGAGGAAGGGAAGCAGTGGATGACGAACCCGGCAGAGAAAAGACGGAAAAGGAACTGGGCATGTCAGTGTAGATGGCTTAGAAATCTGATGATTAAAATTATATTGCTTTGTAATTCAAGGAATCAATTTCAAAGTTAAGAGATAATTTGAGAGTCTGTGTTGTTGTTTTCATTTTTGTGCAGTCTTAAAAATTAACATTGAGGGGTTGGCCCAGTGGTGTAGTGGTTAAGTTTGCATGCTCTGCTTTGGTGGCCCGGGATTTGCAGGTTCAGATCCCAGGCATGGACCTACACACTGCTCATCAAGCCATGCTGTGGTGGTGTCCCACATGCAAAATAGAGGAAGATTGGCATAGATGTTAGCTCAGAGCCAATCTTCCTCACCAAAATAATAATAGTAATAATAATAATAATAATAGTAACATTGCACAAAACCACCCTTGATGACCAAATAATTCTTTTTATTCTCATGCAAAATTTTTAACAGAAAGGAATGTAACTCTGATGTCCTTGATCTCACCAGCCCGTGTCTGGAACATAAAATTACATTTTTATTTGATGCAGTGAATGAGACTAAGAGAGAAATATCCTAGAAGATTTGGGACAGGGCAAGATCCAGGGCTAAAAAAAATGACTGTGGTTTAAGTCTACTAAGTTCTGGAATAGTTTGTTATGAAGAAGAGCTAACTGACACAAAGATTATACCCCAAGTAGGATCTGTTATCAGGTTGCTGATCATGTGACACCAGGACAGATGGAAGAAATAGTGACTGAAATCAGGGTTTAAAGCCAAGGAGCTAATGAAGTGAGCAATAATTGTATCACATTTAGGGGCTATGGCATAGTGGACCCGGAAAGCCAGAGAGAGGTACAAACAGATCACGAGACTGGTTTGGGGTGGAAGGGAGGTAGGAAGGAGTAAAAGTGAAACAAGATTATCCATGAGTCCACAATTGTTAAAGCTGAGTGATAGGTACATTGAATTCATTAAATTAATTTTTATACAACACATAGTTTGAAATCCTCTAAAATAAACAGTAAAAAAACAAGCAAAAGAGTGAGTTTTGCTAAGCAAGTCTCCCCAACTGACTGTTAGTTTCTTCAAGTTACTATTCTTGTAATTCACATTCCTCCACAAGACAATGGAGCCTGTTAGAAGGTGGAAGTTCCTACTACAGTCTTCTTGCTCATCATGTTTCAGGACCTTTAGCAAACAATCCATTTAACATACTATTTCCCTATAAGAAATATCCAAATGAAATTTTATAATAATTAACTTCTCTCAGGCGAATGAAACATTGACATCTTTCAGCGAAACAAAAAAGAAAGAGTGGTTTTGGAGCTAACTACATGAACTTTCTTTATGTGCTGAATACAAGGCCTAGGTGTGCATGATAGGGATGTGTATGAGGGTACGGTAGTGGAATAGAGATGAAGTGACAAATTAAGACCTGTTAGAGAAGTCCAGGATTGGAGATGTATTTTCAGGAGGGATCCCCCTCTCCAGCGGGATCTCTGGAAAGATGAAAATTTCACTGTGAGGGTGAATGAGTTGTCATGATGATGAAAAAGACTACCAAGAATTCTGAGGACTGAGCCTTGCGTTATACTTTCCTTAAGGAAGTGGGAGAAAGAAGCAGTGACAATAAAAGAGATAAAGAGTAGTGGCTGAGAAATAGGAGGGAGCATTGAGAGCTTGGCATCCTAGAAGAGATTTCAACTAGAAGGGGTCAGTCTAGATCATTGAATGCTACAGAGAGGTCAAGGTTGATCAAGACCTTGGGAGGAAGAGATAACAACAGGAGAAAAATTGTGTTTTCCTTTTTTTGTTGTTGTTGAGGAAGATTTGCCCTGAGCTAACATCCACTGCCAATCTTCTTCTATTTGTATGTGAGCTGCCACCACAGCATGGCCACTGACAGATGAGTGGTATAGGTCCGTGCCTGGGGAACCAAACCCAGGCTACCAAAGCAGAGCACACTGAACTTAATCACTAGGACACCGGGGCTGGCCCAAAATTGTGTTTTCTTAGCAGCCCTGAACCCTATTCTGATTCCCTAACATCTTTTTTATATGATAGTCTGTCCCAAAATTTTTATGTTTTTCTTATGGTCTGAATCATTTCCCTTTTATCTCCACTCCCAATTTTAGCAAGAACCATGAGTCTATCTAGTAAGAACTTTCTTAGCTATATGTAATCACCAACACTGTTCTAAATTAGGAAGTCACTGGTAACAATATAGAATTAAATTTATGAACACTGCTATTCCAAAACAGATTCAAGAGAAATAGACTTCAAGGAAATAGACGTTGCTTGCAAAAAAAAGAGCAGAAAAATAAATCTCTAAGTAAAAAACACAAAATTTTATTTTCTTTTTCTTGGAGTAGTTGCAATCGGTGCCATGCCAAGCCATATTGGAGCCTGAGACAAAAGGAAAAACCAGTAAAATATTTTGATATTTTGTTCACCGTGGATTTCTGCATTAATTTTGATTTTTAAAAATATTTCATTAAAATATTATTTATCTTGATTAGTGAATTTTTTGATGTCCCCTTAAATTTTGATCTCAAGGTAAATGAGGCACAAGCTGTGAATGTGTAAATTTGATAGCAGAGGAGAAAACAATAAACATACACTCAAAAACCAGCCTGGAAATATTCACAGACCCAAATAAACGAAGCTATTCAATCCTCTTCATAGCTTTAAGTATCAATATTTATTATTATATAATCCTGTTCACTCAGCCCATAAGTGATTGAACTAAAATTGAGCATCAGAGACAAACATTTAACAGGGTAACTACAGCCTATGAGGTAATCTATGGCAAAATCCTCTGTCTAATTAGGTATGAATTACATCAGAGATTCTAGCTCTCAAATATCTGAATTAAGAATGAACAGAGAGGGCCGGCCCCGTGGCTTAGCGGTTAAATGCGCGTGCTCTGCTGCTGGCAGCCCGGGTTCGGATCCCAGGCGCGCACCGACACACCGTTTCTCCGGCCATGCTGAGGCCGCGTCCCACGTACAGCAACTAGAAGGATGTGCATCTATGACATACAACTATCTACTGGGGCTTTGGGGGTAAAAAATTAATTAATTAATTAATTAATTAATTAAAAAAAAAGAATGCACAGAGAATCATGTTAACAGTGGGATTAGAAGATAAGCAAATCTATATAGATGAGTCATTGTTGTAAAGGGGAGACTGTGAGTGAGCCATAAGTACAAGTAAGCAGAAGCTTTGGAAAGAAAAAATGCTCCCAGTAAACAGGGAAAGAGCCAGTTAGTAGAAAAAACTGAAGATAAAAGAGAAGCACAGATAGAGTGGGCCAGTCCAGCTGATGGTAGAACACCAAAGTGAAGATTCTCGACATCCTGTTTCTGAGGTCAATGGTGTGGTCTCATAACTCCTTCCACTTTCTCTGCGTTCATATTATTAGGGGTTGCCTTACCTTTTCTTGAACTATCCTTTGTGAATCTCTATTTCTAGCACTCAAAATCCTAATTAGAACTCCAAAGGCAAGAGAGAAGATGAAAGAAAGGGACAATGACACAGAGAGCTATGGCCCAGAGGATTTGGGACAGAACACTACCAAGAAAGTCAGTGAGTGGTGAGTCCTGTTTAAGAAGAAAGATACCTTTACATCTGCGACAGGAAGAAAACTAGATGAAGTACAAAGCCAAGGACAATTTGAGAGCAAGAGAGAAGGGGATGAGAGAATTTACATTGGATGAAATCAGAGTCATTTGCTGACTCTAGGGTTGGGAAAGGAAACTAGGGGGACCTTGGATAGATTTAAGAATATGCTGGAAATACATTTAAAAAATGAATAAAATTATCCATTTACTGCCCTACGTTTTTTATGTTGGTGGTTTTCCGTTGTAAGGAACTAAATTTGTCACTTAGACTTTCTGTATTTTAATATCATATGGTAACATCTCCTTTAATACATTCATTTGTTTTGTATATGGGACTTCAATCTTTTAGGCCTGCCAGACAACTCCCAAACAGGCAGAAGTTTCCTTTCTTTATTTCCTCTTTCCCTCCTTTCCTGTAGTTCAACATGAGGTGCTCCGTTTAAACAAATCCAGAGCCAAGTTCTGTTGTCAGTGATTTCCATGCCAAACCCTCCCGGAGACACTCATGCTGAGTTCCAGTTGCATCAATGCTGATTTCCACGGCAATTGTGCGTAAGAATACAAGGGCAGGAACTGACCCCGAAGTTGTGTGTAGCAGTAACTGACGGCCAAAATTTGGCCCAGACTGAGTACATCTACTTTTAGCAGAGTAGTTTGTTGATAATATCCTTTGCCAACTTGACTGCTAACGCCAAGGCAACTCAAGTTAGGAACAATTATGTAAATCATGGACCAAATACAAATGTAAAACAAAATATAAACAAAAGTTAACTGTTCCGACCATGAACGTTAGCAGTCGATGTTAAGGGACACGTGAAAACCAGCGAAAGAGATACAAAAATGAGTACGTGTAGGATAGAAAAGGATCTTCAAGGAAAATGAAAAGAAAGCATAGTAGAGGCTTTGGGGATGATTGTTCAAAACTGTAGATAAATTCAGTTTCTATATGATCAAGTTTGCTAACCATGCAAATAATACTTAGTAACTTAAATTAGCTTTAATAGGAGACCAGTAACTTTGGAGGGCAGGGAAAAACATTTATTTTTCTCATGATGTTACTTCATCCTAGGGAAATGATCTAAGGAACCACCCTTTCAAAAAATAAAAGGTACAAAAATTACATTTCTAGAATATTGTCAAAAGACACTGGCATGTAAAATTACCTGTCAAATGGAATAATTCGTAAGAAACAGTGACAAAATCAAAACAAAGATATGAGAGTCTGCCATGTAGAGAGACTAAAATCTGAATTCATTAACATCATGAGAGCCCTACTTATCTCTTAATGACACCATCTCATTAACTTTATGTTTTTTCAGCAATAACAAGTACATCCTAAGTAATTTATTGTTCCATTTTTTGTAGCAAAGCCAATAGAATTGTCTATTATATTCCTTAAGATTAGCTTTATTATTTTTAGACTAAACTAAACTAACACTCACATCTTAAAAACAAATAATTTTCGCAAAACAATGGATCAGCCATCCATGTCTCATACTAAATCAATAAAGATAAAAATAATATGGTGGATGTTTTATGTTGAATAAAGCCTGTTATTGGATGTGTTTAAAATAGGAAATATTAAAAACCATTTAGATTATATTAATATCATAGTGCAAACTTTGAAATTATAAAATATTGGACTTAGATATGTGATATACAGTACTTAGAATATTTAATTGGAAAACTTACCCTTAAAAACAAATATGTAGAGCTGGCCTGGTAGTATAGTGGTTAAGTTTGCATGCTCTGCTTCGGTGGCTTGGTGTTTGTGGGTTCGGATCCCCTGTGTGAACTTGCACACCGCTCATCAGGCCATACTGTGGCAGTGTCCCACATACAAAATAGAGGATTGGCATGGATGTTAGCTCAGGGACAGTTTTCCTCACCAAAAAACAAACAAACAAAGACAAACAAAAAATCTCACAAATATGTGTTTTGTTTTCTACTAATGTTCTCTTAGTCCTGACCTTTAGTTTAATTTTTCTTCTCAATATATGAAAGATAAATTAGACATATAATGTATCTAATGAAATCATAAGTCTTTATGTCTTAGTTTTTATTTGTTAGGACTTCTACAAACCTTCTGTAAAGGAGAATTTTATAGAGGTTTATAGGCTAGAATAGCCATCATTATAGATACGAGGAGTTATCGTGGATAAAGATTACTAAGATTATTCTGGGTTGGCCCAGAAGAAAAAGTTTGGACCAAAGAGAGAAATTTAGTGCTCAGTCCAATGAAAAGACTTACCAACTGGAGTTGTTTCATGAAGTAGTGAGTTTCTAGAAATGTTCCAGAAGAGGCCAGGTTGTCATTGGTCAAAATGTTGAAGAGGCGATTTCTACGGTAATTTGACCTTCAAATGATTCTTTAGACACTAGGATTCTTAGATTTTATAACCTCTGCATTCAGTGTGTTAAAATATTCCATTATATTGCTAATATTGGTGTGCATTTTAACAATTGACTGGTCAATGTGTTCAGAGAGGTAAATGACTACTTTAAACCTTGATTGTAATTATTTGATTCTGAATTCGATATCTATAAAATACGGATAAAATGAATTATGCTGATAAGGGTGAAATTATATTTGAAAATATATAAAAATCTGCAGCAATGTCAGATAAGACTAATGATGGAAAACATTTTTAGATTTTGAGTCAAGATCACATAACTTGTAGGCAAATAAAAGAAACTGAGCTTCTGTGAAATGGGTAGAATCTAAGTTTTTTAGAAGTTTAATTTTATGTTCCTCTAAAAGGAACTTAGAGAAATTGAACTCTATCCACTTTTAAGCTTCCTACATATTGATACAGAAATTCTAAATGTAAGTATTTATTGTTTTTGTGTAGTATTAGAATTCTGTAGCTATATTTTCCTAAGAAAATGTTCACAGAGTCTTAAAAAATGGACAGTTACTCAGGTGTCTGAGCTGCCTGAGTGGCTGTAATTGCACATATGAATCATCCAAATGGATAAATTTCTCTCTTTTCATGTACATATTTTCTTCAAATGTAAGCTCAATGATATGGCTTTAATGTCTAATAAGTTCTGGATATGGACTATGCTGGTAAACTGGAATGGTATAATTTAAGCTCCTCATTTTGCAAATTAGGAAATGGAAATCTCAAAATCTGAGAAAATTTTCCAAACACAGTTTTAAAACATGTGGTCCTTTAGGATTACAAATAGAATGTTCTAGAAATTGGAGAAAAAATATCTCTGTGTAGAGAGGGACAAAATTCCTATGAAAGACATTTGAATGGATACATTGAGGTTTACAGCAGCATGCTAGTAAAGAACACAACCCATAGTTCTTCAAGGGGACTTTCCGAGCACTCGTCCTACTAACATTTGTTGTCTGACAGAATTATTCTTTGAAAGTACACCCTAAATGTGTCTCCAAATAGTTATGATTGATGAGGGGAACCAAGCATGTCACATAGCTGAGATGTCTGTGCTCTGCACTGGACTTTCCTAATATAAGGTTATGTCTAGAAAGTTGAGTTTATTTATATTTGCTTTCTGGTTATTGAATTTGTTACCTGAATGTTGGCAGATAAACTGTTTTTCAGAATCCTTCTCTCAAGCAAAAATTCCAAATTCTAAGTTCTGGAGGTGGGATATGAGCAGAAGTGAGGACTGGCACAGGAGGCAGTCATGGAAAGTATAGGATTGAAAATAGTCGTCATAAGAGCAAGGGAAAATACCGGAAGGAAGAGAGACAGGCTAAGGGCTCTTTCTTCTGATTTGTATCTCTCACAGTTCCAGTGTGGAAAAGCACATTTAATAATACTTTTTGGCAATAGGTCCAAGGAGAGAAGGACTTTGGAAAGAGATAGATTGGCAGGACACAACCCAACCCAAGGAGAAGACAAAAATAAAAGTGTCATACGAAGATGGATGTGGTATGGAGAGCCTTAACTTTAATCTGCAGTTCCCTTTCTGGCTTCTTGCTGGTGACGTAGAGAAGTTTGAGCAAGATTCAGAAAAGGTTTTGGGTGCAGTAAGTCATTTCTCAGGGACTACTCATTCTGCACTAATTAGGTTCATCCTAGAAGGATTGTCCTTGCCATGACACCAATTTTGGTTTGGTGAGAATGTCCGGTTCTTCCTAGTTTCTTCCTCTCTTATTAACTATAGGATCTGTCTAGAATCATAAGCAGCTCTGGATGTGATACAGAGTCCGTTGGGTCTCTACTAGTGAAAGGTGATTCCAAGGATGTGTGCTCAATCTCATCAGTTCTGGTTTTATTTGGGAGGCGAGATAGTGCAGTGGATGGATGGGAAAGATTTGGGGAAATGATGTCAGTTGCTCAAATGGCTACATTACATGACTTTATGTTAATGTGGAAAGGTTACCCAATCTTTATTCTCAGTTTCCAAATCTGTAAAAGGGAAAGAATAAAAGTACTCCAAGGATTTGTTAAATTAATACATGCAATATGCTTAATACAGTGCTTGGATTATAACATGTTTCAAATAAGTGCTAGTTAATTATCTTATTATCTCAAGGTGGAGTGAAGGTTACTTTCTCTCTCTGGAACTATTGCACACTCCTGGTTCCATGAGCCCTGGTAACGTTCCAACATGTGCCCTGTACACCAGAGCGTCTTCCTTTAACTAAGGCTCTGAATCTTGGATGTTCTGTAGGGTAAGAAATTGATGCTCTCCAAAATCAAAGTGCCTTGTTGGAGGTTACTGTTTCTGTTTCATCCAGGGATCTGAACTAGGAGGAAGATTTGCCAAACAACAAACAAACAAACCAACAAAACAAACAACAAGTTTCAGATTCTCTTTACTTTGACTCATCTCCAAAGGGACGTTTTAGCTTTCCAAAATGTCTTTATAAGACCAGTGCTTGATGGGTAGGGGTATGGATTATGGCCAACTCCCCCATAATTATTCTGGCTAAATTAAAACGTATATTTCCCCCTATTCAGTCCTTGTCTACCAAACTCTTAGGATAAGACAAGACAGATGTAGTTAAGAAAAAAGGAGGAAACCGTAATAGCATATCTCTATAACACTTGAGATAAAATTCCATTAAATAAAGTTAAATTCATCTCCAAGTAAGGGTGTACATTCTTAATGTTTATTAGAATATTTTAGAGAAAGTCTCCATGATTCATTTTGGAATTTTTTCTTAGGCATTTTTTCTGACAGGGCCGGTCTTCTTACAGACTGCCTTGAAAAGGAAGTTTTCTGAGCAGTGTTTTCTATAAATTCTCTTCAAAATTTTCCTACCAAGAAAGTTCCCTAAGACAATGATCTTGTGAATAAAATCATACTCTGCCTGCCAAGAATCATCATTTGGGGAAAAAAAAATAAAATCTTAGCAACAGTCTTCTAAGTCTTAGAATCTGAGGGAACATTCCAGAATATAGTCAGTATAACATATTAAAGCGGCTTCATTCTAGATATGGTACATGATTAAAGTATTAGATAATATCGTTTTGAAGATTATAAAGTCATTTTGGGGATAACTATTTTTTTAAGTTTAAAAGTGTTCAGATACAATCTAAATATGCGTGTGTCCACACCCATGTATTGGTATTTGGTATACATCTAATTATACTGCCTATTTTAAATCAGGTTTCGTCTCTTGAGTCAGACAGCACTGAATTCCAGTGCTGACACTGCTATCATTATCAATATGTTCTTGATTACGCCACTAAACCTCTGTAAGTCTTAGCTTTTTCCTCGGCAAAATGGTAGCCCTAAGCAATGTTGTTTCATTTATGTTGATATATATGATAAAATATATAAAGTTTTCTATGTAGTGCCTTTCCTATAATAAGTACTCAGATGTAAGCTAGCTATTTATTTATTTTTAAATAATTTACTTCAAACAGAATCAGAAAAATACTGTCTTTTGGACAATTTTAGCAAAGAATATTGTGTAAAGAAAATGTCATTTAGATGAGAAAGGATTTTATTTCACCCTTTAAACTTATCTAAGTCTTAAGTGAGAATAAACCAGTTTTGATGAAATACAAATATCTTTTCAATTGTGTGTCTTTACTTTGGATATTAAATTATACATTTATGATATTTGTGTACAGCATGAAAGCCTTTCTATCAAAAATTTACCCCAAAATTTCAACCTTTAAAAATATTATAAACACTTCTTCACTTAAAGAAATAGTGATCTATTCAAAATCATCCTATCAGGCATGAAATTGTTGAATAAGCTTTAAAAGTCAGGCCAAATGACTGCAGGAAGGAGGTAATCAGAGAGAGCAGTTCATTAGCTCATGAGAAAGACCAGTTAGTGTTGTCATGTCTGGGCCGAGACATAGTTGGTCAGATTGTCCTGCCAAGGAAATGTCGTGGGGAGGAATTATATTGTCCGGGAAAGAGTCCTAAGAGGAATGTTCCTTTAAAGTCCAGACTAAAATCTGCTATTTTGGGTATTAAGACTGTACTCCACTAAAAAGAAGCTATTACAGCTGTGACATTTTACCAATAAAAGCCATAAAGTTCTCCCACTAGTGACATGCTCTTGTTTGATCATAGCTAGCCTGAAAATGCCAAGAGGAACAAGTGTTAGGCATCAATTATTTCTAATTTCCATGTAATTAGTCTCCTCTAAATGCAGAAATTGGGATCTATAATGGACTGTCCTGGAATTTTCCCAGAAGTATTCTCCACCAGCCGCCCAAGATGCTCTGGATGAGCTCTTGGAAAGTTAGGGAATTGGACTCCCAGACATGGGATCGGTCCTGGATTTGGCTGCTCTGTAATGGATTGAATCCAATTGAGTTTCAAACCTCTTGGGTGTGACAGTGACTGCAGTTCATCAGTGGGATATAGACACTGAGTATCTGGAGCTGGAGCTGATGGAGATCCATTCTGGATTGCCTAAGGAGCTATCTCCCAAATCCCTGAGAAGCATAAGCAGCTGTCTTATTGCAAACCCATACACTAAGGATGAAGAAAGAAATTAAAGAACCCAAAGAGTGGGTCCAATGCTTTCAACATTGTGAGAGACACTATGGTGAACTGATGCTGAGAATTAGCTTTTGGAAAATGCCAAGAATCTTTCCCAGAGGTGATTGGGAAGGAATTGATATAGGAGCTCATTATGGAATGGGACTGTATGGATGGCTGTCTGACTGTATGACAAGGCTAGTCATAAACTTCTCACAACTTTCTAAGACAAAGGATAGAAGTTTGGGAAGTGTGGTAGATTGATTGCTTTCATGGTCTCAATTAATGACTATCTATGTGCTTTGGGATGAAACCTTGCAGCCACTCCATAAATAGATGGAGTCTATATTCTCTCCTCTTGAATCTTGGGACTAGCTTTGGTCAATACACTACGTCAGAAGTGAGTGTGTTCCAATTTCTAGCCTAGTCCTCAAGAGGCCTTTTGAATTCCATTTGCCTTCTTAGAACTTTAGCCTTAGCCAGAGAACACGCCTGGGATAGTATCCAGAAAAATGTTAACATAGCAGGCCTGAGACTGCTGTTCTTGGAAAGACCTGCTTGCAAGATGGGCCCTGAGCTGGCATCTAGAAACTTGTATTTCAGAAATTCTGCCACCACCGTAACTGATAAGAGTGGCTCACTGTGCCTAAAATGTTCGTACAAACAATATGGTTTATGCAGAACACCTGCTCTTGTCCTGCGAGTCTGGAATTTGGGTATGTGCCAGGCAGAGTGTGCTCACATGACCAGCCCCTAATACAAACCCTGGGCATTGAGTGTCTAATGAAATTCCCTGGTAGACGACATTTCAGATGTGTTGTCATAACTCGCTGCTGGAGGAATTAAGCACGGCCTATATGTGACTCTACTAAGAGAGGACTTTTGGAAGCTTGTACCCAGTTTTCTCAGGACTTTGTCCCACATGCCTTTACTCTTGCTGGTTTTGCTTTGTGTCTTTTTGCTGTAATAAATCATAGCCATGAGTATGACTATATGCTGAGTCCTATGACACCTCCTAGTGAACCATTGCACCTGGGGAGTGGTCTTGGAGACCCTGACACAGACAGCCTACTGAGAAATGAAAGGCCAACATGAAGCAGAGAAAATTTTCCTGCTTGTGGCCATCTTAAATCAGCTAACAGTCAGGTGACTGCCAGATATGTGAGTGAGTCCCAGATGAATGCCCAGAGATAGGAGCAATTTTGGATTTGTTTACTACTTAAGGTAAGAGTCTAGTGTCTGCCAGCCAAGCCAGGCAAGATCAATAGACCTCACCAGCCAATCTGTTAACTTGTGAGAAATAATAAATGATTGTTGTTGTAAGACCCTAAATTTCAGGGTTATTTCTTACTCAGCAATAACTAACTGCTATAAGAAGCCTATGAATTATGTATAAGATAACTGAAAGTCTTCAGAACAGAGATTAAAACTTGATTGGCAAGAGAAACAGTTAAAGGGTTCTCAGTTTGACCAAAATCCAAATCCTTTGCACATTAGTCAGTAGTTTAACTGAATGAGACATTTAAAGCCAAAGAAATAGAATTGGTTTTCAATAACAGAAAAATGTGTTTCATAACTTGGCATGGCATATGCGAATTCACTTTCAATCAGGGCATAGATATAAATAAGACCTTCCTTTGACTGACTGTTAAATTTCAAATTGCCTTCAGCTTTGAAATCATGAAATCTGGCTTTAAGGATAGTCATCCCTAAATCCTGATCAGTGTTTCTTGGGTGACTTTAATAGGCACTAATATATAAAAATTATCTTTGGCTCTGTTTTGTTGAGGCATTATCAGATTAAAAGAAATCCAAACTACAGTTCCTTCATCTTGTACCAATGGATTTCTATAGCAGGAGTCAACTGATTCTGCCCCTGCAGTAATTTCTAATAGTACTTCGAAGATGGAATGTTTGCATTCTTATGAAATTATTCTGTCAAAATTTAGACTAGATAAAAGGAATAACAACATTCTCTCATTAATTATTTTGAAGTGGACCAAAAATGTATATTATACAAATATATCATTTTTAAATTACTTCAAAATGGGAAGAAAGGAGCTAATCACTATCAATAAAGATTGTTCATAAAACAAAATATACTGTAGAACTGCAAAGCAGAGTCTGATAAATATCACTGCTGCAAATCAAAACGGGGAAATAATTTCAATTTAATCATGAAAGATATATTTGCCATATATTTTTGAAATCTAGGAAAAGCTATTAAGTTTCCAGTGTCTCACAAATTTTATAAGAAACACTCTTGACACTAAATTAATTAGGAGAAATAAATAGTAAACTTCCTGGATTCACCCAAATGTGCTGCCTTGTAATTGAATTATTTCATGTAGATAAATGATACTTAACTTGATTAATCTCAACAGTTCATTTTGACCCAGCACATTAAACATATTTCCCCCCAACATATATATAAGAGATGAATCAGCAAACACTGAAGAACACATTCATGAGTCTGTGAGGGAGTACATTTTGAATTAATGGAGCAGAAATAAATTATGATAGCCTCCAAAGATATACAATTTTCTATATTTTAGTAGATAATTTTTTCCCCTGGGTCTATATCACATGAACTGGATAAAATTCAACTGAGTTTGTTTGCTGTTTATTCTATTTATTGGTTTCCTAATAAATTATCTAATTTATTAGATAACCCTTCCACCAGCAATCAAACTGGATGACTAGTTTGGCATCAAACATGGGGCTTGTTAGGTCAGCTAACAGCCACAGTTAGTAACGTGTGCTAAAATGAGTGCCAATGATGAGAATTTCTTCCTTCAAAATCAAATAACCAGGAAGAATCTCTTCAAGAGGCAGCTGAGGAAACACCATAACAAAACTATAGATATGTATATAGTCTCTTTTTTTTTGTCAAGGCTGAATCAGTCAGGTGCCATCACATTGATGAGAACAGGTAGTATTAGATGGACAGGAAGAACTTAATTAAGACAACTTCAAAACGAACCTCAAGTTCCTGTTACCCCAAGTCCTCTGTTCCATCAACCCATGCAGTTTTGGCAACAATTATGCAGGAAAGGAATGGAAATGATCGGGATAAGGATGGTTAGAATTTAACGTGTAAGTTGGTACACAACGTTACTTGTTATTTGAATTAATACTTCCTCCTTGATAGTAGAGTGTTAATCTTCTTCATTACAGGGCAATAAGCTATAAGAATTAAGGAAGAAAACATAATTGTATGTCATTTCTTAAAAAGAAGAGATTTAAATTTTTCACAGAAACCAGTGCACATATACAAAATAAGAAAATATGAAAATTTAGGGAAAGAAGTAGATGACTGGATAGGTTTTTTTTCATCCTTAATGCTTTTATTTATTTTTTTATTGAAGTTTGGTGGAAGTACATTATTATATTCTATTATTACATTACAGCATAGTGATTTTACATTTATATATGTTACAAAATGATCCCCATGACAAGTCTAGTAACCATCTGTCACCATATAAGTTATTACAATATTATTGACTATATTCCTTATGCTATACATTACATCCCCATGGCTTATTTATTTTATAACTGGAAGTTTATACCTCTTAATCTCCTTCACCTATTTCACCCACCCCCCCGCCCCCCTCCTTCTGGTGACCCCCAGTTTGTCCTTTGTATCTTTGAGTTTCTTTTTTGTTTTGTTTGTTTTGTTCTTTGGATTCGACGTATAAGTGAAATCATACAGTATTTGTCTTTCTCTGTCTGACTTATTTCACTTAGCATAATACCCTCTAGGTTCATCCATGTTGTCTTAAATGGCAAGATTTCATTCTTTGTTATTGCTGAGTAATGTCCCATTGTGTATATATACCACGTCTTCCTTATCCATTCTGCTATCAATGGACAGTTAGGTTGCTTCTATATCTTGGCTATTGCAAATAATGCTGCAATGAACATAGGGGTGCCTATATCTTTTCTATTAATGTTTTAATTTTCTTTGGATAAATACTCAGAAGTGGAACTACTGAATCGTATGATAGTTCTATTTTTTACTTTTTGAGGAACCTCCATACTGTTTTCCATAATGTCTGCACAATTTACATTCCCACCAATAGTATACAAGGATTCCCTTTTCTCCACATCTTCGTCAACACTTATTTGTTGTCTTTTTGATAATAGCCATTCTGATATCTCATTGTGGTTTTGACTTACATTTCTGATGATTAGTGATGTTGAGAATCTTTTCATGTGTCTGTTGGCCATCTGTATGTCTTCTTTGGAAAAATTATCTAATCGTGTCCTCTGCCCATTTTTTAATCAGATTGTCTTTTTGATGTTGAGTTCTATGAGTTCTTTATATATTTTGGATATTAATCCTTTATCAGATGTATGATTTGCAAATATCTTCTCCCATTCAGTAGGTTGCCTTTTTGTTTTGTTGACGGTTTCCTTTACTGCGCAAAAGCTTTTTAGTCTGATGTAGTCTCATTTGTTTATTTTTGCTTTTGTTGCCTTTGCCTGAGGCGAGAGATCCGAAAAAATATCACTAAGACTGCCTATGTTTTCTTCTAGGAGTTTTATGGTTTCAGGTTTTACATTTAAGTCTTTAATCTATTTTGTGTTTATTTTTGTATATGCCATAAGAAAGTGGTCCAGTTTCATTCCTTGCATATAGCTGTCCAGTTTTCCCAGCACCATTTATTGAACAGACTATCTTTTCCTCATTGTATATTCTTGCCTCCTTTGTCATAGATTAATTGACCATATAGGCATAGGTTTATTTCTGAGCTCTCTATTCTGTTCCATTGATCTATGTGTCTATTTTTGTGCCAGTACCATACAGTTTTCATTATTATAGCTTTGTAGTATAGTTTGAAATCAGGGAGCATGATACCTCCGCCTTTGTTCTTCTTTCTCAAGATTCCTTTGGCTATTTGGAGTCTATTAGCTAATAGGATGTGTATATATATGTTGAAAGAGATTTATTACAAGAAATTGGCTTATGCGATTATGGAGGCTGGTAAATCCAAATCTGCAATGTGGCCAGCAGGCTGTAACCCACGAAGGCCAATGGTGCAGATGAAGTACAAAGGCACTCTGCTGGAGAATTTCCCTCTTGCTCAGGGAGGCTGGTCTTTTTGTTTTGGTTCTCTTCAGGACTTCAATTAATTGGATGAGGCCCACCCACATAATGGAAGGCAATCTTGTTACTCAAAGTTCACCAGTTTAAATGTTAATCTCATCCAAAAGCACCCTCCAAGTTGATTCATAAAATAAACCATCACCATTTAATTTGGACTAGATTACACCTTTAGACTGTGTATTTAATCCCCAGGACTCAACAAGGAAACTAACAAAACAAAACAAAGTAAAACAAAAACTTCACGATTCTCAGTTAAAGAGCAATTTGTCTTCATTTACCATTACCGCCATAGGGAATCAGTAGAAAATGAGCCAAGACTGGTTCTCAAACTGCCACCTTCTCTGTAATTCCTCTTTAATCCATTATAATTATGTATTTATCCTGGGCTAATGCACAAAAACTTTGTAATACAACATTTTGTGGTTACGGGTTCATATAACAGTAATTACGGATTTTTGTTTCTTGGAGAATAAACTCAAATTAATATGTAATAGTGTGTGGAAATTAATATAAGAAACCTTAACTAAGAGTTGGGAAGGCCTGTAGGGGGAGCTCTAACACGCTATCATGCATCATCACTTACTCCAAACAGGAAGAGACAGAGGCTTGCATCTCCCACAGGAAGTAATACTGCTTTACTATTGAAGGAAGATTTCTCTCCCCACCTGGCAACAGCCCAGCCAATGAAAGCCACCACAGGTCAGTCAATGAGAAGATGTTGCTGCCCTGAACTGTTACTTTCCCCCAATGGACTTTCCCTTAGAACAGCCCCTCCCTACTCCCCCTTTTTCTCTATAAAAGCAAGCTTCCTTTCTTTGTTTTCTGGATTTGCCTATGATTCACTATAGCATGCACATCCTGAATTGCACTTCTTTTGGCTATTCCCAAATAAACTCGTTTTGAGGGTAAAATAACTGATGTATTTGCTTTTTAAGTGACAAGTGTTATTATATTTTAAATACACTCCAGCTGTCACTTTACAAGTTCTATAACTTTATTATACATTTTTACATTCATATATTTTTCCAGATATATTCACTGGCTTTATTACAGTTTTAAATGGATGAGACTGTGGTGGATTTCCTTGTTTTGTTCCAAATTTAAAGGGAACGCTTTTAATATTTCATAGTTAATGTTTGCAATATTTTTAGATTCTCTTTGAAAAGATAAAGAAATTCCCTTCTACTCCAAGTTTATTATGTACTTTTGTCATAAGTAAATGCTAAATTTATTAAATATTTTTTCTGCATCTACAGAGATGATCACATACCTTTCTCTTTTTAATCTGTTAATATGGTTAATGCACGATTTGATTTTCTAGTGGTAAAACAATCCCGCATTGCTGAGTTAAACCCAACATTGTCATGTATTTTCTGGTTTACTTTCTCAGCTTGATTTACCAATATTCTGTTTAGGATTTTTGCCTTGATCGTCATGGATGAATTGTCCTACCATTTAATTTTCTCGCGCTATCCTTTTCTGGTTTTGCTACTGAGGTTATGCCAGCTCCATAAAATAAGTTGAGGAGATTTCCTTATTATTCTGTCCTTTTAGAGATTTAGTGTAAGAGTTTAATTGTCCCTTAAATGTTTGTAGAATTAGCCTTAAAAAAGTCTAGAATTGTTATTTTATTTTTGGGAAAGATTGCAAATACAAATTCAGGTTTTTAAACTGATTTTAAGAACTTACATCTTCTATTTCTTCCTGAGTTTCTTTTAAGATTACACACACACACACACACACGATACATATATTTAAGATATATGTATTTGCATATGTATAGTCACATGTAATTGTACATTTTATTTATCTTTTCAAATGTATTGGTATAAAGTTATTAACAGTAGTGTTTTATTACTCTTTTAGTCTCCACTGAATCTATAGTTATAGACACTACTTTGATTTCTTATATTGTTTTATTTTGCGTATTCTCTATTGTATTCTTGACCAAACTTACAGTATTAATTTTATTAGTATTTTCAAAAAAACAACTATTTTTATCTTCCGTATTTTATCATTTTTGTGCATTGTTTTATCTTGTTCTGCTTTTGCTCTTATCTCTTATTTCTACTCTCTTTGGGTTTAATCTTTTGTTCTTTGTCTAACTCAATGGTTCCCAACTGGAGGTAGTATCAGCTACCTAGAGACATGTAGAAATGTTGGAGGCATTTTCTGTTTTCACAATAACTCTAGAGTGCTGTTGATATTTAGTGGATGAAGGCCAGGTTGATATTTCTCATGCAATGCATAGGATATGCCTGTTCAACAAAGAATTGTTCTTCCCTAAAGGCCAATAACAATAGCTTTTGGTCCGTTTATCTTTTAGAGCTTTAAAATTCAGAGTATTTTCATGCTGTTCAGTACATATTAGTCTTTTTTGTTAGATTTTTCTAACTTTAAGTCATTAAGTATGATGAAACTATTTTTAAGCCAAAAAAGGAGTTATACACTCACTAGGGAGAGTATGTTATGGATACAATGTGAAGATCATAATGTGAAAAGACTGTGATATTTGGAACTAATAAATTTTAGGAGGTGTGTTCTGTCACATGCATATAATAGCTCATATAATTGAGCTGTTAAAGCAAATGAAAAACACATACTGTGTTTATGAAATCCATTGGGGAATCTTTTAAAACAAACATAAATGTTCTCTTGTGTTTGATTTTCCATGGTAAAATACATTTACGAAAACTGTCTTCACTTCTTAACCTAATTTTTAGATATGCTATTATTCTAGGAAAATTGAAGAATTGCTTAACGTTTATTCAGTGTCTACAAGGTATTATTGTGTGTTTAAAAAACAATTTCTGTCTTCTAAGAAATCATTTTCCTGTGATTGGAATGAGTCTCCCTTACTTTTTTTCTCTTTGCTTTGAATTCACATTAACATTGTGAAAAACAAATATTCCATCGAATAATTTATGTTTGAATTCAATAACTTTTCTTTTTCTCAAAATAATAGATACAGTGGTGAATAAAGAAACCTGTGCTTGTGACATATTTCATAGACCTGAAAGTGCTTTCACATAAAACATTTCCCTTGTTTCTCAAAGTAATCTTGTGAAGTGTGTAAGTGAAGTAGTGTACATCCCTGTCTTTGAGATGTGAAAACTGAAACTCTGAACTTCAGCCACTACTGGGAACCTGTGGAAATTAATAAAATAAATCTTAACTAAATTGGAATCAGGAAGGCCTGTAGGGGGAGCTCTTGTGCCCTATCACACAGCCATCAATTACACCAACTAGGAAGAGAGGGAGACTTGCATCTTCCACTGGAAGTAAAACTGCTTTACTATTGAAGGAAGACTTCTGTCCTCAACCAGCAGCAGCCCAGGCACACTGGCTGGTTTCTCAGCCAGTGAGAAATGCTGCAGCTCAGCCAATGAGAAGCCATTGCCATCCTGAACTGCTGCTTTCCCCCAAAGGATTGTTGTTTAGAACAGCCCTTCCCTCCTCCCTCTTTTTTCCTACAAAAGCAGCTTCCCTCTTTTCTTTTCCTGATTTGCCTGGTTTGCTATAGCATGAACATCCAGAACTGCAATTCTTTTGGCTATTCCCAAATAAACTCATTTTGAGATACAACAACATGCAAATTTGCTTTTTAAGTTGACAAACCATACCACAAGTTTATTCGAGTCTATCAGAGAAGTGGGACCTGAACCTGGCCCAAGGCCTTCACACACACACTAAAGCCTGGACTTGACCTATGAGGCTTGACAGTGAACGTGTTTTCTGAGCCAATTTTTATGACCCGTGTCTTAACATATGATCTTTGTCTACAGAACCGAATACTAGAAATTGGAAACTCTAGGAAACTAGGAAACTCTAGATATTACATGTGATATATATATTACATATATATTGCATTACAATATGTGTGTGTGTGCATGTGTAAGCATGAGTATGTGTGTAATGTTACTTTATCTCTGTAAGCAAACATTTATTCAAATTTAAACTGTCAAGTTTTTACAAAGGCAAGTACTGATTAGGAGAAAATTTCAAAATGTTTAAAGTTTAAATATGACTAAATGCTAGAAATACTTAGCTATGTCACCCTTCCTGAATTAGGAAACATCTCAAATCCAAGTATCAACAACTTTTAATACCTTAGTATCCTACTAAGTACTAGGAAGATTTACCAAAAAGGAGGATCACCATGAAGACATACTGCTCATGGCTACATTACTAAAATCTTCATTCTGCTTTGGCCCTAGAAATCAAAGTTTGTAATTCACCAGAATGTTTCCAAAATTATATTAAGTGCTGAAATGGAATGGATGCCCTTTTCATTTTATGAAATGGTATTTTTTATCCTGTGAAATGGATGCTCTTTCCATTTTATTAGTGTGATGTCTTTTATGATTCCGGAATATTGAGTCTGGTCAGCTGATCATCCAGACTCTGAGTTTAAGACCAAGCTGGTTAGAGATGAGAGGGGAACATGTAAAAGAACACGCAACAGAGGAAAAAAGAAAGGCGTTGCTGGCCGTGGTGAGATGACATTTGACAGCTCAAGAAAAGCTACTTCATGGCCATCTGGAGCAAAGTATCCATGTTGATGACTAAGCACAGATTTCATTTCATGGGAACCATTCTTAACAGACTCTGTAGGGCAAGAAATAGATTAAAAATCTTAACCAACTATATCTTTGTGGGCTGTCTGCTGCTACGATGACTCAGAAACACCTGCACTGTGAGGGTTGCTGCTCCTTACTGGCTACAGAAAGCTCATTCCCTCAAAGGGTGGGGAAGCGTGGAGAGCATCCATACATTCTCTAGAGGGTTCAGGCGACTACCTTTGTATCTTTTTGGCTGAAATGACTGCTGTGTGTTTTGCTGTCTATCTGGTTGGGGCATGTTGCTTTTGTTTTGTGTTGGTGGTTGTGATAGACATTTTTTTTTAATCTGGTCTGAATGAACCCTTTGTCTCTTTCTGCTAGACAGCATAAGAGGTAAAATATTTATTTGTTGATTTAAAAAAAAATAATTAGATGAAATAATGAGACTCATTAAGTTTGTACTTATCTAGGCATGAAATATGACCACATGGATAATCCACCCTTGCTCTGTCCCAGGAGTCTAATTTAGGTCACCTCACTGGGTGGGATCATTAGAGGTGGAAGGTGTACATGGTGACATGCTACATTTCAAACAGCCCACCTCCACCAGCCAGGGATGGGGAGAGAGCATCAGCTAGGGGATTTGCTATTATCAACACAGCATGTTGATACTCATGCTACTTCCTGGCTCCAAATGGAAAACGTAAACTCGTCTTTATGGGTTCTTGCAGAAGGGCCACTTTTTCCTCTTATTTTTCCATTTCTGGCCCAGGCTAGTAAATAGAGATGATGAGGGAAGAGAGATGAACTATACATGTATGTATATGAGGCTATGGGAATGGGTGTGTATGACTGTGTGTGTGTGCAAGAGAGAGAGAGAGAGCGAGCCTAGAAAAAGACTCTTCTTAGAAGAGTATTTACATTATTTACAATTATTTACAATTTTCAGAATGAATTGTATATGTGTAACATTAACATTATTTACAATTTTCAGAATGAATTGTATATGTGTAACATTAACATTATTTACAATTTTCAGAATGAATTGTATATAACTGTGAATTGCCATCTGATACTGTATGTATAGTAAATGAATAAACAAATAAGCCTGTTTATTTCATTTGTTTTTATTCTTGCTGCCTAGGTATTGTTTTTTGCTCTCCTTTATGGATGACATTAATGCCTTTGGAAACCATGTCTACACATATACCTAAACAGTAAGTTTTGGTTTCACAAAACATTGGACAAATCACAGAGTGATGTGTTACATATTAATAAACCTTCATTTGTATATCACATTGAAAGTAACAGAATTCAGTTTATAGACTATTAACACAGGGTGTGTGTGTGTGTGTGTGTGTGTGTGTGTGTGTGTGTGTGTGTGTTTAAAACTGATTCCCTCTTTAAAATGTTCACAGCTCTTCTCTTTAACTTAAGCAGTCTGGTAGCCTAATAAGGAGACTAATAAACAGAGTCACAAATGATCGTTGGGAGGTCAGAGAAGGGGAATCATTAAAAAAACTTTTTAGGGGCCGGCCCGGTGGCGCAAGCGGTTAAGTGCGCGCGCTCCGCTGCGGTGGCCCGGGGTTCGCTGGTTCGGATCCCGGGCGCGCACCGACGCACTGCTTGGTAAGCCATGCTGTGGCGGCGTCCCATATAAAGTGGAGGAAGATAGGCACCGATGTTAGCCCAGGGCTGTCTTCCTCAGCAAAAAAAAAAAAGAGGAGAATTGGCGGATGTTAGCTCAGGGCTGATCTCCTCACAAAAAAAAAAATAAATAAAAAAAAATAATAAAACTTTTTAAAGAACTATCCAACTTAATAGTAGCAGCAATAAAAAACAAAAAGTACAGGTATAATTCTCTAAATCTGAAAACTTTCTGATTGGTAAACTCTGGACCCTGAACACTAAACAGCAGGTCACTCAAGGTGAATTGTCATATTTATGTATTACCAATGCCCACGTGACTCTGTCTGTTACTCCGGCTGTGCCTGAGGCCATCCTGCTAGAAGACTCCACCTCTGATCCCTCACCTTTATCAAAGGCCTGGGCCCTGGATGCAGGATTGGCTACACAATTTGTGGAGTCTAGTGTAAAATAAAAATGAGAGGTCCCTTATGGAAAAATTATTGAGAAGTTCAAGATGATGATGGCAGAACATTAAACTAAGCATGAGGCCTTAGTGTGACCATATGGGTCACACACCCATGAAGCTGGCCTCGCCTGGGTGGTTTTACTGTTTTTCCATTAGATTCTGTTCTAGTTAGCTCACAGCTCCTTTCTCAGTCATTGATTACAACCTATACCTCATGCTTACTAGTATCCCTTCAATACCGTTCTGCTTCTTCTCGTCTGTTAAGATGCAGTTCAGTCTGAATTATATTCGCTCACGGGTCGCTCTAGGTCATGTCCACAGCAAGTCTGTTGGGCATCCCAAGATCCTATCCTAGTTTGGGTTCTAATGGGCCAGCCCACCAGCACTCTCTCCTCCCCCCCACTCCAATTGGAACAAGACAAAAAATATGCTGTTGTCTACATATGTTTTGTCACATCTGTCAATCAGTTTCCAGCCACATGCAAATCATGAAGGAAGTAGAAGAGCTTAGATTAGAGTCAAAAAAATAAAAAACTGTGCAGATTGTTTTGGCTGTCTGAATTTGCCCCAACCCTACGTAAAGTGAAAAAGTTTTAGTCAATTCAATAATCTCAACTTCAAAGATAGTATAGGGTTATCAAGTAGATACCAGTTTGGATGTTTCTTTTCACTAATTAAAAATGAGGGGCTGGCCCCGTGGCGCAGCAGTTAGGTGCACACGCTCCACTTCGGCAGCCCAGGGTTCGCAGGTTCGGATCCCAGGCGTGCAATGCTTGTCAGGCCATGCTGTGGCGGCGTCCCATATAAAGTAGAGGAAGATGGGCATGGATGTTAGCCCAGGGCCAATCTTCCTCAGCAAAAAAAAAAAAAAAGAGGAGGATTGGCATTGGATGTTAGCTCAGGGCTGATCTTCCTCACAAAAAAAAAAAATGAAAATGATTTTTGCCAAGTACTTAATACATGCTGGAAACATTTACACTCTTTCTTCTTGTATCCTCATAACAATCCTGTGAGCTAAGTTTTCATATTTTCCGTTAGCCTGGAAAAATATAATGCAGAGCTTACGGATAATTCCACTATTGGTAACAAAACCAAATTTCTGGGGAAGCCCCTATAGGAAAGTGTTGGATGAATGGCTAGAGTCTCCTTCTAATCCCCCTCTCTTTTCAGTGATGGGAATTTGGCCACCACTCTCAGTGCCACCAGGTTTAGTGCTTCCTATATCATTGTCAACACCTTTTACTCCCGGGCCTGGGTTGGAAGAAAATTCTATGATCCTGAAAGGCTGGGAACATTTGGCAGGATTCACTCTCCTCCCCTTCCTGCAGCTCAAACTCCTTTAGCCTCTTAGAAACTCTGTATTCTGAGGCCTGACGGTACTGATGGCACGTTCTTTTCCGGTAGGAAAGGTGATTCCCTCTTCCTGCCTTGTCCCTCCTCACCTTCCCTGGAGGGAGAATCACTTCATCACTCCACTATATTGCCCTCATCTTCAACTATAAATTTCTGCATTCCAGTAGATAATCACCAGACCACCCCCACTGGGGCTGCAGAGTTGGTTCCTCTTTCTCGAAGATCCCATTGCTATGCGACAAATGCTCAAGGCGATGTAGATACTAAGCTGAGGGCCCAGAATATAAGCTCGTGACTGTGTCCAGTGTCCAGGCTTTTTCAATTGCTCAACACTATTTTTCACTTATGGATACAGAGGATGTGGCAGAAGACTTTAAGGTGACCCCAGAGATCCCCATGGTCTGGTGTTTACACCCTTGTATAATCTCCTCCTCCCGAGTGTGGTGGGGCCTGGGACTCACTTCTAGTCAATAGGATACGGCAAAGCTGTTGGAAAGTCACTCTCTTGATTAGGTTATGTTTTATGACAAAGGTGACAGGATGTCACTCTCTTGATTACCGTATGTTATGTAAGACTCCATCTTGGTAGCTAACTGGCTCTGGAATCTCTGTTAGTCAGGGTTTTCCAAGGAAAAAGAACCAATCAGATATATATATACACATATATATAGTAGTCCCCCTTATTCATGGAAAATATGTCCCAAGACGCCCACTGGCTGCATGAAACCATAGATAGTATCAAACCCTATATATATACTATGTTTTTTCTATACATACACACCTAAGATAAAATTTAATTTAGAAATTAGGCATAATAAGAGATTACCAACAATAACTAATAATAAAATAGAAAAATTATAACAATATACTGTAATAAAAGTTACCACAGACCTTAGCAACCTCAGCATACAATTCTTTTTCTTTCCTTATTAAGTACAGAACTTTCACCTTTTGACTTAAAGGAAGCACTTTACGGCTTCTCTTTGGCATATCCAAATTGCCAGCATCGCTACTCCTGCATTTGGGGGCCATTATTAAGTAAAATAAGGGTGACTTGAACACAAGCACTGTGATACCGTGACAGTCGATCTGATAACCAAGACAACTACTAAGTGATGGATGGGTGGGTCGCATACACAATGTGGATACCCTGGACACAGGGATGATTCACGTCCCAGACGAGATGGAGCTGGACAGCACAAGATTTCATCACACTGCTCAGAACTGCATGCAGTTTAAAACTTATGAATTGTTTGTTTCTGGAGTTTTCCATTTAATATTTTCAGATCATGGTTGACCACAGGTAACTGAACCCTCAGAAAGGGAAACTGTGGATAAGGGAGGACTACTGTACATGTATATATGTATGTATATTTGTTTATCTGTAGAGAGAGAGTGAGATTTATTATAAGGAATGGGCTCATGCAATTGTGGAGGCTGGCAATTCCAGATCTGCAGTATGGGCCAGCAGGCTGGAGACCCAGGAAAGCATGTGGTACAGACGAAGTTAGAAGGCAGTCTGCTAGAGAATTCCCTCTTGCTTGAGGAGGCCAGTCTTTTTGTTCTATTCGGGCGTTCATCTGATTGGACAAAGCCCACTCACATTATGGAAGGCCATCTGCTTTACCCAAAGTTTGCCAATTTAAATGTTAACCTCATCCAAAAACACCCTCCCGGTTGACACATAAAATTAACCCTCACACTCTTCTGTGCTCACATTGAAGAAGCAAGCTTCTGTGAGTCCTACAGCCATAAGGAAATTCGTTCTGCCGACAACCTGAGTGAGCTTCAAGTGGATCCTTCCCTAGTGGAGCCTCCAGATGAGAACCCAACCCTGGTCAACGCCTTGATTGCAGCCTTACAGAAGACCTGGTTAAGCCGTGCCTGCCCTCCTGGCCCACAGAAAATGTGAGATAGTAGACATGTGTCATTTTAAGCAACTACATTTGTGGTAAATTACCACACAGCACAGAAAATAATATACAATATAATTTATTAGAAACTAACTGTCTTTAAAGAATCCCCCATCTCCATACTAGAAATGACCTTAATATTCTGTTCACCAAAATAGTATATCTATTGGCCTCATATGACCTACAGTATATCATTACCATTAGTATAACCAGTACATTTCTTTAGTCAGTTTTGCTGATCCTAAAATATAATCATAATGTTATGATTCCCAATGTAACATTAAAAAAACCCATACGTCAGTGCATGATTGTGTATTTCCTACTTTTCTCAACTACAATATGGAGCAAAAAATGGGGAAAATACACACAAGGTGGTACAGAATTCAACATAATGATTGAGAAATGCTTTCTCATTTTTGTGCCTATAATCTGAGGGCTGAATTCTCTGGAATTCTATGACTCCTTGAGCAAACATTTGACTTACACATCATCCTGCACCCAAGGAAGTAAATTAATTCTGAAAGTTAATCCTAGGTAGGTACAATATACAGTACTGTATATTTTCTCTGTGTCAAAAGGGTGGGGTTAAATGAAGTGGTGCTGGGGAAACTTATGACACTATTGTGCAGAAGTACACCACCACCCTTGGGAAATACTATTCTATGAGCCATGGCTCAACAGAGTTCCTTGAGATATTTTGAAGCCTTATGTCATTGCACTCTATGCCAAGCCTGCAAACTGATAACATCACATTATCCTACTGATAAGAGATGTGGATCTTCTTTAGTTGCTATGATTCTAAAGCTCTGGGCACATATCTGCACAATTAAATTGCTGACTTTCATAATCTGAGATAAGTCCAATCTAGGAGCTTGTTTATGCATTCAACCCACAGGTTGGTTCTGTTGCTTTTGAAATAGAACTTGTCTGCGAGTCTGTCTTTCTTCCTTAAGTTTTGCCAAAATTCAGATGACAAGAGTAGGCTGATCCTCAGTCTGTGCCTTTATCCACACTGACTCATTCACATACCATGAAGCAAATAAAAATGGGCTATGGGCACTCCAACTCTTTCAAAGCCATCATTGAGGGGCTTGGTCACTTTATCCTAACCATGTATACTTTTGTCCTTTAAGATCAGGGGTCAGCAAGGATATGGCTGGAGCACTGGCAACATCTGCCTCTGTTGGGGATGTCGTCATTGAATTGGGCTCCATGTTTCCAGTGGAAATAGGTCAGGAGTGAGAGAGGCCACGTAACATCACACAACTATTAGATACAAGATGGCTGTAGTTACTGTGGTTAGCAGCAAGACCATGGTAGCAATCACAATGTTTTACCCTCAGGGATCTATGGCAGTAGTTAAATTAATTATGTATTCTTAAAACTGAATTGGATGAGAAGTATTCTAAAGTCCCACTTTATCTAAGTAACTGAAAATATAAAACCTCTAGATCTACTGAATGGAGATCACATTTGGATGATAATAATAGAGAGGCCTAGCCCATTACTCAATTTCTGGATTTATACTGTATAACAAACCTAAAAACGCTTGAGCAAAGAGGAATCTGGATACCCTCAAGGATTCCGTGACACTGTCATAAGTATGTACTATTGATCTTCCTTCTTTCCCAAAGAGATCTGTAGCTATATATTCAGGTGAAAATACAGTGGTAAAGGGAAATACCCATATCTTTTGGTGAATGCTAGACCATTAGCTAATGCCAATCTCTATAGACCCAGACATTACCACTGTCCACCAATTAGAGTTGGAGTTTATGGGTATTACGAGATAAGTCCGTTTTACAGTGGGGCCAGGAATGCCATTAATTTATTCATTGCATCAAACAGGATGATGAACCCAGATCCTAAATACATAGTCGAAAATAAAATCCCTAGACTCCATTGGCTCCCTGAAACATATAGCAAGAGCCATTACAGTGTGAGAGCTCACAGAATTCTCTTCCTCCCCACAAGATGAATAAACCAAAACAATGCTGCATTCTTTAATGGCTTAAGACATGAAGCTGTGATAATTTCTATGCATCCTCATTTCACTTGCCTGGATGGCAGGTACAGTTGGCACATGTGACTCTGGGAATGAAAGTAGATTTACCTTAAATGAAACTGGACAGTGACTTACACTGCAATAGGAGCCCAGATTTTGTCCTTTTACTATAATAAATCAACACAGCTACCAATTATTGTTTCTCTATATCTATCGGTAAAGACCACCAAAGCAATTTCTTTTCATTTGTCGGTGACAGCAAGGTGTCTTCACTATTCTGGTTAGGACTACATCCATTCTCTGATTCTCTGTTATTATTCACTTCTCAAGGACCTTGATTGTCTCATCATCCTGCAGGCTGTTTCACTCTATTGATGAAATGGGCCAATGGTATCTTGTGAGGAAGAAGTAGCAGGCACCCTTGGTTCCTTGGTAAGACAAATATGAGGCAGTATAGAATTTCACAAAACATTAGAAGCCTGCCACTTCAGGAAAGTTTTAGAAGGTCTGGGAGGCTGGGGAAGATAAAGATATATTTATCTCGAAATAGATGTGAAAGATAATTTATTCTATTTTTTACCACTTTCTGAAAGAAAGAGGCATAATGCTTTTTGCCCTTTAGATTCTGGAGGTAAATAATTTTGGGTGAGCTGTTTTGATCCATTTACCAAGCATCCTGTGAAGATGCCACCTTTGAGTGGGGGTCAGATTAAGAAAAGACTCTCCAGCTGGTCCAGCCTACAGTGCAAGCTACTCTGCCATTCTGGATTCATAATCCAGCAGATAAAATGGCGTCCAAAGTATTTGTGGCAGTTCAGGATTCTGCTTGGAGCCTGTGGCGAACCTGGATAGGAGAATCACAGTGCAGAACCCTAGAGATTTGGGGTAATCCATGCTCTCTTCTACAAACAAATATTCTTTCTCTCTCTCATTCTCTCTTTCTCTGAAACAGCTCCTGGCTCACTATTGAGTCCCTGAAAAGACTGAATTCCTGACCATGAAACATTACATGACCATATGACCTGTGCTGCCCATCATGAACCGGCTCTTATCTGATCCTCCAAGTCATAAAGTAGAGTGTGACTATAGCAGTACTCCATCATTAAGGAGAACAGTTATAAACAAGATCAGGATAGAGCCAGTTCTGAAGGCACAAGTAGTTTCTACGAGCAGCTGGTCATACTTCTAGGGGTCCCACTTCTACTGCTATACCCTGTCTCCCTTATTCCACATTTATGGCTTAATGGGGAGTTCTCCATGACTAATTGACAGATGGAAAAAAAAAGAATCCGGTTTATAATTAGTTCAAAGCTAAAGAAGATATGGAGTGCTGTAGGATTATAGATATCCTCGAGGAGGGAGAGTGAACAGAACAAAACATTCATCTGGCAATATACTTTGCATAAAAGGAAAGATAGTCAGAATTATGTATTCATACTGATTCATGGGCAATAACTAACATTTTGACTGGATAGTTAGGGATTTGGAAGGAAAGAATGATTTTATTTGTTACAAAGACATCTGAGACATAAGTAGATGTGAACTTTTAAGAATACGCCCAAGGGAGAATAATTGCGTCTCATGTAAACACTCCCTGCAGAGCACCAACTGCATAGGATCTTCTCAGTGACGTATTGCACAAGATGATCTTTTCCGTGGATGTATAATTGTCCCTTTCCCAAGCCAGCCAGTGTCTGTCTAATGGCTCAACAATGCCAGAGCCAGAGGTTATGCAAGGGCACATCAAGACGAATTTTCCCTCAAAAAAGTAAATCTAACTATCACCAGTTTCGATTGTCCAAATGGCAGATAATAGAGACCAATGTTGATTTTCAAAATTGGCACCATAACAAAATAAGAGCCACCAGTTAACTGGTGGAAGCTTGATTATATTGGATCTCTTCCATCATGGGAAGGGCTTCAGTTTGTTCTCACATTAACAGAGACTCATTCTGGATGTGGATTTGCCTTTCCCACTCACTATGCTTCTTTCATTGCCACCATCTATTTACTTTATCAATGCCTCATCCCTCATCATATTGGCTCAGCACACCTAACAATGCTCCTGATCACCCTTCTTTTTACAGAAAAAGGACCAAGTCAATGAACTTATGCCTGTGGGATTTATGTACCTGTCACCCAGAAGCAACTGTCTGGAATAAGATTAAATGATATTGTAGTACTCAATATTGAAATGCATATAAAGTCACTCTAAAAATAAAAATTCTAGCCTGATAGAGATGTCAAGCAAATCTCCTCCACCAGCAAGCTCCAAAATAGACATGTAAAAGTTTAAATCTTACTCTTCCAAATTAAAGCTCAAAGATGTTCAAGTCCAAAAGAGTTAAACTCTAACATCAAACATTCTTCATCTCACAAGTTAAATTTCAGAGTTCAAAAATTTTGAAGACTGATAATCATCCTCTCAAGTTTCTTATTTTCGTCAGTTTCCAGGAAAGTAGTTCTTTTAGCCTGAGTCGTGGTGAAATATCTTCAGAAGCCTGGGCTCTTTCTCACTGGAATGTGTGCAGTCTTTTCCAGACCCTCACAGCTTGGAGGAATTTAACACCACCTACCCCATGATCCTTGTTTCTAAAACACTTAAAGATCTGACAGGAGACACAAGATTATCTCAGGACTAAACCCACAGCAATAATGTTTAGAAAACAAGCCATCCCTAGCCCTCCGTTATCATCCGAGCCAAAATTATCTTCCTAGGATCCAGCATTTAGTGTTGTCAAGAGCCATAGCAGGCACACAAAATGTCAGAGGAAAGGAGAAAATCGTATTGACTTCAGCCACAATGGGATGCCAGTGGTCAAGAATACAGAACCTGAGGATTTATGTTCAAGAGGAAAAAATCCTCTCAGCTTGAGGTGAATTCATGGGACATTTACCAATTTTGTGTGCATTTGCCATATCGGGGGAAATCTCCTTGTGCATGTTGCACCTCTTTCAGAGTCACAGTTGATCCATTGCTCCCTTTTGGTCAAGAATAAAAAGTTGCTATCGTGGCCACCTGTGTCACCAGTTTCAAACTTTCTCTTGAGCGCACATTTTCAGTCCTGGATCTGTGTCCCATTCTACTACCTCTACAAGAAAGTGCTTAGGTCTGAGAAACCTGACTCCTAAGGAAGTTTTCCTCCTCGTGTGCATTGGTCAATCCCCCATTCACTCTAGACCAGGTAGTGGGGGACTAGAGCTTGTGGACAAGCCACTTAAATCCAAGGCTAGCCTCGCCACAGTTGTTTTCTCCTTGATTATTAACACAAATCCAGAATTCCGGGCAGCGGATGTTCTACTGCCTACCCAGGACTCGCCTAACAATATAGAGCTAGCATATTGCCAGAACGCTATAGCATGTCGAAATCGTGTGCCTTGCAATTTAAAGATCCAAATATTATTCAGACCAATAATGTCTAAAAAACGTGTAGGGTCTTTTTTACCTACAATTAAATGCATGCTGCGGCTGTGCCTGTGGAATCAGTTAAGCAATCAGCAGCTGCGCTTGGAAGCAAATCATACCTGCTAGAGGCTCACCCTCCTTCTTCCAGATCCTGAGGGGTAGAGTCCACTGAAGCATATCACAAGGCTCATGTTTGCTTGCCAGATCATTTGCTTCTTTGCTGAGTCCTAAACTTCACATAAGTCCCAGCCTGTGCACAAACAGCCACTTCAGTATTATCTTTACACACACACCACCACCACCACCATCACCACCACCAACAGCTTTGAAAAACTATAATGAACAACTTGTAGAATTCAAGACAGGATCTCCACCTTCTAAATTGCTAAATAAAATAACAATAAACAAGAGAGTTTACATAATAAAAGTAGAAATGGACTAAAATAACACAAAAATAAAACAAAATGAAGTACAAAACAAAGTGAATAAAACAAGGATATATAAAACAAAATGGCAGAAGCAAAATCAACCATACTGTTTTGATAGTAAATTTGGATTGTGAAATATATTGCCCGTTAAAATGAGTAAAATTTGAGGATTAAATTAAATGCTTTTGAAGGTAATATTCATTAAAAATTACATAAATAATTTAGAAATAAAATAAAAAGCAAAATCTCTATCAGGAAAATACTAACAAAGGAAAACGTAAGTGAAAATAATATTAGATAAAATATTTTAAGTTTAAAATCATTAAAGGAAATAATAATTTCATACTGTTAAAAGGTTAAATCTGTAATGAAAACATTTATAGTAAAAAATCTTTTATGTACCAAGTAATGAAACATGACAATATGATGCCCAAACAGCACTAATAGATAAAGAATTCTTTGTTTGCCTAGAGCGTTGGTGGAAATCATCCCTTACCCATTCTAATTTGCATAATTCACACAGAATTGTGAAAAAATAGCATATGTATAAAAAATTCATGATGGTTAATTTTGTGTTAACTATAAATAACTTTATATTTTTTTATCCTGTTTGAGTTGGTATTTATTTTATGATTTTGTTGCACTGGCTTGTGAAGAACAATGTTGAACAGAAGTAGTGCTAGTTGTCACTCTTGTTTTATTATTGATTTTAAGAGAATATTTTCAACATATCACTATTAACTATTTAACATAGAGATATGATGTATCTGATACAAATGATACATCAGAGATACGATTTTCAAGGTGGAAGATACTACTTTGTATTTCTAATTGTGTTTTGTTTTGTTTTACTTTTAAGCCGTGAATTGATGTTAAATTTTATCAAACACTTCCTCTGCATCTATTAAAGTAATCATATGTATTTTAAGTCAATTTGCAGTTTCCCTAATATTTGCATTTCATCAGGAGTATATCTTTTAATTGAATGGTTGAAAATTAATAAACTTAACATCTCTCTTAAATGTTAGGAAAAGAACAGAAAAACAAACTAAAAGAAAGATAAAGGAAGGGAGCAGAAATTAATAGTCCCCAAATATACAACAGCAAAGATCAACAACGACAAAAGTTTGTTCTTTTTTATTATCCCATATATTCTAAGAAATTTGTACAAAATGCAGCTCTAAAAGACAGATAAAAATACGAAAGAGAAATTTAGAGATAAGGAGAATAACCCAATACTATCCCATAATATTGAATAAGTGAAATAGTAAAAAACAAAATTTAAAGAAAGGGCTCCTGGAAATTCAAAAAATACGGTGGAAAAAATTAAAAAATTAATAAAATGAATGAATAATAAAGTTAAGGAAATTTCCATAAGGTAAAACAAAAATAGAGATGCAAAATTTAAAGAAAAATTCAGAAAATTAGATGATCAATTCAAGAAGTCAAATGTTCAGTTCAAGACAGGGAGAAGAGGAGAAAAAAGATATTAGAAAAACAACACGAGAAAACGCTTCAGAACTGACGGACGTGGAGCTCCGGATTTAAAGGGCCCATATTTTTTTGAACTACATTATTTGTACCCTTTTTCTGCATTCTTTCTCAAGTAACTATTGGCAGATCTGATTTAGCAAAACAAAAGAGTAAAACCAACAAAGGGAACAACATGGATCCAGGAAATAGATAATCTGTCATAGAAAATTGAGGGGGGGCGCCCCAGACGATGCGTGTGCTTATTCCTTATCATTGCACATTGGCGTCATGCGCAATTTTTGTCAAATATTGTCTACAATGCTATCTTTTGTATATAATTTTTATAGAAATTCCTGGAAACAGAATCATTCTGCATAAAAACTCTTGCTATGTATTGCCTAATTGCTAACGTCTTCTCATTAGACATAGTTTCCAACTTCTGAGTGGGAATGACGGAGGTTGCCTACTTCCTCTTGTAATACTCTACATGCTCCGGAAACTGATTGCTCAGTGGAAGAAGATAAACTTCTGGATGAAGTGGCATAATTATGTCAGGAAGAACAAGAGAGCTATATTTTTAAGCAAGAATCTTTCCGCAAGCTCTTCAGGCTTGTTCGATGACAACCAGCTCAAGAGTAAAGAAAACCCGCAGTTCCCATCCCTTATTTCAGTCCGCTTGCTCTTTGCATATGTTGACGGTATTGTTGGGAATGCGCTCAAGTTGTCACAGAAAAAAAAGAAAGTTAAATGAATTAAATTCAGATGTGGCTCAAAATTTAGTGCCACATATCTCAATTTAACACGTGACAATTGGGAGCTAAAAATGGCATATTATCTTTTCTAACTAAAATAAAATATGGCTTTAAGCCCTACTGGCCACAGTTTATAAGAACTCCAAACAGCTAGCATCAAGTCCTGTGACGATTATAAAGAAAATTTTCTCTTAGGCCTATTTTATTGTCATGTACAGTAGGGTTTGGTTGATTGGTTCTGAAAATAAACTCTCAGATGTCTGGCTTTCTATTTAAAAAACCTCACCAGCTGGCAGCTAGCTCCTCTCTTGAGAAGGGCTCAACACTCATCTGTGAGTACAAGATTCGTCGCAGAGAAGACGCGTTAAGGGATGTCAAGCCACCAGACGAAGATAGAAGCGCAGGGCTCTTTGTTACATCAGCCTGTGGTTCTATAGGTAACTCAGGTCTTTTGCTTTATGTTGGTATTCTACGAATTTCAATCCTAATGAAAACATTAGTATGGGGAAGCCCCACATTGAAATGCCCTGAATTCTAGAAAGATAATTCTGACGAATTGTTCATGTGCTCTTTCCTTCAGCATTTTGGACATTTCAGGAAAATGTCAAATGAGTAAAGATGACAAATCGTAAACATTTGTCTTTATTGGACCAGCTCTACTGAATGAGGCAAATCATTGTGAACTGGTTAAAAAAAAAAGGGGGGGAAAGTCTAATAAATTAATCTTAGCCCAATTCCCTTTTGTGCATGAAGCCAAAATTTTCTTTTTTTAATCAGAAATTAAATATGTAAAATATATTGAAATTTAACAATATTGAAAAGAGTATGTGAACCCAGCTATTTTTAATCTTAGTATGTAAAGTTTAGATAAAATACAAACCAGAATTTTCCATGCCTTACTCATAAATCCACAGAAATAGTATCAAGATGTATGTTAATGTTTTGTGTAGACTTGAGCACAACTTCATAAGCCCTTGTGTTTGTAGTTATTTGACAGTTATAACTGTCTTTAGATATCATGAAATGTCACATACCACTGAGAGGAAGAAGGAGGCCATAACCATTTGTTGTCTCTTACGAGCAAGATTTTTCAACATTTGGTAATGCCTGTTCTACCGTCTATGCGAGGAGGATTGGGGTAGCCCACCTTGTACTGTCAGATTACACAGGCGCTGATTTCTCTTTCCTAAGAGGGATCTGTGGAGTTTAACTTTTGTTAATATTGTTAATATTGATATTAACAAATCAATATAACTTTATACAATTCTCATTTTTAACGTTGATCTTAAAAATCAAATTATTTATCACATATTTCTACGTTCCCCTTATAAAAAAAAAGTATTTGAAGAGAGTTATTGGGAAACAGTCACACAATAAAAAATAACAACATACAAAAGGAAGAAAATAGAATTGAATGGAGATAAGCAAAGACACTATGCCTTAACTTAGCATGGATACAAGTCCTAACTACGCATCTTAGAATTCAAAGGGAATGGAAAATATGGCATATCATAACTCTCTTTACTTGATAGAGAGAAATATATCCGTTCCTCAATCCATACACAGGCTTCAGATATCCCAAATGCTTATGTACATTTTCTTCTGGAACATGAGGTTGGAGCTATAGGGTGACACAGTGCACGATGTTCATATAAGTGGTTTTACAACAAATTCAGTTCCTCGATTTGAATGGCTTTGATAGGAAGTTCAAAGCTGCACATTAAAATGGAGTCCAGTAAAGGGGAATCCATTATGCTCTCAGGCACTGTAACTGAAATATGCAGCCATCATATGATATCTTGATCCAAAGGTTGCACTTACATTACTTAGACAAGTGGCCATGCAGCTTGTCTCCTAGATTAGCTTCTGAAAATGTCTCTTCTTTCCACCAGGACTTTGACAGAAGCTTTCTGCCAGACAGAGCAGCAGGGTAATTTCATCCAGGACTGGGATAATGGGTATGCTTTACTGTTAATTAGAGACAGCAATTGAAGTTCCTTAGCTTTAGAAACCAAGCACTGTGTGGAATGCCAGGACAGATGAACTGCCAGTGTGCTCATAGGCACAACCAGCCTCTTAAGAAGTAAATTCTCTCTCCTTCAGCTCCTGCACAAATGCTTGGATGTGGACTCAAGGTTCCTCACCACGGAGCATGACAAACACGGTTTTACTCTGAAAACGGTTCATAGCGTCTATTGCCAACTGCACACCAGGACAGTTGAAAAACCTCGGTAATGCAACAGAAGAACCAACTTCTAAGAACGTGATCTCCCCATACGCCTGCCAAGAGGATTTACTACAAAAGGCAGTTTTATGAAGCTGATCAAATAAATCATCTAGAAAGAGTGATTTATGCTGACTCTTTAAATGAATACAGTTCAATATGCATAAAAAAATGTCTTTCCAAGACAAATTTTCAAAAGTACTGTTAATTAATGTTTTGGAAATAAAAAATAGCAAAGCCATTGTTTCTGCAGGTCATTCTTGTTTATCATAATGAAAACAAGCAGACAGTATACAGGAAAATATTTTTTATTATCTCTATTTTAAGAGAATCAAACAATTAATCTAAAACTGGTGTCAAGCAATTAAGATATAAAATTTATGTAAGATAAATTAAAAATGAGACTCAAAGGCACATCCTTGCTTTTGGTTGTGGAATTTTACAAAATTTACAAACACACTAATTACACTATTGCAGATAACTTTTCTACCACTTGATTTTCTCAGTATTTTTGTACCAAAGCTCCAATACTTAAAATGTCTTAAAAAGTAAGTTCTTTAAGGGGCAATGGGGAAAGCCTACTCTATCAGTCAGCTTGGGCTGCCATAACAAAGTACCATGTACTAGGTGGCTTAAACAACAGAAATTTATTTCTCACAGTTCTGGAGGCTGAAGTCTGAGATCAGGGTGCCAGTATGGTCAGGTTCTTGTGAGAGTTCTCATCCTTGTTTGTAGACTGCCACCTCCTGGCTGTGTCCTCACACGGCAGAGAGAGAGGAAACAAGCTCTCTAGCGCTCTTCTTATAAGGGCACTAATCCCATCAGGAGGATTCCACCCTCATGACCTATCCTAACCCTAATTATCTCCCAAAGGCCCCACGTCCAAATAACATTACACTGGGGGGTTAGGGCTTCAAAATATGAATTTTGGGGAGACACAAACATTTAGTCCATAACATCTACCAAACTGAGATTCTAGGCACAAGTAAAATCAGAGTCAAAACCAAGTATGGCCAGCAGGGAAACAGAAGCAGAGGTGAGTAGATAGGCAGCATTTACTCAAGAATGCTTCTGACAAGGAACCAATGAATTAAGGCAGTTGGGTCAGCTAAGACCATACTCAGAGGAGAATGAAATCTATTTCTGGGTCCTGAAGACCCTGTATTTCTTGCTCCAGGATCTGCTCCTAATCTGACTACCTGATTTGCAGGAGATGGATTACAGGCTTCCCTCTCTCTCTTTTGTTGCATATTCTTAATGTTCATTCATATTCATAATGAGAATTTGCTATTGACCACATATTGTCCCAGAAGCATCCTTATGTACTTTAAACTTGTCTTTGTTTAGTGCCCTAATTAGCATGAAGTTTCTTGAGATCAGAGACTGTGCTTCTTATTTGTTATGTTCATATCTAAATGGCTACATTAGTAGCCAATTCCCTCCTGTAATAATGTTAGTATTTTAATTATTTACCAAAATTTTTGCTCTTCTCTCATATCCTTTCTCACACTAGACCTCACATTTTCTCCAGCCTCACCATCTATAAATCAGTCTTCTCTTTCTTCTATGCATGTCATTGCAGCTTTCAAAATTTTCTCTGCAAAAGCTATATGTATTTTACATTTAGAGTTTTTATATATGCTTACAATTTTCTTAAATTACTTTTTAAAGAAGATTTTGGATTTTTAAGATCAGGGTTTTTTTTTTTTTCTGGGAAGTCATAGATGGAATGATAAGCGTTTTATGCTATCTTCTTCAAGGATATATTATTCTTAAGATGAGTTATTAAAAATTAGGATTTTGCCTTTGACCCTGTGAGTAGTTTTGACCCAAAAGCCATCAACAAATGCCATCAGAAAGTGTTAATTCCTGGAAGGCTATTCCCTTGAGAAAGTGATCATTATGTGTCAAAAAAAACAATATCCTTTTCATATATATATATATATATTTTTTCTGTGTCCTCTGTGAGGTATGGTTATCTTGAAACCAAAGTTTTTTTTCTATTTTACAATAGAACTGTATCAAGACAAAATCATAGTATCTCAGCCACATATTTCTGTACTATTTTTATGATTATAAGTAATATCTTCTCATTATGGAATATTTGGAAAATATGAAAACTATGCAATGGAAAACAAAAATCACTTGAAGCGCAGATATAAATAGCATTAATATTTTAGGGCATTTCCTTTTAGCTTCTGTGTGTGTATATAAATACACTTCACATCACATTGTGTATTCTTTTCTATGTTTTGCCATTTTGCATTGCATTATGTTAATAGCGTGTTTCCATGTCATTAAAAAGTTCAAGAATATAATCTCCAGTGGATGTAAAATGCTATATTGATGGTCATTTTTTTTTGGTAACAGCCTTATTGAGATATAATTTACATACTTATATTCATATAATTCACCCATTTAAATTATACAAATCGGTGGTTTTTATTGTACTCAGAGTTGTGCAACCATCACCACAATCAATTCTAGAGTATTTTCATCACTCCACAAAAAAAAATCCATACCTTTTACTTAACACCCCCAATCTCTTCAGTCCTCCAGCCCTAGGCAACCTCTAATCTACGTTCTATATAGATTTGCCTATTGGACGTTTTATATAAATAGAAGCATATATGATGTGGTCTTTTGTGACAGGCTTCCTTCACTTAGCATAATGTTTTCAAGGCTCATCCATGTTGTAGCATGTATCAGTACTTCATTCCTTTTTATGGCTAAATAATATCGCATTGTAGTGCCTATGTTTTTAAGGTAAATCTCTATAAAGATACTGATTCTAGGCTTGTTGTACTTAGTGCATTTGTTTATGGAGTTTAATACAGTAAAGATTATTTTTGAAAACTTTTCTCAAGTCAAATATATTGATTTCTTCCATTCTCAGATTTCTTTTCTTCTCCATTCATTCAACAAGTAGTTATTAACAGACCACAAAATACCAGGCTTTGTGAAGGCTTTGTGAATACAAAGTGAACAAAATCAACACAATTCATGCCTTATAATTCTGTGAGGAGCCCAACTTTAACAAATAGCCATACAGATAAAGAGACAATCAAACTTGAAAACTGAGATAAGAACTCTCAGCGCCCTCTAGCCACAGTCCACCAGAAACACACCGTAGTCAAACAAAGCTGGGTTTATTGTCTTGTTGATGTGAGAGGTAACACACACCATGTTGAGCCAGAGAGCATCTCAGTGAAAGGGTGTTGGGTGGGGAGGGTGTTGTAGAATTGGGGCTTATGTTACATGATTTTGGAGAGAGTTCAAGGAAGCATAGTTTTGATTCGAATTGAGTGCTGTCAGAAAGTAAGGGCAATTCTATGATTGGAGTATCTCAATAATTTTAATCTAAAGGCAGGAAGAATGAAGTAGGGTAAAGCTATCATTAGTAAAGAAGCACCAGTCATTCATGTAGCTAAGGGAGGGGGATGTTTGATCATTTTGTGGTTTGGACTGTGTTCTTGATTTTGGCTGTGCTCAGTCAAACATGATTATGGAGTGGTCTTGTTTCTGTCTTGCTCCATCGTGGTCATAGAGCAGCCTTGTCTGATGTATTCTGTGACATTCCTTATGTCCAGCAGAACGCCATGGCCTAGCTGTTAGAGCCAGGCCAGCTCAGCTGACAGTCACCAGGGATAATTTTGTCTTTCTTAGTACCCCCTATTGGCCCAGGGTAGACAAGTTAGCCCGCAGGACATGAATGTACAATATCAAGGTTGTTATCATTGCCATGATTTTGCCTCTCCAGAGTTTGTCTGGAGAAGATTATCTATATAGTCATTCATCACTTAACGACGGGGATACAACCTGAGAAACGCATCATTAGGTGACATGATCCTTGTGTGAACATCACAGAGTGTACTTACACAAGCCTAGATGGTATAGCCTACTACACACTCAGGCTATATGGTGCTAATCCTATGGGACCACTGTCGTATATGTGACCCATCGTTGACCGAACCGTTATTATGCAGCACATGGCTGTAGTTGAACTTGGGTTAGTCCTTGTTTCTTTTGTTAGAGGAGGAGTCATTGGACCATCAGATGTGACAATGGCTGTGCAGCTACATTTAAGAATCTGGAAAGGATCCACTGGCCAACCGTAACTCGGGCAATCGGCAGGGAGTAAAAGTGGTGACTAGTCTTGGTAAGAGAACCGGAAAAAAGAGCCTGAATTACCAAACCTAGGCAATGAAAATATGTCCCAACGTTCATCTGGGTCTTTTCTACAGATCTGGTTGGATTTTTTTCCCCCTAGTCATGGACTTTTTTACTTAGTCTATAATATTTATATAGGTATAGCCAGATGTGTTTATTATAAGCATAAAGTGCCCTTTGGCTAGCTAAAAGGAAATCAAATACTATACAATTTACCGTGACAACTCTGGCTAAAATATTCAAACTGTTTTGTTGGACTTCCAGAGCAAAAGTTGTGTTCTCATAAACAGTAGTGATTTAAAGGGGTATAGAGTCCAGTGGAAATATAAGCATTGAATACCTCAGCAGAAGTGAGCTGATGGTTGGTCTCTTATAATGGGAAACTTTTCAGAGTGGAGTTAAACAGCTGCTGAAAAGCTGGCTGGAGTGTCTCTGAACCGAACAAGTTGCATATTTTGGCTAAGATAATCCTGATATTTATTCTCATTCTTGCTGGGCTAGATTTCACTGGCAAGGTTCACAGGTCTTGTTACATAATTTGCAAGGCCCAATACAAAATGAAATAGCAGCCCATTTGTTTAAAAATTTTAAGAATTTCAAGATGGCAGCAGCAAAGCACTAAACTATCCTGAAATTCTAAGAGCAGGACTATGCGAGACCGCACAAGTCGCATGCTAATTAATGGTTGTAATAACTTCAGTGGAAGTGTTTTGTTGATGTTGGGTCAAAGTCCAATTTTTCTGAGATTGAAATCTGAATTAATTACATAAGGTATTCATCAGGAGGGACCTACAGAAGGGTATTTTGGTGGCCATGAGACTGCACCTTGCAGAACTCCAATTAGAAGGAGAGTAATGGACCTAGGGCCCTAGTTACTGAAATCCATTGCCATGTCTGAGTTGACGTTATGCTTCCCATGGGTTTTGCCAGCCAGTAAGCAAGCATCTCAGTGACACTAAGGCAAAGCCAATCCTAGGATGCAGAGAACTCCTCCGTTGGGCACCTTTGGCTTGTGGATTTCCCAATGGCCTTGCTGAACTTCCCTTAGATTGCACACTGGTCTAGGATGCTTTCACCCAATAGTCTTCCCCTCTCCTTCACTTGGGGTCAGACTTGCATGGGGTCTGATGGCTCTCTCATCCTCTCTTTTCTTCCTTCCCATTTTTTCTCGCTGGCATTTCCCCTAGTAAAATTCTTTGCTTCTGCTTCTTGGAGGACCTGGACTAACACAAAGTGTACAAGATGTGATCTGAGAAAATAGGTGATAAGAAAGGGACTTGGGAATGGCTCCCCCATTGCTCAGCAGATGACAGCATGGATCCTGGTTGGTAGATAGGGCATGGATAGTCTCTAACACATGGCAGTGGTCAGTTGCTAACGAGTACACTGACAGTGACTTGGGACAGTGTTCTGGTGAAGTAAAACGATATAGCAAGTGTGACTAAGCAGTCATTTGAAAAACACGGGGAAAACAATGCCTGCAAAGACAGCACAGTTGGGGTCAGCTGGTTACTGTGAATGTGTACTAATGCCCTACGGAAGGATAAAGAGAAATCGAGAGCTGCTAACAGACAGTTAATGGCTAAGAGTGAGAGACATAGTCTAGGTGGGAGGTCACAAAAAGGGCTTTATCTCCTTCAGTGAAATGACAGACACAACAGAGCAGTCTCTGAGCTCCAGAGATATTGGAACACTCAGCCAAGGCAGGTTGTTATATGAAGGTTAAGACCTTGGTGGGAAAATTCTGGGATCCTGAAACATGAGATGGAGACATCTGGATGGATGCCTCTGATGGTGTTTACCATGCACCCTCCTCTGGACCGTTTGGGCTTGCAGAGGTAGCCCATCCTTCCTTGGTGAGAGCTAGCACTTCCAGTGTGCTAGAATATGCTGTAGAAGCCTCTCCACTACAACACAACAAGTTTCCTGACAGAGGATGCTCCTATCTTCCCTACTGGCCACTAGGTCAATAACTACTGTCAAATCCCAGGCTAGGACCTGGGGATATGATGGTCCTGATAAGGGAGGAAAGAGACTATATGATGAAAGCATTGCTAGAATTAGCTGGCACGTACTGGTCAGAGATAGAGGAGTAACCTGGGACTGGATTTTGAGGGTACTTAATCAAGGGGACCAGAATTTAAGACTAAGATAAGCAAGAACTCCTTGACTTGGGAGCCCTTGCTCTTGGGACTCAAGATTTAATACCCAACCCACTACTTCACAGGTACGGCAAACTTGTCGCCAGGGTTACTTTTAGAAACTGGAATAAAATGACAGCCAAATTTCAACAAAGCGGAAATGCCTGATTTGCCCTGGCACATCTTAGAGGAGGGAATAAAGAGGCTGAGAAGGTATGCTAGAGTGGTTATCTTACACAATGCCAGAGACCCACTAAAAGATTTGTTCCGGGGAAGGACCCAGAGGATACACCATTCACCAAGGCCATCAGGAATGTGCTGGTGAGAGGGGCAGCAGCATCACTAAGAATTTAGTTGTGGTCTCCTCTGCAGGCCCGGGGTGATGGTAGGAAACACAGTCACAGAGCTAAGATCGTTAAGATCCATGAGGATGGTGGGGAACGCAAGAAATAGAGACCAAATGGTAGCACTTGATGGCCACAACCCAGGAGGCCACAATTATCATAATGATCAGCAAGGAGGAAGGGACAGACAAGGGTCCATGATCCAGTGAAAGTCGTGGAGCTATTTAACTGAACATGGTGTTCTTAGGGGCAAAGTAGATGGGCAGCCAACAAGATGTTGCTTATCATCTATGACCAAAGGAACAAGAATTGAAGAACAGGAGACTAGGGATAGTTTCTTAAAAAAATAAATAAATGACCTCTTGCTAAGTTCCCACAATTCATTGACTGAAGAGGTGGTTGAGTCCCTAAGAGGAAGGGCCTTGTAACACCATGGTAAGTATATACCATAACTATTCCCCTAAGTCTTTGCCTAAAAGGATCTCTGGCCATTTATTCAGGTGATAGAATGCTGTGGAAAGGAAAATATCACGACATTTAGAGGATTATTGGATACAGGTTCTGAGTTGACATTGATAATCAGAGACCTGAAGCATTGTCATGGCCTCCCTGTTAGAGCAGGGAGTCTATGGGTCCACGTAATATACGGAGTCCTGCGTTTTAGCATGCCCACTGCATCCACGGGCCACTAAGTGGTCATTTCCCCAGTCCCTGAGTGCATAATTGGAATTGATGTACATGGCAATTGAAGTAACCCCTATATCAGGTCTCTTATCTGTGAAGTATAAGCCACCGTGTGCGGAAAGCCAAATATAAACATGAAACTGCCCTCCCCCCAGCACTGGCCAAGATAGAAAATCAAAAATAGTATCTGATCCCCAGAGAAATGGTAAAGATTGCTGATACTAATAAAGACCTAAAGCGTACAGGGTTGGGTGCCTCTATCATAAATCCATTTAATTCTCCAGGCCAAGTCCTACAAAAAATGGATGGATCCTGGAGAATGACTGTAGACTAGTGTAGACTTAAGTGAGTAGTAGCAGTGATCCAGTTGCTGTGCCAGACAAGGTTAAATTGCTAGAGCAGATTAATAAAGTCTGGAGAACATGGTATATAGCCATGGATTTGGCAAATACTTTCTTTTCCTTTCCAATTTTAAAAGAAGATAAAAAATTTGGGGGGCCAGATTAAACTATTTACAATTTTTCCTCAAGGCTATGTTAACTCTCCAGTCCTCTGACATAACACAGTACAAAGAGATCTGGACTGTCTGGACATCCCTCTGAACACCATACTTATCCACTACGTTCATGGCTTCATGCTGATTGGAAAGAAAAAGCAAGAAGTGGCTGGAATGCTGGAGGTCTTGGTAAGACACATGTGCTCCAGAGGATGGGAGACAACCCTTGTTAAGATTCAGGGACCAGCTACTTCAGTGAAATTGTTAGGAGGTCCAGTGGTCAGGGGCATGTTGGACTAAAAGTAAAAGACAATTTTCTGCTTCTTGAATCCCTTATCACAAAGAAGAAAGCATAGAGCCTGGTAGGTCTCTTTGGGTTCTGTAAACAATGCATTCCTCCTGGGTAACGTAGAAGGCTGCCGGCTTTGAGTTGGGCCCAGAGCAGGAAACAGCACTGCACCAACCCGATGTTAGAGGTCACTGGTAGAAGAAGATGCAACATGGAACTTATGACAAGCTCCGGTGGGAGAATCACAGCACAGGCTCCTGGGATTCTGAAATAAGACCATGCCATCTGCAGCAGAGAATTATAGCCTTTGAGAAACAGCTTTTGGCATGTTAACTGAGCCCTGGTAAAGAGAGAATGCTCAACCATGCGATACCAAGTGAATATGTATCTATAAATGCACATGAGCTGTATTCTTTCAGACCTATCAAGTCATAAATTCAGATGAGCCCAGCAGCAATCTATCATAAGATAGAAATGGTACTCTTGGAATGAGTCCAGGCAGGACTAGAGGACAGAGTAGCCTGCAGGTAGCTCAGACTCCCATGTTACCCATAGTTGCACCAGGCGCCCCCCCTTCCCGACTTGCACTCATAGCTGTGTGAAGGGACCCATACAACCAGCTTCAAGATGAGGAAAAGGTCCCAGCTTGGTTTATAGACGGGTCGGTTCAGTACAATGGATGGTAGCTGCATTACAGGTACATATAAGGTGGCCTGGAAAAATAGTAGAAAGGGAAATTCTTCCCAATAGACAGAGCTGTGAGCAATGTACTTAGTCATTCACTTTGTGTGGAAGGAAAAGTGGCCCAAGGTGAGAGTATGTACAAATTTCTGTGCAGTGGCCAATGGCCTGGATGTCTTGTCAAGGACCTGGAAAGAAAAGGACTGAAAGAGCAGAGCCAAGAACGTCTAAGGTAGAGGCCCATGGATAACCTATGAGACTGGCTAAGTGTGAATTAAACGCGACTGCTCACCAAAGCGTGCACCATGGGAAAGGCACAGAACAACCACATAGACAAAATGACTTGGCAGGGTGATGTCAGCCAGTCTTTGTCATTGCTCACCTAGTACTGCATGATGGGCAGAGTGGTGGCAGTTACAGACATGGATCCCAACAGCATGGACTCTCACTTACCAACGTAGGTCTAGCTACTGCTGCCTCTGAATATCTAACCAGTCAGCAAAGGAAATCAACACAAAGACCCTGATACATTAGCTTACTAGAGATACTGTAATAAAATACCACAAACTGAGTGGCTTAACCAACAGAAATTTGTCTCACAGTTCTGGAGGCTAGACGCCTGAGATCAAGATGTCAGGAGGGTTAATTCCTTCTGAGGCCTGTGAGAAAGAATCTGTTCCCAGCCTCTCTCTGGCAATCTTTGGTGTTTCTTAGCTTATAGAAACATTTGCTTATCGCTGTCTTCATCTTCATATAGTGTTCTCTCCACTTTGTGTCTCTGTGTCCAGATTTCTCCTTTTTATAAGGACACCAGTCATATTGGATTAAGAGCCCACCCTACTCCAGTATGACCTTATTTAACTAACTATATCCACAGTGACCCTACTTCCAAAGATCACACTCCGAAGTACTGGGATTAGGACTTCAACACATGAAGTTTAGGAAGACCCCATAATTCATCCCATAACACCCTGATACAGCACAATTCCTCCAACTCTTAATGGCAAGTTAATTACATCGGACCCCTCCTGTCATGGAGGCCAGTGGTTTGGCCTCACCAGGATGGACTCCTATTCAGAGATGGGTTTGCCCTTCCTGGGCAGAACCTCAGCTAACATTTCTATTTAGGGGCTTATAGGAGGCCTGATTCGTAGCCATGGAATCCCTCACAGCATAGCCACAAACCAGAGCACAGGAGTGGCCCATGACAACCCCCTGTGCCATCCGAGGCAGCTGGCCTCATAGATTGCTGGAATAGCTTCTAAATGTGTAACTGAAGGTCCAGTTCTGAGAAATCATTCTGAATAATGGGGTGCCATCCTTTAGGACAGAGTGTATCTATTATATCAGAGACTCCAGGAAAATCTCAATCTATTCTGAGAATAAACAATTACCAGAACATACTCATGGCCCATGTAACTTCTATCCATTTCTTATTTTTAAGAAAATAGTCTTATCAGAATTATGATGTTAGTAGGTAGGGCACGCATTGCAAACATCTTTTGAAATACTCTTGAAATTACCTCACCAATATTGAGTCAATATCATTGTCAATTTATCTCTGCTATTGTGGATAATATCCTGAAGCATTTTTATTAAACTCCACTATTACTATGTCTATTTCTTTATGTAATAGAAAAGCATATAAAAAAATCTTTAATTTGTTTTCATAAGACTTTCTGTAAAAGTTAGGAAACACTAGAGTATTTGAAGTCATGGACTAACGTAAAATCATACTTACTTTTAGTATAAATATTTGCTCTTTCATATTTTGCTAGCTGGCAGATCTGGGCAAGGACAATTAATTTCACCATTTGAACTGATTTAATTTCTGGGAATGGCTTATATTTCGAGAGTAAATTCAGATCTGTTATAACATAACCTGCTTGGCAATTTTCAGTTTTTCTTTTGAAGTTAAGCCATCAACAAACAAAATTAAGCTAAGGATATTCAAGGAAGTCTCTAATGGGTCTTTCCAGGGCTTGGAGAGTTTCCGAACGGAGGTGAGCAATCATGGCATTCTCCTTGTTCTGGTAAGAGACCAGAGTGGCTGTGTTTAGAGTGTTGCAGCGACGGGTAGTGATGCATGAAGGAGAAAGAAGGTGACTAGCTGAGGAATTCTGAGTGTGTTCTGTCAGTAAAAGAATCTGCTGGGAAATCATTCATTTTAGCAGATACCCTAAAATTAAATCAGTTGAAGTTTTCACAAGATTTGTCACTGCTTCCTCTTTATTTATTTATTTATTTTTTTGGTGAGGAAGATTGTCCCTGAGCTAACATCTGTGCCAATCTTCCTCCACAATCTTGCTCTATTTTGTATATGGGACACTGCCACAGCATGACTTGATGAGTGGTGTGTAGGTCTGCACCCAGGATCCAAACCTATGAACCCTGGGCTGCTGGGGCAGAGTATGGGAACTTAACCACTACACCACCAGGCCAGCCCCTTGTCATTGCTTCTCGAGCTCTTAAGTGGATATGCCTTGGCTACTGCATCTATCAAAAGACTGAAATGGGCAGTGGGCTCTTGATTTCTGTGTATTGACTCAGTACCCATTATGGACTGAACACTTGTGTCCTCCTCACCAAAATTCATATGATGAAGCTCTAACCCTCCCTGTGTGGCTGTATTGGAGTACAGAAGTAGTTATGATTAAATGAGGTCATAATTGTCCCATAAATGGGTCCCTGATCCAATAGGATTAGTGTCCTTATAAAAAGAGACACCAGACAGTTCGACCTCTCCCTTCCCCTGCATACACACCAAGGAAAGGCCATGTGAAGACACAGTGGGAAGGCAGCCATCTGCAAACCAGGAAAAGGGCTCTCACCAGAGAAATTCAACCATGCTTTCTAGCCTCCAGAACTGTGAGAAATAAATGTCTATTGTTTAAGCCACCCTGTCTGTGGTATTTTGTTATGGCAGCCCAAGCTGACTAATATAGTATGCCAATAGCATGTCCCGACTTTTCATGAATAAAAATGAAAGGGATTTATAAATCAAGAATTCTAAAAAACAAAGTATTTTCATCGTCATTTATTGTACCACTCTTGCACTTAAGCGTGAATGTTCACAGAATATTTGAGGATCATAAGGAAACTCTGCTAATCTGGGCATAAATTAACTTAGTCATTTTACAAAATTAAAGACCAAAATTTTAATTTTCCTCCTTTTGTACATTATTCATTTAACAATTTTTGGTAAAAGATTTGTTTATATGCCTTTGTATGTATTAGGCATAGACAAATATATAAATATACAAATATGTGATAAATTTAAAGCATTTAACTATATCTTTAAAATGTAACCTATTCAGTATGTTAAACAAAACAAAGTATATATTATACTCAATTTACCATCTTGATAAATAGTAATAACTTTCTTTAAAAAAAAAGAGAAAATCATAACCATTGTCATGTATGCATATTTATATTTCTCTAGAAGCCATTTATATTATTGGTTATATTACTGGTAGAAAAAAAAATGAATAAGAACTGTTTTGTCTTCTTTCTCCATAAGCGGTCATCTCATGTCATTTTAACAATTTGTACTACACATACATATATATACATGTATAAAATATATTCCAAAGGAATTTTCATATTTTTTCATCTATAGGCCTTCCAAAAAATTAGGATAAATTATAATTCTGCTTAGTGACCAGTGTTTTGCATCTGTTTTTTACTTAGAAATTCTCCAGTCATCCAAAGATTATTTATTAATTAACTTAAGCATTTGTCTAAGACAGCTCCATCCAACAGAAGTATATTGTAACCCAATATATCCAAAACATTGTATTTGAATATGTAATCAATATACAAATTCTTACTGATGATGATTTACGTTCTTTTAATTTGTCTTGTACCAAGTCTTCAAAATCTGGTGTAGATTTTACATTTATAGCACATCTATATGATCTAGCCACATTGCAAGTGGTCGGTTAAGTAGATAGTGCTACCATATTGCACAGTGCAAAACTTATATTAGTTAAAGCTCTATAAATTACAGTTTTGGTTAACATATTAAGTCTTACAATTTGGAGTATTTTAAGAATTTCATGAAATTAAGCCTTTTAAAAGGATATCCATTATGATCATTCCATTTAGTTGAATACAATTTCATATATTTAAAAATTTTTAAGTGTTATGAAATCCATGATAACAGGCAATTCAAAAACCCAATATGGGAAATTTGAATCATAAGAAATTTGACCCTACTCTTGTACAAATCAGAATATTGAAATGACATTTTATTTATATGGAAAACTATATGCTGATGACTCCTTAAAACATGGCAAAATGTAATATTTTACATAGGCATGCATTTATATATTTGACCATTATTATCCATACAAGTTCATACATTCTAATTTCATTCCTTCGTTTGCTCACATACTCAGCAAATATTTCTTAAGTACTTAACATATGTCAGGCAGTGTTCTAGATGCTCAGGATAGAATGGTGATAAAAACATGCAGTATCTGCACTAAGAAGCATACAGTCTAGTGCAGAAGGCACACACAGTCAAATCATCACACCAGCAAATGTAAACACGCCACAGCAACAAGAGCTACAAAGGAGAGAAACATGGTTCTATGAGTGCCAGAGACCAGACATTTCATTGAGTGAGTAAAATCAGGGAAGTGGTGCGTGGGTTGGATCTGTAGGAGGAAGTGGGAGTAACTAAGCAACGAGGGGAGAGAAGCACACCCCAGGCTTAGGGCAAATCAAGTGCAAAAGCCCTGCTGTGCAACTGACATGGGAAGTCCACCAGCTGGAAAGGAAGTTCAAGTGGAAGCAGTAGGTTGGCCTGAAGTGTAGGGAAGGAAAGCGTGGAGCCATGCAGCAGAGGGGATAAAATGGGGGCTGGGGAGCAGAGCGGCTTGTAACCCAGGCTAGTGAACTACATTTTTCTTACTGTAAGAGTAATTTAAAACAAATCATACTGGAGAAGGGGAGAGAGTGGGGAGAGCAATAATGACATAACCACATTTACGTTTTGAAAACCTCATGCTGGCTGCATTGAGAAGGGCACAGAGGGCATTATAGGTATACGCCCGACTTAGTTAAGAGGCGATGGCAACAGCCTAAACAAGACTTGGTGGTCACTTAAATGTAGATTGGAGGAGGCTGAGCAGAGAACAGCCGCCAATATTCTGGTCAACCTAATGAAATCTATGCCCAGCGGAAGAGGAACTTTCCTTTTCAATAATCCCAAGGATGGACACATTCTCCTTTGGGCTCAAATCAAAATAAGGAGGAGTTCAAAACTTGTTAATGAAAAGCATTAGAAAACAATTAAACAGGTAAACACAAAATTCTTTTTTATTGACGGGACACCTCTAGGTTCCATAAGAGGCTAAGAATTACTGGGTGAATTAAACGACCTTGGCCACTAGTTGGTACTGGGGTCAGTAGATAAACGTCTTCCCTTCCCCGAAGCAAGGACTTCGGGATTACATTTGGACTCATAGTCCATCTCTACTACTTACTGTATGAAAAGATGGGCAATTTACCCATCCTTCTCAGCCTCACTTTCTTAAATGCAAGATGGCGATAATAGCACTTATCCTCCAGGACTGTTATGATGATTAAAATTAACAGGTGTTAAATGCCAAGTACATTGTATGCTATCAATTGATGGCAATTATTAATGTTTTGTTCCAGGGTCTCCTTCCATAGTCTTCTAAATTTCTTAGAGCTTGTGTTGAAGTAGATTTCTAGGCCCAAGATGGAGCCGCTTTTGCCTGGCTGTCAAGTCAGCAAACTGAAGCTCGGATAATTTTCATGTCCCTGTTGATGGTCCACTTGACCAGAAACGCAGTACATCATCAGCCAATCCTCAAACGCCAAACCAGCTCTGGGCTCTATACTTATTTCCTTGTTCCTTATTCATTTTCTATTTTTCTCTTCCTTGTTCTTTATTCTTTATCCTATAAAAGCATCTTGCCTTCTTCCCTATTTTGTAGTCTTCCGGACTTGAGAACAGAGACTGCCTGCTTCATGAAGGGTTAAATAACATTTGTTTGTATCACCTAAAATATCTTCTTTAATCGTTTTTAACACTTGGTTCTGGGCTTGTCACAATTTGTAAAATACTTGAAAAATAAAGCTCCATTTTTGTGCAAGCCTATCACAATTTAAGGCAGCTTCCCTGCCTTCCTCAGCGTCATGTAGGGCCTAGTAAAAATGTAGATCCCGAGTCCCCACCCTAAACCTACTGAATTGGAGTCCTTAGAGGTGGGGCCCAGATAGCTGCATTTTAATAAGCTCCTCTGCTGGTTCTTTGAACATTGAAATTTGCGTTGTAATCTCTGTATGGTAAAGGGATGGGGGGATGAAGGGGTAGCAGCTCAGGAGAGAGAAGGATGGATTTGAATAAAGATAAGATTGGGACCAGAAAGACTGATTCTAATGGGGCTATTTGAAGTGCTTTATTATGCCTTCGAGCTAGACATTATTGAGAAAGAGGAATTCTGCAACATCCCTCAAAGCCCACCAGAGTCACCAGCTCTAGTTGGCACCACTAATAAATGTTCGACTGTCAAGACTTTGGTAAAAATAGGATTCTACTTTAAAAAAGAAAAATAAATACATAAATCCTGTGGAAACTTACATACAAATACATCAGAAAACATCAGAGGAAGCAGGAGATTCCATTGAAATTCTTACTATTGGCTTGAGTGATTGCAAGCTTAGCAAAGAAACTGAGCGTCAAGATGAAATATAAGATAAAGGCAGCAGATGTCCTGTTCACTGGGATCCAAATATTGGTTTTGTTGCTCTTTATCACCTTTTTGAAAGAATCACGGTTCAAGATGGTGAGGCTATATTAGTCAAAGACAGATATACTCGGAGAGAGAGACACGCAAACGTGGGGTTAACTCAGGCTTCTAGGGGTAATGTAGTGCCCACCCCAAAGGCATCTGAAGTGGTTCTGCCAGTGTGCGTTATACCACATTGGCGATCACTTACAAGAGAGGGTGACTGAAAAACAGGTTTATTTCCACATCAACTCTGGCCCATGAGGCTCAGAGGACCCGAGGGCAGAACTGCACTATGACTTTTGTGAGCCCTAAAAACTTTTGCCTTCGTGGTCCCCTTTTCTCCATTAAAAAAAAAAAAAATCAAAAATTATATTTTACGACTATGTAGGTATGTAGATGAATATAATCTAAGCTGAACTTATTATTATGTATTATTATTATATTCATATTTTTCATCTGATTTAAAAGAAATTAAACATTTTGTGGGCCCCTGAAAGTATCATCAGCCCTGGGCGCTATGTCTATTCTCCCTAATGGTTAAGTCGGCCCTGACTGGAGGAAATAGCTGTGGTCAGAGAAGAAACTACAGTGAGAGGGGACCCGAAGTCCCTGACCCAAAATGTCTTACTGCTCAGAGAGAACAGAAGAAAGATTTTTTTTTTTTATGAGGAAGATTAGCCCTGAGCTAACATCTGTTGCCAATCCTCCTCTTTTTGCTGAGGAAGATTGGCCCTGGGCTAACATCTGTACCCATCTTCCTCTATATGGGACACTGCCACAGCATGGCTTGACAAGCGGTGTGTCAGTTTGCGCCCGGGATCCAAACCTGTGAATCCTAGGCCACCGAAGCATAGTGCGCGTCCTTAACCATTGCGCCACTGGGCTGGCCCAAAGACTCTTTTTAAGAAAAGAAGGGAAATAAACAGTGATGAGCGGGCAAACCAGCTCACTAGGGGGAGGGGGAAAAAAGCCCTGATTTGTAGCTTTTGCCAATTTCTGTGCTGTAAATACTCTCCTATGGCCAATTTTAAGCTACCAATGGTTTAACAAGCAGTTTTAATAATTCTTGGACATTTATCAATCTCTCTTGCTAGCCTGTATGAGCACACATAGTCAAGAACTGTTATCAATCAGTCTTTAGAACATTTTACCTTTCTGAGTAAACCCAACAAAGCACCGGAAATGAGGTAAGTAGACTCCAGGACCGATCTCATGCACAGCTTGATCACAAGAAAGCCTCCAGCTTTCTTCTACCTGTTGCTAATCAGAGCCTAAAAATTACTCCAAAATTAAGGAGACCTAAAAAACCAAATTAAAACCTAATCTAGACGGAGGAAGTCAAGCTGGCGGCGTAGGCAGACTCTGAACTCACCTCCTCCCGCGGACACAGCCAATTTACAACTACTCGTGGAAAAATTACCCCTGAGACAGAACTGAAAACTGGATAAGAGGAACTCCTGCAACAACGGACAATCCTAACTGAGGTGGAAGAGGCAGAGACTCCCTTCTGGAGAGAAAAACGCCGCCTTCACAAGCCGCCAGCTTCACGGCCGCCGGGAGCAGCTCACAGGTGCGCAGCCTCCCTGGAGGCGCGGGGCCCTGAGCGGGGAGCACCCCCGCTGGGGGCATTTTGTGGACCCAGCACAATCGAGATGAGTGGCAGAATATCTGACTGTGCCTGCTACTAAAACAGTGGGGAGGACCCCCAGAAAACCCAGTTCACAAAGAAATGAAAACCGGCTCTTAAAGGGCCCATGCGCAAACTCACCCGTTTCAGAAAGCATCCTAAAATCACCAGAAAGAAAGGTGCACAGTGCTGTGGTGAAAAGAGACTCACCTAATAGGCCCTGAGTGCATCTGGTGAGGGGTGAGACCTCTCCAGGGACTGGGACATTGGCGGTGGCCATTGTTGTGGCCTGGTGTGAGCGTGCTGACACAGACGCCATTGGAGTTCTCCCTGAGGCCTGCTAGCCCAGGGTCTGCCCCACCAGCTAGAGCACCGATTTAATCCAGCTCAGCCAGGGCAGGCAGCCCACCCTAGAGACTGGCCCCACACAACAACAAGCCCTCAGGCAACTTGTGGGCCTGCATAGATTGGTGACTGGATTCTCTGCAGCCTGGCAACTGAGCCGACTTGAGCGGGGCAGGGTGTGCACAAGGAGCGGGTGGAGAGTGTGGGGCGGCGGTGGAGTGTGTGGGGCTCCCACCGTGGAGAGACTGGGTCTGCTTCGGGAGGTTGAGGCACGCACATGGGGCAGGACTGTGTTGATTGTGTGTGTGGACCTGTGGGCGGCAGGGCTTCTCAGCTGCAGAAGACTTGTGCTTCTCAAAGACCCACGTAGGGGGTTGGCCCCACCTTCCAAAGCCTGAAAAAATTGGGTGCTCCTGTGCCTGAGGCCAGCCCCACCCAGCTGCAATCCTCAGAGAGCTGACAAGAGACCTAAAGGCTGGAGGCTTATAGCAATTGTAAGCCCCTGAGCCTAACAACCTGCCACGCTGGGGGCCTACTCACTTAAAAGAAATACTGCAACATAAATGTGGTATTAGAACTTGCAGCCAACTGTGCTGGGGCTCCCTACACCTGATAAAGAGACTGAAGGGCCCACAACAACTAGAAGCAGCTGAGCATTACAACAGCTGGCGAGGAGCATAACTCAGCCTCCCTGGGCCCCTACAGGGAGAGCAAACAGGCCACAACAGAGGGACACAGGTAGCCCACATAGGGGTCACCCCTGGAACATTGAGAACTGAGGGAAGCACACTGCAGGCCTGCTAAGCCATCACTTACATAAGGTCACCTATCCAAGAGCAGGAGACATAGCTGACCTACCTAATACATAGACACAAGCACAGGGAAAGAGGTACGATGAGGAGGCAAAAGAATACATTCCAAGTAGGGAACAGGACAAAACCCAAGAAAAGGAACTAAGGGAAACAGAAATGAGCAACCTACCTGACAGAGTTCAAACAAAGAGTGTTAAGGATGCTCACTGATCTGGGGAGAAGAATAGATGAACTCAGTGAGGATGTCAACAAAGAAATGGAAGATATAAAAAAGAACCAATCAGAAATGAAGAATATAATACTGGAAATGAAAAATTCACTAGAGGGACTCAAAAGCAAAGTAGAGGATACAGAAGAACAGATCTGTGAGCTGGATGAAAGACTAGAAGAAATTACCCAAGCTGAACAGGTAAAAGAGAAAAGAATTAAAAAGAGTGAGGACAGTCTAAGAGACCTCTGCGACAACATCAAGCGCACTAACATCCGTGTTACAGATGTCCTGGAAGCAGAAGAGCGAGACAAAGGGGCAGAGAATCTGTTTCAAGAAATAATAGATGAAAACTTCCATAACCTAAGGAAGGAAACAGACATCCAGGTACAGGAAGCACAGAGAGCCCCGACAAGATAAACCCAAAGAGGCCCACACCAAGACACATCATAATCAAAATGTCCAGAATTAACAATAAAGAGAGAATCCTAAAAGCCGCAAGAGAAAGTCAAGTTACATACAAAGGAAACCCCATAAGGCTATCAGCTGACTTCTCGGCAGAAACCTTACAGGCTAGAAGAGAGTGGCACGATATATTTAAAGTGCTAAAAGGAAAAAACTTACAGCCAAGAATACTCTACCTGGCAAGGTTATCATTCAAAATGGAAGGAGAGATCAAAAATTTCCCAGACAAGCAAAAATTAAAGGAGTTTGTCACCAAGAAACCAGTGCTACAAGAAATATTAAAGGGACTGATTTAAGGGGAAAAGAGAAGACCACAAATAGGAAAAATGATCTATTTCCATGATAAGAATGTAATGGATACAAATGCACAAAAAAGAGGTTAGATAGGATATCAAAAACATAAAATGAGGGAGGAGGGGAGTTAAAGAGTAGAGCTTTCAGACAGAGATCAAAGTAAAGAGACCATCAATTCTGTATAGAAGGAGAAAGGTACAGAGAAGGACTACTAAAACACTAAAAAAAAAAAGTTAAAAAATGGCAGTAAGTCCATACTTATCAATAGCTACTTTAAACGTCAATGGACTAAATGCTCCAATTAAAAGGCACAGGGTGGCTGAATGGATAAAAAAACAAGACCCATATATATGCTGCATACAAGAGACACACTTCAGACCTAAAGACACTCACAAACTGAAAGTGAAGGGATGGAAAAAGATACTCCACGCAAATGGCAATGAAAAGAAAGCTGGGGTAGCAGTACTCATATCAGACAAAATAGACTTTAAAACAAAAACTGTAAAAAGAGACAAAGAAGGGCATTACATAATGATCAAGGGAACAATCCTACAAGAGGATATAACACATGTAAATATCTACATACCCAACGTAGGTACACCTAAATATATAAAGCAATTATTAACAGACATAAAAACAGAAATAGACAGTAACACAATAATAGTAGGGGACTTTAACACTCCACTTACACCAACGGATAGATCATCCACACAGAAGATCAATAAGGAAACATTGGCCTTAAATGACACTAGAACAGATGGACCTAGTAGGTATATACAAAGCATGCAATCCAAAAACCGAAGAATACACATTCTTTTCAAATGCACATGGAACCTTCTCCAGGATTGATCACATGTTAGGCCACAAAACAAGTCTCCATAAATTTAAGAAGATTGAAATAATACCAAGCATCTTTTCTGACCACAACGGTATGAAACTAGCAATCAACTATAGGAAGAAAATCAGAAAAGCCACAAATACATGGAGATTAAACAAATTGCTACTGAACAATGACTGGGTCAACGAAGAAATCAAAGAAGAAATCAAAAAATACCTGGAGACAAATGAAAATGAAAATACGACATGCCAGAATTTATGGGATACAGCAAAAGCGGTTCTAAGAAGGAAGTTTATAGCAATACACTCTATCTCAATAAACAAGAAAAATCCCAAATACACAATCTAACAATGCACCTAAAGGAACTGGAAAAAGAAGAACAAACAAAGCCCAAAATCAGTAGAAGAAGGGAAATAATAAAAATCAGAGCAGAAATAAATGAAATAGAGACCAAAAAAACAATAGAAAAAATTAATAAAACCAAGAGCTGGTTCTTTGAAAAGATCAACAAAATTGACAAACCTTTAGCTAGACTCACCAAGAAAAAAAAGAGAGAAGGCACAAATAAGTAAAATCAGAAATGAAAGAGGAGAAATTACAACAGACACCTCAGAAATACAAAAGATTATAAGAGAATACTAGGAAAAGCTATATGCCAACCAATTCGACAATCTGGAAGAAACGGATAAATTCTTAGAATCATACAACCTTCCAAAACTGGATCAAGAAGAAGTAGAGAATTTGAATAGACCAATCACCAGCAAGGAGATCGAAACAGTAATCAAAAACCTCCCCAAAAATAAAAGTCCAGGACCAGACGGCTTCCCTGGTGAATTCTACCAAACATTCAAAAAGAATTAATACCTATCCTTCTCAAACCATTCCAAAAAAGTGAGGAGGGGGGGAAGCTCCCTAACTCATTCTACGAAGGCAACATTACCCTGATACCAAAACCAGACAAGGACAACACAAAAAAAAAGAAAATTACAGGCCAATATCACTGATGAACATCAATGCAAAAATCCTCAACAAAATACTAGCAAATCGCATACAATACATTCAAAAGATTATACACCATGATCAAGTGGGATTTGTTCCAGGGATGCAGGGATGGTTTAACATTCGCAAATCAATCAACGTGATACACCACATTAATAAAATGAAGAATAAAAATCACATGATCATCCCAATAGATGCAGAGAAAGCATTTGACAAGATACAGCATCCATTTATGATAAAAACTCTGAATAAAATGGGTATAGAAGGAAAGTATCTCAACATAATAAAGACCATATATGAGAAACCCACAGCTAATATCATCCTCAATGGTGAAAAACTGAAAGCTGTCCCTCTAAGAACAGGAACCAGACAAGGATGCCCACTGTCACCACTCCTATTTAACATAGTATTGGAAGTCCTAGCCAGAGCAATCAGGCAAAAGAAAGAAAGAAAAGGGATCCAAATTGGAAAGGAAGAAGTGAAACTGTCACTATTTGCAGATGACATGATTTTATATATAGAAAACCCTAAAGAATCCACCAGAAAACTTTTAGAAGTAATAAATGAATATGGTAAAGTTGCAAGATACAAAATCAACATACAAAAATCAGTTGCATTTCTATACACTAACAATGAAGTAGCAGAAAGAGAAATTAAGAATACTATCCCATTTACAATTGCAACAAAAAGAATAAAATACCTAGAAATAAACTTAACCAAAGAGGTGAAAGATCTTTACACTGAAAACTATAAAACACTGCTGAAAGAAATTGAAGAAGACACAAAGAAATGGAAAGATATTCCGTGCTCTTGGATTGGAAGAATTAACATAGTTAAGATGTCCATACTTCCTAAAGCAATCTATAGATTCAATGCAATCCCTATCCAAGTTCCAACAACATTTTTCACAGAAATAGAACAAAGAATCCTAAAATTTATATGGAACAACAAAAGACCCCAAACAGCTAAAGGAATCCTAAGAAAAAAGAACAAAGCTGGAGGTATCACATTCCCTGATTTCAAAATATACTACAAAGCTATAGTAACCAAAACAGCATGGTACTGGCACAAAAACAGACACACAGATCAGTGGAATAGAATCAAAAGCCCAGAAATAAACCCACACATCTATGGACAGCTAATCTTTGACAAAGGAGCCAAGAACATACAATGGAGAAAAGAAAGTCTCTTCAACAAATGGTGTTGGGAAAACTGGACAGCCACATGCAAAAAAATGAAAGTAGACCCTTACCTTACACCATACACAAAAATTAACTCCAAATGAATTAAAGAGTTGAATGTAAGACCTGAAACTATGAAACTTCTAGAAGAAAATATAGGCAGTACGCTCTTCAACATCGGTCTTAACAACATATTTTCAAGCACCATGTCTGACCAGGCAAGAGAAACAATAGAAAAAATAAACAAATGGGACTACATCAGACTAAAAATCTTCTGCACAGCAAAGGAAACCATCAACAAAACGAAAAAACAACCTAACAATTGGGAGAAGATATTTGCAACCCATACATCTGATAAGGGCTTAATCTTCAAAATATACAAAGAACGCATGTATCTCAACAACAAAAAAACTAACAACCCATTTAAAAAATGGACAAAAGACCTGAACAGACATTTCTCCAAAGAAGATATACAGATGGCCAACAGACACATGAAAAGATGTTCAAAATCACTATCAGGGAAATGCAAATCAAAACTACAATGAGATATCACCTCACGCCCATCAGAATGGCTATAATTAACAAGACAGGAAACAACATATGTTGGAGAGGATGTGGAGAGAAGGGAACTCTCATACACTGCTGGTGGGAGTGCAAACTGGTGCAGCCACTATGGAAAACAGTATGGAGATTCCTCAAAAAATCAACGATAGAACTACCGTATGATCCAGCTATTGCACTGCTGGATATTTATCCAAAGAACTTGAAAACACCAATGCATAAAGATACATGCACCCCTGTGTTCATTGCAGCATTATTCACAATAGCCAAAACTTGGAAGCAACCTAAGTGCCCATCAAGGGACGAATGGATAAAGAAGATGTGGTATATATACACAATGGAATACTACTCAGCCATAAGAAACGATGAAATCCAGCCATTTGTGACAACATGGATGGACATTGAGGGTGTTATGCAAAGTGAAATAAGTCAGAGGGAGAAGGTCAAATATCATATGATTTCCTTCATTAAGTAGTAGATGATAACAACAATAAACAAACACATAGAGACAGAGATTGGATTGGTGGTTACCAGAGGGAAAGGGGGGAGGGAGGAGGGTGAAAGGGATAATTCGGTACATGTGTGTGGTGATGGGTTGTAATTAGTATTTATGAGGTGAACATGATGTAATCTATGCAGAAATAGAAGTATAATGATGTACACCTGAAATTTATACAATGTTATAAACCAATGTTACTGCAATAAATAAAAAATTAAAAATAAATAAATAAATAAATAAAACCTAATCTATCCTTTCATTATTATCAATTAGTTTCTGTCAAAAAGTAACTCTAGGGGTTGGCCCCATGGCCAAGTGGTTAAGTTCAGCATGTTCCGCTTCAGCGGCCCAGGTTCACTGGTTCAGATCTCGTGCGTGGACCTACACCACTCATCAGCCTTGCTATGGCAGCGACCCACTTACAAAATAGGGGAAGATTGGCACAGATGTTAGCTCAGGGCAAATCTTCCTCAAGTTAAAAAAAGAGGAAGGGGGCCAGCTTGGTGGCATAGTGGTTAAGTGGCGTAGTGGTTAAGTTCACACACTCCACTTCAGCAGCCCGGGGTTCACAGGTTCAGATCCCAGGCACCAACGTACACACTGCTTATCAGGCCATGCTGTGGCAGTCATCCCACATATAAAGTAATAAAGGAAGATGGGCGTGGACGTTAGCCCAGGGCCAATCTTCCTCAGCAAAAAGAGGAGGACTGGCAACAGATGTTAGCTCAGGGCTAATCTTCCTCACCAAAAAAAAAAAAAAAAAGATGAAGATTGGCAACAGGTGTTAGCTCAGGGCCAATCTTCCTCACCCCCACCTCCTAAAAAAGTAACTCTAACATCATATTCTTTTCATTCTAATAGGAGCTGGATATTAGAACCCAGAAATACCCTGGCCTTGTTCTCTGAAAGCATATAGAGGAGAAGTGTCTGAAAATGCCCTGAAGTTGAAATTTCTCAACCTGCAATTTGCCTTGGGAGTGTCCTGTCCTTGGTTTCTGCACTGGCCAAGAGACCCCAGGGCTGACGTAGCAGCTTCTTTGCAGTTGTGGACTGTGTCTGGGTTCCTTTACACCAGTACGTTACCCCAAATAGACAAGCCTCTCTTCTCCCAATGAAGACACCGCCAGGTGGTCTCTAAAGAATATTAATAACGGAAGTTTTAACAAATAATAACAGTCTTGAGGAGGAGAGCTGACTCTTGTTTTGTTTTTGTTTTTTTTTTTTTTTGTGAGGAGATCAGCCCTGAGCTAACATCCGCCAATCCTCCTCTTTTTTTGCTGAGGAAGACGGCCCTGGGCTAACATCTGTGCCCATCTTCCTCCACTTTATATGGGACGCCGCCACAGCATGGCTTACCAAGCAGTGCGTCGGTGCACGCCCGGGATCTGAACCAGCGAACCCCGGGCCGCCGCAGCGGAGCGCGCGCACTTAACTGCTTGCGCCACCGGGCCGGCCCCTGTTTTGTTTTTTTATAGAAATCACACCATGGTAGGCAAAATTATCTTAAAACAAGAATTATATATGTACATATACATACATATAAAATATTAGATTCCTGTGGCTGCTGTAACAAATTACCAGTATTTAATGGCTTAAAACAACATGAATTTAGTATCTTACACTTCCGGAGGTCAGAAGTCCAAAATCAGTCTCACAGGCGCTGGCTGGGCTGGTTCCTCCTGGAGGCTCCAGGGGAGAACCCGTTTCCCTGTCTTTTTCAGTGTCTAGTGGTGGCCTGCATTCCTTGGCTCACGTGTCCTTCACATCACTCAATCTCTTGCTTCCATCATCACATCTACTACTGACTCTGATCCTCCTGCCTCCCTTTCATAAGGACTGTGATGGTTAAGTTTGTGTGTCAACTTGACTGAGCTACAGAGTGCCCAGATATTTGGTTAAACATGATTTTTGGGTGTGTCTGGGAGGGTGTTTCTGGATGAGATTAACATTTGAATCAATGGATTGAGTAAAGCAGATTGCCCTCCCCAATGTAGGTGGGCCTCATCCAACCCATTGAAGGCCTGAATAGAATAAAAGGCTGAGTTAGAAAGAATTCTCTCTCTGCTTCTCGTCAAGCTGGGACATCAGTCTTCTCCTGCCTTCGGACTTAGACCTGAACTGAAACTTACACCATCAGCTCTCCTGGGTCTAGACTTCTTAGCCTGCATAATCACATGAGCCAATTCCTTATTTTATATGTAAATATCTTGACTAATATAAGAACTCTTGTGAGTACATTGGGTCTACCCAGATAATCCAGCCTAATTTCCTCATCTCAAAATCTCCAATTTAATCACATCTGCAAAATCTCCTTTGCCTTTCTGCCTTTTTCTGTAACATTCACAGAGATTAGGACTTGGATATCTTTGTGGGCTATTATTTATCCTAACACATACACACATATGAATGCAAACACTAGCAAATAAGTTTAGTTTAGTTTGTCTCTGACTCTTGTGTGTTTAATCTGAGTATTACAATTATAGGAGAAACCAAATAGCTTTCGAGTTGCCACAACTAAAAAATAAATTTTGTGGGGTTTTAGTAGATTGCTTTAGCTTCTTCTAATTACAATGAAACATTTATTTGAAATCTCCATAACAAGAGTCTCGAAAGACTTCATGAATATTATCTTAATTTTGTTCTCGCAGCATCCAAATGAGACAGAGTAGCTGTCAGATATTTTGTGATAACAAATACATCTTGTAAAGTACAAGCTTTTGAAATAAAGAAAGGTGAGTTATCTTTTTTTTAATTTTTTGTTTATTGCAGTAACATTGGTTTATAACATTGTATAAATTTCAGGTGTACATCATTATACTTCTATTTCTGCAGAAGGTGAGTTATTAAAACGTTCTAAGTATCTGCAATTTACTGATGACTTTTGACGAGGAAGAAAATGAATAGGTATATGATGGTCAACCCATGGTTTAGTTATAAATACGTAGATTAAGAAAGCAACTGTTATTGGTTCCTAACTAAAAAAAACTTGCATAATATAAAATATACACACTATTTTCATATTTAGCATCTCATTAAGACTCAGGATTTTATAGCTATTATTTTTCAAAGTCATAACAGATCGTACCAGAAACGCATGTTACATGCAATTATGGGATTTAAATTCAATATCAGTTATTACACATTTCAAAGCAAATTAATACCACTAGTTCACATAGAAATGGACATCTCTCCACTAAACCTTTGGACATTTCTGAATTTCTCAATTATTTGCCCTGTTCCAATATATTGTAAATTCCTGGAATCAAATGACTTCTTCTCATTCCTCTTGGTGTTCTAGAACATTCCTGCCAATGCTTACAACATTAGATGAACTCTGCTGATGAAGTTAAACCTTCAGAATCCAGGAAGGTCAAACTTATTTCTTTACTTGCTTCTCTTAGTGAGCAGCCCAGATCTGCTATTTTCCCTTTAACATTTTCATGATCTCTCCTAACCAACTCTTAAATGGTAACTGAGATGGTATTTCTGATATTTTTATTCCTAATTCTTGTCTATCCATTCGAAATGCCATTATCAAAGAGTCTTCCCCAAACATCACTTACCTCTACTCCCTAGAAAGAGCCACAGCTTCTATCGTGATTATTGAGTGAATGTGTGTGTATATGTGAGTGACCTTTCTGTTTTGGCAGGCTTGTGGTTGTATTTGTTGTTAGTGTCATTTGAGTTGATTCTGACGACTAGTGACTCTGTGTACAGCAAGAGTGGAACCCCGCCCGGTCTTTTTGCACCATCCTCTCCCATTCCAGTGCTATATCAGACGTGCTCCACTGCTATTCACAGGGTTTTCACGGCCAGTTTTTTCGGAAGTGGGTGGCCAGGTCCTTCTTCCTAGTCTGTCTTAGTCTGGAAGCTCTGCTGACACCTGTCCACCATGGGTGACTCTGCTGGTATTTGAAATCCTGGTGGCATAGCTTTCACCATCACAGCAACACATGGCCACCACAGCGTGACAACCTTGCGGCTGTATATATCCGTACCTTTCTTGAGGCTCTACTGTTCGCTTTAGAGATTAGGGAATTCCCATTCTAAAAATGACACTTTTTCTTCTTGGTACTTGCCAGGGTGGTCCCTTCCCTACAGGTTTTCGTTTGCCAGCCATCACTGCCTGGGCTGCAGTTCAGGCTTCACCTTATTTCTTCCCCCTGCTCCTCATGCCTTTGCTGGCCTTGCCCGAGCTCCATGGGTGGCCTGCTGTCATCACCCTCTGCACCTGTCCCAATTAGCAGGCCTGAAACGCCGCCAACACAGCCTCTGTGTTAGTGACTGGCTGCGTGACGTGACCTCATTGCTGGCAAGGCGGCGGCTCTGTGGTATGTGGTGTCCAGACACCATTTGTTGGAACTGCTCGGTGGGCAAAAGCTGTGGTGCTGGAAGTTTCTCACAGCTGTGTTCAAAGGTTGAAAAAACTCAGTAGAGGCTTGACAACTGGGACTGGGTCATCCCTCTCTGTACTCTCAGAGCTCATCACGGGGCCAGACACTTAGTCAGCAATCACAAATGTTTGTTGAGTTAATAGTTTGGAGAGATACTGATTTTCTGCTGTTACCACAAAATCTAGGACAGCATTGAGATGAAGAGCAAGGATGCTAAAGGCAGAGGGACACTGGGTTCAAATCCCAACTCCACTACTTTCCAGCTTATGACATTAGGCAAGTTTTACAACGACCCTGTGCCTCAGTTTCCTCACCTGGTCAAAAGGGACAATAGTAGTCTCATCTTATAGAGTTGTGATAATTAGAAGAGTTCCTACTTGAAGCTCTCTTAAACACTGGGCACATGGTTAAGGCTCCAAAAACGCTATATTTTTATCATCCCCACATTTCATCTGCAATCTCCCAACCAGACTGCCAACTGTCATAATTGTCTCAATCTGACATTCTATATCCCTGACATTATGTTAAATGACGCTTTAAAAATATCGCAGGTAAATGAATTTAGCAAAAATATTTCTTTCTCTTCTTGTGCTGAAGAACTTAAACTGGGCTGTAGGAATGTATGTCCCCATCCAGGGAATCAGACACCAGTAGTCCCCTGTTGTCCTTGCAAAGAAAGGTGGGAGGGGCTCAGAGGCCTGGGTCTTCCTTCTAAGTCTTACATTACACAGGAAAAGACAGCAAGATACACTAATATGAACAAACTGCACTGCCCCGCCTTAAATTAAGGGAGCCTCCTGTGACTCATTTTGTTGTCAGAAGCTATTTTACTAAACGTGGAAAGCAATCAAGTAGACAGCAGAAACAGATCATTTTGAGGGCAATAAATATTAGCTAAAATTTAATGTGCCCAAAGAAATGTACCTCTGAAATTTTTGTGGCAAAAGGAGAAATAAGCTCCTGGAAGTTGGATAAGGCGTGAGGGATGGCCTTTCCTCAAAAAGGGAGAAAGAAGAAAGAGTCTGCAGGGAAGACCCTGTTGAAAGAACTCTGGCAGACTGAGATGGCTCCAGGTTCTGGAGGAAACTGATGAGGCAGGAACTCCCCAAGCAAGTATGAGCGAGCTTTCATTAGACATTGATGGGACCCACCCTCCTTCCTGCCTTCTCCAAGAGAAGAGGGGTTCACAGGTGGGGGGCTAAGGGAGCTTGTGGGAGTAGAGGCTGTGGACTACTACTTTTTAACTAAATTAGTTTTACCTTCAGGGGTGTAGTTTCTTGTCCTTCCACCCCACCCCACCTATATACACATATTTCTCCATTTTATTTATTTCTGGATTATATGCACAGCTATTAGTTGTCTAGTATGTAGAATAACTATATAGAATGACTTGGGAAAGATTTCTGAAGAGAGGTAAAGCCTTCAAGCTACTAACATGGTGTTCGTTTTGGTGATAATTTACCAGGGGGCACCTAGTGTCATTTGCAGAGTCTCCTGCATACCCCAAAATATGGCTTCTGCAGCCACCATGTCACGACATCTTCATGGATCTATATATACGTTATAGATAATTTCACCCCCAGCAGCATCTCTTCTAATATAGAAGGACAAAATGAGAAGGCAAATTTCATATTATTATTAAATTAGAAGTTAAAAAGTGAACTTCCTTATGTAACCACAAGATGGCACATTTAACCCAGAATCAGCTACTAGTAAATCTGTTAGTAATATTTTATTTTTATGCAGGCATTTTTACTGTTTGGGGAAGGAGTCTAAAACTGACATAAAAGAGAATGTCTTGTCTTAAAAGTCTTAATTTTAAATAAAATTCCATAAGCTATACTGGAGTATAATTTCCTAAAACACGAGCTGAATTAAAAAAAAGTCTTAATGGCCACGCTGTAAGTAATCCTTAGACTACTTAAGGTACCAAGTGATAGATTTCTTAAACCTACATTTTGAAATGGATAGACTTGTAAAATGAAGCATTCTTAAATAAAATAGCAAACCTGGATTTTCTGTTGCACTCGACTTGACTCATAAGGAACCTAACTCACATGTTTACTTACACCTAAATTTTCACAACTGTATTAATCCAAACCAATTTTAATTACTCTATTTGTTTGAAGGCTGCTTTTTAAAGGCAAGATGTTATATTTAACACAAATGAGAAAACTTCTAAAGCAAAAGTCTTTAAAGAGGACTAATTTCACCTAAGTTGATGCTGATTATATGAAAATAAATGATAATGTACCTTGAACGTGTTTAAAGCACGGGTGGTAGCTGACCTATTCTCTTCCCTATAAAAGGAAATGATGGATTTAAGTTAGAGACGTTGGCTGCTTCCATGAAACCCAGCGCTAGCTTTGATAATGTGGCCCAGCACTAAGTCACAAGAACGGTCGTGTCAAGTGCAATGTACAGTCCGCATGTTTCCAGTAACACAGGGCAGGATGAAGGCTGCAGAAGCCACATTTTGTGAGCTGGAGCAAATCACACTGGGTGCCTCCCGATGAAATCTAACCAAATTGGGTATCAAAAGCATCCTCAGAAGGACAATAGGCGCCCTGAAGGGACTTTGGGGAAAGGGGTCTATTGGAAATATGAGGAGAGGGCAGAGGGAGTAACATCACTGTCTTAGCTGGGAAGCGGGGTTGGGACACCAAGAAGTGACTCACAGCACAGGCGTTGGGGCTGTCTTTTCTACTGCATGGACATATCATCCAGGTGTTTTTGCCTACACCTGCTTCTGCAGGATTATGAGTTTTCTCAGAACTATCAGCTCTGTCTAGGGCTGAACACACAAATGGGCATCACTTCTGCTTGATGGGCAAGGTGGCTACTGACAACAGAGGTGCACACCGATGAAGAGTTCATTTAACTCCTAGGCACGGGCATGGGTGGTACTCACTTGAACGGAGATTGGGGCGTTGCAGGCTCTGCCATGGCTCCACCTAGTGCTGACAAGTGTTATTGCAGTTTCTTCCTGCTGGTTCTGATGCTGACCTCATGGGGGCTTGTTCCAGGCGGTCCAAGCTCTCTCATCTCTTGCAAACCTGAGGTCTGAGACAGGAGAAGGACCCAGCTTCCCGGATAGTCTAGAGGGCCACAGGCACCTAACAGAAAAGTAAAACAGGGTTTGTGGGGGGAGGGAGCAGATGCATTGCTTAGTTTTTCAAACTTTTAATCCCCACAAAGGCTTTGTAAAAGAGCCAACTGTATAATCAATTCCACCCCCAACCCAGTGTCATAATAACGTGGGGGATGGGACATTTAGGTCTTTAATCTACTTTATTTTTGTGGCATTTTAATCAGATATTAATTGTACCACTTCCTTGAAGTTACCTGATGAACCATTCCAAGAGCCTAAACCCACACTGGCCAGACCCCAGGTTGTGCTGACGGCTATGGTCATTGGCTCCATGGGAGCGGGTGTCCTCTTAACCCTAACAGACAAAAGAGACACAAATGAGTGAGAAGATTTTTCCCCTTTCCTTATTTGATTTACAGCCATCTACATTAGTTTCCCAGGTCTCCTGTAACACAGTTCAGCAAAGTGGATGTATTCAAACAAATTTATTCTTTCACAGTTCTGGAGGCTAGAAGTCCAAAGTCAAGGTGTTAGCAGTGCCATGTTCGCTCTGAGACTCTGGGTAGAATCCTTCCTTTCATCTTCCTAACTTTTGGTGGGAGCCATCTTGGCTTGTAGCTATGTCACTCCAATCTCTGCCTGTCATCACGTGGCATCCTCTCCCTATGTGTCTGCCTTTGCATCAGTCTTCCCTCTTCTTAGAAGACATCATTCAGATTGAATTAGAGCCCATCCTATGTTACTTTGTTTATATCTGCTAAGACCCTATTTCCAAATAAGGTCACCGTCACAAGTATAGGGTTTTAGGACTTCAACATATATTTTTAGGGAATCACAATTCAACCCATAAAATCATCCTAGTGTTTTGGCTAAGAGGTGTCCAATGCAAAAATCAGGTATATGTTTTCAACAATGCTTTGTAGCATTTATATTGTTTTTCAAAGCATTTTCACTCCAGTTAACTAATTTTGTTCTCTCTAGAGTTCTCTGAGACACATAAGTCAATATAGTTATCCCACACTTTCCAACCAAGGAGGCTGTAAGACATTTAGCAATTTTTCAAAGACTCTATATCAAGTTAGGAACAAATTTGCTCTCTTTACCATACTCTTCTCCAAAAAGCAGCAAACAAAAGACTTAAGAACAGCTCTATGAATCAAATAACAGTGAAAAATGTTGCCAGACGATTATTTCAAAAGTCACATCACAAATTTGGACTTGTCCAAGTGATGCCTTGAACAATTTTGCTAAAAGAGGGAACAGATATGTAGTTCTCATTTGAATTCTACCTTAACATTTGACTTCAGTTTCAGACTATCATTTCTTGATGCTAAAATTCAGGGAATATTAAGAAATTATAACTGATGTAGTTAAAACAAATAATTACTCTCCATCAGATTTATTGGATGTCGAGATCATTTGCTTGGAAGTCAATGACTCAGAAAATAAAAAAGGCAAGACAATGGTATGCTGCTTTATTTTTAGAAAAATATGCAAATAATCATTCAATTTCTAAAAGAAATCCATTCGTGTCTTCCCTATTGGTTGGACTGTGCTACAGCCCAGTCTGCAATTAACTTTGACTTGTCCAAGGTCTAGCTAGGAGGCGGTATTGTGCAGTGAGTAAGGGCATAGCCTCTGAGTTAGACTCTCAGCTCAACAATTTACTACGAGGAGCAAGTCATTTTATCTTTCTAATCATCGCCTTTCTCAACTATACACTGGGAATAATAATAATAATGATAGCATCTAATTGTGGCAGAGAGAATACTATGGGTTTTCCAAGCAATTTCATTTTCTATGGGCACACAAGTGGACTCTAATTCCCAGCTGCCCTTGAAACAAATTGATGCCATTACTAAATCCATCCAATGGTATGTGAGCAGAAATGGTATGTGCCATTTCCAAGCCTGGCCCATGAAATGTCCCAGGACCCCTTCCACATGTTTTCTTCACTGGTTGTCCAGCTACGTCCAATGATCTAGTGGAGGAAGTGAAGTCTCAGGTAGGGATGGTAGAGAGGCAAGCTTGAAGAAAACCTGAATCCCTGGATTTCAGAATCACTGCTTGAAGAAAAGGGATTGTGAAACGAGCAATGAATGAGCCTCTCTTTGTTAAGTTGCTGAGATTTTGGGATGCTTGGTACAGCAATTCACACACCTGTGTAGTACACCACTTGATAAGGTTGTCATAAGGATTAAAAGAGATGGTGATCATAGAGTGCCTAGCATGCAGTAAATGTTCAATAATTGATGGATATTATTACCAAAGACCAAAGAAATGTATATTGCCCTGTTGAACATCATATCCTTTGATAATACCTAAAATATCTTGAGCTGCATAAATAGCTACAACTAAAGGGGTTATGTGCTAGTTCTTACATTATATGGTGAATGCATGAGTGTCTGTGTGATTATTATCTATCTAACTCACACATGCTTCCGTATATTCTATTTGTGGGCAAATACAATCTAATAAAAGGTTTAATAAAAGAAAAATAATATTCAATATAGGTGATTCTCATTCAATAGAAGGTTAGAAAGGGATTTGTCATCAGAGTTCATTAAATGAGCAATCACTCAGTGTCAAGATAAAAGACCTAGATATGAAAATGTTTTTGACATTCAAACATCACAGAAATACTTTTGGGTCTAATGGAGGGATTGGTAGGTTTAGAATAGACAGCATTTGTGGAGGGAAGAAAATTTCAGGCAAGGAATGGGATGGGGCATTCCTTCGCGTGGTTATCAGAACTTGAATTCCGTCCCTGGCTTATCACTAAACATAGGTTTGGGGCAGATAATCTCTCAGAGGCTCTGGTGCATAAAATTATGGGATTGGATTAATTGGCTAATTTTGTGATGATTCGGGGTTATTATTTATTCAATATCATCATTATAAATGTTAGTTTTCATTGTACTTTGTGTGGGATAAATTACCAGTTAGCAGAGCTCCAGCCGATAGAATGCTAGATAATTCACCTTTTAACTGTGTATTTTTTCTTGATACATAAATAGTTGCTTTCCACAGAAGCCAAGTTATGTCAGATAATAAATTGAAAGACAAATGGAAACTAGAATATTTTATTCTTACTTAATTGGGCATACACAGTCTGTACATATTCCAAACAAACAAATGGAGAATAGGGAGGTATTCTAATCAACCTTCATAACAATAGAAGCCGTGTGGGAAAATAAATTGATCCAGCAAAATAAAGAAGATGATTTGAAGATGTTTTTATGGCATACCTATCACCTCAGTTCCTAGGCAACAAGGCAGTGTTCAAACAGAAAGAAAGGTAGAGAATTAGAGAGCTTGGTATATTTGGTCTTCTGTGCTTAAGGAAGGATTTCTGCAAGAAATAAAGCAATACATGAATCATAAAGTGTCTAATTTTAAATGGAATTTAAATCACAGCTGCTTTCATTTCATGGACAGTCTGCTGATGGTTCCTTCATCCAAGCCAGACCTACATACCCACCCCTCCCTTGCGCATTCCCCTTGCTCTGCATCAGTGGCCTCCTGTCTGCAGTGCTCACTTCCAGCCGCAGTGGCAACTATTTTTAGGCGATACTGCTGAGAAGAAGAAGAATCGTGGAAAAGGGGAAGGAAAATATACTTTCCTGGTGACTATTGAAAAGAGCCTTTTCTTCAACCCCGAAAATCTTTTGACATCCAAAGAGAGTTAGCTCACATTTTGTCTGGTTTTGTTCTGCTTTCTATAGTATCAAATGCAGCACTTCTTGAGAAGCACCCAGGCAAAGGCAGAGCACACAGCTTAGGCAACCTGAAGACACATCAAATCCTGTCTCAGGTCTATGAGAAAAATGCCAGCCAATATAGACAAATCATGAGCTATCCTTGAGCATGTTCAATTTCAAATCCAAATTAATTATTTATCAATTCAGTTCACAAATAAACTTTAAGAATCCCTCTATTTATGCATTTAACACCTAATCACAAATACTTATGGAGCATCTGGTCTGTGTCAGATACTGTTTGGGGCACTGAGGAAATGGTGATGGACAGACCCATCATGAGTCCAGATTCACGGAGCTTCCAACCTGTGGAAGAAAATAGAGAAAGACACTGAACCAATGAACTCATAAATGACTCCACAAATACAAATTGTGTTAACATCCAAGGAAGAAAAACAATGCAGTTTCTCTAAAAGCCTGTAACAGGAGGATATGCTTTGGTTTGTGTGATCAGAGAAGATCCATGAAGAGGTGATTTAAACTGAAGCCTGAAGGATGAAACACCCTCAGCCAGGAGTCAGGGAGGGGAACAGCATTGCAAGCAGAGGGAACAGCATGTACCAAGGTTCTGAAGTACAAAGGCTTTGTCATCTCCAGTAGAAGAAAAGGGACCAGCAGGGCTATGGAGTATTGAATGAGGGAGGAGGAGGATGGTGTGTGGTACTGGCTGAGATTGAAAAGTTGTAGGCTAGGCCTGCAACTGTTGTTAAAGTAGTTCATGTTTCATTCCAAGTAAAACCCAGCATAGGGTTTACACAAACCAATGACGTGATCTACCTTACCATAAAAAGAATGATTTGGGGAGATACAAATGAAGGCAGAGATACAAGTTGAAAGGCTCCATGGCAATAAACCAGAGGAAAAATCCACTCACAATATCTTAAAATGAGAAAATTTAAGGAAAGTAATTGGTTATCCCTATATTGGAATTGATGAAAAGCTAAACAGGAGGTGACGGTAAGACACTCCATAGGTTAAGAAAATCAAGAAGCCACCACCACTGCAAGACTGGAGGGTCAGAGGGTGGATGTGATATTAGCAGAATCGAAGGCTGCGTCATAAGGTGGAAGTGGGAATCACAGTGGGCCAGTTCAGAAGGAGCTGAAGCCAAGTAGGAGACGAAGCTATTGCAGGGGACACGGCCCAAGGCAAGAGGCTTGTACGTCTCTCCCACTGTCACTCAGCCCACAGTCCTTCCTGTTGACAGAGTCCAGCTGGAAACTAGCTTACACTGGAGCCTGGAAAATTCAGACTGTAGGAATCAGCCACCTTCGATGGAGAGTAGAGAAATGGAAGGACAAACAGATCAGGAACCAGCATGTATGCTTTGACGATAGAATCCAGAGCAACTGTAATAGATCAAGTGTAGAGAGAAGCAGAAGTGTAGAGTCAAGAAAGACATTCGTGTTTCTGGCTTAAACAACTAGGTGGATCCTGATAACACTGACTTAGAATGACAAAGAGAAAGAGAAGCAAGCTATAAGGGCTAAGAGTCTAATTTTTGATATGTTAAACTTGACATGCCTGTGGGACATCTAAGTGGAGAATTCAGATAAGATTGAAAAGAGAAAGCTAGCTAGAGAGAAGAGAGTAAGTGATAGACACGTAGTCAGAACAGCATGGATCCCTTTGGAAAGGAGGAGAGAAATGGAATTTGGGAGGTATAAGAAGGGTTTATCCCTATTGAATTATTTTGCTTTAAAAAGTTATGGAGGGGAGGGAAGTCAAGACGGCGGCGTAGGCAGACTCTGAACTCACCTCCTCCCGTGGACACAGTCAATTTACTACTGCTTGTGGAAAAATTACCCCTGAGCGAGAACTGAAAACTGGATAAGAGGAACTCCTGCAACAACGGACAATCCTAATTGAGGTGGAAGAGGCAGAAACTTCCTTCAGGAGAGGAAAAATGCCGCCTTCACCAGCGGCCAGCTTCACGGCCGCCCGGGCGCAGCCCACAGGTCTGCAGCCCTCCCTGGAGGAGCGGGGCCCTGAGCAGGGGAGTGCCGCCACTGGAGGCATTTTGTGGACCCAGCACAATTGAGTCGAGCGGCATAATATCTGACTTTGCCTGTTACTAAAACATTGGGGAGTACCCCCAGAAAAGCTGGCTCACAAAAAATTAAAACCGGCTCTTAAAGGGCCCACGCTCAAACTCACCCATTTCAGAAAGCAACCTAAAATTACCAGAAAGAAAGGTGCACAGTGCTTTGGTGAAAAGAGACTCACCTGATAGGCTTTGAGTGCATTGCAGTGAGAGGTGAGACCTCTCCAGGTACTGGGACATTGGTGGCAGCCATAGTGTGGCCTGGTGTGGGCATGTTGACATAGACGCCATTGGAGTTCTCCCTCGGGCCTGCTAGCCCAGGGTCTGCCCACCTGCTAGAGCACCGATTTAATCCAGCTCAGCCAGGGCAGGCAGCCCACCATAGAGACTGGCCCCACACAACAACAAGCCCTCAGGCAACTTGTGGCCCTGCATAGATTGGTGACTGGATTCTCTGCAACCTGGCGACTGAGCCCACTTCAGTGGGGCAGGGTGTGCACAAGGAGCGGGTGGAGAATGTGGGGCGGTGGTGGAGTGTGGGGCTCTGGCCATGGAGAGACTGGGTCCACTTCAGGAGGTTGGGGCACACAAATGGGGCAGGACTGTGTTGACTGTGTGTGTGGACCTGTGGGCAGCAGGGCTTGTCAGCTGCAGAAGACTTGTGCTTCTCAAAGACCCACATGGGAGTTTGCCCCACCTTCCGAAGTCTGAAACAATTGGGTGCTCCCGTGCCTTAGTCCAGCCCCACCCAGCTGCGATCCTCAGAGAGCTGACAAGAGACCTAAAGGCTAGAGGCGTATAGCATTTGTAAACCCCTGAGCCTAACAACCTGCCACAGTGGGGGCCTACTCACTTAAAAGAAATACTGCAACACAAATGTGGTATTAGAACTTGCAGTCAACTGTGCTGAGGCTCCCCACACCTGATAAAGAGACTGAAGGGCCCACAACAACTACAAACAGCTGAGCATTAAAACAGCTGGCGAGGAGCATAACTCAGCCTCCCTGGGTGCCTACAGGGAGAACAAACATGCCACAACAGAAAGACACACATAGCCCAAATAGGGGTCACCCCTGGAACATTGAGAACTGAGGGAAGCACACTGCAGACCTCCTAAGGCATCACTTATATAAGGTCACTTATCCAAGAGCAGGAGATGTAGCTGAGCTACCTAACACATAGACGCAAGTACAAGGAAAGAGGCAAAATGAGGAGGCAAAGGAATACATTCCAAGTAAGGGAACAGGACAAAACCCAAGAAAAGGAACTAAGGGAAACAGAAATGAGCAACCTACCTGACAGAGAGTTCAAACAAAGAGTGTTAAGGATGCTCACTGATCTGGGGAGAAGAATAGATGAACTCAGTGAGAATGTCAACAAAGAAATGGAAGATATAAAAAAGAACCAATCAGAAATGAAGACTACAATACTGGAAATGAAAAATTCACTAGAGGGACTCAAAAGCAGAGTAGAAGATACAGAAGAACGGATCTGTGAGCTGGATGAAAGACTAGAAGAAATTACCCAAGATGAACAGGTAAAAGAAAAAAGAATTAAAAAGAGTGAGGACAGTCTAAGGGACCTCTGGGACAACATCAAGTGCACTAACATCTGTGTTATAGGTGTCCCAGAAGGAGAAGAGTGAGACAAAGGGGCAGAGAATATATTTCAAGAAATAATAGATGAAAACTTTCCTAACCTAAGAGAGGAAACAGACATCCAGGTACGAGAAGCACAGAGAGCCCCAAACAAGATAAACCCAAAAAGGCCCACACCAAGACACATCATAATCAAAATGTCCAGAATTAAAGATAAAGAGAGAATCCTAAAAGCCGCAAGAGAAAGACGAGTTACATATAAAGGAAACCCCATAAGGCTATCAGCCAACTTCTCCACAGAAACCTTACAGGCTAGAAGAGAGTGGCACGATATATTTAAAGTGCTAAAAGGAAAAAACTTACAGCCAAGAATACTCTACCTGGCAAGGTTATCATTCAGAATGGAAGGAGACATCAAAAGTTTCCCAGAAAAGCAAAAATTAAAGGAGTTTGTCACCAAGAAACCAGTGCTACAAGAAATGTTAAAGGGACTGATTTAAGGGGAAAAGAGAAGACCACAAATAGGAAAAATTATCTATTTGCATGATAATAGGGTAATAGATACAAAGGCACAAAAAAGAGGTTAGATATGATATCAAAAACATAAAATGAGGGAGGAGGGGAGTTAAAGAGTAGAGCTTTCAGACAGAGGTCAAACTAAAGAGACCATCAATTCTGTATAGAAGGAGAAAGGAACAGAGAAGGACTACTAAAACACTTAAAAAAAAAAAAAAGCTGAATAATGGCAGTAAGTCCATACTTATCAATAGCTACTTTAAACGTCAATGGACTAAATGCTCCAAATAAAAGGCCTAGGGTGGCTGATTGGAAAAAACAACAAGACCCATATATATGCTGCATACAAAAGACACACTTCAGACCTAAAGACACTCACAAACTGAAAGTGAAGGGGTAGAAAAAGATACTCCACGCAAATGACAATGAAAAGAAAGCTGGGGTAGCAATACTCATATCGGACAAAATAGACTTTAAAACAAAAACTATAAAAAGAGACAAAGAAGGGCATTACATAATGATGAAGGGAACAATCCAACAAGAGGATATAACACTTGTAAATATCTACGCACCCAATGTAGGAGCACCTAAATATATAAAGCAGTTGTTAACAGACATACAAAGAGAAACAGACAGTAACACAACAATAGTAGGGGACTTTAACACTCCACTTACACCAACAGATAGATAATCCAAACAGAAGATCAATAAGGAAACATTGGCCTTAAATGACACACTAGAACAGATGGATCTAGTAGATATATACAGAACATTCCATCCAAAAACAGAAGAAAACAAATTCTTTTCAAATGCACATGGAAGATTCTCCAGGATTGATCACATATTAGGCCACAAAACAAGTCTCCATAAATTTAAGAAGATTGAAATAATACCAAGCATCTTTTCTGACCACAATGATATGAAACTAGAAATCAACTATAGGAAGAAAATCAGAAAATTCACAATTATGTGGAGATTAAACAAATGCTACTGAACAACGATTGGGTCAATGAAGTAATCAAAGGAGAAATCAAAAAATACCTGGAGACAAATGAAAATGAAAATACGACATGCCAGAATTTATGAGATACAGCAAAAGCGGTTCTAAGAGGGAAGTTTATAGCAATACACCCTATCTCAACAAACAAGAAAAATCTCAAATAAACAATCTAACCATGCACCTAAAGGTACTGGAAAAAGAAGAACAAACAAAGCCCAAAATCAGTAGAAGAAGGGAAATAATAAAAATCAGAGCAGAAATAAATGAAATAGAGACTAAAAAAACAATAGAAAAAATTAATAAAACCAAGAGCTGGTTCTTTGAAAAGATCAACAAAATTGACAAACCTTCAGCTAGACTCACCAAGAAAAAAAGAGAGAAGGCTCAAATAAGTAAAATCAGAAATGAAAGAGGAGAAATTACAACAGACACCTCAGAAATACAAAAGATTATAAGAGAATACTAGGAAAAGCTATATGCCAACCAATTCAACAATCTGGAAGAAATGGATAAATTCTTAGAATCACACAACCTTCCAAAACTGGATCAAGAAGAAGTAGAGAATTTGAATAGACCAATCACCAGAAAGGAGATCAAAACAGTAATCACAAACCTCCCCCAAAATAAAAGTCCAGGACCAGACAGCTTCCCTGATGAATTCTACAAAACATTCAAAGAAGACTTAATACCTATTCTTCTCAAACTTTTCTAAAAAATTGAGGAGGGGGAGAAGCTCCCTAACTCATTCTACGAAGCCGACATTACCCTGACACCAAAACCAGACAAGGACAACACAAAAAAAGAAAATTACAGGCCAATATCACTGATGAACATCGATGCAAAAATCCTCAACAAAATACTAGCAAATCGCATACAACAATACATTAAAAAGATTATACACCATGATCAAGAGGGATTCATTCCAGGTATGCAGAGATGGTTCAACGTTCACAAATCAATCAACGTAATACACCACATTAATACAATGAAGAATAAAAATCACATGACCATCTCTATAGATGCAGAGAAAGCATTTGACAAGATACAGCATCCATTTTTGATAAAAACTCTGAATAAAATGGGTATAGAAGGAAAGTATCTCAACATAATAAAGCCCATATATGACAAACTCACAGCTAATATCACCCCCAATGGTGAAAAACTGAAAGCTATCTCTCTAAGAACAGGAACCAGACAAGGATGCCCACTGTCACCACTCCTATTTAACATAGTATTGGAAGTCCTAGCCAGAGCAATCAGGCAAGAGAAAGAAATAAAAGGGATCCAAACTGGAAAGGAAGAAGTGAAACTCTCACTATTTGGAGATGACATGATTTTATATACAGAAAACCCTAAAGAATCCACCAAAATACTTTTAGAAGTAATAAACGAATATGGTAAAGTTGCAGGATACAAAATCAACATACAAAAATCAGTTGCATTTCTATACACTAACAATGAAGAAGCAGAAAGAGAAATTAAGAATACCATCCCATTTACAATTGCAACAAAAAGAATAAAATACCTAGAAATAAACTTAACCAAAGAGGTGAAAGATCTTTACACTGAAAACTATAAAACACTGCTGAAAGAAATTGAAGAAGACACAAAGAAATGGAAAGATATTCCGTGCTCTTGGATTGGAAGAATTAACATAGTTAAGATGTCCATACTTCCTAAAGCAATCTATAGATTCAATGCAATCCCTATCAAAGTTCCAACAACATTTTTCACAGAAATAGAACAAAGAATCCTAAAATTTATATGGAACAACGAAAGACCCCGAACAGCTAAAGGAATCGTGAGAAAAAAGAACAAAGCTAGAGGTATCACACTCCCTGATTTCAAAATATACTACATAGTAACCAAAACAGCATGGTACTGGCACAAAAACAGACACACAGATCAATGGAATAGAATCGAAAGCCCAGAAATAAACCCACACATCTATGGACAGCTAATCTTTGACAAAGGAGCCAAGAACATACAATGGAGAAAAGAAAGTCTCTTCAACAAACGGTGTTGGGAAAACTGGAGAGTCACATGCAAAAAAATGAAAGTAGACCCTTACCTTACACCATACACAAAAATTAACTCCAAATGGATTAAAGACTTGAACGTAAGACTTGAAACTATGAAACTTGTGGAAGAAAACATAGGCAGTACGCTCTTCGACATCGGTCTTAACAACATATTTTCAAGCACCATGTCTGACCAGGCAAGAGAAACAATAGAAAAAATAAACAAATGGGACTACATCAGACTAAAAATCTTCTGCACAGCAAAGAAAATCATCAACAAAAGGAAAAGACAACCTAACAATTGGGAGAAAGTATTTGCAAACCATACATCTGATAAGGGGTTAATCTCCAAAATATACAAAGAACGCATGCATCTCAACAACAAAAAAACTAACAACCCAATTAAAAAAATGGGCAAAAGACCTGAACAGACATTTCTCCAAAGAAGATATACAGATGGCCAACAGACACATGAAAAGATGTTCAGAATCATTAACCATCAGGGAAAGGCAAATCAAAACTACAATGAGATTTCACCTCACGCCCATCAGAATGGCTATAATTAACAAGACAGGAAACAACATGTGTTGGAGATGATGTGGAGAGAAGGGAACTCTCATACACTGTTGGTGGGAGTGCAAACTGGTGCAGCCTCTATGGAGGACAGTATGGAGATTCCTCAAAAAATCAAAGATAGAACTACCATATGATCCAGCTATTCCACTGCTGGGTATTTATCCAAAGAACTTGAAAACACCATTGCGTAAAGATACATGCACCCTTGCATTCATTGCAGCGTTATTCACAATAGCCAAGACTTGGAAGCAACCTAAGAGCCCATCAAGGGACGAATGGATAAAGAAGATGTGGTATATATACACAATGGAATACTACTCAGCCATAAGAAACAATGAAATCCAGCCATTTGTGACAACATGGATGGACATTGAGGGTATTATGCAAAGTGAAATAAGTCAGAGGGAGAAGGTCAAATACCATATGATCTCCCTCATTAAGTAGTAGATAATAACAACAATAAACAAACACATAGAGACAGAGATTGGTTTGGTGGTTACCAGAGGGGAAAGGGGGAGGGAGGAGGGCGAAAGGGATAATTCGGCACATGTGTGTGGTGATGGGTTGTAATTAGTATTTGTGTGGTGAACATGATGTAATCTATGCAGAAATAGAAGTATAATGATGTACACCTGAAATTTATACAATGTTATAAACCAATGTTATTGCAATAAACAAAAAATTTAAAAAAAAGTTATGGAGGTGGTCCGGCAGGTGGCGTCGTGGTTGGGTTCACAGGTTTGGATCCCGAGGAGTGCAGGCCTACACACCACACATCAGGCCATGTTGTGCTGGCGTCCCACATGCAAAATAGAGGAAGATTGGCATAGATGTTAGCTCAGAGACAATCTTCCTCATCAAAAAAAAAAAAAAAATATGGAAAGAAAAAGTTATGGAGCAAATATTTCGGAATATTAAGATCTGACAAAATAGGTGGGAAGTACATTGAGTATTCGTTATATTATTCTCTATATTTTTATTATTGCCTAAAAGATGTACTGCCAGCCACAAAGAATGTCTGAAGGGGGCAAAGGAGTAGAGACAGTGAGCACAGACAACACTTGGATAGTGTTTGGCTCTAAAGGAGTAGAGAGAATTTGCATTGGGAAGATAGGCATCAAGGGAAAGTTTATTTTAATTTAGTTTTGGTTTTTTAATACCAATGATTCTACAGGGTATTTCTCTGCTGAAGGAAATTATCCTTCAGAGAGGGAGAATTTAAGGATGCATGACCAAGACATGATAGTGGAAATAGTGATGTTCTTGAGGATGTAAGAAGAGATGGAACCCAGAGCACATGTGAACGAGTAGCCTTTATAGGAGGAGAAAAACTTTAATTAACCTGGGTGAGCCACAGTAATAATTACTTAAACATATAAAGATATCTTTGAAACTCAGATCAGAAAAAAAAGATTAAAAATTAGTTGTTTTAATACAAAATGTAAACATGAGAACTATTTGCAGATACTAAAACTAGATCTTGTTTAAAATGATTTTCACTAGAACATGAAATTTGGCGAATACAGGTTTATGTACTGATTTCTTTCTTTCACAAAACCAGCCTTAAGTAGGTAAACTTCATTATATCATTGGTTTAGCTACCCTGAAGGCGCAGATATGAGTACTTAGAATTTCATTACTGTGAAAAGTCGGTGTACACAAGATTATAGAAAATGAGACCAAAAAAAAAAAGATCCTAAGTAATTTTCCTGTTAGTTTCTTTCCCCCAAAAAAGAAATAAACTCCTGTCTCTGTCGAAGTCAAAGCACAGTCCCATCACCAATGTAAGATGGTTGGCAGGATGGTGAAAGACATCGTCCTGCATGATTCCCCTGTACTTGCACTGGATGATCTTTCTCCGCAGAGATAATTCAGTAATTACAACCCCATCGCTCCTTAAGTAGGAGTATATTCTCCCAAAGTAATCATAATTTTATTACTTTGCATGCGAATCAATTCTCCAATTTCCCTTGTTCTCTCAGAAATGTTGCCTAACAATCCCACCATTTCACAGCTCATTTACACCTTTGCAAGAAACAAGCATATTGGAATTGAGCAGAAAAGGAAATTACAATCGGATCCTTTTATATTGGAATCAATTTTGCTGTATGTTAGATATGTTGAGGAAAGGTTTGTGTGGACGGAGTTTGAAAATCTTGATAAAATGATGTCATTCCAGTTCCCTGCATAGCCAGTAATAGAGTTGACCTATTTCCTTCTCCCTTAGTATGGAAAATGAGCTTCAAAGCAATAGATAATAAAGGTCAACGAGTAGATATATGGTAGGGCCAGAAATGATAAAACATTTCTGTAACATCCGTGTGTGGTAGGCTAAATAATGGTCCCCAAATATGCCCATGTCATAACACCTGGACTTGCGAATTTGTTACCTTACATAGAAAAAGGGACTTTGCAGATGTGATTAAGTTAAGGATCTTGAGATGGAGAAAGTATCCTTTCTTTCTCGAGATGGATTATCTGAGTGAACCCAATGGAATCACAAGGGTCCTTTCATATGACAGTGAGGCAGGAGGGTCAAATTCAGAGAAGGAGATGTAATGACGAAAGCAGAGGTTGGAATGATACGCTAGGCCGTGAGCCAAGGAATGCAGGCAGCTTCTAGGAGCTAGAAAAGGCAGGAAACAGACTCCCTCTAGCGCCTCTGGAAGGAACACAGCTGTATGACCCATTTCAGACTCGAGAACTGTAAGATGATAAATTTGTGTTGTTTAAGCCACAAATTTGTGTAATTTGTTACAGCAGCAAGGGGAAACTAATAGAACATGTAAAAAGATCTTAACACAATGCCTGCCACAATAGCGGATATTATTATCATCTAATATTTTTCTTATTCTACCCTGGCTTTGCTTTATATATTTTGTGAGCTTGCCATTGTTTAATTCTAGGTAGTGTGTAAAAATAAACTTTCTATTCCTGTTCGTATCATTTTCAGTTATGAAATCTAAAAAGAAAACCCAGAAAACTCTACCCTGTTTTGGGAATTATTAGAAACAGAATGGGACTGCACTGCTTTGACAATTGTCCTTCTGTTGGAAGTGACAGTTTTCACTGATGAACTAAAAAGAATCACTAAATTATAGTATCCGTTCATATAGAAAGTTGGACTGCTCATTTTGTGATGTTTTTGGAAGCTTATGGAGTATTGTACTTCTCAGGAGCTGAGCTGATCATGTGCATATGAGTTCCTCTTTCCTTTCCTTTTGACCCCTAAAAAGGCCAGGATACTACAATGAATTTTCTTTTTTTGAAATAGAAGCTATCCAAGGCTTTATTTCATTATTTTTCTTCTGAAGAATGCTAACTTAAACTTGTATTATAAAAATCGTAATATTGCGTTTTTAACTGCTACAGCCTATTCAGAACACCATACCTATTTTTTCCACGGAATTTCTCTAGTGTTTTCAACTTGAAGTAAAGCCGTGAAAAGAAACTGAAACTAGTCCCTTAAAAGAGAATTTTGCTTTGAAAATGGCCAGGCCATTGCTCAGATATGGTTTTTGAAACCCACGCTATCCATTTCCCTGTTGATTTAAGCCACAGAAGCTCCTGTTATCGTATAAAGTTGATTCTCCTCCCATGTCAGAATGTCCTGACTGTCCTACATGAAACTCTGCAAATATAAAAATGTGGGGCTTGGAAAATTCCTAAGAGCCTTCCCTGTCGATTCTCGAGTTTGTAGAGCCACGCTCAGAACAATCAAGCCAAATTTAACTCAGTTGGGTGGAGAGATGATTTTTTGTGTGTGTGCAGCTAAATGCTGCATATTATATACTTTTAGACAATTTCCCAGGAAGAGATTGCCATCCATCTGAAAAATATATTCTCAGCTACATTTATCTAGCAGGCTGCTCTTTGCTTTTTACCTATACATATATACTGCTTATATTGAGGAAAGAAAGCCTACCTTCTGTGAATAGAAAACAAGGTACACAATAAAATATTCACAATGCCAAACTTGCAGGCTTCAATACATGCACTTTCCAGAATACCAAATATAATGAACACTCCAATTAGAACTGAGTTTTTTATCCATTCATATTTTACATTACCTGTGTGTGTGCATGCTATATATAGCTGCCCTTTCCTCATGTAACCTTCAACTGTCTTGGATGAATTTTAAAACTCCCTTTGCAAATTCTTATAGCCTTTTACTGTTAAATAAGTCCTCGCTGACATTTACAAGTCATACCATTTACAAGAGTGCACTGTGGTCTTCGTGTTTATTCCCCATTCATTGCAATAAAATGTGACGTTTAATGCTCTATTGATTATTGCTGCAGTAACAAGTGACACTTTTAATGAGTGGTTTTCTTTTCTAGGTTTCGTCTTGGATGCAAGTTACACAGTAAACTCTATTCTGTGTTAAAAAAAAAATTTGCTTGCATCCCATAATAAGCTTAAGTAAGCCACTCTCTTCGGTTTATGAACAAATATAACAATAGTGCAAATAATACTACCAATATTGACATGTAAAGTGAATTGTTTTTCCAGTGACACCAATTTTATGTTGGTTAAGACATTTCCTCCCTCGCGTGGAAATCATTAAAAGTTTATCATTTACTTGGTGAATCGATAAGTAGAAAGTTGACATATATTCTCTATTTTTGTGCAGGTTGTATGAGCTGTGGGGGTGGACATATTGTGTTTAGTTTTAAATAACTCCTAGCAGCAGGAATGAAGGAGAAAAGAAGGGGAAATATTTTAGTGCTAATTTAGAAGTTTGTAAATTGGACATGTGCCCTTTAATTATAAGATTTTTAATTTTTTGCTAGAAGATGATTTCTTTATTATGATGATAGAAGAGGGGGAATGGCCCTTCTAAAATAAAGGCCTTTTAGGCGTATTGTATTCATGTTTAATTAAATTTAAAATTCCCAAGAAAGAACTGAAGCTGTATCCACATGCACAACTAATGTGACTACGGTTGTCCATTCACTAAAAAAATATAAATTGAGTCAAATAATCTTTCTGAAATGTTCACTCATTTTTATTTTATTTTTTCATTTTGACTGGATTGTCATAAAAATTCATGGATGGGCCTAAACGGTAAAGCAGTTTAGATGTGGACTTCTTGACATCAGGAAGCTACATTTGTTTCCAAAATCTTTACTATCCTACACCCGAGACCTTAAATACTATCATTCGTTTTGTTTTGTTTTGTTTTTCATATAACCGTTCCCAAAAGAAAACGCAAGCACTATTGTAAAGGCTGCCACATTAAGCCTTATCAGATATTTATTTTTCAGCTAATGATTCATTATTTCCTTTCTAACTTGACAGCTTGCTGAGAGCAGCTTCCTGTAGAATAGGGCCTCTGGAGAGCAGCGAGAGGCATTCAGCACAAGAGCTCTATCCATGGATGCCAAATACTATAGGAATGTCAACAGGAGGGTTCTGCATAGCCGCCGATATGGCTATCCATATCCGTAAGCCAGCGGCATATGGCTAGGTCTTTGGGATGGTAAGAGAAAGATGAGGAATATGAGCAAAGAGAGTGCAGAGGGCGAGGTCAGCGTGAAGGCACCCCATCAGCAGACGTCGTACACTTCAAATTTAGTGCTAGTGCTGATGTCACAACAGAAGAGCTTAGTGCCACAGGCTAAGAAATGAGTTAAGGAGAAAAGTCATGCTGTCACAGATAGGGGGCAACAACGAACTCAGAAGAAAAGACTTAATGATTTGGTTAATTTGATTCACTCTTGTTCTGCTTTCTCCCTAAATCATCTAAACCAATCCAAGCCACGTTTATACTGCCCATCACTAATGTCCTGGCATCCTTGATCTGGAGGCTGTAAATAACATACAGGAATAGAGAAGCGTCTTTAAGACTTTTTGAGTGGATTATAATGATCCAAAATATGTTAGGTTCTGATTTAAGAATTCACTCAATTTTTCTATTTAAATGTAGAGTTCCTGCGTTGCTTATAAAACGAACAATGTGAAAAACAGTTGCTTAAAATTGCTGTTTTTTAAGGAAAATTGGCAACCATTATATGTTCTTTGTCATCTTAGGGCTCTCTGAGATGGTATGAATATATTCATATAATAGGTGTGCATGTGAATCTCGCTCCAGAAGAGGATTGAATAAATAAATTTTCAGAAACCAAACTACATAATGGAAAATTAGATCTGCTCTAACCACATGAATGTCTGTAATAACTACGTCTTTCATCATTTCTTCAATTTGTTATAAGTACGGTAGTGCCTATAGAAAATGATTTTATGCATTTGTTCAACAAACGTGCACTGAATGCATAACAAGCACCAGGATTTGTGCTGGGTGTTGTATACAACAGCAAGCCAGACACACAATCCTGCCCTCAAAGGGATGAAAGTCTAGTGGGACATAAACACAGTCAAGGGCAGGATACCAACGAGACATGGAACCTCACTGGAAGAAAGCAAGTGAACCAGAGGCTTAAAGGATTTACCTAAGCAGGTCAACTGCGGCTGGTGACAAGGACTTTGGAAAACCCAATGTCTTTGAGAACAAGAGGTAAGAAGAACGATTCTCCCCAATGATAGCTTTGGCTGGTAATGATCCCATAATATTGTCAATTTTAGTTTCTACCCAGAAATCTCATATCATAAAAGAATAGAACACCTGAGTTGGTGTAAAACATTCCATTCTTTTTTTTAATTGAAACATAATTGATATTTATCATTATATTAGTTTCAGGCGTACAACATAATGATTCAATATGTGTATATGTTGCAAAATGATCACCACAATAGTGATGAGAACTTTTAAGATCTACTCTCTTAGCAGCTTTCAAATATACAATACAGTATTATTAACTATAGTCACCATGCTGTATATTACCTCCCCAGGACTTATGTATTTTATAACTGGAGGTTTGTACCTTTTGACCATCTTCACCCATTTTGCCTGCCCCCTACCTCCCGCCTCTGGCAATCTGTTCTCCGTATCTATAAAACATTTCATTCTTTGAATTATGATTTGCGGTTGTTTGGAATTGATGTACTTTCCCTATAAACATTAATTTGTTCAAGAAACATTTATTGAGGCCACACCTTTAGTCACTGGGGATGCAGTGCTGATGAGGATAGAGATGACACCCAAATCTAGTGGACATTTGTCATGCATTTTGACTAGCCAACAACTGAACATCTATCTTTCTTTGAAGAATTTTCCAGTTTTTGAGTCTTGGTAGGGCACAGACTGTCTCCCCCTAGAAGTGCTGAGAATTTTCAGCACTTTTGCAGCCTCCCTTGCAGCTAGCCACAGGCGTGTAAGTTAGGGTCTGCCAACTGAAGCTAGTAACACAAAAAGAAAGAAGAGGGAGGTCACCTTTTGTCTCTGGCAGTGATGGCAGCAGCAGTGGCTGCAGGACTGGGCTCCATGTAGAAGTAAAGGCTGCTCAGTTGGCTGCAGTGCTAACAGGAGCATCTAGAGCCCAGTGGCAGCTGGAGTGGTTTCTCAGCACAGTAGCAGAGTTTAAGGGAGCATTCCAGGGCCTTAAACCTAACTTTCCAACTTATTCAATGATTCAGTGAGCTAAATCTTCTTAATCAACATGTTTTTTGCTTATTCTGACCCCGTAGACTTCTGTTGCTTGCAACAAAAAACCACGATCGACAGATAAACTTCAGAGCCAGTCAGACATCAGAAGCAGCAATTAGAACACGGAACATATCAAGACCTAAGGGAGCAGCCTTCAGCATGCTGATTTCTCAGAAGCATTTCGCTATAAAAACTTAAGTGCACTCGTTTTGGCTTTCAGCTTTCTGTATTAAATATTTGTATTAGTCTGGTTAGGCTGCTGTAACAAAATGCCGTGGACGGGGTGGCTTAAACAACAGACATTTATTTCTCACAGTTCTGGAGGCTGGAAAGTCAAGATCAAGGTGCTGGCAGATTCAGTTACTGGTGAGACCCCACTTCCTGCCTTGTAGATAGCCACATTCTCACTTGTAGTAATATTACTTTTATATATATTTTTAGTCCTAAATGATGAACATGACATGTCTTCATCAAATTGTCTAATTTATTGCAGGCCCTTTCTCCATCAGGGAATCTTCAAGTTGTACTTTGATAAAGAACCAAGCAACAACTCCTAAGATCTGCACTTGACTCTAACTTTCCTTCTGAACCTACTATTTTTACTCAAATGGACCCTCTCCCTGTATCACATATGTATGCAGCAGCCCTGGTGCTGCCCTCCATCCACAGGAATCAATACCCATGACATTTCTTGAAATTGTGTTTTGATGTCCACACAGCACCTTTTTTTATGACAATGCATTTGTATTGCCTGTGTGGCTTTCCAGAGATTGGACCTCCCAGCTCTACACCGCAGGAGTCTGATTGACCAAGGGCCCCAGCTACTGTGCTCTGAATCCATCATTGTGTTTGCACTTACACTTCCCACCAGCTGCTCCCAGCCAATGACTGAGCACAACCGCCTTGCTAAGGCAGGCCCATTCCCAGGAGATGGGAGACTCTTCTGATAGTGAGTTTGAATCGGGGACTCTGTAGAACTGTGCTGCAGTCTAGGATGCTTCCATCTAACTTCCTTTCCTTTCTTCCTTTTCTCTCTCCTTTACTGGGGGCCAGATTTGCATCATAACCTGACAGCTCTCCCACCCTCTCCCTGTTGCCTCACCATCTTCTCCCACAGACATTTCCTCTAATACATTTGTTGCACCTCTAATCCCTTCTTGGTGTCTGCTTCTCAGAAGACCCTCCACTAACACAGCCTGTATCCTAGTGCTGTTGCTCATGGTTCTGGCCATCAGCACTCATGCATTTCATCTGATTGGACCAGAAAACCAACTGGGATTGGGTTGTCTCTGATTTCAGGTTGAGTAGAGGACAGGTATCTTATCTCCCTGCCCCTGCCTGCCATAACTTCCAAAATGTTTGTCTGAGAATCCTATCTACAAGCTCAGAGCTACCCACCCACTCTTATAAATCAAAACAGAATAAAAGTCTGAAATATTTTAAGTAACAATGCCCTCATCTTGACACTGAGCCTCAGGTGTCACTTTCCTTGGTAGGCTGCTGTACCCTTAGAATTGTGCCCTGAGCTTCTGCTCCCTCCCCAATGTCATTCTGATGACAAGACACTATGTAGAAATGCCCTATCTCCCCACCCACAGGCTGCACACACGTGACCCCACTGGACCCCTTATGTGCTCCATTGTAGAGTCCTAAGCTTCTGGTTTAATCTTCAACCCAAATCCGTTTCCAATAATGTTTAATCCCAACATTTCCTCAAGAAGCCTGGAACTCATTATTCGTCTTTCCAGAGTTCCCCTAAATCTATGGCCTCTGATCCCACCAAGATGAGGTCCTTCTACCCTCAGAGAGACTTTCCAAATATAATTATCTGTGTAAGCTTTTGAATAGTGTCTCTCTACTCTACCTATTGGGAGATCTTCTACTTGATCCTGGATTGAACATTGGCCTAATGGAACAGTGGTCACAGCTGTAACATCAAATATTAGTCTTGCTTTGCCATGCTGACCTACCTCTATCTAATGGGCTAATCTAACCCCAAACCTGCCCAGCTCTAGGGAATAATACTAATGTTAGGTCCCTGCTCCTCCTTCTGCCTGCTTTAGCAATACCTCATGGACAAATCCCAAGATATAAAACAGGAAAATGGAGTAAAGAAGTCAATTTTCTCGCTCCAAAATCTTTCTTCCTAAAGTAAACGGTATCAGGCAGAACTAAATATTCGAGACATAAACTCTGCTAGTTCATGGCAAAAAATGAAAAGAACATAAAAGAATACTACATACAGTATTTTTATTCAAAAAGTCAGAGAATAGACAAATCCATAGCAATAATTCTGGAATAAGCAGTTTCAGCATTCAAGTTCAATAAATGTATCACTAAGTATCTTTTTTGTACTTGCATAATTATGTGTTTGAATGGTGTGAAGCCCCAGAAGCATAAAACATGATGCTGCCTACAAGGCACTTACAATCTTCTTAAGGAGACAAGACCAATACTTAAGAAAAATTGAAGAACAATACAAGATAGTTCAATAATGGCACACGTTGGTCTATAACAGGACTTTGGAGAATAGGTAACTTTCTGAAGGCAGGAGTGTTCTGAAAAGGCCCCATGGAAGAGAAGAGACTTGAGGCTGAGTCTTGATGAGGCCAAATTTACAAGATGCCCACAGGAATGGGAGAGAGACAGTCTCTGCAAGAACAGAGAGTGACTTCTAATCATTTAGAACTACAGAAAATATGAGGATGCTTTGATGCCCCAAGCTCAGAGCATCCGGGTGGTGATATCCAAGGGCATCGGGTGCTTAAGGTTGGCAGTGCCCAATACAGAATATTCAAGTGCTGCCCATAGAGGCAGTGAGAAGTTCTCCTGAGCTCTAGTCTGGGGTGTGGAGTCAGCTGCCTCAAGACAGAGTTTGCAGATGCTGAGAGCCTAGTTAACTGCCCTCTCAGTAATCATCTCCTTTGGAACTTTTCTTCCTCCAAACATGTATAACTTTATCTTGTCATCTTGCCTCCTCCCAACTGGATTGTAGGTGGAGATGCTTGAAGTCCTTGGGTCCCATGTTTGCCCATCGGCCATACTGGCTACAGCCAGAGCACTTGCTCCTTGGAAAGCTTTCTCTAGCTTATCTCATCCCACTGTTGCTCATCACGTGCTCTGCCATGATATCAGTAGTCAGCCATGGCCAGTTGAATCCTGACAACTATAGAAAACAATGTCAAGAGCTCTAAAGTACGATTTGGGGTTCTTTTATCAACCAGTCTTTATGAAATATAAAGGATATTACTAATTTAAAAAGCCAATTCAAATGCAAGTTCAAGTTGGGCATTTCCAGAACTTTCTTATAGTCCTGAAATATTGGAAACCAGTAGCCTACAACATTGGCATTCTGCCAAGAGTTGCCTTGCTAGGTAACATGTTACATGAGTAGAGAAGAGAGTGAAGGGACAGAAATATCACTGTAATTGCTGGATTACTCAGTGCTTTTCTTTTACCACAACTTAAGAAAATAGGAATGCCATCCCCATTTTACAGATGAGGAAAAGGGTGTTCAGAAAGATAAAAGAATTTTCCCAAGTTCCAAAAGCCGGAATACAGCGGAGCCAGTTCCACCTCTGACAAGATGATGCCACTGTGTTGATCTTTTGATTTTCAGTTGCCTAACAATGCACCGTTTCACAAAACGCCAGTGCATGTTCCAGGCTTCTCCTCAGCGATCTTAAGTGTTTCCAGGCAGCTGCTCTGAATGAAAGGCTTCCCAGAATATGAACATTTTTCATAAATGCATTAAATAGGAGCTTGAAGGCCTTATCTTCATGCATATTTATGAGTAAAGATCATATAAGCCCGAATAGATCATGGGTCATTTTCCATAATAGATGTAGAAGAAAATACATTGCAATGTGACCACCTGGTTTTCCATCTTAGATACATTTCTGCAAAACCAAGCATAAAGTGGAAAAGTGCAGATTTTATACCAAGGCATCTTTCACATATGAGGTCAAAAAACCCTGACTAAAAGGAAAAACCCATTTTTGTTTCTAAGATAAATCCACTAAGTTATAGGCTAGTTTACAAATAAATCAAATTCTAAATATCTGTGCAAACTTTTGCACTCACGGTTTTGTATCAGAATATAGTAACCTCAATTTTGGAGTACAGTATCACTAAACCACAAGGTAGTACCTCTTCCAATGAAACATATGGAGGCCTCTGCTCCTAAAGATTCTACTACTGACTCACTTCCAAAGACTTTTTTGTTGTGCTTTTATCTTCCTTCAGCATTTCCAGCCCAGTTATCTCTCACCTGGAATACTGCAACCACCTTCTGGATGGTCTTCTTTTTTGTTTGGCTAACATCTGTGCCAATCTCCCTCTATTTTGTATGTGGGATGCCTCCACAGCGTGGCTGATGAGTGGAGTAGGTCCGCGTCTGGTATCCGAACCCGCGAACCCAGGCTGCCAAAGCAGAGTGTGCAGAACTTTAACAACTGGGCCACGGGGCCAACCCCCTGGATGGTCTCTTTATCAGAAAGATATCATAGGTATTCTATTTCAATCTCCTCATGGCTACAAAGTCAACCCTTGCTTAAAATACCCCATCTGTCACTACCAATTTTCAGAAGTCCAGATTTCTTAGGTTGACACTGAAACCCTTTCCTAATATGGTCCCAGCTTGGCTGCACTCAACTTCTCTCCATTTCCAAGGTTGGCATCTCCTCGCACGCCTCCTTCCTTGGGTCATGAGTTCTCACTTCAAGTATGCCTTTCCTTGTTTATCTGCCTATCCAAATCCAATTCTTGAATTAAAATCCAGCATTGGGTTTACGCCTCCAATGTAGCACATGTTGCTTCAATTAATTGTAATTTATCTTTACACATGTTATTACACCATGAGATCTCCAGTTTCTTGAAGTCAGAGATGGTATGTGATTTCGTCCCTGTGTTCTCAGCTCTGAGCATTGGTCTGAGATGTGGTAGGTATGAAATAAGCGACTGCTTAGTGGATAAATGAATGAATGGAGGCAAGATGAACTGGTATTAATCCAGACTCCCTTAATTGGTATTTTTATTTTTTCCTTAGTTTCTGTTGCTTTTATTCTCCCAGCCACAGTTCTGAAAAGGAACTGAATTACATGACAAAGAGATTAATTGGTATTAATCCAGACTCTCTTGTGAAAAAAAGACATATCCTTACAAAACAGCCGGCTGATTTAGAGAGGTTGAGGCAATTGTCTGGTACGGTGCAATACAGCACATATTAGGAAAAAAAGCATTCCTTTTCTGAATTTCATTTTTTAATTCATCATCCTTTATGGTCTTATTTTTGAAGGCACAGCATACATCTTTATTGAATACCTTCCCATTTTATAATTCAGAAATTCCAGAGATGAAGGTAAAGCATTTACGAGGATAGACAGAGCTAATATTTACCAAGAATTTACTATGTGCCTGACACTGCTAGGCATTTTGTATGACTTTATCTCATTTAAATCTCACAAAAGCATTTTATACTAGATACTAGTCACATTCCCATTTTACAGACGAAAAAAAATGAAACAGAGTAATTAACAGACCCAGGAACTAAACACAGGCAGTGTCATGCCAAATGCCCAATTCCCAACTTTGGTGCTCCCTTGTTCTTTGGGGAGGAACGTATTGAATGTAAACATTTCAGTTTCCTTTCCCTAGTTGCAGGATTTGCCTCTGTAAAATCCTGTAGTTTCTGGGGGCACGTGTCAACTGTAAAGCTTATGCAATACAGAGTCTTCTACAGCTAGAATCTCATTGGCAAGTTTCTATCTCACAGTGCATTAAGCCAAGCTTAGTTATTTCTGCATCAGACCCTTTATATTGTCTCTCCTTTTATTTTTTTCCTTAGTTTCTGTTGCCTTGATTCTCCCAGCCCCAGTTCTGAAAAGGAACTGAATTACATGACAAAGAGAAAGTATTTCTTTTCTCTACTGAGCGAATAAATTGGGGCATAGCTTACTTTGTGTGTGTGTGTGTGTGGAGAAAAAATTATTTTCTAGAGAAATGCCAGGAGCTCATTTTAAAGTAAGTTGTTCATGACAACAAATGAATGCTTTACTACGGCTATCTGAGTGAAATACCTCATCGGAGGAAGGAGAGATTGGCAAGTTCGTGAACACTAAGAAAGCCTTTGGCCAAGTAAAGCCTGTTAGTTCTTTTAATCTATAATTCAATTGCTCTCCTGGCTCAGCAAAACCCTTGAGAAGGTTCTGAGACCCTGTCCTGAAGTGTTCTTTATGAGCGTGGTCTAAAAGTTGGTGAGCCGCACCGGAAAACCATTGAGTGATGCCATTCAATGACTTGTCTCAAGAATATACAGAAGCGGATATAGGATTCCTGTATCCTGACAAAATTCCTGACAAAATCCTGACAAAATCAGGAATAAACAACAAGATAGTTCACTCCTATGCAACTGTGTTTTCACAGGACTGTACAATTCTGATTTGCTCAGCAAAGGAAAAGATTCCACATTAATATGCTTGTCTTAAAAAGAATAATTTGTAAGTTTCTACTTCACAGGTTAGGAGCATGACATGATGGGAAAAACATATGCAATTTGTGCTTAGAATGACCATTTACGGTTGATCTAATATAACTAATATCATAGGCAGTTGTTGCATGAGAAAGAACAAACTTGGCTATATCAGTTTTACAAGGCTTTCAATATTCCCTTAATTTCATAACCATGATTACAATAGGAATATATGCCAAACTACTTAAGTGAATATTCTGAAATATTATGAGTCATTAAATTGTAAGTGATTAAGCTATAGAAATGGAAAGGAAAGCTTTTAGCAAGAATTCAAATGACTTCCAAGGATCATAAATAAAAGAGAGAAAAAACGTAAAGAAATTTTAATCACAACATGTTAAAGCTCTATAAAGTTTCTTTCTAAAAAGATTATTTTAGCTCTCTAGTTTCTAAAATATAATTTGGATTAACCAAATTGATTTTGAGCTGGCCTTCTAAATTTGGATAACTTATACAAGATAAGATGGTGTTTGATAGCATTTTTAAATCACTAATTAGCTTTGAGGGAAGGAAGACTCATTTGTGTAGAAATGTAACTAAGTTTTATAAGTTGGTTTTCAGCCATATATTAATTTATATGCTACGATAGCTTATCATACGTAAGAAGCAATATTATAATATTAAGTATGTCACAAATGTAGAGTGTCTTTTGTAAGATTTCTCATTTTTATATCTACAAATTCATGCAGTGTTAAAAAATTAAGTTAGGAAAACCATTTTAGCAAAGCATGCTAAAGAGCATAATGCTCTACAAAGTGGATCTTTTATAGTTTCCTTTAAAAATTTCCCTAACTGTGTAATGGAACTAGTCATGGTGCTCTTGAGTAAGTGAGATTATTAATCCCAACAGTATAGCAAGAATATCTGGATCTGAAAAATATTCCACTATGTTTTATCACAAAATTATTCTACTCTGACAGTGTCACTATTGAGAAATAGGTTATTAATTCTTCTTAAGAATAAGATTACAACTATTGAGAAGACAAACAATACGAACAGTTATACTACTATCTTAAATCTCTCTAAAAACTTTAAGTTTTTTTAATATTCACAATGAAATCTTTATTGGTAAAATATGCAACTGGTTCATAAAGTCGTTTATATCAACTGGAGTTTATGAACGTGGCTCATTATTAGAAAGGTAATAAAAAAGTAGTTTTTACTTAATACAGTATTGATTGGAGAACAAACAAGCAGAATATTGGTTCTTTCTAAAAGAAAAAAATAGTAAAAACAATATGGTTGAAAGAAATCTTTTAAGATTGGGGAGAATTTTTTACAAACAGAATTATGCTGGGATGAAGATGTCCTAAGCAACTATATCTTATCTGTTTTTTATTTGTTTCTTTTAGAATGGGTGATACTGGGTTTGGAGGATACTGAAATCTTCATAAATAGCTTCAGTCTTGGACAAACAAAAATACTAAACAAAAGCAGCCACATCCTAGAGCTATCCTAGAATCACCTAGAATTTTTGAGAAGCTCTCAGTGTTGCTGACCAGCCTTCTTACTTCCTCACATCTCACAGTGGTCCTAGCTCCTGTGATTATCAGGGCTTACATGGCGAACAGAAAGTTTAATATGATTCAAAGGATCTTAGTAGGTATTCTTGAATTCAGGATGTCCAGGGGATCCTAGCATAAATTACTCTGTTTAAGCCTGACTTTAAACAAACAAAAAATTGTGACCATTTTATACATGAGTCCTGCCCAAAAGTTCTCCATTCTCTTCTCAAGATTTTTCCACATCCTCCCCCATCCATTAGCAAAACAACTTGTATGCTACCCAAAACTAGAAAAATATTTTTTCTGACATTCCATGCTCTTGATTAACTGTTCATTAATTAATTTTGGATGCAGACATTTCCCACTCTAATTTTAAACCCAAACAATGCCTCCAAGATTTTATGTTAACTAAATTTTATTTATAAGCCAGGAAAATTAGATTTCTATCATAGAACAATGAAATAATGTAGATAAGAAAATGGCTGATGCAATAGTCTAAAGCAATTCACTGGGAATAAAGGAATAAACAAGCTGTTATGTAAAAGTTGTTTCATATAGATTCTTGTTTAGGGGTGACACATAGAAGGAAACAGAATTACAGCTTCAAATATTTTTAGATCTTGAACATAATTTAATCCACTTCCACATCATGGGAACATGATCCTTCCAATAACATGGAAGCATGATCCTTCCAATGCTTAATGTCCTTCACCATTTACTCCTAATTAAACCTTTTTCTTTTTTATACCCTTAAACTGCTCACTCATTAGTTACAACAACCTACTTCCAAAAGCATCGCTCAGGAGGACACTGGATGAGCCCACCTGCCTTGTGCTATGTAGCGTTGCTCATAACCCAACGCCCTGATGTTTCGTGGAGCTTAGTATAAGACATTTTTTAAGTTACATTTGTAATTATCTTACCTTGGTGAGGGAGAAAGGGAAACAAGCATTGCATTGATTGTGTACTCTATGAATTTGATAAGATAGCCAAAGGGGTGAGCTCACACTCGTCATAATTCATCTCAAAAGTTATTTCAATTCCTCCTGCTATTTTACTTTTATTTTCAAATAAGATAAAGACATTGAGAACACACACATGCACACACACAAACACTTGAGTATTTCTTACAAATAAAAAGGATAATGAGAAACAAAACTTTGCCTTGTTAAGATTAGTGGAGAGTGCATCCTACTTCTCATTCAAGAATGTGAAGGTTGCATCAAAAAGAGGCTTGAGATATAGCCACAGCATGAGACACCACCGGTGTGCAAACCACACTGTTCTGTCGAAATGACAGTCTGAGATCTAATTCTATGCTTTGGGATGGGGTATTTGGCAGAAACCCAATCTAACCTTGCCACAGTCTTAAACAAGATATTATTACCATTTTTCACCAGTCATGTTCTCTTTGATGGAGACCCTCCAAACCATGATAATATCCTGGAACCAAGACAGGGCAATATGAGTTTGGGGAGAATGGGTATTTGGCACCATTGATTCTTACTTTGTTCACTACACCTGGTAAACCAGTCCTTTTTCCATTTTTTAGACTTTGTTTCTGAGGATGAAATTTTATCTGCCCATGTGCATGGGTTTGAAAGGATTGGAATAAACCTTTCCTCCTTTGTCCTTATTACTTTGCAAATATAAAAGCCATCTCACAGCAGGTCCAGATCTGGCGTAGAAGACTGAGGGCCACATGATCCCTTATCACCATGGGTAATGATTTTTGCGCTCTTACACTCTTAGGAAGCCATTCTACCTGTGTGGGTACTTGCTGGTGGAAGGCTCAACATCGCAGCCGTGCTGAATTCACTTCTAAGGTGAGGTCAGTGTCCCAGGCTATGTTGTTGGCTTACCACACCTAACTACTACAAAGAGGCAATTTAAATCAGTTTGAGAAATTCTGCGTATTAAATCCCACTCCACAGCCACCTCAATCCCAGCCTTCGTGCTAGGATATTCACCATACATATTAGTATATTAAGGCTTTTGGACATTTGGGCAAAGATTGCTAAATGTCTTCCAGTGCCCATTTTCCCCTTCCTCATTGTAATTATAGAATCCTCTGTCAACACCTTTGTGGGAGCCTTTGTCAGTGCCTCCCACCTCTACTGCCCCACCCAGAGACTACAATTCCCAGTTTCCCTTGCATCTGGTTGTGATCATGTGACTAATGGGATGTGAGGGGAAGTGATGTGTGCACCTTCTAGATCACTAGGAAGAAAGCTGCATCCCTTCACTTCACTTTCCCCTTTTCTTAAGTCAGGGAGGAAGTAACAATTAAGCAGCTAATCTAGACTCAGAGATGAAATCCAGAACCTCCTACCTTCCCTGGATCTTCTGCGCAACTCTGAAACCAAATATGAGACAGAAATACACTCATATTTTGTTTAAGCCACTGTAGTTTTGCAGGTTAGCCTGGACCTTAAATAATATACCAAGCTGTAAAGAAACCTGTTTAACTGTTAATAGCCTGGTACGACCAAAATTTATGGTGATAGAACTAAAAGTTCTGGCGAAAAACTAGTGTTCCAACAACACAATGATTTAAGGAATAAGAAAAAGTAACTAAACTGTATCTTAGAATTTGTGTATTTTCAAATATATGCTAAGGTTATCATCCAATTTTATTGTTTATTCTACCCATATTTTTAAACAGGCATTTTGTGTTGTTTTGTTGTTGTTTTCCTTTGCCTATTTTAATTGGTATATATAATATTATAAGTGATATCTATGTTGGTTATAAGCATAACAAGATAATGAACACTGATGAGCATTTTGTCCAAGCTAATAACTAGATCCTTACTGATAACTTGCTTCTACTTAAGTGTTCCTGATCATCCAACACCTCTCTCACCAGCCCAGAAGTGCTCAGGATCCTACATTTTTAAGAATATGAATCAAAAGCATGTTACTATCACTTGTAAATCACACAGAGACGTTAACTATGATACAGACCTTTGGGGTTCGTTCTGAACCTTTCAACATCCTAAGCTTTTTCTGTAAAATGCTATATTAATTCCTCCCCCACAGATCTGCTGCCAAGTTTATAAGAGAATAATGAAGGTGAAAGGTCACTGCTTGGAGCCTCATATATAGGCTATTGATTAGAAAAGAAGAGAACCAGAAGGAAAGAGGGAGGAGTAGAGATGGTGGAAAAGAGGTCAAGTCCTTCCAGCACAGCCAAAGCAGAAGGAATGTTGGGTCGCATAACCAGGGCCGTGGCCAGCATTCCTGGCTGTAAGAACTGAGTTGTGGGTGAGGAGGGTGGGGAAGACAGATTATCTTATTCTATGATCTTTTTATCTGCTATAATATAATGTAATTAAATACCTTGATGCATATAAATGCTTGGAATAGTGCTGAGCACACAGTCAGCATTATTTAACTGTTTGCTGAAACTGTTACACTTGAGTAAGGTCATAGAAAAGCTACTCTGTCATATACACAAGTTATTTCTTTAGATAAGGGCCACTAAAATGTAAAGCTATCTCTTTATTTATTTACACGGAGCCATTAGGATTTAAGCCACTAGAATGTGCTTACATTATAGTAATTTACATTCTGGTGACTCAGTTTAAGTAAAGTAATCAGTGTTACTTATGTTTAACTAGTTTGTTGATGTATCCCGGGTGCCTGTGACAATGTCTGACACACAGTGGATGCATAACAATATGTGCTGAATAAATGTGTAAGAAATCAAAATCTTCTAAAAAGTCTCCCTATTAAAAGCATGCAAATTCCTCTCTGGCTCTGGAATAACAAATATACCAGTTGGCTGAAGACAGCAGATTCCTAAATAAATTATTGTGAGCCAGAAACTGTTGAATTTGACCAATGGTTCCAAAACCCAGCTGCTGAACAGAATTATCTGAAGAAAATTTATAAATGCAGATTCCTGGGCCAAACACAAGAGACTGTCAATTGGTAGATCTATATTTTATTTGTTTGTTTTACTTAGTTGGGGTCAAATCTTATCTGCAGTTTAGTAACCTGCTGTATAGATGAAATCATAAGCAATTATTAAAATATCAAGTTCACAAAATTATACTTTTTCATGAATAAATAACACTTCATTGAGTGAATATGCTGCAATGTACATTACTTTTTATTTTCATTGAACTCTTAGGTTGCTTGCATTCTTTCTATCACTATAATATATTTAAAAGTTAACTTGTGAGGGCCAGCCCCATGGCTTAGCGGTTAAGTGCACGCGCTCCGCTACTGGCGGCCCGGGTTTGGATCCCGGGCGCGCACCGATGCACCGCTTCTCCGGCCATGCTGAGGCCATGTCCCACATACAGCAACTAGAAGGATGTGCAACTATGACATACAACTATCTACTGGGGCTTTGGGGAAAAAAAGGAGGAGGATTGGCAATAGATGTTAGCTCAGGGCCGGTCTTCCTCAGCAAAAAGAGGAGGATTAGCATGGATGTTAGCTCAGGGTTGATCTTCCTCACACACACACAAAAAAGTTAACTTGTGTATTTATAGATATATTTGTTGACAAGGGGTAAATAGAGTTCTTTAAAACATATTTTGTTGGGTATTTTTTTCCTGGCTTGCTTTTTGCTGAGTTTTTCTCCAGGTTTGTTTATGAATATCTGTCTCTTCATTTGTAAACTATCCAAGCAACAGTCAAGACCTGGGCAGATTTCTCCCCAGCACAATGCGATGGGAGGGCTATGCCCAGAGGAAAGAGACTAGTGAAACAAGTAACTTAAATCTTCATTTCATCGGGTAAGTATCATAGTGTAAGTATCCTTTAACTCCTCTGTAGATATCCCAGCAAATCCTGTTCTACTTTTGTTTTCAAAATGTCTCAGATTTTTCTACTCTTCCAAAATACTGTGGTTACCCAAATCTAGGACCTCAACCTCATACTTTGAGTACTGAGGGCAATAATTCCTTATATTAGTCTTTACTTTTCTCTAGACTTTAAACTTCTACCCCAAACATCCACCCTGCTGCTAACGTAAAATTTTCAAAAAGGCAAAATCATGACTGTCATTCAAATATAAAATGAACAAGTATCAAAGTGAGGAAATTAATGACTAAGGAAATCAGTAAGATGTTAAAAGTAGCTCAAAGGAGAACAGAATATATATATGTACACATATACATATATGTATATGCACATATGCACACACACACATGTATATGTGTGTATATAAAATGAGGAATGCTAAACTAAAGTTGCTAGTAAATACAAAACTGGTTAATAACCTGTAAGACAGTGAAATGTAATGCTTAGGCTCATCTTTTCTACAAAGCAGAAATCAATTTTATCAAAATTTATTTGCATCACCATCAGTTTTCTACAACCTGACTTCTACCCCTTTTGAGTTACAACACAGCTTAGTCAATAGGAAAACAATCAAAGGCACACATTCCTACACAACCAGATAAACCCACATTTCACTGAAACAAAATCCAGTATTCACTTCTGCATCGAGTCACTTATAATTACTCTCTATTGCTGTTTCAGCGTTTATAATACAGTCTGTATCACTCACGCCCCTCTCCCTGACTCCAAATTAATCATTCCAGAATACACTCTCCACTCAATACAGGTCAACTTTTGCCATTTCCTGTACACTCCATAAATTTCTTCCTGCCCTACCCAAACTTCCTTCCAAATAATTCAGCCAACCTGTGTGGAAGGTGCTTGGCACATAATAGTGAACAGATATATTTTCTACCATTATGGAATTTACAGTCTAAAATAACTTTTCTCTTTTTCTCTATGAACTTAACTACTCTTTATCTTTCAATACTCAAAATTCTCTCTACTCCCATAAGAAGCCTTCTTCAACTGCACCAGCCAACACTAAGCCCTTTTAGATAACTGTACCACAGATGGAACGTGTCACGTGGGCTTTTAAAATCCTGATTGGTTTGCAAAGTCATTTAGGTGAGGGATTCTGCTTTAGCCTTTTATTTTGAGTAATTTCTACAACATCTGCTGCTTTTTGGTTTAAAACAGATAACTGGTCCTTAAGATGCAGGGACTATGTGTAAGGACTCAATGACTTCTCCCGTCTTTGTGTCTAAGAGTTTCTGAGCACTTTTGCTATCAAACCTTCTCGATGTAGCTAATTGAGTTTGTCCCAATTTATGATTCAAAAAGCTTTGATTTCAGAATGATAGCTGTCATATAAATGTAGATTAAAATGAGCATAAATATGCAGGTGCTGATCTATAAGAACATCTGTACTGTGAAGCAAACCACTTATAAAACATCAACAGAGAAAAATTTCTGGCAGAGAGGGGAGGAGTGGTTACAATCCTAGTGTTTGTTAAAGAGACTACTATCCCCTTAATTCCTTAATTTAATAAAAGCTTCCCACCATGTTGGCAATCTCATTCTCTTTTGCTAAGAATGAGTAGGTAAAAGTTATGCATCTTTATGAGGCTGTACATTTCAAAACCAGAAGAAGAGAGAGTATAGTTCCACAAGGTTAAAATATTAGCATAAAGCAATTTCAAGTCCTTGGTTTTATTATTATAGGTCTCTACTTGTAATAGTCACAGAAAAGTGCCTCATGAACCAGATCCTGAATGCTTGAAATATTTTCAAATAGAAATAGAAGATATGATCTGAATGCAAAATCAAATGACCATCCAGCATAGCAATTTGATGTCGACACTTGTATCATCTTCTTAATAACTCCTGACAATGAACGTGGTGCAAAGCTATGGTAAAGAAGCTATTTTTTAAATTAAAATCTCTTTCTCTATTGTAGAAGTTTCATATGAGGCATGTGCGTCCCCTTACTTTCCAGTAGAAGCACAGTAGTAAGTTTAGGTAGAGTCAAATTGCTTGCTTCATCAGTCAAAGGTAGATGATTAGAAATAAAATGATGATGAATTTGCACTTAGGACTGAATGGACAAGATAATCATCTAATGATGGTATTAGAGTGAGGAAGAGCTTCATTTGCATCTGTCCTTAGTCGGCTAATCAAGTTGACTAAACACCATAAAGGCTGAGTCACAATGGCTTACAGGCAAAATAGAACATATACCCAAAATGAATCCTTTTTTTTGTGAGGGAATCGGCCCTCAGCTAACATCTGCCAATCCTTCTCTTTTTTTGCTGAGGAAGACTGGCCCTGGGCTAACATCCGTGCCCATCTTCCTCCACTTTATATGGGATGCCTCCCCAGTATGGCTTGCCAAGCAGTGAGTCAGTGAGCGCCCGGGATCCAAATCGGCGAACGCCGGGCCGCCGCAGCGGAGCTCACACACTTAACCGCTTGCGCCACTGGGCCAGCCCCCTCAAAGTGAATGCTTAAAAAATTATCTTGCTCTCTTTCTGAGCTCTCTTCCTCCCCCTCCTTGTCCTTGTTGTGAGAAATGAAAATAAATTCAGGCAAAAACAAACAATACAATTTGAAGTAATGAAAAGTAAAATTTATTTCATTTTCTGCTATTTACTGTGAAATTACAGAAATTAAAGTGTTACACTAGTAGCACTTTAATGCTTCTTATGAAAATAAAAGACCAATACTTTGGAGTAAGTTTCTGAAAGTAAAATAAAATTATAGCTGCTAAAAACAATTCCTGAAACCAAAGACTTTATGACTGACTGACATAGGTGACCAAAGAATTAGAAGATTTAACACCAAGAAGAAACATTAAAAGGCTACGCATTTTCTGTAAGTGCAACAGCAAGAATTTGGATGGAAAAAATAGCATGGGGGGCCAGCCCGGTGGCACAAGCGGTTTGGTGCGCGCGCTCCGCTGCGGAGGCCCTGGGTTCACCGGTTCGGATCCCGGGCGCGCACCAATGCACCGCTTGTCAGGCCATGCTGTGGCGGCGTCCCACATAAAGTGGAGAAAGATCGGCACGGATGTTAGCCCAGGGCCAGTCTTCCTCAGTAAAAAGAGGAGGATTGGCAGATGTTAGCTCAGGGATGATCTTCCTCACAAAAAAAAAAAAAATAGCATGGGCTTGGAAGAACATGTCATGCTAGAAAAATAACTAACATGATTTTAACAGAATTAATGTACAAGTGTATTCAGAAGCCAATAGTAAGCTATTTTTATAGAACTTACTCCACATGGAGGAGTAATCATTTTGAATTTCAAATTAAACCAATTTTTCCCTGGCACCATTTCAATGGGAAAAGTTGCTTATGTAACTACAAAAATTTAATATTCACTATATGTATTGCAACCCATAAGGCAAAAGCATGGGTCTGTCTTCCATCACAGTCAGTGTCCTTTCTAACACACACATAAAATACAAATTAACAAGTTTTGGTGCCCAGTGATGTTCATATATTTCAGGAATGTCTGTTTCTTTATATGGCTACTTACCGGTTACATGCTGGACCAAAAGTAATTTAGAGTATTTAAACACCTTTCTTGTCTACTTAACAGAATTCTAGAATTGGTGACCAGGAAATGACGTCTTCTTAAAAGTACCCAGATAATTCTGATGAAGGCAGGCCAAGATCACACTTTAAGAAAAAGTGCTTTAAAGAATCATAACTTCATGGAAGCTGGTATTAATCTTTTTTATAAATTATTTTTTGGTGTAAGTATGATGACATTCCTCTCTCAAGTATCCATGGTAATGGAAGGAAGGGACACAACATAGCTTATCTAGAAGAGTAGATAACATAAGTGTTGATAGTTGACTCTCCAATACATTATTCAATTTCTTAACTTTGCCTATTGTAATTTTAATGTGAGATAACTACATTCTGGATAGGTTGTGAGAAAAGATGGCCCAATGATATGCTGAATCATCGAGAAGAGCTCAAACGATGGTTCTCCATTATAAGCTTTTGAAATGTGGTAGATTACTGTAATGTAAAATATGGGATCTTGGCCTCGTGATGCCAATGTTGGATGATGCCATATTAAGAGGAATTTTCCACACAGGAGAAAGATTCAAAATGACAGTGGAGGGAAAAACAAATGATCTCATAATTGACTAAAACCTCAGCCAGCTATGATACTTGATCCACTCTCCAAACACAAGAATGCAAAAAAAGCACAAAAATATAGATTAGACATGGATGACCAAAATGCTTGGTGCACATGACAATGCCTCAGAAGAACCATTGTTGGTCACACACCCACATTGTCAGAACAATTCTCAAAATTATAAATTTTCAAAAATGGCCCCAAGACCAGAAGCTTTTGTTTGCAGTGGAAACTCTTCACCCTTTAATTTTCAAACAAGTGTTTTCTTCCATTTGTACTTCGAGGTCCCAAATAGACACCGCTATTGTACCTTTAAAAAAAATCAGAATTTTGAAGTAGTGCATAAAACTGTAAGATCAGTTCATTAAATGTGCATCATTGGTATTGGTTTTTAATCTTAGCTCCCTTCTCCCTTCACTGGGTACACACCACCTTCATTAACATTCAGGGACTTGCACACACGCCTTAAGAAAAAGAAAGTTCTTCCGGAGTAATGAGCCCAGAAGTATATGACATGATTGCCTCTCCCTCTTGCTTTGTACTTAAATTCAATACCACTCTGCTACCCCTACGTATGCTTTCTCCGCCTTATTTTCTAAACACAGATATATAAAGTCATTCTTTGTTATTTCATAACCATTGCTACTGTAATTTTACAGAAAGCTAAACATACTGGAATGTGTATTTTCGTAACCAGAGGAAGGATTTAGACGATTTTTTTTAACATCTGCTAACTTCCATGACTGGAAATTTATCACGTTCTGCCCATGAATCTGCTAGGGGTCATTAGAGAACTAACAGAAAAAGGTCCCTGCTGTGTTTGCGTTTACAATTGAAAGAAACCTTACAAATGATAAAACAAGCATAATAACTTGTATTTGTATAACTTTTATGATTAACAAATTGCTTTCCCACGCCTTATTTCAGTCAATACTCAAAACTGCTTTAAAAGACAAGCAATATGACATTATTATCCCAATGTTATGTATGGACTAGCTGAAATTTGTAGTTTTTAAGTTACTCGGGATCACAGAGTCAGGGAAGTAACAGCCTGGGCTGTGTCCATGTTTGCTGTCTCCTACACCGATGCTCTTTCCATACACCAAGTTAATGTGACTTTTGATAGTTGCTTGAATGTCCCATAGGTGGAAAGATTGCATTGCTGTCCCTTTGCGAGTTAACAGTAAAAGCCTATCTTGTACTATTTGCATAGTTTTCTGTCAGTTGATGGAGTTGAGTTGAGCCTTATATGCAGAAAGGGACAGAGAAAAACCTATTTTGAACATGACTTAAGGGAAAGTAGAAGTGGCGTGGGAATGGGAAGGCAGAGCAAAGCAAAGACTAGGTTCCCTTGAAGGGGCATGAAAGACTGTAGAGGGGACAAAAATCTGGAGGTGATTCCGCATGAAACAAAGTCACACGAAATGGTTTAGAGAGGATGATGTTTGCCATTTCTGAACTGTAAGGCAGGGCACCTTGGAGTTCTCTTTGGAGATGTGGCTTAGAAGTTAAAGCAAAAAGAAAAACCATGGCTTACAGTAAAATCTTCCCAAATTCTCTTTATATCTGAACTGAATCCAAAATGACTTGAGGTAGAAATTGAGAAATACAACTTGGCTATTGAGAAGAAAAACTGGTGAATACTTGATCTAAAGTGAAATAACGGAGAGACGAGCTAGGGAGGGAGGAAGTGAATCAACAATCAAAGATCTTACCTTTTTTTTTTTTTTTTTGCTAAGGAAGATTGGCCCTGAGCTAACATCCATACCCATCTTCCTCTATTTTGTATGTGTGATGCCACCACAGCATGGCTTGATGAGGGATGTGTAGGTTGGCACCCGGGATCCAAACCTGCAAACCCCCCAGGCTGCCAAAGTGGAGCACACAAACCCAACCACTATGCCACAGGCAGGCCGCCAAAGATCTTACCTTTTAAAGCCTGAGCACAAGGATAAATAACACAATTTATCCCATGAGTTTGGAAAATGGTGGAAATAAAGCAAGAAATTTAGTGTTTCCTGAAGTCCTATGGTTCTGAAGATTAGGATTTCAAATTGCTGAAGATAAAAACACAGGAGGTAGTTAATCCACATTAATTAAAATAAGACATAGTCAAGGACAATACGTTCTGGCTCGTATGTTGATGAACCGTCATTGTTTAGTGGATATCAACCGGCACTCTATATGCTGCCTATGTTAATGAGTGCATTCCATTTAGCTGATGTTTGGATAACAATTTACTGAAACATCTTCAGATTCTTAAAATGGAAACAATGTCTAAGTTATGATGGGAATAATAGCTCATTTTTCAAACTAGATAGGATGCTTGTCTCACCTTTCCTCAGGTTTTGCTCTTTCATTCAAGTATATAATATTGGGGAAGAAATATTGAGATGAGTTTCATGTTCTCTTAATTATGTTGGCCTTCAGGTCAGGAGAAACCAGTCAAGCACATGTGCTCATTGAACTTCTAAGCCTGGTTATGCTCAAGTGGTTGACTTTTAAGATTAGTGAAGCAGAAACTTAACTCATTTTTATTTCTTTTTATTTAACTTAATTGGATGTGTAATTTTCTATTAGGCAAGGGAAAGAGTTTTGAAACAGCTTACTTTTTGGTTTAATTTGGGAAAACCTTTCTGTTTCACATTTCGGGTTATTAAGACAATTTTTAAATGATGTTTCTAATTATTTCGGATTCTTCCTAATCACAAAGTATGCTAATTATTGGAGTTACATAGACTCTAGTTTTATGCTGTATCAGACCAACCTTCTAGGTTCTGAAGACTTCTCTTTAGCCTATTCAATGGAGAAAGTTTAGAAACGCCTAACAAAATGGTTAATACAAATGAACCAGAACAAATTTGAATAAATGTTTTCTTTTGGTTTCATATTATTTTAATATAGTGTATGCTGACAATTTTAAAGGAAAATTTTCACAGGCCTAAAGTTCCTTTTGTATATAAATAAAGTATCTATATAAGTAACATTAATTCTTTTTTAGTTCTAAGGTCAGGAAAGAGGATGACATTTTTAAAAATAATATTTATTGCCAAGATTTCTTTCTATTTATGGCATCATCTAGGAAGATCAAAAGGATGTCTTTTCTGATATTTCCATTCTATTTGTGATGGGAAGAGAAAACACTATTCTGACCTTTATAGTGATATGGTTTATGATCACTACTATTAAATCTATTTTCCTACTGGATCATGTGCTTCTCTGCTCCATTTGCAGCGCAAAGTGAAGTTTTCCCCTTGCCTTATTAATTTAAATTATCTGTCAAATATGCTTATGAGAACTAAGTAAAGAAATATAATTTTCATCCTGACATTAGCTTCACTGGGCTTTTCTCCCCAAGGGAGAGTGTGCCCAGCTTTATCATCAATGTTTTAAAATATTAAGTTCTTGCAATTTAGGGTTGAATGATTCCTCTACACTTTTATGCTCTCATTTTGGTGGTTTTTAAACTGTTTTAACCTACTTTCATTTATGCCACTTTTAATATGTAGAAAAATGGTACAGTTGTCAGGGCCCTCTTTCAAGCTGAGGGAGAAAAACTATATTCCTTAGAGATTTAAGCAGCAATAGGCTTAAATATCTGGATAGCTGTACACTCACCCAGGTAATCCTCCAATAAAATGCTGTTCAGCGCTTGTGTGTTTGGAATAGTTTTCACCTTAGCCACCCTGTGACTTAGGGGAATAACATTCCATCATCCTCTGATTGCCCAACTGTGACAGTGTGAATGTTCTCATGACATTTGCTGGCAAACAGGAGCATTGAAACAGCAAAACAATGCAATCAACAACAGTGTGTAATAGCCAAGCTTCCTGGGCATTTGGATCTTACAAACTGAAGCCCAGAGCAGATGTGCAGTAGCTGTGAGCTCAGTAATTACTGAGAGTGTTTTCTAGATAGAGCCTGCCAAGGCTTAAGTGCCCCTACTTTGAGAACGTTAGGTTGAAGAAAGATAAAATGGAGGTTTGTGGGACTGATGAGGATGATGAGGGATCCTAAGAGGTACTACAAGACATGTAGACTTGGCTGGTCTAGTTCCTGAATATACTTCACAAAAACACACGCATCCTTCTAGTCTCACAACCAGAACTGAGCCATCAGTCTATACCTCAAAAGTCAGTGATGATTCCACAATCCCTACAGCTGAGCTTTTGGGCAGTTTTCCAACCTACTAAGTTGGAAAAGCCACATGAGATTTTGAAGTGGTATCCACATAGGTGAAGTTCCTATTTTCCTGGTTTCTTTGAGTGGTTTTCCACACAACCTGGAGGGAGCTGAGAATTCTTTTCTTGATATTTCACATTGGGAATGAGGTCATCCAGTCAAAGGTAGCGGGCCTGCTAGGAACTGTTGTGAGATATCTACTTAAACCCCCAAAATATGGTTAATTTCCATAATTTTTATGGAACTGGTAATTTTATTTCAAAAGAAAAGCAAAGAATGAGAGAAAAAGCCTTGACACTGGTTTTATGATGTTTTATTCTTGGTTTATCACTGGTGATCATATAAATACTATTCAACCTCAACAATATCTAAATATTCACATGTTTTAAAACCTAGCAAAAAGAGCAGAACGTAGCATGGCAGAGAATGGGATGGGAGTGAAAAACAAAGAAGTAAATCTTGACGTGTAGAGGGATTTTCAAATGCTGTTTTCTCTGTCAATGAAGCAAACACCCTAACACGTTTTAATGGATTTTAATAGGTAACAGTTTTATAACATTCTTTTTTAATTTCCTGGAATTCTTAGTCCTCATGAGCTCTATACCTTAAAACAGGAAATGCCTAAGGATATTGTTTTTTTTGCAGAATCACTCCAATCCTTTTTTTTTTTTCACTTCACTTACAAGTGTACTTCTTAAATAAAATCTAATATTTAATTTGATAGGAACCTTAGGGGAGGCTAGCTGGTAAGAAGAAAGGGCAAAATTTATTTTCTTTGGTGGAAGAAGCAGTAGCATCTTCCTGGTCTGTTGATGTTTAGAATGCTAAGCATTTATTATAATTTAGACTGACTCGCTCAATTCCACGTAATGCTGGAATCCTATATAAAACAGCAAAGGTGCTAGGTATGTTTTCATCTTAATTGGGAAAAACGTTTATGGTTTTTATCAGCTAGAGTATTTACTCAAGAAAATTAGAATTTGAATATTGTGAGTTAGCTAACTTATTTTAAATAAATTCTCCCTCATTAGAACATGCAATTGTACATAGAGACTCTTCACCCACATATCCAAAGAAAGGAGGGAAAGGCAGGGAGAGAGGAAGGAAGAAAGAAAGAGGAGGGAAGGAAGGAAGAAGGGAAAGGAGAAAGGAAAGAAGGAACGAAGGAAGGAAAAAAGGTAGGAAGGAAGGAAGGAAGAAAGGAAGAAGAGTGGGGAGGGAAGAAGGCAGGGAAGTAGGGGGGAGAAAGGAAGAGTATCATAGCTAACACATATATTGCTTTCTTCCTCCAGGCAAGTGTTTCATATATTTTACCTTAATTAATCACTGCCACAACCCTATGAGATGGCCCAATTATTTTCTTTATTTTTCAGATGGGAAAACTAAAGAACAGAAGTTTAAATGATTTTTCTAGCTAGTAAGTGGAGCTAGTAACAGGACCATTTTACCTGGGTAAAAGAACATGTAATGCTAATCTTGTTCAACACTGACAAAGGTAAATATGGGTTAATATTTACTAAGTGCGATATTAGAAGCTTGATAAACTTGACTCCTTCTCCTCTTCTCATTATTATTTAAAAATTTATTGCATTTCAGAAAGAAAAGTGTGACTTAGGAGAAATGGATCAAAATATTGACTGATAAAATCGACAGACACATTGATTACAAAAGCTGTCAACACTGCTGTAGTTTAATATTTCTTCCTTCATTTGCTCAGAGCATCAGTCTCTAAAAAAATTTGCAACAAGAGAAATCATTTTACACGTTTCCTTAATATGTTGAATATTATTTCACTTCCTTGCATCAACATTGAAGAAGTAGACTTACTTTGACCAACAAAATCCTGAGATTGAAGAACTCTTTGACTGGTAAGTCAGCATCATGCTCTTTGAGATTGCAAATAAAGCTGAATGCATGAAAGCAAGTACAGTAAACCCACACAAAAGACTTAAATATCCTATGATATCCTATGATTTGCACATACTCACAAATGTTGAAGGACTGTTAGAAGTTGTCTTAGTCCACTTGGGCTGCTGTTCCAAAGGACCCTTGAGGGGCTTATAAAAAACAGAAATTTATTTCTCACAGTTCTGGAGGCTGGAAGCCTGAGATCAGGGTGCCACCATGATTGAGTTCTGACGAGAACCCTCTTCCAGATTGCAGACTGCCATCTTCTCTCTGTCCTCACCTGACAGAAGGGGCAAGGGAGCTCTCTGGGGTCACTTTTATAAGGGCACTAATGCTGTTCATAAGGGCTCCTCCCAAAGGCCCCACCTCCTAATACCACCACATCGGAGGTTAGGATTTCAATGTATGAATTTGGGGGGGAGACACAAACATTCAGTCCATAACAGATGGATATCAGAAAAATGACACTTAAGAAGAACATGATGTGCCCTAATACATAGAATAGAGTATGAATTCTGATACCCGATTGCCTAGGTTCAAAGTCCAGCTCTGTCACTTACTAACCATATGATCTTAGTCACATTACTTAACTTCTTTGTGCCTCAGTTTCCACATCTATAAAATGAGTGCCTCACACGTTGGTTTTAAAGATTAAATGAGTTAACTTTTGTAAATTTCCTGGTTTATAGTGAGTAGTATATAAATATTAGCTACTGTATTAGTCAGGATCCAGTTGGAAAAAGAGAAAACTACTCTAGATATTTCAAATAGTGGGGATTTAACAAAAGAAATTGTTCACAATGATGTTGAAAAGGCTAGAGGACCAAAAAGAGTGGGAATTGTTAGAAGAGCAACAAAGAAAAAAAAGAGAGTTAGCCCAAAATGAGGAAATTGCTCAAGCCCATTTGCCCGATTGCTCAGGCTGCTAGAAGCTCTCCCCCTGCTGGGGCTGCCAGACTCTATTTGTCCTGGTCCTGCTGCCACTACAGCAAATGCCAGTAAGTGCAGCAGCTGTTGGAGCCAGCAGCAAAACGCTTCATCTTTCCCCTTTCCTTTCAACACGCCAGCAGTGCCTCCTGCTGGCTGAACTTAACAGGCACACAGCTGGCAATGCAGTCTGGGAAATGTAGTTTGCAGGCCCCCAGCCCCAGCAGTCTAGAAGATAATTCACTTGAAGTCCAAGTGAGCCTGACCCTGTGAGGAGCTCCGGAGCATGAATGGCACCACAGGCTTATCCCTTTGGGAGACAAAGAGGCTGGCTTTTTGTATCTTCCCGTCTTCGCTGGCTGCTCCCCCTGGGGTAGGGCCTAACCTCTCAGATATTTCCCAGATAGATGAGGTGGCTCCTATCAACCTAGGGCAATTCTCAGAAGGGTGCAGCAGAGCTGTTAGGAGCCAACACTCACAAATGGGATATGGGTGCACTGGCTCCTTAAAACAAAACCCGTCCATTACCTTCTGATCCTAAAGTGGCCTTGGAAGCTTTGGCCTAAGAATTTACAGAGGAGAACATATGTTAGATAAGGGCACCTGCAGGTATCTGTGAATTCCTTAGTCTTGAAGTTTCTATAGAAAAGGGGGAAAATTCACCAAATCGTAAGAAAACTTTAAATATGGAAATTTACATTAAACACTTGCATATTAAAATTGCTTATATTGTAGAGAAAAGACCAAAACTTTTATTAAAAGTACTCTTTAGAGATAATTAGCTGCTTATAAAATTTTTGTATCGTTTCTGTGGGATTTCATCATTGGTCCGTCACCAACCTCCTCATACCTGGAGTAGCTTAAAATTGAACTGAAGACTCAACTCCACCCTTAGTCCCAAGACTTTGATAAGACCGTTCAGACTAATGTTCTGGAGTTCTACAAGAGGCATTCTTATTGCTCATCTGATAACTCTAGCCTCCACCTAAGAAAATTTCTTCATTGCACGAAGAAAATAGTGATAATTTTTACATGTTAGTAATTATCAGTGGCATGCTTCTGCATGAGAACTTTCTACAAGCTTCTGCTGGTGGTATTTTTCAGTCTCATATATTTTGAAGGTTGGAATGGATTTTACACATCATCCAATCACTCTCCCTACTGATAAATAAGAACATTGAGTCTTATAGAAACATAATGACTTTTTCAAATTATCAAGGCTACTTAATGGTGAAACAGGAACCGAACATCAGTCCTCCTGTGAAGTAGTTTGGTAGCTTTTCCACCGCACCACACTTCTTTGCCGTTGTGCTATTTAATATAGACTAAATTCTAGATGATCTATTATCTATCGATTCCCCTATTTATCATCTATCTGTCTAACATATTTATACACCAGCCTGCTTCAGAAAGGATTTAAGTGGCTTACAAAAATAGACACAACACAATGCGATTTTAAACATTTAATATAAAAAGTAAAAGGAACATGAATTAGGGGAAAATAAGCGGAAACCGAGATTGAGGATCAAGCATGTTGAGGGATTTTCCACTGGCTAAAGACGGGACATTAATTAGGACCTGAGATTTCTACTCTGCAAAGGAAGAAACATGGATCACGTGATCACATCAGTGTGGATCAGGTAATTGGATCATTGGTTACATGGATCACAGTAAACATAAAATAAGAATAAGCCAGTTGCTCAAGAGAACAGTCAATACTTTCTGATAAAATTGATAAACCGTTTTCTTGAAGAAAATGGCACCTCTCCAAAGATATAAATCACAAATAAAATCAGCTTGCTGGCATTGCTCTTTTCTAACCATATGTTCTGTCAGAACCTAAAAAGAAACTAAAAGTCGAACATTTTTTCATTATAGTTTTGCAAAAGTATAAATTGATCTTTTGTAATATTACAACTTAAAAAGCAAATATAATTAAACTCCTGCCTATATACAATTATACTAGTATATTTAAGGGTAGTTTTATGTAAAGTCACAGTAGGTAGTAAAATTGCTTCCCTACAGTATCATTTTCCTACTGCAGCTTGAAACTCTGCCATTGTAAGGTGAGAAGTCGGAGGTATGTGTGATGTTCTGAAGGTGTGAAAGGCATTAAAAGTCTGAAAGTTTAGTGATTTAATCTGTGGTCACAGATAACAGTCATCTAAAGATTATACACTTTAGAAATAAGCCCAATTTATTTATTCAAACTCTACATAGTTGCTTTAGCCATTCTTTGAATATAGCTTACTATAGCTCCAAAAATGATTAAGAAATTTATAAAAAGGGAGATACATCTCCAATTAGATCCTTACCATCTCTAGGTCAAGCTCACTAATGTCACAGAGCTGGAGAGAAGGTTGCCTAGTTACTTATGGTGAAAACATCACTGGTTGATGAAAGCAAAAAGCCTGTAACTTTGATCACTCAGAAGCTCAATATTATCATTCCACCAAAAGATTGATTCAAATCAGTCATATTGTTACTTTTTTGTGTATTAGCTGTGGCTCCCCATAGGATCCAGACTTATGTTTGGGGTTTTTTTAATGATGTTTATTTTGTGTCATAATTCATTTCCATGGTCCTTTTGGTCAGGTAAGCAAATTTCCTGTCAAACACATTCTTCTCAGAACTCATGAGATGGACTACCCCATCCAAAAGACACTCATGTTAGAATCATAAATCATAGGCCAGAAAATCAAATTCTATTTTTTACATCAACTTGGTGAAAAATTTTTCATTTTTCAGGAGAGAAAAAGTACAGGTAAAAGATTTCCTTGTGGCCTCAGTCATCAATTGTCTTCCCAAGATTTCAATTTCTTTAATATTTCCAGTTCCTCTTGAAAATAGAATGAGTCTACATAAACCAGTAGACATGGGGGTTTCAGTGAGTTTGTTAGTTCTCAGAAGTTTCTTTGCTGCATATCATGTATTTATAGTGAGGAGACAGGTGATCTGTTAAAATGCTTTGCCACTTCTCTACCATTCCTCAGAAAATTATCACTTACCATAGCCTTCTCTTTCGTGAGAGACCAGAACCATCCTTCCTCCACCTATCAAATTGTCCTTTTTGTTCCATATGGTGTCGGGGACTACTGCTTAAGCAGCTCTGGCAACACTCTCCTTGAAAAAAAGTTCTTGCCTTACCTAGGAGTGGTATAGAACTGATAATAATTCTTCTTTTAAGCATCATATTTTTCTACTTACTGACTTCTCGATATTGCTTTACTTTTTCAAAAATTGCCTCTTTTTGCCATCCTTCTTGGATTATTTTTTTCTTTCTATCTAGCAACTTATCATTTTTACTAATGAGTTAGAAAGAAGAGAAGTGATCCTTGAACTCTTTCACCTCGCGCTCAAACAGATGGTCCAATCTGTTCTCATCACACCAGTAATTGGAAGCTATTTTAGTCAAGATGTCAGACAACCTAGCATATATCTGCATGTTACTAGAATAGTTCTTTATGTTTCCATACCAACAACTGGGACTCACATAAACTATAATCCTCTTTGCCTACCCTGTGTACACAGACACACAGATTTCTCAACTCCTATCTTTAAAACCCAGACAGTCATTACAAATTTACTTGACAAACCATCTATTTTTAACACTTATCCTACTGTGGTTGCATAAACCAGGAAGCATTCCTAGAAAGGAACTACGACGTTAACCTGTCAGCCCAGTCTCTTTCTGATGAACCTCTGCTAATTAGGAAAAATGTGAATAATGTCAGCCTAGCTCTTTAAGCAATCATCGAGTACTCAAAGATCTGTGAAGCAAGCATCTCAAATCACACAGTCACATTTCTGCATCTTCTTTATCATGGAATCCTTGGGCTTATAATAATAGAAAACAAATCTACTAACTTGCAAGTGTGGACTTTGTAGACACATATCAAACCATAGATTTAGTTGTATCAGCTAGGGTCCTGGTAAGAAAATATGCCACGTTCAATCTGAGTAATCTAAAGAGAGTTTAATAAAGGGGTGATTTACAAAAGTGTGGACAGGGTTTAGGAAAACTTAGCAAGGGATAGAGTTGAATCTGAGGCTAGCAACTGAGAGAGCTGTTATCCCTAGGTCAGAGGGAGAAGAGTGGGAAGCAGTGACTTGAACTTGAAAAGGGCATTGGTTTGGAGAGGGATTCCTGAGAGAATCTCTGGCCTCCAGTAGAGGGAGGCAGCCAACACTTAGAGAGGGATCCTGAGGAATATGTATGCAAACCTCACTCTCCTACCTGTGCTTCCCATTGGCTGAATCCAACCTGAATCCAGAAAACAGAGAACCTATGGTCTAGATCACCATCCTGGGGCATAGAATAGGGTGGAAAAGAGTGGAAAGTGGAACTTGAGGGAATAAATGGAAAATATTCAACAGAGTTGCTACACTTGAAAATGGAAATCATGTGAGGCAACACAGCAGGCACCACATCTTTCAGTCCAAAGCAGAAAATTTGAGCTCTAGAGTGGCATTCTAGAAGTGGGATGTTACAAGTAGTCTCATTGGGATTCAAAGTGCACAATCCATCATCATATCTTTATATCAATTTCTGAAATAAGTTGTCTTTGTATTTCTCATATGGCCTTATGTAGTCGTGCACATAGTAAATTCTCAGGAAACTCATGTAGAGTCACTGAATAACTTTTCTCTTACATTCCCTACCAGTGCTGTTAGCCTTTTTATCTTGTATGTGTTTCCATCAAGTTCCAAGAACAGTCATGGATCCACATGCAATGGTATGGCAGATTTGGACAAATAATACAGAATGCTGTACTATTTATTTATTTATTTATTTATTTTTTGTGAGGAAGATCAGCCCTGTGCTAACATCCATGCTAATCCTCCTCTTTTTGCTGAGGAAGACCGGCTCTGAGCTGACATCTATTGCCAATCCTCCTCTTTGTTTTTTTCCCCAAAGCCCCAGTAGATAGTTGTATGTCATAGTTGCACATCCTTCTAGTTGCTGTATGTGGGACGTGGCCGGAGAAGTGGTGCATCAGTGCACGCCCAGGATCCGAACCCGGGCCGCCAGCAGCGGAGCGCGCGCACTTAACTGCTAAGCCACGGGGCCACCCCCCGAATGCTGTATTTTAACAGTTGGGATCAAAGCAGTGCAATTGCCGCCATATCCAAGAGAAGTGAGATCAGCAGCAACTCCCATATGTCAAGTGAATTCATTTAGAAAAGCCTCGTGGAATAGTTTGTAGTTTTACCACGACACTGTCTCACAGAGGTAAAATGACATGGACGGAGACGTTCGGTAGAAATTCAGAGACTCCTCTTCTTCTCCATTTCACAATGAGAAAAAAAAAAAAAAGGAGTAGTGCCAGCCAGTTTCAGGGGCAAATAGATGCAAGAACATTTTTTTCTGCCCCACAAAGATGAATTGCCTATAATGATCGCCATTTGAAAATTACGGTCTCAAATTTTAAGCATCTATCTGGTATTTTTAAAAGCAGGTAAGTCTTCTTCTGATGGAAATGCACATGCTTTGCTCCTCTGCAAAATATATTGCATCCAAGAAAAGGGTTCATTTTTCTCCTCTAAAATTTCAGTATCTTGGGTAACCTATGGGAAAAAATCTGTATTGGGTAGTGCAATCAAGGCTACACATAAGTGTGTAGCTATATTACTTTTTAGGCACAGAAGCAAAGTCTTTATGTTCTAGGAGCTAATTAAGATAAAGATTTGCTTGGCATGCAATTTTGCTTCCTTAACATCTTTTATATTGAAGTCACTCTGACTTACAGAGCATCCTACATTTTAGTCACTGACCCATAAAGTACAAACGAAAGCTGGTGAAAGAATAGCAATGTGCATTCTGAATAACTTGCTGGGAAATGCCTCAAACTTGAAAGACATGTTAACAATAATTCACCAGCCAATTCCATTAGTCTTAAAGACCAGAGAAGCGCAAAGAGAAAATCTGAATTACACAGCTCCTCCTGCTATAATTTAAAGATATTTCAAGCTAAATTTAAACCTTTTGGATGTGGCATCTTGCTGTTTTTGAGCCAGGAAAATGCAAGATACTAATAGTAAAACCCAATTAATGATAAACGATATTTCTGTACTTCACACTTTGCTCCTAGTGAGTGCCATTTATATTTCAACACCATATTTTAAAAACTTTCTTCCTTTAAAGAAACATACCAAGCAGGGGTAATTTAAACTGGTTTTATGATATAATTGTGACGTCTATTTTTTTAAATAAGGATTTTTTTCCTTTGTGGGGACTTCAGCCTTTTTGTCAATATCTCCTGTAGCGTACATTTTTGTTCCAACTGTGCTATATGCATAATGCTAGCAGCATCCTCTGTGAATGAATCTGTTTTTTTCTGAACACTTTCTCAAATTACTGCTTTGTTTTTTATTTTTTTACATGTATATTAATTTCTTGGGGCTGCTGTAACAAAGCACCACAAACTGGGTGGCTTAAACATTAGAAATGTGTTGTGTCACAATAAATTCTGGAGGCTAGAAGTCCAAGATCAAGGCGTCTGCAGAGTTGGTTCCTTCTGAAGGCTGTGAGGAAGAATCTGTTCCATTGCTCTCTCTGGGCTTCCGGTGATCTGCTGGCGATCTGGCATTCCTTGGCTTGTAGATGCATCACCTCGATCTCTGCCTTCATCTTCACAGGGCGTTCTCCGTGTGTGTCTGTGCCCAAATGTCCCTTTTTGATAAGGACCTCAGTCCTATTGGATTGGAGACTCTCTCTAAATCCAGTATGACCTTATCTCAGCTTAACTAGTTACATCTGCAGGACCCTATTTCCAAATGAGGTCATTCTGAGATACTGGAGGTTAGTAGCTCAACATATGAATTTGTATGTGTGGGAGGGGGGTGTGCAGGACACAATCAACTTATGACAACAAGTAACATATTACAAAAGGAAGGCAGAACTTTTTAATGCTGTGTTTGAGTGGTTTCCTCCATCTTGAGAGATAGATTGTGTTTACTGGTGAAGTCTTAGGATCTTTTAATCAGCCTTCTGGATGGTCTGCTTGCCATTACATCCAACGGAGATATGCCCTTAGATACTAATTGTGTTTGTGAAACAATGCATAGTTCTAATACATTAACAAAAAAGTAGAATCACACCAAAGTGAAGGCCCCCAAACAGAGGTGTACAAAGCAACCTTTCTCATTGCTGGCTTTCGTCTTTTGTAGTAGCCTCCTTGATCAGGATAGTCTTATAAAAATATTAAAAAGATGACTTGACTGTAATCCCAGCTTCCCATCAGAGATTCAAGTGATAACTGAAGTCATTCCAATAGGTAAGTAAAAACCGTGGGTCTGTTCCTACTCTCTTCTAGCCAATAGTCTATAGTCTGCTGAAACAGCTGTTTACCATAAAGGGTTCTGATTTAACCAACCTGAACCTAGTTTGCCTAAGATAATATAAATATGTTTTCACTCAGAAATTCACAAAGAAAACATATAAACAAACAAAAACCATATGAAAGAAATGGTAAACCAAGTACTTAGAGAAACACAAATTAAACCAAGATAACATTATTCTTTAGTAAATCAGCATAAGTGTTATTTATGATAAATAAATAAACTTGTATGTGTGTCCTACAAGCCATTGAGGCTCTGGTCATTAATTTCAGTCATTTTTTTCTTTTAGTGCTTGAGTTTCCATCGTTTCAATTACTTCACTTTCAAGTTTACTAGTGAACTTCTACAATATCTATTCTGGTTTTAAGCCCATTCAGTGAGTTTTTTCTTGCTCTTTATTTTATAGGTTCTTTGCTCTATATGTTCTTTATCTTTTATTTCTATTCTCATTATGTTCATTTCTCTTTAATACTTGAACATATTGACTATATTTATGTAAGCTCTTTTAAAGTTCTTGTCTTCTAATTCCACAATTTTTGCTTTTTATATATCTTTTTCTATTGCTTATTTTTTCTCCTGTTAATGGATAACATTTTTCTTTTTTGCATGTCTTTGCATGTCCAGTAATTTTGGATATGGTGAATATATGTTGAAGAGGACTGGATTTTGTAGTCTTCCTTTCAAGAGTGTTAAAGTTTGCTCTGTCATGTATTTAAGTTAATTGCAAAGCAACTTGATCTTTTCATAGCTTGTGTTTCAGCTTTGTTAGAGTGACTGTAGAGTAGCCTTTATTCTAAGGCTTAGCCACATTACAGAGTCATGGCCTTTCTATCATCCTCACTAGATGCCCCAGGTGCTCAATGATGACTCTCAGTCTATCTGGTTGAAACATAAAATATCTTCCAGCCCTTTGTGAGGTCTGAGAACTATTCAGATTACATCTTGCTGGTTGTTCTTTTCCCAATCCCATGTCATTTCCCCCTACGCATATGAGGCTTGGTATTCATCAACAGAACCAAGGGCGTCCCTATGTGGATTTCTAGAGCTCTTTCTCCAGCAGTTCTCTCTGACCTGGTACTCTTCCTTGCAAATTGCAGCTGCCGAATTCTTCCAAAATTAGGCTCCATCTCCTCAAATCCAGGGGACCCCCATGCTTTCCTTGAGGTTCCACTCCCTGAACCATGATCCAGAAAGTGTTTCCATACAGATAGCCAGGGTGTTCCTCCAACTCCCCTCTTTAGTTTCCCTTGTCTCATGGATCACAGTTCTGACTGTTCTGTTTTCTAATATCTGAAAACCATTTCAATTTTTGTCCAGTATTCTAGTTGTTTGTGGCAGGAGAAAAAACCTGGATTCAATTACTCTACCATAACCATGGCAGGAGACAATACACATTTGATAAACAATTTTTAATAGAATTTTTTCTTTAATGGTTAGTGCTGTTTTTGTACTATTTAATCAAAATCATGAAAATAATCACTTAGGTTTCCTCTAATACTTTTATTGTTTTGCTTTTAGCAATTAGATCTGCAATTCATCTGAAAAATATTTTTTCTGTGTGGTGAGTTAGGGTCAAGATCATTTTTTTCCATGTGAATATCCAAATAGCCTAGGACTATTTATTAAAAGCATTTGCCTTTTATTAATGAACTGCTGTGTATGCTTTCACAAAAAATGTGACTGTATATGTCAGTTTATCTGGGGACTCTCTATTCTTTTCCATTGATCTACTTGTCTATTTTTGCATCACCTCCACAGTCTTGATTACTGTAGCTCTAGAATAATCTAGATAGATAGTTTAAGTCTTCCAGCTTTGTTTTTTACAAAGTTACCTTGGCCATCCTTGGCCTTTTGCATTTCCTAATGCATTTTAAATTCAGCTTGATAATTTCTTAAATAAACAAAGAAAAAACAAAGAAACCCTGATGCGTTTTTTTATTGTGATCTTCTTGGAACTAAGATTAATGTAAGAATAATTTAAGTCCTTAGCTAATCAGGCTTCTAAAACCTCATGAAATATCTTTCGATTTATATAGGCTTCATTTAATTTCTGTCAATTGGTTCTTGGATTTTAGTAAAGAGATTTTGCACATCATTATTTAGATTTATTCCCATGTATAAGATGTTTTTGATGTGACTATAAGTAGTATCTTTCTTGCAACTTTTTTTTCTATTCATTTGTTGTTGGTATATAAACATACAATTGTTTTTTGTTTATAATCATCAATATAGTGACATTGCTTGATATACTATTAATTTAATGGTTTTTAAATTATTTTGGAATTTCTATGTACAAAATTGCCTTGATCTACAAGTAATGACATCTTTATTTCCCTCTTAACTATTCTTACACTTCTCTATTCTTTTTTTTCTTGTCTTGCTTTATTGGCTAGGAACTGAATTAAAATATCAGGTAAAAGAGGTGTCATCATCTTGTTCTTAATCCTGAGGGGATATTTTCAATATTTCACCATAGTGTATGACTTTTCCTATAGGTTCTTTATTGATACTCTCTGTCAGATTAAGAAAATTCTTTTCTATTTCTAATTTGCAAGCTTTGTCTGTGTGTTTTAGTCACAAATGAGTGTTGAATTTAACCAAATGCTTTTTCTATCAATATAATCATATGACCTTTATTTTTTATTCAATAATGTAGCAAATTATGTTGATTGATTTTTTTCTAATCTGTATTTATCTACCTGGAATAAACCCCACTCAGTCTTGTAGATCGAACTTTCTGATGTCTGTTAAAGAACCTTCTCAGATAAATTGATTATGAACACATGTAGGAGTTTTTCTGAAAATTTGGCACAAAAGAAGGAGCTTATAAACATGACAATTCAGATAAATCCTCTGGGAGGGACATTTTATGGAGGAAAATGGCTGCATAATAGTCATTAGATTGGATAAAATATAATGCAATTGCTGGTGAAACATAGACTATTTGGGAGATTGGGTAAAAGATGGTAGGCTCTTCCTAAGGTTGAATACTGTTAGGATTTGGGAAGGGGCTCTTAAGTTTATTAATGTCTATCAGAAAATTGCTGAAGAATTTTATCGGGAATGGTAATTACTTCCAGAAGGAACACCTAATCATGTTAGACCATAAAATTCTTCCAGTTTTTGGACAATACTTTTTTATGTCAAACAAAGGATCTATTTGTTAATTAAGAGGGTCATTAAAAGCTAGGAAACCTGCCTAAGATTTCATCCAGTTGTAGAACAAAAGAAATAGTTCATAATGGAAGTTTAGAGAGATAGTGGTGGAAAGAATGAAGATATTGTTTGCTTGTGCCCTATTGAGTCCAGCTGGTCTCTATACCATATACCCTTGATTCATCACTTACGTTTCTAGTTATTCTACATAAGAGGATAATCATGTATGGATCACATATACAGCTATTAATATTTTCATCGTAACATGACTTATACCAAAAATAAACAAGAAAACTAGAGAAGGTGGGAGGAGGGGTAGAAAAGAAAGAAAATACTTCAATGCTTACTATCAATGGAATGATTATATAATTAGGATCCATCAGTAAAACTAAATAATTCTCAGCAACCATTCAAATGACTATTATAGAATGTTTTCATTAACATTAACGTTAATTATCCATTTTAAATGAACAACAAAAATGGTAGATTCCAATACAGTATGTTCTCATTAAAAATAATGTCTCTACAAATAATATATATAAAAATCATGTCTGTAATAACATGGAAAGGCTATGTTAAATTATTTCTGGGATAATAGATTATTTTTATTTTCTTCTTTTTGATTGTTTTATATCTTTATTAAATGTGTTTTGCTTTTATAATAATAAAAAATGAATCTTGTAATAATATATTTTGTTGTAGTTAGACACAAATACAACCTTTCCATATTATCTTATAAAAGCCTCCAAAACCCTTTTAATAAGAAGCTTTCCTCTGTGTGAAGCAATTCTTTAATCTACTTTACTGAATGTATATTAAAAGGTCAAGAGAGGTACTGCATTTAGCTTCTGTCTTATTTCCTGCACTGCCATATTGAGAATACAGCTTAGTATGTTTTTATGCCAAGCATGCCTGCCACAAGGCGAGCACATTATTTCACCACAGCCCATGGCATCCTTGTGCAAATTGGCTGTCAAGTAACCCACCAAATGCAATTTATCCAGTGCTCCTTACAGTTACTGGAGGTTCTGGAATTACGTCACTGGCCATTTCGTCCACAGCAATACTTTGTTACTTCATCAAGCATGAGAATTTGCCTGTACAAAAGGGACAGGCGGAAGAATGCAGTGGACCTAGGTGTCATCTAGTCAATGATGACAACAGTCTTGAAAGCAGAGTAATAATGAGTAGGCAAGCGCTTGAGTGAGTCAGATTCCCATTATACGTTTGAAGAATGTGGTGCCAAAATACAGTAGCCAGCCGCCCATCTGCAAGCCACAGCTTCTACAGAGCCAGGCATGAGTACAGGGTGCTGGATGTAATCAGCTTCCTTTATTCTGGCAAGACTCTGATTGGAAAAATTATTGCTGCAGTGTTCCAAGCCCAGTGTGAGTCCTATTGGTTCTTGTTATCACTGCATATAATGTCTCAGAGATAATAGACAGCTGAGAAAAAGAGTAGATACTTAGCCCATATGCAAGGTGGAAATCAGTTCCCAATTGTCTGTATATATCTTTTGTTTATAAATAACATATTAAATTTGGTGGTAATGCATCTCCTGACTGTTAGCCATTATTGTTTGCAATAAAATAAATCAACAGAAAATTTTCTTTCCAGATATTTCTTAATACCTCAATGCCATATACAAATACTTGCCACCAAATGATAAAATAATTATTGAATGCAATTAAAATCCCAAATATCCAATTCTCTAAGGGAATGCATTATTCTAAATAAGTTAATTGTGCAAATGATTGGGATCTCACCCTTTTTGTACTTAATTTTTCTTTGATAGCTTTTAAAAATGATTGTGTATTTCTCCAACTTTCTAAGCCATCATATGAAATAGAATGTAAACATTGTTGATGTATAGCCCTAAATTTTACGATGTTCCATAGATGTAGAAATTTAGGCCATTGGATAGAATACGTATGGGCCCTAGACACCTGCTTTCTTAGGGGAAAAATTTATGATTTCATTGTTTCTGTTCATTATTTGTATCTTTGTTTTAAAAATGCAGAACTGGATCTGAATAATCTCCATAGCACAGATAGTTTTCTGCATATACACACAATTTTAAAAACTGTCTTCTTGACTGTTACCATTAATAATCTTTATAGTATTATAGTCTTCATAATATTGTTTACAATATATTTATCATCAGAACAATGTACCATAGCCTCTTTCTTATTAATTTAATCTCATCTTCTTTCTCATTGTGCCTCATTTGTAGATAGGCACTTAATTATTAGTATTTGTGAATTGTTACTTAGTGGATGGATTACAATTTTTTTCATGTAAAACATAGCATATTGCCACACATGTTTTCCAATCTAATTTCTTTTTTGTGTACCTTTTAATGGGCTTCTAGGTGCTAGCAAGGCCCTTCAAATGTAACTAGAAGAAGAAAACTTCACATTCTCTTTGAGCAATAGAAGACAAGCTTGTTTCTAGTTAATACTTACACTGAGAACAACTAGAAAAACTGAAGAAGATTTAGGTAGAAATATATATACTCAAAGACGTTAGAAAGTTACCAAGCCAGTAAGGAATTATGGGACTGAGAAAATGTCCAGAGAGGTGAGCCTAATATCTAATGCCTCTTTGTCCCTTGAATATTTACCTTTTGGAAAATAGTAGTTGAGGGAGTAAGAAGCTGAGCAGAGATGTTTACAGCCTCATAGATATATGGGTACGAAAGATAGAATTCTTGTCAAGGAAAAAGAACCCTGGTATACACCTAAGGTTTTCAGCTGGAACACCAAAGGACCACAGCCCAGGAGTATGTATATCAGAAATAGAACAGCACTTGTAAGAAGTGAAGCCCAGATTCTAACTTGTTCAATCCCTACTTAGATTGATTAGGTTATAGTAACCAACAAATAGCTCAACAACTTGCCAGTAGCAAAATTAAATTCTCTCTAGAGGAAAATAAGAAATCAGAGATTCAAATTATGTTTACATTTTTATGCACTATATTTGGCATCAATCAAAAAATAACTAGGACTACAAAGACATGAAATATTTCATAAAACCAAGAAGAAGATACAATCATAACCAGAAGAGATCCAGCTATTACAATTATCGGGTATGAATTTTCAAATAACTGTTATCATTTTATTATATATTATTTATCTTTTAAAATAACTGTTATATCAAACCAAAATTCTACATCTAACAAAATTATTATAAAATTAAAAGATGTAAAGTAGAATTTCAGAGAACTGTAAACTACTTTAAAAAAGGAATGGAAATGGAAATAAAATGGAAAATGGAAGTAAAAAGTATGACTGAAATTAGTAATTCAATGGAAAAATTTAACAGCAGGTTAAATATTGCTGATATATGAAGTTAACCGGGAAGTTGAGGAAAAGAAATATCTATACTGAAGCACAGAGAGAAAAGGAATGAAAAACACACCAAAAAGAGCATAAAAGACAAATGGGACTCAAAGGAAAGGTCAACTATATACGGAGGTTAGGGTCAGAAAAAGAGGGAAGGGGAGGTGGAGAGAGCTAATGACCAAGAATATACCAAAACTCGAAAGATACATGAAGTTACAGATTCAAGAAGTTCTGTGAACCCCGAAGAGAATAAATATAGAGAAAACAACACCTACACACATCATAGTGAAAGTGCAGAAAATGAAAGTAAATATTAAAAACAGCCAGAAAAAAAAGACATATTGACATCAAACAAGCAAAACAAGACTAACAACTGACTTCTCAAAATTAGCAAAAGAAGCCGGAAAACAAATGAATGATATCTTCATATTGAGCAAAAGTAATTTCAAGCCAAAATTCTACAGCCAACAGAAATATTCTCCAAAAATTAAGGCAAGGGACTTTCACTGCTGGCCACAATTAAGTATTGTACATGTGGAAAATCCAATATAATCTACAGATAAACTATTAGAATTAATAAAGGAACTTATTAAGATCCCTCTATATAAGGTCAACACACAAGAAGAATTTACATTTTTGTATATAGGTGACAAATAATTAGAAAAAGAAACTCTTAAAATATATTAATAATGATAGCATCAAAACCACAAATAGCTAGGCATAACTCTTTTTAAAATGTATAAAAAATTATGAAATTATGAAACATTATTAACAAAATTACAGGTGACCTAAACAAAGAGAGGGATGTACTGTGTTCGTGGAATGAAAGACTAAATATTTAAAAATGCAGTTATCACCAAATGATTTATAAATCAGTACAATTTCCATCAAAGCCCCAGCAGGTAATTTTTGGAAAGTGACAAGCTGATTTTAAAACTTATATGAAACTGAAAACAGTTAAAAATAGCCAAGAAAATCTTGAAAGAACAGAAAGAACAAAACTGGGGGACTCATACTCCCAGTTATCAAGATTTTCAAATCTGGAGAAGTCAAGACCTGGGATATTGGCACAATGAGAAGCAAATAAGCAAGTAAAACAGGATAGAAGATCTAGAAACAGACCAAAACATATACAGACACATGGATATGACAAAGACAACATTAAAGAGCACTGGAGAAAATACTGGTATTTCAGTAAATTGAATTTGATCAATGGGATATCTACACAGAAAGAAATAATCCTTGCCCTCTACCAATACCAATCCAAAGATTATAGATTTAAGTATAAAAGGTAAAACAATAAATCTTCTGGCTGGCAAAAATTTCTTATCAAGTTAGCACTAACCATTAAAGTTTAATAAAAATGGACTACAGTAAAATAAGGAAGGTATGTTAACCAAAAGACATCATTAACAGAGTGAAAATATAAATTGCAGATGGCAAAAGATATTTCTAATATCTACAACCAACAAAGGGCTGGTACCTGGAGTACATTTCTTTTTTTAATTTTAAAAATCAGTAAGAGAAAGACTGAGAATACAATAAAAAATAAATGAGCAAAAGACTCAAGAAGAGACTTCTCAAATGGTCTGTAAGCATATAAAAATTTTCCTGGCTTCACAAATAACAAGGAAATTAAAAAGACTAGCAATACCAAGTGTTGGCTAGGATGAGGAGCGACAGCAATCATCATACTCTACTGATGGAAATGAAAATTGACACAATCACTTTGGAAAACTGGTGGTGGCTACTCAAGCTCAACAAATCATGCCTTATGACCCAGCAGTTAACCCTACTCAGTATATAACCAACAGAATTCTATACTTCTGCGCACCAAAAGACCTGTGCAAGAGTGTTCATCACAGCATTGCTGAAGGCCCTATTCTCACTCCTAAATATTCATTGCAGCACTATTTGCAATAGCCCAAACTAAATGTCTATGCATTTTGGTATATTCACAGAATGTAATATCATTCAGCAATGAAATATAAATTAATTACTGCAACATTCATCAACAAGGATGAATCTCACAAACACAAGGTTGAGTAAAAGAAACCAAACACAAAATAGGACATACAGTATAATTCCATTTATATACAACTCAAAAACAAGTAATATTCAATTATGGTATGAGAAATAAGGATAATAGGTAACTTGTGCTTGGGGGTAGAATTTCTGGAGGGAGTCATGATGGGGCATCTGGGATGCTTTTTCCATAGATTTCGTCACTTTATGAAAGTTTTTAATTTGTACACTTTTCTGAATGTATGTCTTAAGTCAGTAAAAGTTTATTTAAAACATTTTTAAACATGCAAAATTAATATGTGGTATTAAAAATCAGAATAGTAATTACCTTTGGGAACAAGTCTGAAAGGGGCATCTAGGTTGCTGGTAATGTTCTGTTTGAGGACCTCAATCATGTTTACATTAGTGTTTTCACTACGATTTGTGAAATTTTTTTATATTTCAATAAAAATATTTGTTGATAATTGTTTAGGATAAATATTTGTATTTTTTGAATCTTTCTTTATGTGTTATATTTCACATTTTTTAAGTGTTTAAAAACAATACCACCTTCATCCAATTTTTTGCACTGATAGGCAAGAATATATCAACTGTATAATCAATACTAAAAATTATTTCTGCTAGGCTGGCTCTTAATATGTACTGCAATAGAATGAGGTTCTCTGTAGTAAAATATATGTGTCTTTAGGCAAATAATAATGCAGTTGTGATCTGATATAGAAATCTCTGGCATCTGAAATAGATGAAATTTGAGTCCAAGAAACTGATCTATTTAAATTTCAGTGGCTTGAAAATAAGTTTTGCACTCTGCAGCTCTGGAAGAAGGAAAAGAATCTTAATTTTAAAAACAATACATGTGAAAGGATAGGTGTAATTAACAGCTTAAATCTAACTTGTGGTTACTACTGGAATTTAAATCTATCTTGATCTGCCTGGAATACTGGTGAGGGAGGCCAACAGAGGGCCAGAGGAATCTCCCTGGATATAACAGTTTAACTGAAGAGACCACTAGCACAAATGTTACGGATAACTCAGATTCACATTTTCTTTTGACCCAGTGCCCTGCACTCTTCAGATAACTAGCAGAGCCCTGAGAGAGATGGGATAGAAGCAAAAACTGAATAAATACTCAAACTCAAACACAAAGTGTAACAGAGGCACAAACTTGCCCTCTTTCTGGAGCAATATGACTTTGATGTTGGTGGAAAAAATTTCTACTGCTTTGGAATAGAGGCACTGGCACACTGCACCATTGTCAGATGAGGACAGAAAGAAACAGCACCACGACAAGCATGGCTGACGTTCCATTATTTGCACTAGTGGTCAAAGGTGATAGCACCAGCCAATGAGGGACACTGCTGTAGTTGGACATCTCTCTTGACCTTGGAGAGTGGCCACAGCCTCAGCCAACATCAGAGACAATAGCAGCCACTGGAAGTGACTCAACAATGGGCTCTTGGGTCAAGAGTGAAGCCCCTTGTGCATTTTGACAGACTATAGGAGACACATACAATTTTTATAGAGGCTGAGAGAACTTGAGTTTATGAAGCCCACATGGGTCAGTTTGAAAAAGAAAAACTATTGAAAGAAAGTCTCTCATGAAGATAACTCTAGAGTCTCTCAGAAGTAGGTGAGGGAAGGTGGAGGGACAGAGAGGACTTTGGGGATTTCTTAATTGTGGAGAGTTGGAAGAAAGTCAAGATTATTAATTTAACCTTATTGAATCCTAAGGTCAGTGTTAAAAAAGACAGATTATATTACTAATGAAAATTAGAACTTGATTTTACAGATTTTTCCTATTATTATCTAAACTTTGCCAATATTCTAATTGTCTAAATAAAAGTTATGATTCATCATTTTCTTACATGTTACACATAATAAAGTAGAATTCTTAAGCTGAAGCTTTTTAGATCTTTCCTCATTGAAATTCTTGTCAACTTTTTAAAGCCGAACAGCACAAAATGACATCAAATGCCCCATGCAAAGCATGATACAGCAAAGGAAGGGATTGTGTAATCCCTTCTCAAATGTTTTGCTCAGATTGAACCAGAGTCAGAAATTCGTAACACAGCGGCATTTTGGAACAAGGCTATTACTCCAGAATTTGAAAACACACAAAATCTAATTAATATCTTGGCTCTTTTGCTTTCATTCTTTGTTACCTTGGAAATATGAATGCCTAAATTCTAAACTTCCAAAGAAATAGTAAAGAAAAAAATTCTGAGTAAAGAGTACATCTGGGTAAGACCATGACTAGAATACTGGCATTCAACTCTTCCCTCTCAGAACCTAAATGAAAGGGCTAAAAGAATGTAAAAATAAGGGCAAAATCTACATCGGCATCAGAGATGGCAGAAGTACACCAATGACATGCTATGAAATTAGTGTTATTTCTAACAGAAATAATCCTATTGGGGCTAGAATAAAAGATTTGCCTAAGATCCAACTTATAAAGCCCTTTCCCAAGAGAGCAAGGGAGTGAGCCTAGAGGAAATCCTGGCAGAACTGCAGCAACTTCCTAAAACATGGAGGAGAAAAGGCTGGAGAAGAGGATCGGCTGACAGGTTAGTGGAAGAGAATACCTCCAGGATCTTCTTCTCGTTGTGGATCGAAGCAATCGGAAAGGGATGCCATGGGAGGGCCAGTGTGGCTACGGCCATCAGAGTCAATGGCAGCAGAGCTGCCTCTTGATGCAGCAGGGCCTCCCCTGACAGAGCAAGGGTCACCTTTGATTGCCCCAGGAAGGGAGAAGACAGAGCTTAAGTGGAAGGTAATGACGTTCCCTGGTGTAGAGCCAGATGCCCAAATTGCCCACACTCCCAGCTTCCTCTCTACTTCCTTCAGGTTAAAGACTCACAGAACTGGTCATAGAAACTTGTATTAATATATGTCCACAAAAAAACTTACACCAGAATATTGCAGTGTTATTCATAATAGTCCTAAACAAGGAACGACATAAAATGCCCATCAAAAGAAAATGGATAAACAAATGGTGTTATACTCATCCAATAAAATGATGCTCATGGATACCAAAAGCATGACTATTGATACAAGCAGCAAAATAAATAAATGTAAAAACTTTATCTTACAAAAAGGTACACACCAAAGAATGCATTTTTATAAAGATATCTATATTTGTGAGGTTCAAGAGCAGGCAAAACTAACTATGGTGATGGAAATCAAAACAAGGATTGTCTCTGGGGAATTGCCTGAATGGGGGCATGAGAGAATTTTAGGGGTGATGGTAACGTTTTATGTCATGTTATTTATATGGGTACATCTATTTGTCAAAACTCATTGAACTTAATCCCTAATATCTGTGCATTTCACAATATGTAAATTTTACCTCAATTTAAAGAAAAGAGGGGCTGGCCTGGTGGCGCAAGCAGTTAAGTGCGCACGCTCCGCTGCGGCAGCCCAGAGTTTGCCGGTTCGGATCTTGGGTGCGCACCCGATGCACTCCCTGGCAAGCCATGCTGTGGCAGCGTCCCCTATAAAGTGGAGGAAGAAGGGCACGGATCTTAGCCCAGGGCCAGTCTTCCTCAGCAAAAAAAAAATAGGAGGAGGATTGGCAAATGTTAGCACAGGGCTGATCTCTTCACGAAAAAGAGAGAGAGAGGGAGGGAGGGAGGGAGGAAAGGAAGGAAGGGAGGAAAGGAGGAAGGGAGGGAGGGAGGGAGGGAGGGAGGGGAGAGAGAGAGAGAGAGAGAGAGAGAGAGAGAGAGAGAGAGAGAGAGAGAGAAAGAAAGAAAGAAAGAAAGAAAGAAAGAAAGAAAGAAAGAAGAAAGAGAAAGAAAGAAAAAAAGGAAGGAAGAAAGGAAGAAAAAAGAAATTATCTGAATACTATGATTCAATTATATGCCCTTTATTGCTTTACAAATCCATGGGACTCCTCTAACATGGTAAAGTGATGTATAGTATGCATTTTCCTGTGTGCTTACTTTAAATTTGGCTTAATTATTTCCATCTCCTTATTTTTTATTGGACTAATTTCTTCTGTTCTTTTATTCTGCTGTGTGTGTGTGGGGGGTGTGTGTGTGTGTGTGTGTGTAGAACTAAACGGATAATTCTGGATCCATTGTATGATGAGAGACTTTCTTTTCCATTTTGTTTTTCCAAAAGCAACTCTTTTATCCTTCAATCTCAGTTAAAACACACTACAGGGAAATTACCAAGTATGAACAAAACTAGCTTTTCTGTTGACTGCACCCATCCAAAATAAAGCTGCTTCCTGTGGGCTAGACTAAAATCGCAAGATAAGAATTGTGAATTTAACTGCTCCAGTGACTTTCTATGAACTGAATGCTTAATAAACTTAGAAGGAAAAAGAACTTCTATTTTATTTTGTTATCTTATTCTTGATGTTCTAAGAAACCCATTTATATAGTGACTTTATATAAAAAAAAAAGAGTAAGGTAATCATTTCAACTCTATCCACCTCAAGATAAATGAAAAAAATTCCTAACTCCTTGCTCTCATTTTATGATATTAAAAGTTTTACTCATTTTGATATTACTCTGTAACAAGTCCTGCAAGATACACATCTTCTGAAAGTAGATATCAAAAGAAAAAAATTTATGAAAAGAAATATGAGTCATGCTTATTGAGTTTTTATGTTTAAAGAAAAAGATGTCAATAAAAACTGCTTAAAAGACCTTACATCATAAGACTAAAATAAATTCCAGGAAAGTTATTCTGACTTTTATCTAGCCTTGCTAAGTCCACTTCTAAAGTGTCTATAAGGTGTAAGGTACAGTCACCATTGACTTGTTCCTGTCTGTCACCCCATCATTCAATCAGTTGTTATTTCCTATACTCATATTTTCAACACCTTCCAGTTTTTATCCCCTTTGTCCATTCCTAAAGTTGTCATCTAGTTCAGGTACATTTTTCATCTCCCTGGATTATTTAAAAACCTTCTAGCTCATCTCTACAGCTCTAATTCTCCTAGGACTGCAGCATTAATCTTGCTAAACACTAGGTCTTAGTCCATTTCGACTGAGATAACAAAATAACAAACTGGGTGGCTTATAAACAACAGAAATTTATTTCTGACAGTTCTGGAGGCTGGGAAGTTTAAGATCAAGGACAGGCAGATTCATCGTCTGATGGGAGCCCGATCCTGGTTCATAGACAGCGGTCTCTCACAGCAAACAGGGCAAGAGATCTCTCTGGCATCTCTTCTATAAGGGCACTAACCCCACTAATGAGAGCTCAGCTCTCAAGACCTAATCACCTCCCAAAGACCCCACCTCTAAGTACTATAACACTGGGGATCTGGTTTCAACATATGAATTTTGGAGGGACACAAACATTCAATCCAGAGCACACCAACACGACAATGTTTAGCCCACGACTTTCCTGCTCAAAAACCTTCATTATGTTCCCCTATTGCCCAAAACTCCATCTAGTCTCCTAATACAGATGCACAGCTGGTCCAAACTTACCCAACCACCTTTGCTTTGCCTTAATCTTCCATACATCCATACTTTCAAAACTTGTAATTAGAAAACAATCTATTCTAGCCATCAAAAAATCAAACCGTAGAGCTGTATGAGAAAAAATATGGTAAATTGACTGTTTTCCTATGTCCCTCGCCCCATTTCTAAGCAGTAACTGCTATTAACATTTTGGTGTGTATTCTTCCTCCCTCAAACAAAATATACTGTATATTGTATAGGGATAGAAATATCAAAGTAGATTTATGTTTGAGGACTTGCCTTTTTCCCATGTAATTTTTTACCTGAATATTTTTTCAACTCATTTATGACATTCATTTTATGATGTCTTTATTAATAGGCTATAGCATAATTTATTTAATTGTTCCATATTAGTGGACATTTAGACTACTTCCATTTTTAATAATTATATACAATATTTGATTGAATATCTTTGTATCTATATCTTATATGTACATTTGCAAAAGGAGCTATAGAGTAATTTTCTCAAAGTGAAATAACTGAATCAAATGCCTTGCTCATATTTATTTTGAAAAACATCACCCAATTTTCCTTTAAGAAGCCTGCACCAATTTATGCCCATTTCCCACCTTCCGGCTTGACAACAGTAGGTAATATAAACTACTTTAAACTCTCCACTTTAATGGATGAGGAATGGGATATGTCCTTTTTAAATTTCCATTTTAAAAATCATGAATGAGTTTGAACATCTTTGCTAGTATCAAGAAGTCATTATATGTCTCTTTTTGAACTGTTTATTTATACTCTACCAGATTTATGGAATTGTTGGTCTTTTTCATATTGATTTCTATGAGTTCTTTGAGCATTAATCAATTGCATCCTTTCTCTGTTGTCTTAGATACAAATAATTTCCCTATTTTGTTTGTAGTTATACTCAAATATTTTTTTGCCATGAAAAAATGATTTTTTTGTCATCAAATGTATCAATCTATAGTTTATGGAAGCAGTTCTCAAATTAGTGTGAAAAAGAAGCAGACATAATGTCTGTAATAAATATAGATTCCAGGAAAAGAAGAAATCAAGGTTACGCTGCTTACATGAAAGAATTGGAAAGCTTTTCTTCTTTCGCTATGCTCTGGAATAGTTTAAATAGATTTAAAAGGATCTTTTCTTTAATACTAAGAAAGAATTATCTTATAAAACCATCTGGTCTTGTTATTTTCTCATTGTGTATATCAGCTCTTTAACAAGTATCTCATTTTCTTTTGTTTCTTCTCATTTTTTTCTCCCTTCTGATTTCAATATTGATAATTTGAATTTTTCTTAAAAAGTACACATTTCATATGAGTTTTAAATTTACTTTCAAAGGTTTGTGTAAATTAATTTATTTTATATTTTTTATTTTTATATGTGTGTATGTATGTGTTTATTTTCCTTGTTCTCATGTCTATTCTGACTTTAACTGGAATATAATACCACCAATTCATATCTCCACACTTAAGAGATGAAAGTCCCAAAAGTTAGAGATGAAAATGGACCTATATAATATGGAGATGAAAATGGCCCCACAAAAGTAGAGAGAGTTTTTCAGAATTAAATCATTTTAAGGTACTTGAATTGTTCAGGACAAAGGTACAGATGATAATAAATTTTATAATTTTTAAGCCAAATATGTGTTAAAATTTCAAGACTTACTCCTAAAATTTAGAAATGTATACAAGTTTCACACCAAAAAAAATAGGAAAAGAAAGAGATAAAGAAATTTCACTAATCCAATTGAAGACTAGGAAAAGAATTACAAAAGCTTGGAAAATCCAGGTAAATAGAAAGAACAAAGTAAGACAGTAAAAATAAAGTCACATATATGAATAATTGCAATACTATCAATGGGCTAAATGGCCTTTAAAAGACATATTTATAAATATAATTTAAAAACCCAGCTATACACTATTTATGAAGTTCACATCTAAAATTTAATGACACAGAAAAGTTAAAAAGAATCATGATTCACCTTTAATATCAGACAAGCTAGAATATGTGACAAAATAAATCAATAGAGTAACAATTTACTTCACAACAGTAAAAATAATATATCCAAGAGCAAATAGCAGCTATAAACTTATGTACACATACTAAAGTAGCCTTTAAAATGTAGCAAATTCTTACAGAACTGGCAAGAATATAATGACAATCCACATAATGGGAGTTTTACACAAGTCTCCTAACAATTAATAAATAAAGCAGATAAAATACTAGTAAAGACATAGAAGATTTAATAACAGTATAATTAACAAACTTTATGTATTGGTCTATATACATGGTTACATCTTATAATTACAGAATACACATGAAATTTAAAAACTGACCACATTTTAGAATTAAAAACATTTAAACAAAGGAAAAACACTGTTATCACATAGAACATGAAATTAAATTAAAAATTCATAATAAAAAAGATAACGTGAGAAAATGCAAACATTTTGAAATAACAAAACACAAATATACATAACTTTTGAGTTGAAGAAGAATTATAGTGGCAATTATAAAATCCTTCACACTGAAAAAATGCTCACATCAAAATTAGTGGAATTTAGGGGCCGGCCCCAAGGCCTAGTGGTTAAGTTCAGCATGCTCCACTTCAGTGGCCCAGCTTTGGTTCCCAGGGGTGGACCTACACCACTTGTCAGTGGCCGTGCTGTTGCAGTGACCCACATACAAAATAGAGGAAGACTGGCACAGATGTTAGCTCAGGGTGAATCCTCCTCAAGCAAAAAGAGGAAGACTGGCAACAGATGTTAGCTCAGGGTGAATCTTTTTCAGCAAAAAATAGAAAAAAAAAATTAATGGAATTAGGTAACTCAGTTCTTAGAAATTTATAGAAATAAATTCTTGTAGAAACATGGAAAACTATCTGCAAAGCATACAACTGAGAGGTTAGAAAAAGAACAATATGGAAATCCTAAAAGAATAAGAGCATAAACTTAAAAAAAAATACAGAGAAAAAATAAACTCAATACACATACCCAAAAGCTATTGGCTTGAAAAGGCTACTTAAGTAGATAAACTTCTACCAGAACAAAAGCAAGGTCACAAATAAACAATATAGGGGTGGAAATACACTCTGACAAAATAACACATTGAACAATTTTACAACAAGAAATTTTAAAATTTAAATGAATTGCAAGATTTCTTAGAAAAATAAAATGTCAAATCTGACTGAATACTTTTAACATTCTACCAGTTATAAATTACATTTTATCAATGTCAGCTAGACTTATAAGACCAGATGAAGAAATGAGGATTAGACAGGAAGAAACCAATCTCACAAATAACATGATTAGGTACATAGAAAATCTAAGGCAAACAGAAACATTATTAGAAGTAATAAGAATAGTGAGTTTGTTGAAATTAAGAATCTAACATAAAAATGACTCATCTCTCAATAATCAATTAAAAAAATTTAAAGATACTTTTTATAATTACAACACATAATATGTTTTCTATAAATAAGTGTACCAAAATCTGTAGAAGAAGTATATTGAAACACTACAAAACTTCATTAAAAACATTTTTAAAATGTACATTAAATGGAAATATATAGTCATGGATAAAAAGGTATAATATCATAAAGATGCCAAGTCAATAAATTATGGACAAACTGGATGTAATTACAATAAAAATTCTAACAAGACTTTAGGTGAATTTAACAAACATTTTAAAATGTATGTAGAAGAGCAAAGGGTCAAATATAACCAAGACAATTTTTAAGAAATACTAATTTTGACCAGTGGAGAGGGTGCTTCCCTACTGAATACCAAGCTTCATGATGAAACTATTGTAATTAAGACAGTATAGTCTTGACATAGGAATAAACAAATAGACCAATTACACAAAATAGAAAATAAAAAAGAAAGATTCACATGAACATTCTAACTTGACGTAAGCTGGAGATGGCATTAAAATTACAAATGAGGAGGAATAATGGGAGCAGGCAATAAATAGTGCTAAGACAATTGATTATTCAAATTGACCAAAATAAATCCCCATAACACTTTACACAAATGCATGCATGTGCACATATACACACACACACACACACACACACACACCCTTCCAGATGGATTAAGACTTAAAGTGAAAAAGCAAGATATAAAAAATTTTTAAAGAATATATATGTTTGAAACCAAGGTGTGGGTGGATTTTTTGTGTGTGTGAGGAAGATCAGCCCTGTGCTAACATCTGCCAATCTTCCTCTTTTTTTTTTTTTTTTTGCTGAGGAAGACTGGCCCTGGGCTAATATTCGTGCCCATCTTCCTCCACTTTATATGTGACACTGCCACAGCATGGCTTGACAAGCGTCAGTGTGCGCCCGGGATCCGAACCGGTGACCCCCGGGCCACTGCAGCGGAGCGTGCACACTTAACCACTGGCCACCGGGCCAGCCCTGGATTTTTTTATTTTAAAAAAAGAAAAGACAAATTAAGAATCATAAAGGGATAAATTAGACTACATTAAAATTAAAAGCTTCTATATATCACAAGATACTATTTAAAAAGCAAAACTGAGGGCCAGCCCGGTGGCGCAAGCGGTTAAGTGTACGTGCTCTGCTTCAGCGGCCCGGGGTTCACAGGTTCGGATCCTGGGCGCCCACCGATGCACCGTTTGTCAAGCCATGCTGTGGCCGCGTCCCATACAAAGTAGAGGAAGATGGGCATCGATGTTAGCCCAGGGCCAATCTTTCTCAGTAAAAGAAAAAAAAAGAGGAGGATTGGCATCAGATGTTAGCTCAGGGCTGATCTTCCACACACACACACACACACACACACACACAAAAAAGGCAAAACTGTGGGTCAGTCCAGTGGCATAGTGGTTAAGTTCGCTCGCTCTGCTTCAGGGGTCTGTGGTTTGCAGGTTTGTATCCTGGGTGCAGACCTACACACCTCTTATCAATCTGTGCTGTGGTAGCATCCCACATATAAAGTAGAGGAAGTTGGGCACAGATGTTAGCCCAGGGCCAATCTTCCTCAGCAAAAACAGAAGGATTGGCAACGGATGTTAGCTCAGGGCTAATCTTCCCACATACACACACGAAAAGCAGAACGGCAAGCTGTAGGCATAAAGATGATATTTGCAGTGCATATAATTGACAAAAATATTTGACTACAGAATGCATCAAAAAATTAGATAAATTGATAGGAAAAGTACTAATAAACCAACAGAAAAATAGTTAACGGATATGAAAAGAAAATTCCAAAGTGCATGTGTGAAAATATCCTCAATTTTATAAAATTGAGATATACAGATTTGAGCAACATTGAGATAAGATTTAACCCGGTCAGACGCGCAAAATGAAAAAGAAAAAAAATCTTGCCATCACAGGTGGGCAAGACTGTGGAGCACTTGGAACCCACGTATATTGTTGATGGGAATACAAACAGCCTCAGGCAACTTGGAAAGCAATTTGGCAATATCTTATAATAATGAACATGCACATACTCTGTCCCACGACCTTAGCAATTCTACTTCAAGGTATCTGACATAGAGGAACCGTGACACTCTGCATAAGGAAAGACACAGCAGATGATGAGTTGTTCATTGCATCATAGTTTCTAGCAGGCAAAAACAAACACAAACAACAAAACTGAATATTTCACCAGCAGATGAATGAATAAAGAAGTTATGGAATGTTCACACACTGAAATAATGTAAAACAGCAGTTAAAAACGCACGAACTAGAGCTATACATATCGACATGAATAATTGTCAAAATGTAATCACACTCTCCTAAAGTTAATAATCATCATTGCAAAGTCAGTATTTTGTGAGATAAAGCATTTTGATTTTATCTTACCACTTCAGAACAGCATGGCCCCCTGGGCAGCCACTCACCAAATTTATTGGACTGGTGCCTTATCTCTAAGATTGAGGCAGAAAAGAAATTTTCACATTCATACATTCTACTTTTCAGTTTTATTTTGAAGTCTTAAAAATCAAAGTCCCCAAACGTAGAGCATCACCAAAATTTGGCATTCAGTTGAATGCTTACTGATAAAATTTTAACAGGAGATGATCTGATTTACTTCCAATGTCATTAGCATTCCATTTGCTTCTATTGTGATTTCTGCATCATTTTCTATGCAGTAGCACAATTGCCTAGAATATAAACACAAAATTGATGAGAAAATGTACTATAGAAAAAGTCTGTTATTTCCAATAGACAAGACTATGATTATTTTTCAAAATGAAAATACACTTTTCAAAAGTATAGCATATAAAATAATGATTATTCTTTTCTATTATACATTATTCTATAGAGAGACAATGAAAAGTTAAAATATTTATTTAAACTGGAAAAAGCAGGATAATTGGCACAGTGTCTTCTTCTTTCTAGAATTTTCCAGGTTGCAAAACTGCCAGAGACATTTTTAGGCTGGGCCTTTAACAAGCATAAAAGGCCATTAATCCACGATTATTATAGCCAACTTCCATGGGACAATAACCAGTCCTATAGAAATTATTTAAGTGACCACAGAAACACATGCCAATTTAGGTTGGTGTTTTACACGGTCCCTGCTGACCACTTTTCTACACAATACAGCAATATTTCAGAAAGCTCACCTTTGGAGGAGAGGTGATACATTTTAATTTTCAAACTCTCTTAGGTAAAGAAAGAAAAAAGGAACCATCACCATTACCACAAATCACACACACACACATGCACACACACAACTCCTGGAAGATGCGTGCCTACCTTAGTTTAAAGCTTGAGCACAAGATTCTCTTACTCCATTTGAGGCCATATGGGCGAAAATTTATCTCTCTATATATTTCAAAGTCACATCCTTATTAAGTGTGTGATATTACACTTCTTTTCCCCCTCAGCTCTAACTGATAGCAAAGATGACAACCTTTCCCAGGTTTGTGATGGGGATAAAAACATGTGTCGCATTTTATGTGTAGCATCTCATAAGTGGCAAATAGTATTACATGGCCCCATCATAGTAGCTTTTTTTGTTAGGGATTGCACAAAACACTAACATATTATGATATATACTAACCGAATATTTTTTTTCCTTCTTTAAACACAGTTCACTTAAAAAACATTTATTTAACTCCTACGATGTATTAGGGAGTGTGATAAGTAAATAAGAATTAGTTTTGGCCCTCAAGAAATTCAATGTCTGGTAGGGAAGACACAAGTAAATATAATTGCAATATAATACAATAAATGATAAGATATAGAAATTCCCAAGAACAGGGAAACTTAATCCAATGAAGTTATAAATGGAAGATTTCAGAAAGAAAGTAACACCTTAGTTGAGTATTGAAGGATAAATTAGATTTTTTTTTTAAACTGAGAAAAATGTTCCAGGCAGAGAGAATGGGCTGAGCATATATGTCTGAGAAATATAAACTCTTTAGTTGGGTAATAAATGCAAGGAGTAAAATGTCAGGCACAAATTAAGGAAATGAAGCTCTTGAGGTGGGCAAGGGCCAGGTCACAGAGATCTTATATGATAAGGGCAGAGAAAAGCATCCTTAGATGGATTTTTTTAAAGGTCAGATTGATTTGGGGTCACTTTTTCTGGTTGGCGGATGGATTTCAAAAAGGTCAAGCCTGGAAAATGGGAGACCAATTAAGGAGTTATTATAAAAGTTCAGGTGAGAGAGACAATGAGAGTCTCAAAGACATGGTGAGTAAGGACAAGATTCTAGAAACATCTAGGAAGTAAAATTGGGAGGACTTAGAGGAGTAGGGGAAGAGAGAAGGCTAAGGCTAAGAAGACTCTTGGATTTCAGGCTGGGGTGGCTGGGTGGAGGGAGAGTCCCTAAACACAGATCTCGAGGGCAGATACAGAGAGAGAAAGATTTGGGCAGAGAGGATGATGAGTTCGGTTTTAGGAGCCTAGGGAGACTCAGGATGGCCGATTTTGAGGGTATCAGCATGTGCGCGGTAAAAAAGACAAACTAAAAAACAGAACGATGGATGCAATACTTACAAAGAGAATTCAGAGTTAGAAGGGAAATGGATTTGAGCAGAACTCTGGGGAAATTCTGTGCTGAGAAAAATAGAACATGAAAATGGTTGAAGAAAGAAGAGAAGTCCTCTTCTAAACCCTGAGGAAGAGGAATTTTAAGAAATTAACAGCCATATATTTAATGACGCTCCACAGTAAAACAATTCACATTCTCCCCCACCTTTGCATATTTTCTGAAGTCATTTTAATTTATCTGTCCTTTAATGCGTATCTCCCAGAGCATGTATAATGCCGTATTAAAACTACAAAGGAAATTTTCTGTACTCCCAACATAATTGTTTGCTTATTTGTTTGGTTTTTTTTTTTTTTTTTACTACTTTTAAATTTCTTGTTGAAGTAAAACTTAAGTGAAACATTCTAATATCTATCCAGTCCCTGAAATTTTGTAGGAAATTATATGCGGTCTCACTGGAATATAAATTCATTCTATGAATAAGGAAAGAACCCGAGAGTTTAAAGCGTACATTCACCTGAACACGAGAAACAAACATTTTAAAGAGACCTTTCGAAAAAGAGATGGGAAGAATTCATCAAGTATTTAGTAAGGACTTAATTCGTGTTTGCTCAATAAAGACTGAGCACCTCACATTTTCCAGGCACTATGCAGTGTGCTGGGGACAGAAGGACAATGAGAACACAGGCCCAGCATCCAACATCTCACGGTCTATGGACGACATTGATAAGGAAGCAAATTATTACCATAATGGGCCAGCATTCTAAGAAATATACAAGATGCTGAGAGAACTTAGAGGAGAAAGTGCTCAAAGTGATATTTTTATATTATTCAAATCACCAGCTTTAAAAGGGACAATATATTAAAAAATGGATGCTTCATAAATTAAAGTTGTATGCTATATTAAAACTCCAAATCAAGGAAAGATATTTTGCTCTTTCTCAGCTTGATCATTGGTGTCTTTACATTGAAGAAACAAGTTTTCATTTTGGTTTGGTTTGGGTAAGTGTGGTTTTGAGTTTTGCTCTCATCTTCCTAAGCAATACAACCTGGACGGCAGTAACATTTAGAAAGAGAAGTTGGTGATTGTTTCTGGAAGCAAATAACAGGACATCTGTTATTATTGTAAAATTTAAAGAAAAAAATGTTATTTAGAGTATTTAACTCAGTGTATGCTATATTTCTTTTACATCAGTAGATCAAATTAACATGTTTAAATATTATTTATGCAATATCTCCACATAAAAAGCTGTAAAAAACACAGAAAAATAATTTTCAAACTTCTTATGCTTTTTATCTTTTACTCCACATGCTATTTTTATGAATATTCTCCATACAATGTGTAAGTGCATCCTTTTCCTTGAAAATGCCAATGTCTTATCTCCATATTTTCTACTTTGTTACGGAAAAGATGACTGTCCTACAGATTTACATGCCTTGCTCTGCTGCCCTAGAGATGCATATTCAACAAAGAAAAAAAAGGTTTAAAGAATGAGAAGCAGTCTTAACTCATGGGCAGTCAAAATCAGAGTGTTACTAACATCAATTTCATTGGGATTCATAAAGGCAGTCTCCATAGCAACACCATTCTCACAAGGCGCAGAAATGCTGCATTTTATTTTATTTTTTAATGGAAAAGCCGAGGATCAGATTATCATTTTTTCCCGTAGCCCATTTATCCTCTACCCTCACACGGGTCTGAGTGCATTCAAAAGGAGCTTTATGGACATAAAAGATAGCTCCATATTTAAGCAGAATAATACTCTTAGCCGAGTTTCTTATAGAAATACACAATGTTAGAGGATTTGGGATAAATCTGGGGGGAACTCCTCCTGAAATTAGAAACATATTACTTGACCCTCACTTTGAGAACTTGGGAGCTAGTTATTTAAATATGACTGTGTAAATCCAAGAGGAACTCCTTTAAGAGTCAAGTAAAATCCAATTTGTATGACCAAAAAGCTTAGGGAAACATTTGGCCTTTTTCTGTTTTTCCACTTGCTTTGAGGATTAAATTTAGAGAGAGAATGGTTATAGTTTTAATAATTTTTTCATTAATAAAATGCCTTTATATTATCCCTTCAGGTATTGTTGCTTTTAAAATGTACATTTTTTGGGGCCGGCCCGGTGGCGCAAGCGGTTAAGTGCGCGCGCTCCGCTGCGGCGGCCCGGGGTTCGCTGGTTCGGATCCCGGGCGCGCACCGACGCACTGCTTGGTAAGCCATGCTGTGGCGGCGTCCCATATAAAGTGGAGGAAGATAGGCACCGATGTTAGCCCAGGGCCGTCTTCCTCAGCAAAAAAAAAAAAAAAGGAGGAGGATTGGCGGATGTTAGCTCAGGGCTGATCTCCTCACAAAAAAAAAAAAAAAAAAAAAAAAAAAATGTACATTTTTTTTTCTTTCATAAAAGATAATGGTAGAAGAAATGGAGGGAGCAATTGACAATAGTTCTTTACTTACTAGGTTATTCAAGGAATTATCTCTAGAAAAAGTAAAATTCCTTATTAATTTTAAATTATCTCTTTTCAGTATTCAAGCACCGAATATCTAATATCTCTTTGATTTTAATGCCAACCTCTTTTTTCAGATTATAATAATATTACCATTATATAAAGGCATTTAAAAAATATTTTGGAAAAATTCTAAAATAAACTTTCACCCAAGAGACTGGAATAACGCTATCACGCATAAATACCTATTTATTCAATAAACTAGAATGAGCCTCTTCGGAGCTTTCACGGTCCATCAACTAAATGCATAATTAGGTGAGAGGTTTTCTGATGTTTTTAAACCAATCACTCCATGCATCAGGCAAATCACAGTGATGGTAATGAAAATATTTTATGCTATCAGTCAAACAAATAATTCTTTTGTAGATAAAAGATTTCTAAAATTAATTTGTATCAATACAATTAAAAAAATGAAAAGAAGGTACAATAGATAGTGTAGATCTTAACAGCCCTTCCAATACAATATGTTTTTCTTTTTGTTATTTGCTTGAAAATAATGGAACTAATGCTGTTAGAAGGAAACTAATTTTTTTTTTTTTTTTTTTTTTGTGCGGAGATCAGCCCTGAGCTAACATCCGCCAATCCTCCTCTTTTTTTTTGCTGAGGAAGACGGCCCTGGGCTAACATCTGTGCCCATCTTCCTCCACTTTATATGGGACGCCGCCACAGCATGGCTTACCAAGCAGTGCGTCGGTGCGCGCCCGGGATCCGAACCAGCGAACCCCGGGCCGCCGCAGCGGAGCGCGCGCACTTAACCGCTTGCGCCACCGGGCCGGCCCCGGGAAGGAAACTAATTTTTATCTCTTCCACCTATCCACCTTAGTCTCCCTCTGAACCCCATATCACTTAAACAGCTTTTTTCATCCTGCCTGCCGTCTTGCATCCCTCTCTTCCTTGAAACAGATCTTATACCTTCTGAAAAACCTTTCCCAAACAACCTCATTCTTTCTTAAGCCCACCAGCAGAGTATCCATCTATGGAACTTCTTGTACTTCTATGTTTCTTTAGGCTTCACGCATGCCTCCTCTTTCCCTTTGTATTGTTAATTCTAAAGACAGAGAGAGCAAATATATCTTGGACAGGATACGACTTCTGATGAATTTAATGTATGTGTGTCCCTGTGGAACTTCTAATGTATAAAGTATTTTTAAATTTACCCAAAATGGCTTAATACTGTTATTTATATGCTATGTAGTTTTATAAATGAATTTTATCTTGAAGTTATATCCAATGAACAATGTGATTATGCAAAAATTATCACTGGTCAAAGATCATGTTTCTGTTTACCTGGCACATGTTCCCTCATCAATAAAGACCCGATAGATTCAAGGGGCCGTGGTCACTGAGCATACTCCAACCTAATAGCCACTCTTATGCTTTGCTGCAAATTTGGTCTTTGAACTTATCAGACAAAACTGTAACTTCTATCAAATCTATGTGCCAGAGTTATCATTTTCACCAAACCTAATCATCTGCAGCATCTCTGGGATGTTGCAGTCTTTCTCTAGTTCAGTCACAGTTTTCTTCTGGGATTCCTTGATGTATGGCCTAAATTACATTTTAACCACAAAGGGCGGGGGGTTGTACATAAAATAATATACAAATACACATTACAAAACAAGTAAATAAATATGGATGCATATTACAATCCTATTACCCTTTGATAAGATAAATCACCCTAGAAAATACTACCATTTCTTTTATTTTATTTTCTTCTTTTTCTTTTTTTGGATGTTCATCCTGTAGCTGAAAAGCCTGAAATGACCAGTCTCAATTTGAAGAAACTATTGTGTCCCATGATTTGGGCATTTATTCCTTGTTCTCGAAAATCTCCAGACCAATATATCCCAGGGTCAGGGGAGACCAGCAACGTTTTGCATGCGTGTGTAAATACGGGAATTTCCGCCTTCACTTCTACGCCCTGCTCTCAGAATCAATATATTCTGGCAATGGGACAATCAGCAGTACGTATTGGCTTCTGGTGCATACTGTATCTTGCAAAAACAGTCTCCCAGCTGGGCTATAACTAGGTCACAATAATTCTTTTCTTTATTCTGGAAGACTGAAAGCTTCCAACTTACAGGGGACATGATAAGACTAGTGAATCCTCTGAGCCATAGCCCTATCTTCTTCTTCTTCTTCTTCTTTTTTTTTTTTTTACTATAAAATGAGTTCTTTGTCAGAAGCAATGCTGCATTTAGTGCTATGATGAAGCTTGTAGACATTCATTAATTTCAAGGATGAAGGTATTTATGGCATGGTAGGAAGTGATAGAAAATCCAAATCTAGGATAAGGACATAAGTCAGGGAGGATAAATTTCCTTCCATGTTGGAAGGAGCCCAAAGTAATCAACCTGGAGCCTGGGAAATTGCTGGTACCCTCCATGTACAGTTCTATATTAAAGGGAGTACCCGTTAGAAAGCTTTCAAATGCAAGTGACAGGGCGCCCAAGATGATAGGCTGAATAACGGCCCCCAAAGATATCTAGATACTAATCCCTAGAACCTGCAAATGTTACCTTTTATGGTGAAAAGGGACTTTGCACATGTGATTAAGTTTAGGATCTTGACTTGGGAGATTATTGTGGTTTATCCAAGTGGGCTCTAACTATAATCATCAGGTGTCCTTATAAGAGGGAGGCAGAGGGAGATGTGGGTACAGAGACAGAAGAAAACATGAGAAAGCAGAGAGAGATTTAAAGATGCTATCCTGCTAGCTTTGAAGATGGAGGAAGGGACCACAAGCCAAGGAATGCAAGGAAGGCAGCTCTAGAAGCTGGAAAACAAAAGAAGACTGATTTTCCCCTAGATCATCTGGAGAAAATGTGACCCTGCCTATATCTTGATTTCAGCCCAGTAAAACTGATTTTAGAATTCTGACCTCCAGAAGTGTAAGAGAATAAATGCTTGTGTTTTTAAACCACTAAGTTTGTAGCCATTTGTTACAGCAGCCATATGAAACTAACACACTCAATAAAAAGTGGCTTAAACAATAAAGATTTATCCTCTTGTGCCACAACAATCCAGGGTTGATTAATTCAGCAGCTCAAAGATGTCTAGGTCTCTGAGTCAAATTTTTCTATGACTTTCTTGGCTCTCCTCTCCAGGTGGTAAAATGGCTGCCACAGTTCTGAGCTTCACGCTGTGCTGCAACAATAACCAAAGGCAGAAAAAAAGGGCAGATATTTATTTCTTATATCTCTCTTCTCTCAAGGTATAACTACTGAGTAGGCAGTCAGTAACATCTGCCACATGGGCTCAGGTTTTATTTTCTGCTGATGGCAAATTGTGCCTCCAATGGTCGGATAAGCCTTGCTAAGGGGAAGTCCATATTACTAAATTTATGCATTTCTGCTGCCGTGGCCCCTTTAACACCATTAAGGAAGTGTTGGGGTTGCTGGAGAAGGAGGCTGACTGACATCCGCAGAACAGATAATCTTTTCCACCTGATTATTAAGAGCTGTCTCTTCAGACAGACCCCTTGAGTGGGTGTCTTAGTCAGCTTGGGCTGCTATAACAAATTACCACGGGCTGAGGGGCTTGAACAGCAAACGTTTGTTTCTTACAGTTCTGGAGTCTGGGAAGTCCAAGATCAAGTCTTCGGCAGATCCCATGTCTAGTGAGAGCACTCTTCTTAATTTGCAGATGGCTGTCTTCTTGCTGTGTCCTCACATGGCAGAAGGCAGAGGGAGGACTGGCTCTCTTCCTTTTCTTATAAGGACACTAATTCTATCATGAGGGCTCCACTCTCATGACCTAATTACCTCCCAAAGTCCTCATCTTCCATTACATCACATTAGGGCTTCAACATATGAATTCTCGGGGGACGTAAACATTCAGTCCATAGCGGCGAGCATTTACATGGAACACAAATAACCTCATGCTCTAGGCTCATCCACGTACCTCTTCCCCAACTTTCTTTGTCCCTAATCTTCATATCCCAGACCAACCAGCAAGACCAAGGAAATAATGCTAACCTTTACTTCAGACCTTTTTCCAGGCAAAATGGACAATCCAGTGGAAAGCTCTGACTACTTTCCTTTCTCTGGAAAGAATTTCATTCACCACTGTCTATCAGAGTTACACCTGGTGAGGTTGTAAAGTTGCACACCTACTTACAGCCAATTTTAGAATTTTGGGAGCAACCATCTGTAAACTAGGATTTATTCTCTCTTTTTTCCTCAGTCAATAGATCAAACGGAACTCCTCACGAGATGCTAGCAGTGGGTAATGTGACAGGTGGCACTTGTGCAGTGGGATGCACGCTGGGGGTGAGAACAATCTATTTCCATGACTAAGTTGTGTGCTGTGGATCAGAGAGTGCCTGATCCTATATAGGCCACTTCCATTTTATGACACAGCGTGCTGGGCAGGCCCTATTTTGTGGACTGGTGAATCAGATAACACCCAATTCATGAAGAGCGATATGATCCACTAGTGTTACCATCAGGGACCCAGTCTCTATCTTGCAGTTCCCAGTAGCAAGCCAAGAGCTCTTTCTTGAAAGGAAATAAGTTATTTGATCATGCAGGCACGACTTTGCTCAAATATCCTCAAGAAGTGGCTTTCAAAAATTGTGGCCTCAGGACTCTGTAAGAAATGCATTTTAATTTGTAATCCGGTACGATGCACTCAGAAGATCTTGAGCACAATAAACAAGTTTCAATAAATGTTGCCCTTACTAAAGGCAATGTACTCTGACATTTTTCTTTCTATTCTATCCTCCTTCATATTTTTTTAAATGTTGTTCAAGACTTATTAAATGGATTTCACAACTCACTAATGGGTCACAATGAGTTTGAAACATGCTGCCCTGGAGGCCTCGCAGTAATTCTTCCACTGGGATTTGCTAGAGGAACCACAGAACAATCCAATCAGCTGCAGAAAGTTCAAGCAAAATTGATTCTGTTGGTTCAAAAGGTCCAAATGGCAGAGCTGCTTGCCCTACAGGACCTGCTGAAGAAGCTTCTCTGGGCCACACTTAAGCCCAGCAGCTTACAGGGTCACCCAGGAAGTGGTCAGAGCAGCGTCCCCAGTGTGATGTACATTGCCATCAAAATTAACGGGGCCCGTGAAGCATTTTTCCTTCTCGTTAATATAAGATGCAGCAACTTGTCTTTCAGTTTTAAGAGGATTTAGCTACATGCTTTAGTACTGGGAATACGTTTCAAATACTACCCAAAGTATCTTTCTTATTAATAACCATCATGCCTCCAGGGAAGGTAGAAGATGAATGCCACTTTGGGAAGTGGGAGGACAGCATCAACATAGAAGTTCCTGCCAGACCAAAAGGGAAGCGGGAGAGATCTTCTAGGTCCCAGGTGAAGCCTGAGGGAAGAGGAGGGAAAAAGAAGGTACAGAAGGTCAAACATTCATGTTCAGGCTTGTGCAATGGATGACTTTGCTAAAAACAACCAGACAAGTTGAGGAAGCCCAAGGCAGTAGAGATTTGTCCCCACTGAGGCCTGGAGTATGTTTATGGCACCTTAGATGAGGGCCTTAGATGACAATGTGCCTTGCAGGCTGGAAATAGCTGATTGGCATAATGAGTTGGAAGAATAAAAAGATTACCCTACTGATTTCTCTTAGATTTGAGATCAGCGTAGTGGAAATTTCTAGTTCTACATGTGCCTAGAAAAGGAAGCAGATGATTGTTCACAGCATGGGCCAACTCTCCAGACTCTTGAAAAAAATCATCCAGGACGGCAAGAGAATCCCACAGAGGGGCAGTGTTTGGATCAGTTGCAAATGATTGGGAGGTAGAGGTGGCAATCAAGACTCCGTTAAATCCCCAGCTCCAGGAAGCTTTGGAGGAGATACCCGGCTAGTACCTGAAGACAATCAATATGCCTCACAAGGAACCAGCAGCCAGAAGTCACAGTTCCAGAGACCAGAACAGTGGAGCCTACAAAGTAGTTTCTCAATCCTCAGACTTCAGCAGGGGAGGAAACACAGACCACAACACAACCAGAGCAACCAGCCATAGGGCAGGAGACACCAAAGTGGGTGGCCAGCTAGATGAGAGACCCATGAGAGTCCTGAGGACACACAACAATCTCACTTAGATCTGGCCCCCTCCTCTTATCCCCATGGAAACATGTAAACTGTCTTCTCACTTGGGACGTAGGATGGGGACAGAGAAACGGACCTGAAACGGAGTGTGAATTTTTCTTGCCCTCGGTGGCAATGGAGGGTTGTTAGGAATTCTTGATCAATTATGGAAAATAATGAAACTACTAGATTTTATGACATATGAGTTTATAGGTGCACATAATTGATCCTACTACAGCTTTGAACTGGTTTTAAGTTATGAAACCAAACAAAAGTGCAATGTTTGAAACTTTGTTGAGCACCAAAATCATCTGTGTATGCTGAACTATGGTCAATAAGGAAAAATCCATTGTCCTTGAGAAAAGGTTTTCTTTCAAAATTTCTATCTATTCATTCAGCAGACAATGAAATGGGGGCCTGGAAGTGTCATTATAAATCATGCAATCCAAAGCTACATTTTACAAATAATAAATGAGACCAAGAGAGATAAAACTTCTTGATCAATGTCCCACACAAAGTTAATAGCAGGGCAAGGACTGGAATCCAGTCTAATACACTATTTATTCCAAAAATTAACTAACATCCTTAAACTCTCTTTTATACGTATGCAACCTAGATTTCCAATTGGGGCATAAACGTGGAAGAAAACACCTGTATATTAAATTTCTACTTACTACACATCAGCTGAAAAGGTGATACAGGAGACAAGTGAAATACTTCAATAACCTATTTCTGTAATATTCATGTATTATGTATGAGCAAGAAGGATGTATAATTGCTATTATTACCTCCAAGAGGAGATTAGTGGGTAAAGAAAATTTTTCATTAAGAACTTGTGCTACACAAGTAAAACATGCATCAGGGAGATAGATAATTATCATAACAAGAGCAAATATTTAGCCACAGATCTAAAGGCAGAAAGTTACACTAGATTTTATATTAAATGGCATTTATTTCAAAAATAATAATAAATTGTGCTTGTAACATATACTTAACCATGTTCAGGTAAACCAGAGTTCCTAGACTAATACCACAACTTTAAATACAGACATGTGTATAAACTCTCATTTGGGCAAACTTCTTTTCAGACTCAGAAATATAGTTCTAGGTTCCAACCCACATCTTTTGTTCTTCAAAAGGGCAACATTACTACCTACCTCCTGTTCGTCCATTTCCCTCTTTCTTATCTCATTTTCTGCATCCCTTTAACCTCTCAATAGCCTGTCTTCACTTCTCTCAACCCCCCCTAGTGGATTCTACGATTTGGTTCATGGATCCCCTTCTGGACTGATGTGCGCCTTTCCCAGGACTGAGCATTCCCTCCCCACCTCCAAGATCTCCCATCTCACCAGCCTCCATGTGGTTACCTTCCACAGAAGAGATCAAAGTCATGTCCCAAAGGCTGCCAGCGTCCAATGACTGGTGGATGTAAGGTAATGGAGGCCTGATCTCTTGGCCCTATTTGGGTCAGCCCTGATGGGCCTTCTGGCTCTGGCTACCTGCCAAGTTGGCAGAGGCCTGGTTGTGGTTACAAGAGAACTTGGCTTCTCTCTCTGCCCAATTCTACTTCCTTCCCTCTCCCACAGTGTTGATCCTAAGAGCACTCCTCGCAGCCGCTTCCCGAACTCTGAAGTCAGTCTGCCTGGGGAACCTGTCTGTGACATGTCCTTCTTGCCCTGAAAGCCCAAACTCTGCTGAAGCTACCCCTACTAAGGTACTACTAAGGTAGCTACTAAGGGGTTTGCTCCCTCACAGCTATTAAAACTCATATAAACAACCACCTACAAATAATGAACACAAAATGGTATTTAATACATATATTTAGCATTTTTCATGGTGGTAAAAAAAAAACACACAATATGAAATCTACCATATTAACAAAATTTTAAGTGAACAGTACAGTATTGTTAACTATATGAGCATTGATGTATAGCAGATTTCTAGAACTTTTTCATCTTGCATGACTCATTGCATAGCAACTCCCTGCTTCCCCCTCCCCAAGCCCCTGGTAACTACCATTCTACTTTCTACTTCTATGAGTTTAACTCGTACTTTGACCCTCTCTTATAAGTAGAATCATACAGATTCATCATTCTGTGATTAGCATCTTTCACTAGCACAATGTCCTCCAAAGTCATCTGTGTTGTCACATATGACAGGAATTCCATCTTTTTGAAGGCTGAATAATATTCCATTATATGTATCTACCACATTTTCTTTATCCATTCATCCATTGATGGACATTTAGGTTGTTTTCACCTCTTGGCTGTCATGAATAATGCTGCAATGAACATGGAAGCGCAAACATCTCTTTGAAATCCTGTTTTCAGTTCTTTTGGATAAACACCCAGAAGTGCGTTTTATTATGAATTGTCTTGCTCACTGATTAGCCTCATATACGTGCCTTAATGTCCTTATCGATCAATTGGAAAATACATAAATATACTCATTTGGATTATGTCTACCATGTCATGATCTTTGCACATTATGCTTATATATCTTAGGAAATTTGGGTAGGGAATATGTTATTTACAGGGCTGATTTTATCTTGCCCAAGATCAAGAGCATGAACTAGATAACTTTTTACAAACTGTGACTTATGAATGACCAGCAGCAGTGTGTCAAAGCATTCCAGAAAGTTCATGACTGTTTCCATTTCTGCCTTGTTAATTAATTCATAAAACAAAATTTAAGCAGTTTATCTTTACAACAGAACATGGAGTGAGCTGATAGAGATCAGGTGAGTGATCTGTTATGCCCCTGAGCATCGCTCATGGATTTATGACTCAATTGTACCTGACTGAACACCATAGTAGTTTTGAAGGGTGTGATGGCTTCATTTTTTTTTACTACTTTTAACTTTGATCATATCCTGTGTAAGGTATACTCATATTACACCATTCATTAAAAGCAGGAAGCGTAAGGAACCATGATTTTGAATTAAAGATAAGGAAAGGCATACAAAGGACAAATATCTAAAATTTTATTTCAGGGTAATAGTTACTGGAACCAGCTGACCAAAATTCTTAGTAGCATTTTAAAATGATTCTTTGAGGTTAAAAAATCAATAATAAAAAGACAAAACACAGGGATGGAATACCTCTAATCTGACCTTTACCTTTTTGGAAATAATGATTACCGAAGCTCACAGAGCATATTTACAAAGCATGATGGGAATAATCTTAAATGACCTCTCCTGTTCATCTAAAAACAAAACAGAAAATTATGAAAAAAAATTACAAATTGCAAGATTTCCCAATAGCAGATAATGAAAGTTGCTTTTGTATATTTTCAATACCATAGTACTTAATATTCCACATAAATTTTATTTCCAAAATAAAATACATCATTATTTATTATTTATTTTGAAATCGCACTTTTTCAGTATAATTAATTTCAAATAAATTAACCACTGGATGTCACTTATCATTGAAAAAAGGCTACAACATGTGTTATGTGTCTTAAGAATAGTCATAAAAATGTACTAAAATTTAACATATCACACTAGTTGGTCTCTGGAGACACTGTTTCCTGGTCTATTTCAGCAGAGAGAATACATTTAGATGAAGCACAGTGTGACACCCAAAAGAGACTGGAAGGCAATTTAAATTTTTACTGCTGCTTTTGGAAAACATTAAAGAGGGACTATATTTTTAACTCTGAGCAAAATGTGTTAAAATCTCTTTATCTCTGACTGTCTTTCAATATCTTACACAACGTGGTAAGGTAGTTGCCTCCAATCTCCCTTCTCTCTCCACCCAGCTCCTCCCCAATTTTTTCTCCCTAAATCTTTGCAGTTGCGTCCATTGTTCTGATCAACTATATTTTAATAACAATAATAAAATAAAAAGGCAACTCTGGGAGTTGCTCAAGCAATAAACGACTCTTTTTCTTTATGTGGAGGTGGGGAAAAGGTTGTGGATATTCATATTCAATATTTTTTCTTTTATCTACACTATTATTGTCTTCCAATACTCTTTTAAAAAATGGATGTATAATTTATAGTCTATAAAATGTACAGATCTTAAATGGACAGTTCAATGAGTTTTGACAAATGTATATATCTGTGCAACCGACTCCCAATGTTCAAACCATATAGAATATTTCCATTAGCCCAGAAAGCTCCTTCGCACCCTTGTCAGGCAGTTTTCTACACTTAAAAGAGCTGACCAGTGTGATAATTTCTATGACCTTTTTGTGATTTACCCATATTTTTATGTAGCAGTACTTCATTTCTTTTTATTGCTAAGTGGTATCTATTTATCATTGCTAAGGGGTACGTATTCTCTTGTATGAGCACATTGTTGTTTGTTTATCCATTCTCTTGTGACAGTACCTTTGGGTTTTTCCAGTTTGGGGGCTCCCCTACTACTTTGTGTGGATCTAATATGTTTTTACTTAAAACCACTTTGTTAATTTCCCATCCATCATACCACCCAAAATTTAAATGTAATGGCAGCACATGTAAGGAAAATTATGTAGCAACCAGAACTCTTATATTCTGCTGGATGGAAAGTCAATTATTGTAATCACTATGGAGAGCAATTTGGCAATATTTAAGAAAGTTGTAGAGGCACATTCTCCAATATCCAGTAATTCCACCCCTGGTGATATATTTTAAAGAAATTCTCAGATATGTGCATAAGGAGACATCTACAAAAATGATCATAGCAGCACTTTTTATAAAAACAAAAAGTCAAAACAGCATAAATGTGTTGTCAATAGAAGAATGGATGAATTGTGATATATATCCTTAAACTGAACATTATATAGCATGAAAATAACTAAATATTAGCTGCTTTATCTACTTGGATAATTCTTACAAATAAAATATTGAGGAAAAAAGTTTAAAAGAATGTTACGATACTTTTTATTTAAATATTTAAAGCAATAAAGGAAGAGCACATATTATATAGAAAAAGTATCAAGAAATATATAGAAATGATAAATATCATATGGAGGATAATAGTTACTTCCACAGAAATGAAAGGAGGATAAGAGACAGGAAGCTTCAACTAATTTGTTTAAGCTGGGCTACCAACACATAAGCAGTCATTATAATATCACTGTGTCTTGTATTACATGTGAAATATTTCATAATATAGTAGTCCTCCCTTATCAGCAGGGGATATGTCAGGGCATATGTTCCAAGAACCCCAGTGGACGCCTGAAATCACAGTATGGTTAGTATGGAACTCTGTATATACTATATTTTTTCCCATACATACTTACCTATGGTAAAGTTTAATTTATAAATTAGGTATAGTAAGAAATTAACAACAGTAACTTCTTTTTGGCATATCCAAATTGCCAGCATCACTACTTTGTGCTTTGGGCCCATTATTAAGTAAAATAAGGGTTACTTGAACACAAAAACTACGATACTGCTACGGTTATCTGATAACCAAAATGGCTACTAAGTGACTACCAGGTAAGTAGTGTATACACTGGACAAAGGGATGATTCACATCCCTGGCAGGATGAGCAGGACGGCGCAAGATTTCATCACACTACTTAGAACAGCGTGCAATTTAGAACATGAATTGTTTATTTCTGGAATTTTCCATTTAATACTTGGACCACAGTTGACTGTGGGTAATTGAAACTATGGAAAGTGAGACAATGAATAAGGGGGACTACTGTAATAAGAAATTTTCTTTCTTGGTACTAAACCACTCAAAAGGGAACATGATTCAACAAGTTCCTAAGAGGATCTTTCAGAAAGTATATTAGAGTAAAAAGAATTTAAGCCAGAATGTTTGGGAGACACTGAAGCAGCTGAATTTCCAGATTCTTAATTCTGTGAATTAACATCACAAACAGTTAAGCATGTTGAGTGAAGGACCAGGCAACCATTGGAGAGTGCGCGTATCCGATCTTTTCTCAGGACGAGAGAAGTTGCTTTGAAAAAATATTTTCAGTTTGATCCTTTTTACTATTTATGCTAAAGGATAACATTTAAATAGATCAGAATGTGTATGAACATATAGATAATTCGAGGACAGTGGTATGCTGGTAAATGTTTAATAACCTGCTTAGGGAGAGGAGGGCAATAAAAGCCTGATTTGTAACAATGGCCAATTATAATGGTGTAAATATTCCCATTGTGGTTGATTTATGCTACCAACTTGCCTCTGATGAATGCAAAGTTGGGAAGAGATGCACACAATCGGCTGGTACAAGTGAGCTCTGACACTTCACTGTGGGAGAGAGGTGTCACAGAAGAATTCCCCTAGAAACTGGAGAGGTCTGACATAGTGGAAGTCACCCACTGCCCAAGGTAATAATATCTTTTGTGTGTGTGTGTGTGAGGGAGATCAGCCCTGAGCTAACATCCATGCTAATCCTCCTCTTTTTGCTGAGGAAGACCGGCTCTGAGCTAACATCTATTGTCAATCCTCCTCCTTTTTTTCTCCAAAGCCCCGGTAGATAGTTGTACATCATAGTTGCACATCCTTTTAGTTGCTGTATGTGGGACGTGGCCTCAGCATGGTCGGACAAGCGGTGGGTCGGGGCGCGCCCGGGATCCAAACTGGGCCACCAGTAGCGGAGCGCGAGCACTTAACTGCTAAGCCAGGGGCCGGCCCTAATAATATCTTTTTTTTTTTTTTAATAGGTTTCTTATTTTTTTTTTAATTTTTTTTCCCCAAAGCCCCAGTAGATAGTTGTACGTCATAGTTGCACATCCTTCTAGTTGCTGTACGTGGGACATGGCCTCAGCATGGCCAGAGAAGCGGTGCGTCGGTGCACGCCCAGGATCCAAACCCAAGCCGCCACTTGCGGAGCGCGAGCACTTAACCGCTAAGCCACGGGGCCGGCCCCTAATAATGTCTTAATACCTAATAATATCTTAATATCTTAATTAAGATATCTTAATATCTTAATGATCAAACTAATTCAGAGTGATTCAATAGATCTGCTGAAGAAAGGATAGAAGAGCAGGATCTTAACAGAAAAAGTTAACAGTATTTCCCATGTTGATCTAAAAGTACAAGTTTGCAACCTTTCCTGCCATTTCAGAGGCTAAATTTTATCCTTCCAGAAAGCAGATCTGTTTCCAATAAAATGCTCCAATGTCTTGAATGCTCTGTTAGCAGTAGTGCATTGTTATCACATGAAATGGTGATGTCCTTGATAGAAAGAAGTCAATACGTACACTTAAAAGGGCTAAGCTGACAGCAAAAGATATGGAAATACATGGACCTGGTTTCATCTGGACAAGATTACACAGAGGTACAGTTTCTCAATTCCCAGGACTATCATGGAAAGAGCTGGGGATGCACAGCTGTGCATGATTCCATCTGCAAGGAGAAGGAATACAATCAGGTTGGAAATTTTCTCATGCATTCTTTTTTTTTTTTATAATTTTATTTATTTATTTTTCCCCCAAAGCCTCAGTAGATAGTTGTACGTCATAGCTGCACATCCTTCTAGTTGCTGTATGTGGGACGTGGCCTCAGCATGGCCGGAGAAGTGGTGCGTGGGTGTGCACCCGGGATCCCAACCCGGGGCACCAGCAGTGGAGCGCGCGCACTTAACCGCTAAGCCACGGGGCCGGCCCTCTCATGCATTCAATTAGAGGTTTCAGGCCCTCTTCTCCCTCCTTCTCCCCACTGAATTGTTGGGGAGACTCAGACGACGGCTCTGCCTGCTGAACAGGTGTAGGAATCCAGTGTAAAGCAACCCCCACCATGTTTCTAAACATTTCCTGAGAGGCAGGAGTCAATTTTCCAGACTTCAGGCCTGCTTGAGGTTTACTCCTGAAGGCAGATAAGGAATACTTTGTGATAAGATTAAAAAATCTCAAATAATGTGGGAAATTCTGCGACTAAATCAGAATTTTTGTTTTGGGTCTCATTGTCTTCAGCTCAGCACTCCAGACACAGTTATTAAATGATGGTATTCAATAAGCAAGCTTTTTATTTAACCCTAGATCAAAACTAGAAAGATGATCTAACCTAAGAAGTTTCTCTTTTAAGGTAAAACAGGATAAAAGCCTGAACACTGTGATTTTCCTAAGAGGATTTAAGAATATTACTATGTCAGCTTTTTTGTTAAAGATTTAACATCAGATAAAATTTCCAAAATTTTCATTTGGGAATGTTCTGTACATGGAGCTGGCTTATAGTAAATATTGCTACATATATAGCTTTAAAAAACATTTTCATTATTTCCAGAGAGCCATAAAAATAAATTTTACTCTTCTCACTGTTTAATAATAGATTTTTAATTACTGCTTATTTTTTCTTTGGGATTTGGGAGGTTTGTTTCATTTTCTGTCTACTTTATGAAGAAATAATACACTCAAAAATTTATTTTTTCAAGGATTTATGAACACATTCAAGAACTTTTTCTTATGTTGGTTTCAGGGTCTCTCCAGCTATCAGAGCTTTAAGGCATATAAAACACAAATAGTAATTCAAAAGAGAGCTGCTTTAGTTATTTTTCTCAGAGATCTCACACAATTGACTATCAAGTTATTTTCTTAACCCATCTTTACGTCCTCAACTGAAATGCTTTTAAAAATGTATTTTTTCTTAAATTTGAACTGACACTTAGAAGTTTTGAAAAACACATTTCTTTCCCTAATCTTTTGGAGTATAAACACTACTTAGAAATGTCACCCAGGCTAATCAATTAAAAAGTAGCCCCAGCGTAAAAGATACTGACTTGGTGGAAAAAAGATGTGCTTCATTATATAATCCCTTTTTGGTTCACCCAGTTGTTGATCTACAATGGGAAACTTTTGGTTAATAACAGACCAGCTGCTTGAATCTCAGAGAGGAGTAGGTTGTCTGAATTGATCCAGGTTAATCAGATTAGATTGGAGATAATCTTCTATCCCTAAGCAATTGGCTCAGCCTGAAATTTCAATTAAGATTTATTTATTTCTTGGTGGTCTGAATGTCTTTTTGGTCTTTTAGACTCTCATTTAAAAGAAATTCTGCTATTCCTTTGTATATTTTTGTATCATTTTTCTTGCTGCCAAAAGAATGTATTCCTTCCAGAGTACGAAAAAAATATATGAAATGTTCCTACATAGGCTAATTCTTTAAGCTGCTATCAACTAATGCCTTGGAGATGAACTGACAGCTGGTTAAGAAATTCATAGGTACCTTTCAAGGCACAAGTGAGACGGAAATAAAGGAGAGCGATTGCAGAGAAAGAGACAAAGAGCAAAGACTTATTTTCCTCTCGTTCAAAATACTGTCTCAGAGACATCTGTCTAAGAGTGGGGGCTTGCACAGATGCATTCTCTCATGCTGCCTTCAGGAATCTAACCAAAATGACAGTAAAGAGATAAAAAAGGGTAGAAGTCATAATCCTACAAGTATAAAGAGGGTAGTAGAAGAGACAAGAGCAGAGAGGTCAACAAACTTTTGAAATTGGGAAACAGACAAATGAGTGATAAAAGATTTAGCTGGCTGGATAAAGCCAAGAGCTACCCACTTTCCCAAAAAGCAAATCTGCTAGCCCTACAGAACTACAAAAAGGCTGATGAACTGAATGTGGTAGGCAGATGGGTCTCAAAACACGAATAATGTGGGGCCAGCCCAGTGGCATAGTAGGTTCATGCGCTACGCTTTGGTGGCCCCGGGGTTCACGGGTTTGGATCCTGGGCACAGACCTACACACTGCTCATCAAGCCATGCCGTGGCAGTGTTCTACATACAAAATAGAGGAAGATTGGCACCGATGTTAGCTCAGGGCCAATTGTCTTCAGCAGGAAAAGACAAAAAAATAAAAACAAAAAAACAGGAGCAATGTTTGAGATTCCCTATAAGAATAGGGAGTTCAGTTCAATAATAGATCCTTCCCCCACCAATGCCCCAGAATGAGCACACTCTTGAGAAGAGGAATGTACGTTGGATTGAGAATAGTGGGGGCCATGTTCTTACCATAGTCTATCCTCAGGCCTGGGCAAGTATAAAGGGGGGAGAGGAAGGAGAAGGGTAATCCTACTTTCTTTTACCCTACCCATGGTGTCATAGTGAAGTGCTGAGGTCAGTCCTTGGATTTAAACAGACATCTCTCTTGGGAAGCTGTGGCACATAATTCAAATGAGCATATAATTAAAAAATCATTTCTATTTAGCTTTGAACTGTATTATGAGGATTGCAGCTTTTTAATTTTTTACACATTTTCTTAATTATGTTTTGCTTTGTATAATATTAAAGTGAGTTTTAATTCCCTATTCACTTGCTGACAGAGAGTGGAGAGAGATAGTCTGAAAGTGGAGTGGGTGCTTAAAAATGTAGTAACCACAAGATGGATACGTGGTAAACACATTCCTGGATAAAATGTCAATGAAGTTGAATTTATACTGGATCTCTAAGACTAGCTAATAAAATTGCACGCATCTTAAGAATCAATAAAAATCACTAACGATTCTAGGAGTCAAGATGATCCTTCAGGGTATATTTATTCCAAGTGAATAAAAGGCATATGACTTGAATTCACAGCAAAATATTCACAGAGAAACTTAACTACAAGGAATGATATCATCCAAATCAGCTTCGTCTCCCAAAATAGTGGCAAAGCTCCAGAGTGTAGTCAGTAATGCATGTGAAATGCTTTATCTCTAGTCTTATTACTTGACAGATTAAAGATGCTCATTCCCACACATTAATATTGCACCATAGGTTTGATGTCAGTCTTCTTTATTAAAAAACAAAACAAAACAAAAAGCAGGCCACAAAATTTTACCGAATTAGCAGTAATGGTTATTTGTCCCAAGTGGATTTTCATCAGTTCTTGTGGACTACTGTCTATGGCTGGCCATCTGCATGTTTCCATGAGCTATGTATATCCCCACAAAGATTTCTAAAATGTATGATATTACGAAATATTTTTTATCCCAAAAGAGCTTATGTCCAAAGAGACATTTTTATTTTGGTCAGAAGATGTTGATATTATGATGGAAATAGTTATAACTACCATGGAAATAGATGAACTTTCTATAATAGTGGGGTTGCATTCTTTATCTTTCTCTCATATATCCTCCTTTCAACTTAATTCTTTAAGTTATAGGTAATTAAAAGAGGAATTAAGTATTTTATGCAGAAAGATATTATGAAATTTTTCAAATAAAATAAAGTTAATATGCTTTTCTTGACATCATTTTAATGTTCAACATGTCAATGATTTAGAGTATGATCATTATTTTTTCATTGCATATTTTCAGGCTTAGAGGAGAGAGATATTTTTTCTTGCGAAACAGGAGGGGAAATGAAGCAGTATTGAAGATAGTGCTGTATTGAGCAGGCTTAAAGGACACATGTCTATGTATGCCCCAAAGTGCCATGACTCTGAGCTCATATCTACCCTCCTAGAGACTTAATAATATTATATCTATGTTTCCTATGGTCCTTTCTAAATATACTGGCCTTCTCATGGAGCTGGCCACTGCTGCTTCAGCATAAGGTTGCCACTCTGCCAGGTTCAGCCATCCTGGCCTGGTGCCCACCACTGCTATCACCATGCTAAGTCTGTCTGACCACATCCTAAACCATACTGCCAAGACGAGGCTGGATCTTTTAATGCCTTACTAAAGATTCAGTGATAATGGGGAAATTACAACACAGAGAGTAACTATCAACCTCTGCTGTATATACATGGTCTCAGAGCCTCCAGATTCATGCCCATTCTCAGAGTCATGCAGTATTCCCAGCTGCTGACCACACTCCACATGGCAGTGCCAACTCACACCTCTACATGTGTCCTGACTACTGTCACATCTCTGAATATAGTTTCTTTTGCCCTAAGACCCTGAAAGAAAATCCTCCCTTTCTCCCTATCATGAACTGTGCTTTCTTGTCACAAGATCTCCATTTTTCCTAGTTGATTAACTGAGGGATTATCTTCTCCCATAAGGAGAGACTTCTACTCTGGCAGAGATGTAGTCTTTTCCTCTGGCCCCAACAGGACAATCGTATCTGAATTTCTAGCCCTTCATGTAGTCATTTCTCAGCATCCAGGTCATTCACTCTTAGACAACACCATTGCTAAGAAATCAAAGTTCCACAAAAATGTTCAGACACAAAAACAAATAGCCTTCCTTTTCTGGTTTCTTTCCATTGTAAGTTTAAAATTATGTCTCTGTCTCTTTCCTGAAGTCCTCTTCATCTGAGATCCTCATTCCAAAAAACAGCTGCTCAAGCAAGAATACATGCAATCTAAATTACAGTATACAAGCAGGCTACATTATAAATATATTCATAAAGCCGAAACACATCTCTCAAAGAAGCAACAAAATCTGTAGAGACATAGCTTTGCCAAAAACTTATGCACAACAGTGAAAATTACCAAAGAGACTACATAGTTTCTCAGTTTATAACATCTGCAGTCATGTTTACAAACTGAGGAAAAGAGCCAGAGAAAAAAGAAAGAGATGCTAAAATGCAGAATAAGAGATACAGACAGAAAAAAAATTCTCTCAGGAGGACTATAATTAGGAGATAGGAGACAGAAGTCAGAACATAAGCGGGAGGAATAACCTTGGATAGAAGGAAAAGCTGGTTGAAGCTTGGGAGTCTGAGAAAAGATTCTAAACTAAAACTGAAACCTCTAAAATGATCTGGAGAATAGGTAGGATAAAACATTAGATTTATGTCAGTTCCACAATTAACTCCTCTTCACCTTCCTAAGGTTGAATTAACTTTATAAAAGAGAAGCATTACTGCATTCCTGCTTACTTTTCACATTAGACATAGAAAATGTGTGGTCATGGAGAAATGGGAGATGGCAAACCTGCAGTAAAGTATATAATATTTTGTTCATAATCAAAGGGAATATCTAAGTGAGGCCTTGTATACTTGCTGGATAACTACAGAGCAGAGGCATTAATTCCAGGAGACAGAAGGTGAGACTTCCTCCTTGTCAGCTTAAATGTCCCATATTGAAGGTAGATAATCATTAGGTCTATGATATGGAGCATGGATTGCATCAGATGTTGTGAAGGAGGGTCCATGAGTGCACTAAAGCAGAAAGAATATCACCGTATTCATAACGTTGCAAAAGCTTCCTCTCTCAGAATTGTCATAATAGGTTCTAGTAGAAAGAGAATGAGTTTTGAAATCCTCTGATCTTAATATTCTAGCTCCCATTGCTTGTTAGCTGTGAATTAGACACATCTTTAACAGATGGTAATAAAAGCGGTACCTCACAGGGTTGCCAACCTTTCTCTCTTGTCTTGGTAAGGCAGCACTGGGATGACTCGCTCGCTGTAAAAGACAGAAGCGTGAGGACAACACCAGAGGAAACCACGGTCAAGATATCTGGAGGGTCTAGGTCGGGTATCATAAGCTCGTCTATGTGGGAGGAAGCACTGAGTTATCACTGGGGTCAGAAACCAGTCAGAAATTTGAGCAACCAACATTGCTTATTTCTTGGCCCTCTTCTCTGTATATATTCTCTCCTTGAGTGCTTTCATCCAGGTTCTTGCCCCTAAATAGCATCTTATAATTTCCTGGGGCTGCCATAGCCTAGTACCACAAACTAGGTGGCTTAACACAACAAAAATTTACTGTCTTACAGTTCTGGAGACTAGAAGTCCAAAATCAAGGCATTAGCAGGGCCATGTTCCCTCTGGAACCTGGAGGGGAGAATCCTTTCTTGCTTCTTCCTAGCTTCTGGTGGTTTGCTGGCAATCCTTGGCTTTCCTTGGTTTGCAGCTTCATCACTCCAGTTTCTTCCTCTGTCATCATATGGTGTTCTCTCTTATGTGTGTGTATCTCTGTCTCTTTTCTTCTTATAAGGACATCAGTCGTATTAGATTTAGGGCTCACCATACTCCAGTATGACCTCATCTTAACTTGACTAATTGCATCTGCAATGACCATATTTCCAAAAAAGTTGACATTCTAAGGTACGAAGGTGGTTAGGACTTCAACATATCTTTGGGTGTGAGGTGGGGGGAGAACAATTTAACCCATAACACCATCGATATACTGATGATTCCCAAATTTATATCTTTAGTCTTGATCCTGAGTGATATCCCAATTGCTTACCTGGCATCTCCCCTTGGATACATGAATAAGCATCTCAACATGTGCAAAATTTGTCAACTGTTCCAATCCCCCACCTCCAAACCTTTCCTTCCTCAGCCTTCTTCATCTCAGTGAATGAGGCTAACATCTACCTCATTATTCAACTTAAAAATCTAAAAGTCATCTATTGTTTCTCCCTGTGAGATAATAGAAAATTTACATTGGTCTCTACCCCTGTTTTGGCATAGAGTTCCTAAAACCCTTGAAATTTCCTAAGTGATGAGAGTAGCAAAGGTGTCTTTTATTATGTTAATGAGGTGACTTTGGGACCACACCTAAGGATGGAGGCTGGTTGCCAGGGAAACCAACCTTGTGATTAGAGGGTTGGAACTTCCAGTCTCACCCCCCGGACCTCTGGGGTGGAGAGAGGGGCTGAAGGTTGAATCAATCGCGAACGGCCAATGAATTAATCAATCATACCTATGTAACGAAGCCCTCATAAAAATTCAAAAGGGCAGGGTTCAGAGAGCTTCCAGGTTGGTGAACATGTGGAGGTGCTGGGAGAGTGGCACCCTTGGACGGGACATGGAAACTTCACGCCCTTTCCACGCACCTTGCCCTCTGCATCTCTTCCATCTGGCTGCTCCTGAGTTATATCCTTTCACAATAAACTGGTGATCTAGTGAGTAGCATATTTCTCTGAGTTCCGTGAGTCACTCTAGCATATTAATCAAACCCAAGGAGGGGGTCGTAGGAATTTCTAATTTATAGCCAGTTGGTCAGAAGTACAGGTAACAACCTGGATTTGCAACTGGCTTCTGAAGTCCAAGGGGGAGGTCTTGGGAACCCCCAATCTACAGCCAGTTGGTCAGAAGCACAGGTGATAATCTGGGCTCGATATTGGCATCTGAAGTGGGAGGTGGAGGGGGGCAGTCTCATAGGACTGAGTCCTTAACCTGTGGGATCTGACGATATCTCCAGGTAGATAGTGTCAGAATTGCATTGAATTTTAGGACACCTGCTGCTGTCCAGAGAATTGCTTGTTGATGTGGGGGCAACCTCCCTCCCACATTGAAAATTGAGTCTCAGAATACCAAAACACTCCTTTACCCTCATCTCCCACATATATTCCATCAACACCTTTTTCTTGTTCTTTGACCTCCATCACGGGAGCTGAATCTTCTGTTTCTCTCATCTATTCTGCCACCACACAGCTCCAAATCACCAAAAAATACAAAAAAGAGCCTCAAAAATTATCTCATTGCTCATATCATTGTTTCCTTTTAATCCATTTTCTGTATAGTAATCAGAGTAATTTTTAAAAATATAAATCAAATCATGGCTTTTCTCTTCTTGAAACTCTCAAGTCTTCCTGCTATATTTATAATGAATTTTGAACTTCTCACCATGGTCTACCAGGACTAACAGGCTGAGTCCAACGCCACCATCTCATACCACTACCCCCTCACTTATATGTGCCCAGTCATGCTCGGGGTCACTGAATCCAGAAACTTGTTCACATTGTCCAGAGTCGAAGTATGAGGTGCTCATGAGAGTAGGGGGAAGAAGGAGTGGAGGAGGATGGAAAGGAGAAGGGAGCGTAGCAACTGGGATTTCATGGTTGCTGAGGAGACCCAGAGTCCACCCACTCCTATATACCCACTTTAAATCAATCCTTCTCATTTCACTCCTGCTTCCCACCTCTGCCTCCCATTTTGCCTGATACCTCCAAGTCCTGAGCATTGCAGTTGGATTACCTTTTGCAGATTCTTAAGTTGAAGCGTCTCTTCCCTCTGCTACGTCAGGTACTTCTTCTTAACTGACTTTCTAGCTTCCAAAATTCATGGCAATCTCTTGTCCACCGATATCTTCTCTCCTATTCTCTTTGACTTTATGAATTGATACACTTCTAATCTTAATTCTTCTTTAGTGAAGTTTGAGAGGGAGATTAGATACATGCATGTAATCAATCTGTCTGGTTAATGGGACGCACCCCTAGCATTAACTTGATTTCTCTAAGTGGGAGAAAACCCTTGGATTTGAGGCAAACACTGTACCATCTGTATAAGAACAATGAATGGGGTGATAGGTTAGAGCAGCATCTCTGAACCTTCGCACTATTGACATTTGGGACTGGATAACTCTTTGTTGTGGAGAGCTGTGCTGTGCGTTGTAGGATGTTTAACAGCATCCTTGGCCACTACCCATCCTCCCAGTCATGACAAACAAAATGTCTCCACTTATTATCAGATGTCTCCTGGGAGAGAAATTTCCCCTAGTTGAGAACAACTGACATAGAGAGAAATTGCAATACTGTTACCAGAGTAAAAAAGAGAGAGTGACAAACACAAGAAAATTCCCCTACTCCTTAATTTAGTCAACAAAAACATGACTTGAAAAACCTTGCAATGAGATATCCTAATACTTGTTCCTCTGAATTACTGTATGATCTCAAGAAAAAGAAATCAGACCCCAGGACAAGTGACAAATGGAAGGATCCAAGGTGGTTCTGAACTCAGCAGTAGGGTCCTTTGATCTTCACTCAGGTATTTCACTATTTACAGTGTTCAGTGTCTCTGCAGTTCTCAGTATTTCTTTTCTGTGTACCAATCTTCCATTATATGTGTCATATATAAATGTATACTTATCACATAGTCTTTTAACAAGCATTTATTTCCCACCCACAGTATGTCAGGGACCAATGGGGGCACTGCACATACAGCAGTGTATGTGATATTTAGGGCCCCTATTTTGGTGGTGTTTATATTCATGTGGGGCAATTGACAGTAAGCAAACTGATCAATAAATAAGTTAGTTCGGGTGGTGATAAGTGCTATGTAGAAAAGAGTGCAATGTGTTAGAAATGAATGGTGGTGAGGGAAGAAGCAGAGAAGGCAAGCTTAGACGGGAAGTCAGGGAAGACCCACTAAAGAGATGACATCTGACTCAAAACCCAAAAGACAATTGGAGGAGATAATTAAAGGTTTCCCATACGAAGACCTAGAAAGAGGACTCCAGGAGGAGGAATGAGCTAATGCCTTATACATATGTGTATGTGTGTATGTGTGTGTGTATGTGGTATGGTCTGAATGTTTGTGTCCCCCCAATATGCATATGTTGAAATCTTAACTCCCAAAGTTGATGGTATTAGGAGGTGGGGCCTTTGGGGAGTGATTTGGTCATGAGGATGGAAGCTTCATGAATGGGATCAGTGCCCTTATAAAAGGGACACCACAGAGCTCCCTAGGCCCTTCCGCCATGTGAGGACACAGTGAAAAGACAGCCGACTAAGCAGCAGGTCCTCACCAGGTACGGAATCTGCCAGCACCTTGATCTTGGATTTCCCAGCCTCTTGAACTGTGAGAAATAAATTTCTGTTGTTTATAAGCCACCCAGTCTATGGTATTTTTATTATAGCAGCCTGAACAAACTGAGATAGTATGTTTACATATATACATTTAAATTGTTTTTCTCTACTTCCTTGCTTCTGTTTATTCAGAGTTGCTCCCCCCTCATTAACCTAGGCCAGCAAATGATCCAGAAGAGTGGCCTGCTCTTTCCTAATATCACCCTTCTCCATTTTCAGCTCCCACCCTTACCTTTCTTCTTATTTTGGTATTTCCTAATGTGAATCCATCCGATGGGCCGAACTCATCTTTTTGTTCTAGGTAACGCCAGAAACTGCTTGCCAGTCTAAAGATTGACTACTCTTGGATCAGATGCCCTTTTCTAAGCTAATAAACAAGTCTATGATGGGAAGAGGTCAGTGAAGGCCAAAATACCTGCCTGCAGTTTCCCTTGAGTGGGAGCACAGTCAAGTCAGTGTGTCTTTAAAGAGTCTGTGGGTAAGCAAGCTTCCTGACTGACAGATCTCCTGAAATCTCCCTTTGCTGTGTACTCAAGGTCATTCTACCCTTCAGCTCTGCTGTTATTCATGCTCCATTTTTAATTTATCACCCAGAGCAACCCCTGGAAGATATCACAAAATCATCCCAGCAGCAGCAGAGGTTAGAAGCAAATAGATAAGTAGATGTCTTCCTCACAACAGTGTAAGACTGAAAGTGATTTTCCCCAGACACTGAAACGAACATATGTTTTATATTTCTTAGTTCACATTCTCTGGTGTGAATCATAAAATCATTTATTAGACCAAAAATTATTGCACAGCCCTTTGCGCGAAGCCATGTTGAAAGCTCTGGATAAAATACCCATGACAGAATAGATGCAATCCCTGCCTTTGGGAGCTCACATTGTAGTGGGGACATGCAGTGGCTATTTACCATAACTCTCTGACTGCCCAGCACTGTTGGAGTGCAAATTTTCCACCTCAGGAGACCTGCTTCACCAAGGATGATTCCAGAAACTCAATATTCCGGCCTGTCTGGCAACTAGAGTACAGGCATACGTCTATGGCCCTTCTAATCACATGCACTGTTAAGAGATTAAAAACAGAAGAAAGTACCATGAAGAGGAAGGCACACACAGAATCCACTTTTTGTAAGGGTGGTGTGGTGTTGCAAAGTCACCCAGGCCAGAGAGGGACCAGTAATAGGGGTTCTTGTAATAGGGTTTGGTGCCCAAGATGTGGAGTCCTCAGGTAAGCAGCCTCATGGTATAATTTGGATATTTTCTAGATTTGTGCCATTTAATATGCTAGCTAATAGCCATATGCATCTCTTGGGCCCTCGGAATGTGACCAACACAACTGATGGACTAAATTTTTAAATTAAATTAAAATTTAGAACAGCTGCTTTATTCAGTTATTGGAAAACTTTTAAGTATATTTGGAAAAACTTTGGTATGTATATCTACTCTTTCAACTGCAAATTATATGAAGTCAAAATCCAGATCAGATTTTCTGATGGAAATTTAGTATCCACATCAAGATAGACCGTTCAGTGTAAAATACATTTTGAAGACTTAATGTAAAATATCTCATTAATAATTGTTTATATTGATTACATGTTTTAACAATATTTTGGATTGATCAAGATAAGTAAAATATATCTTTAAATTAATTTCACCTCTTTCATTTTACTTTTTTAACATGGCTGTGGAAAACTTTAAATTATGTATGTGGCTCGTGTTGTATTTTTTTTTGGATGGCAATTTTCTAAACCAATGGTTCTCAAATTTTAATATGCTTCAGAATTACCTGGAAGGCATGTTAAACTAATACAGTGTTTTCATTGCAAATAACAGAAGGTGATCAAGAAAGGAATCTGAAGAAGTGACCTTTCAGGTGAGGTCTGAAGGTGAAGATTTGGAGAGAGGACTACTACAGAGAGCTGCAATAGTGTGAGCTAGAGGCAAGAAAATGATTGGTATTGCTGAGAAGCTCCAAGAGGGTCTTGTGGCCAGATCACAAAGGGGAAGGATGAAAATGAAGTAAAGAAGTCAGAAAGGCAGATGGGAACCAAATTGTGCTTGGTTCTGTATGTCTTGGTAAGGAGGTTGAATTTTATTGAAAGGGCAAAGGATATATATGAAAGAATTTCAATCAGTGGAATATGGGGATCTGATATAATTTCTAAATGATTACTCAGGCTAATGCCTGGAAAACTGAATAGGAGCAAAATGGAAATGGGCAGAACAATAAAGGGAGGGCTAAGTAAAATATGCTAAAACAATCTAATGGAATTCTAAGCAGCTACTGACAACAATGATTATGAAGACTGTACAAATACTGAAAATGTTTAAGATACAATGTTAACTGAAAAAGAAAGCAGAATATAAAATCAAATAGATATTATGCTTCAAGTCTATGAAGTTATGCATGCATACAGACAAAGACTAAAAGAGAATATGCCCTACCTACCTCAAAAAAGAAAAAAGTAGTGGGAATATGGATGATACTTTTCCATTTTCAAAATTTAAGTTAGTATAATATTACTTTAGAACAACATAAATTGGGAAACTTTCTTTAGTTAATTGAAAGATTTCTCTTGCCGATTTTCTTAGTAGGGTAAAGTATTTTTATCAGCCCAGAAAATAAAATGTTGATAATATGAGCCACATTTGCATTTGTGTGTATCACAGCAGAGTGAGTTTCAGTTTATTTTTTTAATACAAAGGGGCCTTCCATTCGTTTTTCTATATCATTCTCTGCACTACAACCGCAAAGAAGATATTATCCACTTGAAGAATTCCTAATTCCGTTAAAAATAAATGCATCAGATCTCCAACTGGAAAACAATGGTGGCCATATAATTTCAAATCTCCCCATATAACCTCTCACCTACAAAACAAACATAATATCTTCTAACTAGTTATGATTTGTATACTTAAATGCTTAATGGTTGTTACACGCTAATTTAATATCCTGCTACTCTACCGAATCGTGCATCTAACAACAAAGAGATGTAAATGTGTAAAATGAAACTATACACATTATTTATTGAACATGAGTTCCTCTATAACCTGGGAGTATAAAAGGCTTTCTACCCATGACTTCAAAATCCAGAAGCCAAGAATATAAAATTTAAAAATTTTACCTCTTAAAAATTAAATAATCTGCATGGCATAGGCAGCAAAAGCAAGACAAATGACAAAAGAAAAACTTAGAGAAAATAATTGTAACATATATCACTTTAAAAGATCTAATATCCCTAATATACAAAAAAATTTTTAATTGAAGAAAAAACACCAAAATCCTACCAAAAACTGGGCAAAGATTTGAATATATAATTCACAAAAAGATTCAAAAGAACAGCCTATCAGAAGATGTTCAGTTTCACTCATAATAAGAGAAATGCAAGAGATACCACCTATCCCATCAAACTGGCAAAACAGAAAAAAATCAAAAGCCAATATATTGTCTTCTAGTAGGAAGTGCAATATATGCACTTCTAGTAGGAATGCAAAGTGGTATTGTCCCTCTACTGGAGAATTTGGCAATATTTAACAAAACTTATCATATCCGTTTATCCTTCAACCAGAAATCTCAATTCTGTGAATTTACCCAGAAGATATAGCTTCAACAACAAGAAAATACATATCTCAAGGTTATTCATTGCAGCATTACTTATAATTTCAAAATATTGGAAACTGTCTACACATACAAACATATGAGAAAACTATAGTACACATATACAATGGAATACTATGGAGCAAAAAAAAATGAATGAAAACAATCTGTATGAACTGATATGGAATAACTTCCAAGATGTACCATTCAGTGAAAAAAAACAGCGTAAAAGAGTATGCAGAGTATGCTACTTTTTGTGTAAGAGAGAAAGAGAACAAACTTCCAGTTATAAAATAAATAAATCATGGGGATGTAATGTATAGTGTGGTGACTATAGTTAATAATACTGTATTGCATGTTTGAAAATTGCTAAGAGAGTGGGTCTTAAAAGTTCTCATCAAAAGAAAAAAACTTGGTAACTGAGTATGGTGACAAGTGTTAATAGACTTACTGTGGTGATCATTTCACACTACATACAAAAATTGAATGATTATGTTGTATACCTGAAACTAATACAATGCTATACGTCAATTATATATCAATAAAGAAATTTTTTTAAAGAAAGGGAAATAATGACATCGTAACAATAACTCCAATCTCACCCCATCACTACCGTTCTTTTTTTCTGTTCCCAATTTCACAATCCTGTCATATACCTAAAATAGTTTCAGAATTGCTTTGTGCATATCACTATAAAAAAAGAAGATACTAAAAATCTGCTCGTCTTTACAAAAAAAAGAAACACATGAGAGAGAAACTAGACAACAATGAAGCTAGTTACATTCAAGAAGGGGAGAGAATGGGATAGAAGGCATATGGCAAGGATTGACACTTCTCTGAACATATCTTTCTGTATGTTTTTGACTTTTAGAAGATCTACATATTCAAAAAACATGGTTAAATCAACAAGGATGGAAGAAAACAAAACAAACAACAGCAACAATCTCAAAACCGAAAACTGAAAGCAAATGGAAATAAATGAACCCAACTGCATTTCAATTGAATAAAATTGAGGCCGGGGAGGGGGGCGTTGACTAATTCAAGTAAATGATGAACACCATGAGCAACTATATACCCTTAGTCTTGGGTCAAGTAGGGTGGAGGATACAATGAACACAAATCCTAAACTCTTTTTAGTATTTTTTGTGTTGTTATTATTTTTGGCAGAGGTACGGACAAAGTAACTCTGAAACAATTTTAGATGTATTACAAGAGTGAGTGAACAAACAAGTTAATGTAAAAAGAGAGTTACAGATATAGAGTGGGGAAAATGAAGGAAGAACTTTATGCTGATGGATTGGAATTGGAGGTATTACTGTAGACTAATTATTTCTAGGATAGGTATCTGTATGTGTATATGTATTCAGACATATGTGTTCATGTGTATGTGTACACTTGTGTGTGTGTGTGTACAAACATGCATATATCTTCTATCTCTGTCCACTGGAAAGGCCAAGAAACAGAGGCACTCCAGTAGCAGCAAGCACGTCTAGTGCTGAGATATTGATTTCTAATGCCCTTATCTATTGAAAGGAACCAGGACTCCTCAGAGGAAAGACTGATTCCAGAGCTGGGGCAGGGAAGATTCAATATGAACCTGGAACATCTTTTATATCAGAAAGCTAAGAAGTGACCAAAACAATTGTGGGGATATGTCACAAGGACACAGGAGCTATCTTGAAGGGACTCCACTAGCCAAATATGGGATATTTTGAGATTAATGAATTATAAATCCTTGAAAAAATAGGAATTCATGAGTTCTTACTGATGATCAATCAATCAATGAGAGAAGGCATTCTTGCATCAAATGCCAAGTGCCAACTGTCAAACACAGAGGCAGAGTTGAAGTTTTAAAAGACATCATTTTGCAACCATCACAGTAAAGACTGCTTCAAGAAAAATCATTAATACTAAATCTAAAGAAAGAGGGGAAATGTCTTGAAGACCAGGATATTTGCACAGATTAATATATTCCCATAGATTGCATATTCCTAGGAAAAGAAAAAGCAGCAACTATTTAGCAGAAATTTCCACAAATCAACGTGCACACTGAAGTGTTTAGTGGACAGAGCTATAATATGTGCAACTCACCCTCAAATGGTTTGGAAAAACAATAACATCTGCACATACGTAGAGAATGAGCAAATGATAAAACAAATGGGGCAAAATGTTAACAATAGGTGAATTTAGGTAAAGGATATGTGGTTGTTTTTGTACTAGTCTCACAAATTTTCTGTTTGACATTATTGCCAAATAAAAACTTAAAAAACAAGGGGCCAGCTGGTGGCATAGCGGTTAAGTTCGCATGCTCTGCTTGGTGGCCAGGGGTTCACGGGTTTGGATCCCGGGCATGGATCTATGCACTGCTCATCTAGCCATGCTCTGGCAGACATCCCACATATAAAGTAGAGGAAGGTAGGCACAGATGTTAGCCCAGGGCCAATCTTCCTCAGCAAAAAAAAAAAAAAAAAGAGGAGGACTGGCAACAGATGTTAGCTCAGGGCTAATCTTCCTCACCAAAAAAAAAAGAGTAAAAAAACAAAGCAAAAAATAAGTGTACCCAAATGCCACTGTTTCATTATTCTCTGAGTAAACACAAGTGCCACAAGTGACAGGAAGAGCAAGGAAATAACCAAAAAGTAAAATTTCCATTTTGTCCTTTGTCTTTCTTTGAATTAGGGATGATTGGAGTGTTTTCCACAAACTTAAAGAAATGATGAAGAATCTGATTAAAATAGTTAAATAAAACAGGCTGCATCCCATACTTAGTAATTGTAGTATATTTTCTCAAAAACATGAAGTTCTTACACTGCACTCTTAAGAGCCAAACACTTAATGCCACATAAGATGGAATACAAGAACAAAATTACTTCCCTATAGATGGACTTTTTAAACTAAATTAATATTTCAAAGCATATAGTTATTACATGAATCTCTCCCAAATTTCCTTTGAAAAGTTAACAAAGCCATATTGAGTGGGAAAACATGTCCACAAACTCAAATCCCGCTTTCAATTACGAGAGGCTCATCAGAAACCCTTGTGAGACATAAAACAGAGGACTTCGGAGGGCGATTTGGGGGACTGTTCTAGGTCGACCACGGTGAAAGGAGAGGAGGAGAGAGAGTGGTAGATCCGAATGGGCGTGAGATCCGGAAACAGAGACCTGGATGCAAAACCTGCTTCTTCCTCTTAGAAGGAGCTCGAGGCGAGGGGCAAGAATTCCTAAGTCAGAATTTTCTAAACCAGCAGCAACAGCATCTACCGAGAACTTTCTAGAAATGCAAATTCTCAGATGCTACCCCAAACCTACACAATTGGGGATAGGTGCAGGGATTTGTGTGATAACTGTCCCTGCAGGTGCACCTGATGCATGCTGAACCTTTGGAACCGTACTTCTAAACTATAACATAACAAGAGTAATAAAAAATAGTAATAGTAATACAATCCATTTTAGGATTGTTAGGACGATTAAATATCACACATGTGGAGATGATTTTCTAAACTGCAATAAAGACATTCATCATTAATGGTAGATTATTATTGTGTGACATAGAATTGTGGGAGAAAACAATCCTAAAACCAATAGTACTTTGTGTTTTTATCACACTGCTCTTCCAAAAACCTTTAAAGAAGGTTATTTCCTTAAACCTTCCCACACCCACACGTGGTGCTAGGTCTTGCGCACAGGAGATGCTCATTAAGCTTTATGGATGCTAACTGAAATAATTACTGTTGAGAAAGGTCATTGGCCAGTATTTGATCTCTTGTTTTTGATGTGCCCCAACAGGGAAGCTTAAACTTGACCAAAATCAAACGAGCTATAGTTTTGAAAGACAGTTTAGCGTTTATGAGTAAGGGAGTTACTCGGCTCTGGAGTGACATGATTAGGGTACCACTCATTGCTGTGTGGCCTTGGGCAAAGTTATTTACCCATGCTAGGCCTCAATGACTTTGCTCATACAACAAGGGTGATAATAATATTAGTAGCCATCTCCCTGGGATGTTGAGAGTATTAATCAAAATTTTGAAGACCTTAAAAATGGTCCTGGCACATAATAAGCATTCAATATTCTTTCTATGCTCTGAAAGCCACATTTAGGCCATTTCCCTTTTTCTTCATTTTTTTTCTCCTTGCTTTCTTCTGGGTTTCTTGCCTGAGTGTGTATGAACACTTTTTCTCTTGACATCCACACATCTTCTAATGAAAATGAAGACCAGACACAAGTAGAAGCCTTAAATGTACATAAAATATTTTTGTTTTATTTACTAATGAGTAACTAAACGTAGGAACTTATACTGATCTGTCTGAATTTGTGGTGAAATAAATTATTTGAAGAAAGAAAGTGTAGGTGAAGAGAACTCAAAGGAAATCATCAAACGGGCAAACTCTATCATCTCATAGCAAAATCTGATATGTGATCTCTCAGCATGGGAACCTGCCCTGCCTCTAACTGACTTGGTAATTTGGTTTTAGTTTTCTCTTCTATGAAACTATGGACCTAGAGAGTCTGTGAAGTCCTATCCTATTTTAACTCTTTGGTTCTAAATAGCAATATAGGTTAAAATTCCTCAGCTGTCGTATATCATCTATAGCTTTTTAATCATCTTCAGGCCCTTAAAATATAGATGTATACATCATTCAAAGGCAGAATTATAATACAAATGCCACACCGAGTTACTCATGATATATTAATAAATGCCCACTAATAAACATGTATGTTAAAGTTTCAGAACTATGGCTGGAATTAAAATCCTCCAGAGGTGAAACCATTCAATTTTCAAAATGCAATGGTATTTAAAAGCTTTCATATTGTTAGGAAATATTCACTCTTAAGTGGCATGATTTTACTTAAAAACCCATTTTTCTCCTTATAAAACAATACATATTTATCATAAAGTATTTGATAAACATCAAAACAAGAATAAAGAAGGACATATCCATGTATTTACTAAATTAGGATCTTAAAGTAAATATAGTTTGGCTTCCTCCTTAGAGAGTCCATGAGCATTTTTCTGTGTTTTTAACTATTCTCCACAGATGTGGGTTTAATGATGGAACAATATTGCAAAAGATAAACCTGCCATCTTTTTTAAAACTAGCATTTATTATATTCTAAGAGCTATGTAGAGCTATATGTGAAATTTTTGGAAAATTATGAAGTAACAATTAATTAGAATTTCAGCAATCGACCCCCACGTATGTATTAGCTCAGCTTTTAAAAAATCAACTTCCAAAAAAAAAAAAAAATCAACTTCCTTGATGTATAATTTATATACACTAAAACATACACATTTTCAGTGTACTGTGAAGTATACAGTTCCATGACTTTGGCACATGTATACACCTATGTTAACAGCCACCATTATCAAGATATAAAACATTTCCATCACCCTCCAAAAGTTCCCTACAATCAATTTCTTATTCTTACCCCCAGCCCCAGGCAATCATTCCTCTGCCTTCTGTCACTATAGATTAATTGTGCCTTTCTAGAATTTTATAAACAAAATTACACAGTAATTTGTTTCCATCTGGCTTCTTTGCTCAGCATATTGTTACAAAGATTTATCCACGTTGTATATACCTCAAACTTTTTTTTATTGCTGAGTAGTCTTTCATTGTACAGATATAGCACAATTTGTTTATCCATGGGTTATTTCCAGTTTTGTTTTCCCATTTTTCCTTTCAACTGTATATTTTAAGGATTTTTCTATCATTTTAAAGTATTGGATATTAATACATAATATGCATGTATTCTAATTTATTTAGCTGTTCTACTTCTGTTGGACATGTAAGTTCTTTATCATGTTTTAAAATGATAATAAAGACTTATAAACATCTTCATGGACTCAAATATTAACGGAATCTGATTTAAGAATGGCATTCTTGGACATAGTCTTTATCTTTCAATGGCTGAGAAATATTTTCACTCTCTTTTAAATCCTGAGGTTGCAAATGAGAAACCTGATGCCTGTCTGATTCTTTTTTTTTTTAAGTAAACTTCTTTATTGTATATGAAAATGTATATGATTTTAAATTACTCTTGTTTGAATAGATCTCTAGGATATATGCAGCGCTGTTTTAAAAATAATTCTTCTTGGAGCTCATCGTTTTACATCTGAAAATTCAAATTTTATTATAGCTTAGGATTTTAAAAAATAATCTCTTTGATATTGGCTTCTTCATTTTTTGTTTCTTCTAAAACTGCTTCTAGCCTGCATATTATTCTCATATTAGGTCTCCTCTATGTGTCTTAGTGTTTTTCATATTTTTATTCATGGTTTCTATGTATTTTTTTTCCTGTATTATGAAATATGCTCTCTATTTGGACAGTCTAAGTTGCTTTTTACTGTGACCATTTTATAATTTTTTTCTTTGATTTTTTAAAATCTCAAATCAAGTTTTATTTCAATCAGAAACTTTTTCATGCCTTCTTAATGTTGTGTTCTTAAGGTTTCTCATATCATATATGTTTGTGTATACACGTATGTACATCTACAAAGATAAATATTCTTTTTTCTTTTATTTTTCCTTCAAATTCTTTCTTTAAGCTACCACATTTCCTTAAATGACTTGATATCTTTCCTTGCCTCTGGATGTCAATTGAGTTGAGTTTCCTAAGTACCTGAGTACTTTAAGGTGGAATTTCTTTTTGCTAATGGTGAACCAGCAGGCTTGCTTGGCCAATCTGTTGAACCCTATGAGGAAAAGGCTCTCTGTTCTCAAAAGCAAGCCGAGAGAGGCTCTGGCCAACACTACAGCTTCCTATGGCATCAATGGCAACTCAGCGTCTCCCAGAGCTGCGTGCAACAACTGGGCAGGAGCACAGTATTTAGAAATTGTGCTCCCTAGCAAAATATTGAGATCAGATGGAGAGGGACAGGACCAAGTGATAAAGTTTTTTGAAAACCATGGATCAAATGTCTGGATTTTAACCTAAGGGCAACAGAAAGCCACTAAGTTTTAAACAGGTGAATGAATGTGATTAAATCTGCAGTTTAAGAAGATATATTCTAGCTTCAGTCTGGCTAATATCCCTGGACGTAGGGATACTGGTAATAATGGAGACTCTAAAAGCCTAGATTAGGAAATAGGCTAACAGAAAAATAGAGAATAAAATGCAAATACATTTGAGTGGGGTTTAGATGTACAGTCAGTGATACTTGGTGGCATATTGGCTGTTGAAACTGAGGGATATGGAGAATTGACCAGGCTTCTTGTTGAACCTGATGGATGGTTGAGCCTTCACTGAGGTATGAAACACACTAGGGATCTCAGGTTATATTTATTTTGGAGGTGATGTATCCTCCCATCCTCTTATACCCATGAGGCAGTATATTTATAGGGATAAATTCCTAGAGGAGGACTGACTAAATTAAATTGCATGTGCATTTGAATCTTGAAATATATTGCCACATTGCTCTCCTTAAAAGTGGATTTTTTGGGGGCATTGACCTAATACATGAAAAGGGATGTCTCACTGTCAATTTGATTTTTACTTTTTTTCTTCTTTGATGAGTAAGGATAAGCATCTTCTTAACATTTAGAAGACTAGAAGACATATATATACATATATATATACATATATATATGTCTGTTAATCTCCTTGCTCAGTTTTCTATTGGTTGTTTTCTTTTCTTTATTGATTTTTTAAAAGCTTCTTATATATTAAGGAGATCAGGACTTTGTCAATTCTATGCATTGCAAATATTTTTGTCAGTTAAATTCTTGGCTTGTCATATACAAAAAGTTTTAATTCTTATGTAGTCAAGTTTCTCAGTTTTTTCTTTTATGGTTTCTGAATTTTTTTATAATGCTTAGAAAAGCCTCCTCTATTCCATAATTACTTAAATGTCATCCTCTCCTTCTTCTATCTAATATTTTCATAATTGCATTTTTAAGCTTAAATATTTTTCATATGGAATTGATTTTGATGAAAGGAGATAAGAATTCACAGAAGCCTACTTATGGCCCCAACATAATTCACCGAATAACTCATAATTTCCCCCTTTGCTTTAAAATGATACTTTTATTTTTACCATAAATTAAATTTCTGTACATACATCTCTCTATTTTTGGATTCTCTATTCTGTTCCATTGAGCCTCTCTAGTCTAGTGTTAATCAAAACTGTTTTAATTATTGTGATTTTACAATATATTTATTATCTGTTGAGGCTTATCCTATTCATCACTCTCATTTATTAATAGATATTCTTATATATGTATTTTCTATGTAAACTTTAGAATCAGATTGGTTTAAAAACAATTCATGTTCGTATTTTTATTGAATTCAGCTTAATTCTCAGATTTACAGATTAATTTAGGGAACCATTATCTTTATTATATTGAGTTTCCTCAGTCGAGAGACATGTCTCTATTCATTCACTTATTCATGTCCTTTTTTTTTCCTTCATGCATAAAAACTGGTTTTTATCTGCACCAAAGAAAACTTAATCCCTCAACTCTAGTTAAGAGCTTTACAATTGATTCTCTTTGATTTTCCAAGTATACAAGCATATCATTTGCAAATGATAATTTTGCTTCCAATTTTTATACTTCTTTTTTCTTTATCTTGTCTAATTGCATAGGCCAACAACTCCAGAAGTCTCAAGTAACAGTGATGACAGCTGGCATCTTGTTTTGTTTTCCCTGACTTCACTGGAAATGCTTTAGATATTTAACAAATAAACATTTTATCAACTTTTAGAAGAGATACCATATGCTGTTTCTGAACTTTCCAGTCCTCCTGGCTTTTCTTCACTGACTTTCTTGGTCCAATAACTTCAACCCTGAAAATTCCCTCCATTTGTTTAAAGATAAAAAGCAAAGTTCTTCTCCAGCCATTGCTTCGAATGGAAAAATTGGGACAGGATGGAAGGGCCAAAAAGGAGCTTGCTAAACTCCATGGCAATAGCCAGAGCAAAGGGTTATGATAAGTTCCTTCAGGAGAGGGACTCGCTCCCGGAGTCACTCTGTAGCAGGAAGAATGGGAGCGTGGGGAGGAGTCCGACAACCCCCGCCCCCGCGTCAGTGCCACCCGCGGAGATGAAATGTGAGCCGGGGTCGCCGAGGACGCCGGAGCTGCTCCCTCGCCCGCTGCCCAAGCGCCACCGGGAGACACAAAGAGACCTCGGCCCCAGCGCGGCCCGGCGCGGGCCGCCCGGGCTCCCCTCGAAGGCTCAGGGCAATGGCCGGGTCTCCGCGCGACCCCCCTCGCGGGAGCGCTTCCCTGTGCATCTGACCGCCCTCCAGCCCCTCCATCCCCTCCCCGTTCCGGGCTCCCCTTTCGCTCCCAGCGCTCTCTCCAGTCTGTCTGTCGGTCTGTCCCGGCGCGCAACCTCCGGCCACCGGCTTGGATGGACGCGCGCAGGCTGCTCGGGTGTCCAGTGGTCTTGCTTCCGAAGTTGGTCTTGCTCTTTGTCTACGCAGGTCAGTGACAGGGCGGCGGGAGAGGGGAAGGGGACTTGGGGCTGCGCTTGGGTCACACTTCGGGCAACCCGGGTTGGGCGGGACGCACGGGGACCTCTGTGGGAGGGCGAAGACTGTGTGGTCCCCACCGGGCAGGAGCGGAGCCCGCGCGCTGGGACCCCCGGCTCATCTCCGCGCGGTTTTGTTTTGTTTTATTCTGTTCCTTTGCTTTAACTTTTCTTTTTTTCCTTTCTTTTCTTGTTCTTTCTCTGTCTCGGCAAAGCAACTTGGAAAACCCAGTCTCAGGTTTAAGGGATTTTACTCTCTGGAGAGCGTAAAATGTATTCAAGTGTAACCACGACTCAGGAGGAATCGGGGGGTGAGAGCAGAGGCTGTGGGGTGGGTTGAAAGGACTTTTTTACAGCACCTGAAGTTTAGAGGTGTTGCTTAAATCTTAAACTAATGTGGTGGCTTTTTCATTTCAGTGTAGACTACTCACTGCCCCTTCACCTCCACGTTCTGAATGTTCCAGGTTTTCTCTTTTAGAAATAAAAAGCCTTAGACCTTTGTTTTTATTCTTTAGATGATTCTCAAGTGTGGTAGACTGGGCAACCGGATGCTTTGAGTTCAAATATAAGGTTTTTTGAGAGGCGTAAATTCACCCAGAATCTAATCTGTGTTGGTTGCTTTCATTAAGCACTTGTTCATAGGTAAAGGGCATCTCATTTCCCTTCTCCTATTTCTTCTTAGTGAGAATTACTAATAATTGATAAAGCAAAGCAATTTTCTTGCTTTGTGATTGATAAGGAGCCCAAAATGACCTTTCATTGGTTATTCATGTATAAAGTTAATTACACATGTGGTTTTGCATCTGCTTCCTATTCAAGGAACAAACTAAAAGCAAAGTTCTTTATAAATGTTTTCATATCTCTAATTTCCTATGACAAAATCCACAGACTTGCCCATGACCTTGCAATACTAAATTTATGCATAGCACTGTGATTTACCCTTTGGTACTTAAAAAGGTACTGCAACTGAAATGAAGATGTTCTGCAGCATCTTACCTGAACATCAAAAGAATTGAATTTCTGATTCGACCTTGTCGGAAATGAGTTACAACAACTTCTAGAGCAATTTTCTGTTTATTAAAATGCAAATTAGTGGCTGTCTATCAGTTATTTTACTGCAGGGAAAATGCTGACTTTCAAATACAGAAATTCACAAAAGTAGGAAAATACTTCCTATTTAATGAGGAGAACGCACATTGTAATCTATTTATAACACATTTCTTTTACTTAAATCATATAAGATTTTCAGAATTTGAGGAACTAAGAATTAATTCCATTAATATTAGTTTTATATTAAAATCTCTTTATTAGTTCATTTGAAGTCATGATAATTCTTTCCACCTCCTGTGTTTATCAAAAGAAAACAAAAATAAGAAAATAGAACATAGCAAATGAAACTGTAAAACCTGCACTTGCCCTTACTCAACCATACCGTTGAACAACTTTTTCTTATTCTTTTGTCTATTTTTAATGGTAAACTGAAAGCTTGTTATTGGCACACTCTTCCTTCCCTTCCTCCGGTTCCCCCAAGGGTAAGGACACAACCCCCAGGGTTCAGGAAACCCCACAAAGCTGGCCAGCAGCGAAGTTAGTTAGTTTAGAGAGTTTTCCTGCATTTCTTCTCTCCCTCTGCATCCCTACCTAATGAGCTACAAAGTAATCACAAGCCAATAATACTAGGTTGACTTATTGTCTTTGATAAGAAACGTTTAGCTAATGTGTTCTTTGGTGTTAATTCCTGAACTCTTTATTTCACAGGACTTGTTAGGCTTGCCGTATTTATTCAACTAATATTTATTGAGTGAGATATGTTGAATACTACATAGGACAGAGGCCATGCTCTGAGTCTTGCTGGGAGATGAAGTGTGCCCGTTACTTTAACGCGTAAAAGGCTGTGTCATAGGAGAGGTACAATCATATGCTATAGGCGTTCAAAGGAGGGGACCTTATTGCTGGCTTAGGAGTGTAAGCTCCATGAAAGTGATGTCTGCTTAGATCATCATAATATTCTCAGAGACTAGCAAAACTCCTGGCCCGTAAGAGGAACTCCATAAATATTTGCTCAGAGAAATTGAATTGAGGAGGACTTTTAGGAGCTAGACCTTTGATGGATAGAGAAGCCATGGACATAGGAGATGGCGTAGGATATAGTGTGAACAAAGGTAAAAATCAGGAGATGTGTGTATGCAAAAATAGATAAGTCAATTTGGTTGGAACTAAGAGATACCGCTGGAAGTGAGGATCAGTTGAGATGGGGGACACTGCAGAAACAAAAATAGTTCAGACCCCTTGTTAAACGAATTGCCGGTTTTAATGGGACAAAAACCTAAGTAGATGCACTATCCATAATCTAAATTATTCCCCCAAAGAAAATGCATTACACACACGTTCCATTCGTTAAGGAAATAAGAGCAAGGATTCTACACTTGAAACGTCATGTTTTACTATGGAATCACTTTTGGAAAGAGACCCAATGAAGTGTTTATATTTTTATGCAATTCCCATAGCAGGCTACAAAGACAGGATTTGGCCAAGATTTTACCTTCCCAGCCTCAGCTAGTGACTTCTGTCCCCTCCCTTTCCTTCCTTTCTTATCCTTAGCTATAGCTTACAAGAACTATTTCTGAGCAAGTGCTTAGAGCCAGATTTTGCTTTTCCTGTGCTCCACATTCCTTAAGGTGGAGTGGGCGTAGGGGACCTTCTTCCAGATCATGCCTTGAATTAAAGTCATCAAAGAAAGTTTGAACTGGCTAATGTTCAAGGATATTAATTTGAGTATGAGGAGTAATATTATTCATCTTCTGAAGGCAATTGCAATGTTCCTTTCTTTTACAAGTGAGAAAATGCTCCTGTATCATCCAAACTCTGATCTTCATAGAATTATTCTCAAATAAACTGGTGAAAGCAACTAACATGTCATAATAGGTTTTGAGGTGTGGTTGAAACCTCAGTTTGGAAATGGCATGATTGTGAATGGATTTGCCATACTATTACACCTGCTTTTTTCATTTGTTTAATTCTGGGTAGTAGACAGGAGTGCTGGAAAATGCCATTAAAATAATGAACAGTGTGTGACATGATCTAGATGTTTGTTGCAGGTATAACCCAGCTTCTTGGCTAGAAGATTGTGGGCTTGGTTTCCTGGAACATTGGCTCAAAATATTTTGATAACACTATGTCCTTATAATGGCGGTAATTGGAGTACAAGTAGTAATTGTACCTTTGTATTCATGGAGAGCTTAATAAGATGTCATTGTCCTGGGCATCAGTCAAAAGGCACCCCATGAAGCTACTTACACATCGGTTGTCTTGCTCCGACAGTATAAGTAGGGACCTTAGCTCTCTCACTATCTGAATGGCTTTGAAGAGCATAAAGCAAAACATCCCTGGTAAGCCCTTGAGAGAACTGACCAGTCTAAATATTTGAATTAATTAAATATCACTAAAAATGAGAGCTATAGAAATTCATTGGGAAAATGGTAAAATCAATAGCCTTAAAAAGGATGATGTACTCTGCAAACAGCATACACCATCAATAAATAATTAGATTGTGTTTCTGTCTTCAAAATTTAAACGTGGATTTAAGTAGAGTTATTGAATCTTACAAAGGTAGTTCTTTTTCCCCTCTCATTTCTTCTTAACCGCATCCCAGAGGAAAACATCAAGGTTTGTTCATTTATAAGGTAGAAATAAAATTGAGGGAAAGAAAATATGAATTTCTTTACTTGCTCTACAAAAGCCATGCATTATTGATAAAGGTCAATGAACTTTGCTACTTTTGATCACATCCATTTGTAAACAATCATCTTGGCAGGGAGGTGATTTAAAAGCAAAATCTAAATTTTTCTTTCTAGATAAATCAATTACATGGACATGTAGACATAAATGTAACATCTTAACGCTTTTATGTTATGACTTTGACAGGAAAGTAAAAGTCTTATATAATTTAGATAATAGTTATTACCTTCAGAGATTGAGTTGGGTTAATTTTTTTTTTCTTTTTTTTTTTTTTGTGAGGGAGATCAGCCATGAGCTAACATCCATGCCAATTCTCCACTTGTTTGCTAAGGAAGACTGGCGCTGGGCTAACATCTGTGCCCCTCTTCCTCCACTTTATATGGGCTGCCGCCACAGCATGGCTTGACTAGCAGTGCATTGGTGCATGCCCGGGATCCGAACCCGGGCAGCCAGCAGCTGAGCACATGCACTTAACCGCTACGCCACGGGGCCAGCCCCAAGATTGAGTTGGAAGTGACTTACTTTGTGATTCTTGACCATGTAACTTAAATTATCATATTATACTTAATGTTTTCCTAATCATGTACCTGAAGCTCACATATCTGTTATAATTTATACCAGGGCTTATAATTAAATGATAACCTTAACTTAATAAATATAAATCATTTAGGTGGAATAAAGAATTTTTTAAAGGTAGGGTAATTTTTATTCATCATTTTTGGTATAATTTTCCCTGCCAAAAACATATGGAAAAAAGACAGTAATTTGGTTTTGTCAGCTCCAACGTGTCCTTTTAAATCAGAAAATACCTTTCCATCTTCACACAGTGCTGTTTCATAGCAGATTGATTCTTCAAGCTGACGTTAAATAAACTCTTAATTATTCACAAGTTAATTATCTTTGGGAACTTCTTCCTGCAACTAACTGATTATCCTCCAATCCAAATGGATTCACAGAATATGCAGACTCATTTGTGTTACCATATGTGTGCAAACTATAATTATGAAGGTAAAAAATGGTAGAGAAAGAAAAGCACAAAATGCATTGTCATGAAAAATATACATTATTTAAAAATTAATTATTTCTATGTGACATTATCCATGCCAATAATGCTTTCCATGAAATGAAGTCAATTGGGAGTAATATGCTAAAGTCAAAAGACTTTATCATTTAAGAATTATTATAAGAACTCTGTTGACAAATTGAATGACTGATTAGTTGGATCATTCATTCATTCCTCCCTTCATTATCTCATTCAACCAACTCTGACTACCAATTATGGTTTGCTTGACGCAGGAGATTCCAAGAAGAATGGTCTTTGTCTTTTCTGGATTTATGTCTAATGGGGAAGAAAGACTAGTTTAGATGCTTACAAACGTTTTAGAATTCTAAATACATAAAATGAAAACATAAATGCACTGAAGGGTAGTCAGTGACCAATCAAGATATGAAGTAGAAGAATTTTTCCTGAAGCTGTGATTTCAGAACTCTAACCACGCATATGTGGTTTTTATTTTGTAGACGATTGCCTTGCTCAGTGTGGCAAAGAGTGTAGATCTTACTGCTGTGATGGGACCACACCCTACTGTTGCTCCTACTATGCCTATATTGGGAATATCCTCTCGTGAGTATTGGTCAAATTTGGCAATATTGACACTCTCTTTCACTTGTCCAGTTATGTTTTCAAAAAGTACTAAGTTTTAAGTATGGGAAAGAAGTTTTAAGATGGGTTGTTGACATAAAATCTTTACTGGAGATACTAAACACCCATCTCTATTTCGTGTGTTATGTTATTTGACAAAATGTATAAATTAGTATACAAAATAAATTGCCTTTATTAGAAGGGAGTTAAAAGGAGTATTCTTTTATTGATTAATTTTATGTACTATAATAATGTTTTAACTAGACAATATTCATATTATTGATCTTTTTTTTAACATTCTGAGTTAAGTTTTTGTCTGCTTTGTTGAAGGATTTGTAAGTTAGAATTTGTCATTTAATTATAGCCAGTTTATTTTGCTATCCGTGTATTTGTCTAACTCATCCAGTAGATATCAGGGAAAAGAGATATTATAGATAAAAAAACGTTGAGATATGAAATGTCAATTTTCTACATAATTCATATAAAGCAACTTCAGGAAACAGATTTCAAGCCCAAGGAAGGCTAGGCATCAACAATGTGAAGTGATAACTAACTACAAGAATCAGTGAAACAGACACACATAGACTGTGTTAAGCATTTCTCCGTAACAAATTAAGAATTTATTTTAGAGATGCTTGTGGGCAAAGAGAAATGGAGAAGCAGGAACTGCCTTCAGGGTTGTGTGTTGGAAAAGTGTGCAACTCTCAGTTCCTCTACACAGGCCTTCAAATTGAGAAATAAAAGGTAGAGAATTAGGAACATAAGAATTTCCTGAGTCAAAATCACCCACGGCTTTTAGATAGAGGCAAGAGTCTAGCCTCTGTCCTCTGTAGTTTTTATTTTTCAAGTGAATATCAGGATGACTTGCGAGCTGTTCTGTTGTGGCTTGACTTGTACCCTATGAAGGCTAAAGTGGAACCAGGAAAGATCAGGCACCAAGGGATGCCTGCCTGGCTATTTTAGGGATATGTCCATGGAGATGGCTTATAACCCATCCTCCATTTCCTGAGAATAGAAAACCTGGCACCACATGAACTTTCTAGAATCAAACTTGGGGCTGATATTAGAGATCATTCTCTCTGAATAAGGCCAAAAAGAATCATACTTCAGGATAGTCTTGAAGACTAACTTTGCTGTGTAAGATAGATCAGGCTGGTAATAAAGATTGTTGAATGGAACTTCTAAGCATTCTTTGAAATGCAAATAAACTCTACATAAAATGTTTGAATTTTTTTCTCATGAAAGACTTGGTGGAAAAGAGATTAAGTCCCCTTCTTACATTAGAGAACAGCCAGAATGATACTTACAGAAATTAATCAGCTCAGAATACCGAAAATATAAATACATAATGATGTTTCACATTTGTATATCACTTCACACTTTTAAAGTCATTTAAAATACATTAATACTAAATTCAAATATTACTTTCGAGTAGTCTCCACATGCCAGATGCTGCTGTTCCAGGCAGATGTGTGAGCAGGCCCCCCATGTGATATAGATTTGAGGAACCCGAGGTTGGTGTGATTATTCTGTGATTCTTTCGTCCTCTGGCTCCTGGCCCATTTCTCTGCCCACTACCTACATCGTGGTGTGTGTTGTGCCCCTATTTCTCACCTCATAGCTACCTCCACCCTGGTAAATATATATAGAAGGCATAATGACTTATTAATCAGAATACTTAAAAATTTTAAATTTACAGATGTGCTTTATATGTTTAATATTTGCACTCAGATTCACATTTTTATGGTACATATTCTAAGTCTTTTAACTGATTTCATCACTTGGTTAAAGAATTAATTGAGTTGATGTATTTATCTGGGTTATTAGGGCCATGTACTTGTTATGTTTGAAAAAAAGAATTTTGTTTTGTGGGGGGCGGAAATAAACACAGATGGCATTATATTTCAGGCAGTTAAAACTGAATTTTTGGTTCAAAATAGAAACCACTAAGTAAATTTCTAGCTAAACAATTCTTAGGGAAAAAAAGGGCTTTAAAGTGTTTTCCCCACTGGATAAAGGAGAATACATTTTCAGGATTTCCACTTATTGTTTAAGATTTGAAAAGCGTTCTCAACTCCACCCAACGCTTTTTTTTTAAGTTGGGGTGGGGGGTGTAGAGAGAAAACAATCATTCCAAGAATGCTTACAAAAGTTCTTTCATGCACGTGTTTTCAAAGATCGCTATTTTGGAACTCATAAACCCGGTTCCTCTCTTCCAATCATCCAGGCACATTCTTAGTAAAATCATTTTAATCATCTTAACAGAAAATTAAATCGTCGTGGTTATCAGAGAAGTAATGGAAAAAGCAGTAAACACAATGGAATGTCATATATCCTAAATGAATAATTTTACAAATTGGTTTTATGTTGGTTTCTATTTTGTTTGTTTGCAAAGTAGAAAATGTCTTGGCTCAGTTTAAGATGAGCCAAAAAGAGTATAAAATTGAATTTGGGTCATTCTAGACTGTTCGTAAATTGATAAGGTAAGGTATGCTTGATCCTCCTTGCTGGGGCCTCTCCTTACTCATCCTCTAAAATAATCAGAGTAGAGATATTAAGCCCTTAGTTCTGTTTACTTCAACTCTCCATTTTCTTTTGCAAATTGACCATTAAGATTCATTTTTAAAGAGATCACTCCTTTTCAATTTACCTTTTAGTCGAAGAAAAGTCTTATTTTACTCAGGTCACTCCTTTTTAGAAATTTTATATTCTAAATATGAGTTATTTTTGGCATATAAATTCAGATTCTACCCCTCCACCCCTTTTTTTCTATTTTCAGTTAGGAACTTTAAAATTTACTTGTGTCTCATGAAAAACTTTAAAAATGAAACTTTTAAAATAGCATATCTACTTTTTTTAAATTGAGACATAATTGACATATAACGTTATGTTAGTTTTAGGTATACAACACAATGATTTGATATTTGTATATATTGCAAAATGATCACCACAATAAGTCTATTTGACATAATAAGTCTATTTAAAATAGTATACCTACATTTGATCATTATGGTCATAGATGTTGACTTCAATATAGAAAAATAACAGTATTATTTTCCAGAATTTAAGAATAATTTTTACAAAAGTCAGCATATACTATTCAATCAATTATTCGCAAATACATATTTAGTGCCTATTACCATGGCAGTACTGAGCTGGGTCCTAGAATCCAAAGATGAATAAATGATGTACATTGACCTCTAGGATCTCCCAATCTAATAAGAGAAGAGAGTGTAGACAAATAATTCTAATTCAATGAACTAATCTATAAAGTGTTATTGAAGGGCTGGGAAGAGAGAAAACAGCTAAGTCTCTGTGTGTGTGTGTGTGTGTGTGTGTGTGTGTGTGTGTGCTTAGAAAGAGATGTTCAGAGAAAGCCTCATAAACACGAAATTTGAATGCAGTTTTGAAGGAAGAGTAGACATTTACATCAATGGAAGTGAGGAAAGAGAAGTACATTCCAGACAGAGAGACTCTTCGCTTACAAAGACAAAGATGTAAGAAAGGAACTGCTCAGTTTGGGAAAACCCATGTTGTTCAGTGTTAGTAGAGAGGGAATGTTAAACTTTGAATGTAACACATGAATAAGTAGGTAAGACAAAAGATAGGCCCTTACTTTTACATACTTTTATTGGTAGATTACATAATTGTATTGGACATGCCTTAACAAAACTAAAACAAAATAATTAAATAATTTTCTGGAAATAAGAAAGCTGGTTTTATGGAGAAAGGACACATCCTTAGACACCACTAAGACAAGGGACAAAGGTGAGAAGGTATCAAATGAAGATTATTTTTATTTATTCCATGCAAAAAAGATTTGGAATGAATGCTTTGAGATGTTACACTATTTAGTACCATTTATCATAGAATATGTGATCCTGGAATTATTTCTCCATTTTTGACCTTTTTGATCATGAGGGTAACCACCTGAAGATTAGAAACGTCACTGTTGGAAAATGAGAATTGGGCCAATTCAAGAAGTAAACAGTTTCTCGTCAAACTGATTTTCAAACGTTTCATTCAGCTACTCCTCTCCATGGAAAATAAACATTCTGTGATGAATATGGAAAGGGATATTTCAATTTTTGCTGCTGATGAAATTTAACTGACGTTCCCTGGAAGAAAGAATCCAGTGTTTTGTAGAGTACTCTTTAGAATTGGTAGAATTCAAGGGAATAGAGGGTACAATTGAGTGGCTAATTACTGTTACTAATGGAACAAACTAAAAGCAGGACTTTACTGAAAATGAAGGTAAACTGCTATGTGAGTAAGAGAATAATTGTACAGAATTGAATATGAACCAAATAATGACTAGTTTGGACATAGTGAGCCGGATGACAAGATCTAAGATTTAATCCCCTTACTCAAAAATAGATTTTTGCTTTTCCAGTTTGCCTTTGTAAAATGCAGATCTGTCTAGGGATTCTTCAGAGCACCATCTGGCCAGCACAAAATCCCCACAGGGAAAAATCAAGAGGAAGAACTAATAATGGAGATCCTGATGGGATTAAGTTTCTTTTCTTCTCAATGAAATGTGAAAGATGTATTGCCCGCAGTTTTGCAAAGACAGCTAATAAATATCACAACTGTGGTTTTAGAGTCATGTTATGCATGAAAGCAAAACTGAGTTAAAAGATAAAGGTTTCATATTTCCAAATGGCATTTGAGGTCCTATGCTTATTAAGTAGCTGAGCATTCTGAATAAAACACATGAAGCTATTCAAATAGGGACAGAAACATAATGCATTTTGAAAGGCCTTTGGCATTGGTAAAAACATCATTTAAATTAACTAAATTTAAATACTTTTAGTACTCAGATACGAAAAAAAACCTCTGAAAGGTACATACTGAGCAAATCAAAGTTTGTGGGAGTCTTACTTTTGCTTTAATAATGACGCAAAAGTAAGTAATATAATGTTAAAATAAATATGAACTTGATTTAAAATATAGTAACAAATTATGTTTGATATAAGAAGGAAGTCATTGTTTCTCAGAAGACATGTATTTACATTTTGTGTTGTTTTATTAAGAGCAAATATAAATGTGTAGATATCTAAAACTTTTTTCAGTCAGCTGTATTCTGTTCTCTCATAATTGCCTTTGTAAATTAAGCTTAATTGTCAGAAACATAACTTGTTTTTAGCAAGGAATAGATGAAGCTTCTAGAACACGTTCCCAGCAATTTATTTCTGTAAATATGTAGAGAGAGATTGTATGTTCTACACCAGGTACTGGGGGATATAGCCATGAATCAAACATGGTTCCTGCCCTTGAATTACTTATAAGCAATTGGGGAACATAGACCTATAAACAGGTAGTTTAATAGGCTGTGGAAAGCACAAAATGCAGTGGAATCAGAGAGGAGAAGCTTTTAGTCCAACTTTAGGGTGATACGAAGACTTCTTGAAGGAGAGTCATTCTAAGATCAATCTCGAAAGGAAAAGCAATTGATAAAATTCATCACTCACTTAGAGTTAGAAGAAAACACTTAACAAACTAGGAGTATAGAAGAAAATTTCTTAACCTAATAAATATCTAAAACAAACAAACAAACAACCCTACTCAAACACCATAGTCAATGGTATGATCTTATAACCTTTCCCTTTAAAGGCAACTATAAGACAAGCTGGCATCTAGCCCCACTTCTATTCAACATCATACTGTCCTGATCAGTGTAATCAACAAGGCAAATTAAAAAGAAGTAATAAGAATTGGAAAGGAAGAAAATAAAGTGTTATTATTTGCATGTGATATGATTTCCTATACTCTGACTATAAAAAACAATAAAAGAATTTACGAAGATTGCAGGATATGAGATCATTGTACACGAATTGGTGCATTCCTGTATATCAGCAACACCCAGTCAGAAAATGTAATGTGTTTCTGTGTACACAAATCTCATTTACAACATCAAAAACTATAAGATACTTAGTAAGAAATCCAATAATAATATATGCATGGCATTAATGGAGTAATATAAATACATCAAAATTTCAAGAGGTAAGAGACCTAAAGAAGTTGAGTTATACCAAATTGTGGATGGGAATATTATAAGGATGTCAATATCGGGATATATTAATTCTTCCTGAACTATATGTAAATTCAATGCAATTGCCATCAAAACCCATAGGACCATTTTTGGTTGAGTTTGACAACTAAGCCTAAAATTTATGTGGGACAGTAAAAGGCATAGGAAAGAGAAGACATGCCTTATAACATCAAGATTTAATAAAGTTATAGAAAATAAATTGTGTGGTATTGGTTCACAGATAAACTGATAGAACATAGAGCTTAGAAATTGACTCGTGGGGCTGGCCCTGTGGCTTGGCGGTTAAGTGCGCTCGCTCTGCTGCTGGCGGCCTGGGGTCGGATCCTGGCCACGCACCGACGCACCGCTTCTCCCACCATGCTGAGGCCGCGTCCCACATACAGCAACTAGAAGGATGGGCAACTATGACATACAACTATCTACTGGGGCTTTGGGGAAAAAAAGGAGGAGGATTGGCAATGGATGTTAGCTCAGAGCCGGTCTTCCTCAGCAAAAAGAGGAGGATTAGCATGGATGTTAGCTCAGGGCTGATCTTCCTCACAAAAAAAAAAAAAAAGAAAAAAGAAAACAGAAATTGTCTCGTGTATATATGGGAGCTTGATAGATAAAAGAGATGATTACAAACCAGTGGAGGTGGATGGATTATTTAACAAATGTTGCTGAGACAATTAGCTATCCATATGGATAAACATTAAACTAGATCGTTGCATCACACCACACCCAAAAATCTACTCCTATTGGACTTAATTACATAAATGCAAGAAGCAAACATTTACATCATCAGACAAAGGGGGAGAATGGTATCAGGATAGAAAATTTTCTAAAATAAAAAAAGTACGAACAGTAAGAGAAGAGATATACTAAAAATCACTGAACTGTACACTTGAAAATGGTAAATTTTATGATATATGAATTATATATCAATTAAAAAGAAATTTTAAATATGTAAGGCAACAGAATTCCATAGACAAGATATAAGACAAATCCCCAACTTGGAGAAGATTCTTGCAGTCCATACGATTCATAAAAGATTAGTATCCGGAATGCCTCCATAAGAAAATGGGCAACTGGTCTTCCTCAGCAAAAAGAGGAGGATTGGCATGGATCTTAGCTCAGGGCTGATCTTCCTCACGAAAAGAAAAAAAAGAAAAAGAAAATGGGCAACATGGGTGCACGAGAAAGTAATAAAGCAGAAAACTGGAAGGGGCAATAAACATATGGAAGATGCTGCACCTGGCTAGCTAAAGCAGGGAAATGCAATACCATCTCACACTCGTCAGGCTGAAAATGCTCTGTGAGTCTGATAGTACCAAGCAATGTGGGCCAAAGTGAAGGGGAACTCACACAGCTGACGGCAGAGCGTCTACGGTTAGAATCACTTGTGACCATACGCAGTAAAGATGAAGATGGGCATGCTTTAGGACTTAGTGATACCTCTTCTACATATGTTCCCTAGAAAAATTTCAAATATGCACAGAGATAATTATAATGTTGGTTGATATATTATTTAAAATAGCAAAATGTTGGGAGCAACCTAAATTTCCATCAGAGGAGAATGGATAAATAAGAGTATATTCACACAGTGGAATGGGATACAGCAATTAAAATAAATCAATGCGTGTTAGTGTATCATTATAGTAAATCTCATAACTGGTAATGCTGTGTAAAAAAGAGCTAACGGAAGAATGTGCAAAATATGATACTATTTGTGTAAAGTCAAACACAAAATAATTCTGTGTATTACTTAGGGAACATGCACATGCAGTCAATGTGTAAATATCTGAGGAGGAGAAGGGTCCACGTGAATTTTAGGATTGCCCAGGACTGAGGGGTTTCCTAGGATGCTGGCCTTTCAGTGCCACAATCAGGACAGTCCTGAGCAAATGGGGACAACATGGTCATTCCAGGGAGAAGAGCAAGGAGGAGGCCTTGAGCTCTAATGCTTTATTACTTAAACGTCTGAAGCAAATATGATAAATTATTAATATGTAATAAGTCTGGGTGGTGAGTATGTGGGTGTTTTGTATTATTATCTATAATTTTTATATGTTGGAAAATCTTTATAATTTAAAAAAAGAAAGCAATGAAAAAGATTGATGATGACTGTTGGAATCACCTGGACACCTACGAATCTGAGACCAATTCCGCTGTGTGGGTTTTCCAACACCACCAGGCAATTAACTCAATTCTGACACTGTCTATGTGGAGGTAGCATCAGGTCCCACAGGTTAAGGACTCAGTCCTACAAGACTGCCCTGCCCCCCTACTTCAGCCACCAATCCCAAGTCCAGGTTGTCACCTGTGTATCTGACCAACTGGATATAAATCAGAGTTTCCTACAACCCCCTCCTTGGGTTCAATTAATTTGCAACCGCAGCTCACAGAACTCAGAGAAACATTTTACTTAATACATGCTGGTTTAGTATAACAGGATACAGGAACAGCCAGATGGAAGAGACGCCTAGGACAAGGCATGGGAAAAGGATGCAAAGCTTCCATGCCCCAGGTACACGACTCTCCCCAAATCTCCATGTGTTCAGCAACTTGGAAACTCTCCAAAACCTGTCCTTTTGGGGGCCGGCCCTGTGGCTTAGCGGTTAAGTGCACGCGCTTCGCTACTGGCGGCCCGGGTTCGGATCCCGGGCGTGCACCAACGCACCGCGTCTCCAGCCATGCTGGGGCCGCGTCCCACATACAGCAACTAGAAGGATGTGCAGCTATGACATACAACTATCTACTGGGGCTTTGGGGAAAAAAAGGAGGAGGATTGGCAATAGATATTAGTTCAGAGCTGGTCTTCCTCAGCAAAAAGAGGAGGATTAGCACGGATGTTAGCTCAGGGCTGATCTTCCTCACACACACAAAAAAACCTGTCCTTTTGGGGTTTTATGGAGGCTTCATTACATAGGCATGATTGTACTCAATCTCTAGCCCCTCTCCCCTCCCTGGAGGTTGGGGAGTGAGACTGAAAGTTCCAATCCTCTAATCACATGGTTGGTTCCCCTGGCAACCAGTCCCCATCCTCAGGTCCTTTCTAAAAGTTACCCTATTAACATAACAAAAGACACCTTTAGGAAATTCCAAGAGTTTGGGGAGCTCTGTGCCAGAAATGGGAACGAAGACAAAAATGTATTTTTTTTTATTATAAATATCACAACACCTTGTTAATAGGCAGATTCTGATTCAATAGGTCTGGAGTGGGATCTGAAATTCTGCATTTTTAACAAACTCCCAGGGGATGCTGATGCTGCCCATCCTCCAAGCACACTCGAGTAGAGAGGGCTGGTGCTATTCGACAACGTCCTGTGCTACAGGATGAAATGATAAAAGAGATTAGGGCTTGAGGACTACTGGGATGTGGGGCTAGCGATTGGGGCTAAAAGAAAGGAACAAGTCCAAATTAATTCTGAAGTTTCTACTTTGGACGATTGGGTGGATGGTATGCTTGGAACTAATGGGGAATATTCAAGAAGGTTCAGAGAGGGGAATGAATTCCATTTTTAATATGTTGAATGCTGGGGGAGTAGGAGGCTATAGGCTCTATAGCCTCTGGGCCAAATTCAGTGGGCCTTCAATTTGTGGAATGTACCAATCTGAACTCTGTGGAGAGCCTGGAGCATCACATATAGGTTTGGGAGTAAAAAGCCTAGAGGCGCTGATTGAAAAGGGTGTATGGGAGTGAATGAGATCATCTGAAGAAGTGTAAGAAAGAGAACAGCAAGCCAATGATGGAGCCCCAGGGAAATTCAGGAATACTGTGGTTTCTCTCCTTTCTACATTTGATCAGCCTCCTAAACAGTGTTCTCCATCTATTTTAGCCTCCTTTAAAGTGTTCTCCATCCCTTCAAAATTCCTTCACCACTATGAAAATGGATCTGTCCTTCACTATTCAGCCTGAATACACCTCTCCTGGTGGTGGGGATGGTGAATGCCTTTGTTTTCTTCTATGTGCTTTTAGTGTTTTATATTATATAAAAGATAGGATTCATGATATTTCAGTTCATTCTGAATTGAATATGTTGTCATAACAAAGCAGTTTATGTGAGAATCCATCTGTATTTACTCGGATGGTGCCTGAACCAAATCAGCTCACATCTCGTCATAAATTCCAGGTTTTAGGGGCTACCTTAATTAGAGAGAAATCAAAGTTGGGTATTATAGGAGAAAGTTTGTTTGGTGGTGGCAGGGATTGTTAGAGTGAAGGGAACTATCATTTATTTAATGCGTTCTCTGTCCCAGATGCTTAAAATATATTATTAGTTTATTAATCCTCAGAATAGCCCTCGTGACCTAGATATTATTATTCCTGTCTGTACAGATGAGGAAGTTGAGGCACAGAGTTAAGTAATCTGTCTAACTTCACACCGCTACCATGTAATGAGCTGGTGTTTAAAACTACGTGTGCTTGATCTCTTTCTGCTACTCCCCACCAGCTCCCGAAGATCTGAAGAAGACTTCAAGATGGATGAGTGGAAACTATTCATTAGTATAAGACCTTATGAAACCTAAACATCATATTTTGCGGTTTTCTTACTGTTGATATCTAGATTATATTCCCTCCTATAAGGTGCCATAACATTATCCTTTCTCTACCCTGTTATTATTTATCACTTTATTCAAGTTCCTGAATTATCTCTCTGCCCTTCCACACTTTAGACCCTGAGACGACAGGAAACCAATCTGACAACTTACCATTGGGCCTAACCAACTCAATGATCCATAATGAATTGTTTATATGCAAGTCAATCCTCCATTTAAACATGAAAAACCTGACATTTTGTGAGTTCTAAATAAATATGTATCATCTGGATAAGTATTTTCTTAAGAAATCAAATCATAATTTGAATGCGTTATTGATTTCAGAGAATTTCTTTTCATGGAGTATAAATCAGGTATCTTTACAAAGTAGAAGGAGTGATTTCTATGTAGTCAGCCATCACTTTCTGGCACGCTGTTTGTGATAAATTATAATCAGATAATAGAGATTAGAATTCAACCACCAATTTGATTATAATGATTTCACCTCTTGTATTTTTGGAGTGAATGTGCTCTATCGATGAAGCAATATGATCTGCTAGCCTATGACTGTTAAGGCAACAGGCTCTTGGGCAACTCTATTCACTTGTATAATTTTTGCAGATGAAATGTTTTACTGATAAAATTGAGGAGGAAACAATTATGCACACACAATGATTTTTACTCCATTATAATGGAAGAATTCTGGCGGGCAGCTGCAGGCCAGAACACACTGTCTTCTAGCTGCCTCCCAACTACAGAATGTCAGGATGAACACACCCATAACTAATGAAAATTTCAGAGGGCAATGTTAGCCTCATAAAGTGTAATAGGATTCCATCCAAAAGTGCCACGGGTGAAAGCTTTGGCTATTTAACCCATGGTAACTCAGAGACGAACAGAATTTGTTTCAATAATCATTCTTAAGGAAAGAGGAAGAAGAAAGAAGATCTTACAGGTAACAAGAAGAATGTTTTTTTTATGCTTTTGCACAAATCTGACAAAAATAGAGAAACACATGACAAATTACTTCGAACGTACTCTGTATGAATTCACACTGTCAAAAAGATAGGCAGAACTGTATCTCTCCATGCTGCATTTTGCAAAAAATAAGTGCTACCTGTGGTTGCAAATGACCAGCTGTACAATGTTGATACAACGTTTTTCTTCTGCAAATACCAGAAATAATACCAGATCAGCCTCCAAAGTATTACACATAGGGAAATATTTGAATTTAAATTTATCAAATAAATGGTGAAAACTCTACTTTGTGGTTGCCATCTCGAGTAATACCCATCCTAACATTAATAGAACTTCTCGCCCTTTGCAAGGGGAAATTAAGCAGGAAACAACTCTTTGTGATTCTTTTCTTAATTAATAGCAGTTTTAGCGATAGGAGGTTGTAGAAAAACGACCAAGAATGTTTGGATTCACAAAAATTGGGTTTGAGTTTCTCTTCTTTTATGCTGTGTGAACTTTATTCACTGAGCCTTAGTTTATTAATTTGTAAAGAGGGAATAGTGCCTAGATCTCAGAATCAGGTTGAAGGATATATTTTTACATAAAAGTACTTAGAAGGGTTTTGCAAATTTTTCTTGTCATTAATGAAAACATTGAGCTTTGAAACCATCTGGAGTTTGGGCAAAGAGGAAACAGATGGGGAGAAAAGTGCCTTCTCCAAGGTCATTTGGGACGCCCGTGATTGAGCTACAGAGCACCACTTTGGGTGCGAGGCTCTCTCCCTGGTCCTCTGGGCCAAAACATGGGCATCTCTCCTCCGGAGAGCATTCTGAGCCTTAAGTGAAATAAATGGCCTTCTTAATCAAATGTGATTGCAGTCTGATAACTTCAAAGGCAGCTAATTAAGTTCTGTATCTTGCTGCCCAGCAGTTGCTAAAAGCATAACGCAGACCAAAAAGTCATGTGCATTAAATAGACAAATCTGCCACGTTGCCCTAGGCCGACCTGTGTGTTAGAGAAACCAACTCAAAAATGGGGTAAACGCATCTAAATAAAAATATGTAAACATGATTTATGAAAAAAATCACACGTGTAATACCAAAAATCAGGGGCAATGATTTGCTTTACAAAAGGATTCATGATAGAGTTCTAATTAATTCCCCTTTCAAAATGTATTTTATTCACAACTTTTCAGAAATATATATTGTGCATATGGCTGGTTCATCTCTGTCGAGGACATGTCAGTAATTAATGCACGAAATAGTGTTCTAACCACTGGCCGTTTCAGCAGAGCAATCACAGTACTCTGCAGATTTGAGCATGCCTTTGCATGTAAAAGTTTAGAATTGCCCTGATTAGGCTTTTAAAAAAATGTGTTAATCAGCAGTTCTCTCAATATGTCAGTGCTTTTAAGACTTACAGGAATAAAAAGGGTAATGTGTTGCCTCTGATGATGATGTACATAACCTACATTTGCAACATTCGTCAGATTGAAAGTATTTTCAGGGGTAGCAAATAAATGCCAGATGGCGTGTGAATAAAAAGTCATTGATCATAGCAAGGATCAGCTGAGGTCTATCAATTCTAAAATGAGTTGCTTTTTATTCAGCTTGTTGGCTCTAAACAGCCAGCCTATCGTACATGCTATATATTTTGCTTAGTATTTACGGTAAAAATATTTGTCTCATTATCTTTAGTTGGAAGGATTGCTTCCAGTTCTGGCTAAGATGGAGAAAGCACACTCCACTCTCTGCCTCCCACTGAATGCAACTATAGAATTTGAGTGGAATGCATAGAACAGATATTTCTATTTCTATTTCATAGAACAGGCCTATGAAAGCAAATAGTAGCAAGCAGATTAGGGAACAAGACCAAAATTTGAAGTACTGCTCACCAGCCTTGAGTTCACGAGTTCTTCTGCTCTGTCTACTCCACTCTGGACTAAACATAGCCCAAAACACATAAGTAGGCTCCAGGACACAAACACAGAGAGCTGCAGGAGAAGGTCTCTAGTTCTGGGTAAATAAGTAAAGTATCTTCGTGCTCAAAGACAGCAGGGGAATTACCTCGATATTTTTCTTTTCTCTGTTTTCTTGTGCAGCTTCCAAGTGGGGGCAGTGGCAGTGATAATAGCAACAACAGGACCCAGCAGGAGCCTAAAACTCTTTCTGGTCAGATTGATGTAATACTAGGAGGATGGGGTGAATCCCCATTGCTTTTTTTCTGGCTCTGTCCTCCTACTGTCCACTCCTGGCTATGAGCCCATTTATGGAAGTATATAAAGAGCAGGGTAAATAAAGCCATCTTTCTGACTAGAAAACCAAAAAGTCTTGCCCCCAGGGAACCAGAAAGTACTGGGGAAATCATCAAGATGGAGGAAATCAAGAAAGTGACTGCTAAAGTTTCTTGTGAACTCTTGGGCTCATCTCAAGTTGCACATGCATGGATCTGACCCTAAATAGGATACCGTAGACCTTGAGGACTGAATACAGGATAGACAACCACCCATGTCCCAGATTGGCAATTGGGTGGTGTACACATGGGACAGAGCCAAACATGACTGCAAAGGCTTTGAAAATGGGACTTATATTGAAACAAAAACCCACAAAGTCTGATTGGAACTTGCCTAAATTGAACCTGTTTGATCGTCTGCTAAAACAAAAATATCAAAATTCTACATAGATTTAAACAAAACCCAAAGTCTGATAACATAATACTCAAAAAGTCCATGATACAATCTATAATTACATTAGCGTACAAAGAACCAAGGAAATCTCAACTGATAAGAGAAGGATGATCATCAAGCAACAGAGGGGTTGGAATTTATCTGACAGAAATTCTAAAGCAGCTATTATGAAAATGACCCAAGAATTAGGGGCAAACACTATTTGAAATTAGTGAAAAGAATGAAATAGAAAAAAAGAAATAGAAAATATGAAGAACCAAATACAAATTTCAGAACAAAAAATACAGTAGCCAGGGTTTAAAAAATTCACTGAATGGGCTCAATAGCAGAATAGAGATATCAGAGTAAAGAATAAGTGAACTTGGAGACAAATCAGTAGAAAGTATCCAATGTGAACAACAAAGAGAAAATATATTGGGAAAAAAAAAGTCTCAAGAATCTGTGGGACAATAACAAAAATATTCATGTCATCAGAGTCCCAGAAGAGAGGAGAAAGAGTGTGGTGCTAAAAACTTTCCAAGTTCAGTGAATGAGAAACTACAGATTCAAGAAGCTCAATCAGGGGCCAGCCCGGTGGTGCAGTGGTTAAGTGCACGCACTCCGCTGCGGTGGCCCAAGGGTTTGCTGGTTCGGATCCCGGGCGCGCACCAACGCACCGCTCATCAAGCCATGCTGTGGCGGCATCCCATATAAAGTAAAGGAAGATGGGCATGGATGTTAGCCCAGGGCTGGTCTTCCTCGGCAGAAAGAGGAAGATTGGTATTGGATGTTAGCTCAGGGCTCATCTTCCTCACAAAAAAAAAAAAAGAAAAAGCTCAATCAACTCCAGAAAGGATAAACTTAAAGAAATCCACACTCGGACACATCATAATCAAACTACTGAAAACTCAAGAAAAACATCTTGAAAGCAGCCAAAAAATAAACAACAGATTACCTATTGGGGAGCTAAGATTTGAATGACTCCACATTTCTCATCAGCAGCCATGGAGGTCGGAGAAGTGGCACATTATTTATGTGCTGAAAGAAAAGAATTTTCAATCCAGACTTCTATAACCAGCAATAATATCTTTCAGGAATAAAAGTGAAACAAAGACCTTCTCAGATTAAGAAAAACTAGGAAAATATTTAGTGAGCAGAATTGATCTAGAAGGATTGCTAAAGAAAGTTCTTCAGAAAGAAGGCAAATGATACTGGAAGGAAACTTGGAATATCTGAAAGGAAGGATGAGCAATAAAATTGGTATATATCTGGGTAAATATAATAGCCTATTTTTCCCCTTTCAAGTTCTTTAAAATGTGGTAGACTGTTGAATGTAAAACCATATAATATGGTATGTTAGTGTTTTCAATGAATGTAGATGTCATATATAACCCAACTATAGGATAAAGAGGGAAGGGTAAAGGGATCAATAAGATGGAGAGGCTCTATATTCCAACTAAAGTAGTACAAAAGTGGTTCTAAGTGACGATGAAAAGTTAAGTCTGTATTCTGTAATCCTTAGAGCATCCATTAAAAAGAAAAACAAAAACAAAGAAACAAAGAAACCCAAAAAACCCTACAGTGCAATATATGTAGTCATCAAAGGAATAAAAAACAAACAAAAAAACAAATAGGAAGCAAATAATAAAATGATAGACCTAAATCCAAACGTATCAATAATCACATTTATCGTCAAAACACACCAACTAAAGGACAGAGAATGGATTTTTTTTAACTGACAGAAATGTATGCTATTTACATGCAACTCACTTCAACGACAATGATGTAGGTAGGTTAATAGTAGGGGAGGAGGGGAAAATGGGGAGATGTTGGTCAATGGGTACAAAATTTCAGTTATGGAAGATGAACAAGTTCTGGAGATCTAATGTATAACAATGTGATTATAGTTAACAATACTATATTGTGTACAGCCATGAGTTGCTTAAAGACAGGGATATGCTCTGAGAAATGTGTTGTTAGGCCATTTTGATTTCGTCATTGTGTGAACATCATAGAGTGTGCTTCCACAAACCTAGATGGTATAGCCTACTACACACCTAGGCTATGTGGTACTAATCTTATGAGACCACTGTTGTATATGCAGTTTATCCTTGACAGAAACACCATTGTGTGGCACATGACTGTAATTGAAATTTGCTAAGAGGGTAGATCTTAAGTTTTCTCAACACACACATGCAAACACGCACACGTGCGCACACACAAGAAAAAGGTAACTATGTGAGGTAATAGATATGTTAATTACTTTGATTGTGGTGATTATTTCACAATGTATACATGTATCAAATCACAAGTGGTACACCTTAAACATGTACAATTTTTAATTGTTAATTGTACCTCAATAAAACAGGGAGAAAAAAGAAATGAGTTATCAAGCCATGAAAAGAAAAAAAAAAGTAAAAGACAGAAAAAGATATACCACGCAAATGTTAACCAAATGAAAGCTAGAGTGGCTCTATTAATATAAGACAAAGCAAAGTCCAGAGCAGAGAGTATTATTAGAGATAAAGAGTGATATTGCATAATGAGAAAAGGGTCAATCAGCCAAGAAGACCTAACAATCAAAAGGAGATATTCAAAATTTTGACATTTCATTTTTATAAACTGCAAATAAAGGAAATAATTTTGTTTGTTGAAACTCACAAGGGAAAAAAACCAAAATATGTATGTTGACTTATATAAAGGATTGAATGAAATAATTTGCATTTTCCTTTTCTTTTTCTTATTTAATTTTAATTATGAGTCCTGTCAGTGAATTGCAAATAATACCAAGGAAGCTTACTGTATTCTAATTCAAAACCAAGCTAAAACTTGATAATCCTTGGGATATTTTACGTGTAAATACCTCAACTAGGAAATGTGGTTTTTTGTAGTGCACCAAAAACTCATTGCAGTGATGGTAGAAATATTAATTAAACATACTGGATAGAGTGTGCACTGTAGGTAACATGGAATAAAGACAAAGATACAAGAAACAGAAATTGAGGGTCGATAATTAAATTTTGTGATAAAAATGACTAAAATAATTTCAACTTAAATTTATTAAGGGAAATATATTGTTTCATGAAATGTGGAAGGGACTTTTGGAAGGGAAAAGAATATAGTTATAAAACCAAGACTCTTTAATCACTGGCGGGCTTTTCCAACTATGTTCATACATTTTTAAAAATTCATCACACTTTTTAAAAGAATGATCCTGGCTTTTTTCTTCTAACCTAAATATTTATGAGAAGGGAGAGCTCACACAGAACTGTGAGACCTAAAAATTCATTCCTTTCCGGGTGCAGGAAGAAAGTAGTTCATAAGGGAAAAGAGCTTATCCTGAAACGATTTATCCAAAGCCAGTAAAATCTGTTCTGTTTCTCAGATTATGCTATTAAGAAGACTAACCCCCAGGTGTTTCAATTAATCAATGATCCGATTTAAAGATCTGCAAAACCTTGTAGGTTTTTTTTCCTGTACTGCATCATTTGTTTCAAATAACACTTTTAAGCTTATATTAGCACACAAGAAACAAAAACATATTTATTCATTTCTTAAATCATAGTCAAGCTTTTAAATGTCTTGTGATTGTAAACACCAGACATTAATTATGTCTGTTCTGCAGAAAGTAGAGATTTCACAGCATTTAAATGAGTTTAAATTAGAGGTTCCCAAACTTTAGTATGCACGAGCATTGCCTGGGAGTGCTGGCTAAAAATACATTTTCCCAAGACCTAATCTAGAAATTCAGGTTCAGGAGGTCCAAAATGGGGGCAAGAAACCAATATTTTTATTAACCACCTCCCACTAGGCAATACTGGAACAAATGGCCTTTGGACCACACTGGTCTGTATAAATTGTACCAAAAAACGTTTCATTTTGAACTCTTATTATCCTGTTTAGTTATCAAATTAAGACATAGAATCAAACTGTCATTTTGTGAACTACAACTTCTTTATACTTACATAGACTTACATAAAGGCTTATTTCAAATTACTATGGTAAATGTATTCAGAAGTATTGAAAATAAAATGCTATAAAGATTTATGTTTGATCAAAGTAATTGAAGAGAGAGACCAATGAGTTCTCAGTAAGCCCATGAAGAGTGAAATTTACAAAGCTTTTACCTCTACCAAAAATAGGGTTGTAAAATGATGATAACATTAGAATCTGTCCCATACGTGGCTGCAAGGAATAAATTAGTTAATACTTATGAACCACTTAGAACAGCACCTGGTGCTCGGTAATTAGCCACCACCTATTCTTTTCCAGCGTATGCTTCCATTACGTCAGTTATCGCGTCGTGATGGGTAAATAAGGGAATGGTATTTAGTGTAACAGGGAAGTTGTGTTGCTTCAAACATGATTTTTCCTTGGCAAAGGAAGCCAAAAAAGTGGAAATGGAATTACAATCTTTAGCTAGATAGGACAGAACCCTTAACTCCAATGTTGCACAGGCTGGACCCTTTTTTGCTCTATTTTGAGAAAAATAAAAATGAGTGCTTGCACCTGGGGCTCCTTAACCAGAAAAATGCACCCTCCGCCTTGCTCAGCTCTTGACTTCTGGCAAATTGTACTTCCATCTGCATTGTCTCAGTGCTGGGAAGCTGGCATTTCCACTAGGTTGTGTTTTTTTGCCTTTTTAATATCCTCAGAGGCAGCCTCTGGACACAATGAGCTTCCTCCCAGACCTGGGCAAGTTAGTTCCTGAGTACCCATTATTGTTGCTCCAGTGCTCTAAGCCAGTAGAATCTACTGTGGTGTTAGTGAAGCTTCCTTTTCAGGGCTCCTATCTTGTGTGGGCTCCTTCACTGCATCTAAGAGGGTGGGTGCATTCATATGGTCATGCATTTTTGTAACATTTACAGAAGTCAGATATTTTAACTGTCTCTTTTAAGACTATAGTCTCTTTCCATTTCAATTTCTTCTCCTAAGGGGCTTTGGAATGGCTGCACCATTTGGGGATCCAGTTGGGGGAAGTGGAATTGTGGATACATTTAGTCTAAGTTTAGTAAATATTTATGTGGTTCATAGTCACTTCCACATATAGTTAAGTTATTGCTAGCCATTCCTATATGGTCACTTACACGTATAGTTAAGTTATTGCTTAGAGAGTGGTGGGGGTGCTACTTTAAACTGGATGGTCAGGGCTGAGCAAACAAAGGACCCCAAGGAGGTAACATTTGAACAGAGAACTGAACCAAATAAGGAAGTCAGCTGTACCAATATTTTGAAGAATACTGTTCTACCAGGTGGTAGGCCAATCCAGAAACTCTAAACAGAATGTGATAAATGAGAAAATTGAACCTTAAAAATAAAATATTTCGGGGGCTGGCTCCGTGGCTCAGTGGTTAAGTTTGGCATGCTCCACTTCAGCAGCCCAGGTTCACGGGTTTGGATCTCCAGCATGGACCTACACCACTTGGCAGCCGTGCTGTGGCTGACCCACATACCCACATACAAAATAGAGGAAGATGTTAGCTCAGAGCTAATCTTCCTCAGCAAAACAATGAATAAGTAAATAAATAAATAATAAAGTATTTCAAAATAGCACAAATATATTGGTAATAAAATATTTAATTTTAACATAAAATAATTTGTCAAATTAGGAATTAAACACAGCCTAGCATTTACAGTAGAGAAATTTTGTCATTATTGTTTTCTGAAAGATTTAACCTGTTCTGACATGGGTTTGGTATTTAGTTAAATTATCCTTTTCATGTCATTTTATACTCAAATTATAATTTATCTTATTCTCTAAATATTTAAACTTATGTCTCCATAATATAAAAAGATATGTATGTAGATGTATTTTAATTATAAAGTTATCCTTTAAAATTTATTTAAATAATGTTAAGCAATTTTAATAAAATTATCTTTCCTTCTGACATTATCATTAATCATTGCATCCGAAGGTCACCAGGGTAAGTCACAATGGATGCCCATCCAAAGTGTCATTAGACATGGACCCTGACTACAAAGAGTTTATAGAATTTAGCTTTATAAGTCAGAAAAGAGATTTATAAACATTGCATTTGTATGATAGACATTCGGCTAATAAATCCTAAATAAGTTTTGATTTATAAGTCCTTTTATTGCCATTGGGATTCAAGTGACTGATTTATGAGTCCATATGCTAAAATCTATAATTTAATCAGACATTAATCTTACTCTGTGATTTCTGTTTTAACGTGTAATTCATAAATCCTGGTCAGTGTAGGTTTTTAGTTTTCTAAGTGCTCTGCATTTAGCAGTGGGTCTCATAAATATCTATTTTAGGATGTTGATGATTAAAAGTGATAATTTGCACAATTCATTTAAAAAAAAACAGCAACTGAATAGAACTTTCTCTGTATTCTAGTGGGTGGGTTGGTAGAAGCAAGCTCTAAACTCATTGATGATCTCAAAGTATTTTAGCTTTAAGAACAGTAAAGTATTGTAATTAAAATTATTGTTGACCGTATCCGCCAGGTTAGGAATGATGTGCTAGAACTACTTGTTGTCTTCTAATATCCAATCTCTGTTTTTCTGTAGTAATATAATTTTCATAGAGCACAATATCTGCCCAAGATAAACACTAAATGTCCCAGCCTTCCTTGCAGTTTCCTTGTGTGACCATGCAACTAACTTACAGCCAATGGTATATGAGCAGAGATGATAAGCACAACTTCAGTACATTTTCTGTATTGAAAATAAAATGCTGTCAATATTTATTTATGTTTGATCAAAGTAATTGAATAGAGAGTGGAGACCAGTGAGTTCTCAGTAAGCCCATGAGCAGTGAAATTTACAAAGCTTTTATTTACCTCTACCAAAAAATAGGGTTGTAAAATGGAGATAACGTTAGAATCTGTCCCATAGGTGGCTATGAGAAATAAATTAGTTAATACTTACAAACAATTTAGAATAGCAGCTGGTGCTCAGTAATTATTAGCTACCATCTATTCTTCTCCAATGTATGTTTCCATTATATCAATTATCGCATCATGATGAGTAAATCGGGGAATGGTATTTAGAATAACAGGAAAGTTGTGTTGGTTCAAACATGATTTTTCCTTGGCAAAGGGAGTCAAAAAAGTAGAAATAGAATTACAGTTCTCAGCCAGAAAGGACAAAATTTAGCTCAACTTCAGTACATATATATTACATATACTCTGGCTGGAATGCAAAAGTTGCTCAGATCCAAGTGGGGAAGGGAAGGAGTGTAGGCCCCTGACATGAGGGCGCCATCCTTGAAGCCCCAGTGCACTTAGGCTGGTGACAAATAGATGAGGAAGAAAACAACTTCTAATATTTTAAGCCATTAATTTAAATCTCTGTTATAGCAGACAAACATTCTTTGGTTTTGCAACAAATTTTAAGTATATTGTTTGTCAGGAATTGTGTTAATCATTGTGAAAATAAAGGTAAATGTGTTTCAGTCCTTGCCTTTGTTCAATTGATTTCTAAGTAGTAATTTGTGTCTATGTGCTCAAATACATAGAATTGTTTTTAATTTTGTTTCTGTTTGCTGCTAGAATATAAAAATGTAATTAGTGTTTGTATATAAATCTTGTAAACAACTTTGTTAAATCCACTTAGTACTTCTAGTAATTATTTTGTATTTTAGTTAGAATTTTCTATGTAAAAAATTTTCATCTGCAGATAGAGTTGTATCTCTTCCTTTCTGATCTGTATGCCCTTTGTTTCTTTTTCTTACCTTATTGCCTTGGAAATATTGAATAGAAGTTGTTATAGTAGACATCTTTGGCTTGTTCTGGAACTTAGGGGGAAACATTCCCTTAAATGTGACAACTATAATTTTTTTCATTGATCCTCTTTGTCAATTTGAGGAAATTTCTTTCTGTTCCTAATGATTGGGGTTGAATTTCTTCAAATACTTTTTTGAATCTATTGAAATGATTATTATGTTTCATTCCCTTGTAACATGAATTATATTGATTGATTTTCAAATTTTTAACCACTCTTGCGTTCCTGGGAGAATCCCCACCTAGTTATGATTTTTCTTATCTTTTTAATATATTTCTGAATTTAATTTGGTAAGATTTTGTTATGGATCTTTGCATCTAGGTTCATGAGGGATATTGGTCTGTAATTTGTTTCCTTGTAAATGTCTTTAGTTTTGCTCTCAGGGTTATACTAGCCCCATACAATAGCCAAGGAAGTACTCTTTCTTTCTCCGTTTTCTGAAAGAATTTGTGTGAGGTTGATTTATTTCTTCTTTAAAGACTGGATGGAATGCATCAGTGAAGCCATGTGCGTCTGGAGTTCCATTTTGGGGAATATTTTTGATAATGACTTTAATTTTAATTTTTCATAGATATGGAACTATTTAGATTTTCTATTTCCACTTACGTGTGTCTCAAAAAATTGTTTCATTTCACCTACTCTTCAAATTTAATTTTATTAAATTGTTCATAATATTCCCTTATTATCTTTCAATATCTGTATGATCTGTAGTGATAAACCCTCTTTTATTCAAGTATTGCTAATTTCTATTCTTGTTCTTTCTTTCTTTATCAGTCTACCTTGTCTAGTGGTTTCTTGATTTTACTGATATTTTCAAAGAAACAACTTTGGGCTTTGTTGATGTTCTCTGTTGTTTGTTTTCTAACCCAGTGATTTCTGCTCTTTATCATATCCTCCTATTTATTTTATGTTTGCACTGCCCTTTTTTTCTAGCTTCTTAAGGTGGAAGCTTAGATCATTGATGTTAGACCTTACTTCTTTTCTAACATAATCATTTAAAAATATAAATTTTCTTCTAAGCATTGTATAGTTATATCCCACAAATGTTGCTGTGATGCACTTTCATAGTCATTGACATGAAAATCTGTTCTAATTTCCTTTACGATTTCTTTTTGGACCCATCAGTTATTTAGAAGCATGTTTCTTCCATTCCAGATATTTGGGATTTTTCTCAATATCTTATTCTTATTGATTTCTAATTTAGTTCTGTTGTGGCCAGAGAACATACTCTGGAATATTTCAAATTTTAAACTTTATTGAGATTTATGTTTGGCCCAGTATATGGCCTATCTTGGTTAACTACCATGCGCACTTGAAAAGAATGTGCATTTTGCATTTGTTAGGTGTACTGTTCTGTAAATGTCAGTTACCCAAGGTGGTGTATAGATGCCGGTCAGAGTGTCTGTATCCATACTGACTTTTTATGTAGCTGTTCTGTTAATTGCTGAGAGAGGTGTTAAAATTCCAACTGTAATTGTGAATTTGTCTATTCCTCTCTTTAATTCTATCAATTTTTGCCTCATAGGTTTTGAAACTCTTCTTGTTCCTAGGTGCAAATACATTTATGAATGTTGTCTTCCTGATGAACTGACCTTTTAGCATTATGAAAACATTTATATATTTTCTTCTCTCCCTTTATTTAAGTCTTTGAATTTGGAGTGCATCTAACTGAATTTTTGTATTTAAAGTACCTCTCATGTGGACAGCATATATAGTTCATACCTTTTTATTTATTTATTTATTTATTTGTGAGGAGATCGGCCCTGTCCTAACATCTGCCAATCTTCCTCTTTTTTTGCTGAGGAAGACTGGCCCTGGGCTAACATCCGTGCCCATCTTCCTCCACTTTATATGGGATGCCGCCACAGCATGGCTTGACAAGCAGTGCATCGGTGCACGCATGGGGATGCGAACCGGCAAACCCTGGGCCACCACAGCGGAGCGCGAGCACTCCACTGCTTGCGCCACCGGGCCGGCCCCTGTAGTTCATATCTTTTAATTGGAGTACTTAATTTCTGACTAATATAATTATTGATGCGGTTGGATTTAGGTCTGTGAGCTTACTATCTGTTTTCTATTTTTGTCCCACTTGTTTTGTGTTCCTCCATTCCTCCTCTTCTATCATTTTGAGTTCATTGAAATTGCTTTTAGAATTCCATTTTAATTTATCTATTAGTTTTTTCTCTTACATCTTTGTATCATTTAGTGGTGCTCTACAGATTACAATTTGCATCCTTAATTTTTCAGTCTGTTGAAGGTTAATGTTGTCATAAAATGTAATAACTTTGCAACTCTTTTTTTAGTACAATGTTATAGTTCTTTTACTCCCTGTAATTTATGATCTGGTTTTCATATTTATTACATAGTATGCTATACATGCTATCATTTTTACTTTAAACAGTCAGAAATATTTTAAAGAAATTAAGATCCAAATTTTTATCTGGCATCATTTTCCTTTGGCTTGAAGAACTTCCTTTAGCTTATCTTGTAGGGAAAGTCTGCTGGAGAATTATCTCTGTTGTTCCTCTGAAAATGCCTTTATTTCACCTTTATTCCCAAAAGTTATTTTTGCTCCATAGAGAATTCTGAGTTGACAGTTTGTTGCTTTCATTTGGCACTTTAAAGATGCCATTCCACTGTATTCTGGCCTCCAGTGTTTCTGCTGAGAAGTCATTGGTAACTTGATTTTTTGTTCTTGTATGTGTAGTGTGTCGTTTTTCTCTGTATACTTTCAAGATTCTCTTTATCTTTTGTTTTCATCAGTTTGTCACATTTCCAACGGTTTTTGTTTGTTTGCTTTTTTTTTCTATTTATACTACATAGCACTCTCTGAGTTTTTTGTAAAATTTCAGAAATTTTAATCCATTCATATGTTGGGATTTACCCAATTCTGTCTCTCGTCTCCTGCTAAAATTCCATGTGTATTTGACTTTTTGATATAGTCCCACAAATCACTGAGAGTCTGTTATTTTTTTCTTTTTTTCTCTCTGTTCTCCACGTTATATAATTTCAAGTCACTGATTCCTCTGTCACTTCCAATGTGCTATTAAGCCCATCCCATTAATTTTTTCTTTCAGATATTTTATTTTTTATTTCTAGAATTTCCACTTGGTTCTTTTTTTATAGTTACTGTCTCTCTGCTGAGATTTACTGCTTATCCATTCATCACAAACAAATTTTCCTTTGTAACCTTGAGCGTAGTTATAATAGCTACATTAAAATCCTTGTTTGCTAATTCTAGCATCTGGGTTATCTCAGGATCAGTTTCCTTAATTGCCTTTCCTCTTAACTGTGTATCTGGTACAGTCACGCACCACATAACAACATTTCAGTCAACGACAGACCACATATACGATGGTGGTCCAATAAGATTAGTACCATATAGCCTAGGTGTGTAGTAGGCTATACCATCTACGTTTGTGTAAGTACACTCTATTATGTTCGCACAATGACAAAATCGCCTAACAACACATTTCTTATGGAGCATCCCCATCGTTAAGTGACACATGACTGTAATTTGACACGTCTCCTAGACATAGTGAAAAATGCAACAGACTGGATTCTGTTATTTCCCCAAGTGTTGATTTTTTTGTTTGTTTATTTTATCAGATAGTTAATATGGCAGGACTCAAGTCCCAGTCTTTGTCACCCCTGCAGTGGGTAGCAGCTAAAATCTCCGTTCACTTTTTTTTTAGGTTTAGCTGGGCTAATGGCAGTTTGCCGCATGCTCACATAATTCAGAGGTCATCCCGAGATTTTCCCAGAATTTATGTGCAAAATTTAATGTCCCTTTCCCTGCAAAGTTTCTCCTTTTCCTGATTTCCCCCCTCACTTTCCATCTACTTTCATAGTCCTAAACTCTTAAAGCCAGCACACTGCAGGGAGTTCTAGCCTCTAGCCAAGATTTAGCTAATTTGCTTGATCTGACGAGGGCATGCCTTGAGCAAAAAGTCTTATCAACAGGAAACTCACCCAGTGCTATTTCCTTCTTCCAAGTTGTGACTCTCCTCCAGTTTATGCCTGCCTTGATTTCTCTCCAGTGACTTCAGGGAGTTGTTATTCATATCTTGTCAAGAATTCATTGTTGTTATCTGTGATAAGTTTGTACCCATAGGAGCTACTCCACTTTTACCATTCTGCCAGAAGAAGAAACTGTCCACATCCTTGGTCATTTCTTTTGAGGAACTCATTGTCTAGGGTCCTAAGCAGAGACACTAAAAGCATCTGGGGAGAGTCTAAGAAAAGTTCTTTTAAGAAATTACTTCCTTAAAACACAAAATAGCTGTCTTCCTTAAAATGCATTGCCTATCAACCTTGTTTTCTCGCTTACTTTTATATTAAATCAAAGAGAAGGAGATATGCTATTATGAGGGGGGAAAGAGATGTGAATCCCAGACATAATAAAATGCTACTTATGAATTTATGAATGCATCAAAGCTTCTGGTTAAACAGCATAGATTGAATGCAAATGTCTATCTGTACTTCGTCCCGAAGCCTCACAAAGCAATGACAGTAAAGGAATTAAGAAAAAAAAACTCACAAGGACAAAGACAAAAAGAAGACAGCGGACAAGAAAAGTAACATTTTGAAATCTGGGAAAAAATAGTTTAACCACCGGTAACTGCTTTAGACTAGAGAGTGCAGTGATCCCACTCTGTTGAGGCAGAAAACTAAAAAGTCAGCCATTTCCACATAAAACTACAGAAATCCTCAGGGACTGGAGACAACTGATGCTTGAAAGGCAGGTGTGCAAAAAGTGGGACTGAAAATTGGAGTGTGGACTGAACATTTTTAAAAGAGAAGTTGGAGTTCCAACATTCCCTCTCCACCCCTGCTCCATTAAGAGAAAACCTGGGGTCAGTTTTTGGAAAGGTTTTATGTACAGCCTCTGGATTTGGAGACAGCGAGTATAGTTGAGGTTGTAAGGTGAGGTACTGTGCTGAACTCAGAGGGATTATGGGAAAATCTTCCCATTGAAGAGTGATTTCTTCCCCACATGGTTCTGAAGAGGCCTGTAGCCAGGCATACATACTTGAGATTGGAGATTGGTAAACTGCCCTCTGGAAAAAAATCGATCCACCCAAAAGTGTAAACCTACAGTAGGGATTTTTAACCAGAAGGTCTATGAACTTGAATGAGAACAATAATTCATTTTTGTTTTCACAAACCTCTGAAAGTTAGCATGTCTGTCATTTCTGAATGTAGACAGCAAACGATTGTAGCATTAGCAGTACCTGCAACTTTGTCACAATAAGAATCACAATTATTTTCTTATCGCATTACTCATTGAAGATGTCTTGAAATAGTATTTACACTCATCATTATTTCAACAGTTGTTAGACACAACTCTAAAGGTTATTATATGACGCATTAATCAAGAAGCACATATTATTGTATCACGAATTTATTTTTATTATTTTTATATAATTGGTTTCATACATTTAAAAAACATTATTCTGAAACAGGGTCCACGGGCTTCACCAGACTGCCATGACACAAAAAAAGTTAAGAACCTCTAAACTATGGATACAGGCATTTGGAGATTCTTCCAACCAAACCAATGATCTCACAGTAGCAACCCTACAGTGAGACTCGCAAATTGATAGCCACACTCATGCTTCCAAATCGGGATCTTTTGGGCCTCACTTTTAAATATGATTTGGCCCTAAGGAAGACCAGACATTTGAGGACAGACTCTACCATGAAAGGTAAAGACAGAAAAAAACAAAATAGAATCAAATAAGGAACAAAGAGGAGAAAGAAACAAAGGAAAGAGAAAGTAAACACACGAAAGAAACATCATAATTAATATCCTAAGAGAAATAAGGGACTATATTGCATCCATGAAGCAAGACCAGGACACTCATACAAAGGAACAAAGAACACGAAGGAGCTCTTGGAGATTCAATTAAGATAGCTTCAATAAAAAGTTCAACAGACATGTGGAAAATAATATTAAAGACGACATTATTCTTTTCCTTCTTCTAGGAAGTAGGGGAAAATTCAAAGAGATGGAAATGGTATTTTATCTGCTCTACCTATCGTCTATTTACAAAACATCACACTGCTTAGTAAACACCTTCTGACCTCCACTTCTGCACACTATCGCTCCACTGCAGTGCCCCCACCCACGCCCGTTCACCTCTGCAGTGACAGATGGTTGGAAACGAGGTTAGAAAATGGGTTGATTGCAGGCAGGGCACCAGTAATTTGGTCTTTCCATAGACTGCAGTTTCTGATAAATGAAGGTTCATCTCTGTGATGATCATTACTGTTGCTCACCAAATATTTCTAGCTTTCTACTTACCAGCCTCATGGTAGTAGGCTCCTTTCTCTCTGCTATGGTTTGAGGTTAAGCATTGCCCTTTGGCTTGCTTTGGCCAGTGAAATGTGCAACCCTTCTGGAGAGAAGCTCTCAGAGCCGGTTCGCTGTTTGGCATATGCTCTTCTCTCTTTCTCAATAAAGCCTCTGCCAGCCTCGGTCACTGAGTACTGATACAGGACAACTCCTTCCTGCCAACTCACGGCGGACATGGAGCTTGAGCACAAGATAAACCTTGCTGGGACCAAGCGCTGAGAGCTTGAGATTGTTTATAGTACAATCTAAACTAGAATCTCTACTGTCTACCTCCCTGCACCTACTCTTTATGTGTTCTGAGTTGTGAACCAAGGAGAATGTCACACAGAAGAAGAGTATAGAGGAAGCCGACTTTGACCGTTTTATATCTGAGCCTTGATCCTATGCATGAGTTACCACTAGTTTCAGTCAAACACTGCATATATCCATACCTGATTTCAGCACCACACAGTCTCTGAGTCTGTGCACATGCCATCCTTTCTATCTGATAAACTCTTCCTAGACCTTCTCCTGTACTCTTCAACTAATTAACTTATGCTCGTCCATCACAATCCCCTCCAACATCATTCCCTAGGAAAACTTCTCTAAACCCAGATGCCAGGTAAGGTGGCCTGGCTTTATGCTCCTGCACTTGTACTTTTCCCTCACAGTGTTTACAGTTACAATAGTCCCCCATTATCCACTGGAGATATGTTCCAAGACCACCAGTGGATTCCTGAAACTGCGGATAGTACTGAACACTATATATACTGTTTTTTCCTAAAAATACATGTTTGGGGTGCAACAGCAAAACTAGCATAAATTTCTTTTTCCTTCACAATCTCATGGATAGAAGATTCATTCTGACCATAGATCTTAGTAACCTCAGCAATTTTTTTTTTCTTTCCTTATTAAGTCGAGAAGTTTCATTTTTTCACTTAAAGCATGCAGTTTATGGCTTCTCTTTGGCATATCTGAATCGCCAGCATCACTACTCTTGCACTTTGGTGCCATTATTAAGTAAAATAAGAGTTACTTGAACACAAGGGAACACAAGGACTGTGATACCAGGACAGTAGATCTGATAAGCGAGATGGCTACTAAGTGACTTGTGGTCTGGTGGCATGTACAGTGTAGACAACCTGCTGGAGAAAGGAATGATTGACATCCCAGGTGGAAGGGAGCGGGATGGCGAGAGATTTCATCATGCTACTCAGAATGGCACACAATTTAAAACTAATGAAGAGTTTTATTTCTGGAATTTTCCATTTAATATTTTCAGACCATGGTTGACCGCGAGTAACTGAAACCACGGAAAGTACAACCGCAGATAAGGGGGGAGTACTGTATCAGTGTTGACCATGACAAATTCTTGGCTCTTTTGCTTGACTCCATGAGTGTAGCGTCTCTGTCTGGGCCTGACACACGGTAGGTGCTCAATAAATATTTGTTGAATGAAAGAACAAGCGAATGTAGCATCAAGAAGGCTGAGCATAAGTCTGGAGAATACAGAAATGATGTGGTAACAGGGAATTGCAGAAAGAAAGATCAAAGCATAGAGGAAAACAGAGCCAGTTAGAGGACTGCACCTTAGTGGTGCCCAGGTAACATCAAGTAGAAGGTACATTTCCATTCTGGTGTCTCAGGGCTGCTAGTGTTATAAAAATAGTGACTAAAAATCAAAGGGAGAAAGTTATCATTTTCTTTCTCCCTAAGTATTGAATTTTAAAAGCAAAGCTTCAGGCCTTTTATAATCACATTAGAGTGACTCCTGCCATGCTGTTCTAGAATGAAGACCTCTGAAGTGCAGAAGAAATGGTGTTTGAAATGTACTAAGGTGACTTACAGCTTCCGAGAAAAGTCTTAAGTTTCGGCCATATCTGATTTTGAAATGTTATAATCTGACATTGCCTTCCTTTGATAATGTACACTATTTCTTAATTCATATAGACTATACATATACCTTTTCATGAAAAGCCTAATAAAGCATCTCATAGAAAAGCAGAGCTTAATATCTGTGTGGCTTTCAACAATATGTTACATGTCCCTTCTTTTTCATGTTTCTCTGGAAACTTAAGGCTTAAGTGGCAAAAGAGACATACAAACTCATTGGTGGTCTACTGGATGGGCAAGTTACAAATATCCTCTGGTGGAGGTGCTCCAGAGTTCACTCAACTTTTGAACCTGATGGAGAAACTGAGGCAGCCCTTGGCGAGTGGGATCTGAGAGTGGCCACTGATTCATTGTGGAGCACATGCAAGGAAAAGAACCTCAGAATGCAGACATTGTGTATAAAACAAATGAAATTAGAGAGTCCCCTAGACTTTAGAGGGTGCTGTAATAAAATGTAGTTGAGACTTTAGAGGGTGCTGTAATAAAATGTAGTATGTATTTCCATCATAGCTATTCTGTAAAATGAGAATAGTTCTATTTTCCTTGCAAGTGCGAGGAGCAAAATTAATTACGTAAGATCTATGCAAGCAGCTATTATGGTACCTGGCAGGGTCCCAATAGGAAGCAGCACAGGCAAACCAGAAATTGAAGAGAGTTTAATAAAAAGGCTTTATATAAAAGTTGCAGATAGGAACTGGAGAAACTAACAAAAGACGGTGCAGTATTCTGGGCTATCAACAGCAGAGAGCCTTTACCATCCCTAAGCCTGAAAGGGACAAGGGGAGGGAGCAGTTACCAAAATCCAGTGAGAGCAGCTGTATAAAATGGGCCTCGCACCAGAGCTATGGCTGTCTATTGAAGGCAGCCAACTGGAAGCAACTGACTACATGGGGAGCCAGAGCATCATAGGTCTCATTCTCACTTTCCTCTCAGCCTCCAATCTCCTGCATCAAGCTTCCATTGGCCAAACCCCAACAGAAGTCAGAGGGCAAATTGGTCTGTTGACGCAGTCAATATGGGTCAGCCTTCCCGATTACCGAGCAAGATGGAAAAGGGAGGAGGGTGGGTCAGGAGGGGCAAGAAGAAGATATCCAGCACATTGACGCGTAGCAGAGATGCAATGTGTGGCCACTGACTCTGAATCTGAGTGCAATGAAGTGAGAAAATATCAACTCAATTCATTGATTCATTCATTTAACATTAACTGTTTATTAAGCCCTTATTATGTAAAGGAACTCGGCCAGTTCTTGAGGATACAAAGAAATAAAACATCATTTCTGCCTTGAAAAAGCTGTAATGGAGAAATCAGACAGGTAAACAGGCAAATGACTGTACATCATAGTGATATTAGTGAAATGTTGACAGAGTATTTTTACAAGGCCATTATTTTGAGATTCTGGTGGACAAATTGCTTAAACTGATTTGGAATAAATGCTGATATAGTGCAAGCAATATGGGTGAATGGCATCCCGTGTGAGTGTAGAACTCCACGTCTGCAGTGGAATTAGAATTTGCTACTGAATTTTATATTATTTGGATCAATCTTCCTGAATTCTTAACAAAAGCTTCTAGGCCTTTTGGCACGAAAAAATAAGTGGCTTTGGCTGGCTGTGTTATGTAAACTAGTGTTTGCTAACCTTCATTTTTACGGTCTTTTCACTCTCAGAACCAATACCAAGCACTGAACACAAAGCGTACACACACACACACACACACACACACACCCACCCACCCCACCAGCAACGGCAATAGCAACAGCCTAGTCAATGTTTTGTAAAGAACATACATCTGCAGTGTGGCCAAAATAACAGGATACTCAACTTCTAGATCCCAGTAAAATTTCTCCATTAAAAAAAATATCATTTTATTATGGCAAAAACAATCCTGCAGGCCGCTTGTGAGCAGCTTGACTTTCATAAGCAGTCTCTCACTTTTGATGACTTTCATAACACACAAATACAAGCAAATAGCTGACAAATCCAAGCCTCACAGTTCACCTTGAATGACATAGCTTGGGTTTGCTCTAGTCTCCAACGGCAGAACTTCATTTATTTACCATAGTTGTGGAGTTGCTTACCAATACTGATATGTCAGTATTCCTGTTGATATTATTTTAGTGTTGCTACACAGTTCATCATTGTCACTAGAGAATATGGGTTGGGTAGCAATGATGTAAAATTGTCAAGAAAGAAGCCTTCAAAGATCCTTTGTTTCTTTCATTTTGAAGATGCATTGTTACAAAAGGTCTAAGGGCTAACTCCTTAACCTCTCCAAGCACACCTCTGTCCCTCAGTCATTCTAGCAAACAACTTAAGTGCTTAATAAGATAAAATCCAATAGCATTGAACCACAGTGACCTCTGTCAATAACAACACTACCTGCAGATGATCATTTTAAATTAAGTGAAATAGAGACTGATGATATTGTCCCTGACTGTTGCAAACCCTGTTGCCCTGTGCCTTCAGGATCTGTTTGTACATGCCATGCAATTGGTCCAGCCAGCCTCCCAGTCTGCAATAGTGTGCACTTATTCCCAAACCATGCTAACAGCTGCTGCTGGCTCCACAAAACCATGTTTTGTATAGATTTAATCCATTTTAGGCAAAGCCAAGAGTGATCATTTGTATTTAAAATTTAACTTAAAATTGTGGTTACTTGTGTTCTTCAGGAATTGTATACTTTATAAAGTGTAATGCATGGCACTTGTTGAATTAATGGGTGCCTCTTAGATACATTAATATGTGACTCAATCTATAAAAGGTAATTTATAGCCAGCTTATCAGAGACTCCATTATTTCATAAAACTCTGTATATCTTTCTTAAAATATGTAAAAGGAACATATGTAAGAAAATCTGATGTGATAGACACAGAATGGTCTTTGAACTAAACCTACTTCTGTTCAAATTGCTACCTCTACCACTTACTAACTAGGGGACATTAGGCAAGTTACTAAACCCTTCTCAGCCTTTCTTTATATGTTAGGTAGCAAAGACAATACACATCTATTGAGAAATAAGTAATGCATGTGACGAATCTTTGTAAAGTGTAGAGAGGAAGGATGCAATAATTATTTTAATTACACCTATGTCCCATTGTTTACTGTTAATAATGGACTAGGTGTGTGTGAAATGGATACTAAACCAACAGAACTTTATAGTGTTAGCCTGCCTGCTCCAGAAAAACCCGTGTGGAAAAGGCACATAAAAGATTTATTTGAATGTTCTCCCTTCTCTTGTACATTTCCTTCTTTGATAGCCACACATCATCAGTAACCAAGCTCCTCAATAACAGTAGGTCAAATTGATTTCCGATCAGGAAATTACTCCTCTCTGAGTATAGAAATAATGGTACCATCCCAATAGACTGAACTGAATCTTTTTCAGTTCAACTTTTTCCTCCTTTTAAGGTCTTTCCAAAGTTTCATCAACAAATTTCTGGAAACTACTATTTAACAGGAATTTTTAAAAATACACCAAAGGCTTTTAAATGCAAACCTTTTGAGCTAGAAGCAGAAATGTAGTTACTAACCGAAATGATAATATTTGGGCATCAAATAAATATTTCTATTTCTATTCTGTCAAAATAGTTTTTCTGTAGCAATGTTTGCTTCTCTTTGATTGACAGTTGACCAGATTTCTACCAGAAAATTTCTGGATTTTTACTCATTTTAAGTGTTGCTGATTTTTTTTTTTCCTTTACCCTTTCTTTATAGAATTGCAAGAGCTTATTTCTTGAAGTTTCTATATGATGTATTTATAAAACAGTTCACTCCTTTGTCTGAACTTTTTTTAAAAAAGGTAATAATAATGCCTTAACCTTCATTACCTCTGACTTTGTAGAATATCATATTTCTAGAGACCCAACAGGTGAACAGAAGCTCTGATCACTGAGCTGGTATATTTGAACAAAATATTCTCCTGGGATCCATAAAAGATTCTGATACCTCCGACCTGAATTTAGCTTTGAGTTGGGCAGCAGAGCTCTTTGTAAAATAGCAGTGTTCTGGAGGAGCTGAGCTACTTTATATATGATTCCTCTGGCCATATTCATGCAAAATGAAAGAAATGTACAGACGCAGCGTGAAATGGAATATATTCATCCCAACATAGGCCATTTTGACTTGATGATGAAAATAGAACTTTTCAACAATCAGTAATTGTCCATAAAATGAAAGATTCCCAAATTCAGGAAGAATATAAAAAACCACCTATTACATATTCTTTTTTGGTGGACTTTCTAACCTTTGAGGTTTATACAACCTTCATTGCAAAAAATAAAAGTGATTTGACTTTATTTGGTTATGTAGGTTGGATTATTTTACATAATTAAAATATATTGAGGTTACACAACTTCAAGCCTGCAGAAACAAAACAAAAACCCATAATATTTTAGAAGTTACATTTGGTTAATTCCAAATTCCAAGCCCCAGTTTATTGACAGGACTACTTATTTTGATAATCTTTTGACCTGTGGAGAAAGAAGAGAGGGAAAATGGCAGTGCTTCTGGTCTTTGCTATGGCTCTAATTTGCTCCAAATGTCCAAATCCCCTTTTATATGTTTCCTGGGCAGAATAGAGTTATACGAGGGCAGCCATTCCTGTTCCTGACTTCTGATCATTCATGTTATGAACACACCAGTATATTTGCAAGAAAAATATACAAGAGTCCAGACCCTCTTCACCTTCGGGGTTGACTTACTTTATTGTCTAATTCATCATGAGTGATTGACTTGAACTCTTGGCTTCTTTTATGCAGGGAGAGGAATGCTTTCTCTCAGGCAGATATTGAGAATTAACAGGGCCATAGTGTTTGGAGGACATGTGATGTGTTCCTAAATGGAGTTCTTGAATTTTAAAATGCTTTCACTTTCCTTATTTCCTTTGATATCTGGAACCCTGAACTAAGGACAAGAATTATTACATCACTTTAAAGATAAAAACAAGCAAACAAACGAATAAAACCAAGAGTCAAAGTGGTGAACATATGGTTCACACAGTTACTTAGCTAATTAAACATTGTAGTAGGGCTCAAAAATGAGACAAATATCTCCATGGACCAAATAAAGGAATAGAGAGGGCCAGCCCGGTGGCGTAGTGCTTGAGTTCGGCACACTCTGCTTCCGTGGCCTCGGTTCATGGGTTTGGATCCTGGGCATAGACCTACACTATTCATCAAACCATGCTGTGGTGGCGACCCACATACAAAATAGGGGAAGACTGGCACAGATGTTAGCTCAGGGACAATCTTCTTCACCAACAAAAAAAATGACAAAAAAAAAGGAATAAAAATATGCACGTGTTAGTCAAGACAGAAGCTTCTGGAGAGGGAAGCAGGCAGAGAAGGCTAGATTATTGAGCTGAGATTGGAACTTGGTTTTCTGAACCTTACAATAGGATACCAAGGTGGAATGTGTGTTCTTGGAATCCTATAGTTGCAACTGGAATTCATTTTTTCATTTGAAATACTATAAATTATTTTAAGTACAGCTGATATTATCATATGCATCAAATAAATATAATTTAAATTGGCTGTTATGATCTTAACATGGAAGTAGCTTCTACATTACAATAAGATATTTAAAATGTAACTTATGGAAAACAGTTTATTAGTAAATTAGGACTGCCTATAGTTGACTTTCATCAAGTTAAAGAAAAACTCTTCAACCAATGGGAACTACTCGCAATGTTAGAAGAGTAAAATTGTTTTAAATGTAGGCAGTTATTATAGAGGTTCATGGGAGTCAGATATCCTACAATAGCTTTCATTAATACGTGGATCCCTTCAGAAAAGAGATGAACTTCCATTTAACAGAGTGCTATAAATTCACTCACTAAATATGCCATATGCACATTAGAATAACAATTCTTTAATTAAAAAGTTGTAGTAGGGCTCAAAAATAAGATAAATATCTCCATGAAAGCCTCTGGGGAGGGAAGCAGCCAGGGCTGAGAGTTGGATTCCAAAGTCTTGCACTCATTGTAGGGGTTCCACAGGGCTGGATGCTAGAACCAGACTCACTGCTTGAACCTGCAGGCTATTATGAGGCTGAGGTCAGCTCACCTACCTATCAGACAGGCTGAAATAACTGCAACAAAATAATATGGTAGAGTTATTGAAAATTAGTTCAGAATAAATATTTTAAAGATTCTCAAAAACATAAAGAAAGAACTCCATTAGAAAATTTGAAAAAGCAACAAAGAAAAACAGGCAGGAATGAAAAAAAAAGGGGAGGAAAAGGAGAAAAAGAAGAAGAAGGAAGAGGAGGAGAGGGAGAGGAAGGAGGAGAAGGAGGAGGAGAGGAAGAAGGAGAAGGAGAAAGAGAGATAATTAGAAATCCTAGAAGTAAAAAAAAAGTGGCATTGTGATAAAAGAAAAATTGCATAGAATAAGATCTATGTATGGTTGAAGAGAGATTTAGTGAATTGGAAAATGGTACTGAGGAATTCATAAGAGGCATCAGAAAGGGAATGACAGTGGGAATGTTCTAAAATCTCCATGCCATTATCAATTTATTTCCTCTTAGCTCCAAATTCACCCTTCAACACATTTTCTGTAGGAACAGACAGAATTTCTTTAAGCAATGCTCTTACAGAGTGAGCAGGATGTTAAGCTTTCTCAGTAGAGAGCACTGGGGATACAGGAGGGTTGTAGATGGTCAGCAGTGTGGGTGTGAGGACATCAGGAGGAACTCTGCTCCAGCCACCCACCCAGAATGCAAGATCTCTCAAAAACCTTGCAGCTTTGGCCTGACAGTAACATTTCCTAGGCCCAGTAACCATGGAAACCAGAGGAAGGCTGGAAACTGAAGGCTTTCTGCCTGCACCAAAGGCCTCCTGCCCACACAGGCACCTGGATTTCCTCTGTAGATCCTGTACTTGGTAGAGCACTCCCACCAAAACTCCACTCCCTCTGCAGATGCCCATGCAGCTCACCAGCACCCCATAGAATTCCCACTGAGCTGTCACTCACTCTGCAGGCGCAAGCCACTGGTTTCTGATCGCCTGCTCTCAGCCTGCTCTCTGGAGGGTGGGGTCCTGCTTGCCTAGTGACTGCAGACCACCTCTGGCCAAATTCAAACTTCTCTGCTATCCAGTCGCTGAACTTAACCTCCAGCAAGTGAAACCTTCCCAGTCTGACCTTCCTTGGGTTCTCTTCCTCAGCCTTAGCATACCATATAGTTTCCATTTATCTTATAGTTATTATTTTACCAAATTTAATAATTCTTTATATATGATCTTCCCCTGTTTAAACTACAGTGTGGTTTCTATCTCCTGATACAATCGCTGCATTGTTGGAAAGTGGATGGAGATACGAATTAACTTTAGACTTACTTATGCCAACTCTACATGTTAAACACACTGAAAGAATAAAAATAGAATGTATTTTTTCTGAACTAGCACCAAGAAAAAGAAAATAAATTGAATCATTTTAACCAACCTAGTAGAAAATGAAAAGGAGGGGAAAAAAAGCAAAAGGAATCCAATCCATGGTTTAAAACACTCACACAATAATACAGTAGAAAGGTCCAAAATTATCATAATCACAATAAAGGTAAATGAACTAATTCACATATTAAAGGACAGAGATGTTCAGGTTGGACGTTTTTCATTGAATCCAGCTATTGGATATTTACAAGAGACAAAATGACATAGAAAAAGTTTGAAAATAAAGGAAGAAAAAAGATAACACCATGCAAATATTAATCAAAAGAAAGCTTGGCATTGTAAATTTAATCAGACAAAAAAAAAAAACCTTTAAAACAAAAAGCACTATTAAGCAAACTTGAAAGCAAAAGGCACTGTTTTATAAATATGACTATTACTTATGGAAAAAAGGAACAATCCACCAGTTCAGTTATCATGAGGAAGATACACAATTCTAATCCTATGCATCTATCAAATTATGTAAAACAAAAGTTCACAGAACTACAAAGAGAAATTGATAATGCCCTATAATAACAATAGGAGATTTTAACACTGTTCTCAGAAACTAATAGACCTTTCAAACATATAATTTGTAAGGATCTAGAAGATTATAACACAGGTAAATATGTCATCAAAAATCCTGCACCAAAAAATAGAGAATTCACTTTCCTTTCAAGAATATAAGTGACATTTACAAAGTGTGACTACAAAGAAAATTTAAACAGATATCAAGAAATAATGTCATACAGAGCACCAAAGACACAATTAAAGTTAAATATCAAGCATATAAAGATAGTTAAAATACAACAACCTAAGTTTAAAAACTGGAAAAAAAAATATCACTCTTAAATAAATTGTGAGTTAAAAAGAAAATCTTAACGGAAATTACAAAATTACAAAAATGGTTTATACTCAATAGCATCAAAAGCACTATATAAAGTTTTCTTATGCAAACTAAACTACTTAGAGGAAAGTATATAATCTTAAAAGGATCGAAAATACTTGAATTAAGCATTCAGCTCAGGAAGTCTGAAAACAGCAATAGTTTCAAAGAAAGTAGACAGAAGGAAATAATAAAAACATCTTTTTTGTACCACTAATTGGAATGTAGATCTCTAGAACCTTTGACACACAGAGAAAGGGGCATATTCAAAGATGTTCATTTATTAGTTGTGAGAGAAAAAAAGCCCTGAATAAATATTCATCAAAGAGGGAAAAAATAAATTATGGGATGTTCAGGCAATGGAATACAATACAGTAGTTAAGAAGAAACAATATTGAGTGAAAGAAAATAAGTTGTAGAAGAATATACATATGTAAAATTTTAATAACAAAACACTCCATTACTTATGGATCATATCTTTAGAAAGATATAAAATATGGCCCAGCTAGAGCCCAACTTCATACAGGAGCTGCCTTTGGGGAAAAATAGAAGGAAATAGACTGTGAAGGTTATATAATAGACATTATCTATAATCGTTCATTTTCTTAAAAAAATGTCTGAAGCAAAATGACAAAATGTTCATGGCAGTTTATTCTGGGTGATGGGTACATGGTTGTTTGTTAAGTGACTCTCAGTATGTTTAGGTAAAATGTTTTGTTGTTAGTGCCATGGAGTGGATTCCAACTCCTAGCGGCCCTGTGGACAGCAGAGCGGAACCTTGTCTGGTCTTTTTGTGCCATCCTCTCACCTTCCAGCACTGTATCAGACAAAGCTCCACTGCTGTTCGTAGAGTTTTCATGGCCAATTTTTTGGAAGTGGGTGGCCAGGCCCTTCTTCCTAGTCTGTCTTAGTCTGGAAACTCTGCTGAAACCTGTCCACCATGGGTGACCCTGCTGGTATTTGAAATCCTGGTGGCATAACTTTCAGCATCACAGCAACACACAGCCATCACAGTATGACAACTGACTGACAGGCAGATGGGTGTTATAGTTCCCTGACCAGGAAATGAACCCAGTCCACAGCGATGAGAGCACCGAATCTTAACTACTGGATCACCCGGGCTGGCTAGGCAAAATGTTAAATTGCTAAAATTAAAAAAAAAAAATTACAGAAAGAAAGAAAGGGTGGGGAGAGAAGGAGGGAGGCAGAGACTGGGAGGCTGGAGGGATGGAAGGAGAGAGAGAGAAGAGCAGGATGATGCTGGGCTGCTGATTTCCAGGTTGGTGACCAGGCACGCTCAGTTTCCAGGCATCTGAACCCGACAGAACTGCCTAAACCTCAGTTAAGCCTTCATTTCTCCACCACACAGTGCTTTGAATGTCTTACAGAGTTTGCTGCTGAGGAAGGGGGGTTAGGATTTTATACATACAGGCCAAATAACTTTTTTCCTGCTTTCCACAACATCGACTTTGATTGGCATGGCCAAAACATTGAATGCAAGCGGTCTTTGAAATTGTTGAGTTAAATTCAAGAGTAGCAAATTTGGATATCCTAGTGAATTCAAGTTGAGAGTAAGTACTTTTTAATGATACTGAATGGCATTTAATGTCAGTACAAACATACAGTTTGAGAGACAAAATGGTTAAAGGAGAAGACTTACAAACAGACGATACATATATACATACATTGTTCAAGCTCTTAGAATACCGAAAACACAAAACAACCCTCAGTATATGAAATGTTTAAACAGGACAAGTATAGGCAACCTACAAATGGAGTACTTATACATATGCATATATTTGTCTTATTGTCAAATCTGGACCTTAGAACTAAGACACCAACTCACAAAGTTTTTGCCAATATCCATTACTTTTGGAGTCCCTGCTAGCCAAAGCAATGCATGTTGGAGAAAACTGTGTGTTGGTGTCTTAGTCAGCTCAGGCTGCTATAACAAAATACCCTAGTCTGGGTGGCTTAAACAACAGACATTTATTTCCCACAGTTCTGAAGGCTGGAAAGTCCAAGATCAAGGTGCTGGCACATTTGGTTCTTGGTGAGGACCCTCTTCTTTTGTAGGAGACCATTCCTGCTGTATCCTCGTATGGCAGAGAGGGGAAGTTCTGGTGTCTCTTCCTCTTCTTATAAGGACACTAATCCCATCATGGAGATCTCAACCTCATGACCTCATCTAAACCTAATTACTTCCTAAAGGCCCTACCTCCAAATACCATCACACTGGGCTAAGGCTTCAACATAGGAATTTTAGGGGAACAGAAACATTCAGTCCCTAACAATTGGATATTCATATCTTAAAGTTAATAATACTAGAATCTTACAGTTTTTCTGTTTTTTCTCATTTGAGTAAGATACAGAGTTTTGATTAGTTTTTGTGAAATGAGTAGCCACTTACAGTGAGGTCAAGTTGAGGTAGGTGGTAGTACTTTGCATTTCTCATTCAACAATTTGTTCATTCCACAAATATTTACTCGTCATTGACTATATGCTAGACCTTTCTGCAATGATGGAAATGTTCCGTATCTACTCTGTCCAATATGGTAACCCCATGTGGCTATTGAGCACCTGAAGTGTTGCTAGTACAACTGAGGGACTGAATTTTTAACTTTAATTAATTTTAACTAAAATTTAAATAGCTACTTCTAGCTGGTGGCTGCTGTATTGGAAGCACAGTGCTAGACATTCTGCCAGAAATAGAGCAGGGAACAATACAGTCAAGATTCCCTGCTTGTTGTGGAGCATGCATGATTAGGGGGGCAACGGAGGGAGAAGAGTAGAGATATTAAACGTGTAAGTAAATAAATACATAAGAAAATTATTGAAGGCAGGATCGCGTGATGAGATTGGGCAGTTACATTAGGCTGAGTGGTCAGGAAGGTGTCTCTGACAAGGTGACACTTGATCTGGAACCTAAAAAGTCAGCCATGTGGAGTTCCTGAAGAAGAGCATGTTGGACAGAAGATTCAAGGCAGGAAAGAATCTGGAGGGGTCCAGGAATGGGAAGACTACTGGTGTGGCTGGAGCATCGTGATGGAGTGCAGGAGTAGTAGGGAATGAGGAAGGAGGTGTAGGATACATCGACGTGGGTCAAATCGCAGAGGGCCTGCCAGACCACAATAAGAAGTTTTGATATGACTCCTAAATGCAGTGGGAACCCATAGGGAGTTTTAAATAAGAGAATGATTTGATTTGTATTTTATTTTAAAAGGTCACTCCCTGCCATGTGGAGAACAGACTGAGGGGCAGAGAGAAAGCAGAAACACTCCATAGGATCTCTCTCAGGGTAGTGGGGGAGAGAGGACGGGGGCTTTTCCTCAGATAATGGCGTGGGAATAAAAGCAGTGGACAGATCCTGAGTATGTTTTGGAGGTCGAATCAGTAGTAATTGATAATAACTGCTGATAAATTGGATGGAGGAAGTTCGAAAAAGAAAACTTCCAGACTAGTGCTTTTCTAGACTTCTGAAATGAAAACGAATACATCTCAATCTAAAATAACAATTTGAATGACCCCAATGAAGCTAATCTGGCCCACTCTCCTACTTGGTGGGCTCTCTCTCTGGACCATGGAACTGTTTTGAAAGCAGATTGTGATCTATATATAGGCTATAATGAAGAAAGTTGTGTATAAACAAACAAACACATAGGCAAGAATAACTATATTCTTTTACTAATTCAACATGTTTTCTTTTTTCAGCAGCTTCCTAACTATTTTCGGTCTGTCCTCATCATCCACCAGTCAGACTTCTAAATTAATCTAGATTCTGTCTCTCTCTCTTAACACTTTCAGTACTTCGTCATCACCTTACATACACAAGTCCAGACACTTAGGATGGTCCCGAGGCTCTTGGCAGTCTCCCCTCAGCTTCCCTGACTTCTCTTGGGCCGAGCCCCCTCCAAGCCTGTGTTCCTGCCAAACTGAGTGGCCACACTTTCATGCCTATTGTCTTTTGTGCCCAGAGCACTCTAGCTTTCTTCCTGTGCCTGGAAAAACTTAGTCATCTTTCGAGTCCCAATAAGCCTTGGCAGAATTCAGTTACCCCGGGGATAAAACTGCTCTTGCATTCATTTCTCTGATAATGTTTTTCACCATATGTGATCAATATCTGTGTCTCCTTCTCTCCTGATAGACCGTGAGATTCTCAAAAAGACCAGGTCTTTTTATCTTTTTTCATCATCGTGTCCCCCAGTGTACAGTGGGTGACATACATGTTGGTTGAAATAAATTAAGGTCTGTCCCACTATGAAAAATTATAATGGGTACATTAAAATATTTTCTCTAGAAAATCAAGATGTAAAAGCAAGATTTCATTTTGATCAAAACAGAATTAAATCTTGTGAGCAAACTGTTCATAAATTGGGAGAGTACTCTCCTGATATATAAATAACCCTTAAAAAATACTATTTGTGCATTTTTCTAAGTTGGTGTTTTTTAAGTTCTCTCTTTTTTTTTTTTTTTTTGATCCGAGGGAGAGTGCCATCACAAGTGCCTTTAAAATCGTGATTTGGGCCAGCCCCGGTGGCCTAGTGGTTAAGTTCAATGTGGTCCGCTTCGGCAGCAAAGGTTTGGTTTCCAGGTGCAGACCTACATTGCTCTGTTAGCGGCCATGCTGTGCTGGCAGCCCACATACTAAAACAAACAGAGGAAGATTGGCACGGATGTTAGCTCAGGGCAAATCTTCCTCAGCAAAAAAAAAAAAAAAAAAAAAATCGTGATAAAAACTGTTAGATCATTTAACAGATTCATATCAATACACAACTTTGCGAATCATTTTAAAGGCTTCCCGGCCCACTAAATCCTGCTCATGGAATAGATCAAGATTAGTTAAGTATCTTCTGTAAGGTTTTAAAAATAATATACAGTAAATCTCTATAGTTGGAATATTGCCCACATTGCCAACTGTTATTTTTCTCATAACATAGGTGTCTAATACTGTGGTTGGTCTAATACTGCGGTTGGTTTAAATTCTCGTAATGTAGGTGTCTAAATACTGCGGCGGTGATAAATAAAGGTGAAATCTTTGTTCCAGATGGCATATCGTTTTGACAGAATACCACATAGAACAATAAAACGTCAATGTAAAACTGCAGGTGAATTTTCACTCCAGATAGAATTCGTTTGTACATTGATGACAGTGTAACCTTTTCAATCCATTCCACAACAGATCCTTTACTGAGACAAAACAGCTAACAAGGAGCTCCAAAAAAGAGAAAAACATTATAAACGCTACTTTAGCCTGTTAAAGAAATGCATTGAATTTCTCCCTGAACATAAGCAAATATTTTATTCGATCTCATCATACTTTCTTCTTTGAAATATGATGGTCCTTTCTTCAATTCAGAGGCTATGTGACAGATAAGTTATGTGTAGGTGTATTGCAATGTATGGCATGTATCCAGGAGCCAATGAAACAACATTTTGTTGATCACTCTCTTTGGAACAAGATACATTCAAGAGTTCAATAGAGGTAGCAGTCCTTCAGGAATTCTCTTAAAAAAAAACAGACGGAAATGCCATTACTTGGTCAAAATCAGAATAAATTGAAGGAAGCCATTATTTGCTATTATTGATTGATATGAATTTGAATGCTTCTTTCAGATAAGTTAGTCCTGATGGTTTTTATTGGAATTTGTTTTTGAATTCAGTGTCTACTTGGCCTGCCACTTGTTTACAAAACTTAAGAATTAAGACAACACATGAGCATATCTCCAGGTAAAAACTTACTGGCAGTGCTGTTTCCATTTAACTAGATTTCTTTAGTATATATATAAAGCAATTTCAGTCTGGGCTAAAGATCATGATAGGTTTGTCCACGGGGGGATCAAAGTTGCTAATTTAATCTCTTAAAAATATCCCTCTTCTGGATTAGTGCAATTGCCTCCTACTTCATCTCCCTACTTTATTCTTACTCCCAGCGTTCTCTTCTCAGTCCAGCAACCAGAGCGATTCGCTTCAAAACTCCGAGGTTGGATTATGTCACATCTCTGCTCGAAACCCTTGAGCAGCTTCCCATTTTCATGCAGAGTAAGAGCCAAAATTCTTAAATGGTCTACAAGTCCCTGAGGCCTCTTAACCTCTGATATCATCTCCTCCTATGTTACCTCTTAGGCGCTCCACTTCAGCCATACTGACGCCCTCGCTTGAATATACGAGACATACGCTCCTGCTCTGGCTGTGCCATCTGCCCCGGTGTCTGCTTGGCCAACTCCTTCACCACCTTCAAGTCTTTACTTCTCAACTCATCTTCATCCTTTCCCTTGATCCTCCTTATCCTGCTAACTAATTCTTTTATTCCTTGTAGAATTTAATACCTTCAGACAATATTTATATTTATTTATTTGTTATTTTTATTGCCTGTTTCCCTACTCCTTCCAGAATGTAATCTCTTCAAGGATAGTTATCTCTCAATAATGTATTCCAAACATCTAAAGTAGAACTTGGCACATAGTAGGCTCTTAGTAAATATTTGTTGAAGCAAAGGAATGAATGGATTGGCTCTACAGCCTAAGATTTATGTATTAATTCATTCTGAGGCTACAACAATGAATAAGAAGACATGATCCTGTCCAAAACTGAGTTGGCTTCTAATTTGAGGAACCACATTAAAATGTTTGCCACTGATCACAGACACACCTGAGTAAAGGAGCAGGGATGGTTCTACCAAATTTATTCAACTTCAGGAGAAAAGATCTGTTGCAGGGACTTCAGTGATACTCAAAAAATGTAAATTACTGCCTAATTTTTTAACTCAGGGTCATGCTCTGATCCTGTGCCCTTTCCCTTTCTTAAGGTAGTCAGTTGGTAAGGAACTAAATTGAACCACTGTTTAGTGAGTGCAAAGGCTGAGCTTTAGGAAGATAGCAGTCTGGGGGCATCATGAAGTATAGAGCTGTAAGGAATAAAGTAGCATAATTTCTACTTTTCACAAATGAGGAGATTAAAGCAATAGGTTCAAGAAGTTAGTGTCCTGGACAACCATATCAGGGGGTTTAAGTTTGGATCTCAGATGGTTGCAGATAACATTGTAGCTGATTTCTGCTTTCATAACCCAGACACTGTCTCAGCACTGCCCTCCCAAATGCTCAGGGAGTACCCCACCCACATTTGAAATCAACTCTTCCTTGTTAAAGATCCAGTGTCTTCATCATGGCTGTGTACAGGCAGCGTAGGTGCTGAGACACAAAGACTCGTTGACGTTGTGTGCCAAGACTTCAGGGCTGCGTGAGAAGAACACTGATATACCCTCATGTCACGGTCCATTCAGGCTGCTATAACAGAATACCACGGACTGGGTGGCTGAAACAACCAACATTTCCTTCTCACAGTTCTGGAGACTGAGAAGTCCAAGATCAGTCAGCATGGTTGCGTTCTTGGTCAGGGCCCTCTTCCTGGTTTACAGACAGCTGCCTTCTTGCTAGCGAGATGCGGGGAAGGGCAGTGAGAGAGCAAGCTCTCTGGGCACTAATCCCACTGTGGGGCCTCATCTAAACCTAATTACCTCCCAAAGATCCCACTTCCAAATATTATTTCATTGGGATTAGGGCTTCAACATATGAATCTTGAGGGAACACAAATATTAGTCCATAGCAGTCCCCAAGAAACACCTGTTTGTACCCGTGTGGAAATTTTCTGGGGTCTCTTACGGGTTTAATGGGGAAAGGTCTGGGCTCCCCCCTCCTCCACCCCACCCTACTCCCACCTCTACCAGTATGTCTGATTCCTCATCCACCTGAGTCTTCTCCTTTTAGACAAAAGAATAAAATGGAGAATATTTTTATATAAACTAAATATATCTAAATGGATGAATAAGTTTTCTGCTGCATTTTTCTTTCAGTTGCAAGCGACTTCTGGGAAATAATTAGGTTTATCTGACAGCAGTACTTGAAAGATTAGAAGTAATGCCATATTTAAACTGTGTATAATAACATGAAAAATTTTTAAAAATGAATTCTAGAAGGAATAGGCTCAGATAACCTAGAATAGGGTGTTCTGTTTCTTCCTTGTAATTCACTTTATTGATAGGTACATTATTTTTAGCCTTGATCATAGTCAAAATTATAATTGGATATATTATCCTAGTGAATTCTTAAATCCTGGCTAAACATTTCTTTTATTATTCCCCAGAATCTCTTCATTACTTGTTAGCTTATAGAATAATTTTAATGTTAAGTTAAGCAAAGAGTTTTGAAGCAAATATACCTTAAAATATACAACACATTCTAGAAGCCACTATAAGTGGCTTTAAATTTGACCATTATCGTACATAATATACACAGCTACTATTGTCTATTTACACAGACAATTAAAAATTGATTATATTTTGGGAAGCCTTGGTAAACCTATGAAAACTAGGGAACTTATCATCCAGCAGAATCCATCAGTTTGATATTCTGCCATCAAGATTTTTTTTTTTTTGGTGAGGAAGATTGGCCTTGAGCTAACTAACATCTGTTGCCAATCTTCCTCTTTTTGCCTGAGGAAGATTGTCTCTGAGCTAGCATCTGTGCCAATCTTCCTCTACTTTGTATGTGAGACACCACCACAGCATGGCTTGATGGGTGGCATTGGTCTGCACCCAGGATCCAAACATGAGAACCCCGGGCCACCAAAGCGGAGTGCATGAGCTTAACCACTACACCACCGAGATGGCCCCTATTCTGCCATCAATATTTTAAGGTGCAATTTTCAGAAGAATGTATTTCATGTTTTTAGCTTAATAATGGTGAATTTTCTTGTAGTCGCTGCAAACTCCAGATTATTTTTTCATAATTTAGTATCCTTTGGTTTGGTTGTCCATTAATAAATGCATTCATATTTATCAAATGAGACGAAAAGTCTCTTTATAATATGTTTTTTAAATGTCCTAAATATAAGTTTTGCCCTCTAGTCCAAATTGGCTTTCAAAGGGCCCCTGTGAACTATCAGACTGTCACATTGATGTCAATTATGCAGTAAAAAAATTGTGCAGTTATTTAAATAGAACTTCTTATAAGGATATGTGATCATAGGATGCAAATCAGTATATTTCATTAAAGACTTTGAAAAATAGATTGTATGCCAATAAACGGAAGGTATTTTTACACATTTTACAGATCCTCACCTTGGCTTTGCAAGTAGTATAAAACAAACAGCCATCGTCTACCTTCAATATGCCAACTTCTTCCATTTCATACAACTGCTTCTTTCTAAAGAATTCCAGTGACCAGAAAGAATTGTATTCTAGAAAGAAACAAGTCAAAAATAAGGGGGTGTGGGGCTGGCCCAGTGGTGTAATGGTTAAGTTCGTGTGCTCTGCTTCGACAGCCCAGGGTTCTCCGGTTTGGATCCTGGGTGCGGACCTACACACCGCTCATCAAGCCATGCTGTGGCAGGTGTCCCACATATAAAGTAGAGGAAGGTGGGCACAGACGTTAGCCCAGGGTCAATCTTCCTCAGCAAAAAGAGGTAGATTGGCAGTGGATGTTAGCTCAGGACTAATCTTCCTAACCAAAAAAAATAATAATAAGGGGGTGAATGTGGGAACAAACTTCTAAGGGAAAAATTACCCACATAGAGGAGTCTAAGAAAGTGAAATTTCATTTATACATTATTCTTTAGCACTTATATATATTTTAAACACCTCTTTTGTGTGAATGACTTGATAAGGCACTGTGGAGGATAAAAAGATGTGTGCAAACTCTCAAGTTCTTGGAGTTTATAGTATGCACACAAGTATTATTTCAGATCAAGTACAGAACCATGTAAATATAGAAAGAAATGCTGTAAGAGTGGAGGAAAGAAACATTTCTGAATGAAGAGATCAGAGAGGGTTTTATTGAGGAGATAACATTTAACATAGAGGGGACAAGGTGTACAAGGTGCATTGGAAGACGGTAAGTAGCCCAAGAGGACTGAACAAAATAAAATAAGCCTCGAAAGGAAATTTGCACTAGTTTGTGAAAGGTTTGGAAGGCCAGAAATCTAAAGCAATTGCTTAGAGCAACCAGTATGTTCTTAGATTATTTCATGTACCTGTTGGCATGTGGGACATAGTATCCATGAGTTGTGTGTTCAATAAGCCAGCAATAGAAGAGACAAAAGCTATCTAACTTACAAGGAAAAAACTAGAGAAAACATGAGAAAAATTAGTACTATCACACTTACCATATTGAATTGTAAAAAGATTTCCCTTTTATAATTTCTCTATCTTCATTATTCATTTATAAATACTTTTATTGAAGAAGTGTGATGCAGTGGTGGGGAGCAGGGGAAATTGGTTTGGGTTCACTTAGGCCTGCCTTCACATCTCAGCTCCACTACTTAGTTATAGTCTCTCTAAGCCACAGTTTCCTCATCTGTAAAATGGGGATAATGCTGTTCCTTGCAGAGCTCCTGTGCCTGCTAAATGAGACATTGTAAGTAAAAGCCTTATCACAGGGCCTGATGGGTGGTTAGTGCTCAAGAAAAGTTAGTTCCCTCTCACCCTGGCCCTTTTCAGTCTCTGCTCTGTCCCTTTCTCTGAGTCCCTTGTCTTCTCTGACAGCTAGGGCCACTTAATCCTTCTTCATAGGCTTCTCTGCTCTATAGATCCTAGAATTAAATCTAAACCTAAGCAAGAGTAATTTAAGGAGCCTCTACCCAATATTTGGGACTCAGCTCAGGTCACCAACTTGGTAGTGGTTTAGCTCTGATCTTGAGTGTTGGTTCTGCCTTTGGACTTCTGTCCAGTCACCTCCGTAGAACCCCAGTCTTTCTAAGGAGCCTTTATCTTCTTGCCAAACAACACAGCCCCCACTTTATCTCCTTTTCTATTTACTCTGTTGACCTGGACCCTGGTCTGGTTCATGGAATTTTGCTACTTGTAATGAACATGATGTTGTTTAGGGCCTGAGTGGTCTTCAGCATACTGCCTGCTTCTGGATTGGGTCTTGGGCTTGTGCCCGTCAAAGCTCTTGTTTTTTTTTTATAGAACTGAGCCACCTCTCCCCACAGCAGCTTTATTAGAGCTCTCACTTGGGTCTTTTGCCATGCCACTGGAATTTCCTCTGGATCCTGCAACTGAGGAAGTATGTGATTGCATGTGTGCTGAGGCCTGGCACAGTTCCTGACACTAGCCCCTCAGTCTGCAGAGATCTGTACCAGGCTTGGCCACATCCACACCATTCTTAAAGCTACAGAGATGACTAAGATAAGTCCTTATACTTAAGGACCATATAATAGAGTAGAGGAAATGAGACAAATGCAAGACTAGTATAGTGCAAGGCAGGAGATGGTGAGTGTGTCAGAGAAGGTCAAAACACTGTGTGAATTCACAGAAGCAGGAAATCACAGTAGGTTGACACATGTCTGAGCTGCCATGTTGAAAGTGACATTTGAGCTGGGCTTTCAGTGTTGGATGAGGTATCAACAAACAAAGAAGAACACACAGCTAGAACAAAGAAGCAACATGAACAGACACGGGGTACTGAGGAAAGAGTAAGTAGTAGAGAGAATTCTCTAGAGAGAATCTGGTCTGGCTATAGGTTATGGAAAATCTTAAATGCCTGGCTAGGGAAAAAGTCCTTAATATGATGAGTGTTAGGGATGAGGGCTGTAGTATGCAGCCACACAGGCTGTACACTGCTCAACTCCAGGGGTCCCACGTTTATACACTGGGGGTTGGCAAACTTTTTCTGTTTTATCTGGCCAGATAGTAAATATTTTAGGCTTTGCAGGCCATGTGGTCTATGTTGCAAACACTGACCTCTGCCTTTGTAGCCCAAAAGAAGGCACAGACAGTATGTAAACAAATGAGCATGGATGTGTTCTAATAAAACTTTATTTATGGACACTGAAATTTGAATTCACAAAATATTATTCTTTTGATTTTTTCAATGCGTAAAGATACATGCACCCCGGTGTTCATTGCAGCATTATTCACAATAGCCAAGGCTTGGAAGCAACCTAAGTGCCCATCAAGGGACGAATGGATGAAGAAGATGTGGTGTATATACACAATGGAATACTACTCAGCCATGAGAAACGATGAAATCCAGCAATTTGTGACAACATGGATGGACATGGAGGGTATTATGCAAAGTGAAATAAGTCAGAGGGAGAAGGTCAAATACCGTATGGTCTCTCTCAAGTAGCAGATAAAAACAACAACAAACAAACACATAGAGACAGAGATTGGATTGGTGGTTACCAGAGGGGAAGGGGGGAGGGAGGAGGGTGAAAGGGATAATTCGGCACATGTGTGTGGTGATGGGTTGTAATTAGTATTTGGGTGGTGAACATGATGTAATCTATGCAGAAATAGAAGTATAATGATGTACACCTGAAATTTATACAATGTTATAAACCAATGTTACTGCAATAAACAAAATAAATAAATACATAAATAAAAATGTAAAAAAATGTTCTTAGCTCATAGGCCATACAAAAATGGTCAGCAGGCCAGATTTGGCCCACAGGTTATAGTTTGCCAACCCTGATACAGACTCAATGTGAATGATACTCCTGGAGCTATAAGACACAGGGGCCCTGGTGGAAAGCCATCAATGATGTTTATCAAAGACAAGCATGATACTGTCAAATCTGAATAAGAAATACATTAGTGGGAAGAGAGATGTGAGATAAGAAACCAGTTCTGAGACTACTGCCATAGTTCAAGCTGTGTGTGTGTGTGTGTGTAGGCGCATGTGCTATTTTTGACACATTTTTGAACTGCCATGTAGAAAGTGACATTTGACCTGGACTTTCTGTTTTTCTACCCTCTCTATTCCAAAACATCTATGCAATGTATGACCCTCAACTTGGTACTGTGACCAGCCCTCTGAATGTCTTTTATAAAAGAGAAAGGCAGAAGTATCTCAAGAGAAGAAAAGGAAGAAAGCGATCCTTCTCATGGTTGTAATCTTTGGGGGGCGGGTAAGTAACCCAAACCCTGGAGTCAAAGCAGTAGTATAAGTTGTCAGCAAAAGGAAACAAAGGAGCATTCACGTTTCAATAACCTGGTCCTATTTTATCACATCGCATAAAACATCTTACAAAATTCACTGTGCTTTCCGTTGCTCTCCGTTTTACAAGTCAGCACTTGAGTGTGTGTCAGAAATCTTGGTTCGGTGACCTTCTGCTTCAGGAGGCTTTATCTCGTTGTTGGTATGCTGTCTGCATTCCAGCATGTGGCTGTGGGTATCTATTTGTGGCTGGGCTTATCGAATCCTCTTCTTTTGCTCATCCTGGTAGAGTTATGTGGGCCAATGACTCGGCAGGAAAATTCCGTGACAAGCTTCAATTAGAAGATTCTTACATGGATTTTTGTGTGTTAGTTACGCTAGTACTGACTGCTCTCTGGTCTCTAATATTTTAGGCTGTCAATCTATGACCTTAAATGACAGTAAAGATGTTCCTGAAGTTTAGTATCTGTGCGTACAGTACTATTACTAGCAACAAGAAACATCTTCTGAACTAGAATAATGGGTGGAGGTTCTACAGAGGCAAATATCTGCTTAATATAGGAAATACTTTTCCGTCAGATATAGATACATACAAATAGGATGAGATTTCTCATAGATAATAAATAGCATGTTAAGTTAATAAGAAATTCTCCACAGGGACAATTTGTTAATATGGTAGGGAATTGGAACAGGTGACTTGGACTCCTTCTATCATCACATTGTAGGATTCTACTGAGTTTTCCAGAGAACCCAAAGCACATTTTAATAGTAGAATCCACATCTTTGAGTATTTTGCATTAAATGTATTTAAAAGATTAGATTTTGCTACTTATGAGATTTCTTTGTTTTTTTTTTTTTTGTGAGGAAGATGGGCCCTGAGCTAACATCTGCCAATCCTCCTCTGTTTGCTGAGGAAGACTGGCACTGGGGTAACATCCATGCCCATCTTTCTCTACTTTATATGGGACGCCGCCACAGCATGGCTGGATGAGTGGTACATTGGGTGTGCACCCGGGATCTGAACCGGCCAACCCCTGGCAGCCGCAGCAGAGCGTGCGCACTTAACCGCTTGCACCACCGGGCTGGCCCCGAGATTTCTTTGAATATAGAAAACTGACAAATAGAATATCATTATTATCATTAACATTTTATCATCATCAACAATCTTGAGATGACGAACAAAATAATTATGTATAAATTTAGTATCTTTTTGAAGTCTGACAACAAATCTACTCATTAATTACCCAAATCTATAAAAACTAATGTTATTAAAAGAATTTAATATACTCTTAAATATATTCTGGTGAGATTTTTGAAATAGCTGATATTTGGTCAATATTACACCTTGTCCTACATACACATCAATCCTTGGAACATATGGTTAACTTTGTTGCACAATAGCTGATCCAAGAGGATGCCCTCAAGTGATGGAACATAAGATACCAAACAAGCTGTGTGTATTGGATTCATTCACTCTTGAAGGCAATGATAACACAAAAGTATCTTCATAGTCTGCAAACTCAGGCTTTCAGTAATCTTTAATGTTTGTTATATCTCTGAATTTCCTTGACATTTTCTTCATGCTCCATACATAGAAAACACACCAATGCTGATACTTAAATAGCTCCTTACTTCACTGCTTAGGTATCATAGCTGTTAAGCCAGCAGATCTGGAAATGGTACCATTCTCTATGGCTCTAACAATAGGATAACTTATCAATGTTAATGTAAAATAGGAGTATACTTTATTTTATCTCATTCAGGCAGGTTTTCTATGCTTTGTACTGAATTATTTATGTACTTACATTTGAACAGTAGCCTAAATTTGGTAATTCTGTTTGTACACCTTTATAGTTGGAACTCACAAATCCCTCTGATGTAAATAAGCAGGATATGTATTATTTCCCTTATTTTGTGGATTTGAAAACAGAGTCCCAGAGGTGGTAACTGACTTACCCAAGGCCACATGGTTAGTGATTGGTTCAACTGGATCTTATGCCCAGCTCTGCTGAAACCTACTCCTTTGCTCTCTCCATTGCATCACGCTGCATCTTAAGATCATTCCAAAGTTGGCTGCTATGGTAGACCTGAGAAGTGATCCCCAATATCCAGGTCCCCTCTCCTTCTACGGCACTTAGAAGACTATACTTCCTAGCCAGCCCTCTCATAGTTAAGTGGGACCATGGACTAGCTCGGACCATTGGACCATGAGCAGAAATGATGTGTGTCACTTCTGGCCTGGATTAGGTAACAGCTTCTGTGGGACCTTTCAACACTCTCTCTTGGCCTTTGTTGGTAAGCATGGAGGCCGTATGTTGAAATAGTGGAGCCATAGATGCAAAGAGCCTGAATCATTGAGTCACTGCATGAAGGAAAGCTGTCTTGGTAAGTCGACTGACTTAAGCAGACTTTGATTGAGAAAGAAAAAAACTTTCTCAGTTAAACCATGGAGATTTGGCAGCATAAGCTCGGCCTATCCTAATACAACTCATCTAGACCCTTTCTACAGCTGCTATCAGTGCTTTACCCATTATCTCCCAATATACCATTATCTCCCATTAAGATGTTTAAAGAAAGGAGAAAAACTGCTCTTTGGTGCTATGGAGAAAACAAGCAGAAGGTGATAGGGATTGGTTAGGTTTAGGTGCCACAATTTTACATCAAGTTTGAAGGAAGGACTCATTTAAAGGATAACATTTGACCAACAATTCAAAGCCATGTAGACATCTGCAGGAAATGCACTCTAGGCAAAAGGGAATTGTCAAGGATCTGATGTTTGAGGAGGAGCAAAGAGGCCAGTGTAGCTGAAATACAGTAACTGGGAGAGGGGGACAGTAATGAGAAATGAATTCAGAGAAATAAGAAGGAAGAGGCACTTCATGGAGGGCCTTGTGGGTTATTATAAGGACTTTGGCTCTTACTCTGAGTGAAATCAGAAGCCATTGGGAAGTGTGGTGAGGTGTAGTGACGTGGTTTGATTTATATGTTTAAAGGACTGTCTTCCAAAAGCATATTCATGATACTAAACAGTTATGTACAATGGATAATATCATTGCAATATAATCCTGGCTTTGCTCAATTGTCGTTGTGATCCATGAGTAATTCTCATCAAACCAATGCTGGTGGTGTTAACTCACAGTGCAAATTATATTGATGACAATCAGACTTCTGTCTAAGTTTCCCAATGACACCCTAGGCTGCAGTGCCCTGATTGGAAACACTTGCCATAAAGCTATCAAAGAAATCCTTACAAGAGTCTTTATTTTCCTGAACCTCCACTGTAAATCATCAAAAAATAGTTGGATATAATTTCATATTTTTATGAAACCAGCACTTGGAGTGTCCTAGGTATTGACAGAGGGAATGTATTGATCTCACCAACTGTTTACTTTGTCATTTCCACCTGGAGACCCAGAAGACACGTTTGGCTCAGTATCTGCAAAAATAAAACCATTCCCACCACCATCTACCTACTTCAGAACTTATGCCACTGTATTTCTTTTCTCAGTTGAAAACTCCATTACCACAGTAACTCAAGTCAGAACCCCCAGAGATTGGTAACCATTTCTAAAAGTTCTTTCTCCTACATACCTCTCAAATCTGCCCTTTCCTCCATCTTCCTCCAACACAACTTCAAATCTAGCCCTCATTCCCTCTCTTGTGACTGCGGGCACAGCCCCTAACGGGTCTCTCAGGCCCCGTTCTCTCACTGCACACTGCCACAGGGAACATCTTTCTAAAACACAGATCTGGTTGTGTCACTCTCCTCTCTGCAAGGAATGAGCTAAACTCTTTGGGCTTAAAGGTCCCTCATCATCAAGTTCCTGCCTGCATTTTTAGTGACATCTCTTGCCGCTTCTAGATGGCGACTTTTGCTGCAGCCACGCAAGGCTGCTTGTTGTTTTCCAAACATCGTAAGCTATTTCACACATCTGTGACTTTGCGTATGCCCTCTGCTGCAATATTTTTTCACCTTGTCTAACTGGCAAATTCCTACTGCTTTCAGCCTCTGTATATGTCATGCCATTTGTGAAGTCTTCTCCGATCTCCCCTCCAGGTAACTTTATTTCCACGGTGACTTTGAGCTTACACCTGTCACCCCCATAGGACAACTCTTTGTATGCCAAGCCCCTAAGACAGAGGCATAGTAGATACATAGTAGGTGCTCAGTCCATGTTGAATGAATTAATATTCTGTTGCCTGGTGTTAACATAATTAAGAGTATGTCACGTCTGTATCTCAAGATCCATCCTGTGATGCTCAGTGGGTAGAAAGTGGCGTTGTGTTGCCATATCCTTTGTGAGGGAAACTGTAGTAATTTCTTTCAGCAGCTTGTTGGGTAAGTTAAATGAACAGTACTTTAATATGAAACTTGCTCTTAGTCAGGATTTGGATTTTTTCGGCATTTTGTTGCTCCACATTGATTTATCTTTGTAATTCTTCTTTGGCTTGCCGCCGTTGTTGTTAAATGATTACCATTCTTCTTAGGGCTGTCCGCATTTTCTTGTGCACTAGATGCTTTGGCTATGAAGGGGAAACCTGCTGAGAAAAATCAGCCTCTAGTGTCTTGATTCATACGGGGATCTGAAATTTGTGTAAAAATAGATTTCATTAAAGAGCGCAGCTATTCTAAAATTAATAATCAAATAATGGGGAAAGTAAAGACGCCTGATTTTTTTTAAGGGATCGCATTTCGGGGATACAATCTTGTTCAGTATTTATATTTGGCTTTTTTCTTATAACAGAACAGCATATGTTCTGAGTTAGGACATTGCTGTTCTTGCCTCATCAACTTGAAAACACTCTCTAGTCAGCATAAAGCATGTTTGGTTGAATACTGCAATAATATGCTGTTATAGCTGGTGGCTGAGTCATTGGTTTGTACAGGATTGGTACTGTAAAGAACTGAATCATGTGTCTCGTGTCAAAATTGACTGTGAATTTTAAAGCCAAAAGTAAAATGAATTCTTGAGCATGCTCAAGTGAAAAATCACAGCAATCTGTGGGCTGAGGGTTTTTGTAGCTACTATTTGATTTTTTTTTCCAAGTTGCATTATTATAATCTTCATATTTTCATGCAGCAAGTGGAAAAATCCAAGCTCAGAGCTCACTGGCACTGTTTTGAAAAGGATGATATCAGAAATGATTCTAGTTTCTCTGTGATCAGGTATCAACCTTGATCCTCTGTTCTTTACAGGCTTCATTTGCTTGATCGAGTTACCAGTGTCAAGTGCTCAAATGAGGGGCCAGGGTCATTTTAGCAAGTAGGCATCCACCTAGATTGGGTAGGGGGTCTCCAGAGGTCCATGCACTTTATGATCCTGTTTCTGGAAGGTTCACAGCATGGGCACCTGGATCAGGTATCCAAGGTAAGATTCAGGGCATAGGAAACACTGATGATAGAAACGCATGGAAAGCTGCTTCAGACCAGGAACACTGAGCTCATTCTTCTGTTGCATTATGATTTAAATCTAAAACTGGAGCCAGAAAAATCTTCTTTGGGAGAGTTGAGTTTGAGAGTGTAGCTGCCCCTACAGTTCACCTTCAGGTCTTAAAGCTCATTTTCTCTGTCTCCTTACTTAGCCTTGGCCCAGGATGCTTTGGAGAACACAATACAATGATGGTTGAGAAAATAACATGGATAGAGTTTGTGAATCAAAAAATGCAGTGAAACATGGTTAACATAATAGGGGGAAAGCCCCCTAAATGTCAGAAGGATGTCATAGTTCATAAGCCGTTCATGTCTGGAGAATACTAGACATAGTGCCGATTAATTAGATTAGGGGCACATTAATGATTAGATGACTGTAGGTTACAGGCAAGGTGACATAGAATGTGAGTAAAGTAAGAGCAATGGGTTAGGAGTCAAGTCTAGCAAGGGAAGAGAATGAGGGCTTCAAATTTCTCAATGGTCCATTTTGTAGATTAGGAAGGGAATCTGAAGCCTCATGTCATCAACAGAAGAGTGATTGCCTTTGAGGGGTGGGTGGTATATTGACTGTGAATTCTAAATTCTTAGAATTGTGGGCACAAGAGGGCTTATTGAGGTAATGGATAAATTCTATACATTAGTGGGATGGTGGTTACATGGCATATGCACAAAATCTTAAAATTGATCAAGCAGCACATTTAATATGCATGTACTTTACTTATGTAAATTACACCTCTATAAAGAATAAACAAAGCAGAGATGGGGAAGAACTGGGCAGGACCTTGATTTTATACTTCTCCCAAGAATAAATAGCTCCTAATGTAACCCTGTCTCTGTTTCTTCTCTCATACCTATGAAAAGCATTTGTTGTTAGTGCCATCAGGTCTATCGACTCCTAGCAACCCTGTGTACAGCAGAGAGGACCCCTGTGTGGTCTTCTCGTGTTATCCTCTCACCTTCTGGCACTATATCACACAATGCTCCACTGCTATTCATAGGGTTTTCGTGGCCAATTTTTTCCAAAGTGAGTGGCCAGGTCCTTCTTCCTTGTCAGTCTCAGTCTGGAAGCTCCACTGAAACCTGTCCACCGTGGGTGACGCTGCTGGTATTTGAAATCCCAGTGGCATAGCTTTCAGCATCACAGCAACACGCAGTCATCACAGTATGACAACAGACGGTGGTGTGGTTCCCTGACCGGGAGACAAACCTGGGCTGCGATGAGAGCACAAAATCTTAACCAGTAGACCACCAGGGCTGGTTATAAAATGCATTAAAAACCATTTTTGTTTGTTTTTTTCCGCATTAACCTAGTTTCTTCAGAATGTGCCCTTTGTATGGTGTTATGTAGACAATAACTTCCCGTCATTTTCTTAAACAGCAGTTCATGATTAGCAATATGGCTCTGGAACTGCACTCAAATTCAGTCTCAGAACTTTATGATCATATTGATTTAATTTAACTTAATAAGAATGGTAACGATAACAGCTCGTATTTATTAAGCACTTGTAATGTTCCAGACACTCTGGTTACATACATACTCATTTCATTTCCTAACAACCCTTTGAGTTAAGTACAATAAATATTTTTCCCATAAGAAAATTGAAGTTTAGTGAGGTTGAGCAGCCAAAGCATGGTCACGCTGTGAAACGTGGCAGAAATTTAGGTCTGTCTGTTATCTCAGCACAATCCCAGGCTTCTGGAATATACGACCTCCCTGCAGCCTCCAAATTATCATGTAGAAGTACATCTTTATTTGCAACTCAAGATTTTATTGCTTTTTACATGCTTAGGGATAAAAAGTTTGGGAGGAAATATTAATTCTAAATAATTTACCATATCTTGGTGACCATGAGGCATCATATGCAAAACAAAATGTACTTAGTAGCATCAAAACCATAAAAGTTTAGCGAAGAGGGGTCATTTTTTCTTTCCAATTTTATTTCTGAGCTGTGTTTTAATTCACATAAAATTCCCAGTTTACAGAATTGTTTTCCTTTGAGCATAAACATTTTAAAAATCTTTTAGCTATCTTTCAAAAATGCAAAATATATCCTGAATACAATCCTTACTTTTAAACAGAGCACACCTTCCACCATATATGAATCTGTTCTTGATCCTTGGACACTACTAGACCTCTCAGACCCTATTCAGAAGGTCCCAAGTTGATAAGGAGTTCTTTTTAGTTTTTTTTACTGTTTATCTGTATTATTATATTCCAAAATTGTTATTATATTGTCATTATTTAGAAGGCATCCTGATTTTTTCTAAGTTTAAGATGTACAGCATAATGACTTGGCATATGCATATACTGCAAAATTATTGACACAAGCAGTTTAGTTAACATCCCTCACTTCATATAGTTACCAAAAGAAATTTTTTTCCTTGTGATGAGAACTCTTAGCATCTACTCTCTTAGCAACTTTCAAATATACCACACAGCATCGTTAACTAGAGTCATCCATCATGTTGTATGTTAAATCTCCAGTACTTATTTATCTTATAAGTGGATGTTTGTACCTTTTGATCACCTTCACCCAATTCCCCCTCTCCCACCCCCCGACTCTGGCAACCACAAATCTGATCTCTTCTTCCATGAGCTTGCTTTTTTTTTTAGATTCTACATATAAGTGAGATCATATAATATTTGTCTTTCTCTGCCTGACTTATTTCACTTAGCATAATGCCTTCAAGGTCCATCCATGTTGTTGCAAATGGCAGGGTTTCCTTCTTTTTTATGGCTGAATAGTATTTCATTGTATGTGTGTGTATATATATCCATCTGTTGATGGACACTTGCATTCTTTCCATGTCTTGGTTATTGTGAATAATTCTGCAACAAGCATGGGGGTGCATATATCTCTTCCACATAATGATTTTGTTTCCTTTGGATATAAACCAAGAAGTGGAACTGCTGGATCATGTAGTAGATCTATTTTCAATTTTTTGAGTAACTTTCATACTGTTTTCCATAGTGGCTGCACCAATTTACATTCCCAGCAACAGAGCGCAAGGGTTCCATTTTCTCAGCACCCTCACTAGCACGTTATCTCTTGTTTTTTTGATGCTAGCTAGTCTAACAGATGTAGGTGATATCTCATTGTGGTTTTGATTTGCATTTCCCTAATGATTAGTGATGTTGAGCATTTTTTCATGTACTTGTTGGCCATTTGAATATCTTCTTTGGAAAAATGTCTATTCAGGTTGTTTGCCTATTTTTTTTATTGGATTATTGGGGGTTTTTTTGGTTTCTGGGGGTTTTTTGCTATTGAGTGGTATGAAGTCTTTATATATTTTGGATATTAACTCCTTATCAGATATATAGTTTGCAAATATTTTCTCCCATTCTGTAGGTTGCCTTTTCATTTTGTTGATTGTTTTTAGATAAGGAGTTCTTATAACTGCATCTTATTTCATTTATCATTGACTTTTTTCACACTTGTTCTTATGCCATTTTATTGAATTTACTGCTTCAAAACTCCTTCGGGCTAAAGAGAATGTTAATAGACAAATAATAGACCTAAAAACACAGATAATAGAGCTTTTTAGAATAGTTCTTAAAATTAGAATAAATAAACAATGTAGGAAGACCTGAAATGTTGTCCTATTTTTTAAAATGTGCAGATTTTATTTTTTTTGTCCCCTCTCCATTCTGCATGGATTTGTAAAATTTCAGTTTTTCCGAGGGTATTTTTTGCATCCTTTGCTTCCTATACTTTAGTCGTTATGATTACCTGAATAGGTAATATCCAGACAGGTGTTTTCTTGTGACTTTAAAAAAATGTTACTTACTTGGAGCAAGCTGATGATTTCTGTCAGCTCCTCATTAGATGTCTTAAATCTCCAAGAGGCCACAGCAGTAGATGTTCTTCAAGAGTGGTCTCCAGGCAACGGGATTCCAGGCAGATACTGCAGAGGACACAAAAGTGAACACAAATAAGATGAAACAGTGAGTTGGAAAAAGGAAGAATTCAGAAGAAGTGTAGACATATTCGATATATATATATCAGAACATTCTAGTGTCTTGGAGAGAAGACTTAAAAGGAAAATTTTCCATCTACCATTAATTTCTTAAATGAGAAATGGGATTTTTAGTTTTTTATTCAGGACTTAATAGAATTTGAATTTTTATCAATAAAATGTAATGTTCAATAACATACTCTTAAAATATAATTTTGATCGTATACCTAAATTATTTTCTTTTTTAAAGAGTGAAATAAGTGGTTAAGAAAGACAGAACTTAAATATTTGAAAACATGTCCCACCACTCAAGAACAGATTCATTCCAGATTATCTCACTAATATCCTAAATAAATGAGGCCCTCTGAATATTCTCTCCATTATGATAGTACCTCCAAGTGTTTTTAATGGTGATAAAATTACCCTACTGAAGTTAGAATTAATGTAATAGAGATTGATTTTTTGTGGACTCCAGTGCAGCTCTAAAATTGAACCTTGTGAAAAAAGCAAAAAGTATTTTAAGCCTATTATGAAGTCCACCCACTTTTATTTTCCTTGTCCCACCTCTCTCCAGAATCAAGTATAAAAGACACTTTTGACTACAGCACATACTCTCAGACCATATCGACAGGGCAGAATAGAAACATTTAGGCAAAAATAAACCAGCACATGTGACTAAGAAATAAAAAGAAAAAAATTCATCATCAAAAATACTCATCTACAGGAGCAGAGCACCACCTGCTCCACATATGGTATTAGAGATAAGAGAACTTAAAACGTCTTATCTTCGCTTTACTGTTAGTGACAGCTCACTGGTGTATTACAACATGGAGACAAACAATATGAAATAGAAAATATATTTGGAGTTAAATATGTTATAAATAGACTTATGACACGTGTTTTATGTATACAAGGAAATTAGAGCCCTCTGAAAGAAAAGACAGCTGCTGTAATATCTCATCCTTGTAGGTGCAAAGACGAAGAGAAATTGTAAGGTAAAAAATAATCTAACTAGGGGCCAGCCCAGTGGTTAAGTTCGCGCACTCCACTTCAGCAGCCCAGGGTTCGCAGGTTCAGATCCCGGGCGCAGACCTACGCACTGCTCATCAAGCCATGCTGTGGCAGGCGTCCCACATATAAAGTAGAGGAAGATAGGCACAGGTGTTAGCCCAGGGCCAATCTTCCTCAGCAAAAAGAGGAGGATTGGCAACAGATGTTAGCTCAGGGCTAATCTTCCTCACACACACAAAAAATAATAATCTAACTATTCTCTATTTGCTCAAAGGTTTACAGACTGAAATAATTAGTGTACAGAAAGGAAACAGTGAGTTTACCTTTCTCTAAAAAGTGTTTCAATTCATAAATAACTTATCCTTCTCTATTGCTCTATAAATGTAACTTACTCTTCCCGTCAAATTTGCTATGCATTTTCACCAGTTCCCTGACTATCCTCCAAAACAAGTAACATTCATATCTCCATTTCATCTCTTCTTGCAAGACCCCCCAAAAAATGCAGTTCTCAAATTTATACCTAGTGAATGAATTCTACCCCTGCTGCATTTTGAATTGGGGAAGAAAATATCCTTGATGTCTTTGCCTTGGTTTTATTTCTGAACTTCTCTACCTTTAGTCCTTTGCCTTCCTATATAGACTATTCTAAATTTCCAAGGCACATTGTTTGAGTCATTACATCCTGGGTATATAAATCAGTGCTTTATTTTAAAAATTTAGCTGGAGTTTTTAGGATGCAAAGAATATTTCAGTATGAATGTGTTTATGGTCTCGGATTGTCAGGTTTTGTTTTTGCTTTGATTTTTCTACTCGGATGTTATGCATATTCCTTTCTACTCTAAGGCACTGAGCTACTACGGCAAGCAAGCCAAGATCCTTTGCTGTATGTTTTTTTCCACAATCATTAAAATATACTTATCTGTTGACACTTTTAATAATACTTATCAGCTCTCTCTCATGGTGTGCTCTTCATCTTCAGTACATTTTGCAGACCATCGTTAATTCTTACAGCACTTCAAGGAGGTAGATAAGTGGGCATTACTGGTCAGATTTTCATTTGGTCTAACTGTGGGAATCCTTCCATCGAGATAACAGAATGAAATTGGGACCCATTATCTCTACTGTACAGTTGAAGAAAATGAGACCAAAAGATTAAGTGATGAACCAAGGGGAAAGAGAGAGTCTGTGTGAACAAAGTGGAAAATATTTTTCAATTTCAACTCTCAATCCTGAATCTTTTGTATTTACCTTGTTACAGACCTCTCTCTTGGCCAAAGAAAACAAATGGAACCTGTGTGTGATGTTCTAGAAACTTCTGTATAACACTTCTGAGAATTATAAGAAGTGATAAAATTAAAGAAAAACATTATTTCATAATCATGCCATGACTAGGGAATTGGGGAAGCATCTATTCAGAATGGTCCTTTGCCACCTTACTGATTGTGTTTTGAGAAAGTATGTCAATTACTAGGATTTCTTAGACGAAATGTCTGTCTTTTTCTTTGAATGTCTAAACAGTGTATTGAACAAGCATATTGCTTCATAGATAAGCAAAACACAACTCTGTCCCACTACCGTTTTACAGGAAGCTTTTCCCCTCTGATGGCTGAACATTTGGCAGATCTGTGACTTTTCTGCTCAGTCTTAGTCCTTACATCTTCTAAGTTTCCAAACCCTCTCATTCGGAAATTTTAAACGTCTAATCTAAGATGTCAGCAAACATCTCAGACTTCATGCCAAGCTCCTCCCCATCATCTAGCGGAGGACAGTAGTAGGTGGGTCACCTGTGTTCAGGGAGAAGGGTGTGGCCAATCGCTCTTTTTTCCCACCCGTTTTCCCCCCAGCAGGCCCATCCTCCCAGTGCGCCCCCACCAGTGTGAGAGCGGGAGGGAAGAGAGAAAAGGAAGTCATAGGAAAGTTCTGGCTCAGCTCCTGATACGTAACTAGCTTCCTGCCTTCTGCTGGGCCCCTCTGAAAGCAGCCCCCAGGACTTAGCAGAGTTTCTCCGCTGCTGGTTTCGTGGCCTTGCTGACATCTAATTCAGGTGACTGCTGTCCCTTCCTCCCTACACACCTCCTGGCCTTCCATCATCCACTCCAGCCCCAGACTCAGCAGTCTCCCCTGTTGCAGCCACATTGCCCCCAAGATGGTTCTCTCAGGACCTAGAACAGCTCCCAGCTGCCTTTTTATCCCGCATAGCCCACATCTGGTCCACAGATAGTCAAATTCCTTGCCTGTTATGGACTGATTGTTTATGTCCCCCCCAAAATTCATATGTTGAAGCCCTAACCTCCAATGTACTGGTATTAGGAGGTGGGGCCTTTAAGGGGTGATTAGGTTAGATGAGGTCATGAAGGTGGAGCCCCCATGATAGGATTAGTGCCCTTCTAAGAAGAGGAAGAGACACCAGAGCTTTCTCTCTCTCCCATGTGAGGATACAGGGAGAAGGCAGTCATCTGCAAGACAGGAAGAAGGCATTCACCAATCTGCTGGCACCTTGATCTTCAACTTCCCAGCCTCCAGCACTGTGAGAAAATAAATGTCTGTTGTTTAAGTCACCCAGTCTATGATATTTGTTGTATAGTAGCCTGATCTGACTAAGAAATTGCCCTATATTTGGCTGGGGTTTAAATTCCCCAGGCCCAGCCCTCTCCCCTCCCTCCCTGCACAGCCATAGATCCCTCCTCTGGCCAGAAAATAGCACATTCTATTCATTTTTCCTCCTCTTCCTATTTTCTTTCCCATTGCTTAAGACCATAATTCTTCTCCTTCAGCCAATCTGATCCACTCACTGATATTTTGGCATTCCATGTGCATTCAGACCCAGCAGATTTTCACTAATATAACTTCCAGCTTGTCTGTCCAACCTCATTTCCGGCCTCACTCATGAATGCCCTTAGATCCTGCTCTACTGGACTTCTTCAGTGTCCTAGATGTGCTGTGTTCTCTCCCTCCTCTGGTGTCTTTCTCTTGTCTTGCTGTTAGTTTCCTGTGGCTGCCATAACAAATTACCGAAAACTGTAGCTTAAAATAACAGAAATTTGTTTGCCTAATTCTGGGGGCCAAAACTCTGAATACAAGCTGCCAGCAAGGCCGTGCTCCCTCTGGAGGCTCTAGGGGAGAATGCTTCTTGCCTCTTCCAGTTTCTGATGGCTGTTGACATTCCTTGGCTCATGCTCAAACCTCTCCTCTCTGGTCGCATTGCTTTCTCCTGTTCTATCTGTCAAATCTCCCCAGTGTGTCTCTTATAAGGACACTTGTCATTGGATTTAGAGTCCACCCAGATAATCCAGGATGATCTCTTGATCTCAAGATCTTTAATTTAATCACATCTGCAAAGACCCTTTCCAAGTAAGGTAACATTCACAGGTTCTGGGAATTGGGACATGGACATACCTTTTGAGAGGCCACCATTTAACCCACTATATTTGCCAATGCCTTTCCTCACCTCTATTGCAACTTCCCAGTTGGTGTCTCTGTCTCCATTCTTGCTTCTTACAATCTATTCGTCATTCTACTGATGTCCTCCTGAAACTCTATTCCTGCCACCAATCCCCCTGCTTTGCAGTCTCCCCTTTATCATGGCTTTCAAGGCCCTTCACAAGCTCGTCCCAGTCTAGCTGTCCTAACCCATCTGCAACCATTAGTCAAACACCTTCCTGCCATCAGAACTATGTACAGTACTTGCTGGACTGAACTTTTCTCTCTTAAAATATGCCCTGCTCTCTCTCACTTTCCCACAGGTTGGTTCCTCTTCTTGAATACTCTTTTTTTTTTCCTTGACTAACTCCGTTTTCAAATCTCGTTTTGATTACTGCTTCCTTAATATTTCTTAATATCTTGTTGTCTCACTATCTTTCTTCCCTGGTAGAGGTCAAAGCAGATGCCTTCATGATCACTGTTGTATCCATAACTCCTAAACAAACATCTGACTAGGTACTTCATCTATAATTGATGAATATATGAAGAGATATGTTCTTCACTCTTATTTGAGAACTTATCAAGTGTAAAAGATGGAAATCTTGTAAAGCTGATGTCAAATTTACCTACTCGAAATTTCAAACCAAATGAAAATATATGATACAAATGAAATATGGGAACTCAATTTGAGATTCAGTCAGACTTTTTAATTCATTGGAGGGCATAACATCAATATTTACACATGGGTCTCCTGAAAAACCCATGTTTTGCTTGCCTTTCAATGTAGAAAAGAATGTGTGTTTCTTAGGCGTTTTAAAACATAACATTTAGGGGCCTTGATCTTAAATTGATTGATCCCCAAAAAGCAATTAGTTTCACATTATCACAATATTGTTGTCAGAGGCAGTATGTATGACTCTTTCTCAGATTGGTCATACAGACATGAGCCACACTTCACTGAGTCGGTGGCATTTTAATAACTTGAACTTAAAGTAGTAAAAGACCAAATTATATTTCTTTGCCCCATGTGGTGCTAGAACTTCCCTTAGAGAATAATATAAGAAGCAAACTATCCACTAGTAGTAGAAGGAAAAAATAAAGGCTAAGATTTATGGAATAGAGCCGAAAGGCTCTATGACCATTTTTGTTTGTAGGCATGCTTCTGATAGCCCTCCTGTTAGCTGATTTGCTTTTTTAAAAATGACCTTGTCTTTCTTATAGAATCAAATCCAAATTCTTGTTAAAGGGTTTATTTTGTGTTTTATGACTTGAATAATACAAGATTGATGAAACAGTCTTTGAAATCATGAACTGGTGAATTGATTGGCATAATCCCAAGCTGTTTACATAAAATAAGTTATTGGTGGTATTCCCTGGAATGTTTATGGTTTGAGTTTCCTGATGAGGAAAGGTGGGGAAGGGGTCATTTGCAAATTAAATCTGAACAAATGTAAGAATATTTCAAGGACCCGTCAAAGTTGTTAAGACTGTTGACTTTGAATTCAAGTAAAGAAGAAAAAATAAAAAGCTTTGGTGCCAGCACAACTTAGTTAGTGTAACTAAGTTGAGTGCTCCTTAGTAATCTTTCTACATCATCAAAACCAAGTAATTAGTATGTTACTGTCCAATTAACACCTTTCATTACCAGCACATATTTTCAAGGTTGTCATCCCACTGGGCTTTAGTGGTCCAAAAATGGTTAGGAGAAATTTGAGTAACAGTTAAAAATGACTAGAGGAAATTAAGGTTCACCTTTCCATTAAGATTCACTCACATCTGGTAGGAAATTGTTCTTCCTTGCTGAATGTGGGTTAGATCAGCAATAGAACAGGGCATTAGATAAATAATGGGTCTGAATCAATCTGGCAATTTCTAGGTTGCTGGAGTAAATTTTTCCCCATTTGGGAAGCACTAATCTGCCTATTTTCATAGAGTCAAACATATCTTTTAGTGGCTTATATATGAACAGAATAGATTGCAAGCAATTGTTCAGTTTCTATATTTCTCTAACATTTTGTTCATGTCTTACTAGTTTTGTATATTACCGATCAGAAACACTTTTTCATGTTGAATATTTGTTTTGTACACCCATGATTTCTTCCCATATGTTAAATGCGTTCAGTAGACTCAGAATATGAAATAGAATGAGGACTGAAAGGAATATAATAGTAATATTCATACTGATATTTCTTCCATGTAATCTCTGTAAAGGGAAATGTTTTGACTTAAATTACTGTCTCTTTTTTTGGATCTTATTGGACCTGCTGCTAAAATCACCTGCTTTTGTAGTTCCACATATGCGAGTCCACCTGCTGTTTCTTTCCCCTGGGCTCTGTCCCTCACCTCCTGAACAAATTTCAACTGAAACAGGAAGCTCTTAATCAGCTTGAGACCTTTTTGTTACTCCAACTAAGTGAGTCTCAACTCTGGTTCTATATTAGCACCACCAAGATAACTTTGAAAATATAACAATATCTGAATCTCATCCCCAGAGATGCTGATTTAATTGATTTGGGTTAGGGCCTGCGTGTCAGTATTTCTTTGATGATTTAATTTTAGTCTACCATGAAGCCAGAGTTGAGGACCACAGCCTTCACTCTGAGGCTAAATGGGATTGGCTCTCATATTCTTTACCAAATCAGCTACCCAGGGGGCCCATTCAGCTCTATAACTCAAGGAACCTAATAGTCACACCTGAGTCCTCAGTCCTTCATCTGTCTTGGCATGTAGTATTTCCAGGGCCCACCACTGGACTTCCATGTTGTTTTCTGAGTTGAAACCCCTTACAATGTCTCATTCTAATAACAAGATTCTTGCCCCTAAAACTGAAGTTCAGAGAGGTCAAGTCACAGAGCTTGTTAGTGGTAGAAACTAGACTTAAACATTCATTTGCTGAATCCACATCCTGTGCTCTGAATCACACAATTGCATTAATCAAGATGGTTAGGCTATGCTGCAGAAACAGGTAAACCTTGAAATCTCAGTGGCTTAGCCCAACATCGTTTTATTTCTTGATCACATCAGCAGCTCGCCTCTGTGGCTTTCTCATGCTGTGACTCAGTCCCCTTGCTTGCCATCCCAGAATCCTTTAGTTCTAGTCACACAGACAAGGTTAGGTAGTAAAAGGTGAGGAAGAAACAACGAATCTTAACTGATCTTGGCAGAAAGTGATGCATAACTTCCTTTAATATTCTGTTGAGGAGAATTAGTCACACAGCCCCTCCCTTCCAAGATGCAGAGAAAGCTGGGAAATGTAGAGGACCACGTGACTCTTACTCTCTCTGCAGCTATCCTGTTGCCGGTATTCACCCACCTTAGATGGATGTGCAGGACTAAAGATGATTACTCCCTTAATTCCTTGTTGCTGTGTTTCTCCTTATTGGGTCTGCCTCTCTCTGCCCAATCTGCATTAGTTTGATAAGATAGTGATCAAGCAGACTTCCCTCCCTGTAAGTTGCATGGCTGTAAGAGTGAGTAGCCCCCAGCCTATTGGAATTTCTAAGAAATACAGTGAAACACTCAAGCACATTATAATAGCTGCTCCTAAAAATGAACAGAATCCACCTGATTTCTGAATCTTTTATTCTCTTTCTAAGAAATATCATGTAAGATATTTTCCACACCAACTGTTGTGTCATGGTATAGCCATGTTTGCTAAGATCTTTGAGACAAAACTATGTCTTTCCAAACTAGCAATAATTAATAAAGAGCTGGCTTGATAATGTGAATGAGTACATATAGTTATAATATGTAAAATATTTAATACTGCCTTGATGATTATTACATGAGCATGCACTTGAGATTGTTGCTTATATTGCCAATAAACAAGATAAGAACTATTGAAAAGAGAGATTCTCTTTTCACCTCAGAACTGGAGGTGATGTTGGGGGAGATATTTGTCTAAATAAATATAACTCAAATTATAATTAATGAATATTCATAGAACTTTGTTCTTGTTGGACTGTAATTAACTATCACACTGAAATTTAACTCTCTTCTAATCTTTCTTCAACGTTCATTAGGCTGATATTTCCACCTCTGCTTTGCTTTCTTTTCTTGACCTGTAGCAGCTGTATTATTAAAGTGGAATTTCTGCTAATTAGCTGTGGTACTGGGGAGCTGGAGGGGACTTCGGGCGTCATCTGATCCAATTAGATTCTAACTGTACAAAGACCTGGCTCGGAAGATCAGACTGCATGAAGCAATCTATGAATAACTCAAAGACTATTATTTTTAATTTATGTTTTCCAGAAGTTTAAGGACATTAGTTTCAGAGAAGGACCATTAAGAGTTCATTGATTATACAAATAAAGTGAACCTCCTATCTATGCATGCTCATTATGCTAAAAGTTTATGTAATACAATATTAAAGAGTAGATGTACCTTTTATAAACATATTCATCTTTGGAGAAAACATATGGTTAAAGTCAGACCAGTAGGCAACAAGGATAAGCAAAGTTTATCTCCTGCCCTCTCTATTTTCTCTATGACACCATCTGGGCCGGCCCCTTCCCTTCTTTCCTATAAAGATCAGAGCTTTCCCTCTGCAAAGGTCCCTTCTTTGGGAGGGATAAGAGATCTGGTGAACTAAATCACACTGGAGTGTCACACACTTATAGGGTACTGTTCTGTTACAGAACAAGCTGCCTCTAGACTTAGTAACTTTTAAGTACTGGGAATGTCCAAAAGCTTTGAGTGAGTGGGTATAGCGTAGAGTTATAATAATACTTTAGGAGTTTGAACTCGATGAGCTTAAAGCACTACTGACTTTACCTTCTACGCTGTTCTTGCACTCCTTCCTCCCCACCTTCTTCCCTGTCCCACTGCCATCGTCAAGTTCAGTCTTTCGCCATGTTTTGTCCAGATAATTACAATGGCCTTTTAATAGGACTACCTGGGTACAGCCTGGTACCCATCAAATCCACTCTCCATATTACTCTTAGACTGATCTATGCTTAGAGCTTTTCACTTGTTTTCCATAAACTCCAATAAAAAGTCTAAGTTCTTTACAGCGTTACTGAAGCCCCTCCTAATCTGCCCCCCAACCCCTGCTTATGCTTCAGCCTCACCTCCCTCTTTTCTATTCCAGCAGTTCTCGACTTTTCATGGTCCCTTAAACACATCACGATATATCACATTCCTATGGCATTTATGTTATTTCTTTAGTATGAAATGTGCTTCTTCTTGAAGCCCGTCAATTCCTTTTGATTAATTCCTAATCTTACTTTAAGATTCAGGAGGGGTTACCTCCTTCAGGAAGCTGTACTCAAGCACCGCCCAAACACACATATATACCCGCGCCCTCTTTCACTCACGTACACTCTCACATATACACTCTCTCTGCTCACACACACTCACTCTCCTCTCACATACACACACCCACACATGCCTGCACACATGCTAACACATTTGAATTAGTTGCTGTCTTCTGCTCTCATAGAAGCTAGTCCATGCCTCCCCCATCTGCACTTAACGCTGTGCGTTATAATTACATGCATGTGTGTATGTCTTCCCCGGCCTCTGTTTTCCTTGAATCTCCAACACCATATCTAGGCCAGAGAAGATACTCAAAAATGTTTGGTGTTACATGATTTATGACACTCTCAGACCTTGAGATTAGATGATTTTTTTGAAATAAGGTCTTTCAGAACAGACGGCTGCTAGAAACCCTCATAGTCCCACACTTGCCTAAAGTTACCTTTCTGATTTTGTGGTACCCCTTATATATTTAGGTGAAGGATGAACAGAACTGAAATTTGGGGGCATTTGTCTCTGTCCTTCTTTCTTTATAATTCTAGCTTATATCCATAAACTCAAATTTGGACCTGAATTCCTAATAATGTCAACTATACGAAGTTATAGCATGTGTGAATATCTGGGTCATTGTTTGCCAAAACCCTTGGCTCTGCTCCTAAAGTGACCACCTCTATCTACCCCGGGAATTTCCCCACTGGTCACACGTAGCAGGTCTGGGGACAGGCATTTGACCCAAGCTGGGCCAATGACAGTATTCCTGGCCTTGGCCAAGTGCACTGATCTAGAGGTGGGTCCCCAACTCCAGCTGGAGCAATCAACATTCCTTCTCAGGGATTGTATCTACTGGGATGAGACATGGCTGAAATCAGTTTTTCTCTCCTGGATAATTGTAAGGCATAAAACTCAGAAACTTTGGAGCTATGTAGAGGCAGCCATCTACAGTGAGAGAATGATGTTGATGCTATGAGGAGGATGTATTGCTTGTGAATGACTTCAAGAATCATTAAAAATGGGCATGAGGCTAGGTCCTAACCTGAAGCCAAAGTGTGACACTTCTGATCAACCACAGAGGCTGGCACAGGTGAGGTTATGAGCAAGACTTTCTGAGAGGTGTGATCAGGCAGGAGCTCTTGGGTCTGGGCAGCCCCAGGCTCGTGAGAGTTGTGTGCAGATAATAAATGCCAGAACTGAGCAAATCATTGGCAAGTCTAGAATAGAGACCTCCCCATCAGTCGGTGATCAGTTGCAGACTTGTCTCGGCAAAGGATGGGGACTTGCTAGGTCCAGGAAGAGGATAGCAATTGTTTGGGTGGGCAGGCCAGCTTGTAATATATAGTCTAGCAGGTAGCAGAGCCACATGAGAAAACACTGCATATTAGGAGGCACGTCGGCTCACTGCCAGGGGTCTGTTACACCATCAAGGTCTGTTACCTGCTTCAGCAGTTAATTTGGAAAGGTTTACAACCTCCAACATCCACCCCAGTCTTGTGGGAACTTTATTAAATTTTTAAATGTCTAGGCCTGAAAGGTAGCTGCTATTCTGCCGGGTCAATAACTCTGTAAGCCTCCATACGTATTTGAAGCTCTCCATGCTGGCGTCAATGGAAAGGAAAGCAGATTACTCTGAGGCCTCTGAATTTTCATAATCAGATTCAATCTCTTAAGTCTTACATGCTCTCAGGACTTAAATCTCAACAAACAGACTTTCCATAGAAATCCTTATAGTCACTGTTAAAAAACTGGTTTGTGATTTTTTGTTTTCCCACTCAAAAGATAATAAAAAGGTACAGAAGGAAAAAAAGAAAGTCCTTCTAAAGTAATCATCATAAGCAAGTTAAGGTAATAAGCTCAGTGTGAAGTTTCAGCAAAGGTTACTTCAAAAGGGTGAGCTGTGCCAAAGCAATGTAAATGAGAATATTGTATCTAGAAATAATTGGGAAGTTTTTGGGTTTGGAAGGCAGAAGGCAGGGAAACCTTTGTGCAGTGGCTGTATCTATTTAAATCTAGTTTATGATTGCATGTCTCATATATTCTTGATTTCAATACATTTTTATGAACTGTATATTAGGCAGCAAGGTGTAGTCACCCACATGGGAGACATTCTACACACTTGCCTCTGACTCCACAGTTCAATCAATCATCAGGTCTCGGAGCTTGAACTTCCCAAACATTCCAGGAATCCTTTCCTCTTCTCTGCTTCCCAACAAGACTTTGTTCATCCTTATATGCCTAGTGCTTCATAGAGTGTCTGGCACAGTGAAGAGACTCTGTAAACATTTGCCGAGAGGATGAGAGAATAAGAGCAAGGCAGTCCACTGCAGTATAAACAGCTCTGCGGTGGAAATTAAGAGCTGAGCTCTGTTCTTTACCATGAAACTCGCTAGAAGATCTTTACTTTAGCTTCTCTCAGACTTGTTTTTCTCATCCGCAAAACAAGTGGATTGGATTCTATTTCACAAAAGCATCCTCTGAGTCAAAAAACTGTTATATGTAGGGCCAGCCTGGTGGCGCAGTGGTTAAGTGCGCGCACTCTGCTGCGGCAGCCCGGGTTCGCAGGTTCAGATCCCCGACATCCACCGACACACCACTAGTCAAGCCATGCTGTGGCGGCGTCCCATATAAAGTAGGGGAAGATGAGCACCGATGTTAGCACAGGGCCAGTCTTCCTCAGAAAAAAAAAAAATAAAGAGGAGGATTGGCATCAGACGTTAGCTCAGGGCTGATCTTCCTCACACACACAAAAAAATCTATTATATGCAACTAAGAAGTAGTGTTAAGAAATCATTACTACTCTCTTTAATTTATTACATTCATGTTGTTTTTTAAAAAACAACGCTCTTTTACTGAGTATGATCAAATTCTTTCATTGTTTTCTTGTCTTAGTCTTCTATGCTTAGAGATAGTTGACCTTCAAAATCTCTCTCTTTGCTTACTATCCCATACATGGGTCTAGAATCCTTGAAGGCAGGTACCATGTATCATTCAACTTTGTATCCTAGAAACCCAGAACAGTACCTAGCACACGGTAGATGTGCGGTATATATATTTCATGAATGAAGTAAAGAATGTTGCTATCTAGTGGTAGCTGTTTAGAATTGCAGGCATAATGACAGGAATATAGCAAGAACCTTGAGGGCATGACAGGAAAATTAATCCAATTTAAGTGTGGATCAATACTACTTTTCCAAATATTGCTGTTAAGTAAACAATGAAATGAATTACATTCATGTATATTGCACAAAAAGTCTCTGGAAACTTCTGTAACTATGAATGACTGCTTTTAGATTTTGACTTACAGTATGTTATGTTGTGCTGTCTCAAAGCTATACTGACAGCTAATCAGATAATACCATTTAGAATCCACACAGTATACAGAACATATCAAGTAATATAGTTCAAGGAATCTTCCCTCAGATTCCTGTTTTCCTAAATAAAAATCAAGTATATTCATATATATATATATGGAAAACAACATTTAATTGCTATTCTTAATATTACTATTATTTTATTATATGCATTTGCTCTTTACTGAACTCACTTTACGAATCTAATATAGGAATTGGGCATTTGTTTAGAAAATTTGATCAGTGGCTATAAGTGCAAACCAACCGATTCTCAAAGGGTACTTTTTGGCTTGAATTATTCTTGCTTTCTTCATCAATCAAATCATCTACTATTGAACTCCAGTGATAAAGTGTTATTGTGTAGGTCACCCTACCATCCACAACACATGCAAGATCATTTTTTATTCTCATTTTGTATACCTCTCTGACATGTAGGCAATGTAGAGATTTCTTGAAGGTCTCTCACTGAATCATAAAAATTTAATTCTACATAAGATGGAAGATGAATGATCCCGATTTACTAGAAGTTGGATGCAATCTCATACTTCCTTGGTTTGGATATGCTTTCTCGGATCCTCTTCACAGGGATCTCAGAGTACCTGTATGCTCCTTAAAACTGCTGTTTCCACATTAAAGATTTCTTTTTGTTTACGCTGTGTACTAATCTTGGCAAAGGAGCTATATTAAGATTAAGTCAAGCAGTGTGTCACACACAGACACTCAAACTAAAATAACAGAGATTTTAATGAAATTTTAAAAAAATAGTTTGTTTCTCTCTCATGTAAAGGAAATCCAGCGATATGCAGCTCCAGGCTGATATAGCATCTCCTTGTGGCTATTAGTGATGCACACTCCATCCAACTCATACCTCCTCCATCCCTAGGCAGACTGTCCTCATGGTCCAACATGGAGACTAGAGCTCAGCCATTACACCCATATTTCAGAAAGCAGGATGGAAAGTAAGATGAGGAAGAAGGGACAAAAAGCCCATTCCAGCCATCTTTTAAGGAGGTGTCTTGAGATATGTCACAAAGTATTTTACTTACAACTTATTTTCCAGAACTTCATCACATAAAAAAAACTAACTTTAAGGGTATCTAGGAGATACAGCATTGATTTCAGGTAGCCATGTACCCAGTTAACCATCAAGAGTTCTTTTATCAAGGAAAAGGTAGAGGATAGGTATTGAAGCAAAAAAGGTCTCTACCATAGGAATAGAGTCAGTAAATCAGGTAAATTTATTCATTTAGAGAAACATTTTTAATGTTATTACTCTGAAGATAGCAGAGAAGTTACCTATAAAGCCCTCAAGAAAGAGGATATGTTGAGTGAAGTTACTAGAGAGAAGGACTAACATGAAAAAAGGCAAAATAAATATCTTTGGCATATCTGAATTTTACAGAATTTTTTGCAAATAATATAGACTCATTGAGAAAATCATATGGATTGGTGTTTATACCCTCCATAAGTATTTCACACATGGAATTTTGATGATATTTAGTAATAATTTAACCACTTGAAATTATAATCATCTTATTTGATATATATAGATATATATATAGCTAGATATAGATATAGATACAGACACAGAGACACAAAGACAGATACAGATACAAGATACAGATACAGATGCAGATACAGATATAGATATAGATGTTGACAGATTTCTTGGGTCCTATTGCTAATAATGGAATTTACAGAACTATCTACTCTTAATATTGAAAACCATACTCCATTGAGTTTGTTTTTCTATTCCTACCATTCTGTAATGATTTACTAAAACAATAGAGAGGAAAATGCATCCTTTTTAAATTAAGCAAGTCAGAATTTTACTAAATTATGTACCTTATAAATTGCCAGTAAGTTTAGAATAAAATATTGGTTTTGAGGAACTGATGAACACAAAAATATTATATTACCATATTTTAATGCATTGGCCAAAAGAAAGGATTATTGACCGAACGGAATAGTTAGAAAAAGAATTTCACCAAGTGTTATTTTTCTCATGTGTGCATTTTACTTTCATCTCTGCTGTTGGAATAATAGTTTTTTCATTGTTTTAATTCCTCACATAGGGATTATCATAAATAAATGATTATTTAATTGTCACTTTAATAAAAAGGTAAAAATGCTTTTGCTACACTTATAGTTTATTTTTCTTTGTAATAGGAAATGAACTCATTTTAACTTTATTCTTTTGAAATTGTGGTCATTTTTTCCAGAAAACTCTCTTCTAAAAATTTTACCACTTGCTTACATACTTCCTAAAAACTCTTATGTCCATGTGAAAAGTTTCTCCTAATGGAAATATTCTATAATTCTGCCTGCATCTTATATGGGCATCAAATATATCTATGGTCTTTTTTTATTTTCCTATTTTATTGGGACTGATGTTACATAATTATTGCATATAATATTCATAAATCCTTTGTATTATGCTGTTTTATAAAATGCATTTGTAAATTGGTCATGTCAGAGAAGAAGGGAAATAGTATAATGGTATTCTTTTCCTATCTACTATTTACCTTAGACATTATGTAATAGTAAGACCATGTCAAGCTATATATATTAAGTTATTGTATAGCAGTGCTGAGCCTAAATGTGTGTCGTAAATGTTATTGTAACAATTGCAACATTATCAGAATCTTTTTTACTTATGAAAAGCTATTTATGGAATGAAATGTGTTATCTCTGAGCCTTGTTATAAACCACAGTTTCATAGTATCATTAAAGCCACTACAAATACATTTAGTATCTTACTTATAAAGTCTCATTTTGGTATAAATTTTCAATCCATAATTTTGTTCAAAATTTTTTTATTATCAGCAAGTGGTCAGTGTCTACCCATGGAGCTAAACAGTACACACTGATACTTACATGCATCTACAAAGATTTTTGGAGAACAGAGAAGGGAGCACATGGAGTGTTTTCCTCCTGACACTAACCAAGTCTTATATCTACTGGGTGTCCTACAATTCAATTCAATTCTGACACTAACTACCCGGAGTTAATATCAGACTCCACAGATCTAAGGGCTTAGTCCTACTAGAGTGCCTTCACTTCAGATGCCAGTCACAAGTATGGAGTCCCCAGGTAACCCACACTTCTGTCCAACTTGGCTACAAAGTCAAAGATTCCCACAACCTCCTCCTTCAGGTTTGATTAATTGCTAGAACAACTCACAAGACTCAGGGAAACACTTTACTTACTATTACCAGTTTATTATAAAGGATACAGCTCAGAAACAGCCAAATTGAAGAGATGCATAGAGCAAGGTACAGAGGAAGGGACATGGAGCTTCCAGAGCTTCTATTCCCTCTTTAGGTGCTCCACCCTCCCAGCAGCAGCGTGCTCAACAACCCTGAAGCTCACTGAACCCCATCATGTAGGGGTTTCTATGGAGGTTGCCTTCTGTAGGCATGATTGCTTAAATCATTGGCCATTGGTGATTAATTCAATCTCTAGCCTTTGCCCTCTTCCCTGGAGGTTAGAAATGGATCTGAAAGTTCCAACCCTCTATCATGGTTTGGCTTTTCTGGGGACCAGCTCCCATCTTAAAGCTGTCTAAGGGCCCCCAGTCACCAGTCATCTCATTAGCATACAAAAGACACTTCTGTCACTCCAGAGATTCTAACAGTGTTAAGAGCTGTGTGCTAAGAACCTGGGACAAAAACCAAATATTTATTTTTTGTTATGCCACAAAGCTTGAGTAGTTTTTGTACTGAAGTAACATCAGAAATGTACCTCAGTAAATAATATTGGTAGAGATAATCAACCTTGCAGCTTTTATGAGTTTCCAGTTAATGGAATTAAAAGAACTTCCAAATATCATAGAATGTCAAATTTTTAGTATGAATTGCCCTGCCTATCCTACTGCTTGCTTTGTTACAATATCATTAGTGGCATAACTTTTTAGAAAAAGTCATCCAGGGAAAGCAACATTTAATTTATTCACAAGTGAATTAAATCAGAGATCAGTACACTTTTTTTATAAAGGGTTGGACAGTAAATATTTTGGGCTTTGTAGGCCATGTGTTCTCTCTCACAACTGCTCCATTTCGACATTTAGCACCAAAGCAGTCAGACAACATGGAAACAAATGGGTCTGGCTTTGTTCCAAGAAAATTTTATTTACTAAAACAACTAGTGGGCCCCATTTGGCCTATGGCCTTAGGTTGCCTACTTCTGGACTAAACTGACTGAAAAAGCCTTTGTTAATATGAATAATTAAAAAAAATTATTTGCTGGGGGCTGGCCCAACGTTATGGTGGTTAAGTTCACACACTCCGTTTCAGCAGCCCGGGGGTCACATGTTCGAATCCCGAACGTGGACCTACGCACCGCTCATCAAGCCATGCTGTGGCAGCATCCCACATACAAAATAGAGGAAGATGGGCACAGATGTTAGCTCGGGGACCATCTTCCTCAGCAAAAAGAGGAAGATCGGCAATGGATGTTAGCCCAGGGCCAATCTTCCTCACCAAAAAAAGAAAATATTTGCTTATACAACCTTGGATTTTTTGCCTGTTGATTGTTGTATTCTAACAAGAAAACGTGTTTTTTGTACTAAGCTCCACAGAATTATTAAATACCATGAAAAGATAATCATTTCTGAAATTTTGTAGAATTCATAAAAAGGTTTTGCAGTAGCCTCCTGAAAACAGAAAGTTCTCTTTGCATACATATTTACCCAAATTATGCCTTATAATCCAGAAAATCAGCAGTTAAAACTTAAAAACTTAACAGCATCAAAAAGAAGTTGTATTTCTCCCTTCTCCGGAGAAAAATGCCCTTTCAGGTTTCATTTAAGAATTAAGATGTGCCATTAAGAAATATTTTCATTACAGAGAAAGAATTTGGGGGGGCCAGCCCCGTGGCTTAGCAGTTAAGTGCATGCACTCCGCTACTGGCGGCCCGGGTTCGGATCCTGGGTGTGCACCGATGCACCACTTGTCCAGCCATGCTGAGGCAGTGTTCCACATACAGCAACTAGAGGGGTGTGCAACTATGATGTACAGCTATCTACTGCGGCTTTGGGGAGAAAAAGGGAAAAAACAAAGGAGGAGGATTGGCAATAGATGTTAGTTCAGGGCCGGTCTTCCTCAGCAGAAAGAGGAGGATTGGCATGGATGTTAGCTCAGGGCTGATCTTCCTCACAAAAAAAAAAAAAGAAAGAAAGAAATGGATTTAAAAAAAAGAATTTTGTGAGTGATAGTTCCATAATAGTTTAATAAATGTGAGTGAAGTAGCTTAATTCATGTATTTATTACAGATTTTTTGAGCATCTTCAATAGGCACAGGAAAAGATTTGGAATCATAGGATGTATAGATAGGTCAATGACATTGTTTTTGTGCTAAAAACCTAATTAATATTAAAAGCTATGTCTTTAAAGATATTTATCACAGTTTTCACCTCTTCTATAAAGGTGTTTACATATTGTGCTTTAAAAAATCACTTTACAATGATTTTTAAAAAATACCTTTTATTGCAGTATTCTATTTTTCAAAAACACATTACCAGAGTAGACGTACTTTTCCCTATTCCTCCTTCTAAGTATAACTTAAAAACCTCGACATTGTATATAAAACAAACAACAAAACTCTGAAAGGTTAAGAGAAGAAGGCAGAGCAGTTAGGAACCTCGTGGGCTGAAGAACAACACAATAGTGAGCTCCCTGGGTTTTCTTTTTGCCTCATTTCTCCCAAAGTTGGAGGTAAAGGAAGCTGGCAATCTGGAAGCACCAATGGGCACAGACAATTAAGCCCCAACAAAAGCCTGATCTCTCAGCCAAAGGACCCAGAGAGAGTCAGCCTAGCAAGACGGGAAACTTTTAGGTGATGACAATTTGACTACAGCCAAACTACAGAAAAAACACACAGCCCATCTGAACGCCTACCAGCCAAGGTCCAGTGGGGAGCCCAGATAGAACAGAAGAGCTCCAAAATATGTGGCGCAAAACTGATAGACTTGAAAGGAGGACTAGACGAATCCACAATTATAATTGGAGACTTCAACATCCCCCCTCTACAATTAGAACAACTAGACAGAAAATCAACATGGATATAGAAGAACTGAACAACATCATCAATCAACAGAATCTAATCAACATTTATAAAACGTTCTATCCAGCAACAGGAAAATATACAGAACCCAGAAATAGTCCCAAACAAGCATGGCCAACTGATTTTTGACCAAGGTGTAAAAGCAATGCAAGGAAGAAGGATAGTGTTTTCAGTAAATGGTACGGGAGCAGTTGGATGGATATCCGTGAGCAAAACAATCAACCTCAACCTGTCCCTGACACCTTATACAAAAGTTGAACAAAAATAGATCATAAGTTTAAATATCGAACATAAAACTGTAAATCTTATAGAAGGAAGCATAGGAGAAAATCTTCAGAACCTAGGGCTTGGTGAAGAGTTCTTAGACATGACACTAAAAGCACAATCCATAAAAAAAGAAAAAAAATTGATAAACTGGGCTTTATTAAAATGAAAAACTTTTGCTCTGCAAAAGACTCTGTTAAGAGGATGAAAAGACAAACTATGACTTGGAGAAAATATTTGTAAACCATACATCCGATAAAGGACTCATATCTAGAATTAATAAAGAACTCTCAAAAGTTCATTGGTAAAGAAACAATTCAGTTAGAACATGAGTAAAAGACATGAAGAGACATTTCACTGAAGAAGATATATAAATGGTAAATAAGCTCATGAAAAGATGTTCAACCTCACTAGCAGTTAGGAAAATGTAAATTAAGATCACAATGAGATATCACTACACACCCATTAAAACAGGTAAAATTAAAAAATAATGACAATACCAAATGCTGGCAAGGATGCAGAGAAACTGGATCTCTCATACACTGCTGATGGGAATGTAACTAGTACAGCCACTCTGGAAAACAATTTGGCGGTTTCTTTTAAAATCAAACATATACTTATCTTATATCTCAGCAACCCCACTCTTGGGCATTTATCCCACAGAAATGAATACTTATGTCCACACAAAAACCCATATATGATTGTTCATAGCAGTTTTATTTGTAAAAGCCAAAACTGGAAATAACCAAAATGTCCTACAGTAGGTAATGGTTACACAAACTGTGTTATATCTATACCATGGAATATTAGTAATAAAAAGGAATGTTTTCATATACACAAAAGCTAGGATGGATTCCAGGGGCATTATGCTGAATGAAAAAAGCCCATTTCAAAAGGTCACATACCATTTGCATTCCATTCTTGAAATGATAAAATTACGGAAATGGAAAAGAAATTAGTGGTTGGAGGAGTTATTGATGGTGGGGAGCAGGGTGTAGTTTGACTATGAAGGACTGGCACAGAAGAAATATTTTGTGGTAATGGACTAGTTTTGTATCTTGCTCACTGTAGTGATTACATGAATCTCTGCATGTGTTAAAATGACATTGAACTATACACACACTTTAGACCAATGTCAGTTTCCTGGTTTTGATGATGTCCTATATTTACCTAAGATGTAACCATTGGGGGAAACTGGGTGAAGGGTTCACAGGACCATTCTGTACTATTTTTACAACTTCCTGTAAATCTATAATTATTCAAAATAAAAGTTTTAAAAAGGGGAAAATATGCACACCCTGCAATGTATTCTTTCAAAAAAAATACATTCCCTACAATTTTTTCGAGGTTTTTATGATGCCAAATTTCTCAAATTAATAGCTTCTCTCTTTCAAATAGTTGACTAAACTAAATTAGTTATATGCAGAAAGGTTACTGTTTGTTTATTGTTTCTTTTAATTAATAACAGAGTAAATAATACTATAGACTTTATACTTGCTGTATCTTAAATAACTAATTTACAATTGGGTACGATGGGTATCAAAGGATTAAGGACACCAAAATCATGATTTAATCCAAAAACCTCATTTAACACATTAGTTACAACCTCATTATTGACCTCAAGAGCAGGCACTTTTGCTGGAGCTGCCAACAAGGAAACAAAATGTGACTAATTTTCACATTTTCCTCTATGTAAAAAAGTAATTAATGAATATAAATATATCCCAATTTGATATCTTAACAGCTTCCATAATACATGCTTTGGAAACTCTATGCCTGCATAATTGGGCTATTGATTATTTCTAGAACATAAATTAAGCCCTCCAGTTTAATGTTGTTTTGACCTGAAAATTACAATAAAAAGGAGATTTCCAGATTACTTTTAGTTTTCTTATTTAAAATTATCTCCTTTGATAAATCTTTTCTCTTGAAAAGACTTATATGTTAAACTGCTAGACTCTGCCATTCTTTATTTACTAATATCAGGGCAATCCAAATATGTCTCTCATTCTGCTTTCATAATTTACTAACAAAGTTCAAATGCATGTAGGAATATCTTAAAGGAGTTTGTTGGAATTCTTAATGGTGTTCTGGTTTTTTAAGTGAATGCATAAAAGTCTTAGAGAGAAAAATCTCTTCTGAAAGTACAAATGCATGTTCACAATCTCTTATCAGCAATCTGAAATCCTGAAAGCACTCTGGAAAGCAAAAGGTTTGGTATACTCAATTGATGGCAAGACTGGACCTGAATGAACCTGGGACTTTCTTCTAGTCTCTGTATAATCCACGAGTGTTAATATTCCCACTTTTACTGCAGAAATGTAAACTTGTTGTGTTCAGGATGCTGGCCCTGGGATTATTATACAATATCCTGTGTGTGTACTGTATCCCATTTCCAAAGTCTGAAAATTCATGACTTATGAGACATGTTTGGCCCCAAGGGATTAGGATGAGAGATTATGGACCTGTCCTAGAAAAGTATGGGATAGATATTCAAACAGCACTGAGAATAAGAACGTATTTATCTGGCAAGTGAGCCATGAGCACAGATATTTAGTGACGTGAAATTTGGGAGGAAAGTCAGATAAGCACCAAGCTGACCTTCATCTCATCAATAAGGAAACTGAAGGTTGAGCAACTTGCCCAAGGATACCCAGCAACAATTGGAACCCAGGTAGTCTGGCTGCAGAAGTCATGCTTTTAAACCACAAAGATTTTATTTCTGAAGACTATCCTGAGAGCCTCCACAGTCACAGCAGAGAAACTGAGTCTCTGAGCTGAAAACAGGAGGATTTTGTGAAAGTTCGTACTCTTATGGTTAAAACCCTGGGCTCCAGGATACTGGCAGCCCAGCTCATGCTTCCCAAGTGTGACACTGGAGGATCCTTTTATGGAGAAAAATGAACAGCCCCAAAGAAAAGAACTATGGGAACTGATCTCAGGTGATCCTCTACTGTGGAGTTCACCTGTCCAATGCTGGCCTTGTACAGTGGACTTTCAAGCAACTATTTAGTGCTTCTTTTTTAAGTAGGAGGAGGTTCAAGGATCACCAGACATTTAAAGGAAATGTCAAATATGAAATAAGTCAAAATAAACAAAAAAGGAACCTAGACAGGAGAGAGGAAATACAAAGAGTAGAGAAAGTTTCAAAAAATATATCATTAGGGGCCAGCTCCCTGGCATAGCAGTTGAGTGCGTACGCTCCGCTGCTGGCTAACCCGGGTTTGGATCCCGGGTGCGCACCAAGGCACAGCTTGTCAGGCCATGCTGTGGCGGCGTCCCATGTAAAGTGGAGGAAAATGGGCACGGATGTTAGCCCAGGGCCAGTCTTCCTCAGCAAAAAAGAAGAGGATTGGCATGGATGTTAGCTCAGGGCTGATCTTCCTCACATAAAAAAAAAATATATATATATATATATATCCATATATATATACATATATATATATATATCATTAGTACCTTCAGAAGTTAAGAGAAGAAATTGCATCCATGAAAGCAAAACAGGACACTATAAAAAAGGGGGGGAGGGGAGATGTGAAGGGGTGTAATATAGAGCACTTGGAAATTAAAAATATGATAGCTGAAATTTAAAAGTTCAATAAAACTTTGGAAGATAAAGTCAGTGTAATTCCCCAGAAAGTAATTCAAGAAAACAGAGATAAGAAAAATTAGAGAAGCTATCCAGGAGGTTCAGGGACTTATTTCAGAATAGGCTTCCAGAAAGAGAAAGTGGTGAAGAGGAAATTATCAATTTATGGAACAGTTTCAAGAACTGAAAAACATGAGTCTCTGGCATGAAAAATCCTAAGGGCCTGGCAAAATAACTTTTTTTAAAAATCCAAACGTATTGTGAAAAAGAAGATGCTAAGAACTTCCAGAACAAAAGAAAAGTAAAAAACAGTATCACACAAAGGAAAATAATTAGAATGCCATGGGATTTCTCTACAGCAATACCAAATTCTAGAAGACAATGAACAACGCCTTCATATTTCTGAGAAATAATATCCTTCAGCTTAGAATTCCATACACAGCCAAACTGTCAATCAGTGGGGGTGTAGCATTAACTCATTTTCAAGAATACAGAGACTCAAAACGTTTCTCTCCCCTGAACCTTTCTGTAAGAAGCCATTCAGGAACGTGCTTCAGCAAACAGGGCAGTTCACCAGATAAGAGCAAGAATGGGGTCCAGAAACCAGAGACCCGAGGACCAGCACACAGATCTAGAAACAGTTCCAAATTCCAGAGGAACCACTGGAGTTGGCAGCCTATAATACAGAAATCTCCACGGGGACAAAACAGAACTGATAGGTGATTGTTACTGCGTTTGAGTGTTTGAAAACATTACCGGTAATTGTTTGAAAGATTTCTAAGAATTTTTCCGGGGAAAGGAAACAGCAATAGGTATATTAAAAAAAAAAAGTGGGAACTCATGTAATTTCCTAAAAAAAAATAAATGTAAGAGAAATGAAAGGTAACCATAGTATATTGCTTGGCTCAGCAGTAAGCAAGGTCATGGTAATATAAATAAATATTACGGATGACTGATTTAACCAGGGATAAAGTTTGTCTAAGGGATCTACATTCCCAAATACTATTAGAGGAGCCAATAGATAACATGTAAAAATAAAAATTAAAAAATAAAGGAATGTAATAATATTGAGAAATGGGGAGAAAAATACTAGAAAAAATTGCTGTAAGAGTTGAAAATGGTTGCCTCTGGAGAGTATTCAAACTAGAAAGTGAAATTTTTCTTATTTTTTTTCCATATCTACAAGATAATCACTTGTATATGTGCATTGAGTATACATTCAAAAATTTTATATATAAAAATATAGTTTATGCCATTGCAATCCTCTGTTAATACTTGCTTTTTTTCAGTCATAGTATTATTAAGTTAACCATGTATCATGAACATTTCACCTCAATCCATGTGGACCACTTCACCCTTTTTATCATTGTAGAGGATCCATTCTCTGATGTATCATATTTTTTTCTTTTCTGTCAATCCCCTTTTTTTTTTTTTTTTTTCGGTGAGGAAGTTTGGCCCTGAGCTAACATCTGTGCTAATCTTCCTCTATTTTTTCTATGTGGGATGTCGCCACAGCATGGCTTGATGAGTGGTGTGTGGGTCTGCACCCAGGATGTAAACTCATGAACCCCGGGCTGCTGAAGCAGAGTGTGTGAACTTTAACCACTATACCACCAGGCCGGCCCCTTGTCAATCCCTTTTTTATGGACATTAGGGTGCTTCTGATGTTTTGCTATTAGCAACAACACTTTGATAAACATTCTTTTTACATTATTTGTGCACACATGTGCTATATTACCTTAGGAAGCATTGCTAGAAATGATACTGAAGGGTGAAAATTTACATTTTGATAAAGAATTCCCCCATTACTTTCCAAAATGGTGGACAAAATGTAGACTCCTACAAATCATATTATCTACATACAATGATAATGTTGACTCTTTCATGCAGTATTTTTTTCTTTCTATGATCTTGTTGCATGAGATAAAACTTTCTGGAGGAAAACATTAACATTAATAGAAATAAAAGCTTTGCTTATATTGTTCTTAAATTTAATGGGAATACTTGTTTGTCATAACTGTTCTATGAATAATAAAAAAAAATGATGTTTGGTTTGGTTTTCTTTATCTTGTTAAGAAAAAAAATATTCTAGTTCTACTTTATGAAAAGTTTTAATCAGGAATAAATGTTAAATTTTATTTAATATTTTGGCATTTATCAAGTTGTTTTCATTAAACACACATACTTTATGGACAATAGATAAATTCTTTGCTGTTTAAGTACACAGCAGAATGGTTTTTTCAGTATTATTTTAAAGAGCATGTCTGGAGAATCGTGCTTTGGATAAATATATGAATTTTTAAAACCAGAATCTGAATGATGGGTTAATTGTGCTGGAAGACGATTCCCTAAAGGTTGATAACTTTTTCATATCCATTGAAATACAGAAGACTGTTTACTTGACAGATTCAGGGAATTATCTTTTCTTAACATTATCCTTAAGAACATTTGTAGAGAAGCACTTAGATAGTTACAGAGCTGTATTTGAAAGGATGAAGAATCTTTAAGAGCCTTTTCAATAAATGGAGTTTTGTTTTTCCATTTTAGGGGCACAGCAATTGCTGGCATAGTGTTTGGAATTGTATTCATCATGGGGGTCATTGCTGGAATTGCCATATGTATCTGCATGTGCATGAAAAACAACCGCGGGACCCGGGTGGGCGTCATCAGGACCACCCACATCAATGCCATCTCCTCCTATCCTGGTAAGCAAAATTGCTTACTCCTTCTGAAGGAAGAGTCAGATTTGTTAGTTATGCTCTACTCCTTGGAAAGAGGAAACATTAAAGACTCACTAGAAAAATCTCCAAGTGTATAGGGTATTTCTAAGTAAATGTAGATTGAAGCTCTAACTTTGAATGGAGATAACTTAGATCTAAGTAATAAAATCCGTCTCATATTTGAAGATAGTCATATTCCTAATGGTTGGCTCATTGTCTACAGTTGCCAGTCAGCCAGAGTTAAGAAAAATAGACAATTCACACCAACAGTGACTATTATCCAGTGAGTTCTGACAAATAGTTATCTAGAGAAAGTACAAGTTATGTGTCTTAATAAACTGGCATCTGATTTGATAGGTTCATTTGTCTTGAGAAAAAGTATTGAAGAAAATTTTTGTGTGTCCTCTCTAGGCAAAGAAAACAGTTTTAACACAATATTAAAATTCTCAACAAAGAGCAAAATATAGATGAACAATTTGACAAGTATTTGTTGAGAAGCTGCCAGAAGTTCCACACATAAGTATATTGAACACATAGGACGCCATAAACAAAATACTGCATTTTGCATTAGATGATTTCAATAGTGCTTTCTAAGTCAATCTGTATGTGTACAATTTGACATATAAAAAGGAGTCAAGCTCTAAATTTAACACATCATTAGGAAGATGATTTCCTATCCACACTCATGTCCTCTCTCTCTGTCCCTGTAGAAAAGGAAGAGGGTACCTTCTACATGTAATCTGCCCTGTGTATCAATTTCCTAATCCTTCCTTCCTCTCTTAATCTTTTCCCTATCTTCTTCAACTTGAGGGAGCAAATTTCAGATGAATTTGAGAATGATCACTTCTCCTGTTCCTCTTTTGTCAGTTCCTCCTCTTCTCCAATATCTTCATGTCGGGCTGCCTCAGGGCTCAGTCTTATGTCTTCTTACATCCTGTATCTACACTTACTTCTTTGGTTACATCGTTTGGCCTTGTGGTATTAAGCACCATTTATATACTAATGCCTCCCAAAGTTATATATCTCTATTCCAAACCTCTTTCCTGAATTTCAGATTCATTTGATCCCACTGCCTGTTGGACATCTGCACCTGGAGGTCCAATAGATATCTCAAATTTAACATATTTAAAGTTGTACTTTGGGGCCGATCCCATGGTTGGCGGTTAGGTGCACGCGCTCCGCTGCTGGCGGCCCGGGTTCGGATCCCGGGCTCGCACTGACACGCCGCTTCTCCGGCCATGCTGAGGCCGTGTCCCACACACAGCAACTAGAAGGATGTGCAGCTATGACATACAACTATCTACTGGGGCTTTGGGGGAAAAAAAATAAATAAATAAAATAAAAATAAATAAATAAAGTTGTACTTCAGATCATCCTCCAAAATCCTCCTCTATTCATAGCCTTCACCATCTCAACTGATGGCATCTCTAGCCTTTCAGGGGCTCAGGCCAATTCCTTGGAGTCATCGTGACTCCTGTCTTTCCTTCATACTTATGTGCAATCTACCAAGAAAGCTTCTCAGCTCCATCCTCAAAATATATACAGTATCTGACTATTTCTCACGGTACCTACTCTTACTTCCTGGTGGGAGCCACCATAAGCTCTCCCCTCCATTTATGCAATAACATCCTAACTGGTCTCCCAACGTCCCCTCATGGACCCTTGGGGTCTATTCTCAACACAGTAGCCAGAGTAAAACATTTTGTTTTAAAGTAGAGGTCAAATCATATCATTCGTTTGCTCAAAATCTCCAGCAGCTCTCCATTTCCCCCAGAGGAAGAGTCAACGCCAGTGGTTCCTCATTTTACCCAAAGTGAAAGGCAGATTCTTTACCAGAACCTGCAAGGCAATGCATGATTTGGCTTCTCTTTTTGTTTCTCTGACTTCACTGCCTTCTACTCTGCCTCCTGCCACTCTGGCTTAGTCATACTTTTTCCCTTGCTGTTCTGTGAACACACAGGGTGCACTCCCATCTTAGGGCTTTGACTAGAACACTGACTCCCTCACTTAATTCATCTTTGATCAAAGGCCACCTCCTGAATGAGGCCTGCTCTGATCACCCTGTTTAAGATTGTAATGTGTCCCTCCCCACAGCACCCCAGTCCTCATAACTCTACCCTACTTCCTTTCCAGAGTGTTTTAATTTTCTAAGATACCATATAGTTCACCTAATCATTATGTTTATTGTTTATTATCCATCCTCTCCTAGAATATTAGCTCTATGAGGCAGAGATCTGTGTCTATTTTGTTCATGACTCAATCCCAAACGTATAAGACCAGGACATAATGGGCACTCAGTAGACATGGCTGAACAAATGAAGAACACAACTCATGACAAGATCTGATTTAGTTATATATCAATAACTAGGGAATTGACCTTAAATTCCACCCTGGAATATGTAGCTTTTGTTGTTAGTGCTGTCGAATCAATTCTGACTCCTAGTGATCCTGTGGACAGCAGAGCAGAATGCTGCCTGGTCTTTTTGTGCCATCCTCTCACCTTCCAGTGCTGTATTAGACAATGCTCTGCTGCTATTCATAGGGTTTTCATGGCCAATTTTTTCAGAAGTGGGTGGCCAGGTCCTTCTTCCTAGTCTGTCTTAATCTGGAAGCTCTACTGAAACCTGTCCACCATGGATGACCTTGCTGGTATTTGAAATGCCGGTGGCATAGCTTTCAGCATTACAGCAACACGCAGTCGCCACAGGTTGTCGCCAGTCTGACAAGTGACAGACGGGTGTTACGCTTCCCTGACTGGGAAACAAACCCGGTCTACAGAGGTGAGAGCACCAAATCTTTACCATTAAACCTCCCGGGCTGGCTATGTAGCTTTTACTCACTACAAAAGCAATTTACAATTTTGAATCTACCCAACTTGTTGGGGTTAGTGTAACAATGTTAGGACTATAAGGAAAAAATAGGAGGAATTATTCTTTATTCTTCACATCTCCCCATTTTTACCTCATTCAACCCGTAATCCAGGAGAACAGAGGAGAGTCATACCAAGACATTAACTGGGAAGGAGGCAAGGAAAAGCACTCTATTGATAACATTCCTGATATACTTTCTCTTGATCAAAAAAAGTTTAGTTAAAATTAATTTTTAAAACATTTAAAAATATTTTTTATAAAATTAGAATAGAAGATACAAAATATTTTAACATAAGGTTTTGCATTTTCTTGGGTTTGAGGTTTCTATTTCATGCATGGTAACATGTTTTTAAAACTTTTTGGTGCATCATTTATATTGGAAGATCACAGGGGCATGTTGCACTTTCAGTAAATGCATTGTTCTAGGAACTGAATAATGCAAGAAACATAATGAACCTTACGGTGGAAGTATTTTTACTGCAAAAAGACTAGGTCTCTGAAAACTTAATGTGCTTGATTACTTCCCATTTCCTTCTCAGTTACTAATTAAGTTTTTACTTAAAGGATCAGGAAACAGCACAGAGTAGTAGTGAATGCTTTTCAAAATCTTTCATCTGTGGAAATAGAAAATGTTTTTATCTACATTAATTAATTAACCCTGTGATAATTGAGATAATGACCCAACTTATGGTATAGTCCTACAGCCTGGAGGCACATAAATGAGGAAAAAATAACTTAGCCAAGGTTATCTTATCCCTTGGTGAAAGCGCTCCATAGGGAACCCTACAGTGAACATTATTACTCTGCACTGGGGAGAAGATTACCAAGAACAGGTAATCTGCCACATCTGACCCTTTGTTGGACAGTGACCTTCCAAAGTAGTTCTTTATTCCTGCCATGTTGGGTAGAATGAACGATGCCTTGTTTAATTATAATTACTTTTAAAATCATCAGTGTGAAAATAAGAATTATTTATCAAGTCTTACATTTCCGTTACTTTTCAGAACTTCAGTCTAAAGAAAGTGATCATGTTAACGCTTTTTTAAAAAAATAGGTTTGGGTGATACACACCTGAAAGAAAATAATACAGAAAGACAATAACAAAAGACTTGGCAAAGATATAAAAATCAAATGCCAACAAAGGGAAAACAAGGGATTTCAAGGCTATCAAGAAAACTGAGATTTGAAGTACATGACTGAGTCGTCTGATGATAGATGATGAGAGAGAGAGAGAGAGAGGGAGATAGATAGATAGATAGATAGATAGATAGATAGATAGATAGATAGATGATATAGATAGATAAACAATGGAGAAGGAGGGGAGGCTCTTGCTAATAGAAAAAAGCCAAAGAATACACGTAGACAAGAGTTGTGGAATTGGAAAAACCATCATTTAAAAAGCATCATAAGAAAAGTTTAGGACAAGAATCATCAATTGATGCTAAATCTGGGGAGAAAGTTTGCTGAGGAGCAGGATATTTGCGTGCTCTCAAAGTGTCTACCCCCAGATTTCTTATTAGTTATAAGGAGAAAAATAGTAACTACACAGTGGAGAAACAAGACAACATCTTGACCAGGCGGTAAAAATTAATACCACCAAAGAGGGGCAGATGGATGTCTTGCACCTTTGGGTATCACTCTGAGGATGCCACAGCTTCATCTAGTGTGTAGTGTTCTGGCTGGAAGTTCGCAGCCTGAATCTTAGCACGAAAAAACATTTGACAAACCCGAGTTGAGGAACAGTGTATAAAATAACCAGCTTGTAGTCTTTAAAATCTCTCAGAAATATTTCATTAAGGACTCAAAACTCCATTTGCATCATGGAATTCACAAATGAGGGGAACCTTATTAGTATATATACTGAACGTAGGAAGACTTTCATGTACTCGTCAGAGGATTTGGTGATATGAGGATGGTCTTTTCTGATTGTGCCCATTTTCTTAGTGAAATAAGAAGCAAGTCCTATGCTGAAAGTGGGTTGAGGATGTATTTGTAGTTAAGGAGAAAGAAAAAAGCATGAAACAGTAATCTCAGAGAATGGAAGGGTGGCGAAATGCCTAAAGAAATGTTTAATTTCTAAGCAATGCCAAGGGCCTCCACATTTAAGAATATGGTCATTCATTTAAAGTGAGATCAGTCAGCATGATTGTGCATATTTCTGTAGCCACATTAAGCTCCTAGAGACAGATCTTGGGTAGCCAAAGTATTGGATTTAATCAGGATTGGGGTTTTGTCAGGCAATAAGTAAAGAAAGAGGTAAGAAAGTTGACAGTAGATGCACAGAAGTAATTTTACTGATTGACCATAAATCTAAGCTGAATAAAGAAAGGCATGAAGATGGGAAAGAGGTGACATCAGTTTAAATTAATTTTTTAAAAATGCAATCACTAAATTGGAAATTCAGGTGAGATCCAAGATGTGCTGGAATGAGTATTCTAGAAAGATAAAGGGTAGTGGTCAGATTTACAAAATGGTACTGTTAATTGGGTACAACAAGGGTGAGGAAAAGATTTTCGAAGGCAAAAATGTCCAAGGGACTGAGAGGTAGGGTTACAGGGATGTTGAAATCACTGAGAATGATAATAGAAGTAGTGGTGGAGAGAAAAACAGTGGGCCTGCTGCTAAATCTTCAGCGGATGAGAGTTGGGGCAGAGAGGACCCCAGATAATGATAACAAGGAGGAGGAGAAAGTACTGTAATTTCATGGATGTGCTACAGAAGAGCTCAGGTTTTGAAAGAGGGAGAATGGACAATGGTGTGAAAAATGGCTATGAGAATCACAGAGAGCACACAGGGCACCTTCTGGCCCTGTGGTTTGTAGGATGTGGGAGAAAAAGAACAGCTCTGATTTTTTTTTTTTTATAATTTTATTTATTTATTTTTCCCCCAAAGCCCCAGTAGATAGTTGTATGTCATAGCTGCACATCCTTCTAGTTGCTGTATGTGGGACGCGGCCTCAGCATGGCTGGAGAAGCGGTGCGTCGGTGCGCACCCGGGATCCGAACCCGGGCCACCAGTAGCAGAGTGCGCGCACTTAACCGCTAAGCCACGGGGCCGGCCCAGAACAGCTCTGATTTAGTAGTGCTGCAGAGGAAGCTGTCCTCTCGTGGAAAATCAGATTTTAATCAAAATAAGAAGGTGACATGAATGTTCACTTCCACTCCCTGAGATAACTGTCTCATGCAGTCTTCTGTCTTCTCAAAACTCACAAAAAGGGGGCCAGCCCCGTGGCTTAGCAGTTAAGTGCGTGCACTCCACTACTGGTGGCCCAGGTTCAGATCTTGGGCGCGCACCGACGCACCGCTTGTCGGGCCATGCTGAGGCCGCGTCCCACATACAGCAACTAGAAGGATGTGCAACTATGATGTGTAACTATCTCCTGGGGCTTTGGGGAGAAAAAGGGGGAAAAAAAGGAGGAGGATTGGCAATAGTTGTTAGCTCAGGGCCGGTCTTCCTCAGCAAAAAGAAGAGGATTGGCGTGGATGTTAGCTCAGGGCTGATCTTCCTCACAAAAAAAAAAAAAAAACCCTAAGCCTTTCTCACTCTCAGCAGATGATTTCTCAAGAGATCTTATTTCTCTGAGAAAACAGACACCATCAGAAGAGAAGGTCCTCATATTCTGAGCTAGAGTAATGTGTAAAGGGATGAAAAGAGGGTGAGGCTTTTCTGATGACAGACTTGGTATTCTACTGAGCACAGTGAAAGGGGGCGGGGAAAGCTTGGAAAATTAATAGGATTAGATGTGCAAAGCCTTCCAGAGTTAAAGGTCTACAGTGAAGGATGTTCTGGGAGCTTGTCCTTCTCATGGTGACAGAGGGATGTAAACATGACTGGTCTTGTCTTGATGTTATCTGAGGGGAAGGGGAATGATAGGTTCTCATGATACCATCCTTTCAGGGATTGGCAAATTAGGCCATTGTCGAGGAGAAATGGGCAGGATTGTGTTTCTATGGTGTGAGGATGGGGTCAGTGGAGGTCTTGCCAGGAGCTCTGTGGGCCTCTGCTCTGAGTGGGGGTTTAGGCAAATTGTGAGTAGTGGGCCTTGTGAGAGGGTAGAGGAGAAGTTTGCTCCTAGCAATACTGTTAGAAGTTGTCTTTAAAAATAATGAGTGGGGGGGCTGGCCCAATGGCACAGTGGTTAAGTTCGCACACTCCACTTCAGCGGCCCGGGGTTTGCTGGTTTAGATTGTGGGCGCAGACCCACTTACTGCTCATCCAGCCATGCTGAAGTGGCGTCCCATATAGAAGAGCTACAACTCTACAACTACGACACACAACTATATACTGGGGCTTTGGTAAGGAAAAAAAAGGAAAAAGAGGAAGATTGGCAACAGATATTAGCACAGGGCCAATCTTCCTCAAAAAAATAAAATAAAATAATGAGTGAGGCCGGCCCCATGACATAGTGGTTAAATTCAGCGTGTTCCACTATGGCGGCCCAGGTTCGTGGCTTTGGATCCCGAGCACAGACCTACACCACTCACCAGCCATGCTGTGGTGGCAACCTGCATATAAAGTAGAGGAAGACTGGCACAGATGTTAGCTCAACGCTAATCTTCCTCAGCAAAAAAAAAAAAAAACAAAAAAGTCATGAATTATAGAGGTGTTAGCTAATACTAAGGTGTGTTAAAAGATAAACTGAGGCATACTAAAAATTTTAAGAGTTTATTTGAGCAAAAATCTATTCGAATCAGACAGCACCAAACCAGGGGTGGTTAGGAGCGCCCCACAGAGAAAGTAAGGAAGCAACGAAAATAAATTATTTGATTGGCTGTACCTTAAAGCCTAATTGGCTACTTGTGATGGGTTATCCTCAGCATTTTGACTTTTTAACTTTGAGGAATTTACGGGCTTAGATTTTGCTTTGCTTACATAGGCACCACAGCATGAGAGCCACCTCAGTCTAATGGCCTCCATGTTTAATTAATTTAACAGGCTGTAATCATGTTGCAATATATAAATGTATCAGATCAATATGCTGTACACCTGAAACAATGTTATATGTCAATTATATCTCAATAAAAAAGCAAGTTAAAAAAAACTGTAAAAAATATAATGTCATGAGATTCATCTGTCCTACCAGATAGTAAAACTGTTTAAAATCAATAATAATTACAATGAGGTGTTTTGTATATACCAAAGTATATACAAAAAGATATACTTTGGGCATTGGAATAAAACAAGTAGATTAAAATTTTACAAATTTAAATTAATTAAAATTTTACAAATCTCTCTAAAGGAGAGATAACAAAACCATGTGAAAAGTGAGGATAAGAGGCCAGATGGGTAATCTGAGGCCAGTTTAGATAATTTGGCTTAACCAAAATTAAAAACTTCGAAAAAATTAAATTTGATGCAAAAATGCACCAAATAAAATAACAAATATAAGGAAGCATTAAATATAAAAAATTTCAATGGAAAAACTCAGAAATAGGTTGGTTAAGTGTTAGAGATCTGAAAAAGACGACGAATTTTTAAGTTTGTAAACAACACAGAAGAGACAAAAAAGATGAAGAACATATATTTTGTTATATACGAGTTTTAAACTTGAATATGTCAATAAGGTAAAAATAATAAACTGTTTTGACAAAGAGTTATTCTTAGAAAGATATGTAGAAAGGATATATAATTTTGTACACTTCTTAATTCTTATCTTAATTATATCTTAATTCTAATTAAGATCTCAGTTTATAAATTATTAGTCCAAAACAAAATAACATCACCCAATATGAATTGCAAATAGTAAACAAGATATAGAACGATGTCAAATGTAGCTACTATCAAAGAAAGGTAAAATAAAGAGCTATATTTTTTTCACTATTGAATGACCAAAATATTAAATGATAGCACACCTATATGCCTTGCTGGTACCATTATAAGGTGAAACAATTCTCTTTGAAAACGTGCTCTCAGCGCCAAAATGTACATGTTATTTGAGCCAGTTAATTCCTGGAATTTTATTGTAAAGACCTGTTTCAAAATAATAAAAAGTCTATGTGTAGGAAGATATTAATCACTCCATTATTTATAGGAATAAAAAATTGTTAATCTCAAAATAAGTGAATGTCAGTGGAATGATATGCAGCCATTAACAATAAAGTTAATTAAGAATATGTGACAGAAACAGGGCAGGGGGTGGGAGAAATGGCTAAAGGAGGTATAAATATATTATTATTAAGAATTCTTGTTAAGAATGTGTTAGAGGTGGAGGATGGGGAGTTGGGAGAAATGGGTGAAGGGGGTATAAATTTATTAAAAATTTTTAAAAATAAAAAAGTTTACTAACATGGAACACTCAATGCCTACATCTTTGTCTGAGATGCAGAGCAACATCATTCATTCATTCATTCACTCACTCATTTAATACATGTTTATTGAACACCTCTGTTTTCAAGGCACAAAAAAAAGCCATTCCTATATTGGAGAATCATGAGTTCTCTCCATTCAACAAGTATTTTTAAATGTCTACTGGAAACTCTGCTAGATGCTTACACAGACACAAGAATGAAAAAGACACATGCTGTGGCCTCCAGCATTTAAAATCTAGCAGGCAAAAAAGTAATTATCGTAGGAGGCAAAATGAGAGAGAGAATACGTTTGTTACAGGTGTTGAGGAGAGAGAGGAATAGGGAGAAGGGGAGAGGGAGAGAGAAGGAATGTTCTCTTTGAGACATCAGAACAGTGCTCTATGTATTTCACCCTCCTGACAGACGTGCAAGGGTAGACATTCTTATTCACATTTTATTGATGAGAAAATGTAAAGAGATGAAATCCCCAGCCGAGTCTGCATCAATCTGTGTCTCTGAGAGACTTGCTGGGGCAAAGTACTCCCTCTGCCTGCCTCCTGTCCCCCACCCCCACACAAACATTTTCATAAAGAGTTATCAAGAAATAGACTTTTGTTCGGTTATGTCACTTAGTTTGCGGCTGTTTGTTACTGCAGTGTAGGCTATAATGTACCCTCAATCAAAGGCATTCTGGGTAGAGGAAACAGTCAATATAAATGTCTAAATGAGTACATCCAGAGTGTAAGATGGTGAGAAATTTAGTTTGGAAAAAAAAGAATATGTAACAGAATGAAAAAGAATATGCTATAATATAAAGTGAAAAAGTATATACAATTTTACATGACCACAATAATATAGAAAATACAAGTGACTAGAAGATAGTAATATAAATATATAATAATATAATGATATTATTTGGTAAATTGTGATGACAAAATTATGGATAATTTTCCCCTGTTTCCGAATTGTCTAAAATAATGTTGTATAGTTTTGAGAACACCATGCATCTTCCCTGTACATTTGCTTTAGAGATGTTAGCCTGAGTGGGTGAAAAATGTTAAATTTCTTCCATGAATTTCAGAGCATCCCTAAATTTTATAATTTTTTGGGTAACTATAATGACATTAAGGATAAATGGCATATTTGCCCTACTTCAATCAGAATTGTAATATTGGTTATGAAAGAATTTCAAAGGCACCATATCTCCTGCTGCATCATACACCTTTTAAAGATGATTTGACCTGTAAGAAAGAACAAAATCTCTCACGGTTAATCAGGAATTCTAAAATTGATAACTTGAAAAGTTTACTTCCTAATGAAACCTTATTACCTGCAAGAAAGAAAGATAACACAGTTCACAGTTATACAAGTATTATTTTAAAATGTCTTCCAGTAGCTGGTACTATAAAAGATGTGCCATGTTCATTTCATGATGGATAGTCCACAAAATATCGCTCTTCAGCACGATATTATCACTTTATCAAAATTCAAAGCCTATAGAATGAAAGAACACTGTTTCATATCTTAGATTTCCATGTTCAACATGCAGCTGTATAAACCGCAGGGATTCTCACTGTAAGTCCTCCAGCAGTTTTTATGCAGATGGCAAACTATAAACACTTTGTTACTGAAGCATAAACACACACCATGGCTTCATGACGGAGAATGATGCAGAGCCAATCTGTAGAATCAGGCTGCGTGTGCTCCTCAAGCGGGAGGCAGGGAAAAGCTTCAACATAAAAACAACTTAGAGGGGCCGGCCCCGTGGCTTAGCGGTTAAGTGCACACGCTCCGCTACTGGCGATCCCGGGCATGCACCGACGCACCGCTTCTCCAGCCATGCTGAGGCCGCGTCCCACATACAGCAACTAGAAGGATGTACAACCATGGCATACAACTATCTACTGGGGCTTTGGGGGAAAAAAAAGGAGGAGGATTGGCAATAGATGTTAGCTCAGAGCCTGTCTTCCTCAGCAAAAAGAGGAGGATTGGCATGGATGTTAGCTCAGGGCTGATCTTCCTCACACACACAAAAAAAAACAACGTAGAACCACGTGTTATGAGAAAAGTTCCATGAGTATCCAGCTGTAACTTCCTATTTCACAGGGAGGCTGTGTTTCATTTCTTGGCTTGGATGAAGTTTATTGTAAATCTCTTTGTCTCAGTCCTCCTAGATATAATGAAGCAAAGGCGTGGGCGTAATGCAGAGGGAATGTGTGGTTAGACTCCACAGGAGGTATTCCATTTTGTTATAGAAAACAAAGCTTGGAGGAGCCCAGCCTCTGAGGGTCTAAAGCAGCCGTGGAGAAGCTGTATACACCATTGCTGCTTTCTCTACAGACCTGTGTCTTCTGCTGTGAACCCTCAGCCTACTCAGCCCACTAGAGACTTGTAAAGCCTTTGCTCACCAGAGCAGTCCTTGACGGACCTCCCACCCAATTCTGTGTCTCCATCTTCCTCTTTTCTTGGGTGACTCAATTCTGTCTCTTATCCGTGAGTATAGACAAATCAGTAAATGATAAATCATCCAGCTCCTGGTAGAGAGGCAAGTTAAAGGGATCCAGAAGAAAACATAGTCTGTGTTTGCATATAGGGGGAGCACTATGTTTGTACATGCATATTGATCAGAACACTATCATATTCTTATTGGTAAAAGCACAATTGAAAATATATTTTAGAAATAAATTTGTTGAAATGTTGCTTGTTCTTCTCTGCCATTCTAATGTTAAAAGCTTGGCCATTTATTTGTGTTATTATGACACTAGTCTTGTATTTAGGCTACATTCACAGTAAGCAGTTAAGGCATGTCAATTTCCAAATAGAATCATGATCTTGATGATGATTCAGCTACTGACAAATCATCAGAGGGGTTGCTCAGATGTTGCAGAATGATTTGGTTCTTGAAGACGTGGAGAACTCAATGGGTATCACTCTTTCAACCTGGAGATGGGCTTGAAATCGCTATAAAATAGACATCGATACACAGTCATACTAAAGTGTATTAAATGTGACTTAAAAACACACTGACGTATATTACAGTAAAAAAATTAAAGAAAAATATTCAAATAAAATTTGGACAACTAAATTCATTGTCCTCATTCCCAAACCCACTGGTCTTCCATTTTTTTTCTTATTCCTGTAATGGCTCCATGACCCTCCGAGTTTTGGGAGCCCAGGACCTGGTACCCAATACCTTGACACCTTCTTTCACTCTCTACCCCCTTTCTCCACCTACTCAGTCATGACCTAAGAACTCATATGCTCAAGGGCTCTTAGGATTTTTCCCGCTGTGAGTCCGTTATAATCCCTCACATACGCTATGACATCATCCCACCTTTTCTTTGGTCTACCTCAACTCATACTGCTGAGAGAGTCATCTTCCCAAAGCATATTCACTAGCATTTTCCAAAACCCTTCAATAATTGCGTATCACACACTCCTTATGTGATCTTGGTCAAAGCCCATCATGACGATGATACAACCAGATTCCTCAACGTCTTTTCCCATTTCTTGCCTCCACGTACTTTCTGTTTGCACAAAAGTGTCCTGCTGCTTCTGTGCTTTTGCTCAAACTTGAATTATCTCTTAGCCCCTTCTCTATTTGCCCCTTCCGCATCATATTTCCAAGGAACTTTCCCTAAGCCACCAATTCTAAATACTTTGGCCAATGGCACCACTTCTTATAGCATTCATTCTTTTTTTTTTTAATTTATAATTTTTTTTTAATTTATTTATTTTTCCCCCAAAGCCCCAGCAGATAGTTGTATGTCATAGCTGCACATCCTTCCAGTTGCTGTATGTGGGACGCGGCCTCAGCATGGCCGGAGAAGCGGTGCGTCGGTGCGCGCCCGGGATCCGAACCCAGGCCGCCAGTAGCGGAGCGCCCGCACTTAACCGCTAAGCCCCGGGGCCGGCGCAAGCATTCATTCTTTCATACTTGTGTGCTCGACCTGATAAAACAAAGATTTTTGCAGGCAAAAATTATGTCACCTCCCAAATCACCCAGCCCAGTGGCTTCAACATAGTAGGCGCTCGAATATTTGCTAAATGCCTAATGTCCTTTTCATTTTCTTTTTCAGTGGCACCACCCCCCTATAGTTACGACCATGAGCTAGAATACTGTGCAGACTTGCCTCCTCCGTACTCCGCGACCCCACAGTCTTCAGCACAGCGCTCTCCACCCCCTCCTTATCCTGGAAATTCAAGGAAATAATCCTTCTCCCAGAAGAGAATATGTGCCAGTCATAGATCTTGCCCAGAATAAAATGCCTCTACTTGGAAACAGAACATCCCAGAAACAGGAAAAGATTGCTCTAAGGAATACTCTATTGGGCCAGGTACTACGTCAGGTGGAATGTCCAGGCTAAGAGATACAGGGCTTCTCCTCTACTCAGAGCTGACCCCATCTGGAGTATTATGCTTGGTTGGACGGAACCACGTTTGAAGAGATATTCTGATCAACGTAAGCACATTCAGAGAAGAGTAACGAGATAAGCAAAACATCTGAAAATCATGTTGCTTAAGGAACAGATGAAGGAAATTGCAATATTGATCCAGGAAAAGAGAAGATTTATGTAAGACAGGAGAATAGCCTGGATTACGTAAGAAACAGCTGTATTCTGTGTGGCTTTAAAAGTCAGAACTAGAATTGTTCATTCTTTCGTTGGTAATAAATGGAGATCAAGTGCCTGAGGGCCTACTCTGTGCCTTACGCTGTGTGACGCACTGGTCGGAAGTTACAAGGGGGAACTTTGGTTTATGAGAAAGAGCACCTGGAGCTTTCTTACTGACTAGATTGCTTTGTGAAGCTCCCTGTTACCAAGACTTCAGACAGAACCTGGCTCACTATCTGGTAGAGACATGCTCTAGAAGGCATAGCTAAATCAAACGGTAGATGGGTCCATTAGGCCCCAAAAGTTCTGGTCATGTCTTAGGTAGATGTGAAGTGAATTTCTGTGCCTCCCAGGATGAAAACAACGGGAATAGTTGAATCTTACCTATTTAATTTGAGAGTTAAAACAGGATCAGAAGGACTCAATAGATGCTTGAAACCAAGAACTCTTCAATGCTAGCTACTGCCGCCTAAAAATCATCTGATTTAGTGTGTTATGACCAAGGTCATTCCAATTGTGAAAAAAAATTGTATCAAGTTCCACAAGCAACAAATACTTCACTTCCAATTAAAAGACAAGAAGCTAAATATTCCCAAGGGACTTTATATCAGGGAGTAAAATCTCAGAACTTGATAACGAAGATATACAGGAGCTTACAAAAAAGATAGGGGAAAAATGAACTGTGGATTTCCTTCTGTGGAATTCTATTCATGTATAGCTTAGACAAATTTATGTTTCTCTTTCATAATATTTTGATAATCTCGTCCCTTGAAAAAGTAATACAGTTAATGGAAAGGTTAAGATATTGACATCAAACCAACGCCTTTTGCCAAAATCCAAATTTTATGAAGTGCCTACCTTTAGGTATAAAAGCTCTTAATAAATAATTCTAACCTGCCATATTTTGCCGCAAATGACTTTAACATTTATATTTTTATGTGGGTTCTTTCGTGTATTTAAAATTGCACGTTGAGCAAATATTGGGAATCCATGATCAAATTTTTGTGTCACCTTGCAATTAAATCTAAAATGTTTAATCTAACATCATCATCATAATTCAGTGAAATCCCAAAATGATGCTCAGAATTTTGCTGAATAAAACGATCAACAGAAATGTCTTGAGGTATAAATTATAGTTGCCCTACTTGTAGTTAGGAAGCTTAGTAATTAATATAAGTAGCATATTTTATTTTCAAATACATCGATCTGACTGAAATACGGTCTCACTGCCAGTGAGATCTAAAAGCTAGATTTGTTTCGAATGACTTGCTTGATTTTTGAGCACTGATGACTCTCTTGCTTATGAAGACACAAAGCATCGAAGAGTTCCAGCCTATTCTAGTGACTGAGATTTTAGCACAATTTTAACAGTACATATGCTTTAATTTATCTCTCTTCTGTAAGTGTGATCAGACCAATTACACTGCAGCTATGCAATTCAAAGGGCCAGGGTCTCTGTGACTTCCAGAATGTTGTTGCAAATTCACCATATATTCCTTAAGAAAAATGAAGGGAAAAAGACCAGAGGAAATTGAATTCTCATCATCTTCACCGTCAATAAACATTTATTGCATACTTCTTATGTCTTGCAAACATTACCCACATAGGAGCCATTTGAGTCCACACTATCTCTCTTCTTCGAGTTGTTTTATGGCCTCCCTTAAGGAATATCACAAACCCATAGACCAACAATAGATCAGTATTTTTACTATTTGTATTTAGTGTCATGATAGCATAAATGTGCACATTATCAGTATAGACTTTCAGAGTTCATTGATTATTTTCATTGAAGATAGGGGGAAGATAGTATATGATGTGAAAGCTTTGAATTATGGTTATTTAAAAACTAACATATTTGCTGTGGCCAGAGTGTTTATAATAAGCAATAAAATGAAATAGCCTATTATAACAATGGTTATATTTTAATTGTCTTGTGTCCATTTTGTTTCACTCTCCATTCCTGCTGACTTAGCCTCATTCTTCTATATGGGAAACACAGGACTGGAGCCAGATAGACTTTATTTTGAATTCTGTCTCCTGCCTGTATGATTTGAGGCAGAGTACTTCATCTCTAAAATTCAACTTTCTGCTCTGGGAAATGTAAATAATATAATCGGCTTCATCAAGTTTTCTAAAAATTGGATGAATACATGCAAAATTCTAAGTATAGTGCCTGGCACATAGGAAATGTTCTATAAATATTAGCAAAAATAAATTAGCAAAAGAATAACATAAGGATGAAAGCCTCTATAATGGCACAATCCAACACATTAGCTACCAGCTACATATGGTTTTTTAAATTTAAATGAATTAAAATTAAACTAAATGAAAAATTCAGTTTGGTCTTATTAGCCACATTTTTTTTTCAATTATTCCTTTTTTTAATTGAAGTATAATTGACATATATAAGAGCCTATTAGTTTCAGGTGTATATCATAGTGATTCGATATTTATGTACATTATGAAATGATCCCCCCGATAAGTCTAGTAATCTGTCACCATACAAAGTTATTGCAATATTATTGATGATATTCCCTATACACTAGCTACATTTTAAATGCTGCATAGCCTTATGTGGCTAGTGGCTACCTTACCGGGCAGTGCTGCTCTAGAAAAATCCTCTACGCAAAATGGAATGAGGTAACAGGAAGGAGTTGAAGAAGAAGCCACTACAGTCACCTTGCCCAGGAGAAACTATGACCTTTGTCAGTTAATTGTGATGTCCTTCACAAATATGTGAAGAGGTCATTGCTCTGGAAGTAAGGCTGGGACCAGCAATGAGCAATGAGAGACCCACCCAGGCCCTCCTGGCCCGCAGTGGGGAAGCTATTGCCAGAGCTAAAGGGCTGATGGTAGAAAGAGACCCTGGACCTGGCCCAGGAGCTGGTGAAACAGGACCACAGCCTGTTCTTAGAGTCTAATCAACGCTGCAGCTGCCCTGCTCAGCTCTAGAAGCCAGTACAGGAGTATCCAGGGCCACCCCTATCTTTTTAAGATGCAACGTTGATACGTGCTCTTCTGTGGTTTCATAATCTTGTTCCCACCACCAAATGAAAGCAGCACTCACCACTCATCCACACTCACCATTCATCCACTCTACTCCCAACCTGTCCTTGTTGAGCCAAACCCATTTCACCAGCTTTTGGCCATAGGTGAGGTAGAGTCCGACACACATCAGACTATATATTGAGCCCATCAAAGAGTGGAGCTCTGGGTGGTGGTGTTTTATTTTTAGCTTAACTAAAACAACCTAACACCAGAATGCTAAAGTCATCTGATCACCTTCCTCAATACCTTGGAGGCTTCTAAGGACTACCAGACTCTCAATCAGAACCTGCTGGAAATGTGCAATTTTTATTTTCTGATTACAGGCCCAAGCTACATGGGATATAGCTGAACTTGTGTTAAGTTCAACGCTCTTTTGGTGCAACCTCACTGGGTGGTATGGTTCAGTTCAGTTCAAATTGTGTCAGGACCTCCAGAAAAGAAAGTGACAAAACTAGCTTTAAACAGATCTCCAGTGGGGGCCAGCTCCATGGCCTAGTGGTTAAGTTTGGCGCGCTCTGCTTTGGCGACCTGGGTTCAGTTTCTGGGTGCGGACCTACACCACTCACTGCAGCTGTGCTGCAGCTGTTGCAGCAACCCACATAGAAAATACAGGACGATTGGCACAGATATTAGCTCAGGGTGAATCTTCCTCAGCAAAAAAAAAAAAAGATCTCCAGGTGATTCTGATTTCTACCTTACCCACAACCTCACCCCTACCTCTTATGACCTGTTAATGCAGAGGAAGGAACCAAGGTTTTAGAGTAACAGAGATTTTAGTTTCTATCTCATCTCTGTTGTCTTTTAGCTATGTGTTCTGAGTCAAGTAACTATGCTTCCATAACCTCAGTTTTATCCAAAATATGTGAATAACACCACCCTTGCCAGGTTGTTGCAGTGATTATAAACAGTGTATGTAGACCATCTGTCACAAAGATCCTATCTGGGTTGGTGACTCAGACAGATACAAATGTATACACGCATTCTTTTTCCAACTTTTGTGCTCCCACTCACAAGCCTTACAACTTCTATAAGCAGGTGTATTAGTTATCCATTGCTGTGTAACAAATACCTCAAAACTTAGTGACTTGAAACAACATTTGTTATCTTCGTTTCTGTAGGTCCAGAATCTGGGCGTGGCTTAGCTGGGTCCTCCAGCTCAGTGAGTTTCAGAGGCTGTAGTCATCTCAAAGTGCAACTGAGGAAAGATCCCCCTCCCAGCTCACTCACATGCATGATCATTAACAAGATGCCATTCCTTCCAGGCTTTTGGACTGAGGGCCTCATTTACTCACGGGCTGTTGGCCAATTCCTTACCATATGGACCTCTCCGTAGGGCAACTTGAAATATGTCAGCTTGCTTCCCCAGAGCAAGGAGATCCATACAGTGAGAAAGAGGGCTAGCAAAAGATCATGCTGGCAAAAGCGGAGTCACAGATTTTTAAAACCTAATCTTGGAAGCGACATCCCATCACTTTTGCCATATTCTGTTCCTTAGAATCAGGTCACTAGGTCCAGCTACACAAAAGAGGAGGGGATTACAGGAGATCGCAAATAGTAGGAGGCGGAGAGCATTAGGAGTTATTTTAGCAGTCAGCCTACCATAGCGGGGATATTTCATCTCATTCTCCTTAAGTCCACTATTTAGAGTTTAGGCCATCTTCCCTCTAACAGGAATGTACCAGCTCAACAGCTAAAAGAATCCCAGGGCTATACTTGGCTGTGATCAAACTGCTTCTATCCAACTGATGGGTAGAATGGAGCTGGTAACTTTCCCAGGGCCATGCTAATTGGATAAGAGCTGCATTCCAAAGGGAGACACACAGTGTTTGTGTTTCTCATGAACTTTACGAGCTGCACTAAAGCACGCCTCATTTGGACAGGGTCTGAAGTATACCACATGCCACATGCCTTATAGACAAGTCTTAACGTGGCCCCAGTTCTAACCTTTGTTTCAACTTTGTTCCAAGAAATTTAATCTTCATCAGAAAAGAATTCCAAGACAAGTTTCCAGGTGAGTATTCAGTGGATCAAGTTGCTACCCCGCCTAATCCTGAATACCTTCACTAAACGTGGAAAACAAATCCCACGAAATGTTGGGAACTGCAAAAACATGTGCTGGGAATGTTTGCCTGCTCTAGAGGCATCAGGAAACATTGGTTTAAAAAAATTGTTCACAGTTAGACTCTTTGATCCCTATTTCTGCTCTGCTTCTCATCTTCTAACCCAGTCATGAGCAGTTTTTGAGTGTGCGCCACCTGCCATTTCTTAGTGTGAGAAGGAGGCTGGGGAATCATTTCTGAATCCCATTTGGTCGTGGGTGATAGGTGATTAAGACATCTCATATTGATTCCATGGCCTACAAGATGGATAATTTAATTTTCTTCTGACTACAAACCAAAAAGAGCCAAGTGATCTGATTTTCCCACTTTTGTATTTTATATGTTAATTTCTTCATTATCACCCATCTTGTGTATTAACTTCTCTGTTGACTGGGAACAGCTTGAAAGCAGTTCAGAAGGATTAAGGAGACAGTGTTCCATTCTTTCTGCTTTGCCCGTGAAAATGCCTTTGGAGACCCACACCCTGGGTCTCTCACCACCACCTGAACACACAACACAAACTCCCTCATCTCCTTCCCTGGGGATAGGTCTCTCACTTCTACCGTGGATCCTCTGCTCATCTTTCCAGATGTAGCTAAAGGGCTTATACTCTGAGAAAAGGTCTGATAATTTCTCCAGTCAGAATTAATTGCTTCCCACCTCTGCCCTTTTTTGTATCTATTTTGTACTCCTATTATATCCGTTGTCACAGATTTGTTAAATATCTGTCTCCCCCATAAGACTACAAGCTCTTTGAGACCAAGTACTGTCTCTAGGACCTTTGTAGTCCCCAGGAGGTATCTATACGATATTTGGCACATGAAACAAATGATTGAATATATTGTCAGCAAATCATATTTTACATTAAAGAATGTTAAAATAACTTTAAGAATTAGAGGAAGGGAGTTTATAGTGAGTAGCATATTCTAAGTGGGGTCCATAATCCAAGATACGGGTCAGCGAACTGGACAAAAGGCTATAGTTTCATAGTTTTTAATTGATGATGTATGTGAGTTCAGATTCAGTTGGATTGTGTCATTAAGCACAGGATGAACACATGTCTGTTCAAGAAAATGAGCATGCTCATCTTGACTGACTCACTTAGTGGGAAGAGGCCAAAACATGCCATTTTGAGAGAGGCACTTCTATAATTCTTCAGATTAAAACTGAGCTTCTCATTTTTTACATAAAAAGAATACCAACCAAATTTCAGGAAAGAATTGCCTCATAAATCACATTTCCATAGAATGAATTCTAATGTAATTTAGACTTCAGAAGCAGTGTCCAAAGGATTCACTAAAGGCATTTTTACTAAAATAAGATGCCATAGTTTTCATATTACCGTTTCTTCAGGGTATGTTGAAAAACCACTGAATATTCTGAAATGAAACAAAAAAGACTAAAACTTCTAGAAATGGGTAGTAAAACGGCTACCAGCGTTTGTGCTGTTATTATTTAATAAGTATAGAGAGCAATAGTGAATTTATCCAAGTTCTGAAAAGCAGTAATACCATTGTAAAAAATTGATTCTCAATGGAATCATCCCTAGAAATATGTTACTTTAAATCATAACAACAACATCAATAGTTTTTTTTGGGGGGGGGAGGTGGTACCAGGCACTGTTCTAAGCACTTTCCATTTAATAACATTTACTCTGCCACTCCCATAGTATAGGTATTATTATTATCCCCATTTGGAAGGTTTAGAAATTGCAAATGTGTTGCTTCATACCCCTAGAAAAATATCTTTCAGTGAGAATAAACTGTTAACGCTGCAAAGAAACATACCCATATCTACTCTTTACTTGTAAGAGCTACCTATGGCAATCTTAGGACTGATCACAGAAGCTGCCTTTCCATGACTTGAGTTCCAAGTGGATGATTATACGTGTATGAACAATCTTAATGATTCATATCCTTTACTCTGTCCTTCTGCTGCAATTCATCATCTAGCCTTCATCAGTTCCAGTTTTTATGTACACCGTGAATGACATAGAGTGAAAGCACTCTTTTATCTCTGATACAGCACCTGGTCTCCACAGACACATTCACCTGATTGTCTCCCAGGTCATGACTTCACCAGTACAGGGATCACAATGAATTTTCCGTGGATGCTCTATATTTCCTTTGGATCAGGACAAAAAAATGAGTCAATATCTATGGAACAGGGATAAAGGAAGGAGACATACATAAAACGTCGTGAACTTTTAACTAATTTTGAAGGGACAGTCATGAATATTGGTAAGCATGAATGATAACTGTAAAAATTGGTGTCTACTTTGTACATATCTCAATATTCCTATGGAATTTGTTGTTGGTTTTTTGTTACACATTTTTTTAGAAGCTCAAAATCTCTGCAGAATTTTAAAAGAAAAAATACACACAAGCAATAAAATATTAAACTAGACAATAATAATAAGTTAGAATAGTTAGGGAAGAATTTTAAAATGAGAAAAATGTAATAATAGTCTTCCAGGTAATTCTGCATAAACAGCAGAGTTCTAGAGTAATCAAGGAATAAAATAGTTTTGCCCAGCACAAAGCTAAATATGCATGTATGTCAAAATGAAAATATTTATGAAGTCTGTCTTTCTGTAGGCCAGTGTAATCTAATAAATGATATTTCTCCATCTTGGGTCTCATTTGCTACGACTGGATTTCTACACTCCTGCAAAGTACAACCTATAATTACATTTGGGAGTCCCCAGAGGGTATTTTTATGGCCTCTCACTTACCAGGTTGCATCTTCCAGTTTCTCTCCAGCTCCTCTTTAGTAATGCTATTGGCTAGACATTTGCCAATCACTAGATTGCATGAGGGTCATTTGGCATTGCCATGCTGCTGAGGACCACTGTGAATATCTCTGAATTGGTTTGCTCTGCCCAGCCACCAATATTGCTGTTTCTGCAGCGGGTTGTATGTTGCAATGCCATTGCCTACTATTGCAGGCATGGAGAATGACCCGGGTGCTCTGTCTGCCTCTGGCTGTTGTTGAAAGCTACTGGCCCCAGGTGCCATTAGAGTTAGGACACACACACCCTGAGGCCTGAGACACTGAAAGGGGAGAGTCTGCAATACAATAGAGCTTCCGATGTTCTCTCCAGCCTTCAACGAACCAAGAAAATGTTGCATTCTGAGCCAAATGGAAAAATATCTCTTTTTCTTTTACTGAAGGCATTAGGCTCAAAGCAGCAATACCTCATGTTCCCAAAATCTCAGGGGCTGTTTAGTGAAAATAGTTCTTTCAGCTTTGACCTAACATCCTCTCCTCTCCCTCAAACTTAGACAGGGATCTATAAGGAAAGAGCTTTAGGCAAATTCTAGTGATAGACATTGTGCTTTTATTACGAAAAAAATTCCACTTTCCTCTGAAGACTGGGACATTTTTATGGGAACATAATTCTGGCTGTTTCCTCCCTTAAGATGAACATTGCCCAGGAGACTTCATAATCTCTCATGCAAATAAAATCTTGGTGGACTTGCTCCAACACTCACTCTTTCAGACATGCCATGAGTGAACATTTTAAGCTCAACATGGGCAACTCTTTTCTGCAATACATACAAAATACAATGATTCCAACGACTAACCCATTTCTCCCAGTAAAGTAGCCCAAAAGTAGTACTTACCTGAAACTATTATTGGCCAAATTCAAATGAATTGAGAGAATAATTTTATCAAACTCTTTAGATAGACTTATTAATTTCAATTTTTTATGTGAATTGACTGTCATTTTGACCATCCGTAGACAATGTCTTAAAGATATGCCAGATAACCAAAATAAGAGCCAATTGTCTCAAATGATTTTTGAGCAAATATATGGCATGACATAAGATACTTAAAAGTGTTGGATTGATACCGGCTCAAGACACGGTTGACATAAGGGAAGCCATGTTGTAGAAAAGAAACCCTATTGTAACTTTGAATGACCTCTGACAAACTCACCCTCCAGGAGATCTAACTGCTATGTTGATTTTTCAACCCCTGCCTGTGCGTATACCTCCCAGCTGCGATAAGATGATAACTTTGTTCTTTTGAGTTCCTTAGGAATGTGATGACCCCCAACAGAGAATCTACGCTAATAGCCATCATCAATGAAAACCAAAAGATCTGGCATGGTGACTCTCAGTCTCTAACACTAGAATGTTACCATTCCTAACCCCCTCCCCTATAACCCACCGGCCCATATAACTGCTGTAAGATTTTGTGCCCTTTTAAGATGTTTTTTTTTCAGACATTAGTCGGCCATCTTCTCTCTTGCTAGCAAGCTGTAATAAAAAAAAGTCCTTTTTCTCCTACCACCTTGCCTCTTGACTATTGGCATGTCTTGCGGCAAGCAGAAGGCTCCACGTTGGGTGGTAACAAGATGAACAAAACGTCAAACAGAAATAAAAGGTAAAAGGACTCTTTGCATTAAACCTTTCTGTACTGCATACATTCCTCCTTGCTTCTCCTATCCACTCTCTACCCCTCCGCCCTCTCTCTCTGCCCCAGGAATCTACACTGCACGGAGTACATCAATGAGTTCCCTTGCTTATTGGGCTTCTGGTTGACTTCAGCCAACTCAGGAGATAAGAAGGAAAAAGGAGAATAAGAATAGGGTATTTACTTGCGGTATTTATTTGGGCTGTGCCTCTCAAACAAGTCTCAATTCCCACGGGATGCCTTCTCCAAACAGCTATTTCTGTTAGCTTCCTGCTTTGACCCATTCAGGCCTAGGGCTGGTAACACTTCCCCATTAATACTCGCCTGGGGGCACTGCCTTACCCCTTGTAGTTTTCCTGCACTTTACCCACATATTTCATTAAACTCTCTTCAAATTACCCAGTTTGAGTGTGCCATTTATTTCTTGCCCTGAGTGAAACACTCATTCTAAAAAGAAAAATACGTATATGAGTCATTTAATATATTAAAACAGACCAGAGTCTCTTCTCAACTGCTCTGGATTTCATCACATGTTTATCTGAGAAAACAGGTAGGAGACGTGAGTTCTAGTCTCAACTCTACCACTAACCCTTCAGGATAGTGAAGAATTCTCCAGGGCCATGTTTTCTTAAAAACAAAATGGAGGTGTTAGACTCGATCTTTAAGGTCATTTCTAGCTCTGTGATCCTATGAGGAACTAACAAATTACTACATGGCAGTTGTCAAGAACGAATAAGCCAATAAAACAAATAGCATAGACTCAGAGCTATAAGGCACCATTGGAATATTTTTATGTAACACCCTTATTTCTTAGGTGAGGAAACAGACACAGAAGAGAGAAGAGACTTGTTCAACGTCACTGGTGATGAGCAAACTTGTTGGTGGCAACCAGTGAGACCCTGAAGTCATTACTCTTATCCACTGCACTATGACACTTCTCTACACAATTGTTGGTTCAGGCTGTTGTTGCCACGCTCTTTCCAACCTCAGGGCCTTTGCACATGCTGATCCCTGTTTTTCTCATTGTTCAGATCCCAGTTCAAATACCAAACCATAAGATAAGGCTTCCCTGACAACTTGATCTTATCTGAGTAGGATTCCAGCTACCCCTTATCCATTATTCTGCATCACTACTTCCTGTGTGTTGCCTTCCCAGCACTTAGCCCAAGATGTAATTAAATATTGTTTACTTGTCTCTGTTCTGTTCTCTTTCACCAATAGACTGTAAGCTCCCTGAGACCAAGACCGTGTCACTTTAAGGCATAACTCTATCCCCAGTATGCAGTAAAATGCCTGGGGCAGTATAGGCACTCAATAAAAGTATATGTTGAATTCATTATTGTATGTGTTGTATAGAACTACAAACTAGGATATAAAATGTAGTTGCTCAAATGCTCTAAGAAGAGAAGAGTAAAGTTAGACTTAAGCCTGAAGTTCTTAAATTTGAAGTGATCATCTCAGGAAACTATCTCCCTCCCCCTCTACTCCTTTTCTATAATGCCTTAGCTAATGGGCATGATTCGCAATGTGGAGTGGTACCCATACCACCACCCAGGGCCAGGAGGTCTTTGGAACAGTGTGGTAGCATCTTGGTTGACACAATGCCTAAGGAGATGCCACTGGCATTTAGTGCATCACAGAAGACAATCACACAAAACAAAGAATTGTACTGCCCTAAATGCCACAGGGGCCAACATTTTTCCCAAGATTTTGCTTCTTTAGATACCTCAGAGTCAACGCAAAAGAAAAAATCCATAATTACAGGAAGTATCATTAATTTTGAAATATTTTCAATGCTTAATGACCCTAACACATGCCATTAGCAGTGAATTGCTCAGCTGACTATGCTGGTTTGAGGAACAAGGGAGTATTAACAAATGTTCCACCTCCATTCTCTTCTTTGAACTTCAGAGACCAGTGGTTAAATAGCAAGAATATCTCAAGTAGTGTTTTGGCCTCTCTCGCTGCAGTTTTTCTTTGACAGCTATGTTTCACCCAAGTAATGGCCATGTGTAGCTGCCTCCCAGGGATGGATGCAAATATCCATTGTTCAAATCAGGATATATTTTTACCTGACAGCAACCTGCATTCTACGCAGAGCGAAGCTGCATTTTATCGTTGGTGAAGAGGCGAGTGGCAACTTGTGGATGCACAAGTTGTTGGAGTATGAATAATTGATATGAGACATAAGTCCTTTTTATGGTCTCCATTAAGTAGGAGAAAATCCAATCAGGCAGCACTGTTTTCGCGTCACCAGACTTGAAGTATGTCTTTGGAAATAAAAATATTGGCTTTTTACATGTCCTGAGCGTGGATTTAAGTCAGTCAGGCCCTGTAACTGTGAGATAGCGCTAAAATTAAAGTGTTAGAGGCAGCATTTCTACTTATATTAAGGAGAACAAAACAGAAAATTACTAAAATGGGTCAACTGATATAATGACATCTCCAGGCCTAAGTTTAAAAATAAAATGAGGTTGGTAGATTTTACTGGAAGGAGACAATAACCTCTTCCAGGTAAGTTATCAAAAAGTAAGCCTGGCACATTTGTGAACATTCTCTTTAGAATCACTTTTATTCACTTATTCATTCATGCATTAGGGCATTTATTTAATCAACCGATTTTTATTGAGGACCTATTTTGTAGTCAGGCACTAAATGCTGGGTTGATAGCAATGAAGAAAATGGACATAGTCCCTTGACTCAGAGACTACAGGAAATCTCAGTGCACTGTACAGGGCAAAAAAAACTCACTACAAAATTAATTTGTAGAGGGGCCGGCCCTGTGGTGTAGTGGTTGGGTCTGGCATGTTCCACTTTGGCGGCCCAGGTATGCGGGTTCCGATCCCGGGCACAGACCTACACCACTTGTCAGCCACGCTGTGGCGGTGACCCACATATAAGGTAGAGGAAGATTGGCACGGATGTTAGCACAGGGCTAATCTTCCTCAGCAAAAATATATATATATATATTTTATAGAATTCAATCATAAGAAGTTCTGTGAAGACACATCAGTCCAAGATGCAACCTTAGAGGTCATTAAGCTTGAACCTGCTCCCTCAACAGTGGGAATGCTGAAACTGTGGGAAGTGAAGTGACTCAGCTGAGTGTAGACAAAGGAAACAGAAGGCCTGGGGCTCACACCAGTTGACATAGATGCAGTAGATGGGATCTTCATCTACACATAAGGCTGACAGGACCACTAAAAGGCAAAATACAGCTGTGTATGTGCTTTAACTAAAATCAGGCTCATAGATCATGTATCTAAACATTCTTCATTAAGAACAATTGTCCGCTAAATGAGAGTTTTCCTTTTTTATTGTTTATTATGACCAAAACTGACTGTTTTCATTTGGTTTTGTTTATTAAGCCTATTGGTTATATATCTATGGTTTGTTTGCTTGTCAGTTGGTTGGCTGGTTGGTTGGTTGGTTAGGTGATTGGTTGGTGGGTTTCAGCAAGGCTCAACTACTTTACAGTTGTAAAAAGCCCATTATAGAAGCCAATCTAAAAAGGCTACATACTGTATGAATCCAACTATATGACATTATGGAAAAGGCAAAACTATGGAGATAATAAAAGGATCAGTGGTTGCCAGAGATTAGGAGAGAAGGAGAGGTGAATAGGTGGAGCACAGGATTTTTAGGGCAGTGAAACTAGTCTGTATGGTACTATAATGGTGGATGCATGTCATTATCCATTTGTCCAAATCCATAGAATGTACAGCACCAAGAGTGAACTCTAATGTGAACTATGGACTCTGAGTAATAATGATGTGTCAATGTAGGTTCATCAATTGCAACGAAGGTACCACTCTGGTGCAGGATTTTGATGGTGGGAGAGGCTACGCCTGTGTGGGGATTGGGGGTATATGGGAAATCTCTGTATCTTCTGCTCAGTTTTTCTGTGAACCTAAAACTGCTCTGAAAAATAAAATCTGTTTTTTAAAAATCCCTTTATAAAGACACAGATCACGAGTCCAGTAAACAAGGAGGAGACGAGTAGTGTTACCTGGGCCTACCTTTACTAATATTCCTTTATTCGTTTATCAGACATTGACTGCACATCCACTAGGTGTCAGTGACAATTCTAGGCACTGGGGATTTACCAAGGATAAAAACTCCCTGGAGTTTCATCCTAATGGGGGAGAAGGACAGAAAATAAAAACAAATCAATAGTGTATCAATTGTGGAAAAGCTCTGAAAAAAACAAGCAATGTAAAAAGAGAGAAGGACAGAGTTGGGGAACGAAAGGCTGCATTTGTGATAGGAAGATGAGGGGTCTCTTGAGTCAGTGCCATTTAAGCAAAAAATTTAAAGAAGGGAAGGGGTGAGGCTTGCAAATATCTAGGGGAAGAGTGTACCAGGAAGAGGGAACAGAGAAAGCTAAGAGCCTGAGATGGGAGAACACTCAACCTATTTGAGAAAGAGCTAGGAGGCCATTGTGGCTGGAGCAGAGGGAGCAAAGGGAAGACTAGGTCACGTGAGTATCGGAACAGATCAGGTAAAGCCTTGTAAGCCGTGGTAAGGATTTTGGATTTCATTCTGAGTGAAATGGGAAGTCATTGGAAGACTTTGAGGCATGCATATACACAGTGTTACTATAACTTAAGTGTTTAATTCAAATGACAAAATTGTGTAACATATATTCTACCCATTTGTTATAATATTTAACACTTGTGTATACTGGTCTTTAGATTTCAAGGGCTTTCATCTGTATAACTGCATTTTTATCCTCATAGGGGTGCTCAGTGGTGGAGTGTGAAGGAGATCCGTAAAATGGAGACATATGGGTTAAGGCAAATATGCAAATATGCAGCCCGAGACCGTTTCAAATTAGGCCCCCATTATCTGTCCCATCATAGCATGCATTAATTTATCAGCACAGGGCTTCATCTAGCACATCCCTAATGAATATTCATACCCTATAGAAGAAACAGAAAATTTTGGAAATTGGGTCCCTGCCGTGGATCTTGAGGAGGCTGGGAGCACGGCTGGGTTGTTGGGTAGCAATTGTGAGTGACTTTCAGAGAGGTGGTACTGGAATAAAATCAGCAGTACTTCAAAGTGGAGAGTTATGGTTCCCCGAAGTTGTTTTTCTACTTCGAGATGTCCCCTAACGCCTGGAGAACACTGGACAAGCTCTACCCAGCGCTTCTTAGCCTGCCCACCAGAGGCACACCCAGAAAGAAAACTTCCCAGCACAAGATTAGGTCTTGAAAATTCATCTTCATTTTAAAAAGCCCTTAGGTCTTCTCTCTGAAATATTCTGCCACACTATTTGTTGTTTCCTGGACTGGAGAATTAGGTTCTTTGTGTGGTTCTGTCTGTGCTTCTGAATGTTTATCTCTATGATACTACACAAAATACACAGTCAATGTTATTCATTTTATAGCCGGCGGATAGGGACAGGAAGGGTTGTGTCAGACAACTAAACATATATGAGGACTGCTAAGTCCTTGGTTCTTACGAAGGTTCTTCTGGAATGTTGTACCAGTTTTCTGCCAGAACTGACAAGTAACATGGGGCCTTTTGCTTCCTAAAGGTATTGCAATTTGTGGGGTATATTTAATATCCTTTGTGCCTGCCTTTGGGCAGATATAAAGTAAAAATGGGAAACATTATTTCGCTATTCTTCCCCTTTAAAATGAAATTAAGGAGTGTGTACACTTCCAAAAGTAGAAATTTTTGGTTTATTGCTATGAATTTTCAACAGTCTCTACATTTCCCATGATGAGCAATTTGGTGTGTGTCTGATGCTCATTTAAGCAGTCACAGTAGCAGATGGATGTGGAGGTGATGTCAAAATCTAGAGAATCCATCATATATTTATGAATATAAATCATTGTTCATCCCCAAATTAGTCAACTACAAAATAAAATGTATAAACCAATCAAATGTCTCCTATGTCAATTACCAGATTTTAATCCCATATCTACATAAAAAACTCAAAGGAAGACCTCAAATTTGAAAATAGCTACAGTGTTTTTCATTATAAGATTAGCATTTTCCTTGAGTCAGTAATTCATGGCATTTTCCAGCTTTCTCTCAAAGCTATCCGTATAAGATGAGTCAAAGGAAAGAAGATAAATGTGGACATTTTAAATAAAACTGCTATCTGTGTAATCAAACTTCTTCTTCTGAAATAACTATACCACCTCCTAACTCAGAGCCAAAACATGATAATTTAGGGGTTGAATGATTATATTCTAATGAAGTAACCCATTTGATTTTTGACTTTTTAAATTCCCCATTTTATATTTCTGAGTGGCATGACAGAACATGCAAGCTCTTCAATACATACAGAATGAAAATTAATTGAACTCAATATTGAAATTGCCAAATCACCCAATTTCCTAAGATATAGCTGATGAAAAACAGAATATTCTAATTTTTCTGAAAAGAGGGAAGAGGGTAAGAAAGGTATCTGAAAAGCTTCAAAATGTTGTGTATATATAAAGCACTATTGTGTATGAGTGTGTATATCACACACACACACACACACATCCTATGGTTCTGTTTTCTGGAAATCCCTGACTAGTATACTATCTCACATTGTTGTTATGAGGATGAAATGAGAAGTTCCATACAGTGCTAAAATATTGTAAGTGTTCGATAAATTTTGGTTTCTTATTCCATTACCCCCGCCTCAAAAAAAGTTACAGGGAGTCCACTCACAAGGCTAGTTCTGAAAGCAAATTGGCTTTGTCCTTTGGGCTTTGTAGAAGAATCAGGGAAGGAAGTAAGAGAGAAAGTCACAAGGGATGGACTCTCCCACAGGAGCTGACTGGGACAAAAAAATTGAAGTCCAGTGTGTCATTAGCTGCCATTCGGCCCAGATCCAGTCCGAGGCTGGGTCTCACTCCACCAGAGGAGAGGGTCCTACGCCCAGCTAAAGTCATTATCTTTTAAATGAGAGCTGGTTTCTGGAAACCATTTCACATCAAACCCAGAATCAAACTGTGTTTCACTTGGACTCTGGCCTCTAAAAAGCAAGTAGAGAAAAAGGATTCAAAAATAACTCCATCAGAGAAAGCACTATAAAGTGAGGCTGAGGTATTTCTTTGTCACTGAATGTGATAAAAATAATGTAATACCTTAATACCATCATTGCTCTTCATCAGAATTTCTAAGGGAAAAACTTAAACCAAAGCGGTTCAGTTATAGAGTTGACCTATTCTCATAAGGTAAATTCACACAGTCTTTTTTCTCAATGGCCAACATATATTTCACTCTCTCATCTCTCTCTGGACTCCCTGACAACCTTTGATTATGAGTTAAGCTGATTTCACCTGGGAAGATGTTGAATTTTATGATCATTGCTTAATAAAACACAATCACAAACTTCTACGGTCAAACTAGACCAATTTAAGATTTCAAAATTTTGGTGGCTTTCTTAACCACCAAATAGGTATTGAAAACCTATTTCCAAAGATATGTGTCTAGTAAAGATGTGGGGAAAAGGCGCATCATGTCCTAATAGAACATAAATTGGGCAGATCATCCTGGGGAGCAGTTTGGTAACACGACACCGAAATGCAAAATGTGTATATCTTTTGACTCTGTGTTTTCACTCTGAGGAAATGATCTAAAGGAAATAATAGGACAAATATACAAAGATGCATGCACGAGAATCATAATTGCAATGTTGAATATAACATAAAATAAAATCACTATAATTATACGTCAATAAAGCTAATTGCATAATCATCATCCATACAATCAAATATTCTACAGCTACCACAAATGCATCATGCGAAACTATTTTATGTCCGTGTTATATTAAGCAGAAAAAGGAGAATTTAGAGTGTGTTCCCATTTTGCTTTTAACAAAAATATTATCTGTATATAAAATCCAGGAGAATATATAAAAAAGATTGAAAATTGTCATCTCTGGGTTCTTAGATGAAAGAATACTATTATTTCTTTTTCTTTTATTACTTTCAGGATAAATAGTCCATGGATTTTTATAATCAGGAAATCAGGTGTAGTTATTTAAAATTTTAACTATAGATAAATTAATACATAATTTGATTAAATAACAATAAATTTGTTATTTATTAAATAACAATTTAATAAATAAATTTTTTAAATTAATAAAATATTTGTTTTCACATATTTTAAGTAAATTTTTTTAGCTTTTTCTTTTTTTCCCCCCCTGAGGAAAATTGACCCTGAGCTAACATCTGTTTCCAATCTTCCTCTTTTTTTTCTTTTTTCTACTCAAAGCCCCCAGTACATAGTTGTACACCCTAGTTGTAGGTCCTTCTAGTTCTTCTATATGGGATGCTGCCTCAGCATGGCTTGATGAGCAGTGAGTAGGTCTGTGCCCAGGATCCAAACCGGTGAACCCCGGGTCACCGAAGCAGAACACGTGGACTTTGCTGCGCCACCGGCCGGACCCCTTAAGGAAATTTTTTAATGTTCAGAGTTTCAGAAAATTGGTCAATAATTCTTAGTGTAAGGCATAAGCAGAAGTGGATTTTTTTCAGATTCAAACAAAAGAGAATTCTTTGAAATCCAAGGAACCCACAAGAAAATATTCAAATGCTCAATAATCCTATAAATAAGAATATAGGCTGAAATCCGTGGTGACTACTGAATAAATACACGTGTCAGTGTCTGTGGATCTGTGGAGGAGCAGGAGCCATTTGTCAATGAATGACTTAAGTATCCTGCGGATGGATTCCAAGCACGGTCTATCATTGACTCTCTTATGTGCAAGCTCACACAGCTTTTGGTATCATCTCAGCTGGAGTTATTTTTACATTGCAAGTTTGCCTAGCAATTTCTCTCTGAGTGTTTTTCCACTGATCCTCAAAACAAGCCCATCTTAGAACCAAACTCCAGCCGGAATATGGTTTACCATGCAATCAGTGTAAGGAGAGCTCAGTCATCTTCGAAGAGGGATAATGTGTAGAACAAGGAAATATATTGTATTTGTCTATCAAGACAACAAATTAAAGGAATTAATCTAACTTTCTGTTCTAGGACTCAAGTGTAAACTGAGAGGTGTGATGGGCCTCATTGCTTCTGAGTTGTATGAAGGGGTGACAACAAAAGAAATGTAAATAATAAAATCAATAAATAATAATAGATAGATAATAAAATTTAACAATAGAAAAGGCAGATCCTGGAGTCCCCACACCATGCCAGTTTTAATCCTTGAGTTTCTACATAGTGGGGAGGTGGGAAATGGGTCACGTGGAGGAGACAGAGGGCAGGAGAAGAATTTGGAGGACTCGGAATAGCACCTATTTAGCAACTGGTATCAAATTATTTCCAGTGGTTCTAAAAAATGTGGGCATCTTTACCTCCCAAAGGACATTTGGGAACATCTGGAGACATTTTTGGTTGTCACAACTTGGAGAGGAGCTCCTAGCATCTAGAGGGTAGAGGCCAGGATGCTAAACATCCTACAGCCCCCACAATAAAGAATTATCTGGCCCAAAATGTCAATAGTGCCAAAATTGAGAAACAGCGCCTTAAGCATTGTTTATAAAAGTTATAATAAAGTCTTCTAATAATATTCTTTGACAGAATTCATTGTTATTTCAATGGCCAAAATAAAGACTCTAATCCACGAGACATAACTCCCAAGAAATAACTTGGGAGATGCTAATACCTGTGCTCCTCATAACATGAAGCCTATTTCTCTTGATCTTTGGTACAAGATAAGAAATCTCAGACACAGTAACGTCCACAGATTAGTTCAGACATGCCAAAGGCATTGAATAATCATACTTATGCTCCATTTGTATAGTCAAAACTACTAAGCAGATTCTTTTTTTTTTTTTTTTTTTTTTTTTGTGAGGAGATCAGCCCTGTGCTAACATCTGCCAATCCTCCTCTTTTTTTGCTGAGGAAGACTGGCCCTGGGCTAACATTCGTGCCCATCTTCCTCCACTTTATATAGGACGCTGCCACAGCATGGCTTGCCAAGCGGTGCTTCAGTGCGCACTGGCGATCTGAACCCGTGAACCCCAGGCCGCCGCAGCGGAGCACACGCACTTAACTGCTTGCACCACCAGGCCAGCCCCCTAAGCGCAGATTCTTTAAGAAAGGCCACATGTTCAGAGAACATGGTAGCAAGTTATTTCCCCAAAGAGCTCAAAAGATTAGACTATTAACATGAGCATGTGAGATGAGTAAAATTTTGTCATAAGTAAAACCCCCAAGACAAGATGCTTTAAGAACTGCTGTAGACTGAATGTTTGTGTCCTACCAAAATTCAGATGTTCAAAGCTAATCCCAAATGTGATAGTATTTGGAGGTGGGGCCTTTGGGAAGTGATTAGGTCATGAGCGTGGAGCTCTCATAAAAAGGACTAGTGCTCTTATAAAAGGGACCCCAGAGAGCAACCTTGTCCCTTCCACCGTGTGAGGACATAGCAAAAAGAACCGTCTATGAACTGGGAAGCAAGCTCTCACCAGACACCAAATCTGCTGGCACCTAGATCTGGGACTTCCCAGCCTCCAGAACTGAGAGAAATAAATTTCTGTTGTTTATAAGACACTCAGTCTATGGTATCCTGCTATAGCAGCCTAAACAGACTAAGGTAGGAACCTGCAATTTTACCTCAATTCTTATAAATTGTTGTGTATGCAAGATGGATAGAAGTCTTATTTATAATTAGAAAAGACATTTGACAAATATCTTCTGTCAAGACCCTGGACTAGTGGTTTGTATGTATGAATGTGTGTTTGTACACATGCTGAGTGCGTATGTCTACCAATAACACAGACTAGACGCTGTGGAAATAAGAGTTTACAAATGTGCAGTGTGGCACCATTAGAGAGGAGTTTCATCCATCCTGGTGAGAGGAAGGCTCAAATGCTTCTTAAGAAGAAAATGTTTCACATTCTTAGAATTTACTATTCCAGTATTAAGTATTCATTGCATTAGAAATAGCCAATTATTTGAAACCATTTAGGCATTTTCCCAAGGCATGTTTTAAGAAATTGTAAATTTAAAGGAGAAAAATAGTGTCTATAACAGCCAGTACACAAACTCACTAAAAGATAGAAAGATACATTTTTTCTAAGGATTATATAATCAAAAGACACATCCTATCTCTACCAATTGTCATCAACATGATCTGAAGTTGGTGTAGCAGTTCATAAAGAGCTTATCCAAGGCCAGCTCCAGCTGTGGATCAACCAATCACTCTTTTTGTTTAAGAGAAAGATCTTTGCACAGTTTGGCATTGCCCAGACTTAGCAATAGCACCAATAATGCACGTCCAGACACTTCAAAAAATGGCACTTCTCCAAACAATGAGTAAAATAACGGCCATTTTAAATCACTTTTGCTCCTGGAATTTTTCAGCCATTTCTGGAGTTCTAGAATTCTAGACATAACACTATCTTTTAGCAAATTTTCATGACATTGGATCTGCAGAAGGCAAATTCACAGAAAGGCTTCAAAGTCATACATTTTTCTCTTATATGGGGACTCTAAGTAATAAAAATAAGGGATAAAACAGCAACTTTCAACATGAGCAAAAATTAGAAAATTTCTACCATGCACTTCTTCTACAAAAATCTACCAGGTTGCACAACACTGTGAATATACTTGATGCCACAGAGCTGTACACTCAGAAATGGTTAAAATGGTAAATTTTATGTTATATGTTTGACGAAAAAAAAAAAAAGCCTACTAGGAAAGCCTAGTAGGAAAAGCCAATCCATGGAGTGAAAATTCTCAAGATGAGTCTCTTTCTAGAATTATAGGAATTTATTAAAATCTGAGTTCATGCTAGAATCTCAGTACCAACAACTGTTTCCTGTCCTCTCTTTAACTATGACGGTCTGTGCATACTCATACCAAAATGGTCTGTGTTGGACATCTCTTATGCATTTTCTCATGTCCTCTTGACTCAAGTTGTTTATTACAGGCTGTCACTCAGGAACCACATCAGCATAAGTGTAGCTTCATGGCATCTCTCCTCAGTTGTACCACCCACCTACCACTTTCTGCCCCACGGCTTCTCTGCTGCTACTGCCTGGAACACCTGTGGAAACCACTCAGTCATTCTGCTGCGTGCACAATCTGGAAGTACGAGGGAGTTAACACCACATGGGAAGTCAGGCAACTATGAGGCACATTCTACAAAGCTCTTTAGAGGGTCCCCAGCATATAGCGTGCCTATATCCATAGATGCATATTTTTATACGTGCAGCATAGACTCTCTGGAAGGACACTCAAGGAATAAGTGGCATTGTTGTCCCAGGAAATAAAACTGGGTGGCTGAAAGACAGAGATGAAGAGACAATTTTCAATGAATATTCTTTTATGCCTTTTGAATTTTGAGCCATATGAATATATTGCCTATTTAAAAATTAAATAAAATTAAAATCAAAATAAATAAAATTATCCTTCATTAATGTTAGAACATCTTATTTGATATGAGGAGACCTAACTATTCAGGCTGATTCCAGTCACATAGATTGGGGGGAAAAAATAATAAATTAGATATGGCAGGGTTGTCACTTCGAGAAATTACCTAAAAAAGTCAAGCTTGTCACAGATTATCTGCCCATAAAGGGTGCTTTTTATAGAGGAAATAGTAGTTCAGAAAGCAATCGTCATATTATCTTGGTCCCATTTTAGACAGTACATGTCAGACACGTTGGAGTGAAACTGTTGGTTAGAAGCTATTTCTGGTGACCTTAAATTGATTACATATCAAAAGCAGAGGAAAGGTGAGTACCATATATCAGACTACTAAACTAATTGACAAAGGAATTTTACTTTTCTGTGATATTTTATGCAGAAGCTTGATCTAGAAGCACATTCAGGCAAATCTGACAAATTTTGTGAGATCATTTCAGAGGAAGAATTCCTTTATGTGGGTAGACTTCTTCTCAAAATGGCCCCAACTGCTTGTAGCCACACTTTGGCTACAAAACAGATTTTCATATCACAAAACATGGAAACTCTACATACCCTCATTTAGTCTATTACACAGTGCTTTCTTATTGATGGTCTCTGCTCTGCTTTAACCATGAGATATGAAAATCTGTTTTATAGGAAGATTAATCAATGACATTTCAAATAACCAGTTCACCTAGTGAATTAAATTTTCTATTTACATAATCTAGATTTACAATGAAAACTTTCAGGAATCTTTTTGTGGATAAAACATGGCTATAATATTTTATTTACATTATTTTAGGCATTTTCTTGCTATTTTTTTTGTAGCATCCTTCTAAAAGTAGCATTAACTACAATTTTTCCATTTTTATACATGGGAAAACTGAGGCTAGAACATCGGTTTGCCTTGCCTGTCTCACACGCTGTGACAGTACAAGAAAATATATAAAGGTTTTCAACCTCCATAGTGTCCACAAAAAGGAGGTGTTGCTCATTCACGCATGGCCAAACCATAGGATGTGTTCTCCCTACTTTCTGTATTTTAATGATTAGATAGGGATTTATTCTTGATAAAATCACAAAATCAAATGTGCGTTGAATCAAATTAAGGCAAATGATAACACTAGGCATTCTTAAGCACAATGGAAAAGCAAAAGAACCACCATGCAATGAGACTACCCTAAAAATTACACTGCTGGTTGCCATCCGAAGTGTTTGCCCACAATAATTCATGGGAAATACCATCACACGCTGGAAGAAAGCATAATTAAGACTGCCTGCTGGCATTGTCCTACATAACATAATCTATTTACTCAGAAGCTCCACTTTATCTTCCAAAGGTTGATTCAGGAGCTTCGTAATCTGAAAAGATATGTTTTATTATGTTTTCTTTCATAATGAATATTGGAATAGTTAATGTAGGGACTGATTCTTTATTGAAAACAATATATTATGGAGAAAAACTCTTTCTCTGTTGGAGAAAGCAATCTCCCAGTTCCAAAGTGGGTTTGTTTACCATCTAAATTTGATCTTCTCATGAAGCTAATTTTTAATTGTCTTCAACAAGTACATGCAAAATCTTTTATACCAGAAAACAAAAAGGTGACTATTTTAAGCTAAACACTTATTAAGCAGCAAAAGCAATGAACCTCACTTAGTTTGTATTTAATAGGCTTTATATTTACTGAAGCCTGAATCTCTTGGCTATTACCACTTACATAACATTGAACTTGGTGCTTATGTAAAAGCATGACAGAGGTGACATTAACCAAATTGAAAAAAAGAAAACTCCCCATGAGAGATTATCTACTGGTCATCAAGGGACATTTTATAACTTCCTGGAGATTTGTAATACTAAGGTAAACTTCTGGGGTGGTTTAGAAAAATATTCCCTGGAATTTGGGGACTGAACCATTGAATTTTGAAACATCAATTTCCCTTCCTATGACTCGATGCTGTTATGGGGCAATATATTTTTAGCCCCAGATATTCTGGACAGCTGACAACAAACATTTTCTTTCTTCACTATTCCAAAAATCCATAATTTTCCTGGGAACAATGAGAAGTTTTTTCTCACAAAAACGGTGTCTTCCAAAATAGTCAGGGCATTGTTTGAGGAAATAAATCAGCCAGTTCAACCAAATTAAACCTGTGATGTCACATAAACAAAAACAAAATCATTGGTGATGATATTTAATTATTTAGCCTGATATTTAATTTAACCTGTCATTTGATATTTTATAGGCTCAAGAGCCAAAATATGAATTTATATTTTCAAATTTTAACCCAGATCAAATTTATTCTCAATCCAACCTTGAAGGGGGCCAGGTGAAATACTAAGGAACTATTTCAAAAATAGTCTTCTAGAGTACATTTTAAAGAGTGAAAAATCTGGACTCTTTTTTCTCCAGAACTCACCCGCAGCACATTTAAAGTATGAATATATCTTACCCTTGGACCTGTTCAAAACATTCTTCTATTTGTGACTCTCAGTAGCAGACAATGCCCCCACAAGCTACTCTGGGCATGTTAGACATGATGGACCTGACAATATATGGAATGAAAAACGACAGGCTGATCTTCCAGTTGAAATCGATCTGTTCCCTTAAACTTTGAAGCTTAAAGAGTTATTTGTCATTTTCACTCGCTCTGCAGGTATGGAATTCTCTTATAACAGTTTACAGGGTCGAAGCTTTGGTCACTGGGCACTACTCTATTTCTTTTCCTACTGCAGGGATGCAAGGCCGGAATATGTCTTATAGCTTAGGCAGTAACCAAAATGACAACATGTAGGAAAGAGTAAATTGACTGACCCCAGAGCTAAGTATCCATCTCAGAGATTTACAGTAGGGACCATGAAGAGATATCTAGTAGCCAAGAAGTATTGCTAGGCTCCTTGAGTTCATGGTGTTCTTCATTTCAACCTACCTAAGAAATTGGGGTTGAAACAAACATTGTCTCATATTCCCCTCATACTACAGTAATGGTGGTAATGGAAGTCATGCTATTAGTAGTAACAGTATTAATTGTCATAGAAACATTACAACTTGATATCCTTAGATTACTATAGTAGATTTTAGTATAACATTCTGAAAAAGGCTGACTGAATCTAATTGAAAAAAAAGAACAAGTAGCCTATGTGTAGCAAAGGCTATTTTTTTTCCAGTTTTATTGAGATATAATTGACACACAGCACTGTGTAAGTTTAAGGTGTACAGCATAACAATTTGACTTTCATATATTGTGAAATAATTACCACAATAAGTTTAGTTAACATGCATGATCTTATATCGACACAAAAAAATGTTTTTTTTCCTTGTAATGAGAACTCCTAGTATCTGCTCTCTTAAAAGCTTTTGCCAAGAGGAAAAAGAAAAAATCTTTAGGTGATGCAGAAAAAATTGATGAGGCAAAGCAAAGAATTTGCACTCAAAAAATTATGCCTTTAAGTAGCTACCCAAACTTGAGTTATTTATCTAATCTCCCTGGCCCTCAGTTTTATCACTCACACAATGAAACATCAAGTGATATCTAATTTCCATCTCAATTCTGAAGTTCTAAGATTCTATGATGAATATGTTAGTAACAAGTAAGTGAATATTAGTTTCTCACCAAAATTACTACCAAGCCCATATTTCACATTTTGTATAAACATAAAGAAGTGTTTTTTTTCATATTCAACTCTGAGCAAAATTTGAGGAAGCATTTGACCAAGACTATCAAATACATTTCCTCATAGGGTGACCAGCAGTTAAAACAAGACTGTCTCAGTTTTACAACTCAGGGGCTGTGTCTCAGGAATCCCCTCAGTCCCAGGCAAACCGGGAAGGCTAGTCACCCTGTCTCGAGACAGCTCTATACTAGTCACTCCCAGCCACAGCTTCCACAGCTCCTTCTCCTGCAGGAACTAGTTCCTTCAATCAGAAGATTCAATTCCACCCAGTTACTGATTCAATCTCAACTGTGACCTTACATAAGGAAGCATAATCTAGAACTGTCTTGGTTCTATTTGTCAGCTGCCATCTAATGTGCCTGAGGAGAACTTTGATCAGCTGCTTGCCCACTGAGAATTTATTTCTGTACTGTTCTGAAATCTTGCTATAACACCCTGACCTCTTATCTATGGCCTTGACAATTTGCCACGCCCTTCCCCCATTCTCACGTGAGAGCCATACCTGTGGTTTGTATTCCTTCATGGAGGCCAGAGTCCTCTTATGAACCAACTCAACTCTCCACCTGACAGTGAGTTCCACTACTTCTTTCATTTCTGTGCAAACACTCCCAGACTGGACCATCCTCTTACTGTTCCAACCCCCCCATCCACTCCTGAAAGAGAATCTAGGCCAGCCCAAATCACGCTGAGATGGTCATATCACTTCGAGCACTATAATTTGTGCCAACAGCTACCTTTGCAACCATCCCTGGTTCCTCTCAATCTTGGTTTCCCCATTCTCCCACTAGCCTGCCTTGTTAGAGATATCAGTATGAGGTGTGCGGCTCCAGCCCGAGTTATGGCCGAGCTCACTAACATTGGAGTATGGCCCTCCCATCTTAAACATGGCGTTTCTCATATTCAACTCCTTCAGCTTTAATTCACTGCTGAAATGTGTTGTGAAACAGGTGGTGCTAATGCTCGAGGCTCTGCTCCTCTCCCACACCCGTACCAGCTGTCTCAACATTGCTGGAGCACGGCTACAGAAAGGACTGAGTCAGGAAGAGAATGAGATCCTAACCCATCTGAGTCTCTTCCAATACTTGGTGGACAACTAAAATTTCACGCAATTTTTTAATGTACATAGATTATATTATTTTAACATGGAGAAAGTGTTCTAGGTGAAGAATCAGGATCTTCACCTTCAAATGATGTCTTCAGAGGATATTGGATAGGAATCAGATCTGCTGTCAGTTGTCAGTCAACAGTTCAACCAGAAATATCATTAGACTCTAATTCACACTTCCTGGTGGAGCTCTTTGATCCTTAGTAGCAAGCCCCGGGAATAATGAGCACAAGCTCTGGGAGGAGCTAAGACCACCCCCACCCAGAAGGTTAAGATGGTGGCCATGCTGCAACCTTGAGGAAAGTAAGATCCTCACTCTAAGCTAAGACATGGACCCCACAAAAGGCACAGTCATATGTGGGGAGGGGAGGAAAAGCACAATAATAAGTATTGTCCACTGGCCCTTTCCCCAAGAGCAGTTTCAGAGGATGGGATCCAAGTGCCTCAAAAAACGGGCAAATCTTAAGTTAAAAAGAGCAAAAAGACCTGTGCTTGCTGCCTGCTAGATAGGGAATGCCCTACGGATTGGGAACTCTGGGGTAGAACAGAAGACAGAAACAGAGGCAAATTAAGTAGCAACAGAGAGATGAGTGGTCATGGGGCAAGAAGCCAGGAGCTGCTGGAGTTAGAAACTGCTGAAGAGGCAGGGTGCAGCAGCTCTGGAAAAGGGCAGCAGAGCAGAAGGGAGAGATAAAGAGAACCAATCAAGCCAGAGCAGCAGCCAGCTGAGTCAGGGAAAAGCTGAGCTCTGTCTGGACAAGACAAAGCCAGCCTGGGACTCAAAGAAGTGTCACAGAGGTGACTCAAACATAGGACAGATGGGAAACCATGGAGATGGGGAATTAGTGGGTCTGCTTTTCCATTATGACTTCATTCTGAAAACTCTTGAGAAAAGGCACACATCGTCAGGTTCTTGTTCTAGATTTTCTCCACCGCCATCATTACTTTCCGAGTGCCAGAAGAATCAGGTGTGTGAAACCACTCCAGTGACCAACTAGATATTTCAATAGTAAACTAAGATATACCCAAGACTGGTACAGTCAGGGACAATGGAGGAAAGAAGTGGTGACAGAGACCTGCACCTGCTGAAAATTTATGCAGAGTCTGATGCTGATGGAGTTTGGTCAAACTCACTTTGTACAATAGCTCTTACCACTGCCGTTGAATTTCAGGTGTGTGAGATGGAGTATAGGAGAGGCTATCAGCTTAGAAAAGGACAACATCTTTCTCTACTAATCTTTTTTTTTGCCACCACTACTCGCCCCCAAGAAAAAAAACACACTGAAATAAGAAACCCTGAATAAAGAGTTAAGAAACGAAAGGCCAAGATAGGGACAAGCAACTCACAAATTGTAAAATCTTAGACATTACCTCAATGTTCAGGGACTCAATTCCTTTATCTGTAAAATAAGGAAGATAATGTTACCTTCTCAGTCTTATCATAAATATAAATTAGGAAAGTGGAATGTGCAGAGAGTAAGGTGTTACAAATGTACACTACAATTATGACTATATAAGGATAAGATGAGCCATTTTCTGTTTCTATTTCATTTCATGTCTTCCTTGTTTTTCTTTTTATTTCTCTACCCAAACATACAGGGAATACGGTACTTCCAGATTGAACAGCTTTCCGATCATAGTAAAATATGAGGAAGTACAGAGAAGCCAAATGGAATTTGGAACATCAGGCTCATCAGAAATGCTATTTATTAAGAGCAATTGTTAGATAATGTCTGCATACTGATCACTGACAGGAGATTAGCATCAGCTCAATGGCACTAAGACATTACTCACAGTCCTTCCTCTATATTTTCCTTCCTTTCCTTCCTACATTGTACATTTTACTTTGTTCTCCCTCAAAATTGGTGTCATTTTCCTGATTTTCAGCCAAGTAAGTCTTCTTGTCCTTGTGTATAGAATTTAAAGTCACTTGATTATACATTGAAACATTATTAAAATAAACCTTATTTTAAAATATCTACATTGGGCCGGCCCCATGGCTTAGCGGTTAAGTGTGCGCACTCTGCTGCTGGCGGCCCAGGTTCGGATCCCAGGCGCACACCGACACACCGCTTCTCTGGCCATGCTGAGGCAGCGTCCCACGTACAGCAACTAGAAGGATGTGCAGCTATGACATACAACTATCTACTGGGGCTTTGGGGGAAAAAAATAAATAAATAAAAATTAAAAAAAATAATAATAAAAGAAAATATCTACATAATATGGTGACAATGTCTATTATTTGTCAAAGTCTCTATCTAAAGGAGACAAATTCTGAAGCCACTGTCCTGGCTTTCTTTACACTCTAAGAAAAGGGAAGGGGATAGGGAAAGTGAAATGAAGAGAAGTTGGAGAGTTGGGAATACTGGCAATATTTTAATTTAAAATTCTAAGTTGTCTTGTGCTATGCAGTGAATATCTGTGCCCCCCGAAAATTCGTATGTTCAAACCTAATTTCCAATGTGATGGTATTTGGAAGTGGGGCCTATAGGAGGCAATTAGGTCATGAGGGTGGAGCCCTCATGAATGGGATTAGTGCCCTCATAAAAGAGGCCACAGAGAGACCCTTTGCCATTCCGCCATGTGGGGACACAGCAAGAACGTGCCATCTATGAACCAGGAATCAGGCACTCACCAGACACTGAATATGCCAGCACCTTGATCTTGGACTTGTCAGCCTCCAGAACTGTGAGAAATAAATTACTGTTGTTTATAAGCCATCCAGTCTATGGTATTTTGTTGTAGCAGGCCAAACAGACTAAGACATTCTGGAATTCCTTCCTCCCTCCATCCCCTATATCCAACTGGTCAGTAAGCCTATCTTTAAATATACTTCCATTCTGTCTCTGTGCTCTGTTATTGCCATGTCCCTATTCCAAATCCTCATAATCAGAAATCTTACAGTACTCTTTTAACTGGTTCCTTCTTTCAGTCCTTCGTTCCTCCAGTCCAGCCTCCAACTGTCCTCAGGCTTCTCTGTTTAAAAGCCTCTAGCGGTTCCCTGTAGCTTATAGACTGACATCAAATCTCCAGAGCCCCACCCCACATCACACATCCAGAAGACCATGTCATAACACTTTTCCACCATGCATCCTTCTCTTCAATCAGAATAGACCATTTGTCAATTATCAGTAGGGTGTGATTTTTTTTAAATGAAAGCACACAAAAAATAATTTTTGAATGACCATATTGATCATTCAGCCCATTCAGATCATTCAGATTTCAGCCCTGAAGACTAGCCTTTCATTTAAAAGATCCTTCTCAGGAAATTACCATTGTCCTCATAGAACTTAGAGTTGGGGAGAAAAACTTGACCAAATCTAAATTCTAACGTACTGATGTGATTGCTAATTTCTTTTATTCTTTCAACAAATATTTACAGAGTATCTGTCGTGTGTTCTCCATACTGCTTGGTGCAGTGACCAAGTGAATGATCACTGTCAACTGGGATTATTAAGGAATGCTTTGTAGAAGAAATAGAAATCTACGTAAGGCCCTGTATATAGCGGGGAAAAGAACACACCAAGTGAAAAAGTCTCATATCTACACATGTATGGGGAACAGGTTGAAGAATGACATGATTATAATGGGCAGAGTATGTTGGAGAACATAAAATCAAGATACAATGCCAATGCCTTGTGCTACTTAAATGTTTAGGAATTTTTATAGCAACTTTTGGAGGTAAGAGTCATCATTACCTGACTGGAAGTGGACAAAAGTTAAGGATAAGTTTCATGATATTTTATAAATATTCAATGGATCACTTTCAACACTCAGGTATGACAGGGATCATTGTGCAGAGGATTTTTGGTAAAGCATGGGAATGGATAAAGATGAAACAAAAGGAAGGAGCTTCTCAGAATGGGCGTATATGTCAATATTTTCAAGTACTTGGATCTCATACAATAGCCAAAATGATACCATTGAATGGCCCCTTTGATGACATCATTTGCTATCTCTGCAATGAGATGTGTTTATAATATTAGTTTTGTGTGATTGACTGACTTACTGGGTCAAACTATTTCACTCCTTTTAGGACTAGAGTTGAGTTTCAATAATTTATTTGGATAACATACTAAGTATTTATTCTCATGTTACTGTTGGAGTAGCAGAACATATAATACACTATTTCAAAATAGTTGAGGAACAGAATAGAAAGTCCAGAAATAGACTCATACATTTATGATCAGTTGAGTTGCAACAACTTGGGAAAAAGAGAGTAGAGAATACACCACAACTGTGGAGTTGATTTGTGAAAGCTTGAAAAACACAGATGATTTTTGTCCTAAATGGTTCTCAAACTACAATAAGTATATTTTTAAGAGTTCATATCTTTGGTTAATTAAAATACACTCGTGTTTTTCTTTCAATTATCAAAAGTTATTTGCCTTTAAACCTAGCTAAGCCATAGAGAATGTCATAATCATTCTAATACTCACATAAAGCAAAATGAAGTGTTTTATTTGCCTCAAGTAATATTTTTAACATTAGAGGAACAGTTGTTTCAAAATGAAAAATTATCTGAACATCTAGTAATTTGTAACATGATCTCTTATACATGTACTTTTATTCATTCTTTCATTTATTAACTCATCTATGAAATAAAAATTTGTTGAACACTTATTCCAGGCCTGGCTTACCACCACAGGTTTAAAACATAAATATAGAAAATGTTTAAAGTGTTCTCCCTGTTTCCTTATCAGAAATATTCACTTAGACCATAACACCTGTTAGAACAAGAAAACAGAGCCTCCAGAGCATCTATCAAATGTTTACCATTATTAAAACTCACCCTGGAGGAAGATGCAACTGTGGCTCACCTCACCAGAAGTAATTTAATTTTTCCTAGGTTCTAAGTGTTCTAGGTGCCCCAGACACAACAGAGGAATAAAATAAAGTCCCTGACTCCAGGAAGCTTACATTCCATTGGAAGAAACAAAAATGAACAAATAAATATAAAATATAATGTCAGGCAGTAACGAGTTCAAAGAAAAATGATAAAGCCTAGTAGAAAGATACCAAGTAACAGGAGTGGGGAGTTACTATTCAAATAAGATGGTCCAGAGAGTCGTCTCTGAGTGGATGACGTTTGCACAGAAACCTGAATAAAATAATAAAGCAAGCCTGTGTATATCTTGGGCAAAAGCATTGCAGCCAAAGGAAACAGAAAATCTAGGTAGAAACCCATTTAGGATGTTCAAAGAACAGCAAGGAGACCAGTGTGGCAGGGTGCATGGGAAAGCGGGGAACGTGATAGAAATGTAGAGACTTGTCTTCATATTTTATAGTCAATGTGATGCAAAGTCCTTTGGAGGATTCTGAGATAAGAAAGGACATAATCTGATTGGCATTTCTAAAAGGTCACTCTGTTTTCTGTATGCAAATTAGACTCTTGGAGAACAAGAGTAGAAGACGAGTTATAAGGCTTTGGGCAGCAGTGCAGGTAAAGGTTTTGACAAGGGCAATAATGATGAAGAGCTTAGAAGTAGTTAGATTTTAGACATATTTCAGAGATACAGCCAAAGGAATTACAAATGTATTCTGGGTATAAGGGAAAGAACCATGGTGGTTGGAGCTTAGCAACCAGGTAAATGGCAGTATCATTCACTGAAATGGGGAAGACTGGAGAGAGGAAGAAATCAGTGTTCAGTTGGGGGCCTGGTAAGTTTGAGATGCTCACTAGGCATCTACAGAGATGTCAAAGAGTTGAATACTTGAGTCTGGAGTTCAGGGAGAGCTCATAGCTAGAAAGAAAGATCCAGAAAACATCCTCCTACTGATAATTTTTAAAACCAGAGGACTGGATGAGATCACCTAAGAAATGAATGTCGATTAAGAAAGAGGAGGGTGAAAGACTGAGTCCTCAACATCTTACGGATCTGAAAGAGGAGAAGGCCAGCAAAGGAGTCTGATGAAGAATGGCCAGGTGAGAAGCAGAAAATCCTGGAGAATGTGGGATCCAGGAAGGCAATAGAAGAAAATATTTCAAGATGGAAAAAGTTATCAATCGAGTCAAACATGATAAGAGAACAAGGTGAGAGCTAACCATCGATCACATGGAGATCAAGATGGAGGCTAAAAATTGACAACCCAGAAAGCATTAGTCTTCTTTAAGAACAGTATTAGGACAACATCTGAACAGAGCAGGTGGTGAGAGAGCGTAGAAGGTAAGGGTAACGTAGCTACCAAGTATAACAACATTTTCCAGGAATTTTGCCATAAAGAACAGAGATATGTGGGAGTAGCTGGAGGAGAAGCCTGGTTATATAGCCTAGATTTTCTGGTTATACCTATAGGATAGCTTCTGCCCTATAATCAATTTAATGTTCATAGGTGGTGGTTTCTAAATGTCTTTTCTTAAATTACAAATTTTAATGTTAATAATAGCCATAAATAAAACAAGTTTAAGCTCAGGATGCACTTTTGAAAAATGCTGGAAATAATGCACGTATTATCTGGAAATATTCAGCAGAAAAAAATGCTCAGAAATGCAAAGCGATATTTAGTTTCATTTAAGCTACCAAGCATCTTAGAGTTCTTCCGCATCTCCCAGAGGCCATAACCAATTACCGTGCACACCAAAAACACTCGATAAATACAGGTTGCATCGACTTTTATGCCACCAAATCCAGAGAAATTATAGTTTAAAGGAACACCAGAACAGGATATCTGAGGCTGTCTACAGATCGGGGTTCTGCCAAGAAATCTTGATGGCCATGTTCACAAAGTGTAGTCCATAGCCAAAGCAACTACATGGGCAATTTAGATAAGAAACATTTAAAAAAATTTTTTGTAAAAGTTAGAAAAATGAAACCAAGTTAACCAACTAAGATATAGATAGATACTGGGAATTCCCTTACATTTTTATTTCATTGTTTATGTTTTATATACTAGAGAAGGAGTGCGCCCTCTCCAAAATGTTGCATCAATTCTCCATGTAATCATTTGAGTTTCTTTTATCTGAGTCTGGCAACATTTACAAGATCATTTCCTTTAATTAAAATAATTTTGGCTGTGCACTCCGAGTTAAACATCCCCTCTCCATACACTCAAGACTCCATTTTCAGGAGACAGGAGAGAGCCTATATCCTCAGAGAAAGATCACCCCTCCCTGGCCTCCACACATCGCTCAGAAGCCATGAAGCAGGTGTCCTCACTACCTCTCAATATTCAAAGACTCAACAGCACCCTCTGCTTTGAGGCCAACAAGATTCATCAAATTACGCCCCTTTCCACTATTTATATGCATCATCCCAAGTGCAAGACTCCCAGGTGACCCTTCATCTTCCCTAATCCCCCGCATCTCTCCATATCTCTGCGTCTATCCCAATCTCTGATATCTCCCCAACTCCTGAAACTCTCCCACAGTGCCCTCTGGAACTCAAGCCAGACATCCTTAAAACACCCACACTACCTCAACCTCTCCTCTTGAGCCTTACTGTTCTTAGTCTAACAGATACCCGGATCTCCCTGAGGGTATGCTGTCCCTCAAACCCTGTCAAGAGGTGGTTGTTTTCTCCCACAACCCCATACCCTGGATGGGGATCTTGGGAAGCGTCCTCCTTGCTTCTCATTGCCGCTTCCACACCATTCTACCTTCCTAAAAACCTCAGCTTTGAATCCCTCTTTCTCAAAAACCTTAGCATCCAATTTACTGCTACTCTCTTGCCAAAACTACTTCTATCTTTAATCCTAGTGATTTCAATATTCATATAATGATTTTCCCAACACCTCAGCTTCTTGGAACATTAAACTCCTCTCCTCCATAATCTTGATCAGGACAATTCCTCAACCACAAACTCCCATGGTGATACCCAGACCTTGTCATAATAAATAAGTGCAACTCCTCCTCAATCTCAAATTCAACAATTCTATTCTCTAACATACAACAATCCTTCTGCTCCAACAAAACTTTCATCCTTTAACCTTGCCCCTTTTCTACTCATTCTCCTAGTGTCTTTCTTTTCCTCCTTACCCAAACTTAAATTCCATTTCAATCATTATAAATCCTCTCTTGTGAACATTCTCAATCCCTTGCTCCTCTCTCACTTTGTAACACTCTTTTAACAAAACTTGAACTCTGGTCAAATTCATCTCTCACTTTCTGTACACTTCCATCTAGTGCAACTAAGTGTGGCTAGAGTAAAATGGACAGCCATGCTGGTTGGTCTCAATTTAAATTAATGACTTCCAACTTCAAGTGGACTCTATTGCTGCCCAAAAATTATGCTACATTTCCTTAGAACCACCCATTTACTAAATGATTATAAGATACCTTCTCCTCTCTCCTTGAATCTTTGACACTTTCCCACTCTTTCACACGCCCGAATTATGACCTTGCTTTCCACTTCACTGAGAATAATTAAATAATCAGAAGAGAACTTCCTCAAGTTCTGCCCACCACTATACTGACCCATGTACAAGCACTGGCCCTCATACACTGTAACTTCACTCCTGTTACTACGCAGCAGTGATCCTTAAAGAGTGGGTCCTCAGCCCAGCCGCATCAGTATCACCTAGGATATTAGAAATGCAAATTATCAGATGGACTCAGACCTATTGAATCAGAAACTCTGGGGTGGGGCCCAGCAATCTGCATTTTACCAAGTCCTCCAAATGATTTTGATTCATGCTAAAGCTTGAAAGCCATCAGGGAAACCTTTTTTTTTTTTTTTTATTATGCTGGGTTCTCTCCCAGATACACTGTCTTAATTTTTAGGGGATAAGAGGCGGACATCAGGAGTTTTAAGAATTCCCCAGGTGATTCTAATATGCAAGTTTGAAAACCACTACTACCAATGAACTGTCCATGCTCATATCTAAGGACAACCTCTCAATTTGATCACTAGCTTTCATCACTTCAAAGATATTGCTCCAGAAATTCTGTTCTCTTCTCTCTCTCTCGCATCTTCAATTTTTCTTCTCTACTAGATTATTATCATTTTCCTAAAACATGCTGTTCTAGCTCTTGTTAAAAATTCTTGACTCTCCTCTTTCCAGTTACTTTCCTGTTTTTCTATTCACTTTAGAGCAAAACACTCTCTTTTTTTGAGTGTTTCTCTGAAGAGAAATCTATACTAATTATTTCCAGTGCATATCTTTCCATTCCCATTTTCATTAAACCCACTCTAATCAGCTTTTCCCCCCACTAGTCTTTGAAATCTAGACTTGTCAAGGACACTAATGACCTCTATGCTACTAAATCCAATGGGTAAGTCTCAATCCTTATTGTACTTATCAGCAACAGTTGACACCGTCGGTCACTCCCTCCTCCTGGAAACACTTTCTTCACTTTGTTTTCAGGAACCCAATTAAAAACCCTTATATTCTTTTTAATTTTTATTCCCTGCTACACTGGCAGCTCCTTCTCTGTCTCCTTCGTTGATTTCTCCTTCGTGTTGGAGTGCTCCTTGGTCCCCCTCTCCTTTCTCTCCACACTCACTCCCTTGGTGATTTCATGATTTAAATACTGTCATTTAATGACTTTAAATATCACCTAACATGAATATCTACAAAATTTCTATCTCCCGGTAAGACCTTCCTCCTAAACTCGAGACTCATAAAGCAACTGCCTATTCACTATGTCCTAACAGTCACTCAAACTCAACATGTCCAAAACTGATTGTTGAGCTTTCCTCAAAAACAGTGCTCCTTCCACAGTCTTCCCTAAATCAATCAATGACAACTCTGTCCTTCCCACTTGGAGTCATCCTCGATTCTTTGACTCCTCTCCTTCTCTCTCATACACACACTCCAATCAGTCTGCCAGCAAATCCTGCTGGCTCTACTTTTAAAATTTATTCAGAAACCCACCATTTCTTACAGCCTCCTCTGCATCCATCTGTAAACTACCATCTCTATTGCCTGAATTGGGCAACAGCATCCTCACTGGTCTCACGATTCCACTCTTGTCTTTCCACAGTCTATTCTTAGCTCAGGAGCCAGGGAGATACTTTTAAGATATGTCAGCTCATGTCATCTTTTCACACAGAACTCTCCAATAGCTCCCTGTCTCACTCATAGTAAGAGCTTAAGGACTTTACAGTCCCTGACAATGCCCATCAAATTCTAGTCAGCTATTTCTCTGACCTCATTTCCTGGTACTTTTCTACCCAATCTCTCCTCTATAATCACAGTGATATCCTTGCTATTCCTCTTCATGTCAGACATAATCTCACCTCAGAGCTTGCACTATATGTCTTCAGTCTGCCCCTCCAGACCCACTCTCCACCCTTCTCAACACTTCTCTGTGCCCTGGAAGGATGAACACTGTGATGGACCTCAATGGTCTCCCTGGCCTTCTGCTTCCTGGTGGATTCAGCCAATGGGGAGCCCAGCAGAAGATCTGAAGGAAGGATGGGAGTAAGGTTAGAGTCTTTCCTTTTCTCTCCTTTCTAGGGCTTCCTTCTTACAGTGTTGGTGTAGGTGCTGCATCCATCAACCTAAGGTCACAGCTCCTGTCAGACACTCTCAACACAGCTGTCTCTGACTCCAAGTTCCAATAACCACTTACCAGTCACCCACTCAAGCCTAGTGATGATTATAGTGCCCCACTGTCTCTAGCTCCTGAACACTATGCTGTCCCTTGTCATTTCCCTACCATCTGCCCCAATCTTCGTAAATGATCACCTTTTTCAACTCACCTAAAAATATCCAATCCAATGATGTCATCAGTCTTCTGCTCTGACTGATGCAGGGCCTTTGCACTTGCTCTTGCCTCTACTTGTAGCATCCTTTCCCAGTATGTGCACATCACTCACTCCCAAGCCTCTTTCAAGTCCTTGATCAAATGTCACCTTCACAGCAAGGCCTTCCCTGTTCTACCAATTTAAAATTACACTTCAATGTTACCTCAATAAAAAAAACAAAATTGCATTTCTCCTTGCCCTCTTGTCACTGTACATCTTTCCTACTTTATTTTTCCATGGCACTTACCATCCTCTCATATACAACTTATTCACTTATTTGTTTCATTTATTGCTTATCTCTCCCTAACCCACTAGAAGCTAAACTCCTCAGGGACAGGAATTTTTATTTGGTTTTATTCACTGCTATATCATGAGCACTTAGAACAGTACCGAGCTGCATGTGGCCAGCATGCAATAAATGTTTCTTGAACACACGCAAAAAAAAAAAAAAAAAAAAGCTCTCCTAGATTCCTCAAAAAATTAAAAATAGAAATACCATATGATCCAGCTATTCCACTTCTAGGTATTTATCCAAAGAACATGAAATCAACAATACAGAGAGATATATGCACTCCTATGTTCACTGCAGCATTATTCACAATAGCCAAGACTTGGAAGCAACCCAAGTGCCCATCAACGGACGAATGGATAAAGAAGATGTGGCATATATATACAATGGAATACTACACAGGCATATAAAAGAAAAAATCATGCCATTTGTGACAACACGGATGGACTTTGAGGGTATTTTGCTAAGCAAAATAAGTCAGAGAGAGAAAGACAAATTACTTATGATTTCACTTATATGTGGAAGATAAACAAACAAACACATAGATAAGGACAACAGATTGGTAGTTACCAGAGGGGAAGGGGGGGAGGACAAAAGGGGTAAAGGGGGAGGCTGATCCCGTGGCTGAGTGGTTAAAGCTCCATGCACTCTGCTTCGGGGGCCAAGGTTTGCAGCTTCAGATCCCGGGCATGGACCTGCTCCACTCACCAGCCACACTGTGGAGGCATCCCACATACAAAATAGAGGAAGACTATGATGTACACCCGAAATTTATACAATGTTATAAACCAATGTTACCACAATAAACAAAAAAAAAACAAAAACAAAATTCCAAAAAAAACAAAATAGAGGAAGACTGGCACAGATGTTAGCTCAGGGCTAATCTTCCTTAAGCATTAAAAAAAAAAAAGAAGAAGATTGCCAATGGATGTTAGCTCAGCGCAAATCTTCCTCACCAAGAAAAAAAAGAGGGGGGTAAATGCGCACATATGTGTGGTGATGAACTAGATATTGGTGGTGAACACAATGCAGTCTATACAGAAGTTGAAATTTAATAATGTACACCTGAAATTTATACAATGTTATAAACCGATGTGACTTCAATAAAATACTTTTTTTAAAAAAAGCACTTCTAAACCCCCACGAGATTAAGAGAGCTTGACAATATTGCCAAGTTTTAGTAAATTACTCTGTGATCAGTTTAGCTTTATCCAAACCCAGGTGAGTTGTTAACTAGAGATTTTATTGAGTCTCACCCCTGATGTCTTGAGATTCCTATTTGAACAGGTAAAGTCTAGAAAGACACATGTACCCTTCAAAATTCCACTTTTTATTTGTTTGTTTGTTTGTTTTGTGAGGAAGACTAGCCCTGTGCTAACATCTGTTGCCAGTTCTCCTCTTTTTGCTGAGGCAGATTGGCCCTGAGCCAACATCTATTCCCATCTTCTCCTACTTTATATGTGGGACACCTGCCACAGCACGGCTTGATAAGCAGTGCGTAGGTCCACGCCCAGGATCTGAACCTAGGAACCCTGGGCCTCCGAAGCACAGCGTGCAAACTTAACCACTATGCTACCGGGCTAGCCTCCAAAATTCCACTTTTAAAGTAAACGTTAAAGTCCGTGAATCATTTCAGTTGCTTAATTAAACACAAAGCTGGGTCTCAGAAGTGTACAATAAGAACAGCTTTATTTTGATACATGTGATTACTCAGTGTTTTCTATCTCCTGGCAGTTTATTGATCTATTTTGTGAGTTTGTAGGAGAAAGTAATTTTTTACTCAAGTAATTTTGTATGGATGAATTCCCAAGACCTAATGTAGTTACTCCTGACAGATGTAGAAAAGCCGACAGCCCTGTGTGTCTCTCAGCCCTTGGGTCTGTAATTCTCTCTGTAATTCTCTTGCTGCCTCAGTTAATCTTCCCCTCGCTGAAATTAGGAAATTTTTGTTCTTTTGTGAATAACGGCCTCTTGACACCAACATACCCGGGATGCAAGTATGTAACCCATAAATAATTTAAAGTTAAAAGAGCCATCGCTCTGATGATTTCACTTGCATCTTGTTCTTAGAAGCTTCCTTTCATGTGTGGATCTGACAATTTTTAACAGCATTATTGGATGATGAGAGCTGTCTTCCTGCTTCCACCTTTGCCAGCTCTGGAAGCCTCCACCACTGCCTTTAGTCTGCTACAAGAACTCCATTGTTTCAACAGAATTAAGATGATGCTTTAGAAGCTCGTGTATTGAGGTTAATGTCTTTGCAATGATCCATTTGACTATCTTTTACACTCTGGTAGAGACACAAGACAAAACTAAAGTAGGCGATATCTAAAGTTGATGTCCATTTCATATGCCAATATCAAAGTGAGAAGTATCAGCTAATAAGGTAGAATAATCATTTTCTTTCAGCTTCACAGGAGGATTCATAACTCCTTGGTTTATTATGATGAAATGTGTTTACCTGGTAGGGTTCTGCACATAATAATCCGCAATGCATATTTAATAAGTAAGTAATTGCTCAACAGTTAAGATTACTGGTTTCCATATATTTTAATAACATTTCTTTTCTGATTAAAAAGTCACTTTTATTCATTGTTAGAAATGTGGAATACACTGAGATGCAAACCAAAGGAAAATAAAACTCACCCTTATTCCCACGTGGCAGAAATGGAGATGCATCACTCATTCCAGTTCAAATAAGGAATCACCACCCAGCTTTGAGGAGTGTGCCTGGCTGACAGCCTCCAACTGTTAACTCCTTCAGCATCTGCCTCAGCTTTCAAGCTGGGGTCCTGCTCATCTCGGGGCAGCCCCCAAACAATGACTGAGCGAGGCCGTAGTAGCCAAAGTCATCGTAACCAAAATCAAGGAAGTGATGCAAAGGCCTAGCCATGTCCGCCCAGTGTGGGCCCTTTTAATGGGCAATCTTTGCCACTGAGCTCCTATGGGCCTGCCTAGTTGAGACTGTCAGGTCTACATCAAAATCTGGTAGTTCCCCTGCCTAATCCTCTTTCCTCCCCTTTTCTTCCCCTGCCTAATCCTCCTTCTTCCCCTTTCCTTTCACAGGTGTTACTGTCCAGTAATCCTTTTCTATTTAGTGTGGTAAAATACATATAACATACAATTTACCTTATCAACCATTTTTAAGTATATAATTCAGTAGTGTTAAGTATATTCACATTGTTGAGCAACCAATCTCCAGAACTTTTTCATTTTGTAAAATTGAAACTCTGTACCCATTAAACAACAATCCCTCATTCCCCCCCTTTCCCACCCCTCGGCCACATCCATTCTACTTTCTGTGTCTATGAATTTGACCATCTAGATAGCTCACACAAGTGGAATCATACAGTATTTATCTTTTTGTGACTGGCTTATTTCACTTAGTATAATGTCCTCAAGGTTCATGCATGTTTAGCATGTGTCAGAGTTTCCTCCTTTTTTTAAGGCTGAATAATATTCCCTTGTATGTATATACCACATTTTGTTTATCCATTCATCTGTCCATAGACACCTGGGTTGCTTCCACTTTTTGGGTATTATGAATAGTGCTGCTATGAACATGGGTATGCAAATATCTCTTTGAAATGCTGCTTTCAATTCTTTTGGACATGTACACAGAAATTGAACTGCTGTATCATATGATAAAAATATTTTTAATTTTTGAGGAACCGCCATATTGTTTTCCATAGTGGCTGCACCAGTTTGCATTCCCACCAACAGTGTACAAGGATTCCTCCACATCCTCATCAACACTTATTTTTTGTTTTTTTGATAGCAGCCATCCTAATGGGCGTGAAGTGGTATCTCATCGTGCTTTTGATTTGCATTTCCCTACTGATTAGTGATGCTGAGCATCTTTTCACGTGCTTCTTAGCCATTTGTATATGTTCTTTGAGAAATATTTCTTCAAGTCCTTTGCCCATTTTTTAATTAGATTATTTGTTTTTTGTTGTTGTTTATATATTTTAGACATTAACCTCTTATCATATATGATTTGCAAATACTTTCTCCCATTCCATAGATTGCCTTTTTGCTCTGTTGCTTGTGTCCTTTGATGCACAGAAGTTTTTAATTTTGATATGATCCAATTTATCTATTTTCAGTTTTGTTGCCTGTGCTTTTGGTGTCATATCCAGGGAATCATTGTCAAATCCAGTGTTATCAAGCTTTTGTTCTAAGAATTTTATGGTTTTAAGTCTTATATTTAAATTTTTGATCATTTTGAGTTAATTTTTGTATATGAGGTATTAGGTAAGGGTCCAACTTCATTCTTTTGCATGTGAATATCCAGTTTTCCCAGCACCATCTGTTGAATCTCCAATAATCCTTTGGCACAACTCTGTCACAGTGTCTGCTTCCCAGATAACCCAATCAGCACATCCTTGAACCAGAGGTAGCAACTGCTAAGATTCTGTATCTATCCCCCCAGTACTGTTCCTCTCTCTCTCCTTCTCTCCCTTCATACACACACACGCGCGCGCACACACACACACACACACACTGCTGTATATACTGCTTTTTTAACATAGCAATATATTGTGTATGTGTTTCTGTTTCATTAGATATTTTCAGCACCATCAAGTTTAAAACCTCTGTAGTGATTCATTGTGTGTATATACCATTATTTACTTAACAAATGCATTATTTTTAATGACCATATACTAAAATGTTTCTTTATTTTTTTAAAAATCTTGTTTCCTCTAGAAGATTGACCTACAAAAAGTTTCATGCTTGAATTATAGAAAAAGCTTTACTGGAAACTTATTGATTATTGTTCCAATTATTCTTATTTTCATTCTTCCTTTACATGCTTTTGTATAAAATATGCAAAAGGAAATATTTAGGCTTCCATGCCTTACATAAAAGTACAATTTGCTAGACCCTTCATATGATGCTGTATGAGACCTAAGAACGCACTTTATCCAAGTTGACTTGGAGCTGACGGGGTTTTAATTCCTAGAGGCACAAGATGCCCTAGGATGGAAAAGCTATTTAATGCTACTATTATTGCATTTGACCTCCAGGTTAACCAATGCTAAGAAACCTTTTCTCCAGCAACCTCTAAGCTCTTTTTGCCCTGGAAACTTCTAACCCCCCAAAACCTACTGACTTCAAAGGCTGCTAAAACTCTGAAAGATTCCTGACACCGAGACAGAAGCAACTACAGGCAGAGCAAAGCCATGGAAGACAGGACACTAAGGCTTCTCTGGCCTCTTACTGGCTCTGTGACTTTAGCTATCGCACTTATGCATTCGGAGCCTTGCTATCCGCATCTCTAAATTAGAGATAGTAATTACCTCCTGCTCAATGTTGTTATGAGCTTCAAATCAGGCAATATGTGGGAAAGTAATTTATAAATAAAAGGCATAATGCAAATTCAGTTGTTATTCTTAATAACTAGTGATCGTGGTGCAAGTGTGCAAGTAACCAGTGACTTCAGAGCCCTAGGCTTCTTGGGAAAACAGGAGGGTAGGCAAACGTCAATTCTCACATATAACAAACTTAACTCACTTCAGCTGGGCACACTTTTGCCAAGTTGTGCTAAGGCTCCCAAACACTGCTCACTGATTGACTGACCTGCAGAGTTCAGCCCAGTGAGGAGCAGCTTTTCAACTACCATTGAGTAGCCACAGCAGCCAGTGTTGGAGATTTTGTTGAGTTCTTAGACATTCAATGGTGCCCAGCTGGTCTAAGTCCTCCTTACATAGATTCCAGGTAGAGTTGGCATGATCCCCTGGCAGAACAAGCAAATGCCATTGGTTCCAGGCCATTTGATATTGCCTGAGAGTGAAGTCACTGGCACCCAGATGCAAAGAAAGCACAGATTGCTTCACCTATCCTTGGGAAAAGTTAAAGCCTACGTACAAGTACCAAAGGGCAGAGCCAACAGGGAATTCCACGTCTTCCAGCATCCTCAGTCTCTGAGGTGTAAAAAACAACTTCATCTGAGGAAGCTTCCCCAACCATTTTACCCCCACTATCTCCACTCCCTCCTCCACCCACCCCGACTGCAGTCAAATCCTTGTGAAATCAATGAACTCCAATTTATTTAAAGTCTTCACTTTGGAACTAAAGATGAAGAGAATGTTCACCATGGTCCCTCTATATGATTATAAATGTCTGTACCTCTGCTCCAGTGAAGAAAGGAAGAAGCTGTTTTCTAATTCTTGTATTGAAACAACAGAAATAGCACATGCTTTAGTCTTTCAGTCAAAGGAAACTAAAGCTGAAATGGAAGGTCCAGCCTGCTTCTAAGGGAAGGATCAAGACATATGGAAACAGAAAGTCAGCTTGACACTGTTGATGACTCTGGATACAGCACTGTGCCCAACAGGCATACTAACCCAGCTCAAAATCTTCCCCTGGCAGCAGTGTAGTGGGGACTGTTAATACTAACTTACTGAAAGAAAAAGATTACTGGTGGTGAATTAAAATCAGAACTTCTCTTCTCCAAGCTCCTGTGCTTCAGTAAAGAGGTAAAGAGGGAGGAAAGAAAGAAAAAAACCTATTTTATACTTAAAGAGGTAACAGTATTTGTGCAGGTTGCAAGCCTTAACAAAGCTAAAAAGGATATATGTAAATAGCATCTCTCTTCCCCTACCTCACACGCACATTTGAAACAAGTCAAAAACCTATTTCTGAGATCTCTCAACCTAATTGTTATTCAAGAAAAATCTTTCCAATGTTTCCTTGGATTCTATCACCTCCCAAATCACTTCCACACACCCTCCCCAAGATCCTTCTCCCGACCCCCATCCTGCTCTAGCCACCATCCCACACCTCCCTTAGCCTCCACCTTGGCTGCTCCAACCCCTCACTTTCCATCTACTCCTCCATCCGCTAGATGGGCCCAACTTCCTTAACACGGAGTAGACTTCTTTTGATAGATTGAACAATGACCCTGATATCATCAAATAAAGTGGGCATATTTCTGTTCCTACCTTACTTGTCCTTATTGTGATATTTTCCATCGTTGACCATCTCTTCACTCTGGAATCCCTTCTCCTCAGCGTCTGGGATCTCTCTCTATCCTAGCATTATTCTTATTTCTCCTTCTGTTCCCTTTCACACTCCTTTTGCAGGTTTCCTTCCCCTTGTAATCTACTAAGTGTTTAGGTTTCCATGGCTCCATCCTAAGCCCGCTGCTCTAATCAGTCTACCAACCATCCCTTGGCCAGTTTATTCATGTTTATGAGCTGATGGTTTTCCTCTAGTTCATAACCCCCTACTGGGCTTCAATCCTGCACATTCAACTGTCCATGTCCTACAGGGCCGTCAAACTCAACATATCTGAGTGCTTCCAAGCCCAATCTTCTTACATTTCTGTGAATGGCCCTACTTGCCACCCAGTTACCACTGCCATAAACCTCACAGACATTCCAAACATTCTCCGTTTACTTGCTCTTCTACATCCAGTTAGTCACAATCCTATCAATTCTGTCTCCCTCAGTTGTCTCAAAATCATCTTTTCCCTCAATCTCCACTGCCATTGTTTTCATTCCCACTCTCATTTCACTCCAGGTTTAATGAAACAGGGTACTAACTCATCTCCCTGCATCTACCGTGCCTCCCTCCCCCTTCAACCTCGATTCTAGTCAACATCTATGATAACAGTGATTAATAATTTCAGGATTTTGAGTCAGAAATCCGAGAATTCTGATCACGCACTAGCCATATCCCTAAGGGAAAGTTCTCTAAACTTCCATCTCCTTAACTCTAGAATGAGTCTAATAATACTTTTTTCAGAGGTTTGTTAGAAGAATTAAATGAGATACCACGTAAGTAGCTCTTAAGCATTGCCTGGCACATAAAAAAATCCTCAATAAATAACGAAACGCTCACTTTATTAATGTTACCTTACTTCAACACAAATCTGATTTGTTATTTTACTTTGCTGATTATAATCCTAAATTACTTCCCAGAGCACCCAGAATAAGTTTAGACCCCTCATTTTAGTTTCTATGAACTTCGTAATTTGGCTTTCACTTACCTTTAGCTTAACCTCCTTTATCACCCTCACATGTCGTCTCTTCCCTAGACACATGGGACAATTGTAGTTTCCAAAATATACTCTGTTGTATCCTCAGTATATCCACATTGCTGTCACTTGTGTCTAAGATGCCTTTCTCCTCTTTATCAGCTAGAAGATTCCTATCCATTCTTTAAATCTCAGATTAAATCTCAAAATCTCCTGGGAAACGTCCTCTTTCGCCATAGTCTCATTCAGAGTCTCCTCCGTGTATATGGGAATAACACCTCAAGTGTACCTACATCTTCGTGTAACTACATCAAAGCTTTTATCACCTTGTTCTGTCTGTGCCTTTTTAACTTGACTGCCCCCGCCAGCCCCCAATCCAGTACCATAAACTCCACAGGGACAAGGATCTTGTCTGTGTCTTCATGTCTTCATATGCCTGGTCCATACTAAGTGCTCAGTACAAGTAGATGAGGGAAAGAAAGAAAGAAGGAATGGAGCAAACAGGAAGGTGAGAATGAATGGATGAAAGAAGGAAAAACAAAGCTGTTTTTGCTCCAGTACGAGGATATTATTTCTTCAGCTTCTGAAATCTCAGAGACCCCCATTATCCTGCAGCAAGAGGTGTTATCCTCTCCCACGCAGAGAGCCTGGGCCTTCCTCTCCCTGCAAACAGTCTCCCAGGCAGCTCTGCCTCTATGCTTTCTATTCTGTCAAATCCCTCCTCCAGCCCTTTTTTATCCACTGTGATCTGCATATCATCATCCTAAAAAATATCGTTTATTAATTCTGGAGAGATTTATCCCTTCGACTTTTTATAGTGCCCTTACAATGAGGGAAACAAAAAGACAACATGTAAAAGGAACTAGAGAGAGAAACTTGTGCTTTACTTGTATTACTCCCCAGTAACTCAGGGATTCATTGAACAAATATGCGTTGAGGAACTGCTCTTTGCCTGACAGTGCATTGTGCACAAGAAATACAAAAGTCGATACGCCAAGGTCCCGGATTGGCAATGAGCTCACGTGAAGATTAGCAAATTCTTTCAACTAACATTGTTTTGAGCACCTACTGTGTGCCAGGCTCTGTACTAGGTGCTGGGAAAATAGCAGTAAACAAAACAGAAAACGTTCCTGCTCTCATGGCAGGGATACTCCAGTAAGGAAAGCAGACAATAAACACTTGGGCTGCTCTGAGGATAAAGAATGAGGAGGAGCAAACGTGGACACTAGGAGACCAGTTATCCACTTGAAGTTGTCCAATCAAGAGGTGACTGGGCATTTCTTGGCATAGGGTGGTAACAGTGCTGAAAATTATTGAATTCTGTAGAGCCAACTGGATCTGCTGACAGATTAGACATGAGTTCTTAAAAAGGAAAATGAGTCAATCCTGACACCAAGTATTTTTGTCCATGTACCTGGGAGAAAAGAGTTGCCTTTACTTGAGTTGGAAAAGTCAGCAAGAGGAGTAAGTTTTTTTCAGTGAAATAAGAAGCAAGATCATGATCTGAGAGTAAAGAATGGAGAGGAGATGTTTGAGGCTGAGAAGTGAGAACTAAGTGTCTAAGAAAGTATTTAATTGTCTATACTCTCTGTGGTTTGAAGGTGAGAGGAAGATGAAAGATAAAATGTTTAATTTTAGATGTGGTATGTTCGAGATGCCTAGAAATAATAATGGCAAACATTTATATAGTAATCACTATAAGATGTAATCACTAAGAAATGTATGGTGTGAATTTAAATCAGGATGTATTGTGTTGGTAGACCTGTAACGGTAATACAACATCATAAAGTAGGTGTTCAGGACATCATTCTCCTGCATTAGAGTTAAGACAGGGGAGTGTTCTGTGTTTTAGAAAAGAATTGCTTTATCCTGTGTGGATTAGGATAAAGGACCACCAATCCTTTAAGAGTATGATATTTCTTTATGGCAGCAGGAGTTCCAGATCATGAGTAATGGTTTATGTGGTACAAATAAACGAATATTCACAGATATCAGAAAAAACTTAACTCCTCTGAAGGGACATTGGCTTATTGTACATCCAGCTTCATGAAATATTTAGCCTCAGTTATAAAAACTGTGGAAAGTACAACTCTCAGTTCATATATCAGAAGAAACAGAATGCATCTCAAATGTTTATTGTCTGTATTTTGACCAAGGAGTATTTAGTGGATTTGAGGAGAGGTTTATGTAGAATATGTGTTGAGTTCTGACATTTTAATTAACAAAATTTATTCCCTGCTTACATGGTTTAAAAAAAAAAGTGTCTTAGGAAAGAAGAAATTAACTGTGGCAAATGATGCTGATAGTTAAAGTAAAATGAAGACTGAGATTTACGTTTGAATTTGACAACTTTAAGTCATTGGTGATCATGATAAGAGCAGTTTTTGAGAAATAGCAGGGAAGAAAGCCTGACAGGAGGAGGGTCAAGAAGAATGAAAGGAGAGTAACCAGAAATGTAGAATATAGACAACTCTTCTAAGGGGGTTTTTCCAAGAAGAACAGAGAGATGGAGTCATAGCTGGAGGAACACGTGAGTCAAAGGAGGATTTTTTAAATGGAAGATTTTATGGTTTACTTGTATGCTGATGGAAATGATACAGTGAGAGAGGAAACAGATGATGCTGGAGGAGAGAAGTCCTGGAGGAGCAGAGAGAAAATGGGAACTAATGATGAAGTAGAGGAATTGGCTTTATATAGAATGAGGGAGGACAGATCAGCCATGGTTATTGGAGGCAAAGAAAAGATGTAAGTATTGGATTTACTAAGGAACATGTCAAATTCTCTTTTGATTGCTTTTATTTTTCAGTGAAATAAAAAGCAAAGTTGAGACTGAGACATGGAGACGTCATGTTGGAGGCTTTAGAAGAGAGTAGAAGGTATGAACCAGTTGCCTGGGAGAGTTTCTAATTATCTATGCTCTCTGTGGAATGTTTAATACAGAAGCCCCCTATCAAAATCACATGACCCTATGTCATGGTCACAGGTCATGATGGAGCAGTGAGCCCTTGTTCTAAATTTGGTTAACTCTTTCTTCCCTAAGACCTCAATCTTCTAGATAGGTCTAGGAGTGAGGACTTTACCCAAGGTGGGTGAATACTGATTCCTTCCATGGGAATTTTGGACCTGGAAGTGAGAGAATGAATTTCTCTTGAGAGGTTTGATTTGTGGAAACATAAATGCATGTTTCATGCTATGGGGGAAAGAGAAGCACATCTGTGGGGAAATAAGAATAAAAGAGATGTGCACAAACAAAGCAAGAGAGTCCTGAGAGTGTTGCTAACCCTAATTCCAGGCATTCCTGAATCCTAGACGTTGGGTTACAAGAGAATCCTTAACACTGTCCCATGCCCTTTTTGCTTAACAAATCTTGCTTTCATTTTCTATCACACACAGCTGTAAGATTCCAAAATAATCCACCCTCCACCATGGCTGGCTTTGTGAATAGGCAGAATAGGCACTAACAAATATGAAGTGAGGGATTCAGGAAAGTGAACCTTCTTGAGCAAAGCATCTTCCCTGATTCACCAGCTGTGGTTTATGAAATTCCACAATGAGGGTGGAAAGGAATCATCATTTACAATGTACCTTCTAGATGTCTAACCCTAACCTAGGTGTCTTAAAAATATTATTTCGGGGCTGGCCCCGTGCCGCCAGCGGTTGGGTGTGCCCGCTCCACTGCTGCGGCCCAGGGTTTGCTGGTTCAGATCCTGGGCGCGCACAGCCACACCATTTGTTAAGCCACGCTGTGGCAGCGTCCCATATAAAGTAGAGGAAGATGGGCACGGATGTTAGCTAAGGGCCAGTCTTCCTCAGCAAAAAAGAGGAGGACTGGCATTGGATGTTAGCTCAGGGCTGGTCCTCCTCACAAAAAATATATATATATATATTATCTCACTTATGTAGTCCTTTGGCACTGGAGAAAAGCTTATTCTTCCAGAATCCATGGAAGAAACATCTCTTCCCAAAATATATACATATATGTCCAAAATATTATTGTCTATACCTGTGCTCCAGCATTAGGTGGAAGGGACATTAATTATAAATATGATATTTAGAAAAGTTAAAATTATGATTGAATGACTGAGAAGAAATAAATGAGGCAAGAAAATGTGAATACTTGAATTGGAGACCAAGATACAGGAAATAAGATTGGGGACAGAGGACAGAGGGCAGGGAGTGAAGTGGAAATCACAAACAGTACAACAGCAGACAGAAGTAAATCAGGTGTAAAAAGAAAAGCTGTAAGCAGCTGTTGAACAAAACATGTCCAGACAGATTAAAAAATGTCTGGAGAAAGAGAGACTGGTTCATGGAAATGCCTACTAAGGGAATCATTTATTGCTCAATATGTCAGATGGGCCTTCTCAACTGGATTATAAGGTTTGAAGAGATTACACAGAGAGGAACAAATGTCCTTAGTTATCAAAAGTTCAAAAAATAAAGACCTGCCTGGATTCAGATCAGAAGTCAGTGTAGAAGAAGAATGTGATCTGGAAAATACTAAATGTCTGTAAAAGCCAACACTATTACTTGGAAAGCTTTTTATTTCCAGCTAGAATAAGTAACAGGATGTCGTACTTGCTGTAATTTAGCTACCCAAAGAGAGAGATCTCTAATGCATATATATTTATATAATATATATGATATATATTGAATATCTCTCTGATTTGGAAGCTAAATTATAAATATATAAATACAAATGCAAATATATATATAAAATGTTCTACCAAACGTATTATTAAGGAAGGATTATGGCGAGGATTCAAGGTCAAAGTGACAAAGTTATCATTTGCAATGGAGAAATCCTTAGCATTGAGTTCACTGCAGTGGAAAGGACCAAGAAAAGACTCCTCCCTTGCACTCATTCCACTTTTGGAACCAGGAAATCTACCCAATACTTAGTTAAATTCTTTGTTCTACAGTTTTTCTTTTCCAGCATTCAGGGCCTGCTGGAGGATAGCTGCTTACAATCTGTGAAGTGTTCGTACAATTATTTGAAGTTGATTCTCCCTTCTCCCTTTTCTTTTCCTATCTGACTCTCATTTCAGAGATCTTCCCCTGAGCAATTCTCTAATCAGGGTGTGGAAAAAACAGTTATGAGCAAAAGGAATTGTAATGCTTTTCAAAATGCCATATTCAAATGTGATTTGAAATGTATAACCCAAAACTTCAAAATGTTGACCATCATCACAGACACATAGAATGCTAGATCTGGAAAGGAATTCAGAGGTCATTTGGTACAAAATGCTCATTTTGTTCATAAATAAACTAAGGCCCAGATAGCCAAAGAGATGGGATCAAGGCCACACTGATCAGATCACACAGCTGGAAGGAGATCAAAGGTATTCCACTCACAGCCCCAACTTCTTTTGAAATATAGCTTCTGGGGCTTTTTAAGAACTTGCATAAACTCCTGACAGAATCTGAATCCAGACACTAATAGCCAATATAAAGGAGATCACTAAAAAGATGATTAACTAATTCAAGAATCTCAACAGCATATACCTTCTTTGTGAATGAAACTAAGCAATTCAGTAAAAATTGGAAAGGGAGGGAAAATTGTAAATAATAAAAATAATGCTCTATAGTTAAATTATCCACGTACCACATAGATTACCATAAATTTACCCCCAAATCCATTCATTATAAGTTCACCAAAAATGACTCCGGAAAAAAAAAAAAAACAGTAGAATCCTAGAAAAAGTGGTTAAAGGCAGAGGGTATCCAACTGAGGGTGCCCTGGTCCTTTTCCATCACAAGTGTTGGCAGCAAAGCACAACAGGTCTTCACCCAAGAAGAAAGCTGAGAAAACATTAGGCTAGCTGGACAGGTATGGCAGACCTGTGAACTTCCTCTATTAAATTCAGGAACTTTTTTAAAGAGAAAAGAAGGTTTGTTAAATTATGAGAATGGAGGCATTGACTAAACGGACAAGTAAAGTAGATTTCACTGAAGTCACGGGGGATTTAGGGGAGCGCTTACTCCCGTCCAGCTCTACCCTCCCCTTCCTGGAGAGGGGGCAGTACTCAGAAATGGATGATGTCAGCTGACTGGAGTGAGGTCCGGAAACTCAGGGAAGGTCTTTTCCAGGGCAGTTAAGGAAGGGTGGAAAGATAGGAAGCTCAGTGTAGGAAGAAAGGTACAAGATGAACCCTGTGGGAACGTGGAGGAAATGGGAATAAAGTTGAGTCAGGCACCAACAGAGACTGTAGCGTAGGAGCTGATGAATGACACGGTTGGATGAGTAAGCTAATGGGTCATCAGCAGCCCTGCCCAGTGGGCAAGAGACTCAGCAAGGCTCAAGCAGCCAGCTGGGTTCTGTCTTAAAGGACCCTTTGATGAGGCAACTTCGGCATTAGCTTAACCTGCACCACCGGTGACTATGAATCATGTGTTTCCATACTAGGCCATTTTAACATAATGCCAAATGAAACTAAAGAAAATAGGGTGCCTACCCAAAAACGCAGAAATGATGGACCTGCTCTCCCTTTGGTGTATTAACCTTCAGGGAAGAAAACAGCTTTAAGGACAGAGGAAGCAGCAGCTTCTGAGGCATTAAGAAGATTAAGGGAAATAGTACTGGACTGGAGCAGAGAGGAAATTATTTGCCTGTCTCAGAGAGGACATTTCTGTTCTTATTGTCCCTATAAACTATCTTCACCCTCAGTTCCAAATTGGGCAGGGCTAATGGAATTTGTTGAGGCAATATATCAAATTAGTCCTGCTGAGGAAACTCCAGAGGGAGGCCTGGAGCCAAGGAGTGTCCTGAAATTTATCTAAGTGACAAGACACTTACAGGAGCCAGGGAGCCCCTAGTTTGTCACTGTGGACATTAAAGCCAAAATGATGCTAATTAGAAGAAGGCCTGTGCCTTTAGTTCCGGGGAAGAAAAGAAGATTTGGAGAATAAACCAATGACCACCTAAAGTCTTTATTACCCCCTTGAACTTGGAGGAAAATGAAAGAAAATGTCATGAGCACCATTAGAAGTTCAGAGATTTCGAGCAATCTTAGGAGAATGCGTGAAGGCTATGATGATGCATACCTGCCCCATTCAAAAATATTACAAAAGCAAACAATCTACTTAGCTTTAAAAGAAGAGGATGTGGAAAGATATTTGGCAGCTGAGTGAACCCTGAGAGGCCCCAAGGGGTCCTGAGGAGCCCCCTCTAGACTGTGCGGCTTCCCTTTTATCACCCTCAGGGTGTAGGAGCCGTAAATGATGCTTAGCAAAGCCACAAGGCATATCCATACATTCTCCACGTAATGGAGTCACCTCGAACAGACCACAGCTAAACACATTCTACTTCTTTATGTTCTCGAGGGTTCATAGAGCGTTCATCTCCTTCACATGGACTGATAAGCCCTCCCTCCCCGTCAATCCCCACCAACCTCCTCTGTCTCAAGTTGGGTTCTGCAGGAAGCAGATTCTACGACAGAATTTAACAGGCAGAATGGTTACTTAGGAGAGCCCTGAGGTTCAACATCTGAGGAAGGAAGGAAAAGAAAGTAGAATCCGGCAGAAGAAGTTGGGTCATGATGCAGACTCATAACAGCCTCAATCAACTTCATGGGCAGCTCTGATGGAAGATGCCCCTTCAGAGTTGTCCTGAGTTGGGCCAAGACGGCCAGGACTTTTAAACCCTCACTGATCAGTCACTGAGTGTGGGCCACTCCAGGAAAGGGTGTGACCCTAGAGCAGGGCAACTCACTGTAGCTCAGGTAGTCCCTGAAGGGACTGAGAGCTGAAGGCATCCCAAAAGCTGAGCAACAAATCCTTCCTTAAAAGAGGATCTGGAAGGCAACTCACAGTGTCTACCACATGCTCTCCATGTATTTTCTAGATATGCACAAAACTCCAGGAAGTGAACATGGAATTGAAGTTCAAACCTCCCAACATTTTTCAATGTAGAACCACAGCAGGGAAAGAAAAATTGCTAAGCACGAGAAACGCTTTGATGCCAGGCACCCTGAAGAATTAACAGTAAACAGTAAAGTAACAACAGCCTCCGGTATTGAAATATTGTGACACAGATAGAAAAGTTGCTCTGCTTTAAAACAGTTCCTTCCCTTTGTCTCCTTCTGAGAGACGTTTATGAGTTTCATTCACTCAGTGACTTCTTACTGAGAGTCAGCTATGTGCTCAACATTACACCAGATCTAGCTATGGGAGAGGCCAGAGAAATATATAACATGGTCTCTAACTTTGAGGATATTGTGGTCTAGATGGGAAGAAAAATAAACACACGAGACCAAAGGAGAGCATCTTTTTGCTCAACTGCATGCTCCTGGGAGGTCGAGGTAGCATAGTATAGCAAATTTTTACTTATTACTGTATGAGGTTGGTCACATTATTGATGTGAGGTTGGTCAAGAAACCTACATCTCTAAGGATTCGTTTTTGTTTTGTTTTGTTTTGTTTTGGTGAGGTAGGTCAGCCCTGAGCTAACATCCAATGCCAATCCTCCTCTTTTTGCCGAGAAAGATTGGCCCTGGGCTAACATCCGTGCCCATCTTCCTCTGTTTTATATGGGACGCCGCTACAGCATGGTTTGACAAGCGGCATGCCGGTGCGTGCCTGGGATCCGAACCGGCGAACCCCGGGCCTTTGAAGCGGAGCACGTGCACTTAACTGCTGCACCACCGGGCCGGCCCATCATTTTCTTATTTTTAAAGTGGATCTGCCATACTTAGCTTACAGGTGTGTTGTGAATATTAAATAAGGCAAGTGTTGTAAACATACTTAGTACACACCTGTAAGCTAGGCATTGCAGATTCATAAAGAACAATGCAAATGTTTGCTGCTCTTTTCATACCTGACTCTTAGTGTGTCAGGGAAGGGAGAGAAAAACTGATGAGAGATGGAGAAGTCAGAGATGTCAGAGGAGGGGTCTTGAACCTTTGAGCAAGGGCTGTGAACTGGAAATGCTCTGCTGGCCCGACATGCCCACAGCCTCTGCGAAGCGTCCTGCACGATGTTACATTTTGAATATTATTTGTATTATTGTATATTGAACATTATTGTATTATTTGAATAATATTTGTATTATTTTGATTACCTTTAGAAAGGGCACATCATTCTAAACACATTCTAGTGGTAGAGCCAGGCACATCATTCCTACTGCCTGTAAAGCCCACTAATGAAAGAGCATCCGGTGCAGAGCTGGATCAAAGAGTTCCCCTTACTGAACTTGCTGCGGCACAGGAGAGCACACACCCAAGGAACCGCGGCCATCTCAGGGCAGTCGGAGGAGTCGGGAGGAGCTTACAGGCTGTGGACGTGTGTGGAGGATTCTGAGGAGAGTTTAAGGAAGCCAGGACCAGATGTGGATTGGAGGCTGTCAGGAAGTGGGGTTTTTTCATGACTGGTTAGCTTATTAATTTTTATCTAGGAGGCAGGAGGGTTAAATTGAGGTTTAGAGTTGTCATGGGTAGAGTAGCAGAGAGAAGAGGGAGATCTTTAGTCATTTTTGTGTTTGCAGCATGGCCTTGTCTCTGTCTTATCCCAAACACTGTCACAGTGTAGCCCTGTCTGAACAGTGCATATATCCTGTGAACATGATTACGACCCATTGGAAGGTCATGGCCTAGCTGCCAGCATGGCCATTTTTCATTTCTCACATCTTATATCTCACCAAATGCACACATTTGCATAACCCTCTGGGCCCCTTTAGATATCTGAGTTTGCTACTCTTATGGACTGAATTGTGTCTCCCTAAAATTCATGTGTTGAAGCTCTAACCCCGTACCTCAGAATGTGACTATTTGGAGATAGAGCCTTTAGAGAGGTGATTAAGTTAAAATGAGCCAATTAGGGTGGGCCCTAATCCAATCCGACTGTGTCCTTGTAAGAAGATAAGATTAAGACACACAGAGAAACATCAGGGATGCAGGTGAACAGAGAGAAGACCATGTAAGGACACAGCAAGAAGGCAGCCATCTGCAAGCCAAGCAGGGAGGCTCAGGAGAACCCAAACCTGCCGAACTTTGACTGTGGACTTCCAGCCTCCAGAACTGAGAGAAAATAAATGTCTGTAGTTTAAGCCACCCAGTCTGTGGTAGTTTGTTATGGCAGCCCTAGAAAACTAATACAGCTACCCTGCCTTAATTGAGGTAGGACATCTTGTGATGTTAGGCTGAGAGAAGCCTAACTCTGTCAGCAGAAAGCCTTCTTGGAGGAGGTGATATGGAGAGGAGTCTTGAAGCATGAGTTAGAATGTGGCAAGCAGAAAAGGAGGAAAGGACATTCCCTATAGTAGAGATTCTCGAAGTGTGGTCCCTGAACCAGCAGCATTGGCCTCATCTGGGAACTTAGAAATGCAAATTCTCAGGCCCCTTCTCACATCTGAATGAGAAACTCCGGGGTAGGGCCCAGCCATCTGTGTTTAACAAGCCCTCCAAGTGGTGCTAATGGCGACTAGAATGTGAGAACCACAGCCCGACAGCAGGTGAGAAGGCACTTAAGTGCAATCATGAGTAGCTCAGTGTGGCCAGTAAACACAGACGTGATGGGGGGGGGGGGGGGGAAGGTTTAAAGGGAGAAGTGGGAGTTGAGTTGGGCCTTGAAAGAGGTGGAAAAGTGAGTGGGTGTGAGGAGGAGGAGAGGCAGTGGGAGAAACAGAAATTACAAGATGGGAGGCTCCTGTCCCTGGCTTAATCCTTAGCTTAGGACTTGAGGTCCAAACATCTTAGTGCACTAAGGTCAAAATGACCTTAAAAATAAGATGCTTAAGACCAACGGTACATTATTCTGGATTTTCTACGAAAACAAAGAGTTAATGAAGTACTTTCTCCACATTAATCTGAAGTGGTGAAAAACGCTTAAAACAGCCCATCCAGAAAAGTTATCAGTCAAAGAATTATGGTCGTTGAAAGAGATACTTTAGAGCCAAATTGAAGAGGATGTAAAAGTTACATTAATCGTCCAGAAGGCATCCTTTGTGTTGAATGTGAGAACACAACCTCAGCTATAGGCTTTTAGTGAAATTAAATCTCTTCACACCTCGCCAAACTTGTCACTTTCCGGGATGAGGGACTGGAGCCTACCTCCCGGAAAAGGATTGCTGTAATGCTCACCGGTCAATGCCTAACCAGAGGGGGATGTGATGCAGAGGCTGAAAAAGAACAAAAACCATGATCCCCGAGAAGAAAAGACAATCTCCATCATGATACTTTCAACTTAATAAAATTCCGTATTAGCAAATTGAGTCATTCAAATCTAAGATTGGAAAGTTTTAACTAGTCTTTCATTCATGCTGGGTTGGTTTTGTTTTTCATTTTTACAGAGTTGCTTGAGTTGCTTTTGCATTTCCGTGCCACATGAATGCACCTGACCCATTATTCAGCCTTTCTACCCCTTTGACAGGGATAAGTTTGTGTTCTGTAAATTGTCTCCTTCAGCTTATTTGCTTGGAACTTGGACTTCTGCGTTGACAGTATGTGACTAATTTGCATGCTTCTATCTCCTCTCTTTCTCCATACCTCGCACAGATGTTATCATTTATGCTTTAGCTTTTTTGGATCTCTTTATAGCATGAACTAGTTTCTTCAGGTTCATTTAACTGCAGCCTGAGAAATTATCTAGCCACATACTCAGTGGCATAAGACAATAGCAGATGGCTCTAAAACTGAAATAGGAGTTCTTCTGGAAATTTAAAGGGAAAGATTGTGTTCAGGGATTGGATTATGTGCATTTCACATTTTTAGTTCCCATAAAAAGCATTGACTTCCTCAAATCAGATATAGATTTGACAAAACCATTTCTTCAGCAATGGTTGACTTGCCCTTCTTCAACAGTGACATAAAATGGCTGGCTTCTGGGAAACAGAGCATTTTCTTTCCTCACTGATAAGAAAACTGTTCAAATGCACTGCCATAATATTTATTTAATTAAGTTGCTGAAATCTTTCAGTGGAGAAATAAATGCAATTCTTCACTCTTTTCTCTTTAGACCTATAAAATAAAGCTGACTTTCAGTACTACGATATTTTAGTGTGATTGGAGTCTTCTAAAAGATGAAATTTGGAAAATACAAATTTAAAAGAAGCCTCATATAAACTGTACTGTTATTTTAATCATCACTTCTATTCACTTTCCTTTTTTTTTACTTGCCAGCTTTCCTTTTGATTGTATCATAATAACTGTCTAGACTCTGTTCTCCACTGTGATGGATTTTAGGGGACTTCGTACAAATGATGCCAGAAAAAAATAAATTAGCAGTACTGTGCATTAAAGTGCCACAGCTCAAAAAGTTATGAAGAGCAAAATCATTGACTACTTGCATACTAGCCAAGCTAGCCTGCTATCTATTCATTTTTTTCAAGATTATAGCTTGTGATTAGAAAGTTCTTATCCACCTTGCTGTCAAAATGTATAATAAATAATGATCTACAACAATAGGTAGGTTTCTGTGTTCCTATTTAATTTTTTTGTACTAGATGCAAAAGTTTCATGGGAATCTTGATTTGGGGTTAAGTTACAGCTATCATTATAATTGTATTGGGGACTGCTCTTATGAGTTTCTGTGATTCAAGGCACTACTATAAAGTTCAAAGCCACAGTTATTAAGGTTTTACTTAAAGCAACACAACAGTTACAATGACAACAAACAATATCAGAAACAACTCTCCCAGGTTGATATGTGGTCAGCAGGAAGTAACATAGCCGTAATGAAATACTTCCCAGCAGGTTGAAAGTCGGCTTATGCCGTGAGCATCCCTCAACCCAGTGTCCTACCACCTCTGCTGCCTCAGCCCCTCCTCCAGCACCCCCATCCTTTAATGAGGTGACAATTAAAGGTTAACACCTGGCTCAGAACAGATGCTCCATCCATGGTATGTCCCACTTGGCCCCTATTGGTTGATAAGCATATATGCCACAAATACTTTTAATGTCATTCCTGATTAAATCTTATCAGTTACCATTTCAGGTAACATCTTAGCATCCAGTAAAGCCAAATAGGAATGGGTCTCAGAACCACACCTGGATGTGTGAAGTCAAACGGAAGGAGGTAGAGGAAGTCAGGAAGGGGCAAAAGAGAGGTTGGATAGGTAGAGGGTTTCTGATGGAAAGCTTCCAAAGACTGTTGTATTTGCAAGCAAACCTCTAGTTCACAATTTTCTTTCAGGTCAACCTTATCTATGCCAATTACCTAATTGCTCTATAGGATTTTCTCAGAGACAAGATGATTGATTGTATTGTGCAATGTGATAAAAGACATATTCAACCCCTGAAGTTAGAACTTGGGCATATTCGTGGGTGGAAAGGATTCTGCCTATAAGCTTACATGTATCTAGTAGATGTGATGCTCCACCGAGATCTCCTTCACTGGGCTGGTGCACCCATAACCCAGCTGCTGTTGTTGGTTTCTAGTGGCTGACAGATGCACCCGCTTCTGGATAATTGCCATCAGCCAAGGAGACCCCTCTTGCCAAGAGATGTCTGGAAGGTACGCTTCCACCACCACCAGAATAACCTGCTCCTAGGGACTGACTCTATGCCTAGCAGTATCTCCCGCCCCAGAGCTCCCACGGAATCACGCTGAGCCTAGACAGCTGTAACCACGCCTTTGTTTAGCTTCTTCCCCTCCACTATCCTGGAGTGGATATTTGTTCATGTCCTTGAAGATTTCTCCCTGAAAGAATCCCTGGACCAGATTCCACTTTTAGAGAACCCAATGCATTTTTTTGAAGACTTTTTTTCTTTCTAAATATAAATGGCAAAAAATTATATGAAAAATTTTTAGACCTTTTATCAAACGAATTTGAGGGGCATTGATTGATACTGTTTAACTTTGATTTTCTACAAATTATGCTATTAGGAGTCTATAATAGATGTACTATTTTTCTTTTCTGTTGCAATTTTTTTTTCTTTTTGTTAGACTTTCATAGCTGAAATTCATGTTTTCCATTATGTTTCCCCTATTTCTGATTATTCTGCATATATAGAGATATGAAGGAAAGTGTCAATACTTTGTTGACCACAATTAGCCAGCTAAGCTAATAGAGAAGGCATCCGGGTATTCTTGGTTTGCCCCTCCAGATCCACTCTCCACCCTTCTCCATCCTGCTCTGAGCCCCAAGACTTTAACCTCTAGGGACTGTACCAACAGGCTTCCTTGCCCTCCAGGTTCCAGCTCAGCCAGTGGCAGACATTTGCCAAGAAATTGAAGGATTAGTGGAGAATGAGGCAAGCATTTTTATTCTAACAGCAACCTCCCTGCCAGGTCATCAAAAGTCAGCTCTGACCCTCTACCCAAAGCCACAATTCCTATTTGGGCAGCCCCCTCCGTCCTGCTACTCTCTCTATCTTCCAGTAACTAACTGCTTCCCACCCAGCCCCCTCAGAACCCCTGCTTTTTCTGGCTCTAGGGTACTGCATGATCCTTTGTTGTGACAATACACTTACTCATGCCCACATCGTTGTAAAACCTCCTTTCATTAAACTCTCTTCAATGGCCTCTTTGAGTATGTTGTTTCCTGCCTGGACACTGGGTGAAACAATAGGATATCCTAAGTTGGCTAATATTGGAACTGAAAATATTTCATACTTCGGAAAAAATGCAATCTGGTAAAGAATATATAAGTCATTCCTATGGTATCTGATTATCTGTAATTTCTATACTCATTATTGCCCATTCATTTTTTGGGTTATAGCCAGTCAATCATTCTTTCATTCATTTTTTCCCCAACCAGTTATTGATCACCAACTAGGACTGGTGCTCTGTGAGCTATGGTAACCATGCAAGGCACAGGACTATAGTATAATGCACTACATCATAAGTTTCTCCCTGTGAACAATTTCCAGGTTACCTTTGAACAGTGACTGTAGGCAAATGAAAATGCTAAAGAAAGGAAGGAAAACATTCTGACCTTTTATTGGGACTAAAATGAAAAAATCCATGGATTAAAGGAATGAAAGTGACTTTGAAGACCATTTTTCTTACAATAACCAATTGAAGTACCACTCTGGAGAGGACTCAATGGATAACGAAGGTGATCAACTCTTTGTAGGGAAAAGTCTGTGCCCTGGAAAATGCTTGGTAGCTCAGTGGATCGTCTTGATGCTGTGCTGAAAACTGGGGTGAAAAAAGCTGTGAGTCCCAAATGCTTTGGAAACAATTTCCCAGGCTGTCCTACCTAAGGGGCACATCATTCAACAGTGACTAAACAGTCAATTTAGTGAAAAGCAGTCAAATAAACTGTTTGATATTCTCAAGACTACAAAACCAATTGTGTGATTGAATTTTTCATTTTTCGAGGCAGTCATTGTAGAGAGAATCTAAATTTTGCAGATGATTGCTTTTAGAATAACACTGATGTTTAATCTCTGAGTCGTTCTTTCTGCTACAGACATCTTGAAACAGAGGAAATAAATGCTGCAGAGTAAAAAAAAAGTCCTTAGGGCAAAAGCCCAGTTTAAGGCACCACTTAGAAAATATCTCTAAACTTTACCTCACATTGCTATATTGCTGAATCATAACTAAATATTTTTTCTAAAAATGTATTTCTTTAAATAAAAAGAGCTGAGAAAATGCCGATATAATCAAGAAAAGATATTGAGCTTAACAAAAGTATGGAGGGTAGCCTTCATCCTAAACCTCTACCACTTGATCTGGTTCCTGGCAGTTCTGACTGTGCTATACAAATTGTTGAATGACTAAAAAAGAGCAGAAGTTACTTGTAGATGGCAATACCCCCATCTGTTAAGAGGATGAAGAGACATTTGACAAAGATATTGACCAGTATAACAAATATTTAGGAGATGGCAGATCCATGTAACGCAAATTTGCTTGAAATCAAGTTATGTGGAGATCCGTAAGCCCATATTGAAATATAAAGATTTGCTGATATTTTTGTGAAATACAGTCTTATTTATAGCATATGCTCATATTCATCACACCTGCTATATGCATTCTGAAGACTTTGGTGGGAAATGGGAAGTATTATCTACTCCAGGTGCAAATTTATCTTCAAGAGGTGTGGAACTAATGAACATGCACTTGGCTAAACATTCAAATGTGGGACACTGTTGGTTAGCTGATGGTTGTTAAATTCAAGGGTCCCCTCAAAGGGTAAGAAATTTGGGAAGGAAGTAGATTGTCAGCACAGGGCCTCTGAGTGCCTTGGGAGCTGGACTATATGCATTTATCTTGATATTCCAAAACCTAGCTCAGTGCTTGGTGTATACTAGACACGTGTATGTAAACACTGGTTGTAAACATTTGTGGAGTGAATCAGTGGATTTTGAGTTTTAGCAAAAAGTAATGCTCACTGCACCTCTCTAAGGAATGAAAGTGTCAAAACAATAAATGACCTCATTTGGCAGGGTAGGAAACAGATATAATATGTGGATAATTTGACATGAAGCAACTTTGTGGGAGATAAACATAATAAGCGTGGTGTATTTATCTTCCTGAAAAACCAATGGCTTTCATTTATATTCAAACCAAAAGGTTTGGCTCTTTATGAATAATCCTCAATGGTCACCTGTGGGAGAGATGAATTTGGTCCACACTAAGTGGAAGAAATATCACTTCTTTATTTCCTTAAATAAACTTAGTTCAACTGTGACCCATCCCATTGGAATTCCCACTCATGCTTGGCCCTATCCTCCAACCCCCACCCCCACGCATATGTGCACGCATGCGCGCATACACATATACACACACACACAGTCATGGGAAAGGCTTTGATGGGCAAAGATAGGAATAGAACAAAGTTCTAGTCTTTGGAAAGGTCCTTCTAAGATCCTTCGATTTTCACTCTACTTCTGAGTAGGATTAGTAGTGTCTTTTTGTCTTGTAACCCGGCCCTTGGGTCACACTTATGGCAGAGAGATTTGGGTGAGTCTTGGAAAACAGAGCCACTCCTTTTGAGGGCTCCCCACTCTCTCTGGTCCTGACAGACTGCAGAGCTTGAGTCCACAACATAAGCCTTGGGATCCTTTCTTCCCTTCCCATTCTGACTTAGCTCTTTTCCTGCTTTCAAATCCTCTCCCTGGTCTCTCACCAACTCTGGGACTCCACCTCTTCTAAAGGCTGTGATTTTTATATAAAACAAAAAGGAAACTTTGGATTTGGGATTGCTTATGTTTTCTGCCCGGCTAACAACACCCATGCAGCAAGGAATTTCAAAGCCTGGATTCTGCCTTGAAATAGAGCAAGGAAAAAGCAGAGGTAGAACAAATACAATTTAACACCTTAAACTGTCTGCTGCAATACACGATCAAAGCATTTGTGGTGAAATTTATGGGGACTGTAAATGGATATCTGTCATATCAAAGTTGGCTGAAAATACAGATTCATGAAAGATGCATTTAAAACCCCTATTTTAGGAATTGTTTATTAATTAATCACAATTTTGAAAGAATCACTTTAATGCTACATTTTCACTCACCTCACTTGAACTTCTAGTAGACTATTGGGCGGTGGAATTGCCCTCAGTGTGATTTGTGAGGGAGTATCTCTGTGTGTTTCCTTATAAACACTTACCTTGCAGTATAATTTCTCTCCCAGGAGCTTAGCTGCTTTAAGAAATAAATTTAGAACTCAGGTGGGATGTCTGTTAAATAAAACCACAGAAATCCTGGAAAACAATTTTTTTCTAATATTGGAATCTACCTCCAAGTGGCATGATTAACCACAATGTTATTTTGAGCTTGACCCAACCTCTCCATATATATTTTTCATGTGTGGCATATTTCCTCAAATATTTTATTTTAAATACAAAGAAAATTTCTCTGTGAAAAAAATATATGAAATCTTTTTTCTGAGATGTTGGTTTAAAGCAATTTTTAAAACTAATATAGAATTCTTTATTCTTTTTACAAGATCACTAAGATTAATCTTTGCCTAAGAAAGAAAAAAGGAATATTTGTAGTAGGTAGTAAGAAAGTGGGTAGACAGATGCACTTTACATTAGGAAAGAGTAATAAATATTCAAGACCCATAGGCATATCACTGAACTGTGCTACATGAGTTTGTGTAGAGTATTTTCCTAAAATTTTGACCACCCACCATTTTTTGAGAAAAAGGCCCAGGTAATGTAGTCACTAAAGAGACAATCAGATATCTGTTTTCAAGGAATTACACATATGGTATGTTTGCACACATTTATCAAATTTTTCCAAAATGCTTTGGAACCCAACACACTCTAGGAATTAGCACTGTTCTCAAAGACATCAAGGGCTCTACAGTTCCCAGTAATAATCTGGATCACAGGCCATTACTGCATCCCCAGCTAGGCTCAACATCTGTTCTGAATGTGTATTTACTGGTGAATACCTAAAGAATTTAGAGACTAATCTTGAAGGAACAGATCAACTTGACCTGTGTTTTAACATTCCTGTGTTCAATGTGAAATGTATTTAAACTCTTTGCTGTTATCTCTACACTTTTTCCTTGAAGTTCCTGTGTACTATTGAAGAGAAAAGGTGTGGGAGGATCCTTTTTTTATTATTTGTTTCATTCAGTTAACAGATGTAGTTTGAGACAGGAGCCTTCACAGGTGAAAATGATCTCAGATGTAGGCTCTTTCCTTGGCTCTATAAACTTTATCACTGCTTCTGAAATGGACTCTCAAACTATTATAGGCAAATATATTTCACTACATAACTTAATGAGGAATGCTGGTTGTCTTCAGGGTTTTTATTTGGCTATATCACAGGTCATTAAAATACTGAAGTCCTTGGGTACCCTTAGAATTATTCCAAAACTCTCTCCCCCCATCACCCCTTCCATCACCCCTAGATCCTTCTGACCTTCCCATGATCCAGCAAATACTCTAGCTCTCGGACTGTCTGTTCTGATTGCTTGGTGGCCATTCCATCTAGTTGTGAAATATTTTTCACATTATCTAATTTCTCTTCATTACACTTGCTCTTCTGTGCTTAGAGACAGTAAGCCAGATTGATGGTAGGATTACCAGAATATTCTTTGTTGAGTGAGCTGTTCTCCATTATGAAGTGAACCTTTTAATTCAAGCAGTGTGTTACTCTGGAAACCCTACTAATGTTATCAGCAGGGCAGGCAGGAATTGGAAATTAGATCATGTACCCAGTACCCCTCTACCCCTAGGTTCTCATGATGACCCATGGAGCTGGTCCTCTCTGCTCTCTTGTTCAGTGTGTGTGTCTTCTTCCCTTTCTACCCCCCATACACCTCAGACTCAAAGTGGTTTTCCTCGTTTAACTTGCCCTACCCAGGACATCCCATGTTCACCTTCACAAATTCCTCCCATCCTTTGTACACACTCCCTCCATCCATGTGGCTCTATGTTCTCATCCTTGAGACTCTGCTTTTGGCATTCAAAGGAATCAATTAGCTAAACACTTCACTGCTGTTGTGATTATTACTATTGCCATGAGAAGGAAGGACTTGTACCTAATAAACTGTGTTTTAATTGTGACATTCTGGAGGCAGGGTCCTCACTTGTCCTTTGTTAGCCAACCCAAAGGACACTCTCAATCAGTGAGTCCTACAGGCCTGGAGAGGGACGCTGACTCATAAGAAGCTAGCTGAACCTTGTGGGGCCACCATTACTCATGTCTCCTTCCCATCTGTGCAGTCCTTTCCAGGAGAACGAGTATTTTCTAAAACTGTACTTATAAAGCCCGAGTGAAACAGAGTTTTTTAGACCATTATTTAGTGAGGTTAAGAGACTGTTCACACTGCCTGCTTGCATGGGGCAAACAAGGAAGAATAAATCCAGTCTGCTTTAATTTTCAGAATGGCTGGATTGGGTCCCAGATAATCAAGTTGTTATGGCACCTTCGTCTCGCTTTGGCTGTGGAGTCACTGCTGGGCAATATTCTCTATCCCAATTATACTCACCCTTCTCTCAAGTCCTCTTGAGTTCAACATGGATAAACATTACTCAATGGTATATTACTTTTAGAAAAGGTTTCAAACACCATGAATATTAGACCACTTCTTCTAGCACAATCCATTAGCCACATCTCACTGCTTGATACTTCATACTCCAAATATTTAAAATCTACTCTCTATTCGCTCAGTCTAATTCATCTAAGAATCTATCATGCCAAACAAAATTTATCTCAGCTTATGCGTTTTCTGTGAAAGAGTTGTAATATTCTGCCTCTGTCTATATTCTACAAGGGTATTTATGAAGTACACTGTTCCTGTTCTGATATTTAAGAAAAATCATCAGAATATACAGGTTTGCTAAAAACGACCCAAGCCACTTGAAGGAGAAACAGTAGCCAAGAGCGTGGGGGTGGAAATGGCAAAGATGTTGCTGGTTTTCAGAAATATCAAGACCATCTGCTATGTCAACAACATTTCTGCCACCGTGGAAACCAGCTGGTAAGAATAAAGGCTCCACAGGATGGCAGCCCCTGAGATGAGAAAGGACGGCCCTCCCTGACAGGGAAGAACTCGCTTTGGAAGGGGTTTGACAGTCAGTTAGAGGAGACAGCCAGTGGGGAGCTGCAGGCCATGACAAGGTCTGTGTTTGCAAACAAAGCTTAGAGCATTCCACTGATGAGGGCTGCTTTGTCCTGGACATGTCTCAAGAACGAATTAGTCACACATTTGGAATTTACAGAAGTCAGGTGCCCAATTACTCATTGGAACTCCATGTCCACACCTTGACTGGAGATGTTATGGGGCATCAATAAATTTGATTCTCTACCCTTCTTGTAGTTGTCCTGGGAGAGCATGAGAAAGCAGTAAAAGGAGGCCGGGCATGACAGGGTGGGAGACTGTCTTAATATTCTGAGAAGTGGCGCATTAGCCTACATGAAGAAGTAGTGAGTCAGATGACTCAATAGGGGAAGTGAAGAGAGTTCTCCCAAGAGAACACACCTCCAAGCTATGTTTACGCAGAAAACGAGTCATTTTTGCCACTAGTTATTTTCTCATGGCCCCAAATATCCATCTACTTGTCAAGCTCATGATTTGGGTTAATCTAATGGCCTCATGAAGAATACCTTCATCATTTCAAGGCAGACAGAATGTAATTTGATAAAAAGTATAACAAAGACCTGCATTAGATCACGTAGGTGTATCATTAAGGTCTGATAAATAAAGTGAAAAAGATGTGACACACTGTCAAATGTTAGCGTTGGTGTGATCTTGCCATTTATAGGTCTAATCTTTTACATCATAATAGTAGTTACCTTTATCCTCTTTCAAACCTCTATAAACCCAATAATTTGGAATATGTTGTGGAGTCTTTACGTGTGTGTGTGTGTGTTTGTGTAAATGTTCGTCTGGCTTTGAATCTGATTATTGACTGGTAACATTTTGTTGTACTGTACTATGGCAATTACTTTTCAAGAAAATAAGCAAGTGATAACCTCCATTTTAGCATATCTTGAATACTCTCCTAAAAACTCAAATGACTTTTCCTATGTAAGGAGAGAATGGCCCACCCTTCCAATTTGACTTTGTTTATATAGGAAATTCTCACCATAGTAGCCAGTTCCCAAGACATTTCCTTCGAATGATCCATAAAGTCACCTTGATTTCATTGTAGTCCAAATGTAAACCTTGCAGAGATTCTTTTTCGTGGCAGTTCATAAACATTCTATGTCCTTTTTAGCTAAACTTGTCATTAACAAAGCTTTTACGGTCAACATTTGTGAGGTGGCTATCAAGACTTAATTCTGTTTTTCCAAACTAAAAATATTTATGTACTTACGAAAACAGCTACTCAGATTCATTAAGTACAGCTATAAATCTTTCTCCTAAAATGGTGATTCTGCTCTCTCCAGGTCTCTGCAGTAAGCACAGTGCTAACTATGCAATAGGATAACTTTTAGCCTGCAGGTAGACTGCTACTGACACATCATGCTCTGGTAGATGCAGTGTGAAAACAATCCATTCCCACGTTGGGCCCTGAGGTCCCAGGCGACCTTGAGCAAGTCACTTGGCCTTTTCTTTGCATTTCAGAGTTTCTTTCTACAACAATGGAAAAATCCTTGCATCTTTCTCTTTGCAGGGAGCATTCTAATATTGCCTTAATTTCTTCCTATTATATACATTCTTTTTAACCTTGCTTCTCTGTTTAACATCCCTTATGATATGACTATCTGACATTCGTGGGTAACTGTGTGATCATGTCAGAGAGTTAGAGGAAATTTTTGTTTTGGGCAGAAAGTTGAATTAGAATGTTAGCTAACTGTTAAGGCCTATGTTCCTCCTTCATTTCTCATTGTCCATTGAAATCTTATGTACCATGAACTATATTTGCTTCACTGTCTTCTTTCTTTCATATCTGCTCCCTGCCCCTTCCCCAATCTTCTTTTATATAGTCCACATTTGTTTTTAACATTCCAAACTTCCTAAACAAAAGAAAGGGCCACATATTACTGCGTTCTAGTGTTTAGGAGATGATTTATTCATTCAGCAAGCATGTCATCAATAATAAAGTTGAAGGACTGTCAGACAAACACAGGACAAAGTTAGGAGAGTTTCAAAGAAATAAATTTTGATAAGTGTTTTTCTTCCCATATAGACTTGCTTAAACATGAGACATGTAGGATGGAGAGCATTGCATTGCTAGCAGAAGGCCATGTGCTGAAAAGGAAGTGAATTCTGGTCACCACAACAAGCTGCTTTCAACTATGCCAGTTGCACAAGCTGGGCCAAGAGAATCACTGGCTTGTCTAATGGGGTTTATCAGGACAGGCTTGATGGAAGAAAGAGGTGATACCAGTGGGCCCAGTTCAGTTATTGCGGAGGAGGTTTGACAAGGAGGAACCGAGGTGGCAGGCTATGATGTGAAGTCAGATTTCAAGGTTTCAGAACATTATCCCATCCTCAGCAGCACTCTAACCAGTAGTAGAGAACCACCACCATGCCACCCTCACTCTGGGTAAAAGGGACTGCCTAGAAATGGACATGGTATTACCCCCAACATACCTGGATCTGACAGTGCCCTGCTTTTAGAAAGAAACCAAGATACTGGGCAGTATAACAATGCAGACTACTTTGAAAGGAAAAGGAAAAAAATAGCCTCTGACATCCAGAAGCTGACCTCACACTCACAGTGAGGCCATGCTATTCTCCTGTTGGACATAAACCATCTCACAGAAGACCAACATCAGACAAGGTTATTGTGCGACTAGGATAACGTGAGACGAAACAAGTCTACTTCATCATTTTGTCTAAGCACAGACAAAACCAAGGCCACTGTGCCACCCATAGAAGACCAAACACCCCCTCTCTTAGCCAAAATGAGTGACTGCTACTTCTTTACTAGTGTGCCCTCTCTGTAGATAAGACTTATTGATACCCAATCATAGAATTGCCCCTGCTCTCTAACAGCAGCGGATCTAGAATAAACTCCTGCTTTCTTAGACCCTCCCCCATATCACTCAACTAAACGCCAAATCCCCAAATCCTGTAAGAGGGCCTTTCTAATACCCTCTTACTGAGACACCCCATGGTTTCCTATGGTGTGTGCTCTTCCTCGCTGAAATAAGTAATAAACCCAACGTGTTCAATTACTTGTGTGTTCCTGGTGGTCCTTAGCTGGAGGGTATTGCCACTGCAAAGTTGGATTCAAGAGAGAAGCCCAGTTCTGAGGAATGGGCCAACATTTAGAGGATGAGCACTTACTAAAGATGCAACAAGTTATGAGCTACATGGGCAGCCCAGACTTGCCCCAGGGCCCTGGATGTTGGAGTGAGTTCTCACCGTAAGGTAATTCTAAACCACTCCAGAAAGTAGAGATGATGTCACAGTTCTGGCTGAAAGTGGAATCTTTAGGGCAACAGGAAACTCTTGTACCTACTATCGGGAGTTAGGGAAAGAAGCAAAGAGGGAAGGGAGCAGCAATTAGTGAGCTGAGATGTTTTTAGAAAGCTCTAAAAGCTCCGAAATATTATAGACCAAGACCTTTATGATTGGAACTGTCAAATCTGTCAATCACTCAGAGACACATTAAAGAAAACCAAAGTTGCTAGAACCCAGGAAAATCTTAAAGAAGTCTAGCTATGAGGCCATTTATACCATCTCCTTTTTATTTAGTTTATGCTCTCTCACTCTCTTTCACACACACACACACACACACACACAGACACATACACACATACCTTGTTATCAAAATATCTTTTTTTTTTTCTATTTTCTAGGCTTTTATACTTATTCCCAAAGCTAGATGATCTAACTTGTTTTATTCTCTGCTTAAAGCAGTGGTTCTCAACTTTGGCTGCACATTAAAATCCCCTGGGGACCATTAAGAAAAAAGAGTTCAGTGTCCAGGACATACCCCAGATCAATTCAATTAGAATCTCTGGAGTAAGACTTCGATATCATTTTTGTTTGGTTGGTTGATTTTTTTTATCTTTTTCCTTATGTTCAGGTGACTCCGATATGCAGCCAAGACTGAAACCCACTGGCTTAGAGTTTCTTCCTCAGCTTTGACAAGATTCTTGTTATTTAACTGGTGAGTTTCTCTCCAAAGAACAGGCCATGCGCCGGCCTGGTGGCTTAGCGGTTAAGTGTGTGCGCTCCGCTGCTGGCGGCCTGGGTTCGGATCCCGGGCGCGCACCGACGCACCGCTTCTCCGGCCATGCTGAGGCCGCGTCCCACATACAGCAACTAGAAGGATGTGCAGCTATGACATACAACTATCTACCGGGGCTTTGGGAAAAAAAAAAAAGGAGGAGGATTGGCAATAGGTGTTAGCTCAGAGCCGGTCTTCCTCAGCAAAAAGAGGAGGATTAGCACGGATGTTAGCTCAGGGCTGATCTTCCTCACCAAAAAAAAAAAAAAAAGAGGAGGCCATACCCTTCAGCTATGTTCCTCTAGCACAATGGTTCTTAACCTGCCTACAGATCCCGCCTGAGGGGCTTTACTTTGAGAATTCTTGGGTAGGCTCAGCCACCTGTATTGATTCTAAAGAATAATGGAAGTCTGAGAACACTGCTCTCTGCCAGGTGGACAGGAGTAATATTTAAAACAAGAAGAGATTGGCACCAACCAACCAGAACGAGTGATAGTAGTCATGCTGAGTTGGGGAGTGGAGGGTCAGAGAGACCTCCAACTGTGCCAAATGTCAAATCTGAATTGCTGGATGAAGGTGAGGCATAGGGGATGCTAAGAAAGGCCTGGGAAGCTAGGGCAGTGAAGGGTCATTTGGGGGACCTGCAACAGTGAAGCATTTTAATGTTTTAATATCTGCTGCGGGCTTCCCTGTGAGTACCACCAGAACATCAGCCCTCCGCGAGCCTGCAGCTAGGGTAGCACCTATCACTCTTGTATTGCAACTATATATTTGCATATTCACTATTTGACAACACATATCCTGTGCTCAACAAATGCCTGATAAATGAATGAATGAATGAACTCTGTCTAATGCAGAGAGCCCATATAGTCTCTCTCACAATCTGTAAAAATATTTCCTCTTCTAGACCATAGTCGCCATCTTACTGTCTTTATAAGTGCAGTGACTGTGAAGAGTTTCATAACTGCATTTTTTCCAATATTGACCATACTGTGCCCTTACCATAGTGTTAGGTATTATAAGGAATAACAGAAAGTATAAGATGAAATTTCTGAATTCTGGGTGCTCACGGACCCCTGTGCCTCCAGGTTAGGCCCTGGTGCCACTTCATCTCATGGTCCTACCAGGCCCTATGGAATCAGCACCCAGAGGAAGCGTCTACAATGACAGCATCTCAGGTCCCGCGTCTGGTTACTGGAGAGGTACATTTGAGGGCACGAAGACTTTTACTCTATTCCTTACAAATAACTTCCTACTCAAAGACACAAGAGATGAAATTTTCTGATCCACATCAAGCTATATGTTGCTTGATGTATATTATTGTAAGAGATGCCTCTTGGTCCAAATACTTAAAATTATAGTGGAAGCCAAAGTCAAAACATTCAACTCTCCTAACTCTAGTATATCACTGCTTTACCTTATTTTTCATGTCTCCTTTTTGAAGAACATTAAACCACAAACCACCAGCAGGTAATAGAGCAGAAAGAAGAACTGAAGTTTATTTCATAGACAGAGCCCATAGTGGACAATGAGCATACATTTTAGCATTTTAGAAGTCTTAAAGTGGTTTATTGATTCCAAAAATGTCCTACTTTAAAAGAATCTAGGCATATAATTTTCTTTATATTTTTAAATATATGGCTTCTATATTTGAATTGGTTTAAATATTTGGTATCCTTACAACGATTCAACAAGATATATGCATTTTAATCAGTCTTGAGAATTAATAATGATTATGCTTGTTATCCTAAAATCTCCACCCAAAGGTGCTCTCATGGGCATACAGTGTCAGAAACATGTGTGGCCCTTGGCTAGGCCTCTAACTTTAAAGACTACTTTCCTGGTCTTTCTCCAAATGGTGCTTCTAGAGACAGAATGGCTATCCTGACTTTTGGTAGAATGCATCATCTGTGTCCTGCTACTTTAACTTCATTCTGACTATGGGTTTTCTCCTCTCTTTATCTTAGAGTATTTTGTTGTTACAATAGCATTAATAATTTTCACAATTAATTAATATTTAATATACATCTATGAAGATAAATATTGGCCTACCCTATCAATGATCAAAATAAATTATTCAGTTTTCCACTCCACAGGAAAAGCCCATTTTCATGTTGGTGTCAGGAAACAGATTGAAGGACCATAATTTAATCATGTGCCTACAGAGTATTTATAGTATGCAGCTCTTATCATTCAGGGACTTAATTTGATAGCTGGTATTCTTTATGATAAATGTCTGTATAATATTAGGTTTTACTCCAGTTATTTGAATACCCAATAGAAACTTAACATTCTATTAAAGTCAATCTTCTGAAAATAAGCTGTGAGTTCAAATTCTTTTAATTTATTCTTTGGTATCTCTCTGCATTCGATTTTTATGAACACCTGTTTCTATAGGAGATGGCTGGATGAATTTGCAGCTGAAAAATACACAGGCAGGGAACTATGCTGGGAAGAGAGGAAGATGAAGAGATGAAGAGGTGAAGCTTTGAATGAAAGGCCTAGCTAGCACTGAAGTAGGTGAATTTGAGAAATACTAATTCACAGAAGGAGAACTGGCTCCATACAAATGGAAAAAAGCATTTAAGTAGAAAGGACGGGGAGTAAACTCAAGCCCAGTCCTGGCCAAGCCCATTGTTGAAGAGGTCTGAGTGGAGGAATCAGGATGGAATGAGGCACTGAGAGTTGTCTGCAATGCTAGCTGTCAACTAGTCATGTGAGATAAGGGGATTTACAATTGGAGGCAAGCTGCAGCAGGCCAAGAGCAAATACCCAGAAACCTGAGGCACGGGTCAGGATGAAATGACAATAGTAGTCTCCCCAGCCCACCAGCTAAGACATCAGAGTTAGCACTGCAGCCCACACCCCACCCAAACCCTGTTGGGTCACACAGGAAGGGCAGTCACTGATGGGGTTGGAACGAGATGCTCTTGTCTAGCGTATAAGGTTCCATTTACCTCTAGAACACTGACACATCAGGAGTGGCAGCCCAACGAATGTTTCCAGACTCCCTTGGCTACTGATTGAGAGACAAGCCAAAAGATATGTATGAGAAGTAAGTCAGAAAGGGGACTGGAAAAGATGGTAACAGGAATAATGCAAGGTCCCAGGACTTACTGATTTTTGTGTACTAGTAGTAAATCAGATCAGTTCTAGAGCATATTTGCACTCCATCAAGGCCAAGTTTTCAAATGCAAATTAGCTTTCAATAAAATTAAACCAGACTCAAAATAAATCAGACTTAAGAAGACAAAATTTTTTAATTAAAAAAATTGAATGATACAACTAGATGTAATGGCATTCCTGCTCACTGCTCTCAGATGTATTAACTTATTAATTTATTCATTGAGCAAACATTTGTGAACAAATAACATGTGATAGGCATTGTTCTATGGCATTGCACTTGTCCAAGCACTGGTGGACAAGACACACACAGCTGTTCCAATGGGGTGGGGGCCACAAAACATTAACAAGGAAAATACAAAATAATTCCAGATACTGATTGTCACAGGATGGTAATAAGACAGGTTCATAAGATAGAGATTGCCTGTGGAGGGGGAGTGAGGGGACTTCTTTAAACAGAGTGGTCAAGAAAGGCCTTTCCCAGAAGGGGTAGTTTTTAACCGAGACCTGAAGGTGGGAAGGGACTAGCAGAGGAACAGGGTTCCAAGCAGAGAGCTAACTGGCATCTGGTGCTAGGGATCAAGCACATCTGGGCATGTATGATGAACTGGTTTTCAGGACCAAAAGATCTCAGTTTCTATGACATAATTTGCTCATAGGCCTTGCTGTTTGTCTAAAGGAGAGCAAACAGTGTCTGTTATCCAGCCTGGGTCCAGAGACCACATCTGAGATGAATGAAAAGAGCTGCTCCAGGCTAAAGGTAGAGGAGGATGTTGTTTTCACAAGGGGCTCATGAGACACAAAGGTACAAAGGTCCAGGGGACAAAGCACATTCTAGAGTAGAGGAGGGGCGTACCCCCCATTTATTTAGGAAGCTTAGTGTGATTCAGGCTCATTGTGGACAAAAGGGAAAACAACATCATGTTGATACCTTGAGGGTTGCAGAAAGTGCAGATATCAGCATATTCATGGAAGGTACCACTATTGAGAGGGTGGCAAGTGCAACTCTCAAGGAACCCTGGGAAAGAGAAGACTCCCTGAATGAGCTAGGGTGGAAGAGGGTTAAAGGACTGCTCACAAACACATATATGATATCCTGACTCCTAGAAGTACTCGAGATCTACAAGAGAAACAGGGATTTATGTTAATAAATCATGAGGCATGTTACCATATCCCCTGCCACAAAATCGCCTAGAACTTCACCCTCTTCTCTGAATCTTCCTTTCACTTTTTTTGTACCCCCGAGGACACAGTTTTCCCTGCTGCCCTCTCTAGGGGTGGCCTTGACAACATTGAGTCTGGAGGAAGGGTAGGTGTATTCATTGCTCTTTGTTGCCCCTTTCAGAGAATTTTCACATCATTTTCCCTAAACTGCCTCTCTAGCTTCAAAGCTCATATTGTTAGTGCTATGCACTGAATTGTGTCCCCTAAATTCATATGTTGAAATCTATACCCCCAGTATCTCAGAATGTGACTTTAAGGAGGTCCCATTCTTTGGAGATAGCGTCTTTAAGGAGGTAATTAAGGTTAAATGAGGTCATTGGAAGGGGCCCTAATTCAATATGACTGGTGTCCTTATAACAAGGGGAAATTTGGACACAGACACACACAGAGAAGACCATGGAAGACAAAAGGGAAAAGACAGCCATCTACAAGTCAAGGAGAAAAGCTTCAGAAGAAACCAACTCTGCCAACACCTTGATCACAGATGTCTAGCCTCCAGAACTGTGAGAAAATAAATGTATGTTGTTTAAGCCACTCAACCTGTGGTATTTATTATGGCAGCCCTAGCCAATGAATACAATCAGATACCCATCTGCCTTGTTGCTGTTATCTGCAGCCCTCTTTGAAGATTTTCGCTCTGGGTTTAGTCCTGTTCCTCTCCCCTATACAACCTCTGTCATAATCCTTGGTGATTTCTATAACTATGTGCATGATCCTTCCAACACCTGGGCCTCTCAGTCCCTTGCTCCTCACTCTTAAGGTCATATCATAGATCAAAACTCCCAAGTAGTGAGCTACTAAGCTCTCACAGAAGCTGAGAAGGATGCGGGCTTCCAAAGCCCCCAGCCAATCACTCCTGGCCTCAGGCACTCTCCTACCATTACTGTATACATATGCTCTAAACTATTATCACTTTCTATGTGTACCACAACAGAAAAAATGTTGAAGGCACTGCCCTAGATTTTATCAGTACCAACAACAGCACCCCATTTACAACTTCACTTCAACAATGACACTTTTCCCAATCACTGTCTCCCATTGTTCCAGCCTCCTTTCTCTAGTTATCTGAATCCAGAAATTTTTGACCCCATAAGGATCTACATGCCATTGGGCCATCCAAAATAAGTATTTGTTGAATTATTGAATGAATACATGAATTTTCTTATTAGTACTTTCCCACCTCCCCCTTAACCTTTCTTTTCTCCCAAATTCACAAAATTGTGGTGGGGTTATTTGTATTCCACTGAGGAAACCATGACTTTCATGATACACAAAGGGGAAAGAAATTAATTTCTAATTAAAATCATAGTCTGACACAGCCTAAGAGCTAGGAAGCCCACATAGCAGCCCCTGCACCGACTCTTATCACGCTCCTCATCAAGAAGGCATGGGGACTTTGTTTTCAAGGTTCTGAATTTTTTTAGATGTTGTTCATCACAGCTGTCAACAAAAGCAAGTATTAATGCACTTGTCTTCAAGGACAGTGTGAAGCAACTGCTGATATTCTGCAGAGGGTTGTCTACGTTTTATTTAAGGATTAGATGTGACAGTAGATTTAAAAAAAAAAAATCCACTCAATGTGGATAGGGAAATGTCCAACAGTCTACAGAAAATGTTACAATCTGCTCAGATGTCCTGTTATTACTTATCTACTATCTTAAAAAATGTAAAACTTTTCTCTTCTAAAGGTTTATAAATGTATCTTCAAACTCTCCTGCTCAACTGATCCCACCAAGCCATGAAATTATAACTCGTGGCAAGACCATCAGCTTTCACAATGCCTGCAGCTTCCCTGCCAAGATCAATGCTCTCCGTCTTTCAGGTGCCATTGACTAGAAGGTTTTCATGCACATGGCCACTTAAAGTTCTGTCTCTTTAGTTACCTTCATCTTACCCACACCTCTTCCAAATTACAGAGACTTCTCTGTTCTTCTTTTTCTCATTGCTTCATTCTCATAACTATTTTACTTTTAATTCTCTAGAGCCTGTATAATATATGCCTTGTGGAGAGAATATGTTCCAAAAATATTAAAAAGCATTACTGTATACCATTGTTTAACCTACTGGGATTTTTTTTAAAAAGAATTTAATGTGTAGTCATGTCTCAGAGCTACATCTATATATAGCTAAAACTACATATGCTTTTAAGGCTGTTACTAGCACTTCGTTCTTACTTTATAACACTTATTATTGTATATTATGGTCAATCATTTAGGTATCTGTTTCCCCAACTAAACAATAAGTTCTTCAAGGGCAAGTAGCAGGTCTTATTTATATTTATATCCGTAGAATCTTGCCAACCACTTAGAATAATTTGAATAACTGTTGAGTGGAAAAAGAAGACAAGAGATTATTAAATTTTGTGTGCACATGTATGAAAAAAAAAGGAGCTGGCTCTTGACTTCTACCCACAAGAACACAAATAAATAAATAGGATAAAATTCTATTTTAGGAATTTTTGAAAGAGATCAAAAGTATTTCATCGCAGAAATAGAGAAGCCATCACATACGTGTGTGTCAGTCACTCTTAAAGATGCTTTGGATCCTGAGTTTTGGTATCATTAACAAAACTTCATTGCCACTAAGAACAGAACAAGAGACACGAAGTTGCCAAAAGCTCACAAGGTGTAATTCATATTTGAATGTCTATTCTTGAGGTCAAAACATTTCTCTTCCAATTTACCATACATATATATCTGTATGAGTGCTATACATATGCTTCACATACACACACATACACACACACACACACACACACACACACACACATACACACACTTTCCTAATTCTAAGTCTAGCCTTCATGTCAGTCACAAAAGTTATGCCCAACTGTCCCAAGTCGCTTTGGGAAGAAAAATGATTGATTACATTAGTCAAAAAACTGACTATTTTAATAGCCAACTAATTCTAGTCAATTTGTTAAAAACCAGTTATCAATTATAACGAATTGTTTAGATGAATTCAGCCATTATGATTATATTTTTATGCGGTTTACCTGGGAAGAGTTTTATTGCCCTTTCCTCCCCCAGATCATAACTGACCTTTTCCTATGGGTTATTGCTCATTTACCAGCCACCATCTGAGAGAATAGAGGACTGACAACAAATGCAAACATTATAGTGACTATATAGGAAAAAGATTTGTTAAATAAAAACACAATCTCCTACATGCAAAAAATTAATAATTAAAGTGAGGTTGGTTTTCTCCAATTTTGATGGGGTAGGCGTGCACATAAACCTACATGGAGCATTTATTAGTAATGGCCAAATACTGAGACATCCTGAGGAGAGATGCAAAAGTCTACTATGAAGCTGCCCCAAATGTCACCTTAAGGTAAAGAACTTAGATTGCTTGTTTTGAGCAAGAACATGGGCACTCTGGTATGAGGTCTACACGGAGAAGCAAATCTTTAAAGTGTCCAAAACCAGTGAAGAAATCGGCAGTGATGAATAGAATTCAGGAGAAGAAATTTAGTAAAATATTTTGACATTTTAAAATCATCTCATTTTATAATGTATTGTTCTGACAGTCCTTTACATTGTTTCCAAAATGCAGTTTAAATTTAAACATATTAGAGTTTGAAATAGATGGAGCTTAATTTAATTAAAAATAACGTAATTTACATACAGTGATTTAGAGTAAAGAAATCTTTATGAATATTACCTTTTTAAGAGATCTTTTAAAAATGCGACCCAAGAAATAAGATGTAATTGGACATTTTATTATTAAATGGGACAGACTGTTTATGAGAAATATCTGTGGAGATGACGCAGTTAAATATATTCTCATATAAAGCCCAGCTCGATATCCTAGCATGACATATTCTACGTCCATATATATTTAACATAACAATAAGCATGACCAATTCCAAAAAGATTTACTTTATCCAGAAGCAACCCAGTAAAAACTATTCATATCTTAGGAAAGGGTCACTTGGGCCAGACGGACCTTAGATTAAAGCAGATTTTTCAGGCACAAGTCATGAGACTTTGCAACACACATTCTGAAGAGAAAATTCTATTCTTCTCCAGACTTAAGAGGGTTGTGAGTCAGGTCACAGGCTGGCTTTCCCTATTCCCAAAGAAGTACTGGTATCTATGTGTATTTTGGGTCAACCTGTGGGACTTCCATCTTGAATATACTTCTCTTTTATAGTGCACTTAGTGGAACTTGAGCTGGGGGAAGTGCCACCTCAAGATTTGTGTTTCTCCCCCACATTTCTTGCTAGAATGAATCATTGAGGTAGAATGTCAGCAACAAAGTTTTCTTTTGGTGTTTTGGCTCCTTCATATGATTACAGCTGATTCCATTGCTTTTGAACTGATATTCTTGCTTCTCTATTTCCTAAGAGGTGAGTACGTTCAATGCATTCATTTTGTGAGAGACTATCCCTCCCCCGGAACATTTTTCACTTCTGGCAACTTTCCTGGAAGCTGGAGAATTCACAAGAAGTAGGTTTTCTTAGTAGCCTAATCATAGCCTGAAAAGAAATATGCTAATGCTTTCACCATGCATTATCTACCTCATACAACATTACACAGATTGATTTTAGTAGGAAAATCACCCCCAAAATGGAGTTTGAAATGGAGTTAGGAAAACAAGTGGGTTTTTTCTTCACTATTTAATGTCTTCATTGATATGCTCCTCCTTCCCAAAAAAAAGGAAGGTGTAGGAGAAACATTAAATTCCATCTTTATACTTAGCAAATACCTCTGATTTGAAAAAATTCTGGCATTTATACTCTGGAATTTTTATTAATAATTGATATTATTATATTCTGCATTCATGTAGTACATTGTATTATTCCAATCTATTATCTCAGTTGATTCTTACAACCACCTTCAGAAGAGATTAAGTCAAATGTTTCTGTTTCTATTTATACATTAGAAGTTTAAACAACTTCTCAAGTTCACTCAAGTTCTTACTAAAATAAAACCTGGAGCCATGGTCCTTGAAATGTTTATTCTACATCGCCAAGATTCGTCATTATTTGGACAAATATTCAACAAATATTAACTTATCATCTCCAGAGAAAACAGCAGGCGATGCAGTAAATGTGAACACAAAGTATTTTGAAAATCTACATGTGTGCATATTTATTCATATTTCTTCTGTGAGACCTTTAAAGTCTTAGAAATTCATCTTTCCCATATGACATAAAATCAACCATCAAGCCATACAGATGGTGAGCATACATTTTTGAAGATTGCATAAGGCTTTATGAAAATAAATAATTATAGACATCTTTTAAAATATACAACACATATTCAAGAGAAGACATTCAGAGAAATGTATTAAGTTCTAATAGTACTAATAGTAGAATTTGAACCAGAAGGAAGCAAGGAAGGAAGAGGAGAGAGAGAGAGGATATCTAATCCACTGGACTTTTTCCAACATCCTAAACTTAGAGAAAGTTGAACTCTGAATTCAACTCAATCTGGAATAGATGAATATATCAGTTAAATATATTAGACTGTGAATAGCAGAAAACCCAATACGGAGTTGTTAAATAATTTATTGTTATCTCACAGAAAGAAAATCCAGAAAGAGATAGTCCAGGGCTAGTGTATTTGTTAAACAATGTTATCAAAGAACTAGGCTCCTTCTGTAAGCCAGCTCTGCCATCTTTAGCATATGACTATATTCCTCAGGGTCACAAAGTGGCTGCTCAATGTACAAGTATCATTTACACCTTCCAAGGAGAAAGAAAGAGGGGGAAGAGAAGGCAAACAGCTTCCCCTTGTGTGACTTTCCTCTATATCTCATTAGTTCTCACTTTGTCACATGGCCACTTCTAGCTGCAACAGAAACTGGCTATTCAAGTGTTCCTCTTTGAAGCCTCTATAGTACAGAAAGGCGATGGAGGAGGGTGCATGAGTCAACCCATAGTCTCTGCCACAGAATGTTACACTGCAAGGTCTTTCCAGAAGAGGAGAGCTCTGAAACAAAACTGGAAAAGTCTGGAATATAGTGAGAGAAGGTCATCAAGACAAAGAGAAGCACACAATGAAAATTTTGCAGGATGAAAGTTGTTTTTCTCTTTGCCATCATAAAATGTTGTAAGTTAAAATGGACCCAAGTAATATTCAAAGTCAGGAAATCTCTAACAAACCCATCTCAGTGCATATTATGTCCCTGACAAATATTTATTGAGCAATTGAATAGATGAATTGTAGTCTTGCTTCTTCTTTTGCAAATGTCAAATGCTTATTTAAGTTAAGGCTTTCATTAGTTTGTTCATGGTTGAAAGTGAATTTGAGTTCAGCTTCATTCTGATGAGAGAGGTAAGAGCTTGATTGTATGCTTTCAATACGATCACTAAAATCAAATCTGAAATCTATTCTTACATAAGCTATTAGTTTTAGCATTTGAAGTCTAGAGAGAAACACATTATTTGCTTGTTTTATTCCTTGATGAAACATTTCTAGAAAATATTTGGCCACAAAATCATCATTACTTGCATCACTCTTCACTTACTTTTAATCTCCTTTAAAGTAACTTCGTTGTATCAAGTAAAAAAGTAAAATTGAGCTTTTGCAATGAACTGGACAAAACAGTTGTTTTTGTGGGAGGGGATTCACACAAACGATCTCCCTTGAGCTGTAGAAAACGAAGATATACAAGAGGAAGCACAAGACAGAGATTCACACTTTTTCACAGGAAAAAAAAATTATGAGTTTGGGCTCAAGTAATAACAACATGGAAAATTTTCTTGCTAAAAAATAAGAAAGAGAAGTTGTGAGAACATAATATGATTTAGTTCTCAAGATGAAGAAGACAATACCAATTACATAATGCTCTTCATTTCGGGAAACTATTGTCCTAGAAGATAGATTTTGAATGCTGAACAGGAATATGTAGTGATTTAATTCCACGCATTCCGCATCTATTGGGTCCCCACTTTGTCACTACAAATTTTCAAAGGCCCAGGGGAAACAGACATGAAACTGCTTCGCCTCTGCCTTCACTTTAGATATACTCTTATGAGGAAGGCAGATATATACAACAAACGGGCAAACAAAATGCAGAATGCTATAAGGGCTTTCACGGAGGTATCAGAAAGATAAATATAAAGAAATCTGCCTGGGGGAGACAGGAGAAGATCACAGAAAAGTTGATGGCCCCTGGCACAATCTGGACCCCTGGCATTCAAGCTCTTGTATATGGTTTCCTCCCACACTGACTCATGGATGGCCTTGGTGACCAATAGATTACTGAGGAAGTGGCAGTGTGTAGGGTCCAAGGCTAGGTCATAAAAGGTATTTCCACTTCTGCCTTTCTCTCTCTTGAATCACTTTCTCTGGAGGAAGTCAACCTCTGTGTTGTAAGAATACTCAAGCAGCCCTAAGGAGTAGTCAACAACCAAGGAACTGAAGCCTCCTGCCAACAACCAATACCAACTTGCGAGTCATGTGAGTGAGCAATACTCGAAGCAGAATTTCCAGCTCCAAGCCTTCAAACTGACTACATCTTGACTATAGTTGCATGAGAGACCCCAAGCCAGAACCACCCAGCTACGCCAATCCCAAATTCCTGAACTATGTGTGAGATAAATGTTTATTAATGTTTTATGTCACTAATTTGGGAGTTAATTTGCTATACAGCAACAGATAACTAATACAGGTCTTAATGAATCAACTGGAATGAGGTAGATAGAGGAGTGATAAAATTCGTTCTAAGAATAAGAAACAGAATATGCAAAGGCACAGAGATAAAAACCACATGATCATCTCAATAGATGCAGAAAAATCATTTGACAAAATTTAACATCCATTCATGATCAAATCTCTCAACAAAATAGGCATAGATAGAACTTCACATGATACAATAAAAGCCATATATGAAAAGCCCTCTGCTAATATCATGATCAATGGGGGAAAACTGAAAGCTTTATCTCTAACATCTGGTACAAGGCAAGGATGCCCAATCTCACCACTTCTATTCAACATAGTTCTGGAAGTCCTAGCCAGAGCAATTAGACAAGAAAAAGAAATAAAAGGCATCCAAATCAGAAAGGAAGAAGTAAAATTATCTCTGCTTGCAAATGACATGATCTTATATAGAGAAAACCCTAAAGATTCAACAACAACAAAAAACTGTTAGAAATAATAAGTGAATTCAGCAAACTTGCAGAATACAAAATCAACATACAAAAATCAGTGACACTTCTATACACTAACAACAAACTATCCAAAAAAGGAAATTAAGAAAACAATTTCATTTATAATAGCAACAAAAATAATAAAATACTTAGGAATAAACTTAACCAAAGAGGTGAAAGACTTGTACATTTAAAACTAGAAAACATTGATGAAGGAAATTAAAGAAGACATGAATAAATGAAAAGACATCCTGTGCTTATGGACAGGAAGAACTAATATTGTTAAAAGGTCCATACTACACAAAGTGATCTACAGATTCAATACAATCTCTATCAAAATCCCAATGGCATTCTTTGTACAACAAATAGCCAAAGCAATTTGAGCAAGAAGAACAAAGCTGGAAGCATCACACTCCCTGATATCAAAATATATTATAAGCTACGGGAATCAAAACAGCATAGTACTGGCATAAAAATAAACATAGAGAATAATAGAACACAACAGAGAGCCCAGAAATAAATATACACATTTATGATGAACTGATCTTCAACAAGGGAGCCAAGAACATGCAATGGGAAAAGGATAGTCTCTTCAATTAATGGTGTTTGGAAAACTGGATATCCACATGCAGAAGAATGCAAATAAGGTCTTATTTCACACTATATGCAAAAATTAACCCAAAATGGACTAAAGACTTAAAGGTAGAACCTGAAACTGCAAAACTACTAGAAGAAAACATAAGGGAAAAGCTTCTTGACATTGGTCTTTGCAATGATTTTCTAGTTATGTAACCAAAAGTGCAGACAACAAAAGCAAAAATAGACAATGGGATTACATCAAGGCACAGCAAAAGAAACAACCAAAATGAAAAGGCAACCTACAGAATGGGAGAATATATTTGCAACCATATATCTGATAAGGTGTTTATATGCAAAATAAATAATTCATACAACTCAACAGCAAAAAAAAAAACAGAAATAAATCAATTTAGAAATGGACAAAAGGGGCTGGCCCGGTGGCATAGTGGTTAAGTTCACGCATTCCACTTCGGCGGCCCAGGGTTCGCCAGTTTGGATCCCGGACATGGACCTACCCACCACTCATCAAGCCATGCTGAGGTGGGGTCCCACATAGAAGAACTAGTAGGACCTACAACTAGGATATACAACTATGTACTGGGGCTTTGGGGAGGAAAAGAAAAAGAAAAAGAGGAAGATTGGCAACAGATGTTAGCTCAGGGCCAATCTTCCTCAAAAAAAAAAATGGACACAAAACCTGAATAGACATTTCTCAAAAGAAGACATTCAAATGGCCAAAAGTACATGAAAAGGTGCTCAACATCACTAATCATCAGGAAAATACAAACCAAAACCACAATAAGATATCACTTCACACCTGTTAGAATGGCTGTTATCAAAAAGACAACAGATAACAAGTGTTAGTGAGGATGCAGAGAAAAGGAAACCCTTGTGCATTGGTGGGAATGTAAATTGGTACAACCACTACAGAAAACAGTATGGAGGTTCTTCAAAAAATTAAAAATAGAACTATCATATGATTCAGCAATTCCACTTCTGGATATACATCCAAAAGAATGTATCTGCAAGAGAATCTTGCAGAATCTCGAAGAGATAACTGCACTCTCATGCTTATTGCAGCATTATTAACAATGGCCAAGATATGGAAACAACTTAAATGTCCATGGACAGATAAATGGATAAAGAAAATGTGGTATGCGGTATATACATACAAATATTATTCAGCCATAAAAAAGAAGGAAATGCTGCCATTTGCGACAACATGGATGAACTTGAAGAACATTATGCTAACTGAAATAAAGGTAGATACAGAAAGACAAAACTCCATCATCTGTCTTATATGTGGAATCTAAAATAGATGTAAAAGCAGAGAGTAGAATGGTGGTTGCCAGGGGCAGGGGATGGAGGGGGAAATGAAGAGATGTTGATCAAAGGATACAAAGTTTCAGTTGTGCAAGATGAATGAGTCCTGGAGACCTATGGTACAGCACAGTGACTACAGTTAACAATACTATTGTGTACTTGAAATTTGCTAAGAGGGTAAATCTTAAGTGTTCTCAGCACAAGCAAGAAAGAAAACAGTAGCTATCTGAGGTGATGGATATATTAATTAGCTCGATTGTGATGATCATTTCACAATGTATACATATATCAAAATATCTAGTTGTATGTCTTAAATATATAGAATTCCTGTGTGTCAATTATACTTCAATAAAGGTGAAAAAAAGACCAAGCTATGTATGAGGAAAGAGCTCCTTCTCTACATCAATCTTATAGTCAGTTTGGTAGGGTAAAATGAACTGACAGAAGCGTAGAATCAAATATTACATATAGAATAACTCTACATAAGATGGGTAACTCTTTTGATATGTACACTTAAGATCCTATCTGGAGGTTTACCACTTAACTAAATGCTGACTGATACTGCTAATAGCAAATACTTATTGAAAGATTGCTATTGTTATAATAAGTAACAGATGTGTCTATAACCAACGGTCCCTCTGTAGAAAGTTTGGTTTATCACAAGAAAACTCTTCACTCAAAGATATTTTTCGAGTAGCTATAAATTAATCTTATCACCTCACTTGTCTTTTCTGCAGAGATTCTCAGGGAAAACTCCCTCTCTAAATGGAGGCTATGATTTTTGTCACCTTCCCACTGGGAATTCTCAGTGTCTTTGTTTGTATTTCACAAGATGCTTTAAACTCCTAGGGGGAAAAGGCGTTGTGATATTACTATTATTATCCAACTCCTGTTTTCATCTGTCCTTATTTCTCTGCTAAGTCCTATTCATGCTTTCTGTAAAAGCCAAACACAGAACATTACCTTGGGGTGTTAATGAACCATTAAAAAATCAGCCAGAATTGCTTCTGAAGTGAAAGTTAAGTGCAGCAAAAAGAAAAGACCATCTAGAAAGAAAATCAGAATGAATACACTTATTATTTAAAAATAAGCATCCTTTTAACCTTCACCCAAGATGTTTTTAAATAATCAACTAATGACTTAATTTATCACCTTGATAATGAGTTTCCATCAAAAACCACTCCGTCTTGGTTGCACCATCTTATAGAATAAATATGAATAGAGCCAGCAGTGGCCCCTGAGGTACCCAGGGTCTCAATAACAGGGTTTATTATCAGTTTAAGTTCTTCACTCCCTCCTCCACCTGCCCCCACACTGTTTACATACTTTATCATAGCACTTATAATATTGCATTGTGATTGATTTTGTTCTTGTCTGGTTTACCTAGTTTTCCTTAAATTCATCTAAATAACTAACTACCTCTTCTTCATTTTGAATCATTACAGTTCCGAGCAGAGTTCACAATAAAAGAGAAGTAAATGTTCTTATACTAAATTACTCAATTGATCAATTCTACACAAAGATCAGTATAATTGCCTAACATACGTCAGCTCTATCTTCATTTAAAACTAACTTTTTTTTAAATAATTTTATTTATTCATTTATTTTTTCCCCCAAAGCCCCAGTAGATAGTTGTATGTCATAGCTGCACATCCTTCTAGTTGCTGTATGTGAGACGTGGCCTCAGCATGGCGGGAGAAGCGGTGCGTCGGTGCGCGCCTGGGATCCGAACCCAGGCCGCCAGCAGCAGAGCGCGCGCACTTAACTGCTAAGTCACGGTGCTGGCCCTAAAACTACCTTTCTAAAACATGAAAGGCAAAAGTCAAAATTAAGGTAAAAAGAAGTGCTAAATAGAAAATAGGCTGAGTGAGTAGTGTCAGGAATGTGCTTACGGGAGCCTGAAACCCACTAATGGGTCAAGACTCCTTCCTCTCATTACCTCTATGTTAGCATATATCAAATATGTTAATTTGCGCTGCACTAGATTGGAAGTTTCTTGTGCCTTATTCACTTCTGCACCCCAAGTGCCTAGCACAGTGCTTGATATGTGTCCAATAAATTTCAACTATTAAAATTTCAAGTCCTGAGATTTAACTGTATAAGAAAAATAAAGCTCTTAACACTAAAATGGATGAAATTTAATATTTTAATCCATCTTTAAAGAAATAACTTTCCCAGGGCCAGCCTGGTGGTGTAGCGGTTAAATTCACGCACTCCACTTCAGCAGCCCGGGGGTTCACAGGTTCGGATCCCAGGCGCAGACTGAAACAGCACTTGTCAAGCCATGCTGTGGCAGCATCCCATATAAAGTAGAGGAAGATGGGCACGGATGTTAGCTCAGGGCTAATCTTCCTCACACAAAAAAAGAAATAACTTTCCTTCTCTGCTCGTCTTCTCTTAGCATAATAAATTCATTCAAGTTTCTGTTCACTTCTCACCTCCTCCAAGAGGGCTTCTCTGACTGCTTTTTCTAAGTAGCTCCCCACTGTTACCTCTCTATCCTTTCCCTCTATTTCTTTCCTCCCCATTGAACTTAACCCTAGATGAATTGATCTTATCCAGCTGTTTATGGCCCTCCTTTTTCACTCCAGAACGTAAGTTTTCTGTGAGCAAGGCCATCATTGACATGGTGTGCCATTGTATCTGGCATCTAGGACAACTGTGCTCAAACCTGCTCTATACTGGAAACACAGAGAAGCTTTATAAACAGATAGAAGCCCAGGCCCAATCCAAAACAATGAAATCAGACTCTCTGGAGCAAGACACTCAAGCATCACTGTTTCCCCTTGTTTTAAGACTAACAAGTAATTGTAATTTGAAGTCAAGTTTGAGAAACTAGAACATAATAGATGATTAGTAAGTATAAGTTAAAAGAGTGAATAAATGAAAGATCAATTGACGACAGCTCAGTGCTCATTGCTCAGCGTCTGATTTTTATATAGGAAATGTCCCTTTTCTTAGTTTCAAAGCCACAGCTGTAACTCTAAATAGCTGTCTTGGAAATGATGCTTTTGATTTAAGCATCTTTCCTTTACTACCACTGGAAAAGCTACTCGTAGTGGGTCAGTAGCGAATTCTCTTTTTATTAAGAGGAAAGCATTATGGAACCAGAAGGAGTAAAGGGAATCCTCAAAAACTCTGAAGATAAACAATCTTGTATGTGACAAATGGATAGGTGTGATAAGGGAATTGATTAGCACAAACCAAGCTATACACAGATTTTGAAAAATGGGAGATGTCAGCTATCCAGACAAAGCAAATATACAATATCCAAAATCACCATAACGTGAAATCTTTTGAAAATATTCTTGAAAAATATTTATTTTACTCTGCCTTCTCTCAGTCAATAAACTCCTCATGCAGTTCTCAGAGGAGGAGATATTCACAATTATACCTTGCCCTTCGGTGAGCTTCTTGGACTAGATGGATTTATTCCTGTGTTTTGTAAATTATTCCATCATTCACATTCTGCTGCAGTCAGTAGTAGAGAAAACATTAAAAATCCTATCAACTTTTGACCCTCTAAAAGACAGTTACTATTCTCCCTTTGAGTAATCCACATTTTTCCTTAGTTCTTCCCATCAGCCACAGGATAGCCAAACAACAAGCTGATTGAAAAGATGATTTATCCTACTTACTGGAGGAGAATCTTTTGTTTTCTTCACAAAACTCTATTCCCTCCATCCTGGCTACCAGTGCCTGGTGCCAGGCCATGTGGATTTTGACAAGGATCATCATATCTGGTTTCTAAATTGTTAAGGTTCTACAAGTAACAACTAGGAACGATAGTTATTCAATAGAACCAATCATTCTTCAGTGTGGATACAAACTTGGAATTAACTTTGGCTTAAATAATATTGGCTAAACTATTGCTTTCTAAAGTGAGAATGATTTATTTGACTATAGTTAACACTGAAGAAAATAAAAGAGATAGAAAGGAATTCTACAGTTTAAAAGAGATACCAACCAATTGCAATATGTGGATCTTATTTAGAACCCAATTCAAATTAAGTAAAAAATAATTATAAAATTCTAAAAGACAATTGGGGAAATGTGAACACTGACAAGATATTTTCATGATATTAAGGAAATATCAGTTTTTGTGATAACGGTATTAGGTTGTATCACATTTTAAGAATCCTTTTCTTATAGAAATACATACTGAAATATTTACAATGAGATGATATGTCTGGGAATTGCTTCCAAACTATTTAAAAGTGGGAATGGATGGGGGTATTGATGAAACAAAAATGTCCATATATTAATAAGTGTTGAAGCTAGATAATTAGTACATAGGGTTTATTTTACTCCTTTCTCTTTCTCTCTTTCTGTATATTTATATGTATCTATGTGTGTGTATATATATGTAGATATAAATATATATATCTATCTATACTTTTTATATTATAGGAATTTTCAAATATATATATGATATGTATACAGTATATATATATATTTGAAAATTTATATAGTATATATATTGATATGTATTTGAAAATCCCCATATAAAAAAGTAAATAACCAAAAAAAAAACAACCAGATAATACTAAGGCCAATGATTACAATTAGGTATTTCTTGGTTGTGGTAATGCCAGAAGAAAATAGTAAATAAAAAATGTGTATAACAAACTTTGATTACTTATGCCCCACTTTCATATCATTGAATGAAGAACAGATGTCAGTCCAGAACAATTCTATCTTGAACTCTATGCAAGGACACTTAATTCTGAAAGTAACAGAGTCTTATTATATAAGATAGTCCCTCACATGGACTATAGAATAAGGGTCTAAGATACTCTGTTTAAATATTGTACTGTCCTATTTAAACAAATTTCCCTCTATCATTCATTCCTTCAATGAGTGCTCTTCACGGTCTACTATGTCCCAGAGATTGTTCTAGGTGCGGGGGAGGCAAAGATGAATTATATGATCTCTGTCCTGAGGGAGCAGACAGAGTATGGGATAAAAGCTATTGAACAGATAATAAACAAATATATAATTGGATTTGTGATAAGTGCTATAAAGTAATAATCACAAGATATAATGGGAGCTTGTAACAGGGCCATCTAATCTCCTCTACGGGGTGGTGATGAGTGGGTTCATAGAGGAAGATTCCTTGAGTCTTGCTCCTAATAGGAATAGGAAGCAATTGCAAGGTTTTAAGTAGATATGACACAATCAGTTTTTCATTTTTATAAACAACTACAATATGCCAGTAGAGTATAGAGGGTAAGTACATGACAAGTCCTGGTTTTGCTACTTACTAGCTATGTCACCTTCAGTGTCCACATCTTTAAAGCAGTAAAACAATCATGCCTCCTCTGAGGATTGTGTTAAGGATTAAAGGAGACAATCTATAGCAAGTGCTCAAAAATATTACCAATTTTTAACAGAAGAGAAAGAAGAGGGAACTTGGATCAGTCTGGGAAATTCCAAGGGTTTGATTTGATGATGAAAGAAAAACCACATTTCCTTTCCATTAAGTATGCCTTTTTTAAATCAATAATTGACTTTTGAAAGTCTATAAAATTATAAACAATTTTTCAAAATAAAAATAGTCAATTTTCTAACTGGTGACTGATGTAGAATATTCCCATGTTAAAAGATTAATAACACTTCTAAAGAATCTATGTTACATTCATACGCTATGCTCATTGTTCATTTACAAGAATATCAATTCATCTAAAGTGCGTTAATAACACCAAAGTATTCAACCACAGCAATATTTTCCTAACTTCATCATCAGGCTGTGTCATGTCCTTAGTCATGAAAATTACAGCTTGGCTAAGTTAGGAATTAGCCTGCATTTTATAACTCCTACTTAAATATCTCATCTTATACCATTCAAACAATTTCAGATTGTTATAAACCCCCAGATTTTCCATATATTCTATCCTCATTACCACCATAAAAAAAACACACACACAGAAGCCTACTCTCTTTGTTCACCAATTTTAGCTGCTGTGAGCTTCTTGACAAGATAAAGAATTGTTATTCCTTTGCTTCTTAAAAATATTTGACAAATGTTAAAATTTCTCTTCTAATAACATAGCTATGTTTAGAATTCTGTTTCCCTATTTTTGTTTTTCTTGTGTAATAAGTTTCAGTGTTTGTCTATCACATGTTAAAAATGAAGAGCAAAAATGAACGATTCCAGTCACTTTCACTAGTACAGCATCATGCCCGTATCAGAGATTACTTTAGAGAGAAAAGGGAGCTGCCCCAGAAGTGAAGCCAGTTGGCTTCAGGGGGCCTAACTTTGAAATTGATAGTTGTGCGGCTTCAGTAAACTTTTCACTGATGATGGGACTCTGGTCCTATCTGCAAAATAAAGGAGGTTGACTAGATTGAGGGTTACAAATTGGGCATCTAAGGACCAGGTTTCATCGCAAGCCAAATCTGCTGTTTTTTCAGTCTGCAAGATGCTATATAGTCAGGACACTTACTTTCTAGTACACCATAGTCCTACTGCTTTCCTTTAACCTTTTTTAAATTAATAGACAATTTTTTGAACAGTTTTATATTTACAAAAAAATTGACCAGATAGTACCAAGTTCTCATATATCCCCTGCACATAGTTTTCCCTGTTATTAACATCTTATATTGGTATGATACATTTGTTACAAGTAATGAACCGATATTGATACATTATTTAATAACTAAAGTCCATAGTTTATTGGAATTTCCTTACTTGTTGCCTAACGTCCTTTTTCTGTTCCAGGATCCCATCCATCATACCACATGACATTTAGTCATCAGATCTCCTTAGGCTTCTTTGGGCTGGGACAATTTCTCAGATTTTTCTTGTTTTTGATGACCTTGACAGTTTTGAGGAGTACTGGTCAGGTATTTTGTAGGATGCTCATCTATTGGAATTTGTCTGATGTTTTTCTCATAAATAGACTGGGCTTATGGGTTTGAGGGAGGAAGATCACAAAAGTAAAGCACCATTCTCATCATATCACATCAAGAATGCATACCATCAACATCACTTCTGACTATCGATGTTGACCTCATCACCTGGCTGAAGTAGCGTTTGTCAGGCTTTTCCACCACAAAGTTACTCTTTTTTCCCCTTTCCACAGTGTATACTTTAGAAGGAAGTAACTATGTGCAGCCCACATTTAAGAAGCGGGTAGTCATGCTCCTGTTCCTCAAGGTGGAGTATCTATGTAAATTACCTGGAATTCTTCTGCATGGGAGATTTGCCTCTTCTCCCCCTTTTCTAATTTATTCAATCAATTGTATCAGTATAGACTCATAGACGTTTATTTTACACTTCGGGTGTTAATCCAACACGACTTTATTTTATTGTTCGATTGTTCTAGCATTTGCTATTTCAAGCTTTTTCAGTTGGCTCCTGTTCTCCTTTGACATACGCCCATCAATGTGGAGTTTTGGGTGTTTTTTTTTTAGCACTGTCTTACTTTCTGGCACTATACGATGCTCCAGATTCATATTTTATACTTCCTGCCTCAGTCCTATAATCATCCATTTCTCCAAGAGCCCTTATTCCTTTTATTGGATAATGGATGGAACTAAAAACAAAGATCTGGGTGGTAGGTATGCTCATTGCTACTGTTGTTTTTTACGTCCTCTAGATGTCTTCCCTTTAATTTTACACCTGATCCAAGTCACATATTTGGTTACTAGTCTGGCCATTGAAGACATGTGAGTTTTCCTGACCCAGGATCTAGATTACCTCTAAGATTCCTTCCAACTCTAATATCCTTGTTAGGATTTGATCATGCAAGGAAAGGATGGCCAATTATGACCCAAATTGAAATGCAAGAAATGAAGGTGGGGAAATTTCAGGACAAGTTTTTATGGGCTCTACCCAATCAGGCGCATACTTCCATGGGTTCATTCTTTGCAATGACTCTGATATATATTTCTTCCTTTATTTACATTTTACCCTAGTCCAGATCTACCTCATCCCCACAGAACTCCCTAATGCAGGATTTCTCGATATTAACACTATTGACATTTGGGGCTGGATCATTCTTTGTTGTGAGGGACAGTTCTGTGCAATGTAGGATGTGCATCCACGGAGTCTACCCACTAGATGCCAGTAGCACCACCATCCATTTTGGTGTGACGACCAAAATTATCTCCAGACACTACCAAATGTTCTCTAAGGGGCCAAATCACCCTGAGTTGAGAACCACTACTCTAATAAGGAAAGTCAGATTTTCAAAACCCGCTGCCAAATCCTTCTAACACCACCGTTCACCTGCCTGCCTGGACAGACATGTTCCCTGAGAATAGAGTCAGTACCACAATCAGTACTATATTAAACTAGCCCAAACTACTTGCCCTGTCCTGTGATCTCAGGGGTCTGGTTTTCATACACTGTCTTATAAACAACTCATTGTCTCTATACTTTCAGTATTTGTCATGCAGAACCTTGTGCTATTATCTCTTCATGTGAATGCTTCTATCTCGACATCTAAACGGCAAACACTTCAAAGTCAATGACTATAATTTGAGCTTCTCTTTATCTCCAACACGTCTAGAAATGGCTACAATATATAATTGTTGGTTCACTGATCCTTTTTCAACTCTCTACATTAAGAAATCTCAGTACATCAAAAGACTTTTCTAAAAAAAAATCAATAGTAATTGGGAACAAGAGTAAAGCAAGTTTAAGTTATCTTCTTTGCCAAGTTAACGATATTACTTTAACGGAGTAATAAGCCTTTATTGTTCTGGATCTCTTTTCAAAGGTTTATAAGGCGCATTTGGGGAATTATTTTTCCCCAAAATTGATTTTTGAGACCTTTTGCAATCTTTATCTCTTGATCGTGACAAAGATTTTTGTGTAACTGTGGGACTAGGGGAGCAAAAACTTAAAGTTGGAAAAATTCACCTTTTTATATTATCTCTTTATACTCTGGGCTACTACATTTCAGTGATGTCATCTCTATACACAGTGGGCATCTTTTCTGGTCTTCCTAGCACCTGTACATGCTTCTAGCAACAACATACCCTGCCCTCCTTTAGGGAAATACTCCTCTCCCATTCAAGACATGATTATGGATGAGCTGATATCTCAGTGCTCTTCTTTTAACCACATAAAATGGACACATTGCTATGACCAATCAGCCATGTTACTATAAAGCAAAAACTCCTTCTAACAAATCAGTCAATCAGGGATGTTCAAAACTAATACCTGGAAAGAAGTCCTTCTGGTTTTTTATTGCTAATTAGGGGAGTGTAAACCTAGGATTACTGTTGACTTCCTCCTACTTTTCGTAGTTGGAAAGAATACAGCTAAAACAGAGAGAAGCAGAGATGATTACAATTGTGCCCCTATTTCTAGGCCTGTCCTCATCTTCACTGATCCATCACAACATCTGTGGTAGATTCTGTTATCTGTGAACAGATCTGTTCACACTGATCTGTTGCCCTCTCTGTAGGAAAACTCTACGTCCCTCCTATTGTCTTGTCACTTGCAGTACCTCCCTGTGGGTGGTGATACTTCCCTCACCCATTGACATCAGGCTTGGCTATATGGCTTACTTTAACTGATAGAACACAAGCAGAAGTAATTTATGATACACCCGAGCAGAAACTTTAAGAGCCACCTCCTGGCTACATGATTATTTTTTTCCTTCTTCCAAAAGACTGAGATAGGGGCTGCTCCTTCAGCCTAGGTCCCAGAATGAGAAAGTATGTGGAGCAAAGCCACAACCAGAATGTAACATGAACAAGAAACAAAGGTTTGCTATTTTACAACAAAAGCTCCTTCTAATAAATCAATTTCTCTCTTTCTCAATCTCTCCCAGAAGATGCTTGCACATAGGTTTCTATCCCTATTACTGGAAGTGCTCTAACTAATTATGCTATGATTAATATATTCTTTATTCCATGACTAATACATACAATTCAGCAACACATTTGTACAGCAAATTACCAAGGTCAACATGTGTGAACATGTATACATTGAACCAGTCTATCCCAGAAATGGTTATTTTAACGTCTAATAAGAAATTATCTTCAACATTAAACGTATGCTCAGAGATGCTAAGCAAGGTTTCATAGTAACACTAATTTGTTCTAACACTCATGTTTACATTCTAGCTAATGTTTGTTTTAACTCTCTTGTTATCAAATACAATAATTATAATTTGAACTTCCTTTAATAATTCTTTCAATGTATTTTACTATAAATGTTTCTTTTTATAGCTTTATCAAATTTAATTAGCTCTTAAGAATTGTTCAGTTTACTTTGAACATGCAATATTATTTGTTTTATGTTAAAATTGAAACATACTAACATTTTCATATATGTTTAGATATATGTATAGTAAAATGATGAAATTTCTCCATTTCCATTAGCTAATGTATTACAGACTACTAGTGCATATCCATTCCTGCTTCTCCTCTCCTTCCTATAAACACAAAACCATTTTTCCTGAATAATCTTGCAGTTAGAGCTATATGATTAGTTCTAGTTCAGTGGTTTTCAACCAAGAGCAATTCCCCTCCGCCCACCACCACCAGGGGACATTTAGTAATTTCTGGAGACATCTTTGGTTATCGCAGTTGAAGGGGGTGCTAATGGCATCTAGTGTGAAAAGGCCAGGGATGCTGCTACCCATCCTACTAAGCACAAAACAGCCTGCCAACAACAAAGGATTATTCAGTCCAAAATGCCAATAGTGGCAAGGCTGAGAAATCCTTTTCTAAGCAATAAGATTTAAGTGGAAGTAATGTAGGTCACTTCCAAACTGTGGCCTTCCAGAGCCTATCTTCTCTTTAGGAAGCAACCATGGAAGCCATGTGTTGAAATGGAGTTACCCACAAGAAGCAAATGGCCTGGGTTCCTGAGTCATCACATAGAAAAGAGCTACTCTGCAAAGTTGCCTGAGCCTTAACAGTCTACACAATCATTACATAAATCTCTTTTCATCTGTAACCTTTGTTGTATATCTTAAATTGGATTTCAAGGCTAATTTGTTACTCCAGCATAATCAATCCTATCCTTACTAATACAGCTAGTTTCACAAATTTTTGGTTTTGTGCATATAAATGTACTACATTTTTAAAATGCTAGCTTATATCATATGCAGCATCAAGTAGCTTTCAAAGATAACTTATTTTTCAGGCAAATATCTTTTATTATTCCAGGCATTAATATATGCCGAAGATAGAGATGACATTATTCAAGCAAGAACAGGATTTGAAGAATGTATTTTAAAGACCAGTTGGCAGTACACTCAATAATCTAAATGTAGAACATAATTGTATTTGCATGAGAAGAGGAGATCACCCAGGTCTGAAAATGAAACTGAGAAACTATAACTTCCAGGGAGTGTAGAACATTTTTGTCTAAAAGTCATAAGAATATAAAATAAGAAGTTTGAAAATGATTTTTTTCTCAGCAGAGTAGACACTCTGCTGCATTTCACAGCCGCCTAGCTACAGCGAGAGATGGATGTTCAAAACACAGTGGATGGTGTCTTAGGAAGGGAATCCAATAAAATCTATGTTGGAGCCAAGAATAAAATCTGAGGAAAATGCCTTCAGTTAATCACCCTAATCACTCCTCCTTTGTGCCAGAGAAGGGCTCACTTTCAAACTCAGTCTTACTATAAATTATTTAAACTAACCAAAACCAGCACTATAACGTTATGCCCCCAAATTTTTAACTTAGAGGCGAGTTACCTATTTTTTATACTTTTCACTTTTTTCCCTTCTTAAAGGAGTAATAATAATTTGTAAAGCTTTCAATTCATGCTTGAAAGTCTTTAACGTCCATCTTATTCTGAGACATAAAGTTGTTTGAAAAGGAACAAAAAACAGATAAGAAACGCGAGTTCTACTGTGATGACGCCGATGTGCAAAATATTAACAAGTTCCAAAATGGCGATACCTGCAGCAACTGTGTATTTAACGTCAGATTCTCCCAGTGGTTACATTTTATTGCCAAGGACGCCATTAAAACCAGAACTCATACATATCATTTTTTAAAAGCTGAAGTTAATTCTACATGAGCATATCTCATGGCTGGAGATCATTTTGATGTAAGCAAAGGAAAAAGATTCCCTGTCAAGTAAACCTGATCTTGTGATATTGTTCATTTCTCTAATACAGTCCTGTGGAAGTGACACTGTATGAGGTGCACTTGACTGTTAGTTCTGGGATTCGAATTCTGATACTAAAGAACTTTAAGAACTCCAGCGTATTGTGCAAATATTGCTAAGTCTCAGACTGTCTGCACCATAAAACACTAGGTCCTCACTCTCACCTAGAGTAAGAGGAAAAGTCCACATTTGAGACCACTGGATACTCAACTCTGTTGTAGGAGTAGCCAACAAATTAATGTATTTTGTTCAGTGTCATGTAGAGAAGCCAGCCTGGTTCCCACAGGTATGACTACTCAAGAAGGTCCAATCCAAGGGATGGGATGGACCAATGGGAGCATAGGTGACAAGACTGGTTCCCAATGATGCTCAGAAAGGGATGACAATCAAGTAGCTGGAAGTACAGGAAGGATGATATAGCATCACAAGGAAAGCATCAGGGCCTTGACCTCACTGATTGGAATCAGGGCTAGGTTCCACGCACTACAGGAAACTGGAATGATAAAGATACAGAGGCACAAACACAACCCCAAGATCTGGGCTACCTCCGCAGAGGGATGCACAGGTTGTTCAAGCACAAAGAATACTAGGACAGTGTCTGTAATAATTATATCACAATATACCTCCTGGTAAAACTAAAACTCCCAATTTACTCCCCACCCTAGTCAGAACTGGTGTCAAGACCAGAAGTAAGGGATGGTTGTTGCTACTCGCTTCAGATTCAGGGAAAGGCAATGACCAGAAAAATATAAAGAATGACTAAATTTAGCTCCTGAAATTTTTTCGTTTATCTTAATGTTAAAAAAAAATGCTTCTATACTTTCCTTGGTAGTACTAATGTAACATCCTTTTAATCCAAATTCTATTCAACATATAAGCATTCCAGCACTGGGCATAAATGGAATCAGTATTATAATTTCACATTCATAGTACATAAGAAGTTAGAAATTCAAGGATTAATAGTAAGAGAAAATACTCAGATGTTTAAAATTGTTACATAATTAGAAATCAAAATAAATATTGAAATCAGTTTGTTCAAAGAATAAAATAATTTATCATTGTATGAAACATGTTATATTACATGACCTTTATTTTCTGACTGCATTTAAATTGTATCCGCCAGTGCCTTCGTTAGACTGTGACGATGGATAATACATATTATTCATCTCTATAACTCTTCCAGTTACGTGACTCATAGTAGGTACTCCTTTGATTAATGTTCTCCAAAGGAATACATTCAAACTAAGGCAGTGACATTGATGAAAGACATTAGCTTTATGATCTCAATTTTGACAGTAGGTTTACTGTACTGAAAATATGGCTCTTCTACCCACATAGTTGATCAATAGAGCAATAACATTTTTAACAAGTTCAAAATCCCCTGGGGTTTCACGAATTCAGTTCTAATTTTGTCAATAGGGAAAATCATGGTGATTATAGCTCTAAAATATGATTATCAAACTGCAACAATAGACCTTCATGCACTTGATTGGAGTTGGGTCATAGCTGCCCCTTTAACCAAGCATGAGCTCTCTGGTTTCTCATAGTCACAACCACTTCTTGACTCCGAGGTCTGTGCTATTTGCTATTTGTCACTCAATTTGAGCTGTTAAACTCAGCTTACCCAGTTCCTGTGGGCATGTGAGTTTGCCCCTGCAGTTTAGCCTTGACCAAAGAAAGATCCTGCTTTATCTTGCAAGTGTCCTCTCATAGCTCTTGATGTCTCTCTTATCTCTTGCAAAGCTTTAGAAAGGACACTTGGAGTTCTGATGAAGGCGGAGGACACTCACTCGTGTAGCCAGCCAGACCAACTGTCTCAACCCACACTATCAATGGGAACAATATTACACTTAAGATCATCCTTTTTTCATGTTTCATGTGCAGATATCCACGAGGTCAATAGCCTACTTTTAAATGCCTAGTAAGAGTGATTTCCACTAACTATGTATTTTTAAAATGCCAAATATATCAAGAACCAGTTCTTCTATTGTTTTATATTCCAACATTTTTTAAAGGCAAAAATTATAGAGGTTTTCTTGGTATCATGATGTTATCATTACTTATCATCACTTCACAGGCTAGGTAGGTAGTTGCCCAACAAAACTCAAAGATGAGGTCCTCATAAAATAAAGAGAGATAACAGGCCATTGAGAATACATTATTTTACTGAAGGTCCTTAGTCATTCACTAGGTTCATTTTTCTGAATGCCTACTTTTCTCCTTCAGTGGCTTTGATTAAAATTCTGGAAATAGATGCAACTCTCTGGTAATATAGCAGGCACAACGTAAAGCAGACCATATTAATCTGTCACTAAGCTTTAAATATTCCTTCTCTTGTCTCATACAAAACGAGCCTCATCTATCATGTATTTTCATTCCTCTGGCTCCTTTCAGATTATTGATCTTTGTGTTATTTCTGCAAGCACATATGTAGAAAGGTTTTATTATGTATATGAATTAAATCTATGATGCATAGAGGCTGCTTTACTCAGCTGAATATGTCTTTAATACACTTCAAAGTGAATCTTTAAAAAAAAAAATCCTCATTAAGAGCTGTTTCCCATTATAACTTCTAAAGTTACTTGATAGCCTTATGCAGTTTTATAACATGCACTAAATATAAATGAAGAGCAAATAAAAATAAATATTACACATCAGGAGTGCTCATAAAACCACTGTGTAATTGTTCTGTCCTCTAACCAAGCCCAAGAAAGTAGCACCTAAAATTCTACTTTTAATATTCTACACTTTCTATTAAAACCTTGTGACTGCTCCCAAGATAAGGCCATATGTTTAAAACAACATTAGGCAATTTTTCTTTTTCTCCCCATTAAAATAACAAAACAACACAAAAAATCCAGAAGCTAAGCAAATCTTGGCTTTAGCTTTTTAGTATCAACTTTTCTAATTAGGAAGATAAAGCATTTTAATATTAAAAGCAAATTATTTATTCCTCAGGGATTTATTTTTCCATAATATGTAATACTAAATGTTCTAACCACATTATTTTAAATAGTAGATGGGTCTCTTTGCCCTGGGGCATAAATACACACCATGATCTTCTAACAACCAAGAAACAGTTTATTCTCTTAATTACTTACAATGGTTTTATTCTCTAATAACATTTATGATGTGTTAAGAAAATAAACCAAGGGGCCGGCCTGGTGGCGCAGCGGTTAAGTGGGTGCGCTCTGCTTCTGTGGCCCAGGGTTCACAGGTTCGGATCCCAGACACGCACTAAAGCACAGAATGTCAGGCCATGCTGTGGAGGCATCCCATATAAAGTAGAGTAAGTTGGGCACGGATGTTAGCCCAGGGCCAGTCTTCCTCAGCAAAAAGAGGAGGATTGGCATCAGATGTTAGCTCAGGGCTGATCTTCCTCACAAAAAAAAAAAAGGAGAAAAGACACCAAGAACAGTTTCAAAGTAGAAAAATATGGAATAGTCTCTATAGAAGTCACAAAATACAGCTGAATGAGAAATGGAAATCTGAGTAGTTGGGGCTCTTATACTAATCTTGGGTGTCCACCTTCATATAAATCATTTATTCTCTCATTAATTACTATCATTAATAATATTATTACTATAAAATTATAGCAACTATATTAATGTAAATTAATATTTAAGTATTAATCAATATGTAGGAATATATAATCTACATAGCCATCCAAAAGGTTGTGCATTCTGGTAGCACACAATATAACAATAGCTTTGTCATCAACAAGCATTTGGGGGACTAAAATTAACATAGAAAATTGAAGAACCAGAGTCAAAATCCACAATATATACAAAGGTGAACACAAAATGCGGCAAGGCTGAAAGCTCCCCGGGAAGAAATCAATGCACAGAAAACCTCCATTCCGCCCATGAAGGAGTGACTGACTATTTCTGCCTCTGGTTTGCCCAAGTAACAATAGAAAGGAATTTTCAATAAAAAAAGGAAAAAAAAATTTTAATGGGCCAAAGACTTGAACAGGCATTTTATGAAAAATGCTATCAAAATAGCCAATAAGCATATGAAAAAATGCTCAACATCATTACTCAATAGGAAAGTACCAATTAAAACCCAAAATAAGGGGCCAGCCCAGTGGCATAGTGGTTAAGTTCACATGCTCCATTTCGGCAGCCCAGGGTTCGCAGGTTCAGATCTCAGGCGTGGACCTACACATTGCTCGTCAAGCCATGCTGTGGCAGCGACCTACATACAAAAAATAGAGGAAGGTTGGCACAGATGTTAGCTCAAGTGACAATCTTCCTCAAGCAAAAAGAAGAAGATTGGCAACAGATGCTAGCTCAGGGCCAATCTTCCTCACCAAAACAAAATAAAAACAAAATAAGATACCACTAAACACCTACCTGAATGGCTAAAACTAAAAAGGCTAACAATTCTAAGTGTTGACAAGAACATGGAGCAAGTGGAACTCTCATACATTGTTGCCAGCTGTGTGAATTGATAAAATAACTTTTTTTTTTTAAAGATTTTATTTATTTATTTATTTATTTTTCCCCCAAAGCCCCAGTAGATAGGTGTATGTCATAGTTGCACATCCTTCTAGTTGCAGTATGTGGGACGCGGCCTCAGCATGGCCGGAGAAGCGGTGTGTCGGTGCGTGCCCGGGATCCGAACCTGGGCCGCCAGCAGCGAAGCGCGCGCACTTAACCGCTAAGCCACGGGGCCGGCCCGTTAAAATAACTTTGGAATACTAGTCAATAGTACCTGTTAAAACTAAATATGTGCCTACTATGACCAAATAATTCCACTCTTACATATATACCCAAGAGAAATGAATGCATACGTCTGCTAAAAAACAAGACAAGAATTCTTAGAAACTTTCTTCATAATCACCAAAAACTAACAACTCAAATATCCATTAACAGTAGAATAAATAAATATTTTGTGACTGTTTTGTAAATATTTTTTGTATATTTATATTTAAATATAATTTGTAATGTAAATTTATATGTAAATATATTGTAAATATTTTGTAAATATTTTAACTACCTAACAGTTAAAAAGAAAAAGAACTATTGCTTAACACAATTAACATGGATGATTTTTATAGACGTAATCCTGAGCAAAATGACACAAAAGAGTACAACCTGTGTGATTCCCTTTGGGAGGGAATTGTGGATAGGTTGGTTTTGATAGGATAGGGGCACAAGGGAGGCTTCTGATATGCTAGAAATGTTCTATTTCTTCATCTGGGTGGCGGTTACAGCTATGTGTGTGTGTGCGTTTGTGTGTGTGTGTGTAGAAATTCAAAATATATTAATACATAAATATACATGTAAAAAGTCATCACTTGAGATTCGTGTACTTTATAGGGTGTGTGCTATATTCAATAAAAAATTACTAACTAAAGATTTTACATCTTGGTAGTAGAGGTAGGTGTAAGACTTATCAGAGTTCTCCTTTCAGTGGAGAGCACAAAAGATGAACATTCCGGATGACCTTCATAATCAGACTCCATATAATAAAAAAAAGAGAGGGGGCCGGCCTGGTGGCATAGTGGTTAATTTCGCATGCTCTGCTTTGGCGGCCCGGGGTTTGTAGGTTCGGATCCTGGGCATAGACCGATGCACCGCTTGTCAAGCCATGCTGTGGCGGCATCCCATATAAAGTAGAGGAAGATGGGCATAGATGTTAGCCCAGGGCCAGTCTTCCTCAGCGGAAAAAGGAGGATTGGCAATGGATGTTAGCTCAGGGCTAACCTTCCTCACAGAATAAAAAGAGAGAGCAAGAGATTTGCTGTGGTAACCAGGACATATTTACTTATCACCCTTTCATTTATTTAACCAATAGGAACCCTACTAGAAGGATACAGTGTTGCAAGTTTTAGTCCTAGTTTATGAAAAAGAATTGGTTTGAGTTAATTTTAAAGAAGGAGAGTATGACATTTAACTTCTAACTCACTGACTAAGGTGAGTCAGCTAATATGCTGGCGTATTAGCAAATACTGAGCAATTATTTATATAAAACAAAAATCTTACTAACAGAAAAGTATCCTATAAGTAATTTATGGGTATTGTATATTTAAAATGTAATTCTATTTACAAAAATCTGATTTTCATACAACTATTTATCTATGCATAGAACAAGACTCATCTGTGTTACTTATTTAAAATGCAGTGGTTATTGCATTATAAAATAAAACTTTGGCTTTCACCAACAGTGTAAGTGATTATCTCAAACCAAATAACCTTAACTACTCTTTTGTCCTCTCAAACTTAAAAGGGGAATTTCAATTTGCTAAATAGCTGCATGGAAATGGAGAATTGCCTTTTATTGTCGTGCAAAAGACAAGATTCTATGAAAACTGCTAAGAAGCATTTTCCTGCAATAGCATATTATGAGGTGTGGACTTAAAAAGGCTTTTCTATTACCAATATTGTAATGGGCAGATGTCTGCTGTATATACCATGTCTGCATTAAGAGCCAGATTTTCCTAAGAGTTGATTATTGGAAGCATTTTAGATTATAGCACAAAATGCTCATTGATTATTTTGCAAATGAAAATTTTAGTCCGCCTGACAATATTGTAGGTATTTTGGAAGACAGCCTTTAAAATGGAAAGCGTAAGCAATAGGACAAGATGTAGCAAGCCAGATACAAGAACACAAAGGAGAAAAGCAGAAGCTGAGGGCTAGACCTTTCACAAGATCCAGTAGCTGTGTCCTAACTATGGAGGCATTTTCCGAAAGAAATACTGGGATTCCAAATGGTCTGGCAAGATGGGAAGGATGTCAGAAACTCCTTCCAGGGTTAGGAGGGACCACTTGGCTAGGGATGAAAGCTAGGGGAGAAGAGCTAACAGTATAGCACAGTAGTTAAGGTGTGCTTAAGTTTCAGGCAAATTCAAGTAAATTCTATGTCAATCATTTACTAGTTGTGTGACTAGTCAATAATCTATTCTGACATCCTAAGACTTAGTTTTCTTATATGAAAAAAACAGGGATAGAAGTAGTATCTACCTTGTGGAGTTATGATTGGCATTTAGTGAATAGTCAATAAATGGTATTATTATTATCATCATCATTATTATTTTTTATTGCATAGGGAGGCTCATTCAGAATTTATCCCACAATATCAAGAGGGACAGACTCTGCTAGAGACACGTCGTTATGAACTAAATTATGTCCACCTCAAAATTCATATGTTGAAGTCTTAACCCCAGTGAAGTAAGACACAGTTTTAGTTGTTTGTATTTAATTAGCATCTGAGCAGTGACTCCATTGCACAAACAGCAGTTTCTGGAAGGTGGTGCTGTTTGTTACCACATCAGTGGTAGGGCTGGTCACTCTTTTTGGTGTGAGACCTCAGATAACACTTAGTAGTAGGGGAGACATTGGTATTTCAGGAAAGTTATGTATCAGAATCTCATCTGTAGTATTTTTTGTTTGTTTCTTTATCTGTTTCAATAAAAGTACATCTTTTCTATTCCTTCTTTTCTGAAGCAACTCACTAGGGATTCTGATGCTCAACCCCAGAAAAGCCTCCACGCAAAGGAGAGAAGTTTGTCAAGAGCTAAACAGAATATCGAGTCACCACCATGCAGACTAAGATATAGGGCAAATAGAATATGCATTCAGGGATCAACAGAAAGAACCAGATATGCAGATTTGGGAAACTCAACGAGAAGATCGCATCTCTGTGGACATGTGGGTCTTAGAGTCTCAGCCCAGATCCAATTGCTTATCACAGCCCAGATCTCATGCTGATGGGGTCATGACCCTTATTCTATCTCAAGGCTTGTTTAGAATTGGTTCCACAATATCAAGGGGGAAAGACTTTGCTGGACACGGGTTGTTATAGGCTGAATTGTGTCCCCCTCCACCCCCAAATTCATATGTTGAATTCTTAACCTCCAGTGTCTCAGAATATGTCCATATTTGGAGATAGGGTCTTTAAAGAGGTAATTAAGTTAAAGTGGGGCCATTTGGGAAGAACCTAATCCAAAACTACTAGTATTCTTATAAGGAGAAGAAACAGTCCTATAAGTATGGCCTTATAAGTATGTGGCCACGGTCACATACAGAGGGAAGATGATGTGAAGACACGAGAGACAACAGCCATCAACAAGTCAAAGGAGAGAGGCCTGGAACAGATTCTTCCTTCATGGCTCTCAGAAGAAACCAAACCTGAAGATACCTTGATCAAACTTCTAGCCTCCAGAACTGTGAGAAAATAATTTCTATGTTTAAGCCACTCAGCTTGTGGTACTTTGATTTGGCAGCCCTCACAAACCAATACACAGGCTTTCATGGGCTCGGGAGGTACTGACAGGCAGAGAAAAGGGAAGTGTTTCTATATGGAAGATAGCGACTTCTGGTCATGAGTTCTCTACAGGAATAAAAATTAGGGGCAAAAAGAGACATGAGCTCATAAAAGTAGAAATCCTAGGAGAAAATGTGAGGCAGAACAACAGTCTTAGGTGTCCAAAGCTACTGAACATGCTTCTTCTCAGCCCTCCTGTGAGGCATCTTTGAGCCACCACCAAGCATCTGGTATTATTTGGACACTGTTGACTGAAAAATTTCAGCAATCCCAGATCAAAAGGAAGACTTAAAATTAAGGCTAAGAAAGAATAGCATCTAAGTTGCTTCTCGACACTTAACCTGCATTCATAAATAGGAGACACTGGACGTAAAATAATTAGCTTTAAACAATGGCAAGGTATGTTTGATGTGTTGCGTTTTGTTCTTGAGAAAAAAGGACTAGGCTTTCCTAATGTTTTCTTATTGTGACCTTTTCATCTGTCTTCACATAATCTTGATCATGCAAACACACCCACACAAATATATCCTCACAAGTTAGCCCATACAATGGAGCAATATTTTATTGAGTAGATTCCAAGTTACAGATTTTCCTTAGAATCAGGGAAGTTTATTACGACTGTACACCAATGACCCTGAGTCTCAGGCATTTGTTTTGCCACGTATGTTTTAGAGTCATCTGTACTTCTGATTCTGATCCTATAACCCCTATCACTACCAAAAAGTTGATGTTACTGCTAATTAACCAGGTGTGTATTGAAGGTATTTTTGGATGGGGCCTCTAATTATTAGAGATGCAACTGTCTATTTTTAGCTGGAAAGCAAAAAGAACATTGCTTATTTCTTTTCTCTTATAACCGTGAGATTAAAAAATATATGTACGTGTTGGGTAATTAACACATATAATTCTTAAATGTAAATGCTTAAATAATGGTGGTTTTTCCTTCATACAATATACATTTCATTGCAGTCACTGTGCTGGGCATTACGAGTGCCACTAGGTGTGATTCTTGCTGTTAAGGTGCTTACAGTCAGGTGAAGTAGAAAGGAAAATAAATAAGTAAACAAACAAACAGTCAAATAACTAAGCAACTATGAATGGTGGTAGCTGTGTGAAAGAAACTAAGAGACTGAGCTGGAGAATGATAGGGGAGAGTAGCTATTTTAGAGGATAGTCTGGACAGACCTCTCTGATGAGGTCGCATTTCTTTCAATCTTGACAATTAGGCCATAACCATGGTAAATTCTGTTCCATGATCAGAATCCTAACATTTTAGCCATAAGGTACAGTGCAAAAATAACAAGCTTCTTCAACCAAACCAAAGTTACATGCCTCACATCCCTCTAAAAACATTAAGGTTCCTTGGACACTAAAAATTTCATATAAAAAGAGGAAGATAATTGAATAAACTCTGGTGCGTTGTCTTCTAGTTTTATGGAATTCCAAACTTGCTGTAAACAGTTCATAGAAATAGGCAGTTCATTAAGTTCAGTCCCTGGCAGGATTTAGCACACAGCACTTAATCCCAGCCAAAGCACTACTTGTACATTCAAGTCTACAAGAGAAATATGTTTCAGCACTCAATTATCAGCTCTAGTCTCAGTAAATAGAAAAAGAGACAGATGTACTTACCCTGTGTGACAGCAACCTGAGTTCTCAAGCACGTTAGTAAGTTTTAGTAAATTACTAAGTACTTTAGCCAATGGGATAGCCAAATATATATAATATATAAAGTTCTTTCTAAGTTTTCAATGATTTCAATCTGCTCTAGTTTGGAAATATTCCTTTATTAAACAAGCTGTAGCTGTTTATTGTAGAAAGATCTTAAAATGCAAAAAAGTAGAAAAAAAAGAAATAAGAAAAATTAATCCTGAGGTAGATCAAAGGTAATAATGGCCCCAGTTTGTCACTCCTCCCTACCTCTATAACCTTTGTCTGTAACTCTATAGAGCTCTCCCATTCTGTACTCTGCCATTTGACTTGCTTTAGGCCAATGAAATTCTGATGAGTGTGACATAAGCAGAGGCATGAAAGGCATTTGCATGATTGAGCTTACTTGCTCTTACTCTCTGCCACTGCCATGAGAAGGACATACCCAGACTAGCCCTCCCATGCCAGGAGGAGAATGAGAGACACAAGGACCACAGCTGAGTTGCCCCAGTCATCCCAGCGAAGCCCATCTAGAAGCCACCCAGACTTGGAAGAGAGCCTAGCCCAAATCATCAGAGCCACCTACCCAATCTACAGCTGACAGTAAACACATGAGATGAGCCAAATCCAGGCTGAAATGGCTGAACCCTACAGACTTGGAAGCTAAATAAACACTTATTGTTGTATTCCATTGAGACTGTGATTGTTTATTAGGGAGAATTATTGTGAAAATCAATTTCTGATATACACACCACCCTGAAATAGAACAATTTAACAACGCTCTAATTTTACTTTCGCATTTTGTCTAATTTATGGACTTTTTAAAGGTTAAAGATTGCTATCTACAACAGCACAGAGCAGGTTGTTTGGGTTCTAGTTTCCTGGATTTAACCATCACATGGTTCTAGAAGAGAGACTAGGAGAAAGAATCCAACTGAAGCTCTGATAGTGAAAGTTCACTGTAGTAATTAGAGCAATTTCTGATTTGCCATCCAGGCAATCAGCAAGGAAAAATTCTAGGGGGGGAAAGAGTAGACTATGCCACCAAGTCAGGAAAGTAAAACAGGCTAAATGTGGGAAATAAAGCTGGAAGTAGGGTTGGGTTGGAGGGAGACATTCCAAATGGAAGGAACAGTGTGACACTTGGGGCTCTTTCCTTGCAAGCAACTCTGGCCAAGTTAGGTAAACAAAAGAAAGATTGTTATTGGAAAAGAATCTCATTGGAAAGATTCTGGGTAGCTCACAGAATCAAAAAGAAAGCCAATCCAGTAAGGATAGGAAAAGGGTACCTCTAGAGAGCTCAGTAGCAGTGACATGTCTCTTGGATGCTTCCTCTAGAGCAAGTCAGTTTTAATCACCTTTAGCCTAAGTTGTTACTCTGCTCAAAGTCAAAGACCTGGCAAAGATTATCCAAATGGGCGAGGGTCACATACACCCCCTCCCTCCCTTGGTGAGCTGGGGAAGGAGGGCAGGGCACTGTGACTGACAGCCACCCCTGTTCCATGGAGTGAGTAGGAGAAATATCCATAAAGCAAGAGGGAAGCATTTCAGGACTGGCAAAACCAATAAATGTCTACTGGAAACAAGAAGAGCAAGTGAGCAAATGTAGTTTATGTGAGACAATAAAAGGAATCATCTACCCACTTTAGATTGGGCTCCAGCTGAGAAGGGGAATGGTCCATTTGCATCAAGAGACAGATGTCTCCAGGAAGGTCTCTCTGTCTAAGGGAGAGCTGCTCCAACTGACTTGAATGGATAGAAATGAATATCACCATAATTCCTGAGAAGAAATTTTGTATGCCCCATTATTTTTCTCTAAACCAAGTAGACTTAGGTATAACATGAAAAAATTGAATTTCAAAACTTCCATTGGGAAAAATTTTACTTTACAAGGTGTGCCAAATTGGCCCTTGTGCCATGCAAAGTTCTACTGCAGAATTTATCCAGAAATGCTCCAACAGGGATAGGTAACCAGCCACAGCCCCCTACCACATTTGCAGGGCTCAGGGCAAGAGTACAAACAGAGGTCCACATGCCTTCTGTCTAAAGATTTTAAAAGATTGAAAGCAAGCTAATAAACTGTTCAACAAAATAGATTCTACTCTTCTGCCTTGACAAATATCTGGGCATAACAACCTGGGAGGCCAGGTTCTAATTTAGAATTCTCCAGCCCTTTGGGTTACTGTTCCAGAACATGGATTGCAGGGAGAGCCGGCCTCCACCCTTAGGCCTGAGGCCTGCTCCACTTTTTCTCCTCCTAGCTCCATCTTGCACCTCAAAGGCCATCATGAACACACATGTAGAAATTCCAGCTCATGAATTTAAGCTCATCCTCAATGTCCCACATCCCACAGTCAGCCTCCCCTTGGCCACACTTGGGAGCAGAGGTATGTGCACCAGTGCGGTTGTCTCCTCTTATAATGACAGACTCTAGGATGGGGTCTGCTGAAGTGAGCCCTGTGATGTGACACCAAGATCCCCCTAAATGAAAGACTTGTTGCCCCATCTTATGGGAGCGGTGTAGGCAGATAGATAGTTTTTAGTCATTAGCCCCTTTCAGATTGCTTCAGCTGCAGAAAGCTGCCTCATCCAAGGTCATGCTCCTTCCAGGGGCAACACACATTCAATGACTGATTGATGTGAGACTACAAAGGCCTGCCCACCCAGGCCCAATTTGGGACAACTTAGAAAGCTCATTCTAGCTCCAGAGCTCCCATGCAGTCAGCAAGACATTCGCTGGACCTGCAATACAGCTCAACTTCTCCCTCTGCTCAGTCCTGCTTCCTTCCCTGAGCTTCCCCAGGTGTCCTTCTCAAGGCCATCCTTTCTAAACACGCTACATGCTAAACTCCTCAGAGTCTGCTTCCCGGGGAATCCAACCTGAGCATGCACAGAGACACTGGAAGCAGGTTCAGTGCTATATGAACAGGAATTTCAGGATGCTGTGGTCCAAAAAGACAAGGAACAGGCTCGGATGGACATTTTCCCTTCACCCATGGAAACTTCATCCTATGGTGAGAGGCCCTCTAAAGAATGGAGCCTAGATTAGGGATCCTCTTGACTGGATCTAAGTGCACTAATCAGCTCTCCTGCTTTTTAAAGGTCCTCTGTGGTTTTTCCCTTATGTATCATATTAGCTATATCAAATTGCCACACACTTAATAGCTCAAAACAACACAAGTTTATTATCTTACAGGTCTGGAGGTCAGATGTCCAAAACTGGGTTTTATGGGACTAAAATCAAGGCATCAGCAGGGCTGCACTCCTTCTGGAAGCTCCAGGAGAGAATCGTTTTCTTGCATTTTCCAACCTCTAGACGTATCACATTCCTTGGCTGATGGTCCATTCCTCCAACTTCAAAACCAGCAGTGTAGGATCTTCAAATCTCTCTTTGACTCTGACACTGCTTCCTCTCTCTTATAAGGAGACTTGTGATTAGGGCATGCCCAAACAATCCAGGATAATCTCTCCATTTCAAGACCCTTAATTTAATCACACCTGCAAAGTCCCTTTTGCTGTGTAACATAACGGTCACAGGTTTAGGGGATTAGGACATGGACATTTAGAGGAGGATATTATTCTGCCTACCACATCATCTTACAGTGGGACGTCTAAATTTTAGCTAATTTTGTGAGTTTTACTCCATGTTCCAACAGAACAGTGAATCCGCCAAATTGCTCATCTCCACTGATAAGGCTTGAGGTCAAGACTACAGCACGATGTCCTTAAACAACTGGTTTAAAAAAATCCTTGAAAGAGTTATCCTTATTTCCTGCCTCTGATTTCTCTTCCCTTCCTTTATTTAATCTTGAACCCACTCCCATCAGGTGTTCATCCTCATCACTTTACCACTGCAAATCTTGTTAAGGTAACCAATGATCTCCACATTTCTAAACTCAATATTCATCCTCAGTCCTCATCTTATTTGACCTATCAACAGCCTTGACACAATTAATCACTTTCTTCTTTCTTTCTATCTCTTCCTACTTTCTTTACTTCATATGATATCGTCTATTTTTTCTCCATACTCTCCATCACAGTCTTGTTTGCCCATTCCTTCTCATTTCCCCACCACCCTAACTTCAGAATGTCCCAGATATCCACCTGTTATGAGCTGAATTGTATCCCCTCAAAATTCATATGTTGAAGACCTAACTCCTAGTATCTTAGAATGTGACTGTATTTGGGAATAGAGCCTTTAAAAGAGGTAATTAAGGTTAAATGAGGTCATAAGGGTGGGGTCCTAATTCAATATGAGTGAAAAGACACCAGAGATGTGCACATACAGAGAAGAGGCCACGTGAGGACACATGGAGAAGGCCATCTGCAAGACAAGGAGAGAGGCCTCAGAAGAAACCAACCCTGCCGACACCTTGATTTTGGATTTCCAGCCTCCAGAACTGTGAGAAAATACATTTCTGTTTTTTAAACCACCCAGTCTGTGGTATTTTGTTTTGGCAGCCTTAGTAGACTAATATATCATCCTTGGATCTCTTTTCTATCTATATATACTCCCTTGGAACTCTCATCCAAGGGGGTTCAAAATATCATCTGTGTACTAATGATTCCCTAAATTATATCTGCAACTCTGACTTTGTTGCTTAAATCCAGACTCATATAGACGGCCACCTACTTTCCTTGAAACTCCTCATGGGAGCATCTCATATTTAACACGTGGAAAATCAAGCTCCTGATAGACCCGCTCAAACCTTCCCTTCTCATTCACTTCCCCAACTCAGTAAATGGCAAACCCAATTCTTACAGTTTCTCAGACCAAGCACATTAAGACTGTCCATGACTCTTCATCTCTCTCATGCCCCACATCCCACCCATCCAATAGCGAATTCTGTCAAATCCAGCTTCAGAATATACCCAGAATTAGACATTTCTTACTACCTCCACTGCTAAGACTCAGCTCCAAGCCACAATCATCTTTCTTCTAGATTATGGCAACAATCTCCCAACCTTGTCCTCCTAAAGACTATTTTCAGTACAGCAGCCAGAAAAATCGTTTTGGCTGTGAGATTTTTCTGCTCAAAACTCTCCGGTAATTTTCCAGCAAACTCAAAGCAAACACCAAAGACTTTCAAGTTCCTTTGTGATCTGGCATCCTATTCGCTCTCTGACCATACTCTTCCTCTTCTCCTCTATCACTTTGCTTCGGCCACATTGCCCTCCCCAATACTGCTACATACTCCAGGCAGGCTCCTACCTTAGGGCCCATGCATCTGCTGTTTCTTCAGATGGAATATTTTTCCTACAGATATTGACATGGTTCATTCCCTCACCTTCTTCAGATTTTTTTTCAAATGAGACCTTCTCAGTAAGGTCTCCCTTGGCCATGCTATCTCAAATTACAACCCACCCCTTCCCCCATCCCAGATTTCTTATCTCTTTTACTTTTTTCTCCTTGGTACTTATGAAGTCTAATATCTTAGTTATTTATTGTGTTCACTTTCTGCCTCCCTCATGAGAAGGTAGTTCCATGATGGCCAGAATCTGAGCCTGTATCCCCATCCCTCACAAGAGTACTGCCTGGTACATGGTCAGCACTTAATACATAATGGCTGAGTTAGTTAACAGAATGTTCTAGGGTAAGGAGAAGAGCTCAGCATGGCTAGAAGAAGGGAAAAGGATGATGTCTTAGTTAGGGTTCCTCTAAGAGGTGAGCCCAGAATAAAGATTTGGTTACAGTTAGTTTATTTGGAAGCTGATCCTAGGAAGCAGGAGTGAGGGAGGAAAGAGAGTCAGGGAAGGAGGAAAGCCATTATACAGTGATTTATTGAGGTCTCTGCTACAGGCATCAAGAGTGGGATTCTGCCAGAACCTGAGAAGCATGCATAGAATGCTTCCCAGAATTGATCACCTGAAACATGGGAGACTAGAACATTTTTCCACTGGCTCCCATCTCCCATTGGTTGAGGAATCCCCCTAGACATGAATCCCTCCTCCATCCCTGCACCTTTGGGCTGCCCAGTGTGAGCCTGCTGGGAGACGTGTGCATTGGAGAAGGCTCTGGGGAGGAATGCAGAGACAGATGCAACTGCTTGCAGCAAGATCCTGGCAGGGAGAGAAGAGTCTGAGCTTTCACGATCTGTCCACCACAGCTATGATTGAAATTAGAAGAGAGCTGAATAAACGCAACATGGGCACCAAGGGCCTCTTGTCAGATAAGGACAACAAAGCATGGGGTATGATATTTGCAATTGACTATCACTTAATGAAGATTTTCTTGTTCTTGCCTTAACGGCTTAGAAACAATAATAATTCCTAATATATGTATAGTACTTTCATATATATTTGTTTTTCCCAATTTCCCCGTGAGGCAAATATTATCATTATTTTTCAAGGCTAAAAAAAGGAAAGAAAAGGGGCCGGCCCGGTGGCGCAAGCGGTTAAGTGCGCGCGCTCCGCTGCGGCGGCCCGGGGTTCGCTGGTTCGGATCCCGGGCGCGCACCGACGCACTGCTTGGCAAGCCATGCTGTGGCGGCGTCCCATATAAAGTGGAGGAAGATAGGCACAGATGTTAGCCCAGGGCCGTCTTCCTCAGCAAAAAAAGAGGAGGATTGGCGGATGTTAGCACAGGGCTGATCTCCTCACAAAAAAAAAAAAAAAAAGGAAAGGAAAAAGAATATTCCTTATGGAGGAATTTGGCAATCAGAAATAAAAAGATAAAAATAATTAAAACAATCAGAGATAATTTTGCCCAGCAAATTGGCAAAGTTGTATTTAGCATTGCATTCTCCAGCGTCAGTGAGAATACAATGAAATGGCACCCTTGTACACGATGAAGGGAGAAACTAATACATGGCTTCCAGAGGAAAATTTGAAAATGCTCCCCAAATAGCATTTAAAAGTCGTCATTCATGACTTTCGTTCCCGTAATTCCCTCAAAGGTGAGTAGAAAATTGATATACAAAAATATTCATTATAATCTTATTATTTAATAACGAATGATTGGAAACATCTGAAATGCCCAACGTCATAGGATGGTAAAATAAAATATGGTACATCCATGTGTTCTTATCCTCTGGTGCTTTAAAATTCATGTTTTTTGAGGAAGACTCAATGACAAATTGTTAAGTGACAAAACATCATTTAAAACTATTTATCCAGTATACTACATATTGGTTTAGGTATAAACATATACATATATACACATATACCATACACAAGTATGGTATATGGTATATTTATATATGTATTAATATATCTGAATAGAAAAAAAACACTAGAAGCAAGTAGATCAATATATTAATAGTGGATAATTCTGAATAGTTATCACAGTAGTTAACTTGAGTAATAGTAGACAATTCAAGACACTTTTTATTTTGTTTTTATACTGTTCAGTATGTTTTAAATTTTTAGGCATAAATTCAAAAATGACTGTTTTTCTCTAAATATATAAGAGAATCAGTATCAGCTTTCCCAAAATGTATAACCTAAGGGGAAGATTGAATTACCATAACTTTAAAAATCCTAAAAACGGTATCAGAAATTTATACATAAATTATTACACCTCAGTGTCAATGATTCACGGGCTCTTTGTTTAAAGAAAGAGGATGCTAAGTGTTCTGAAGATAAATAAGATACCAAATAATCTGTTTTCCTTTCATTTGGACCCTCTACATTTCTAATTAACTGTTTTTGCTGTATCTGGAAAGACTAAGAAGTAACCTGTGTCTCTGAAAACTAGAATTTTAAATAAATCAATATTGAGGAGGTAAAGTGATCTACTGAGTCCTTTTGGGGGAAAAAACTGTAGACTATATTGATTGTGAAAATTCTTAAGGGCAGATGAAAGGCAAGGCAGGAAAACTTTATGTTTAGTACAGATTCTGGCCTCTAGCTATAACATAGTTATCCAAGCTCACTTCACTTCGGCAAGATCACAGGGGAGTCTGACTGCAAAATTCTTCGAAGGTCAGCCAGGGTCATTGAATCAGTCTGGGTTACAGGATAAGAGTCAGCCTCAAGCAAAATTGGGAAGCCAACAAATTTTGTCTTCTGTGCTGTATGTGGCACACACATGCGGGCAAACCTATCCTTCTTTGGAGTTCCTCCTTCCACTCTATATCTGCAAAGCCCCCGGGTCCTGTATCTGAACACATAGTTACTCTCACCCCAGCTATCAGAGTTGACCCATGATAGTTGACTTCCTAGTACTAACTCCAGCTATGTGACTTTCCCCACTCCTCCCCTTGTGTGTTGTCCTCAATCTCCAATCCATCTGGAGAACTACTTTGCCCTTTAAAAAAGTTTTAATGGCTAATGAGACATGAAAATTGGTTATGGGGTTTCCCTCTTTCAGGCAGCAGACTCAGATTAACAAGGCCCTTCCAGAGGTCATGAGTAAGACAGAAGAATGGCTATAATAGTGAAGTCTGACCAGTGGTGGAAATACTCTGGGCAGACAAGCCTTTTGAGTCACACCATGCCGACAGTCACCCATTCTGACTGCTAGTGCCAAGCCCTGAACAATGGTGTAAATGTTGACAACTACAAAAATAGTTAAGCAGCGTTTTGTTGGAGTTAGTGGAAGTGGTAAAAAGGGAAGAAAAAAGAGAAAGATGAAAGAGAAACAGAAAGATGAATATTCAACTCAACAGGTCATCTGCCGTAAAGCTGAGGTGTAATCTCCCTTTCCATTACCCATGTCCTTCAGTCAAGTTGGTGACTCACACAAATGCCTGTGTGCTCAATGGTCCTCATTGGGAGCAACTAGATGAGAAAAAGGATCAGAATTCTCAAAATGAGTAAATGAGCCATTTCCTGAATTTCTTCAGAAAAAATCAGAGTCTCTGAGACAAAAAAGATTAAAAAAATGTGAGCCAGCTTCTCCCCGGGATCCCTATGTGCTGCTCAGTCTCCTGTCTTCCACCACCATTGCAAAGGGGTTCTAGCCAATTTCATCTGATTCTCACTGGTCTCAGATGACATCTGAGCTACAGAAGCTAAGTTGAAACACAAGTGACATCAATGCCACCACATAGTGTAAGAACATGACCAAGATATTGGGTTCTCATTTCCTATGCAAGTTACTGAACAGCTATCAAGTCATGAATTTCTTTGCTGTCTGTAATTTCACTTAGGTTTTGCCGGACTAGAAGTTCTACCAAGATGTATCTGAGCAAACATCTCCCAGAAATGGTGAGCCCAGGGCAAGCTGATTAGTACCTGTTGTCTAATTACTTTAGATAATTTGAATGCCCAACTGGTCATTATGTTGCTTCTTCGTGTTCATAATGAAGCTACAGAAAATAATCACTCAACGTGCCACTTGCTGGGTGGTTCAAACAAACAGCATCAGCTGGTAGCACACCAATATTTTTACCTCTTTCTTAGTCAACTGCCTTTCCTCTCTCTCCCCTCCCCCCTCAACCCAAATAAAAGTTATCATTTTCCTGAATCTTTCAATCCAAATATCACCCCCTTAACTCACCAATGACTCAACTTGCAACCTAAGTAAGAGTTTATATATGTGTCTCCACTACTTCTCCAAAATGCCTCTTTAGATCAAGGACATGACTTTTACATTTGACACTGAACTTGGCATTTAGGAAATGCCCAATAACTGAATAAATGAAAGGTTCTTTCCCCCTTCAGGGGCTTTGCTCTTCCCCTGGAATTCGTCTTCCACGGCTTTTTGGATGTCTAGAACAATCTTATGCTTCGGTCTTCGACTCAACTGTAACATTTTATTGACTCTTCTTACTACTTTCTCTTCAGCAAGCTTCTGCCCCAGATACTCTCTTAGGCATCACCTCGTTGATTTTCTTCATAGCAATGGTCACAATCTGTAACTATTTTATTTCTTCTGTACTTTGTCATTAATATCTGTCTTATAAATTATCTGAGAGAAGGAGCATTGTGTGTGCTGTTTACAGCTTTCTCCTTAACACACAGAACATAGAAGTCATCAAATTGTTGTTGAAAGGATGATTACGAGGTCTGGGTTGACAACAGAGCTCTGTATTGGAGCTTTCTGCCCACCGCACAAACTAAGAAATACCGGATACCCAGGCAGTAGTTTCTGAGTGTGAATGTTTTTGCTTATGTGCTAGGTTTGCACGTACTTGTGAGGCCTGTGACGTGCGACACTTGATACAACAGTATGAATCTTACCAGATTATTTGCACAGATGTCTATACACAGTGCACCGTTACCAACGGCAAGCCATTGGCAGAGGTCCAAATTCATGTTAGCGCTCTTTACCAGCCAAGAGCTACACAGCTGCGAAACAATGCTGAAGATTTTTCTTTAACACACATATAAATCTTTTGTGGTCTTTGGCTTTATTTTGTTCTGATATATCCAAGCTTTTCCCTAATATTTTTTTTTGTGGTGGGAGGAGAGGATTTGGTTGTTCAATCAAAAATATTTCTAAGTCTTAAAATTAATTTAATCTTGTTCCAAACACACAAAAACAGTGATTTCTTAGGAATGAAACTTATGCTCACATGTGATGATTACTTACCACTTTACCTACTTGAATAAATTTGCCTCTAAAGCTCTGCATGTGTGCATAAGAGCCTTCAAATATCTAGAGAAGCACATTACTTTTTTCTTTTCAGAAAATTCAATTTATATTGTTCATGATTTTTCCTAATCATGGCAAATCTTTTATGATGAAATTAAAATTCCAAATAATGTCATCATGGAAAAACTGGCATTCTTCAAATTCTCTTTAGGGAAAAATTATGGTTTTGAAACATATGTTCATTTCCCTTAAGAGTATGACATTTCTTGATAAAGAGAAAATTTTTTTCCATGAAAATATCTTGCTGCTTCAATTATGTATATAGTTGTTGAATAATCCACGTTAATTTTCTGTCAAAAGCTAATGTGGAAAACATATTTTGTTGTGGTCAAACAAAATTTTATTTTATTTTCATTTGCTTTTCCTTTGTGTGTGCAAATGTCACAAAACTGGTCAGTCAGGAGAAGTAAATTTGTGAGTATTTTTGAAATAAACCATTATCTGCTTAGAAGTAAAAAGCAAATTACGGGAAGAGGGGGAAATGAAAAGCCATGTAGTCTAATATAAAATAAAATTTGACGTAAACTTTTGTCAATAAACATTCCACATCAAGTAGATATTTTTGACTGATGTATTTTTGTTAAAGTTCGGTATTTTTATCAAAACCAGTTCGTAAGTCTACTCACCAATGAGAGAGAAACCATCAGTGATAAAGTCTCTCAACCACCCTTCTCTCCACAGCTCATCCTCAACCTTTCCAATAAAGGAAGGACCCCTCAGCCTGGCGTCCAAGGTCTTCACAGTACAGCGCCTGTGTCCTCTCCCACTCCTCTTTCCCTCATCCTATTTTCCAGGCACACTGGATTATTTTCCAACCTCGGATGATTGGCATAAATATTCAGACTTCTGTGCTTTTCTACATATTTCCTTTTTCTCCTTCCCAACCATTCAGGCTGGAGAAACAATTAATTCCTCTGTGTTCCCATACAACTTGATATATCTATAGTTATCAGATTAATTGTTCATACATCTGTCTCCCCATTTCCCCACCTCCTCAATTCCTCCAGAACAGAAATAATTTCTGATTCTTTTTTGTATTCCTGGTACAGAGCATCATGCTAGCATGCTCTGGCCTATGTAAGCTCTCAAAGGTTGTCTCAACTTTGTTAATTGTTTAAATCTGCATGTATATGTTTCTGCTTTGGTCTGATTTTTCCAACTATCACCAAAAACAGAAAGAAGTTACATCTAACAAAAGTATTGTCAGTTAATTTTTGGTGAGTTAAACAATGGTCAAAGAAAATGGTAGAATTTATACTCCTATGTATTTAAAAAAAAATCCTATTGGCTGACTGTTATGTAATATTATCCAGGTGAGTTGTTGAATTGAATACCCACATCTTCCACCTTCTCTTTAAAACAGAGGGGAAATTATATGCATTATTCTGAAAACTAGGGGGAAAAAATCAATATTGCTCATTCCTTAATAATTCTTACTAATTTAAATAATTCATGTTTTGTGATTAAGTCACTGAAATCAAATGAATACTGGGAAATCAAATGAAGAAGAGCATATTTGCTGAAAGCCCTGATGAAAACATTATAAAAAGGATAAATCTACACCAAGAAATGATGTGTCTATTGTTAGCAATCTATGATTTATATCAAAACAAAATCATAGATCAGATTAGCTGTCTCTGTCAATCTCCCAACATAAATTACCTTTCCACCTTTGCTCAAAATGAAATTTTTATCTCTCTGGTACAAATGGAAAATTGCATAAAATCCAGCTCTTTTTGCTGCAGTCAGATCTATTAATATACATAGAAATGATTTTTTTTATGACCATACCTTCATCTTTGTGTGACTTATAGTGACACTGATGAAAACACTGAGGCTCAGGGTTCAGCAGTGGTTCTTCAAGGCCATGCAAACAGACTGTCTTTGCAGCTGGTGTAATTATACCAGAAGGTCACTCTGAGATTACCATTACTATGTATTTTCCAGCATTATCATATTTACTGAACATATAAAATATTAGAACTCCTGTGTGCATATGAAAGTGTACATATGAAGATTTCTTTTTCTAAATGTCTATTGAAAGAATAAGAGGCATGACTCCACCAACCTCTAAAAACTCTCCTACTATGACATTGTGAGCATCCTTAAATTAAAGCTCATCTTTAAAACTTGGCTTTAATCGAAGCAAAGTCTAAAAGTAAACAGCGAAGTGTTAGAATACACAAATGCCTAGCAGGATCTTTTTCCCATTATGGAACCAACAAATTAGGGAGTTACTTTGAGCAAAACTTATACAGATATGTGCGTACACACATACACACACTGACACACACACACATACACGTATAACATAATGCCTTTCTTTTAAAAAATAGTTTAAAATTCTAAAGATTCTCAAGCTGATAATAGTATAGTACTTTGCCCTCTCCTCTAGAAACCAGATAATATGACACTTCAGAGTATGGGTTCTGAAGGCATACTACTCAGGTTTACATCCTGCCTCTTCCACTAAAGGTGTATGAACTTGGGAAACTTATTTAACTTCACAATTTCTCAGTTTTCTCATATGTAAAATGAGAAAATTGTCGAGAAGTAGCACTTGAAATATGAAAAAAGCAGCACATAAATATTAATATTTTTGTAATAAAAAGAACACTTTTAGTTCTGCTCTAAAATATTGTTTTTGCAGTTTTATTGAGATATAATTGACATACAGCACTAAGTTTAAGATATAAAAAATAATGACGACTTACATATATTGTGAAATGATTACCACAATAAGTTTAATTAACATCCATCATCTCATACAAATACAAACAAAAAGAAAAAAAAATGTTTTTTTCCTTGTGATGAGAACTCTGAGATTTACTCTCTTAACCTTCAAGAATACCATACAGCAGTGTTAACTATAGTCATCATGCTGTACATTACATCCCTAGTGCTTATGTATCTCATAACTAGAAGTTTGTACCTTTGACCACCTGCATCCAAATCCCCCTTCCCCCAATCCCTGCCTCTGATAACCACAAATCTGGTCTCTTTTTCTATGAGTTTGGGTTTGTTTTTTTTTTTAGATTGTTCATATAAGTGAGATCATACAGTATTTGTCTTTCCCTTTCTGCCTTATTTCACATAGCATAATGCCCTCAAGGTCCATCTATGTTGTTGCAGGTGGCAGGGTTGCCTTCCTTTTTATGGCTGAATAATATTCTATTATATATATATATATACCACAACTTCTTCATCCATTTATTTTAGGTTGCTTCCATGTCTAGGCTATTGTCAATAATGCGGCTATGAACATGGGTGTACAGATATATCTCTTCAACATAGTGTTTTCGTTTCCTTTGGTTATATTCCCAGAAGTGGAATTGCTGGACCATATGATAGTTCTATTTTTAATTTTTTAATCCATTTCAAGTTAATTTTTGTGAGTGGTAAAAGATAGGGGTCTAGTTTCGTTTTTTTGCATGTGAATATCTGATTTTCCCAGTACCATTTATTGACAAGACTGTCTTTTCCTCCATTGAGTATCTTGGCTCCCTAGTCAAACATTAATTGATCATATATGCATGAGTTTATTTCTGGGCTCTTGATTCTGTTCCATTGGTTTATGTGTCTGTTTTTATGCCAGTACCATACTGTTTTGATTCCTAAAAGCTTTATAATACAGCTTGAAATCAGAAACTGTGATGCCTCCTGCTTTGTTCTTCTTTCCCAAGATTGCTTTGGCTATTTGGGGTCTTTTATTGTTCCATATAAATTTTAGGGTTGTTTGCTCTATTTCTGTGAAAAATGCCATTGAAATCTTGATAGCGATTACACTAAATCTATAGATGGCTTTGGGTAGTATGGACATTTTAACAGTATTAATTCTTCCAACACAGGAACATGGGATTCCTTTCTATATCTTTGTATCTTTGATTTCATTCATCAATGTCTTGTAGTTTTCACTGTAGATACCTTTCACCTCTTTGGTTAAATTTATTGCTAAGTATTTTATTGTTTTTAATGCTATTGTAAATGGGATAATTTTCTTTATATTTTCAGATAACTCATTGCTAGTATATAGAAACATTACTGATTTTTGTATGTTTATTTTGTATCCTGCAACTTTACTGAATCATTGATTATATCTAACAGTTTTTTGGTGAAGTCTTTAGGATTTTCTATATATAAAATCATATCATCTGCAAATACAGACAATTTTACTTCTTCTTTTCCAATTTCAATACCTTTTATTTCTTTTTCTTGCCTGATTGCTCTGGCTATGACTTCCAGTACTATGTTGAATAGGAGTAGTGAGAGTGGACACCCTTGTCTTGTTCCTGACTTTGGAGGAAACATTTTTAACCTTTCACCTCCATTGAGTATGAGGTTAGCTGTGGGCTTGTCATATACGGCCTTTATTATGTTGAAGTACTTTCCTTCTATACCTAATTTATTAAGAGCTTTTATTGCGAACAGATGTTGAATTTTGTCAAATGCTTTTTCTGCATCTATTGAGATGACCAAATGATTTTTTTTCATTCATGCTATTAATGTGATGTATCACATTTATTGATTTGCATATGTTGATCCATCCTTGCATCCTAGGGATAAATCCCACTTGATCATGGTGAATGATCCTTTTAATGTGCTGCTGAATTCAGTTTGCTAGTATTTTCTTGAGAATTTTTACATCTATATTCATCAGGGATATTGGCTTGTAGTTTTCTTTTCTCATAGTGTCCTTTTCTGGCTTTGGGATCAGGGTAATATTGGCCTCACAAAATGAGTTTGGGTGTGTTCCCTCCTCTTCAATTTTTTGGAAGAGTTTGAGAAGGATTGGTATCAATTATTTAAATGTTTGGTAAAATTCACTAGTGAAGTCATCTGGTCCTAGGTTTTTCTTTGTTGGGAGATTTTTGATTACTGATTCAATCTCCTTACTCATAATTGGTCTGTTCAGATTTTCTATTTCTTCCTGATTCAGTCATAGTAGGTTGTATACACCTAAGAAATTTTCCATTTCTTCTAGGTTGTCTGGTTTGTTGGTGTAGAGCTATTCATAGTAGCCTCTTATGATCCTTTGTATTTCTGTGATATCTGTTGTAATGTCTCTTTTTTCATTTATAATTTTGTTGATTTGTGTCCTCTTTTTTCCCTGGTTAGTCTAGCTAAAGATTTGTCAATTTTGTTTATATTTTCAAAGAATCAACTCTTAGTTTTGTTAATCTTTTCTATTGTTTTCCTAGCCTCTATTTCATTTATTTCTGCTTTAATCTTTATGATTTCCTTCCTTCTGCTAATTTTGGGCTTAGTTTGTTCTTCTTTTTCTAGTTCCTTGAGGCATAGAGTTAGGTTATTTATTTGAGATCTTTCTTGTTTCTTAATGCAGGCATTTATTGCTATGAACTTTCCTCTTAGAACTGCTTTTGCTAAATCCCATAAGTTTTGGTCTGTTGTGTTTTCTTTTTCATTTATCTCAAGATATTTTTTATTTCCCCTTTTATTCTAAAATACTATTAGAAATTAAAAGGTAGACAAAATTTTCATTAGTTATGTAAAAAAGCCACAACTGGCTTATTTTCTTTTTCCAGAAACTAATTATAAGTAGTATCACAAGTGATGAGTTTTCTGTAAACAAGTTTTGTTTGTCACTTATTTTATATGTTCAATGTTTGCTAATTTATTCATTTATTTAGCTAGTGGAGGGGAAAAAAATCTCTGCAAATAATATTTTAATTTTATCCTCATAAATATGTTCAATATTAATAAATCTCTACTCTTTACACATGAAATTATTTTAAAACAGAACATCATTTCTAAAATAGCTGCATTATAATTAAACTTTAGAATAAAATATGCTATCTTTCCTTCATAACTTACCAGTTATTCATATCTTAGGTAATATCTTTCCAAAACATAGAAAAAGTTATAATGGGTCTGCATTACATTGTTAATCAACAATCCAGTTTTTTTTAATCAATCATTTTAGGATCTATATGCTAATAAGTTGTCTAAATCTCATTTGAAGTAGAAAATATTGCTTCTAAGTAAACTGTGAAAAGTTAAGTATGTATATTGTAATCCTTAGCATACCCACTAACTAAACTATATAAAGAAATATGGTTGACACTATAAATCAACAAGAGGAAAGCTGAAAAATTTACAAGCTTGTGGAAACCAAACAACACACTTCTGAACAACCAATGAGTCAAAGAAGAAATCAAAAAGGAAATCAAAAAATATCTCAAAACAAATGAAAATGGAAACACAACACACCAAAACCGATGGAATGCTGTAAAAGCAGTTCTGAGAGGGAAGTTTATAGCAATAAATGTATAGATTCAGAAATAGAAAGATCTCAAATAAATGACCTAACTTTATACCTCAGGGAACTAGAAAAAGAAGAACTAAGCCCAAAGTTAGCAGAAGGAAGGAGATAATAAAGACCAGAGCAGCAATACGTGAAATAAAGACCAGAAAAACAATAGAAAAGATAGCAAAATTAAAAGCTGGTTCTGATGTTGATAAGAATAATAGATTCCAGGTATTAAGTACAAGCTATATACTAGGCATTGAACTAACCACTTTGTAATCATTTTCTTGTTTCATCTTGAAAGGAATATACTGTTATATCACCACTTTACAGATGATAAAATCCAAGGGCCAAGAGAAGGTAATTGTCTGGTCCAAGGGCACACAGCTAGAAAGTTCTATGATAAGCATATAGAACCCAAATAAAATATAACTGTATTGCATAATGTATCTAGCCTACCAAAATGAATATGCCAGCTATAATAACAATTAACAAACCATTTAATTACCAATAATTTAGTTTTCCTTTAAACTTGTAAAAGAAATTTTATGATGATTTGGATGGCTCATTTCAACAAAGTTATTCAGTAAAATTTCAAGCAATAACTTATTTTATTGAGTTTTCCAGTAAAATTCTCTGAGGCAAAAGAAAGTGTTTACGTCAAAGCTTCTCTCAAGGTAGAAATAAATAAATAAACACTGCTCAGTATCATATTAAATTATGTCAATTTTTTTGTTTTGATATTGTACTACAGTTATATAAGCTATCATTCACCATGGGAAACTGGGTGAAGGGTTGAAAGTATTCTGAACTATTTTTGCAACTTCTTATAAGTCTATAATCATTTCAAAATAAAGAGTTAAAATAAGTAAACTTTGCTGCATCCAAATATTTGAAGGTTCTCCAAAGCTAAGATATGGAAGTATGGAGAACTTCCCTACCCTTAGTCCTCTCTATATCCCAAATCACAACTTAGAAACAGCTTTAGAAGAGAAAAGAAGTCTCATATGGGTGTCCATATGTGGGAAAGAGTAGACCAAAGAGCAGTAAATCCTTGGCCTTGGTGCTGTTGAGTTGTTGGGTCTCTCGGAATGATTTCATTTGTAAGTAATAGACAGCCCAACAAAAACTGGCTTTAACTGGAATGCACGGGCACATGCAGCCCAGAGGACATTTAGGCTTCTGGTATGGTTGGATAAGGACTCTGGTTTGTTTCTCTGTAATTGACTGAACTCTGCCCACCCTGGTACATCAGCTTTATCCTCAGACTGGCCTGCCTCATGGTAGCCAAGCATCTGTAGCAGTTTCAGGCCTCACATCAACATGCCACATCATCCAGAAGGAGAGAGAACTTCTCTTCTCCCAAGCCTTGAATAAATGCCATGGGCTTCACTCTGATTAGAACAACTCATGTCATATGATGCTCCTGAACCAATCACTGCGACCAGAGAGATGGGTTTGTACTGTGGGCTAAGCCAAGTAGAATCCACTTCTGAAGCTGGAGCTCATGCCAATTATCTAGATCAGTGGCTACCCTATAATAAAAGAGAGATGGAATTGATGCTAGAGAAGCAACAATAATGTCTACTGCAGACAAACTCACATTTAAATAACAGAGGCTGTGCCTGCCTAACAACCATTTGAATAGTATTAACCAGAAAGCTGTGTTCCTTCATTCATATAACAGATTCATTTAATCAAGTATGCAGGGTGAAAGATATTTCTTACTTAATTGATCAGCCAGTCTTTTTTAAAAATGATTAGAGAATTGAATCATTATTTCACTACTTTAACAAGATGCCTTGATAGAGTGGGTATCCAAATATTTGTTAAATTTATATGAGTGTGTATTCAGACTGTGTTTACATAGGTCTAGTGTTTTTCAAGTTTTACTGTCAATTTAAAAAATCAATTAATTAAAGCAATCAAGTAACTTACTCTTTTTAAGAGGATTAATCAATAACCAAGTACTAACACAATCACATTTTGTCTGCACACTGTAAATTCAACCAGTTGAAAAGTTGAGGAGATTTGGAGAATAAGCAAGTACTTTCTTTCTTCTGCAAGTTGATGTATAACTGATTTATTACTCCTTTCCCCTCCACCCCCAAATTTACTTATAAATTTATCAGATCAACTGGTTGTTTTGACAGCATAGAGCGACAATATATATCCAAGCTGTTTGCTCAATAAATTAACTACAATATTATGGAAGCATTTTTCATATGCATAAGTGCACCAAACTGAAAACCAACAGAAGTTTGCTCTAAAATTTGAAAATTAACTCTTAAAATTGGTCTTCTTTAATAATCTGGTCATAGTGCTAAATAACTTGTAGAAAAGTTGTTTCACATTTTTACTGGCTTGAAAGAGAGTAAATTTTTATTTTCAATATTTTTCATTAATCTTGTATTCAAAGGAACCATTAGAGAGCACTAATATTGTATATCTACTAGGTAAAGCTCTGATACCTACTGTGTATATATACTATTTCTGATCTTCTAGAATTGTTCTTTTCCACATACTCCTACTTAATATTCCATTGTTATTCTCTTCTAGCCACATAGTTCTTTTAAAAAAATGGTTTTATACATTAAAAAAGACCTTCTCATTCCTTTATTCTTTTGATTTATCTTCTTACCCAGACTGATTCATTGTCATCCCCCTCTTTTATTTTAATTATACTGTCATCCTCTACCGGGTCCTCTTTAGCCTATTAAGTACAAAGGACTAAGCATATCCACTGAGTCTCTTTTATTTTATTTTATTTTATTTATTTTTTGTGTGTGTGTGAGGAAGATCAGCCCTGAGCTAGCATCCATGCCAATCCTCCTCTTTTTGCTGAGGAAGACCGGCCCTGGGCTAACATCTGTGCCCATTTTCCTCCACTTTATATGGGACGCCGCCACAGCATGGCCTGACAAGCGGTGCCTCGGTGCGCACCCGGGATCTGCGCCCAGGATCTGAACCTGGGCCGCCAGCAGCAGAGTGCGCGCACTTAACCGCTTCTCCACGGGCCGGCCCCCGAGTCTCTTTTATTTTTAAAACACAATGTAAACATTATTTCTTCCATGATTTCTAGATCAGTATATTTTTCAATAATTGAAGGCTCTTCTTCACAAATTCCCAAAAAGAAATTTTGTTCTTCTGTTTCTCTCAAGATTTAGTCCTCAGTGATAACTTTGAGACTTCCCGGAAGAGAAGAAAGATCTCAAGTCACTTTCTCTATAGAAGAAAGTATGTTAACTGAGCAACTATAAGAACTGTCCAAACGTAAGATTTTAGAAATTTCAAAACCCACATTTATCTTTTTCTCTCTGATCTAAAGGTAGTTCTATTCCATATTATAGTTTTAAAAAAATGCAAAGCTGATTTCCTAAATCAACACAGCATTCTGTAGCAGAAAAGATTAGAAACAGGTCTTCAAGAAGACAATTTCCACCGCCAAAGCGATTTCCTGTAGCTATTTCTTCTTCTATCTCCAAATATCCATGAAAGAACTACAAGACAAGGTGTCTTGAGGCAGACATATGTTGAGAGGGCCAGCCCGGCGGCATAGTGGTTAAGTTTGCGCGCTTGGCTTCCATGGCCCTGAGTTCGCAGGTTCGGATCCTGGGTGCAGACCCACACACCATTTATCAAGCCATGCTGTGGCAGGCATCCCACATATAAAGTAGAGGAAGATGGGCATGGATGTTAGCCCAGGGCCAATCTTCCTCAGCAAAAAGAGGAGGATTGACAACAGATGAGGGCTCCGGGCTAATCTTCCTCAGCAAAAAGAGGAGGATTGGCAACAGATGTTAGCTCAGGGCTAATCTTCCTCACCAAAAAAAATATATATATATAGATTCCCAGTGGCCTCTGGCAAACATTAACACCTTTTCTTACTTATATAACTTAATCATAACCAGCCAAAAAAAAAAGAAAAGAAAAAAAACTGGTGTTTTGAATGATACAGGATAGCTTTGTCTTATACTCTTGAGGAGACATACACCAAGGAATTTAGTAATTATGTGACCAGAGAAATTTTTATACTTTTTGTTCTACTGAATTAATTAACTAACTAACCCAAAGACAAATGGTCCCAAAGAAGGCAAAGCAAATGGTTCTGCTGTCATGAATTGACCCCAGGAGAAACACCTTTGCAGCTGGTCACAGTGAGGAAAGGACTCTGGCTATCCGTATTCTGCACACACATTGTCCAAGCTCAATTGCACCGCAGGGTTCCACCACCCTGCCCCACCCCTGACCCAGCACTGCAACGACATGCAATAATTTAATAGTACTTCATTACAGAGAAAACTAGTTCCCTCTTATATTTTTCTTCAAAAAAACACAACTGAACATTATAATAGCAAACATCTACAAAGCGCTTCCTGCCATGCACACATATTAGTCATTTAATCTTTAACACCCTAGTACAATTATTATTATTATACTCATTTTAGAGATGAGAAAATTGAGTAATAGAGAACTTAATTTTCCCAAGGGAACCAAGCAAAAAAATGGTAGAGCTATGCTCTGAATCAAGCAGAATCTTGACTACTTTTAACTACTACATACTGCCTCCCCATAGATGAGATCCTGGGATTGGGCCATTCTGATGTTATTAATGGCTAGCATTTGATTCCTACAGAATATAACCCAGTTCTTTCCTATGAGACCTCTGTGACGCCCCTCTTGAGATGGCAAGTTGCAATTTTCTATTCAGAGTACATAAAACAGTACATTTTACAACACAGTTGTTTAGCTTTAGGCCCTAACAGTTTGGCCTTCAGCAGCCAGAGAAAGGGCCTTGAAAATAAACATCTTTGATGATTTAAATTATCTTTATGGTTATTAACAAAAATCATCTGGAATGCATTCATTTTCCTCTTCCACTCACAAATAAATACAAGAACTGCTGCAAATCTGCAGAAACTTGAAGCATTTTACACAGGAACTTCTGGAAATGGTACAAGTCTAACATGTCACTGCCATGAAATTAATCACAATCATCTGGTGATGAGAACTAGTCTGATGGATCTTGAGCTTGATTATGATGGGTTTTGAATGGCAATTTATTCCCTCAAAATAAAGCTTCCTTGATCATTTACATTTGATAACCTAGGTTCTATGGTTCTATCTGTGGTGTGTCCTCAGTAGCTAAAAAAACTTCTATGGTAGATTCTTGGTGCACCCCCATCAGAACCGAGACACTTATTCCCCTAGCTGCTGCAAGCATTGATTGCTGAGAGTTCTCAGCTGAGCCTCTCTCCACGAATTGTTTGTGTCTAAGGAGAGTCACTTCACCCAAAGTTCTGCCCCCTCCTTTGGGTCAGCCTATATCCAATGATGGCTAATATTGGGATGTGAGGCCCTAGCCCCTTTGCCTCTGTTTGGTAAACTCTATAGCCATCCCAACTCCACCACACCCCACTGGATCAGCTGAGGCCTTTGTGGGAACCACATCAAAGTTCAACTTCACCCTCTGCCCAATCCTACTTCCTTCATTCTCCCAAAGCTGTTGATCCCAAGAACACTCCCCAGTAAACCTCCTGCCACAAACAAAACCTCTGTTTCAGAGACTTTCCTGGGAACCTGACCTGCAGCAATTGTTTAACAAAAGTCTACATATTTTCTGGGGGAAATATTTCCTGCCTTCTGCAGACCACACCAGCCTCCTCCTCTGTCTTCACATGATGAACAATATTTGTATTCTGTGATATACCGGCACAGTGTTTCTGGCAAGGACATTTTCTGAGGTCAATATAATTATGAAAATTGCTTCAGTCAAGGGCTTTCATTGAAGGACTTTATTGTAAACTCAATGCACAAGTCAATCCAATAACATCATCTAAGAATTCCTTAAAATTTAATGTTGAAACAAATAGTACAGTCTGCAAAAGAAGCAGTAATAACTATACTGGACTACTGACTCAAACTGTGAAATTCAAATCTCTTAACAATGGCCCACAGTCCAAATGAAAATTATGATTTCAATGACCATAAAATTTCATAAACCACTCATCTCAGTTAAATAAGGAGAATATTCTTCTGGAAAATTCTACTTTCCCCCCATTTTTCAAGAGTATACATACATCTCTTTAGAGTTCTCCAATTTGTCTGCTCAAGATTGAGAAGTTCTCATTGTAATAAATGGAGAGAGATGACATCAAAGCAAGGTGTGCTCCACAGCAGGAAGCTTTTTTCAGTTACCAACAAACCCCAAAGTGTCTTCTTTACATACATTGATCTCGTCTAGCTTTTTTCTCAACAAAGTTTCACAAACGGGGGGAAGAAAGTTCCACTGGACTACAGCTTAACAGGCAAAAAAAATAGCATCTCACTAACAACAAAGCTTTTTGCTTTTACGAAACTGCTCTGGGTTTAGAGGACCCTATTGGCAACTATAAAATCTTAAATCAACCTATACATCTGGGACTTCCATGAACCTAAACAATTTTCCAAAGAATCTAAAATCTTAACCTCGGGCTAAGATTAATATATTATTATTGTATTCACCAGCCAAGTTTCCTAGAATCTGTAACTTTTCACCCACTGATTATTTTTTATTAATTTAACATTACCTCTATATTTGGAGATATTTTTACATAATCTCTATATTTCTTTAGTGTTTTATCTCTGGTTCAAAAAATAGAAGTGATTTAAACCCAAATTTGTATTGATTTACTCTTGTTTTACTTATAGCCGACTATATTTTCCAAATATGGCTGCAACAATAGCTCCCATCCCACTGGTTTTTCATACAATGTGATCTTGGACATCCCTCTCATGAATTTATAGTGCCCATGTCATCCTTTCTTTGAAACTTATGACTTGTGACTTGTGACTGCCTTATCCAAGAGGATGGTAGAAGTGCGGCAATGTGACTTTCAAAGCTAGATCATAAAATGCTGCGCACTTCAGCGTTGGTCTCATGGCATTTGGCTCTTGAAACCTAGTTGCCATGCTTTAAGGAAGCCTAAGGAACTTGAGCAAAGGCAACCCTTCATAGGAAAAAAACTCTCTTTGAAGGCCAAAATTGGGTTAGGCCCTCATACACTTTCATAATACTGTGTATTTTTCTTACAAATCCATTAAAAAAATATTAATTAATTAATTACTTGAATATTTATTCATTTACAGACATCTTCTCCGACTAGAATTTAATTCCAGGAGGACATCAACTAAATCTGTCTTATTCTTGTCTCCCTTATGTCTAGAATGCCTGCCATATAATGGGCAGTCAACAAATGTCAACTGAATTAAAGAAGGAACAAAACTGCCCAGCAACTGGCAATACCTCGCATCAGGTATTTAACCTTAAGGATGAGGTACAGCTTTTACAGAAGATTTGAAAGCCTATAAAGGAACCAAGACTACTATACTAAAAATTATATGCTGATAAAGCTTAAATCTGAACAAAGCTGGACACGCAGGAGAGACTTACATGCACCCCACGTTTTCCCGGATCACAGTTCCCTGGCTCCATGCCCCTCTTTCTTGGCAGGAGTACCTTCCCTTTGAAGCCCTCTCACAAAGCTCTGGAGTCCCCATCAGGGTGTTTCACATGTGCCTGTGGAACGGATTATCTCATTGCCCAGAGACACCTCCATTGTCCTCCTTTCTTGTTGGAAATCACTAGAGTGATAGAGTCGTAGATGTAAATTAGTCACAGACCTTGGTACTATTGACATTTTGGGCCAGATAATTCTTTGTTTTGTGGGAGAGGAAGGGACTGTCCTAAGCACCGTGGGACATATAGCAACACCCCTGGCTCCACCCACCAGATGGCAGTACCAACATCTCCCCCCCCCCCGCCCCGCCCCCGCCTCCCACCTCACTCTCCTGAATCGTAATAACTAAAAACGTCTCTGGACACTGCCAGACGTCCCTTGGCAGGGAAAATTGCCACTGCTTGAGAAGCACGAGTCATAGAGAAAACACAGAAAAGCTGCCAGGGAGTCATCAAGCCTCTGACTAACAACAGTGCTGTTCGCGTCGGCAACAAGGGTGTTAGTGCGCACAGTGTGGCTGCTGGCCTTTCCAGCTTCCCATCATAGTCAGGTCCAGGCAGCTTTGGCTTGACACTACACAGTCTCATTTTGACCTATGTAGGGCTCACGTGTCTACTGATCCTCAATAGGTAAGCACTCTTCACCCTCCTCTAAGGCTATACTCTGCAGTAAAACCCTCAAAGTAACGCTCTTGTGCATTAAATACCTTCCAGAGGTTTTAGACAAACAACTCTTTCATATGTGTTCTATCTTTTATTGTAATCCCTCTTCACAGGGTCTGGGATGAGGCCAAATGGCCCATCTAGAGTACAAGTGATAGACACATGCTACACTCAGGACCCCCACTACCTTCTCAAATGGCTCCTTCAGGACTCATCACATACCCAAATATCTATCCAAAGATGAGCATGGCTTAGACTCAGCCTGGCGCCTTTACCATAATCGTGTGTGAAATAAGTAATGCTCATAACAGGACGGAGCAATAAATAACTATATTGAGTTTCTGCTCACATTTTTATTCCCAAATCTTGTTGGAAAGCATTAGCTAAAAATCATTAGCTAACATTGGCTTTATAACAATGATGTTCACTCATGGGGATACCAGGCAAGTTAGTGTCATGAAAAGAGTATCCCTTCACATTCCTTAAAGTAGTCCAGGCTTTTCCAATGATCATATTCCCAATGAGATTTGCTCAAAGACAGTTCCACATTTCAGTGCGTTAAAATTGATGTTGTCTTCCAAGCCCCAGGCAATAGAGATGCAATAACTCGCATGGCTTTCTGCTTTCCTACTGGTCTGTTTATAGAGGAGACAGCCTGCTTACAAATTATTGAAACAGAAAAGCCAGATAATGATGTGTTTTGAGAACAGTCTCAAACATATTGCTTGTGCTCACTCCTTCTTGTGTTTCAGGGCTGTCTATATTCTCTGGCTGTGAGAGTTCTAGTTTAATGGGAGTGATGCCGCTGTGGCCCAGCCCCCACATAGCTCTCTTTAAAAAGCAGGGATCCCTGTGCAGAATATAGACACTCCCAGGAAGCATTTGGAGGCCACCGTCTGTGACTTTAAAGATTATGATTGCAAATATTCTCACCTAGGATTGAAAAGTTAGAATGAGGAGAATTTGTCTTCCTTCTCAATATTTCCCAGTGCTCTGGAGATGAATTTAAGGATGCCTTTCAAGACTGATTGTCTCACCACCTCTTGCCTCAGCTTCTATGTGGAATATCTGAAAATTCTTTAATGTGGTTTAGAAGTTCAGAGAACTCTTTACCTTCAGCGGAGTGATCCGACATTGGAAATCATTTTTTTGGCAACTAGAATATTGAGAGTGAGAATTGAGGTTATTTTCCACTGTGGCAAAATAGGTATATGTGTTATTCTTATTGCATCTGTGAATAGGAAAGTTCTAGAATCTCAAGCAGTCTAGGACATGAATATTCAGGTTTTCTATGATGAAAGAGAACTAATCATTCACATAGATGCGAATGACTCTGAGCTGCCTGCCCTGTATAAAAGGGAACCTGTCAGTGAAGCATTGGGGATGCAGAGCACATGCTACAGAGGGCCATGCAGCTGAGCGCAGCAAAGCCCCAAGCAAGAGGAGCACCCTGTTCCTTCCCAAAGGGGACACGTTAATGGCGAGTCACAGGGCACTGGCCAATAGTCTTTAACAACTGCCTGTATCGTAAACAGTGACAGGCTCATCGGCTTTCATCTGAAGCAATTATTTCTGTCAACCAATTAAAATCCCATTCCAGTGGGAAAATTATTTCAGGCAATGGTGTTCTTTGATTTATCAAAAGAAAAGAAATATAATATTAAAAATAAAAACTCATGACAGACCATGACCTTAGTGTAATTCCGAAGGGAAAAAAATATCATCAAATCTAATAAAATACATAATATATTTTACGTTTTATATAATATATATTTATGTATATATAGCATATATATTTTATATGATATAATAAAATACCATCTGCATAGCCAATCTATAGAGCAGATGTTAAGCCAGCTCATTTGGGGTGAAACTTAACAGCTTCTCTGTCTTATCCATTAGACTTTCCGTGTGCTTGACAGTGGATGTTAGTTTTTGCTTCAAGACTCTCTAGGACGAGAATTGCTGAAATTTTCCACCTAGACTCTTTCCTGAGAACCAAAGTAGGTAAGCCTCACTAGGAATATAAGGGAGAGAAAACGAAATGCAGAAGTCATGGTATTTGAAATCACTAACCCACGCTTGGGGAAGCATTTGGGGTAGATTTCAGAGCTCTTCTGCTTCTATTTATATTGTCAGCTAGCTGCGGAAAAGTAAATATGGTGGAACAAATGAAGTAAAAATGGCAGAGAAAGGAAATTAAATAAGCATATTCTGAAATACTCTCAGGAACAACAGGAGCTATGCCAAATAATAAGCATAAACTAAATGTTAAACTAATTTTAGCCAAAACTGTCAAAACTTTCAATATTTATTTAAATGTCCAATTTTACCATTGCTGTGACCAGTGTTGGAATGTCTTTGTTGCTACTTGGAAATATCCTAGTCTGTGAACTGAAAATTAACGTGCAGGAGAAGAAAATGTTCAAATTCTATTGTTCAGCTGTGTCCATTCTAGTTCATCTTATGCATTCTCAGTAGGACATTAATATCGGGACTGCAATTTGGCTATAGCACTGTGGTGCTCTGTCCAGACCCTTTTTTGAAGGTGGTGAACCCAACTCCCAGTTGCTGAGGGCTCACAGCTGTATCCCACACTGGGAATTGCCTCTGTCACAGAGCATTGCCTTGCCCAAGGTTACACCTCCTGGGAAGCGTGGTCCCACAGCTAAAGACTGGCTTCTAGGAGATACAAAGGCCAAGCCCCCTTGCCTCAATTTGGGAGAACTTAAAGGACCATTCCAGCTCTAGAACTCCCCTTGGGATAACCTGAAGTCTCATTTGCAATGTATTTGAGGTCAGCTTCTTGGTCTTCTCAATCCTACCACCAGACTTCCTCACCAGTGGATTTCCCATGAACGTGCCCCAACAAACCTTCTACTTCTGCCTGCAACTCCTTATCTCAGAATCTCTTTCCAAGGAACCTAATCTAAGTGAGTTGATGCCAGGAATGGTTCCAGGAAGAAGACCTTAAATTGGGATTTTGGAACTGAATGACCTGCCAGCTGGCTGGCAACGAGGAGCCCACCACTAGTGGAAGGTGGAATATAAATAGTATCCGGCATGCTACAGCAGTGCAATTGTTAAAACTTGACAATGGATGTGACACCGGTGGAAGAGGAAGGACTAGCTAATGCAACTTTCCTGGTGTTGGAGAGATATGAGGGAAAAGGAAATTATAAGGATGGAATTGGTTAGCTGTTGAGTGCCATTAATTCATAAAAAGAAGTAATGACTGACTAAGGGTGATTAAGCACCAATTCAAGGCAATAGTGAAAGTACCTATGGTGTGCAGGATCTGGTTAACATATACTACCAGGAACATAGAAAGTAGGCCTGTGAATATGGATTCTAAGGGAATGTTGGATCAAGGGGGAAAGGAGAGGAATGTGAAGTTAGATTGGTTGTTGTTAGTGCCATTGAATGGATTCCAACTCCTAGTGACCCCTGTGTACGGCAAAGTGGAACCCGTCTTTTTGCGCCATCCTCTCACCCTCCAGTGCTGTATCAGACAATGCTCCATTGCTATTCATAGGGTTTTCATGGCCAATTTTTTTGGAAGTGGTTGGCCTCATCCTTCTTCCTAGCCTGTCTTAATCTGTCTTAGTCTGGAAGCTCTGCTGAGACCTGTCCACCATGGGTGACCCTGCTGGTATTGGAAATCCTGGTGGCATAGCTTTCAGTATCACAGCAACACGCAGTCACCACAGTAAGACAACCGACAGACAGGTGGTTTGGTTCTCTGACCAGGAACCAAACCAGGCTGTGGTGGTGAAAGCAGCAAATCTTAACCACTAGACCAAGGCTGGCTGTGAAGTTGGATTATGGAGAGTTTATTAACATGGGAACATTCTCTCAGAAAGCAGACTTAATGCTCTGGCAAGGACCCTGGGAAACAACGTCTATACACTGCTAGAATGGCTCTTGGACGCTCAGACAAAGCACTAGCCCACACCAAGTGAAGTGGAAATGCCAGAACTAATATAATAGTGAGTAGGATGAGGAATCAAAAGACTCAGAGAGGTGGGCATGGTAAAGTGGATATACTACTAGGTAAAGCCTACCGTCTTCTGCAAGGAGGCACACACAACACTCCGTTTGCTGATGCAATAGGAATGCACTGGTGAGAAGGGCACCAGCACCACTGAGAAGCCCAGTGGTGGCTGTCCTCTGAAGAGCAGGGTCAGGATCAGCAACATAAGTTGCAGGGCCCAGTGCAAAATGAAAACATGGAGTCGCTTATTTAAAAAAGAATTTCAAGACTGCAACAGTAGAGCATTAGACAAAGTATGGGGCCCTTCCAAGTGCAGGGCTCTGTGTGACTGCATGGGACACATGTCTGTGAAGCTAGTCGTAAGTAGGGTTAATACAGGTTGTTCTGTAGGTTGTTACAGAACTAGGCTCCCTCATGACAACGGGGATGATAGAATCCTGAAATAATGTGACCACGTGGCAGCACTCAACCCTCAGAAGGAAATGAGCACAATTATCACAATAAGAAACAAGGTTGGAATAGCAGCTGGGAAAGCCTGACTCTCACAGACTATAAAAATGGTCAATAGAAGACAGTGTTCCTAGAAGCAAAATAGATGAGCAGCAAATGAGAGTAGTTCTTAACTTAAATAATCTAGATGATCAGGAAGCTGAGAGCAGCCACCTCAATAGAAACCGGGTCCCTCGCCCAATTTCCAGACATGACCCTGTTCTGAGGCCCAGAACCATTGATTAAAGGAGAGACCAATTTCCTTTGAAGAAAGATTCTAAAATTCCGCAATAAATATATTCAGTAGTAAGTTCCAAAGTCCTTCTTCAAAGAGGTATAACGTCATTTACTTAAGTGACCATGTGTTGAGGACAAGGGAATGCCCAGACCTTTCAAGAATTGAAAGAATCTAACTTGGCCTTGATACCCAGGGACCAAAAGCATCACCATGGTCCCCCATGTTGGGGCACATAGAGACCAGTAATAAATGGAGTCCCAGCCGGGGTCTGTCTCACAGTTCATTCACTGGGTCCATGAACCCACCCAGTGGTCATTTCTATCAGACTCCAAATACATCATTGGAATAGACACACTTGATAGGTGACAACATCCTCACAGTGGTTTCTTAATATGTGGTGTAGGAGCTATCACAGTGAAGAAGGCCAAGCGAAAGCTCTGAAACTGCTCAACCTTGACCAAGATAGTAAATCAAACCAAAGGCTCATAGGGGTGGGGTGGCAGTGCCCCCACCACAAACTTAAAGAAAGGAGAGATGGTAGTCTCTATGATTTCCCAGTTTAATCACCAGTCAGTTTCCTCAAACACCAAATGGATTATGGTGGATGATAATGAACTGCCACTAAATTAAGCCAGTATTAGCCCAATTGAAGCGGCTGTGCCAGATATGGCACCTTTGCTATAGCAAGTTAACAGCTTCTAGCACAGGGCATGCTACCATTACTCTGGCAATTTTGCATTCTTCTCTCTCCCTATCATAAAGAGGATCAGAAGTATTTCGCATTCACATAGAACAGAAAATAGTATGCAGTCATGCATCGCTTCACGTTGTGAGATTAAGCGTTCTTAATCTCAGTTCTGAGAAATGCATCGTTCTGGAATGGACACGTCCTCTGAAACGCATCATTAGGTGATTACGTCATTGTGCAAACATCATAGAGTGTGCCGAGGGGAAAAAAATTTGTCAACCCGAAACATATCTCTTTAACGTGAGGATTATTTTAGGCTGATTATTTTTAAGAAACAAAAATTCAGAAAGTTTTTCTTGTTACTTCCCCCTTAACTACCTAAAAGAATTCAGATAAAAAAAACTTGTCTCAAGAAGAGAGCTCTCACCTTAGCATAACATGAACCACGTGGTAGACAGGGAGGAACCTAGAAAAGCCTGTTTGTTGGGCTCCCTGTGTGTTGTTCTGTTTCTACGTGGCCCCAAAAACACTTGTTTTCCAAACGTTTGCTCCTTTTCACCTACCTGTGAATTGCCTTCCTTCCATTTGAAATCCCTGACTCTCCCCAACCCCAACATCTTCTCTTGTCTTTAGCTAAGGATAGTGTTTAAGGTGAGGGCTTCAGCCATTTTGGCAAGTTACTCAGTTTTTCTGGGTTTCTCCCAGGTATACATCTTATTAAACTTTTGTTTGTTTTTCTCCTGTTAATCTGTCTTATGTCAATTTAATTCTTAGACCAGCCAGAAGAACCTAGAAAAGTAGAAGAAAATTTCTTCCTCTCCTACAGTGCTTACACAAACCTGATGGTATAGCCTACTACACACCTAGGCTGTACGGTACTAATCTTCTGAGACCACTGTCGTATATGCGGTCTGTCATTATCTGGCACATAACTGTACATCTATGGCCTTGCCCCAGGGCTAGATTAACTCTCTCACTCTTGTTATAATACAGTTTGAAGGGACCTGGACTATATTTTTGCAGAATGTCACATTGGTCCACTATATTAATGACATTATATTAATCAAACCAGATGAACAAGAAATGGCACATACATTGGAGGCCTTGGTAAGGCATGGTGGCATAAGGCCACCATATCAGTGATGTTTCCAGGAGTCCAGAAGTCTAGGCTTTGCCAGAACAACTCCTCTGAAATTAAGGGCAAATTATTGCATATTGAACCTCCTAAGACAGAAGCGTGTTGCCTTATAAGCCTTTTCAGGTTTATAATTCCCTACTTGGGAATACTATTTGGACCTATTCAGCAGATGACATGGGAGGCTGGTAGCTTTGATAGAAGCCAAGAGCAGGTCCAGTCTGTGTTTCACACAGCCCTGTCTCTTAGGTCATACAACTTGATAGACATTATGGTCCTAGAGGTATGTGTGGGAAAAGACACCATGCGGAGTTTATGGCTGTTCTGAATAGGAGAATCACAATGTAAGCTCATGGAGTTCTAGTGCAGGGCCATGCAGTCTGCAGTAAAGAACTATACACTCTTCAAAAAGCAGCTTCTAGCATGCTATTGGGCCCTACTACTGTCTGACTGTGGGACCCCAAGTGGGCATGTACCTGGACCATCAAAAGCTGGGTTCTATCACATCCACTAAATTAAAAGGTTAGGCAGGTCCAATAGCAGTCCACCGTAAAATGGAAATGGTAAATCCTGGGTTAGATGCAAGCAAATACAAGTAAGCTGCCTAATCAGGTAACCTAGACTCCCACGTAATCCACAATTATTGCTCCATCACCTCTCCCTCAGTTCTCACCTTTGGCCACATGGAGAGGTCCACTATGACCAGCTGATAAGGGAGCAAAAAGGCCAAGCTTGTTTCTTGGACAAGTCAACTCAGTAGGTTGACTTTATGTTGGCTCTATATTATTTCGTACGATCTCACTCAATCCCCATGGCTAGATGGATTGAAAGCTTCACGAGGTCAGAAAGTTTCCTTGCCTTGTTCACCATTTAATCATTAGGGCCAGTACGGTGTCTATATGGTAGGTATTCTTCCAATAAATATTTATTGATCTCAAAATACATATATGTCAGATCCTGTGCTGTGTACTAGGGATACAGCAGTAAACACAATAGAATTTATTGAGTTATAGTAGATTCAATAAATATTTATTGAAGAATAAGAGAACAACAACATTTTATCATCCAGGATCCCACCAGGAATCAGAATCCAATTCAAATGGCTAAAAATTTTTTCTTATGATATGGTCAGAGACCAGAAATAGTGGGAAGTCTTTATCACCCATAAGCCTAAAAGCAGGAGAGGCAGCGATGGTATTAAGAGTTAGATTTGGAAATATGAACCAGAACCATGAACAGAAGCTGTAGTTGAAGGATCCAAACATTGCATAAAATATGGCCCACAGCAGGAAGAGAGCCTGGAAGAGACACCCCACCTTTCTTTTCCTTTATCCTCTGATCTCCAATGGTGTCTCTCTTTGGCAACAATCGGAGACCAACTAACTGGCACAGGAACCCTGGTGATATGATCTGCAGGCATCTCCCTCCCAAAGAATTGATCAGAGGAGAGAAGATGAAACAATAGATGCGGGAATGGGGGAAAGAGGGCAAAAGAAGAAAACAGAATAAACACTTTTAGAGAAGTATCTTTTTCCCCATTTTAACAGATGAGAAAACTGAGGCTACCCCTGATCACACAAGTAAAATTGCAGAGACAGTATTCAAACCCAGGGCAAATGATTCTAAAGTGCTTGATTTCTGGAAAATTTGAATCTGCATAGATTGCATAAATTGTATTTTATATTCCCACAAGCATCTACGAATTAGAGTCTCGGTAAATGTTAGCTGATAAGATGACAACCCTCTAATGACATACCTGGGAATTTGATCATAAAAAGTCATGCAATGGCCAACTCATTTCAAAGGAGAGTATGCACCAAGTTTGGGGGTTACTGACCCTTACAGAGGACAGTCCTTGCAACACTGGCCTTATTGATAAGCTTGGCATGAGATAGCAAGGGAAAGCATTGTACTCCCTGCCCGTCCTCTGCATCTGGGCTGTATGCTCCTTGGCTGGTACATGAAGACTTCCCAGAAAATATGCATCATGGTGGTTTTAAGTGAGTCCACTTCCAGATCCTCAATTTCCTGCAATAAATTCATCCAATAATGTTTCCGTAGGCTGCTGGTTCTCCTTTACCACTTCTCATCTCATAATCATTGTTTCCCCACTTTATAGAAGAAAGGCATCCCCCTTCTCATCTTGAGACCTACCATGCTACCCTGCCCCATAGTTTACTACCCTCCCTGGCACCAAACAAAAGAACAATTGGAGAGCACATTGTTCTTGAGGGCCTGTCTTTTAAGTACTAATTAAGAAATACTCATGCTCCCTGCTTTAGCTAGCTAGCTAACTAGTTTTCTGAGTATCTGATTAGTTAATCACCCTAGAATTAGTATTCTGAAATGAGATGGTTGTCAACAGGATTCACGTTAACAAATATATTTGAATAAAAAAATAATGTCAAACTTTTCTGATGAAAAATAAATCTGATTTGGCTGAATGATTTAACAATGAGAACTGGCTTTGTTAATCAGATGATGTGGCGACATATACCATAAACTGAACAAGCTAAAATCCACAGTTAATGATAAATATATATTAAAAACCCTCATACAATACACAATATGCTGGAAACCACATCCTTTGTAATGAATTAAACTTACGACATATGGACTTGAAAATGTGGAGGTACGTGCCTGTTTAAAATTCTTTTAGGGAGTACATGAGCAAAACAGTTGGAGGATACTATTCTAGATCCTATAGTAGAACAAATTTTAGATCTGGAAGGGATATAGTTATTTGGTACGACTTTCTTTACAGAGAAGCAAACAAACAGAGAGAAATTAAATGACCTGTGACAGAGCTGACATTAGAACCTCAGCTTCCTGGTCCCTAAGGAATGTTTCCACTTGACACATTTCTCTCCTAGAATTCTGCCCTCTATCCCACCCCCACCAGGCCATCAAGAGCCCCTAACACAGAAAGCAGACATTAGTTAAATAAATGAACAATTCTTTTCAGAATAGAAGTGCCAAAGTAGGCAGAATCTGCTCGATTGCTTACCCTTAATAGGCATTAGCTGTGACACCAATGGGAGGAAGTGGGATGAAATCTCTGGAGTCTGAAGGATTAGTGTGAGTCACAAAAATATCTTGATCGGCCACAGGTTATTTCACAGTCCCGGGCCAGCCATTGAACTGGAAGATCAATTTCATCCAAGCCTCACACAGCGATCACATCTGTCTTCTGAAATGTGTGTACCTTGAGCTTACCCAACTCCTCTCACTCTACTGCCAGACCTCAGCCTGACGCCTGGTAGCTTCCCAATATGTCTCCCTTTCAGATTTAATTAGCATGATGCTCTAGGGGAGCCCCTCACAGAGGTACAGGAGCCCATGTCCCTGAGCACATTTGATCATGATTTTGCCTCATAGGCAATGAAATTATATCCCCCGTTGATCCAGTCATAACTTCTCTATGACATAGTTCATGTTCTCTGCTTTACTTTCTCGATTTTGATTTTTGTATGTGTGTGTGTGCTATTCCAGAGAATTTCTAATTTTCTGTTCAGCTTAACTAAAGATGTTTACCTGCTTTGGGCTCAGAGGAATGACGGCATATAAATTATCTCTGGGAGCAAGTGAGGGAAGGCATTCGAGTTTGTAAGATTCCACTGACTTTTCATTTGCAATGACTAATATTGCTAACTAGATTAAAATCGAAAACTATATATTAATAGCAAAAGAATCGTCCATGTTAATTGGGCATACAATTACAGCAGAACATTTAATAAGCAAACTTCAAGAGCCAAGAGGGTTCACAATAAAAATCATTGCAAGAAGTTCAGTGACCATTGATTTTGAATGGATGGCATTAATTTATGAGTAATCAATACTGTTTTAATTGGAATTTTGCTGTCTCTGGGTACATACACAGCACAGTCTATTAAGGTAAACGATAAGTCCTCTTTGTTTTAGAGCTTACAGCAGGGAATTAGAGATGAGATCTTGGATTAGCGCCTTATTCCATTTGCTGGTATCATTTAGCTATGAAATAAAATCAGAGAAGCAACTCTATTTACACCAGAGACTTCAAATTTAAAGAGGCATTCTCTCCCTCTGTATATATAAATACTGCTGCCCACTCCCCACCCCGCCTCCTTACTCTCCACTGTTTCAGAGAAAGCAAGGCCATGTACTTTAGAGATGGATTTTTTTTTCTGCTTGGGAGATTAGATACTAGAAAAATCTATAGACCAGAGTGAGAGCTCCAGATTTCATTCAGATGCCATCACTTATCACATGTGCGACTTCTCTGAGCTTTAGTTGCATCATCTATAAAATAAGGATAGGAATATTTACTTCCTCAAGAAAATGTTAAGGATTAAATGGCAGAAGCACTATACAGTGTAAGTCAGTGCGATGGCATCTGCAAATTAACCTTTCTGGATGAGGATTTCATTTGCAAGCTTAAATGCTCACCCACTATTCAAAACATAAAAGTACTGGGGTTGGCCCCGTGGTGTAGTGTTTGGGTTCAGTGTGCTCTGCTACAGTGGCTCAGGTTCACAGGTTTGGATCACGGGCGTGCACCTACACCACTCGTCAGCCATGCTGTGGTGGCGACCCACATACAAAGTAGGGGAAGATTGGCACAGATGTTAGCTCAGGGTAAATCTTCCTCAGCAAAAAAACAGAAAAACAAACAAAAAACAGAAAAGTTCCCAAGATTCTAGGGGACCAAGTGGTTCCGTGGGCAGTACAGCACGATCACTTCCATATCACATTTCTGTGCCTTCTCTGCACCTTCAAAATTCACATCATTCCACAGGCCATTCCCAGAAAAAGCCAACTGCCCTCTGAGCTAGCCTGACCCAAGCTCGTTGAACAAAGTCAAATCCTCTGCCAGTTTCAGACAAACTGAAGGACAGGTGGGATGTTGCCCTCAAAATGAGGGAGGGGAGTGAAGGAAGATGCTAGAGAGCCTTGCTGTCCTGACTGGCCTGATTCTAAGGAAATTTTAAACATAATCTCTCCCCTTTCAGGATTAATGTTCAATGGAGAAATATGCGATAGAAACAGCCCCTAAAAAGGATAAGTTGCAGCAAAATTCAGAAAGCCTTGACAATGAGGAAGACAGCTGCCATAAGAAGAAACTAGGAGCATGTTATACCCAAATGCATCATCTGTTCTGACAGGCGAATTTCACAAGGAGCCTAAACTTCACAATTCTCCTCCCCTGTTTTTTAAAACTGCTTCCCTGGCAACCCCTTACTAAGCTGTGGCAGTCACACCACCTTGCAGGTGCACACTTTGCTGTCATCTCCCTCTCCGTGAGGCTAATTTATGCAGATGAGTGGTACAGGTGGAGAGCAACGACGTGGGCAGAAGATGGGAACCGCGGCACATCTCTCCCCTCCCCCAGGGTGAGTCCTAGGCTTTGGGTAAGACAGCACATCTTCCCCTTGCTCAGCTCTTATAATTGACAAATTTTCCATCTCTGAAACGCTATTGAGAGGTAATGAGTTAGTTAGATTATTTGTTTGGGGGTGTTTGTTTTATTTCTTTAATAGTAAGTACGATAGCAAAACAATGCCAAGTCACCATAGGGTGTTGACATATTTTATAAACATTATAGAAAAGCTAGCAACATAATGGCCATATTTCGCACAGTGAGGGTTTTGTATATTTAAATTGTGGTAGTGGGAGGGAATAAAGAAGAAGATTGAAAATAAGTAAACAAAACCTCCATTACAAGTGTTGGCAAGATGATTGTATAAGATGTGAAGCACGTGCACACACATACACACACACACATGCATAGACACAACGAAGTTTAGCAAATATTAGACCACCAGAGAGAAGGGACCCTATCCTTAAAATCTACCATTTTAGCAGATGAAGAGCTAGAGCTCTGAGTTATTTCAATAAATAATTACTTAATATGGCTATCTGAGGTCAAAAGAGGTGAAAGCAACAGAAAGTTTGCCTTTAGGCATGGCTGAAATACTACAGGCGGATGCTAATTCCGTTTTCCTGGATGTTTGCAGCAGTAATAGAAGATATACCTCTCCACTGACCTATGTGTTTGTATTTTTAGCTCTAAACCATCTCTATTGTCTTGACCCAGAAGGGATTTAGGAAGTTGAGCCAGAATATCCCACAGAAATGTATCAGTCCTTGAACCTCTTACACGAGCTTGCTATTTGTCTTAAATGGTAACTCCTTTCTTAAAAGGACAAATGCTAGATTGATGTTTTCCCAATAAATTCAAATAAGTTACATCTCTTGCTCCAAATCCCAATTCCTCTCCCCAGTATGGCTCGCTTGGTCAATAAACATTTATGTACTCTTCCAAATCAAGATGGTGACATAGGAGGCTCCTGAATTTCCCTCCTCCTACAGATGCAGCAAATGTACAGCTAACACACAGAGCAATTCCCTCTGAGAGAAATTCTGAAACCAGCTGAGTGACTCCTACACATGGGATGACTGAGAAAATTCCCACATGGAAACAGGTAAGAAAGGCTGAGATACCTTCTTACCATAAACCCCATCCCAGCACAGCCTCATACAGCAGGGAGGGATCTCCAAGCTCCCAGCTTCTGCCTGAGGAGAAAGGGGTTTGGACAGCACATCTAGCTCCCCAACTTTTAAGACTCTCACTAGATGGATGAGTCTCCAAGTCACTTAGCTCTGATAGCCAGTGGGGCTTTCATTCACCAATCCCACAGGACTATAGCAAACAAAGAAGTGGCTGTCAAGGAAGGGAGTGGGAACTCACCACAGCTATCACAGCCTCAGGGCCCAGTGCAGTGGGAGCAAGTGAAAACACCCATCTCCCAGTCTTTCCCTGAAAGGGGTGTGACTGCATATTTTACAAGCTGCTGCCTGAGAGTCTGGCTTCTAATTAGCACGCACCTAGGTGATGACTGCGATCCTCCCCAGAGCCTGAATGAGCTGGTGAGCACTTCCCCATCCTTCCCCCTCTGGCTCACTCCAACAATAAAACTAGGTCTCCAGTATCTCCCTGGAAGGACCTTGTTCACATAACTGGTGCTCCAACTTGTACAGCAGCCACCTGAGGGACTGGACTCAAAATGACCTCACTCTGGTAGCCAACAGGGCTTGCATTCAAAGTCCCACAGGACTGTAGCAAAGAAGCGGCTTTTAAACCGGTGCAGGAGCACACACATACCCGGTGGCTATACACCCAGGCTCCGCACAGAAGGAGCAGGCAAAAGTGCCCATCTCTCAGTTTCCCCCTGGAAGGAGATTGACTGCATACTTTCCCAGCTGCTGCCTGAGGGTCCAACTTCTAAACAGCCTACATCATCAGGGAAATGCAAGTCAAAACCACAATAAGATATCACCTCACACTTGTTAGGATTTCTATTATCAAAAGACAAAGGTTAGCAAGTGTTGGCAAGGCTATGGAGAAAAGGGAACACTTTTACACTGTTGGTGGGAATGTACATAGATACAGCCACTATGGAAAATGGCATGGAAGTTCCTCAAGAGATTAAAAATAGAACCACCATATGACCCAGCTATCCCACTCCTGGGTACATATCCAAAGGAAACAAAATCATCTTCTCAAAGAAATATCTGCACTCCCATATTCACTGCAGTATTATTCACAATAGCCAAGGTACAGAAACAACCTAAGTGTCCTTTGATGGACGAATGGATAAAGAAAATGTGATACGTATACATATAGTGGAATATTACTCAGCCTTTAAAAAGAAGGAAATCCTGCCATTTGTGACAATATGGATGAACCTGGAGGGCATTATGCTAAGTGAAATAATCCAGACAAAGAAAGACAAATACTACATGGTATCATTTGCATTTGAAATCTTAAAAAAAAAGGTTGAACTCATAGAAACAAAGAGTAGAATGGTGGTTGCTAGGGGCTGGGGAGTGGGGGAAATAGGGAGAGGCTGGTTAAAGGGTACAAACTTTCAGTTATACGATAAGGTCTGAGTATTTAATGTATAACACGGTGACTATGGTTGATCACACTCTATTGTATCATTAAGATTTGCTAAGAGAGCAGAATTTGCATTTTCATCAAAAAAAAAAAAATATGTTGATTAACTCCATGGTGGGAATCCTTTCACAACATAAATGTATATCAAATCATCACGTTGTACACTTTAAATATATTACAACTTTATTTGTCAATTATACCTCAATAAACAATAAGTGAAGAAAACACTTATTTACTGAGCTTTTGTTATGTGCAAGGTACTGAAAAGATATATGAAATTTTAAAAACTAGAACTTGCCCTTAAGGAAATTTCTATTTAATAAAAAAGTTAAGACAGTCAATGAATTGTTATAATTCCAGATTGAAAATAATACACAAATCAAAAATGTAATAATAAAGTACTATAGTGACCAGAGATAAGCGAGATTATTTGCTGGGGTTAAGAAAAATTTTGCAGAAGAAATGACATTTTAACTGGATTTTGAAAGAAAGATAAAATTTGGAAATTTAAATCTAGAAAAGCACTCCAGAAAAGGCAAGAGCTTGAGTAAGGCAGAGAACAGTCGAGAATTGTGAGGATAACAAGTAGTTCAGCCTGGCTGGAATATAAATTTCATGACAGAGAGGTCGGCCTGGTGGTGTAGTGGTTAAGTGCGCACGCTCCGCTGCGGTAGCCCGGTTCAGATCCCGGGTGTGCACCGATGCACCGCTTGTCAAGCCATACTGTGGCTGCGTCCCATATAAAGTAGAGGAAGATGGGCACAGATGTTAGCCCAGGGCCAGTCTTCCTCAGCAAAAAGAGGAGGATTGGTGACAGATGTTAGCTCAGGGCTAATCTTCCTCAAAAAAAAAAATTTTCATGGAAAAGACAGAGAGAAGTAGAGTTGGAAGATTATGGAAGGCCCTAAATGCCAGGATAAGGATTTTGAGTGAAGACTCTCTAAGGTATTTTGAGCAGCAGTTTGGCATAATCAAATGCTTTGGGATGATTGATCCAGCAGCCACAGGTCAGATTTGTGTAGGGAGAGAGGAACCAACTGAAATTGTTTAAGCAAGCAGTCAAAAAGAGCCAAAATAAGGCAGTGAGAATGGAAATGGACAGAGGGGAAGAGAAGTGAGAGCTAGGAAAGCAGAATGGACAGGAGTTGGCATCAGCTGGGGCAAGAGAGAAATTAACAAGGCTCATGAATTTCAGAGCCCACGTGATTAGAAACACCACAATATCTTTGAAAGAAGACAAAGAGCTACTGAGACATGATTCCATCAGGAAGACACTTCCGTGAATAAGTGATGTCAGTGTAACTACTGCCAGGCTACGGTGATGGTTGCCTGTGGGGAGAGTGTTATAAGGCTGCTGAAAGCAAAAATAGCAATTCTTTACACATAAATATGCACACACCTACACACAGAGCCATGGTCTGTTGGAGGTGGGTATTGACATGACAGAGTCACAGTTTGCTTTCAGGAAGAAACAGTGGAGCCTTCCTGCTGAGGACTAGTCAAAATGTGTCAAGGCGATCACAGAGAAAGGACTGAATGAGGCTGGTACTCTCCACTACCTGGTGAGGATATATATTGATTTTACCCTTTGGAAAGCATTTTGGTACAACGTCCGTTAAAAATTTCATAAAATGAGGCCACATTATTTCACTTCCAGGAGCACTGCCTAAGTAAATAATCCAAATATAGGAAAGCTTCTTATAGGTATTCATCACCGCATCACTAAAATGAGTCAAGAAAATATCCTATATCTGGTTGGGGTTGTGGTTACTTGGATGTAAATATTTATCAAAACTCATCAAATTATTCATTTAGGATCTGTACATTTCACTATAAATTTTATCTCAAAAAATTAAATAATTAATGTGTATAAATAAAATTTCCTTCTTAATAATAGAAGAGCCAAATACCAAATTAACCCAAATGGCCCAAAACAGGGAAATATTACCCTTGGAGAATCCATTTCTATATCTTATGGTATTATTAAAGTAAGGATTTGATCATGAGTGTTTCTAATAATATAGGAAATGTGTTAAGATGTAAATTGAAAAATAAATACAAAATGCCTTAGAGAATATAATCACAAGAATGTTAAAATATGAATAAGGAGAAGACTGAAAGTAAATATATCTAAATATTAACAGTAATTCTTGCAACAGGATTATGAATGATTCTTTTCTTCCTTTTATTTTTCTGTTTTTTCTACATGTTATCTAATGAGCCTTATTATAATAAGAAAAAAAGCTTCATTATTTTAAACAGTGAATAAAGTGCTGCTCCCAGGCACACCTGTCCCCTCTCCACTCCACTCTTGAGTAAATCAGCAGATTTGGATGGCACCATCCCTAATCGAGGATAAGAATTAATCGAAAAGGATCTCACATGAAGCCTGTGCATAAATACAATTCAACGCCCCTCCAAAAAGGAAAGAAGTTAGCAAATTTATAATAACATTGGAAACAAGGTACCAGAAGATCAGCAAAATGAGGGGTTGCTAGAAGTGATAGAACAATAGCAAATAGATTGGCAATATATCTCAAAAGAGCTGAGGAAGCCCTCTCAATAGACAAATAAAACACCCCCAAATAGTGCTCTTTCCCAGCAGTATTCCAAAGTAATGCCACAGTCAGAGGCAGTGGAGGCAGGAAGGAGAACGTGACAGTGTTTTAGGTAATTAACTAAAGAATGGCACAGATAAGACAGCAACTCCCCATTCCTGCACCTAACGTATTTGTCCTCAGATCAGAGTTATGACTGCCCCCTCCTGAGAACTCTGATATGCGAGACTACCAGGGCAGCTGTTGAGCAAAAGAAGAGGGGAGTTTGTATCTGCCAGAAGGTAGCAGGAGCCTCATTCCCAGAAGTCAAGCCTCCCTCACACCTTCCTAGACTCGCTTGGTCCTCTTCTCCCGCAGACTCACAGAGGTGACTAGAGTTTTCATCAACTGTCAGACAAACAGGGATCCTCATCTGGGTTGAGAAAATACATTTCCAAAGCAATAAACTGCTCAGTCTAGAACCTCAACCACAAATAAGAGCAAACGAGAAACACTAAGTATTTAAGGAATTTAACACCACAAAAGAGACCATCTCAACTCAATAAATACCTATTACAGGAAAAACTGTAAAATGTTAGGAGAAAAAAATAGGTGTAAACATTGGACAGGGAAAGACAAAACTATTACTATTATCAAACAACGTGAACATCCATCTAGAACACCCAAGAGATTCTACTAATAAACTTTTAGATCAGAGGATTTAATTAGAGGACACAAGATCAACATATGAGAATTAATAGTACTTTTTTTTATTTTTTTGAGGAAGATTGGCCCTGAGCTAACATCTGCTGCCAATCTTCTTCTTCTTTTTTTCTCCCCAAAGCCCCAATATAGTTGTATATACTAGTTGTAGGTCCTTCTAGTTCTTCTATGTGGGATGCCGCCTCAGCATGGCTTTGATGAGCGGTGAGTGGGTCCCCACCCAGGATGCGAACCGGCAAACCTCTGGCTGCCGAAGCGGAACGTGCGAAGTTAACCACTACGCCACCGGGTTGGCCCCAATAGTAGCTTTTACATACCTGAAATAATCAATTAGAAAGTGTTTAAATATCCCATCATAACACTAGAGAAAATAACATATTCATAATTAAATCCAACAAGAGATGTACAATACATTTATGAAGAATGCTGTAAAATTTTACCGAAGAAAGTAAAAGAAGCTCTAAATTAACAGAACGGCAAACCATGTTTCTGGATGGGAAGACTCAATATTAAAAGACATCAGATCTCTACAAATTTATATACAAATTTGATACAATCCCAATCAAAATTCTAAAAAGATGTTTTACGAAATGAAATGAAATTGCCAGTACAATTCTCAAAAGGAAAATAATGAGGAAGGATTTGCCTGGCCATTCTAAATTTGAAGAACAGGGTGGCATTGGTCCAAGAATAGATAAAGAGATCGATATGAAAAGATAAAGCATGTGATATTTCAAATCAGGAGAGAAAAGACCAACAATTCGACAAATGATGTTGGAAAAACAGGCTAGCTATTTGCAGACAGATAAAAAACTAAGCTTAATAAGACAATAAAAGCATTAAAAATGATATAACTATTAGTCAAAATATAGGAGAACTTTATGTCTTAATCTTAAAGTGGGGAATACTCTCATAAGCAAAGACACAAAAGCCATAAAGTTAAAAGATTTGGCTATATAAAAATTCAAATATTTTGAATAATGTAAAAATTATAAATAAAATTCAAAGATGAGAAATGACTGGGAGAAAATATTTCCAGCATCTGTAACAGAGAAGTATTAACAACCAATATAAAAGGCCCCTGGAAATCAATAAGTAAACTGAAAAAAAGCCTACTAAAAATAGACAAAGGAATTCATAGAAGAAATACACGTCTAATGAATATTCTTAAAATATGCAGAAATTCCATTGTCATTTGGAATATGCAAATTTTTAAAATAATGAGTTAAAATGTTTAACTTATCTAATGGGTAAAAATGAGAAAGCAGGATAATACTCTATTTTGACACAGGTATGTGTAGGGAAACAGACTCTCATTAGTGAAACAGTAAACCAAAACAGACTTTTTGAAGTGTAATTTTCCAGTACTTACCAAAATTTTACTTGTGTATTTTCTTATACCTAAAAAATCCACTTCTAGGATTATATGCGATAGAAACTCTCACAGTGGGCCGGCCCCGTGGCTTAGTGGTTAAGTGCACACACTCCCCTGCTGGCGGCCTGGGTTTGGATCCCCGGCGCGCACCGACGCACTGCTTCTCCAGCCATGCTGAGGCCGCGTCCCACATACAGCAACTAGAAGGATGTGCAGCTATGACATACAACTATCTACTGGGGCTTTGGGGGGAAAAATAAATAAAATTATTAAAAAAAAAAAACAGAAATTAAAAAAAAAAAGAGAGAAACTCTCACAGTATCCACATAGAAATCTCTTCGTTGCAGCATCTTAGGGTAAACGTATGGCCAAGAACAGCAGACATTAAATGAACAATAGAGCAGTCTCAGTGTACAATACTACGAAAGTCATTATTATAGTAGAAAAATCGGTACTGGCATAAAAAGATCACCAAGATATTAGTAAAAACAGAAAATTCTTATGTATAAGCATACACAGGAGAAGCTCAAAAAGTAATATCAAAGCATTAAACAGCAGTTACTTCTTAGGGAGGGTGTGAAGGATTGGAAGGAAGTAAAGACTAACTCTCACTTTTACTATTTATATTTTTTATTATTTGATTTTTTTTAAATGAGCATATGTGGAAACCAGCACAAATGGTACACTCAAAAAAGCTTTTAAAGCTTTTCCACTCAGAAAAGCTGTAAGTGTTAACCAAGGTAAAATAAAGAATTTGGTCATTGAAAGCAAAGGTACACTTGATGGCAGTGTGAACATGGTTTCCTAGAGCTTTCCTTGAGTGGGTGAGCTTGTTCAGGTAGGTAGGGTAGGGGTCTTACCACTTAGACCAGCCCTGTTCCTTTCTTCACACTCAGGCTCTTTTTCCTACCAGCCCAGGAAGTCACATCCTAGTGCCAATCCCCGCCTTACACAATGATGCACACCCCTGTCTCTCCCACCATCTAGATCCATTCTTCCTATTATCGATGTCAGATTGCTAGCTCTCCCACCTAGGGATTGCTCTCAATATTGCATAAAGACTTTCCAAGCAGCAGACCTGGCCATGATATACCACAGCATGTATAATTTACCACTTGCATAACTCTTAAACAAAAGGGGAAAAAGCTTAAATGGAATATATATCAGAAGAATGATCATAGGAAACAGAAAAAGAAAATATTTAGACAAATAATTCTCTGCACTCTCAAAGAAATTAAAGAAGGAAAAGAACTATCTGAAAAGGAGAACTTTGTGAGGAGAGATATGAAATTCAAGAGGAAATAAGGAAGATGGAGAATGTGAGCAGGCAGAGTTCACAAAAGATATCAAAGTTAACAATACAAACACCATCGAGATAAAAATGATACGGAAACACAAAAACAATATAATAAATACCATGTTTAAAAAGAATTGGGGGGCTGGCCCCACGGCTTAGTGGTTAAGTGCGCGTGCTCTGCTACTGGCGGCCCGGGTTTGGATCCCGGGCGCACACCGAGGCACCGCTTCTCCGGCCATGCTGAGGCCACATCCCACATACAGCAACTAGAAGGATGTGCAGCTATGACGTACAACTATCTACTGGGGCTTTGGGGGGAAAAAAAAAAGGAGGAGGATTGGCAATAGATGTTAGCTCAGAGCCGGTCTTCCTCAGCAAACAGAGGAAGATTAGCATGGATGTTAGCTCAGGGTTGATCTTCCTCACATTAAAAAAAAAAAAAGAATTGGAAACATGGGAAAAAGGATTATAAAAATCCAAAAACAGAATAGAAAGATAGATATGGGGGAGAGACCAAACAGGGCCAATATAAGCTTGACCAACGAAGAAAATCAAATGGATCCAAAAATAATACTCAAATATGAAATAGAACACGTTTCTGAAATAAAGGGAGACCTGAATCTGAGGATCTAAAGGGCATACCATTTTCGGAGGAAAAGTAATTTGTTCCAGTAATCAACATGTATTCTGGTGAGGCTGCTTACCTTTAAGAACAAAAATAGAATTATATGAGCATTCAGTCAGAAAAAGTAATTCACCTACCAAGGAGGAAAATCAGAGTGGCCTCAGATTTCTTCTTAGTACCAAAAGAATTGTGAGCCAAGAAGTTTATAGACAGCCCTTCTCAGAGAATAAAAAACTACTTGATGATAAATTCTCAGCAAACATGTGCTGTAGTGAAAAGCACGAGAAAGGAAGAATTAATGGCATGAAAGTATTGTTATTTGCACTGAATTGATGAGAACATAGAAGTAAGGTGGAAAATCATGCCAATTTAAAAACATTGAAATGTATAAGTAAGAGTATAGCTAAGAAAAAACGGGCAATGGTGGAAAAAGACAATCAGAAAAAAAGTACAAATATGCCAATTTTTGAATCTTTCATAACAGGAGTTAAAAGAGATTATTTATTCCTGATGTTCCAAATTTCCTTCTGATATTTCCTTTCTGTCTGAAAAAGTTCCTTCAGCAATTCTTTAGCAGTAATGTAAGGTTGGCTTAATATTAGGGAAAAAAAAGTGAGTCATCACATACTCATAGACCAAAAATGAACAACCATATGATCATCTCAATGGATAGAGGAGAAAATATTTTACGAACTTCAACACCCAATTGTGATAGAAACACTTACAGCAAACTAGGCATAAAACAGAACGTCCTTAATCCAGTAGAAAGGCATCTATAAAAAAACTTAAAGACAAAAACCTACTAAATATTGCTGAGGGGAATTAAAGAAGACCAGATAAATGGAGAATCAAAAACTGTAAAATTGTTAAAACAAGATATCAATTCTCCTCAAATTGATCTACAGATTCAACACAATTCCAAAATCCCAAGTGTTTTTTTTGTAGAAATTACGAGTAGATTCTAAAATTTATATAGAATGCAAAACACTTAGACTAGCTAAAATAAAAGAAAAAGAAAAGTTGGTAGACTCTTGAAAAAGAAAAGCAAAGTTAGAAGTCTTAAACTCCCACTCACTGTAAAGTGTACACTTAGACTTGGAATTAAGCTACAGTAATCAAGGTGTTCTGATACTGACACACGGTCAGATGGAACAGAATAGTGGATCCAGAAATAGACCTACACACACACACATAGTTCATTGATTACAAACAAAGCTGTCAACGTATTTCAGTGCGGAAAGGATATCTTTTCAACAAATGGTGTTGGAAAATTAGATAGTCACATACAAAAAACAGTAGAGGGAACCTCAACTCTCATCTTCTCACCATATCCAAAATTTAACTCAAAAGGGATCATAGACCTAAATATAAAACTTTAAAACTTCCAGAGAAAAACATAGGAGAAATATTTTGTTATTTTAGGTACACTAGATTTCTATAAAAGCATAAACCATAAGGGAAAAAAATTAATAAGTGGACTTCAAAAATTAAAAAGTTTGCTCTTCAAAAGATACTGTTAAGAAAAGAAAAAAGCAAGCCATAGACTGGGATAAAATATTGGCAAAACAGCTGCTAAAGGATTAGCTTCAAGAATGTCTAAAGAACTCTTACAACTCAAGACGAACAATCCAATAAAAATATTGGGAAAAAATTTTGAAAAGACACTTTATCAAATAAGATAGATACATGCTAAGTGAGCACATACAAAGATGCTCAACGTTGTTAGTCATTAGGGAAATGCAAATTAAAACCACACTGATATACCACAAAACAGTCACTAGAATGTAAAAAACAAAAAAAAACTAACTCACAATACCAAATGTTGGCGAGAATGTGGAGAAACTGGATCGTTCTTATGTTGCTGGTGGAAATACAAAATGGTACAGTCACAAAAAAAGCAGTTTGGCAGTTTCTTATTAAGTGAAATATACTCTTACCATACAACTCAGCAAGCAATCTCACTCCTAAGTATTTACCCAAGAGAAATGATAACATATGCCCAAAGACATGAATTTGAATGTTAACTTTTTTCATTAATAACCAAACATTTGCAAACAGCCCAAATGTCCATCAACTAATGAATATAAACAAATTGTCTTATATCCATATAATGAAATACTAAGTGAAAAAATCCAGACACAAAAAGACTGCATACTGTATGACTTTATTTACACAAAATTCTAGAAAAGGCAAAACTACGATGACAAAAAACCATTTAGTGGTTGCCAGGGGCCAGGCATAGGGAGAGCAATGGACTGGAAAGGAACAGGAGGGAACTTTCTGGAGTGACGGATATATTCTACATTATGATTGTGGTAGTAATTACACAACTGTAATATAAACTATATTTTGTGTAATTACAGAAAAATACAGTTTATAGCACAAAATACAACTGTATACGTTGTCAAAACTCAGAATTGCAAACTTAAAATTAGCAAATTTTATTGTATGTATATTTTCTTCATTAAAGGTGATATTTTTAACAGCAGGAAATTAGAGGAAAAGGTCATATTCTGCAATAAAATATATTCCATAATAAAAATCTAATTTCATAGATAAGATGCTTTATATCATTTGTAGGTGATTATTGTAAACCTGAAAAACCCATAAGAATCCTCTAAAAATTAACAGAAATAATATGAGATTCAGTAAGATGATTGGTTATGAAACTAATCACAGAGATATTAAGTTTTCCTATATGCAAATAATTAGCAATAAAAAACTATAACGGGAGAAACACATTTAAAAGTTCACAAATATGTAAAATACATACAAACATCTATATGAAGAAAGTTTTTCTTTTTTCTTTTTTTATTTTTTGTGAGGAAGATCAGCCCTGAGCTAACATCCATGCCAATCCTCCTCTTTTTGCTGAGGAAGACTGGCCCTGGGCTAACATCCGTACCCATCTTCCTCCACTTTATATGGGACGCCGCCACAGCATGGCCTGACAAGTGGTGCATTGGGCATGCGCCTGGGATCCCAACCCGGGCCGCCAGCTTCGGAGCATGCGCACTTAACTGCTACGCCACGGGGCGGGCCCCTGAAGAAAGTTTTAAATAACTCCTGAGGAAAAAAGAAAAAACGACTAACTATAAAGATGTTCTCTGTTCTTGGTTAGAAAAACTTGGTATTAAAAGTCTTTTTTTCCCCTAAATTGAGCTATACATTAATTGCAATGTCAATCAATGAAATAGACTCTAGAAATAATCCCAAATATACATTCTAATTTTGAATAGGATTAATAAGTTACTTCAAATCATTAGAGAAAAGACAGATTACTTAATAAATGAAATTGGGATAATTTTAAGCCTTTGGAAAACATACATTTACATGCATACTTCACTCCTTAAGTAACAATAAATTCTGTTTACATCAAAGATTACATGTTACAAATAAAACTATAAAGTTTAGAAGAAAATATGAGTTTTTTTATTATTCTAGAGTTGGGAAAATCTATCTAAGCTTACATAAAGTTCAAAATTCAGAAAGATAAAAACTAATAAATTTGACTACATAAAAATTTTAACTATCTGTGATGCAAAAATTTACTGTAACTAAATTCAGATGATAAATGACAAAATGGGTAAAAACAAATTGGCAACCAAAGAACAAAGGACTAATTTCTTTAAAATTAAAATTGCTCTTACAAGGTAATAAAGTAAAGACAACCAACCAATAGAAAATATGGCAAAGAATATAAAGAAATAATAAGGAAGGGAGAAAAAAGTGCAAACGGCCTATAAAATGAAAAAATGCTCAACTTCGCTTAAAATTAAAAAATTAATATTAAATAGTAATGAGGTGCCATTTTTCAGATAGACAAGAAGCCAAAATTTTTTAATATTTGGCTACGTCCACTGTATGCCTCCTAATGCAGTAAGAAATAGGACACAGAGCTTGACAGCTATGGGGCAGCAGGTGTTGCCCTGTGTGGGAGTAATTACTCCACTGAGTGCCAGTGTGGCCCCTGGCCCATCCAAATGGTGCAAGATGCAGGGAGTATGCAGCCCTGGGCACCTTCAACCTGAACCAGAGAAATTCCAGGTTCACCTCCGAGAGGCATAAAGGAGGCACTGGGAGACTGCGTCCTCACTTTTATCAAGCCCTACTGCACTGGTTCTCAAACTTCCGCGAGCGTCCAAAGGGCCGGCCCGTGGCTTAGTGGTTAAGTGCGCGCGCTCCGCTACTGGCGGTCTGGGTTCGGATCCCAGGCACGCACAGACGCACTTCTCTGACCATACTGAGGCTGCGTCCCACATACAGCAACAAGAAGGATGTGCAACTATGACATACAACTATCTACTGGGGCTTTGGGGAGAAAAAGGGAAAAAAACGAGGAGGATTGGCAATAGATGTTAGCTCAGGGCTGATCTTCCTCAAAAAAAAAAAAAAGAAAGAAAGAAATACATTAAAAAAAAAAAAAAATCACCTGGGAGCCTCGTTAAAACACAGATTGCTGGGTCCTGCAAAGAGAATTTATGATTCAGAGGTCTGGGGTGGAAGCTGACAACTTGCATTTCTAGGTGGTGCTGGTGCTCCTGGACCATCGACCACACTTTGAGAACATCTGGTCTAGTGAATACCCATCGCCCTGCTTGCTTGCTGTTTCAACGGTGAACTGAAGTAAAAGCAACACTGATCAGTGTCCCATTCTTCCTTGCCAATCTTCAAAGCCAGACCAGCCCTCTGTGGTTTGGCTTGGTTTACCAACTGGTAAAGACATAAATAATAAAATACTTTCCCACAGCGCTAGTGAGAGAATAAACATATGCAGCCGTTTTCAATTTGGCAATGTTACTCAAAATTCATATGCATATAACCTTGGCCCAGAAATTCCACTTCTAGGTATTTATCCTGCATATACTTTCCACCCAAAACGCACAAAGATTATGTGGACAGAGATGTTTATTGTAGCATATTGATAATAGCTGAAAATTGGAAACAATTTAAATGTCAGTCAATCGGGAATTGTTTAAATAAATTAGGGTACCTCTCAAGGGAATACTTTGCAGCCGTTAGGATGAATGTGGCAGATTTATCATACTGAAATGGAAATATGCCCACAATGTATAATTAAGTGCAAAAGATAAATTACAAAATAGTATGTAGAATGTGATCCACTTTTTGTCAAAATTAAAAAGATATATCTTATATATGATATGACATATGACATGTATAACGTGATATATACAAAGATATAATTGATACCTATGCACAGTGTATGCATGCATGTGTGTGTTTGCATGCACATGTATGTATACAGAGGTTTCTGAAAACCTCCTTACAGACTTAGCTGGGGGAAAAAGAAAAGGCAGTGACACTGCATGGCTAAGGGGAGAGCAGGTATGACATTGACAGACATGTACTTTAAAATTTTCCTGTTAGAATTATTTTACAACAAGTACATGTACCTTGTTTAATTTATTTTAAAAACTATTTTTTAAAAGTTAAAGCAAGAACAACAACTTAACACCTCTGATGCTTCAGTGTTAAACAATTTTTATCTATTGATTATAGATGGTTTGCCAAAGCCTCTAATTGGGAACATTTTTTTGCTTCGTTTTTAATCACTGTGTATAACTGAAATGAATAAAACAATGTCACATGAAGAAGATAAAAATAAGATAGGAAATAAGATGCATCACCAACAGAGAGGGACCCAGTAGGCCTATGTTTCTGCCATGGCCTGTCCTTTGTCCCCACTTTAATTCTCTCTCTCCAACGTCTTGAAGAAAATTTAGCATCATTACATAATTGAAAATGTAAATGTTTATCTTCAGTATCTGCAAGTTCTCTGTTGACTCAATAATTGCTTCAAAAACCATGTACTGAGTTGATATGTCTCCTGCCTACTTCATGTGGCCACCATTTCTATGAGTTCTGGAAAAGGAACAGTAGCAACAGTATACCATGACAATATATACACCAGGATATGTTAAAAATACTGGGGACCTAGAATCTCCTCCTGGCAAAAGTGTACCTGAAATTACCATTCCTTAGGAGAACAACAGGAAATCACCAACTTGTAAAGAGAAATTAATGAATTCTGTTGTGGGCCTGACATTCAGGAATTCCAGGCAGCTGGGTCAAGCTGGCATTTCAATATGCAAACCTTCTGCTCTGAGGTATAAGGCCAGCTCTCAGGGGGGAGAGAGAGCAGGGCTAGAGGTACAATCCAATCTTAAACTTCTCTGTAGAGTCATGGAAGCTGAAGCCATGAGATAGATATTTATATGCTCTGGATTTTTTAAATAAAAAATCCAAAAAGCCATGATGGAGCAGTATCTCCCATTATTCCTCAACATGAAAGAATAAAATAAGACTTGGAATTCCACAGAATCACATCTTTCCTTATTCTCTCAAAAGCGTATGGAGGAGGCCCTGATGCAATCTCTCATAAAGAGGCGCCGATATTCTCCGTAAAGGTTCTATCATTTGGTGGAAAATTCTGTAAAACTGGACCAAAGACATCAAAATACACCCAAAATTTTATGTGTCAAATAATATGAACTAAGAAATTTCTTTACATCCTGGAACCAGTTACTCTTTTTCTTTAGCAGGCCAAAAGCATCATGTGCTATATGTCATATGGCAAGTGCCAAAGGACACAACATTTTGATTATATAACTGATTGCTTCAGTCACTCACTAATTATCTTTCTCCACGCAAACCACCTTAAGTGTTTTCCTTAGTCACCTAAGACAGACTCAAAATCCTCTAACTCTTCTAATCGTTTACATCTACTCAACAGGTTAATTTGATTATCACACCATCGTTTGGGATACATGATAGAATATCATTGCACCCTTGCAATTGTGTAAAGGCAACTAGGCTGGAATTGGGAAAGCCAGAGGAAAGCAGTTGACCTACAAATAGGAATCAGAGACTCAACCAATGCAAAAAGACTTTCTAATAATCCCAATTAAATCTTTTGTTCCTGGCTTTCTCTAAGGAACTCCAAGTGCTTTACAGCCATTATCAAATGAATCACCCAAACATCCTTGCATATTGGCAGGGAGAACGTACTGTAATAGTCACTTAAGGGATTGGAAAAACCACAGAAAGCTTAAGTGATCTACCAAATATTACAAAATAAGTCAAGATTAGAACAGAAAATAGTGCTAAATTACCCTGATCTGGTCATGGGTCCTAGCTGAATAAGCACCTTCGTTTGTCTCTTTTAACTTTCTCCAGGTGATAGCCACTAGCAGAGGACTTAATCTTCTCCCAGTTGACTGCTGTTTGTTGGTTCTCTTTTGTTCCTCCTTATATTTACTTCATAATAATGGAAATGATGCTAGTAATATTTGGATAGCATCATATCTCACAGAGCGCTTTTACATTTGAAGGGGGAGGAAGAGTATCCTGTAATCACTCTGGGTCCTTCCTGGCTGGGCTACAAACTAAATTGACATGAGATCGAATAGCAGGAGAAAATCAAACAAAGTTTAATAACATGTATACATGAGAGAAATTCAGAAAATAGAAACTGAGCAACTCAAGTCATTCTGACTAAGCTGCTCGCTTAAGTATTTTCAGCTAAAGGCGAGGAGGGTGTTGGGGGGTAGTGGTTTGGGATTTCAGAGGGGAAGAAGACAAGTCACATGGAAGTGGAAATGCAAATGTTTGTCAGACAACTCTTTACAGGGCCACCTATACAAAATGTGGCTGGAGAGAAAGAATTTTTGATAAGATGGGCTTGTTGGTGCCTTTCTTATCGCATCTATTTTACATTATACTACAGCCATCATATGGTAGTGGCTCCTTTCTGTAACAGGCCTTCTATGTTAAATTCTTTAGGTGGTTAGTGGGGGAGGTCAAATATCCATCACAAAAAATAATCAAGGTAAAGAGACATATTTTGAGGTGGCCAACTTTGATCTCCCACACATTCATGATCTCCTCTAATTAAGCAAAGGCCATCTCTGCATTTGATTCAAGTAGGCTTGAAATTGCCAAAAGACACCACACATGAAATACAATAGGGAGAGTGGGATTTCCTCTCAGCCACTATTTTCCTTATAGCTACCTAAGATATCCATGCCATCTTTTGTCCATTCATTCAGCAAACATTCAGTGGGCACCACGGCGTGTGAGACAATGCTAAGTACTAAGGATATGAAGATAATTAAGATAGTCCTTAAAGAAGGAGTTTATGGTCTAAACATGGAAATAATTTGCAAATGTAATATCACAGGTATATCAGTTGAGGTATGAATAAAATTTTCTTGAAACATCAATGAGGAAGAAATGAGCTCTGCCTGGGAGATCAGAAAAAGCTACTGCACTGAACTGTCATCATGTGTGCCCCCCTCCTCCCCATATCCTCTCTCCACCTGCTCTGTACCCCAGGAAGCTAACCATTGTGAATAGCATCTTGCCCTCTAGCTTTTGGTAGTGTTTGGCAATGGACAATTCCAGCAAGAGATCAGAGGACACCCAGAGACAAGTTGGGGTGTTTATTTTCCTGCACCACCCTCTTCCTAGTTTGGCAGTGACTATATTCCTCTATCAAAGGCCAGTGCTCCTGTCCTAAAGTCACAAGTCACTCTGGGTCACTCTTCCCTTACTTGCTTCCTTAGGCCCAGGGGTGGTAGGCTGCCATCCTTACTAGCCCCAGGGAGCTCCACCATCTTTGTATTATCTTAACCCTTTGTAAATAATTTCTGCATTAACATTTTTAAGCAGGAGAGTGACCGAATGAGTTTAGAGTGGGGAGTCATTAAGGAAGGAAGACCCTGGGAGCAGGGGTACTAATTAGAAAGCTGCTGGGATCTTGAATTCCTTTAGAACATGTATTAAGGCAATGGTTGCTCAGGATGGAAAGGAGATAACTGACCTGCAAGGTATTTTTGGAAGCTGAATTGCTAGGCCAGGTGACCAACTGGACACTAAGGAGAGAGAGGGAATGAGTGAAGCTGAAGATAACTTCCAGGCTATTAGAAAAAAAGACGTTCCTTAAAAAATTTTTTTTAAACTAAGTGGTGCTACTTGTGATATATTTTTAATTAAAGATCATTTGGCAAAAATGCTGCTATTTATTAAGCTCCCTGCCCTTGCATTTGGCATGTAATCAATAGTCACCTTCAAGAGGGCTTGCATAGCAAACTGTGCAACCTGAGCAGATGTATCCTTCTCAGGTGCACTCCTCCCACTACTGTGCATGGATGCAAGTAGCAAGGCCTCTTGTGGAGGATATACAGCCATGCAAAGCCATGTAGGAGAACAGAGATCACACACCTTTGGAGTCCAATCTTTTCATGTACATTGAAGTCAATATCTTTGACAGTCTGGACACTGAAATTATCCCTTGGTCTAACTACACTGGAATGTAGATGAGAACATACTACATTCTAACATTCCTGTGAATGGCAAGAAGCCTGGTGTTATTATGCTAATTGAAATAAGCCAGACAGCGAGAAAAATACCATATGATCTCACTTATATGTGGAATCTAAAACAACCAAACTCATAGAAACAGAGATCAGATTTGTGGTTGCCAGAGGGGGTGGGGACGGGGGGAATTGAGTGAAAGTGGTCAAAAGGTACAAACTTCCACTTATAAGATAAATAAGGTGTGGGGATGAAACGTACAACATGATGACTACAGTTAACAATACTGTATTGTATATCTGAAAGTTGCTAAGAGAGTAGATCTTAAAAGTTCTTATCACAAGAAAAAAATTGTAACTACGTGAGGTGATGGATGTTAACTAAACTTATCACAGTAATCATTTCACAATATATACATATATCAAATGATTATGCAGTATACCTGAAACTTATACAATGTTATATGTCAATTATATGTCAATAAAACTGGAAGAAAAACACCTGGCTTTCTCTCTAGGGCTCTGTTGCTCTTTGAGGAGGTCATCAAGAGGACATGTGACCCAGGCAATAGGAGGGTCTTTACCCCCTCCCCCATCCTTGGAATGTATGTTCTGCCCGCTATTCCCATAGCTGGAGCCATTTCAAGGACATAGCCTTCAGAGAGCAATGTGTTGTTGAGACCATCTGGACTGAATACATGACTAAACCCCCTTAAGGCCTCTATATAAACTTTTAAGATTCTGGCAGGTGGGTGTGGAGATCCACTCTTCCTGCAGCTGCCCGAGACAAGCCTCTTTTGTAAGTTTCCTTGCTTGTTAAACCTGCCACCTACCAAGATGGAGTGGTTTACCTCTTGCTTCTGTCTCTCCTTGCCCTTTGTGTATGGGGGTCAGTTTCAGATTTCACCCAGGAAGCTCCCAGCAAACCAAAAGCTACCCACCCACACTTGAAATTTCCGTTAACTTTAAAAGCATAAAGTACAAACAAAGGCTTCTTTAATTTTGTCATCAAACTACTTCTACTTGGTCAAAAGTCCTATAGAAATACTTGTAAAATATATACTTATAAATAGGTATAGGCCTAGGTAAAGGTGAAATCCTGGAAGTCATAAAAAATACATCCTTCTCTCCAGAATATTAATAATTAGATATTATAATCACATTATAGATGCATTCCAATTCTATCAAAGGTGGAAATTGAACCTTAACAAATATTCATACTCAAATAAAAACAGGTTCAAGTGACCTGAATATTCCTTCCATTTATGAAATAGGAGAGAAAGAATTTGTTAGGTCATTATAAGGAAATCCTTTTCTTCAAATAAGATCACATTAAGTCTGGGGGCCAGCCCGGTGGCACAGTGGTTAAGTTTGGCATGTTCTGCTGCGGCAGCCCAGGGTTTGCAGGTTTGGATCCCTGGCACAGACCTATACCACTTATCAAGCCATGCTGTGGTGGCAACCCACATACAAAATAGAGGAAGATGGGCACAGATGTTAGCTCAGGGCCAATCTTCCTCAAACAAAAAGAGGAGGGCCACTCTTCCTCACAAAAAAAAAAAAATCACATTAAGTCTGAGGAACAGCAACTTTTCTGGAGATACTATGGCACAATGCAACGTGTAACATGTGCATAAAAAAATGAATAATGTGCAAAAATGCATGTACAAGGATATTGATGGAATTATTCATAATGGCTAAAACCATATGCATTGGGAGCCAAGGAGACAGTTCTTTTGTTCAGCCTCATGTAGCCAACCCTTAATCCAGCAGCACAGATACAACACTGGGTCACCAGTACAGTCTCTTCTCAAAGAGAACTTCTCTCTGGAGTTCTTGGTGTTCTTTCTCGTCTGCAGCCCTTGATCATTGCAAAAGTTTCCTTAACATTGAATTTTTAAAAGAAAGATTAGTGTCTCTTCCACAAGGCACTGGGGCTTCATATGCAAATTATCACCCCCCACTACCACCAAAATCCGCATACTAAGAGAAAGGGCAGACTTGAAAAGTGATACAGCCTTTTAAAAGTGGCTCAGATGGAAAACATGTGTTTACATCTTCTGTTCTCTCTCAAAATACTGCTACAAGGATGATTTTTTAAAAAATTCATCTGCAAAAACAAGGAGATGAGGAGAGGAGACAAGAGCAATCAAGCCTGGACGCCAGAAAGCAGATGGCAAAGCTGTAACTGAGAGAGAAAAAAAATAGGTCATATTCACAGGTCAGGAATCAGGGGCATCTGCCTTCTTAACAGAAGCACTAGATGCCAGAGCACAATAAAGCAATGCCTTCAAACCCCTGAGGGAAAATGACTTCCAACTGGGAATTCTATATTGAGCTATCACACTCTTATTAGGAAATGAGGGTAAGATAAAGATTTTTCCAAACATGCAAAATTTCGAAGAACTTTACCTCCTACACAGCTTTACTCAGAAAGCTACCAGAATAAGGTGCTCCCCCGAAATGAGAGGGTTTACCAAGAAAGCAAAGAGTAGAAACCTAGGGGTTCATTCAAGACCAGCTACATAATTTGTGGAACCCAGTACAAAATGAAAATGCAGGGCCCGTTGTTCAAAATGTATTAAGAATTTCAAGATGGTGACAGTAGAGCGATAAACCAAATGCAGAGCCCTTCTAAGTATAAGTGCTTAGAACACAGACTCCATGAAACCAGCCCTGGGTCCAATCCAAGAGAGGGAAGAGGGAATTCCCAGAATGAAGGTGAAGGGATACCCCAGGACAACAGATGTGCAGCAAGTCTAGACAATCACCAGTCCACACTGGAGCTAGAAAATGGAGTGCTCCAAGAAAGATATTGATAAATAAATGGCAAGCAATAGTACATATCGGAGTATATGAGGAAGCCATTTGGTGTAAAACTAATTTAGCCTGACCTTGGTTTTCCAAAAGGGCCTGACTGTGGCCTTTGAACATGCATGTATCTCTGCTTTAAGCATTTACCATGTCCCAAAGACAAGAACAAATGCCCTTAAGATAAGGATGCAGGGGCTGGCCCCGTGGTGTAGCAGTTAAGTGTGCATGCTCTGTTGCTGGTGGCCCAGGTTCAGATCCCGGGGGCACACCGACACATCGCTTGTCAAGCCATGCTGTGGTGGCGTCCCATATAAAGTGGAGGAAGATGGGCATGGATGTTAGCTCAGGGCCAGTCTTCCTCAGCAAAAAGAGGAGGATTGGCATGGATGTTAGCTCAGGGCTGATCTTCCTCACAAAAATAAATAAATAAAAAAGATAAGGATGTAACTTCCCCCACATTGGCATTTCCTTAAGGATAAGCATTTCTCTCTAGGCTAGGATTTGATTGCTGCACTCATCCTGTGACCACCCAACTTGAGACAACAGACCTGCTACCTGCTGTGCCCATCTGAGACAGCAGAGCTGCTACCTGCTGTGTCCATCAATCACTGTGCCAACAAGACAATCTCGTAAGTATTGTAAAAGGGACATTGCAATCATATGTGATACATGCTCTTTGATGGTATATGACTGCTCTGTACACCCTACTTCTTTGGTGCCCTTCCTTCCCTGGAGAAGGAAGGCCCCAGGCTATATGGTCCTCAAATTTGGCTCATAATAAACTCACCCCAATTTTGATTTATAGATTGATTATAAATTATTTGCATCTACAATATCTTCAAGGAAAAGAATGAAATATAGAGATTAGCTGATGTGTTTTATTGGGTTGAGAGGACATTTCCACTTCCTGGGGAAACTACATGGAAGAATTAATGATGGGTACAGTTAAAGCAACTTTCCAGACAAATCAATTACCAGCAAGTGTCAATATTTTATGACAATCTTGCTGCAAGAACAAAAGCACAGTGCTCTGGAACTATGAAGAAAGACAAGCAAGAAACTGACCTCCAGACAATTACACAGTCTTGGGAGACATAGAAGTGAATCAAAGCCAGTCTTGGGAGAACAGTGGGACTTTTCTAGGAATTCGAGGTAGAGAGAGGCCTTCTGGCCAAATACAGAACAACATGTACAAAGGCATGACAGAACACAAACAATTCTGAACAAGCCTGGATGAATCAAACCCTCTTGGCTGATGACGACTGTCAGAATGGGGAAATGTCCTAGATTTCTCTCTCATCATTCTCCACAAATTTCCATTCAAAGACAGATGTGCTAGAAATACAACCTAGTAAACAGCTCCAATTTGGGATCCTAGTAGAACCCGTAACACAAGTACACTTTGTTTTGTGCATATTGATTCCAGTGTCTTGATTTTAATTTATTTGCTGTAATTAAACTTGTATAATTATTGCAGGGAAATTCAATGCAAACTGGCTCAGGCATTTCTGTTACACCAGATCTCCATGTTGCTAGAGCTAAATGGGATTCTCTTACAGCTTGAAGGTAGGAATTCAGGGTCAAAGCGGTATGCTCCCCAGGAGTAAGGGGACAGAGTAATAGTCAGGCAGAGTTCAGAGCAGAATTCTCTCTCCTTCAAAAGTAGCTTTATTACTGTTCTTATGATACATGCTGATTTTTTTTTTTTGAAAGCTCTAATAGTAAAGAAAATCTCAAAGGAGAAACAAAAGAGTAATCCCAAATCCCACCACAAAGAAGTAAGCACTGTTCACTTTTACCAGTCATGCTGCTGGACATCTCCCTGTGTACATAAATACAAAGAGAAGAAGGTGAATACTTTCACACACATGGTAAAATGGCATGTTACTCTGGGATCCATTTTGTTCATTCAACAATATAGAATGGGTACTTTTTTTTTATGGTGAACAAGATTAGCCCTGAGCTAACATCTGTTGCCAATCCTCCTCTTTTTCCTGAGGAAGATTGGCCCTGGGCTAACCTCTGTGCCCACCTTCCTCTACTTTATACGTGGGATGCCGCCACAGCATGGCTTGATAAGCAGTGCATAGGTCTGCGCCCAGGATCTGAACCTGCAAACCCCGGGCCACCAAAGTGGAGTGCACGAACTTAACCGCTATGCCACTGGGCCGGCCCCTATAATGGGTACTTTATATGTCAAAATATTTATTTCCACATCATCATTTTTAATAGCTACATACTAGACCTTTTTATGTATACCAATAATTTCTTTTAAAAACTTCTATGCTGAATGTATTTCCAGTTTTTTTTATTATAAAAAAAGCTGCAATAATTTGAGCACATTTCCTTTCATACTTCTCTAATTATCTCAAGGTAAATTCCTTTAAGTGGGTTTGTTGGCTCAAAGACAACAAATTGCCAAACCATCGTCCAGGATTCGTTATTTGTAATCAATTTACACCTTCACTAACAGTATAAGAATATTCAAGTGGCCAATAAGCACATGAAAATATTTCAGCATCATTAGCCATCAGGGAAATGAAATCCAACTACAGTGAGATGGCAATTCACACTCTAGCATGGCTATAATCAAAAAAGACAGATAAAAACAAGTATCGCTGAGGCTATGCAGAAATTGGAGGGCCAGCTCTGATGGTCTAGTGGTTAAGTTCGGCACGCTCCGCTTTGGTGGCCTGGGTTTGGTTCCTGGGCATGGACCTACACCATTCGTCTGTCAGGGGCCATGCTGTGGCAGCAGCTCACATACAAAAAGAGGAAGATTGGCAGTGGATATTAGCTCAGGCTGAATCTTCCTCAGCAAAAAAAAAAAAAAGAAAGAAAGAAATTGGAACCCTCATACACTACTGGTGGGAAGGTAAATTGGGCAGCCACGTTGGAAAACAGTCTGGCAGTTCCTCAAACAGAGTTATCACATGACCCAGAAATTCCACTCCTAGGTATACACACAAAAGAAGTGAAATGAGGCACTCAAACAGATATTTGTATGCCAGTGTTCATTGCATCATTATTCACAATAGCTAAAAAGTAGAAACAACCCAAGTGTCCATCAACAGATAAATGGATAAACAAAATGTGGTATACCCATACAATGGAATATTATTCATCCACTGAAAAGAATGAAGTTCTGATACTCACTGCAACATGCATGAACCCTAAAAACATTATGCTAAGTGAAACAAGCCAGACACAGAAGGACAAATATTGTATGCCTCCACTCATATTAAATATCTAGAATAGGCAAATTCATAGAGACAGAAAGGAGATTAGAGGTTATCAGGGGCTGGGGAGAGCGGGGAATGGAGATCTTCTGTTTGGGGTGATGAAAAATTTTGGGAATAGTTAGTGGTGATTAATACATGACATTGTGGGTGTAATTAATCCCACTAAATTGTACATTTAAAAATGGTTAAAATGGCAAATTTTATGTTATATATATTTTATCACAAGAAAAAAAAAAAATAAGTTCTAAAGTTAAAAAAAACAAGGAATGCAGTACTGACACAGGCTGTGATATGGATAACCCGGAAAATATTTTGCTAAGTGAAATAAGCCAGTCACAAAAGACAACTATGATTCCAATCTATATAAAGTGTCCAGAACTGGCAAATCTATAGAGCCAGAAAGTAAATTAGTGGTTGCCTAGGGCTGGAGGCCAGGGGTAAGATGGGCTGAAAAGAAGATGGTTACTAAAGGGTGTGGGGTTTTTATGGAGGGGTTAAAATGTTCTAAAATTAATTTGTGGTGATGGTTGTACAACTCTGCAAATATACTAAAAACCATTGAAACATACACTCTAAATATGTGAATGATGTGGTATGTGAATTATATCTCAAGAAAGCTGTTTTTTTTTTATTGCATATTTTTCTGATGATGGATGAGTTGGACCATTTTTTCATATTTATTGGCCATTTGTGTTTATTCTATTATAAATGGTTTGTTCATATTCTTTGCTCTGGTTGTTTTGCTGGTTTTGTTTTTAATAATGTAAACATCCATTCAGCGTCTACACTGACAAGTATTTTGTAAGTACATTATGTTCTTGAAGTCGGTGCAAAACACTGCAGGTGGCATGCCTCGAGCCAAAAGAGAAGGTCAGTTCTGAAGATGCTGACACTCTAACAGGTTGAATTAATTTTATTTGTAACAGAGCAAACACAGCATGGAAGGGCAGTGCAAAGAGAATCCTCCTTGAATTTTCAGTACCATCCTAGGCGCTTTACAAATATGATCTCACGTAATCCATCATGCCTATTTACAAAGGAGAGAGGTCAAGTTCCTCAAGGTTACACAGGCAGCTGTTGCAACTGGGATTTGAACCTAGTTCTCTCTGCCTGCAAAGTTCTAGTCCGTCTTAAGAGCCCTCTGAAGAGTATTGATTACATATGCATGACGTATAGGGAGCTATGATGATGCCCTTGGCCTTTATGAGTCCCAGACACCTGTGACTAGGATAGCGCTGAGCAGCCGCTGGCGTTATGAAGTCGGAGCTGTCAGGATGTACATTTCCTTCATTGCTCCCAGGGAGGCCATGCAGAGAAATTTACCAACACAAACATAAATTCTTCAAGGTCCCTTGAATGTCTCTAGGAGAAATTATGAGCCTCCCTGGCTCATAAGGATTGCACTTGGACATCTCTGCTCAGCCAAAGCCCTGATTCAGGACATAGCAGTAATAGGTCACATGTCACACAGACCAGGAAAAGTCAAAGTCACACAACAAACAACACACAGCCATCAAAAGATGCAATGAATATCATGCTTGGGAAATTAATTTGTAGACTCCATAGAATTAGATTACACATTGGTGTAATTATGGATAGTGTCATACAAGGATCATATTTTTAATTTGAAAAGGACCTTAGATTTTATCTATTCAAAGCTTTTACTTTACTGATGCAGAAACTGAGATCCTGAGATTTTAATTAACCATTTTACTTACAAAAATGTCAGTAGGGGAAGACAGCACAATTTCTGCTGACTCCAAACTCTTTGGATTTCTTGCCCTTCCTCCTCACTCTGAAAAATCTCCAAAGTCAGTTTTCAATGGCAAAATCTTAGCCTGAGAATTTAATATTTTCTAGCTCTCTGTGCTGCACTGGGAGTTGTTCAACTCTAACTCCCTTTAGCTATGAGGACTGGAAGAAAATATAATTCTCAACACTGCTCATGTTTTCAAGTCATATGTCCTCAGGTTGCTAAAAATTTCTAGTCTGTAAGGCACGAAATAAAATGCCAGGATGCTATTTTTGATTGACACCAAAAGCAAGGAAGCAGATTTACATCCACTGGCAAAATCTTATGCTGATAAGGAGAAATTGCTAATGATGAGATATAAATGTTACCACATTGCACTGATGAAGATTCCACTTTTCCTATTGATTAGATAAGAGTGCTTCCCGTCGGCCTCCACTTACTAATATTCCAAAATTAGACATTTAATTTTATTTTTAAATTAATTGTAAATGTAATTGTATCATAAGTGTGATTCAGCAAGGAAGAGTAAAAAGAACCAGAAATGGAGCTCAGGAAACATGTTTTTTGGTCATCTTCCTTTTCACCTATGTTTTCCTTCACTTGGAATTTAATATATTTTAATTTTTAAAAATACTTCTATAAATGGGTATGCTCAGAAAATTTATATGAATTAATTTTTCAAGTAGATATTACAAAGGACAAAACCTAGTTTAATAACTAAATATGCTTTTTAATCTCTTTGTACGATCTAGGACAGTAGAATGGATTGCTCTAAAAGATAGAAAATGTTCATTTAACTTTTTTAAAAAGTTAGTATCAGCCAACCCTGTGCCACAGTAGCAGGAAATTCAAGATAAGCACACTTAAAATATAAGGAAAGTGCTTAAAATGTCAAAGTCTGTGGCACATTACACAGCAATATACAACGCTTTGGTTAATGGACATAATGGTCAAACTTAAATATAAGTATTTAATATATATAAATATCTAACATGTTTATATAATATTAAATAATATATACTTATATTTAATATATATTAAATAAATATTTGAGAATATAATGCAATCTGAATCGAATGGAAAGTTCAAAATATAATTCTGTGTACATAGATATATATACTGAATTAAATATATATTACACATACAAATACATGGCAATATAAAATTTATATATACATCAAACAAAAAGCTGACACCTTCCTTTTTTCCATTCAATTAACCGATTGTGAAAATAACCATTTATTTTCACAATCATGTAGATACACATACAAACGAGAATGTGCACTTATATTGCCAAGAAACAACCTGTGGTATTATCTTGTTATTTTAAGTCTTCTTTTATTGTCCTTCATTTCCTAAGGGATTTGACTACTTCTAGACTTCAGTGTGTTTATGTTAGTTTTTACCAAGTTGATTTTGCTTTACTCTTTAAGTTCATGCTATTGTTTGCTGACATAGTGAAATACGATTTGCAGCAGAATAACCAGCCAACTGGAGAACATATTATTTGGAAACTGGGAATGCAAGCAGTAAAGAACGTCAAGATCCACTAAAAATAGAAGGTTTTCTACATCCAGTTTAGTCATCTTTGTTTGGTGTAAAAATCTCTTACTTCAGCTTATCGTGAGTTTTGAGGTGTTTTTTTTTTTAAGCATAGTAGAGGGAACAATTCAATGTGAAAGTTATTTTTCAAAAACTGTTTTTTTAGCACATCAAATTTCGGTATATATGGTTAATAACCACTTCAAATTGCTATGCCAGGAGAAACTACTCTTACCTAATTGCCTGCCAAGGCTCATAAAGTGCCTCTGAGTCATTGGCAATATTTGGTCTATTGATATCATAACTCACATTGATATTTTCTGGCTCTCATTTTTCACTCACACTGATGCTCACTTCCTTTGATTTTTTTACATCCAATAGTTCCAAACTTAAGAGATATGCCTTGGCTATACAATTTTTATAGGTTCTATACAAGTTCTCCTAAGTGGATTTTCTCTTTGTCTACACCACACACATGCGTGCACACATGCACTTTAAATAGTTGAATATATTCTCTTCCAAGTGGAATTTTTTCATTAGACTGAAACATTTTCCTTTCATATTGCTCACAGTGCCTTTTAAAACTACTCCAAAGCCTCCTTATGTGACATCCTGGTGATCAAATCACTTTATCTCGGAATGCCAGAATTTTACAAGATCACAGCTAATGAGTTCGTTTCCAGCGTGGCATCATGAGGCTCAGTTCCCAGAACCAAATCCTATCTGTCAGTCCTTTTCACAGTAGCGCACACCTTCTCTGTTGGTCTAGTGTCATGCAGTGGCCAGCACTGTGCAATGGGAAACAGCTCACATCAGGACATCTCCGTCATTTTCCCCTAGATGACTCTGCCTGATGTGAAGAAAGAATGTTCACATCTGCCAATTCTGCCAAATTCCATCCTCTCATGTTGCACACCAATTAGTTTTACATTCTCTCCGGGAAGGCGAGAGTGTGAAAAGCTGTCTTTGGCAGTGACATGACTGTCCTCTACTACCTCAGAGGAGGCTAGCATTCATCGTCACTTGTAGAATGGAGAAAAGTTTAACATGTGATGGGAAATAGTTCCTGTAGGGAAAAAAGTTTCCTTGGATGTGTCAATTCATTGTTAGCTCAGTAAACATGGCGACTCAGCTCCAGCTGGGTAGAACTCCTCATTCCTCTCAACACCACCTTCTGGGACATTAAATGACCCAAGCAAAGGGTGGAAATGTGGTCGATGAGGGCTGTGTAACCCAAGGCTGGCCAGGTTAAATGCCACAAAGAAATTAGAAAATTGTACAGATATCAGTCCACTTCAGCTATAGGACTGCCACATCAACCACAGCTTACAATTCTGATTAAAAAATGTACATTTGGATCATTTTCCAGAGAGTGGCCAAGACATTACACACCAATTGCATTTGCCTTTGAAAAAAATTACTCCAATATTTTTAAAACTGGACAGCTTACAATGACAAGCTATTGAATTTATTGCCTGCATCTACCTCACAGATCTTAAAGTAACTCGATAGAGCCATCTGAATGACTAAACAGTAATCAAGGAACTGTTTGCAAAATCATTTTCTCCATCAAAGATCATCTCACTAAGCCAGGTCCTCTCTGGACTCTTCCTCCAGGACTGCTACTACTTCTGCCACATTTCCTCTGACGGTTGTGTGAACTTTTTTAATTTTCTAGTTGTTGCTTCATTAAGAGTCATATTCTTGAAAATTTCAAAAGAAATGTTATTGCCGTCAAGTCAGCACTCAGCGTTCGTGTAAGTGATGTTGTGATATTGTGATTTATAATAAGAAATATATATTTGATCTTCCTCCCTGTTTCTGGTACAGAGCTCCTAAAACTCTTGGAATTTCCTAAAGGTGTCTTTCGTTATGTCAATGAGGTGACTTTTGGAAAGCACCTGAGGATGGGGGCTGGTGGCCAGGGGAACCAACCAGGGGATTAGAGGGTTGGAACTTTCAGTCTCACCTCCCCACCTCCAGGAAGACTGAGTTCAATCACCAATGGCCAATGATATAATCAATCATGCCTAGGTAATGAAGCCTCCATAAAAACCCAAAAGAACAGGGTTCAGATGTTGGTAAACATGTGGAGATTCAGGGAGAGTGGTGCACTCACAGACAACATGGAAGCTTCTCGTCCCTCCCCCATGCTGGCCCTATGCATCTCTTCCATCTGGCTGGTCCTGAGTTATATCCTTTTATAATAAATCAGTAATCTAGTAAGTAAAATGTTTCTCTGAGTTCTGTGTTCTCTCTAGCAAATTAATTGAATCCAAGAAGGGCATCATCAGAACCTCAAATCTATAGCTGATCAGTCAGAAGCACAGGTATAAACTGGACTTGTGATTGGCATCTGAAGTGTGTGGAGGGGAGCAGTCTTGTAGGACTGAGCCCTTAACCTGTGGAATCTGACGCTCTCTCCAGGTAGATAGTGTCAGAATTGAGTTGAATTGTAGCACACCCGGCTGGTTTCAGAGACTTGCTTGGTGGTCTGGGGAAACCCCCACACACCTTGAAATTGGAGGCAGAATCGGAGATGTGCCCCGAGGGAAGAAGAACCTGAGACCTAAACGTTGTGAGCTTTTCTGTGTGGGGATGTGACTAGTGGAAAATGGATAGAAGGGTGGTGGGAGGGCATGGAGAAAAGAAAACGTGAGTGAAAACACAAAAACAATCTGGTGAAGGGCCAAGCTTTCCGCCAATTTGTATTTACAAATAAAATTAAAATTAAATCTAAGAAGTCCGAGACATACACAGTATAAGCCCACCGATTCCACACTTAGATGTCGTAGCAATGCCAAATTGCCATCAAGTTTTCTCAATATTTACTCTCAATTACTTGCCTAGGATCTAAGAAGCAATACACAGGCCAACACCCTCACCTCACCAGTGAAATCAGCAGCCAGTTCCCCCGGGCCTGCTTGTTTGATAGGTCTGGTAGAATTTTAGGATCTGAGTTTTCAGTCTTTTCAGCGGCCGTGGCCCCCAGAGAGCAACCCCTTTGCTCTCAGTTGCTGCATTTCAGCTCTGCAGCTACTCTGCCCCTCTGGAGAGTTCTAGAACTCTGATCCTCAGATGAGAAGAGCCTTTCCCAATCTTTGCCAACCTCTCTTTCACTCATCTAGAGATCTCTATGGTCCTGGGGCCCTCAGTTGTGTTCTCCCCTCCTAGCTAGGGCAACTTCCTAAAATACGTGCTTTCTCTGTTAACAACTGCTTTAACTGCTTGGAGAGGCTCAACTTTCTCTATGCTTTCCAACATGCTGAAATGCCCCTTTTATGTGCAATAAGATGATGGACTCCATGATCTTAATTCCTCCCTCTCCCCTTATGCGTTAGATGCATTCCAGAGCTTTCTCTGGGGCCCACTTTGATCCTCCTGCTCATTGTGAGTGTTCAGTCTGAGAAATGCAACATATCCACAGCTTATTCGCAGTTGAGGTGATTTACAGACACCAGACAGATCAGTGCTGGCCTTCACCCGCCCAAATCTCTAATTTCGCTCCTAACTGCAGGATGCTAACTCTTGCCACCCACGATCTTGGCACACAAATTTGACATCAAAAGCCTTCCCCATGCATTCAGGAATGCTGTCACATGTAAAAACAGGACAGCTGTTCTCTCGTATCCCTTCAGGAAGGAAAATGGAAGATTTATGGACTTTCAGTGGAATTTTTCCTGACCCTTGGTGACTGGCTAGACAGAAACAGGGAAGATTTATTTTCTGACTGGCTCTCATATGTGCAAGCTCAGTCATCGGCAACCCAGCTAATTAAAAAGGTCAGTGGTACCTTTTGAGCAAAGCAGAGAAATAGACCTGAGCCAAACTGCAAATGTACATATTACTGATGACTGTGCCGCACTGAAGCAGTGGGAGGACTAAGAATAATGCTCACGCCTAGCAGACAACCTTTGTGGGAAATTTTTTAAGGCAAAGGAGTGAATATTATTGCTGGAGAGGTCACCATCAGCGGGCTCTGTGCAAAATTAATAACACAGCATAATTGGTACTGTGCTTCTTTGTTCCCGTAGAAGGGGATGGCTGCCTTATGAATAAAGAAAAATTATAATAAGAAAGAAAAGATGAAATATTGCAAGCTCAATAACAGACTGTAGCTGAGCAGACAGAAGCTACAAAATGCCACCTAACTCCTTCCTGTAGTGCAATGAAGGGCATCGTATTTCTTAAGTATCCGGTATGTTCTAGACACTGTTGTAAGGTGATTTTCTGTATTATAGGAGTATTATACTGTTGTCCTCTTCTTACAGTTGAGAAAGCAGAGACTGAGCGAAGTTAAATAATATGTCCAAGGTCATACAACCAGCAAGTGGAAAAGCTGGGACCAATTTCTGTCTGAATCCAAAGCCCCTCCTCTCTACTAACTTCCACCCCAAAGCAGATGGATAAAGTGTCTTCGATATCAGATCACTAGATACACCATTGCTACTTCAATTCTACTCTTCTGTGAAAATTAAATAACAATATGAATTAATATTACATTAGATTATAATTAAAGCACTAGGACAGCATCTAGCCCATGTTGGTTAAATAACACGACATCAAAATAATATGCAAAACTTGAACTTATATAAGTACACAGAGAGAAATCCATTTGTCCTACTATGTTATCCAAACGGCTCGATGAAATTTTATTCTATTAGATTACATTCCAATGCGAGAACTACAAGCACACTACAGCCTCAGCACATGTATTTATCTGAGAGAACTTGATGAAAAAATGAAATTTCTCCAGAACATATCAGAATTTGAGAACAACCGGAAATTATGCCACCCATGGAGGCTGGAATATTTTATGAAGCCCTTTGCTAAAGATGTGACTATTGTTTTATTTATAATAGGAAGCTCTACCAAAAATATCCCAGCCCATTTGAGCTGCACGCTCAAAGTTCTACCTTCATTCCCAAGTGGTGGGTTTCATATATCCCCAGGGATAAACATCTGCCAGTGGTGTGAATAAGAACCTTCTAGTATGTTTGTGAACGTGCCGATTCTTAGATCTTACCTCACAAAACTTTTGCTCCTGTCAACCTAAAGTGGGACCCAGGAATCTGCATTTTAACATCCATCAATTTCTGACACAGATGACCTAATGCCTATTGATTGAGAATCACTAGACTTGAAGATCCTTCACTCCCCTTTGGAATGAGTCGCTCAGGTTCATGCTCGTACTCACAGTAGGGCTGTCATAAGGTTTTCCAGCTGGGTCTAAGGTGTTTGAGGTTTTCGCAGATTCTCAAAATGCTGGCGCATCCCTTAACTAAATGGAGTCCACATATGATAAATCTCAAGGACATGTCTGCATGAGACTAGCCTTTACAAGCAGGATTGTTGAAGTTCTGTTCAGATAAGAATTTGCTTCCTTTTATCTGCTCTGGGCTGTTCTCAAAATAAAGCTGTGAACTAGAAGAATTCAGTCTTTGTATCCTACTTCCTATGTCTTCATCACTTCTAGCTTCAATATCCAAACCAGACGTGGGAAACTAAAGCTTCTTGCTGCTCAAGATCATCAACTGAGGCATCTAACCAAAGCAGCCTGGCCCTCCTTCCCATGCTCTGGATTTCTATTTCCTCCATCAAAACGTACTTCATCTATTTCCCATCTGGCCAGGAGTCTAGCATCAGCACAGTGACAAGACTTTAACATGATACACTAAAATGAACTAATGGATTAATACTTTATTTGAGAGCCAGCTAGAACTAAGAGAGGCAGATTTTATCTTGGGTCTCACACACTGCAAAATACAGTTAGTGAATAAAGTTAGAATGATGGTGTCAGGTGATATGGAAATGCAATATGGACATTCCTTCATCTGCTTTTCTGTTAGAATAAAAACATAATTTATCAGTAATCTGCTACCCTTGTCAACAATTCAACAAGATCATAGAAATTAGCCAATTAATAGGACTTGAAAGTCAATATGACAAAACCCGAACTCTAAATAAGTTTTAATTTTTTATAAAGGGAAATTCAGAATAATTTACTAGCATACAAAATATAATCAAAATCAATGATAAGGATCATATACTAAAAATTGCTTGGTTAACCATCAGGTTCCATGGCAATGTACAAAATCACAGTTCCAACCTGCAACCAACTACTGTAGCATTAGGACAGACACAACAGCCGAGCAAAATTCTCAGGGGAAAGCAGAGAAGAAAACCAATTCTCCTATAAAGCATTGAAAAGGAATCAACCTCTTACTATATTTTAGACCATCTTTGATGACCTCACAGTATCTGTCATGATTAACACTGAAATATATCATGAAATGGTAGCAGCTTAGGAAAAGATAAAGGGGAGGAAGGGAGGATCCCATAATTTATTGATATTTTTGCATCATTAGAATCATTTGAACTTTCACCCTGTTCTTGGATTCAGACACATCTAGAAGCCTTTGGCTTCTTAGTAATAAGTCATTTAGCCATAACTTTCAAACTTCATGATTACAATTAACGCTTAAGCCTTAATGGATGCTAATAGATTACTTTTTTTAGGTAGCATGTTATTTTAACAGGGGCTTTTCATTTAGAAGTCTTTATGATTCCAAGGAATGACTCCAACAGTAGAAACTGTAGACACTATAATAAGATAGGAGGAAAGACATCGGGAAGGGAAGTAAGTGGTCTTGTAACCTCTAAAATAAGTAATTCTACATTGTCACCTACTATCCTCAATATATAGAAAAAACCCTTGCTTTATTACAGGGCTTACTACATGGTGCAATTTCAGCAGCAATCTCTAAGGTGGAGAGTAGAAATATGACTCATATTGAAAAAAAGATCCACCAGCAGATAAGCATAATTCTAGCTCAAATGGGTAGAATGTTTAACATCATCAATACCTTTAGGGCAATTCATTTTGCTGTGGCTTGGAAATCTCTCCTTTGGACTGAGCTGCAGATTTCTGATGAGATCTTCATTGGCTTTGGAGAGTAGAAGAAACACGAGGAGTCCTCTGTGCAACCTCATTTCCTGGATTAAGTGAGGTCCTGGGAAGTCGGTATGTCTGGATTGTATATCTTCTATACGTGAGCACATATTTGAGGCTCAAAATGACACAACGGTAGTAATAAATGGTCCTAGCTGCCATTAACTTACAGCCAACCGCTGCACTCAATTCTTCACTGCGTCAAGGCAGTGTAGCTCTGCATTTCTCTCAGCCTTTGCTTCCACATCTGGACGATGGATATGAAGATAATACAGATCTACAAAACCATGGTGAGATGAAATGAGACTGCAAGTAAAAACACTTCACAAACAGTCAAGCATTGCGCAATTCATAAGTAGTTATAATACAAAATCAGGCGATTTTCTCTTCTACGCATATCTTTCCATAAATGAGTAATGGCTCAACCCAAATACAGTGAAGCCTTAAGAATCACAAACAACTAGAATTCTAACACTGGCTCTAGGAGTTGGAATTCAGCCTGACTTGGAACTCAACAATAGGACTTGCAATTCGACATGACAAAACCTGGACTCTAAATATGTTTTAATTTTTTTATAAAGGGAAATTCAGAATAATTTATCAGACAAAATACAATCAAAATCAGTAATAAGGATCATATACAAAAAATTGCTTGGTCTAACACTCTTTAGAAGAGCTTCTGACAAATACAATTGGCAGAATTATTAAATATATTTTAGAGACTTGTGAGGAATTTTGGTGCAATCAAGTAGGAGAATGGCTAAAGAGCCAACACCCCTGGCTGTTCATCTGCAGAAGAACTGATATCAAGTGGTTAATTCTCCAGCGTTATCCCTCTCTCCTGGTGTTCCAAGCCATGTTGACCTTGCGTGCCCTGGTGGCAAACATCCTGCCCTCACTTCACTTAGGTAATATCTCAGTTCAAGGTCATTTTCTCAGGGAAAAGTGAACCACTGACCCTATTCCAGTCTAAGTCAGACCCTTCTGTTATACTCTGTTACATTTTGTATTTTGCTTCTTAGCACCTAGCGTGGTTGATGAATAACATTGATTTGTGTGATTCTTTGACTAACGTCAGCCTCTTCTCAAGTATAAGCTCATTAGGGTTGAAAGCATGACTGTTGAAGTCACCATTATATCAGCCCAGAGCCTAGTACAGGGTCTGGCACATGGGAGGAGCTAAATAAATATCTGGTGCTTTCATGGAGAGTAAGGCCTTGAAGCCAGATCCTCTGACGCCAAAGCCAGGGTTCATTTTACTACCAAAGTAATGGCTCTAAGTGTTACATGGGGAGCCTGGTAAAATACAGATTCCCAGTCCTTGCTATAGAATCAGAAACCCTATAGAATCAGAAACTCCCCAGGCCAAAGGAATCTGTATTTTCCTTGGTTCAGCCAGTCCACGGACCAGCTGTAGGAACTACTGCACTACACCAGCAGATGCATCAGCTCTAACCCCAATGTGCTCAAAAATAGAGGATCCAGGATCCTGGTGTTTTCCCTTCCTACCTTCTGCTCAGTGCTGGAAGGGAAAGCCCTCCAATCTGCCCCATACTGTGTCAAGGAAGCCAACAAATATCAAAAGCAGCTCCCACATCTTCACATAGAACACGCACTGTGTAATCCTTTCCATTAACTGTAAATCACATGCATTAAAAAAAAATGAAACTTTAAAGTGTATTGCTAAAGGAAAGAAACCAGTCTGAAAAGGCTACATACTATGTGATTCCAACTCTATGACATTTGGAAAAGGCAAAACTATAGAGACAGTAAAATGACCTGTGGCTTCCAGGGGCTTTGGGGGAGGGACAGAGTGATGAATAAGTGAAGCACAGGGGATTTGGGGGATGGTGAAATTGTTCTGTTTGAAACTGTAATGATAGATACATGACATCATGCACTTGTCACAACCCAGGAAACCATACAATACACAGAGTGAACCCTAATGTAAATTATGGACTATAGTTAATAATAATGTGTTGATATTGGTTCATTAATTGCAATAAAGGAACCACACTAATGCAAGATATTAAGAATAAGGAAAATAATGGGGGAAATGGGAGGGTGAGAGTGGGGTGGGTCTATGGAACACTAAGTACTCAATTTTTCTGTAAATATAAAACTGTACTTTTTTTAAAGCATAAAAAAATCAAAACATACCAAAAAAATGATTGTGGGAATGAAGCACAATAGCAATCATTACATTCATATTTACTGAGTGATCACTGTGTGAGGAGCATCAAGCTAAAAATTTTCAAATATCGCCTCATTTAACCCCAACAACACCACTCTAAGGTAGCTAATATCAGTGCGTCACATGCACTTGAGGGATGAAGGAACTGAGAGGGTCAGTTAAGTCCTTGCCCAAGGTGACACAGCCAGCCAACGTCACCAGGTTTCAAACTCAAGTCCAGGCTGCCCCAAAGCCCACAGCTTTACCCACGGTGGGAACCTGCTTCGATTTACTTACTTGTATTTGCTTTTGCCCATGCACAAAACGAGTGGGTTACTATGAAGTTTAATCAATATCTATAAGCCAAAATGATTAGAATAGTAAAATGCAAGGTCAGATGAAAAGATTCTCAACAATAAAACAATGCCCACTGCTAAGCCAGGGACACACACACAGTAAAACAAACACGGCCCCCCAGGATGGTGGAGGCCTCAGATGGTGGAAAAGAAGGTCTGGTGAGCAATAGCAAAATGGTGTCAGCACAAAACCATGTATCAAATGTTGAAATAACTTTCTAGGCCCGAGATGGAGCCGCTCTTGCCCGGGCTGCCATGTCAGCAAACGGAAACTTAGAAAACTTTCGTGTCCCGGTAAACCCTTCACTTGAGCAGAAATGCAGTATATCCAGTCCACCAATCTCCAAACGCCAAGCCAACTCTGGGATCTAGCTTATTTCCTTGTTCCTTCGCACAAACAAGGTCGACTGTGTGGCCCCCGCCAATCAGATATTTTCTATTTGTCTCTTTCTTGTTCTTTATTCTTTATCCTATAAAAGCTTCCTGCCTTCCACCCTATTTTGCAGTTCTCCAAAAGGAGACTGTCTGCTTCATGAGGTGTTAAATAAAGTTTGTGTACATCATCTAAATTGTCGTCTTTAATCATTTTTAACACAAATAAGCCAATCACGATAACAATGATGTATAAACTTAAATGACAACGTTTTGCTTAAAACCTACTCTTTAATAACAACAACAACAAAAAGGTCAGAACAAAAAAAGAGAAAGAAAGACTGAGAACCATCACAGATTAAAAGAGACTTAAGGGTCGTATCAGCTTAATATAATGTGTGAGTCTCATATGGATCTTTATTCAAACAAACTGACTAGAGAAATCAGTAAAATTTGAACACAGATTAGACATTATATGATGTTAAGGAATTGTGAAGTTGTAGGTGTAGTAATTTTATTAAAATTAGGATTTAAAAAAAACTATTAAAACTATTAAAGATAAATCTAATAGAGATGAAGTATTATGTCTGGGGTCTGCTTCAAAGCAATTTGAAGAGGGATAGAGAGTGAGTACACGTCAAATAAAATTGGCTGTGAACTGATAATTGTATAATTGTTGGAGCAGTGATGGCTACATGGGGTTCATTACTCTAGTCTCTCTCCCTTGAAATTTTCCATTATGAAAGGGTTTTTTTCTTTTTTTTATTGAGGTAATACAAACGCGTTTTTTTTAAGTCTATCATCTAGCATTAGTTCTAGCGCTTGTCAACTTTGTGCATTGTTTTCATTCAACAAATATAGATACAAACATTAATTATAAAAATAATAATAATTGAAATTAAAACATGAGTACCATATATGAGTATTTTCACTCTGATTGTTTTAATAAATCATGCTCTAAAGTTTCTGTTAACCTTTCCAGGAAGCAGTCCACATCAATCTTCATTGCCTCCGTGGTCCCTCTGTCCTGGGCCTCTCATTATGCCTTTCCCTCAAGTGCCTGTGACCAGAAAGGGGATCCCTGGCAGAAGGCAGGAGTCCAAGGGGTGCTGTTACCTGTTGATATTTTCCCCTCAAGAGGAGGCCAGAATGAAGTCTCAGGGATGCTTGCTGCTGCTCTGAATTCAGTCACAGGTCTCCTTCATGCCTGGGCATCATCTACTGCCACAGACACCCATCAATAGACCTAGGTGATCCAGAGCATCGGAAGAGAGTCTGTATCATCTCCCCTGAGTTTGGACTAGTTCTTCACTTGCGATACCCAGGAAGGATGAGTCCAAGGACTCTGAGTGATTCACAGGAGATGAATAAAGGAAAATGAGGTTCTATCTCCTTCCCAAACAGTGCGGGAAAAGCTCTTGGCTAGCCACGTGAGACAGCCTGGGGCTGGTGCCAAACAGGAGGAAACAGTGGAAATTCCATTTCCCCAGCAACAGAAGTAAAAGCCAAAGTCATGAAGCAACTTCATGAAACCCAATTTCAGAGGCTGAAATTATTTTGTTGCAGAAATGTCTTTGTCAGTAATGCCCTAGGCCTTCACAGACATGGGATGACCACGGTAGTCTAGATCCCACACCACGGCCCCCTTGGATGAAAAAGTTGAGTTTTGTGTTATATATAGCACGTACGAATAAACATGCAGCACATTCTGTTTGCAGTGGTAGCAACAGGTGACTGTGCTTACCTGTTACCCTTTCTCTCCCAAGTTCTCCCTCAGTTCGAGGATGAAAAATTCCACAGACAAGTCAAATGAACATTTCAACTTTGGTTGATTTATTCAGCCAGCTGTTAAAGCATTCTTTTTAAACTCTTGTCATTTACGTTTACAGTTTTGGCTTTTGGTATTCAAAACATTCCAAATGCCTGCATTCATATGCCTTTCCACAAGTTTTTAAAGGTGTCTGGGGAATTTCAGTGATTTAAAATTCTAAAGGTCAGGAAGTGTATCACTTCGTACTTAAACAATGACCCTGCGCGGTACAAAAGTGAAATATTGATTATGCAAATTGACAAGTGGATATTATCTACGATGCTGTTGTAGAATATTGAACTGAATTCCAGGAGGGGCAAGTTCTAGTCCCTGCCTGTCCACTCACAAACTATTTGATGCCAGGTAAATTATTAAATTCCTACGAGCCTCTGTAAAGTAAGGGATACAGATTAGATGGGTGTTGATGGTCATTCAAAATCTCAGATTCAACGAAATGCTTATGACTCTAAAAACTCTACCATTTACAACTACGTGGTTTTTTCCAGGATGATAAGAATTTGAAACATGATAATAAGCTTCACGAGACTGCCTCAGACCAGAGCTTCAATATGCTATTCTACATATTGGGAGCTTTGTCTGAAAAATGGCCATTTGCACAGGACACTCACTTCCTGAGGGTAAGTCCATCTGGAACACCAAATTACGGATCAGATGTGGCTTAATGAATTTAGGAGCAGAACATATGACATTGTGTTTCTGAAAACCTGCTTCCTTCAAACTAAAATGGCTTGTTAGACTTTAGCCATTATAGAAATATATCAATTTAGATACTCTGCATTAATCCTGAGAATCACAGCATTCTCTCTTCTGGTGAATGCTAGAGAAATGCCTTTAATGCTCATTTTCCACTCCATACAGCCCATGACCCTACAACTATGACATTACCTCACCTCAATTATAAATAATTAGATAATGGCTTCTTTACACTATGTTCTTTTTCTTCCCTGTAGCAGACTCTTGTAGTGCCTCAGCCCCATCCGTTGGCCCAATGGATTTCAGCACAGCTGTGAAGGACAATTCCATGCAAGCGACCAGCATCCCACCTCATGCTGTGCTGTGGTGCCTCTCAGATTTAGGGCTTTCTCTGAAGTCATTCAAGGCAGCTCAACTCACAACTCCCCCAAACAGGCACAGCTTGGAAGTGCATGGTGCAAAAGTGCCTCTAGGGGCAACCCTCAACCAACAGGAGACAGGAATTTGTGGATGGTGCACCAGCCTCCCTGTCCTTTGCTGGAACATCTCTGAGGTGAATTCTACAAAGTTCCTTAAAAGGGCTCTGTTACCACACAAAAAAGGGATTTTCCTACCCAATGCCCATAAACAAGCCAATTAATTATGACACCAGCTTTTGGAAAAAGAATGCAGCTTTATTCTGCGAGATTGACATTCAGGGAGACAGGGAGCATGTGCCCTCAGATCTGTCTCCCCAATTCAGGATTTGGGGTGAAATTTAAGAGGTTAGGGAGAACAGGCTAGCATGTGGAAAGACTAGTGGGACAGGTTTTGATTGGTGGGCTTCAAGCATTTATAGTAAGTTTCTAAACATTTATGATCAGCTTCTAAACATTTATGGTAAGGTGGAGAAGGAATTTTAACACCAAATCTTCCTGAATGACAGACTCCTTTCTTCTGATAAGAGTCCAACTTTCAAGTTCTGGTCATGTCCCGGTCCTTTGGTTCCATGAGGAGGAGAATCTTTGGTTCTACAGTCATTTCAGGTCAAGATCTCTTCTGCTGCACATTCTCTGCCTATGTGACTTTGCAAATTTTCTGCAAGACAATTCTTAATCACTCTGTTGATAAGAGATGGGCTCAGTTGAACTGGTCCTGGAGGGCCCGTGGTTACAGCTCCAAGAGAACTGATCACCAATTGTCCACGGAGGTACCCAGCTCAATAACTTGCCATTTCCCCCACTTCATGTCTCACTCCCCTCCTCCCTCACTTCTGCTTCCTGGGATTAACTCCCAAGTAAACTACCTGTGCCCACATCTTTGTCTCAGGCCTGCTTTCATGGAGACTCAAACTAAGTTAATCTTCTTGATGACAGCTGGAAGACACTTCACTCTCAAGAGCAAGACACACTAAGGTCATGGAGCCCTTAAGGGAAACATTTTATTAACCTTTCCCCCCAATTTTGGAATTGCCTCCTGTGTGGTACATACATCCCCCTGCAAGGTAGAAGAATATGCCACCTTAAAATAAGCCCTTTGGCAAAACAATTATTTTGAGCTGGTAATTTGAGGAACAGAAGACACAGGAGATGATCTGAAAACCGAGTAGAAGTTACCCTTTTTCTATTTCTGCAAAAAACATCATTAGGATTTGGATAGGGATTACATTGAATCTGTAGACTGCTTTGGGTAATATTGACACTTTAACAATAGTAAGCCTTCCAATCCATGAACATGGGATGTGTGTCCATTTATGTGCGTCGTCTTTAATTTCTTTCTAAAATGTTTTGTAGTTTTTATGGTGCAAGCCTTTCACCTCCTTGGTTAAGTTAACTCCTAAGCATGTTATTCTTTCTTTTTTTTTAAAGATTGTATTTATTTATTTTTTCCCCCCAAAGTCCCAGTAGATAGTTGTATGTCATAGCTGCACATCCTTCTAGTTGCTGTATGTGGGACGCGGCCTCAGCATGGCCGGAGAAGCGGTGCATCGGTACGCGCCCGGGATCTGAACCCGGGCCGCCAGTAGCGGAGCTCACGCACTTAATCGCTAAGCCACGGGGCCGGCCCCATGTTACTCTTTCTGATACTATTACAAATGAATTGTTTTTGTAATTTCCTTTTCAGAGAGCTCATGGTTCATGTATAGAAATGCAACTGATTTTTGTGTATTGACTTTGTGTCCTGCTACTTTTCTGAATTCATCTGTTAGATCAAATGGTTTTTTTGTGGAGTCTTTTGGATTTTCTACATATGAGATGATATCATCTTCAAACAGACCATTTTACTTTTTTCTTTCCAATTTGGATGCCTTTTATTTATTTATTTTTATTGCCTCGCGGTTCTGGCTTGAACTTTCAGTACTATGTTTAAGAGATGTTTACATTTATAAAGGAAATCTCCACTTATACCAGGAAGTGAAGGATGGCTCTAAATCTCCGGACACTCTCTTCAATGGAGAAGACAATGACTTAAATCTGTATAACAAACCTTAGCCTTGTTTACCATGCTTTTCCTGGTAACCTCCCACAACCTGGCCTCCCCCCTCAACATCTTTCTTTTGTGTGTAGCTGAAGATAGTATTTAAGGTGGTGGTTTGTGTCGTCTTGTAGAGTTACTCATTTTCCCTGGGTATCTCCCATACATACATAAGGTATATATGTTAATATTAATGTCTGTGTTTCTCTTATGTCTTTTAGTATAGGAGTCTCAGCTAAGAACTCAGAAGGGTAGAGGAAAAATTATTTTTCCGACTACCTAATATCACTTTATGATTTCAACAAAATGGTCAGTCATTAAATTGCTAAAAGCCAAAACCAGAATATAGGGCAACCTTACCATGTACCTAAGGAGAGGTCTGTGGCTAGGTTTTCGAAGTGAATGCCAAGATTCTACACAAGTTTTGTTCATAGAGACTACTATGATACTTAATAGGGGAATTAAAAAGACTTTGCTAGGATTTCAAACTGTTCCAACTGGATTTTTCAAATTGAAAAATCAGTACTAATTTCCAATTGTAAGACAGAAGAAGTTAAATACAATGAGTATTTGTTTCAAGGAAAATTAGAACAAGTGAAATTTTTACAACTGTAGAGGAGGAAGAATTATTCTTCTACCCTCTAGGTCCTTCTGGCTGGTCTAAGAATTAAATTGACATGAGACAGAATAACAGGAGAAAATCAAACAAAGTTTAATAACATGTATACATGGGAGAAACCTAGGAAAACTGAGTAACTCGACAACATGGCCAAAGCCTCCACCTTAAATACCAGGGACTTCAAAGGAGAGAAAGGTAATTTACATGGAGATGGAAAAGCAAATGTTTGGTAAACAAATGTCTGCTGAGCTATTTATAGACAATGTGACCTGAGAGAGGACTTTGATAAAATAGGCCTATCAAAGTTCCTCCCAGTCTACCACACCTAGAGTTATCTATGGTGACATGTTCCTGGGAGAGGCGTTCTATCTTAAATTCTTTTAGGCAGTTAGGGGAAAGGTCAAAGTTTCTTTCCAACTCTTGTTGTTAAAAATAATCAAGCCAGGGGCCGGCCTGGTGGCACAAGCGGTTAAGTGCACGTGCTCTGCTGCGGTGGCCCAGGGTTCGCGGGTTTGGATCCCGCGCGTGCACCGAGGCACCGCTTGCCGAGCCATGCTGTGGCGGTGTCCCATGTAGGGTGGAGGCAGATGGGCATGGATGTTAGCCCAGGGCCAGTCTTCCTCAGCAAAAAGAGGAGGATTGGCAGATGTTAGCTCAGGGCCGATCTTCCTCACACACAAAAAAATAATAATCAAGCCAAAGAGACAAATTTTGGGGTGGCAAATTCTGATCCCCCACACAACAAATACATATATTTTTAATCTTGAACTTTAAATCACAACCAATTAAGTAAAAACAGTTCTATTTTAACAAAAAAATCATCATTTAAGAAAATATTTAATTTTTAAATCGTTTCGATTATTTAGGATGATGACAGTCAAGATGCTTCTTCCCTTTGTCTAATATTCCAGGTGTGTTTACGGGAGATAAACATCTTCCAGTCTGCTGGGGCCGGTACAGTTCTCCCAAGATGGAGAATTTTAACACATTCTTAAGTTAACATTGGCTAAAAGAGGTACAATAATTGGCCCATTTTATGGTAATATCTGATTGCTTCTTCTGGAGTCTCTAAATCACTGTTCCTCATTTTCATTGTCTTAGAATACATGCTAGCTCACTTGGAATCAGCTGTTCAATTCATTTTGAATAAGACTTAACACCTCCCCTTACATTAATAGACTCTTAAGACTTATTGCTTAGAAATGGTTTGTGGAATGAATAGGTATATTGTTCTTGAAATTAAACTTACTTTCAAAGCAAGGCAAAGACTTTTCAGAATTAACATTTTTGAAACTTTTTGAAACATACAATAACTACTTAAACATTAAAAGAGTAAATATATTTGCATTTATTAAACCAAAAACAAATTTATACTTGCAAACCAAAATTCTCTCAACAGCTCTTAAGATAATTTTATTTATTACTTTGCTTTCATTTGGATTTTTTCTTAATGAATTGTTTTACCTTTAAGAAATGACTTTTTACAAAATACTAATCATGCTTTACATTTGCATGGTGCTTTCAAGTATTGAAATGACTTTAACTTGAATGTTTTTAACTGAGGCTCAGAAAAAACTTTGTGAGATAATGACAATACCTAGTTTTACAAATAAGGAAACTGAGGCCATATTGCTAGTGAGTAGCAGTGTCATCATTCAAATCTAGGACTTCCAGCTCCAAGTTCAATAATAAGCCATTTGTCTCATAAGTATTAACATTCCGATGAAGAATGCCTTAAAAATCACTTCAAGAATTTCATAGGGTGAAATAGAAGCACACTTCTCAGCAATATTATTTGAAAAAAAGTCAAAAAGTGGGGCCGGCCCAGAGGTAGCAGTTAAGTTCGCACGCTCTGCTTTGGCAGCCCAAGGTTCACAGGTTGGGATCCCGGGCGCGGACGTACACACTGCTTATTAAGCCATGCTGTGGCAGTGTCCCATATAAAGTAGAGGAAGATGGGCATGGATGTTAGCCCAGGGCCAATCTTCCTCAGCAAAAAAGAGGAGGATTGGCCACAGATGTTAGCTCAGGGCTAATCTTCTCCCCCCCCCCCGCACCCCCCCCAAAGAAAAAGTCAAAGAGTGAAGTCTCTCCTTCATGGAATGAACAACAGAAACAAGTAGCTACGCCAATTTGTCAAGAAAACACACTGGTCACCTCCCAGCTGTCTGGATTCTAGGAAAGACGTTTCATTGAGCATGCAACCCTGATAAAACATGAGAACTTTAAAGGACTCATTTTGATTTATCAAATCAATGATCCATAAAGTCAAAAATCTCTCTAAAGTAGAACTTGACATAATAGACTGTTACAATTCTGTGGGAGCCGTTAGGGTTTATCATGTTAATGGCATTCTGCATTTGCCTGATAGACTAGAGCAAATCTTAGAGACATGCTGATGCTCAGGAAAGAAGCAGCCACGGATCAATGACACGACATGGTAGGGTGCCAATGCTGGAGCCCTAGACAAATGCCCCCTGTGGTTCCGCCTGGATACCCCACAACCTGCTTCTGTGTGATGACGTCAACTTTACTATGCTCCTGTCTTTCTCCCCAGCAGTTATATTTTGGGGAAGTGGATCCCCATCCCTCATAGAAAATGTGTTTCTTAGGTACTCTGTGACCTAGTAAAGTAACAAATGTCTTAAAATGACTCAACGCCTCCAAGAAAATATTATTTAAAGGTGTTAAGATTGATGGTACAGAAAGATAAGTCCCTTGCAATCACAAAATCCAGGACCATTTCTCAGTAGCGAAGAAATGAAAGAGAAAAAAATAAGTATGATTAAACGAATCTTGACTTCAGGAAGGGAAATGGGTCCTAAAGCTTTGTCTTTGGTGGAAATTATATTTGGTCGCTCACCTCCACCACCTTTAAGCCATTGATTAAGGCTTTCTCTTCCACAGTGCTACAATTAACTTTGTGAGCAAAGCTTATTCTTCATCTAGCACTCTTTTTATAAACTAATAGCAAAAAAAAAAAAAAAAATTTCCAGAAATCCACTCTACCTCTCTCCTTTAATAATATACTGAGCTGCTTAAATATTTTAGAAGTTTGGCATTTAATTTTAAAATCTAATGAGCTGTTGTCCCCTTTCCCTTCCTGTCCTTCCTGAACAATTTAATCGTAAATCCAATAAAGTAGACGAAGAGACCAGCAGGGTTGGGGGTATGGGGAGCTGAATGGCCCAGCTCTGGGTACCAGAAACTGAGGGGAGTGAGAAGGACATCTGTGTAGGAAGGCTACCCAGAGGGGGGTGTCAGAGCCTAGAAGAGTGAGAGGTCATCCTCATGGAAGGGTGGTCTGCACAGGAGAGTGAGAAGAGCATCCATACAGAGCAGGGAGTGGGAGGAGCAATGGAAGCTTGGTTACATCCAGGCAGGTGATCAAATAAGTACATATGATCAGTACAATTGGAGCCATTCACTGTCAGAGAAGGAAGACACAAATATTGAAATGGAAAGAACTCAATGGCATTGGATTGAAATTGAACGTATTGGTACGAACTCATGGATTTCAATATATATTTCTATCTAGATATAGATGTATACATAAACAGAGACATAAAGTAATGAATAAATACATGTGTGTTTGTGTACCTATTATCATATATTCCTTAGTTTTGTCCTCTAAGACTATCTGGGAGCAGTGATCCTCAAATAGCAATGAGCACATTAAGCACCCAAATCTTGGCTTCTAAATACTATTCTCACTAAAAGGAAACCGGACTCCTCGGAAAAACGATCAACTCGAGGATGGGACAAGGAAAGTATAAGATGAGCCTACAATGTTTTGTTGTGCCAGAAGGTAAAAGAACGTTCAAAGGATAATGGAGACACATCAAAAGAATATAGAAACAATCAAAGTGCCACCTACAACGACAATTTTAGCATGAAAATAAATAATGATAGTAGCAGGTTTTAGTCCACTAAATCAAATAGTAGACCAGAATCTATAAAGACATAAACAAATAAATGAATAACTTGAAAGTTTGAAGAAGAATGAGACGTTTGCTTTGTTTTAAAGTGCTTCACCATGAAATACTCATTATTTACAAAGGAAGAAAGAGTGACTTTACTGTGAAGGAACCTGGCAGACACCACCTTAACCTAGATGTCAAAGTGAACATCATCAATAATTGGATAAGTCGCAATTCTGTATCACAGACAGGATGAAAAAGAAGAAAGTAGCATCACTTTTGTGATATTCCTTTCAAAGATGCATGAATTTTATCGTGGGGTAAAATGTGACAAATCCAAATTGAAGGACATTCCACAAAATAACTGGCCCATAAGCTTCAAAAGTCAAATTTATAAAATTCAAGGAAAGACTGAGGACTTTCCTTAACCTACAGAGGCTAAAGAGACATGGCAACTAAATGCAGTGCATTATTCTAAACTGGATCTTTCTGTTCTAAAGGACATAATTGGGACAAACCGTGAAACTTGAATGGGATTGAGAATTAGACGATAGTAATATATTGATGTTAATTTCCTGATTTTGATGGCTAAATTGCAATTCTGTGGTAGAGTGTCCTGGTTTGTAGTCTATTGAAGTATTCTGGGATCACAGAATACCATGTTGGCAACTTGCTTTCAAATGGATTGGTGGGGGGGGTCGAAAATTCTTTGTACTATTCTTCCAGCTTCCTGTAATTTCACGATTGTTTCAAAAGAAATTTTAAGCCTAATGAGTTGTAATAAATATTCGATATATATTAAGTATACAAAATACATGAACTTCACTTTTCATAAAATAAAATATGTAATACCTGCAAGAGACCCCACACCTTAAATGATGTTCTTATTCTAAACCCTATCCTGAGTTTAGATTAAAACAAATAAAAATGGATTAATTTATTATAAGTATAAATAATAAAGAGAATGGGGAGGAATTAAACAAATTAAATTTGACTCAGCTATTATCTATCCCTCAACCCACACCTAAGAAGTTGAGGAAATCATGCAATCAAATAAATACAGTTCTATGAAGCTTCAAAGCTTTGCAGAATGAGAACTGTTAAACTTCTTGTTTTGACCTCTCTGGGTTATGTACACATAAATTTGACAATGAAACAAGCTAGTCTCACATCATATCAAAAGGAAGAAGGAGAGAATTTTATGGCCAAAGAAAATACCATCCCTTTCCTCTGTATAAAACTTAAATGTGTATAATTTTCAAAAATTTGATTCAATAATTAAATTTCACTGGTAGCATTTGTCTCATTATACCAGTGATTGATAACTGGTAAAAATAAAGTTGCAGATTGTCATTCCAGCTTGCCAAGTCTGAGATGGATGTTCCAGAATGGTGTTTCCTCTCCCAAAGAGTCATGAATATACTAATGTTATTTCAGCCCATGTGTGATGACGGTTCACAATTTTTTCAATTGGTGTTTCTTAAGCAATTACAAGTAAGTGGCATGTGTCCTGTCATAGGAGGCAGTGTTGTGCAATGAAAAGGAGACCGGACAAGAGTTAGGACCGAGTTCTGCCACAGTCTAACCAGGACTTTGGATAAATCACTTAACCCCAACATGTCCATTTCCACTCCTATAAAATTCAAGTACCAAACAAGACAATTTCTAATGCTCCTTTGGACTGTCTTATGTCTTCTTCATTTGCATTCAAGATCTTATCTTAATTAAATTGCAAATGACCAACTCTAATTTCTTTTTCATTTTCTCACAGTGGCTAGTACAGTTTTCTGTTTGCTTGATTTTTGTTTTCATTTTGTTTTTTGCTAATCATAGGGCCTCATGCATGTCAACAAATTGTGAGTATCTTGTCTGCAATTTGTAGAAACTTTTTACAGAAAAGTACAGCAATTATCCACTATAAGCACACATGTGATTTCAGTGTTGTTTCAATTTATGGTTCCAATTTTGCACCTGCTAAGAAAATATATTCTTTATTGGTAATGAGAAAAGCCTGCTAAATTTCAACCATCTCTGTGTTTGTCTTCCGATATGCGTACCTGAGGACCAATGCAATAATATGAATCATGTTAAAAAGTTAAGCTATTTATAGGATACCAATAAATCAGTAAACATAGTAGAAATGTATGTATTGTAGAAGCCACCAATAGAATCTATAAAATGTTAGAAATTCTATAAAACATACCTATGCTATTTCAATACACTCCTAAATTATTTTGCTTATTAAGGCTTTTCTTAGAAAAAACACTTCTCTTAGAAATTAACAATTTAAGTATTGATTTAAAACAAATGAGCTATTTGAATTTTTAATGTTTTAATTTTTAATGTATATAACTTATGCCCATTGTTTCATTATGTGAATTATTTGCAAAATATAAGCTTTCAACAATGTGGTGAAATGAATAGAAGGTTGCTAAAATATCATTTCTTCCTCATAAGTTAACTTTCTCAGAGATTGAATGTCGAAATGAAGAGCTCTTTGTAACATCAAATAAAATATTGCTTTTCTTTTTAATTAGATACCTACTCTTCTACAGAGAATCTACTTGATCCCAATGGATCTTTTAAAATCTAACAACCCATAAATTCCAAGAGTCTCTATGAGCATTAAGTCGACACAGGCACAAACACACCGGTAAGATTCCAGTGACAAAGAGAATTAATATAAAGAATTTGTTTATACACTAAATTAAGGCACAATAATATGAAAGTTCTTCTCAGACAGTGTGGTTTGATAAAAAAGAAGACACGGAAATTCAAAGTACTTGGTTTTCAAAGTCCAAATTTCATTTACATATTTCTATTTAAAAATTAAGATATAAAAATCCTTACAATCATTAAGAAAAAATAACACTCTTCCATTAACAGATGAAAGAACCATCATAAGCAATTTTCTTTAAAGTACTTGGGAAATTTATTCCTATCAGTTTATCTCAGAATTTAGTCACAATATTCATCAAAATGTAACAAGTCTATATTAGCACAATAGAATAAACTCCTGTTCTCTAAGAGGTTACATTCCAGCTGCTCATTTAGAATCCTAACTGCTGTACTCAGCAAAACTACATATGCTGTTAATATATTTAATTTACTAAAATAAAATCCTCCAAGTTTTGACCAATCAGATGTAATGAAAAGATATTTCACAAATACTAGTTGCTGTGATGACTGAAATACAGATGGGTTAGGGACTGAACAGCATAAATAAATCAAGCCACTAAACTCCAATGCATGACACAAGATGGACTAATCTCTCACATGTGTGGGTTCTTGTGTCCAAAAGTCTTAAAATATTTTTCAACTTGGATGCTAACACTCAGCGTAAGACTCCCAGGGATATAAGCAGCATTTTCATTTTTTCAGAGAAAAATAATTAAGAATTAGTTAATTCTTAATAATTAATAATTAACAGAATATTTAATGAAGAATATTCACCCATTAAATTATCATAACTGTAGGGTTGATGGGGCTGGAGGGGAGGAGATCTATTTTTCCCTGTGACAATTCCGGAATATGAATTACCTGAAGAGTTTAAGGCAATCAGGGAAAGCTCAGACATTGTTAAATATTTGAAATCCCTAGGAAACCACACAAATGTAGACAGAGTCTATAAACTCTAGAAATCATTTGCAAAAAGCATAGTCAGACCAGGAATGATTACAATACAGCAAACATGGCATGGAAACTCATTTCTGCCTTCTCATGTCTGTAACCACAGCAACAAGCAAAGGACCTCAGCACAGTAGAGGTGCTCTCTAAATATTGGCTGAATCAATAAATGAATGAGCCTCAATCTCAAATCTGTAGTCTTTTTCTTTTGAAAAATCAGAACAGAACTTCTCGTCCAGTGTCTGACTCAGCATTTGGCATTTCTCTTTCTGCTCATTCCTGCGTTTTGTGCTTTTCTGGACTTACATAAACTCCTCCGGCCAAACTGGCCACGTGAGCACAATATGATGGAGAGACGTGCCTTCCATCCCCTGATCATTTGCAGTAAAATAGGATTGTTTCAATTTCGTTGCCCTTTGGGAACCCTATTTAAAACATTTGTAAATTTTGTCCTCTCCAAACCAACAGTCTTTAGTCAACACTTCATAAAATGTGTTCAAGATTCTGTTTTTACATGATTCATAATGCTAATGAATTCATCAACCCCATTACCACGCATCTTTCTGTAAATGTCAAACAGAATGTAGCTGACACGGTCATGACCATTAAATACAAGTTCATGGACAGACACATCTGTTCTTGTCAGGGTCATCTATGGCTGACCTTCGACTTTCTATGCTTCTATTACTTGAATGTCAGTAATTGTATACAATTTTCACATTACTCTGTCACCATATGTCAAAATTTCCAAACATCTATGCATATTTTTACATATTTCAATGGATATCCTTTATTACTTTGTAAATATCCCTTTTCTGAAAATGGTTTATATCACTTTATTTTAACATTTTTCAAGATTTATCTTCATTTGGGACTAACAAGCATTTTCACAGACAGTCTTAGTTGGGGCTTCCTAGAAGCTGAGCCCGAGATAGGGATTCTTTTGCAAGGGATTTATTAAGGGAGTTTCAGAAGAAATTTGTAAGGACAAGGAGGCGAAGGAAGCAGGATAGGGCAGGGGTGAAGCAAAGCAAAGATGTGGTTTCAGCCTAGTCTCAACCTGGTCCCATGGGGAGTTTTGGAACAAAAGTGACACTGCAAAAATCGCGCCACCTTGAAGCAAAGGAGTCAAGGGGGCGTGTGCTGTCCCTGGTTGGGGGTGGGGTATATCAGACAAGCAACTTCTGGTTGGGTTTCCCCATCTGTTGAGGTCAATTCTTCAGCAAATGGGGCAGCTGTGGCCTTTAGCAGCTAACACTCACAGCATCTGGGGGGCAGGCACACAGTCCTTCCAGAGGGTTTCTTTTCTGACATATAATTTTACAAAAGAAAAATAGAACTTTGTACAGATTGATGGTCTGGTTTTATTGTCTTAGCAATATATGTATGAATCATATATTTCAATAGGTAAACATTTTACTTAAAACAATAAAACTGCAGTGATTTGGTAACCCATCACTGAACAACTAAAGAATTACGAAGCAAATGAAAACAGAATGCTTAAGTGGTGCTCATAATAGTAAAATTTTAAATTCCAAACACAGCCTTATCCTAGGCATTCAGTTCTGGAAATTGCATTCCATGAACAATAACCATGGTGCAAATTCCAGTAGATTATGCAACTTTCAAATTGTGACGTCACAAGTGGTGTAAATTTAGGAAATTGCTGAACCACCTAAGTCAACAGCAGCTTTACCAGCACTGGCGGAAGTTTTACTTTCCCCAGGGTAAGGTCTCCCTTTGTTAATAACAGTGGCCCACTTTAGCAATGGTCCTTCTGGAGGAGGACTGTAATGGAGAAGGCACTTCTATATTATCCTAGAACAACTTGGGAACACAGGCTTTAGTTACTTCATTTAAGCCTGTTCCCTGATATCATAGTGTGCCTCCATTTTTTTCTTTCCATGCCCCTTACATTTAGCGTCTCGCAGGTTCCATCCTGCCTTCTTCCTTGTCCATTTTCCATGCCATAGATTTCTTGTTACTGTTTCGCGGGGATGATTACTAAAAAAGTAAGACAACCTCTCGAGTGGATCAAGTGGGTAGAAGAATCAGAAACAGCTCTATCTCTTTCCTTCTTGTGCTTTTGTATATTTATGACTGAGCCCATCATTTGGGGACAGTTACGTATGGGCATCAAGGCAACACCCTGGTCTTCCTTGTTGTGTTATCAATAGGAAGTAATGGATGAAAGCAAAGGCTCTGGAGGCTGGCACGTGTCCAACCTCAAAGGTTTGCTGTGATACTAGGACTATCAAGCTCTTTCCATTCTATTTGCCTGTATATGGCTGCCTTGAGCTAGAGGCAATAAATGAAGATCAAGCATAAAGATGTACAGCTTTCAAAAAGGAAGAGGGAAACCAGTGACCATGCTAGCAAACATCTAAGAATAAAACATGATGCAGCCCCTACAGAGCCTCCTATATGACCTTAAAGACCTGGAAATATCCAAGTTTTACAGGAGAACATAGCCACCACTTTATCTATGAAGAAATGTGTACAATGGGATATCTACATAGGCTTAGAATGTTATAAACTATCCACAATCTGTAGAGACACATAAAATGTTCCAAAACAACTATTAGGAGAGGGTTTGAAGTCAGATAAAAGGTGTGTCCTTTGCATGAATCATGGAGGGTGGAGTTGGGGAAGGACAAGCGCAGACTTGAAATTGGGGTTTGGGAATTTTGTTCTCTAGGCAGTCAGCATCACTGGGGCACAAAGCCAGGTTTGAAATTCATCTGCTTCCTTTTCTTCCGAGTTCTTCACTTCAATCTGTTTAATCTAATCTATGACATATACCTCCTTCATCTTATATAGTTTTATCTGTCCAAGCCTTGGCTATATTTGGGACAATATTAGAAAGTTTTTTCATGGCTTTTGTGTATATATATATATATATTTTTTTTAGCAATTCATGTATCACTTTAAAAAGGAGATATTCATGAAGTCTATTTCCCACTCAACATTTGATGACAAATGAGGCACAGAGAGGTTAATGGCTTATCTGTTGTCACACAACTATTTAGTAGGCAGTTGTAAATCATTGCATAATCTTTCTTCTCTTAATCATTAATTCCCACAGGCAAGCTACATATTAAGCAATTATATTTCTCCTTTTAAGATTCTTTATCCCAGAAGCACTTTAGGATCCAGAAATACTAAGCTACTTGTACCATGACATTTCTTTCTTCTATGTCTGCCTACACTGTTCCCTTTTCCTGGAAAGTTCTCCACTCCAACCCCAGCCTGTCTCTATATCCACACTCTACATTTCTACCTTTTAGGAAGCCTTCTCCAGTGACCCCAAGATGTGTTAGGAACATCTCATCAATACCATATTGTATTATAACAAGCTATGTATGTATATCTCTCTCCAACAAGAAGTGCATGTCCTATATATCTTGATATCCACCAAGTCTAGTACAGTGATTGATAGAGTGTAGGTGCTTAATATATTTGCACTGAATGAATGGATGAGCAGATTAATGAATACAAATATGAATGCATAAGTAAGCAGTGTGAACAAGAATCTTCCATGAAAGGTTATGGACAGTGTTTATAAGAGGAGCTAAGAAATGATGATAGATTATTTAGATAACCAGAAAGATGCAGGTTAAGTGCTATTTTTGTTTTCCTGCAAAAGATAGTCTACAATTATGTCTGCTTCAGATAAAAGTAGTTATCCTACTCTCAGATTCCATCCAGATCCTGAAGAGACTAGAACCCAAAGTGCCCACCAAAGCTGCCCTGCGCCTAGAACATTACGCGGTTTGCAGTAATTGCTCAGTGATTATTAACTGAGTGAATAAATTCCAGAAAATTTAGGATTATCACATGAAAGTGTTTTAGGGAGATGTGTTTTAGGGAGATCATTAACTCTTAAGAAGGCCAAAATCAAGCAATTCCACTCCTAATTATATACCCAAGAGAAATAAAAACGTATGTCCATACAAAAAACTGTACACTAATGTTCACAGCAGCATTATTCATAATGGCCAAAAGAGAGGAGACAACCCAAATGTCCACCACCAAAACATGGATAAAAAAAATGCAGTAAATCTATACAATGGAATATTTGGCCATAAAAAGGAATGAAATACTGATGCATGCTACCATGTGGATGAACCTTGAAAATATGCTAAGTGAAAGAAGCCTTTTACAAAAGTCCACATATTAACATGATTCCATTCATGTGAACTGTCCAGAACAGGGAAATCCATACAGATAGAAAGTAGATTAGTGGCTGCTTAGGGCTAGAGGGAGGGAGAGAAGGGGGTGATAGCTAAAGGATATGGGGTTTCTTTTAGAGGTGATGAAAATGTTCTAAAATTGACCATGGTGATGGTTGCACATATCTGTGAATATACTAATAACCACTTATTGTACATTTTAAATGGATGACTTGTATAGTATGTGAACTATACCTCAAAAAAGCCGTTAAAAAATGAGAGAGAGAGAGAGAAGGTTGAAAACATCTCAGACTAAAGGCTGCTCATCAGAATCCTCCCAGTATGTTAACAAGATTCATTTCGGGCTTTTGCTGAAGATGTGCCAGTCTGGCCCTCATTTCTACCTTGCAGATTTCTGAGGCCCTGCCTAGAGCTCATTGCTACTCAGCCTCTTTTAGCTGACTATTGCATTGTGAACTCTTCTTTTTTTGTTGTTGTGTATAATAACCAGCCGAACCAGATAAAAAGTCCTTGTCCAAGCCACATCCATAGTTTCAATACCAAACTAGCATTTACTGAATGCCCATTTTGTGCCAACCACTTAGCATATGTCATCTCTAAGCCTCACAATAACCTCAGGAAGTAGGCTGTATTACTTTATTTCATAGAGGAAGATACGATGAGACCAAGCTTAGCTAATTGTCATGGTGTCACTGTGCGGAAACTGACAGACCCAGGTTTAAGGCATGTGTGTAATTCACAATATCTGGGCTGTATTCACAATTTGTGTCCTCAAAGTCTAGCGTGGTAGACAGAAGTGCATAAAAGCAGTACAAGAGAGGGAGAAGGAGAGCATAGAATGTCTGATAAAGACAAATAACCTGATTTAGTGTTCCAGTGTGGAACAGTGATGTGAGAATCCTGTTTTAAAATCCTGCCCTAATGGCCTGCACCGTGACAAAGAGTTCTCTTGGGTCTGGGACTACTCAAGCTGTCTGCTTGAAGAAGGAGCTTTTAAATCTTGTTCTAGCTGAGTAAGCAAGAGCGGACTCCCAAGTCAGTTTCTTTTGAAAAAGACCTACGTTTTTGTTCCTAATTCTAGTTGGCAGTCCCATTCCACTAACACTTGGTGCCATCCCTAAAGCCATATTTACTTCCCGGTGTTAAAATATCAGATTGTATATGTCATACACTATGAGCATTGGTCCACAGACAGCAGAGGCATCATTCCAGTTTTATTCCCGAATCTACATCCTGGTTTTTTTATGTGAGGATGTCTGAGGACTCCCTTTTTTCTGCTGTTTCTCTCTGTGTCACACTCTTTTCTCATCTTCCTTGGTGCACTTTTATCTAGACATTGGCCTCCATCCACTCCCTGTTGGCAATTTTGAAAGTAGATTGACCAATTTCTTGTCATTTGATCCTCCATGAAACGCAAGCTCCTTCTTGATTGTAACATTCTAGAATCCAAAGTTCAGGAACAATAAATCAAATCCAGCTTTGCAACCATCTATATAGCAAGTGGTTGTTCACTTCACCCTCCAAAGTCAGTAACTTCAACTATCAGAAAATAAGAAAATATTACCATGTGGGCTACGTTATTAAAAGATTGGCATAAGGACACACAGAATAAGAAGCAGAGATCTGTGCAAGCCAAAGCTGGCATAGATTTGGGCCAGCCCCGTGGCTTAGCAGTTAAGTGCGCACGCTCCGCTGCTGGCGGCCCGGGTTCAGACCCCGGGCGCGCACCAACACACCGCTTCTCTGGCCATGCTGTATGAGGCCGAGTCCCACATACAGCAACTAGAAGGATGTGCAGCTATGACGTACAACTATCTACTGGGGCTTTGGAGGAAATAAATAAATAAATAAATAAAATTATAAAAAAGCTGGCACAGATTGACCAGGAAACGCATGCCAGACCAAGCCCTATTGGATAAGTGTGGCTGGCAATGCATTTTTGGTCTTTAACAGAGCATATGACTAAGACTCTCATGATACTTTTATGAACAGGCTACATTGGGTTAGATAAGAACATAATTAGTTATAGTCATACCTGGTTGGACAATCATCATAAAAACATGTAACTGATTGGTACTTGGTAGTCCTGCCTTCACAAACTTCCATAAAGATGCCCAAGGCAAGCATATCCAATTTTGGGGTGACTGCGAGGAATATTGTACATGAGAGTAAAATTTTTAAATTATCTCAGTAGAGTGGATAATAACGCAATGTTATTATCAAAATAATTTTAAAATTGGTTATATTCCATATGCCAAGTTAACAAAGGGTTAAGATTGAATATATTACAGCATGTTTGTATTCTGAAAAGAATGTCCCATAGAAATCATGCAACATTTACATCCTCATCACCACCACCTAGACCCACACTGTCCACTATGGGAGCCACCAGCCACACGTGGCTATTGAGCACTTGAAATGCGTCCACTCAGAATTGAGATGTGCTGTAAGTGTAAAATATAAACCAAATTTTGAAGACAAAGTATAAAAAAGGGATGTCAAATATCTCATTAATAACTTTTATACTGATTACATGTCGAAATAATATTTTGCATATATTAAGTAATAGGAAATGTATTATTAAAATTAAGTTCACTTGTTTCTTTTTCATTTTTTTAATGTGGCTACAAAAAATTAGGCCAGCCCTGTGGCGTAGCGGTTAAGTGTGCGCATGCTCCGCTGCAGGTGGCCCAGGTTCGGATCCCAGGCACGCACCAAGGCACCGCTTGTCAGGCCATGCTGTGGCGGCGTCTCACATAAAAGTGGAGGAAGATGGGCACGGATGTTAGGTCAGGGCCAGTCTTTCTCAGCGAAAAGAGGAGGATTGGCATGGATGTTAGCTTAGGGCTGATCTTCCTCACATAAAAAATAAAAAGTAAGTTTAAAATTATCTCTGTAGTTTGCATTATATTCCTGTTGGCTGCACTGATTGAGACCAGCACTGGCAAATCTCATTGTGCCCTTGACCTGGTTTGTATTGGTCACCCAAGAAGCCCTGGATTCTCAGCTCATCCTTCATCACCCATCAGCCTTGAACACCCCCCAATCTGATCCTATCTCCTATCCACAAACCCTGAATCCCTTTCATTGCAGCTTGTGGAGCCCATGGTCCACCATTAGCCAAGTTCCCCTAATCCTCCCCTCTTCTCTGCACATTTCTTCACCTTCTTGCTCTAACTCAGTGGTTCCCAAACAGATCTGTGCATTAGAATCATCTTGGGAGCTTTAAATAGATCAATGTCCAGGCTCCATTTTCAGAATGTTCAATCAGAAACTCTGCAGTGGAGATAAGGCTTCTGAATTTTTTAATAGTTCACCCAGGTGATCTAATTGCAGCTGGGATTGAGAACCACTCATTAAACCAGCTTTGAGTTTCCACCTACTCCAACACTGTATCCATGCTGTGGCTGGAGAAAAATACACAGCGTGCAGACTGGGCTCCTTAAATTACAGACCACTAACCTAAAGTGGATCTTTAAAGCTGTCCAGTAATCCTACCATTTTTCCTTTGTCCATTCACTGCCTTTATCTCCTACAGAAATATCCTTCTCTTCCATCCTCCTCTCAGCCCATGACCTTGCTTCCTAAATTTAAGTGAGAACATAGAAGAAATTAGCAAAGACCTCTCACAAGCTCCCTTCACCACATCTACCCACCTGTCTGCATATGTGTCCATACATATGTCTGCTTTCCCCCATTACAGTCATGTGCCACATAATGACATTTCGGTCAACGACAGACTGCATATACGACAGTGGTCCTACAAGATTAGTACCATATAGCTTAGGTGTGTAGTAAGCTATGCCATCTAGGTTTGTGTAAGTACACTTTATGATGTTCACAGAATGACGAAATCGTCTAGCGACACATTTCTCAGAACATATCTCTGTCGTTAAGCCACACATGACTGTACAATAGCTCAGGCTGTCCAACAGAACTTTCTGTGATGATCAAAACGTTCTATGTTGGTGCTGTCCAGTACTGTAGTCACTAGTTACATGTGGCTATTAAGCACTTGAAATAAGGCTAGCACAACTAGGGAAGTAAACTTTAAATTTTATTTAATTTTAAATTAATTTAAATGTAAATAGCCACATGTAGCTAGTGGCTACTGTATAGGGCAATGCAGCTATACAGGTTGGTCCCATCCAAGACCAACTCCTCCACTTGCATTCTGCGAGCCGTTCCCTCTTACCTACTCTAGGACGTTGTTTCAGCAATTATCCCCTCTCTGTTGCTTCATCAATTTTCCTTTGTTCCTGTATCATTCTGCTCAGCATAATAATATATTGTAATATCTTCCATTAAAAAAATAAACCCTCTCTTGGCCATGCTGTGGCGGCGTCCCATATAAAGTGGAGGAAGATGGGCATAGATGTTAGCCCAGGGCCAGTCTTCCTCAGCAAAAGAAAAAAAGAGGAGGATTGGCAGATGTTAGCACAGGGCTGATCTTTCTCACCAAAAAAAAAAAAAAAAAAAAAAATCCCTCTCTTGGCATTCCCCTTTACTACTACACAATTTCTTTGCTCCTTTTACAGCAAAAGTCCTCAAAAAAATACTGGCATAATTGCTGACTCAAATTCCTGTCCCCAACTCTCTCTTGAGCCCATGTCAATCACACTTCTGTCTCCACCACTCCCTGAACTAGTTCTTGTCAATGTCACCAGTGACCTCTCCATCACTGTTGGTTCCTAACCTCAGGAGCTTCCCAGGTTAAACCATGAAACTGGCTCCCGTACACGGAAAGCAAGGAGAGGCTGAAGAAAGAGGCAGACCACTCCAGATTGGTAAGCAGCAGGTTTATTAATAAGCAAGGGAACTTACATACAAGGCTAGTCTTCGGCAGCCGAGGGATGAGTGGATCTCCACACTCACCAGAATCTTAAAAGTTTATATGGAGGGCTTAACAGGGTTCAGTCATGTATTCAGCCCAGATGGTCTCAACAACACATTACTCTCTCTAGGCTACATCCTTGAAACGGCTCCAGCTATGGGAACGGTGGGTGGAAAGTACATTCCAAGGACTGGGGAAGGGAGGGGATGAGGAGTCTCTGATTGCCCAAGTCCAGCTCGCAGGTCAACTGGCGGTCATGTCCTCTCGATGACCTCCTCCAACAATCACTAAATCCAAGTGAGTCCTTGTCTTACTTGTTGTATCTGCAGCATTTATCCCAGGAATCATTCTCTCCTCATGAAACACTTTCTTGATTTGGGTTCCTAAAAAGCACTCTCCCATTCTCCTCCTACTTCACTTGCTCTTCCTTCTTTGCTTCCTTTCCTAGTTCCTGCTTATCTTACCAACCTTGGAATTTCCGAGTACACTAGGGCTTAATACCAAGTCCTCTCTTTTTGCCCTCATTACACCCTAACTGATCTCATTCAGTACCATCCATGTCTTTACCCTAACCACTCCTCTGAATTCTCAATTCATACACCCAATAGCCTAGTCAGTATTTCAAACTTAAAAATGAGTAGGCATCTCAAACAATGTGTCCAGGATTGAATTTCTGGTCCTCCCCATTAAAACCTGTCCTCCCGTGAAAATACCAATGCATAAAGATGCATGCACCCTTGTGTTCATTGCAGCGTTATGCACAATAGCCAAGACTTGGAAGCAACCTAAGTGCCCACCAAGGGAGGAATGGATAAAGAAGATGTGGTATATACACACAACGGAATACTACATTAAGTAGTAGATAATAACAACAACAAACAATCACACAGAGACAGAGATTGGATTGGTGGTTACCAGAGGAGAAGAGGGGAGGGAGGAGGGGGAAAGGGATAATAAGGCACATGTGTGGTGATGGATTGTAACTAGTATGTGGGTGGTGAACATGAGAACATGATGTAATCCATGCAGAAATAGAAGTATAATGATGTACACCTGAAATTTATACAATGTTATAAACCAATGTTACTGCAATAAAACAAAAAAAAACTCTGTACTCCCCACTAAAACTTGCTACTCCTACAATCTTTCCCATCTCAGTGCCTGTTAATTCCATTCTTCCAATTGCTATGGCCAAAAGCCTTGGGTCATCTTCGACTCCTTTCTCTCTCACACCCCAAATCCAATTCATCAGAAAATCTTTTGGCTCAAACTTCAAAATATATCCCCAAACTTCTCTCTTCTCACCACCTCCCACCCTCACATAAATTTCTGCAATAGCCTCCTAACTGGCTTTCCTTCTGGCCTTGCCTTCCTATGGACTACTTTCAATACAGAAGCTAGAGTGACCCCTTTGAAACATAAGCCAAATCATGCTCTTACTGGGCTCAACCCCACCCTGGCTCCTATTGCACTCAAAGTACTTAAAAGGACTTTCAAAATCCTACATTATCTGGCCCTTTTCACCTCTGTATTAGTTTGCCAGGGCTGCCATAATACAGTACTACAGACTAGGTGGCTTAAACAACGGATATTTATTTTCTCACAATTGGAGGCCAGAAGTCCAAGATCAAAGTGTCAGCAGGGTTGGTTTCCTCTGAGTCCTCTCTCCTTGGCTTGTAGAGAGCTGCCTTCTCCTTGTGTCCTCATATGGTCTTCCCTCTGTGAGTGTCTGTGTCCTAATCTCTTCTTCTTATAAAGTCACCAGCCCTACTGGATTAGGGCCCACTCTAATGACCTCATCTTAATTATCTCTTTAAAGACTCCGTGTCCAAACACATTCACATTCTGAAGTACTGAAGGTTAATACTTTAACACATGAATTTGGGGGGGTGGGGACACAATTCAGCCCGTAATCTCCCTGACTTCACCTCCTACCACTATTCCCCTCATTCCCTCCATTGGAGTCTCTAGGGCCATGTGGCTGTTCTTCAACCATCAGGCTTATTCCTGCCTCCATATCTGCATCCTCTAGCCCCAAACAGTTGCAAACCCTCCTCTCTCATTTCTTTTATATATTTGCTCGAATGTAAGCTTACCAGTGAGGTTATTCCTGATCACTCTGAGCATGATAGCAAGCCTCCGACATCCTGACCATACACATAGTCTCATCTCTCCTTACTCTGCTTAATTTTGCTCCATAGCCTTTATCATTATGTACCACACTATATATTTTCTTATTTACTTGCTTGGTTTTTTTTTTTATGTCACTCAACTTAGTAGATGTTCATTAAATATTTGTTGAATGAGTGGATAAATAGAATACATTCATTTGAAGAAAGGAACACACCCAAAGTTCCACATCATGAGGAATCTCTCAACTATATCCTATAAGCCACAGTTTAGAAAGCCAGATGTTTAGGTTTGAGAAGGAAAAAAAAGCCTAAAGGATAAATGTTTTTAAAACTTCTGAAGGAGTGGCCTGTGGATGAAAGCAAAGTCACTCTGCATTTAACCTTACTCCACGTGGCAGAATTGGGACTAATGGATAGAAGTGAAGAGAAGGTAAACTTTAGCTCATATAACAACAAAAAAATTCTACTGACATGTTTATGTTTCCTGAAGATGGCTCCCAATAATAGAAAATAAAGAAACAGAAGCCACATAATTGTCTCAAGAATATTGCAGGCGAGACACTTGCATTCGTGGGAGGATCAAACAGGTGATTTCTAAGTTGGGTTCCAACTCCAAGTTTCCAGAAAAATAAACCAACTTTAGAAGAGGAAAAATAACACCACTTCGCAAAGTATGGCTGGTCTCCGCGTCCCACTGCTTTCATGACTCAGGTCTGGTGAGATTGCCAGATCTGGGAAGCATCACGAGATGAAATGAGAATGAGAAGTCAAGGTGACTAGGGCCAAGTTTTGCCAATAAATAGTCATATGACCGTATGAAAGTTACTCCACTTCTCTGTCACCAATGAGTCCTCATTAAATAAAAGCCTTGGCCGAGATGAGCACTATATCCACTCCAGTTCTAAACACTGTAATTCTAGGTTCTTTTTCAACTCAGAGGAACTAGAGGAGAGTTGGAGATGAAAGGGTTCAGGCAATCATAGGGTATTATGAGATGGAAGAGGAGGCACCTGGCATGTTCAGAGCAAAGGAAACCATGTTAAATCAAATTCGTCCTTACCAGAGGAGTTCAGAAATGAAAGAAAAAGTTCCTCTGGGCCAGCCATCGAACATCTTCTCTTTAAGTGTGTGAAAGGTGAGAGAGCTCCAAGCTTGAAAACTCAAGACGAAACTGCTACTCATACAGAGAACTGCTTCTTACTCCCAGGGGGCTAATAAAGCTCTAGGTTGGGTTTGGTTCATGGAGACTAAATCTTATACTGAATGATAATCACTGAAGACTAATTCCAAACAGAAGTAAGCCTATGAGTGAATGCACATCATTGTGCTTGCCTGAACTTCTTCATCTTGGTTGAAAAAATATCTCTTGCGGATGTTGTCTAGGTGTTGAATTATTGAGACAAATCAGATGGCATTAAACACCTGAGTTTTTCCAGCTGTTTCTAATATCTTGGTCTACCTTCTTCTAGACACAACCTACATGTGGCTTCTGGAGTTGTTTAAGAGATTTTGGTGGAAAAGCACCAAACAATGTTGATCGAATCTGATTTAAAAAAAAAAATTTCCCAGTAGCTCCCAAGTAGTTGAGGCTGAAATGGTACAATTGAGTTTAAGCAAATCTATGACCTGTTTTCTTATGTAGGCCAAAAATTAGTACTGAATTTTATATTTTCCACAATTTAAGCCAGGGTTGATGCTAGGGCTCTAGAATGATCTGAAAACCAAGATTTGTGTGTTCACCATTTTTCCAGTTTATTTCCATCTCATTTTACCCTTCCTCTGCAAAAGGAAATGGACCTGCCTGGTTCCCATTTTTAGTCAGTCTCTCTTAACCAGGCTTCACAAACTCACCAGAACAAAGTGGTTATCTGGACCCTTGGCCTGTGAGGTTCAGATAACAGAATCTGTTTCACTGATAGTTGAAAAACAGAAATGACAACATGCCTTTTCAGACTAGGCTCCCTAAACCTTCTCCTTATTTTGCTTTTTGCTACAATAACAAGGGCTGACAGGGCCGCTTGACACTATTACCAGTAAATGAATTTTTCAATAAAGACTAACAGAGAAAAACTATGGAAATTCAGATTTATTTTTTTGACCCAGCAAATTCTATATCTCCTTATGCCTCTGCTCTCCATGTATACTTTATCAGAAATTGCAGCACAGTCTTCTTAAAATTAATCCAATAGCTGTCTCCTTCAATTCTCCTTCCTGGAACTCTTCACTCATCTTGGTAGAGGTCCCGGCCCCTTCTTGAGGACCCCTGTCCCGGAGATTAAAGGCAGTGCAGTGAACTCAAGTCTTATCCTGAGGCTTATCTTTGTAAACTTAGCAATACTTCTTCCTTTTCACGTAGGAAAATTTAAAGAGAAGCAGTCTCCAATGTGAATTGGATTCTGTTCCATTTCTCCCCCAAACTGGGAAAAAGCTGGTCATATACTTGCACATTTGTATTATAAATATTCAAAGACTCTAATCCAGTATCTTCCACATAACACACATTTTAACTCCTATTTTAAACTTTCAGAATGCTTTTTATGGCATCTGTTATGCCCTACTTTAAAATGTCTGTCAGCCTAATATTTCTACTTTCTTCCTTTACTAATTTATCTTCAAGGTCATGCGTGGAAACACCTTTCAGTGGAAAGAACGCATCTGCTTTGACAAAAATGTACACTATAAACCTTCATTTCTACCAGAGTCTTAAAAAAGAAATCCAAGAGTCCTTTGAATGAATGCCTTCAAAGCAAAGTTCCCAAAAGCTTGCTTTGTGAAACACTAGCCCCAGGATTCGATGCAATAACAAAAACAATAACAATAACAGAGGAGAGCGAAGGATGCTGCATAAAGAGCTACCATCTTCAAAATTAAAAATGCATGGTAGCATTTTAAAGGGTTGTAGGCATTCTAAAGTAAAAATATTTGTTTAATTTTATTTAACCGCTTATTTCTTAGACTTATTTGGTTACAGAACTTTTTTCACGTATATATGTAACAATTAGTAACATACTGTTGAACTAGGATTCAAAGGTACACAGTTTAGAAATTGTGCTAGAAGACGTTATTCTTCATTTTGCAAAAATTATCATTCTAACACATTCATTAGAATGCACTGATATTGAATCAGGTATTGAAAATAACCTTGAGATATAAATATAACTCGCTTCTTTCTCACACTGTATTTACAGGGGTATTTAGAGTTCATCTCATAAACATCAATTCTCCAAGTGGCTACTTGGTTCTTTTTTTTTTTTTTTTTGTGAGGAGATCAGCCCTGTGCTAACATCTGCCAATCCTCCTGTTTTTTTGCTGAGGAAGACTGGTCCTGGGCTAACATCTGTGCCCATCCTCCTCCACTTTATATGGGACGCCGCCACAGCATGGCTTGCCAACCGGCGTGTCGGTGCGCGCCCGGGATCCCAACCGGCGAACCCCGCGCTGCCACAGTGGAGCGCGCGCACTTAACCTCTTACGCCACTGCGCCGGCCACCCCAGGTTCTATAAGTAAACACAAAACATATCTGCCTTTTTGTAACATCGTGTTAACTTCATCTGAACAGTTTTCAGCTCATCTGTGGAGGATAAATCATTATCACAGAAAACTACTGCAGCCACATCTCCAACATTCCTCTCTCATTCGCCTTCCCTTCAGTCTTCATTCACCATATTCAAGTTACTTCCTATTGTATGTACTTCTAATCCCTAAATACAAACAAACTAAAAATCAAACTTATTATTTCCCTCATTTAAAAAAATCGTAATTAATGGTGTCCAGGTGAGACAGAACCAGACACAAGTCCTCCTTCCTCTACTCCTTTCTGGCTGAGTTACCCTCTCTCATTGGAGGGTTTTGTGACACGGAGGGTTAATCCAACACAACTCACAAGTATTCAGTGAGATCCTGGGTGTAAAGTCCTCAGCTTGACACACAAATCCTTAGGCCTTATTAGTAATGAAGTGTCCTATGATGATTTTTCCACAAACTTTTTACAGGTCTCATCTATGGTCATACCTCTAGAATTTCCTTTCCCTCTTCTTCCTGATCCCAAATTTTTCATCCTCCATGTTTCCCTATACCTTCCCCACTTTCAGTTCTTTCTCTAGAAAAGTTAGAATATGTCAGAGTAACTAGGAAACCTGTAGTGAGTGGTAGCCCACTGCTGCCCATTCCATCTCACCTAAATTCCTCACCTTCTCAAACATTAACACGTCCCCCCACGGCTAACTCCCACGTACCAGCCTCATCACAAACACTCTTGCTGTATTTACACGGTTCTTCCTTAGAACATTCTCCTTCTCGCCCTCTTTTCTTTTGTCTTTAAGGTTGCTACCAAATTCTCCGCAAACAAACCTCTTCCTGACATCCCTAATTTACTCATCCCAGTGCTACAGGTCTGTAATTTTCTTCCGATGAATTTACATATATACCCACCAATACTTTACTCTGTACCAAATTGTACTTACTGACATATGTTTTCTCACTGTCTTTTTTTTCCCCAGATATTTTTCCTTACATAAATATAAGCTTTTTAAGGGGAGGGAATGTATTAGTTTTTTACCCTGCCCACAGTGGAAGCGTAAAAATTTTGATTTGATCCACCAACACTAAACACTTCCATTTCTAAAATTTATACTTACTTTAACTGGAATAAATTACACACGGGACAAAAAAACGTTAATTGAGAGATATGGCAAAGTTGAGTGTTTGCTGAGGGACAAAAGTTGTATCCTGAATGACTATGAGGCTTTAGTTATTTGTTGGTTGGTTTGTGTGTTTGTTGTGTCATTGAGGATGTTTATTTACAAAACGTGTTCATGAATACTCAAGGCTTATCTGCCTGAATCTTCCCATTTATTTTAGGTTTAGGTGACACTTCGGCTACAGTCTTCAGTTGGATTTTGAAAGTTAAGTTACTTATCAAAGACTCTAGAACATCTCTCTTCTTAAGGAGGAGAACATGAAGGACAATCCCTAGGTGTGATACGTGTGGAGACAAAGAGATCTAGTTACCTTGGAGCATAACATCCCTCAGCCTCAATTTTTGTCATCAATGTTGAGTGTTGGCAGTGGCCCCAGGGCACGGCATCTCCTGGTGAGAGCTGTGGTTTCCTGCAGCTGCTCTGGGGAGCGACTCTTTTGACCACGTGACGTGGTCCTGCATTCTGCAGGAAGGGGCCAGCCCCATGCAACCCTCTCACCATCTCTGGCAAGCAGCCTTTCCAAGCACTATGCTATCTGCAAACAGGATGCATATCTTTCACGTACCTGGCACACGCCCTTGGGAGTGGTTTAGGGTTTTGCCTAATCTTAGCATATTGCTTAATTCTACAGCTCCATCCCTTTCTCTCCCATTCAAGGCAGCATATTGGAATACAAATGAGTAGCATGATATAAGGATAACCTTGAGTTTGCTCTCATTTATGTTTTAAAAAAAAGTAAACCACTCACAAATTTGGAACTTTTCTTAGCAACATATTACTTAGGGACCCACCTACGTGACACTGGTTTGAGAGCCACCACTCTAACTGGCAATCCCGGGTAAGGTCAAAGTCAGGATTCCACTAGTCACTTAAGTGACAGCTACTGTGAATTTCTGTTCTCTCAAGAAAAGAGAACTGATTCCTATTATAAACCAGGCACTGTGCTAGGCACCTTCTCAGTTCGTCACCACACCATCTGATGAGGGGGGCATTTTCAGAAATGGAGGCTCTTGTAGGTTCCATAACTATTTCCAGAACTGATATGTAGTGATCAAGCTTTCTCAAAGCCTGAGTCCTTTTCCACCATTGCCTATTGCTGCCCTATTACGCAAGTTCCCTAAAGAAGCCAACCTGTGTAATGCCCAAATGGTTCCATTAAATCTTCCTGCTATTGGATTGATTTCACACTTCCTACCTTCGAGGTTGGCATGTATGGCCTATTTCTTTCTCCTCTCTTGTTCTTCCTTTTTATTCCATAAACTGTAAGAATATTCTTTTAAATTACTCCTTGCGGCAACCTTGGAATTACCATCATTCTTCAAACAAGTTATGTAAACCAGCTGCCAATAGTGCTCCCTGGTTAAACATTTAATTTTTCTGTCCCATAAAGTTGCTACTGAAATACATTTAGCCCATTTGTAAACTATCATTATTTGAATCTGAAGGCTGTCTTTGAAGTAGTTATGTGTAATGATTGCAGAGAAAGACTAAATTTTTAAAGTATGTATCGTTTGAAAATATATGAACACTTCACAGATGCACTACTGAAGTAAAGACCTATGAATGAAGTAGTGACTTAAGAAAAAAGACAAACAAAATGTCACTTCTTCTGTCTGCAAGCAGGTCTATTAGATATGGGTGGTTAAATGTAGGTATGTTAAGTGCTAATTATTAATTAAAATTGTTCTTTGTATCTATTCATTAAAAAGAATGAAAAAAATCTTATGTGAAAGACCATGCCCGTCATTGGAGAAAGGATTTTATTATAAAAAGTTTGAACGTTACTTATAGTTTAGACTTCTGTAGATATTGAAAGCTGCAGATGAGATAAAGAAATTAATAATGCCCTTCTGTCTTAGAGAAGGTAGAATGAGATGAAAGAGAAGACAACTTAGGATCTACTTCTGGTCTACAAACAAGAATTGGCCTGAGGTGCTCGAAGGAAGGACAGGTTAAGAAGTGTACGAAACTCTCAAATATGTCACAGTGTCTGCCATCACTGCTAATACTCAGCAAGGTAGCACCTCTGTAGAAGGTACCATAATTCCCAACACTATTAGAAGTCTGGAATGGCCAAGTAATGCAAATATTCAACCAGCAGGCAGCTAAAGAAACCACTCTGGTTACCTAGAAAGCATTCTGGTTTCAAAATGACATGAATAAAAGGTGGAGAGAATCCACGCTCAAGGACAGAGTTGACGGTAGCTTAAAATGTAAAAATAATTTTAGGGGGTCCATTATGGACTGAATTGTGTTCCTGCAAAAATCATACATTGAAGCCTAACTCCCAGTACCTCAAAACATGACTGTATTTGGGGATAGCTTTTAAGGAGCTAATTAAGTAAAAATGAAGTCATTAGGGAGGACCCTAATCCAATCTGACCAGTGTCTTCATAAAAAGAGATTACGACATACAGAAAGAGATGCCAAGGGTGCACGCTCACAGAGGAAGGACCAAGTGAGGACATAGCAAGAGGGCTGGCATCTGCAAACCAAGGAGAGAGGCCTCAGAGGAATCCAATCCTGCCAGCACCTTGATCTTAGACTTCCACCTTCTGGAACTGTGAGAAAATAAATGTCTGTTGCTTAAGCCACCACTCCATGGTATTTTGTTATAGCATCTCTAGCAAACTAATACAGATTTTAAATGTCAATACAAGTTCAAGGTTTGATAAAATTTTCTAAGGAAAAACGTAACAGGCCATTTTATTTATTTTCAGCACTGGACAATCTTGGGAGGGATGAGCTAGCTGTTGGGGATCATGATGCAATGGTGATGCGTGATGGAGAGAAAGAACTCTTCAATTTCCATTTTTTTCTGTTGAGCTGAATGATTTTCTGTTTGAAAAGGGTAGAATAACCATTGGTCGTTGGTAATAAAGGTCAAAGATTAGTATAGAACAAGTCCTAGCTGCTCCAAATGAGATCCTCTTATGGGCTGAATTGGGTTCGTCTCCCATATTCATATGTTGAAATTCTTATGTTGAAATCCTAATTCCCAATACTTAGAAGTTCATATGTTAAAAGCCTAATCCTCAATATCTCAGAATATGACCATATTTGGAGATAGGGTCTCTAAAGAGGTAATAAGTTAAAATGAAGTCATTAGGGTGGACCCTAATCCAATATGACTGGTGACCTTATAAGAAGAGGACAGGACACAGACACACTGAGGGATGACCACGTAAAGACAGAGGGAGAAGACAGCCATCTGCAAGGCAAGGAGAGAGGCCTCAGAAGAAATCAACCCTGCTGATGCCTTGATCTCGGACTTCTAACTTCTAGAACTGTGAGAAAATAAATGTCTGTTGTTTAAGCCATTTCTGTGTTACTTTGTTACGGCAGCCCTAGCAAACTAATACAGGGCCCATCTCCTGGCTAGATTAAGATTGCTTTTGGTGATATTTGCTGGGCACAGATAACACCCTAAACACAAGATAACAGAGATGTGGCTCGCAGCACTACGCATAAAATAGATTTGGGAGAATTGGTGGCAAGTGTGACCAATCTGAGTCCCCAAAGTCAAATGCAATGTCAGGCTGCAGACAGAGGTGAGCAACAGATTACTCCACGCTGCTCTGAGTGGTCAGAGCACTCCTGGAGTATTGTAAACAGACGTAGACAAACCAGAACACACTTAGAGGAGAATGGCCAGGGTGTGGAAGGACCCAGAAACCATGCCATTTGCACACTGTTGAAGGAAGCGCCGTGTTTCCTCACGAAAAGAGGACTATGGGGGCAGAAGCAGCATGAAAAGTGTTGGCAAATATGTGAAGACCTGTGGTGTGGAAAAGATCTATTCTGCATTGTCACGGGGGTACAACAAGGACATCTGAGTGGGAGGTTAAAGGAAAAGTATGTGGGCTTTAAATGAGGTAAGAACTTCCTAGAAACCAGAAAAGCTCCAAGACAGAATGCACTGTCTGAAGGGCTAGTGAACGTCTTACAAGCCGAGGTATTTAAGCCTAGGCTGGGAATGTCGTGGAGAGTCCAGTGGACGGGTAGTGGGTCCCTTCCCCAGTGTTGCAGGATTCTAAGGAGGGATGTTCTTGTATCTCCTGCTCAGGGGATGCGGAAGATACCTCAGGGCAGGAAATGGCATTAAATGCAGAAGAGAGATAGCGGCTAAGAAGTAAAAGCCATCAGAATCTCTGAGCAGTGATAGCACAGGAGAAAATGTAAAGAATGTCCATCAATCTGACACAGCAGCTAATCATCTTCCCCCAGGGAATATCTTGTCCAGGGAATGTGTGAGTTTGGTGAATTTCAGCATTGGAAAGGCAAGCTGCAAATCTAAGAACTTTTATTTTTATAGATTATAACCTCACCTCTATATTTTTGAATTTTGTGCTCAATAAAAGTCCCTTAGTAAATGGCTTCCTCCCTCCTAGGACTGGCTTCATGGGCGTGGAATTGTGCAATCACACAGCGCCCTGTGCTCAGAAGGGCTCCACGGTTGGTTTAACATTCTGCTGTCACCAACTGAAAATTCTTAATTTCGGAACAATGGGCCCCACCTTTTCATTTTGTACACTACTCCGAAAAGCTTGTAGCTGGCCTTGCTCCCTCCCCATCTCGAGTCACACTCCTCTTTGCATTCAGATGCCTTCCATTGCTCCCACAAACTGGGACAGATGGAATTGGAATTATGGTGGAAGGTAAATGTGTTTGGGAAGCAACTGTTTTGCTGTCACTTAGGCTTTTTCCTGTAGTCCCAACTTCATGTCACTTACTTGTCAGATTTGGAAGAATTTCCTTAGCTTCAGTTTCCTGATTTATAAATGGGAATAATAATAGTAAGGGTCACACTGGCTTTTGTAGAAAGTAAATGACATAAACAAAGCATGTAAAGAAATACTGCATGATAACAAATAATTGTTATTATTTGTTGAAGACTTTCCAAGGACATTCAGGGGAAAAAGTAATCCAAGGATCAGGATTGGATGCCTAGAAGGGGAAAAGATAGAAGAGAACATTTAGGGGAGCTGGCAGAAAGAAGGTGACTTAGAAAGGAAGTCAGCATCCCCCTGGCTGAGCCACGATCTCACCACCAGAATCCCGGGCTATATTCCCTCCCACTAGCCCCACTGCAGACTGAGGCTCAGAGACTGGTGCTCCTTCAGGTCAAGAGCAGGGGATTCATCTGGGCAGTTCTAGACCATTCTAGACTAAGTGGACACTAGCTGCGCACTAGATGAATTGTGTTTAATCTAGGAGAAAGTGGCTTCGCAGAAAGTTCATTTCTGTAATTTAGGACAGACACAACGAAGAACAAGGGCAGAGTTCGAGGTCAGAAGTTCTTAAGTTATGGGGGTCGAGTAAGAATCACCTCTCCAGATCCTTTCCCTCTTAACTTTCACTTCACCCTCATCTCAGAGGTGTGTTACATCCTTGCCTGATAAAAACCCCACCCCAAAATAAATAAATAAAAAATCCTTTTATCTAAGAGAAGTAAATGGGTCGCCAGCTTCTTCCCTAGGTCCGTCGCCTTTTTCCTTTGGTTCGTTCTAAAGATAGAAATTCCAGGTTGCTCGTGGCTGCTTTTGGGAAAAAATGAAGCTTTTGCTCTCTCAACAAGCAAAGCAATCCTATTTCCTTTAAGCTTGTCTTGTTCTCATTCTCTTCCAGAAACGCCTCCCCCATCGCTCCAAACCCAGACAAAAACCGAAATGCGGACAAAAACGCACCCCAGCAGCAGCCTTTTATACAACCCTGAGAGGCCTGCGGGGTCGGATGAGTCAAGCTCACGGGAACGAGCGGAGAGTGCTCTCGACTTTTCTGGAGCCCAAACGTCCTACGACTCACCTTTCCCTGAGCCTGCACCGTCCCTCTCTGGCCCCAGACTCTCCCTCGTACTGCTGGCGGAGCCCAGGTGGCCGGCGGGCGGGGAGGCGCGCGGGGGGCTGGAGGAGCCGGGGGCGCTGCACCTGTGGGCGCCGGGGGCGCCGGCCCCTCCCGCCCGAGCGCGCGCAGCTCCCCGGCGGCTCCGCTAGGGGTCTCTCTCGGGTGCCGAGCGGGGTGGGCCGGATCAGCTGACTGGTCGGGCTCCGAGCCCCGCCGCCGCGCTCCTGCGCCGTCAGTTTCCTCGGCAGCGGTGGCAGAGAGCACTCGGAGCAGCGCGGGGGCCACCACAGGCGGCGGCGGCGACGGCGGCGGCACGGGCAGAGTAAGGGCGCGGCGGATCCCACTCGCACAGCAGCACACTCGGCGCCCCGCGCAGGGTCGCAATGCTGCCCGGTTTGGCACTGGTCCTACTGGCCTCCTGGACGGCTCGAGCGCTGGAGGTGGGTGCCGCGCCTCAGAATGGGGGGGTACAGTGGGGACCCGATCCCCCCAAGTCTTTCATCCCGAGAACCTGGGGGCAGTCAGGGGGACTCCTCTCGGCTCCGCGCCCTACGCCCCCGCTTGCAGGCGCCCTGCGCATCCCCGCCTCCGGCCCAGCCCTGCCCCTGGGACGCGCGCTCCGGCCCACGGAGAGGGAGAGGGCGAGGCGTCCGGTTCCCTGGCCCGCGCTAGTCGGGGGCGAGAAGAGGAGGAGGCGATCCTGAGCTCAGACCCTGACTCAGTCTCTGCCGCGGGGGCCGGGGGCCGGGGGCGGCGAGAGACATCCAAATGGGGGGAAGGGAGAGGGAGCACGTGGGGAAAACTGAAAACGCAGCGTCCCTGGATCCTGTCCTCAGCTCTGAATCGCTGCCCTTCCTTTCTCTCAGGCCCTGGGGAGGAAAGTCGGGACGGTTCGGGAAGCTGGGCGCCCCCCGACCCCCGCTTCCCTTGGGCTTTTCTGCCCGGTTTCACCTTCCTTTCGCATCTCCACGGCCCCTTCCCTGCCCGACCTCCTCCTCCTTCCTCTTGGGGCTGCTCGGGGCGGCCGCCTGAGTGCGACCCCAGCCGGGGTCGCGCGCTACCTTTCGCAGGCAAACTTTGTACATTTCTGCGTCTCCCTTTTGTGTAAGTTGCGAGAGATGGGAGTGGGTTGGAGACCCGCAGCCACCTCACACCGTCCCCAAGCCTGGACGTCCCGGACGTTCGCTCGCACCTTGAGCTTCTCCCATAGAGGGAGAAAGTCCCCGGGAACAAAAGCCGCGACACCCCGCCCTCGCCAGCCCGGGGCGCGGTGGCTGAGCCGCGCTAGTCTGCGCCACCGAGGCTCCCGCCCGACTCCCTTCCCCGCTCTGCGCGTCTGTCCCGGAGGGGGTTGGGGTGCTGCTGGGGCGGCTCTGGCGGAGCCTCGGAACCCCTCCGCTTCCCACCCCCGTCACCTCCGCGACTTGTTAATTCTATGCGGGGCTGTAAAGTCCTTGAGAAGAAATACGCGAAGAGTGGGGTGTGCATTGGAAAGGGCAGTGGCGGGTGGTGGGGAGGCAGGAGCTCTCCCCTCTGTGCATCAAAGGAGGCGTTTGTCTGATTAAGGCGCGGCCTCTTCCCTGGCAGAGCTGGGCACTCTGGTTTAGGCCCCTTGGGGACGCGGGCTGCTGGGGATGGTCTTCAGGGTGTTTTTTTTAGGGTACAGATAAAAGGATTGAATTGAGTGAAGATTAAGACGGAGAAGATGGCGCCTCTGCAGTGCAGCAAAGAAAAGCTGTGTGGAGGCTGCAGCCTGGTGAAATCCACCCACCACTAGGTGTATATAACAAGTCTTCCCCATTCATCCAACTCTCGAACATTCAGCTAACGCCTGTGCAAAATGACTGTTTTTCTTTTCATCTAAAGATGCTTAGAAGTTGTTTGCGTGACAGTTGGCACAGAGGAGGTTGTATTTCGCATCGTTTGGGTTCCCATTCTGTATCTTACTATTGGCAACCTCCCGTCCCCATTTTTTTTCCTCCTTTTCCCCCTACCTCATGGTAATTTTCCAAAAAAGCAATTTCCGGACAAGTGTTTTCCTGTAATTCCACTGAAGCTATGACACCATTACAGTTTTTTAGTTCCTCATTTACAAGGTCATTGAACTTTTTTTTCCCTTCTGGTTTTACCTACAAGAGTGTCTCAGGAATCACCTTAGGGCTAGTTAAGACATTGTTTTAAGAGTTGAAGAATTCGGTTTTCCGTATTTTTTAAAAATGCATTTAATTAAGGGAACTCTAATTTCTCCAATGACTTAAATTTACTCCTACCATTATTTCACTTTTGCTGATTATCTTACTACACGTTGAAAAACACAAATTAAGTAATTAAAAGCAAATCATAGCCTTTATTTGAAGCGTTCATCAAAATATAAGTATTTAACTTTTTTGAGCAATATTTTTTCCTCTATAAAAGAGGCACCATGTAGGCAAATACAATTCGGATTTATTTTTTGGCCTGTTTGATTGCATTTCTTTGCTCTTTCTGCCATCCTTTTGGACATTTTCACTGGCTATTGGCACCTCCCTCAAAGGGTGGAGGTGAGATTTACATTGGTCCATTTTGCAAAGTGTTAGTGGAAGGGTAGGCAGATCACTCTAAGGAGGTTTGAGGGGGATTTATCCAGCTCTATCTGTGTTCACTGAAAAGATGTAATTATGAGTTGACTGTCTTTTGTAGGGCTTAGAAAATAGGCCTGTTGCCGGTGGCTTTAAAAAAGAAATGAATAAGCGCAGTGATAATGGGGCCTCAGTTGGGGGAAACGTGATTACCTGAGTTGATGATTTTGCCTGGTGTATTGATAGACTATGAGTTTAAAAGACCCTGACATTTATTTATTTAAACTTGCTTCTTCTTAAGTTTTATTTTCCTATAGGGGGAATGTTGAACCTAATCACCATTATTTGCTTTGATGGTGGTGCTATTTCACAGATTATACATACATACTCATACTGACTAGTACTGCCCTAATGGTAGACGGCACACACAATAGTGAAGCTCAGATTTGATGGTAATCTATAAGGAGTCACTGTATCTTGCTAATCAATGGGAAGCCGTGATAACCGGCAAGGCACAAAAGCTTCTGTCTTGTCACCCTAACCAGCAGAGGCGCCTGACAGCACTCGCGAGGCTATTAGTACTGCGGGGAAGTCCTCCAGGTAGATTAGGATCCCTGGTTCTGACTGGGGAAATGAAAGGAACATGCAAGTTACATAGATCACAAGGTTAAATGAGCAATGACTGAAAAAAATGAAAAAGAAATAATGTGGTCCATTGAACGTGGGTTTGAAGGAAAACGGGAAGGTTATCTCTATGGGTAAGGCTTTCTCCCTGCTGCTAGAGCATCCATACTTTATGTTACTGTTTATGGCATACTCGTGACTTCTGTACAGATATTTATATGAAGATGAAGGTTGTCAGTCATTCTGGAAATAAGCATGGCTATTATGTGCTTTTCCTGTGGCCACTAAACTATCACTGAAGAAGTGTAACAAAATTAAGTAGAAATGTACATTCTGTTACTGCAAATTCGATCTAGGTAGGGACATGTATTACCTTGAGACTTACAGAGCATCTATCATTAATATATTTCTTTTTTAGTCTCTGCCTCCATTTTATCAATTACAGATGCAAAGATAAACCTTATAAATGTACTTTAAATGTAAAGCTCCGGGATGTAAGGTTTAGTTTGACTGTATCCACCTCATTACCTCCCACCTTCACTCCTCTGCTCCCAGGAAGTTTGCAGCGTAAATAAGACAGGCACATGCTTATAAAAGAAAATAGAAAGTGTTAAGTACCAAGAAGAAAGTACCGATTAAGTGGTATAGTGAGTAAAAGCCTTATAGTGTAAACATCTGTATTTAAGGAATAAAGGAACAATGGGATGAGATAATCCTAGAGAATTTCCTGGTAGTTCATTTCCAGCCAGGTTTGTATCCCAGGTCTAGAGAAGGGAGGTTATTAAGTCTTTGTGTTTACAGTATTTGTTTACATGCCTCTCCCCACCTTTTCCCTCCCAGAGATAGGCAGACAACACACACGAGCGCACACACACACACCCCTGAGGGTGTGGGTGGAGCGAGTGTGGGATTTGATTCTTTCCATCTATTAATTTGGGACATTTTTATTGATTCTCTTTTTGGGCCAAGCTCTGTCTGCAGCTCTGAAGATATTGTGAACAAAACAGCCTTTTCCTTCGTCAAGCTTCCAGTCTAGTGAGGAAGACAGATAATAAACAAATCATTATAAATGTAAATTCGTGAACTGTGACAGATGTTGGGACAGAGAGGACAAGCGCATAGTACACTCTGGAGAGGAGGAGGGAATTCGAAATAAGGCATTGAGGGTCTGAAAGCAGGATCTGAGAGCTCTGATACCATATCTTCAGTATGACCTTGACTGAGGGAGTGAGTACATGATGAAAAACGTGATTCACTGGGCTGCAGCCAGGAGGTTGGGGAAAATACATGTTTCGTTGTGTTTTGTTTTTTTGCTGTTAGTTTTCTACCTCTCTGTTCTACCTGACTATAAAGTGGCTTCTGTTCCATAGTGGCATCCCAGATACAGATGTACGGAATAGGGATGGATGCTAGCGACCATCTTCTGCAAGTCTTTGGAAGTGCTGTCACCCTGTGTCTCACAGCCAGTGTACAGACACACCCTTGTGAGGGGCTGGAGTAAGCTAAGGTGAAGGAATGAGGACGCCCCCTGGATGAGTGGCAACTTTAAGCAGGAAAATATCTTATTTCTTAATTTTTTTGTTGTCATGAATAAAAAGAAAAGCAAATAGTACCTAACCCCTCAAACTGAATTTGCCAATGAAAATCATAGTGAAGGGGAAAATGTTATGTAACTATTTATTCAGTTTAATGTGGATAGTTTAAGAAGTAGCCGTTTCAGTGAGGACACTGGTGTTTTTCTTTGAAAAAAATATTTGGTGAATTTTCCCCTTCAGATTAATCTTGATTAATAGATATGCTTTACTGGTACCTTTGTAGAAGTAGAAATCCACCAAAAATTGCATTAGAATGACTGCTCTAGGGATAAAGAAATTCATTTAAAAAAAAGTCTGGACATGTTCATCAATTAATATTTCTATGAAAAAGGCATGCTTGATAGATTGGTTAGTTGACTGTTCAAAGTGGGATGGATACAGAGGACTCAGGTTCACATGTATGAAATCTTAGCTGCAATAAGAAGCTAAGAGACCATTTTATTTAGATTTAGTTTGTGTGGCTACGTTTTGAAGAAACATAGAATCAGATTCAGCTTGAACTTTGCTAGGATTATAGTATTTCATGAAAAAAGGTAGTGGTTGAAATGGGCAAGGTGAGAGGTTTTTAAAAGCCCAGCTCTATGGAAAGTAATGGAATTGTTCCCACATTTATAATGTTGATTTCCATACCAGCGAGATGTTAGGCCAGCAACACTGAGTCATTGAGTTCTTCACATGTTCAGGGGAGGCAGCATCCTGCACTGATCAAGATCCTGGCCTGGGGCGAGGTGGCCTGGGCTTAAATCCTGGCTCTGTCTCTTTTGAGCTGTGGACTGTGGGCTATCTCCATGCCTCAGTTTTTTCCTTTGTAAAATAGGGATAATAATATTTATGGTTATTGAAGATTAATTGAGTTAATATATACATAAAATGTTTGAAACACAATATAAGTTAATATATATGTATGTAACATGATGCACCTTATAAGCCTTATGTGTTAGTTTTATTGTTAGTGCCATCCATTCAGTTCCAACTCCTAGTGACCCTGTGTACAGCAGAGCGGAACCCTGCCTGGTTTTTCTGTACCATCCTCTCGCCTTCTGGCACTATATCAAACAGTTCTCTGCTGCTATTCACAGGGTTTTCATGACCAATTTTTTCACAAGTGGGTGGCCAGGTCCTCCTTCCTAGTCTGTCTTAGTCTGGAAGCTCTGCTGAAACCTGTCCACCATGGGTGACCCTGCTGGTGTTTGGAATGCCGGTGGCATAGCTTTCACCATCACAGCAACACGCAGCCACCACAGTATGACAGCCGACAGACAGACAGACGGGACAGACAGACAGACAGGCAGGCGGTGTGGTTCCCTGACTGGGAGGGAACCCGGGTCTCAGCAGTGAAATCACTAAATCTTAACCACTAGACTACCATGTATTAGTTAGTTACTACTACTACTAGCTATGATGATGATGATGATGATGGTGTAAAATAGATATATTTAAGTCTCACACATAGTTGAAAGTTAAAAGAAAAATCTATATGATGTTTCACTTATTGACTAATGCACTCACCAACCAGATAAGACTATTGCAGGAAATAGGCTGTTTGTTCTCTATAAGAACGAATGAATTTGATCTAAATTAAAGAAGGACACTGCAGATAAAATTTTTAGAATACATATTTAAAAATTTCATTTGTTAAATATTTATATATATTTTATATTTCAATTGGCTTTTTAAAGAACATTAAAATAATTTCATGCTCACTGAAAAATTTAAACAGTATAGAAATATGTAAAAAGTATAAGCAGTTTTTACACAAATGGGAAAGAACTATTATGTGCATGCTGGCAGCTTGCCACACTTGTCTAATACTGAGCAAGTGTGTATGCTGGCTCGATTATTAACTCAGCTGTTAGTTGACTATCAGCTATGTGTAAGGAGCTGTGAACAAGTTTGGTTTAGTTTTCAACAAAACCTTTTCTAGAAAAATGAATAAACAAGTTTTGTCAATCAAGCAGAAATGGAAGATTTCAAATTCTAGCAAAAGAATTTTGGTCCTATGGAATTATGGTACTAGGAAGAAGAGAAGCTTGAAATGATCTTCACCAGAGGATGAGGAAACCAAAAAGCAGACTACTTGAGAATGCAGCATTTCTATAAGAAATCAGTTTTCAAAATGAAATGAATTATATTACCAGCCAGATGATGGTAAACTTGATAGTGATCTACTGCTTAATTAAAAGCATAAATTTTTTTAATCAGCATATTTTGCTCATTATAAAATAAAAGGTTTTCAATCTCAGTTTCAGAATTAGGCTAAGGATATTGAAGAGTACATGCAATTAGTGATACTGTGGTTAAAGTATGATTAACACACTGAAGAATCAATAAGCAAAGTCCTAAGGAATCTCTGTGGGTTTTTGTTACACCACTTCGTGGATTTATCATTGTCCTGCTCCATCAGAAAAAGTGGGTTCAAGTTGGAGGATGTAATTATTGTAGCCATGTTTGGAATAAACATCCTTCTCCGAGTAGAAAACAGTGAGGAATGAATTAGATGGTACCACAACCACATATGTAGAGTCAATGAGCAGCGACAAGGAATAAGCAAGATAAACCTTACAGAAAGGGAAAAGAACAATAAGTCTGTTTTGTAGATGTCTGAATTCTAAAATTCTTAAGGTTTTATTAGCGATAGACCCCACATAGTGTTTGTATCTCCTAATTTCCAGATGGTCTCTCAATTTTTCTTTTTTCTCCCAAGTTCAGATGATTTTTAGCTGAGGAATTTGATTGAGCAAGAAAAGTTCCTTTTTTTTGGTGATTCATTTTGTTGCTGTGAAATTGTTCTTTGCCTGATTCTCTTTCTTAGAGAATCTAATAATTTGTCTCATGCTCTCAATTCACTTCCACAGAAACCCACATACTATCTTTATTGAAGAAGGTAAGGCATTCTGAATGATAGAGACTGATAAATTACTTTTCAGCCTTAAAGGATACTTATGAGAATAAGAGATCTGCAATATCAAGAAAAGTCATTTGTATTAAGTGAAGAAAAGCATGATTATTCTTGTTGCTTTGCTAAATTTCAAAGCTTTAACGACTGTAATATATTTTGACCCCGTGGAGACATTTTACAGGAAGAAAAACCAGAGGTTTAATCCCACCCTTGAGATACATTTGTGTACTTTAGACCTGACCCCACACCCCCAGTTACCACAAACTCATTTGTTTAGTTTTTCCATGTCTGCACATGCTTGATTACAATAAAATTAATAAGGCAACACAATTCTTATTTTTAATCAAAAATGAAGAAAATAGAATTGTCTATTAAGACTTGATTAGTCCAAAAAAGGGCTTTTAATATCTGCTCTTACTATTGGATGAATTTTCAAAAGCATAATTACTGTTTTATAAATAACACTACTCAGTTATTTTGTAGTGGAATTAATAGGCACACATGATAAAGATAGATATGTGCCATTTCTTAGCCATATTTATTGATTTTTTTATCTTTCAAAAAAAAGAATTCTCATCTTCTCTGAAGGCTGAGCCTTTAAAACTGATGCAAATTTTTTTAAATCTTAGTTTAACTCTTGAGAGACTAATATTAAAACCTATCATATGAAAAGTGATATTTGAGAGCAGATATTCCCCATACTACTGATACTCTTAATCCTTTATTATGATTTGTTTAAAACAAATACAATTTTGTCATTGCAGTATGTTGGTTTGAAGATAGAAGTGATAAATTTTTAAGAAACTCCCATAGAAACTTGCAAATATGCAGATTAACTATTCCAGGAATAATTTATTCACAGATACGTATTAAACTAATTAACAATTTAAAATTAAAATTAAATTTCTATGGAAAAATGACTAGCTTATTTCAGTACAGAGAGAAATCTAGATTTTTCTGAGCACACTCAGAAAAGGAAAATGCACTGCTTCATTTAACAAATGTGTCTGAGGTCCCTGCCCTCAATGGGAACTTACAGTAGATTGAGGGTAGACAGAATAAATAGGAAGTAGTCAGGGACTTAGAAAAAATTATGTTGGGTAAGGGATATAGGGGAATGCTGTGTGGAAGTGTGTTGTGGGTGTGATATTATATGTGGTATTATCAGGAAAGGTCTCTGATCTGGTCACTACCCAAAATGTAAACTTACATATCTGGAGGAGAGAACTATATATTCACCATGATGTAAAAGAATAACTGTGGGCAGGGAATCTACTTCAGAGTGGTTAAATATTGAAAACAAGAATGATGGCGGAGAGATGTTAATACTGATTGTGATCACAAACTATTTCCTATAGTTTGTTTCATCATCAACACAGTACCTTACATCTAGTGTTTACTAAATATTTGATAAATATTTTCAATGAGTACTCTAGGAATTTTGTATTGTGGTGATAAAAGAATTATGTGTTTGATTCTTGACAGTTGAATTAACTTCTCTTAAGTTTAAAAAATTGTGAATGACACCTAACTACAAACGTTAAGAGGAAAATTAAAGCCTTTTAAATAAGACTTATTTTTTCAGCCTCTTTTAGAACATTTTATTGTGAAAAGGTTTCGCAAATGCTGTCAATAACTTAAAAATGGTCAGTTATTTGCAACTCTTTATTTCAGAAATTCAGTTGGCCCGATAAAAATTGCCTCGTTCTTAAAATATTTCCTCTGTCCTCTAATTGGGACACTTTCAATTGAGGGTGCCTAGAAATTATTTTGTTTAAATGAGATAGTGGAGTTTAGAAAGAAAATGTCGTGTATTGGAATTAAATTGAGTGGCCATCCAAATGAATATTTCAATATAGTTGTCTTTTTTGTTTGCTGCTTTTTTGCCGTTTTACAGCTAATTTTTATTTTTTACTTTGGTGTGAACCAGAATCAAAATTGGCCCTTTAAAGAAAATAATTGAATTGTTATTTCTGTTCTCTTAAAAAAATTGTACTTTTCAAGTTCAAGGGCTTGAAGCCAATGCCACTTTATGCTATTAAGTTGACAGGCATTGAAAATCTAATTGAGGTCATTATGATTAGCCTTGTATCTTGCTAGTGTTTTCTCAGGCTTGTTTTTAATGTTTTGTGTCAAGTATTAAATCCTCTTACACCACAGAATCAAGAAAATTTGAATCTAATAAAAGTAAACTGAATTTTATAATCCTATAGTTGTTTTGTGTGGGGGAGGTTCTTGGCTAACTGATAGGACGTTTGAATGTGAAGGCAACTTTTTTTTTTTTTTTTGTGAGGAAGATCAGCCCTGAGCTAACATCCGTGCTAGTCCTCCTCTTTTTGCTGAGGAAGACTGGCTCTGAGCTAATATCTATTGCCAATCCTCCCCCTTTTTTTTTTCCCCAAAGCCCCAGTAGATAGTTGTATGTCATAGTTGCACATCCTTCTAGTTGCTGTATATGGGACACGGCCTCAGCATGGCCGGACAAGTGGTGTGTCAGTGCGTGCCCGGGATCTGAACCCGGGCCACCAGTAGTGGAGTGCGCGCACTCAACTCCTAAGCCACGGGGCCGGCCCAAAGGCAACTTTCATATTGCTGTTAGTTTGAGGAATTGTGATGGGCTCCACTTTCAAGAGTCCATTTGTGACAAAACTGCAATTTTGGAATCACTGCATACTTGTCCAGTGAAGTATGAGAGGAGGGATTCCTCTGAGGGTGGCCATGTGACTGAATGGCTGAAACAGCGGAAGCAAAGGCTGCTGGCTAGAGATGTTGTTAAGACAGTGCAAGTCCCGGGAACTGGGGGTTGAATAATTTATCAGCATGGCCATTCCAGATATCCAGGACAAAGATAGTGAACATTCCCAGGCAGGAAGGACATCCTTCAGTAAACAAGATAGGAAGCTGACCCACCTTGTTTCTAGGCAATTCGTTTCCTTGTGTGTACTTGCCATGTGAATATTTCATTTCACTTTTGTGAGCTGGACTCATAGGTTAAATTTGTGTCATTGTCCATTTTCTGGGTTATGTTGTAAGGACACAGATGGGAAGTATTCAGTTGGTTGGAGTGTATCTTGTGTGTATGTGTTTTTAGTTGTATTTATTGATTTCATAAATAGCCAATAAAGAGATAAGAAAAAATTTTTAGTGTAAGTTTTTCCTGGAGAAAAAAAGACATCAGTTAAAATATCATTCCAAGAGTTTATTACTGTTGTTAAATTATTTATGCTTTTAAAAAGTTTTGACATGTAACCTCATTGCTCATTTGCTCTTTCATCTCAGAAGTAGAACACATGAACATAAACCAGGGCCCATTGATCAATTCTTCTGTTAGCAGATGAGGGGAAGGTTTAATGCAGGGTGTTTAATTGGCTATTTGGATTATATGTTCACCTATTTTGTCTCTTTTCCAGATTTTCTCAATTTGTGATTGACTTCTGTGATGTTGACACTGATTTGGAGTTATTTTTTATTATTATCATTCATTATCTTACTGCATTTTTCTTCCCCTTACCTTGAATTTTTTAAAATATCATTCGTTGTGTGGACATGTACTGGATGCTTCCTGTGTTTTGGTAGTGACAGGAGCCCTAATATCTTTGTGGGATGTGAGTAAACAGAGAAGTAACTCAGTTTGTGCCTTGAAGGATTTTGCAGCCTGATGGGGGAAGAAAGAAAAGCAGAAATAATTAGGCACCATGTGCCAAAGGCTACAATGGAAGAACTTACAAAGTCTTCATAGAGAAGGCAGGCAGCATTTGAACTGGATTTCAAGGATGAGTGGAAGTTAACTGGGGCATGGTAGGGCTTTCCAGACAGAAGGAACAGCTAGGGTGTAGAGGTTCAAAAGAGGAAGCCATGGGAATGTGGGTGGGAGAGGTGGTGTGGGGATGGTAGGAGATTAAAGGGTTTGGATGCCTTGATGAGTTTGAACTTCATTTTCTGAGCAATGGGGTACTCTTAGATGTTCCTAAAATGGGCGTATCATTGATGACTATGGTTCAGTTAGGTTTAGGAGCCTTTGCAGAAGTCCTTGTGAATGTCTACTTAATCTCATTAGCCAGATGGTAGCACCTAGCTGCAAGGGAGGCTGGTACACACCATCCATTAGCTGGGAGTTTTGCCACTAGGAATGCATTGCAGTTTCTCTTCTTAAGGAATAAGGAGAGGTAGGATATTGGATGACAGCTGGCATTCTGGGATGCAGAGTAAATACAATACAAAGGGATGCAGAGAAAAATGGGTAGACTAATAAACGTTCTGAACCAAACCAAAGGAAAGATTCTCCATGAACAATTAGAGTAGGTTTTTGGGATCTGCCCACTTAGTTGCTCACTAACCACATCGGAAGCACATCTTTGGGGAGTGATGGAGGAGGAGACAGGAAATGCTTTTTTATTTTTATGGCAGGAACACCCAAGAGCTTGAGCCTTCACTCCACCTAAGATGATTTAGACTTGTGTTCCTTGGAAGTCCTTCCAATCAGAGTGATAGAAAAAGGGGTAGTTCCAGTGGCTCTGTGGATAGTAATGGCAGTGTCAGTTCACTCTCCCCGTTGGTAAACTATCATTCACTTGATCTGGAGACTTCCCTACAGCAACTTTGTTGTGCTTGTTCTTTGAAAGGAATAGCAGATAAAACAAGCTTGGAGGTTGTTAGAAAGAGCATGATGCTGAGAACGTCTTTTGAGCTAGATTTGCCTACCATGTTCAACTTCTTTTCCATTGCTACGCAGCCATTCAGATCTGTTTATTGCACCCATGTTATTAAAATAGGGTGGAAAGATCTATGGAAAAGAAGAAAATAAACCTTAATATATTTATATCCATAAAAATGGGACTGCCATTTTAAAGTTCATCTTAATTACTTATCTATTTTCTTATTCATTTCAATTATTCTAGAAGTGGTCAAATGAAGATATTTACCAGAAAGTATGTGATGAAATAAAGATGTGGGAAAAACCTAGAGTCCTGAGCAGGCTTGATATAATCATCACCATTAGGGAGTGTTTGGGGTTTTATAGTAGGCATTTTATCAGCACCTAAAGATTTATTTAAAATATGTTCCAATAGTTTGACATATACGTGGTTCTATCTTAAGGGAATATCTAAAATATCAAGGTTCCTTGAAAACTACTGTTGGTTTTATTTTCTGCATTATTTCTTTCTGAACCCGTGGTTCTCTTTAAGAGTAATCAAAGCGTAGTTCAAGTTTGATCATCTTAAATCTTGGCATTTCTTTTCTTTTTTTATTTTGAAGTATCTATCAAGGAAATATTTTCTCTTATCAATTCTAGATACTGTCTTCAGAAAAACAAATGACAAGTTGTATGTGAATCAGAAAGAGTAGCCAATATGTGTTTGAATGTATGTTTCTCTCATATTACCCTGGCCCTATTATGAAATTATACTCTTTTTTTTTTCCTGCTATAAAGAGTGGGTGGTAATTTACCTCTTGTAGATTTGAAAATTTGTTTTAATTATATTAGATAGAATTTGAAAATATAAAGAAAATCTTGTTCTTTAATTCCTGCATAATTTTCTAATGGTCGTATAGTTTATATAATTTGAGAAACTTCATTTTTTTTTAATTTCCCCAAAGAACATATATTTTATTCTGAATTCTGTTGTGTTTTCATGTATCTGAAAATATTTGACGTAATTACTGGCTACAATTTAAGCCCACTCTGAAATGGGTATGCCTTAGTTGGCACTGGATTGCAGAGTTGGAGACAGTTGCTTGCTTTATTTACTTGAAATAATTGGTAGTTGATTTTGCAGGCAATTAGATGTATACCTTTGTTTAAGGTCACCTAGCTGAAAAAGTTGGCGGTCCAGGAATATGTTGAGCAGTATACTTGAGCATTCCCTCTCGACTTACTTGAATCTTATAAGTATTTTGTTGGCTTTGTTCATAGTCTGTTGTATTTCTGAGTAAATGAGCTCTCCAGAAACAATCTCTGCTTCTCTGATCATTTAACATACATTAAATAGATGCATACTGCAAAAATTAGTGGAAAAATTGCTAGTAGATATCAGTGAAATGTGGTCCATCCATGCAAGTTCATTTTAGTTGTTCTTATTAAATTCAAACGTGAGTTTTAAAAAAAGAAGATTGTGATCATCTTTATAAAGTAAACTAAATTATTACTTTCAATATGTGTTCAATTCAAAGGAAACTGAAAACAGGCTACAAGTGCCTGTGTAAAGGTGCATCCGTTTAGCATTATGCTTAGAGCCTACAGTTGATAATTAAGATTTAGCCTTAGAGTAAATGAAGTGACATTGATTATTTTTAGGCCCAATATCATTTGCTATTGATTCACTATTGGTGAGCAAAATGAGGGACCAAAAGCGTGGCTTCGAAACAGTCATTTATAAGTGTTGTATGGAAATGACAAGCTCCAAGTCTTAATGGTGCGGAGCTAGGGAATGGCAGTGTTCCATTGAGATGCTCTTCTAGTGTCAGTTCATCTCAGAATTCCTCTTGCCTTCACTTGATGTCCAGGCCTAACTCTAAAGCAAAGCTGTCCAGTAGTATAATGGGACCAGAGATGTGATTTAAAAATTTCTAGTAACCACCTATCAGAGTAAAAGAAACAGGTGAAACTCGTTTTAATATGTTTTATTGCTCCCAGTAAATCCAAAATATTGTTTCAACATGTGGTCAGTATAAAAATTACTAATGAAATATATTACAATTTTTTTCATTCTATGTCTTCAAAATTATACTCAGCATATTTTAATTCGGACCAGCCACATTCCAAGTACTCAATAGCCACATGTGCCTAGTGGCTACCATATTGGACAGTGCCGCTGTGGAAGGGCCAACTCAACCTACTGTTGCCTAGGGAAAAAAATCATAGGTTTTGGACCAGGTGGTATCCATAAGATCTCTCTAAGCCCCCTCATTTTACAAATAAAGGAACTGGGATCTGGAGACATTGAGTTGCCAATATCACTCAAATATGAAGGGTCAAAGCCCAGTCCCTGTCCTCTGACTTCCAGTCTCTTTCTTTACCCTTTTTCTGTTCCACGTTGCTGTGTTCTTCCTTTTTGTGTTCTGTGTTGCTGTGTCCGTTTCAGTATGTACTAATGTTAGGTGGGTGCTATCAGTGACATATTGAGCCGGGAGCTTTCAGAAAATCTGGCCCACTTGGAAAGGCATGACCTCCTTTGGACAAAACTCTCATTTGGGGCAGGGTAAATAAAATTACCAGGCATATCTAGAATCTTTCTGGAATGGTAATGGGAGGTGATGCTGGGTCCCGTGATCAATTTGTCTTTTTCTGGTGTGGGCGCTGTTGGAGTAGGAATTAGGGGGACCGTTAGGACCCAGGGGATGTGACTCTGAACACTGGTTGAAATGTCAGCTGCCCAAGGAAAGGAGAGATCGACAAGGCATTACTATACACGTTTTGTTGTGTGTATGGGGTCTGTTCCTGGAAACACTGGGGTTAAGCTTTTTTTTTCTTTCAGTTCTTGGAAGGCTGCTGGTATGTGACCATAGTTCTTACCTAATTATACTTAAAGCATGATATTTTTTGACAGCTTAAGCCCAGTGCACTTCTGGCATGTTATTTTCAAAATGTAAGCAAATGTGGAAAGCTTCCCACATGGCGTGGTGGTTTGGTGAAGGCAGAGGATTGGTATGCTCCTGGGATCATTGCTGCAAAGTATTTGTTTTATAATATGAAAATGCATGATGGGTGAACTTTTAGAGTTGGAAGTTGTTTTTCATTTCATTGCTAAAATATTTATCAGCCTGGATGTTGTAGATTGTGTAAGAGTGCTTTGAAGAGAGTTTACCTTTATTCATGTGACTTAGGTTTAGTGATTTTAGATTTCGTGTTAAACTCACCCATTTTTCTGTTTGAGCCTTAGGACTTCTCATCTGTGGCTAGGCTTTACCCAGAAAGGCACTATTGATCCTTAAACATGCACTGTATTTTCTTCATATTCTATGATGAAATAATTATATTTTGCAATGCTGATGTGTAGGACAATACTTAGAGTATTTACGGCTTGCAGGAATGAGTTAAAAGTACAGGAATATATGAATTTCCTTTGGCAGGTGTCTATTAAACTTAAAAAATTGTCTTTTTTGTGTGTGTGTGTGAGGGAGATCAGCCCTGAGCTAACATCCGTGCTAATCCTCCTCTTTTTGCTGAGGAAGACCGGCTCTGAGCTAACATCTATTGCCAATCCTCCTCCTTTTTTCCTTCCCCGAAACCCCAGTAGATAGTTGTATGTCATAGTTGCACAAAAATTGTCTTTAACCTTAAAAAATTCACCATATATTTTTACCAATTTTCTCTGTATTTTTCATAGTAAAATATAACCAAGAGGAACAGAAGTTTAGAGCTTTGAAATGTTTGGGGGACTCATATGTTTTTTATTATGTTTAAGTTAGATTTTTTGAATTAGAAAAGTGTTATAAATATATTGTAGGTTACTTAGAGAAAATTTTAAAAACATGCATAATCCTACCACCCACTGATGTCCGTTTTATATCATTTTTTAAAGCATTTTTGAGATAATTTTATATCTTGCATTTTATTCCTTAACATTAAATGTCATGCTATTATCAGCTCTTTGTAAATTAATGTTTAATGGATATATGAATCTGTTTGGGGCAGTGGGAGCTATGGAATTGTGAGTGTGTGCATTTTTATTTGGCATTTCCAACCCGAAGTTAGGCTGGAGGCAGTGATGTAAGGAAGGCGCGTGTGCCAAATACCTGTGACTATTTTAAGTATTTATTGAGTGATCTAAATTGCTGCTCTCAATAGTATTCAACATGGTGGTCCTTCAGCTATGACGTAGTACTTACAGACGATGAGATGAACCGAAACCATAGAGATTCACCGAAACCATAGAGATTCACAAAGATAAAATAAGGAAAATCTGACGTAGTAATTCACATAAGCAGTCCTCTTATTTAATAGTTTCGTGGTCACTTGTGTCGGCGGAAGTTTGACTGTAAGAAGTGTAGACTTGACAAGCAATCGTAGCCGGGGCTCAAATGTGACCTCAGTGAAATTGTGGTTTCACTTTACTAGAGCCATTTGACGGGAGCATTAATTGGGTTGTGTGATTACACAGATGTAAGTAAAGCACCCTCCTTCCCATTTCCCAACTCTTTAAGCCTTTCCTGATTTTATGTGGTTAATAAGTCAGAAACGTTTATTCTGTGAAGTTCCCAAAAATAAGAACCTTTAGCCACAAAAAAGAACTAGACTTGTCTTTAAATTTAACAATGTGTGACGAGGCGCTGCTTCCGTAGAACCCTTTGTAGGATTATGGAGCCCATTCAGCCAGACCCGTTTAATCTTTGATTACTAACTGCTATTTACTTGGTCAGTTAACTGGTTTTATATTATTATATTTCATATTATAGGTTTTTGGAGCAAGGACTATGTTGTTTATTTATTGTTTACTTATTTTTACTATATATAATACTGTAAATATATAGTGAATAAATGCCACGCCCAGAAGCCCAAACTTCTTTTCCTTTGTCATGTCACATCTCCACAATTTACTACTCTTTGTTAAAATGCACTATAAGCACTGAGGCCTAACTGCTTCTTTGGGGCTTTCACTTCTTTTCTATGAAGCTCCCCCTCCATGTAAAAATATTAACATCAAATAAAACTTGTATGCCTTTTCTCCTGTTGATCTAGCTTTTGTCAGTTTAATTTGCACGGGCCTGGGTTATGAACCTAAGAGGGTAGAGGACAAACTTTTTTCCTCTCCTTTAATATTCAACCTGGAAGGAACAGTAAATGCAAGGCTGTGAGGTGGGAGCATTCTGGGGTGTCTGAGGATGTACATGAACTGTTACAAACATCCCACCAACTATATGTACATAATTTACCAATGACAGTTCACATTGATGAATCATTTATAAAAACTGATGGTAAGTGTCTTCCATGCTGAATTTACTCAGTCTTGGAGAAGAATGTGTGTTTTAAACAAGAGGAATTTATGGAAGACATTTGGTATTCTAAATATCTAAAAGAGCTTTTAGAGTATATAATAATTCATCTTTGCCTCTATATTTTAAAATTTTAAGACAGGAAGAAATCCTGTCTTTTAGTTATTTTAGGTTTGTTGTTTTCTGAGTTGTTTTTTTTTTTTTTTTTTTTTTTTAGTCCCAATCGAAAGAACTTGCATTAGAAACTTGGCAGTCAGTCGTGTCGTATTGTTGTGATTTATTAGATCTGGAATAAACACCTCTGTTGCAGGCATATGTAAAAATAGATGCGTTTGGCTTTTGTAATAATAATAATACACAGGTATATAGCTCTTTCTGTGAGCCGGGCACTGTTGGAAGTGCTTTGCATGTAATCTTCAACAGCAGCCTGTGAGGTATCCTTGTTCCTATATGAAGCTGGTAAAGTATGAGCTAGGAGGGAGCTCACAAACTAAGTTCAACATCCGTGCTCCTAACCACTTATCTGTCCTGCCTCTAGCAAAATGGAATGATGGGTGGAGTTCACGCGGTGTTTCCTGTTTGACTAGGCAATTCGCTCCTTGAGAAAACAAGCCGTTAGAGTGGCTGCTTGATAAGGAATAAGACTAAGCTGTTAGGGCTTCACTTCCTGGCTGTGTCCCCTCCCTCCATGAACCTCTGAGCACTGATGTCTCTACATGGCATCTTCCCCCCCCCCCCCCCCCGATCCTACAATCACTCCTTCCATCCCAATCCCATTCCTTCTTTTTCTCTTAATCGCACATAAGATCGTCCAGAGTGTAGATATTGGAGTCATTCAGACCTTGGATTTGAGTCACAACTCTTTGAATTACTAGAGTTATGACTGCAGGAAAATGACTTAATTTCTCTAAACCTAAATTTCCACATCTACAAAGTATCGTTAAATAGGTTAGTCAGGAGGAAAATTGAATTAAGTATAAGGTACAAAGCCCAGAGCCTGGCCAACAGTAGGCCTTGAGTGAATAATGGCTCTGATTTTCATTTTAAGCCCCTTTGTAACATCTCATCTTCTTGGACCCTTCAGAATGGTCCTTAATGTTCAGATCAGCCACCCTTCACCCCTATGAAAATGCAGAGGCTGGGGAAGAGACCTGGCTGCCTGGGGAACTGTGCCACTTAGCTTTACATTTCAGTGCTCTCAAATGGCTGGAAGGCTGTATCATCTCAACATTTCCTTGATAACGTTTTTGATATCTGAAAACAGGAATGACTTATTTGAATTCTGCATAAACTTTGTTTCTGGTCTAGTTGTTAGAGTTTGAAATGTCTGTGAACCCAGAAGAAAAACCACTTGGAAAGGAATCTAAAGAATGCTTGTCCAGGATGCGGTTCTCCTGCCTGTCCACTTTCCTGCCCCTCCTTGGCATTTTCACTTGACCCTGCACAAGTGACAGCCCTGGCTGCCCGGACCAGCTGGAGACAGCCACAAAGTTCCTGGCTACTATCTCTCAAAGATCTCTGCTAACCCCTTTGAAAACAAAGGGATTGATTACCACATTTCAAAGGGGACTGAGAAGGAGGTAATTGGGAGATCTCTCTGAAGGGACCTGTGGCTTCTAGCACCGGCAGAAGCTTCCTGAAATGGTAGGTAATGCTCGTGCCTTAGGCAGGATGATGTCATCTCCTGGGGACCTGCTCACACATAGCATTGACCGTGTGTTAGAAATGTGCATTTCTTTTTGTGTGTGTGAGGAAGATCAGTCCTGAGCTAACATCCATGCTAATCCTCCTCTTTTCGCTGAGGAAGACCGGCTCTGAGCTAACGTCTATTGCTAATCCGCCTCCTTTTTTTTCCCCAAAGCCCTAGTAGATAGTTGTATGTCATAGCTGCACATCGTTCTAGTTGCTGCATGTGGGAGGCGGTCTCAGCATGGCCGGGGAAGCAGTGCATCGGTGCGCGCCCGGGATCCGAACCCGGGCCGCCAGCAGCGGAGCGCACGCACTTAACCGCTAAGCCACAGGGCCGGCCCGAAATGTGCATTTCTATTCACATTTTATCAGTGTATTTCTATACTCTTGTCGTGCAGACATTAGAGACAGGAGAAAATCATCCTGTACCTTTGGTGGTTTTATTTAATTAATGAAATTAATAAATTTCATTAATTCACAAAACGTGAATCGAATGGAGCAGTCCGTTTTTGTTTTGGGAGGTTTTATTTTAGGATGGGGAGAGATTGAATTTTTCAAGACAACCCAAGAGACTTCGGGGGTTTTTGATGTTTTGATTCTAGAAGGATATACTTGCCCTCCTCTCCATTTCTTCCTTCTGACCTGGCGTGTGTAAGGCCCTATCAGGTGTTAATCTGTTCTGTCCTCTTACACCCACGTCCTGTAGCTGCATCCAAGTGCGTTGAGGCCAGTTTAACACGGATTAATTTAACAGTCGCTCTGTGAAAACGGATGTTCTCTGCTGCTTATTTCTAATCAATTATCAAGCCATATAAAAGATACTTTCCCGTTTAAGAAGTCACATCGTCCTATGAAGCTGTAAACCAATAAAGTAAAACTAAAATGCTTATGACTAAAATTAGAGGATTATATTTAAAACCCTTTGCCTAAGACTGATGATGACATGCTCTTTTATTGAATTTCTAGTCAGGTGCTTATTCATAAAAATAAGGCTTATGTAAATGGTAGTGTTCAAATGTTACACCAGTCTGTTTTGGTAGTTTGACCTTTCACAGTAGCTAAATAAATATTTTTTACAGTGAGAAAAGAATTATTTAACATTTGTGTGCTAGCAGTATGTCAAATGAATTCAGAGTCTGAATGCAACAGATGAGACCGTAGATAGAAACACAAAAACACAGTGATGTAAAACAGAAAATCAGGCTACATGGTGTCAGAGAGACAGCTCTACAGGGAGGGATGTTCATAAGTATAATAGACACTTAGGAAAATTAACACAATTATTCTAAAAGTCATCTGGGAAAATCATTAGCATTAGGTAAGAATAACCAGAAAAAAATCCAAAGAAAAATGTGAAAGTATAGAAATTAAGACTGCATGGCACATGGAAAGACAAATCAATGGGATAAAATAGAAGTCTAGTATATATATTGGAGATTGGTTCAGGATACAGGTGGCTTTCCACATCAGAGGAGAAAGGATGAATTCTTCAATAAATGGTGTTGGGATATCTGTCCATAGAGGGAAAGAAGCTGGGTGATTATTTATGGTGTCTGTAACAAAGGGCAAGTTTCTTTATTCCACAGTGTTCTTACAAATCAATTAGAAATACTGATTATGAATCTCTTAAGAGAAATATAAGTAAAGCATTTTTAAAAAGTTTTATTGGGGCCAGCCTGGTGGTGTAGTGGTTAAACACAGACTCCACCTTAGCGGGCTGGGGTTCTCAGGTTCGAATCCCAGGCGCGGACAAACACACCACTCATCAAGCCATGCTATGGCAGCGTCCCACATACAAAATAGAGGAAGATTGGCAACAGATGTTAGCTCAGAGCCAATCTTCCTCACCAAAAAAAAAAAAAAAACAATTTTATTATGAAAACGTAGGAAAGAGAATATGATGGATCCCCAGGTACCTGTCACCCAGCCTCAGAAATTATAAACTTATCACCAACTTTATTATCTATTATTATCTTGTTGTGTCTGTGACTCTTCCCCTCCCATTCCCCTTTTCCTCACTGGATTATTTTGAAATAAATTCAGTCATATTATTTTATCTATACGTATTTTAGTATGAATCTCTAAAAGAATTTAAAAGAAATAGACTAAAAAAAAAAAAGCAAAGAATTTAACAGATCATATTCAGGAAAAAAACACACATAGCCAATAAACCTATGAAGATATGCTCAATCTTATTAGTAATTAGGGAAATGCAAATTAAAACAGAGAGATAACTTTATTTTTTAACCATATGATTGGCAGAGACTAAACAGTCTTGCCAGAGTTGGCAAGAATGTGAAGAAACACATTTTTTTCTACTATCAGTGGTACAAAAGTTTTCAAGAACAGTTGTTCAAAACTTTGTGCATATCCCTCAATTTAGCTATTCTAGGAACTAGTAACATAGTATATTGTGTAAGTGCCCACTGATGAGGACATTACTGGAGCATTATTTGTATCAATTAAACAAGTCTATTTTTTTACTGTGTTGCACCAAACTGGAATATTATGCCATCATAAAATTAAAATTTTGTATTTTTTTTTGTGAGGAAGATCAGCCCTGAGCTAACATCCATGCCAATCCTTCCCTCTTTTTGCTGAGGAAGACTGGCCCTGGACTAACATCCTCCACTTCCCATCTTCCTCCACTTTTTTTTTTTTTCACATGAGACGCCGCCACAGCGTGGCCTGACAAGCGGTGCCTCGGTGCGCGCCTAGGATCCGAACCCGGGCCATTAGCAGTGGAGAGCGTGCACTTAACTGCTGTGCCACAGGGTCGGCCCCAAAATTAGACTAATTTCTAAGTGAAAAAAGGAATTTGCAGAAAGCAGGCATAATGAGTAATTACATTAAGTAAAATTTTGTATATGAAACAAAATTTATGTGTATAGAATATATCTGCAAGATTCAGGCAAATCTAACAAAATTTGACTCTGGAGATATAGAATGGAAGAGACTAGTACATATGTACTTTTTACATTATCACCTTCTGTATTATTTGAATCTTCTTAACTGCAAGCAGATACCTTAGAGATGTCCCACCACGATGTCCCCCTCATCTCAGATGTGTAGCTCCCTGGTTCTGTCATTCCTGGTAGGTGATCAACTAGTTTCTACCAGTTGGCCCAAGGGGATTCTTTCCACAGGCAAGCCATCCCATTCCATTCAAAACATCCCTAATTTTAGGAAGATGTGTATTTTGATGTGCAATCTAGAATCCTCCCAATTGTTCTTCTAAGGAATGCTACTTTTATAAAGTTGAAAATAGCCAGTTTTATTGTATCATAAAACTAGGTCATTTCAGTGTATTTCCTCTGTTTGTTTTCATGGGTAACTGACTCATATCAAAACTTGCTTTTGAAACTACTGGAAATGTCACTTATTACTTCAGCCTCCTTTGCTTTACGTTGAACTTCAAGAAATAACTCCTTCAATCCAAAATTTCTAGTGTTGGTGCTTGTAATTTCATTTCTCAAATTGACACTAATGCTAGCGATGGGATTCTCATGCTAAGGCAGAAGAAAACAATTTAATGGAGGTATTCTCTCCCATTGAATTCTCCTCACTGAATTTTATACTGAGGTTTGTTATATTTTCTGCATTGTAACCCAGAAAGTTATCAAAAAGAATTGCCTATGATAAAATATTTGTCTTTATCTTATTTCGTATTTTCTTTACAAGTGGAAATTATAACTGACTTTTTAATTTAAGGTTGAGTGTAGGACCTCCTAAGTCTATCACGAATATTTTAATGACTCTTTGAGTATGGGAGATTAGAATAAAAAGCACTTTTGTTTAAGATAGAAAATACTTGTGCGGTAACATCGAGATTGTATCGGGAATAATGTAAACCAAAAGTGAAACACGGAGAAAATTCTTTCCAACTTACGAAGATGTTTGTATTACAAAGATTCGTTTACTAATTTGATATTCTTAATAGCTTCGTAAGAAAGGGAGGGCAAATACTATCTCACAGTGAAATTTGAAGAAAATTAGATTCAATGAGGCTAAATTTGCCCCAAATGGCACTAAACAACAGGATCGAGGCTGGAACCCAGGCTGCTGATACTTAATGTAGAAATGACCCAACCAGAGCACCTCCCTGTAGCTCCTATGGAAAAGTCACAAAGGACAGTAACCAATTACTTTTGATTTTCAGAACTCCGTTATTTTTGAAGGCATCTTCACTACTTACCTTTTTTTGGATTAAATATTTAACTTTTTTTTTAATCTTAAATTGATTTTCCCACTCATTTTATGGATCAATACTGTTATCAGAATCTATTTCTATTCCACAGTGGTTATAAAAGTTGGAGGTTATGGCAAGCAGAGTAATCTTGAATTTTTCTAAAGCTGTCTCTGACCTTGAATACAGGTTTTAAAATTATAACTTGAGTGATTTTTTAAAAAATTCAACCTCTTTTTATAAAAATCCGGTATAGACTGTTTCTTCATAAGTTTTGCCTATGACTGAGATACAGATAGGATTTATTTTTACTAGTTTTCTGAAGTGATGCTGAGTGACATTAGCTTCATTTTGAATAGGTCCTGCAGAAAAGTGGTTATGAAGCTTTACTGCAAATAAGCACAATATACACCCGTATTAGAGAAGTGTTAGTTACTGCAATTAACCAGCAGCGTCCTTCTCAGCAAAGCCGGTAGGAGGCATCAGGCTAGGGCTGGGTGTGGTCCTGCAGCTGCTTGAGTTTCCCTAGTTGGTTGCCAAGATAGTTCACCTGTCCAAGATGGGGCTTTCCAGCTTTAAGGAAGCCCCAGTGAGTATTTACCAAGCCACTTAAACCCATAAACATGTTTCATGAAACCCCAGCATAATCATCAAATGGTTGCAAAAACTCTTTTTGCGGTACCCCATCCTTTCGCCACGTAACATCTGGATTCTGGTACCATTTCTTATCCTTCCATCTTGCAGCCTTGGTCATAGGTGACATAGTGTGACCGGGTATTACACATATGCTCCTTGCAGCCATATAGAGGTGACCTAACTGGGCATACACAGTTGGTTATCTATGAGGTGTTGGCCATCTGTGCAGGTCAAAGGCCTTCCGCGGGTCCAGCCAAGCAGTTCATTGCCTTTCTGAATTCTTGAATGCTTTATTTGTGAAACCCGTGATGTAATAACTGTTTATGTATATATATATTTTTAAAACTCGCCTTACTGTTCTTAGTTTATCTGTAATGTAGAACTAATTAGAAAAGTACCTAACTTGTAGGGTTGTCATGAGGATTAAAAGAAATAATACAGTCTGTAGGACATAATATGTGCTCAGTAAATATTTATTATTGTTATTACTGCTGTAAGCCAGCATTGGTAACTGCTCAAAACATTTGCCAGACATTTTCAGTGGCTCTGCTCATGTACACACCCATGGTGATAAGTGACAGCATGTAATCTTAAGCCTCCGCCTTGTCCTCTAAGTAAAAGAACTCAATCATCCACAACCCAGTCTGGCAAATCTGTTTTTCAGTCGAAAATTAAAAGCAGTCTATTATCTTTCCTTTGGTTTTGTTGTTTTCCTCTGGTAATGTGGCTGTGCCCAAAATGTAGGCAAAACCAGGAAATTGTAAAATACTCTATCAGGCTATTCATAAAACATGAAGCAACATTCAGGTTAATTTGTGGCTTTTACAAACTTTGGAGGCTCATATAATGGACAAATAATATGTAATGTTCTGCAAGTTTTAGACTCTGTGTTGGTATTTGCAACTTCAGATTTCTGTCATCATTAGCATCATTATTTTTGCTTTGTAAGCAATTTACACGCTCATTTAATTCCCAGTCTGTTCCTGTGAGGTGGGTACCATTCTATTCCCAAATTTGCAGATGAGCCCAAATTATAGCCTTTTGTCCACGATCACAGTTAGGTGTTAGAATTTCAGCCTATGCAATCTGATTCCAAACCTTGTATCTTTTCTACTCTGGAATGTCTATGTAAATGATTTATTTTCTTAGACTTCTGGCTAAGAGTTAAAGCTAGAAGGGAACTTGAGAACCTCTGGCTCAACCACACCCCATGAAGTTTGCAATATTTGTTGCCATTCTTTCAATAGATAATATATTTGAATTTAAACTAAGGGAAAGTCTATAAATTGATACCAGCACCAAAACCCCAGTGAGAAGATAATGTAGGCTGCCACTATTTTTTTTTAAGCTAGATTTTTAAAGGTGTTAATTCAGCTATCTTCTACCTAACAGATTTCCTATATCAACTGACTTAAACTATTTTCATTCTGGTGCAGATGCACTAGACTTTGAATTTGTTGAAATCCAAACTGTCATCTTGACTCCAGCTGTTTTTTAGAGGCCTGATTTGGAGGAAGCAGTTACTGGGGGTTAAATCACTGATCAACCTTTGGTGGAATTTCAGCCCCCAGTTCTTTAGGATTCTGTTCCTCCTCCCACACTCTGACACTGGGCTTTGTGTTAAGAAATTTACAAAAGGAAATTGATTTGTTATACCCAGGCTGTGGTTGTCCATTGTTGGCTCTGCATCACCTCTTCACTTGGCCCCAGATCCACACCTAAATAGCACTGCCTTCCTGTGCCTGGTGGAAGTTGGGTTACGTCTGATGCTCTGTTGACTCACCCTGCCAAGGATAGAAGCTCTGACATGGGTCATTTGTGGTCACTGCAGCAACAGTTTGTTGATCACAGGGAGCATTCCACAGCTGCTGATGTGATTGAAGGTGATTGGAGCCAGTTCTCCCCCAGATCCAAATGGACCAATTAGAGGACTTAACACTGAGTATATCAGCTGTTTAAGTGAGTTTTGTGAAGGAGGCATTGTATGAAGACTGTGTTTGGGTAAGGTGAAACTCTGTTCTCTGATATTAGTATCTTTTTGTAAGTTAAAACATTGTAAAAATTTACAATTACCTTAGTAGGGATGAGGTTTACAAATTATTTGGTACCTATTTAATTTGTTAGTCTTTGAAATGTAGTTCTCTAACCAGGGTGATCATTCTCTTTGTCAAACACTCTTACTCTGAAAATTCTGTTTAATAAAATGCTTCTCATAGAATGTGTATTGAGTTTTTAAAAATTGTGGCTGCTTTTAAAATGTGGTAATTTGCAGGAATTGATCATGGAATAAGCCCATGGTTTTCAGTGTGGTCTGGCGGTTGGCCCCACAATCTGACACATCCCTCCAGTTGATTTTGATGAAAGCTCAAGTTGAGAACCACTAAGGTAAACTTACCTGTAGAGTCACAAAATGTTGTCCAGATTTTGAGCTTCTAGAAGAAACAACCGTTTGTATCTTTCATAAGGTAAAGGATGATTTTTTATACAATTATTTGATAATAAGTTAGCTTCGAAATTAAGGTATGTCTGCGGATAAAGTGCATTCTTCTCAAGGTCGAGGGGGATCCACCTTTGGCTCTTCGGTCCTTTTCTTGCCGATTGTTTGGTTTTGTGCATTAACATACCATCTCCCATTACTTATTTCTCATCTTGTACTTACATTTCATCACAGTGTTTCTTGTAGCCCCTCTAGTTCAAGAGATTGGTCAGCCTTTTCTACCATATTAAAATGTACAGACTCCATCTAAAATCATGGAGTTGTGATATATTCAAAAGTATAAGGAAGGATGTCACAGTCTTGCCTCCCAGTGTTCATAAAATTGCAAACACCTTCTTGCTTGCCAAGAAAGTAGGCAATAATGTTGAAGAAAGCCTTCCTTTTCCATTCCTTTGACCAAATAGCAGGCAAACATACATCATTTTGCTTTCTGAGTCATTTAGACTTCTGTTTTGTGTTTACAGTGGATAAATACTGAGTAACATGCTGCGTTGTTGTATCCATTGGAAACTTACCACCTGACAAATTATTTGTGAAATCGAAAGAATGAGGTTTTATAAATTCTTTTAATCCTTTAGTTTAATTCCATATTTTGATCCTTTAACATGTACAATTGTGTATAGGTTAAATAATTTGCCAACCTTCCAAAGGGGTTTTTAAAAACTTTTTATTACGGGAAATTTCAAATATGTATCTTGTCCAACTTCAACAATTGACCTTCTTTTGCCCTTCTTGTTTCCGCAAACACACCCCTAGGCGCATCACATATTTTTTTTTTGTTATTTTCAGTAGTATTTTAAAGCAAGTCCCAAACATCGTATCATTTTACCTGTAAATACTTCTGCCCATAGGTTTCTAAAAGAATTTGATGCATGATTTTATAGTATAACAGTATAGACCAGAAAAAGGCCACCAGATACTAGTACATGTTTTGCTATAAGGTCTTATGAGTTTTCTAAAATATTCATTAGAGCCACAAAAAATACCTATCCGACAGCTCTCACGTAAGAGGAAGATAAGTTCCCTAGGGAAGCCCTTTGTTTATAGAACAAATACGTGTTTTGTTTCGTAGTAAAATCCTAGGCACAGCCATGACTCATACCCACTAAATGAAGGAACAGAAGTGGGATCCCGCCCGTCTATTTATCCCTGGGATGGGAGACCAGAATATTTTTACGTTATTGCTAAGTAATTTTTTTAAAACTCTGACATATTACTTGAATTTCAGAAATATATCCGGTTGTTTTTTTAAACATTCTATCTAGAGTTTCCAAATGAGAGGTTGTAGCTCCCAAAACTTGTCTGGTTTTAGTGTCTTGGTTTCTGCTCTGACCCATGGGAGTGTTCAGTAATTCCCAGCAGGGAAGGGGTCCTGCTGGGAGTGTTTCCATGTTATGAATAGTCTCCCTACCCAGCCCATCCCCCACCTGCTTGTTTTGTGACAGTGAAAATTATACTTATAGCAACTTGAAAACTCTTGGAGTGTGATGTCTACTTCTGATTGTAACATTTTTAGTTAAATTACAGGGCATGGGTTTTCAGTTGGATTAAAAAAAAACGGCAGCATAACCCGTTTTTTCAGACAAAAATACAGATTGGGTAGGATCTCAATCTATAAAATAGGTTAAAAAACCCCATTTGCTTTCACTGAAGCTTTAAAATCCCATTCCCTTATTTGGCCTCCCCTCAAATCCTGAGGCACCTGTAAGGGTTCCTCAGAGCACAGTTTGAAAACCAGTGGTCTAAGGGGACTAGTTTGTGGTTTCTCGGGGGGAAGTCAGTCTAGTCTCTTCCAGAAGACAGATTTGTCTTGGAGTCAGGGCCTGGACTTGACCCTGGGTTAGAAACCAGCTTTATTTTTCCAGGAAACTAGCCTATGTTCTGGGTCCAATATCTGCCTTATAGGTTGCTCAAAGCTTAGATACAAGGAAGTAGTCACAGCCAGCACAGCTATTTTTACAATAGCATTCCTGAAAAAATACATTAGGTGGGCTGAGGAGAACAAACTGCTCTTTAAAAATCTACATTTTGAAATTATGTATGAATCAAATTGCTGTGGAAGCCGAAGATAAGTTATAGAAGTCAGATTTCTGTCTTATAATTCAAATTTCAGTTTTTGTTACAGGGAAAAACATTGCAGTAACCTTACTGAAGCCTGAACCAGCTTGTGCACATTTAAAAAAGGATGTTCCCTAGAGCCTGATGAATCCAGGATGGAGTAGAATCATGAAATCATCTATTATTTTGTAAAGATTTATCATGATTGCCTGGCAATTGCATATTATGTGTGTAGGGGTTGGGTGTGTGGGGTGTGTGGTGGGTGTGTGGTGTGTGTGGGGCGTGTGTGTGTGTGTGTGTTCTCATTCAGAGAGGCAATGTAGTGCAGGATGAGAGGATCACAGATGTGTATGTGACAAAACTGTTTCTAAAAGACAATTCCAGATATTCCTACCAAGGGGTCTCTTTTACTCCTCCTGAGTAATATGCAAAACACTCCTGGTTTAGTGAAGCTGGAAGTCTGGGATGAAAAAGAGGGAAGAGCAGATAGGGCTCATACTTCCAGTATCTTCCAGATAGGGCTTGCATTTAATTTAACCTCTGATGGAGGACTCACCATTTGGCAAAAGATATTTACTTACTTACGAATGAGTTGGAGATAATAGCCGAGTATGTTGACTTCTCTAAGTTGTTTGCATATTTCCTGATGTATGACTAAGGAAATTGAAAATGAAAATTTGGGGTGGTTAAAATGAAAGAGGTCTGTATGAAGTAATTGGATTGAATTTGCATTGAATTACAGAGAAAACTTTTACTTTGTATGTTTTTTCATGGTTCTATGTTTACTAGTTAGGAAGTGGGATAAAATTATTCATGTTTGATATTGAATGTCTTTAAGTTGCAGGAGTCATGCATGTAATGTGGCTTGTTTTCAACCCTAGCTTTCTGGTAGATTGGGGAGATCTTGAATTCCTGGGTGAGGAAAGTCTGGTGCTGCTGTAGAGGTAATCACATTCCCCAGCTTTACCTTCTTGATCAGCTAAGAATTTAAGAAGGTAATTCTAATCCTGGCTTTATCTTTGGCTTGCTATCTGATTATGCACACGGAATAATTATAATACGGGATAATATCTCTTGTGGTCTATCTATTCACTACCAATTGTGTGAGTGCAGGGCTCTTTAAAAATCTTGGGAGATGGGCACCGTTGTATATACAGAGAGATGTGATGAAATGTTAAAATGGTGGAGGATTTTGAGTGAGAATGTTATTGAAATTGGAGTGGTGAAGATTTTATTTTTAATCTTGTGGACACCTTAAATATTTGGAAGCATGTAGGTTATAAGAAATACCAAATTACTCCAAGAAAATGTCAGTAGTGTTTTTTTGGGGGAAATTTTTATAAATCTTGTGTTAAAACCATGTAGTTTCATTCTGAATTTTGCCTTATTTACGATAGATTTTACAAAATAATCATGGAAAATTATTATCATCACTGTTCTGGGGCAAAGGGGAAGGAATTGAAGGGAACAAATGAGTGGCTCTGTATTTTCCGCTAGAATCGCACTTAGAAAATTGCTGTGAAAAGCAAATGGCTTTTTTTCTGTGTGTGAGGAAGATGAGCCCTGAGCTAACATGCTAACATCCGATGCCAGTCTTCCTCTTTTTTTTTTTTTTTTTTTTGCTGAGGAAGACTGGCTCTGAGCTAACATCTGTGCCCATCTTCCTCTACTTTATATGGGACGCCACCACAGCATGGCTTAACAGGTGGTGCGTCAGTGTGCACCTGGGATCCGAACCGACGAACCCTGGGCCGCTGCAGTGGAGTGCACGCACTTAACCGCTTGCGCCACCAGGCCGGCCCCAGCAAATTGTTTTTGAAAGAAAAGGATTCACTCTTTGTGTTAACTAACAAGGGCTGAAAATTCTCATAGGAAGAATTTTCAAGAGTGGATGAATGTTTTTTTTAACTCTGCTTCAGAAAGTGGCCTTGATTGTATTAGTCCATGTTGCCTGATTACCTGTTTAAATTAATTATATACTCTTTTAGGCTGACTTTTAATTGATTTGCAGCCAAGGCTGTCTTATTTGCAGGTATTAGTAAGAGTGATGGTTTCATATTTATTGTTCTCAGTAATTTTCTTTAAGAGTGTATATCAGCATGTTGCTTTTTAGATTGTATAAAATATGGGCTAGAAACTGAAGCAAATAGATAATCATAAATGGGCAAACCTCTCTTTCCCTCTAAATGCTGTACTTCTTTAACATCTTTGGAAATTCCTGCAAAGGATTTCCAACGTCAGAGAAGTCAGTATAAAAAGTTGAATGTCATTGTGTAGATGTCTGAAATTAAACCACGTTAAGTTCTAGATCAGAGCCAGGAAGAGAGATTTATTATCCCGTCACTTGTAACAGATCTCTATTTTGATGAGGGAAATTTTCTTGTATTGGTTCTGATTGGTTTGATACTGAAAGGGGGAGCATTTTCCTTTATTCTAATTGTTAATCGGCCAAAAAGATGTGGAACAAGATTGTACACCTAATCCATAGTCTAGAGATTCATCTCCGTAGTAATTGTAATGAATAATTAAGACATTCAAGCTTAACCTGGATCTAGCATCACGCAAACATTAGGCCAGTCGTAAAATCAGGATGCTGGCAAGTGTGTTCATAAAACTTGCATGTTCAATATTAGTAGATTCCTTCTGATTACTCAGGAACTACTAGATTTTTTATCTTCTCTTTGACATTGAGTTTCAGCAATGAAATATACATAGTGAACTTCGAGTGTAGAAGGCATGAACTAGGAAGACCACTTACCCATTTATTCACTTTTTTATGTCAAATAAAGCCAATTCTTAATTCATTTTGACCTTAGAATTTAACATAGGCACTAAAAAAAAGTTCTGTTGTGAGTCAGCGCAGGTTATTTTCCTTAGAAATGGTTTTACAACTCAAAATACTACAGTCTGTAACATAATTTACTAGTTTTTTTTTTTTTTTAACTAAGTTGAAATAGCCAAATATTTGTGTGTTCTTTGGGCAAGCACATGTCAGTGGATTCAGGACTTGTGGAGATAAATACGTTCCGTGGATGCTAAACAAAGATCTAGGTAATAAGGCAGATATCACATGCTGCACAGTGAAAGTGTCAAGTTCTATGGAGTTGAAGAGTAGGAGAGATTTTTTTTTAATGTGGGGGCGAATTAAATTAATTTCTTAAAGAACAGTGACTTTTATATATTGAACTTTAAAAGTCTAATTCAGTGTAGTGGGGCCTTGTTCCTTTGTAGATTTTGGCTTGAACGGGCTTTGGTTTGCTGGCTTGTCTAATGGGTATAGGGTGCAGATTTAATTATAAGGCCGAGCTACAATCTGAATTCGGGCAAATGGCATATATAATATGAATTTAATTTTTTTCCCTTTAGATTGAGTCATTTCTGGTGAGCCTCTAATGCCACTTCTTACCATGGCAAGGCAATTTTATCTTGAGTTTGTTTGTTTTTAACTGTCCCTGTTTACAAGGTTAATCCTTTGTCTAGTGGCAGAGCTAGATGGATCAGCTGTCATCTAAAGATTAGATGGGGAACTTGTTTATTTATAGCTGTTTAATGTGGTAAGGAGTTTGTTGTTGTAGGGTTTTTTTCCCCTTGATTGAGAAAACAAGATCTGGGTGGAAAAACCTAATTAACTATCACTATCCCCTGGGAAGTAGAGACCCATCTCTATAAATTGGTTGTCAAATTTGAGTTTCATGGTTTATCATTCTGAAGGTTTGAGATTTCAGAGGATGCTCTCTTTTAACCATATTGTGTTACAGATAACGTTTATATTATATAATATTTCTAACTGATGAGAACAATTAGGTGGATCTCTTAGATGGCTTGAAGTAGGTATTAGTTCAAGTCAGTTGTCAATAATTGGGCTTTATAATTCAGAGGAGCTTGTTATGATTGGGTATTTTTCTCAATTATGACTGAGTAGCTCATTTTGGCTATCAAGTAGTGTCCTCCAATGCTTACATTTTATTTGGTACAGTAGACATTTTCGTATTTCCCTTACTATTTAATCATGTGTCCGTCACACAGTTGATGTCTCTGCAGCAGTTGAATAATCATTGTTTTGGCTTAGTAAAAGGAGCCAACAAATATTTTGAGTGACTGGCCGAGTATATTGCTCTAGACTCAATTGTTTTTAGGAAAAAAAAGTTTATAGAACCACTGTGAACTGTAAAATGGTTACATTTGGCTAGAAAAACCTTGGTGCTCCTTCAGTAAATAATGAAGTGTTTTATTTTATGGTCCTTTTCCCTACTTTATTGATAACGTAAAGTTATATTACCCAGGAATAGGTATACTCAAAGGAAAATGATAGAATTTATTCTTAGTAGTGCACGCCCATCTGAAAGATGGTTTGGCAGTGTAAGTAGAATTTTTTTCCTGCTTTGTTCTTTTTTGTGGTGGTGAGGGAGGAAGGAAGGGAAGACTTACTGCTAAAAATATGAATTGCTAAGTAGAAGTCAAGTCTTTGTTTGCCTGTTAAAGCTCACATATTTGTACTGTCCAGACCTGACACATTTAGAAACAGAGTTTGCCTTTAACATAATCTTAGCCAAACGGTTGAGTCATTTCTAAGTATTTTAACGTTATAGAATGTCTTATGGAATATTTTGAATATCGAAAACAGGTTTTCTTGAGGATTTCATGAGTTTTGTAAAATATGGAGAGGTACTTGATTCTCAGAGCCTGTACCTAAAATTCAAAGACAGTTGTTAGTTGGTGTGCTTTTCAGCTATAAGCCATTCTTGTCATGGTCAAGCTTGTCTCCTTATGAAGAGAGGCCTTGTTCTTTTCTGCAAAGATTTTCCCATCTCTTGAAAAGTCAGTGCAGTGCTACCTCCAGAGAAACACTGAGAAACTTGGTGATCTTCAAATGGGAAGTTAAAACAAGAAAAGTTTTCTTTCACAGATGTTTTAAAACTTTTGGCTGAATCTAATCTGTGAGTAACTATGAAGCCCCTAATTATAGCATTTATTTTTAAAAACAGCAATACAAATTCTGCTGTCTTAAACATTACAGAATGGTGCTGTGTCTAGTTTTGTTTGTGAATGTAACCTTCATGTGAATTATATAGTCTATTCATTTCTTTTATTTTCTATTATTTTTTTATTTTTATTGAGGTCACATTGGTTTATAACATTATGTAAATTTCAGGTGTACATCATTATATTTTGGCTTCTGTATCAATCTCTTCATTTCTAATTGGAAGCATCACCAGTCTGGCTTTTGTGTGATGTTGAACACTTTGTAACTTCTTCCTAGTGAAAATTAGCATGACTTTTCTTTTTTCTTTTTTTTTTTTTGTGAGGAGATCAGCCCTGTGCTAACATCTGCCAATCCTCCTCTTTTTTTTTTTTTTTTTTTTTTTGCTGAGGAAGACTGGCCCTGGGCTAACATCCCTGCCCATCTTCCTCCACTTTATATGGGATGCTGCCACAGCGTGACTTGCCAAGCAGTGCGTCGGTGAGCACCCGGGATCCAAACCTGCGAACCCCGGGCTGCCGCAGTGGAGTGCACGCACTTAACCGCTTGCGCCAACAGGCTGGCCCCTAGCATGACTTTTCAATATAATATTTGAGAAAAACATTATTTAAGCAATAGTGAAGTTGTGGGTATATATTACTTATCTTTTAGTTACGTGGTATTTTTTACTTATCACCATAGATGAGCTCCTCAATAACAGAAGACAAATGTCAAGGTCTGTAAAAATCTTCTAAAGGTCTTCCCTTTATAGAAAGGGAAATTTAATTTAGGAGTTGGGCTGAACTCTCTCTCACTTGAGTGAAAATGAGAGAATCAAAAGTAGTTTGTATTTGCTGTTGTGAAATCAGTAGTAACTCATTCTGTGTATTGTGGAAACAAAAGCACTAATTGTTTCTCCTTTCGGGTATGTGCTGCTGTTCAGAGTTGTAATGTCTATGTCTTCTGCCTTTTCTTTTTTTAGTTCTTACTCACCCATTGTTTTTACTTAGTATCACTTTATTGAATTTTACAAATGTGGTTTTGGAATTTAGGGATATGATTTAAGTACCTGCACCTGTAATCACCCTTCTCACATTTATTTCACTAAAGGAAAATCTAAGAGGCCAGCCTGGTGGCGTAGTGGTTAAGTTCATGTGCTCCGCTTCTTCGGGGGCCCTGGGTTTGCAGGTTTGGATCCCAAGCGCGGACCTACGCACCGCTTGTCAAGCCATGCTGTAGCAGGCATCGCACATATAAAGTGGAGGAAGATGGGCATGGATGTTAGCCCAGGGCCAATCTTCCTCAGCAAAAAAAGAGGAGGATTGGCAACAGATGTTAGCTCAGGGCTGATCTTCCTCACACACACAAAAATAAATAAAATAAAATAAAGGAAAATCTAACTTTTCTTTTAACAAACCACCGTGATTCGATTTACCTGTATACTTTAAAAATGCAAAAGACGTGGAATTTTGCACTGTATTGGGACCTTATGAAGTTCTTGATTTTCACTTTTTTGCCTATTTCTGAATGCTCATGATTTGCTTTTGAAGTATTTTGGGCATTTGGAAATACGTCTTCGTTCTTATCATCTCTTTTCTTGCTCTGCATTCTACATGTCACATAATTGTTTTGCCTGGAGCCAAATCTGATGCGTTATTATCATCAGTTCTGCGGGCGCCTGGTAACACTCACTGTTCTTGTTCCCTCTAAGACTTCTTTTTGGTTTTATTTATTTTGTTTTACTCAAAATGACCTGGTTAAATTGTGCTTGATCATCCATTTCTCTTGGAATGTTTTTCAAATTCTCTTCCAAGTATGTTAAATGTGCCACAATGGAAGGGTTCCATGGCCAAATATGTTTGGGAAACCTCGGTGTAAAAAAAGTTATACTGGCTGCATTATTGTAGGCTTTTCTCAAAGCCTCCAATAACCATCTTGAAGGATCCATTTCTCGTATGTGTTTCACAACAGAATTCCCCCCCTCCACCAGGAAATAACTGTTAACATCTTTTGGGAACTTTTTGAGACCACTGATTGAGGAATGAGGTGAGGTGTATGTTTATACTTTGAAAAACACGTCTTAAACTCCACTGGGCCATTTTGAGTATACATTATTAGCGATATATTTAATAATTTATTGGTATGAGCTTGCAACAAAAAATGTCTTATGTAAAAGAAGCTCTGTAAAAAGTGAATTTAACACTGTGAATAAACCAAAAATTAACGTCTTGAAATTGGCTACAGCTCCTTCACCCAGTTTAGAATTGTGATTCACTGATAGTAAACTGTCAGAGTGGACTTCATCAACTTTATGTTAGACATTTTGAAAGGCGTTAAAATTTGCCATTTACCCTGCATGAATTAAAATATCTTAGATGGTTTAAAAATATTACGAAGACTTGGTGAGTCAGATCTGCCACATTGAGCTTACAGGTTGTGCTAGCTACAGGGTCGTTACTAGTCTGCAGACAGACACCTTGCAGATAAAAGAGGAAAGATTGTCTGTTTCAAGTGGCATAAGACACTCTTTAAACCAGTATATCATGTCTGCTTATGTAGTCAGCATTTTCTTTAGAGCAGAAAATCCTCTTAGGATTCCTGAATAAACAAGCAGACATCTTTGCAGGGATAACTCTCAGGAGATTTTAAGTGGTCTGTATTCATTAGTTCAGTCTCTCCAGATGTCTCTGGAAGTTTCTCATATTGGAATTCCTTCTTTCCTTTCCTCCTAGATACAAGCTGAATCAATATGGTTAGCTCTTAAAACAAATTCCTCACTATCCATTTTATGTATATTATTGAATTTTAATCCTCATAATAAATGTGAGGTGAAGTGTTAATATATGCATTTTGAGGATAAAGGACATCAAGAGTTAAGTTAAGAAGTTCTCCCCCAAACAGCTGGTAAACGCTAAACACAGAATTTGACCTTTTCCTTTTGATTCCAAGGTTCATATTGGTACCTTCAGGTGTGGGTTGCCTCAGCCAGTTTCTCCTACAGGTACCCTGAACCAGCTATAAGTCCCCTGAGGTCTCTAGAGCTCTAGGAAGTGATAGACTAGACCAGGTTCATAGTTGCAGGTACAGGACATGAAGAAGTTTTTGGAAACATTTTTTTTCATCATGCCTTTTCATAGCGTTTTTGATTTATGTAACTTGTGAGCATACACTTGTTATTCTAGTAGAGTTGATAAATTATTCAAAGAGATTCCAGTGGTTTATCCCACTCTCTCCTTCTCTAACTTATTCATTATGAAATGACTGGCTAGAATTAGAAAGTCGTTACCCTTGGAGAGATTTGGCTGAATTGCTTGCTCTTGAAACCCTAGTTATGAGTGTGTGATCCCGATTTCATGTGAATTTTGCTCAGAAGCAGTTACCACCCCTTTTGTGTGTGTGTGTGTGTAGTTTGCATAATTAGTCCTCAAGACTTCTTAACTGATAGATTACTGTTATAGATCCACCCATGGGAAGTTAATACAATAAAATTATTTTTTATTATTGTATACAGAATAATTACAGGCCAGTCTTGAGCAGAGGGGTTATTCCACTTAATGTTAATAACCTTTGATATCCCAAGTACCTTTAAAAATTAACATAGATGTACATATTTTTGCATCCGTGGAAGGCAAGCTATATTTTGTCGGATTTACATAGTTACACTGTTTACATTATTTCAACTGGATTATTTCAGTGTGTTCTGGAAGGAAATCTTTTCAATTCAACCAATATTTGAGTGCCAATATTGTTCTGAATATTTTCCTGGAAATATAGAGATAAGTAAGACATTAACTCTCTCCCCCAAGGAAAAAGCTTAGGTCGGAGTTTTCAGCCTAGGCAGTATTGACCATTTTGGGCCAGATAATTCTTTATTATACATCTGTAATGTCCTGTGCATTGTAGGATGTTTAGTAACATCCGTCACCTCCACCTACCAGTAGCACCACCCAAGTTATGACAATAAACTTTCCCAAGCACCTTGAGCCTCCACCTACCAGCAATTCATGGCACTCGAAAAGCAAGGTAGCTTATGATCTTTGTGGGTTAACAAGCTTTTCCCAGTGGAGACCCACTACATAGCTAAACAACATGGGCGAGACTAGTGCCAGGGTAAAGCAACTCTTTACTAAAGAGTGGCTGTGCTTATAAAAAAAGTGAGTGATATGGATATTTGAGAGTTTACCTTCATCAGGACCGAATAGTTTAGTGTTAGGTGTACATCCACGTCATTCCCTCTTTAGAAAAATGCCATGCCTATAAAACACCTTTGAGCAAATCTGAAAAGGTGCCTCCATTCTAGTTATTTAAAATTCTTATGAGAATTAGATACCATGAGCAATTGCAGTAAGGTAGGAAGCCTAAATCCTCATGATGTCGTGTGCGTGTGTGTGTGTGTGAGTGTGTGTGTGAGAGAGAGAGAAATTACAGCTGTGTACTTCTTTGGTTTATTTGAACAAATTTGTTTAAAAAGTTTTGCTTACATAAAGACTGCATGGTTAGATTTCTTGGTAGAACGTAAATCTTTCTAACACAGTATAATGCCTCTCTTCCTCAAGGGAGGATATAAATTGTATTGCATACTCATTCCCTATTTTAGGGCTTATTCTTCTGTAGACATGTCAGTAAGACATCCGTGCAGATCAGGAATGGATGAGCGAGGCAAGATTCCAGATCATTCTTTCCCCAGGTTACATAGGCACGGTGTGCAAAGACAGAATGGCAGCCTTGCACAGCTCTGTTAAACATCTGCTAGTTTTGAAAATTAAAATAATTTCCCATCACTCAAGGCAACAAAATGTAAATGGATTGATCTACCAGATTGACTCAGAACTCCTGGTGTGGTCTGGGGTGCGTAGCAGTAGTGGCGGAATAGGATGTTGACTAATAAATCAGGGAGGTGGTGACTAGTGCCACTGTTTCCTTCTTTCTTCCACCCCTTGGGGACAAAGTTAGTTCTCTTAGCACGATGTGTTCTGACGATTGTTGCTAGCTGGGAAGGCATTGCAAACTCATATTCCGCTGCTGCTGCCCCACCGTGTGCTCTCATCTTTGAAATTTACAAGCCTGATGATCTTCTCCACCTCTACTTCCATTTTCTGCCCTCACTGCTGTTCTGCTTCTGGGGCTTAAGCTCATGCTGTTGTCTTAGCTGTGCACATCTTCCTTTTCACCACTCCCTGAGCTAACTTCTCCATTATGCATAGTAGGCACAGTGCCTTGGGCCTATGATACCTTTAGGGGCCTATGAAAATGTTTCAATTTTAATTTCTTTTGAAATCAGAAGAAAAAAATTGACCATAATAATATATACTAATGAATCCAGCCTGAATTACAGTCATCTTTATATCAAGCCCTAAAATGTAACTTTTAATATCTTCTTAGAGAGGAAGGGGCCCACGGAAGAGTCAGACACCCGTGCATGCCCCTCATACACAGATGGGATGCGGCTCTTGCTCTTTTTGAAACGTGGCACTTACTCCCCGTGTCTTCAGACATTTATTACAAATTCAGGGTCATTTGCACCTAACCCTATCCTACGTTTCACCCCACCTCTCGCCACCCTCATCCAGTGTACCTTTTCTGCCCCAGTCTTTGGTCTGCCTAGTCTGTGCACGCTCCATGCTCCACCCTCCTCCAAATCAAACCAGTCTGCTTTATCGCTCAGCACCTTTTTATTAGTGAGTGGGGCCACCTCATTTTAGTCTTCACCATTATATGTCCATGGAAGTCGAGGATGTTCAGGTCACCCCATGACCTCCAACCTTGAATGTGTTTGGTACTTGAGAAATGTTTATCTTAATATTAGGCATTAAGCCAGAACTTTGCTGAAACTTAACCCAGGAATCAAACAACTCTGAAACCATGTCTATTTGAAGTGGGAAGGACGGGTATTTGATAACTATCAGCATATGCTGTTTGGCTTAGCTGTTCAACAGTCAGTTTCTGTCCCTTCCCCGTGGTATTTTCAGGTGTATTTTTTTACACTAGCCTTCACTTTAGGTGTTAGGTTACACAGAATCTCTGAGAATCAGTTCCGTGCTGCTGAGAGCTTTTAGCTGCAGGAATTTTTTAAACACTTGATTGGATGCTTTATTCAAGGACTCTGGCTGCCTACGCTAATTGTGCAATTCTTGGAGTCTAGTTAGATAAGCTGATTTTTTTAATGCTGCTTGAGTTACAGAATGATGCTCCTCTCAGGAATGTGTTACCAAAGAGTCAAGAAATTAACACTGAAGCTTATTGACCCACATAGATCATAAGCCACCTTGCTTTTTGTTTTTGTTCTCAGAGGAGCCTGAGGTTCTTGAACAAGTTGAGCTGTAGCTGGTATTTGGGAGTTGGTAAAGACAAGGGTGTGGGTGCTGCCTTTTCTGTTCTCCACATTAGGAAATGACTCTCCTGGTGCCCCAATAAAAAGTCTCACAGGTATCTACGTTGGAATTATTTTTCTATGCCTTTATCGTTAATTACATTTTCTACATTCTAGTTTATTATTGCTGTTGTTTTTCATGCCAGGCATTCCTTAATGCTTTCTGTAAATATTTATTGAGTGCTTGCTTGTGGGGGGGAGAGAGAGGTGAGTAGTGAAGAACAAGGAGGATCTCGGATGGACAGTGAAGTAATAATTCTCATCTTGTTTGGGTTTACATAAAAAAAAAGAACTAGGAATCCTTGTTCCACGTGCTTAAAGTGTTTAGATATTATCCTCTTCTACTAACAGATAGAACTTAGATGAATACTTCCAGGTGGTACCATCACCTGCGTCCTCATAGTGATAGCATCCCATTCTTCTACCATTGTCACTTTCAAATCGCCTTCATTTAGATCATATGTGGGCAAACACCTGTTTGGTTCTGTCCTCACTTAGAGATACCTCACTTAGAGATAAAGAAGCTGACTCAGATGTTGTGTCACTGGCACTGACGTTAGAAGTAAGTGAAAGAGAAATTTTTGGCTCCTGGTCTTCTATTGTTTCTGCAACAATTTTTTTATGTAGGCAAGAAAATAGAGATAGAGTCTTCATTGTTACCTCACCTTCAGAATTTTTTTCTCCTAGTATTGTAGTTCCTAATAGTCTTCATTCTGATAGGAAAGGCAATTTGAAAAATTCTTACTGTGAGTCTTAGGGCTGGAGAGAAGGAAAGCTTTGAGAAGTGGCTTGAGGCCTTAGTTAAGAAGGATAATCTATTCGTGCTTATCAAGCAAATAGCCTAAAACTTGAAACGGGGTTATTCTTCAGTGTTTATAACTCTGGAAGAAAAGAAATAATCTTGGATTACACTGAGTGATAAGTTAACAGAATACAATTTGAACAGTGAACAAGAATGCTATTTGAAAGTTACTGTAGATTTTTCACATCAACTTAATATTCTCTCTGAATTTCTATTATGTTTGCAAAGCAGTTTTCACCTTTACCAAAAGTCCTAGTAATAAAAACACAATAGTATGAGAGTTTAATCCAGGCCGAGAAAGGAAGATAAGTAAATATTAAGGAACTTTGAGAGGATATAAGCCAAAGGCTATAATGTAAATATCCTTTCTGCTTATCAAAAATAAAGTAGTTCATGTTCTCTTCCTGAAATAGTTCTGTAAATATTCTAAAAATAGAAAAGTAAAGTTCTAAGACCTTGAATTCTTTGATACCACTTACAGATATTTGAACTCTTATCCCATGTAATGTAGTTATTTATAATCTTTCTTATTCCAACAGACTGTAGGTGGCTTCTCATTTTCTATACATACATGTGAACATGTGTGCATGTATGAAGAGATAAGAACAGATATAAGTGGTAAATATCGAATTCCACTGTCTCCAGTTTTCATGGAGTAAATTCTTTTATTCTTTCTTTTTTCCCTTCCCACTGGCCTGATCTCCTCTAGTATGACTTGCTTTTAAAAACTTTTCCTAAAATTTGTTAATTATCATTCTTCACTTACGATCTTCCTCATACTGTTAGTTGGAAGCAATCTACCAATGGTGAGAACCAGTTGGTACCATTTTATAAAACACAAGCTCATGGGCCTGTACTAAACATACAAGTGCCTTAACTTTGACACTGATAACGACATGCCGACTAACTCTCAGAGTGTTCTGACCCGTCTGCCTCAGGCTGGTAGGAAACCAGAGGGAAAAGACTTCCTAGAGAGAGTTTATCAGGGCTCTGAGGTTGATGTGTGCGCCCCTCATACCCCTGAGAGCTGCTCTGAGATTTTAATGCGCACTGAAGGACAGTATTATATCTTCACTTACCTGGAAAAAGAGCATCTTTGTAAGGGTCTTCAACCTTATTAGTATTTTTATACCATTTTAGTACTAGAAATTATAAAGATATGAAAGGATGTGGACATTCTGGAATGTACCAGGCCCAGATATGGGTGCTGGCTTCCTCACTGCAGCCCAAGACTAGGAATCCCATTAACCACCTCTCCTCATTCTAGTCCTAATTGTCTCTCTACCTACGTTGGTTTCATGATGGCCTGAAGCCTGAAACCTGGTAGAGGCTATAAAGGGAAATAGGAATGAATTTCTGGGCTGACAAAAGGTAGAGAAATATGCCCTTTTTTCCCCCTTCTCCAAGTAGTATGTGTAACTAAGATGCAGATGTCTAAGTAGAGCCCTACTGTACGTGTTCCAATTAATGATAAACTGGCTCCATTTATAAACCCATTACCTCTTCTGGAAGCTTGTTTTCCATTTTTTTCCCCACCTGCAGCTTGTGCAAAGACTTCTTGTTCTCTTCTCTCCGTCTAATGATCCCTTGATGCTTTATTTCTTCTATGCTATACATTGTGAGTGGGTCAACACTGCAGTGGGTAAATGAGAAGTAAAAAGAAAAAAAATAAGAACTAAAAAACTTTTAAATTTGCGCTTATTTGTACCCTAGGAATGTTAGCAAAAGCCTTACACTCTAGAAAATTTATTGTAGGGCTACAGATAAAGTGCTGTTGATAAAGTAAAAGTCCATTTTAGAGCTGTGTCATTAATATATAGTGCTGAATATGATATCGTGTAAAAGATAAGCCCATCTGCCCAGTGATGAGTGAGGTACCACAAATACCATGGCAACATCCAAAGTCTCATATTGAGAAGAGAAATGACCCAGGGAATAGTCATAACAATTTAGCTTGCAAATTACATGGAGATAGTATTTTCCCAGGCGAATAAAATAAACTTTTTCCAGAACTCGTAACTATTCCACTTACTTGGCTCTGTTGTGTGCTAAACCCAGGTGATATTGAGGCTTTAACTCGGGGATTTGTTTGGTGCCACATGGGTGAAATCTGGTATGATCCCAATGTGCGGTATCAAGTGACGGAGTGCTTGACCCAACAACATTCCAGAACTCCACGTGTCCCCATTTGTCACCCCCTCTTCTTCTGTGCACACCTACTTCCTAGAGAGGGCTGGGCCAGGGTTATGTGGGGTAAGAACCCTCACCGCTTGTGTTACATGGATTCCAACAAGCGCCTACTGCTTGGTGGACTGTGGTCTTAGTAGCATGAGTATTTGCTGATGTAATTTGTATGTCCTTTGCCGGGAGAAGTGTAATTAGAATAAGATCCTACATTCACACAGCCACATGTAAAATGTGAATCAGGAGCATAGTCTATTTAATAGCATTAGACTGTTTCAGATTTCACATATTTCCTTTTAAAAACATATTGAGTGAAAACAAAACACATTTAATTAAAAAAAAAAAACCTCTGCATTTAAATAGTTTATCATTTTCAGAGGTATAAAGAGAGAGAGAAAAAAAGTTAAGTCCACAAAATGAATCAGATTTAAAGATCACAACAATTGATTGCCGTCTCCTTAAAAGCTTCAGTGCATGTGTTTGTAGCATCATCTTATTTCCACCTGCTCAGATCCTTCGTTTCCAGTTCTAGGAGATAAAACTAAGAGAGCGTTGCTCATATACCATAACTGAGCCATTTTCTTATCTGATCCCTACCTCATATAATACATTAAATTTCAAATATTTACTAGGTTTCTGAATATAAATGTGCTGGTCTATGCCAATTGAACTAATTGAAATCCTCACTTTCCAAGGGTTGATAAAAAAGGCCAAGAGGCCATAACATGCATGCACTGAGATTAATAAAAGACAAATGGGCAGTACGTTGACATGAACATAATTTTTGTTTGTTTGTTTGTGAGGAAGACCAGCCCTGAGCTAACATCTGATGCCAACCCTCCTCTTTTTTGCTGAAGAAGATTGGCCCTGGGCGAACATCCATGCCATCTTCCTCTGCTTTATATGGGACGCTGCCACAGCATGGCTTAACAAGCGTTGTGTCGGTGCGCGCCCGGGATCCGAAGTGGCGAACCCCAGGACGCCACAGCGGAGTGTGTGCACTTAACCGCTTGCGCCACCTGGCCGGCCTGACATGAACATAATTTATTATTGTGCTGTAAATTTTCTGTTGGCTTATGTCTGGCATGTTTAAGGCAGCACTGTTCAATAGAAATATAATGTAAGGCACATATGCAATTAAAAATTTTCCTGGAGCCACATTAAAAAGCGTAAAAAGAAACAGTTGGAATTAATTTTAATAATATATTTTATTTAACACATTGTTAATATTTCAGCATATACAAATTATTAGTGGGGTATTTTACAACATTTTTCATACTGAGTCATCAAAATCTCAATTGGGATACTCAAGTTTCATCGGAAATCTTTGATAGAGTTCATAAAATTTACAGTCAAAAAGTAGATTTGCTTACCCGGCTTGTTCTAAACGTGTTTAAAGGCTTTTCAATAGTAGGATTGAGTAATTGTTTTTTTAAATTTAATGTTTAATTTAAATAATTACACTTAAATCAAATGAAACATTCAGTTCCTCAGTTGAACTAGCTGGTGCTCACCCTTATTAGATAGTCCAGGGTCAGGGTGCTCAACTGTGCAGTCAGCCATTTTCTTGAGAACTGTGTAAGGGGGCAGAGCTCTCAAGCACACAGGCCCAGCAGGAGCCGAGATTTTTGAGGGTGAGGAGTATTAAGCCCATAGGCTAACAATAGAAAAGACAGTAGAAAAATAAATTTTCTGGGAGACGGTTGCTTCACAAGCTTTTGAGGCTGAAATCCAGGTTCTGAAGGGAGAACTGCCCGCCTGTGAGGGTTTCACCCCAAATTTTATTTGAACACAAGGTCCTACTGCTTAAACACTTTTGAAAACTGTTAACCTCGTCTAACTTCCCACCCAATTGAGCAACCTCTTCTAAAACCCTAATGGATGGTTATCTATCCATTCAAGTGGCTCCTTGATGAGGGACTCACCATCTCGTGATGTTCCTTCACAACCACCCTCCATGACTGTTGGTCATATTTATAGGCTCTTCCCTGTGATTTTCCTTCAGAGGGTGGCTTCCACCCTTATTTTTTCCTGTTTTCTTTCAAGTCCCCTAATGAAATTTTGTTTCTCTCCAAGGTAACCTTTCTTTAATTTTTTAGTGTTTATCTAAAAATGTGAATACATCATTCTAGATGTGATTTGACACAGCTAGATTTCCCCATGATCATCTGGGGCTCAGCTTTTTCTTTCTTTCATTTTTATCTCTTAAAACCTTTGGACCAGGGGAAGAGAATTGAGGAGTGAGCACAAGGGGTGAAGGGGAGCATTTGTATGGTGACTGACAAATAATAATGTACAACTGGCATCTCGCAATGTTATACACTATTATGACATCAATAAAAAAATATATTAAATAAAAAAAAAACAAACCTTTGGAACTTCTTCATATGGAACTGCTACCCAGCTATGCCTTTCCTGTCCTATACTACTTCAAAGAATTGTTTCAGGCAAAATACAGGATCTTGTATATACTTTGAAAAGTCAATTTGAAAAAGTTTCTACCTTTTGAAATAATTTTGAGCCCTGATTCTATCACTTAGTGTTTTAGTTATTCCTACAAATATATGCCTGTATATATTTGCTACAATAATGCTGGAAAGCAGCAACTCACCCCAAAATTCCGTGGCTTAAAATTAGAACCATTTATTATAGCTCATAGGCCTGTGGGGCCAGCAGATCTTGGCCAGATTTGAAAGAAAACAATAAAACTTCAGAAATTGAACTTATATAGAATATCCCTCGTATCTGAAACGGAGAGGAGTAGTAGAATTTGATTTTTCTGTGTTGCATTATGTGCTACATGCTAATCTGCCCTAGCTGTCAGAACCAGTGGAAATCATACTGGAAAACTGTCCATTTGTTACCATCAAATCTCCTTACAATGATTGCCATTCAAGCCAGCATCTCTGAGGAGCCCAATTTCCAAGTCCTCCAGCTTGTTAGCAACATGACTTAAATGCAGTAACTCTAGAATGAGATTTCAGCAAAGCACTGTCATTTGAGATTTGCTCTAATTGATCTCTACCAGTAAACCATGTGTGTGTGTTTATTACTACTACTGGCACCATCACTACATACTATACACATAGCTGTATAGTAGGTATGCATACAGGGATATACACATGCAGGTATATGCTCACTCTTGAAAAATTAGAACATACAGATTCTAATCTGTATGTTACTCCATGCAGTTGGAGTAACAGTTGGAATTTGGGAGATTTTGGACCCCTGCTATGCAGATTCAGTTGGGTGCTTCTGATTTAAGGGAAGAACTAATTTAGGAGAAAGTTTTATATTTGCATGTCAGGGGAGATTTCTTAAAGAGGAAGCTACCAAAATTACTAGATGTTGACATCTAGTAATTTAAATTTAAGAAATGCAGATTAAACATTTAAACTGTAGATTTGTGCCCCCTTTTACTTGCTCTAAAAATAATTTTTTAAAGCCAGTAACAAAGAACTGAAAAATACTACTACCATAGGGGAAAAAAGTTATTTGAAAATAATATTTAAAATTTAAAAATAAAAACACTTGAGAACTAGTAGCAGGAATGTCAGCTGGCTTATTATGAAAAAAGCACGCCTGGGCTATGGAGTCAACAGCCTTGATTATAGGCCTAGGCAGGTTTTAAGGCTTTCTCATTATCTAAGTAGATGTGGAAGTGACTTATCTCGGTTCTTTAGAGAGTCAAATGAGATAAGGAAGGGAAAGGCCTACGTAGATGCTTTGATTTTTGCCCTTAACTCTTTTCCTATCTCCGTGTTCACGAGTTGAAGGCTGGTAAGATATAGCCATATTGAGAGAGTCAAATAGTATAACGATCATATTGTATATTTTTGTATGGTGGCTATATGTAACATGTCAGTAAAACTTAAAATTAAAGACAGAATTAAAGAGATAAACTATTTCTACATCAAAATGACATTGAAAAGAATTTGATTGTTACCAGTGTAAGAGCACATTAGACACAATTATACATGGTATAGTATATATATATATGCATGCAGTTAAAATATAGAACATTAAATGGGCATTAATTGGATCAAAGACTATGTTTTAGGCAAATAGTTTGGTTGCCATACATGAGGATCTGTTTTTTAAAATTCCAGTTTTATATCTGTTCTAGGCAGTGGTAATCATTCTTTCTTGAGCCTGCCCAAAATTCATGCTTTAGACATTGGTAATTAGTTTTGTGGGTGTTGAATAACAAAGGTTTCTATTGAGAGAACTCTTGATTTCCTACTGGGCACCAGCAGCAAGAATTATTTACCAGCCTTACTATGAGATCGAAGGAGTTTTGGGTCCACTTTAGAATATCTATCCTTTGAGTAGAAAGAAAAGCTTGATGTTGTCAATGGCAAAACGATGACAATTTAGTAACAAGTTTGATGACCTTTATCCAGGGGAAAACAATCCAGGGACTGGAGGAGCACAGTGCCTCGCAAGCAGGGGAGCACTGTTCCTGAGGGATTTGAGGCAAGAGCGAGTTGTAGAGAGCATTAGAAGAGGCAGTGTGGAAACAGGCATGATTGGCTAGGAGGTCAGAGATTTCCTTATGAGGCCCTACAGGTCCTGTTTTCTAGGGTCAGGTGAGCTATCTAAAGCTGTGTTGGAGGATTGTAATTGGTGTATGTCAGGTTTCCTTGGCAGATGTTTCCCTTAAGTGCAGGTTGACTTACAGTTAGATTTGTGATGTGGGCCGGACCACTGGGGCAGCCTCCGTTTTGTGGGTCAATATACGAATTAACTTGATCAACAGAGGCCATGTATTTATCCAGGAGCAATAACATGTAATTTGAAGCCAGGTCAACAGTGCCCCCCAAAGAATGTCAATTTCAGGGAGTGAAATATGTCGGTTAGTTCTCTCAGAAGAGTTTTTTCTCTCTTCACTCACTTTTGTGACAAATCGTTTTTAGCCTGAAACTCGAGCTCTGAAATAATTGCACAGCAAAGAGTGGATGTGATGAACTGGCCGACTTTCCACACAGGTAAATTGAAGCTGTGTACAGTTTCAGTAACCACGTTTCATTTTTCTGTATGCTTTAATTAGCTTCTCCATTCTTTCTCACCACAGATACATGCACGCACACATGGGGCAAAACCTTAGAAAATTGCAATTTTCCGTTTTAATTTGAGAGTCAGCCTGGTCACATCAACAAAACCCTTGATGGAGTAGGTCCAACTCTCATCTCTGCCTCTTCGGAATTCTGTGGCCTTGGACCAATCCTTACCAGAGCCTTTTCCTTCTCAGAATCTGGATGCATGATTTTACAGATTCTCCCAGTTCTGTGATTCTAATTTTAATTTCACTTCTCCTCTGTTAGAGATAAAACAGGCAATTGCAGATGTTCTGGTTCTGTTTATGGGTTTTTTTGGCATTTAAAGGAAAACCTTACAGATAGTCTTTTCCTTTGGAGAATGAAAATTTGCTTATATTAAGCATTAAGTGATATACTTAAGTCCCCCTTGAAGGGAGTTCACTCTAAAATCTCCTACGTTATGATTTTAAGAACAGTTAATTACATTCAAAATGGAAAATTTGTATGTTTTAAAAGTAAAAGCATTTTTGTGGGATATAATTGAATTATGCCCAAGTTAAGAGGAAAACCGTATTTATGTGAGGAAACGACGGATGTGATAGAAATAGTATCGCTGTGTGCTTTTAAAAAGATACTTACTGTACAGGAATCTGACCCTGAGGAAATTGTGAACTGATTAAATAGCACCAAATACCCCACTATATGAGACCAGCTATTCAGACCAGTGAGAAGTCCGTTTCAATGCAGAAACCAGATGGTTTTCATTAGCCACAAACCTTAAAATTACATAAATCCACGGATGCAACTAAGCTATGGATCTGTGCTCTCGCCTTGCCAAGCAAGACTTTTCAGCCAGTGAAACAGAGAGTCCCTTGTTCCTTTGCCTTTTAGTTGGGGCTGTGTGGGGGGGAATGCTGCCAAGCCTGCTCTATAAGGAATTTTGATCTCCTTGATGATAATAGAGAGAAACTTTTTGGGGAAAGGGAACACCCAGTTTGAAAGACAGCAGGACAACTTGTTATGAAGTTCTAGAAGCCGATTTTGCACTGGTAAATTGCAGCGATTCTAGGTGTAGGTTTCCAGGTTCACCTCTGCAGATTGGCCCAGATTAGGTATATATATTTATCTTCTCCTTAAGCCCTTTTAAAGCCATTTTCTAGCTAACTTGCTTTGGAAAGTCTGTTTTCACTTTTACTCTATATATTATGACCCTAAGATATTTTTCTGGCAGCAAAGGGTTGTTTTTAAAAGATTTGCAGCATTTTTAGCTGTAATATTTAGGTCTCTGTAGCTCAGAGCACTCTGTAAATAGCCTCTTGCTTTTGAGGCAATGTGTGGATGCACCATTGTTTCAGCCAGTTATTTTGTTCATTGTCACTGAACACTGTTTTCCCATGGGAAAGCATCTCTGCTCTTATGATGTCAGTGGAAAGTCATTCCATTTACAAGAATTGTCTTCATCTTCAGTCCCTCAGAGGTGCATGGACCATGAATAACCAGTGATACCAGGGTTCCCATGTTTTAGGTATTGTCTTGGATTTCTGCAAAGTAATTTTAAGTCACCTTAGATAGTGTTAAGATGAAAACAGAATTAAAATGTAATCGTTGTTTAAGTGGTTATAGTTCGCATCTACTAAAGCTTTTATATTTTTTATTAAAGAGAGAAATGTTTTTAAAAAGTTAGGAATAATCATCTTTAGGACGACTTGGACAGTGTGTGCGTTTTCACCGGCAGCAAGTAACTTACTCTAGGACCCAAAGATTTCAGTTTTAAGAGTGTCCATATTAACAGGTCCTGAATAGGAGCCTGTGTATGACTTATTAAGCCATTTCCTTGAAGCTTCATTCAGAAGAAGGGATTTGAATAAACCTGTTTGGCCTTTGGAAGGCTGTGTATTATCTCCTGTGTGACCACCTTGGCTGGTGATGGTTTCCTTCTGACTGAATGCCAGAGAGTGGGCTGCTAGCAACCAGGCTTTGTTTTTCAAATGGGTTATTTGATGCCGATGAGGATCCTGTGAGTTGTTGGTCTTGCTTTAATTAACTGAGACAGGGATATGTTACTTAAAACTTGAAATTCTTTGCAGGTGGGCTCCAGTAAGAATAGAAAAGCTTCTTGTTCAATTTGCATCTCCCAGCCAATTGCTCTGATCTTCTTGTACATGCCTGGTGTTGGTTTGGGAAAGAATTTTACTGAGAAACATGTTTTTGTGATTTAAGTATTTATTTGTGAAGGGCCTCTTGTAATGTCACATGTAACAGATGTAAACATCCAGCCGATTTAATAATTTCTAGTATAATAATTTGCCCTAATTATTCAGGAATCAAAGTTTGAACTATTAAATAATCTCCACTCTAAAAAAATGGGGCCTGTTGATGACCGTGACTCTCCATGCTTATCTATTAAAGTTAGTATTTGATCTCACCTCGTGGAAAATCCAAAAGGAACTGAAGTGTATGCTTTCTGGTCTAACTCCCATTCTTAAAAGGAAGAGAACATAAGGCAGTTAAAGATGTAATATGATAGGGCCATAATCCATTCATTTGAAGAGATGTGAGAAAGATCATCACCCTGTGGTAGTCGGCATATACAAATATACAAACAAATGGCATTAAAGTAACTGAAAAGTCAGGAAAAGGGAAGGATGACAGAGTGAAGAATGGAAAAAGTAAAAAGAAATTAAGAGATCAAAATAGGAAAAAATGAAGAAGCATTTATTTGGTGTGTTTGTCAGGTAGGGTGACCAGTTGTCTCAGCTTGCCAGGGACTTTCCTGGTTTTAGCACTAAAAGGCTCACATCCTAGAAACTCTTCAGTCTCAGGCCAACTGGGATGATTGATCATCCTGTTGTCAGGGCAGAGACTTGGCCTGATTTACTGTGTTGTCACCAAAACTACATCAGTGCCTAGCATGTGTTGTATACTCAAACTTCTTTTTTTTCTTTTCTTTTTTTTTTTTTGAGGAAGATCAGCCCTGAGCTAACATCTGATGCCAATCCTCCTCTTTTTGTTGAGGAAGATTGGCCCTGGGCTAACATCCGTGCCCATCTTCCTCTACTTTATATGGGACGCCGCCACAGCATGTCTTGACAAGCGTTGCATTGGTGCGCGCCTGGGATCTGAACCTGCGAACCCAGGGCCGCCGAAGTGGAGCGCGCGCACGTAACCGCTGTGCTACCAGGCAGGCCCCGTATGCTCAAACTTTTGAACCAAGAAAGAAATGTTAGCTGCTGCCATTTATTGTTGGTTGTTTTATTGGAGTTGCCTCTCTGCAGCTGTGAGTTGAAAGAGTGAGAACACCAAGACTTTTTCAAGTAGATAAAAGAGAAGCAATGGCCCAATCTTTAGGAATGTCTTATGCTGTGGAATTGAAGGACTGTGAGTTATTAATGGGATAATCAGAGAAGTAAGGAGAGCCGGGAGAGTTCATTGAGACAGAAGCCAAGGGAAAAGACTTCCAAGGAAGAATTCTTACCTGGCAGAGAAGTTGAAAAGGGACCAGTACTGAAGAAAAAGCCTGTGTGGTTTCTCAGGAGGTCATATGGAACCTTTGAGAAAGCAGTGAGTGGGGGGAATGGAAACCAGATTATAGGGGGCTTAACAAGCAGGTGAGAAGGTGGTATCAGTGAGTATTTATTAAATCACCTGCTGATTTAATTTGGCAGTTTGCAGAAATGGGAAAAAGATAGTTCCTCTAGAGCAGGGATAGGCAAACCATGGCCCACTGGTCATATCTGGCCTACTGCCTGTTTTGTAAATAAAATTTTATTGTAAAACAGCCACATCCAGTTTGCATGTTGTCTGAGGCTACTTCTGCATTGCAGCACAGTCGAGTAGTCACAACAGAGACTGTTTGGCTCACAAAACCTAAAATATTTACTATCTGGTCCTTTACAGAAAAACTTTGCTGACCCCCTGCTCTAGAGGATAATAGGATGGAGGAAAGTATTTTTTATGTATTGTTTACTTTTTTCAGTTGAGGAGATCAAAGGCTACTTATGGATGTATTATGGAGCTGGAGAAAAGGAGGAATATATTAGGTATCTGTGGCTGTGGAACAGTTTACCCCAAACTTAGTGGTTTAAAACAACAGATGTTTATCATCTCGGATTCTGTAGGTCAGGAATTTGGGAGTGTCTTCTGGGTGGTTTTGGCTCCAGGTCTCTCTTGAGGTTTCAGTCATGTCTGCCAGAGCTGTAGTCATGTGAAAGCTTGATGAGGGCTTCCAAGGATGTTTCCAGGCTCACTCACAATGCTGTTGACAGGACATCTTGGTTCCTCACTACATGGGCCTCTCCATAGAGCTGCTTGAGTGTCCTCACAACATGGCGACTGACCTCCTCCACAGCAAGTGATTGCAGAGAGCAAGGAAGAAGCCATGGTGCCCTTTATGACCTTGCCTTGGAAGTCACATATCATTTTTGCCGTATTACAAACCCTGATGCATTATGGGATGGCACTGACACTGACAGGAGCGTGAATACCAGGAGGCAGGGATCACTGGGAGCCTTCTTGGAGGCTCTCTACTACCGGGAGAGAAATTGGCACTCAAGTGTTTCTTGAGGGGAGGATATGGAATAAAGGGCATTTGTGTTGACAAGGTAGAAGCTGTACTGAACAGATTGTGGAGAATCTGAGGTGCAGAGAAATTTTGAGGTGGAGATGAGGGAGTTCAGTCCACAAAATGATTACCAGCTGTGGTAAAGGGTCATTCGTCTCTCTGTTCAGTGAGGGATAAAGTACCAAGATTCTGCTAAGACTGGAAATCTTTGGGACAAGAGTAGGTTTGAGCAGAATAAAGTACCATGGGGAATACAGTGGTGATTCCATTACTGGCTTGTAAGTTCCTTGAGGGAAAGGCCCATATTTTATAAATAAAGGAATAAATTTTGTATATTTGTGTATATAATAAAGATGCTTCATATTCTCCGTAGCATCTGATATAGGGCCTTATCTGTAGGTGTCTGATTATTATTTGGCTTCCTTGCAATGTTATTATCTTGCTACTTATTTCAATAAAGTTGAAAAAATTTGTATTCTCATTTTTAGGGTCAAGGCATTGAATTTCCTCAGGAAAGCTGTGAAACTTAAGTTTATAGAGCACTCTGCTTAGGCTGCTTCTTTGCGTCCATTGGAGAATGAGCCCCTCAGTTTCTCGCTTGGAAACTGTAGGAGGTGGCAAGAGGCCCAAATTGGGGAGTTGAGGGGTCCCAGCTGTTCCTTCTGATGATCCGATGCTGTGGCCTCAACTGCTGTTTGTTAGAGGCAGAGTTTTGTTAATTAAATATACCTTATAAAGTCAAATTAGAAATGTAGAAAATGTGGGGCCAGCCCGGTGGTGTAGTGGTTAAGTTTGCGTGCTCCGCTTCAGCGGCCTGGGGTTCGCGGATTCAGATCCCAGGTGAGGACCTACACCACTCATCAAGCCATGCTGTGGCAGCGTTCCACATACAAAATAGAGGAAGATTGACACAGATATTAGGTCAGGGCCAATCTTCCTCACCAAAAAAAAAAAAAAAAAAGAAATGTAGAAAATATTACCTGAGACAGGGTTTTAGAGATTTTTTGCTGGGAGCTTTGGCACTCAGGACTGTGATAGGTCTCAAGTGAGTTCAGTGCAAGATTTTTTTTTAAAGGTCATAAATCCACTGTCGTGGTTGGACAAAATATATATAAATATGACTAGAATGGACAGATGTTTCATCTATTTTTACATTTCTGTGGGAAGAAATGTCAGGAAGCTATTTCTTTAACTGAAATCTCTCAGTGCAATTTTAGTGGTTTTTTTTTTTCTGCTGTGAACAATTTTTAGACATGATGCAAGTTATTATAGAATCATCCAGTTCTCAACTGCATGAATAGCTTTTGTTGGAAATGAACTCTTCTTGGCATTGATATCACAGATTTCCTCATCAGCTGGATTTAACAAGGGAGGAATTATTTTGCTTAATGTATCTTTTGATTCCTTGGTTTCGAATAACACTCCTGTGGATTTATTTTTCATCTCTTGATGATTTTTTTTTTCTTTTTTGAGATAAAAGCACCTGTTTCAGTGAGGGAGTATAGATATTTCAGAACTTCCACTTTCCCTTTTAAAAATATTTATATCAAGGTGATACCCGTGAGCAGAAGGGTTTGGAAATATAGAAGGGCCCCCTTGTCAGAGTTATTTTCATGAATGGTGTATTGCCTACAGTGGTAATAGCTAAGACCTATTGAGAGCTTCCTACACAGCAGACACTCTGCTGGGCTCAGAATGAGAACTTGTTGCCTCCTTCCAGTATGGTTGGGGAGATAGGATACCAGCACCTTTAACGTACCCTTAAGAGCTGAGAGAATGATAACTGGAGAAAGTTCTAGGGAAAACCAGTGGAAGCCAACATATCCAGTTACATTTGTGCATGGTAAACTCTACAGTAATTTTTCTGTTCAAAAAATCATAATGTAGTCACTTGCTAACTAATGCGCACTAACGCTGTACCCTCAGCTCTGGGAGGTGACACACAACATTACTCCCAGGCCTGGTCATCATACAGGGCCTTGGTGGTGTTCTTTGTGTGGGTCAGTTGGAGGTTATTATGAGAATGTGGTTTCCTCCAGAGTGATTATATTTATTTCAGGAAAACATCTTATTTTATTGTCAGAACCTTTTAGCAGGCACTACAGAACCTGCCATGGGGAAATGTATAAACTCTTCAATGCATAAATTCTTCTCACTATTGCTAATTTCTTCATTTCAATGTAAAAAAAAAAAGCACTGTATTATAGGTGGTTGGAGATGTATGTAGCATACATAATACTTAACACCAAGGAGTGCTGAAGGCAGGGCTAGTTCATAATTGAGAATTAGCAAGAATAGAACCATTTTTGGTATTGTTGCCATGTTCCTCTTTACAGCCCTGCCCCAACCTCTACCCAAGAGCTATGGATTTCTATGACTAACCAAAATTTGTTTTTTTTAGGTGCCCACGGATGGCAATGCTGGCCTCCTTGCAGAACCCCAGGTCGCCATGTTCTGTGGCAAACTGAACATGCATATGAATGTGCAGAATGGGAAGTGGGAGTCAGATCCATCGGGGACCAAGACCTGTGTTGGCACCAAGGAGGGCATCCTGCAGTACTGCCAAGAAGTAAGTCCCCTCTGGTGGCCAGTGGTTCATGTTGAATCACATGCATTTATTTATTTTTTTAATTTAACTTCTTACACATTTGTATTTTATCTCTTTCAGTGAAGATCTTAGTTGCTAATGCTTCACCATACCATTAATATATTTGCTTGCTTTACCCTACAATATGCATAAATGTTTTTTAAAATTATGATGTCATATTACAACCATGAATAAACCAACTGGGTAAAGTTGAAGGTATCTTGGCACTTCCTTTTATCTTTAGGATATATCCCACCCCTGCTGTACCATCAAGGTATTGTGTTTAAAAGTGACTGCGATTAATTTTTTCTATTTATGTAACCAATTTTATCTATATTAGTTCATTTATTTGTTTGTATTCAATTTTAGCTTTTCCCTCATTAATTTTATTTTTTTAATTTTTTTTATTTAATTGCTGGGAAAGAGTCTCCCTGAGCTAACATCTGTTGGCAATCTTCCTCTCCTTTGTTTTTTCTCCCCAAAGCCCCAGTACATAGTTGCATGTTCTAGTTGTAGGTCCTTCTAGTTCTTCTATGTGAGCCGCCACCACAGCATGGCTACTGACAGACGAGTGATGTGGTTCCACACCAGGGAACCACACCCGGGTCGCCAAAGCAAAGCATGCCGAGCTTTAACCACTAGGCCATCAGGGCTGGCTCTAATTTTATTTTTTGAAAATGTAAAACATGTACGTTGTTAAAACACCGAAACTCTATAAAAAATTGCACTCAGAAATCTCACTTGCCACTCATCTGTTGGTAAACATTTCCGTTATTCCTAATTTATCCTTCTTGCAAAAGAGAAGGTAGTTGTCCCTGGGTATCTGTGGGGGATTGGTTCCAGGACGCCCACGGATACCAAAATTCGTGGACGCTCCAGTCCCGTATATACAATGGCGTAGTATTTGTGTATAACCTATGCACATCCTCTCTTATACTTTAAATCATTTCTAGATTACTTATGATACCTAATACAATGTAAATGCTATGTAAGTAGTTGTTATACTGTATTGTTTAGGGAATAATAACTAGAAAAAATAGTCTGTAGTTCAGGACAGACACAGCCATCGTAGGCCTTTCTATCCACAGTTGGTTGCATCTGCGGATGTGGAACTCTTGGATACAGAGGGCCAACTGTGTTTTTTTCTTCTTTTTCTTGTAAAAAGGGTGTCGCTTACTGTAAGCACCGTTCTGCACTTCGCTTTTTTAACTTTTATATCCTGGAAATCACGCCCTTGCCATTCATAGAGATCTTCATCCTTTGTGTAATTTTTCCTAGTTTACTTTATTTTTTTATATTTTTATAAAAATATTATTATTTTATAGGGCCAGCCCGAGTGGCCTAGTGGTTAAGTTTGGCGTGCTCTGCTTCGGCAGCCTGGATTCAATTCCCGAGCACGGACCTACACCACTTGTCGGTGGCCGTGCTGTGGTGGTGGCCCACATACAAAATAGAGGAAGATTGGCACAGATATTAGCTCAGGACTAATCTTCCTCAGCAAAAGAAAAAAAATTATTTTATAGATTATTTCTTCCTTATTAATTCAGTTTAAAATAACTGGAGTCCAAAACATTTTATCCCACACTTCTAGACAGTGATCTGTTCTAGGATATGTGGCTATTTGTGTTTTAGGAACATTTAAAGCAGTTAGTCTTATGCTTCTTGGCAAAGCAAAAATTCTTTACTCTCTACAGAAAAAAATGGATAACCTGGCAACATTTTCTTTGTTGTAATCTTTTATGTACTAGAAAATTTCCTTTAACCTTTTTGAATCCAAAATGAGAGTTTAATGAGAAACATTATATATTTTATATATATATATCTATATATATATATCTATACACACACACACGTATGTATGATTTTTTTTGGTAGCACTCTAAGAAAGGACAATCTCTAAATATAAACTTGTGTTTTGAGAAGCAAAAAAGCATCTGCGTTATCAAAATATATTTTTATCTTGAAGGAGTATGAACCATGATGTGAAAAAATTCTTCATATTTAAGTAGAAATTACTAATATTTAAGACCTTTATATTTCTTTTTAAAAACATTTCTTAAATAGTGATTAATAATTAACTTACTTTTGCCCAGCTATGACATTTCTAAAACATACATCTTGGAAATAATATTCACATTGTACTGAAGAGTTCCTCTAGTACAATTTTGCAGATATGTTGAGTTTGGTAAATTGGAAGTCTGTGTGCGTGCTTAGAGGTTTTTGATACCATTTCAGCTTTCTGGATATGCATGCAGATTATGCATTCTGAACGTTAAGTAAAATTTTTTTTGAAAAAGGCTAGAACTCGAAGTTCGTTAATGACGTTGCCCACATCCTCCTTTCCTGTCGAATGGCTATTATGATGTGTGTATCATGGTTTGCATCTAAGTTTTTCCTCCCTTAGTTTCGCTTATGAATAAGCAGATGTTTTTGCATTTGTATGATGACCTTTTAAAAATTACTTTTCTTGACCCTGAGAACAACCCTTATTCCCACTCCACTTAGAGATCCCACTAATGCCTGAGTAGCGTCACTTCCTGTTTTAGCTGTTGTTTGTCCTAGAGCTAAGCCACAGAGTGGTTCTTCCAGGTCCCAGACTTTGTCAGACTGTTGGTGGCCATGGGGTGGGATGAGAAGAGAGTAAATCTGTTGCAATTCTGGTATTATCTGCCTGTCTCAGCTCACCACCCACAGACGTCTTATAGGACGATGCACACAGGCCAGAATCTTACAGTGGATTAGACAAACATTAGACTGGAGAAGTCAGAAAGGGCCAGAACATCAGGCCTTGTGAGCCCTTTTAATAAATTTGGGCTTTATTCTATAACAACAGGAAGTCATTGAAAGTGTTTGTTTATTTTTTTAAAAAGGGGAATGACTGTAGATTTGCATTTCAAAAAGTCCTCCTTTTGCTTTGTCACTCTGATCTTGCATCTAGCTTCTGGGTTCCCTTGGGGCCTACCCTTCTCCTGTGCTGTCCTGACCAGTGGCCACTAGCCTCATGTGGCTGTTGAGCACCTGCAGTGTGGCTAGTCCAAACTAATGTGTGCTGTAAGTGTAAGATAAATACCATATTTCAAAGATTTACATGAAAAAAGAATATAAAATATTTACATAATTTTTATATTGATTTCATAATATTTTGTATATACTGTCTTAAACATCATGTATATGTTACTAAATTGTGAGTATATATGTCATTAAAATGAATCCCCTCTGTTTCTTTTTACTTTTTAATGCGGCTACTATGGAATTTAAAATTACATAGACATTATATTTCTGTTGAACAGTGTTGCTATCCCCCTTTGCTCCGTGCCACCAGTGACTCTGGGCTATAAGGGTCTTAGATCCCATGATCTGGCAAGTGGGAGAAGGAAGCAGAAGTGAGGAATCCTCCCAGACCTTCCACCAGAACTTCACTGGTGTTTGGGAGTCAGGGAGGAAGGCTTGTTTGGGGCTTTTTTAATACATCTTTCATTAAAAATATTTTAGTGCAAGATGATTATATGAACACCTTTCTAGAGCCCAGTGGTTCTCTCTTCCTCTGTCAAACATATATCTTGGGTGCTAAGGATGCAGTGATGAGTAGAACACAGGATCTGTTCTTAAAGGGTGATCTAAGGGGAGAGAAAGGTGTTGGGGGTGAGGGAAAATCCCCTTTTTACCCTTCTTGTGTTCTTATGGCTGGACTAATAATAAAATTGACACAAGACCAGATTAATGGGAGAAAAACCCAGTTTAATGCATACGTATTGGAGATCATAAAGAAATGATGCTCAGAGAGTGAACAAAGCAAGCAGTATGTGTATGTTTTACACAAAGAAACATAAATTTGTGAGGAATGACAGGACAAAGAAACTTTGATTTCAGGTAAGTAGTTAGTGAGGAATTTAAGCAGTGTTTAGGCTTGAGGAAGTAAATTAGCAAGGTTTGCTTATGCAGGCTTCTCAGTACTGAATTCCCTAGCTCTGGTGGTAAGGATGCAGGGAGAGCACCTTTCACATGGGAGATTTATTTCCTGCTTTCAGGGGGAACAGAGACAGGAGGGTGAGACTGCCTTTTGCTTCTCAAGTAACTTTAAATCAAAATAATCAGTATGCTATTGTGGGATATTTTGGGGTGGCCTGCCCTGGGCCCCAACAAAGGCTTATAAAATAATTTTAGCAACATAAAAACCGATGCTGGTGATGATGGTCCTTGGCGACGATGGTGATGGTGATGGTGGTGGTGATGATGGTGGTGGTGATAGTACATGGCGATGGTGATGATGATGATGGTGGTGGTGATAGTACATGGCGATGGTGATGATGATGGTGGTGGTGATAGTACATGGCGATGGTGATGATGATGATGGTGGTGGTGATAGTACATGGCGATGGTGATGATGATGATGAGGATGATGATGCTCCTGCTGCTGCTAATACCAGCTTACTTTTATTGAGCAATAACAAAGTGCCACCTACCTTGCCAAGTACTTGCTCTCATTTCATCATGATGCCTCTGGGGAGGAATCCTAGGAAGGAACTTTGGGGAATTACAACATTTAAGGGGAACAAAGAGAAAGAATGCCATCATGGAGGACAGCAGTGGCCAGAGACCTAGGATCAGAATTGGGAGATGTCACGTATTGAAGTTAAGCTAAGTTAATTTCTAAACTAAGCCAGTCATGAGAGTGCTAGTGTGATGCAGACTGAAAGTGGTTGAAGTATCATTTTTGACAAGGCAAAATCATGACTCTCTTGCAAAATGAACACACATCAAAGATTTTATTTAATTCATTAATTAATGAGGTAACTTGTAAGGTGTTAAAATTCGTCCAGTTTATCTTGGAGAGCTTTAAATTCTTTTCCCAGCAAACTTTATTTACATAGCTGTGGGTAGGAATTATCAGATCTGCATTGCATAGAGCATGCATTGCTTGTTGCTATTTGTTTCTACAGTATTTACCCATACAGAGTTGTAAAAGAGCTTAGTCAATAGCCAGTCAACTTGAAGAACACACCCTGTAGAATCAGATCATCTTTCCCCCTACCACCCCCAGGCTCTGGAAGACAGCACCTGCATTTCACTGGTAGGACACCCAGTAACCTCTTTTGCCCATTTCTAAGTCTTGGACATTGTTTTATAACAAAACAGTCTTCCAATTTGGCAAACAAAAGGTCATTGTTGATCTTTGGGCTAACAATTTAGTGGAATAGAAGTCAGATTGCAGTAGGTAACAGGAAGAATAACAGGAATAGATGGTGAAGACATCTGTGGACTCTTTTAGGAAAGACCTAGAGGCAGAGAGCCTGAGGGCAATTCAAGGAAAAGGGAAGGGCTTTATTTTTTAAAGGGAAGGAACTTAAGCTAAAGGAAGCTCAAGCTCAACTGTGGGAAGGGTAGGTGTCCATCATAAGAAAACTAGGCTCTGGTATGCGTAAGAACTGGGGAAAAACGCGATCCAGTGGATAAATCCTGAGTCTTGGATTGGCTGAGTCTTGGAAAGGAGAGGAAACAGGTGGGGAGATGGTAGGGGTGGGTTAATTAGACAGTTTCTCTTGCCAGGTGACAGAAACCCACTAAACAATATATACATGGGGAATATTTTCTCCCACAGATGAGAAGGATCTTGGGGTGGGGGTAGCTTACAGAATTTTAATGAAGGCATCCAGAAACTGGGTCTTCAGATATTGGAACTGAGACTCAGTGCTACCTGGAATTTCTCTGTGGGGTCTTTCTTATCCATTCTCCTGTTTGTTCATTTTCTTCTAAGGTGGGCTTTTTCTAGGAGGCCAGGGAAGATGGCAGCCGGTAGCTCTGGGAGTGGGTCATCCCAGTTTGACATCCCAACTTCGTCCTGCCAGGGTATTATAATTTCAAGGAGGGATTCTGGTTGGCCCTGCTTTTGGCCACACGTCTACCTTTGGAGCAGTCATCATATCCATAAGGACTCAGTACTGGGACTGGCTGGCCTTGGCCCTGAGGGTGTGTGGCCTGTTTGACAGCTGACCAGAGCCACATGGTGTGGGGAGAGGGGCTCTAGCCAGAAAAGGGATGAAGAGTGGCATGGGGCGACATAGAATAATGACCACAGCCCAACACAGTGGACTTAGAAACACACAGTGGATTAGAAATTTTTATAGGTTGAAGAGTGTGTAGCTGAAGGAATTAATAACGCATCATGATTTTAACCAGCTTTTGGAAAGGTATGGGGAGCAGAGAGATGTTCGCTCAGAACTTATAAACAGTGTTTGACATTTTCTATTGAATGGTGCATCTTGAACTATCTAGGACATTCCTTAGTGATATTTTAGGATCTTCCTGCCACTTCTTACTTTGTAGATATTCTAGTATTTTTCTTTTATAATTAGAAATAGTGGGTAATTTTCATTTGTAGGATTGAATATTTTTGTGTGTTGTTGGAAAATGTTTATTTTCCTTTATTCTTTTTTTTAACTCCGTGTTTTTATTTTAGACAGTATCGCTTGATTCCCTGCTAGGAAAGCCAGGGAAAATAATAATCACAATTTTTCTGCCTCCCCTTCTCACAGGTTTTTTAAGGTATATAAATATATTTTAAACATTGTAATACTTCAGTCTATTCTTCTTTTTTTTTTTTTTTTTGTGAGGAGGACCAGCCCTGAGCTAACATCCAATGCCAATCCTCCTCTTTTTTTTTTTTTTGCTGAGGAAGACTGGCCCTGGGCTAACATCCGTGTCCATCTTCCTCTACTTTATATGGGACGCCGCCACAGCGTGGCTTGACAAGCAGTGCATTGGTGCGCACCCAGGATCCGAACCAGCAAACCCCGGGCCACCGCAGCGGAGTGCACGCGCTTAACTGCTTGTGCCACCGGGCCAGCCCCTATTCTCTTGCCATAATTCTCATAGTTGTAGGTTCTGTCTTTAACTGGATTCATTGTTTACAGCCAATCCTTTCACCACAGCATCTTTATTCCTATATGTATTATTTATTTTGATTACTCTTTTTTTTTTTTTAGATGGCTGTCACCTTAGGTATTTCCGGAAGTAGTTGTTCTTATTGAATAATGGCTTAATTAAGTCTAGCATTCCAGGTTGACAAGCATATTTGTTCAGCACCCTGAAGATATTTATCCACTATATTCTGTCATCTATCATTGTGCAAAATCCTTTTTTTTTTCCTTTGCTGAGGAAGATTGGCCCTGGGCTAACATCCGTGCCCATCTTCCTCTACTTTTTGTATGTGGGATGCCTGCCACGGCATGGCTTTATAAGCGGTGCATAGGTCCGTGCCCAGGATCCGAACCTGTGAACCCTGGGCCGCCTAAGGAGAGTGTGCAAACTTAACCACTACACCACCAGGCTGGCCTCTGCAAACTCCTTTTTAAAAAAAAATGTAGAAATTATTACCATTAGTTGCCATTTACGGTGCTACTCATTTACGATTATTTTTCTCCCAATAGTGACAAATAATTTTTTTCTTTATGTGCTCACTCAGTCCCTCTTGTGACCAAAACACAGATGTTTTAGAGATGGCTGGCTGAGTCAGAGAGGCAAGTGTTAGCAGTCTGTGATCCTGGGACAGAGCAAAACCGACTGAACTCATGACTGTGACCTCATTTTGACCTTTTGCTAACCAGTGTAACTCACTTGTTAAATTTGTTTTTCCAAAAGATTGCCCCGGATAGCTGCACATTGTATCTGTTGGTGCTTAGCTTAATATGACATGTCAAATATTATTATTTTGATGGTGAATTATCTAGTCCATGTCTTTATAATGCCATGTTTCTCTCAATTTGTATTCCTTGCTATTGGTTGTTTTGTTGTTATTATTATGAATATTGTCATTTTTGTCCCCTGATTTCTTCTGTCTTATTCTTGGTCAAGGGCAAAATTAGGGAGAAAAAGTAACAATTGAGTCTTTTATCTTTGTACCTGGTTTAAGCCCTTAATAAAGGTTGATTGGGAAGATAGGTTGAAACTTATGTTTTAACTTGAGTATTTGTTTATGCTGCATTTTATCTGAAATCATCCAAATTCTTGGTGCCCATAAATTCCTTCCTTTTTCCCAGTTGTAATAGTTGTGTTTCTACCCAGTCAAATACTTGTCTTTCTTTGCATTTTTCTTTTTTTATTAACATAGCACCATTTGAGGATTTTCTTTAATTTCTTCATCAAATGTGTATTGAGGACTGCTGTGAACTGAATGCTTGTGTCCTCCCCAAATTCATATGTTGAAGCCCTAACTCCCAGTGTGATGGTATGTGGAGGTGGGGCCTTTGGGAGGTAATTAGGGTTACATGAGGTCATGAGGGTAGGACCCTCATGATGGGATTAGCACCCTTCTAAGAAGAGACACCAAGAGAGCTTGCAAAGAGTCTACTCTCTTTCCCTGCTCACACAAAGAAGTAATGTGAGGACGTAGAGAGATGGCGGCCATCTGCAAGCCAGGAAGAGAGGTCTCACCAGAACCTGACCATGCTGGCACCCTGATCTTGGACTTCCAGTCTCCAGGATTGTGAGAAAATAAATTTCTGTTGTTTAAGCCACCCAGTTTATGTTAATTTGTTATGGCAGCCCGAGCTAGGACTAAGACTTACTGTGGCTCCTGCGGGCAGAAGGATTACAGACCCAAGGCATTGCTGAGGATTATCATTTCTAGGGATCATGCCTTACAAAGCATTTTATCCAACACTTAACTCTGACCCAGAGTACGCTAATAGTCATTTAGTAACTGCTTGTGGATGGCTTGTTGGCATGGAGATTGGAGCAGTATAGGCAGGGTTTCTGCATCCTTCTTTATGCTGAGAGAGCGTACTTTCAAATAGAGCTTGTGGTTTTCTTTTGCAGAGACTGTTTCTTCTTGTTGATGGAATTCTAAAGAGATTTTTAGGCAAGAGTTGGGGGAATGTTGGCACATTGTTCAGATTTGCCCTCAGTTTATTTTTACCTGGTTAAATGCAAGTGCCTTGATATACACTCAGTGGTAGGGGGATAAACATGTAGCACGACTTTAAATATACTAAATGATCACTAAGTACACTTCCTGAAAACATTAAGCCAACCAACTCCCTGGATTGTTCTTTATGTGACCCTGTGTAATATGTTCCATTGTTGCTGTTCATGTATTATGCCTTCCAGTAGTTACACTCTCCCTCGGAATCTTGGTTGGAACTGAGACTTGCTTTAACCAGTAGAGCGGAATGGAAATGACACTGGTCTAGTTCTGGGTCTAAGCCTTAAGACAGCCTTTTGTGTTCTGGGAAGGCAGAACTATGCTATGTAGAAAGTCAGACCACCCGGAGGCTCCCATGCTCTGAGAAAACCCAGGCATTTGGAGAAGCCCAAGTGGAAGAGAATGGAGGCTCTCATTCACTGGCCCTACCTGAGCTCCTAGGCAGCTGCCAGCACCAGCCAGCCATGTATGCAAGGCCAGGTTGGACCTTACAGCCTTCCTTGCAGTAGGTTAGCTTACAAACCCCATCTGAAGAAGAATTGCCCAGTCAACCCACAGAATTGTGAGAAAGTCTAAATTCTTACGTGGTAGCTAGCCTCCAAGCCAGCCCTAGTGGTCTAGTGGTTAAGATTCAGTGTCCTTACCACCGTGGCCTGGATTTTAACCCAGTCAGGGAACCACTGACCCATCTGTTGACTGTCATACTGTGGTGGCTGTGTGTTGCTGGCATGCTGAAAGCTGTGCCACTGGGATTTCAAATACTAGCAGGGTCACCCATGGTAGACAGGTTTCAGCGGAGCTTCCAGACTAAGAAAGACTAGGAAGAAGGACATGGCCACACACTTCTGAAAAACTGGCGATGAAAACCCAAGAATAGCAGTGGACCATTGTCTGATATAGCGCCACAAGGTGAGAGGATGGTTCAAAAAGACCGGGCAGGGCTCCACTCTGCATAAAAGACGTGTGGCTTCTACCTTACATACTTTTACTATGGTGGAAGCCAGCTGCCATGTCGTGAGGACACTCAAGGAGCACTGTGGGGATGTGCCTGAGGTGAGGAACTGAATGCTGCCATCAGCCAGCATTAGCTTGCCAGGTGTGTGAATGAACCACTTGGAAGTGGATCCTGTAGCCTAGTCAAGCCTTCATGTAAGCACGCCTGACATCTTGACTGCGGCTTTGTAAGTCAGGATCACTCACCTAAGCCGCTTCCAGATTCCTGAGCCACAGAAGCTGTGTGAGATAAAAAATGTTTATTGTTTGAAGCTACTCAGTTTTGAGATAGTTTGTGTGTAATAAGAGATGATCACAAGAGATGCTCCCTCAATTATTATTTTCCTCTGTTGTCCTTTGTTGGAAAACAGTTCCATTCCTCCGTTCTATACCAAATGTGGAAAGTGCTGCTATCTTGGAAAGAACTTGAAAATAATCATATAAATTGTGCATCATTTAACAGCCTAAAGTGCCACTTGCCTTAATGAACTCTTGCATTACCCAAACATTGGCCTAAGGAACCTAGGAGTCTTAAAAATATAAATAGAATAAAACTAGGATAATATTCCCCTTGAAACATATATTAAAGCCTAGGAAGAAAAGTGAGAATTTTTAGATTTTTTTTTATGCTCTTTCTTTTGAATGAAATGAGATTTTTAAAAAAATTCTTTTATTTAAACCAAAGGGTTTGAGTCAGAGAAGAAAAAATTGGAAGTGTATTTCAATTCTTCATGTAAAGAATCTTGTTCCTTCCCAAATTTAATTCAGGCAAATTTAGCAAATATTTATTGAGCGTGGTTCAGGATAGGATTTTGTGTCATGTTGCTGAGAGGCAAGACACCATTCTTGCTTCATAAGGAGCTTATAAATATACTGTTAGATAAATTGAGAAGAGAATTTAGAAAATTGAAAAGATAGGATGAGGCTGTAAAGTAGAGGGTCTTGAATGTACATCTACGGATTTTGGATCTAATTCTGGAGGATAAGTAAGAGCTATGGGATTGATTTTTAGCATGTGGGTTTTGTGGTCATGACAATTTTAGAAAAATTAGTCTGTTTCCAAGGGTAGGGTGGACTGGAGAGAGAAGGGAATTCAAATCTCAAGACATTAGTGTGAAAAGGGATGAGCAAGATCACCCTGCCCATCCTCGTCATATAGATGACGGCATACGAGATACTCCAAGATGCTGTGATAACGGAGCCCTTGGGGTCATGTGCAATGAAGGGGGAATATGGGCTTCCCTATGAGACAGAACTCCGTTCGAAGCCAGCCTTTGCTCTTTGAGACCTGAGAAATCCAGGAAAGCTGCCCAACCAGTCTTAAACCATGTCCTCGCTTTATGATAGGAACACACAGATGTGTGCTGTAGAAGTTAAATATTGCCAATTAAATGAGAAATTGCAAGTGCAAGTCCCAGCACTGTTCTTCCTCCTCTTTAAGGGGGGAACTTAAAGCACATGCTTTGCCTGCCTCTGCATCCCTAACGTGCAGAACACCTCATGTGAGGTGGGGGCTTAGAGTAGGTGTTGATGGCTCTGCTAACTCTCACCAAGGAGCAGGTCTCTGGAGGGAGTTTTTAACAGGTTAAGCCTCAAACGCTGGCAGAGATTTCCAGCTGGGAAAGTTAGATGAATGTGGCTTTACTTTTAATCTCTTCTATTAAATTATGGGTATAGTCTCTTTTTCCAAAGTGTTTTTTCCACAGCTAACAATATGTGTGTTCCCTGTTTTTTTAACCTTCTTGCTCTAAATGAACAGTGATTTTGTCTATAAATTCACAGGAACGTGGAACAAAGCATTCCAGTGCCCAAACAAAACAAAAGCCTCCTGTTTGATGACTTTGAACTAAGCTACTTCCTTCTCCCAACTTTCTAGTCTAAAATCTATAGCCGAACGTGGGATGCCCAGACAAGAAATGTTTCTCAACCTTGATGTGTTCATTCCACAGTAATGTGAAATTAAAACTAAATTTAAAAAGCAAACAACACGTGATCTTTTTAATCCAACCAACTTGGAGAGTACGCTGTATCCACAGCGCTGTGATGGAAGCCTGGTACATTCTTGGCCATTGTTCTTTTGCTGTGTGCACCGTCTACCTTTGTCGGTTTAAAAGTGACCCGCAAATTACAGGCACCTATGCCTTGTGGTTTTGATATTTGAAAGATCCAAAAATTCATATTACATGAAACCAATTTTAAATAGAGGTGTCTGGCTCCCTATATATGAGGATGGATATATGTTATGCGTTAATGGTCTGTGTACTTAGAAGGATTGCTTGCAGAACCCATAAGATTTAGAGCTAAAAGAGATGAAACCAGTTTGGATATATATTTTTTTCACATAATTAATCATTTAATCAAATTAATGTTTGATTTAACATTTGTCCTCATTACTGTCTAGCTCTTTTCTAAAATGCATACTCAGTTATTATATATTTGCAGTAATACTGTGGACTTTGATATTTCACATTTTAGTTATTTATTTATTAAAAAATTTTTTCCTGTAATATATTTTCCTTTTAGCTTTATTGAGGTATAATGACAAATAAAATTGTACAGTTTGAATATTTTACAAAGAAGAAAATTATCCATAAGTCAGAGAGAGAAGGAGAATCTAGGATATCTGTATACACATGGTATGTTTTCACATTTGTGTCCTGTGCCATTTATCTTGGTATCCTGTGCCGCCTCCCCCCCCCCCCCCCGTTTGTTTTTACAGTCAGCACTTTGGTATAAGAGTGACTTATACATCAAACAAGATTCTTGGACTGTATTTTCCACCTCTGAGTATGAATGTATGTGTATAGAAATATATTTATATACAGTGTCAGATGAAGAGACTTGGGCCAAATTATTGGGAAATAGGCTAATGCCCTGCAGCATTTTATATCCCCTGCGCTTACGTAGTCATCATTGTGAAAACATAACACTGCTCAGACTTCCCATTATTGCTCTTGTATGTCATCAGCTGTGTATTGCTTCTCAGCACCTCATTAAATTTTAAGCAGAGAACATTTTCAGTTTCCAGTTCTCTTTCTCAATTAAATTAGTTATTGTGTTTCCAGTATCCCTTATTATGAAAAGAATTTATGTTGACAACAGGTTGAGATATGATTTTTCTTTGTATTCCAGAAAATTTTAAAGGAGAAAGTATGCCATTTGAATCCAAAACCAAGTATATTGTCTAGGGCATACTCTGTTTTGGTTTAGACACTGAAGTGGAAGTAGTTTAAAACTTAAAATTAATATACTCTTTGAGTGCTCAGAAATGACACTGACTTGAGCTGTTATGTTCTAGCTTCATCAATTTCATCTTCCATGAAATGGAACCATTACTACCTGATGGAAGATTACTTGACTTGTTACACATAAAACATTTGCAATGATTCCAGCACATAGTAAACCCTCAATTGTGTATTTTTCTTACTCTCCTCTTGGATACATTCTTTGAAAAAGAAATTGATATGTAAAAACTTCACGGGCCGGCCCCGTGGCTTAGTGGTTAAGTGCACACACTCCGCTACTGGTGGCCTGGGTTCAGATCCCGGGTGCGCACCGACACACCACTTCTCCGGCCATGCTGAGGCCGCGTCCCACATATGGCAACTAGCAGGATGTGCAACTGTGACATACAACTATCTACTGGGGCTTTGGGGGAAAAACAAAAGGAGGAGGATTGGCAATAGATGTTAGCTCAGAGCCGGTCTTCCTCAGCAAAAAGAGGAGAATTAGCACGGATGTTAGCTCAGGGCTGATCTTCCTCACCAAAAAAAAAAAAAAAAAAAAAAAATTTCACAAGATGAAAATATCCCATGATTAGGCTCCCTCTATACCATTTCACTACAGAGTTTTTGATTTTTTGTTTCATGTATATGTTCATACATGCTAGTCGCAATCATGCATATACAGTTAGCATCTTGGTTTGTTTGTGTATTAGTTTTTTCACTTGTAATTTAAATTTAGAAATCTGACTTTGTTTCCACTGGACTCGTTTTTTTAACTTTCTTTTTGATTTAAAGTTTCAAGAAAATGTAAAAGTAGAAAGAATAGTATAATGAACGCCCCATGTACCTATCATTCCAATATTTATAAAATCTAGTTCCTCTTGTTTCTAGATAAGTCTGGAAATGCAAGTTCTCTATCCTACCTCCCTCAGAAGCTGCATTATTTTTGGCAAGCCTCTTGTGTAGATATGTTGCTTATCCCTTTTGCAAAGCTGTAAATTGATTAAGAGGAACTAAAGCATCACATTTTATTTATTGACTTCTGACTTACTTATTTAAAACAACATTTTATTAATACTCTGTAATTTCTAGCATATTTTTCCAAAAAAAAAAAATATCCTTGAGGATTTGCTTAAAAATTGATTTCAAAAGTTGAAAGACTGGAACAGTTAGCAAATTATTTTCAGATTTAGTAGCAATTCCCATTACTGTGACCATTAACCTTATTTTCAGCCTTTTCCTGGCCACATTTGATTTTGTGTTCTTGAAATATCCTTGGTCATTCTGAGTTTACGTAAATTAGGACTTTTGGCATTAATCGATTGTCCCAGGTGGCCTGTTTGCGAAAGGGACTTCAAGCACTCCCCTATTTGTTCCTAATATTGTGAATAGAGGAAAGTTTCTGTAGTACTCTGACAACATATGTCTTAAAGAAATATTTTTATATTTCTCTATCTATAACTGCATGTTCTTGGCCTCCTCAAATATCAATGTCTTTTCTTGCTTTGCATATTTAGCAACTTAAATGTGATCTTGTCTGAGATTAATATATTTCCAATTTGGATACATAGAGAGAAAGAAAGAGAGACTTTAGATTTTTAAAATTTAGAGTGGAAATGTTCTGATGGTGACCAAGTTTTAAGATATTTTTCTGTAGTGAGAAAAACCACTTAGGCTACCAACTAGAACCTTCTAATATGGATCTAAGATCGTTTTTACTCTACCACTGTCCTGGCTGTTAGTTATTTGGAATTGCTTCAGCTCTTTCTTTTAAAAAAGTTTAATTTATGAACTAAGACGTTAGCTTTTAAAGATAAAACATGTTTCTATGTCCAGAAGAGTAGGCTGCTTTTCAGGTTCCTGGAAAGCCAGATGGGCTTTCTTAGCCTAAGTGAGAGCCTGGCTTTTAATCCTTCCTAAGCATCTTCCTCAACTGTATGTTTATATTAACAATTATTAACATTAATGTACGGCTTCTTATATAAGATGCTATTATTTGTCAAAGTTGCCACATCCTACTTGGAAGAACGGTATTAGGAGTCATTGAGATGCCTATTTTTCTCAAAAACTTATCATCCAACTATATTATTATACTATTTAGATCATCTTATTTAAGAGATACATTGATAGTACCCAGTGGGAGCTTAACATATACTGAATTTCCCTACAATTAATGGATTTTGATCTTAACCAGAAATATTCATTAAATATTTATCAGGCACTTATTGTGCTGTCAGCATTGGCTACTGTTGAGGGAACACAAAAATGAATCATATTATCCCTTCCTTCAAAAAGTGCATATTCTGATAGGCAGGAAGAAATTTCAGTGTAATAGCAGATAGAAAGTGATTCGTGATTGGAGAAAAGTGCTTGGATAAAATGCTTTGGATTCAGAGATTGAAGGGATCAGGGAGCAAGTATCAGAGAACTAACGTTTGAGATGGGCCTTTTTCTTGGGTTTTGTTCAATTGGAAGGAAACTAAACCTAGGAAAGTAGCTTATGTTTAAGAAGGGGCTTATTGAAGGGGACACACCACGCTTCACTGGAGTTACAGGTAATCAAGTGGTCCCTGTCTTACGCTCTGTCATGTCTGTCTTATTTTCGTCTAGAGTACGCAGCTCTCTCATCTTAGCTTCTCTCTCTGCACATCTTCCTATTTTCCTCCCCTAGAGCAGCTGCTTCTTCCAGATGCCTAGTGTCCGATCATCCATGGGTTTTGACAGACACCGTCTCTGGCTATGACTTATCCTGCCTGCCAGTTGGGTGTCCCCCTCATCTAGCTAGAGCCTGTAAGTGTTAGTTCAAAACTCTTGAGGAAGAGGATGCGATTTATCCTTTGCTTTCCTCTGGCTCTAATCAGCTATAGGGACAGAACTGTAGAGTTAAAATATGGTCACTAATGAGTACTCCTTCAGAGGGCTGGGGGCTGCAGTACCACAAAGCGTGTAGGGGGTTGGCAGCCTCCTGACAGTCTTAAACCAAAGATAATGAATGTGGAGCGCCATAAGGAGGCCACAGGGTGCCAAATTGTGTTTCCTGCTCTTTAGGAAAGTGCATTTCACTGGGAAGGCCGTGCACATATGTACGTTATACAAATGGGAGGCACACTGTGACAAATACCATAAAGCATTCCTAAAGTGGGAGAGAGGGATTAATGTTATATTACACTGTGAGTGGAGGAGGCTTGTCGACGTGGGGCGACTCTAATGGGCTCGGACATTTGATATATTTGGTATAAGGGTCTTATGTAAGAATGTGTTTGAAGCACAGAGTATGTATTTATACAGTGACTCCTCCATGTAGTTGTGATTTAGGAAAGGTTTGTAGGAACTAAGGACAGTTTGCTTTTCAAGTAACTGACACAGGCCTGGATTTGCTTATGCTTTATTTTGTTTTATTTTTTTGGTGAGGAAGATTCATTCTGAGCTAATATCTATTGCCAATCTTCGTCTTTTTTTTTTTTTTTTTTTTTTTTTTTGCTTGAGGAAGATTCACCCTGAGCTAACAACATCTGTGCCAGTCTTCCTCTGTTTTGTATGTGGTCGCCACCACAGCATGGCTTGATGAGTGGTGTAGGTCCATGCCCAGGATCTGAACCCGTGAACCTGGGCCGCTGAAGTGGAGCGTGCTGGACTTTAACCACTACGCCACAGGGCCTGGCCTCTGCTTATTCTTTAAGTATTTAATAATATAGTTATAGTTATCGAAAGTCTTTTTTTTTTAAATAATCAAGAAAATAGTTACTCATAATTGAGGTTCACATAGGAAACATTTTGGAAAGGAGGGGACCCTATAACAGTCAGGATTTGCTACTGCTTGATATATTAGCAAATTATTAGCAATACTTGTTATGTTAGCAATACATATGTTGCATGTGTTGGAAAACATGTAAATGAAATAGCTAAAGGAACTCAGATATCTTTATTTTCTATGTTAAGGTTTGAGATGCCACAAAGAAAATATAAAACATTGAACTGATGCTTGTAATTAATTATGGTGAAAAGTGAGAGACTCAAGTAGCCTTGAGCACATTTGCATGTATAATTTTTTTTTTTTCCTTGGTGAGGAAGATTGTCCCTGACAATCTGTACCACCCTTCCTCTATTTTGTATGTGGGACACCACCACAGCATGGCTTGATGAGCAGTGTGCAGGTCTGCACCCGGGATCCGAACCCACGAACCCCCGGCCTCTGAAGCGGAGCGTGTGAACTTAACCGCTATGCCACTGGGCCAGTCCCAACACATCTACTTATTTTAATTTTTATTCTTGCCCAAAACTGTGAGCCATGCTCTTTTTTCAACATAAAATGCTTATTTGTCTCTGGTCCTACACTGGAGCTGCTTCGTAAAAAATACTAGACATGGGGGCCGGCCCCGTGGCACAAGCCGTTAAGTGCGCGCGCTCCGCTGCGGCGGCCCGGGGTTCACCAGTTCGGATCCTGGGCGCGCACCTACACACTGCTTGTTAAGCCACGCTGTGGCGGCGTCCCATATAAAGTAGAGGAAGATGGGCACGGATGTTAGCCCAGGGCCAGTCTTCCTCAGCAAAAAGAGGAGGATTGGCATCAGATGTTAGCTCAGGGCTGGTCTTCCTCACCAAAAAAAAAAGGTATGATCCTCAGAATTTTTATCAGAAACTTTAATATGTTTTTTATTAAGTTTTTTGGTTTTTTGCTTTCTGAGTTGGGGGTCACTTGTGCATGTGGTAATCACTATGACTAACTGGACTTGGCTGTGCTTCGAAGAGATTGTGTTACCTTGATTGTTGATGTTCCTCACCCTTATTAAATAAGCCTCCTGATTTTAGAACAGCAAAATTTTAATCAACTTTGACAAATCCAATTTAATAACCCCTTGTCTCTAAATAAAAGTAGGTGAATCAGGTTGAAGTTACTGCTTCTATTTTCATTGTTAAGCAGTAGGCAAACTCTGCACAGGATTTACGTGTTAAGATTTTATAATCTCCTCATCCAACTGCATGTTAAAAATTGTCATCGTCAGCATTCTGGAGAGAGAAGTCGAGGGACAGGAAATGACACATATGACGTAGATTGCATGGTGGGAACTGAAAGTCAATTCTGTGTTTGGATGATCACTTCATGAAGCTCTAGTGTGCTTTAGGGGAGAAGCTCTGTCTTCTCTGATTTTAATTTTTTTTTTTTTGGTCAGGAAGCTTGGCCATGAACTAACATCCGTTGCCAGTCTTCCTCTATTTTGTATATGGGATGCCACCACAGCGTGGCTTGATGAGTGGTGCATAGATCCACGCCTGGATCCGGGCCTGCGAACTGGGGGCTGCGGAAGTAGAGTACTCGAACTTAACCACTACGCCCCCAGGCTGGCCCCTCTGATTTTAATTTGTCAGTATGCAACTCTATCTGTTGGAAAATTGCCAACTGAGTAAGTTACTGCTCAGTTGCATTGCACTAAATATTACCATAGGAAACTGAAGATGGTACACGACGTGAACAAGAGATGCTTTTTTCCTGCTTATCAATTTGTACCCTACAAACATTTCTCTGGTTTTGAATTGAAAAGAAAAAAGTGTGACTTGACTGTGTCTGCCACAAGGTTTATAGAAAACTGAAAGCTCCTGAGAAAATCCTCAGCAGGGTAGTATTTCTGTGAAGTGGCAGCTAGAACCCCTTTAGAAAAATGTGGTAACTCACACTTTACTGCACATAAAGTTGTGTCCCTCGGGGCGGACTCTCTAGTGTCATAGAGTTTATGACTCATGAGTGCTATACTTTTGTGACATAATAAACAAGGAAAGGTGATGGGAGAATTATATTCCTGTACAAAGAGTCACTTCACCTTTCATTATATAGAAACAAGCCGGGGGAATATTAAATTTTTAGTGGCATTTTCAAGTTGAGCATATCTGTGACTGGAATGCATGCATTGAGGTGTTAAGATACTTAAGAACGAAATAAAATAAAGTAAAGGTAGCTGGTTCCATTTGGAGCTAAGTTGCTGCAGTGTTTTTGAAGAATAACTTTCTCAGTACCCACCCCCTAGGATTCTGATTTCTTCTTTTTTTGTGTTCTCATAACGTAATACCTCCACCACTGAATTTACCACCCTGCACTGATCAGTGCCTTATTTTTTTTAAGTTTTTAAAAAAAGAGACTTTATTTTTTAGAGCATTTTGGGTTCACAACAAAATGGAGAGGAAGGTGCAGAGATTTCCCATATTCCCCCTGCCCCCTCACATGCATAGTCTCTCCCATTATCAACATCCCCTACTAGAGTAGTACATTTGTTACAAGTGATGAACCTGCATTGATACATCATCATCACCCAAAGTTTGTAGTTTCCATTAGGGTTCACCCTTGGTGTTGTACGTTCTACGGGTTTGCACAAACGTATAATGACATGGATCCACCATTAAAGTATCATATAAAATAATTTAACTGCCCTAAAAATCCTCTGTGCTCCTCCTATTCCTCTCTCCTTCCCCCTAACCCCTGGTAACTACTGGTATTTTTACTGTCACCATAGTTTTCGCTTTTCCAGAATGTCATATAGTTGAATCGTCAGTATGGAGCCTTTTCAGATGGGCTTCTTTGACTGAGTAATATGCATTTAAGGTTCCTCCATGTCTTTTCATGGCTTGATAGCTCATTTCTTTTTAGTGCTGGATAATCCATTGTCTGGATGTACCACATTTTTTATCCATTCTCAGTGCCTTGTTTTTTTTAAGTGATTTATCTCAGGGTTGGGACTAGGGTGAGGTGAGTAAGGCACTCTGGAGTCAAGATAAATAATATTTTAATGCAGTGTTTAAAAAATCAAAATTAATGCCAAAAACTCCACAGTGAGCAAAATATCACCATTTTAAATAAAGACAGGATCATGGCAAGGCCTCTCTGCGTGTCGCTGACAATCATACACAAACTTCCCTATATCCATAACCCACACTGGACGTTATCTTCTCGCTCTGAAACCTGGTTCTCCCTCAGAGGCATTGCTTCCCCTGTAGCCATCTCAGGTAGAAGTTCTTTTCTCAAGTCTGTTAGCATTGTGCCTAGAGGTCGGGATGTCCTCCTTCCTCATTTTTACTTCCAAATCCTTCTTCCCTTCTCCTCCCTAAACTGTCCCCCACCCCAACTGTGAAATATGTTCTCTCAAACTAGATCCCCCCTCTCCTCTATCTGCTGAAGTCATCTGTAGACCTCTTTCCACCTTAGTGGCAAACCCCCTCAATCATTGAAGATTTTAGCTCCCCACCAACCGGGAAGATATTAGCTACTGGCTTTCTGTCATCCAGACAACTGCTCCTTTCATGATTCTTAAATAATTTTAATATCAACCTCGATGATCCTTCCAGTATTTCAGTTTCTCACTTCCTTGATTTTTATTCCTCCAGTAATCTTGCCTTTATCAGTCGTCATCAGCCATTCTCTTCATCGGTCATGTTATAGTCCTCTCAATTACCAATACCTGTAACTCCTCCACAATCTTAATTTCAACTCTGACCCTCCATGTACTACTCCTCACCTCCTCACTTTCTCTGGTACCTTTATGCCAAAATTCTGGAGCCCATACCAGGACTCATTGATGCCACAGCCTTTTAACAGGGCTTCACACCCTTCATGTTCTCACTTCCTTCCGCTTTAGATTTCATGGCCCATCATTATAACCATTCCCTTGCTTATGCCCTCAATTCTCTTATGCTTCTCTCTCTTCATTATCTGGCAACACAGTAACCCTGGTGAAATGTAAGATTTATGTAAAGGAAAGCCCATTTTAGAAATAAATTTTTATGTTTATATTTTTATTTCAAATATCTACTCATTACTGATAATTAGAAGTGATTTGATACTTCACAAATATATTTTAGTTGATCCAGTTTCACATTTCATTCCAAGTGCCCAGTAAGCACCATGATTTACTGAGAACAGTAATCAAAGCAAAGGGCTGTAGTTAGTTATCAAAGAAAGAGATTCATGAATACAGTTTTTTATCTAAATGACACCTGTAATAATGGCTGGATAAATTATTCTTATGTAAATTACTTTGAATAAAGAGAAGAATTTTTATATAGAAAGCTTGCTACGTGTCATATCCTGTATGTAAAATTGTTTACCTAATTAGTAAGATGGGGTGGGTTAAAGGCAATATTATAAGTAATTGAGTAATTAAGTAAAGGTATATCTACTATGACGTTTATTTAGGACATTACGGAATATAATTGTTACACCAGTTTACTTTGCATTGAAAATGACCCCGTGTTTGTAAGAGGGCCCCCTCCCTCTTTTCTATTTTTATTTTTTATTTTTTTGCTGAGGAAGAGTCGCCCTGAGCTAACATCTGTTGCCAATATTCCTCTTTTTTTGCTTGAGGAAGATTAGCCCTGAGCTAACATCTGTGCTAATCTTCCTCTATTTTGTATTTGGGTCTCCGCCACAGCATGGCTGTGGAGTGGTGTAGGTCCGCACCTGGGATCTGAACCTGCACATCCAGGCTGCCGAAGTGAAGCGCACCAAGCTTAACCACTACACCACGGGCCAGCCCCCCTCTTTTCTATTTTCTCTCCCCTGGAAAAATAATGTTTTAAGCCTGAATAGGTGCAGTAAAATAAAATAAAAGTCACATTGCTTTATGTTTTGAATGATTGATAGGTGCTTGTCACTTGCATCTTTTCTTTACCCTGAATTTCCTAAGCTTGATCAGAATCAGAGCAGGCTGGAGGGTTGGGGGATAGCAGTACCTTGGGATAAGAGCAGTGGTAGATCAGGTGCTTGCACATGCCAGCCACTGCCGCAGGTAACAATTTACCCTTTCTGTGTGTTGTCCCAGGTCTACCCTGAACTGCAGATCACCAATGTGGTAGAAGCCAACCAACCAGTGACCATCCAGAACTGGTGCAAGAGGGGACGCAAGCAGTGCAAGACCCACGCCCACATTGTGATTCCCTACCGCTGCCTAGGTGAGCCGGCCAGCTGCAGCCAGCCGTGTGGCTGGCATTGATTGCCCTGGCCTTTGGGGATGAAAAAGAAGGATGCTCTAATTGTGCCAAATACAGTCATGTGCCACATAACGACATTTTGGTCAATAACGGACCACATATACGACAGTGGTCCGGTAAGATTAGTACCATATAGGCTAGGCGTGTAGTAGGCTATACCATCTAGGTTTGTGTAAGTGCACTCTATGATGTTCACACAATGAGGAAATCACCTAACAACACCTTTCTCAGAATGTGTCCCCATTGTGAAGTGACGCATGACTGTATACAGACTTTTCCTTCAGCATATTGCCACTCTGTACTGGGCTATATTTTGGACTATTAAGGTAGCCTGTGTTCTGACAGTACAGGAGTAGTATTTTTGAATTTCCTGGCTCAGAATGAATTTACCCTGTGTGTTTATTAAAATTACAGATTCTTGGACCAGTCCCAAGACTGCTGAATGAAAATGCCTTGGTGGTGGGGCCCAGGAATCCTAATTTTACCAAATTCCATAGGCGAGTCTCATGTACGCTAACTATCTAGACTCGTAGAATTAGGGCCTTGTGTGTTTCTTCACATAGATGTCGCAGAAGAAAGAACCTAATGTGAAGCTCTAGCATTTTGCTGATTTCTTAAAAATCTCTTTGCTGGAACAACTGACTCCTTCTATTTGGCAATAATTGTGGTATTGGAGTCAGGGAATTTATTTTTTCTGCTTCTATCAAACTCGAGGAAACAGTTTGATCCCTGAGGTTTAAATGGGTATTTTTCTCACAGACCTCTAATTTTACTATAACTTTTTATTTTAAAAATTGAGTGGTTTCATGTGTTATCATATTTTTTTCCTCTGGAAACACTATTATACTCCATCTTTAATCTGACTTGGTTATTAGTCTCTTTCTGGTTATTTTTATCTAACCAGGCATTGTGGATATCTAACCAGTCATTAATCAGATAGCTAGCATCTAGATGTTTTCCACAAGTTTATTCATCAGTAAGATGTTTGTAAATAAGGACATAGAGATCTATATATGGAGGCTGTGGACAAATATTTCTCTACATTCCGATGACTTCTTGTAAAGACTAAAAGGGATCTTGAAAAAAATTAAAGTCCCAACAGCAAACTTAGAAAATAAGGGTAATGAAGATTCTAGAGATCTGTATAATGCTTGGTCAAACATGAGTGTCATAAGAGCATACTGATTACTATTCGTGCATGCACATAATTTGAGATATTGATAGAAAACACTGGGCATTAGTTTGAAGATTTCATCTGTGGATTTACTGCTCATAATGTAATTGATAAAGAAAGTGTGGAAAATCAGATTCATAAACGTTTGATAATTCAAGAGTTGCCTTATTCCTCCTAATTCCTTTTTCCTAAATACTTTACAAGGCCTCTCACCCTTCTGTCTCACTGGTCAAGAAGTGAAGATTTAATAAGATGAAAATAAGTAATGTTTAAATACTAGATAGAGAACTCTGACTTCAAGAAAATGTAGAGGTGAGCTGTTTCCAGGAATTGTGTATTTCAGAACAACTTAGTTGTTACACCAAGAGACCGTACAATTCAGTACAAGTTAGGAAGTAGATCACGAATCAGTTAAGATAATGATTTGTGTCTTTGGTTCTCACTTGCCTGTTCTATGAAATGTTTCAAATACATTTTCTTTAGAATCTGAGTTCACTGGAAACAGGAACTAGGTCTTTGGATGAGCGTTATTGCTTATGACACCTGATGTGACGCTCACAACATATCGTTTTGCCTAGATCTTCCAGCTTCATAAATCTATTTCAGAATCATGAGAATTGACTAAAAGGTGGAATCCACATTAAGACTGTAATTCATTACCATAGCACCACTTAGTTGTGACAGATATCCTTTGACTCCAAATCAATTGTATCCCCTCTGCCAGCCACTCTCCCTGCTCTGCTCCACACACCTCCCCGTCTTGGAAAAGCTCTACCCCTGTGGCACGAGTGACTTGAAACTCCAAGGGAAAAAACACTGTGAAAAGGAACAAGAGATGTAGATAATGTCTTCAGATCTAAATATGAAGTCTGAAGACTTTATGATAATGCTATGATTAACAGTCAAAATATTTGTTTTTATTGTGATAAACTGCTTTATGAACCATTTGGGGAAATTCCAGCCTGAGTAGTCTGACTTCACAGGCACCAATACCGTCAGCGAGGTTGGATGTCCGTCTGTAACTCACATAGGTTGTTAGTGGTAGAATCAGGAATGAAGCCCAAGATCTTTCGATTCTCAATCCAGTGTTCCTTATGGTATTAACAAAAGATTGTTTTACAGCAAATAACCACCTGATTTACAAAAATCAAATCATAGAGGAAAGACTGAATTGGAGGCAATAAATAACACCTTTTAAAAAACTCACAGCAGATTGTGTATTCATAAATTAGACAACCATGACCCTGGAACAGGATAAATCTCCACGTTGTAATGTTTTCTACTTTATGGTAGTAATATAGACAACATTCTTATATATTACTTGGTGCTTGAACAAAAAATTACTGTTTAGCATTACCATAAGCACCCTCTAACCTCTCTGGCTGTATCCAAATATATCCTTTACACAGAAGAGGTTATTTTACTGAAGATAATTCTCAGAAAGGAGATACCTAGAAAACAAAATAAGATTATCTTAAACATGAAGCATATTAAAATTCAAAACAAAGCTTGAAGAGAGAAAATTCCTGTTATGTCTAGCATGCAACCTTCTGGACTTTTCTATCAGATGCAGGATCCAGTGTTGGACTGGGTTATTTTCTCTAAACCATGTATTTGTCTTGGGCATACTTGCTCTGCAGTATCTTGCATTCCTTGGCTAGATGGAGAAAGTGTATTAGATTACCGTTGCCACTTTCTTCCCATGGAGCGGATGATTTCCCTTGAGAGTGAATTTGCGTTCTCATTTCACTCTTTGCTTTTGGTTGTGGCTCTAGAAAGACAGTGTAAGATCTGTGTTAATCATTTGAACATTTTATTAATTATCTCATGTGAAATTCAAGCATATCATTATCATTACTCAAAGAGAAAATATTTTCTTTGCAAAGCTTTGACTCCTTTCTTGCAAGGGAGTTGAAACTCCTCTCCATTTGAATGACTTCTCTTCATGGTGTAATAGATCCACTATTGAAACTGACACTTCTGCACTTGTCTGTCCAGTGAAGAGAAGGTACATTACGTAAAATGAATTACTGTTGACTTATGGGGATGAAGTCAGGTTAATAGCTTAATCCAAAATAAATAGAAATTAAAGAATTACTGCCTTAACAGAAAATTCTGTTCCGTTTTAGATTCAAGACTTTTCAAACATACAACTAGTAATGACCAGGAAACTATTCAGATATGATCAGATGAGAAACTAAAAGTATTCAGTTCATCTTCATTTTGATTTTTGTTTTAATAAAATTTTAGGATAAGCATACTTTGTTTTTTAGTGACTGCTTTTGTGTGAATTATGTACAGCTATCTTAATCCTCTTCAGTGTGAAAAGGATGTATTGGATATTCTGACAGATATTGTACCAGAGTAGTTTTTTGGATTTATGCCAAACAGCAATTCTATTGAGGCACATCATACAGCGCAACAATAGTCAAGAATGTTACATAAGACTTCACCAAATTTTAATAGGGGTGCCTTGCAGGACATTTGGTGCTGTGTAAAATGTCCGTAAGACATTCGGTCCATGCCAAAAGGTCCTTGACATTTGGTCCTGTCCAAAACGTCCATGAGCATATTTGGTCCATACCAGATCGTTTTGGACAGGACCAAATGTCAAGGACCTTTTGGCATGGACCGAATGTCGGTTGGATGTTTTAGACAGGACCAAATGGTCCTTCAAATACAAGGAAGTTTTGCCATGGACCAAATGTTTCCATGGACGTTTTGAACAAGACCAAATAAGACCACATATCAAGGACCTTTTGGCGTGGACCAAATACGCTCATGGATGTTTTGGACGGGACCAAATGTCAAGGACATTTTGGTGTGGACCAAATGTCTTATGAACATTTTGGATGGGACCAGATATCAAAGACCTTTTGGCATGGACAAAATGTCTTGTGGACATTTTAGACAGGACCAAATATCAAGAACCTTTTGGTATGGACCGAATATCTTATAAATGTTTGGGATAGGACCAAATTTCTGTGAATCATGGAGGTGGGGATGGGAGAACATTTTTGTTGTAGACTTTAAGGAGTCTTGTAAATGCCCAGATGACCCAGCACAGTAATCCATTGTGATAGCAAGTCAGTGTCTCTGGCTCCTCCAGTCCTCACTGTAGATCCTACCGCTTATGAAGTCCTGGGAGATGCGTGTGCTGGGGTTATATACATGTATACCATGGGAAAGATGCTTGATGAGCCGGGCCTCTGCACACAAGAGGGATGCAAATTCTTAAATAGTCTATATTTTTAAGGATTGTCTACATCATGCTCTCATATGGAATGACCAGAATCCCTAGACATTTCTTCTTCAGGGAAGGCTAATCGCCATCCTTGGAGAGACATCAGACTCCTTTTTATGTGGTCTTCCACGTGGGACCTTTGAATATGCCAAGTTAGTCATACTTCAAAACCAGTATATAGAGTCTGGTTCTCAACTGTGTAAAAAAACAATATGCATGGAAAAGAAGTCTTAGAAGTGTTTATCTCCAAACAGTGGGATTACAGGTGATTTAGATTTTATTTAAGCCTTCCTCTGTTAACTTCTGTAATAAGTGAATAGCTTTTATCATTAGAAAAAGATGGACTAAGAAATCAGTACATAAAATTCTGTATCCACCATCAGGTAGTAGTGGTTGAAAAAAAGTGGAAGGCTTGAAGGAACACGCAGAAGGATTGTCAACTTGTTTTATCCATGGATAGTTGTGCTTTATGAGCGTTGTACGGTAGGAATAACTTCTTAGGGGGAAATAGATTTTATTTTTAAAAACATCATGCTGCCAAATACCTCTCCATTCTTATCTTCGACCCAATTTAACGTTCCAGCTTGACTTGCTTTCTGAAGTTGAAAGTGTTGTTTTGTTTTGTTATTTATAAGTCAAATTTTAAAAAGAAAAATTTAGTGGTTTTTGTTGACTCCAATTCTAATTTAGTTTCATTTTCTTCTTTTAATTATTGTACCTGCTATTATGTCTTCTTTCTGGGACTTTTAATAACTTATATTTCATCTAGGGTAAGGACTTTGATAGCATGAATGATATACGTAGTTAAATATTTAATTTTGTTTATTTTTACTGCAGATAGATTTCAAGAGTCATTGAAAAACATGAGTCATTAAAAAGAAAACAACTTTTGAAAATTTGCTGTTATGCCCTGTGGGTGTGCTCTGTTGTTAGTGTTTTACTACAACAGAAAATTCATCAGCATATGTCCTCGATGACAGACATAAAAAGGGAATCTCAGTTTATTTGACATGATATTGTTCCAGAGCTTCTCAGTAATGCACTGACAGGTGACTAGTGGGGTTCATGGGCATCTCATTTGTAATACCCGCTAAAAATTGCAACTGTGTGTTAGAAACTCTCTGATTACAAAAGTAACACATGTTCATTGTACGAATTTTAGAAAATGTGACCACTACTAAGAAATAATAAACAAAACCATTTGGCTTCCTTTCAGTCTATGTATTTTTTTAAATATACGTTGTGCTTCTATTATTATTATTTGTGTGTGTGTGTGTGTGTGTGTGTGTGTGTGTCTGTGAGGAAGATCAGCCCTGAGCTAACATCCGATGCCAATCCTCCTCTTTTTGCTGAGGAAGATTGGCCCTGGGCTAACATCTGTGCCCATCTTCCTCTACTTTATATTGGACACTGCTGCATCATGGCTTGACAAGCGGTGCATCAGTACACGCCCAGGATCCGAACCTGCGAACCCTCAGGCCACCGAAGCAGAGCGCGCACACTTAACCGCTGCGCCGCAGCACTGGCCCCTTAACAGTTATATAATTCTGTGTTTCCTGTTTTGTGACCTGGTTTTTTTCACCTAATATTTTTATGATACTGTATTCGTGAAATTAAATATTCTTTGAAAGCACAGTTTTTAATCTAGCATTAACACCAGACACTATAATGTGTTTATTCCTTATTTTTGGCAATTAGGTTGTTTCCTTTGTTTTGTTGGGGTGGTTGTAAATGATGCTTAGATAAACATCATAGTAGATACATTTTATTCATTTGATTTTTATAAACAATTATTACCCGGAGACCTTGCAAATGTTATAGTTACTGTAATAAAATATATGTGCTATTTCATTGTGTATATTAAAACATGGAGGAAATTTTTAATACTGACTTGTGATCTGATGTTTAAAATAAAGATAGATACCTCTACATTTAGCTCTGATATTTTTTATTGATAATGAGTAAAAAACATTCATAATTTCTATTATTAATAATAAAGGGACTATTTAAAATAATTTTTTCTCTAAATTTCCAACTTGAGAAATAGTTGACTATTAATGGAAAAATAAATCCTGCAAAAATGACTAATAAAATATCTAATTTATGTGTTTATTGCATAGGTATTTATTGACTGTTACCTGTACTTGACCCTGGAGAAGGTGAGATGTGGTCTCTCCTTCAGAGTTTATAACCTAGGAGTAGGTACAGGTTTTCTAGCTGAGGAATTTAAGGAAGACTTGGCAGGAAGCAGTATTTGAACCAAGATTTCAAGGATGGGGGCAAGAATGGAGATGTATTATTTTAGGTATTTAGACAAAGGGTGAGCTAAGCCCTGAAGCTGGGACCTTAAAGGGTATGTATAGAACGTGGTTCACTGTTTTCAGAAAGAAGAGGTAATTGATCATTATAAGGGTAGTAGTTTTTAAAAAGCATTAGTGTTTTTTTCATTCACCTATAATAGATACTATTATGTTATCATTTTTAATATAACTAATTATTTTCAGGCTAGCATTGAATATATACCTCTTTTCTTTTACATAGATCCACATGGTACTTGACTTTTGTTGATTTGGCAACTAAGGTTAGAAATTTTTTGAGAGTAGGAAACATTTTTAAGCTAATAATTGAATCATTTAAAAAACGTGAATAGAAACTCAGGAAACACCTGCTGCTCTGGTTGCCATTTTAATATGAAATACCAGCACTGTTGAAGTTGCATGCATGTATTGTGGCTCTCTCCGAGAGATAGTGGGAAATGAAAATTAAAAAAAAATTGAAATTATTATGCGTACTCCGTACAAGTGAGTTATGATCCCCATATGTTACTGTTTGCTTTTATAATGAACAGCTAAACTCATGAAAAGCATATTCTGTTTAATTTCTTTTTTATTGCTTTTAGATTGTTTCCATATATAGAGAGACAGAGACAGACAGATGCTGGCATCCAAGAAATAAAAAACGTCCCCTGTAACTTAAATGTCACATGGTCACATTTTCACCTTCTTTCTAAATAAAAGACAAAAATGACTTTAGATTTAATAACATATCAGCTGAATAGAGTAGATATGTGTTGAGTTTTTAATTTCTCTCTCTGGATATTTGGGATTGGTACTGTTGTATCAGATCTGATGGTCTGAAACATTTACTTTTCTGTGCCAACCAGTGAACAGCTGCTTCCCTGTTACATCTGCCTGGTTCAGTCTTGGAAATTATTAGCTCGCCGTTTTAACATAAATCTAATATGAAGAACCGTAATGTTTCCAGCTAAACTCAAGCTGTGTCTTGTGTCACGGAATTTTCTTTTCTCCTGATGTAAATAAATGATTGAAAGTGATTATGCTGGGGAATCAGGAAAGAAATTGACTTTCGTCCAAATTCTCTTCTTCCTCTGGCAACTTCTCAGCATCTTTTTCAGGTGGTGTGCTGCTTGCCATCCCCTCCTACCCCCAGCGGAGACAGGAAACTGATTTTCCCTTTGGTCTTTAGAACTAATTTCTCATCATGTTATTTCCCAAAACAAATCACACACTTGAGACCCTTTCTTGATTTTGTTTACTGTTCTAGCTAGTAAATAGCTTTCCAAAAGGCTATAGTGGAAAATATAATTCGTATATGACAACTGTGCAAGATTTGGGGGATTTAGGGCTCCATGTTTTATGCCACGTGAATAATTGTAACCAGATGAAGAATATAAAATGTAAGGGAAAAATTGAGAGTGGTACAGACAACTATCACTAGGGTCTTTTGGGCGGGAGAGTAGCTTACACCCAACATAAAAAATAGAATTCACTGGGGGCCGGCCGGGTGGCGCAGGCGGTTGGGTGCGCGCGCTCCGCTGCGGCGGCCCGGGGTTCGCTGGTTCGGATCCCGGGCGCGCACCGACGCACTGCTTGGCAAGCCATGCTGTGGCGGCGTCCCATGTAGAGTGGAGGAGGATGGGCACAGATGTTGGCCCGGGGCCGTCTTCCTCAGCAAAAAAAGAGGAGGATTGGCGGATGTTAGCACAGGGCTGATCTCCTCACAAAAAAAAAAAAAATAGAATTCACTGAAACTAACTTACGTTCTTGCCATGAAACTCTAGCTTTCATTATATTTTAATTAGTGAACTACATTTAAAAAGTTGCATAAGTAATATGTAAAATTTATTAAACATAGACTTAATGCCGTCACTAATTATAGGAAATTTTTAAGGTTTTTTCCCAAGGAAAAGAACTGAGAAATGCTTTTTCGTGGACTTAAAAATTTTCAGTTTTGGGGCCAGCCCACTGGTGTACTGTTTAAGTTCATGTACTGTGCTTCAGTGGCCCAGGGTTCGCAGGTTGGTATTCCGGGCACGGACCTACACACTGCTCATCAAGCTATGCTGTGGCAGCATCCCATATACAAAATAGAGGAAGGTGGGCACAGATATTAGCTCAGGGCCAATCTTCCTCAGCAAAAAAAAAAAAAAAATTTCGGTTTTAATACTGTGAATTAGATACAGCATATCTTTATAATATCTCCCAATAGTGCTCATTAAAGTATCACTATATTTATTATGAAGGGAAGAGTTAATTATATCAAGAATACTGAAGTAGAATTAGGGAAAATAATTTTTCTCAGGTATTTTAATACATTTCAAAAAAGTAATTTGGTATTTATATTTAATGAGAGACTTGACTAAAAAGCATTGAGGAAAAAAGTATGCACCAAAAAAGCATCATCAATGTAAGAAATGACATAAAGATCACAGTGAATCTAAAACCTGAGCTAAGATGCATTTTAATTTCAGCATCAAAGGATGTTATGAAATTTTCAAATTTTAACACTTGACACAGAAAGCTCTCAATATGTTTTACTGGAGAATCTAGGGATAAATTGTCTTCTCTTTTTTTTTTTAATCACGGTTGTCACTGAGTGGCTTCCTTTCCCTCTCTTTCACATCCCTTGATAAATTTCAGCTCTTGCTGGTGATGTGCCCCAGGAGTCTTTTTTTTTCTGTCAGCGAGTCTCAGGCTTTAGCTTTGAAACCTGATGGTGAAGGGAAGTCCCCAGGCAACAGCTGTGCGCTGTCTGGAGAGCAGCCAGTCCAGATTGGGGAGGCTCCCAGGAGGGAGGTCTCCAGGAAAAAAATAGCACTGATGCATTACCTGATGGACCTGCCTGTACTTTAAGTGGTTTTAGAGTTCTGTTGCAGAGTAGATGAAGCAAATTTTTAAATTTTAAAATGAAGCAAAATTTTAAATGGCAAGTATTAACTTTAGAAAAAGAAAAACCAAAAGCTAAAAAATGACAAGTTGTAAGATAAAAAGAAAGAATATGTCGTTGTCCACATTTGAGCAATATTGGCATAGTCATAATGCAAATACCATATACATGATAAAACTATACTGGATGGGATGGTGGGAAGGGAAGGGGTGGGGTCAAGTGTGAAATTTCACCTTCCATTGTATGAAGACCTAAAATGGAAAAATCAAGAAAATAGCTATTTAAGCACAGAATTTAGAAATATGGGGGTATGTAGCAGAAGAGACAGCTGTATGAGATGGCAGTGAATGATTTTTATTACTTCTTGCTCTGGAGAAATTTATCAAGTAGGTCTATGGCAGGAAGAAGTTGAGTTTAAGGTTTCCAGGCATTTTTTTTAATCTAGAAAATTTCTTTTAAGATTAAAAGTTGCAAGTCAAGTTGCTGTTTAAGAGGTGTCGTTATTTAGCTCTCTGACTTTGAGTTGAATAAATCTAAACTGTGATTTAATAGAGCTGCACTTGTTGTGTGTTATATATCAACTTTACAAGATGATTGCTTTTTCTTGGGTGTAACTTATGACTATTCATATATAAAATTACTTTCATACCTATATATCATAATTTAGGGCAGAATTTCGCTATCTTAGATGTTGTCAAGGTTTGTAGTTGTGATCATTTTTACTCTGGAAACTTTAGTGTTAGGTGTTTGTTCAGGGACCCAAAGTCAACATGCTTAAAATTAGACTCCTCTTCCCCAGAAGTTCTCCCCTAACCACAAATCCATCTGAATTCCCAATCCTGATTAATAATCTACTTTATGACCGGACGGTATGGACTTTTATGTAAGTAAAATGGGGGATTTCTGTAAGAATAGGAGTTAGGGAGATAATAGTGTGAGCTGGAGCCTAGGGTAGAAGCTTCTTGAAAGAGGGTGAGGCATGATGTGGATCCTAAGGTGTATGTAGAGAAGATGAAGAGATATGAATTAGAAAACATGTATGGAGATGTTCTAAGGACAACAGTTTGTGTTGGTAGTGTTGGTACATAATGTTGGAATATTAGAATAGAACTAAGGTGGTTGATTATTTAAATTTGCAATAGTATAGAAATCACATTTTTTATTTGGAAGGACATTAAATTCATTTGATTATTATTTTATGTGGTGTCCAGAAAAATATCTGAACATTCAGTGTGGTTTTATTTATCTTGTATGTGTCATTAATATGCTAAAATCACCTCTAAGATATACTGCTTTCTTAGTCCTTGTTACAGGGTACATTCTGTGCCTCAGGATAAATCCTTTTATTAAATCAGTTCTTTTAATAGATGGTACAATTGGATTAGAGAAAAAACTGCTTATACTCTAGAGTAATATTTCCATAAACTGTAGTAACCTGGCAATACAGCTCCTCATCGTCATTTGAATTTTAATAGCAAACCCATAAGAGGGTAATAGATTGGGAGAAAGTTTTATAGTTAGTGGATTTCAGGGCATGATGAAGGGAAGGAATGATCATAGAGCTCTATTGGGAATAAACAGTAATGGTGCTGAAGACTAAGAAGGCTTTCCTGCAATGCCTGTAAATTTTTAAAGAATGTTTTTTGTCTGAAATATAAGCTCCACGAAAATTGGGACTTTTGTTTCATTCACTGAAATATCCCCAGACCTTCAAACATGTCACGGCACATAGTAGGTACTTACTAAGTGCATATCGAATCAATGAATTGAGGATGTAGCTGAATATCTTAAAAAGGAAGGAAAACTAAAAGAAGGAATAGCCTAGACACTAGGAAGGTGAAGGGCGTAGAGCAGCAATTTCACATTCCTAAAAGAATCTCTAAGATTATGGTAAATGTGATTTACTTATGTCAATATTGATCAAGAGAGGAAGGGCAGGTTTTATTTAACAACCAGGACGTAACATAGGAGTCTCAGATTAGGAAGAAACCAAGTTTTTTTTGGATCTAGATGAGAGCACATTAAACTCTTATCTCTAGGAAATAGAATCTAACCTATCCTACGAGTGTCTATTTAAAGCCAGTGTATACCAGAGGCATCTGTGTTTAGAGATAAAACATACCATTAGATTAGTTTAGGATAGTTTCATTATCCTTTGCTTTTAATTCTAATGATAAAGGATTGTTTTAACAGAAACCCACTTCTAAATATCATTTATAATGGTAATGGAGCTTAAAAACTTATTTCAGATTTTTATGTTGTACTTTAAGAGTTAGGGTCATATTTATGTATGCTAACCATTAATTCCTATCATATTTAAATGCCTTTATTAAATGATGAGATGAATGTGGTATTCAGTAAGTGCTTGATGTGTAGATATTAAGTACTTTCCTTCTAGAGATTTAAGTCTTTTTATGACATTAATATTGAGGGGCATCCTATTGATTTATTGATTACGTACATGTATTTTCAAGAATGTTACCCAGCTGGAGTTCCCCCTAAATCTTCCCCTTCAGTGTTAACTACTTTGCCAGAATATGGTACAACCTTGTTTTTATTTATTTCTCAAAGGGTTGGCTGTCACTGACGATGCCTTTCTTTATTACATGGTATCTTTATCAGCTCAAGATTGCTGGATTCCTGTGAGTAGGTCATGTGTCTCTTTCCTCATGCTTTATTGAAAACTTAGAATTAATTGTCAGTCAGGGACTTATGATATTCTGTATTCTCTAAGCATATTTAATGTAATATGTTCATGTCCAGTATGCCAAGATGTTATCCTGTGTTTTGTCATTTAAATAATTTGCGCTTATTTTTCTTTTTCCACCTGTGTTCTCCTTTTAAGTTTTTAGTCAAAATTCTCAGTTGAGTCTAGTTCATGGGCACCAATGCACATATTTTCTTTGGTAGATGCTGTAATCTGATTGTGTCTGATCTCTGACTTCATAAAGACATTGGTCAGTAGATCCTTTAGTACATTTCATGTATCAGTAATTTTTAGCCTTCTCATATTTCCCTGTTCATTAGAGACCCCTGGGCCCTCAACGTGAGTCACTTCACCCCATCTCTCTCTCTCACTTTCACCGTTGCTCTACCCATTCACAGCTGTGCTTCTTGATATGGTAGTCAGCCCTTCGTATTTTATCTTCCTAGCCTCCACCTCCCTCCACAGTCAGCTGTTATCAGGCATCCATCCCTTCAACTCCAGTGCATGAGCTCTTTGCTGGCTTTCCCGTTGTCAAAACCACCAGCACCTTTCTGTCCTCATTGTCTCAGTGGTCTCCACCCCTGTTGATCACTGCCTTCTCCCCACACCATTAGTACGCTGCCGCTTCTGTTTTTCTCCCTGCTGACTCTCATTCTCCTTCTTTGGCTCATTTTTCTGCAGCCTACTTGAGAAATTCTCAATATTCGTGTTTTATAGGAATCCTCCTGGGTAGTTCATTTTCTCACATTGACTAGGAAACCTCATCAGTGCAATGGTTTCCCAAAGGCCTGGCTTGATGATTCCTGAGTGATTATATCCAGGCCAGGCCTCCAAGTATTTATTGGTCATCGGACTCGATGTGACTCCCAGAGTGTTGATAATTAGTCTTATCCCTGAAGGGTGAAATTGTTCAGAGTCCTGCTGATAGTGCAGAGTCTTGGCTCTTAGCTTACAGGGATATTTCATCAAAGATGCAGGCCAGTATCAATCCCTGGTGAGGCTGGGCTTCTCAGGTTAAACAAAGAATACATGAGCATGAAATATGCCTCTTCCTTTATTGTTTTTTGTTGGTTTATTGGACTATTTGAGATAAAATCTGTTTCAGGCAAAGGATAAGATTGTTTTCAGCTTTTATTGAAGTCTCCTGGACTCTTGATTTCATGCATAAGAATTAATTGGATTTGAATGAGCTTAATGTAGAAACCCTGCTATTGATGCAGAAATACACCTCAGCTGCGCTATCACAATAATCAAGTGCTTTTGTTGTTGTTTGGTTTGGTTTTGCTTTTTCTGCCAATTAATGACAACTAATATGCAAGAATAAAATGAATCAAGGTTGAATGCCTAGGAAATATTCATGTATTCATTTTTCACATTTTTGAAGAAATGAGGATATACAGTTAAGCCTAATCCTCTCTTAAAATTTGACTTCAGGGGCCGGCCCTGTGGCACAGCGGTTAAGTGCTCGCGCTCCGCTTCGGCAGTCCAGGGTTTGCAGGTTCAGATCCCGAGCGCGCACCAGCGCACCACTTGTCAAGCCATGCTGTGGCGGAGTCCCATATAAAGTAGAGGAAGATGGGCACTGATGTTAGCCCAGGGCCAATCTTTCAAAATATATTTTTTTATATAGATGTGATCTCAGTGTTGGAATTAGCAACGTCCACTGTGAGGAGATCTTATATTTGTACTAAAATTTATAACTGGGAAGAGGAGAATTAAATCATCTGAAACCAAAACACGGCAAACTGTCCTAATGTGGGAATGTCAATTAAACAGCTGCCTAATGAGTCGAGAATGATAAGACGGTCTTTTCGAGTGCTCAGAATTCTAAGCAAATACACATAATCCCTATTATTTATTGTTATAGTGGATGAATGTTCATTTGCACATGTGAACTATTGTCAAAGACATCTTTTGTACTTACTTGATGTGACAGTTTACTGTCCCAAAGAGATGGCCTCTTATATATGGTCTTAAAAATACACAATTTTCTTAGGATTTATAAGATTATAAGATAGCCAGCTCCCCTATTAACAGAAATTTAAAAGCTAAGGCTTTGAGTTATCCAGACAGTTTGAACATCAACTGAAAATGAAACATCTAGAATTGTCAGTAATGGCATGAGTGGGAAGGATGTCAGACCAAGAGAGAGAACCAACCTTCTGCCTTTTTTGCCTGGGAGAAAGGTAGACACATCTTCCTTGTGGGTGACCTTCAGTAAACCGTGCATGAAATGGGTCACCTTAGCTTACATAATGGAGATCCCGTGGCCTGTTAGCCTGATTGCATTGTTAGAAAGTCTGCCTTTGGCCAGAAAATGGCAAATCACTTACACTTTTCTTAGAAGATTCTGATATCCAGATAGTCTCACCAAAAATCAAAGTCTTTCGTCAGCATTTTTCCAAAACCACAACATTTCTGGGTTAAAACAACTGAGACCCTAAGTATAATTTTCCTTTAATCTACATTGTAGTCCTCTTGATAATTTTAAGTGAAACACAGAAACTGTATTATTTGGAAGGAGAAATACCCTAGAATTGTCCTCTGTAATTGAAAACCGTAATCACACACAGTTTCCTCATCTATAAAAGTGTTAAATCTAAAATGAGACATTTGTCTTCTACAGACACCTTTCACATGCCTTCTATGTGCGACAGGGCCTTACTTGGAAAACCTAGTTAAGATTTAGTTTGCTTTAACGGCTGAGCTTCTGCATGCCTGGAATTCTTGCACTTCAAAATATGTGCTCCCTGGAGAAGACAGCTTCCGTGGAGTTTTCATGTGCCTTTGGATTGTTGACCCAGAAGACGTATGGGTAATGGAATGGGCTTTGGCACCGCTCCACTGCTTTCTGTTTGAGGAGGGCCAGGAAAGGAGGGCGGGGCTGACTGTGTTCAGACGGGAAGAACTAGTCTGAAGATGTTTGAAGCCTGAATGCACCTTCATTTGATGCCTTTGCTTTATTGCTTAAGAGAATTTTAAACTGCAGCATCCGTAAATGTGCTGCAGCTGGTAGTGACGCATATTTACATGATTTTCCACCTAACAAAGGCATTCACTCCGCCTGGTGTGTAAAATTTTAATGGCACGTGTGCTCTGTTGGAAAGGGACAGACATTTTCATTATAAAATTCAGTCAAGCAGAAAAGTAGCAAAGTGAGCAGAAATTTTCGTTTACATCCGTGATTGAAGTTGCAGTGATAAAAGAAAATAACTAGGTTCAGGAATAGCCTTGTTCTCATTCTGTTATATGACACTGGGGATTTTGTCCATATGGAAATAGTTTTTAATACTTATGTTATTGAGTAAGCTCTGATCAATAGTCCCAAATTGTGTATATCCTTGAACTGACCTGAGATTTTCCAAGAGTTTTTTGGGTTATCTTTAAACAGATTCCAGGATCCTCTTATCAAGTCCATTATTTATTTGTAATAATGTGGGCTTTATGTTCCATTACCACAGAGATTCACAGTGGTTTCTTAGCTTTTACTTGTGAGTATCAGCAAGTGTAGACAGATAACTCAATTGGGCCAGACCTAGAAACTGTCATAAGACACTGTATTAGAGAAGTGGGATCAGAATTTTCCAGGGGGAATTTTCTACTAAATAGTTGTGATATACCTTTTGGAAGCCTTAATGTAGCAATTTCCTGCCCCAAACCCTCTTCCTTAGAAGTCCAGAAATTCAATTATTTCCATTCTCTCAGGAGTGATAAGTCCTGGCAAAGTGATTTACGATAATGAAACTAAGCCTTGTTTATAAACCTGAGTGGCAATTTCTAAGTCCACAGTGGAATGGTAACAGAGGGAGAGATTCTAATTTAGCTAGAATCCATCTCCATTGAAAGGATCACATGATTTTTGAAACACAACTCAAAGTGGAACTGGGTAATTTCTAAGAGTTATTTTTATTGAAGAGCTTGATGAATCGTGTATACTTATTATATTTTTTATTCTATTAGATCTTGTGTCCTTCTTCCCTAGATAGTGTTGCAGGTACAATGACAGACCTCTAATCCTTTTTTCTGTTTTAACAAAGCCTTGGGAACTTAGAGCAATGTTCTCATAGTAAAAGGTTGTGCTCATTCCAAATACCATATCCTGGTTATTTCTTGGCTAGCTCTTTTGTTAAATGCTGCGATATCCTTTTTCATTTTCTCTTTATCTACTTCCTTTTCCCCTAAGTAGTTTTGCATCTTTACGGATATAAATTCTTTTTTCCTGAGAAGTTTTGAGTTGGAAAACGCCTGAAATATAGAGCAACATTTATTTCCCTGATTGTTAGGAGACAACGGAGTTGTCTCCTAAAGCTGGACATTCAAGTCTAGGCTGTACACAAGAGAATCTAGAAGGGACATTTAATGAACTCTAAAGAGGAGAGGTAGGCCAGAATAACTGAGTCTGGGCACCATGAGCGTATTGATGGTAGTTGGTTATAAGCACAAGTGATGAATGTGTGTGCTGAGGGTCCTAGGCCAGACTGGTGGGGAAATGGAATGAAGGCAGTGAAACCTCCTCTGCTAATCTTAGCAAGTGATGAAGAGTCCAGGGACCTAAGGTCATGATGAGTAGTTGTAGATAACAAGGAGAGGAGAGAACTAGAAGGATAAGTTTCTGAATTTCGGAACATTTCTACATGTGACATGATCTGAGGTCCATCTTCAGGAATTTAGACAGTTTGACTGGAGTAGAGGTACAGCCCACGGGGATAAGGACATTATTGAGAAAATAGAAGCATAGCGTAGTGGGGAAGAGGACCTGGGTTTTACAGCCAAATAGAATTTGTTCAGCAGGCGCCACCATTTTTGGCTCTCCCAAAATGTTGTATGTCAGTTCTGTTCCCTTCTCTTGCTTCCACATAAGATAGATGTCAACCAAATGAGGGATTGCGTATTGTTCCTTGGGTACAGCTGCAGGATTTGATGGTCAGTTGGTACTTAATTCTAGTATGCTTGCTAAAAGCAATACCCTCTAAGAGGGTGTCCAGCAAGGGACCAGAAATGTCAACCAGAAGGTCAACATTGAAAGACTAGAGGAGGTTGTTGAATCCCTAGGCATGGATGATATATCTGAGTGAGAAAGTAAGAGCAGAGGGTAGACGACAGTCTTACTTTATAATCAGAATTATTGCAAGATGGATCAGTGAGAGGCAAAGAATGATTGGCTTAAGGTAGAGAATGCGAGAACAAGTGCTGTCTCAGTTGGTGGAAAGCTGGAGAAGAAGACTGAATTTAAGGAAGAAACTGATGTGGTAGAGAAGCGTACGGTGAACGAGAGGGCTGAGAAGAGACATTTGTTGCTATTGACCTTGAAAGAAGATTTGCAGAAGATTGTGGGAACAAGGCCAAATGGGAATGGGTTGGAAAGAATAGTCAGAGGCGTCAAAGTGACAGTCCACAAGTTTATCTGTGAAAATGGTTCTTCCTGTCTTGATTATAGCCTACCTCACACATGGTTTCTGAGTATGGTATGTGGGAAAAACATACTGTGTGTTTTTACCTCTCTGTATAATTTAAGGTTTTGGTAATAACTGGTGGTTCTCTTGCCTCACGGTACATCAGCCTGATTAGTATTTTATTAGCAATTATGTGGCTTTTTAAAAGCCCCATATATAACCCTCATTAATTGCATCTTTAAAATCTATCAGACTATGAATTTTTTAATAAGTCAGAGAGAAAGTGTTGGGGGAAAGGAGCCAGTGAGGATGCTTGTATTTTCAAGAGACAAAATAGAGAATTTAGGAGGATATCCCTACAATGTCTGCTTTTCAGCTCCTCTCTCAGAATATTGAAGACTGAACTAGGCTAAAGATAAGTAGGTTTAGGTCTAAAGGAAACCTTACTTAAATTGTGCATCTGAATTAATTTTGCATGCTCATAAATACAAGTTATGAGAACCGCAAAAAGAGATATGGGGAAGAAAGGCAGTTTGCTGGTGAATAGGGTTAATGGTAGTAACAAATTGAATGCTAGTGATGATATGCCTTGCAATGATTAAAATGTATGGTATTCTGATAGCATATAGAACTGTGTATACAGTCTTCACAGTGTATTCAGATTTGAGATTTATTTCTCTCTTTAGGCCTGTATCTTTGGATTCAGATTTTCCCCCATAACCTCAACCTGTCCACATTCAACTCATCACTCCTTAAAAGATATTCCAGATCTCTAAAATTCAACACTAATAGGATGCCCAGTGGTGGCCAGCAGCCACCTGTAGCTCTTGAGCACTTGTAGCCTGCTGGTCCAAAGTGATGTGTGCGGTAAATGTAAAATATACACCAGGTATCAAAGAGTTAGTCTAGGGGAAGAAAAAAGAATGTAGACTGTCTTAGTAATAATTTTTTATGTTGATTGCATGTTGAAATGATTAGGTTTAGGATATACTGGGTTAAAGTATATTACTAAAGTTAATTTTACCCATTTCTTTTTACTTTTTTAATGTGGCTACTAGAAATTGAAAACCACATCTGTGGCTTGCATTATGTTTCCATTGGATAGTGCTACTCTAAGCTCTTTTGGTGCAAGACTATGTCTCAGTTCTTTAGTATCCTTCATGGAATAGGGAACTGGGTGATATTCAGAATTAATCAGTGGTAGGAGAGATGATCTCTTAAAATTCAACCACACTGTGTTAGGTTTTAATTTTTATTCTTGCCTCGTATCCTGTTTGAACCTCTCTGGCCAGGAGACGTTGTTAGCCTCAACTTTTCATACATGGAAATCACTATGTCCTCCTGAGCCATCGTGTTGTTTTCCTCCCTTCTGGCCTCAAATCTAGAACTCTTTCTACCGTATTAAAGAAACAAAAGACAAAACAGGAGCAATTTGGCTCTAGGGATGTGTGAAAAGTCGCTTAGTCCTTAAGATGGTGCCAAAGTGACAAATCTATGGGATAGGGCACAGGCTTATGGAAGGAAGGCAAGGAAGATTTGATTATATTTTTTTGTTTTTGGGGGTTTTTTTATTTTTTATTTTTTATTTTTTGGTGAAGATTATATTTTTTTAAAAGGACAAACCAAGCCGATCACAAAAAGACAAACTATATGATTCCACCCTTACGAGGTACCTAGAGTAGTCGAATACATAAAGGCAGAAAGTAGAATGGCCGTTGCCAGGGGCCTGCCAGGGGCCGGGGGAAAGGGAAATGGAATTTGTTGTTTAATGGGTATAGAGTTTCACTTTTGCAAGATGAAAAGAGTTCTGGAGATTGGTTGCACAACAGTGTGTATGAACTTAACACTACTAAACCGTACACTTTAAAATGGTGAAGATGGTAAATTTTATGTGTATTTTAACACAATTAAAAGAAAAAGAAAAGCCATTCTAAAAAGTGTTTTATAATGCAATAACCTGTAACAAAAAAAACAAACACCTCAATAAGATTAGTTATAATGGATTATCTTAAGTGGACCCTTGCTACCTGAGAGCTGAATCAAATCACTTGGGAACTTGTTAGAAAGGCAGAATCGGTCCCACCCTAGACTTGTCCAATCAGAAACTGCATTTTAACAAGATCCCCAGGCAATTCGGATGCACGTTAAAGCTTGAGAAACTCTGCTCCAAACATCATTTCTCAAAGTGTGGTCCATCAAGCACCTGAATCAGCATCCCTCCGGGGAGGTCTGTTTTCAGGCCTCGCCCAGCACGCACAGATCAGGTCCAGGTGCTGGGGCTAGAGGGAGGACCAGTCTATGTTCTGATCAAGGACAGGTGTTTCTGAAGCATATCAGAGTTTGAGAACCCCCTGATCTGGAAAGATTTAACAGCCATTCTTTTCGTAATTCCATCTTTTAACTGGTGTTGGAATTATTACAAATAGGAGTAACAAAAGAAGGCCCATTTTGATAAAATCAAGAATATGAGTACTCACGCAATAAAAAAGAGGCAACAGAAAAAGCACGTGTAACAACTAATCTTGGGTTGGTTAGTGAGGAAGTGGTGATTCAGAATTGGTGGAATATTGTAACACTTTCCTGGGGTGGTGAGCATTACAAGAGAGCCAGGCCTGGTGCTGTTATTAGCTCTGCAGAAACTCTATCAAGCCTGAGATTCCTCATTTGTGAAGGGGAATCGGTTCTATGATCAGTTGTTTGCATTTCTAAGACCAGGTTAAACTTGGAAAGCAAAGAATCTCCTTTGTTATTGATATGTGGAGTTATTATGAAATTCTTGAGGTTTTTAGAAGTTTAAATGCCACACATCACACAAATTGTTGAGTAAGAGATTTGCTAAGAAAATCTAAAACCAAGCTATCTAGTTACTATAATACCATAGAAGAGAAGTGCGAGTTAGTAACATCTTTTTAACTATAGTTCTTTTCAGCTACAATAATTTCATGGATATTTTTTTTTGAAGGCCAGAATGTCACTGTGGGTGGAAATAGCCATGCCCTTATTATATGAAATTTTATATGGAGGCTTCAAAAAAATTTTAAAGTAATTTTGATATATTATTAATTATTTGTATTTATATTAGTTATATTTAATTATATATTGGATTTTATACTATAGTAATAAATATGATATAATATAGTAATATAATAATATAATATATAATAATTAATATAATATATTAATTTTATTAATTAATATTTTATGAAGTGTATACTAATTAATTATACACTGTTAATAATAAAGTCCATACTTTGTTCAGATTTCCTTAGTTTTTTTTTGTAATTTTTTGTTTATTGCAGTAACATTGGTTTACAACATTGTAAAAATTTAAGGTGTACATCACTACACCTCCACTTCTGCACAGATTACATCATGTTCACCACCAAAACACCAACTACAACCCATCACCACACACATGTACCGAACCATCCCCTTCACCCCCCTCCCTCCCTCCCAGCAACCACCAATCCAATCTCTGTCCCTATGTGTTTGTTTATTGTTGTTATTATCTACTACTTAATGAAGGAAATCATACAGTATTTGACCTTCTCCCTCTCACTTATTTCACTTTGCATTATACCCTCAATGTCCATCCACGTTGTCACAAATGGCTGGATTTCATCGTTTTCTTATGGCTGAGTAGTATTCCATTGTGTATATATACCACATCTTCTTTATCCATTCGTCCCTTGATGGGCACTTAGGTTGCTTCCAAGTCTTGGCTATTGTGAATAACGCTGCAATGAACACAGGGGTACATGTACCTTTACAAATTGGTGTTTTCAAGTCCTTTGGATAAATACCCAGCAGTGGAATAGCTGGATCATATGGTAGTTCTATCCTTGATTTTTTGAGGAATCTCCATACAGCTTTCCATATTGGCTGCACCAGTTTGCACTCCCACTAGCAGTGTATGAGAGTTCCCTTCTCTCCACATCCTCTCCAACACATGTTGTTTCCTGTCTTGTTAATTATAGCCATTCTGACAGGCGTGAGGTGATATCTCATTGTAGTTTTGATTTGCATTTCCCTGATAGTGATTTTGAACATCTTTTCATGTGCATGTTGGCCATCTGTATATCTTCTTTGGAGAAATGTCTGTTCAGGTCTTTTGCCCATTTCTTAATTGGGTGGTTAGTTTTTTTGTTGTTGAGATGCATGAGTTCTTTATATATTTTGGAGATTAAGCCCTTATCAGATGTATGGTTTGCAAATATCTTCTCCCAATTGTTAGGTTGTCTTTTCGTTTTGTTGATGGTTTCCTTTGCTGTGCAGAAGCTTTTTAGTTTGATGTAGTCCCATTTGTTTATTTTCTCTATTGTTTCTCTTGCCCCGTCAGACATGGTGTTTGAAAAGATGTTGCTAAGACCGATGTCAAAGAGTGTACTGCCTACGTTTTCTTCTAGAAGTTTCACAGTTTCAGGTCTTACACTCAAGTCTTTAATCCATTTGGAGTTAATTTTTGTGTATGGTGTAAGGTAAGGGTCTACTTTCATTTTTTTACATGTGGCTATCCAGTTTTCCCAAAACCATTTGTTGAAGAGACTTTCTTTTCCCCATTGTATGTTCTTGGCTCCTTTGTCAAAGATTAGCTGTCCATAGATGTGTGGGTTTATTTCTGGGCTTTCGATTCTGTTCCATTGATCTGTATGTCTGTTTTTGTGCCAGTACCATGCTGTTTTGGTTACTATAGCTTTGTAGTATATTTTGAAATCAGGGAGTGTGATACCTCCAGCTTTGTTCTTTTTTCTCAGGATTCCTTTAGCGATTCGGGGTCTTTTGTTGTTCCATATAAATTTTAGGATTCTTTGTTCTATTTCTGTGAAAAATGTTGTTGGAACTTTGATAGGGATTGCATTGAATCTGTAGATGGCTTTAGGAAGTATGGACATCTTAACTATGTTAATTCTTCCAATCCAAGAGCACGGAATATCTTTCCATTTCTTTGTGTCTTCTTCAATTTCTTTCAGAAATGTTTTATAGTTTTCGGTGTACAGATCTTTCACCTCTTTGGTTAAGTTTATTCCTAGATATTTTATTCTTTTTGTTGCAATTGTAAATGGGATGGTATTCTTAATTTCTCTTTCTGCTACTTCGTCGTTAGTGTACAGAAACGCAACTTATTTTTCTATGTTGATTTTGTATCCTGCAACTTTACCATATTCGTTTATTACTTCTAAAAGTTTTCTGGTGGATTCTTTAGGGTTTTCTATATATAAAATCATGTCATCTGCAAATAGTGACAGTTTCACTTCTTCCTTTCCAATTTGGATCCCTTTTACTTCTTTCTCTTGCCTGATTGCTCTGGCTAGGACTTCCAGTACTATGTTAAATAGGAGTGGTGACAGTGGGCATCCTTGTCTGGTTCCTGTTCTTAGAGGGATAGCTTTCAGTTTTTCACCATTGAGGATGATATTAGCTGTGGGTTTGTCATATATGGTCTTTATTATGTTGAGGTACTTTCCTTCTATACCCATTTTATTCAGAGTTTTTATCATAAATGGATGCTGTATCTTGTCAAATGCTTTCTCTGCATCTATTGGGATGATCATGTGATTTTTATTCTTCATTTTATTAATGTGGTGTATCACGTTGATTGATTTGCGAATGTTAAACCATCCCTGCATCCCTGGAATAAATCCCACTTGATCATGGTGTATAATCTTTTTAACGTATTGTTGTATGCGATTTGCTAGTATTTTGTTGAGGATTTTTGCATCGATGTTCATCAGTGATATTGGCCTGTAATTTTCTTTTTTTCTGTTGTCCTTGTCTGGTTTTGGTATCAGGGTAATGTCAGCTTCGTAGAATGAGTTAGGGAGCTTCCCCCCCTCCTCAATTTTTTGGAAGAGTTTGAGAAGGATAGGTATTAAGTCTTCTTTGAATGTTTGATAGAATTCACCAGGAAAGCCGTCTGGTCCTGGACTTTTATTTTTGGGGAGGTTTTTGATTACTGTTTCGATCTCCTTACTGGTGATTGGTCTATTCAAATTCTCTACTTCTTCTTGATCCAGTTTTGGAAGGTTGTATGATTCTAAGAATTTATCCATTTCTTCCAGATTGTCGAATTGGTTGACATATAGCTTTTCATAGTATTTTCTTATAATCTTTTGTATTTCTGAGGTGTCTGTTGTAACCTCTCCTCTTTCATTTGTGATTTTACTTATTTGTGCCTTCTCTCTTTTTTTCTTGGTGAGTCCAGCTAAAGGTTTGTCAATTTTGTTGATTTTTTCAAAGAACCAGCTCTTGGTTTTATTAATTTTTTCTACTGTTTTTTTGGTCTCTATTTTATTTATTTCTGCTCTGATTTTTATTATTTCCCTTCTTCTACTGATTTTGGGCTTTGTTTGTTCTTCTTTTTCCAGTTCCTTTAGGTGCATTGTTAGATTGTTTATTTGAGATTTTTCTTGTTTGTTGAGATAGGCCTGTATCGCTATAAACTTCCCTCTTAGAACCGCTTTTGCTGTATCCCATAAATTCTGGCATGTCGTATTTTGATTTTCATTTGTCTCCAGGTATTTTTTGATTTCTTCTTTGATTTCTTCATTAACCCAGTCGTTGTTCAGTAGCATTTTGTTTAATCTCCACGTATTTGTGGTTTTTCTGATTTTCTTCTTATAGTTGATTTCTAGTTTCATACTGTTGTGGTCAGAAAAGATGTTTGGTATTATTTCAATCTTCTTAAATTTATGGGGACTTGTTTTGTGGCCTAATATGTGATCAATCCTGGAGAATGTTCCATGTGTGTTTGAAAAGAACATGTATTCTTCGGTTTTTGGATGGAATGCTCTGTATATATCTACTAGGTCCATCTGTTCTAGTGTGTCATTTAAGGCCAATGTTTTCTTATTGATCTTCTGTTTGGATGATCTATCCGTTGGTGTAAGTGGAGTGTTAAAGTCCCCTACTATTATCGTGTTACTGTTTATTTCTCTTTTTATGTATTTTACCTAATGTTCTTTCTCTGTTCCAGGATCCCATATCTAGGAAACCACATTACATTTAGTTGTCAAGTCTCCTTAGCCACCTCTTGGCTGTGACAGTTTCTCATACTTTCCTTGTTTAATGACCCTGGCAGTCTTGAGGAATACTGGTCAGGTATTGTGTAGGATGCCGGTCTGTTGGAATTTTCTCATGCTTAGACTCGGGTTATAGGTTTTTGGAAGGAAGACCACCGCGTCCAAGTGGCCTTTTCATCATATGGAGGGCACATACTATCTGTGCGATGTCACTGTTGATGTTGACCACGACCACCTGGCTGGGGTAGTGTTTGTCAGATTTCTCCAGTGGAAAGTGGCTCTTTTCTCCCCCATTGTGTACTGTACTCTTTGGAAGGAAGTCACTATGCATAGCCTACAATTAAGGAGTGGAGAATTATGCCTCACCTCCTTGAGGGCATGGTATCTATGTGGATTATTTGGAATTCTTCTGCACCGAGTTCTGTCTTTCCAGCCATTTATTTATTTATTCAGTCATTTGGACTCGTGGATATTTATTGTTGAATTGACTGCATTACAGATTATAACATTAAAGCCTTTCATAGTCTAAAAGGGAATCTACTTTTATAAAAGCCAAAGAGAATTGGCCAAAAACCCCATTTCGACCAGAGTTTAAATGACAGTGAGTTGTTACCACTCTTGGATGGAGAGCCCGGAGACCCAGATTTTCAGGCCAGTTCTACTGCCAGTTGGCTCTGTGGGCAAGCCACTTGACCCGGGCTCTTTTCTTCCCATCTGAAAAATGAAGTAATTTGAGCTAGACAATCCTCTCAAAGACCACCAAAGAGCCAGTGGAATGAGGCCTGCAGAGTCCCAATTCAATTCAGCATCATTGTTCACCTTGCCAAGATTTTTTAGCCAAGAAGCCAAACCCAGATCTTGTGTGTTAGCTTTGAGAATTCCCTTTCAGTTGGAGCGTGTGTGCGTGTGCACGCGTGTGTGTGTAATATAAATTGTGAATTTTTAAAACAATAAACCGGGTTTTATGGTTATCAATAAATATGCACAGTGTATATCGATGAATTTATCCACTAGGATTAAATGGTGCCAAACTTCCTAAACTTGGGCATAAACAGGAACACGATTTCTCATTATGATACTTAATTTTTGTTCTCTTTCACTTGAATTCTGTTAAGAATTTTTTTACCTAAAGGATCAAACCAAATAAACAGAAAGTTTTTTTTTTTTTTTGTGAGGAAGATCAGCCCTGAGCTAACGTACATGCTAATCCTCCTCTTTTTGCTGAGGAAGACCGGCTCTGAGCTAACATCTATTGCCAATCCTCCTCCTTTTTTTTTCCCCAAAGCCCCAGTAGATAGTTGTATGTCGTAGTTGCACATCCTTCTAGTTGCTGTATGTGGGATGCGGCCTCAGCATGGCTGGGGAAGCGGTGCGTCGGTGCGTGCCCGGGATCCGAACCCGGGCCAGCAGCAGCGGAGTGCACGCACTTAACCACTAAGCACTTAACCGCTAAGCCATGGGGCTGGCCCAGAAAGTTTGTTTTAAAAGTAAAAGTACACACGGTTCTATATGGAAACTGAGTACATACTACCAGATTTTTTTTTAATTAAAAAACTTTTTTAGAGCAATGTTAGGTTCACAGCAAAATTGAGTGGAAAGTACAGAGAGTTCCCATATATCCCTTGTCATATCATAGATTTTTTTAAAATAATTCTTTTAGAATTAAAAAGAGAGAAAATATAAACCGTGTTAAGCTAAACCAATTTGTGAGAAAAGGTTCATTATATTTTTACCACTCCTGTTTAATTCTTTATTAAAATTTTTTAACAGATTTTTGTGGTTTAATTGCTTAAAATTTCTGATGTGTAACATCCTAGTATGTTTCATCAATTTTGAAAGTAATATAAGCAGGGCTGTAAAACCACAGAGTCATTGCTAAATTTTATTTTAATGTTAGAGTACAATGAGTTTTCTATTTTGCCATTAGTCTTGAGGGCTTAATAAATAACCAGTATTAATCCTTTAAAAAAGCAATCCCATTTGGGGGGCATATATTTCTTGGCTCTATACAACACTAGAAACCTAAGAGCATCTTTACAATACTAAATGAAACGTCATTTTGCAAATTGAAAAAAATTCAAATATCCTTTTATAATTAATGCAATATGTGTCCTTTTGTTGAACACTGGGTTTTACAGAGGTAAATGTCTTTCAGTGACTTTGGCTTTGCATTAAAATCTAGTCCTCAGCAGATTGGCCTGAGGGCAAGTAAAATAAGGCACACTGTGGTCTGGCAGCTATTACCCAATTTATGCCACAGGAACTCTTTAGGCGGAGGTCTAGAGTATCCCATATCTGCTCCTGATTATCTTGTGAACTGATTTAAGAGCCTTAGGCCAGGCATTTAATCTTTCCAGTAATTACTTGTAAAATAGAAAAACATGACTTCGTATTTCGGACATTTGTAAATATGGCAATATGGCTTGACTAATCAGAGCTAATAAATGAGGCAGGCATCCTCAGGCCCTTTGGTTACTTCTAGCCTCTTGTGGCCTTGAAAATTGGGGTGCCTCAGGTATCAGTTGTTCTTGCTGACAGCTGCGATTGATTGCCTGTCCTGAGAACCCGTGAAAAGTCTACCTGGGGAAGGTGTATTGGTTTTGGATGAGATTATTTTTATTTTCCATTCTCCTACTCATCTGAGTTTTCGTTTGTTTTTTGTTTTGTTTTAGAGTATTCTATATAAAAGAAAAAGAAAGATGTGACATTACTTGCATTATTATGTTATTTCTTTCCTGACAATTTATATCTTCATGTTTGTCTCTGGGGCTAGGTTATAATCTCCTGAGGGTAGGTGGCCTTAGACGCAGTTCTGGGCAGGCATTTCTCACCTGGGAAGTGAGGTTTATATTATAAGGGATCCGTCACACAGCTCTTGTGGGGCTGAGATGCAGTGATGCACACGGAGCACCAGCCGCTGCCATGGAGTAGGTGCCCGGGACTCACGAGTTCCTTCCCCACCAAGTACCACCCGCAGCCCTTGGGGGCACTGAGTCTCATAATTCATGCATTCTCTGTAACTTAAAATACAATGTTGTGGGCACCATCAGTTGTCTTAAAGATTTAAGGAATGACAAAATGAGAGGCTCTTTATCCTCTATGAGTTGCTTAGGTTTTTATCTAAATATTATTTATTCAAATAGGTACTTTAAAATATCATGAGACATCTTAATGTTGGAGCTAGAAACAGACTAAAGTTTAAACACCTTTATAGAAAGACAGTTTTAAGAAACCCTTTTGTATAAAGAGAATGAAAAGTTTTTTTTCTTACCTAAGAGCCTATGTTACTCTTTATGTTGCATTACCGAAAATTTCATGTAACGTACCATAAAAGAAAAAAATAAATTCTTGACTTTACTGGTGTGTGGACAACTTGTATTCCTTGCTTACTTGGAGTCGTTGATTTGAATCTGTTCTTGCATCCCTGCCTGAAGGATTGCAGTGCCCTCCTCAGTGGTCTCCCTGCTTTCATGGTCTCACTACACTAGTCTATCCTTCACTTGATTATAAAGTATATCTGAGGGCCAGCCCGGTGGCTTATCGGTTAAGTGCGCGCGCTCCGCTACTGGTGGCCTGGGTTGGGATCCCGGGCACGCGCTGACGCACCGCTTGTCCAGCTACGCTGAGGCCGAGTCCCACATACAGCAACTAGAAGGATGTGCAACTGTGACATACAACTATCTACTAGGGCTTTGGGGGAAAAAAAAAGGAGGAGGATTGGCAATAGATGTTAGCTCAGAGCCGGTCTTCCTCAGCAAAAAGAGGAGGATTAGCGTGGATGTTAGCTCAGGGCTGATCTTCCTCACAAAAAAAACACACACACACAAAAAGTATATCTGAAAAACAAACTTGAGCACGTCATTCCTGTTTAACATATCCTTTGGCCTATGTTGTCTCCAAAATGGTATGCAAAACCATAGGCTCTAAATATGCTGGAGTCCAGCATATTTCTCCGTTCTCATTTACTTCTGGACTCTCTTTTCCACTCACCTTGTGTTCCAGCCACAGTGGATTTCTGCCTCTTCTACAAATACGCTTTGCTCTTTGTTTATTCTCTCTTTGCGTAGAAGACTCCTTCATTTTGAAGTGCTTTTTGCCATCCTTCCATCCATCCATCCATCCATCCATCCATCAATCCATGCAGCATGATCATGTTTGCCAGAACTGGGCCAGGGATTGGGAGTAGAATGTTAAACAAGATAAGATACTGTCCTTCCATCTTGGAACTTCCATTCGTTTCCTACATGGCAGACTCCTACTCATCCGTTTAGACTCATCTTTAGTGTTATTTCTGGTTTGAGGTCTTTTCCAGTGCAGCCAAGCAGATTTGTTCACTATGTTGGCCCAGCACTTTCTTCATCTCTACTACAGCATTTAACTTCTTCATTCATCAGGATATTTATTGCCTACTGTGTGCAGAACCTATGCTAAAAGCTGGGGATACTGTAGTGAACAAAACAAATAAAAGATAAGCTCATAGCTTACATATTATATTGTAATTATACTTCTTTCACTCTCATTAGAATGTGAGTTCATGTAGGACTTTACATGATATCTTTTATATCTGGAGTACCAGCAATGCTAGCAGTAATCTGCGTGATACTATACATTTTCATTAAAAATACAGCAAAAGTCTAAGGAGCACTTTTTATAATTTAATTGAATTAAACTCTCTCTGTTATGTATTTTATATATATAATATAAACATGTGTAATGTACATATGCGCATATCTAGATTTCTGTTTGTTTGGGAAGTATAAAAATGCTGAAATTTCTATTAGTTTACAAACAGATTAAAATGTCCAGTGTGGAGGGGTAGACAATGATTTGTATTGATTCTGCTCAGATGATTACCTAGGCAATGTCAATCTGTTTTTTACCCTTGTTGCAATTGAGTGATAATTGATTCTCTAGCTCAGTAGCTTTTTGTATGATTAACCTCGCAGTAAGAGATTCGTATTAATTGAATAAAGATTTCACTTAAAACATGTAGGAAGTATTTTAACCATCAAGGTTGATATAGCAAGGAACTGAGCAGGTTAGTGTAGCAGGACTCAACATTGTAAAAGTACTAGTCTTTCTTGGACTGATGGCTTTGTCATTCAAAAAGCTGTGTAACTTCTCTAAGTCTTTTTAGCCCATCTTTCCTTGATAAGACCACTATGATTCGGGTGGAATGACATGAAGGGTTTTCCTTTCTTGCAGTTGGCGAGTTTGTAAGCGATGCCCTCCTTGTTCCCGACAAGTGCAAATTCTTACACCAGGAGAGGATGGATGTCTGTGAAACACACCTTCACTGGCACACCGTGGCCAAAGAGGTACCAGCCCATATGCTCTTTTTTCTTTTAAAATGAAGTTTTCCTAGGGAATGATGACAGTTTAGAGGGTATTTTGAGGCAAGTGCTGTATTAATAAATTCTCTTTTTTTTTAGTCATTTAAAAAAAAATCCAGGAGTGTTTTTTAAGGAGTCAAAGATAGAGCCTATTTAGTTAGATTCATTGTGTGTCTATGCCGTGTTTTATAAATTAAAAACTATAATCTTACAGTATCTGTAAACCTTAAAATATACCTTTTTTCAAATGATTTTTATTTACCTATTATTTTCTTTTGTCACATACAAAGTTTTAATAATTTAACTTTTTTTCCTTTAATCTATTGGGGGATGCACTGGTAGGACAGGAAGTAGCTTGTCTAGTACCAACATGAAAACTATGGTTAGAATTCCTGTCCAATATTCTGTTCACCAGGCTAGGCTGCCATCTTCATTTTTCCATAGTGGGTGAGTCTCTGCACCAGTCCTAGCCTTTTGCTAACCCCTGCTTTTGACAAAGCTGATAAAAGACATAAGACAATTAGCATAAAATGTTAGTTTTTGATATTAGCACCTTCAGAACTGCTCTGTCTCTTTGATATATTATGAAGCTTTTCTAATAAATGTATATAGCTTTTTTGAGGTGAGATCAGTCTCCTAGAATTAGACTTCTTTATCTAGCTCAGTGGTTCTCAATTAGAGTCAATTTTGCTCCCCTATCCCTTCCTAGGAGCATGTGCCAATGTCTGGAGACAGTTTTGGTTGTCACACTTGGAGGGGCGGTGCTCCTGGCATTTGGTGGCTAGAGGCCAGAGATTCTGCTAAACATCATTCAGGGAACAGGATGGCCCTCTTCCCCTCCCCTCAAGAATTATCTGGTCCAAAATGTCCATACTGTCAAAGTTGAGAAACCCTGATCTAGCTCAGCTTAACCATTGTAGCCTTAAAACTGTTAGGCAGAAAACACCACTTAAGATTTAGCATTATTTTTGCCTTTTTAGAAATAATTCTGATTTACTATAAAACAAAAGTTTCCTTGTATAAAAATATATTTTAGAGGTTTAAGAGCTTATTGAACTTAAGAAAACAAAATAATTTAAAGCCCAGCTACCCATCTGATAACTTCATTTTTCATTTCTTATTGAGTTTTAAAAAAAAAATCCTTCATTACTAAGAAACTAAAACGACTCTAATTCCTAGGAGGTCAAAATACATCTGATATTTTCATTGTTTACCTGTATGTGTTGAATTATTAATCTTTCCTCTGTCACCAGTGGATGCTTTCAGAGCTTTATGTTAATCTAGATTTGTGCAAATTTAGCAAATCCCAGGAAAGCAAAAAGATATTGAAAGAGAAATCTCTAATGACTAGAAGTTCTGGTTCATAGCAGAGGATAATTTCTTCTCTTCCCCAGATTGTTATTCTGGAAGTGAGCCAAGAGTGTTAGCATTTCTAAAATAAGATAGGTCCAAGTGAGAGAAACTTCCAGCTACAGATGGAACTTCCATCTGTAATGGAGGTGGAAGTGAGTTGGGGATATGTACACGGAGCCCTCACTGCTTCCTGATATGCTAATGAAGCCAGAAAGCATTGATTCTCTGATATCTGTTCACACTGCAGGCTTCTACATCTCATTTCCCAATTAGTTTCCACTGCTGTTATTTTTATTAATTTCTATAGTAACAACATATCCTTATTCAATAAGCAATAAAGTTAAAAAATAAAGGTACCGCAGTAGGCTGTGCTAAAGAAACTCTTATAAATCCACTCAAAAAGCAAATGATCTTTTCCATTGTAAAACTGGTTCTTGATAGATTGAGTCTGTGTGTTGATTATTGTATTTGGGATTTTCTTATAATGAAACAACACATCTACTCTGCCACTCTCATTCTTTTCTCCTTTTGTAGACTTGCAGTGAGAAGAGTACCAACTTGCATGACTATGGCATGTTGCTGCCCTGTGGAATTGACAAGTTCCGAGGGGTGGAGTTTGTGTGTTGCCCGCTGGCCGAGGAAAGTGACAATGTGGATTCAGCAGATGCAGAGGAAGATGACTCAGATGTCTGGTGGGGTGGAGCGGATACGGACTATGCAGATGGGAGGTAAGGAGACCTTTGTGTTCAGTCTCTCATAGATGCTGAAACATCTAGCGTATAGTTTTATTTCTTCTATAAGTGTATCTTGCTATTTCTCATTGAAAGGCTCTCTGCCGACTCCCGTCAAAGTGTGCTTTAATGGGAAAAAATCTTACCATGAAGTCCTGTTATGGGTTATGGCCTACTGTTTAACTTGAATATAATTGATCATCCATCACTGAGTTAATTTTAGCTGTTTTATTTTAATCTCAAGAGTTGGGATGAAAATTCCCCAATATTGTAATAAGTCACTGGTAGTTCTACAGGGAATTGAAATCTGAGTGAGTGACATGGCATTCCATTTGGTCTGTAATTTAGAAATATATTTTGAACACTGTTTTGGGATTATTTTGTCAGTTATTAGCTAAATGTGAATTTTTGTTTAGAAAGGTTTGGTTTGGGGGGTTTTTTTGTTTTATTCTTTTTGCCTTTTATCATCTTTTCCTTTGTGAACCAAGTCAGAGGCATTCATAAATGTTTGCTGAAGTTCTTTAACTGTCTTTGTTTTCGTGATTGTTAAAAAATATATTTTCACCTCCTTTTCTTTGGGGTCTCAATCCCATAATTTATCTGATTCTTATTTTTAATTAAAGGCAAACATCTATATTCAAATCATAAAATTATAAAACCAGAATCTTTGGGTTAGAAAGGCCATCTAGTCAGTCATCACTTTCATGCTATATCATTCCTCAAAAGGTGATGATTATTATATCACTTCCCCTTTTCCTTCATATATTTCCTAGTGTTACAGATTTTCAAATAGAACATTAAATATGAATTGCAAGACTTATAGTTATCAGTGTAAAATTTTCTTTTCCTTTTTTGTTTCTTTTTTTGGTGAGGAAGATTAGTCCTGAGCTAACATCTGTTGCCAATCCTCTTCCTTTTGCTGAGGAAGATTGGCCCTGGGCTAACATCAGTGCCCATCTTCCTCGACTTTATATGTGGGATGCCTGCCACAGCATGGCCTGATAAGCAGTGTGCAGGTCCGTGCCCGGGATCTGAACCCTCAAACCCCGGGCCACCAAAGCAGAGCACTCGAACTTAACCACTATGTCACTGGGCCGGCCCCAATATAAAGTTTTCTGACTTATATAGTCAGGCCCAGAATTTTTAATAATATATTTTGTAGAATTAAAAAAATAATTTTACAAAAATACAAATATATTTTACAAATATAGAAGAATCTGTGTGCACTGAGGAACACTAGTTGCCATTTCTTATCAGTTAATAATGCTAGGCTTCTCTTTAGCAGCCATTGCTTAATTTTATCAGGACCCTCTTTTTGTTGGTTAAATTCTTTCATGTTCCCCCTTTACCAGGTTTAGAAAAATCAGGTTCAGTGTAGCAGGGCATAAAGCTAAACAAACAAATAAACTGTAAAGAATGAGAAGAAGAAATAAGCAAAAAGTCAACTGTATGCTTACACATATTTCTCTAAGTTTGTGAAAGTTGAAAATTAAATGGTTTGAACCCTCCTTCTCTCAGGGCAGGAACATCAGTGAGAGCAGAATGAACCAGTTGGAATGATTCTGAGTTTTTTTTTCCCAGGGAATTAATTAGTTGTGTTCTGTGCTATGGCTGGTCCCCCACTCCTGTGTTCCATGTGCTAGATGTAGAAATGTCCACTGGTTTGGTTTGATTTCCACTTTGTCTGAAAGTTGGAATTGCCTAGTTCTTGTTGTTTTTTATAGCTTCTTCATGTCTTCCTCAGTCATATCTAGATTTGAAAGTTACAGAGTGACTTCCTGAAAATATTTTTGTCACCAGGGCTCCTACTACATGATGGCAGTGCAACCAGTATTAAAAAGGGAAATTTGAAGTTGGTTGAGCATTTTCTTTGTTCAGAATCTCTTGGGTACTTTATTTGATCATTTCCCGTTACTGAATGGACTATGTACTGAGTAAACAACCCAAATGATGGCAAGTAAACCAAGACAGCCCTGTGGCTGGGTTTAAAATTATAGGAAACTGGCTGTGTACTTGTAACCCTGTATCAAGGTTGGTGACGCGCCATTCCAGATCATTCATATATGAGGGACTTTTGTAGCTAAAAATGGATATTTTTGCTTTATCATGAGAGGGAGAGGCATTTGCCAGGCTCTCTTTCCCATTTAACACATTTTTTATGTCTTATAAAACCTCTTTTATATTGGGAATAGATTTCAGTGTGTCTTGATCTTTTCCTCCTACACCCCTGCCAACTTACTGACTTAATTGAAAGCATTACTAACATCATATCTTATGAAATCCTCTCAGTGGTCCTTTCTCTTCCTACACCCCTTCTCACCAGCCCTGGATATAGATCCACAGGCTTTCTTTTCTGGCCGTGAGTCCCTCATTTATTTATTACTGTCATCCAGTAGCTGTACCTTATTTGATATTTATCTCTCTGGTTGTATCACCACTATTTGTTCTCTTTGTTACAATCACCAAGCTGTAGGACGCTAGTATACCATTCTTCAACGCTGTTTTTTTTGTATTATCTACTACTAGGGCAACTATACCATTTGTTATCCAAACATGGTTTGACACTAGGACCACAGTCATAAATGAAATGACCCAAACAAATGAGGTCATATGGTCACACGACCTATTTCTGTCTTCAGTTGTATCATTATCCAAGTTGACATGCAATTGAAATGCTAGCCAGCTCCTTCTGGTCACCTTCATTTATGATCCGTTTCTGCTCTCTGAAACTCGGTCATCCCTTGGACTCTGTCATCAGTTAGAAATACTGCACCCATAGGGTTTCCAGCTTTGACATTCCTCTCTGATCAGGTCCTTCTGAATTTCACCCTTCCCTCATAATCACCTCTCCAATTGAGGCTTTTGGTCCATTATCTTCTTTTTGTTGTTTTTCTTTCTAAGCAGAATGGGCTCAATGGATAACCGTTTTTACATATTTGAATATCTTGGACTCGTTGATACCCTTTACATTTTCCAAACATATTTTTGTCAGTCCTCCATATCTAGGAAAAATTAATTTCTCCCTTTAATTGCTTCTGAGTTTTTTAAGGTTGATGTATCATGTCATGTAACCCTACCAGTTAATTCCATTTCTTATTCATGCTGTAACATCAGCTGGGAGCTTAATGTTACTAGATGCACCTACTTATCATTGTTTCGTAACCTATCACCTTACACATGGCCAACTCCATTCTCCTTGGTTTCTAGTATCACTCCTCCTTCATGCTCCACAGGTGACCCCTTCATAGTCATCCATTGTTAATTTTTGCATCATGGTACCTGGCATTGGTAGGCACTCGGTACATGTTGGTTGAATACATTAATGAATTTTCTCTTCTACCTCAACATCTCTCTGTACCTCCATCCATCGTTTTGTTTCCCATCTTCTCTTTTATGAGTATGTTCTGCCTGAACCATTGATCACCACCTCTTCCTTTCTTGTATTTATTTATTTAAGACTTTTTAGTTTTAGAGTAGTTTTAGGTTCACAGCAAACTTGAACAGAAGTTACAGAGATTTCTTATATACCCCCTACCCTATACATGCATGGTCTGCCCCATCATCAACAACTCCCACCAGAGTGGTGCATTTATTATAATTGATGAACTGAAACATTTACACATTATAATCACCCAAAGTTCATAGTTTACATTACAGTTCACCCTTGGTGTTGTACAGTTCTTCGTGTTGTACGTTCTATGGGTTTGGACAAATGTATAATGATGTAACCATCATTATAGTGTCATTCAGAATATTTTCAATGTGTTTTCACTAAAAATCCTCTGTGCTACACCTATTCTGCACTCCCATCCTCCCAATCCCTGGCAACCACTGATCTTTTTATTGTCTCCATAATTTTACCTTTTACCTTTTTCAGAATGGCATATAATTGGAATCAGACAATATGTAGCCTTTTCAGATTGGCTTCTTTCACTTAGTAATATACATTTAAGGTCCTCCATGTCTTTTCATGGCTTGATAGCTCGTTTCTTTTTAGTGCTGAATAATTTTCCATTGTCTGGATGTACCCCAGTTTCTTTATGTATTCATCTACTGAAGAGTATCTTGATTACTTCCAAGTTTTAGCAATTATGAATTAAGCTGCTGTAAACACCTGTGTGCAGGTTTTTGTGTGGACATAGTTTTCAACTCCTTTGGGTAAATACCAAGGAGCTCTGTTGCGGGAGCATATGGTAAAAGTACGTTTAGTTTTGTACGAAACCAACAAACTGTCTTCCAGAGTGGCTGTACCATTTTGCCTTCCCACCAGCAACGAATGAGAGTTCCTGTTTCTCCACGTCCTCATTGGCATTTTGTGTTGTCAGTGTTATAGATTTTGGGCATTCTAATAGATGTGCAGTGGTATCTCATTGTTTTAATTTGCGTTTCCCTGATGACATATGATGTGGAGCATCTTTTCATGTGTTTATGTGCGAACCATGTATCCATTCTTGTATTTTCAGTCTTCCTTATCATTTGCTCCTTCACCTGTACCTACGAACCTGCTGTTTCCTGCACTGCCACTGCCTGAGTTCAGATCATCCTTTACCTCCTACTAGACTAACTTCTTTAATTACTCCTTACTACATCAATGTCTCACTTTCTTCTGTTATCTTTGTACTTGTTTTGCGTTCTTACAGGACTCATTCATACCTTGATTTCTCTTCCCATTACTTGGAATTTGTTCTACCTGCCCCAGAAGCCTTGTTTACTCTCTTCCCAGATAATTCTTCTCCGTGCCTTAGTGATATTTCCATTATGCATTTCTAATCCTTTTGGCACTTAGTAGGAAATATTCGATGGTTCCTGAGTTCCTACAGAAAACTCCAAATTCTCCAGCAGGGCATTCAGAACTCTCCCTACTTGGCCCCAGCCTGCATTTCAGCCTTACACATGTGCCTCACCTTATCTACTGACACCCCTACACCCTCTGGCCTTTGTTTCTCTGGGCTTTTGTTCCCACCTTTGTGCCCCTCTTACAAGTGTTTTTCCTTTTTCATCAAATGGTGTTAATGTACCACAAAGATATTTGTAACTCTAAAGTCCTACACCTTATCATGACCTGTAAAATCCTGTGTATTTTTTAACATTCCATTGAAAAGATACCACCTTTACAAGTCTTCTCTGATTACCCCTTGAAATACTTTGCTATCCTGTGCTACTCTTGCCTTTCCTTTGTATTCTTCTTAAAAGACTCATTCATACTGTGACTTCTCTGCCAATTAGTTGTAGTCATATCTCTTTTTATCTGCTAGAATCCTAACTATACTTCGTGTACCGAGTATGCCTTGCACATAGGTCCTCAATAAATAATGTGTACCGAGTATGCCTTGCACATAGGTCCTCAATAAATAATAGCCAAATTGAATTGTATATTTTAATATTTTTTTCATAGCTTTTGTTAGGGACTTTGTGGCCCATAAATGGAAGTTATAGAACCTCTTGTGTTTTAGCTCAGAGCTGTCCAACAGAAACATAATGTGAACTACTTATGTGGTTTTACATTTTCTAATAGCCACTTTTCAAATAGGAAAAATAAACTGAATTAATTTTAATAACTTATTTAATCCAGTTTATTCAAAATATCATTTAAACATGTAACCAATTGAAAAGTTATTGAGATATTTCACATTCTTTTTTTGTTTGTTTCTTTTATATAAGGTCTTCAAAATCTAGCACATATATTAACACTTACAGCACATCGCATATCAAACTTGCCACCTTTCAAATGCTAACTAGTCATATGTGGCTGATATTTACTGTGTGGTACAATGTTGCCCTAGATACTTGAAATTTCTAATCACCCTTTATTTTCCATTAGACAAATCATTTATATAGCCCAGTAATATATTTTAAGGTTAAAGTCTGAATTTCTATTATTTTTGTAACTGTTTGTCATGTTTTTAAGATTTAAAAGAATTGTTTTGACCTTAATGTAATTAGGATATCAGGTCACTTGCCTCATGTCATTTTTGAACGTGTTTTTCTGTTAGCCGTACAGGCTTGTATGCCCTCATCCCCATCTGGCAAAGCAAGTGGGCAAAGTGAGGGAAACATTGTATCACTGACCCAGACACAAGCTGGGCTTCTGCCAGCTGGTGGCTTTCTAGTTCCAGGAACCAGCCCACCTTGAGACGCTTGAAATGCAGAGTCAGAATAGGAATTTAACACATCTTACTTAGAAGATCCTCAGGGAACACTCTATGACAGTTCTTGAAGACGGGAAAAGGACGGAAACAGATCTTCCCAAAACGAAATTTGATCCACAGTTTAATACACTTGGTTGGTTGGTAGGTAATGAGATTTGTTTTCGTAGGAGGGGAGTGGTTTCCTATTGCTAATGAGGCATTTAGAGAAACATTCTTTGTGGGATGAGCTCTGTTTTATGACCTCATTGAAAAAGAGGTAAATCTTTTAAAAGATTGAATATAGACAAATCAATTGTTCCCAAAATTCATTGGTAAATAGCTCAGTATTTATTTCTGCGGTGTTGCAGTGATTAAGTTCTCAGACAACCTCAAGACACCTATTTATGCAATAAGTAATGTAACTTACTTATGTTAATAGTACCATCATGGGTAAGAATTTTTCCATGGGAAAATTAATTCAGAAAACTAACTTGTAAGACCAGCCACATATCCAGTCTAGCCTTGGGAGTGAGGATCTGGAGGGTGAGTTTGACCCCACCTGGAACTGAGAATCTGACCGAAACCACGTTGTCCACAGGGGTTGTTGAATTATAGAGCACATGAGGGAGACGAAGACCCTCTAATTCTTTGTAACGGCACTTTTCCTCTCGGGAGTAGGTCCTCATACTTTTTTCAGAACAGAATGTCAAATGATATAGTTTCTTGTTTTTAGGGTCGCAGACATTAGTGAGAATGTGCCGAGAGGTATCTTTCTGGGTAATTAGATGATATTTTTTTTCTTTTTAATTAAAAAAATACAGCTGCTTGAGAGAGATGCAGATGAGTGAGTGCTTTTGACTGCATCTCACCATGCCTTTCTTTGTATCTCAGGAGAGTTCTTCAGTTGATTAAAGTCTCTTTAACAGTGTGTGTGTGTGCGCGCTTGCGCGTGTGTGGGAACACACAATACTTTACAATGCTCACTGAACTCAGCAGCTCAATCAGTTGTGTTGAGGTGTCACCCTGCCTTGCACTGTACCAGAACAGCCAGCCAGCATCATTGACTCTCCGGTACAGTTGGACTTTTTTCGTGTGTGTGAGGAAGATGAGCGCTGAGCTAACACCTGTTGTCAATCCTCCTCTTTTTTGCTGAGGAAGATTGGCCCTGGGCTAACATCCGTGCCCATCTTCCTCTGCTTTATGTGGGATGCCTGCCACAGTGTGGCTAGATGAGCGGTGCATAGGTCCGTGCCTGGGATCCAAACCTTCGAACCCCAGGCTGCCAGAAGCAGAGCGCATGAACTTAACCGCTACACCACCAGGCAAGCCCCCAGTGGGACTTTTATATTATTATTATTATTTTGTATTTTTAAATTATTTTACAAAAGTAAGAATAAAGGGATAGTGAGAAATAACTTTATTTAGAAATTTTACTAAGAATTAATATAGTAAATATTTTAATTTGAATTAAAATTTAAATGTAGTAAACTCAGATTTTTATTCCATCTTTTCCTGGTCTGAAAGGGTAGGAATTTCTGAAATGAGCAGTAGCCTTTGAATGTAACTAGCTGCTTATCACCCGCTATGATTGAACCTGGAATAGATCTATATATAATGATTCCAGATTTCAAATACATCTCTCTTATTTAGCCTGTTGTAGTCTTGGTCTTTTTCTTGCACTTGCCTTTTCACTTGATAATTGTAAAAAATCGTGGCTTTTAAAACTTTGAGAGCTCGTAATTTTGTTGACGAGAGAATAGCCATTTTCTGTCTATAATTGCAAAATATTTTTCAGTTTGAGTTTATAAACACCTATTTGACTCTTCAATCCAGTCTTTTTTTTTTTTCATTTCTGCATTGGTTCTTTACTTCTAATAACCTTTGTAGACACTCCTGCATTTGGCATTTGTCTGCTTCTGAGCTATATCAAAAATATTTTGTTGCACAAACATCATAAAATCTGTTGCACAAGCATCATAAAAGAGGAAAGAATACTGTCACACATCTTTTTAGCAATTGTAGCAATAGTTCATATTTTTGTTGCAAAACATTGAATGATGTCGTCCTTCCTGTTGGATGACTAAGTAGGTGAGAGTGCTATATTTCCTTTCTGTTCTTAGAAATACATTGCTGACTTTTAGTTCTTGAGCTTGAGAAAACTTATCTAGGCTAGAGTCGTCTGAAGATTCATGGTCTGAGGTTTTGCTTGTGTGATCAGTTTCATTCATCTTCTGATTTGTCTAATAATTGTGAAATATTTCCTGTCAGTTTTCTCCCATTTGCCATTGTGGAAATTGAAAAGTTTTGATTTTCAATTGTATTCAATTAAAGTCTCTAGACTTCTATATCTTCTTGAAAGATGTTTCGATATTTTTGGAACAGTAATAAAACTGTGATAATTTCCCTATTTCATTATCCTTCTGAGCAATTCCTTCATTCTTTTATTTTCATATTATTTGGTCTTCCTTAGCACCGTTGGAAACGGTTGAGTAATGACGATATAATTCTTGGGATGATAAAAATAGTAAAATGATGCAAAAAAAATCTTAGGTATATAAGAAGTTCCTGTGGACTGATATGGTAGTTAAAAGATAGAATGAGTTTTATTTGATTTTTTAAAAATAAGATTTCTCTAAGAAAGTGTAAAAGTCAGAAATATCGACCCTTACCAGTGGATAGAACTGCGCAAAAGGTGAAATTGTGTCCAGTGGACCCTGATGGTGTTCTGAGGGTTAACAGCCTATCCTACTTACCAGGAGTTTATATTTATTATGAAGTTTGTGTGACTTTACACGTTAAAACGCTTGACACAATTTTCTACAAGCCAGGTGCTCAGCAAATATTTGAGTTGAACTGAATTGGCATTCACGTCAGATACTTATGCAGACGTTAATTGGTAACCCAAGGTTAAACTAATTGGGCTTTTAAAAAAACTACTAAGGAATATCATTCCAGACATGCAATATTTAAGTGAAATTGCATCAGGAATCTCTAAAGCTGGAAAAAAAAATACTGGGACCTTAGAAATATTTATAACAACCTCTTAGCACCTTGACTGTAGTAACTACTTGGATATCTTTTCATTGCTTCAAAAAGTGAAATAGGGGCCGGCCCAAGGGCATAGTGGTTAAGTTCAAGCACTCCTCTTTGGCACCCAGGGCTTGCAGGTTTGGGTCCCAGGCGCAGACCTACATACCACTCATCAAGCCACGCTGTGGCAGCATTCCATATACAAAATAGAGGAGGATGGGCACAGATGTTAGCTCAGGGCCAATCTTCCTCAGCAGAAAGAGGAGAATTGGCAATGGATGTTAGCTCAGGGCTAATCTTTCTCACCAAAAAAAAAAAAAAGTGAAATAAAATGAAATTTCAATTACAAATGAAGGTAAAATTCAGCTGTATTTGAGTCTGGGGATAAAAATCCCTTCTTACAGTGGCTTTCTTATTTGAACCAGCAAGGCTTTACTGTTCCCTAGTGTCAAATTGTAGTTCTTTAATAAGAGTAACAATAGGCAAAAATTTCAGGAAGTACAACTTAGAGTCATGAGACAAGCTCAACTCCATTAGCTGTTGGCAAGCTCTGTGTGATTTAAAAAATGAATAAATAAGCATTGTTGAGAGCAGTGGTTCTCAACCGGGTGAGATTTTGCAGCCCAAGGGACCTTTGAAAATATCTGCAGATATTTTTAAAGTTCTCACAACTAGAGGAATGGGTGCATCTGGCATTCAGTGGGTAGAGGCCAGGGACACTGGTAAACATCCTGCAATACACAAGACAGCCCCACAGCAAAGAATGTCAGTAGGGCCGAGGTGGAGAAACTGGTTTAGAGGTTTCTTCAGCATTGGAGCAAAACTAAGGAAATTATTCTTTTTAAAAAAAGTCTTCCATCTGAGCTTTTGCATCACCATGACCTCCCATGGACAGAAAAGCAAACATTCCAGGAGTATGCCTCTTGAATGCAGCTTCTGCCCAGATGAAAATGTTTGAAATCAAAACAAACCTTCCAAACATAACTTCATCCCTGCTTAAAATACCATTGTCAAAATGTGCTCAAATGCAATGGATGACTAAGGCTTCTTATTTGTACCCAATTGCTTCATAAGTCTAATCATTAGGTCAAATATTTTTCCTTTTATTAGTATCACTTCTGTCCATTTTGACTACAATAAAAATTAGCGTATTTTCTGGGGCAAATTGATCATGTTTTAAAATATTTGATGTATTCAGAGGCATGGGAGACTATCTCCACTTAAAATATTTTTCTCTTGCATGTAATTAGAAAAATGTTTATGATAATTTTTCAGAAGGTTTTGGATCAGGGAAAATCACCTATAATTTGACCTTAATTGTAAGTTTTCTGCTTCTATTTGGTCTTTTTTTCCCCCCCATATGTAAATGTTTCTATTTAGTTGTGATTAGAATATAAAATTTTCATTTTTTAACTACTATTATGCATTTTCCATTTATAATCTTCATATTTATCTCTTTAATTATATATATTATGCCTTTATCAATGTCACAATTGTCAGACTTTCTTTGATTCTGGTTTTTTTTCTTTACATTACAGAAGCCACACTTTTGAATTCCTTAAGAAGTCTAGATTCTTCTCTCATATTATATGATAATTACTTTATCAAGTAATTATAGTATATATATAGTATAGTATAGTAGATTTTCAAAAGTGGGATTACTGGGTTACAAGATATGAATGTTTGACAGCACTTAAAATTTATTTCAATAATGTTTATGCCCATTTACAGTGAGGTATCAACAGTGGATGAAATTATTTTGTCATTGCATAATGACAGTACTGGGTGACATATTGTTGTTATTAATAACATGGCCCCTTCCTCATACTGCCAAGCTTTCATGATCGTTTAGACTGTGAGTTTTATGAGGGTATGGAGTAGGTTTTATTGCTTTCTTGTATTCTTGACTGTGCATGAGTTGTAATAATCATAATAGATATTACATAGTCTTGCTGTAAGCTAACCACTGTTCTGAATACCTTGCATATATTAACCTATTTAATGTTCACAACTTTTTAATATCTATTAGTTATTTGTAGAATGACTTAATGAGTTTTACTTGGGCTTTTCCAAAACTAGGAGTAGATTTGTGCTGATGTATCTATTCTTAAAGTTTTATTTATTTATTTATTTATTTATTGTGAGGAAGATCGGCCCTGAGCTAACATCTGCCAATCCTCCTCTTTTTGCTGAGGAAGACTGGCCCTGGGCTAACGTCCGTGCCCATCTTCCTCCACTTTATATGGGACGCCGCCACAGCATGGCTTGACAAGCAGTGCGTCGGTGCCCGCCCAGGATCCGAGCCTGCGAACCCCGGGCCGCCACAGTGGAGCGCACGCACTTAACTGCTTGTGCCACCGGGCCGGCCCCTCTGTTCTTAAAGTTTTAAGTTTTTTTTCTGTGCCAAGCAAATGTGATAGGTATTTCAAATGTAAAATTTAGCAGAACTCCTCTGCGAATTCTGATTCCATTAATTCTTCATTAGTGAAATGTAATTAATAATCTTTACTTTTCTCATTCAGTTACATTTCTTCCATTCCACCTGAAGAGCACATATAAATCATGACTTTAAAAATGGTTAATTTGTTCGCCTTTGATCATAAAAAGTTTCAGACCAATAAATAACTTGGATTGTATGATTCATATGTTATATGTGAGGGAAGTTCAAATGCTTGAGTTTTGCTTGTAGTATAATGTATGGTGATTCCCTATTGTTTGATCTGCCAGAGTTATGAGACTTCACGTGGGAGGGGTGTGGGGAGGGGGGAGTGGAGTCTAAAGCTTTAGGTTAGTTTAATACAGATGAGAAATATTAAAAAAAAAAAAATGTATGTTGTGACACATGCCTAGAAAAGGCCAGAAACTGCAGGGGGCTAATGTATTTCACTTGAAAAACATCGTTTTGACCTGGAATTCATAAAGCAAGCCATCTGTTTCTCTTAAAGTTCTTTCCTTTTATTTATTTGTTTGGGTGTGAGGAGCTGGGATTAATGGAGAGACAGAGGATTTATAGACCTTACTTCTTTGTTAGTAGAAGTCTATTCAATCTAATTCTCTTAAAAAGGAAAGAAAGGCATCTTATTTATATTTCTGTGCAAAAAGTTCTACAGGTATGTCTTTTTGGTAGAGAATGGGATTGTTAATGAACATAGAGAAATATACATAAAAATCACATGTCCCGTTGATCAATAGCTAGGCCGTTTTAATGTTGTCATTGTTGTTTTCAGGTGAGTTGGTCGTTATTCGAAACAAATTAGATAGAGATGGAGCTAATAATACAGCTTGTGAGCCCATCATGTAAAAACTAACTATTTATGGAGGGAAAATGATAATCCAGTAACCCCAACCGAAGATAACATGCTAAAATATAAAACAACAATGGTGAGCTTACTCTGATTTGAAGACAGTTGTGTTCATGGCTTCATTTGTAGCTGTTGTTGAAGTTCTAGTATAAGTGACAGGAATGTGGTTTCACGATGTCTTGATCTGCCTTTCCTATAAGAACTTGTGGCACAATAAATATGTTGACGTAGCCAAAACTGTTGGGAGCATTTTTGGTACTCTACATATAAGGACGATTATGAGATACTTTAAATCCATTTATCAAACCTTCTAAGTACTTAGACATTACCTCTTCCAGAAACATGGAGGGTACTAATAACACTGGGTGCAGCCCATTTCCAATCATTTCCCAGAAACGAGCAACACCACACTTGCTGGTGTTGAGCATAAGGGATGAAATCTTGATCATGATCATTATTGCATTCAGCATAAAAAGGTCTCATTTAGGCCCAATTTATGGGTAGCACAGTGATAGATATGGTTGAAAGCCAATTTAACTACTGTCTGTGTGCCCCCAAGAACTTTTCTTAGAAAATAATCACCAGATGGTAGTATGGAGGGTGCATGTCACGAATACATTATTTGTCATTTGTAAAAAGTTGTCATTGAATCATGTAGTAAGTTATGCACAGGTTGTCTTCCAGTTAGGCCGGAATGCAGATATAGCTAAACACTCATAGCCATACCTGATCTCAGGCTGTTGTGATGTAATATGTCTACTAGTGGGTCAGGACTGTTCTCTGTCTTTAAAATTGGTTATGAGAGAGAGAGAGGCTTTATTTCACTTTATATCTTATTTGGATCCCTGGAGTTAAAATTCTTTGAATATATGATTTTTCAGCTGCTTTTCTGCCTTGCATTTTAAGAAAGTGGTATTAAATGCTCAAGGGGGAAATAACTTTAGAGAGTCACAGAATAAATCACACAAATGATAAATTACAGCCTTAAATCTTTGCCAGTGGATGAGTCAAGTAAGAAGGGATTTGATGAAACAGCTTAGAGCTTTGAGAAGGAACTGTCGCAGTGCTGGGTTGGCAGCCTCCAGCACCATTTGAGGCAGTAACTATATCACTGAGTCTTGTACTGAAATAAGGGAACTAATTTGAAAATGATGACTAGGAGAGTAGCGGAAGAAGCTTGCATTTTCTCTTGAGGGAACTGGCTGCCAGCTCTGAGGTCTTATGAAAAATGCTGAATTTCTGTATTTAATAAGCTTGGACTGCATGTATGTCAAGAAGACAAACAAAATGGTTTAATGGCCTTAGCCAGATTACAGATGTGCGGCCAAACCAGTGGGGTTTGTTTTGGTTTCCAAGCAGGTGATGGCTGCAAGTGGAGATGGCTTTGAAGTGCAGGCTTGGGTTGCTGCCATCTGAGCTACATCTGGCAGTGATCACCCTGCTTGCTAGGGACCTCATGGCAGAGGCTGCCCCAGTAACGGGGTATGACTGAATGAGAAGTACTGGGGAATGAGTCATTTGTAAGAGCTGTTTGGAGGGTTGGATTATTCAGTGCTGAGAATTTTACACCATTGGGGCATGGAAGGTCTCTCTTTATTCCCCAGTGTCTTTTAATTAAACTGTCCAAATTTCCCAGATTACAAAATAGAAGGAAAAGAGGAAGAAAATACAGATCCTTATGATTCTAGCTGGTTTCTGGCCAACTGGTTTCTCCCCAAACACTAATTTCTCGTTGAAACTAACATCTGGATATTGTTATCTTCATTGTAAAACCCCTAGTTCAGATGAGATTCACCGTTGCTCCATGTAAAGGTGGCCCTTAAAATTGTGTATTTATTTTTTTGTTTTTTCCTTTGTCCTCGACATCTACATATCAGCATATTATGCCCAAAGAGGCTTCCTTTACCTGAGCCACGTGGCTTATCAAATCCTCAGTAACAGTAAACTGCATGCTGGAACTTTATTTGGAAGTTAGTTATATAGAAGTTGGCTTCCAGGAGCCCTAAAATAGGAAGTCGACTGTAGTACATGATGTCCCCCGTCTCAGTCTAAACTAGCACCAACAACGTAACCACAAAGAACTCTGCAAAATTTTAATAAGCATGTGTGTGTTTGGAATGAAGTCAATCATATAGAAAATAATTTACAAATACTCAAAACTGTTTCCTATGATTAGAGATAGAGAGTAAACAAAATCTTTCCTAAGTAGGAGCTAACTTCAGCTTCTGTTTCCACCCTCCGTATTTAAAAAGTAACATTTTCAGTATCTTCATGTGAAGTTATAGGTGGCGGAATTATTGCACTTAGCTGAATTTTATATATTTCCCATATTCGAGATCTATAATGCTTCATTTGTTTCGAAATGGTCCTGACTGGTTTTCTGTACTTTAGTATTCTTTCCATCCTTCAAAAATAGGCTAACTTATCTGAGAATGAAGTTGTTTTGTCACTTAACCTGTAGCAAATTTCCGATATGGAGTGAGACATTAGCAGAACAATCTTAATTAGTTAAAACTCTAGAATGTGCAGTATTTTTAAAGAAATAGTTTATTACAACCAAATAAATATAGTACAAACTAATTATTTTGGAAAGTGTTCAAGTTATTAGTAGTATTTTTTCCAACATTTGTATTATTTTTGTGTATGTATATTTGTTTTATATTATGTACTTATTTATGCAAATAATTTATTTGTAATTAAGCAAAGCAATATGAGCACATTAAACATACCATTGGTGTTGATGGCATTATTGACTTAAGCTCCCTCCTATTCCCCAGTGCCTCCCTCCTCCCGGCATATCATGTAAAGGCGTATTCTTTTCTTTTTTTAAAACTTTATCATTGATCATATTTAAGTGGGTATGATTTTACTTGCACCCGATGTTTTGGTTATCTTTAGTCAATAAGATTATTGTAGGAAATGAAAACATTATACATGTAAAATTTTATCTTTCCTGATCTCTTTCTCTGATTTCTTAGTTGTATACATAAAGCAATATCATACTATTTAATAGCATCACCATATACTTTTTTGAAGGTAGCTGAAAGTGTGAATTATGAATGTTTTTGTTTAAATAATCGTAACCATAGTGGTTCCTTCAGCTCTGCGTTTTATTATTCTCTATGGATTTGTCAAGGTAAAAAATAAGTGAAGACCACACAGACCATCTGGTTATGCTGTCTTGGAAGATACAATGGATGGATCTTCATTGTTGTAATTTACGTTCTGTTTTCCATCAAACACGTTGTGCTGTACAAATAGTTATAAAGAGAACTGAATATTGAGCACATAATAGGCTATAAATGCTTGTGTATTGACTAAATTGTTTTAGTAAAGTATCCTGTGTAATTCTGAAAAAGATTTGCCCAAGGATATTCAAAAGGATAGTATGGAATTGGAAGTTACTTAAAAATATATTGATAGGAGAGCACCGTTTTATTGAGAGCAATAGTAATTCAAACTATATAAATGATTTGCTAGTATTTTAAGTATCTCCTTGTAGCCATTGTTTACTGGTAGTTGAATTTGGTCTTCCAAAATTTTCTTTTTAGCAATGTATGGCCAGTCCGAAATGAAGAGCTATTCCTGTACTTTTGAAGTATGCAGTAGATATTTGCTAGTTCCCTTATGTCACCTGCTCCAATACCAGTAGTAATGAGATTGATGCTGTTGGGTACTAAAAATATTAACACATGTTCGCTACCAAACTGTAAAAGAGATTATCGTTGTGAAGGAAAGGGCAGTATTGCATTTATGGTCATTTAATGATGGAAGCGCTAATCTGGGTAAAAAGGCATTGTTTGGAAACAGAAATCCAGTGTAATAGATACATTCAAGTAGTTTGGGAAAGAAAAAGACATGTTAGTAAATAAGATGATCTTTGCTTCAAAAATGGCTCCAAAGGTTTAAAATGTGCTTTGAACCTAATAAAATTTTCTTGAGCCTGTGTCTTTACATCTAACATGGGAAAAATTGCAATAACATGTATCATAGTACTTGCTTTCAGAACTGAGTTAAATAATAACTATGGAAGCTGGTTGAACTGAAATGTACAGTGGACTTGTTTATAATGCAGAGACTGGAACTGTAAGCGAGGGCAGGCCAGCGTGGGACTGATGTTTTCTTAGTCTGTCCACTTACCACCATTATCTCACACTGTCAAACAGAAAAACTCTCCTTAGGGCATAATGACTAATCTCCCACCTCTGGTTCGATAATCATGGCTATTATAACATGTTCCTTTTTAATTAGGTCTTTAAAAAGTATTGTGGGCCTTGTAATTATTGTAATCAATAGTAACAGATAATGACTTCTTAAGCACTTTCTGTCCTAGATGAGGTTAAGAACATTATTAAAATAGATTTTGGTAGTCAACAACTAATGATATTCTTTTTTTATGAATTTAAATGTGTAGGAGTCCTTTTTATTTTAGGGAAGCAAAAGTATTAGAAAATAAGATTTCTTAGGATTGGAGAATGGCTGTAAAAATTAATGTGGAATTGATTTGGGCTCTTTTGGACATTTTAAATAGAAATTCTATAGGTATTCAAATAGCAGTAAAATCATTCTACTTTCAACTTCTATATATTCGAAGACCTTCAATTTTATATTTAAATTATATTTCAGAAACAGTTATAGAAGAATTATGGTATCTTAAACTTTAAGTAGGAGAAGATAGATCAAAGTTGTAATCTTTTACCTCCTGGAACATGCTGTTCATTTGTTTCCCTTTATGTGTTTGTACATCCTTTGAGTGTTGTCGGTTAGCCTCAAGTGGTTCTGGGGACAATTTTATAGTTACTTTTATTGGAAAATTGGAGCCAAGGAGTCATACGCATGTGGAAGTGGTAATGAAGCACTTTGGGTTTATGAAAATGTTTACAAGGTAGTCACAGGATAGCCACGTTGCATTTAAAGTAATTTAATGATGGTAGAACCAATCACAGAGGAACAGGATGCTGATAGCATCTCTGTGTACCTCAGCCTCTTAGAGTCCAGCCTTATATACAAGTCACTGTTGGTGCTGAAACCGCTTAGCAACACCTAGGTATAGACCGTTCATAACAAGATAATGCTTTCTAACTTCCTTCCATTTGGGAATATTCTTTCCCATCATGCACCTTGATAAGTTGACTCTGTCCCCTCTCTGTCTCAAATACTATATTTAGAACGTCTGTGATCTTTGGCCATGACTCCTAAATAGCACTAAACATGCTTTTGTTGGTATTAGTTGACACATAAGGTAGTACTTTTCCTCATAACCTCTTTATCTACCTAATCAAGGTCCCAGTACAAGCAGTCCCAGTACAAGCAGTCCCAGATGGCCGGGCTGGGGAATGTAAATATTCATAGGATAGCAATTTTGATGTAAAGCACCTTAAGGGCTTAAGGTTAATAAGCCCTTAGAACCGATTATCTTTGCTATTTCTCAGAAGCCCTTTTTCTTATGTAACTTGTATGTCATTGTCATTTCCAGCCGGTCTTTCTTTGCAAAAGGCTTTGGAGATTTTTTGTTCTTTTGTTTTCAGCTGTCCTGCCATCACTTTTTTTGTTGTTGTTGCTTTGTTTTGTTTTTTAAATATTGTTTATTAAATTTCTGACTCTGGTTCTCTCTGTTGGAATCTTATAGTATTTCCCTTCCTGACCCTGTGCTCCCTGGTTGCTGTAATCTGTCCTTGACTTTAAGTACAGTTGTCAATCCAGTAGGCCACGATTTTTAATTTCTCCAGCCCAGACTCTACTTGGATATTATATAGACATTCGAACCCTAACATGTCCAAAAGAGAGTTCTTAATTCCCACTCCCCACACCCACCTTGGTTTTCTCAAAGCTGTTCTACCTCAGTAATGGCCCCACACCCTCTCCTGGGACTTAGAGCCAAGAACCTGGCACTTCTGTAGTCTCTTCCACAAATCCTGACAGTTCTGGATTCATGCACTTCTCTCCTTCTTTTCCTGCACAATCCTAGTCCAAACTACCGTTATTTCTCATTGGAGTTATTGCAGTATCCTGCTAATTTCTGTTCCCATTATCTCTCCCCTATACATCCATTCTTTCCCACACACTCACCTTGAGCCAAGTTCTGTACGGCAGCCAGGATGTGGAGGGTATGTATATGTAAAGCTGATCAATGAACTCCAAAGATTAAGATGTGTTAGTGGCTTTCCAGTACACTTAACAAAACCAGATACACAGAGAAAATACAATGAAGCCTTTTGATGGGATGCTGAGGATGATGTTAAGGGGTAACAGTTATTGAACAGGTACTTTGTGTCAGGCTGTGGTCTACATTGTTTCCAGGTATGAACATATTTGGCCCAGCCCCTCTCTACCTCTCCAAAGTCACCCAGTGCCCCTCTCTTCCCGCTGCTGACTCCGTATGACACAGCTTAACGCAGCACACTTTCCCCACCCCAAGACTGATGAATCTCACTCTCTGTAACGGTTTTCCCCAGGATCTGGTGGGTTTCTTTTCATCTTCACCCTCAGTTTTGCTGTCTTCTTCTCAGGATGAATTCCCTGATCATTCTTTTCAAAACATCGTCCTCCCAATATTCTCAATCATAGCGGCCTATTTATTTCCTCCTGATACTAATTATACCTTTTAGTATAGTCATGCACTGCCAGTCAACGATGGACTGCTTCTACAACGGTGGTCCCATTAGATAGTACCATATGGTCTAGGTGTGCCATAGGCTATACCGTCTAGATTTGTGTAAGTAACACTCTATGATGTTCGAACGACGACGAAATTGCCTAATGATGCATTTCTGAGAATGTATGCCTGTTGTTAAGCGATGCATGACTATATTTTATTTATCATCTTTCTCTCCTCGAATAGAATGTAAGCTCCCTGAGAGCAGGGACTTTATCCTTTTCCCTTTGATTAGAGCCTCAGATCTAGCAGAATATCTGGTACATATATATCCACTAACATTTGTTGAATGAATGACTTTTCTTACACTATTGTTTTAACATAGTAGAATGTGTCTGATTAGGCTCTTTAATTGATACTAGAAAATACCTTCTCAGGATGTTTTTCATATAGGTCTCTGAGTTGGGAAGCAGTCTTGAATTGTGGAGAAAGAGGAGAAGGATGGAGGGACAGCATAATGAGACTTCAGAAAGCTAGATTCTGTTTCTAGGTGCATATGGTATCGTAACAAGACATATTAGCGGTGCAGAAAGTGAGTGGCCGTCTGGCCTGTTACCTGTGGTCTTTCAGGAATGGTAGTTCTTCAGTTTTAAAAAACAACAACAAAAATGTGCAGCGCTGTTTACTTAATGGAAACAGAAAAATAGTACCTGCTAGATCTGTGTATTCGTGGCCCAAATTTCTAGTCTTTCTTTTCCTGCTGTCTGCTGGAGGCCTCTACAACAATGTGTGACAGCATCTGATGTCCATCATGGTCAAAGCTGAACCCATTAAGCTAACCCATTCTGTTCCTCCTCATCCATTCTTCCTGCCCCATCCTCTGTTACCACTGATAACCGTTCTCTACCCAGTCTCTCCATCTCGAAGCAACAGCTTCATCCTCTCACTAACCCTCTTCATCCAGACAGTCACCGGTTGTGTCATGTTATTTTCTCAAAGCTCTCACTTCCCTCGTGCTTCTTGGCCAGGCTTCTCCAGAGCCTTCTCCCCTCCCACCCATCACTTGCCCACCTGTCTGTCCTTCATATTTCTGCCAGCTCATGCTTGTTGAAATACAACGAATCTTAAAACCCTTCTGCTTAAAGCTTTTCTTCTAGGCCCTGACTCACTAGTAGAATAAAGACAAACTCCTTAGCCTTTCAGACAAGGTCCTTCATAATATATCTGGAACCTGTATTCTGCTTGCTTCCCGGTGCCCAAGCCTGTCTTCCAGAATACTGAGTGTCTTGTAGACACTTCATGTATTGACAGGTGCTTTGCCCTGTCTGCAGTGCCCCTGTGCCATCATCTTCTCTGTGGTTGTCTATTCATTCGTCAGTTCCCAGTTCACCTGTTACCTCCTCAACCCGTCCTTCCCAGGCCCTCTGAACAGACTTTCTATTTTTAATCCATTACAGTTAATGTGCACGTCTCTTACAACACTGTTTTATGCTTCTTTACGCGTCCTTCTCTGCAGGACTCTGAGCCTGTGGTCAGCAATTGGGACTTAACCAGGCATAGTACCTAATAAAGAATAGGTCTTCATAGATTTTTTTCTGAAATAATTAACCCCAAGGAAAACACTGTATATGAAAAACAATGATACATTTTTTATACCATTTTCAAAACCTAACAACGTTAAAAGTATAAAACCATATGTCATATGTAAATTTAAGCCATAGTCTAATAACAGCAAATAGGTACAATATTTAGCCTTACCATGTGCTTTTCTAAGTGCTTAACATACATTAACTGCTCACAGCATCTTCTGAGGTGGGAAATGTTATCATCCCATTTTAAAGATGAAGAAACTGGGGCTGGCCTGGTGGCACAAGAGGTTAAGTGTGTGCGCTCCACTGTGGCAGCCCGGGGTTCAGTGGTTCAGATCCCGGGCGCGCACCGATGCACTGCTTGGCAAGCCATGCTGTGGTGGTGTCCCATATAAAGTGGAGGAAGATGGGCACGGATGTTAGCCCAGGGCCAGTCTTCCTCAGCAAAAAAAAAAAAAAAGATGAAGAAACTAAGTCACAGCAGAGTACGTCAGTTGCACACAGTCACACCAGAGCTGGTAGGTGGCTTCCAAAAATGTTGCTTTAATTACCACACCGTACCCCCTCGTTAGGACCCAGAGAACTTGAACATTCAATTAACTGGAGTATCGCAGTATAATTTTTCCTGGAGAATGGGAAAAGAATTCACAAAAACAGCTGTTATCAGCAATTTAACTTAAAAAGTAATGCACTTCCACATTCATTTCCTTGCCCTCTACCTTCAACATTTGTTGCATTGTGCAAGGAGTGTCAGTATTTGATATTTTGACTTCACAAATTTCTCAGATATCAACTACAGAAACTTTCAAAACGTACGCTTAGCAAGGCAAGGAAGTAGGCTTGTTGGAAGAGGAAAAGAGTTGGCTCAATGATGGAAAATGAACCAAAAGTTTTACTTCTCCAGAACGTGCTTTTCCTAAATATTCTGGCTAATCCAGGACTTTCATAGTTGTAGCAGGCTACGTTTGTCTTTACCTTTTGTGTTCACCTTTACCGTAGGGTTGAAAATACTGATTTCAAGCCCTGAGAACACAGGGGCAAGGGAGGCCGTGGGTTATAAGCTCTGCTGCCTCAGCCTTGTGGCTTGTTTCCCCTTGGGGATAAATAGCACTTGGTGCCACCTGAGGATGGGTGCAGATGTGTCCAGATGTATCTGTTTCTCCTGGGAGTGGGGCCGCACCTGAGAACCTGGGGCAGACACGGTCTTGCTGCAGTTTCTGCGTTATGCTAGAATAAGGAGCAGGGTTTGGTGCTGGTGTTGCTTCCCAAGTAGAACCACTTGTTTTTCCACAAGAGAGATGAGGGAAGCCCACAGAAGCAGGCAGCTGCCCTTCCTTCTAAGGAAAAGGTCCTTCACAAGCTGTCCCCACAAGAAAGGATAGGCTGGTGTCTTCTTTGTGACTTTTCTAGAGGGCTTGGGAGCCGTTTTGTACACAGACCATCCATAGCTTTATAGGAGTCCCCATGTGTAGAGACGTAGTGGAAAAGGGTGTTAGACACACAGTTTTTGCTGAAATGACACCTTTCAGGGTATATTGTCTAACTCCTCTCTTTGAAAATTGTAACGGTCCCCCAGATGCCCACTCCAGCATATCTTACCCGGCTCTCCCGTTCTCCTGTTCTCTGTAGCTGTCATCACTTGTAATGTGCTAGCATAACATCTTTTTGTTTTGGTTTCTTACATTTCTTCCCCTTCCTGCCAATAGAATAGAAATGCCAACAGGGCAGAAAATTTTCTTGGTTTCATTTCCCTGTGGTAGCTTCATTGTCTGGAATGGACCCCGGAGCCTAGCGCACACTTAAATATCTGTTAAATGGCTAAACATCTATGTTTCCAACTGTCCACCCCAGATTTACACAGATCACCTGTACTTAGCAGCCGCCAAATCTTTGGATATGAGAAATTGACTCATCAGAGTTTTCTGGCATGGCATCCGATTAACCAAGATTTTGTTTCGCATATCAAGATTTTAAAATGACTCTGAAACTTTTATGGCCTTAGGTGCTTCTCTTTGATCCTAGTTGGTTCATAAAGCTGTCAGGAAAAGAATCTGCTTTTGATTATATATGACTTTTCTTGCCTCCAAGATAGTCTTTAAAACAGCAATTTAACTTTTTACTATAATTATATTCCAAACTTAATATTTCTTAAATCTTGCCAGAATATCATTTTCCCCTTTTCAACTTTCATACTTTTTATGATTTAAAGTATAGTTCAGACAGCAAGTGTACCAAATATTTCAGTCTGTATGTCAAAAATCTTTTATTTTATTTTTTTTAAAGATTTTATTTATTTATTTTCCCCCCAAAGCCCCAGTAGATAGTTGTATGTCATAGTTGCACATTCTTCTAGTTGCTGTATGTGGGACGCGGCCTCAGCATGGCCGGAGAAGGAGTGTGTCGGTGCGCGCCTGGGATCCGAACCCGGGCCGCCAGCAGCGGAGCGCGCGCACTTAACCGCTAAGCCACTGGGCCAGCCCTGTCAAAAATCTAAGTACATTTTTCTACAGAGCCCAAATGACACCACCTCACCCACGAAATTAACCATAATTTTTAAATATCATCAGATACCAATAGTCAGATTTTCCCTGAGTTCCAGAAATGGCCTTCACAGCCTTTCTACACCAGATTCTATCCAGTGCCAGGCCCAGCATCTTACATCCTTAACTCTTAGGCTTCGGAACATCCCTTTTTATATCATGACACCAACATGGTGAAGAAGCTCGGCCGGTTTCCCTATAAACTGCCCCCTCCTTTGATCTGTCTCATGTCTTCGGGCATTATTTATATTGTTTGTCTCTATTGCTGGAATATTATTCTTGCTATGAGTGTGTACTGAGATAGTGGAGAAAAGAGAAATTGTTTTTCAAATGTTCTACCTGGGCTTTTGGTTTATACCAAAAACACGTATTTTTTGAGCTTTGTTTCCTTGTATCTCTTTTGTTTCAAATCAGGACAAAGCAAAGTCTGATGCTCTTCCCATACCCACCCCACATAGCAAACTTTATGTAAAGGGCCAAATAATAAACGTGTTAGGCTCTGCAGGCCACATACCATCTCTGTTACATTTTCTTTTATTTTTTGCTTTTTACAATCTTTTAAAAATGTAAAAACAACCCTTAGCTCACAGGATGTGTAAGAACCAGTCGTGAGCTATAGTGTGCCCCCCTCCCCATGCCATTGTTCATTTGCTCTTTGAGCACTCTTTATGTTCGTGTCAGCAGATTCTGTTTTGGACTCTCAGATTTTCCTCCCTCCTACCGCAGGGCCTTTGCACATGCTGTACCTGCTCTGCCTGGTGCAGAGCTGTCTTTAGCCCCCAGACTTCATTAACTTTGGACCTTCTTTAGGTCACATTTCAGTCACCCGTTCCTCATGGATGCCTCAATGTACACCCCAGATCTGATCAGATCTCATTCTTTTGGATCACTTAGCCATTCACAATTATCTCAGTAGTAATTTCACATTTATGTGATGATGATGTCTTTGTTTGTCCTTTTGGCTCTTAGCCCCGTGAGCTATCCTTGCTCCCCAGTGTCTCTCTAGCTCTTGGCACAGTGTCTCTAACCAGACTCCCAGCTGCCACTCTTGTCTCCCAAGAGTCCACTCTCCACTCAGCAACCAGAGCATCGCTACAGCTTAAGTCTGATTGAGTCATTCCTGTTGCACATAAATAAAAACGCTATTTCTTACCATAACCAATGTGGCCTCACTGGGTCACGCCCTGCCTGCCTGTCTCCACCACCTGAACTTGCCCTTCCCCCCACTTCACTCCCTGCTCAGCTCACTGGCTCTTGGTGGTTTTCTCCTGACCATGCTAAGCTTGCCCTCATACCAGGGCCTTTGCACTCGCTCTTACTCCTGCCCTAACCATCCACCCACCCTGATGCTTTCAATGCTCCGTGTCTCGGTTCCCATGACCCTTCTCGGTGGCCTTCCCCAACCACCCTATTTGAAATGCTACCTCCACACACATCTTTTGTAGTCACTGGTTAAAACATTAGCCCCATTTTCTTTCTCTGCAGTACTTTTGAGCAGTTTTTTCCCCTTATTTATTTGCTTATATTGTGCCTCCCCTACTAAAATATATGTTCCAAGAAAGCAGAGGCTTTGTCATGTTCTCTCATCTACCCTCAGCGCCTGGAATAGCGCCTGGCACTGAGTAAAAGCTCAATGAATGTTGTTGATTGAATGACTAGTGTGTGGCATAGAGAGGCACCTGATAGAATGGTTCGATGGGTGGGTGAATTAGTGCATTACCATTGTTGGGCTCATTATCAATCGGTACATATCCCTGTCAACTCAAATACTTAACTCTCCATTGACTAAAGAAAAAACATCTGAACAGTTGGTCTTTGCAGTTCAGCATACCTCACTGTTAAAACCCAGTACCAGGGCTGGCCCCGTGGCTTAGTGGTTAAGTGCACACGCACCGCTGCTGGCGGCCCGGGTTTGGATCCCGGGCGCGCACCAACGCACCGCTTCTCCGGCCATGCTGAGGCCGAGTCCCACGTACAGCAACTAGAAGGATGTGCAACTATGACACACAACTATCTACTGGGGCTTTGTGGGGGAGGGGGGAATAAAAAAAAAAAAAAAAAAAAACCAGTACCCGTGTGAAATTCTGTTGTAATTAAGCTTATGTACTAATGTTATTCCTGAGTGTGTGTTCTATGGATATTCCTGCCTCATTCTCACACCCACTTTTCACATCCTGCCAGGTCACACACCTCTAGCTCACAAGAATCATTTTCCCCTTTGAATTTCTCAAGCATTTAGTAGGCAGTACATCTGTTACTCATACAGTCATTAGGATAGATTCTCTCACCCAGAGTAGGCATAAATTCATTAATTAGATGTGTAAGAATGATGATACATCCTAATTTCAGATTAAGATTGTGACCAATAGCTCACCCTTAATGCCTGAGTCGTGAATTTTTGGTGTCTCAGTTTTGTCCTCATCCTCCTAAGCAGGAGTCTGTAACCTGGGCCCCGGGAAGCTTGTGAACCGGCCGCAGGGAACGCCTTTAGCTGTGAATAGCAGAAGACCCAGTCATTGGCGGTAGGGAGCCCTGGGCTGGTGCAGTGACGCTGAGATGCCACCTCTCTGTATCTTTCCACCCCACCATCCTTATCAGCTTCCTATCTGCATCCTAATGTTTATCACCTAACGTTTGGCAGGTGGCTGTTACCCTTCCAGGTGGGGAGAAAGTAGAAGGGCGGATGGGTAAAGGAATGAAAACACTCTGACCGCTCGGGATGAGCCTTCTCATCTGGAAAGTAAAAACCTTCCTGGAAGCCCCGCCTAGAAGTCCAAGCAGGTGTCCTCTGGCATTTGATTATCCAGGAATGTGTCAGTCACATGGCCTTCCCTACCTCTAAGGTTTCTTACTTTCTCTGGTCGAAGGAGGGGTGGGAGCGAGGAACCAGGAAAGGCTTTGGGGTCGCTTACCAACAATTTCTGCTGCAGGGCATTTTTTAGGAGCGAAGGTTATTCAAATTCTCAGAGATCCTTTAATTGAAAAATTAGTGGGCCGGCCCCATGGCTTAGCGGTTAAGTGCACGCACTTCGCTACTGGCGGCCCGGTTCGGATCCCAGGCGCGCAGACGCACCGCTTGTCCGGCCATGCTGAGGCCGCGTCCCACATACAGCACCTAGAAGGATGTGCGGCTATGACATACAACTGTCTACTGGGGCTTTGGGGGAAAAAGTAAATAAATAAAATTTAAAGAAAAAGACAAATTAGTAATACCCTCTACCTAAGGAATGTCATCAGAACAGCTGTACTGAAACTCAGTGGACTCGAAGAGAAAATCTGTGGGGATCAGTTTTTAGATGATATTACCTGTAGGTAACACTTTTTTTGTAAGTAATCATCAGCATATGATAGATTGAATCCTCTGAGTGTCAAATTCATTTACAAAATATCTGAATTAATGAATGAATGAATTTGGAGAATTAGTTACTTAACTAATTCAGCCTGGTTAGTGAAGCCCTGACTGAAGGTGTCATAGATTTATTTATTTATATGTTTTATATATATATTTTTATTATTATTATTTTTTCCCCCAAAGCCCCAGTAGATAGTTGTATGTCATAGCTGCACATCCTTCTAGTTGCTGTATGTGGGACGCGGCCTCAGCATGGCCGGACAAGCGGTGCGTCGGTGCGCACCCAGGATCTGAACCCGGGCCGCCAGCAGCGGAGCGCGCACACTTAACTGCTAAGCCACGGGGCCAGCCCTATTTATATGTTATATATATATATATGTACACCATAATTTTTTTTTCTTTTTCTTTCTTTCTTTCTTTTTGCCTCAGTCCCTCATAATTTGTGCCCTTGTGGGGTTGGGGGTTTGGAATGGAGGTATATTTTTTCAGATTTGGAAGCCGTGCAAATATATATTTTATCAAAGAGCTCTTCTTCTAGACCAGTTGTGAGAGTATTTAAGAAGAGACATGACAGTAGCAGTCTTCTCTCCCTTTTAATTCTTTTTACTGACCTGTAATGTTTATAAAGAGAAGTGCACATAACACAGGTGTATAGCTCAATGAATTTTCAAAACAACACAACCAGATAGCCGACACTCAGATCAAAACACAGCCTTGCTAGCCCCCCAGAAGCCTCTCTCCTGTTCCTTCCCAGTCACTAACCCTCCCCTCGCCAACCTGTAACAACTCTGTTGGGTTCTGTCAGCGTGGGGGATGCCTGTTTTCATAGTCGATATCAGTGAAATTGGATGGTGTCTCCTCTTGTGTGTTTGGCTTCTAAGTGGGAAAGAGATCGGCTTTTCCTTACTTAGCTTTCCCCCTCTTAAACCATTTACTTGGAACCACAAAGAATAAGCTTCCTTTCGTTTATATTTTCTCACATTTTCTGGCAAAAATCTTCTAATTTTCCTAATTTAAAAGCAATAATTTCAGATATTGCTTTCCTCTTAGCCAGCCATTGTACCCTCTAGGTTAACTCTAAGAACTGGGGCAGAGAGGGAAAGAACTGTCTAACTTTTTTAAACTGTGCTTTATTTTCTCTGTCTATTCCTGACCGTGGGAGACTCTTTCTTCCCCTTTCTAGATCAATAAACACATACGTGTGTGAGCGTCTTCCTGTTGAGACTTGCCCCTCTGGCCCCTGGTTGGTCGTTACGTTTTGGGAAGTGACAGCTGTTCTGTGTTCAGTCTCCTCATCACTGCAGTAGCTCAAGTCTCTTGATTGTCCAGTTCCCATAAACCATGGGAATGAGAACTTTCTCTCTGCCATTTCCTCTCCTTTGTCCTACAAAGAAAAAGACAAAAATCAATCTTAATGGAGGCTATGAAAGAATAACTATAGCTTTTTTAAGCATGCAGATGGTGAATTATTTTGCGTGACTTAAACAAAAAGGAATTAAAACTGGTATGTGAATCAAAATTTTACACTTTCTAAAGGGACTATCAGGAAGGCAGGTGGAATTTTATCAAGGTCAGCCTCTGTTTAGAAATACAAGAAGAGTCACCTTTGTGATGTAGTATGTCCTTCACCAAACTAAAGTCTTGCACGGTGACACATAAAATTTTATCATCAGTGATTTATTTCCTCACAGTAATGTCCCTTTGACCCTTTAACCTTCTTATTAAATTCAGATACTCTTGAGATGATCAGCATTTTCAGACAGTTCTTTCATTCTTTAGAAGTGTTTCTCATTGTTGGAATTTAAAAGCTGTAAAAGCCGTCTATTATAAATTGACAGGCGCCAAAATGTGTGAATGCGATATGAATATTCCACTGTGTTACCAAGGGATTATTTTGCTGTGGGTTGTGTGATTATTTATAAGGAAACTGCTTTATGATACTCAGCCTTACATTTCCATACACTGGCCCCTCTTTGCATTTTCTTGCACTGTGATCAGCTTTCCAAAATCAGCTCGCCTTAGTCACATCACGGAACAAGTGTCCAGCAATTGAAGAGAAGATGGACGGTAATTTTTTCCCCTTTTCTGTGTTTCTTGCTATTTATGAAAATTGCGATTGGAAGTTGGTATGTTTGGCATTCTTTGGGAAGACACAACATCGTTAAAACATAACTGTGTGCTGCTGTTTTAATAGTGTTCAAATAGATAATTAGATGCACGGACATCTAAATTTAATTCCAGAAATCAAAGCCATGGTAATCAGAACTGGACCTGAGTTCTCTGAGGCCTGGTAATTTAATTCGTCTGCCAGCTGAAGTATTATGTCTCTCTGTTCCTTGTTATTATGCCAGTAAATTGCTCAGGCAGATGCGGTGGTGGATGATGGGCCTACGTTTCACTCTAGACACATACCAGGATGCAAATCGCTTTAAACACAGCTGTTTTCATAAGCATGTTTTCTGTTTGCAGCTTTAAGTATGACATTCAAGTCATAACAGAGAAGGTTGAGGGAGGTTCCTGCAGGTACCCAGGGTTGTGTTTTCACTGTGAAGCACAGTGCTTCTTAACCCTGGATCACATATTTGGACCCATTCATGCTTCAAGACAGCAAGCATACTTCATGGTTTAAGGAGAATACTGGTTTGATTTGATTTTTCTTCCTGGTTTTACCTGGATTTTCCACTTAATTTGGAGAATTAAATAGTATTGGTGCCTATGATTTGATTGAATACAGAAGAGAGCTCAAACACAGTACGTTGGCTGATGACATGCATCGGATCATCATTACTCTCCTCTCTAGTAGTGCAACCCTGAGATTCTGTAAAAAAAATGAGGAGGAAGTCTACTGGGTAAAATTGGGGCCATCTGAGCCACTATTAAGTTTAGGATTCTTTTGAAATATTGCCTCAAGTAGTAGACTTTTGTGCAGGAATTCAGGCAATCAAGAAATCAGTGATTGCGCCCCATTTATCTCTAAACAGATGAAGGCTTATATCATCTGATTTTCAACATCAGTGTTTTCTCTTCCTCTTCTTACCTATTCATGGTCTTGTGGAAATGTTAAAATAACTGGTTAGGGTGTTCTCTGTTTTAATAACACACTAATAAGTTATTATTAATGTTATTCTGCTTAGTAAGTTTCCCTTTATTCTTTTCTTTGGCCACATTCTTCAACTTCTTTAAATGTGTTCATTTGTTATCCCTTGTATCATATTTAATCAGAATTAGAAAGTCATTCCACTGGGAGTTTTACATATTTTTATAGACACTTTGTACAGAAGAGTCCTTTAAGTTCTGAGTTAATGAGAGAATTCCATCTTGTGCTTTATTCATGTCTTTACATATCTTTTCCTTTTTTTCACCCTCAGCAAAATCCCTTGTGGCTGTCCTGTCAGACTTTCAGTTTTTGAAATCCTCTCATCATCTTCCTTTCTGTCTTGCTAGACCATGGAAACCTGTTTTCTTTTCCTAATGTGTTTGAAATCTGATCTCCTATACAATGCTGAACTCACACTAGCATTCCAGGCTTCAGGTCGACTCTGACACAGACTCTCCAGGTTCCCCTTCCTTCTCCCAACAATACTCTTCTCCTTATAGGCAAGAATTAGCCCCGGGGTAACAATTCCCCTCTGCTGTCTCTTTTTTCTGAGGATATTTAAATGTCAGCATGGTAGGCCTCAATCCTATTCCTGTGGTCCGTCTTGTCCTGTAAGACCTGTGGCAGGTGCTCTGGTGAATTGAAATCCTCCACCACATCTGGATCTTTTTTCTGCATTGGTTCTGTGACCTGATCAAGGACGAAACATCTATTTCTCCTCTTGGGCCAGATGGCACGTGATACACTTTCACTACTTAACACTGACATTCCTATCTTCATTTATCATCTTTCAAATGCTCTCGACCATGTCTGCACTGGCAGGTACATGATTTCCACAAGGATGTCTTACTAGGACTTTCTAATTTTGTTCCAGACATGCCCTTCTTTTGCCATCCAGATTTGCTGATTTATTGAGTAATAAAATGTGCATCAGTATATACATATTTAATGTCATAAATATTATTTCTGATCCCCTTCCCAATTATACTGTGACCCACTGGCTATCTGTTACCGTTATTCTCAGTATTGCATATTGCAGTGGTTCTCAGCATATTGTCCCCTGACCATCAGCATTGGCATTATCTGGGAACTTGTTAGAAATACACATTCTCAGGCCCCATCCCAGACGCACTGATTCATAAACTCTGGGGGTGGTGCTGGTGATCTGTGTTTTAATAAGCCTTCCAGGTGATTCTGATACTCGCTGAAATTTGAGAACCACTGAAATACCTGATATTCTACAAAGCTCACACAGTTAGCAAGAGTAGGGAGCTCAACTGTATAGTTTCATAGGCATCTGTGGCCATTGGATATTATAGATTTATTTAAGCCAATTTCTTCTCCCCCGTTTCCAGTTTAAACTTTCAATAGCAATATTTGAACCAATTTCCACTTATTCTTATTGAATATGTACTATGCAGATACTGTGTGGTATTTTCATATATGTTATGAGAAGTCATCCCTATAATACAATAAACTCCATTTTGGTATCCTCCCCTCCCCACCTGTTTAATAGATTTTATGTTTTAGAGTAGTTTTAGCTTTACAAAAAATTTGAGCGAGACATACAGAGAGCTCCCCCTACCCCCTCTCTGCCCACCCCCTCCCTGTTTCCTCTATTGTTAACATTTTGCATTAGTGTGGTACATTTGATCCAGTATTGATATATTATTTTTAACTAAAGTTCATAGTTTACATTAGAGTTCACTTTTTGTGTTTTATAGTTCTATTGCTTGTGACAAATGCATGGTATTGTGTATCCACTGTTACAGTGTCTTAGAGTAATTTCACTGCCTTAAAAATCCCCTGTGCTCTGCCTGTTCATCCCTTCCTTCCTCACCCTGAACCCCTACCAACCACTGATCTTTTCGTGGTCTCCATAATTTTGCCTTTTCCGGGATGTCGTGTAGTAAGAATCACGGTATCCTCTTTTTGCAACTGCTTAAACTAAGAAGAGTTGTGCCCAAGGGTAAAAAGTTGCAGCCCTACTGAGCTGAGATTCATACTTTGATCTGCTGGCTTCAAGCCTTCTGTGTGTTTTTAATTCAAGGCCACGTTCTCTCTCAAATTTCAAAAATTCCTTGCCGTTGATTTTTTTTTTTTTTCCTTTCCTGAAATTTGTTTAAATGACCATTACTGTTATTTCTGTTTCCTGCTCCAGCGAAGACAAAGTAGTGGAAGTAACAGAGGAAGAGGAAGTGGCAGATGTTGAGGAAGAAGAAACTGAGGATGACGAGGACGATGAGGATGGTGACGAGGCAGAGGAACCCTATGAAGAGGCCACAGAGAGAACCACCAGCATTGCCACGACCACAACCACCACCACAGAGTCTGTGGAAGAGGTGGTCCGAGGTAACCCACTGTTTCCTTGGATTTTCTTTCTCAGGGAAAAGGAAAACATCTTACCAGAGTTTGAAATTTCTGTCCAGCCTACCAGCACTGCCTTCCCTAACCAAAAGTAAAAATTCAAAATAATAAGTCTTCTCCTGCTTGTTCAACTCTTTGGTTTAACAAACTGTCCAGCAATTCATTTCAAATCGTGTGAAATCCTGATTATACAGTCTGTTCTCTATGTTCTGTATGCTTCTGGCAAATCCCAACTTGTTCTGTAAAACTCCACCTAACCAGATGCCATGTCGTTGGACAACGGCCAAGTTAGGTGACCTCTTTGGTATCCGACCCCCCGGCCGTGGGTGTTTATTACACTGCATTGTCTGTTGTCTCTTTCACCACCTCGACTATGACTTCCTTGAGGCAAGGACAGGATTTTACTTAATGTCATTCAGAGTGCCTGGCTTATAGAAAGTCTTCAATAAATCTTAGTTGAATGAGTAGTTGCAATTAGATTTTATTAAAGAAGAAGAAGGATATTTGGTGAGTTATCATGTTATTTTTTGAGTGAAATTTACCTTGGATGATTTGTATTGTCTTTACATTATTTTATTGGGGGAAGTGACAGTGCCTTCTTTGAGAGGTAGACGTAGGGTTGACATCTTAAGACTTTCTTTTTCTGTTTAATTAATGCTCCTGTTGAGAATGTTGTGAACTAAAAGACTTTCTTTTTGTCTCCATGAGATAGACGCAAGCATTCAGTTGACATTACACAACCAAATGTTATTACAGCAAGTGAATTGTTGGGTTGCCTTTCTTAAAGGGTATGCATTTGTTCTGCAAATAGTAAAAGATAGTCCTAGAATTAGATTGAATGAATATGGATGGAATTATTGAGTTTTAATGTATTGCAAATACTTTTAAAGCCTATCCACAAATGTTACAACATTGTAAGTCGTCTTCTCACTTTTTATTAAGGTAAAATGATATCAGGTTATTGTTAAATTGGAGCTGGAAGTGGGTTTACTTTTTCTGCCTCAAGTAGATTCCTAATGATCACTGTAGTATCTTATTCCCTTCATTGCATTTTTTTATAACTTTATTGCAGTATAATTTACGTATAAAATTCACTCATTTTAAGTGAATAAGTATGTAATTCAGTGGCTTTAATAAATATACCAAATTGTGCAACCACCACCATAATCCAATCTAAGAGCATTTTCATCATCCTAGTAAGATCCCCTCACACCCATTCACAGTTAATCCCTGTTCTCACCGGCAGCCCCAAGCAACAACTAATCTACTTTGTGTCGCTACAGATTTGCCTTTTCTGGACATTTAATATAAGTGGGACGACTGGTCTTTTGTATCGAGCTTTTTTCACTTAACATAATGTTTCTTTAACTTGAAGCTTTTAATACTGACATTATTCTGAATTGAACACTCCGAGTTAGCTTAAAATCCATTGAAGGCATCATTTATTCTTTTTAAAAAGAATATGTAGTACAAGATGGATTAACTTCATCATTCCCTACTTAATGACAACTTCTTATCCAGTTTAGCGCATTAGTCCTTATGTAAGTAGATACACATTTAAGTAAATGCACATTTTGTTTGAGCCACTGTTTTTCAAATATCCAAGGCATGCTTTCCTAGGGTGTTCTTCCTGTGCCTCTTAGGACCGTCTCTGGCAGACCTGGCTAAGTGAACTGTTAGCTTCCATGTTCCTAGCAGGAAAGACAGATTTTTCAGGGCTTCTCTTGAAACCTAAAAGATGCGTGACTACAAATGACAGCAGCTAGTATTCTGCGGGGGGACTGAAGCTCTTGTGATCTCTTGTCAAGATAGCTGTTTACATAATAATTACTGTCCGCTTATTCAACATGAGTTTTTGGACCATCTGTTTGGTTCAAGCCATTTTGCTAGGCTCAGTGGATCATATGATGAGAACACACAGGATAGCTGACCCTCATGGATGTTAAAATCTAGTAGGAAGTCAAAGACGTACAAAGTCATCTGTGCTGTAAAAACTACAAGCTCAGAGCCTCCTTCAAAGAGTAAGAGATTGATCAGAGAAGGGTCTGGAGGAGATGGCATTTAACTAGAAGTGGAAGGGCTGGTGGTGGGGCTACCAGTGGATTCTGGTATAGTGTACTTCAGTGTCAGTGGGGAGAGCAAAACAAATTTGGTGCCATGGGAAGGTACATGTCATGTTTCAGAGACAGAATCAGTCCGATTTAAACTAGAGCAAATGTCTTACGTAAGAGAGTTACAGGAAATTCGGTTGGTACTAAAATGTGGAGACCTTCAAGGCCAGGCTGGCAAGTAGGGGCGTAGCTGAGACTCATCAATTCAGGAGCTACTATGTGCTGAGGATTTTTCTGGTAGAAACAATGAAGAGATTTTGTTTGGATGTTGAGGAAACGGAGTGACATAACTTAGGCAGTACAATGAGAGAATGCCACATAAACTCATGCCCATATTCCAGACCAAGACAGAATTCTCGTGAGATAATATTGTCTTGTTATGTTCTGAACAAGTCCACTTCTTTTTGCTTTAGTTTTTCTCTAAATGTAGCATGAACATAGAGGAACACATATGTTATAGTATTTTCTATAGAAAGACAAAGGCAGTTAAAAGAGAATTTTAAAAAAATCTAGGCTAGAGATAAGAAAAAGAATCTCGCCTTAAAAGATAAGTTAATAATGATGGTAAGAAGAGCAATAAAAATGACCTTCTAAAAGCAAATACCTGGTCATTTAGAGGTACTGAAAATGCCAGAAATAGAAGAACCTTTAATGGGAACCCATCCATCCTATATTAGACTCTTGAAATGGACAAAAGCTATAATTGAGGCAAATCTTTCTGGAAAAAGAGGCCCAAGAGAGGAAACCTGATATATTGTGTCCATGTCAGAGAGTTTTCTGTATTCCCAGCTAATTCCAATAAAGAAGGAGAAGTTTTAGATGGTAACCTTAAAAGAGCCAGCTGCATGGAACCCTGTCCCTCCACGTCTTTGGTTGTAGAAGATGAGTTATGGTTCTTCCCTGATGGAGAGCAACAGCAGTGCCAGAGGTGATTGCTAACTTTGTAAAGCTCTCATTCCAAGTAGCCGGCTCCCGGGCTGAAAATGAAAATCAGAAGAGACTCGCAAAGAAGAGATATTGAAAAGAGACTTATAATCTAGTTTTCGATGTTAATGTTTCAATGCCTGAGAGAAAATGTAATTTACAACCATACTTAATAAGAAAATTGTTTCTTCATTACCAGCATATTGTGACTAATGCAAATCCTTAATGTACTTCATAAAAAAACTCAATACTTTTGTAACTCATTAAAATTTGAAAAAAAATAGGCAGAGGGAAGAAAAATATAGTACATTTCAGCATGGTCATAAAATTTTCAGCCATTTTGTATTAGAATCAATGATATGGTAGAATGGATAGATAATGGATAGAATGATATGGATAGAATCAACAATCAACTGAAATGGAAGATGTCAGTTCTGTGTTACAGGTTCCAGAGGAGAAACATATTTGTGAGCACACTGCAACATCCATTTGGCTTTAGGATTTATTGTTTTGGGTAATTACAAAAAATTTAGATATTGATCTAGTGGAATAAGCCAATACCAATTTGAGTAAAACAATAGTATTTTAGACACTTGCTCCTAATTTTCTGTAATTTGAAAAGGGATTACACTTCATAAACCCCAGATGTCAGAGTAATTTCTGACTCAACCGTGAATTCTAAACTCTGATTTAACATGGGTATTGCAATGAATGACATAATCTTTGATTTAATCTAGCCTCTTTGGTCCGTCCAGAGAATTGTGTTTTTTTTGCTTTGCTCATTTATTGAGCAAATATTCATTGTGCCCCTGCTGATGGCGAGGTGTGCTGCTACTATGGAAGGTGTAATGGGGACCTGGCCATTCCTGTGTTGGGCTAGAATTCTTGTGTTTTCTAGATCAGCACTCCCCTTGCTCTTTAGGGCAATGGTTTTATCTTTTTTTTTTTTTTTTGAGGAAGATTCGCCCTGAGCTAACATCTGTTGCCAATCTTCCTCCTTTTTTCCTTTTGTTTTTTTCTCCCCAAAGCCCCAGGAGATAGTTGTATGTCATAGTTGTACGTCCTTATAGTTGCTTTATAAGCAACTCACCACCTCAGCATCACTTGATGAGTGGTGCTTAGGTCTGTGCCCAGGATCCAGACCGGCGAACCCTGGGCTCCCGAAGCAGAGTGCATGAACTTAACCACTACGCCACCGGGCCGGCCCCATTATCTTTTAATCCTTGTAACTATGCTATGTGGTGGAAATTTTACTTCCCCATTTAAAGCCAAGCCAACTAAGATTAGAGAAATTTTTTAAAACTTGCCCACCCTCACAAAGCTGGTAAGAGGTGAGGATTTGGACCCAGATGGGCCAGGGTATTTCTATGACACTAATGTCAAATTTTCCTTTTCCTTTTATTTCTAAATACACGCTGTTTCCATTTAACTGTGCTCCCTTGTAAATGTGTATTACTTTGCTATAGGCATATATTCATCTTATTATTATTTCACACTGAGCATTTCCTAAATTTTAGGGTTCTTATTTAAATAAAATAATGATCAAGGATTGGCAAACTGTGACCATGGACCAAATATGGCCTGTCACCTGTTTTGTAATCAAGAAGTTTTATTAGGACGCAGCCAATCCCATTTCTTTACCTGTTGTCTGTGACTGCTTTCATGCTGCAGAGGCAGAGTTGATTAGTTGCAAGAGATACCACATGGCTTGCAAAGCTGAAAATATTGACTATCTGGGCCTTTATAGAAAACTTCAGATATTGATTAGAAAAATATGAGTAAGTTTTTTATATTTCAGATAATACCATACCAAGTTAATTTCATTAAGGTAGTTTTATTATGGTTAGAGGCAGACTAGTAAAGTGTGTGAAAAAATTTTTAATAATTTTATGGCCTTGGGCCAGTTAAATAACCTTGGTAAGTCTGTTTTTTCATGTGTGTAGTATAGATGCTGATATGATGTTGTGTGTTGGCTGTACGAATTACTTTAGATGATCCATGTTTCAGCGTTTACCGTAATACCTGGCACATTGCAAGGGTTTGGTTTGTTTTGCAAGCACAGGCTGCTTGTCCAGAGGCAACTCCTGGCTCTACAATCTGCTAACTGTGTAGTATTGTATCAATCATAACCTTTAAGTCACCTTACTTCCTTCCGTAAAAATAGAGTTAAGTAATACCTACTTTATTTTAAGCATTTTGTGAGGATTAAATGAAGTAATCGGTGGGAAACACTTAGCACAGTTCTGGTAGAGAGTAAGTGCTCAGTTAACCTAAGCTGCTCTCATTGTCATGGTTATAAGCATCATTCTCATCCTCCAGAGAACTAATGTTTACTACTAATTAGGAATGCCAAAGATAAGCCAACAGACTGTCTTTTTTAATCATAAAAAGCCTAAATGAGATGTATCCATTTCTGTTGGCATAATAGAACTGATATATACAGACCTATGTTAAGAATAAAAAATAGCTTAAACTTGGTTTCTTGATTTAAATATTTTTTGTGAATATAGAATGTATATTAAAATATCTCCAGTTAAATTTCATGTCCGGCTGAAAATTGAACCAAGATAGTGTTAAATGCCACTGCATTGCAACACAGCCTTTCATTTCTTGCTGGTGTTTTGATCCTCTTGGAAGTTTATCTTTTAAATGGACAGAGGCACTGACATAGGTGGCTCCTTAAGCATCCCATATGATGATGAAGTTAAAGAGTTTGATCTAAATGTTGCTTGCCTTGAGCTAAGTGACTAAACTCAACAGAATTAAATTATTTTTTTAATTTTTTTTTTTTTGGAGGAAGATTAGCCATGAGCCAACATCCATGCCAATCCTCTTTTTTTTGCTGAGGAAGACTAGCCCTAGGCTAACATCTGTGCCCATCTTCCTCCACTTTATATGGGATGCCGCCACAGTGTGGCCTGCCAAGCAGTGCATTGGTGCGCGCCCAGGATCCGAACCCAGGCCGCCAGCAGCGGAGCGTGTGCACTTAACCGCTATGTCACGGGGCGGGCCCCCAAAATTAAATTATTGTTCTTCTCCCTCTGGTAACAATTTGCGTACCAGAAAGTATAGAATTCGATGGCTTAGTATACTCACAAAGATCTGCATTGCCACATAAACAATTATGTTTTTTAACTTCATTTTGCTTGAAATTACATGACTAGTAGTGCTTAGTTACTTTTCATCTTCCATTTCTACAGTTTTATTTCTGTCCAAGTGCTTTAATTCAATGTTAGAATAGCAAAAAGAATCAGTTAAAGGTATTTTAATGCAATTGTGTCTACATTTATTAAAAATAAAAAACATGTTTAATCCAACTCAATTAAAAACCCGAAGGCAGATTTTTTAAAAAAAATACTAGTCTGTCTCATTTTTCCCCCAAATCAGCTGCTGTTCAAAAAATACACAAATGCCTCAGACACAAGAATCGTGTGCATCTACACAATGCAATTAAGAAAAAAAGCAAACCTAGTAAGATAAATCCAGCAAATGAGAGAACAGTTCATTGAAACATGCTTGTCATTTTCATGAGCACACCTCATTAGCTAATCTATATGTCTGACCCAGTAGAGGCTCAGATTTCTTGGGTAAGTAACAGAGTTGTGGATTTTAATGGAAATCTTTAGTTCCCGTGTAGGAAAGTGCTCTGTGGAGTTTTTAAGCAGGGTGAATTACAACCTGAATACTTGTTTCTCTCAGCCTTGAACCATTTTGCCCTCCTAAAAATTCTTCTTTGGTTTCCAGCCACCTCTTCTAACATGTCTGACCTTCTGTGATTCTGTTAGTCAAAAGAAGAAGAAGTCAAGGCAAGACTGCCCACATCTCATATAAAAATGATGGTCAAGGAAACTCCTCAGCCTTCAAGGCATTAGCAGCCCAAATTTAAAAAATTAAGAGACTCTCAAAATGGTAAAAGGAGCTTAAAACAGAAGAATTGTTAAAGGTGTACTCTATTTAGTTTATAATGGTAAGACTGTTCAGCTGTTTAACTATGAGGTTGGGGTTATTTCTCTTCTTTTTCTTAAATTTATATATGCTCTTGTTAATATGGAAGCGATACAGGATGTGGACAGAAATTTCATGTTGCTTGCATGTGACTTTTAAGTCCCTGATGTTTCATGATAGAAGCAAAGAAAGACCTTATTGTGAACTCTCATGGTTATATCTGTTCTGGAATTGAATAGCTTTTGTTACCCAGGATTTCTTAGGTGTTGGTGACTGCTACACAGTAGCCTCAGTCTCATGAGTGGGCAAAACTGCTAAAAGGCAACATGAATCCTTCTGGTGTTAGCTTGGGCTATGGCAGAATTTCTCAACCTCAGCATTTTTAATGTTTTGGGCTGGACAATTCTTTGTCGTGGGGACTGTACTGTTCACTGTAGGATGTTAAGCGGGATCCCTGGTCTCTACCCGCTAGATGCCAGTAGCATCCCCCCGTTGTGACAACCAAAAATGTCTCTAGTCATCATTAGATATCCCCTAGGAGGGGATAGGGGGCAGAATCTCTCTTGCTGCAAACCACTGGGCTATGACATTGGGATCTGCAAGGATGTCCAGCTTTAAATATATGAGCAAAGAAATAACCCTGCAATTCTGTGTCTCATCTTAGTGTCAGCTGTAATGCTTAACTCAGAGCTTTGTTCATTGTAGGTAGCCAGTGAACATTTTATTTGAGAAGAATAAGTGAGATAAACAAAACATAATGCTGAAACAGAGTTGATAGATACTCATTTAGTAAGATAAAAACAGTTATTTGATGACATGTATAATGTAGTCTCATAGCTTATATTTAAAGACAAATCAGCGTGCAATTTTTATTTTTTTAATATTGCATATGCATTTTTGCCATGTAGGCAGTAAGAGATGGAGGAAAACTGCCTTTTTAGTTTTGTTTTTTATTCTTCTGAAAGAAATTCACTTTTCCCTGGTACACTGATATAAAACAGCAGATGGTGGTTAGCATCCATGTAGCAACCAGAGACACTGATGTTCTCAGCTGGAGGCTGCCCAGTCTTCCCTGCTGGGTACCGTGACAAGAGACCAGTTAACATGATGAGGTAGACACACTCGGTCTCCCCAGAAAAGGAGATGGAACAGCAGGACCATCATTCCAACCCCTGACTCTCACATCTAGAAGCATCCTTTTTTTTGGCAATAACAGAAACGCCATGTAATTCTTTCTTCATGGAGAAGTGGTACAAAGAAAGTAAATTTCAAGTCCAATGATCTTTCTTCAATTGTATGTCAGGGTTCTTCATTATCTTTCCCAGTAAAAATAAAAGCTTTGATATTTCCAATGTTCTGGCATGTTATAAGGACAGTATCACTTAAATTCAGATTTCTGAGAAGTCTGAGTTTTATAGACCTAAGGATGAGTAAGAAAATTATTTTATTGGTATTGGATTTAAGGCAGAAGTATTGAAGCAGCTTTAATGTTGCTTAAGACAGAACTTCAGAGTAAAAGAAATATGTATAGATAATTTCTTAGAATTAATTTTTTGAGGTATATAAATTTGAATCTTACGACTGTAGTAAAATACGTTATATCCCTCATTTCGCAAAAATATGTGCAGTTTTAATAAGCCTATGCAACTTTTGACTAACCCTTTTCCTCTTGTCCTTTTGGAAAGTGATTGAATCTTATATATCTACTTTTGACGTTTCAACTGTACCTGAAAGATATAGTTGAAAAAAATTTTTTTTTAAATATGGTTGATCACGGTGCTTCTCAAACATTCATGTCCATCCGTTCAAGTTACCCCCAAGGTGCTTGCTAAACACAGATTCTGAGACAGTATGCCTAGAGTGGGTCCTGAGTCCCACGTGATGTTGGCCTTACTGGTCCACGGACTGCACTTTGAGGAGTCGTCTCTAGTAGCATTTCATGTCCCCTCCTACTGTGCAAATTTAGGAGATTGAGACAGGGAGTAAGAAACTGAAAGGGAAAACCATCCTTATCTATGGTGGTGCTGTTCTAAATACATTATCAAATGTCACCAAGTGTGAAAGAATCCTGATATGTCTACTCAGTGAATAATTTTGTAAAAATTCAACTCTCAAGACCATGCAAATTAGAAAACTCTTAAAATTTCCCATATTTAATTGTTCCTAGTTTCACTTGTGCCCCTGTTTTCTCTCATTGGTGTGGTGTAGCTAACTCCTGTTAGCCTGTGAAAGCTGACTATTAAAGTATTGAGTAAATTTGTGATCCACAACCATTGGAAGCTTGAAATACCATGGTGAGAGTATTTACACCAAGGAAATTGCGGAACACTATAAATCAGAGTGTTTTATTTTTTGTCTTTCTGGAGACAACCAGTTTCCCAGCACACCCTGCCTCTCAGTCAGTAAGAAAAATTACTTCTCTTATTTCCAGCAAAGGACGTGACATCTTGGCTTATTCAGAGTTGAGAGCCTCTTGTAATATTGTATTGTGCCTCAGACTAACCACACAGCTTAGTGAAAAACAAGTTTATTTCCATAACCAACAGGAAACAAAGGCATCAGGAAAAGTCATAGTGGTGCCCTTTTGTGAATGCTTGCCAACACCGCCAACACAAGAGTACTGATGAGTCTGAATACTTTACAGTTAGATCTGCTTCAGGTGGCATTTTATAAATAATCTTCCATCATGGAGAGATGTGAGAATGGGGTCAGGTATAATTGGAATGACAGATGTATTGGATAGCCTTAGAGAATCAACACAATTCAGTAAAGGGCTAGCCAACTGCAGATATCTTCTAGAGACTTCCGTGACAAATTAGCACCCGTCATTTCGTACTGAGTCAGTTATTTCATTACCATGCACAGCTGTTCTCATCATTTGTTTATATACTTCAACCCATATTTGGGGCTTAAGTGAGATTTGTCGTAAGACTTTAGTTCAAGCTTGCTTGCCTAATTTTACATACCTCTGTTTAGTAACGTATGATTACTAGGGAGTAAATATCTGATCGTTTATTGCCCTGATCACAGTAATTTTCTATTAGACATGTTGTTTGATGACTACTTGTTAATATTTGCAAGCACATTATAAATTCTCTCTTCCTTTAAAAGTACGTGAATCTATTGTTGTGAAAAATACATTCTTAAAACATAACATTTTCTAGTATTTTGACTTTTTAAAATTTTCATCTATAGGAATCACAAGTTTGTCTACTTATTCTTCAACAGAATATAAGATCAATTCTATAACTCAGGCTCATCAAGCTTCACTCTGTACAGTAGTAATATTTAGAATTGCCGCAATAACTTAGGCTGAAAAGTAAAGTTACTATAAACTGCATTGATGTCAGCCATTTTCACTATTAATGGATTAAATGATGAGGCAGATAAATCAAACAATTATTTGAAATACTGAAGATAAGCATATTTAGTAGATTTCAATATTTCTGTCCTTATTTTTATTTTATTTTACTGTTAACATTAAACAGGTAGTTTATCACAAGGTCAAACTGTGTCTGTCTTCTTACATTTGCCCTTTCTACTCTACTTTAAAATTGCAAGATATGTAATTTTTAACTCAAGGTAAGTAAATATATTTGTACTATGTGTGAACTTTAATTGAGCATATATTCTTGCAGCATATGGAGAAAGTATGCTATGTGGGGTTTTTTGTTTATTTTTTACAAAATCAGTATAGACGCTTCCTAGCTTTCTATAAAGAACTCTCTAGTTTGATAATTTAGTTTGATTATTCAAGTGATTGCTTCCTCAAAATTTGTAAGTTTAAAATTTATACATTCCACAAGTACAAGGTTTTATTTTACATATGTTCCTATAGGCTGAGAATAATTGAAATTCAATTATTAAAAATGAAATCGTGATAAAAAGCTTCACATTATTCTAAAATTATTCTTTAGTGCTTGATTTAAAGCTAATTATTTGCTAATCTGTTAACTTTGCTTTTTAAGAAGACATTATAATTATCATTCTTTTGAAAGTGGGGATTTCCTCCCCATCCTGCTTGCCACTTTCACAGCTGTCTTCATGCTTAGTTTTTTTTTAAAGTGTAAAATTAGCTTTCTAACTTTGATCGTCCACAAAAAAATTTGTTCCAATTTGACATCTATTCAGAGTTAATTTTTAGTGGTTAAGCATTATTTTTGGAACAGTGAATTGCATAATCATTTTTATATAATGTAGGCAGCTCTAGCTTTGCTTCTATATTATATTTGTGTAATATTGATTTTTAGAAAATGGAATTTCGTGTTAAAACCAGCAGAAGTCTCAGCAAGGGCCTACCTTCCAAGGATATAAAATGCGTAGAGCTTGTTTTTAGGCACATAAACTCTTTGATACTCCTTTATTACACTAGCATTTCAGTTTATTAAATGGTCTTTTGTCTTGAAGGGTGAATAGAGCCGTTATAAAAGAAGAGATAAGCCTTTCCAGCCAGCAGAATTCGGCTAGATGAATATTAGGAAGCCTATTTGTGATCTTAAAAGTTTAAGAATTAAATATGAATAAACAAAGATTAGCATTCCTTGGATGTCCATGTAAGCCTGTGCCTATGTTTCTCTCTAATTTTAAATATTGTCTAAACATGTTTAAACATGGGAGAGATATCCCTGCTTCTACTATTCTGGGCAGATTTTCTCCTTTGTTGTTATTATTATATGTAACATTTACTTTCAATAGAAACGAAAGTGGATTGGAATTCAAAAAATAGATTTAGCAAATGATTTTAAAATATTAATCTTTTCATATATCAGTTTAGTTTTTTAGAAGAGCATGAAGATGAGGAAGAATGCAGTTTTAATTTTCAGATGAATTCTGTTTGGGGTTACAGTTATATAAGGTCTAATTTTACTTGCTCTATGTTTAGTGGGTGATACTGTAAATAATTTTCCACTGGATGATTATAGTAATTAGTATGAAACACATTTTTCACTGAACTTTTTTAGTGATTTCCGTAGATTAGGAAGGAATTTTTCTATTCAGAAAAATAATAATGTAAACGTAAGCATTTAAAATGTTTCTTTTTCACTGAATCTAATCATATTTCAAGACTCAATGCTTTAAAAACTCCTCTGCTTTGTTAGAATCTTGATTGAATAGATTTCCTGGTAATTTCTCACTGCCAGAAGCAAATTTATAGGAAATTTTCTCAAACTGAGATTTGTAGCCCTTTGGGTGAGTTACTCTGAAACGGCAAGAGATTCAAGGAAATAGACAAGGTTAGAATTCTAAGGCAAACTGAACTACTAACGTTTGTCTTATATGTTTTTTAATGTGGGATTTTTTTTTTTTTTTCATTTTTTGGAGATACTTATAGATTCACATTGCAGTGAAAGAATTAATACAAAGATATCCTGGATAGTTTTCACCCAGTGTTCCCCATCTATAGCACAATATCACAACTATGAAGCCGACATCGATCATTTAACGCTTTTTCAGCCCAAGTCTGAGCCCCTTCTCCTCTCATCTCTTTTACACTTATTAATACCTTGCACAGAAGCATTAGCATAAACACTTTCCCAGTGGTGACCCCATGCCCACCCACAACCTCCCCCAGACTAAGCAAAGGTTCTCTTTTCAACCACATGGACAATTTTTCTGGAATGATGAAGGGAGAAATGGTCAGAGAGATCAAACACTCGTGCACCCTACAGTAGAGTAGCAAAATAGTTGTGAGTAAGATGAAAAATGATTCAATCCACTCAGAGTCCTTTCTGAAATGAGCTTTCTTGCTCTAGGCAGCTGATGTTCTAGTCACAGCCAGAAGGAAAGTGATGAGAAATGCCAGGTTGATGGTTGATCAGCAGTGCTGATAATTGGAGGGATTATAATGAGATGCCCATTCTTGTCTGTTCCAGCTTCCTACGGGGCAGCTGGGATGCACTTCTCCATGTCAACAAATCAGAACCAGCTGGACAGGGTGATTATCTTTGAGAGGTTCCAAAGTGACAGACATACATTGTCACTCCTGTTCTTCTAGGCTCAGATATGTCTGCTCCTTGATACATATGTATTTGGCATTGAATTATCATACACTATTATACCAACTCTGACCACGTTATCTCAAATATCCTTTTGTATGTGAGTACCATGGGATTTGATCATTCTTCCTCATTCTGTCCGCATACACCAAAGTCATGAAACTGTTTGGGGCCATTCAGTGTCAGGAGTGCAGCAGCCCTGATAATGTCAGGAGAGACAACAAAACATACCCAAATGGAGATTATGTCGCTCTTGTCTTTGCCTTTTCAGATTGATGGGTCAAGACTCTTATAACTGGAGACTCGAACAAGAGTTATGGGCTCATCATCTAGTTCTTTCTATTTACTTAGCTGACATATAAATGGATTTTGAGTCCTGAATGCTTTTTCTTATCGATGGGGCCTCTACAAATTTAGTTGTAACAAAGGGTTTCATGGCCATTTAGAATGAGACAGAAGAAAAATACAGTGAATAAAATTTTTTAAAAAAAGAATGTGCCATTATGTTTCACTCTTGGTATAGGAAAACAACAACATATTGTAATGTCGTTTGAGTTCTGGACTGGGAGGTTTTGCCTTTATCAGAAGTAAGAAACTGTCACTAGGTCACACACAAGGGCGAATATCCATCATGGATAACCTCCTTTGATGGTCATTCTTTCATCCCATTACTTAACCTGCACCCACCTGAAATTCTACTACGTTATTGAGTACATAGGAGATATCATAAAGGCATGTTTCCTGCCCATGCATAGCTGTGATGTATACCAAAGAGCCTGTGGTATCTTCTGACAGGTATCAGAAGACACGTATTTGGTGCTCTAAGGGGTATAAAATGTGAGGATCAGCATGAACTGTTGAGGCATGGTGAGTTTTGTTGCCCATGCTCCTGTGACTTAGGGTCGTGCCATGGGGTGAGGCATTCTGTGCCTCCCTTGGTAGCAGTGGCTACTTGTAACTCCAGTCCAACTCCAGCCACAGTGTAGGCTCAGAAGACACCATTGCTTTGTAGTCTTGTTGGAAATAGTACAGCCCAAGGAGGAGATTAATGCTGAGTATTATCATGTCTTAGAAACAAGAAAGAGCACATCACATGAACACAGTTCAAAAATTGGTGAGGGAGATACAGACAGAGAAGGAGGGAAAAGCCAACCTATAGGTGTTTATTACAACTGAAGATGAGATCCAGGAGTGGAGACCACTGATGGCTGTTGTTGGACGGGACCCCACATCTGGGGCTTTTCGTTCTGTAGCCTAGAAGCTGCTTCGTCAGTAACTCACAGGTAATCATACCCCTCAAAACTAACTTACTCTTTATAAGTTAGAATGCTAGTCCTTTAATTTGGGGCGATAAATCATTGCCAAATACGTGGATACTTGTGTCAACAAGTTGGCAGACTTTCCTTGTATAGGATAATTCTGTGCAGAAAGCTAACTAAAAACACATTGTGGCTTGGCAAGTGTGGACTTTTCAAAGCAACTGTCCTGAATGAGATGACCTTAATGATGGGTGACATTGAGCCTGATGCTTCTGGAGCCAGATGTTTCCATCTGAAAACCATCTAAAGAGAGCCCAAATCATCTTAGACATCTGTTACACAGGGCATTTCTCCTGCAGAGGGTTCAACATTCATCGTCTGGGCTCAATGCTGACTGTCTCTCCCTACCCTGTTAAACATCATCATGATTGCAGCAGCTTCTGGTTTTGCCATCACGTCTTTGCCTCAGTTGGAAAGAGCAATGAGTGGCGTGTATAGAGAAGTAATATAGTAATTCACTTTTACGTCAACATTGTGGATCTTTGTCTTTGAGTGATTGATTAGAATCAGTGTGTTGAATATTGCTAATTTGGAAGCTGTGTGATTTGCATGGTTTTCATCTGTTAGAAGAAGGGTGCTTTCCCCTGGCATGTTGGTAAAACTAAGAATGAGCAAGACATCTGTGTGTGCTAAGGCATCTCTGAAAGCCTAGGTAAGGCAAGGCACAAACCCAAAGGGAGAATTGTTTTACTTCTAACAAAAATGGAATATACGTGGGAGGTAGAGTCCTTATTCTAATCACGATGACTTTACAAATGGAATCGGACAGGTACACTGAGTCAGTCAGGGATTCTGAAACTGATCTTGGGGAGGGTGGCAAAGCACGTTGACAGGTAAGATGTGTTTTAATGTAAAACAATGCATGGTATGTATTAACAAATTAGAGCTGGTTAACTATGTTTTATTGTTTGGGACATTATTATCCAAGAGATAGATAAATATACTATCAAAAATTGTCTTTAATTAGAGTTCATGTAATCAACTGTAAGGCACATTTGCAGATATTATGTATGTTTTCTAATATAGTCAGTGGACAGCCTGGCTCTCTCTGAAAACTGGATCACGTTCAGACTATGTGTAATTATTTTATACTTCAAGTCTAGGCAGTTGTTTATTAAGGAAAATAATTAAATGTTTGTGAGAGGTTAAATTTTTGGCATCATAACCAGACACAATCCTTTTACCTTTAAAGTTGATTTGAAGTTATTTTAAAAGAAGCTTATTTTTTATAGTGAAGAAATGTTTTGATGTGCAGACACCTTGAGGCATCTAATATTAATCTAACAGCAGCTAAAGGATCTGTTCACCTCTAGCTGGAATCCTTTTATTACTACTGAGAGCTACATTCATTAAACCAGATGAGAATGCACTGCTTTGTTTCAGAGGTCATTCTAAACTCCTGGTAGGTAATTAAATTCCTCAGTAAATGTTTGGCAGATGCTGCTAATAAACCCACCCAAGTTACCACTGGAAGGACTAATGCGTAAGAAAAGTAAACATGTGTACATGAACAGCGAGCTGGTGCCTTCTCATGCTAAATGTGGTTCCCCACGTCTCCTCTGATTAGAGGTGTGCTCTGAACAAGCCGAGACGGGGCCATGCCGAGCAATGATCTCCCGCTGGTACTTTGATGTGACTGAAGGGAAGTGCGCCCCGTTCTTTTACGGCGGATGTGGCGGCAACCGAAACAACTTTGACACGGAGGAGTACTGCATGGCCGTGTGTGGCAGCGTCAGTAAGTGGACCTTCCTCCAGCCTGGCCACCTTTCGTCTTTCTCGCCACTGACTCTGCTCTTTGTAACAGATTGGTTTTCCTGGTTCTTGGGAACGGGTCTGTTGCTACCACTAACCACATTTCTGTCAATTTCTCTAATTGCCCGGCGTCTGCTCCAGTATGTTCAGCCATGAGCACACATCTCCGTCTGTCTCTAATAAAGCATGGCCGTGGATGTGTTCTTTACTAGCTGTGATGCATCCGTCTTGCAATCTCTAGGGGTTTCTGAGTGCTTCTCCTTATACCAAGCTGGAGTTGCTGCTTTGTCTTCTCAGCTGTTTCTGCAAATGTGTTCTTATGTGTTTGTCCGTGTACGTGTGTGTTCGGGTCTGTGCATGTGCACTACACGTGCAATAAGGTTGACCACTGGAAGCCTGGCTGATGAAGCTTTGGTTGCATTGGCAAGGCGTGTTGCTGTGATGGGTACTTTTATTTTATAACATGTGACTTTTACTGTGGTGGCAAGCAATGTCATTGAATTGAGCACATGCACTTCAAATGCCGGAGAGTAGAAATGACCCTGTGACCCCTGAGCTCACACATAGACATTTGCAATGTCAAGTTTTTGTGTCTTCTCTTGGAAATAGAAGAAAACCCTTGACTTAACATTAGAAACCTTTGATGATGTAAGCCTCAGGGAATATCATTCTCAAAGCCTTTTCTCTTGAACTTGAAGCTTTTCCTAACTCTGGGGGATAAATCAATGAAGTCACGATGACCTAAATGCGAGTTGAAACTTTTTCCACAGAAGTAGTTCTCAAGAGATAATGCACAGACATATGGGACTCCTGTTCTTCTTCACAGCCTTCCACATTAAATTCCCAATTTTATTTTATTTTATTGTTCGTGAGTAGGAAGTTTGAACTGCTCAAATAATTACTCAACTTGATAAATTAAAGATAAAACAATAATTGTGCATTTCTTTTTTTTTTTTTTTTTTTTGTGAGGGAGATCAGCCCTGAGCTAACATCCGTGCTAATCCTCCTCTTTTTGCTGAGGAAGACCGGCTCTGAGCTAACGTCTGTTGCCAATCCTCCTCCTTTTTTTCCATTTTTCTCCCCAAAGCCCCAGCAGATAGTTGTATGTCATAGCTGCACATCCTTCTACTTGCTGTATGTGGGACGCCGCCTCAGCATGGCCGGAGAAGCGGTGCGTTGGTGCGCGCCCGGGATCTGAACCCGGGCCACCAGCAGCAGAGCGCGAGCACTTAACCACTAAGCCATGGGGCCAGCCCCTGTGCATTTCTTTTTTGAGAGACTCCTGCCTTTTCTCCCTTGTTCTTATGAGAGTGGCAGACACCATTTCCTGCCTGGGATTCCTAGGAATTATATAAATTGTTTTCCAGTGTGATCATAGGATTACGCTAGACAACAGAAGGACCTGCACCATTAAGACCTTCTATTGTGAAGCCCAGTATCTAAGTGGAATCTAATGGAAACGTTCCTGTTGGTCTCTTGTGTAAGAGATGACTCCTCTTCTAGCCTGTGTGAGAACAGGTGTAGGAACTGGTAACCCCAAGGGCTTCTTTTCTGGCTCTGATTGGATGATTGCAGAGTCTAGCTCAAAAGACTCCTTTCTTAAGTTTCAAACAAAGAAGTTAATTAGGTCAGGTAACATGGAGCACAATGGGGATTCTGTTTCCTGGAGCCTCTTGAACAAAGGGCTTTTGTTACAGTGACTCTAACTGGTTTAGCTGCTGGGGGAGATTTCCTGGCAGATTTTCAATTTTTTTCTCCCTTTCCCTGAGGAGGATTTATTTTTTGGAATATAGATATGTATACGTGTATTGTATATGTGTGTGTGTGTGTATAATAAAAGAGGGTTTTTAAAAACTATTGGCAGTGATGAATTTGCCTCAAGAATTAGAAATTACCGCCTCCCCCCCCCCAAACCCCTAGTACCACCTCCTACACACTCCCTCTCCATTTGATTAGTTTGATTTGACTTGGGCAGGGATTGAGAGCTGTGGGCACCACAGGTCAGATGGAGCCTGTGGGGGTGCTCCCAGTGGCACACACTTTGCTGAGAGATTTGCAAAAGGTAGATACTCCCAACAAAGGTGTAATTGACAAGTTGGGTTGTACTTATTTTCAGGGGAGGTGGGTTACAGAATAATGTATCAAGAAAGCAAATATGAGAGGCTGAAAGTCAGTTAGAATAGTGGACAGATGTAAGTGGAGAGTAAATCTTCAACAAATAACCAGAGCCAGGAGCCGGAGGCTGCCCTATGAAAGGGTGAAACGAATAGAGATGCCGTGAAGAATGGATCGATGGGCATTGGTGATGCTTGGCACCAAGGAGGGAAAATGGGAGCAAGAAATCCTTCAACAGCGTACTGTGATGTACTACCAGAGACAATATCCAGCATTCTAAGATGTCATTGTGGAAATATGTTTGTATGTTCACTTTGGTTCTATGCTGCAGCCCAATCTCAAGATAGTTGTTTGGTTTTTGTTTTTAATTCAATCTTTTTGTTTTTGTTTTTTTCCTTTGGTCAGTAGAATCGTGTAAGTTTCAGCCATCATTCTCATGTTTCTCTTTTTGTTTTTAGTCACGTCTCTTATTTTCTCCATAGTGGCCCAAAGTTTACTCAAGACTACCCAGGAACCTCTTCCCCCAGATCCTGTTAAACGTATGTTGTAATTCACTTGAGGGAGGGGAGGAGTACATTGCATGGCTGGATTGTAAGTCCAGTACCATCACCTGCTTTGCATGGTTTTGTGTTTCTTGAACACCTGTCTTTTAATAAAATGTTTATTTTCATTGCCTTACTTGTTATAATGTCCAATTTGGCCAGATAACTTCAGATGTCAAGCTAAGAGCATTGATTAAGCTTCTTCTATTTCTGATCAGGTTTTTTTTTTTATTTAGTATGGTTCTGTAAAATACTGTATATAAACATTAGTATTGTATTTTATTTGGCATCACTATTTTATTTCCTAAAGCTAGCAAAATGCCACGATTTAACAAGAAGCCATGCATGTAAGTGACTTGTTTCCCAGAAAAATATTCAATATGTGTGCATTGTACTAACTACAGGGTCTGATGCGGATGCACAGGCTTCAACTATGTGTGTCGTAAGACAACTGTTATGCTTTAGGAAGTGAAAGGTCACTTTTAAAATTAAGGACTACCTCTTCCTCCTCTCCCTGAATGCACACTAGTGGGGCAGAGGTGCCCAACTTCTGATTTTATCATTAAGACATAGAGAAAGAGCTTCCTGTAAAGAAATGTTATATCAACCTACCTTACAGTGTCTGAGCTTTGTGATGATTTCAATAGGCGTGTCAGTCTAGGTTGGTTGAAAAATGTGGTGTCCAGCACACCAATACTCATTTTTAAATTTGGATTATAAGCAGAAATAGATTTATCCAGCATTAGGTTAGAGATCATGTGTGATATTGATGCTTGTGGTTGCTGAAAAAGGAGACACAGTTTCAGTTGTAGCTTAGATATAATGAAAATTAGCGTTTATCTATATTATTCTGAAAAATATCTAGTCTTAAAATTGATGAAACCAATTATATATTTTTTAAAAAGATAAATTATAGTTGGAGAATTATGTAATTTACAAAAGATTTCATCATAAACCATAAAATTTTTTAATGGCCTCTGTATGATTCAAATTCATTAAAAATTATATACAATATTTGAAAGATATGGTTTTTACCACAATAAACATATTTTCTGTGATTGTGAACAAATTTTTTTCTAAGAAATTGAAAGTATGGCAAATGGGCAGACAGAAGTACTAGGAAAAACTCTAGATATTAGAATTGATAATACATTGATCTACATGGTGTGTTACATTTTATCAGGCATTTTCACAGATCATTTATTTTTCTCGGGAATATGTTGTGGGCATTTTCCTCATTTCCTTTGTGCATATGAGAAAATGAAGCTTAAAGAGCCTAGTGACTTGTCCTCAGCCATCAAACGTGGCAGGACCAGATTTGAAACCTAAATGATATTGTGGCTGTGCTCCACACTCCAAATGGCCAAGTATTTGGTTCTGACATTGAGGTTAGAAAAATTATGTTTGAGGTTTAGAAGTACATTGTAAAAATATAGAAAATAGTGAAAAGCGGATGTAGAATATTAAAAACATTTGTTCCCAAATACCATGAATATAGCATGCATCCATAAATTAAATCTTTCCCCTCCTTTTACAAAACAGTAATTATTTTTACTTGGTTTCATTTCATTTTAGTATACAAAGGGATTTTTAAAAATTTTTATTAATTAATGGAAATGAACATCATCGTTTATTTTCATGAAGTACTTGCATCCTCAACTCTTCCAAACAGACGTTGAAAATCGCTAGTCATTTTCTCTTTCCCAGTAATTTTCTCCATCTACTTGTGGTGTGCTTGGAATCCTGACACCTTTCCATTCTAGAATGGTGAGGTGATTTTGCCAGCTATATTTTCTTGTCTACCTAGAGAGACTATTCGATCACGGCAAGTGAAGGGTTTTGCAGTGCTAATACAAACAGACTGGAAAAGCATATAATTTCTAGTTATTTATAGCCTGTGCGCTATGCTATCTTATTTATAGCAAAGCTGCACATTTGAATTGAAAAAAGCCTTGGTCATCTGGAGGTCAAATGCAGATCGCAGACTGGAGTTGGAGAAAATGAGCCAGACTAGAAAGGTGAGCAAGCCCGTTTGATTTGGCAACTTGTGCTTGCACTTGGCCCCTCCACCAACCTAGGTAACCAACCTGGGGCTAGTTGCAGGATATCTCTTTTCACAAAGGTGGTTGGTTTTGCCAGTTTCTCAGTCTGAGTTGCTTCTAGTCAAATAATAAATGTGAAATGAGATAGAACAAGCTCTTCAGTTAAACGGATTTAAGATTATACATATGGAGAAAATGCATCATAAATACAATAATTTTCCTGTCAAGACTTAATTATTATAATTACGCATTTCTGGATTTTAAATCTTTGTCATAAAAAAACCAATTTTGAGCATTGCAATTTTAAGGGACACTGATTTTCTTTTGGTTTTCTTGTTATCATAGATAAGAATCTAAACCACAAGTAGAAAGGATAGAGACTTGAGACTAAGAGCTTTCATTTTACTCAAAAATTTACGGATTTGAATCCTTTGAAAAAATCCATTCCCCTTTGGGATAAGTTATCTTGTGAGACCTGAGTTCTTTCTGACATTAATTTTGTGTCTGCCCATTTGAGTTTAGGACAATACAAGAGTTTCACATTCAGTTTGCCAAGTGCAGTACTTATAAACAGCAAAATTACTATCTAAATATTTATTGATTAGCTTATGTTTCAAATATAAGAGTATGATCATTTTTTTCTTTCATCTCAAAAGGCAAACAGACCGAGTCCTTAATGGCATTTAGGAGCATCATGCCAATTTTTAGTCAGCTGACTGCACCAGGGGTGTGGCCAAAGAGAATGACAAATGACCCATCTTTTCCTCCTTCACTTGCAGTTAATTGTGGCACAAACAACATCTAAACCAAGGTCTTTCAACCTCAACAGTACTGACATTTGGGGCCAGATAATTCATTGTTGTGGGTGTTGTCATGTGCACGGAGGATGTTTAACAGCCTCCCTGGCCTCTACCCACTAGATGCCAGTAACACCACCCCAGCTGTTGTAACTAAAAATGTCTCTAGGCTTTGCCAGATGTGCCGTGAAGGGGGGAAATCACCCCTGGTTGAGAACCTCTGATCTAGACTAGTAGTTTGCCCACATCTGATTCAGAAATATAACTAAGCTGGTATAGACAGATATACTTTCCATGAACTGGAGGGTGTGCTGAGGTGTTAGAAGCCTCCAAATCTTAACATATGTTTATGCAATTGAATTTGTTAGACCACTATTCTAGCTCTCAATATTTACAAGTTAAGATAGAAGTTGCTGTTGCTCTTCTGACTGTAGTATTAGAGGTCTCATAGATTTTCTACTCTAATGTAAGCACTGCTAGAGAAGCAGAGAAGAAACCAAACCAGCAAACCCCTGGGTTGGAAGTGCCTGGTTCACCTGTGCACCACGCTGTCCTCCGTCTGTTTCATCTTAGTTTCATAGAATCTCAGCATATGCTAAAGAAGGACCATCTGTAGAGATGCCACATAGCCTTGCTACACAGGTTACTTGGCATCTAGGATGTACCTTGGGATCCTGTTGATGGCCTTAGGGTCTTTGCAAAGGTTTAGGTCTAGCCTCATGCAGGATTGGGGAAGGGGTAAAGATTGATTTCTACTCACATCACAATGGTCCAGATAGAATAGACTAGATTAGTACACTTCCAGAGAATATAAAAAGAATTGGAACATATCAAATAAGGCCAAACCACCATCGCCAAGTTCTAAGGTTGTTGCCTCAGAAGCTCACAGTTTGCAAACTACATAACTCACTGTGTGGCCTCTCAATAGAATGTGCCACCTTAGCCCCAGAGTTGTCGTATCCTGTCATAATGCCAAGGCCATCTAGTCCTTGGCCAGAATTGAACCATTGTTCTTAATCACACTGTACTTGTTCTTCCGACTGTGAAATAGCAAATATTAGTTCCCATTAGCACATTCTCTAATGCTAATGGAACTCGGATATTTTTATGAAACTGCCAAGCATTATGTAAAACAAAAGCATTAAAAGATGTGGTGGTGCATTAAATTATGTGTCACATCAGTGCCAGTAAAATCTTTTTAGATTGGCAAGTATGAGAAGCCACATCTTTGGTATCTAGAAATGATCAGGATAAAAAGAATGGCTTTTTCCTGCAAGCTATCATAGTGAAATACCCTGAGATTGAAAAGAATTGATTTGCTCAGCAAACTAGCATTAAAAAAAAAAACCTCATTTACTAAGGACAGTAAAAAAAAAATCCTCATTATATGTGTGCTCTGCTCTGTAGCTATTTCCAAGAAGAGTTAAGTAGATAGTTTAATTAAAGGGTCAGCAAAAATTTTCCGTGCAAGGCAAGATCATCAGTGTTTTAGGTTTTACAGGCCACGTGGCCTCTGTTATAAGTACTCAACTTGGGCGTTGGTAGCGTGAAAACAGCCACTGACAATAGGTAAAGGAATAGATACAGCTATCTTCCATCCAATAAAACATTTTTTTACAAAGAGACCAGCAGGCCAACCCCTGGTTTACTGAAGCTGTTACTTTTGAGCCCAGAATGTGCTGGCGCTAAGCTGGTTATTTTGAGGGACACCAGCAAAGTAAACCAAATACCCTGCTTTCAGTAACTTGACAGTTTTATTGATGAGATGAGACCCAAGTATGTGATGGAATTAAATAACAATATAAAGTAAAATATACAAGTGTATATATACAAAGATTGCTCTGGAAGGCCGGGGTAAAATAAAATTCGTTTTATCCTTAAGACCTCCATAGAGGTTAACAGTTCCATCTGGCTTTTACTGCCACAATTTCTCTGAAAGTGGACAATATTGAAGATTTTGACTTTTTGAACTCATCTGTTGAGTGTTGAGCAACAGTGACAGGTCATCCCTTCATGATCCACCATTAATGAAGTTGAGAATAGCTTCTGACAAATTGACAAAAAACAATAACTGAAGGGTAAGACATTCTAGATGCCAGTTATTATTGCTGTTGCTTCACATATGTTTTTTGGCATCAGACTTGAGGATTTGTTTAAATTTTGGTGCATTGTGCTAAGTAGGATCTAGATATTAATAATAACACCAGCATTCATTCTTTCACACTCATTTCACATATTTGACAAAATTCCCACATCAGTATGTGTCCGTAAGACATAAAAAAGAAATGTAGCTTGACTAGAGTAGAGTAAACACAGCATAGATTTCGTTTTTATTACCTTATGTCCACATATTGCATTGATAGTCTGCCAACTGTGATTGCACTGACTATAAAATAAGTGTGATCAAGGACATGTCAGGGGAAAGTGCCTTTGTTCTTTTTTTTTTTTTTTTAGAGTCTGGTACCACATTTAAGGATCACAAAATTTACTTTCACATTATAAATGGTTCCTCTAACTCGGACTTGGAGTGATAAACATTTGAGTTGAGAATGCATTAGGGATTTCAGTTATTTCGGAATTAAAGAAATGGAGAGACTTTTTTTTTCCCTTTTTTTAAAGTTGGCGTGGCAGTCTGCAAGCTCTGCCATGTTTTGAGATTAAATTTTCACATAAAATCTTTCTTTACAGGTTTGTATTTCACCTCTATATAAATTATCCTCGTTGCCACCTCTCATATAAATCATAGCCATTTCGAGTGACAGTATTGCTAGCTCTGTAGAAAATAGCAGTTTCAATGATAAGGCTGTGACTTATATAGGTCTTAATTTACTTTCATCTTCTGTTGTCAATGCTATAGAGATAAATTGACTTTCTGCTGACGAAGGGAGACTAACCAAATGTTCTTGTTAGGATCTAACATTAGTATATCAACTAAATGCCGTTCACAGGCTTCTGTTTAGGGAACCATTCCGCCTCGTGGCCTGCTGTAGATGGTCACAGTTGTTACTGTTTGAAAGTGGGGTTATCCCTCCTCTTGCATCCGGAGCCCATTACGACTGTAAAATTGGTCACCCTAGAGATAGAGGAAACAAACAAATATCAAAATGATAAGAGCAGTTTTTCACAATGTCTCTGTTTTTGACTCCACATTTCTTGCTGTCTTTGGTATGAATATGAAAGGGAGTACTATGCAGTGATTATACAGTCAGAACTAAAATCAGTATTTGGCACACGTACAGTTAAATTAGCTGGTGTCTCTGATACCGAGATCCTCCAAATGGGCAAGGAGAGTGATTTCTACCACATTCCGAGGATAATACCAATTTTCACTTTGTTTTGAAGTAACTTCCCTAAAATTATAAAGTTTTCTCAGGGGAAATGTTTCATTGGCGTTCTGTCCCCAGTGATGGTGGTGTATTTTGTGACAGGAATGTTGGGTGCAGCACCAGCGTTCATTCATAAACTGAAAGCAAACCTGCTACCTCCCCCTCCCCGCAAATAGAGCTCTGGCAGGTACTGAAAGAGGAGATTACAATGTGAAGAAGGACTGTGACAAGCATTGGTGCATCATTATTAAAACTGAAATGAACCCTCACAGATATGTGAAAACAGTATTTGGTTCCCTATGGTTTAGGTAACAGAGTTTTGTGAGGAGAGAAAGAAGCGAATCTGTGATCCTTCTTGTGTCTATGTATGTGGGTATGTGGGGGCCTTCCATGAGAACCCCTCACCACCTCCCTGCTATTTTTCCAAGCCACCCTCATCTTTATCTTTTACTTCTAAAAGATCTTTATTCCACTTTGTACCTTAGCGGACAGGGTGATCCTTTGAAAACATGTCACATCACATTTTTCCCCTCCTCAAAACAACCCCCCTTGGCTCCTGACAGTCCTTACTGTGGCTTCAGGGCCCTTCTTGATCTGCCTCCCATTTCCTTTCTGCCTCTCTCACTCCTCTCTCCCTTGCTTCTTTAGCTCTGGCCACACTGACCTTGCTTGTTCTGGAATTTTCCAGGCTCACTCTCCTCTTAGAGCCTTTGTGCTAGTTTCTTCATCTTCTTGTCATGTTCTTCCAGCAGGTAACTGGGAAGTGGAGCTTCAGCTCATTGTCTAAACGTCACCTTCTAACTTAGACCCAGCCTGGCCACCTACTTACTGCTGTAGGCTCTCCCCCGACTTCCCCGGCACTCTTGTTTCTTCTTAACCCTGCTCTATTTTTCTTTTTCTCCATAATACAAATCACATTCTAACAATGTGATTTATTGTTCTGTTTTTTTGTGTGTGTGTGGTGGTGGTTTCCCTCACTAGAATATAATCCCACAAGGAGAAGGGTCTGTGTTTTGCTCATTGGTGTCTCCCATATGCCTCACGTGTCCTGGGGGCTGTAATATTTTTGTTGAATGGAACAATAGAGGAATAAACAGACACACACAAGGCAGCATAGTCTACATCCAAGCTGCTGTGTTAGCTTCTCAGATACCTCTGACCTGCCAGTGTTGCAGAAACAAAGGATAAGGCTTATATGGAAACCATTAGTCATCCAGAAGGCCGCGAAATTTTTGGAAGCAGAATATTCACCTTGAGGGTATGACTTGAATGTGCTGTGAATTGGAACTGCTTTTCTGTTGCATTTTCTCATTTGGTATTACATTTAGACACCCATTCTCAGTATTAAAAGGTGTGTATCCCACTATATTCGACAAGGCTATTAGGAGACTGAACTAAGAAAATCAATATGAAGGTCATTTGAAAAGTTAAAAGCCCATGCATGTGATGGTGAGAGTGCTGCTAATGATTTGGCAACTACAAATCAAAACCTAGAGCTAAAGATGTTTAACTGTGGGTTTTAAGTCTAGTTTTCTGCAGAAAGGTGAGTATACCCAGCGAGCTTGCTTGCAGAAGGCATGAATGAGCATGGTGGTGCAGGAACTGAAGGCTAAAAGATCATTCAAGTTCCTGTTCTGTGGGATCTTTCACCTGACCCCTGTTGCATAACCCTGCTTCTGCTGAACTTTGGTTGGAGGTCGTTTACCAGATAGCATTCAGGGCAGAAACAGCCGTTTGATAGAACATAGGCCGAGAGATATCATAACAAAGCATATTTTTTGCCAATTCATGTTGTTCATTAACAAAACCAACCGCTTCCAGTGCCCCGGACATGAGGACGGGTTAGCCCTTTACTGCTCTAAATATTAAGTTTACAGCCTTTTCATGGTTTACCTAATTCTAAATTCAGACTCATTTGTGTGTGTCTGGGGATATGTGAGTGAATATGTTAAATGACAGTATTTCTCCTCTATGCAGTATATGGAATAGGGTAATTTTTTCTTCCCCCCACATATTAAATGAGAGCACGTGTGAAGTGTCTAGCACAGTAGATGCTCATGAATGGAGGCTATTATTATTTAGCCAACTTGGAAATCTGAGCCCACATCACAGGACGTAAGGAACCTCAGAGGTGTCTGAACAGGATTAACTGCTTTGTGGTAGCTTAAAAAACAAAACAAAAACAAACCCTCCTAAAGCCATTCTGTTTCCACTTTCTAAGTGGTTAAAATGGCCTGTGTTTTAGGTGACCTGTGATATATAGCTTCCTGTTCCTTTGTGCCCTGGAACATAACCCTGACATTCCTTGAGCCCCTCCTGCCAAAAGGAAGCAGCTTGAAGGGGTGGGGTCGTAGGGCACAGGTTTCCTGCCCCTGCCCACCATCTCCTTATCATTCTCTGGCCTACCACGGACTTTGTCACAAAATGGCAGCCAGTCCTGGTATGACAGTGCCTTTAGGATGCAGAAATATTAGAGAAATAGAAGCTGACCTCTCTGTACAAACTTCTCTTTAAAATGTTCACCTCCTACTCCTCACCACCTGAGGGGAAGTGATAATGAAATACCAAATTCATTTTAAAATATCAACATGTACCATCATTCTTCTCTCCTTGACTAGATAGTGATCTGGTTTGCTGGTTGATATGAATACAGGAAAATTTCACTTACACTGAGATGGAGGGTTAGTATGAATAGCTAAAAAGTTTGAGTTAAAGATTAAAAGAGAGACAACTTTTCAAAGTCCTCAACTGGAGGAAGTACAGAGATCACTAACAAGGATTTACTTGAAGAGAAATTTTTCATGATTAAATGGAATAAATATGTAATGTGGTATTTGTATTTATTTCCTTGTGCCTAAAAAAGAAGGTTTAGTACTTGAAATATTCTTAATCCTGTTAACATACTTCACATGCTCATTTCTTTATTATTATTTTATTCTTAATATTGCAAAGCTATATTTTAACTTAGGCTAATGAGATTACAGTGACTCAGATTTTAGTGTTTATCTCCTTTCCATAACACAGTAGACAATATTTGCAAACCATAAGAGTTGGAGAAAACCATAAAATTTGCAAACCATAGAGTTGAAGAACCTTCCTACTTATATAGTAACTTTTATAATTCCAGTTTTCCAAAGAGGGTACCGTGCTGTGGTTATGACACTTACTGCCGATGGCTATCTTGATCCATGAATATAACCCCAAATATTTATACATTTTCATTTGTTCAAAATGTAAAATATGGTTTGCCTAATTTTGTCATTCTGCCAGATTGTACTGTGCCAAAAGAACTTTAACTTGTTCTCATTTGAGCTGTACCAGTAAAGATGAGGAAATGATTAAAACCGTGGGAAACAGATTTAAAACTCTAAATACCACTTCTCTTTCAAGTTGGGAAATGATTAAGTTAAACATACTTGCATAGTGGTGTGCTTGAGTTTACACAGAAAAAAATTTACCTTTGATTTCTTTTTCACTAAAAGGATTTTAAGTTGAAAATTATTTTTCAGTCTTAAAAAACAGGGGTTCGTTTTCAATTATTTCAGCCTTTGATGTGTGTTATACCACAGATTTTGTAGAAAAATCCATATTTTCCTTTAGGTGGTACTTCGCAGTCCTGTGTGTAATTCATTTTCAGTTGATTTGAAATAAAAGTAGCTCGTTTTTCTTATGGTTAGCATGAACTCTAAGATTTGAGTAGGATGTAATAAGCAAAGGAGCCAGCCTTGATGATCTCATAGTTAAGATTCACAATGCAGCCCAGGTTTGTTTCCTGGTCAGGGAACCACATGACCCATCTGTGGGTTGTCATACTCTGGTGGTTGCTGGGATGCTGAAAGCTATGACCGGTATTTCAAATACCAGCAGGGTCACCCATGGAGGACAGGTTTCAGCAGAGCTTCCAGACTAAGACAGACTAGGAAGAAGGACCTGGCCACCCAATTCCCAAAAAAATTGGCCATGAAAACCCTATGAAAAGCAGCAGAGCGTTGTCTGATACGGTGCCGGAAGGTGAGAGGTTGGCGCAAAAAGACCGGACAGGGTTCTGCTCTGCTGTACACAGGGTTGCTAGGAGTTGGAATCGACTCGAAGGCACCAACAACAAAAGAAGCAACGGAGGAGGAAAGGGTGCTAACGTGCATGACGTACCCTGTGTGCCACACTGTCTGCAGGGTGACTGACACATGGTGTGGCATCTCGTTTTCCCCTCCCTCCTAGTAGGTTGGCATGTTACCGCCACTTGGTACATGAAGAAACTGGAACATAGAGTACTTCAGCTACTTGCCCTGGCTCACAGCTAGTCTAAGAAAGACTAAAATCAAGGTGTGATTCAAATCAGGGTCGCCTAATTGCAAGCTTGTGCTCTTTGCTTCCTTCTCGCTTTTGCTGCTAAAATATGCTCTCCCTTGTCCACTACACGGAAGACGGGGGCAGCTGTTTTTCAATTTGTATGGCCTGTGCCAATCCCAGACCAAGGGACTCAAAATCCTTGGGAGTGGAGGAAGGGAGGGGTGGACACACAAGTATGTTGAAAAACATTCCAGGAATATGCCCTTCCTCCTTCCTTCCGCTTGAAAGCAACATCTGGATAGACATCTAAACTGTTTCTGTTTTTTAAAAAATAATTATAAACAATGATTGAAGTAAAAGGGAAGAAATCAGAATGAATGTTTCTCTTTAAAATTAAGGATATTATTTAATTATGTAACAAAAAAGCCTTCCAGTTTTGCTTCAAATCTTGGAGCCTTTGGATTGGTAAGATTCCAGATGTTTTCTTGAAGTATATATAAAAGGCATTTATCTTAAGAGTTTAGTTTCAAAATGACTCAGCAATAAATTCTTCTCATTCAAGTCCTGTTTGGGATATTATATCTCAAATATAATAGTCAAATAATTAGATAAGATTAGTGAAGAAGAATACTTAAGACATTGGTGATATTTGAATATCCTTTTGAATAAAATGCTTAAATTGATTTGACCTGAGAATATAGTGAAAACACCTAATTTCATTTTTTCAGCTGACGTGCTTTTTTCTTTAAACGAAAATCTCTTTTTCTTTTCATTTTTTTCTTTAATAAGCTCGTAAATGCTCTGAAGTCTCACAGGTCATTACTGATCTTTTGGAAAACTGCTTGTATAGGCATTAAAATTCACTCAGCTCCTGAGTTAAACATTTTTGTTTTATAGTACATGCTTCAATTTTATGGATATTTCTTTCCACATAATATAGCAGTATATGTTGCAACTCAATAATATTGCTCAGCAGTATTAGTGGAATTCAAAATAGAAATCACTTTCGTTTTGACAGCCCGTATAATGAATTGATTGACTATTGCCAAATCTGTGAAGGCAGAAAGGGCCCATTGTGATTTCAAAAATGCGTTTATTGATGTTTATGAGTTTTTTGGTAGTGTTTCAAATACTCTCTCACAAAAGATGGCTTTGTAATCAAGCTGTTTAAAATACATAATGTAGGATTTACCTTTATTCTGAGGTGCAGTTTTTCTGCAATAGACTAATTTTGAGATTTCTTTAGAATAGACTAATTTTAGATTTTTGCAGGAATCTTAAGGTATGATATTGGTGATACCATCATTTACTTTGAAGATTACAAAAACTAGTCTAGCAAAGCATAGGGATTTGGGGCAACATGTTTGTATTAAACACCAACTGTTTTTGCTCTATGCATGCTTGTTTTGCAGAGAATTTTAAGTATAATACTATAATCACAAAACGGACTGTTTTCAAGATTTTCCTTCACCCTGCACTTGACAGGAGTGAAACATATCCTTACTGTGCTGCGAAATGTCTCGTGGTGTTCTCTTAAACAGCATTAACATCTTGTGTGTGCTTCTTTCCTAAATTCTTTGTTCTGGAATAAACGGAAAATATGGCTTTTCTTTGAAATGATTGGGTATTCTGTTTCTCTTCTGAAACCTCCTTCCCTTCTACTTTATAGTTCCTACCACAGCAGCCAGCACCCCTGATGCCGTTGACAAATATCTCGAGACACCTGGAGATGAGAATGAACATGCCCATTTCCAGAAAGCCAAGGAGAGGCTGGAGGCCAAACACCGTGAGAGAATGTCGCAGGTAAAGGTGATTTTCCATCCTTCAGCCCTACCATGTTAGGGAAATCTGGACTTGCCTCTGTCTTGGAGTCTCCCCCGGGGCCTCATGGCCAATGAATGTCTAGAGATGGGTGGGGATCTTTAATTTTAGCCAGATGTTTAAAGACATAAAGTTTTAATTTTAAATGTTTGCTGAAAGGGTACCAATTTTGGTTTTTTTGCATCCTCCTTGAGCATGCCACCTAAGAAACATCCGGGTATAGTAAGAATAGTAGGATTTTGTCAGCACAAATTAAGTTATGTGTACAACATTCTCAGTGGTTTTATTACTCTGTGTATAGAATAGTCCTGTAATCATGATGTTGTAAGTTAAAATCCCTTAAAATGTTCTTTAGTACAGATGAATATTTGTGGATTAAATGCCAAATTATTATAACTTTGAACCTAACATGTCTTACAAAGCTAATTCATAGGACCATAGGAACTTAAAACCAAAGTGAGCTGCAGTGATCATTTCATCTAGTCCCATAAATGATAGATAATGTAACAGAGGTTCAATAGATTGGCTTCCCACTCTAGAACAAAGCCATGTAGGTAACACAGAGATGGCACCTGGAACCCAAGTGTTTCCTGCTCCTAGTACAATGCTCCTTTCACTACATCATGCTGCAAACCCTATTTTTTTAAGCAGGTTTTTTATGAAACAAGTTGAAAAATAACTTGTGTCCAAAACATGGTTAATTTATATATAATAATATCAACTACAATTTAAGCTATGCCTATTACCAGGTGCTGGATGTTGTATGAGAGTTAGATAATACTGAGAATTTTAGCCCTTTCTCAGATTCTTCATTCAACAAATATGTATCTAGTACTTACTTGCCAGTCACTGTTCAGAACCTTGTAGTCTATACACTTGAGAGTGAATGTAGAAAACAAATAAAAGTCAGATTCAAAGAAACATAAATGAGTGAATAAAGAAAGATCTCAGATTAAAGTCAATCATTCTTTTTTGGTGTTAATATTCTGTGTAAATATCAGAAGACGTGACTAATTCTTGTCATATTTAGCACAAATACTTAAAAGTTCTCATGATAAACATTAAACAAGATTCATGAAACAGCCTGCCATATATTTTCTAAGATCATAATCAGTCTTTAGTAGACTGCATTAATCGGACCTTTTTATTTTCTGGAGATGTGACATCTGGGGCCTTACTAACCCTTGGGAGACTGCCTCTCCCTGAGTTAGCCAGTTCCTAGAGGTAGCAAATGACTGGCCTGTAGGCACACCTTTCGTACACAAACCCACCTATCCAAAACCCATACTCCCCAACTATCTTCTTTATCAGGCTCTTACACTCTGGGCCACTATCCGCTTGCCCTACTCACCCCAAACCAGATACCAGACAACTCGGGACAGCCTCTAAACCCCAGAGCCCACCAAAATTATTCAAACTAGCCAATCCTAAGCCTGTTTACCCTGCCTCACTCGTTCATTCCTGCAGAAACCACAGTAAAGGCTCCTGTCCACATTTTCCTCTCACTCCCACTGTCTCCTGACCAACCCTGGTGCTTCCCCGTGTCCCCCTCCACACCCCCCCATGGCGTGGCATGCCACCTCCTCTTGGGAAAGATAACAAACCATCTTTTCAGTGGTAGTCCTCTCCTGATCTGTTGGCTTCGCCATACCTAAATAATAATAAAACCTGTATTTTAAAATATAGAACTACTAGTTTATCTAGAAATGCATGACACAATTACTCTTTTGTTTTGTTTGGTTTTAAAGATGAGTAACCACGGTACTTGAATCTACTTTGGAATAAGAACATTAAGGGGAAAAAAACTTTCATAATACTTTCACTCTGGAATATAATGTGCAGTTCTAGTTGCTGTGCATGATGAAAACTTAAAAGCAAGTTGAACTAGAAATCTAGTCGAATAGTTGAGGTTTCACCTGAAGCCAATTCTTTTGAAAAATGGGACTTTTCGTTAGGAAAGACACAAGCTGGTAAATAATCATGGTTAACAAAGCATAGAGTGACTGTGAGTCCTACTTATTGCCCCTGCAGTGATGTGTTTTAAGCTTAAATCCTATCTCACTGCTTGTTTCTGAAGCTTTCAGAGCCTTCTTACTGCTCTAAAAATCCATTTTTGGGACAATGAAGTCCAAAGAAAGAATAAGAACAAAAATAAACACGACGCTTAGTTTGGCATTTCCAGTGCCTACTCCCGTACCCCAACCCTGTGTACCCTGACTCCTGTCTTCTTACTTCCTCTCCCACCCCGGCTGCTACCACCATCATATCAGCAGCATTAAACGGCGATTCTTGTTTGGCCGCTCCGCTCAACATAGGCTGAACTCATCTTGGACTTCGCTTTGCTCTCCGAGTTGACTTCTGGAAAGATCCTCCCACTCTTGTTCACATTGGCAAATCTCACCAATCCCCTATACCCCACGTAGTCCTCAGAATGGGACGATGGGTCATTGCTCTTTTCATTTATCTCAAATATTTGTTCCTCAGTTTTATTAGTGATTTTTTGATATATGTCTTCTCTCTCCAGCTAGATTGTAAATTTTCAGTCCCTATAAGTTTATATAAGGCAACTTACTAACCTCGCATTTCTTTCGTAGATCCACTTAAATAGTCCTTTTTTTTTAATACAAGTTCAGAAATTTTTCTCCAGTATATTTTGGTCATTTTGATCCTATTAAGAATACTGATTTGAAATACTCTACTAGTTGCAGACACTAGAGATCTCTCCTAGAATAATAACTTTACTTTAGCACATCTGTTTAACCCATAACTTAGTTCATATAAGTTTTGATAGATTTTCTCATTTTGCAGTCACTTGCTATAGCTGAGATGTCTTAAGGGACGTTCTCCGGGAGCAGAGTTGTCTGCTAGATTCCGGTGGTTATAGGCAAGAGAAACGCCTGAGATCAGAGTTTATCTTCATAATCTATGGTGCTGAATTGTGGGGACTGTTTGACTTTGAACTTGCCTGCCTCTTAAATCTCTCTGTATTAGTTGTCATTTTCTCTGCATGAAACAGCCAAGTCTTTGAAGATCCATAAATCTGGATGATACTGATACTTCTGTGTGTGCAGTGGAAAATTGCTTTATCAGAATACGGGGAGCAGCTGCAAAGTCTAGATCCTGAGAATTTTTAGTTAAAAAATTTTAGTGTTGTTAATTGATTTTTAGTAGAGTTTTTATTTCATTTTTTACAAATACAGAGGATTTTGGGGGTTTTTTTGTATTTGGGGTTTTTTATTTGTTGTTGGGGCTCGTGATCACTCTAAACTTACAGATTTCTGTTATGTTATGAGTAGTATCTAGCAAATATTAGAATCTAAACAGTCTATAAATGCTTATATTATTATATATTTACAATAATTATATAATATATTTATATATTATATATATTTCAATATATATAAATATAAGTATGAATTGAGCAGTTTTAACATATCCTTAAAATGAAGTTCTTCAAAATGAAAGTTGACCTTTCTCTAAATTTATTATTTTTAATATAAGCGTCAACATCTTAGTAACAGCCCTTTTTCCTGTCACCAAATATGAATAAACTTAGCTTACCTGTTGGGTCTGCCATTTTTTAGTGGGAAATTGGGCCATAGGGGGCAAAAGGATGGTCTTTAGAGCCACGAAGATCTTGGTTTATATCCTTCTTCATCCATTTTTTTCCTGCATGACCTTGAACAGGTAACTTACCCTGGTCCATAAAATGGGGATGACCATGCCTGAGCTCGCAGGCTGTGGTGGGGAATCAATTAGATGAGATAGATTTTGTAAAGCACTTAATACAGGGTCTGATATGCAGCAGGTCAGCGGTAATGTTATCTCTTATCAGTGTGCCTCGGTGGAAGCCATCATTCAAAGAGAGTTGTTGAGCCTATGTTGTGTGTTTTTACTTTTCAGTAAGTAGGCCTAGCGTGATGGTATAGGTGATGGTATAGGTTTAATTTGTGAGGGTGTAGGATATTATTAAATTCCTCTGAAAATCCAAATTTTATTTCATTTCTATAGGAATGCCTATTTTCAATTCATTAGCTAAATAAATCTCCTTCATTATTCCATGGATTCCCCTGCTCAGAGCTGAAAGTCCAGGTTCTGAATATACAAAGTGAGATGGTAAAAATTTTAATGTAATGCAGGAAATCAGTTTTTCACATTCCAATTAAGACATTTGACTTCTCTCTCAAACCAATTTTAAGATTCCTTGCCTGGAGAATTCGTGGTAGAATACCACCACAGTGAACATTCTCGAAGCAGGAAATTGAAATATTTTTATTGCAAGCCTTATCTCATCTATAAAGCAAAAGTAGTCTTCAATAGCCCCCTCGCCACAGGTGCCCTTCATTAACTCTTGGAGACACCAGAGCATCTGGGGCCATGTGTTTCTTCTGTGTTCTCTTCTTGTTCATGAAGGTGGGGCATTTTTCCTAATTTTGCTGTGAACTTTTTAGGTTATTTTTTACATGCTCTTCAAGTGTAATAGAAAATTCATTCCATCCTATTTTCTGCATAATTTCATGAAAACAACATGGGGAAGCTTGTCTTGAATCTTATATAACGAATTAGTGCTAATAGACAATAAAGTATCTAATTAAAAACCCATATGGTGATTTAATGGGGTATTATCTCATACAACTTTTCTACCAATAGTTATTTATTCCAAGGTTCTTTTTTTATGCGATCTTGAAGGACGTCAGAAAAATCAATTCCTTAGGGATAAATACCTATAAATAACAGGCTCTTACAGTACAGAAATCAAGTTCTCTCATGCTTTGGAAGTCCACAGGTATGCAAGTACATATCTATCAACACACTGATCTTTTGCTTCCTTGATCTTTCTGTTTTTTATTTTACCTAGCTCAGGTACGAGTTGCACTTAAAAAAAATACTGCTTGACAGCAAGTAGTACACTGGAAAAGGAAAAGGCAGCCATAGGTGGTAAGAATCCAAGAATCGTTTTCGTCCAACAAGATGCACAGCTGCAGACGTTTTTCCTCTTCACGTTCAGATCAGTGAATGAACTTGTCTCTGGGAAATCCTGGGTGAACATCAAAGATGGGAAGAGGAAGCTTTATTTGCCTACAAAACAGATTAGCCTGGTTACTAAATTAGCGTTACTTGCCAAGAATACTTTTTGCTACATTCCGAACATTATAATGTGTATACTCTCTTGGGATTTCTGGAGGTATTTAGGATATTCTTGACAGTTCATGATATGAGTTGGCAAGCAAAAGGCCCTAATTACCCATCAGTTCTTTAATGGGGTGGATCTTAGGATTTTAACAACAAAAGTCTTCTTTTCCTGAAGTCTTCTTTTGCTTCCTTCATCATGTACTTCTTTTTGGCACTCTGTTCATGGAATGTGTACACAGGCATAAAATGTTATATATGCTTTTTTCCTGCCATACTGTTTGAAAAATAGATAGTTTGAAATTTTATAACTTGCTTTCCCAAAAGACTAAAACCAGTGTGTTCAATTTAATGTTGGAAAACCTTGTTCAGGAAATATATGCCTTTTATGAATCTTTGACATTTGTGCACATCAAATAAAAGACTTTCAGCCATTTCTCAGGAAAAGAAGAAAGACCAACTTGCTTCAAAGGGCTATACTCCTGCAATAAACATGAACATTTATGTTTAATATGCTGCTATGATAGATTGTTTACATTTTAGTGGGACCTGAAATATTATTGAGATAGGAAGGGAACGTGATAATGTTTTTTAAATGTCTAAAATGTCAAATATAGAAGAAAAACATAATCATCCATCTTATTAAATCTGTATTTGAAAAAAGAACTGATGATTTTAAATTCAAATGTTTTCTCATTTTGTAGGTCATGAGAGAGTGGGAAGAGGCAGAACGTCAAGCAAAGAACTTGCCTAAAGCTGATAAGAAAGCAGTTATCCAGGTAAAAGTCCTCCTCCGCCAAGCAGCACGTGCCAGCAGCCCCTGTTTGTTGAGTGCCTACAAGTTTTCCATCATCTGCTGGAACCTCATGCATGATTGTTCATATACCCATCGTCTTAGAGTATTGCTAATCGTTGTCTAGTAATTGAATTGCTTAAACCCTGTCTTGTATTTGCTCCCAATTAACTCAAGTAATAATTCATTTCCATAAAACTCGTCTTGTTACTTGCAGTCTACTTTTTATCAATAATATATCTTTTTGGTTGCCGTAGTCTTTTGCTACTTCTTTTGCTGGCAAAAATTACATGATAATTAGGTTTTTGACTGGAACGCCCCTCAAAATTGTTTTAAGTAAACCGTGAGATTATAATGGTCATTTTCTTAAATTAAAGTAGTTTCCGTAAGAGAGGAATTTTTTTTAAATACGCGAAGTAATTTAGTTTCCAGAATACAGAAATTTATCCTACGTTATGGTTAGTCAAATCAGTCTTCAGGGACCATATAAAAGAGTGACTTAGAATGAGAAATTAGGTTTGGGGATGGAGTGCAGGGAAGGGAGGTAACCCATAAAACATGCTGAATTAGTCAAAATCTTGGAGCGACTGTGAAATTTTTTAATAGAATAGAATATGATCTATTTTAAAAGACTTGAATTTGCTACCCCGTCCTACTTGTTCATCCTGCTTGCACCTGATTGACACGTGCATGTGTCTGCGATGGCAGCATTTCCAGGAGAAAGTGGAATCTCTGGAGCAGGAGGCAGCCAACGAGAGACAGCAGTTGGTGGAGACGCACATGGCCCGAGTGGAAGCCATGCTCAATGACCGCCGCCGCCTGGCTCTGGAGAACTACATCACCGCGCTGCAGGCTGTTCCCCCTCGGGTAGGTGTTGCCTCACAACTCGCTTCAGAGTACAGCACAGACAGTAGGGGTGGGGGCACTGGGGACCATAAGAAAGAAATCTGGAGAGATGCTATGAGCACTGTTATTCACAGGTTCAGCCTCCTTCCATCCCATCTTGCAAGTTAAAGGGTCACTGGCAGCTGCCTCCACAGGGCCGTCTCAGCACAGTAGATACTTACACCTTTCCACCGAGAAGTCGGACAGGCATCCCAGGGACTCAAAATGCAAGATATACTTGATTTGATATTCCTGAGGCGATGACAATTCCTGACATGGTTGAAGTCGTGGAACCACAAAAGTTGGAAGGACTTTAGACATAACCTAGCCCAGCCCCCTCCTCATGTTAAGCGGTGTAACTGAGGTCAAGAAAAGTTGAATTTGGCTGAGTTACAAGGATTTTTACTGGACCCACAGGAACTAGAACTCAAATTTCCTGCTCAGAGCAGTGGCCATATTCTCTGGAGGGAATGACATGACATCAGCATCAAGGAGGCTTATTTGTGGTTTTTAATGATTAATGCCCCCAAAGGCTTACCAAGCAATGATGGAATAAATTTCCCCAATGAGGCTTCTTGGGATAGTTTACTTTGGGCATAGGGAATGTTCTGAGTATGAGTGTGGACATTATGTCTACTTGTTCTGTCCATTATTGAGCAAGGGATATGACATCTCTGATGATAATTGTGGATTGGTCTGTTTCTCCTGCAGTGCTATCAGGTTTTGTGTATTGTGAGGCTCTGTTTTTTTGGTGCATAAACATTCAGGGTTGTTGTGTCCTCTTTGGCCCCCTGATCATTATGAGATGACCTTCTTTGTCCTTGGTAATATGTTTTGCTCTGAAATCTACTTTGTCTAATATTAATAAAGCTAGTCGAGCTTTCTTTTGATTAATGTTAGTATAGGGTAGCATTTTCCATCCTCGTACTTTTGTTTAACTGATTTGTCTTTATATTTGAAGTGCGTTTCTTGTAGGCAGCGTGTAGTTGTGTCTTGCTTTGTAATTGAGAAAACTGTGTATATTTAATGAAATTATTGATATGATATGGCTAAATCTATCATCTTGTTATTAGTTTTGTTTATTCCATCTGTTCCTTGTTCCATTTTTCCTCTTTTGCCACCTTTTGGACTAATTGCGTATTTTTTAGTATTCTGTTTTATCTCCTTTGTTGGCCTTTTAGCTATAAGTCTGTATTTTGTTATTTTGGTGGTTGCTTTAGGGTTTATGGAAAACGTTTTTAACTTTTCACAATGTTATCATATCAGTACAAGTGATACTATACCACTTCACATATATTACAAGAACCTTGTGATAGAGTTCTTCTGTGTCTCCTCTCCCAGTCTTTGGGCTGTTGCTGTGCTGCTTCAATACTACATTATTGTTATTTTTCTTTAAAGAGTCAGTTATCTTTTAAAGAGTTTTACATACTAAGAAAAATATTTATATACCTATATAGTTACCATTTCTGGTGCTTTTCATTCCTAGTGTAGATCCATTTGGAATCATTTTCCTTTTACCCAAAGAACTTCCTTTAAAACTTCATTCAATGCGTGTAGATTGGTGAAGGGTTCTTTTGCTTGGTATGTCTGAAAATATTTTTTTTTCGCCTTTGCTTTTGAAAGACATTTTTGCTGGCCATAGAATTCTAAGATGAAGTTTTTTTCTTTTACTACTTTAAAGATGATTCTCCATTGTCTTGTTTTCATTGTTTCTAACAAGAATACGGATATCATCCTTTTCTTTATGTCTCTGTAAATAGCATGTCTTTTTTTACCTGACTACTTTTAAGATTTTCTCTTTATTACTATTTTTGAGCAATTTGATGATGATGCACCATAGTGTATTTCAATCTGCTGTTAATCTCATTTGGCTGTTTTTCATCTCAGACATTGTAGTTTTCACATCTGGAAGTTCAATCCAGGTTTCTGTTTGTTTTTTTTTAATATCTTCCATATCTTCACTTAACTATTTGAACCTATGGAATGCATTATAGTTACTTTTAATATCCTTGGTTGCTACTTCTAACATCTGTGTCAGCTTTGGGCCAGTTTTGATTGATTTTTCTTTATTGTGTGTGTTATTTTCTTGCATCATTTCATGCCTAGTAATTTTTTATTGGTTGTTAGACATTGTGAATTTTACCTTGTTGAGTGCTGGGTATTTTTGTACACCTATAAATATCCTTGAGCTTTGTGCTGGAATGTAGTTAAATTACTTGGAAACTGTTTGATCCTTTTGGGTTTTGCTTTTCAGATTTGTTAGGTGGGATCAGAGTAGTTATCAGCCTCTGGCTAGTTATTCCCCACTACTGAGGCAAGATCCTTCTGAAGTAATCTACCACAAAACGTTGTTTTCCCGCCTGGATGATGGGAACAGGTACTATTCCTGACCTTCTATGACTGCCAGACACTGTTACCTCTAATCCTTTTGGACATTTTTTTACCCTGGCCTTAGTCGCTTTCTTTCACATGCATGTGCTGATCATCACTCAGCTACAGTCTCAAGGGGTACTGTCTGGTAATCTTTGGGTTCTCTCTCTGAGCAACTCTCTCCTCTCTGGTACTCTGTCCTGTAAACTCTAGCCACCTTGGTCTCACCAGACCCTCATTCCACATCCTCAACTCTGGGAGTCCACCAGGCTCTGCCTGGGTTTCCCCATCCAAAGCCACAGCCCGGAAACTCAAGGCAGTAAACTTCGGCAATCATAGAGCTCACCATATTTGTTTCCCATTTCTTAGGGATCCCTGTCCTTCACCTGATGTCTAATATCTTGCAGAAACATCGTTCCACATATTTTGTCCATTTTTTTGTTTTGTTTTAGGCAGGAGGATAAATCTGGTTACCATTACTTGAATCTTGGCTGGAAGTGACAATCTAGTGTACATTATGTAACTAAACCAAAAATCGCCCACTTACACTGGTTCACCATTTTGATTTTTCTTTCTATGTTAAAGTTATAGTGCAGACAGCTGTGAGGAACCATAAAAGAGCTTCTGGTACTCTTCCAGGTAGCAGGATAGTATTGAACCTGTTCTGCAGATGACATCACTGAGATTGAGTGGCTGGTCCATGGTGACATCACTAGTAAGGGACAGGGTGGGGCTGTAAACCACAGTTGACCACTGCAGCGCCGTCTTGCTAGACCATACTTCCACTCTGAACAAAAAGCTTTTGAGAAAGAATATTCACATTAGCATTTTAATTTCATTCAGAAAAAAAATCTCTCTCTTAGCACTGCTCAGTAAAATTCTGTTTATATCTCTTTAGAGAAAAAAATTCCTTGGTTTCTCTCTTTTTCTGCAAGACCTGCCTTTTCAGGGTGTGGACATCGGGATCATTTGCCAGAGCAGGGGAGGGTGGTGGGTGTTGAGGCTAGAATCTTAATAGCTGACATTTAGTGAAGCGTTCCAGCTGAAAGTCCAATCTCCGATGTAAGATCCTTGCTAAATGGTCATTGATAGAGCTAAAAATAAGATGAGGACTGAATGGAGTCTTTAACAATTGCACATTTCAAATCTTTTGGTTCAGTCCCATCAGCCACCACAGGAAAGACAGTCACAAGAAGAATGTTTGCCCAAGCTTCATGTACTATCAAAGGGATAATTTCAGATTGGTCATAATCATGTTTATTCTGGGCCTGTTGATCACTTCATGTAGAATTAGACCACATGTTTATTTGAAATAAAAATTAAAAACTGGATTAGGAAGAACTATTTTACTGTCCAAAAAAACCAGATTGTTGTCGCTTGATCCAAGGATTCCTGTTGAATTCTTACCTAGAAATGCATAAAACTCTCCCATGTAATAAAAACTGGGGCTGGATAGTCACAGGCCTGCAATCTTGGCATTACCTGCCATTTTTGTTAAGTTACCATCTTTGTCTGAGTGTTTCATTTAAATTTTCACATATGGCTTAACATGACATTTAGCTCGGCACCTTGGAAAATGCGAGAAAATTCTAAATCCCTTCTTGAGAACTTTTATATGTTGCCTTTGAAAGGCATAAATCAAGAGCTTGCCAGTTATTATCTGAGGAAGGTCATGTCTTACTTCTATTTGAGCCATAAATAAATATTTCTGAGATCTTCATATTTAACACACTGCCTGAAAAATATGAAATATTCCGTAAATGTTAGTTGCATATAAGGAATGAATTAGTCAAAGTGATTTTTCTACTATCAGCTATTGTGTGGCTGATATCACCTTCAGAACAATTAGCCCCTTAGCCCTGACCAAATCTACCATCCAGTCCCAAACTTCTCAGACATAGGATTCTGAAATAACATGGATTGTTTTCACACAGTCTCGTTGAAGCTCAGGTTTAATCCGTGCTTTTATCTATATTTTTAAACCCAAGCTTGGAAGTATCATAAAATGATGTTTTTGTGCAACTAGAATTCCTTGCTCTACTATGAATTTCTGTTGTGAGTCCCCGTGTCTGTGTGTGCTTTCTCTTCCGAATTTCCTTTTTAGTTAATTACATGCCTACTGTCTGATACACTGAATGGCCAAACTAAAATTGCGTTGTTTGACTCCTATTTAGAAATATATATATATATATATTTGGTTTAAATAAATACTTTGAATATTATAATAGTTAAATAATATTTAAAACAGCTTTACTTTCCCTAGGAATAAAAATAAAATACTTGTGTCTTTGCACTCAGGATAAACTCTTAACTCTCTTGAGGGCTAGTGACTCTTCTAAGGACCAGCCCCTTGAACTTTTTCACTTTCCTAAAAATTTCCTTGGAAAATCAACGAGTTACACTTTTTTTCCCCCAAGAAAAGTTACAAATTTCTTTTGAAAGTTACATCACACGTGGTTAACTTCCATCACCCTTGGAGGCCACTGAGCTACCAAACTTTTTAAGTACTACTTAAAGCTAACCTGTCGTCTTTTATCAACCAGCTATCTACAGTTGTGTGCTTCTAGTTTGTTACTTTATCGGAGTTCATATTCAATCAACTCATGGCCTCATGAAATTTGAGCTAAATACTCTCTGGGCCTCTTGTAATTGTCAGGATTCTGCTTCGTAGATGGAGAAAAGACAGCGATATTGCCTGGCTGTTCAACATTCTTTGTAATCTAAAGAGAAATTAGACTTAAGTAGGATCCTGTACAGTTAAACCAAAGTCTGGATAGGAATTTCTGTTTAAAATAAACTTTCCATTGTTGGCTTAGGTCTGGAAAAGCTTAGGAGCGCCTAATTAGTAAGAATTGAAATGTTTTAAAGATGAGAGAGAAATAACCAAACCTTTCTTTATAATTCTGAGATTTTTGGTGTCTTTACAGATACTTAGTCTAAATCTTCCATTAGACAACATCATATTTTCCTGACTTCAGCAACTTTTAAGCATTTTTAAGTGGCAGTGAGAATAAGGAAATGTTTTTGTGTGTATCCAGCTGTCTGTGTGCCAGTAGTGTTGTGTGGTTTTTTCCAGTGTCTCATGATTAGATCCATTTTATCCACACTAAAATTAATTCCATGCTTATATCTACTGCTTCGCACTCAGACTCTCAACATTTATTTTTTTTTTTAATTTTTTATTTATTTATTTTTTTCCCCCAAAGTCCCAGTGGATAGTGTATGTCATAGATGCACATCCTTCTACTTGCTGTACATGGGATGCGGCCTCAGCATGGCCGGAGAAGTGGTGCATCGGTGCGCACCCGGGATGCGAACCCGGGCCGCCAGCAATGGGGCGCGCGCACTTAACCGCTAAGCCACGGGGCCGGCCCCAATAATTTTATTTATTTTTTTCCCCCCAAAGCCCCAGTAGATAGTTGTATGTCATAGCTGCACATCCTTCCAGTTGCTGCATGTGGGACGCGGCCCCAGCATGGCCGGACTAGCGGTGCGTCGGTGCATGCCCGGGATCCGAACCCAGGCCGCCAGCAGCGGAGCTCGTGCACCCAACCGCTAAGCCACAGGGCCGGCCCAGCCTCTCAACATTTAATTGAGCAAAAATAATTTTGGCAGTTTCTTTAGCACCAGCACCCTTTCCTTTCTCATTTCTGAATAGTTCAGCCGAATGTTAAATTTTGCTGAGATTCCTGACAACTTCTTCATAGAATGCTTTGGTAGAACGTTAGTATAATGATTTGTGAGACTTATCCTTAAGGAACATGGTTTTGTTCCTATGTTGAGATTTTGGTGACTTCCATTTGGTGAATTCTAGTAGCAGGGCAATAAATATTCAATAAGAAGCAGCAATCATTGGAGAAAAATAAGAACAGCAATTATTGGCTGTTCAGTGGCAGGCAAACTAGTGATGCATGAGGAGGTGCCAAAGAAATCAATTTTTAGCCAATATGGGATGTCGGTTCTAATTAAATCAGTCTTTAGCCAACACGAATGTTGGTGTAACTATGTTTTCTAAAGCAAAAAGAAATTGAGGTTATTGGCTATTTTAGTTTTTATGATATTGCTAACTGCCCTTTTCTCTACAACCCATCATTTTCTACTGATTACTTTTGGTTGCAAAAGAAATATGAAGCATTTATGGAATGTATGTAGATAGCATATATCTCCAAGTTAAATTTGATACATCTGCATCTTAATATAATGGATGGTAAATAAGTTAAAAATTATTTCCTGAGTTCGTAATATGTGAAGGCATTGAGAGAGATGAGTACTAAGGCGTTTAAGACATTCTATCCTCAAGTTTCGAATATAACCAAAATTTTGTAACACTGATCAGAATGTACTTAAAAGTTAAAGACTGCTAGATTGAAAATCATCAATGAGAGATGTAAATAATTATCTCATACCTATGTATTTATTATTTATTCATTCATCATTCATTTATTTTTAGTGATTTGTATAAATTAGTGAGCACAAGGGAACGCATTAACTTGAGAGCTTTTAAGGACAGACCTGGTAACAAACAATGGATGGAAAGGAAAACAGGAGAATTAACGTTTGTTGAACAAAATCCTATAAACTGTTCTGAGTGGTTTGCATACTATTTCGATAAAGCCTCTCAGTAGTACCTCTTTACCTGGCTTTGAATCTTGACCAAGCTCAATAGACAGATCTTGCTAGAGACCAGCGGGAAGTGTGTAACCAGGGACACTAGTTTTTCTATGTTTAATTGAATTAAGTTAAATAGAAAACTAAGAAGTATGTAGGAAAGGCATTAGCTTGAAAGCTGTCCTGTGCTTCTGAGGCCATATTCCTCACCCAGATTCCCTCCATAGCAGAGGCCCTCCTAGTCACTGCCTTCCAAGTCGGAATAACTCTTCATAGGATGCTGTCAAAACATATAGCACCAGCATGTCATATTTCATTTCAGCAAAAATTGCATGTACATATTTATATGTTGATATGTATTTTTATTTCATCCTTGGAAGTGAAAACCATTATGAAAACATAAATATTTAGTTTTTTTAGGCAAATGCATAGCACATGATTTCATGATCCTGTGGTTGCTTACCTATCCAACGTTAGAGATATCTGCCTTACAGAATACATAGCAGCAAAGGATCTTCTCCCTACAAACATGTGTGCCTTCACACAGAATTACGCTTGGGTTTCAAGGAGTTCACTCATTTTGTGAATCTCATCCATGGATCAGTTTAAAGATCCTAGGTTATATTTGGATTTTTATAAGCTTTATCTTGAGTTTCCTTATGTTGATGTTTCTAATAGGTCAAGGCACCATGGTTAGGTAGAGTATGAGGAGAGGGTGAAATTAAAAGAAATGTAAATGTACATATCTTTGAACATGGTAACCAGTTAGAGGATTTGTGAAACAAAAATGCCAAAATTCAAGTATGAGTGTGCAAAATTAAAGCATATTGTTGTAACACTGTTTTAAAAGTCAAGAATATGTCACAATTTGCATTTGTCGGATGATCAGACCGTTTGACCAATCTTTCCAAAGGTATGTGGTATTTGAAAACATTTTTTGTTTATGATTTCTTCTGTAAGTCTGTGGGATTTGCCTTCTGGATTGCATTAATAATCTTTTTCATCGTTAAGAGCTTCAGCATGTTTTGCTGCTTGACTAAAGGAGGATTGAAGAGGTATAAGTCCAAAAAGTTTCTGGGCCTTCTTTGGTCTCAAATCAGCTGATCTAAGCTCTATATCCAATGTTGGTCCAAAAGCATAAGTCATGGGTTTGGGTCAGGTCCTAAATTTCAATTCTGTATGCTGTCTTCACTAATTTATAGCTGTGGTCTGTGAAACTAAAGGAAAAGCTATTTCCTCTGCTTTCAGTATTCTGACACCAAATATGTGGGGGTTTTTCCCTCACATTAAATAATTCTGACACTAACTACCCGTCGTTACCCACAGGTTAAGGGCTCAGTCCTACAAGAGTGCCCCCCCCGCTTCAGAAGCCAATCACAAGCCCCAGATTTTCACCAGTATTTCTGACTGACCAAGTGTAAATCGGGGGTTCCTGTGACTCACTTCTTGGGTTTGATAATTTACTAGAACAACTCACAGAACTCAGAACAACTCACAGAACTCAGATAGATGCTTTACTTAACTGTTAGCGATTTATTATAAAGGTTCGAACTCAGGAACAGCCACATGGAAGCGATGCAAAGGGCAGAGTATCGGGTAAAGGGTGTAGGGTAGGGTATAGGGTAAAGGGCATGCCCTCTCTGGGCATGTCACTCTCCTGGCACCTCAGTGTCTTCACAGGATGAGGAAGCTCTCCGAACCCCATTGTTTAGCATTTTTGTGGAGGTTGCGTTAAGTAGACATAACTGGTTAAATCATCGCCGCTTGGTGATTGAACTCAATCTCCAGCCCCCTCCTGTCTCTGGAGGTCAGATAATGGGGCTGAAAGTTCCAACCCTCTAATCACATGGTTGGTTCCTCTAACAACCAGTCCCCATCCTCTGGGAGTCACCTTGTTAGCATACAGAAAGACAGTCTGGTCTCTCCAAGGGGTCTTAGAAGCTCTTGTGTTGGGAACCAGGGACTAAGACCAAATATTATAACAAAAGATGCTCCTGTCACCCAATCACTCACTAAATTACAAGAGTTTTAGGAGCTCTAAGTCAGGAACTAGGGGAAGAGACCAAATATATTTCTTATTATGTCACAGTAACCAAAATCAATTATTTCTGAGAACTAGAAAAATATCCCCCCGAAAATTATGAAACCTACCAGATTTGACAAAAGGTCACTAATTTATGAGTGACAGGATTAAAACCACCCTTATTTTCTACTTTTTTTTTTTTTTTTTGAGGAAGATCAGCCCTGAGCTAACATCCATGCTAATCCTCCTCTTTTTGCTGAGGAAGACTGGCTCTGAGCTAACATCTATTGCCAATCCTCCTCCTTTTTTTTTTCCCCCAAAGCCCCAGTAGATAGTTGTACGTCACAGTTGCACATCCTTCTAGTTGCTGTATGTGGGACACGGCCCCAGCATGGCCGGACAAGCGGTGTGTCGGTGCGCGCCCGGGATCCAAACCTGGGCCCCCAGTAGCGGAGCTCATGCACTTAACCGCTAAGCCACGGGGCAGGCCCTCTACATTTTATAGTAGAGTATCAACACCTGTCTTTAATTCCCAGGTTTGCCGTTTATATAACCTGTAACTTGGAACGAGTCACTTAATTAGAAGGATTCTACCTCCTCCGTCTGCAGTTTGGGGTTATTTGTTCTATTCTTTTACAATTAACATTGTTCTAGCTTTTATTAGCCATAATTAGAAAAACAAAAGGATTAATTAAGGTTGAGATGAGATTGTGAAATAGAAGGACATCTTCCTCCCAAAGAAGATAAAAGAATGTTAGGATAGAATATATAGAAGCTTTGGTCCCTTGTCCCTGTTAGGAATTCACTTGCTTCCATGGGGAGGAGGGAGGGGAAGGGAGAGAACTTTAGGTTTGCCTTGATGCTGCTGTATTCTGTTACAACACAAAGCCAGAGCCAAATAGTAATCTTGATATGCTGGGAAGGGATGTAGCTAATGCCTCCATATCATTAAACCTTGAGAAACACTGAATAGGGGCAGACGCGAGAATCTACTGCCATTTTCTCTGTTGCTCTTTCAAGACTTCTATGTTCAAATTGGGATAGAATTGTCATTTGCCTTCATACTCATTTTAAACTGCAAAAATCGTTTATGTGCTCTTCTGAAGAAAGGAATATGGATGAATTTTGCAGTGGACTTTAAAAATTTAGCTCAACTCCTAGCTTTAAAGACGAACATGGCTGTGATTCAAAGATTCCCATGGAAGCTTCCCGACTGTTAATTTTTTTTCAAATTTTTCTTACAGCAGGGAGGGAGCATGTGAAATGCTGAGGCCAACATGGAAAATAAGTTCAGCCAAGACCATCTCAAGCAGAAAGAGGTTTAACTCTCTTAAGTGTGTTTTTTAAATCTGCACACAGAGATTTTATACATTCTACATTTGTATGCTCAAGATTTCTCAAAATCTAATGCGTGGAGCTGTGAAAATAATGGCCCTGAACCTATTCGTGAAAACAGAGAGAATTGGTTTTTCTTGATAGGTGATTAACTTCCCCCTTCACAGGGTTGGAAACCACTAGGGTGCAATTTAATGCTCCAGGAGAGGGTTTTCTGAATAAGTCCTTGTGACCTGGAGAGGTTAGGGTGCTCCCCATAAAATGACTCATTTACTTCCTTCTTCTTGGCAGGATTATGCCTAGGGCTTTTAACAGCTCTTGACAGATCATTCTCTCCCATCAGGAAGTGGTTTAAGGCACAAGTGTCTACTATGATAAGTTGCCAGTTTTCTAGATGGAGCATAAAGCTATGGAGTGGGACAATACGGCTGAATAGTCAAGTTTTAATATACCTCCCACGTGAACTGTGGAATAAAAAGCTACACATTCAGACCGGATTGGCATTGAGTCAGTCAAATGTGTGTGATTGATCCTAAGTCCAGGGGCACCAAATTTATGAAATTGCGTGAAAGAACCAAGTGCAAACAACAATACATATGAAAAATGTGGAAATTAATTTTTTTAAATTACCTTTTATAGGGAAAGGCCATGAAATTTATTTCTAACTTACCTACATCAACCTGACATCAAAACCCAAGCCATAGGAAGATAAACTATGACACCTTTTGAAATCAGTTAAATGAATCTTCTTATTGACACTAGTTTGAACATGCTGTAGAGTCTATTAAAAATTTTCTGGGAAGTATTCCCTGTTAGAACAGCTCCCTTAAGGACCGCAGCACTCTGGATGGATAGATCGAGTGGGGTTGTAAAATTGGGAATGCGTCTCTTCTTAGTAGAGAGATGACTATTTTCAACTCAGATATCATGAAGGGTGTATTTTACTGCTGTAACTACTTATGAAATTATATTCAACTCTAGGTTATTCGTTAATTTAATTAACATTTTTTGGCAACCACATTGTACCAGGAACTGTGTCAGCAGCTAGAGATATGTTATACTCTTGTTCCGAGAGGGGAAAATGGTTAATGTTTCAAAATGTAAGTCTTCTATTTTCAGGTTAAGTCTAATCCATTTTAGAAATACCTACTCTTAATCCTTGAAGAACTTTCTCTTTGAAATGATTTTATAAAATACAGCATGATTGTGAAGTGAATTGAGTGCAAATTGAAAAGTGCCACATCAGATGCAAATAGATACTTTGTAATGACGAGCTAACTCGTAACTCTTTCAGAAACAATAGTGACAGTAAAAAGGATTGGATATAATTAGTTCCCCTGGGACAGATCTTTTGCTTTTATTATCTCTATTTTTTGCTATACATTTTAATAATACGATTGGCATCCAATGCCAGTATAACCGGATTGTAGTATTAATACATAAAATATCTAAATTATGAAATGAGGGAAATTTGGCAGAAAAAAAATATTACTAGTTACAGAAGATGTAAAGACTTGAGAATGACTGAAATTATATGCATAGAGGTTCAACATGTTTCTTAATCTCTACTTACTATCAATATCCTTATGATGAGCCGGTGAATTCTTATGCTGTTTTTCTAATCATGTGAATAATCCTGTCTTAAATATAAGTATTATGACAATAGAAATAGCAGTTACTTTAAGAGAATATATTTCTATAGAGATACCAGGTATTTTTTTTCCTATCACTTCTGTATGAATATTTCTCTGTTTTTAATTAAAATTTTAAGAAGTTCATCTTTGTCCTAGCATAATGAAATGAAACTCCCTAAACAATCAAGATTCCCTTTTATTCTGCAGTACGTGATACAGCTCTAGAAATAACTGGTTTTAAACCTTGGGAATTTTGTATGCTGGCCAGAAGTCGTAAAGGGAATTATTCTTTATTTGAATGAAATGTGCATGAATCATATACCAAGGTAGGGCTCTTTTTTTTTTTAACCAAATGCAAGTGAAAGTATAAAAACACAAGGAAATGTTATCTGTTTTTCTTCCTTAACTAAAAGTAGTATTTGTTCCTGAGGTGTAGACGTTAACTGCCATTTTATTTGGTATGCTTTATCTGCCTACTCCAACATAAGAGCTAATCTGATTTTTTTTTTTCATTTCTAAGAATGATTCTTAGAAATGTGTTTATATGAATAAATCAATCAAGCAGAACCCTGTAATTCATTTATTGAGGGACACTGTAATGTCTTCCTGAATTATCTCACCTCCCGGGACGTCGGCGTTAGGAAGAAAAGGCTTATGTTTATATAGAAGAACGCACAATGTGTATCTGAGCTCACATAAACAATGATGAGGTCATAGCTTACTCTGGGCTCATAGGACTCATTATCCTTGCAGAAGCTTTGTTCCCTGGTAGAGAGAGCAAAAGCCACGCTGAGGCCTGGGGAATCACGAGAGCCTGGTGTGCCACTGTTTCCTTGTCAAGCTCTACGGATTCTGCTGGGGAAGTTAGGAATATATTTCTGAAGCATATAAAGAAATGTTGGTATTAAATGAGATGAGCGATTTTAAATACGTGAACGCATTCACCATTTAATTTTCCGTAGACTTAGAACCAGAATCCATACATGTCACAAAAGCCTAACTTTTAACTAATACCTTTAATCTTTTTCTGGTAATCCTAAACAGATTAACAGAGTTCCTTTCTATCTTGGTATTTCTCTTCCCTCCGACATATGAGCTAAAGCATAGCAGAGTGCCAGAAACCAAGGACAGCAGTTGAGAGATTGAACAGGCCAAATCTGGTGGGGCTTCTGCACAGTTAAAAGAGTGGATATTAGCATGTCGCAAAAGAATATTATCTGAGCTTATAAGAGCTAGAAATTCAGGCGAGAACTCCTTGAACAGAATCTCTTTTCTAGCCATTCAATTATTTCTTTCTGTTTTCAACTCTCTGAGTTACTGTGTAGAACTGTCTTTAGCTTGGTCCATTTTCGAATTTCCTTGAAAGGCAGGATTACGTTCAGTGATAGGAGAACGGGCTCTGGAGCCTGAGAGCTGGGCTACCTGTTCTTGCTCTACCAGTGACTAGTTCTGTAACTCGCTGTGTCACCAGCTACGTCAACTTCAGCCTCCTTTGTGCCTCGTTTGCTGTATCTGTGAAGTGGGAGTAGCAGCTGCACCTCTGTCATAGGATTGATGTGAAGACTTGGTGAGTTGTTACTGTCGGCTGAAATAAAGAGTCTAGGTCGTGCTATTGAAGGAGTTTATTCAGTAATCAGCGTGAGGAGTTCAAACCCTGGGAAATAGTTCAGCAGAGTGCTCTGATGGAACTGCTCCAAGGGGTGTGAAGTTAAGTGCAGCTTATCTCTCTTTCACAAAACAGTGTACATGCAGGTAAGAGGGAAAGAAAAAAACTTATGACTAGATTTCATATATGTCAAAAAAAAAAAGGGATAGAGTATATCTGGGCTTTTCTCTAGATTATACATTGAAGGCAACATAAACAAGAATTTCTTGGTTAGTCATCAAATGAGTTCAGAGATGCTGATGTTTTCTATGCGTGGAGGGAGACAAGGACCAGAGTCGTTAATTCTTCCCTCAATCTCTAAGAAATGCAGCTAGGAAATGTGAGAGCAAGCTACTCTTTATCTTTTCCTGTTGTGCGTCTGTCCAGCTGGCATCTGCAGTCATGAGGTGTGGGGTTGCGAGGTCATTTTGACGCAGGCTGAAGATGGCCCGCACGGCTGCTTCACAGGACAAGCATGGATTTTATTGTACCGACTTAAAGCCTATGTGGTTTGCTTGTTAGATTCGCCTGTTAGACCAGGGAGAGGGGTTCCAAAAATCTGTCCACAATGTGCATAAAGCACTTAAAACACAGTCGCATTCATGTAAGTCAGTAAGTTTTGAGCTATTGCTTAGAGGAAAGAAAAGGTGGGAAAAGTTGGAGGCAAGGACTGAGCAGAAGAAATGAATGTGTATTGAGTACCTGCTATGGACTAAACATTATGCTGGGTAACTAACACGGAACATTTTTAATCCCCACGTACCCTATACGAAAGATAATGTTATCTGAACTGAACAGATGAGAAAATTGAGGCTTAGATAATTTTGAGAATCTCATTCATTTTACAATTGATGTTTATGTTAATAATCAGCACATGGGAATGTAGGCTGTTTGTGGTAGAAGAAAAAGGGAGACCTAGATGGTACTTAAGAGAAATTACCTCCCCATTCTCTAATTTAAGATTTAGCTTAATGCGGTAATGCCAAGGCCAATTTGGAGCCATTACAAGCTGGTTCATATGCTTGGTTGTGACAATCCTTTCAGGATAAAATGCCTTATAGAAACATTTGTAGGTGATTATCTGCAAAGAAAAGAAAAATAGAAGAAGAAAAGAAAGTTATGATGAAAAGTAATGCTATGTTTAATTGAAATATTTTTTCTTTTATGAGCTTTTTAGAAATTTCTTTTTCTTTGAAACAATAAAACCTTTTCAAGAGAAAAAAACTGAAATAACAGCAACTAAGAAAAGACAGTTAAGCCAGTCAGCTGCACAAGTAAGGGGCAGGGAGGGACATTATGGATAAATGCAATTAGCTGCAAGCCGTTCTGTTTGCAACCTTGGAAGTATAATTGCTATAGAACTAGAGGGAATTTTTTAGGCTGGTGTTGAATAACAAGCAAGCATCAGGGGTATGTAATATCCTGATATTGCACAATCCTGCATATAAAATATTTGTCACATTCAACAATAGTCAGCCTTTAGTTTCTGACCTTTTAAAAATTACCTTTTTAAAATTAGTATGTATAAACCTATCATTTTTTAAATATATATATTATAGATGTAACTCGTCAATTGTTATCTCTCTCTACGTTTCTTCTTTGAAGATTTAAAAGACCATTCTCTGATTTGTAGATTCAACCAGATTTCATAGCGCAAATGAGAATTATAATGATGTGCTGTCAAGAGCTATGTTTCAAGCTGTGATGTCTGCCTTTTTTGAGATTATGGAGAAGCACATATCTTCTAGGATAAAACAAATAGACAAGGCAGATGAGCACAGGTTTTTTTTTTTTAATTGTATTTATTTATTTGTTTTCTAAAGTAGGAGAATGTGGCCTGTGGAGGGCAGAAAGCAAGCAAGTACAGAGCACCCTCTCTGAGTCAAGCGCTGTGTCCTGTGTAATTCTTGATAAAGAAAGACCAAATCTGGCCCTGAGGGATTTCAAAGTTGAAGACGGCACTCAGAAGCATAAATAATTTAATAGACTGCGTTCAGTGCAGTAATGGGGATTTGCATAATGTTTCATGAGATCACAGAGAAAGGGCACCATTTCCACCTGGGTTGTCAAGGAGGTGGCCCCTAAGTTAAGCAAAAGGAGACGGGGAGGCACATCCCATAAAATACTGGAAACTCCCCCACCACCACCACCACACACACACACACACATACACACACCATCTCTCTGAATAAATTCTGTACCTTCCAACTGGTTTTCAAGGTGCCCATGACTCAGATTAATAATAACTAGGTTTGCCCAAATGGCAAAATTCTATTCCTGACATGAACTTCCATAGCTGATTTTTTTGTTTGTTTTAATGAAGAAGTAATGGGTATCTATGGAAATCATTTTACAAAATCACACAGAAGCATGCACACAGCAATGGGGTTGTTGAAGACAAAGGAGCCTTTGTCTTTTTTTATTAGAATGAATGTTCTCAAGGAAGACTGGAATAAAAATGAAATGGAACCAATTAGAAAAAAATAGAAGCACTTAAGAAAAAAACTTAATTGTTGCTGAGAGAATTAGCATCTGATGGCGTAGAAAGAATTTAATTAAATTTCAAAGTAAAATAACTACAGTTTCGCCTTGGCCTTTCTCCTAGAAAATAAAATGTCTCTTAGAGCTTATCAGTTATTCCTTAGACTACAAATTAGTAGTGGTTAAGTTGCCTATTATTTTTCTCATTTTGATTATTATACTGTTATATGCTACTGATGACGGGATTATTTGTGCAGCCTTACTGCTGAGATAGCCATTAAGACCATGCACATAGAAATGTAGTCTCATATATGCCCCTGTATATGTGGGTGGGAAAAGGCAAGGACCTAACTTAAATCTGACAGATCCAAAATCAGCTCTCCATCTACAGCAGAATGCCGCTATTTAAAAGGAAAATGTTGATTAAGGAGGACAGTCATTATATATGTCAAATGCTAAATGCTCTTGAGGAAATAAAAAGTGCCCAATTGACTAAGTAATTACCCGTTAAGAAAGGAGTGGGAGAGGGACCAGCCCCATGGCCAAGTGGTTCAAGTTCCACGCACTCCACTTCAGCAGCCAGGGTCACGGGTTCAGATCCCAGGCACAGACCTACACCACTCACCAGCCGTGCTGTGGCGGTGACCCAGATACAAAATAGAGGAAGATTGGCACAGATGTTAGCTCAGGACTAATCTTCCTCAAGCAAAAAAAGAGGGAGATTGGCAACAGATGTTAGTACAGGGCAAATCTTCCTCAGCAAAAAAGAAAGAAAGAAAGAAAGAGAGAAAGGAGTGGGAGAATTGTTTAGAAGGGAGAATTGCAAAAAGATGACCAGGAATGCTTTTACATCAAGGGGTGAATCAATGGGACTTGTGACCCAAAGAAGCAATATTTTGTGCAAACCTAAAAACATTTTTTCACTTTTTCCCCACAGCCTCGTCATGTGTTCAACATGCTAAAGAAGTATGTCCGTGCTGAGCAGAAAGACAGACAGCACACTCTAAAGCATTTTGAACATGTACGCATGGTGGATCCAAAGAAAGCTGCTCAGATTCGGTCCCAGGTAAGCACAGCATGTGATAATCATCTGCAGAGTTGACAGACCCTTGTTCTTGGTCTTTGAGTTGGATCTTTAGGTATTCTCCGAGTAGCTATGAGTATTGTACCTCTGTGGCAAGAGATCTTTAATACCTGGTAAATTCCAAAGGCTTGTCTTAGAGCAACATGTGGTTTGGCATATTCTGAATTACAAAAATAATAAGGAATATAAAAATCTTAAGGGTCTATGGGTACTGATTCTTAAGGAACCATTTAAAAAACTCTCATGACTAAAGTAAAGGGAAAAAAGGTTGTATAAACCAAAACCTCTAAAACTGGTTCAACTAAATTGTGACAGGCAATCATTAACTCCATTGGTACCACACTGCTTGGATATAATATGAGCTTAAATGAAGCCCTACAATAATAGATTTTATACTCCTCCATTCCCAAAGGTTGAAACCTGAGATCTACCTCTGGAAATCTGAAATTTTACATTTCCTTGAATAGAAGAATTTATAAATATATATATGCATATCTCTATCTGTATCATTAAATATCTAGTCAAATTGAAATATGTTTCTATCTATTGGAAAATTTGCAAAGAAATATATTTAGGGCATCAGAGGTTATTTAGGGAGCCACAATATTAGTAATCAAAGTTGGGCAGAAAAGATCTTTTTAATTGGCCTTATATTTTATGGTTATAAGCATACAATATAATACAAAGTTTAAAGCGGTTCCAAATTTAGAGAAGAAAAAAATAGGAGAACAAGAAAAATAAGGATGCCCTTTCAGGTTAGAAGTTCCAGCACCATATTGGTAGGTTTTATTTTGGAGGTTTGTATCTGCTTGCGGTGCTTGGTAAGGAAAATAACTAGTTCTTACTCTGGAGATGATTACCTGCACCTGTCCTCCTTTGATGCAGGTTATGACACACCTCCGTGTGATTTATGAACGCATGAACCAGTCTCTGTCCCTGCTCTACAATGTGCCTGCAGTGGCCGAGGAGATTCAGGATGAAGTGGGTAAGTAAGCTGTTGTTTTGATGCTATATGTATAAACGTATTTTCCCCTGTAGGAGAGAATCAGGGAACTGAGTTCATCTGCATCAGGAATCACCAGTGCTTTAATATGTGGAGGAGAAAAGAACAGATTCCCTTTTACGGTAAAACTCGAGAGGAATGGAATTAGCTCTCCCGTTAGCAATTGCATCCATTCCTAACTATGCATGCTTATAAGACTAGAGGAATGTGGCTTGACTCATGGTATATTTGTGTAATAATGAGCCACTTGTTACTGGATTATACTTGTCAGCAATTTTCCTCTAATTTAGTCCGTCTTGTACATATCATCTTATGATGCTTTGGTACTTTACACTTTAATAAAAACAACACTTTCTTCATCCTTTAATTGTTTATTCCCATAATTTGAGGAGTGGCATGATATCCCATTATACAGTGAAGGAGCTCAAACTTATAAGTAACTTACTTGCACGTCTCACGCATATCTGAAGTAGCACAGCAAAAGCACAAAACTGTGACATCTGACTTTGAAGTGATTGTTATGTTCGGTAAGTCACAACTTTCTTTGATTGCCCCCCAACCCCAGAGCCATGAGTATTCTCAACCACACTGTTGTTTAAGCTTAATTAAATATGTGCCCACTATCTTTCATTAACTTTTATTTTGAAATCATCATACATTCACAAGAAGTTAGAAAAATAATTCAGAGAAGTCCAGTGTACACATCACCCACTTCCTCAGTAGTAACATCTTAATAGCTATAATATGTCACAATACGCATCATAATACAGTCAAAACCAGGACACTGACGTTGTTGCCCACTATTTTTGTGTCCCTACTTTTTCTAATGACAACTTTAATATTCAATATGATTAAGTTCTCCCATTTCTCTTTTTCTGGGAAAGGAGTCAAGTATCGCATAACATAATTCTCCATAAACCCGCAAAATACCCGTATTTGTTTGACTTTGTCTCACAAAAGTGCATAGATAGCAGTTACGCTAGTGAATCCTTGAACATAAAGCTAATGTATGTCTACTGGAGATTTGGTCCATAAACTGTCAGCAGATAAGGAGTGTGTTTGTGATGTATCCCTCCCCATAACGAATCTTGCCTTTTGTTAATCAGGTTAGAGACAAATGCAGGTTATCTGAAATCAGAATACTCGAGATGTTGTAGGTAGGCATACGTGTTACAGGAATTCCTCCTTTGAAGTGCCCGGAACACTGCTTGGCTGACTTTTTACATTTTTTGCCAGTGCTGTTCTATTCTTTCTTTTTTAACTTAATATTGCCTTGTGAGTGTTGATGATATTCTCAAGTATTAAGCATATATCAGGTGATGATGGTCTGTTCCGTACTGTGTACTAATGGGTGGAATCAAGTATACTTTAGGCTGCACACTGGGAAAAGAAACTTCATAATGTGTCATCTAAGCTTTTGTTCTAAAGGGAGAACCCAGTGTTGATCATCATCTTAGGAGGATAGCCAGTTGAGTTTTCAATCTACACCATGGATTGAAGAGGGGATTTCCTATTAATTTCTCACTCCCTTAAAGTTTCTTTAAGAAATGAATAATACTTGTCAGATATATTTGTAAGATAGAAATTGGTAAGGAACCTTTAAAATACTGTATATTAAATAAGTGTAAGAAAGTCCTCCAATAAGTTGTAGAAGGGACAAAATCAAAGAAATCATCACATTCTTAATGAACTGACACTTATTTTCCAGATGAATGTATTTTTGCCTTACAGCTATCTAATCAAGCCTTTTTTCATATGTGACTTCAAGTGAGGTGTTGTCAGTAATACCAAACTATAGAAGAGTGAGCCATTGCAAAGTACTAGAAAGTTGATGACCAATATTTCAGTTTCACCCAGTAATTATGATTGAATTGTTCTAATTAAATTATCAGAACATTTTGTTCAACAAGATACTACTGAAAACAGTGACCACTGAGTCACACTTCCATGGAACAGATAGTGATTCAGATATCTTGAGTGTTGCAAAATGCCCAAGGATAGGGCTACACAGTAAACTTCAAATCTCAGTGACAGGAAAGATATTCAGATCATTAGAATCATGGAATTTTTTTCTTAAAAAAAAAAGGAATGCTCACCTATTAAGTTGGATTAAGAGCATGTTATTTTTAAAAATATTTTTGTCATTCTAAATATGCTAGATTCCAAATCCTGAAAGATAATCTTTTTTTTTAATTGAGGTCATATTGGCTTATAATATTGTGTAAATTTCAGTTGTACATTATTATATTTCAGTTTCTGTATAGACTGCATCGTGTTCAGCACCAGTAGTCTAGTTTTTATGTCTTCCTTGCCTCCATTTTTAAGTGGCCCTTTTCTATAGAAAGAGAAATGTGGATTAATGAACTTACATTAATTAGACCTGTGCACCATTTGGGCTCCTAACCGCAAAGCTGAAGAGAGCTCAGTGGGGAGAATGGCTTTTCTGGATTGAGCTTAGTTTTCTTCTGTAGTTGTTCTTCATTTGAAGGGACACTTAAAAATAACTCACTTTCAAAGCAAGAATATAGATAAAACAAGATTGGCCATGGGTGCTAATTGTTTGAACTGAGTGGTGAGTATTTAGGGGTTCTTTGTGGTATTCTCTTTACTTTTGTATATGTTTGAAGTTTTCCATAATAGAAATTGTTGTTTCCCAGCTTACTTTCTAAGATCTTCACAGATTTCTTCCAATGTGTGTCTTGTACATTTAATAGATTCCGATTGAATGCTTTTGTTATTAGTCTGAATGGCATTTATCTTCCATTTTGTATATAATCAGACTTTATATACCAATCAGACTTGCACTTCAGTGCAAGTAAGAATACTAAAAGGAGAGGATTGGAAAGTACCTACAAATGCATGCCTTTTATGTAAAAGTTTGTGCCTTATAAATGCAGGCAATTAGGATATGTTTAATGCAGTAAAACATCTGGAGAGAAATACAATGGTTTTAGCAAATAAGTGTACCAGGTGCTCTTGAGATGAAGGGTTTTTACCAATCTGAGCAACTGCTGGTAACTTTAGTGACATGGGTCTATCTGCGTCAGTTAATTTATGCTCTCCTAAGGGTAGAATTCTCTATTGTGGATGAAAATGAGGAAGAAGCTTGCCACTCTAGAAGAAGGAAGAGTGAAAGTGGGAATTGGCATCACATTGCTGAGAACCATAAAGTGTAACTGACTAGAGTGTAGAATTCATCATGCCAGCAAATTCCAGCTCTGGCCTTTTTCACTCCTTGTGCTTTCCCAAGGAATCCCATCTGTTTATGTTACTTTACTGTTAACTCTAGTAAATCCCAAATCCATAAGTCTAACAACAGCCTGTCAACTGAGTCTCAGTGACATACTCCACTGTTTCCCACACATTTCCCAAGCTCTGATCAATGTGTATAAAGAACTTGTTGTGTCTCTCTTGAAATTTACTCATTTTACAATCTCAATTATGGATTCTCCCAGTTGTCCTACACTTACCCATGATGGTTTCCTCTCCCTCACGCATGATTCCTTATCAGTCTTAAGTCCTGTATAGTCTGCCTCCTATATTCGTGTGGAATGCTTGCTCTGTACATCCACTGTTTTAGCTCAGATCCTTATCCCTCTCACATGAGTTTCACCAGACTCCTAACTAGTCTGCTTCTTGTCTCACCGTGGTCTCCTCCTACCCAAATTCTTCTTCAGGGCTGCCCGAGGTCCCTGCTAAAATACAAATAACACCTGCACGTGGTTCTTCCTTGCTTGAAAAGTGGCATCCTTCAATATTCCATTGAAATGTCCATGCTACTATAAACCCTTGAGTAATTTGCATGGGGAGCAAGAGAGCAGAGCTGGCATTTAAGTTATATAGCAAACTAATGAGTATACATTACTGATGATGTTGGTGGTCCAAGTTCTTTATGAAAGCTCACCCCTGAGGTTCAGGGCCACCACATATAGATGTGGCAGGTGGTTTAGCAGAAAAGTACAGACTGACATTCATTCTACATCCCACTGATGGAGCTAAGCCCTCTGGCATGGGCTGTGTCCACGTGAAGCAGGACTGTCTTGTAACTCACATGAGTGCAGCATGTGAGATAGTGACAACACTGGTGAATTCAGTGATAGCACCCCCAATTTACAAGTAAAGAAACTTAACCTTAGAGAGAGGTCACTAACTTACCTTAACAGATAGTAAGGTGAGGAAAGTGGAATTGACCCAAGGTCTGCCTGAGCCCAGAATTCATGCTCCCTCAGTGTCTAAAGCACTGTGTATCCACCTCTAATACCATACTCTACTTGGCATTTAATTATTTGTTTACACGTCCATCAACCCCCTGTGAGCTCTTCCAGGCCATGTCGTGGTCATGTTTGTATCCTCAGGATCCAGCAGAGGCCCTCGTACTTTGTAGGTATTAGTAATCATAGACAAGGTTGAAGCAGATCCTCAGGTTGCAAGGTAGATGCTCCTTCACTTAGGTTGATCAGGTGGACTCCTCCATAACCCTAAAGACCCTCCCTGAGCTCCTTCCTTAGCACCTACTGTAGGGTTGCACAAAACAAATCTCTTTCCTCGGCCGCAGCATTTTCTAAAGCTGTAATTGATCAAGCCGACAAAATGGGTGCAGTTGACAAAGCTATCAAAATAAAGAATAAAGCAAAGTTCTAAGGACTGCAATTAATAACATTTTACGCCATTGTCCTATATCAATTCCATGACACTCTGCTATTTGGTTATCTACCCAGTTCATATACTTTAACACTTGATTTATTAAGTGTGTTGTCCGGTTTGACTGTCTCGTCAACTACCGTCTAAGGCTGTTTATTCAATGTGCTTCACCGATAAGTGTGAATTATCAAAACTGCCCTATTAGTTGTTTTGTAAAAGCTTGCCTTTTATTATTTTATAATAATTTTTCCATTCAGTATGAATTATTATGTACAAGCTCCCAGGCACACTCATTTATTATTTAGTGTTTTCCTTTTTTAAAAAAAAATGTTATTTACATGCAAATTATGAAGTTTTCTTGCAAAGAAAGGCTTAAGGCTTTGTTTGTAGAGGGACAAAATCCCCTTATTCATTTAAAACAGCTGTTTAGGACTTTTTATTTTTTATTCCACAAATGAGAGAATCATTATTTTACTGAAAATTTGCCTCCTCTTCAATGTCCATATTCTGTTTTAATCATCTTTTAACTCTTCAAAAAAGCAGAATTCCTTCATCTCTACTTTTGTTCAGCTCAACCTTTGCTTTGTCAAATTGCTATTTAAAAATGATTGGATTTTTTTGCCCTTTGTAATCTTCATTAAATCTACGCTAAAAGGATTCTATTCTCCTTCTCTTGGCACTGAGGTTATTTATCAAAGTGCTTCATTTTGCAGGTACCTCAAGGGTAAAACTATTGTAGCTTTGAATTCAGAGATGGCTGTTTCACAGAATGCTGTAATGGCCAATTTATGAGAAAGGCAGTAGGAAGGAAAGGGAGAAGGAAGGCATAATTGATTCATACCCTGGTTTCTTTTTTTTTAGCATTGAAAATTAATAAAAACATGAATTATTATAAACCATATGGTGGAAGAATCTCTAGTTGAACAAATCCATAGTGAATGGGGTAGGATTGAAATATGTGGCAAGAGATCAAGAAACTTGTGCTAATGAAAGAATGCTTATCATTTTTTATTACAATTTGACTGTGGCCTCTTGATAAAACTTTCTACTCTTTGGGAAAAAATACAGCATCCTTATTTCAAGGACAGTGTTTCCATTCTCTGTTCCTAATAAACCTATTGATTTTTGGATTTAATGAATCCAAAGTAGTCTAGGTTTAAAACAGAATATCTACAGCACTTGCCAGACCAACAAAATGGGACATTCATTACTACTGAGAATTTTAAGTATCCTTATGTATAATTGTTAGTCAAGGAAGGGCATCAAGGAGGAAAAAAATCATGAAAGTAAATAAAGTGAGAGAGCTCTTAACTTATTCTGCTCTTATTCTTTGTTTTTCATAAGACATGACTTTCGAAGGTATATAGATTTTCTATTTTGTAGCTGATTTAAGTGTTTGAAAACAAGAGCATTTTTTCATGTCATAAATTGCCAGAGACATGTTCTTCCTCTGGTTTTATAATCATCTCAGAGCTCCTTACTCATACTTACTTATGAGTATGTTTGTTTGCCTACCTCTAAATGTGCATCTTTGTCCCTCTGTTAGCAAGACAGTTACTCTTCCAAAATGGAGCCACTCATTTTATGAATGAGAAAATGAAAATACGTTGTCAAGTGAACCTGTGTATAAGCATTTTAATCTTTAAAATGGGAAAGTATACTATGACAGTAGCATCTCAGTTTTCTCATGCTTTGACTGCCATGTCTGATATGTCTCTAAACAGCAAGATAGAGATGTGTTAACACCTCTGAGGTGCGTACCTCAGACCCAACTGGTCTGTAAACAGTCTTAGGAGGTTACAGCCTATACATGTTTATCTCGCCCATAGTGTGGCTAGTTTAGTGTTTTGGATACGTTTAGCTCTTTATTTGGATATGATATGTAAGCTGTCTTTTTCTTTCTTGGGAGTTTAATTATTGATTCTGTAAATATGTCTGTGTCATCCAGATGATCTGTGGAAGTCATTGATAAGGTCCTTTAGAAGTTGATGTATGTAACTTGGCATGTGTAAATTATTGACATATACATTATTCAGAAAAATGGCATCAGATATATTTTATTTTCTGTATTTCTTTTTGTGTGTGTGTGAGGAAGATCAGCCCTGGGCTAACATCCGTGCCCATCTTCCTCCACTTTGTATGGGACGCCACCACAGCATGGCTTGCCAAGCGGTGCGTCAGTGCGCGCCCAGGATCCGAACCGGCAAACCCCAGGCCGCTGCAGCCGAGCATGCGCACTTAACCACTTGCGCCACCGGGCCAGCCCCTTTTCTGTATTTCTAATCCATAATTTTAAAGGAAAAGTCAATCCTTTAGCAATATTAAAAAGAATATACTTTCTATGAAGAAGGAAGGTAAAAAAGGTTTCATTTAAAACAAAAAAGTGGGGCCGGCCTGGTGGCGCAGCAGTTAAGTGCACGTGCTCCGCTTTGGCAGCCTGGGGTTCACAGGTTCGGATCCCGGGCATGCACCGATGCACCACTTGTCAAGCCATGTTATGGCAGTGTCATATAAAGTAGAAGAAGATGGGCACAGATGTTAGCCCAGGGCCAATCTTCCTCAGCAAAAAAAAACAAAAAAAAAGAGGAGGATTGGCATTGGATGTTAGCTCAGAGCTAATCTTCCTCGGGGGAAAAAAAAAATTTAAAACAAAAAAAAGCATAATCTCTACCATTCTGGCAGAGAAATTGTTGGCATTAATATGTATAATTCAGTGCAGTATATTGATCTTGTTTATTGTGATCCAAGTGGACACCTTCAGTCATTAGATGATGTAAATATCAACTACATTGTTCACTTCATGCCATTGCAGTGGCTCACTATGGATTAGTTTTTCAGTCTAAATAAATAAGTGGTGTCTATTTAAGTCCTTTGCCCATTTTTTAATTGGGTTGTTTGCCTTTTTATTATTGAGTTGTAAGAGTTCTTTATATAGTCTGGATACTAGACTCTTAGCAAATATATGATGTGCAAATATTTTCTTTCTTTCTATAGATTGTCTTTTCATTTTCTTGATATCCTTTGAACATGCAAAATTTTTAATCTTAGATGAAGTCCAATTTATCAATTTTTCTTATTGTTGCTTGTGCCTTTAGTATTTATCTCTAAGAACCATTGCCCAATTCAAGGTCGAAAGATTTATACCTATGTTTCTTTCTAAGAGTTTTATAGTTTAGCTCTTACAGTTAGATCTTTGATTCATTTTGAGTTAATTTTTATATGTGGTGTGAGGTAAGGGTCCAACTTGATTCTTTTGCATCCAGTGTGCCAACACCATTTATTCAAAAAGACTGTTCTTTCTGCCTTGAGTGCTCTTGGCACCCTTGTCAAAAATCAGTTGACCAGAGATATATGGGTTTATTTCTTGGCTCTCACTTCTATTCCTTTGATCTGTATGTTTGTCTTTACTACAGTACCATACTGTGTTTTAATTACTGTAGTTTTATGCTGAGTTTTGGAATCAGGAAGTGTGAGTCCTTCACCTTTGTTCTTTCTCAAGATTGTTTTGACTATTTGGGGTCCTTTGCTTTTCCATATGAAATTTAAGGTCTATTTTCCCTCATTTCTACAAAAAAAGTAGTTGAAATTTTAATAGGGATTGTATTGGATCTGTAAATCAATTTAGGGAGTATTCCTATTATAATTTTTTAAGTGAAACTTTAAAAACACTATAATCCCTTGAAGAGATTTCTAATATGTGATGATTCTGCTTTGACCCCATTCAGGAGGGTTAATGTTCAGAAGTAGCAAGAAAATGAATTTAGCACACTGTCACCCTTTGCTCCAAATTTTGGTGAGATTCAAGCAAATGTCTTTGTGAACTTTTCCTTAAATCATGATGGCCGTGACACATCCGTGGTTTTTGTCTGTTTTCATGCTGTTCTCTTATTTGTGTGTGTGTGTGTGTGGGCACCTCCACCAAGTTGGTGAAGCCCTGGGCAGTGCCTCCCACACCAGGCTTTGCTGATGCCTGTGATGATCCATGGTGGTTCTAAAGTTTTTTCTTAGCTCACCACTTATGTATGGTCCTGTGATTTGAATCAAAGTCCAAAAAGAAATCCTAACTAAAATGGTTAGGGAGTGAGGTCAGACCACAGTGGTGATCTGCTTCCTGGCATGGAACCTTTATAGCAGATGTGTCCTGATTTTTTTTTGTAGAATCTTGGGAACAACCAATGATTTTAGACTGGAACAAGGGCTGGTTATTTTGTTTTTCACAAGCAACTGCCTTCAAAGTTCATATTTAAAAAGAGGAGGAAAAAAAAAATCATGGTATATTTACCACCCTGAATATAGAGATGCATTCAAATTGAGATTAATTTTGAAATGTATTTCCACAAGGTCTAACTGGGAATGAGATGAATGTGTTTGCATGTGAAGCAGAGTTTGGAAGGAATGTTAATTTGCCTCTTGCTGTTCAAGTCTGAAACAAGACGTATCCCCCAAGTAAGCTTCATTACTCTCGGTTCATGGTTCTCCTGTCATCTAGACTAAGGGCTGCTTTAGAAAGTAAATTATAGAAAGTGAGGTATAGTATCTCATCAAAAATAGGAGATCAATCTGCTAACTTATTCAAAATTACTAACTTATTCAAAATTATGAGGCATGTGTCCAAACAAATGTTGACTTGGTATGAATCAAAACACTGTTCCTAAAGAGTCTCTTGGACTTGGAGCAAGAAACAGGTGTTCAAAGGGCCAACGCTAGGATGTTACTTAATTTCAACTACCGTTGACAAATCTTTGACCTAAGACAATGGCTTTAAAATAGCCTATTTAATGTGTTTACTTTTTTATAATTATTATTCATTTACATGTGCTTGTGAAAGCATGAGTTAAATCTTATTATTTCTTTGAAACAGCAGTTGGTGACTACTTGTATTGTCTTGTGCATGTCTCTGTGTCTTAGCTTTTGGTTTAAGCGGCATTTAGATGCATCTGCCCATCTGCTGAGAGCAGACAGAGGAACTGTGTGTTCAGCTTCCTCTGTAACATTGAACTTGGTAAAGCTGCTCCCAAGGCCAGTAGAGACCAGAGACATCCTGTCTTCAAGAAGGAAGAAGGGGCAGCTGTAGGTTTCATGCCCCTCAGAAGCAATAGCCTGAGCCAGCCTGGCCTTGGCAAACTATTCATTTCTTCTCTTTCACAGGCTGTAATAGTGAAGTGAAGTTCTTAGGCTATAGTGAGTCACTTCTGAAGCTTTGCCAAGATATGAAGGAACTTCCTGGGACATGAGCAGCAGAGACCTAGGGGTGCCAAAAGGGACCTATCATATTAATATGATTATACTTATTAGCATTTCACACTGTTTTTATTTAGGAAATTCTAGAAACAAACTAAATTTCACATTAGGGGTCGGGGGCCAGTTGAGAGAGATTGCTATTTGAAATTCTAAATTAGTTACTCTTTTTCAAAAACCTGCCTTCATTTTGTTGATGACTATTGAACCTTGAAAGAATTAAAATGAATTTACTTTCAAATGATAGTTAATATATTTGATAGAAAGGAAAGTTGCCAAACATGGCCTTTTTGATACGGCATATGCTGTGAGAAAAGTCTCATGTATCTAGCTGCACTTGAAAACATTAATCATTCATAATATGACCTTTCTCTATTACATTAAAACATTTTCTTAAAATTAAAATTTTTTTTTTCATTAAAATTTTTTCTTCATCTAATGCCTATGACAAATAACATATGCTTCTTGCTATTTATAAATGATAATGCCAATAAGCTGTTCTCTAAAATTTTTATATATAAAACGTTAATAGTAGCTATAATTTTAAAATTGTTAAAGTTTTCTAATATCAAACAGCTTTTGTCAAATTAGAAAAACTAACGTTATCGTTGCCTCTGAGATATAATTACATAAATGCCTTAGTTCTCAGTCATCACTCTAATAATTTGTAGAGGAGTCTTGGAGGGTTTTAAAAGTATATATGTGGTGTTCACTTTGGCAACATATATACTAAAATTGGAATAATACAGAGATTAACGTGGCCCTTGACCAAATATGACAGGCAGATTTGTGAAGTGTTTCAGATTTTTTTCTTCCACTTATATGAGGTACCTAGAGAATAAATTCAGGGACTAAAAGTAGAATGGTGGTCGCCAGGGCCTGGGGGAAGGAGGGAGTCGGGGCAGTATGTGTTTAATGAGTACAGAGTTTCAGTTTGGGAAGATGAAAAAGTTCTGGAGATGGATGGTGGTGACGGCTGCACAACATGCGAATGTACTTAATACCACTGAACTGTACACTTAAAAATGTACAGTTTTAGTACATTTAAGTAGTAAAATTTATGTTATATAAAACAGTAAGATTTATGTTATATTTTACCAAAATAAAAAAAACTATATATATATATATTTCATTTGCCATTGTAAATAGCAAGGAGATCCAAAGATTAATCAAGGATATAGTAACTTTAATGAATACTTATTAAACACTTACCATATTCCAGATTCTGTGCTCATCGCCAGGTATATTACAGATATAGGGCACAATCTTTCCTACTCAAATAACTTAGAATCTGCTTGGGGAGACTTTGGATAAACAGAGTGGAGAGAGAGACTGCACTCATCAAGGTGAGGGGTGTTGAATGCCGTGTCTCTTGGCATTAGGTAATATCATCTGACAGCAATTCTTTCCTTCCACCATCACTCACTAAAGATTATTAGAGAAGGAGGGAACCTTAGTTTTCAGCTGGCTCAGCCACGTCATTTCATGGGCTCAGAGAAACTGTGATATGGCCGAGGTCATACAGCTGGTGAATAAGGCTAATCCCAAATCTGTTCTCGTGTCTCCGTATCCATCGGTACTTGTTCTCCTCACTGCTGATGCCAAGTTAAACCAAACTGGCTTTTGGAAGCTGTTTATTCAGCTTCAGCAACATTTCTTTGAAAATGTTATGGGTGCAAGAAACGTCCCTCTTTTAGCTTATGTGACTCAGCATCATGAGATGCTTCCCAAGCTCGGAGACTCAACACCCTTGAATACTTAAGTCAGTGTTAAGGTCTTTATGAAGGACATCAATATATAAGCTACATTGTGCATTTTGTCGGATTTTTGTGTTACATTTGTATTCTGTATTTGCTTAGAAATCATATACCAACACATGAAATATGACAACAGACAAGCCTTTTTCTGTATGATTATTGACATGAGATTTTTCTGTGCAGGATAGATAAAAATTTCTCTGAGAGCGTAAAGTAATGATCTTCAGCCAGGCCTTAACCATTTGCGAGGGATCAGATGTAGAGGGTTTGGCTCTGTGACTGTTAATGGCTGAAGCCCTTCAAATCATACACATCGTTAGGTCATCTCCCAAGCCAGGGCAAGGCATCATTTCATGATTGTGGAGGCACTATTTATGCATTGCCACTCAAGGTATTTAGAACAGGGAAGAGAAGAGGAAAGAAAAAGAATTTAATGAAAGATTTTGTGGATATCTTTTCTTTTTTTTTTTTTTTTTTTTTATTGGTTTATAACATTGTAAAAATTTCAGGTGTACATCATTGTACTTCTATTTCTGCATGGACTACATCATGTTCACCACCAAAATACTAATTACAACCCATCACCACACACATGTACCAAATTATCCCTTTCACCCTCCTCCCTCCCCCCTTCCCCTCTGGTAACCACCAATCCAATCTCTGTCTCTGTGTGTTTGTTTATTGTGATTATTATCTACTACTTAATGAAGGAAATCATACCGTATTTGACCTTCTCCCTCTGACTTATTTCACTTTGCATTATACCCTCAATGTCCATCCATGTTGTCACAAATGCCTGGATTTCATCGTTTCTTATGGCTGAGTAGTATTCCATTGTGTATATACCACATCTTCTTTATCCATTCGTCCCTTGATGGGCACTTAGGTTGCTTCCAAGTCTTGGCTATTGTGAATAACGCTGCAATGAACACAGGGGTGCATGTACCTTTGCAAATTGGTGTTTTCAAGTTCTTTGGATAAATACCCAGCAGTGGAATAGCTGGATCATATGGTAGTTCTATCCTTGATTTTTTGAGGAATCTCCATACTGTTTTCCACAGCGGCTGCACCAGTCTGCCCTCCCACCAGCAGTGTATGAGAGTTCCCTTTTCTTGTGCATATCTTTTCTAAGTTTATATTATTACTCTGTTGTCTTTTTGATGACTTTGCTCTTTTTCTTTTTTTTTTTTAGTCTCATTTGATTTTCAAAAGAACCCTGGACAGTCAAAGCAGGTTTATTCCCTCATTCTCCTTCATGAGCTTGAATTTCCGGGATAGCTGATCTTATATCCACAGCCCTGGATACAGTTATTTATGCCGTTTCATCTGTTCTCTGCCTACAATGCCCACACCCAGTCTTGCCTGATGAAATCTTAGTGAGCTTTTGAAACCCCAATTCTCATGTCACCTCCCCCTTTAAATCTTTGAATTTAGCATCTGTCCTCTGATCATATAGTTTATTTATTACATGTGTCTACTCTTGCTTTGATGTACACGTCAATTGCCACATACTGATTATAAACTCTTTGAGGGTATGAATCAAATCTCATGTGCATTTGTGTCTGCTGAAACAAATTATTAGGTATAAGTAATTAAAAATACTTGCCTTCAGGGACTTTTTCAGTTGGAGCAGTGGTTCTCAAAGTGTGGTCCTCGGACCAGCAGCATCAGCATCCCCAGAGAACTTGTTAGAAATGCACATTGTCTGGTCCCCCCCTGACCTCCTGAATCAGCAATGATGGGGTGGAAGATCAGCAATCTAAGTTTTAACAAGCTATCCGGGTGACTCTGATGCATGCTCAACTCTGAGAATTACTAATTTAGAGAACATTCAATTTACAAAAAGTTAATAAATACGTGAAGAGCTATTCTGGCACCCCAACAAGCCCATTAGATTTACCTATGTTATTATCTTCTAAATCCACATGATTAAAACTATATGCCACAAAAAATATTTAAGGTGAAAACCCAAATGAATTAATGTATTTGATTAATTCATAAAATACAACAGCTCCAATTCACAAAGATACATAATTGGTGAGTAGTCATAGGTGAAAAGATACACAACTTCTTATGATTAAATAGTACAAATTAAAACATAATTTTTTTCGGTTATCAAATTTGTGGTTTTTAAAAATCGGTCATACTATTGTCAGGACAAGGGTGAGTGAAAAGGATCTTTCATAAGCTACTGATTAGTATATGGGCGTAACCTTTTGATGGGACTATTTAACTTGAATAAATTGAAATGCATAGTCTTTTCTAATTTAACACCTTATTCCAACAGATATACTTTAGTTTATATTTCTCTCAATTTGGGTTTCAGGGCCCTTAAAATTATAGGGAAATTGCAATGTGTGATGCTGGCTGGAAATGCAATATTTCAAGAAACTTAGGTGAAAATAGTCTAAGCCACCAGTCTAAATGATCAGTGGAAGTGTTAGATCGTCTCTGTTTCCTTCTTCCAAGGTTTTATCCTCTATTATAACCCTAGAGCTCTCAGTTTCTATGTAATTCTGGTAAAAAGGAAGGAGAGACTTCCTAATACACAATTCCTGCCCTCCTCTCCTATTTATTTAGGTAGTCGATGTCAAAACAACTTCTAGAAGTTCTTGGCAGTTTTTTTAATATTGAGAAGGAACAGTTGAAGCAAACCAGCCAAATTTAAGTGTTTTGAGGATAGTAACAATAACAGGAATAACACCTCAATTTTCTGCTAAGAATCAACAGTTTTGAGACTGCTATTTGCAAGTTATTATTAGGAAAATGGAAGAAAGAAGCTTTTTCAAGCAACGTAGGATTAGGTGGGGGCTGAGGGAAGTATCTTTTCAAGCCAGTATTTAGGCCCTGCCAAAATGTATTTAGATAGGCAAAGTCTCTGCTTCATTTTTCATGCTCTCCTTTTGGCAAAAAACTAATTTCTCGACACTTGAGTACCTTCTTTCCATCTTAAGGGAGAAGCCTCCTTATACTTGAAGTACCTTCTTTAATTTTTTTTTTCCCCCAAAGCCCCAGTAGATAGTTGCATGCCATAGTTGCACATCCTTCTAGCCGCTGCACGTGGGACACGGCCCCAGCGTGTCCGGAGAAGCGGTGCGTCAGTGCGCGCCCGGGATCCGAACCCGGACTGCCAGCAGCGGAGTGCGTGCACCTAACCACTAAGCCATGGCGCCGGCCCTGAAGTACCTTCTTTAGGTATAAGAAGAGAAATTAAGGCAAGACTGTGGATTTACTAAAACACAGTTATCAAAACAAAAAGGGGGCAGGGGAGCCTAAATAGCCTATCTGTTGATTAACATGGTATCCATAAATAAGTCAAATATTGTATGAAAATGCAAGAGAGCCCTTGCTTTCTAGATTGTTTGCTGTGAAATGAAGAGATGGGTCCCTTCCCACATTCAGTGTGGACTTGCATCCCCGTTGCTGCAAAACCTCTTCAAGGGAACAAGAAAGTGGAATCAAACCTCTCAGTTTTCAGGTTAAGGATTCTGGGTGATTAGGTGGCTTGATCAAAATCAGAGACTGTGAATGTGCTGATAATGGTCCAGACCCAAGGAATCCAACATGTTTTGCCAAAGCCCTTCAGAAACTAAAGCAGGTCTCCAAATACTTGGGTCTGAAAAAATATAGTACTTTTTCTTGTAAAAAAAAAAAAAAAGTCATATTAGAGCAGAATTGGGAGCCCTCTATGGAGAGCTGAGTCTCAGTGTTCTAGTTTTATATGAGGCCTTGTTAATCTGAGCCTGAGGTTCTTGGAATCCACTAAGAGGGGAAGCTAGTGTGATGAGCTCATTGACTCCAATCGTAGCTGGAGCTTTCTTCACTGCCCTACATGGTTTCTGTACCTTTGTGCCATCAGCCAGTAGACAGAAAAGAGAATCTGGCATTTGCTGATGTCTTCAGTTTGGTTGCTGTAAGTCCTTGGATGTGAAAGGCACCTGAGGGCTCATCCAGAATTCTCTTAGGAAGAAAATGCACTCTCCATGGAAATTGTCATTCTGGAAGCCGTCCTTTCTTAATGTGTTCTTGGGGCCAAGTGAAGCACAATAATTTGGAGGAGTTCTTGTTAAAAGTATAGATTCCTGGGCCCCACCTGTGACCTACAGAAACCTGCATTTTCCTTATCTCCCCAGGTGATCCTTAAGTATTCAGAAGTTTTAAAACTCACGCTTATATGAAATAGCAAAAATATAGGGATTCTTACAGACTTAGTTGTATTTATGTTGGTCTTGAACATAGAAGAATGGAAGGTGTTGTCATTGAAAATTAATATATTCTGGTAAGTTAGCCATGTGGATTTTTAGTGGTGCTTATTTACAAAGTGGTGATTGTATAAGATATTAAAATGAAGCGTTATTAACCTTGACGTTCAAATGCATTGAGAATTTGTTTAGGTGTGACAGAGTAGATGGCTGTGTTTTATTTATCCAAGTTAAGACTTCTTATTAGCTATGAAAAAGGATTGGCCTAAACTGCTGATTAACTTCAATTAACTATATCTAAAAGGAATAAACAATACTATCACAGGGCAGGCTTCAGTCAGAAAATGCCATCTTTCATAACATTTTTCCCATTTGCTATTTTATTTCCTCTTTTAGGAATTATGAATCTACTACTCTGGTTACCAGAATCTTTTCCTCCCTATTTAGATTCTTTACTTTCTACTATTGATACTGGCATTTTACTTAAAGAAATTATCCATTTAGGCTCTCTTCAAATCCAAAGTGATATCATTTTTATAAGGGATGAAAGGGGAAATTGACAAAATTATGCCTGGAGTTGTCAGCCTTGTAAATGACAAACAGTAAAAGCATAATCTTGGGGGATTGTCAGAGAGCTTAATGTTAGCTCAGGAAGGATGTGTCTTCTTAGAGAAATGACAAAAAAATTACCAAGGAAAGACATGCTGAGTACCAACTCCGGGTGCTAAACCTGAGAGGCAACTCGCTCTGTTGAGCACTAGGATATGTATTTTGCAGGTTATACAGGAAAGCGAATTATATTCCTCTACTTCTTAAAGTGTCCCATGCAGTGACTTGACATAGAAATCATATACCATCTCCTTTTTTGTTCCCCCAAAGCAAATAGACCACATAACTGGAGATGTCCTGACGTAGAAAAATTGTTATTTGGATGGCAGAAGTAACAGAGGGGAGCATTCGAGAACTTTGTTGACAAATGGCCATGAAAAGTAAAGAAAATGGAAAAGCCCCAAAGGTCGAGTACACTTTCAAACCCTGAACTAAGTCACATCTGAAAAGATCACTTTCTTGTCATTTCTATGAAAGAGACAGAATATGACGTTCACTGCACACCCCTGGTGACCCATTGGTAATTTCACACTACTCTTCTCATCTTCAGCTGTCGCCTTTTCAACAAAACTAAAGAAAGATATAAAAATTCCTTAGAAAAAGCTCTTCTGACCTTTGCTCTTCCTTTTAGCTGGGTATCACTAAGTGGGTGTCTTAATCAGCTCGAGCTGCCATAACAAAATGCCACAGACTGGATGGCTTAAGCAAGAGAATTTTTTCTTCACAGTTTTGGAGGCTAGATGTCCAAGATCAGGGTCTCAGTAGGTTTGGTTTCTCCTGAGGCCTCTCTCCTTGACCTGCAGACGACTGTCTTCTCCCTGTGTGTGTCCTCACGTGGCCTTTTCTCTGCATGAGTGAGAGAGATCTCTGATGTCTCTGCCTCTTATCAAGGACACCAGTCCTATTGGAATAGAGCCCCACACTTATGACTTCATTTAACCTTAAGTACCTTCTTATAGGTCCTATCTCCAAATACAGTCACATTGGGGGTTCAAATTCATATGCTTCAACATATGAATTTGGGGAGAATCAATTCAGTCTGTAACATTTGGCTACATCATGCTTTTGTATAGATCCAGTGTACCCACTCTTCAACATTCCTCAACCATCGTCAATTTAGTGCACATGGGATCTTTATCCTAGGAAAGTCAGGAGAGGCCACTAAAGACATTTTTCCTGCATCTGCACCCTAAGTCATTGAAGCTAGGTTTCTCTTTGGCAACCTTTATGAAAGTCAAATATGAGACCTCTTTGGTATAAAGAGGTATATATTTTTTATATAATATATACAATATATACTTGACATGGACAGATTTGATGGATTTTTAAAATTTGTTTTTCACTAATTTATCCACACTCGGATCTTTGTCTCTGAGTGACTAATGCCAAGCATTCCCAGTGTTAAAACATAAAACCAGATCGTATAACAAAGTTTAGCAGGATAAATCCCTAACCAGGTGTTGGTAGCCATGTTTTCTTATATCTTGAGCCAAAGAGTCACAAATAACCTAGAAGTTACTATTAAGCACTCATTCTGGAAAATATTTACTCCAGTCATTCATATTTCATACAACAATAAATGAAAAACGTGTAGTCTACAGGAGAATTTTTTTGTTAATATCCAACTTGTCGAATGTGAACCCTAACTTGAAACTGCTATGCTAAATTTTATAGATTACCCCAGCTGTCCCAACTTCACTCGGTTTAATTGCTGAACGTAGATATGCCAGCAGACTCAGTTCTGGCATTAGAGATGGTTATGTTTTCATCTCCGTGGAGTTAGTGAAACCTGAAACCTGCCAGGCGTTTGCCACACGTTTTGCTGCCAGGGACAGCTCGGCTTCTGGCTTCGTAGAGAGGATATGACATAACCTCTGTGTTGACAGGGTGTTTGAAACTGAGGCCCTTCCACTCCTTGCTGAGCTTGTGAGTTGACGCTGGCGTCCAAAATTCCCACTGTCTTATCAGGACAAGACATGCGGCCACTGATGGTCAAGAAAGGAAAGTGGATGGTATTCCCTGTAGAAGGGAAGAGAGGAGCTGACAGCTGAAAGGAAGGAACCATTTAGTCTCCACTAAAACGTCTCTGCACTAATGGGGCTAGGTTAGACTATTAGATTATAGACTTCTTTATTCTTTTCCCCAATCTACCTATCCCAGCCTTGAATAAAGTGCTCACTCAGAAACCACAGTCTACTCCAGTGTGTTTGTTATAGCCAGAAATGATTATCTTATCAGCAGATGCTTAATATTCACTTATATGGGATTAATATTCACTTATAGGAAACTAGGGCTGCTATAACAAATTAGCACAAACTGGATGGTTAGAAGTCTGAAATCAAGGTGTCCACAGGGCCGTGTTCCCTCTGAAGGCTCTAGAGGAGAAGTTGGTTCATTCCTTTCTCTTGCTTCTGGTGCTGCAGACAATCCTTGGCATTCCTTTGGCTTGTAGATACATCACTCTAATCTCTGCCTCTGTCTTCACATAGTGTTCTTCCCTTGTCTCTGTCTCTGTGTCTTCTCCGATATGGTCAAGAGCCACCTTACTCTAGTAGGGTCCTCCCTTCTCCATACTGGATTGAGGTCCTGTCTTATTCTAGTATGATCTCGTCTTTACTGGATTACATCTGCAAAGACCCTTTTTCCAAATATGGTCTCATTCGTAGGTACTGGGGATTGAACTTCAATATATCTTTTTGGGGAACACAGTTCAACCCATACTAGGCACTTTTATTTTTTCTTTCCCTTGACTCCTACAAATCTAAAAAATTGTCCAAGTTTCTTTATAAAACACTATCAAAGTTAAGTAGTAGGACTACAGGTCTTGAATTTATGACCTCTTCATTTAAAAAAAAAATTTTTCCATATTTAATTGGTTCAAGTTGTGAAAGTCTTTAAATCTTTTCATTTGCTTAATGCTGATTAGTGAGTAAATTTGTACACCATGACTGTTTTAATTAGCCAGGGTTAATTAATGTTTACTCCACTTGGAAGATGAAAAGACATGTATAAATGTACTATAATGTGAAACATTTTTTAATTTGTTGTTGAAGCTTACAGAAGATTGCTTACATTACACTTAAGAAAAAAAGCTATTAGAATTACACTATTGTAATTAGTGTAGAGGGCTCTAAATTTTGAGGTGAATTAATTACATATTATTGAAGATGGTTATGTTTTAATATTGTGTATTCAGAGAAAGGTAGTTACTTTTTTTTTTTTTTTTGAGTAAGATCAGCCCTGAGCTAACATCCATGCCAATCCTCCTCTTTTTGCTGAGGAAGACTGGCCCTGGGCTAACATCCGTGCCCATCTTCCTCCACTTTATATGGGACGCCGCCACAGCATGGCTTGACAAGTGGTGCATCGGTGCGCGCCCGGGATCCAAACCCAGGCCTCCAGCAGCGAAGCGCACGCACTTAACTACTGTGCCACAGGGCCGGCCCCGGTACTTACATTTTTTAATCTGATTATGTGAAATCAGAGCAGGGTAGAGGAGAGAGAAGGTTAACTGTGCTGAGATGAAAGTAACATTTTTAAGCAACTTTTTGAAAGAAAGGAAATGACTAGAATTCCATGTGAATTTTCAACAGGAAAAGCATCAGGGGCTTGGATGAGGTCTAGAGCTGAGACTAGGAAATGTGGAGATTAGAAACAGTTGGAAAGGAAAGACTGGGGCAGAATCCCGCATATGAGGCCATAAACTGTACATCCTGGGAAGCAGTTGTCTCAGGCAGCAAAATTGGTTATCCACTCTTGGTGAGGAAGTGGCCATCTGGGGTAATTTTCCAACACGTTCAATGGAACACACCTTCTGGCACCAGGATTCGTGGTTCACTGAGTGACTGAAAGCAGAGCTGGCCTCGGTGATAACCACCTCCATTTCACTTCTCGGTCTGAAGGGAGAGCATATCTAAAGTCAAATTAACAGAAAGGTTGGATCTACTTTATTTTTTATCTCCTACATAATTTTCTCCTTTGTTCTCTGCAGAAGAAAAATATAAAGTTGCTTTTTTTATCATCTCATGGACACAAATACTGAAATGATTTCATTTTTTTAAAAGCCATAACTCTTTATTTGGATAAGAAATACTTTGCCCCTTATAGTTCTTAACAGTAACCACCAATCTGCTGTTATTGTTAAGCACTACAGTTAGACGCTATAAAGAATTTTCAGCAAGGACATGGCACTTCATTGTAGGTAGAGCTGTTAGCTATCTAGCAGAATTTAATATATGATAAATCTGTTTTGGGGAACCTAATGTGGACTTTTTCATGAAACACCTACAGAATTCTGCTAGAATCTGGAAGACTCCCATTTTCATTTCAGTGCTTCCCTGTGGGCTGTTTCAGCATAGATGTGAGCTCTCCAGGCCTGTGTTTCTAGTTCCCCCAGGACATCTCCACCATGATGTGTTAGAATATCGCAAACTCAACATGTCTAAATAGAGCCTGTCTTTATCCCCCATATTTGCTCTTCTGACAGACAAAACTCAGGGTAGGAATAAAGAATATTATCAGCCACTTGATAGCACCTCTGCCCTGTCCCTGTCACAATCTCCCCCAAACCCTCCCCACCAAAGTAACACTGTCCTTCCTGATATCGTTTTCTTAGATGTCTCTCTGGTTTTATCACCGTAGTATACGTCCTTAGCCGCTATCCTCTTGCCCGTTTTTTAATGTTGACGTATCTCTTAAATATCTTTTAATCTCCAAGCTTCTCCTCCATCCCTCTTTTTACAGTTTACCTATTAATGAACTGCAGGCCGCTCAATCCATAGAATTCCATAGTCTGAATTTTGTTCATTGCATACTCCTAGTACAAGTCAACATATTCTTCTGTTCTGTATCCCACAAACTAAAGGCCCCTGGCTTCTGTCTAAGCTGCTTTCCTTGTCACTTGCCTTGTGCCTCCATAGCCAGAAGAGTCACAGGTCCTGGGCAGCCCATCCTCTGTGCCTTGGTGCATGCACTTGTATCTACTAGGACGGCATTCTCTTTTCTTGTTTCTTTCTCACTCTGTCCATACCCATTACCATAGCACTTGTATGGGAATTATTTTTATGCCCATCTTTCCTCCGGGTCATGAGCTCTGAGTAAAAAGAAATTGCCTTGGTTATTTTGTGCACTGGCATGGAGGACAGTAGGATTGCTGAACAGTTGAATGAATGAATGAGATCATTAATGAATGATAAAGTGGTTTTATTTTTTTTGGCTCCAGATCATTTTCCTTGAAGTAAGTCCTTTCAGCCTCTCCTACTTCTGCGCTGTTAATGCTTCCCTGAAGACAGATGCTTTCCTTTCATCTCTAAGCCCCAAATGCCAAGCACTTTCCATCACCAGGCTTGGTTTCCCCAAACATTGTTAAGGGATCACATGAACAAGCTAATGCAGCAGAAGAAGAAGGATGATTGCTGTATCTATCTAGAAATGTTCACTGGAGAGCAAATTCTGTGTTAAAGAAAACACACGTAGGCCAGCGTGCAGAACACAGAGGGTTGTTGTGGGTTTTTTAATCTACAGAAATAAACATTTCAGGTGAGCTACCATGTCTACAAACATGATGTGCTGTCTACAGGAACAGGAGCTCACTTCCATTGTGAGGACGTATATATATTTGTGCTGATCTTATCCCCACTTGCCTGTTCCCCTCATAATTATCAGCGTAAATCTTTTAGGCTCTTTGAGTGAAATTAACTGTGGATGTTGAAAATCTTTTCTACCATGAGCTAGCCAGCTTTGCCAACCAATACTTGACATCCTTCTAAATATAGAATTCCATCAATTAAGCAGTTATCAGAGATGAATCAGTGAGATTGCACTTTCTTCATAGCATAGCAGAGAATGATAGCTGTTGAGAGGGGCACTGTTTTTCATTCGTTTGGCTTCCTCTGGTCCCCAACCAGGATCTCTCTTGTGTGGGTAAGAAAGACTTCTCTCACAAGTTTAGGAGAGGATGTTGGTCAGGCAGGACCACTACTTACAGTGTGCAGGTGCACAGGACAAGGTTTTAGGGGCGTCACTCAGACTCCCTCCTTTGTCATGTGCAGCTGAGGGTACAAGTTGGAGCTGAAATCCAGTCTACACACAGCCTGACAGGCCATGTGCCCTATATGTGACTTACTCCCCAAAGAAAGCATCATGTGGGCTAGTAAGGGCCTGACCTGATCAGAAGTAAAGGTGATGTTTTAATTTCTACCTGCTCCTTCTTGATTGGTTCAGAGATCAGGTGGAGAAAAGGGGACATTATCAGCTGACACCCAGAACACCCCAACACCAGCGAGAATGTGAGCTCAGATTGTATACAGTCGCCAGAATGACTTTGCCTTTATAAAAATGTATGCAAGAGCAATAAAACTGTCATATGAGTCTTACAAAAAAATAATAATCTTCCTCATTTTACTTTCTTTTGCTCACTAAAAGCATTAGCAGTTTTTAAAAAAAGAAATGTGATACTTCAGAGAGAGCAAACCTCAGGTTGCATTTTGCCAATTTACTCAATATCTAAGAATTTACTTAGGAGTAAAAACAAAAAATTGTACCAATTATGCAGAACAACCTGCTAGAAAATTGAGAAATATGTACCGTAGAATAAAACTGGAGAAAAATTCATCCTTGTGATTCCATCTGTGTCCTCAAACCTGATCATTCCATTTCCAAGGGCCTTTTGCATGCTTCAGTAACCTCACAAAAATTTATTCTCATTGACCATGGTCATAAAAACTAGATAATAAAGGGATGATGGGAAGAGATGAAATAATAAATTCTGGAAAGGATAAAACTATTTTTAAAAAAACACATTATTCTTGGTTATCTGTTGTGGTGGGATTGCAAATGAATTATTGTTATTTCTTTTTTTGTCCATTTTTTGCACTGAATTTATGTTACTCTTGTAATTAGTACCAACAGTTAGATTTTTTTATAAAGGACGGATCACAGTGAAGTCCTAGCTTATGCTGCAGGGGTTAGGCTCTCATAGACAGGTTTGAAGAGAGAATGTCACATAATCATAATTGCTTTGAAAATCCTTGAGCTCAGCCATAAGAGTACACATCTCTCAGTTAGCCCAAGACAGCCAGTTTTTCCTCCAGCTTGTAGGAGACAACTGTTTCCTCTGTTGAAGACCATCTGAAATAGTTGACTTAGGTTTAAGGAATCTGAGACATAAAAATCACCTTCATTTTTATTTTAGTTTGCAGAGGACGGGTAGGTTATATCTGCTTATGTTAATAGTCAAATATGTGTTTTCGCTATATATTGACCAGACAAAAACATCCAGATATATACAGGTTAAAGCTGGCATTACAGTTTTAATGCCTCAGTACTGAACTTTTTATTTTTACATAATTCCAGACTTAAAACTTCCGAAAATATTACACAAAATTTCTTTTTTTGAAAGTAACTTGCAGACCTATTGGCCCTTAACACATAAATTCTTCACTATGTGTTTCCTCAGAACAAGAACATTCATTTATATATGTACATCGTAACCTCGACACAGCTTCCTTTCAGAGATTCTTTCTAGAATATGTAAACTTAGTTTTTCAGTCTAAAACTTTAGAAGATTTTTCCCCTCAGGATTGCTTAGGCTTTTAACAACCCAGGCAGGACCAAGACTCCTAATGTGGTTGGAAATAGGATCAGAACTTTGGCACAAGATCCACAAGTAAACATAAGGAAGGAACTCTTTAATCTGTTTTTAGATGCCAGGGAGCCTGACTCACTTTTATCTTGATTTCTGACTGATGCCATTGGTAGATCTGAGTTGTTTGATCTACGTTGTTTGAAAGTCAAAAGGAAATTTGTCTTAAATGAAAAGGGACTTCTTCCGTACCTCCCGTCTTAAGCGAGACAAGTGATTATTCAGGAAAATGTCACTTGCAATAAGGGATATTCTCACAATGATGTACAGCCGTGTTTGTATGCCCCCCAGGGGCAGTTTGCTGCCATAAGTGGGCAAAGCACACTCCATTTAAAATCCGCGTCCAAGAAATTCCTAAAGAAAAACAAACCCAGATTCAGACATGGAGTCTGAATTTTGACTGTGAGCGATTTTCAAGAATGATAGTGTGGGTAAAAATAAGAGGACTGACCCAATTTTCTGGAGGTCAAAATAAAAATTAGATTTGTGGGACAGTGTTACTTTGTGATATATGTCTATAATTTTTTCCCCAGTTTGGAAAATGTGGCAGTGTTGTTCAGGGATGTGTCACTCTCTGCCATTGAAGTGGTCTGGTCATTGCACCGTTGGTGTAAAGGTATATTTGGGTTGAGTGAGTGTGCAGAATCCACCCACCGTTCAACCATTTAAACAGCTCAGAATCTGAAAGACTCTAAATTATTTTAAGTTTGACTGAGAATTGGTGAAACCTCCTGGCCGTTCATGGAGCTATCATACTTAGGCCAGTTTTCCGGAGAAAGAGAAATGTCGAGAAGGGGGAGTTAGGTGTTCAGAGGGGAAACCATTTTTGAGGATGGACTGGCAGAGCGGAAGTGACAAGTCAGGCCCTGTTAGAGAAGGGAGCAGCGCATGGTGGTGCTCCTGGGAACCACCTGGCTTTTCAGCTCTGCCCCACAGGAAGCTCTGTGACCTTGGACTATGGCTTTTTAACTTCTCACTTTGGTTTCGTCATGTGAAAAATGATACCGTTGAATTCTTCCCTTTCCAAATCTGCCGAAAATAATGGATGCAAAACAGGATGCTTGTGGTGATAGATGGGTTTGTGTGTCTACATTATTAGTTACTAATCAAAGTTAAATAGCCATGTCCTCCATAAAATGGTATTTTTCATGGAATAGTGTGACGGTTGCACTAGGAATCAGGTACTTGGGTTCAGATCCCAGTTCTGCCACTTGGTGATTTTAAATATATTTCTCGAGATGGATGTCACTCTTTGCTCAACTATCAATGGCGGTAGTAATCCCACTGTTATGGTCATCGAATGAGCTAATGGATATGAAAAGGCCAAGAAATGGCAGGTGTCATTGGTATAGTTGATCTCATGCTCTAAGGATGTCGTAGCATGGCACGATTCCATCACAGTATGGCTGTCGCACGAGTCATGCTGATCAAAACATCCCAGCCATGTACAATAATCAGTCACCTGAAGTCCACATAGGTTCTCCCCCAAATCAGTATTTCCAGCAGCTTCTGCTCCATTGAACCATGACTAAGTCTATGCTTCGAAGTAAATTTACTCACCAGCTAGGGCTGGTCCTCAGTAGGGGAGAGCACAGCCATAAAGTGTCTCCTCGAGTGCCCTCTATGCATTTAAGTACATTCTTTTTCTCAGAGTCTGAATAACAGTGACCTCTTTCCTTAGCACTTCCCTGCTCTGGCTCCTGTGTAGTTTCCTGCCTGACAAGTGGTCTGGCGAAAAAGGAAATTCGTAACCAGTCTTTCCTTTCCTGTGGCTCTCTGGTTCAGAAATGTTACTGTGAATGATAGCTTCAAGGCAGCCGAGGGGGTTGGGTTCTAAGAACATGACTTGAAGGTGTTTTGGAGTGTAGTTTCTTCTGGCAGTATAGTTTCTTGGCTGTACTCATCTTTCACGCCTTGTTTTGTTTTTGTGTTTTGTTTTGAGGCATGTTCTGTCTTTTGTGAAAGGCATAACTGAGGCCATTCTGTAGTGTTGTCTTTGTCCAAATTGTGGCAGGAGTGAGACTGTAATGTGCTTAAAAATCACCTGGGGATCACGTTAACATGCAGATTCTCATTCCCCAGCTCTGGGTGGGACCTGAGAATCTGCATTTCTGACGAGCTCCCAGAGGGCACACATGTAGCAAAAGTGTATAAATAACAGGATTCAGAGTGAAGGAACTGCAAGGACCATCCATCCAACCTCCCCTAATACTATGGATGAGGAATACGAGGCTTAGGGAGTCTCAGAGGCCATGGCGACAATGAGTCTAATGGACAGCGTGGCAAGTTATATGCTGAGCCATGAATCAGACATGCACAGAACTGTGGTTGGAAAATTAAATCTGATCTCATAGTTCTGGTGTAGGCAAAATGCCTAGAATGGATGACAGCAGATTTATAGTGGAGTTTCTTGAAAAAAATTACTTCCCTTTTACAAATACTTCCAAGGCAGCTGTGGCAGATGGGGGGGGGGTGGGAATTGTATTATACAGAGGTGTAATCCTCAGTCCTTGCAGATGCGTAAGTAAATGTTTATCAAAAAGATAAGAATTGGTCATATGAGAATCCCCTACTAGACAAGGCTGAAAGGAAATTTCCATTTTGGGGAGAGGCTGTAGGTAGATATATGTATCTTTCTATTAGGAACTGGAAGAATTAGAAAACAGAAAAGAATAATAACAGCAATGCAGGTTTGATCCTAGACGAAGGAAGAACCAGCAAGCCTGGGCAACCTCTTGTTCTCACCAGTCTCCAAACCAGACCCTCAATAGCATGTTTTACAGGGCAAAAGGCTGAGGTTGAACCTCCTCTACGTGAAAGAAATTCTCCTCCCCCTGCCAAATATGTTTAAGGTATAGATGAGGTAGTTCAGTAATTACGACTGAAGCTTCTAAAAGAAAACTGATTTAATGTTGATAAACTTTATTTTCTTGAAGCCTAAAATGTGGCAGTTAAATTTTTAGGAGGAGTCTGGCTAGTGGATTAATAATTAAAAGAAGAATATTAAATGAATTATCTCCAATTCTTCTGTTTCCCATTCAGTTGTCCTTTTATGAGGCCATTTCTCTCAAAGTGAACTATCAAGGAAGTCTATTGCTTCTATAAAAAGCAAAATATCATAGCCATTTGAAGATGAAATCACTACTGGGTGTCTCTGTTGATGTTACTTTCTTTAAAATAGTTTAAATATTGTCAGTGATAGCTAAGTGGTGAGGTTTTGGGGGTTTTTTCTGTTTACTATAAATATGCCTAATATATATCCTCAAAGCATTTTTTTGTGTGTGTGTGAGGAAGATGGGCCCTGAGCTAACATCTGCCAATCCTCCTCTTTTTTTTGCTGAGGAAGACTGGCGCTGGGCTAACATCCATGCCCATCTTACTCTACTTCATACGGGACGCTGCCACAGCATAGCTTGACAAGTGGTGCATCGGTGCACGCCCGAGATCCAAACTGGTTAACCCCGGGCTGCCGCGGTGGAGCATACACACTTAACCACTTGCGCCACCGGGCCAGCCCCCTCAAAGCATTTTTAAAAGGGCAAGCTGGCCCGGTGGCATAGTAGTTAAGTTCACGCACTCTGCTTCTGTGGCCTGGGGTTCACAGGTTCAGATCTCAGGCACAGACCTACACACCGCTCATCAAGCCATGGTGTTGCAGTGTCCCATATACAAAATAGAGGAAGATGGGCACAGATGTTAGCTCTGGGCCAATCTTCCTCACCAAAAAAAAAAAAAAAGAAAGAAAGAAAGAAAAAGGGCAAGGTGATGGGGTTCATTATATGTTTAATATTTGAAATTAAATATGTCTGTTATTGTTTAAACTGTAGTTTAGACATTGCCATCATTGAACTCAGTTAAATATTTCTGTTTATTTAACTGCAAGGCTCATGTTCTTGGGGATTACAGAAGAAGATATTTTACTCCAGAGCTAACTGTTGCAATTTGAGCAATAGCAAATAGCTTTAAAAAAAAAGGAATCTTGGGGGAAAATGAGCCTAGTGTCTTAGTTTAATATGGCAGTTGGCAAATGTAGATGCTTAAAAGCTTTGGAAATCCCCAATATATGCCATCAAAGCATTGTAATAAAATATTAATTGAGATAAAAAGGTAATCCATCAGGGCCACCAATGTAGTAGAAGTGTGGTTTCTGTGTGATTAGTCTCATCCCAGGATTCAAAGATAAAGTCCCACTGAAAATGAACAATGAAATAATCATATTTGGCTCTGGATTTTTTTATCACCAGCAGAATTGCCCAGTGCCAGTTGTGTTAGCATTGGTAAAATCCTGAGCCCTTAATAATGTCAAGAGGTGGCTGGCTGCCTTAGACATTTTATGATCACAAAATCGAATCCTATGCCAGTTAATGGTAATCCATCATTTCCACCCTCTTTTTGTCACTTAGAAACCACACTGACTTCATTGTTCCGAATGAGATTGTTCCGAATGAGATAACCAGAGGTGGTTGTTTCTAAATCTGCTGTGTTAAATTGACATAAGAATGTGGATTTCTGCTATTTCGTACCCCCAAAAAAAGCCTAAGTGCTTTTCACTCTGCCAAAACTGTAACGTTTCTTGAACATTTCATTCTCTCATTTTCTGAAAATGAATATAATAAACCAGGAAAATTAACCACCATGGGGCTCAACATTTGAATGGCCTTTGGGAAGAAATTTCCTGCCAATGGTATAAGAGATAAAAGAGAAAAGGGGGTGCCATGATTTACTGTAACCCAAAATGCCCTGAATATTTTATGAAGTAGAGATGTAAAATTTTCCATTGTGACAATTCACTACTCTACCTTTTTTACTGTCATTGGCTGAGATGGGTACAGGACTCCGTCCAGTTCTCATGCCTGGGAGATCCCTGTTTGAGGGGACAAAACCAGTAACCATTCCATAGGAGTAGTGGCGTTTAAGTCAGCTTGCAACCCCATAGGAGTAGAAGACATTATGGAATAATTATGCTTACAATGCCTGGTTTCTCCATTTACTCTGTAAATGAGCAATCTAGTGATGAGGCTAGGGTGAGCCCCTCCCCTGGTACTGTGGAAACTGGATAGGGGTTACGTGTGGGAAAGTTGGTGTTAGGCAGCCTAGAGCTTGAATTTCAGCACTGATACTTTCTGGCCATGGATCTTGAAGAGATTTCTTCATCTCTCCTAGCCTCAGTTTCTTGTCTCATAAAGTTGTTAAGTGGAAAATCGTAGAGGAGGGGACATTTGAGCTGGGCTTTAAAGAGTTCATGTACTTTAGATAAGCAGAAATGGGTTCCCAGGTAGCAGGAACAGAGAGCAAAGGTGTCCGGATGGGAATGCATGGTCCTCTCTGGGGATAATCCAAGCCGTTCAGTCTGAGAGAGGTGCGGTGTTATTGACGCCAATTCCAATATGTGGGTTTTTTTCCCCACACTACCAAGCAATTCTCAGACATCAGCTGAGTGTCCTACAATTCAACCCAGTTCTGGCGCTATCTACTTGGAGATAGTGTCAGATCTCACAGGTTAAGGGCTAAGTCCCACAAGACTGCCGCCCCCACCCCTTAGCCAGTCACAAGTCCAGGTTGTCACCTGGGTTTCTGATGACCAGCTATAAATCAGAGATTCCAATCACCTCCTCCTTGAGTTTGATTAATTTGCTAGAGTGGCTCACAGAATACAGAGAAACATTTTACTTACCAGATTAGTGGTTTATCATAAAAAGATGTACCTCAGGAACAGCCAGATGGAAAAGATGCATAGGGCAAGGCAAGGGGAAAGGACTTAGAGCTTCCATACCCTCTCCCAGCGCACCACTCTCCCCGCAGCTCCACATGTTCACCAACGGCACAGTTCTCCAAACCCTGTTCTTTTGGGGTTTTATGGAGGCTCCATTACATAGGCATGATGGATTAAATCATTGGCCATTGGCAGTTGAGCTCAATCTCCAGCCTCTCTCCCCTCTCAGGCAGTGGGGAGGGGGGACTTAAATTTCTAACCCTCTAATCACATGGTTGCTTCCTCTGGTGACCAGCCTCCATCCTTAGGTGACCTAGGGGCTTTTCGAAAGTCATCTCATTAACATAATGAAAGACACCTTTATAGCTTTCCTTACTTAGGAAATTGCAAGGGTTTTAGGAGCTCTGTGCCTACGAAGACCAAATATATATTTCTTACTATAAATCACAATATCACGGGTGTATACAGCAAAGAGCTGTGAGCCTCTTGGCTAGAAACATGAGGTGGGCCCAGATCACAGAGGGCCTTTAACATCTGGCAAAGGAGTTTGGGATTCATTCACTAGAAAATGAGGAGCCACTGAAATGGGTTGGAGCCATCCCTCAGTATCAGAAAAAGATCTAGGGAACAGAGAGGGATAAAAATTGGAGTAGGGAAAGCAATGAGGAGACCATCACAATTATCCAGGCAAAAAGTAATGATGGTTCAAGGGAGGTGAGGAGTGGAAAAGGAGAGTGAGAAATAAATAAGAGAGAATCCAAAAAATGGAATTAAAAAGGAGTTCTTGGTAATATAAGCATGGGACATAAACCCAGAGAGTCACAGATGGTTCTGAAGGTTTCAGACCTGTGGCTGGGAGAATGGTTCTGCCATGATTAGAAAACTGGAAGGTAGACTTGAGATCAAGGAGCCCTGAGCACAGTTTTGTACAAACTAAGTTCATGGAAGATCTAAGTTAATAGATCCAGCAAACTGTTAGAAATATATAAACTAGAGTGGGAGGGAGAAGTCGCAGCTGGGGTAGCATGTTTCAGCTTCATCCAAAGGTAAAAGATCCTGAGAGTTTTAAGAGTGGATAGGATTTCCAAATGAAGAATTGCAGAAAGAGATACAAGAAAAAAATGATAGGGATGAAGAGATTAGAAAAAAGGAACAAGAAGAGTTAGTCAGAGAGGTCACAGGGAACAAGCTCAGTACTGTGTATGAGAGACAAAGAGAAAAAATTTCCAGAAGGAAGAGGGGAGGGTAAGTGATGGTAAATGCCTCAAAGACACCGAGAGCAACATGGCGCCTGGTGGGGTCAAGAGCGGATCATGCTGGCAAAGGTCATTCCTTCTCAAGATGAACATGTAAGCCAATACTTATTCCAGAAGATCCACTCTTTAGTATAGTAAGGGCTTAACCATCAGAAGCATAAGATTTATCTAAAGGAAATGCCCATTTAATTTATTAAAGCAGACATTGGCTAAGTTATTAGCCATTACCTATGACTGTAACATGAAAAAGTTGGAAGAAATCTAATGGGGGCCTTTCATCTGTATGGGAAAGGTCATTGCAAGCATCAAATATTGAATTTTAGAATGGTACTACAGTGAATAGATATATATTATTACTCAAATTAGACTTCAGGAGGACTGATTTGCTTGGAATTTCGTTATTTAAAATAATATGTTGCAATAAAACTGACTCCATAGGAGGATATTAATCTCATGCTTTAATGCTATTCTGTCAAATTGGTTTAATATATATATTTGAACAGAATTTTAATTTGTCAGATAATTTTTTTTGTCAATTTAAGAGAGAATGTGAAGGATGACAGTAAACTCTATGTTACAAGTCAAATTTAAATCCTGATTTTATTTTCTTCATTTTCTGTAGCAATACTACTAACCAATGATTGGTTTGAAATATATCATACAGTAAAGTCTTGACAAGAAGTATGATTGTAAAATGAGATATTCTGATTAATATTGTTGTTAATAGCACATATGCTATGTATGGGTCTCTAATTTAAAAATATATATCACACAGAAAAAGTTGGTGAATCTTTGGCAGTATAATAGGAGATTCACAAATCTTGTGATACCCTTTTAGTTTTTTGCTGAGGAAGATTCGCCCTGAGCTAACATCTGTTGCCAATCTTCCCTTTTGCTATGTGGGGCGCCACCACAGCATGGCTTGATGAGCCGTGTGTAGGTCCGCGCCCGGAATACGAACCCATGAACCCTGGGTTGCCAAAGTGGAGCATGCGAACGTAACCACTATGCCACCAGGACCTACCAACCTCTTTTTTCCAGTAAAAAATGCATTTCAGTAATGCAATGTATAACTTGGGAATTTTCACTAGTCTACAAGGACTTCAGATAAGTTGATTATGCTCCATAAAGTTGATTTTGTGTATTCAGTTTTAGAAAGGGGTAACTGATAGCGTTTTGCAAAAAGAGAAGCAGCAGAAGAGAAAGATAGGCTGTTCGGTATGAAGTCACATGAGGAATGTTGGGAGGCAGGGATGTTAAGAAGAGAAGGCTAGAGCAGAGCTTCATGTCTGCAAAGCCACAACTGAAGGGCAAGGGGACTGTTTCTTCGTTGCCTCAGAACATAGATCATGCAGCGCCCGGGGACCCTGTGGGAAGGCAGATTTGTTCAAGGCAAAACAATGAGAACTATTCAAGAGTGGAACATGCCGCCCATCATTGGTGCTTTTCCTGTCCTTACCCATATTCAAGGAAAGACTAGGAATTCACTGGATATGTCCTTCGCCTTGAAAGAAATTCTTGCTTGCATTTTGCCATCACTCTGCCACAAACACCGCACTGAAGCATGCTGCTGATTCCTCTGTGATCATAGGTTACTGGGAGCATCTAACTGTGTTAGAGGAGGAAATGGCAATATAGCTCTTGAGGTCGTTCAACTCTGGGAGGAGTGGTGCAGCAGTTCAGAGCATCAGTCTAGGTCTAAGCCATTCTTCCTGGGCTCAGATCCCACCTTGGGCACTTGCTGGCTGTGACTTTGCATAAGTGGCTTCACTGCCGTGTGCCTCAGTTTTCACATCTGTAAGATGGAGACGATACTGGTACCCACTCGTAGCTCTAAATGAGCTTGTGAGTGTAAAGCAGTTAAAGTCATGCCTGGCAGACAGTAAATGCTGTTGTGATTGTTGCTGTTACTCACCAAAGACATGGCTTTGTTTTGTTTAGATGAGCTGCTGCAGAAAGAGCAAAATTACTCAGATGATGTCTTGGCCAACATGATCAGCGAACCAAGAATCAGTTATGGAAATGATGCTCTCATGCCATCTTTGACTGAAACGAAAACCACTGTGGAGCTGCTTCCCGTGAATGGAGAGTTCAGCCTGGACGATCTCCAGCCCTGGCATCCTTTTGGGGTTGACACTGTGCCGGCCAATACAGAAAACGAAGGTAAAAGAGGCCCAGGAGGGCACAAGAACCTTCTGGGATATACATGTGTCTCTAATGTTTTTGAGTAGTGAGTTTTGGTATAAATTCTGAACAATAGTTTCTGTTTTGTTACTTTGAGAATGAAAGAACAATATTCAACTTGTGTTTATGAGATAGTGACCTAGAATGCCCACCTTTGAAGAAAACGGGTGATAAAATTATGGAAATCACAGTTCACTCAGTGGAGAGAGTTTTGATGGGGCCTATGTAAATGGAGATTTGAAAGGCACCAAAATAGTCATCATTGGTTATTTATTCTGGTGCATTAAATTTCAGATTGCATTAAATATGTTAAAGGCAAACATAGGGAGCCACTTATAAATAAAATGTAATTTTGCTTAAGATTTAAACAATTTTCTATTTAGAAAATTAAATTTAAGGCAGCTGTCAAAATTAAGAAGCACATTGCTCTAAATATTTTTCCCTATGATAGTTTAGAGAAGTAAGATTTTCTCTGTCAACTAGTTTCCACAATGGATGATATACTTTCTTTCATAGGGATTTCTTAGCAGAAACTTTCAAATAATATCTACTTAGGAGAGAGCATCTTTTAGTTCTTTTAATCCATAACATTTTTACATGTTTAAAAGTATAAAATTTTGAACACAGGAACACCTTAATTTCTAGATCTTAATAGCATGTTTTTCAAGAACACAACAGGATTTTACCTGTGATTTTTCTTTGTTAAAGTAGCAAATTTTGATGGTGGTAATATTTATAATATGGATATTTGTAGTATGGATACCTCAAAATGCAATCAGTGTACTCCTCAGACTAAAATTAAATCTAATATTAGACTTAAGTGCACTGGAAAAGCTTTTTCTTTAAAGAACCATTGCAGAAGATCTTTATATAGACTGTTTCATAATATGAGTAATCACCCCAAATTTGTTTCATTAATTTGCAAACAGGCATTTTATAGTAATAATATCAGATGCAAACAGCAGTGTTACTTAAGATATAAAAATAGTTAAGACTTTATAATTTATAAAAATAATTTTTACTCACATAAAGGATAAAAATTTAAGGACTTTAGTTATCAAAGACCTGGGTAGCTTCCTTATTAAATTGTAATAGAGTGCTGGTTGTGTAATTTTTATAGGTAGGTACATTTTGGGCATTCAGAATCCTCATCATTCAGTTTCTAAGGAGAATTGTTTGTGAAAAATGTCCAATCTCATTTTGTAAATTGAATGCACACAAGATTTCCTCTTTTCCTTCAGGACGTTGGACTGTTTAATTGAGGGAGAAATAGTAACATGTCTGAAGTCGAACAAACTTTCTTTGATAGAAAATTACACTCCTTAATGCCCTTTATACCAAATAATGTTAAATGTGTAATTTGTCATTTATGTCCAAGTCTTAGCTTTTTATGAAAAAACTTAAATATATGGATGATACTACATTTTTATTAAAAATTGCCTCAGCCTTTGAGAACTATTCATCTGCAATGTGATTCTAAAACTATGACATAAGGAATTTCCTATCAATTTCTCGTCATTTAAGACCTTTTCACATATCTTTCAATGATATAGTTTCTATAAATGAAATGTTTCCATTTAGTATTTAACATTATTGGTTTTGGAGAAGTAGGATAAAACATACTTTAGAGCTTACCTAAATCATGTTTATGAACACACACACAAATAATAGAAACTATAAATTATAATTTATTTACAGTGAAGTTTATGGAAGGAGATTTAGAAGGCCAAAATAAGCTAACTTAGCAGCAGAGTAACATATAATTTATATAGAAATTACCGTGTATGTTTGTTGTAATACTTGGTTTTTCTCTTAAATGTTGTGAATCCTTTAGAAACATAGACTGTACGGAGTTTAATGAAGATAGAAGACACTCAAGCTCTGTTTGCGTTAACTCTTCAGATTTAGTGAATACAGTGAAATGCGCTGAGCTTGGTGCCACACAGCGCAATAGCGAATAGCAAAACATTATATATCGTCCTAGAAGCTGTTGCATTTCCTCAATTTCAAATTTTCCATGTACTTTCTCACTCTATCAGATTTTTGAGAGCTTAACTGCTTTATAATAAGAATATCAGCCTACATATTTCCTTGGTGTCTTTAATGAGGTAAATTTAACTTTGCATTTATCATATCAGGAGTATAAATAATACCAACAGTTAAATAAATCTGCCTTTATATGCCCTAAGCATTTTATCTTCAATTTATATGTATTCATATGCGTATGTATGGTCTCCATTAAAAATTACATGCATTCTATTAAGCATGCAGTTTATATTAAAAATTTTTAAATAGTAGCCAAACTGATCTATTTTGTTTAGGGGAAAAAAAAGTGGAAGGATACTGAATGCTCCTTTGAAGTAGAAACATGGGAAGGAACTATTTCACCAAAGCAGATTCCAGAAATCCAAACCCTGATGCCATTGTCAACACATCCACTGTCTGCTAGTCTTCTGCCCCTTAACAATCCCCCCAAATCAAATAAGAGGCAAAGAAGTCTTGGTCCAAGTTATGAGGCAGACTGATTCCTCCACCTCTTCCCCTGCCTCTTGCCAAATAATCCAAAGAAAAAAGATTGGATTAACTGTACTGGGTTCCCCCAAAGTGATTAATTTTTGGAAGGCAAAGAACAAAACAGTTTGGAGATACCTCAGAACAGCAGTGGCTAAACACCTCTGCTCAGAAGTAGACTCTGAGAGTGACCTGTGACCATTGGGCTCAGATTGCTAACAGCACATACTGTAGCATCAGCCCTGGGAGATAATCTGCACATGCACAGGCACACACACAACACACCCCCCCCAAGCCCTTGGGTACTGCCAAGATGCCCAGTTGGGCAAAGTCCTTGATTGACTGCCTCTGGATCCTTGACCAAGATACAGCTCTTATATTGCCTGGGCCTCATCAAAAGAGCCGATATCCTTGGGGCCGGCCCCGTGGCCTAGTGCTTGAGTTCGGCGCACTCCGCTTCAGCGGCCCAGGTTCTGTTCCCGGGTGTGGACCTACGCTACTCATCAGTAGCCATGCTGTGGTGACAACCCACATACAAAATAGAGGAAGATTGGCAACAGATGTTAGCTCAGGGCGAATCTTCCTCAGGGAAAAAAAAAAGAGCTGGTATTCTTGTTAAATAAAGATCCGTTATTGAAACAGCAAAATCTTATATAAAAGTACTGGAGGCCATCATATTTAAGATCTCAGAGCTTGAGTTCTGGTTCTCCCCATTATCAGGCCCAACAGCCCTTTTATAACATTTTGGAAAGCCTCCTTAATGATGAAGCTTAAAATAAAATGGGTTGACAGAGTTTAGGGGGGAAATCATTACAATTTATAATAAGTATTTCAACATGGAAGCGTCCAGGCTCAACAACTAGTGGAAGCAGTGGCGTGGTCAGGCGTTGTCCTGTATGGGTGTGACAAATAGATGCAGACTGATAACAAGGGCTGATGGCATGATTCAGGTTCTACAAGCAGCAGCGAAGGGATTTAATAAAATAGTGAGTATCTCTTGGGAAAGCTCTAAATAAAACTATCTTCTCTCAATTTACCCAGTGGTGAGTTCCTGGAATATCCAGGTTACAGTAAGCGCTGTTCAAAAATGATTTGTGTTTCTATATAAAACTGAGTTAGGTTCTAGACCCACATAATCATGAATACATGAATGTCCAGCAGGAATTTAGGAAATCATGTAGGGTGCAGGACAGTTTTTATCTGTGTGAGATTGCCCTGTGCAGGTCCATCCCCATGCACTGAAAGCCAATAGTGTCCACCCTCCCGCTCCTGTCCTAGTGTCAACGAAAAATACCTGCACATTCCCCACCATCCCCAGGAGAGGGTGTGAGTGTTAATGAGATGGCATGCAAAGCTCTTAGCAAAGTGTCTACAACTTAGTAAATGTTTAGTGGTAGCTTTTTTTTTTTTTCCCAATAGAACCAGGATTTTGTTAGAGAGGTTTTACCAGGTTGTCTCAAGGAGAATCATCTTATGGCCCAAACCATATATCCTTAAAATTAATGACTATAACAAGCCATATAATGGTACAACCCTAAAATCTTACCCTCTCTCCTCTCCCCAAAGCCTTGTTCCTTGTTAATCTTACAGACATGTACTCACACACAGAGCTATTGAAAATTCCTAAAATTTCAGGATTTCCTTTCATTGTTCATGCAGTCCTTATCATCATAGCTTCAAACGCTTACCAAAAATTTGTTGTTTTTCTTAAGAACAGTCAGTCAAGTCCAGAGAAAGGATCAGACACTCAGGCCTTTTTTTAGTTTATATTGAAAAAATAAGCATATCACAAACACAGTTTTCCAATATTTTAGGCTCTTCCATCAGCTGTGATTTGCCTTAAGGGATTTTTATTCTATGGTTTTTCCAATCCACAAAACCTAACGGGCGAAACCGAAGCGAAGCTGTTTTTTATAAAACAGTTGCTCTCCTGGATCGTGAAATCATTTTTTTTAATAGCATTTGTATCTGTTCTGCTTTTCCATCCCAGCCTGAGCAGGCCAGCCACGAGGATCAATATGGAATGCAGTGGCCAGCAGAAAGTCTTTGTGGCCGAGTGTCAGCTTCTGTGTATATAATACAGACATAAAATACCATGGTATTCTTAAAGAGGCGCAACAGCTCGTATGAGACTGGATGTATATAATTGCAAAGTGAGGTTGCCCCTGTGGTATATTTTTAATTAGCCATAAAAAAGCAATGATCAAATCACTTTGAATGCTGAAATTGAGATTAAATAATGTCTTTCATTAAACTGCAAACCAGTCCTTTTCAGGGCTCTCTTATCTATGAAAAACTGATTTCCTGCTGATTCCACCTTTAGCCTGGTGGGGAGGTTGTGCTAGGCAGTCTTTAGCTTAGAATTGGTCTATTACAGGGAACGCCAGAGCCAACAAAGTCAAAAGTGTCAGAATTTCGATCATTCTGTTTCTCTCCTCTTGTAGGAAAGGACTTGATTCAAAGCTACTGAAGGCAGGGGAATAATACATTTCTGCTTAAGTTTAATTTTAACTCTTCAAGATGATCTGTTTCTTATTTTTGATTTACTAAACAGCCAATGTAAATGTTTTGAACTCTATGTTGAAGTTACCTTCAACATAGTTCAATGAGTTCAATGAGTAATAGTCCATTTGAAAAATTAGAAAGTATTTGGGGTGGATTGGGAAATAATGCACTACTTTTTCTTGTCACTGTTTGTTCTTTTTTTGCAATGATGTCATAATGGTCTTCTAAAAAAATTTATTGATGTCTGCTCACTGAACCAAGAGTTACTTATTTTTTAAATATTAATTCATGCTGAATCAGCCTCAAACTGTTAAAGTAGTCTAGGGTTTAAGTCACTAAAACTATTATTATTTTATTTTCCTAATAAATAGAAAAGGTTTTATTGCTGTTTGCAAATAATACGCACACATTGGGGAAAAAAAAAGGCAGAAATTTATATGAACAAGCTCCTCACCCAGAAATAACTAGCAATAGCTTTTGTGGTAATATCTCTCAAACTTTTTTCTATACACATTTGATGCTTTTCAATATTCCCAGAGGTGACTGTGGAATAGTGCTTTATCGTTTGTAAGGTTCTTTCTCATATGTGTGTATGTTTGAGCCTTGGAAAAGTCCTATGTACTTGTGACAAAACTAAGGATCAGAAAGAAGGTGGCTTGCCCAAGATCACAGAGAAAATAAGTAGTAACATTAAAGTGGATCCATGGACTGATACGAGCTCGTCAGCCTGCAGTTAAAGCCCATATTCAACCACTTCCCTTTGAGTCAAATGTGGTTTCTGAGGATTGAACCATTGATGAATGTAATCGCCACTTAAAGTTACTTTTTTTGCTCTGTGGCTGTGCCTTGGTATGTTCTTGTCTTCAGCTGAAGCACCATTTGGGGCCCTTCTGAGGAAAATCTCAAGAAGTACCCTTAACTCCGTTTTACGAGGAGTAAGGAAGTTGCAGATGGGGAAAAAGATGAAATATAGAGAAACTGTATAGTTCAAATGTATTTGTGAGTGACAGAAGGAAGTGTGTCTTAATCTGATACCCAAATAAAGTACTAGAGAGGAGTCAACCTCATAGGAATAGTTCTTATAAAATATTTCATAAATGCAGTTTTATAGTATTTGAGAGTTTCTGAAACAGGTTTTAAAATTTTTTGGTTCCTCACTACAATAAAAGATATAGATATTATTATTTCGATTTTATATACGAAGAAACAGAAGAAGTGGTCCTTTGCCCAAAGTTGCTTACATTGTAAATGTTGGGTTTAGATGCCTCCGCTCCCCCCTTCTCTTCCCTGCTGCCAGTCTGCACGACAAAGGACCAAACCATGCTTCTCTTTTGATGCATCCAAATATCTTAGTCTTCTCAGAAACATTATTTTCTCATATTTTGAAGACTTGTCTTGCTGGCACTCTCTTCCCCCTCACTGTTCCTGCCAACGTGTGGCATTGAAGGTCGATTTGGGTTTATAATCCCACCTTTGAATGCCTGGGCTGTGTGCATCAGTAAGCTGTATGGTCTTATTGAAATTGCTGATCCAAAAGGCATCCCATGGCACACACCTTGTCTTCCCATGGACACATTTTTCCTTACCTTCTTATCTTTATATTTCCCAGACCTTACCGAAGAGGCTTCTGCCCTCTCTCGACTTTTATTTGCCCCTTGTCCATTTATTAATCCAAAAAGCTTTGTTTCTCTCCCTGGCCTGTTTCTTCAAAGCCCAGTGTCAAGTTCAAGGTAATATTTTCTGAGAATCAGAAGCACTTTGGAAATGCCAGCTACTGGTGGAATTACCAAACAATGATGGACGCTCTTGTGTCACCCACACTGGTTTTTTTGGGTCAGACCCAGAATACTCACAAATGAAAAACTGTAAAAGTCAACAAATGAGAAAGGAAATATCCACATTTCAACTGTATGTCATCTATTAAATAGAAACCAGCCTTTAAAAATAGAGAAAGAGAGACTTCCGGTTTGCCTCTTTTACCCTCAAACTGGGAACAGTTGGTTTCACTACATGGCAGATTATGTGGTGAAACTTTCCTCTCCTGATAAATTCATATTTGCATTTCCCCTGAGTCCTTTCATAGTTAATTAACTGTAAAATAAGATAAGATCAGACAGTTGTAAAAGAAGGTATCTTTAAGATTTTTCACCAGGCTGGGTATAATATATTTTATTTCTAATCAAAAGCCAAGAAGGTATCTCTAAACTCAGCTGAGAGGAAAATCCGCACTCCCAACCCCTCTTCTTTGATGTTGCTGCGTATCCTGGTGAGTGCTTTTATTAGAAAACGAAGGAGTAGGATTGGCATATCAATAGAGATAAGCCTTTTGAAGTGGTACCCCTCCCATTCCTTGATGCTCAGGATTAACTCACTGTGGTTCTTTTCCAGCTGCTCGTTTTTGATAACTTGTATATTGCACATGCTTTTCCCTGCTCTGCGTTCAGGAGCCGCGACTCACCACCTTGATTTGTCTTGTTTGCTTTCTGTGTATCTTGCTTCCTGTGCCCAGTCGAGCCTGTTGATGCCCGCCCTGCTGCCGACCGAGGACTGACCACTCGACCAGGTACAACCGGGGACCTCCTACCTCTCAGCATCTCGCGCTTGAGCCTGGGCCCGCGCCGCCTCTGTCTTCGTTATTAGCCTCTTTAGATTACCCACATTGAGAAACAGGATTTGAAATGACCGTGGAAAGCAAACTTTTTAAAACTCCCCTTTGTTTCTCCTGCACTTCATTTCCCAAGTTCTTAATTATTTAATCTATTTTTTCTCTCTGAGCTTTCCTTTGGAAATAATAAAAGAGAGCCCTTCCACCTTTTGTGTTTTTCTTTTTTAAGTAGAGAGGACCTTATGGAGCCTGTCTGTCCTCAAAAATGGAAACCCACACAGAGGCAGACTCTATCTGGTGGTGACTTGGTCACTGCTATGAACATCTCGTCCTCCCTGCCTTGTCTGATCCTTTTCTAACTAACTGGGCTCAAACTTCAGTCAGTTCCTCAAGTAGATGTAACTTTCTAAAAAATATCAATATTGGAATATCTCTAGAGCCCAGAAATATTTACATTTTCTCTTTTCTGGGTCGTATATACTTATTCTCCATGAGTGGCTAAAATGACACAACAAATGTACGTGCATAATTTTGCATACGTCCTTTATGTTTTATGATACTTAAAATTCCCATTAACACTGAAATAGACGCTTCTTTTTTTACCGTTTTCCAAGCATTAAGAAGAAATACGTTTTCACCCTTTGCTCTGTATTTAGCCTATGTCTTAAATTTAGTGTTAAGAATAATGTCACAGCACAGCAGAAGCACATGCATGCCTGGGTTTGACTTCGTGCACAACCTCACCCAACTGATAGTAGCCAGTGTTTTCAATGAATTAAAAAGAGGAGAGAAGTTACTGAATTGACAAATCTGCATATTCTGGGGAGATTTTACTCCCAACAGTGCATCTCTTCCCATATTCATTTTCTACTTTATCCTCATAATGTCCCCCGTGCAGTAATCAGGGAACAGGGAGTTAACCTTATTTGAAGATGTTAACACATGGAGGTTGACCCTTTGCTCCCTGGTTCAGATACAGTCAGCAGGGGGCCAGGAGCAGACCCTGCCCCTCTCACTGTCAGTGGGGGCCCAGATCACTTCTGCCTCCAAACACAGTCCTCAAAGAGAACTCAGAGTCTGCCTTGTGGCGTTTTCATGCCTCGGCGCTGTGATTTTCAGGGCAGCAGAGACAGTGGAGTGACACATCTGGACAGCTGATCTCGTTGATTTTATGAATCTCTCTCTGTAGGGCTTTTCAGAGGAACTTAAAGTATAGTAAGTCAGACATGGTTTCAGCTTTCCTAATGTCTTCCTTATTGCCAGTGTCACACGAGTGAATTTCAAGGAGCCCACAGTCAGCATCCCCATCTTACTCAGCTTTCTGGGGGTCCCCAAGCTGAGGGTCAGTCAGTTCCATTCTAACTGCAACCGAGACCAGCTCAAGTTGGTCATTTGCCTTGGGCCTTTTTTTCATGGTGCGTCCTACTTTGTTTTTAAAGGAAGAGATGCTTTTCCTCTACAAGCATAAAATGTGAATTAGAAGCACTCATGCAACCAATTTTATTAAGTTCCTACACTGGGTATGCTGGGCTGATATGTTCCTATTGAAATATCCAGGAAGGGGTGACATTACCAAAGTTGATTATTTTTTTCCTTTTTTTAAAAAAATCTAACATGAAAAGAACTTTTCCGTATATTCCCAAAAATAATCTGTTGTAAAGGAAGAGCTAGAGAGTAGTTAGAGGTATTATATAGATGGGAAGAAGCCATCTAAAGTCTTTGTTGTAACAATAGCAATATTTCATTTTGACATTTCATGAAGATCAATGCACTAAATGCTGTGGAGGGTCAAAGGAAATAAATGATAAGGTCCCTGCTCTCAGGAGCTTGAAGTATAATAGAAGGAACGCACTTTGTGTATTTAGGAAGATGAGATGGAATCAGAAAGGCAGGGAAATACAAAGTACATAAAGTGTAAACCAGGATGTCTGTGATGTGAGCAGATGGGGCACTAATGGCACTTGCTGGAGATGAGCTTCAAGAAAGGTTTTGAAAGATTTGAGTCACATCCATTGGCAAAGAAGAGGGGAACAATTCTATACAGATAAGAGAATGGCCTAGGCCAAGCTCCCTTTCTTATACTATGTAAGGCTTGGGTTCCCCAATAGGAGAAAGCCATAGATGGGAAAGAATGCTCAGATATGAAGTGAGGAAGATTCTAGTTAAGATGTGTTTATGAACAACTGTGTTTGATGGACATGTATTAAGACATATGTATGCTCTATATTTTTGTGCTTGTAGTGCGTCTGTCAAGCATTTGGACCAATTTCCTCCCTATGTTTTACAGCATTAATTTTTATTCTTCCATCATCACACTTTATGAGACTACATGCTTGAGTCTAATGTGCCCAGTTATATCTTTAGACTTTCCAAACTTAGAAACCCTTCCCAGAATTGTCATATCATGTCATTCAATTGGTGGCATTGTTTTTGAATAATCACTGTTGTCACTCTGAAACAAGAAAGGATTCTTGTGTAATCACGACTGAGGAAATTGACTTCTCCTTATCTTTTGTATCTGGAATACCAGGGCACTGTAACTTCTAGAACATAGTGTCAAGTAGGGGACAGAATAATATCAGTGGTGATTTCTGGGCATAGTGGCCATTACAGCTACTCCCATGGCTTATTTCCAAGGAAAAACAGACACTGAAAGACAAGTTACATCATTTGACCAGAATAAAGAAGGAAAATACATTGGCAGGCTCTTCAAAAATACATTAGCAGGGGTAGATAGCTACTCTTTGCACTATAATTTATTACCACTCTTCTCCAGTTCTAATAAAGGAAACCAGGTTCTTGACCCCAAGCCATGTGAAAGGTTTCATGAAGGACATGCCTCCTTTCTCCCTCAAATGAACAACAGACAGTCCTCACGCACCACGACCTAGAGAACTGGAATCACACCAGGGCTCAGGATGAGTTGGCACAATTCAGAAAACGTTGTCTGATGAGTCTATAAACAAAAGTCCCTGCAATTTATTTAAATCTACCCATCACATTTCATGGCATGCAATATCAGCTTACTATTGATGATGTTTCCCTATGTGCAAGCTTACTCATTTTTCTCCCCTTTTAGTGAGATTTGCTTAATGTATAGAAAGCCTTTTCAATAAATGGCTGTACATACTATACAAAAATGAATTAGCAAGTGCTCTTTCTGCTGAGAGTCTTGTAAACTGCTAAGCTATAATTAATTATCTATTCTGACTTGTTACATGAATTTGAATTTTTTTTGAGCATCAAAATTATTCTCCATCTCCTTTCAGAAATAGTGTCAGCTTTTTAAGTTTTGAGTAGAAAGCTCATTCTTTACTCATTTTTTGAGTAGAGAGTAATTATTTGATCCCACAAATCTAAAAGAAAAGACTATTCAAGAGAGTTTTCTTAAATCTTAGAAATGTAATTTTAACTATTGTATTGCTAGATGCTGATGATAAAAAAAGGGTGAGGTATAAAGAAATCACTGTGGTTCTACAAGGATCTCAGATTTTAAAGGGCTTGTAGGAAAATAAAAATCTAGAACCAATGAGAAATAAAAGAGCATTAGTGTCAGGAAGATTAGAGGTCAGAGTGAGGTAAAACTTAACAGAAAATGCTAATAATTTTAAAACAAGAAAATAAATAAGAATAGAGAGCCCTACAGCTCTCTGGATGGGGTTAGGGGCCGCAGGGCAGTCAATAGTCTTTTATGTCTATATTAAAGAGAAGGATCTGATGAAAGGAATTTAAAGCCCAAGGTAATTTAAGATGAGAAAAGAACATACTGGTCCCTTGTATTAGTCATCTATTGCTATGTAACAAATAATCCCATAACTTAGCAATTTAAAGCAACAAGCATTTAGTTTCTTGTGATTTCTGTAAGGCTCAGGATTTCAAGCATGGTTTAGCTCAGTGCTTCTGGCTCAGGGTCTCTCATAAGGTTACAGTCAAGACACCCACCAGAACTGCAGTCATCTGAAGGCTTGAAACTTGAGTGGGGTTGATGGGTCTATTTCCAAGATGGCTCACTCGCATGGCTATTGGCAGGAGACCTCCACACCTCACAGTGTGAACCTTTTTATAGGGCTGCTTGTGTGTCCTCACAACATGGCAGTTAGCTTTCCCCAAACCAAGTGATCCAAGAGAGAGAATAAGAAGGAAGCTGTGATGCCTTTTATGACCTCATCTCAGAAGTCATGCACCATCACTTTCTCCATATTCTGTTCATTAGAAGCGAGTCACTATATCCTGTCCACTCTCAAGGGAAGAGAATTAGTCCTACCTCTTGAAGGGAGGAGTATTAACAAATTTGTGCGTGTATTTTAAATCTACCACACCTGTCTACCCAAGTCCAAGTCCTTGTGACCCAGACAAATCATAGGCTAAGAGAACTTAAGAGTGAAATCATAGGACTACTCTTCATGATCTTGGTGGAACTCTGGACAGCGAAAGAGCTGGGAAGATAGGGATAAGAAAATAATAGTTCTGACAGAGCAGAAAGGAGCGAAGATAGCTTGACAGTCTACAAACCAGGTGTAGACTGACATTGATTTTGGGTCCATTGTCAGAGAGGTTATTAAATGGAAGCTTTGTGAGCAATTGGACAAGGAATCAGTGAGATGTCACAACCAGCATGGGTTCCCTAGGTCTTGTCAAATGATCCTCCTTTTCTTTTCATATAGGCTGTGCTGTTAGACTGGCACATCGCATGCTGTGGACATTGTGCTTTTCAGTTTCAGCAAGATGTGTGACAAGTTTCACAGCACCTTGTAGACCAGACAGAGTGTAGGGCAAAAGCAAGAAATTAGGTCCTATGGGATCTGAAGGAACTGGTAATGTGTAGCCAGAAGAAGAGAAGAATCATCAGGGATATGATGCCTTTCCTTGGGTATCTGATCTGTTCGAGGCTATAATGCGGAAGGGAGAATTAGGCATGTTCTGTGTTGAACAGACTCAGAGAGTAGAAGTTAGAGGGAAACTGATTTAGGCTTAATGGAAGAAAGGCTATTCTTGTAGGCAAAGCTGTCCAAAAATGGAAGCAAGAGGATACATGCCTTTATGTTCAGTCAGGAGCTGAGAGTTGCCCCTGGATGGGAACACCCTAGAGGAGATGATTTCAAAAACCCTTCTCGTTGTAATGCTTTTAGGATGCCTAAAATTCTGACTTTTGATATTTACATGCTACAACATGAAAACTGATATTTATACTTTGTACTTTCATTTTTGTTTTAAACATGACTTTGCATTTTATTTTGAAGCTTCAAATTATTATTTGAAAAATGAAATTCATTATAACAATTAGTGGAAGAATCATATTTCTAGAGAAGGAAGCAGTTTCTAGAGAAGGAAGAGTTAGTAAGTTATAAATTCTGTTAGTCCCAAAGACCTTTTTCCAACAATTATGGACGGCAGCTCTTTATTCAGCAGAGGAACCAATTACATTCTCGATCTATAACTAAATCACTTAACTAAATAAATGATACGATTGTTACAATGCTTCACTGCATAGATACATGATCATAATTTATTTGTAATTGGAACAAAGCCCCAAAGTAGCAGTTTTGTTCTACCAGGTAATTAATGCTCATTTTTAAAGCCTTTTATTATTTTTTCTGAAGGAATGAGGGCGCATGAAAAAAGACATATAGTGAGTTAAACAATAAGCCCTTAAACCAAGCCAGCATATTCTAGAAAAAACTCCTTGCCAACCTCCTAACTAGCATTTAACTTCTGTTTTTCCCTGCTTTAAAAAAAAACAAAAATTATAACATGTGTGTAAGGCAGTGTGTAACTTCAGATTTCTTTAAACTTTAATTTCTTTTTGTTTAAAAGAGGTGGTTAAGGATTTAAATACAAGGTGTCACTTTTCTTGAAGAAAGTCATTAATCTATTTTCCTCTAACTTCAGGCCTAGAAAGAAGTTTTTGGTAGCCTTTGTATTGTAGTGGTTTGTGGATAAAACGAATTGACTGTGCTGTGTATTTTAATTATGATATAATGCTTATGGTATAATACAGGTTCAGGGTTGACAAATATCAAGACGGAGGAGATCTCTGAGGTGAAGATGGATGCAGAGTTCCGACATGATTCAGGATATGAAGTTCATCATCAAAAATTGGTACGTAAAATAATTTACCTCTTGCTGCCGCTCTGTTTGTCAAATGACCTATTAACTCTTGTTCAAGTAAGAAATCCACTTAAGGCGAAGATAAAAACAAAAATAAAACACTTGCCTATTGGGTCATCACAAAAATGTGAAGAAAAGAAAAAGAGGGTCTTTATATGGTATGTATATGTAGGCATGTAGTATATATATATGTAGGCAGCTAAGCCCACACAGGGATTAGAGTTAAATTAATTTGTATTATAACATCCATTTTAACTAACTTTCACTCTATTTTCTAGGAAAGCGCACGGTTTATAATAGGTTTATTCGAAGGATCGAAAATCTCAAATGAACACATACAAACACTACTTGGCTTCGCAGAACACTTTTTTTTTTTTTTAAACAAATCTCTGTTCTTTATTTTTTATTTTTTTATTTTTAAAGATTTTTATTTATTTGTTTTTGTCCCCCCAAATCCCCAGTAGATAGTTGCATATCGGAGCTGCACATCCTTCTAGTTGCTGTATGTGGGACGCGGCCTCAGCATGGCCGGAGAAGCGGTGCATCAGTGCGCGCCCGGGATCCGAACCCGGGCCGCCAGCAGCGGAGCGCGTGCACTTAACCGCTAAGCCATGGGGCCGGCCCTCACAGGACACTTTTTATGGCTTTCACTTAAGTTGATATTTGTGACTGTCACCTTGTGCTGCTTCATCTCTCCCTCTCGCCCTTCTGTCCTGTCCCCTCCCCAACTCCCACATTTTAAGTTCTCCTGCAAGAGTAGGATCTTTGGGTCTCTTCCGAGGTAGGTGGAAGGAGAAGGTGAGCAAGATTCCATGATGTTCCCAGCAGTGTTGTTCATCGAAAGGCTTTGGCCAAGGAAGACAGCAGCTTCCTTTTCAGATGAAGTCACCCTTTTTTTTTTTTTCCTCCAAATGTTCGGGTTAGAATAAATCAAAAAGCACCCATCTCCTTTGCAGGCAGCCTCAGTAGTTATATAAAATCCTTTACCAAAAGCTTCAGATAAATCAAATCCTGCATTATGTGAGGGTGCCTTCCATCTTATCGGTAAGCACAGTAAGGGGGTTAGATTAATAAAAAGACAAATTTATTGCACATTCAGTAGTGAACAAAAATGGTAATAAAATTCTTATAGCAATAATAGTACTTGAGAGATAATCACCCTCAGGCACTTATTTTGTGTGTGTCTGTGTTTACTTTTTTTTTTTTTAATTTTTTTTTAAATTTTATTTATTTTTTCCCCTAAAGCCTCAGTAGACAGTTGCATGTCATAGCTGCACATCCTTCTAGTTGCTGCATGTGGGATGCGGCCTCAGCATGGCCTGACAAGCAGTACATCAGTGCGCTCCCAGGGTTCCGAACCCCGGGCCGCCAGCAGCAGAGCGTGCGCACCCAACCCCCGAGCCACGGGGCCGGCCCTGTGTTTACTCTTTTTTAAGAGTAATATCTTTCCAGGATTTGTAAATAAAATTTATAAATCCAGGTATTAAACTCCCAAAAGAAATGCTTGTACTGTGTATGCCTCTTTTCACTCTAAATAATTGGAACAAATCTAAAACTGACTTGAGATTCAGATTTGCATTTTAGCTCCATGATCTTTTTGGTATAACTGCTGAAGAGTTGGGAGCTGGTGGGGCATAGAGCTGAAGATTAATGTGTGGATTTGCATTTTCTGGGGCCTGTGTCCTAAAAGCCTGTCTCCACAATTTCACTAACTCCTGTAATGCAACAGTGACTAATGGCAGCCACAGCAATTAGGGAAGCAGCTCCCTCTACTGAACTAGTTGATAAGATAATGTCCTGTAATTAGTGCAATGAATATTATAAAATTACAGTATTTTCTTGAAGACATAGGAAGATGTCCAGACTTGCGTTTACTCCTGATTACCTCACACTTGTATCATTAGCTAATTAATGATTTGCTTTTTATACGTATGTTGAGCAAGCATATTTGGTTAGAAAGGAGAATAATTATGAACAGTTTCTAATTTTGTTGCAGATATACCCTGAGTAAAACTCTTTTAGAAATTTGCTGTATTTTATGTTGTGTTTTCAGGTTACTAGGATGTTAATTTTAGCTGTGACAACCGGTCGTTTTAGTATCTTGAGATTATATTAAAAGAATTATTTAGGGAGCTATTTTCCTTAATTTATATAACAAATTTGGTACATGTTTAGTCGTAATTAGGCCAGATGATCTGGCCTAAGATCATCTCCTTATGTAGCAAGATGATAAAAGTTGCAATATGCTCTTGTAATTCCATTTAGGTAGATAAAGCTGAAAAATAATGACTTGCTTTTATAAACAATATGAAGGAATGTAGTGCAATAAATTTATCATGTTGAATAGATTTCTTCTTTATAGTGTTCTCCAAATTCTTTTTATGTTAAATCCAAATAAACAGCAAGAATAAAACATTTTTAGTTGGATTGTAGAAATCCAACTATATAATATGTCTTGAGACAAGCTAGTAAGAAAGTGTGAGTTACGTGTGGCTATTAAGATTCTTACCTTGTTGCCTCTACTTCTTTCCTTTGAAATAACTCTTTTAAGCATTATGCTTCTCACAGTTAATTTGTGTCCTACTAAATTATTGTGGCTAAAAGTAGGTAACAAGATGTCTTGTTTCTTCTGTTTAACTCCTTTGTTTCAGAATGCTTATTCCTATGTATTAATGTCCCTCTAAGGAAATTAGGACATCTGCAGGATTGAAAAGCACCTAAGGCGTAGTTGTCGTGCATCAGGTCTCCCAGTTTTAAGCGTGTTGTGACTGGGAAGATGCTGACCTCCCTCATAATCATGATCTGTGCGTCTATAGCTTTCGCTAGATCCGAGAGCTGCCGTCCCGCCTCTCACTGAATGTTCCACCTGTCAGAGAGTTTCAGGTCCCCCTTGGCTTCTGTTTTGCCTTTCAAGGGACATGTAGGGGGAAAGCAGACTTCCTAGGGCTGGGGAAGCCACATGTTGTACATCGTTCTATAGGCTACAGATGTCACTCTTAGTAAACAGAAGGTGTGATTTTTTTTTTTTCAAGTATACGCCAAATAATGGAATGACCAACAACTCAAACTTAAAGCCTAAGATATATACTGAATAGGCTGAAACTTTTCACATACCTCATCCAAATATCTCCTGCAATTACAATCCTTTTTCTTGACTTGTTTTGAAGGTGTTCTTTGCGGAAGATGTGGGTTCAAACAAAGGTGCCATCATTGGACTCATGGTGGGCGGTGTTGTCATAGCAACAGTGATTGTCATCACCTTGGTGATGCTAAAGAAGAAACAGTACACGTCTATCCATCATGGTGTGGTGGAGGTAGGTAAACTTGGCTGCACGTTTGCAAGTGGGAGTTAAAGACTACAAGGGAGATTTTGCTTGCTGTTAGACTAAGAATCATCCAAGTGTCTCTTCTTTGGAAAAAAATCCACATTCCTGCATGATGCTCAAGTTACAGCTGTTTTCTTGCTTTGGTTTTCATTCATTCTGACTTACTATAAATACTATGATCAAGGCATTGGGGTTGTATGCTGCTACCTTAACTTCTTATAATTTGTATTGAAATATCAAAATAATACTAAGGATCATGCTTGGCTTAAAAATATTGTGATTACCCTCAAATATTTAAAAGGAAAGAAAAAGACAACAGCAGAAGTTAAAAATGAAAAAGGAAGTGGAAGGATGCTTTTTCAAAAAAAAAAACCTAAACAAATTTATTCCCGGATTTTTTTTTTTTTTTTTGTCTTAAATAGTCTGATTTCTAAGTAAAACCAGATAACGGTAAATAATACTAATTTTTCAGTAAAGAGTCTTATCTTTAAAGCTTCATAGGAAATCACGTTGTACCAAATACCTGAGCAAAACAGGCAAGGTTATTGGAGATGTTCATCCTGTTAGCTCACTTGCACCTGAAATATCTTAGTTTTAAGGTGTTAGTGTACTCACACTGAAGGTGGAGAGAAGACCCACAAAGTGACAATCACAATTACTGCACGATTATGCTTCCCCGAGATTTCTCCCCACAGGCCAGTCTGTGACTAACATGAGGGTGTACAGCTCAGAAGGTGTGGGTTACACCAACAAAATAGAATAGCTACAATGTTCAAATATGACTTCCTAAACCCTTTATGACATCTTAAATAGTATGACATAAAATACAGAAAAATAAAATTTACAAAAATTTCTTTTTATGCATTTAAAATGCAGGTTTTGGGGGGGACCTCATAGAATATGTATTTTTTAGGAAACTGTTGCAGAAAGTGAATTAATGTATCTTGAGCAGAAAGAGATCTCAAAGGTAAATCAAGATGATCTTCTCATTTTGTAGATGAGAAAACAGACCCAGACAGAAGTGTTCGCCCAATGTCAGACTAAGTAGGGCCAAGGTCAAAGTAAAGATTTCCCCACATCCTCTCCGTTGCTTTTTCCATCAGAGAAAAGTCCAGATAGTTCCAGTGAGTTCAACTTCTCCCTAACCCCAAGGAAATGTGCTCCAAACCATTCTTGATTATAGAAGGGCAGGAGCAGTTTAAATAAATTACATGTGTGGTGAAGCCAGAAACATCATTTTGTTCAGACTTAAAATCTCCAGGCTCCTGTTTACAGGGGCTGCTGATGGAAATGGGTTTTGAGTCTTATTTCCCCTGTCCATACTGGTGTGGATGTGCTAAAGAGCGGTGAAATGAATGAACCCTGGAAACAGGTAGCAAGATGGAAAAGAGCTGAATGATTGACAGACTAATGTGTGAGCACATAAAATAAGCCATGACAACATCATCAAGTTTGGGGTATTGCTCTTTTCCTAATGGTATTTCTAAGCTGGTATCCTTTGAAACAGTGTTAAGATGTATTATTATTAGCATCAGTTTATCTCATGTCTAGTCAAAATTATTTTTTTCATTTTAATTCTATGTTTAGGCAAATAAAAGTGTTTTCATACTTGAATAATTCAAAAGCCCCTTTTAATTTCTTTGATATAATTGTATGTTTTAAGTGCCTTGGACTGAGGAATCCATCCAAGGGGTAGCTTCCTTTTTATCAGTTAAATTGCCTATCTTTGGGGCCAAAGGCCAAACAGCCTATATTGGTTTGCTCGGACTGCCATAACAAAGCCACAGACTGGGTGGTTTAAACAACAGAAATTTATCTCCCCACAAGGATGGATTTCTGAGATCAAAGTGTCGGCGGGTGTGGTTTCTTCTGAGGCCGCTCTGCTTGGCTCCTCAGTGACCTCCCTGTGCCTTCACATCATTTCTCCTCTGTGCATGTCTACATCCTAATCTCTTCTGGTAAGGAAACCAGTATTATTAGGTTAAGGTCTACCCTAATGACCTCACTGAACCTTAATTACCTCTTTAAAGACCCTGTTTCCAAATACAGTCATATTGTGAGCTACTGGAGGTTAGGACTTTAACATGTGAATTTTTGGAGGACACAGTTCAGCCCTAACAGAGCCCAGTGATGGATCTCTCTCGGCTCTCTCAGAAGGACTCTCTGCCATGGTTGTGTATGAGTCTTACCAGGAACTTATTTAAAAGGGCACATCCCCAGGTCCCACCCCAGACCTAGGGAAACAGAATTTATGAATAGGAGGCTGGGAATCTGAGTATTGAAAATTTTCCCAACTGAATCAGACATGCATTCAAGTTTGAGAATCACAGATATATAGTATTAACACTCCTTCTTTTTAGTTAACTGTCTGAGCAAACCTTAGGGAGTAGAAAATATCTCTTGTCTCCAAGAAAACTAGTTGCCTTTTAAGCCTTCTTGTAGCTGCCTAAGTTAAACTTTTTTTTTGGTTAGTTACCAAGAAAAGTCTCCTTGGATTTGGAATGTCAGAGAAGTTGACACTTTAACACAGATTCTGAAGAAAAGAAATTAATTTTTAAGCCAGGAGACATCCTTGAAGGAACAGAATTGTAAGGAGGGCAGTTACTCAGCACTTCGCTTGGTATTCATTTTGCTAACTACTTGAGAACATCTAGAAACCTCTAGAGTGACTGTCCCACCTGGTTTTGTGTGTTTTTCTTTATTTCCTCTAACTTTCTTCTTCTTTAAAGTAAGGATATTGTGGAAAGCCTGGAAACCATCCCTTTGTCCCTCTTGATGCCTTCCTTTCTCTCCAGTCCATAAGCCACGCTTTGTCGAGTTCCATGTTGAGCTGTGGACAGCGGTGTTGGAACAGAACTTCATCCAAGGTGCTGTTCACCATCTCTGCCCTCAGGAAGATTATAGTCCAGCTGAGATGGTAGAATTTGGACATAATTTGCTGTAACCCAGGCTAGGCACCTAAGCTGTCTCACCTGGCCTAGGTGAGGGAGAATGCTGTAGGGATTCAGAGCATGCAGAGTCTACACTGTATGGAAGTAATCTTCCTGCGAATGTGCTCTGCCCATCTTAGCAGGCTCTCTCACGCTCAAGTGCATGGAAATAAGTGTTTCCAGCTCTGGTTAACCTGCTTCATTAATGAGTAACCCTACTTTACTAAAAACAAAAACAAGTAAATGAGTATTTCCAGTTGAACCTGCCGAAGTCTGTCGGGACAGAATACAGTCGTACTTCACGCCACCAATATGTGAAGAAGAAATCACAATGAAAGCATTGGTTTCTAGGAAATCTGTCATTCTTAGAGTGAAAGATCCCTGCAGAAGTCCACAGAGATGTGGAAATGAAAAGGAGCCTAGTATTTTTATTAGTAGAGTTGTTACTGGGTGGAAATGAGCAGTTGGTAGGTTTTGTTTTTAAAAAATAAGCAATAAATATTGATTTAATGATTTGCTTAGCCATAAGGCCAGAGATTCGTTCTGAAAGCCATTAGCCACACTTTCCCCAGAAGATGACTAAGCTCTATAGTCATGTGCCGCATAACAACATTGTGGTCAACAATGGACCACATGTGCAATGGTGTCCATAAGATTAGTACTGTACAGCCTAGGTGTGTAGTAGGCTATACCATCTAGGTTTATGTAAGTACTGTAGGGGAGGAAGAAATTTTCCTCTACCCTTCTAGGTTCTTCTGGCTAGTCTAAGAATTAAATTGACGTGAGACAGATTAACAGGAGAAAAACAGACAAAAATTTAATAACATGTATACATGGGAGAAACCCAGGAAAACCACATAACTTGCCAAAATGGCCAAAGCCTTCACCTTAAATACCATCCTCAGGTAAAGACAAAAGAAGATGTTGAGGGTGGGGAGAGTCAGGGACTTCAAAGGGAAGGAAGGCAATTCCCAGGTAGGTGAAAAGAAGCAAATATTTGGAAAACAAGTGTTTGGCCACATAGAAACAGAAGAACACAGAGGGGAGCCCAACAAACAGGCTTTTCTAGGTTCCTCCCTGTCTACCACCTAGTTCGTGTTATGCTGAGACAGGCTTTTTTATCTGAGTTCTTTTAGGCAGTTAAGCGGGCAGTAACAAGAAAAACTTTGTGAGTCTTTTGTTTCTTAAAAATAATTAGCCTAAGGTAGTCCTCATGTTAAAGGAGACATTTTGGAGTGGCAAATTTTTTTCCCCTTCAGTACATGCTATGATGTTCGCATAACGACGAAATCACCTAACGATGCATTTCTCAGAATGTGTCTCCATCGTTAAGTGACACATGATTGTATTTGTGCCTCAAGCAGTGACATGATAGCCCTTTACACTGCTTCCCAAATGTGGCCCCCGTCTCTGGTGGCCAAGGGTCCTAGCACCAGTGAATTGTCCACCACTGCTCCTGCTTTACTATGGTCCTGCCAAGCCCACTGGCCCCAGGTTCTGTTTAGTAGCAGATAGGCCTTTTCTATACTGATATCCATTGACACTAGATATTTGAAATAAATATTGTAGCTCTTTCCACTCCTCCTCCCAGATGGAGACATCACCTTTAATGGGGGGTGGGGGGCGCCAATTCTCTTTATCGTAGGGTATAAATAAATTTTCCTTTCACAGATCTGAAAACTAGAACACCAGAAGTCTCCCCACCCCTAGTCATCTCAGTAATGATCTCAATAAGGAAGAGAGTTGCTTATTTAGCTTTTTATGGAGTTATGGCATGTGACTTTTCCTGATGACTGTGCCATCATACTGGTGACATTATAAAAATATGTCGTTAGGGGTTCTTTCTTCCTGGCAAGCAGTTGACCCACCACAACGGAATAACCTAGCAACCACTAACGCAGGTGTTGTAGAGCATTCAGAGGGACTGGTCAGGTTAAGTAGGGAGCAGAGATAAGAAGAAGGGAGGGTGGACTCAAAATCTGCATGTGGCTCCAAGCAAACAGCAGGCCGAGAAATTGGAAAGTCGAAGGAAAGCATCAAAGATGATTACGAAGGGGTAGCAAAGGAGTTCCAGAGCCTGCCTGAAGAATTACTTGTTGTAGGCAATAACCATCAGTGAACTACTTATAAAGACATGGAATTATAATCAAGAAAATGAATGTGTACACAACTGAGCAGAGAACCAGCGCTGGGAGGTTACGAGGAAGGATAAATGTCTAGCTTGAAAGCTTCATTGCTGTTTTCTTTGCTTTTATTTTTCTTCCCGTATTATTGGCTCCTTTGATGTTCTTACACTCTGTTGTTATTATGTACACTTTAGTTTATCTTACCCTCCTTTCCTTGTCCATCTTGGTGACCTGAAATGGAAAATCTTAGAGGCAGGGATTCTGGTTTTTTTCCTAACTCGGTGCCGTGCATAAAGGGACACCCATTACCACACATCCTGCTGGTTACTATACATAATAAAATTAAAATATGGTGTTCACGGCCCCTTCTCCAAGCTTAAGGTTCCTACACGAGATACGATATGATGCAGAGAACTAGAAATTAAGGAGACCCAAATAGAAGAGGCCATAGAGATGGTCTGATGGTTGAGCTATAAACTCCTCTGGATATAGTTAAAGAATAAATGGCTCCACAGAATCAAGTTCAGGGAGAAAGGAGTAAGAAGAAGACATTAGCCAAAGAGTATTCGAAAGTTCTCAAACCTATCTTAGGGTAAGGCAGATCAGGCTGTTTGGGCTCAGCTCTTTACACTGTACATCAGTAGCAGTAGAGAGTTGAAGCCAATCTGCAGTGCAGCGCCGGGGGCCCTGGGGTCCCTCATGAAGACAGTGCACCAAGAGCCAAGTGGAGACTTCAAATCAGTTATTGCTCCTGTCTAATCCAGAAAGTCAGGAGAGGGAATGTTCAGAAGTGGTCTGCGTGTGTGTTTTTATCTGAGCAAGTGAGAGATGTTCCTGCCCAATGGGCAGATAGGGGTTCTGTCCCTGACTGCATTATTCTAAAGTTCCTTCCAGAACAATCACCACTGGCTTCAACTTCCCCCAGGTCTGCTTTATGTGAAAAGTATTGAGGTGTTTGTGCAGAGGCCTTGTCTGCACAGGGTCTAGTGAGGTGGCCTTCACATGGTGGCCCACACCAGTGCTGGAGCTTAGCCATGAGTGACAGATCGCTGAGCCCTGCTGGAGAGGAAGGCTCCCTCTCACCCAATGCTCTTCCTTTAGTGGTAGGTTTATCCATGGACGTGAGTACTCAGTGTTCCACTTTTAGCTTTCAATGATTTGGGGATAAAACGGTACAATCCAAACTCCTTGAGTGCCATGTTGTAAAGATAATCCCATCTCCTATAGCTCCTGAGCCCTCTGAGGTTTGAGGGCCAAGCTGCCCCACTGCAGGAATAGCGAAACGTTAGCTGTCCTCCCCCGTGGCAAAGGGTAATGAGGATTAGCAAGTAGAAAAGAGGCCAAGAAAAGACAGGAAAGTTAGATACTTGGCTTGCACACCAGCCTCTGAGCTTCGCATTCCTGGCAGGGTTCTCCTAACCTAAGCATTTGGCTTTGGCCTTTGAAGAGGAGATAAACTATTAAATTGCCAGGTGTTCTCCTATCCTTGATGAATGTGGATAATTGTTGACAGCCAGTGTGCGGGCTGATGTGGCTCCTGGAGGAGATACAAGTATAATATTCCAAGTTGGTTTTTTCTACATCTAGAAACATAGCTTTGCGTTGATCGCAGCAAGATTTTTTTTTTTAACCTTGACATTCTTTGAAGTCTCAGTCAAGAGGTGGTACGGGGCAAAAAGATGCCCCAGTTGTCTGCTGCAGACAGGCTGGTTCCTGGCAAACAGATTTGGAGAGTGAATGACATCGCTCATTATTGGTGCTTATCTTTAATGATGGTGCTTTAACTTAAAAAGTCCGTGGCTAATTACACAATTGCCAATTAAAGCAAAGTGACCTCATTTGTTGACAATAGAGTAGATAGAGCGAAGGAAGAGGAAGGGATGGGGAAGACATCTGTGATTATTTCCATAGGGACGCTGAGCATCCATTTGAGCAATATCCTCTGAGTCCTGACTCTTGGCAGGAGCTTGTTGGTGGCTTTGTTCTAAGGGGAAGTGCTCAGGCCTGTCAGTGGGAGAATCTGAGGGCTTGCTGCAGGAACACAGGCAGCTCTGACAAGACGGTAGAAAGGGAATGTTCTGTGGGTAGGAACTTAAGAATCAAGGCACACAGTGGACAGCGTGAGGGAGCTGTACATCTTCCTAATCCGGCTACCTTGGGATTAGCGAAGATGGTAATTCCAGTTCCTGCCCAGACTGAAAGAAGTCCATCGGTCCATGAGGTGGGGTCTTACAAAGCGACCATGAGGGAGCCAGCTTATATTGACAAATCTTTTTTCCCCCCAAAGCCCCAGTAGATAGTTGTATGTCATAGCTGCACATCCTTCTAGTTGCTGCATGTGGGACGCGGCCTCAGCATGGCTGGACAAGCGGTGTGTCGGTGCGTGCCTGGGATCTGACCCCGGGCCACCAGCAGCGGAGCACTTAACCACTAAGCCGCGGGGCCGGCCCTCCCCCCAGTTTTATTGAGATATAATTGATATATAACATTGTGTTAGTTTTAAGTGTACAACATGATTTGATATATGTATACATTGTAAAATAATCACCACATTAAGTTTAGTTAACATCCATCACTTCATAGTTACAATTTTTTTCTTGTGATGAGAACTTTTAAGAGCCAGCCCTGATGGCCTAGCAGTTAAAGTTTGGCACACTCTACTTTGGCAGCCCTGGTTGGGTTTCCAGATGTGGAACCACACCACTTATCTGCCAGTAGCCAGGCTGTGGTGGCGACTCACATAAAAGAACTAGAAAAACTTACAGTTATAAAGACAACTATGTACTGGGGCTTTGGTGGGGAAGAAAAAGGAGGAAGATTGGCACAGATGTTAGCGTAGGGCAAATCTTACCCTGCAAAAAAAAAGAAAAAAAAGGCCTTTCAAGACCTCTCAGCAACTTTCAAATATACAGTACAGTATTGTTAACTAGGGTCATCATGCTCTACATTAAACCTTATGACTTAAATTTATTTTATAACTGGAAGTTTGTATCTTTTGACCCCCTTCACCCATTTCACCACGCCCAATCCCGCCACCTCTGGCAACCACCAATCTATTCTCTGTATCTATGCGTTTGGTTTTTTTTAGATTCCACCTATAATTGATATCATACAGTATTTGTCTTTCTTTGTCTGACTTTTTTCACTTAGCATAATGCTCTCAAGTTCCACCCATGTTGTCACAAATGGCAGAATTTCCTTCATTTTTATGGCTGAAATTCCATTGCATTTATACACCACATTGTCTTTATCTTTTTATCCATTTATGGACACTTAGGTTGTTAGTTTACAAGAGTCTTAGCTCTTGTAAATGTTGTTAGTTTACAAGAGTCTTAGCTCTTGTAAATGATGCCGCAGTGAACATGGGAATGCAGGTATCTTTTTGAGATAGTAATTTCATTTCCTTCGGATATATACCCAGAGGAATTGCTGGATCGTGTAGTAGTTCTATTTTTAGTTTATTGGGGAACCTCCATGTTGTTTTCCATCGTGACTGCACCAATCTTTTAATCTAAGTTATTCGTTAACCAGTGTGGTCTAGTCATGGCAAATCAAGCCCCATCCCTAGACCTGGTGTCTCAGCACCAACACACCTGCCCTCTGGTGTTCTTCCTTCATTGGGTTCAGGGGTAACGGAGCAATGGGACAGCTGTGTGGGGTCAGAACTGTACCAGACTGGCTGTGGCAGGGGGAAAAGCTGCCTAAGAAGCTGAACGTCGCTTTCCAATACTCAGCAGTGGGGAATGGGCCTGCAGTATTCTCCTGGAAATGATGCGGAGAGCCCAATTTTATCACGTGCAGAATAGAAAATATCCCTTTGAAGGAAAACCATCTTCTGTACAGTTTATCCTAACTTTTCTGTGGAAAGCATGCGTCTTCATTCTGATTAAATTTGTGTCGATTCTCTTCACCTTCCAGTGGTTTTGCAGAAGAGAAATTTTTTTTGAAAAATAGCAGAACTAAGCTTTCATTCATTCAGCAAAGAGTTAAGTACTTCATCTCTTCTGTGCACTGTGAGAGGGTACAGCAAATACACTAGAAACCTGAACAGCCACTCCCCACGTAATAGATCAGCTTACGTTGCAGAGGGTGAATGCTCCCATACAGCTCTATCCCTACAATGACACTGGGGGTGATACATTTACAACTGCTGGCCTGATCTTGGAGATAAAGCACCATATCCACAGAGAGGATCTGTTTTTAATCCCTTAGCAGGACATACTTCTATAGTATCTCTGTTCGGTTTAAAAAAAAAAAAAGATCATCTATAATCTAGAATGGCGTGTCCTTGCTGTATTTTTCCTTTTCCCCTAAATAATAGCCCCTTTGATATACATATCGTTATTTTCATTAAAAGATTTTCAGGGGCCAACCCAGTGGCATAGGGGTTAAGTTCACGCACTCCACTTTGGCAGCCTGGGGTTCACGGGTTCGGATCCTGGGCGCAGACCTACACACTGCTTGTCAAGCCATGCTGTCGCACGCATCCCACATATAAAGTAGAGGAAAATGAGCACAGATGTTAGCCCAGGGCCAATCTTCCTCAGCAAAAAAAGGAGGATTGGCAACAGATGTTAGCTCAGGGCTAATCTGCTTCACAAAAAAAAAAAAAGATTTTCAGAACTCTCTTCAATATATTAAATTTAGTGACAACAGGAACAAATTCAAATAAGCATGGGAAGATACTCAGCCATCCAGATTGAGGGTCACCCACTGTACTTTGCTAATCTCTCTTCATGACGCTCTTGATTTTTTTTCTAGCTTACCAACCACAGTCTAAAGTAAAACAGTCCTCCATGGTGGCTTTTTGTCCTTTATTGAATCAACAGAGAAGAAAAAAATATTTATCACACTAGACGTATCCAGTTACTATTAAGTTGGGGAAGCAACCAGTTAGCACTTTGCAAGCCGAGGCAGCACGTCAAGGTGTTAAGCGCCACCTGGTGGCTAGATGGAACATCTGCATCACTGGTGGGCACAGGTGATCTGCTCTGAGATGTCAAAGTAGGGGAGAAGGAAGAAAAGATAGTGGGTGTTCTGCAATCTTGGCAAAAGAAGAGTACCATGAACCTTATGTTTTTATTGCTTCTCCATGTATGCTCTTAAAAGATTTTTTTTTCTTTTTTGCTGAGGAAGATTGGCCCTGGGGTAACATCTGTTGCTAATCCTCTTTTTGCTGAGGAAGATTGGCCCTGGGCTAACATCCATGCCCATCTTCCTCTACTTTAGTTGTGGGATGCCTGCCACAGCATGGCTTGATAAGCAATGGGTAGGTCTGCGCCCAGGATCCAAACCCACAAACCCCGGGCTCCCGAAGCGGAGCACATGAACTTAACCACTACGCCACCAGGCCAACCCCAAAAGATTGATTTTTTTTTTTTTTAACTCAACTTTCCTCATCCTTGCCTCTCAGGTTGATGCCGCTGTGACCCCAGAGGAGCGCCACCTCTCCAAGATGCAGCAGAATGGCTATGAAAACCCAACTTACAAGTTCTTTGAGCAGATGCAGAACTAGACTACCACCACAGCAGCCTCTGAAGTCGGACAGCAAAACCATTGCTTCACTACCCATCGGTGTTCATTTACAGAATAACGTGGAAAGAAACAAACCCTTCTCTTTTATTATTTACTCATTATCGCCTTTGACAGCTGTGCTGTAACACAAGTAGATGCCTGAACTTGAATTAATATACAAATCAATAATGTATTCTCTCTCTTTACATTTTGGTCTCTACACTACATTATTAATGGGTTTTGTGTCCTGTAAAGAATTTAGCTGTATCAAACTAGTGCATGAATAGATTCTCTCCTGATTATTTATCACGTAGCCCTTTAGCCGTTGTATATTATTCTTGTGGTTTATGACCCAATTAAGTCCTACTTGAAATATGCTTTAAGAATCGATGGGGGATGCTTCATGTGAACGTGGGAATTTAGCTGCTTTTCTTGCCTACATATTCTTTTCCTGATCACTATGCATTTAAAGTTAAACGTTTTTAAGTATTCCAAATGATTTAGAGAAGTTTTTTTCCATGATTGCATTTTACTGTACAGATTGCTGCTTCTGCTCTATTTGTGATATAGGAATTATGAGGATACACGTTTATTTCTTCGTGCCTGTTTTATGTGCACACATTAGGCATTGAGAATTGACATTTTTTTGGTCCATGTATCTTCAGATCTTTGATAAAGAAAAGAATCCCTGTTCATTGTAAGCACTTTTACTGGTGGGGAGGTGGGGGGAGGGGTGCTCTGCTGGTCTCAAATTACCAAGACTTCTCCAAAAAAATTTTTTTGTGGGATGATTGTACAGAATCATTGCTTATGGCCATGATAGCTTTCTACACTGTATTACATAAATAAATTAAATAAAATAACCCTGGGCAAGAGTTTTCTTTGAAAGATGACTATGGATATTACGTATTCAAAGTACTTTGAAGTAGGGAAAAAGACAGATTCAATTTCCTTTAAGAAGTCTAAAACATTTTATTTATGATACCAAAAGAAGATGAAAGGCGAAGGGGCAAAATCAGGGGATGGAGAAGGCATTCCTGCACAAACTTCTTTAAGAGTTATCTTCGATTTGTATAAAATGGTGTTTTCATGTAAATAAATACATTCTTAGAGGAACGCCACTGTACTGGTGTGAATGATTCCAGTAACCACCTTATGATTATTTAGTCATCTAAAGACTAGTGAGACACCTTCGAATGTTGGGCATCCACACCTGTTGTGTCTTAGCTGCACGTCTGAGTAGGAAATTGGGGCCACATGCATCTTTCAGTGCTGGTAAGATACTTCACAGACCTCATTTACAATTGTAGTCAGTCCAGAGTATTTTGCTGCCATATGTTGGTCCTCAAGTTTGTCCCTGCCTTTCTGTCCAGGCTGCTATAACAAAATAGCACAGACTGGGTAGCTTATAAACAAGAGAAATTTGTTTTTCTCAAGTCTGGAGATGGGTCAGATGAGGGCTCTCTTTCAGATCAAAGACTTCTTTTGTCCTCACATGGCAGAAGGGGCTAGGGAGCTCTCTGGAGCCTGTTTTATAAGGGCACTGATGGCATTTTTGAGGACTCTACCCTCAAGATCTGATCACCTCCCAAGGGCCCACCTCCAAACACCATCATATTGGGCATTAGGATTTCAACATATGAGTGTTGGGGGGACGTAAACATTCAGACAGACCATAACAGTCCCAAATAAGATAGGAAGAGACAAATTCTAGGGAAATAGAAATTAAGACCAGCTGAGTTATCTGTAAAGCGGGATTTCTCAGCCCTGGCACTATTGACGTTCTGTGGGGAATAATTGCTTGTTTGTGGGGGCTGACGTGAGCATTATAGGATATTTAGGAGCATTCCTGGTCTCTACCCGCTAGATACCAGTAGCACTCTCCAGTTACAATCAAACATGTCTGTAGACATTGCCAGATGGCCCTTAGAAGGGGAGCAAAGTCACCCCCATTTGAGAACCACTGCTCTGTATCTATTGTAAGACATTGTCCTATGTCCGTGATTTTTAATTGGAGAAGCCTATCCAGCTGCTCTTCCAAAGGCCTAAGAACACGTTGAGCCTGGTGTGTTGGCTCTGTTATGCTTGGTATCAGTTGAACATGAGAATCAACCAGCACCTTTTAGCTTTAGATGGCAACTTTTTTTGTTTTTTTTTTTGGATTACTTAAGGACTTTTTTTTTTCTTTTAAATACTTTCATGTGTGTGTGTGTGTGTGTGAGGAGATCAGCCCTGTGCTAACATCTGCCAATCTTCCTCTCTTTTTGCCGAGGAAGACTGGCCCTGGGCTAACATCCGTACCCATCCTCCTCCACTTTATATGGGACGCCGCCACAGCATGGCTTGTCAGGCAGTGCGTCGGTACGCGCCCGGGATCCGAACCGGCGAACCCCGGGCTGCCGCAGCAGAGCACGCGCACTTAACTGCTTGTGCCACCAGGCTGGCCCCAGGACTTCTTTTTTTTTGTTTTGTTTTTTGTTTATTGCAGTAATGTTGGTTTATAACATTGTATAAATCTCAGGTGTACATCATTATACTTCTATTTCTGCATGGATTACATCATGTTCTCATGTTCACCACTCAAATACTAATTAACAACCCATCACCACACACATGTGCCTAGTTATCCCTTTCGCCCTCCTCCCTCCCCCCTTCCCCTCTGGTAACCACCAATCCAATCTCTGTTTCTGTGTGTTTGTTTGTTGTTGTTATTATCTACTACTTAATGAGTGAGATCATACGGTATTTGACCTTCTCCGTCTGACTTATTTCACTTTGCATAATACCCTCAATGTCCATCCATGTTGTCACATATGGCTGGATTTCATCGTTTCTTGTGGCTGAGTAGTATTCCATTGTGTGTATATACCACATCTTCTTTATCCATTCGTCCCTTGATGGGCACTTAGGTTGCTTCCAAGTCTTGGCTATTGTGAATAACGCTGCAATGAACACAGGGGTGCGTGTATCTTTATGCATTGGTGTTTTCAAGTTCTTTGGATAAATACCCAGCAGTGGAATAGCTGGATCGTATGGTAGTTCTATCCTTGATTTTTTGAGGAATCTCCATACTGTTTTCCATAGTGGCTGCACCAGTTTGCACTCCCACCAGCAGTGTATGAGAGTTCCCTTCTCTCCACATCTTCTCCAACACTTGTTGTTTCCTGTCTTGTTAATTATAGCCATTCTGACAGGCGTGAGGTGCTATCTCATTGTAGTTTTGATTTGCATCTCCCTGATAGTTAATGATGTTGAACATCTTTTCATGTGCCTGTTGGCCATCTGTATATCTTCTTTGGAGAAATGTCTGTTCAGGTCTTTTGCCCATTTTTTAATTGGGTTGTTAGTTTAGATGGCAACTTCTTAAACTGAAACACTAAGCACAGAAAATTAATCAAAATCGTTCCCTGTCATCACTATGCAGTATGCACACACTCAATGAAAAGTCATCGGAATGTGTCCTATTTTCATGAAAATAAAATAATCATCTCCCTTGCCCTGTGAAGGGCAATTAGACATGACTGCTACATGAAGATGTGTAACATATGACAGCTTATAAGCTACAGTTCATTTTGCCTGACCCAACGAGAGGTAGCTAATGGGGAAAATAAGCTCTGATATAACAGTACGTTTCCAATAACACTAATGAAATGAAACTGAGCTTTCTCAAATGTTTGGGTTGTCACTCCCAGGCCAACCTTTGGTCCCAGTAACTGCAAGCTTTAACTTTGATCATTTCAGAGCTAACGAAAAAAAGATTTAAAGCACCTGGATAGAATTATGAAAAAAGATAATGCCTTATAATCTTGGTTTTCAAATTGAGGTATATTGGAAGGATTCTCCAGATGGTGTGGGGATTAATCAATAGATAATTTACACAAAACTGAAGTGTTACCCAATAGAATTATAGTAGCAGTTACCCAGGCCAAAGATCAATGAGATTTTGACAGAGTTCATGGCCAATCTGATGGGTGAGGAATGGCATCTCAATATAGTTTTAGCTTGTATCTATCTTACTATGAGCAGAGTTGGATATTCTTTCATATGTTCAAGGGTCATTTTATATATCTGAATTTTCTGTTTATGTCTTTTGTTTTGGGCTTGATGTCTACTTTGGTGTCAGGATTGCAACCCCTGCTATCTTACTGTTTCCATATGCCCGAAAAATCTTCATCCACCGCTTTATTTTTAGCTTTTTCAGTTGCTGCGTTTTATCTGTGTGTCTTGCACACAACGCAGAGTTGAGTTTCTGCTATATGAGCCAATTTGAAAATCTTTTAAGAGGCAAGTTAGGCCTATTCAGTTTTATGATATGACTGCTGTTTGCTCTCCATTCGCTCACATCTCCTGTTGTAATTACCGAGTGTATTATATTTACTATGTCTCTATGGGGGGAGGGCTCTTGGTGTGTGTGTGGTTTATAGAAAGCTTGCGTTTTTATTCTGGTAGTTACTTTGGTACTAATGCTTTTTGTGGTGCTCTTAATCTCTTTTTTCTAAAACTTTTACTGTCTGTCTGTCTTTTCTAAATGATATTCTTTGACTCTTGCTACCATCTATACGACAATCAATTGGTCTTAGTTTCCGCATTTTCTTTCCCTTATCCCATTTTTTTCAGTTGTATTTGTTCTACTTCATCCATACATCAATGTCTACATATTTTTCTTCAACTCATGGTCCTACCCCGTTTTAGTCTTAGCTCTCCAGTTGAATAAGTGAAATGCGCTCCACCAGTCGTTTGCTCTCAGACATCTTTTGATTGGATGAAGCTTGCCCTCCAGTAAACTTGGCAAGAACACATGTGCACAGTATTCCTGGAGTTCTGGCAGATTCAAAACTGGTTTTCTATGACCTTGAAACTTAAAGGGCAGCTCATTTTTCCTTAAGTTTCTTGAAAATGCTGCTCAACTGTTTCCTTGCTTTATATGTTATTTTTGAGAAACCTGAGACCAATCTACTTCTCTTTCTTTTGTAAATTTTTTTCATTTTTTTGCCTGGAGTCTCTGAGAATTTTTTTCTTTAAAGTCTAATGATGGTATAAGGCTATGTCTCAGAGTTGATTATTTATGGTCAGTTTTTCTAGGTACCCCCCCGGGCCCTTTCAATGTGTAGATTCAGTTCTTTTATTTCTGGAACTTTCTCTTGGATTAGGGTTTTAAATATTCTGTTCCATTACTTTTATTTGCTTCTGCAGAGACACCAATACTGTGAGCATTCAGCCTCCTTTGCCTCGTTTCCATTTCAACCTCTCTCTCTCTGATCTTTTTTATTTTCTTTATTTCATTTTCATTCTTGGTTGTTTTCCTTCTTTTATTCAGTGCCCTTTATTAAGTTTTTATTTGAACCCATTCTCCTTTGGGCCGCCTATAATCTGTTCTTCGTTACTGATACGATTTTGTGATTTTCTTCTATTTCTTGCCCGAGTTCCATCAGCTCCCGTGTCATCTCTTCTTCCTGGTTTTTCTTGATTTCTCTACTTAGTTTTTGTATGTCTGATTCAGGGTATTTTCCATATCCCCAGATGCATGTTGGAGAATATTTAATTAACACTGAGTGTTGTGTTACAGTTTCCCTCAACTTTATGCTTTTTTTACGGGGCAGACGTCACCAGCAGAGGAATTTTATTCACCATTTCTGACTTTGTAGTCTTTCTCTGTGGAAATAGTCTGCTTTTTTCTGTTCCTATTCACATCACCGTGGGCAAGGTGCTTAGTGAAGAGCACGTTCTGTCCATTCTGCTCTCTTCTGTGCAGTTTCTTTCACGGATGGCATCGGTGGGCAGGAAGAAGAGGGAAAGACCTGGTGCGTCTCCCTCCTGTTTTCTGTAGGATCCTTCGCTTTGCTCCTTATTTCCTTCTTTTCCTTCACTGCGTGTCTCCCAGGAACACCTCACCTCCCCTTCTTCATAAATCCCATTCTCCCTGGAAGCAGTGCTTCTCCCGCTCTGCCCTGTGTCCTGCAGGCTTTCCGGCTTCCTGTGTGTAGCCAGGGCTCTGAACTACCAAGTCCCCCTCTGTGTTCATTATTTGCGTACATTGTTTCACTTTCTCTTTTGGAGGTGGTTTTGTCTGCTTTTTCTCGACGTCGCCTGCTCCCGCACTCTTTTTCCCAGAATTTTCTGATTCCCCTCCCCTGATTTCTGCACCCATCCGTTGTTTTGCGGTGGCAGCAACAGGCCAGCAGTGGACGCTCTGTTGGAATTTTGTTTTGTTTGTTTCCTTTGCTTACACATAATTTGAAGGTTGTGGTTTCTCTTCCTCTTAGTAATGCTGCAGAGGGAGGTTTAACCACCATCACGAGGAGATCTCCACACTAATATGTTTTAAAAGCTCCCCCAGGTGATTCTAATATGCAGTGAAGGCGATGAACCACTTGTATCCCAATGAGCTTTTAATTTGTTTTACAGATATTGTCTCAAAAGTCCTTTGACTTCCTGGCCATGGCTGGTTTTCCTCCTACCTGGCTTCTTCGTGCAGTGCTGTTCTTTAGATCTGTGTTTCTCAAAGGGCTCTCTCATTCACCTGCATCAGAATTACCTGTAAGCCTTACCAAAAAATGCAATTTCCTGGATTGCATCTTGGACTGACTTAGATAATCTCTGGAGACCTAGGACCCTTCATTTTGAATAAGCACTCTCTGCCATGATTATATGAGCCATGAAAGGTCATGAGAATCACCACTTTGGATGTTGGTGAACCCCAAGGCTCTGATTTCTCTCCTATACATGATTTCTGAGTAATCTCAGCCACATGGAAAATATTAGTTATAACTTGTGTGCAAAGCAATAGCTCAAACGTAAACCTTTTCCCCGAGTTCCAGGCCCAGATTCCTATTTTTGTTTCAATAACATGCATTGTGATTATAAATGCAAAGCATGCTTATTGCAGAAAATACAGAATGAAGAAGAAAAAGGATTCACTCATAATCCCACCATCCAGAGAGTAGTATTGTTAAGACTTTTGCATATTTACTTCAGCATTTTTTTTTCCTTTTTTGGTGAGGAAGATTGGCCCTGAGCTAACATCTGTTGTCAATCCTCCTCTTTTTGCTGAGGAAGATTTGCCCTAGGCTAACATCCATGCCCATCTTCCTCTACTTTTATATGTGGGATGCCTGCCACAGCATGGCTTGATAAGTGGTGGGTAGGTCCATGCCTGGGATCCAAACCTGCAAACCCCGGGCCGCCGAAGCAGAGCATGCAAACTTAACCACTATGCCAGTGGGCCAGCCCCTATACTTCAGTATTTTAAATCACACGCATTTACCTCATTCACCATTTTTTTTCATATCTTGTAGACTATATCCTACTTTTTCACTTACTTTAATATGTACGTAGTCTCGTGTCCCTTAAAAATTCCTTAAAATAAACATTTTTAATGACCACATAAGGACATTTAATTCATCTTCTTCTGGAAATTTTTTACTATTATAAATAATGTGTGGACTGATATCTTCGACCACAAATCGTTATTTTGTTTAGCTTTCGTTTTTTAATAAAAGGCAGTTTAGCATCCGCTTCCAAAAAAAAGCCTCATTTGGGTCTTAGTTTCCTCATTTGTAAAATAAGATAATAGTACTTCAGACAGTGGTTGTGAGGATTAAATATGTTAATATCTGTAAAGTGGTTAGAGCATTGTCTGATATATGGTAAAACTATGTAAGTGTTAGCTACTTAGGAGAGTGTCCAAGAGGTAGGAGGTATTTTTAATTCTTATTTCTTCACTCACAGTACCAAATTGATTTCCAAAAATGGAAGTTCACTCCCAGCAGTAGTGTATGTGAGTGGCCTCTCAACATACCACAGGACTACAGGGACTTGGATAATGTCGTGTATCGCCATCAAGTTGAAATGAAGAAAGAGAGACTAATTTTGGCCTCACTTTACACACCATTTTCCTATTAGGCTGGTCGCTCAGGGCTCAAGGATAATTCTCTTGTAGAGGATTCTTGAAAGGTCGCTGAGGCCATTCTCCTTTTATTCCCTCTCCCACAAACATAAAGGCCCTACAGTTGTAGGATTTTCTGCATATAGGAAAAATTGGAGCACAGATCATTTACGTAATTCTCTTGCTTTGATTAAATATATTTACTTTGTGGAATACATTTGCAGATCAAATCAGAATATGAAGCTCTGTTGTGGCTATGAAAGCAACAAAAGCTGTCCTCCATCTTTTCCAGCAAGTAGCAGGCAAGGTCTCATTTCTAACATCCCTCTATTTGAAAAGATTGCAGAGTAATTCCCAAAGTAAATGACTTAATTGTCAATGTTTTCTTAGATAACTAAGTATTCTTGGATAGCCTGGTTTACACTCCTCAGAGCACGCTGAAGAGCATTTTTAACCACCCTGAACTGAGTTTTTCTTAAACTGAACTCTGTTTCTCCAAACTAGGAACCTTTCTTAGTGATCCCAAACTTCTTCCGTTTGTGAGATGGCCACAGCTGCTTCATCTTGGGTCATTCATTCATGTAAAACAGTTGTTGAATGCCTACTGTATGCACTCAGACGATGCCAGGGACAAGAGATACAGTGATTAAAAAAAAAAAAAGACATGGTCCCACTCTCAAAACCTTGCAAGTTAAGTCTCCAAGTAACCATTATTACCCCAAACAGAGATTGTACCCTAACAATTTTTATTTTGCCACAGATCTGCAGTTTGGGTAGGGCTCAATGGAGAAGGTTCGTATCTGCGCCACAGAGCATCAGCTGGGCCAGCTCAACTGAAGTGGAAGATCTGCTTCCAAGATGGCGCACTCACGTGACTGGCGAGTTGGTACCAGCTGTCAGCTTGGGAGTCCAGTTGGGGGCCTCCGTTCCTCTCCACATGTGCCTCTCCATGTGGCCGGGGCTTTCTCATGTCATGGTGGCAGGGTTCCAAGGGTGAGCATCCCAAAAAAGAGGACAGAAACTGTATCACCCTTTATGCCCTAGTTTCGGAAGTTCCGTGACATCACTTCTGTGGTACCCAATTCGTTGAAACAGTCACAAGGGCCTGCCCAGATCCAAGGGAGGGGACACAGACTCCATCTCCTGATGAGAAGCAAGTCAAAGAACTTGTGGACATGTTTTAAAACCACCACATTAGGAAAAATATATATATTCTATTGGAATAAGAAGAGGCGACGGCCATTCCCCTTTCTTGATCTACCTATCATAATTAACTGGTAATGAAAGACTGTTTGGGGTACACGAGGATGTGGCTTAATTCCCTTGGGTAGAGCAATTTCTTTTTAGTTTCCATTCTGGACCTGTCTCCTGAACTCCACATTCGCTGTTGCCTGCTGATAGCCCCATTTAAATATTTAACAGAAATCATACACTTAAAATGTTCAACATCAAACTCCAGATGTCTTGCTCCTCCCTGAGCTTTTCCCTTCTCAATAAAGGACAACTCTTACTTTTCCATTTGCTTAGGTCAAAAATCACAACCCACTGGATATCCATTCAGCTTATTCCCTTGTCTCCTTTAGGTCTTTGATTAAAGGTCATCACTTTGATGATATCGTTCTTGACTCACGCTGGGTAACACTGAACTCGCTCCCTGCACCCAGCATTTCCTACACCCCTTCCTTCCGTCATTTTTCTCCTTGGGTGATGGTTCTGACTCATATATTTTACTCTTTTATTTGCTTATTGCCTCCTCTCATTACAATATAAACTCCACAAAAGCAGAATTCTTTCTCTGTCTTGTTCAATGGTGAATCCTTAGTACCTAGAACAGTGCCTCACACATGGTCATTGCTCAATGAGTATTTGTTAAATAAATGCATGAATTTGAGTTATCACACTTCGGCAACTAGCACAGAGAAAGGATCAAGGAGGAGGAGAAATGGGAGGAAAAGGAATAACTTACTCAAATATTATATAAAAACTAGAGAGAACCAACATATCTTGTTTTGCTTTCTCAAGATCCAGTCGTAGACTAAATAGTCTCAAATATTCTTCATAGTATGTTGGCTGGGCCTAAATAAAATGTCTATGCTTATGTCAGTTTTCTATGGTAGTTTCTTCCACGTGGGCATGGGGGAAATGGGCTGGGAGGGCCTGGCGGAGAAAAATAGGCTTGTGTGGCAAAAAGCAAGCTCCTAAATGACCGCCATCGTATTTATTCATCCTTCCAAACCAGAGGGTTTTATCTACGGCCAAGAACCCTTTCACATCAAGTGATAGAGCTCCAACAGTAAGAAAAGGAAAGCAATCGTTTGATGAAAATTACACCGATTACTGAAGAATTTACTTCAGCTTAGAAATTATGACAAAAGCTTTGGTGAATTGCACCATGAAATATAGATACTTAAGAGGAAAATGACAAATTCAGTGCAATAGAAACACCTCAGGAGTAGTCAGCCAAAGACACGCACAGCATAGAATCTTTAATAAGCTTTAAGAATTGAGGAAGCAAAATTGTCTACAAGGAAATGTGCCTAAGAGAGATGAGTTCCTGGAGACTACACCTTGCCAATTTCAATGTGTATTTATAATCTCGTGTCTGGTCTCTCCTGGCTCGTATTAAACTTTGGCTACTCATAAAAGCTCTGCACATATGGAAAGATATTCTTCTTCAAACAGAAAGATAATCCAGAAAACACTGGACTCCCAGGAGAGACACCACCCCCGACTCCCCCACCCCCACCCCCACCCCCTGCAGCGCGGTCTCTCTGAGCATTCCCTGACAGAAGCCAACATGCATGCAGGGCCTGACCGGGGGACTCGTCGAAGAGTCTCTGAAAATGTTTCTGGCTCAAGATTTTGTATCTTTACCTCTAAGAGAAGAGGAGTTTATTACACTTGACTTCATGGCTGTCTTTAAAAAATGAATGAAGAAAGAGTCCTCAGGTCCCCAAGCTACCTTTCTCACTCGAGTTACCAAAGTTTTGCCCAAATATTTAAGAACAAAAAATATTAAAGGTGCAGGGACATTAGCGATCATTTGGATGGATGCCTGTATTTTACTGAGCAGGAAACTAAGGCCCATTGATCTGAGGTGACTTACTCAGCTCATGGCAGATATGAGAAGTACTCTGCTCAGTTCACTCCTCTCACCACCAACTCACTTGAACACCCATTTCTTTTTCCCTTAAGACTCCTTGTTAGAGCTTGTAATACCTTCCCTTAAAATGAAGTCTTGCCTCCACCAACACTCTACCCTGTCTTCTCCACATAGTTCCCAGCTGCTGCTTCCCCATCTCTACCCAATGGTATAGTGCAGAGGAACCCCCCCCCCAATGGAATCAGGAAACTTTCCCAACAGGATTTAGGGTAATCTCACCAGGAAAGATGACTCATGTCGGGGAAGGAGCCAGAAAGTATTTAGTTTTTCTCCCAGGCACCATGTGGGATAAGGTATGTGCTGCTTTTCACAACGGTAAATGTTGAACTGCCAAGGCCGAGTTCATCTTAAATGTCACAGCCAAGTTATATAAATACATTATGTATTGTTTTCAAATTATGGCAGAAGAAGATTAACTTCAAGGTGCTAAAAAGGTAAAACAGCAAGTCCCCTCTCAGTAGGCCACAGAGATAGGGGACTGGGATAATTATTCCTACAAGATCTTCATGCTATGAAGTTACCCACACTATTCCCAACAGCTAAGTACATACTTAGCCACTGGGCCAAGAGAATGAGTTTACATCCCCAGTTTTCACTACGATGTACAGCAGAGCATGAGATTATCGAAGGGCCAAGGAGGCCAGTTTGGGATGGAAAATTGCTAATGATAACTTACTAGAAGGAATTTTTTAAATCCTCTCGTTCTAACGATATTATTATCTAAAAGGCGAAAACTCGGGAACAAATAGGTAACAAAAGAAAATACATATCGTGCTGGCCCCGATAAGTACGCGTGCTCCGCTGCTGGCGGCCCGGGTTCGGATCCCGGGCACGCACCGACGTGCCGCTTCTCTGGCCATGCTGAGGCCGCGTCCCCCATACAGCAACTAGAAGGATGTGCAGCTATGACATACAACTATCTACTGGGGCTTTGGGGGAAAAAATTTAAAAAAAGAAAAAAAAAGAAAATACATATCATGGTGGTATTCTCCCCTCTTTCCTTTCTAGAAGAAGGTTAAAGGAAGAATTTTGTTGTCGCCATTAAAATGAAGTTGCACGTGCACCATGGGTCTCAGAAGGACACCTGGGCTTTCCCTGCACTGCTCAGAGGTGCTGACATTCGTCGTCTTGCCTTTCAATGTCGAGACGGGAAGGGAGCGCTTCTCAGCCTTATCTAGAAGGATGGACGCAAAACCACAGCAGCAGGCTCCCGAACACCACCATCAGACGGTCATCTGCATGGCAGCACGCGCTTTTGCAGAAAGACACAATCAGAATTCTCTCACTCACTCAAAAGAGAGCGAGAGGGAAATTTTTCTTTTTCCTGTCTTAGACAGTAGACAAAATTCTAACATCAGGAAACTTTGAGGAAAAGGAAAAAAAAAGTAATGGGACACAGATGTTTTCTTTAAAAAAAAAAAAGGACAATAGCCACATATAAAAGAACCCAGAATTAAAGTCCAAAAATGGTTCAATCTGTTGTAATGCAAACTGCTCTGACACCAACGTTCTCATTATGTCTACATTTTACTGAACTAATTTCAATGCTATTGCTGCGTCCTCTGACCATTCATTTTTTTCATCTGTTACTGTCATAGGAATAGTTTCATCTTTTTGCCTCTGGACATTAAAATGCAACTAATCCACCACCCACTAAACCCATTAGCATAAAGAATAAAAGTGCCTGGCTGCTTGCAGTTTCAGACACAGAACTACATGATTTTTTTGTTTTAACGTATGTTGCCTTTGCTGGTTTAACGTTTTGACAACAATAGCCCTCAATTCCACAGAGACTTTTCACAAACAATCCAATGTCTCTTGGATATTTTTCTCTCTACCATCCTCTATATCTTACCTAAAATTACAGATAAGTCTGGCAAGTGTTTATGGTTCACTACATATAAATACGTTTAATTTTCATATATAAGTGAATTAGTTTAAGGGAAAGGAAATAACATGACACTAATAAAAATAATTCTTCATTAAAGGTGGCAAAGTTTTGAGGGGATTAAGGCAAAGGTTCTGGGCTTGCAGATCAGCCAAAACTTGAAGAATATTTACTCTGGCTGCCCAGCGGGTGAGGCTCTCTATCTTAGCGTGATAAAATACTAGATCTTACCCACAACCAGTGTACTGTTTCTTGTCATGGAAAGAAAGAAAAACTTGGCAGTCACAAATGGCCTCGTTAGATTTTTCTCTCCCTGTGGCAAAGCGGAGTCTTCAGTCAGCAACACAAATGCCACAATACTCCGAAAGCTAAGGAAGTAATGATCTGTTCTCAGCTACCCGTGTGGATTAAATTCGGATGGGCCAGAGGCACACGCTGTACCTGTCATACAAACCCAGTGATTTCTGATCATTTCGCTGACAAGGAGGCTCAGATACGTGTTTAAACAACCCAGACAACAGACCTCAAAGGGTTTCTCTCCTTTTTTGTTGGAGTAGGGAGAAAGTAGGATGGAAATGTAAATAGAAAGATCTTAGAGATGCCACAAGTGATTCTTGTAAATAAATCTTTTCCAATCTGAATAGCAAATTGATCCTTGAACATTTCGTGTTTGGCTTTTTCTTTCATTTCTTCAATCAAGAAAACCAAGTTCCTGCCAACAAACCTCTGTAAGCAAGAAAGGTCAACATGAAACTTCTAATGGGTTTTTCTTGTACTCCCCAGTGAAGAACATCCCAGGAGGGATTTGTCTATTGTCATGGAGAACACGAAGCCACTCTTGTGTTTGTCATTGATATGGGAGACAGCAGAGATGGATGACACTGACCACAAACCAACAGCTCCTGATAGGATGCCACACACATTCCCAAAACACACACACACACACACACTCACACATACACACTCACAGTAAAACAAGGCCGGAGAAGTACACTGACAAGAATCCATGAGTTAGAAATGTGATTCTTCAAATGAATCTTCTTGGGGGTTTTGTTTGTTTGTTTGTTTTTATAAAGAAAAATATTTTTTTTATTTTTATAAAGAAATATTTATATTTCTTTCTTGCCTCCAGTTAAAAATAGTCACCACATCTAAGCGGTATGAAAATCACTAAAACAAACCAGAGGCTGGAGTTTGGAACCACCTTGAAATAAATGTCAAGGCTGAACATATTATCTCCATGATATACATATATATACCATGTATATGTAGTTTTTTATTGTAAAGGAATGGTATTAACTGAAAAGGAGGTAAACTTTTTATCAAGTAGAGACTATGCAGCAGCATGAGATGGAGATTTGGGTTATTAATATGAGCCCCTGGCAAGAAGTTTCCAGGAGTTCTTAATACAGGAACAATAAGCCAATATTCTGAGCCCCAGGGCTAAAATGATGACATTTGGCATCAAAGAGCCCAGTGCTATTGAGAAAGGAGAATCCAGCTAAAAGAGCATAGGGCTAGAAAATGAGTCCATTCCCCAGAGCTGCCTGTGACTGGTGGATCCCTCTCTAGAATTCAGTTTTACTTTTTCTGAAGTGGAGAGGAGAGATCTAATGAAATAAGAAAGAAAAGTATGGAAACAGTACCATCAGTGAGGATGCATTATTTTAAATTTGAAACAGTACTATATTCCTGATTTTGATAATTGTGCTATGGTTTTATGTAAGATGCTAACATTAGGGGAAGCTGGGTGAAGGGTCTATGGAGTCCTCTGTTCTATTTTTGCACCTTTTTGTAAGTCTAAAATTATTTCAAAGTAAAAAATTAAAAAACAGTGCTATATGGTACAAGACTTTTTAAAAAAGTTAACAGAGATGTATAAAAGTCCAGACAGAGTCTGTGTGACCTTGTCTCTCTTTTGGGTGATTATCAAGATAATCCTGTGGCCACTGTCATTATTTATAAATAGTTAAATACTCTCATGGGGACTCAATAGCTGTTGCTAATGAAAATCTCTAGGTGTCCCAATTTCAATCAATTTAGATTTCAATCAATTTAGATTGAAATGACACAAAATGTAAATTAAGGAAGAAGCAATTCACCGAGAACAATGAAATTTACTAGATAATCCAGAGACTGAGAAAGAAAAGTTAAATTCACTGTTAGCATGTATTTTATTAGCAGTCTTTTAGAGGGAAATAAATTTGACCAAAAATGGAAGAAAATAGATACCTTTGGGTCCCTATACCTTTTACAAGGTCTCTGTAATTTGCTTCTGACCAGTTTGCTTACTTTTAGCTACCCCACATTTCCCCTTCGATGCACTGATTTTGAACTTGCATTAATGTTTACCATCTCTACAACATGGCAATAATTTTAAACAATTTGCCTGGAGTATTTTACTGTATATTTTTAATTTTCTATACTATTAGTCTTTCATCATCCTCCAAATAAAAAAAATCAATAAATTGTATTTATTAAGAAAACAAATACATTTTATTTGAAATACTCTTATACAGATGTACTGTGTTCCTTGGCATTCTTAATTTTTTAATTATTAAAATTTTATAACTAACACTAAATACATGTTCTGTTGCCCCAAATTGTAGCACCAAAAGGCAGCTGGGAACAGGAAAACAGGTGAATGCAGAGGTTGGAGAAAAAAACCAAAATTTCTTTTGATAACCTTTTCCAAATCCTTGAACAGCAGAGGAATCGTTATATACTTGTTGAAACATATGTCGGCAATAAATGAATAAATGGATGAATGAGTGAAATTTCAAAAGGTTTGCCGCAAGGAGGCACTCCAGGGGCAATGGGAAGAGGAAGGGTGCTTAGTTTCCTCCAAACTTACAGAAATTGACAAATTTGTAGGTGGTTACAAATGAGCAGGTAATCAATGTGAGCCAGTGGATGAAATCAAAAGTGCAGAAACTGTCAATCAGCCAAATATTTGCAAAATTAGAGTTTCTAGCCATTTAAATATTCTGCTCATTTACCTTAATCACATTTGGATCACCAATTCAAAAAAAAAAAAATAGAAATCAACAACATTTAATTCTTATTGAATAAAATTTGGTCTTTGTTTAGCTATTTCATAGAACACCAAGATCTTACAATGCTTTTGTGTGATTTGTTCCTTCATTTAATATATATTTATTGAGTACCTATGATGTTCCAGGTGCTGGGAATAGACTGGTGGACAATGGACCAAACGCCTGCCCTCGTAGACTTTACATTCTAGTGTTAGTATGGTAAATATCCATTATCACACAGATGTTCAGAGAAGTGGGTCTTAATTTCCGGTAGTTCATGGACCACTTGAGAATGTATTGAAAACTGTGGGCCTTCTCCCTTTAACAAAAATAAAGAAAAAGAAAGAAAAATGAATGAACGTATGCATCTGTCGGGGGAAGAGAGAGAATCCCCTCTGCCCTTTCCCTTAAGGTTCTTATGGCTGGCCAAATAATTAACAAGATAGGTTAGCAGGAGAAAATAATACCAAGTTTAATAACATGTATACATGGGAGAAAGCAGGGACACTGCGTTTCTCAACACAATAGCAGAAATTCTCGTCTTAAATACCATCTTCAGCTAAGGACAAAGGAGGATGTTGGGGGTGGGGGGCGTCTGTTACAGGAGATTACCACTAAAGCACAGTAAACAAGAGTAAGGTTATTATGCAGATTTAAGGCCTCACTTTCCACATTGATAAGTTTCTAGAAATGAGGTCATCCCAGCTCTTCCCAAGACAGAGAGGGAGATACCTTTACAAATGGAGATTTCCCTTATAAATGTAAATGTTTGTCTGGCAACTCCTCACAGGGCCATCCAGAGACTGTGGCCAGAGAGACAGAATTTCCCATAAGATGGGCTTGTTGGTGCCTTTCCTATTGTAACATCTATTTTACATTATATCACAGCCATCAGATAGAAGATCTGTTCCAGGAAGGAGTTACTATGTCAAATTCTTTAGGCAGTTAGCAAATGTCCGTCAGAGAAAACAATCAAGGTAAAGAGATGTATTTCAGGGTGGCCAAATCTTGATCTCCCACACATCCAATTTGGTATATCTCAATATCAGTTGTGATCATGATTGCCACACCCTCTGTTTTTTCAGCCCTGAACCTATAATTCATAGATTTATTGGGACAAGACTAGACAGATAAAAATGGGGCTACATCAGCTAATTCCAGATTATTTAAAAAACCACTGAGCTGTCCTCTGGAATGCTGATGTTTATGTATGATATATAATGACAGAAACCCACTGGCTTTCATTTCCTCTGAGTCATATTGCTGAATCATTGGGTATAGACAGACCATTGATTGTTCACTCTTTGGCACATTAAACTGGGTTAAATTTTATTCTAATACACCAAGTCATGCTTTTTAACAGAAAGCAACAATGAATTCCACCAAGAGACCACTGGCTTCAGCCAAAAGAAGAAAACACATCATTAAGTTATTTAGCTTTTAGGACAGCCACGTTTAGAAGGCATATCTTTGGGTTACCAAATATGTCATTTTTAGCTGAAGAAATTAGGGCACAACATTTAGATGAAAGGATAATTAAGAAACATGCTTGGTTGCTGAGTTGTCTTGTCATGAAATTAGGCACTCAGATTTCCATAGCCCAGGCAAAAAAATTTATTTACCACTAAATCAAATTTATTCACCACTAAAAAGTCACTTACATTTTAAAGTGATGTATAGAAAAATGGGTGATGTTTTCATAGGCTGTGTAATCTAATCCTGAGTCAGGTTCCCTTGATGCAAATGCAAGTCTTAACCTTAGATGCCAAGGGCAGGTGGAGGGAGGAGATGGAGAGGGCGAGATCACTAAGTACTAAGATACTGAATTTTAAACTAGTCTGCAAATCACGTTTTACTGTGGTAATGATCATCACCATAATCGCAAAGCAAGTATTTTGTCATGCTCAGTGCAAAAGGTGCAAAATAACCACTTCAGTCTCTATTTCTCAGTGGGGGCACTACCATAAAAACTATCTTCTATGTGGGTCAAGTTTTGAACAGGTAAGTAAGGCCTTCGGAAATGCTGAAGACTCTAAGTATGACTTTGACATCGAGTCTTGTCTGAACTGCGGTGGTCACGAAAATAAAGAAAGAAAAGAAAATATCAGAAGAAAAGAAGGTAAGTAAGGAGAAAAGGAGGGAGGGAGGATGCTTCCTGATCTATATATACTGTAAATTATAACTTTTTCCCTCCTGAATAAGGAAAGGAAGTGACTGGCCTGACTAAGCCAGGAATTCCATTACTTTTATTAAAATTGTCACTTTAATTTATGACCCCTTTGACCAAAACCAAGTCCTTTCATGTCATTTTTTAGAGACTCCCTAACGGTCGATGGATTACATTCTTCGTTAGACTTCTTGACTCTTGTTTCTGTAGCTCAGCTTCTTTGGCTTGGATGGATCATTGACTCTTAGTAGATTCCTACCAGACACAATGCCCAACTCTTTTGTTTGATCAAATTCTGACAAGTTAACGACTTCACAAAAATTTATTCTGACCCAGGCCCTTCTGAGCACACATTTTCAAATGAATAATGTTTTCATACTTGGAGAAGAATAATCACAACAGAGTTTAAAAGATATTGGATTTCCTTCCTTGTCATCCTAGCTAAAAGCTCTCTTAATTCTCCATAGAGGTTGTAAAGGAAATAAGCAAGCATAAATCGCCTGCCTGACTAAACTTAACCTTCACACACTTAGTGGAGTACAGACGATGGTCTTTTCTGATTTCTACTGTACATGTCCCCTGAAGGGGCTAGTCAATAATGAGCCAGTGGAAGCGAGGCAAAAAGCCGATGTGCCGGCCCTGCTGGGTGACCTTGATTAAGCCTTACTTTTTGCTTTCAGGTTCCACATCTCTAAAGTAGAGCAACTAAACTCTCAGGACTTTTCTGAGAAAAAGGCAGAGAGGTGACTGAGGCAGAAGCGACGGAATGTCAGCAGAGGCCATTAGAGGCAGGAAGTTGAGGATCAAAAGGGGTTGCCTGCTCGTCAGCTAGAGTCGGGCGGAACTACAGGGACTCAAAAATCTTAACTCTTTTTCAACATCTGATGTGATAAGGGAAAGACTGTTGGAAAAAAATATTCTATAGTCAAGGTAAATGTAAATTCCAGTTATGGTTTACTGCTGTTACTGTGAAATGCTAAGTTATGAATTCAGCAAGTGTAACATGGTTTTTCAAAATAAAGTTATTCATCTGGATTAAAAATAGGAAAAAAATGAGTAATTATGGCTGTGTTGGTTAAAAACTGAGTTTCTCAAACAGCACCACTGACATTTTGGGCCAGATAATTCTGTGTTGGAAGTACTGTCCTGTGCACTGTAGGATGTTTAGCAGCATCCCTGGCCTCTACTCATTAGATACTAATAGCATCCTACCCCAGTTATGACAAAAAAAATACGTCTCCATACATTGCAAAATGTCCCTTGGAAGACAAAATCACTCCTGGTTGAAACCACTGGTTTTGGTTTTGGTTTAAAGATACGGAGCCACTTATGATACTTTATAAGCACTTTTAGTTTTTGCATGAAACTCTCAGGTCCAAATTTCTGATGCTTTGACTTAGCTCATGGAGGACACGCAAATCTTCTCATTTGAGGGCCTGTCACTTTAAGAAAGCTTTCCAAACATCTGGGAATATGTTAATCACACTAGGCTTGAATGTTTGGAGAGGCAAGGCTGTTCCTTGGGGCAGAGATTATGTATTTCCTATTTATGCTGCAGACCAGCTCCTAGCTAGCACATAGTATGCCCTTAGTAAGTACTTGGATGGGTGGATGGATAGAGGAATGAATAGATGAAAAAGTAAAGAAAGAAAGAAATCAACGTAGGAAGATGGGGATTTATTTTCTTTGGTTGTTTCTTGAGGTATATCAGATCTCCTTTACCTATACCAGGGTACTGGAAAGAGCATCCTAGTGATCAAGGAGACTTAATGTGTCTGACTCTGAAAGAATTTCCCACTGAGCTTCTGAAGTGGTACTTAAAGGACCAGGAACCTACTGTGATACTTTGCGTCTTTCATCCATTCTGCGGTAAATAACGCTGCTAGGTTGAGAATTAAATCAGCCTTGGTTCCAGTCTGGGAAAGTAACGCACACCAGTAGGCACATAAATATACCAACATGGAACAGTCTCTTCTACGACCCGTGTTACCCTGTTCCTTCCCTCTGTGGTTTGGGAACAAAGAGCTTAAAGTGGGTCAGCCATCGGTATTATAAAGATACAAGCTTCTCAGAGAAAGCCTTCAGCTCAGACTGCGCTGAAGGGTCCAAGGCTGGCTGAGGTCTGTAAATTCCTCTTCCACAGCAGTAATCTAATATGCCATCTTCTATTGTGGTTGGCCACGTTTGCCTCAATTACCCCTTCTGCGACACTGAAACTTGACCTTATAGATTTGTTTTTGGAAAATTCTTTTTGTAGTCTGAAATCAGTTGGTTTCCAGTTTGAAGATATCATCTTTATACTATATAAATAAACTTCTGACAAAATACAAACTATCTCAGTGGGCTGTGAGTTTTCTAAAAAAACAAAGTTGGAGCCAGTGAGAGGCTGAGGATGGGCAGTTCCTAATGTTTCCATTTTGTGGGAGGTGTTTTTATTGCTACGGAAGTAGGCAGAATATCCCTACTGGTCCCAATTACCGTGGCCCCTTCATTAATGGGTCCTGCCAGCACCTCATCTCTTCTGTGAGGAAAATGGCTTGTTCACAGAGCCATTCAAGCAGGACTGTTTGGCTCCCACTGACAAATGTCCCATAGCAATCTTCTGCTTCCTGGAAATCACTCTCTTTCTAACTCAGGGGAGAGATTGCTCTTGACTGTTTTAAATGGCACCCTGTGCTCAGCAGGCTAAGCAAAGAAGAGGCGTTAATCATTCCTTTCAAGGATCAAAAATGAGCACCGAGGCAGAGATGGCAAAGAAGGAAAAAAGCTTTTAGAACATTGGGAATGTAAAGAGAAATAATTTAAACATCCCATAGGGTTGCCTTGCAGCATTTCATGACCCAGGTGTGTCTCCAATTTTCTCTGTGCATAGAGCTCCAAAGCTCAAAGATGAGTTAGACCAGGAGATTGGTCCCTGATACTCAAAGATTTCAAATCCTGATGTGCGGTGATGGAGAAATAAGAAATATGTACAATAACAACAAAAACAAGGCAGAATATGCTGACATGAATGCGAAACGAGTCTAAGATGCAGTGGAATAAGAAAACATATTCATTTTGTGGGAAATTTCACAGCATGTGAAGTGGATCTTGAAGAATGGATTGGATTTGGACAGAAAGAGATGAATGTCTGTGTAGGGGAGAGAGGACTGTATTTCATGGGATACAGACAATGAGCAAAGTACAAATGTGGAAAAGTGCTCAGAAGTAGGAAAGAGAACAGGAAGAAGTCCATTTTGTATTTGGAAGTTGCATCATTCAGGGTCCATACAGGAGAGAGAAATCACATCAGTTATTTTAACAGAGAGAAGTCAATATAAAAAATAGCTAACTAATATGAAATTCTGAATGAGGTAAATAAAAAGGCATTGCTGTGCTGAGCCATATTGGAGCCTGAGGCAAAAGGAAAAATTGTGCACCTCTATATACACAATTTTACGTATTTTGTAATGGTGAATTTTTCCAGAACATTAAAGTAGTTGAAAAAATATTGAAAAGTTGAAAAGTAGGTGTATTAAAATTCACAATATTATTTTAAGTTTAAATATTTCATTTATCCCTGAACCTAATTTATTATAATTTTACATCAGCTTAAGCTAATGTAAAATTATTCAAGATCATCCCTTGGAAAGAAGAAATGGTCAAATAGAGCAATTCTCTCAACTGAAAATGAAATAAGCAAAAAAAGAGATTTTGAAAATACTTCCATGAGTTTGTTTCTGTTAAAGCCAGCAGAGCATATTTTTCTTTTTACCTCAGGCTCTAATGTGGCTTAGCGTGGCACTGGTCTCTAAAATTTTGATATTTTGTTCATTAGGGTTTTGTTGCATTTCATTTTGATTTTCTAAAGATATTGCATTAGACATAATTTATCTGGATTCCTAAGTCTTTTGATGCTCCCTTAAATGTTGTGCCTGAGGTGAATGCCTCACTCACCTCACCCTAGTCCCTGCCCTGTGAAAAGGGCAAACGAGAAGTTATCACAGCTGAGGGGAAGAAGCGTCGCTGGCTCCTAGGAGCAGACAGCAGGAGGGAAACTCCCAGGAAGTAGACAGGAAGAAGCAGTCCCGTCTTCCTCCTCCAGTCCTGCAGATACCTTCTACCGCCCCCTATAGGTAGAAGCCTGCAGTCAAAGCAGAAATGCAGATTGCAGAGTCCTGACCCCAGCATTACAGAGTCAACTACAGAAGGGTGAGTCTGGAACCAAAAGATAATGGCCTAATAACTGGCACATAGGTGATTTCCCCTGAGTTGAATCTTGAAGGATAAGTAGAGTAATAATAATCACTTTTTGAGCACTGTGCTAAGCTCTTTACAATGTCACACAGTTGATACATGAAAGTATCCTGGATACAAACCTGGTTGAGTCTCACTGCAAAGTCCATGCTCTCAACCACTATGCCTTAGCGAAGGAGAAGACACTTCAGGCAAAGGAAAACAGAATAGAGCAAGACAAAGAGTTGAAAAATAACATGGCGTATGATGGAAACAAGCAGTCCAGTGTTAATGAAACTAACATCATAGAATATCTATTATGTGCCAGATACTTTCCTAAGTGTTTTATAAAAATTATTTTATTTGATCTTTCTAACAACTCTCTGAGTAGGTGCTCTTTTTATTCCCACTTTACAGATGGGGAAACTAAGTCATAGATCATTAATTAAGTTTGCCCAGGGCCACTCAGCTCATAGATGAAACAACCAGAATACAAATATAGACAATTTGACTCCAGAGCCTTTGCTCTTAGTCACTAGCCATACTGCCTCCCACAGAACATAAAATATATATGATGCCAAAGAGATATGGAAGAGTCAGGTCATGGAGGCCATCCTAAGGAGTATGGACTTTATTCCCTCTTTAAAATTCTCCTAAAGCATTTAAAATAGCATCAGCTTTGTATTTAAATGGATTACACTGGTCTGAGCCCAGTTCGGAGGACAAATTTTAAATATACAAACAGGTATTGGAGAAACCAATTAGGAAGCTATGGCAATGATTTAAATGAGCAATGAGTAGAGTTCTGATAGAGTTAAGAACAGGGAACATATCTAAGAGACTAGAGATATTTATAACACTAGTGATTGGACGTGGAGTAGGAAGAAGGGAAGAATAATGGACTAGCAGGGTATTTTTGGCTGGCCAGGAGATTAGAGGGTCATCTACTGATAGAAATATTAGAAAAGGAACAGTCTGGTGCAGTAGATTAGTTTCAACATTTGAGTTTTCCAGAGCTTTGAGCATACGTAGAAGGGTAAGGCAAGCCAAGTCATATTATCTTAGTTATTGAATGCCAGCTAAGGAATTTTAATTCAATTTTACTGGAACTGAGAATCTCAAACTTTTTTTCTTAATAAAGTGCTCTGACTATAACTGCCTGAAAGAATTCCAAATTTGCTTCTCCCTGGAGAGAAACTCATGTGACATCTCAGGCCTCTAGAATCTCTAAAATGTTCCTTAAAAGAAATGTATCTTGAGACCAATTTTAAATACACATACCTACTGAACTAGTGAGCATCAAGTTACTAAGAACCTGACTAGAACTGTGAAGGGTCTCATATTTTACCCTACTTTCCAGCCAACAAGTTATCCTGCCGCAACTTCACAGATGCGGGCAGAATACACAAGATGCCTGGGTCAGAGACAAAGGACTCAATTACTCATAGCAATAGCAGTAGCCAGAGTATCAACATTTGTTCCTGAGGCCCAATTCCCACAGGATAATGTGAAGAGAGCCAGACTATACCTATATAAGCAATGGAGTGTGTTAAAGGAGTAGAACCCCAAGCTTAGGGGACTCATATATTTTACAATGAGCATTAAACAAACTTGCTCCTTTGTTCCAGGGAACGAGAGATTGGTTTTATCTTCCCAGGCTAAGCAAACCTTCCCTTTGCTCTGGAAAGAGACACTATCTCTAGCTTCGAAGACAAACGTCCTTGAGAAGATAGCCTGGAACAAAGGGTGTAAATTCAAGGGAGTGACTATAATGACGGACTCTGCTTGCAAGACATGTAGAAATATGAGAGACCTGAGGATATGTGTCTCCCAACAATTAAACGCTTTTACAGTTTTCAAGCGACTTTATAGAACTCTTGGCTTTCGCTTGGCAAGTACATGACACAAAAGTTTTGAAAGCATAAAACATAAGGCAAAAGAATTAAGGTGGTTCAACAAATAGAATATGTAGTAATATCTAAAATAAATTAGGTAGTTCAAACTCACTGGAAAATAGAGAGGCAATCACAAATACAGATTCCAACAAACCAACCTCGCAGTGCTTTGGGATGCGAGCAACAGGGGGGCAAGAACGGACCATAAAACGGATGCCGCTTATCTCCAGAAGAAAGAACAAAAGAATTTAGGGAGTGGTTCATTTGCTTGTCGGGCTGACATTTGCAGTTCTGTCTGAAGCAGAATATACCAGAAATTGGAGACCAGTGATTCATATCCTGGCTGCAAAGATACTGCACTAAGGAGTTGGGGATTAGAATGGGTTTAAATGAGAGATAATAATCCTATCTTCTACTCACACTTGACTGTCTGAGATAGTTTTTACATATATCATCTTATATGCTTTCAATCAGCCAGAAAGCAACATAATAAGAGAATACAAGAGGTTCATAGGGAGCTAAAAGAGAAAGGAAGCTCCGCCCTCTCCTCTACTTAGAAAGTGCAAACTTGCACTGGGAAGGATGTTGCTAGGCAACCGCTAACGTCTATAGGCTTTGGGACTATATGTTCTTGCTTTCTAGTAGGAAAAAATATCAGATTGATGGCACAGGACAGAAAAGAATGATTTGCTTATTGACGGTGGTGAACTTGCCTATACCATGAGGGTCACTGGTCATTGGTTTAGCACCAGGGAAAGTCACGGGTCCAAGGCAGGCCTCATATATATCAAATTTTGGAAATTTTTTTTAAGACCTTGTCTAGACAGCTGTAAAATTTATTTTGCCTTTCAGAAATTATCAATCAATCAAACAGAATTACAGCACAGCCTCTGGAGAAACTCATGAGGCAATGTTGAAGTGATACAAGACCAAAGAGTTCAGCTCCCTCTCAGGTGCCCACGTTTTTTATTATAGTGGAGAAGAACAGGGGGAGAGAGAAAACAAAAGGTCAAAGCTCTCTGGGCCATGGATTATTTAAGAAGATAAGAAGAGTGAATATTAAAGCAACTCAAAACTCCATCCAAATATATTAAATTTAGCCTGGTTACATGATTTCTTTCCCCCGGTAATATTCAGCAGCATGTATGCAGGCAAAGAAAAAGGGGATGGTTTTCTAGGGATGTAGATTTACTAAATTGGCTGTACTGGATGGAGAGAGGGATAAGTCATTTGGGTGTGGATTCAAAGGAGTGATTATAAAGATGAACGCAAACATCTAAGGTGGGTAAGGAGGAAAGTAAAAACAAGAAGTGATAAAGAGAAAGAAATAGAGTCAGTGAATTGAATCCCTATGGGATATAGCAAAATTGGTCACAGTTCTTTGCATCTCCTCTCAAGAGGTAAAATTTATTTTCTCACTCCTTAAATTTGAGCTGGCATTATGACTTGCTTTGATCCATAGAGTATGATAGAAGTGATGTGCAAGTTTCAAGCCTAGACCTCCAGAGCCTTGAATGCTTCTTCTTTTGTTGCTTTTGGAACTCTTTAAATTACACATGAACAAGCTCAAGCTGGCCTGAGGGGAGACCACACAGACAGAGACTTCAGTCATCCCAGTAGCCCTGGTTATCCCAATTGAGACCATCATAACCCAGCTAGTTCTAGCCACTCCAACTGCTGACCACAGATGCGTGAGAAAGCACAGCCAAGAGATCAGCCAAGCCTGGCCAAGAATTGAAGAACTTCCCTGCTGAGCCCAGCCCAGATTGTCAACACAGAGAATCATGAGCTGGATAAACAGGTTCTTGTTTTAAGTCACTAAGTTTTGGCATAGTTAGTTATGCAGCAAAAGCTAACTTTTACATTCTAATGAGAGAAAAAAATTATGTGGGTTTTTTTTTGTGTGTGAGGAAGATCAGCCCTATGCTAACATCTGCCAATCCTCCTCTTTTTTCGCTGAGGAGGACTGGCCCTGGGCTGACATGCGTGCCCATCTTCCTCCACTTTATATGGGATGCCACCACAGCATGGCTTGCCAAGTGGTGCGTTGGTGCGCACCCGGGATCCGAACTGGCGAACCCCGGGCCACCGCAGCGGAGCACACGCACTTAACCGCTTGCGCCACCAGGCCGGCCCCTCTGTGGGTTTTTTTTAAGCAAGTGAGCTATAAAGATGGGCAGTTGTATTTGAAGAATAGGATGTCCGAACTTGGGGTGTTCACAAGAGTGTTTCTGTTGAAGACAAGGTCCAGACTGTGATCATTCTTAGCCATGTGGCTAAGAAAGAGTGGATGAAAAAATCTTTGGGAGTGGGGATGTAAAACAACTTAGAAATTAGAGTGAATGATGGCATGTTGACAGTACCAAGGGTGATGACAGGAGTAGGAATAGAGAAGGAGTTTTGGTGTCAAGTGCAAAAAAATTAATGAACAACCAAAGTGAGAGCAAAGTAGAGGGTGGATGGTGGATGAGCCAGATGCCACAGGCCCAGAAGGGGCTGGGGTTTTGTGAATGAGCTGAGGAGTAATGGTCTGAGATGATAGGCATTGGAGAGCAAGAGGACATTGACTTGGACACTGACTAGCCTGAGGTATGGGGTGGGGAAAATACATATCCTGCAATTGAGAAGGATGCAGATGAAGCATATCCTCAGAGGACACTGTTGATGTTAGGGAGAGGAAATCAAAGCTATGGAGTAGATGAGGATGAGATGAAAGAGATGAGAAGGAGAAGGAGATGAAGGCAAGAAGAGTTTGAGGATATATATGGCATCTGTTGCCCACTGAGATGGAGTTCCCAGGGACCTAATAAAATAGGTTCAGGGAGTTGTATGTGGTGGGTAGCAGGTGGTGTAGTGAACAAGGCAGAATAGGGTGAGATTTGGGTCAATAACCAACTAGATAGAGTATAACAAGGAGTTAGTCCTTGGAGTCTCAAATAGAATGGTGAGAACTTGGGCTCAGCGGTGAGATCCTGAAGGTATAAGGCAGTGGCTTGGTGCTGAAGGAGTTGAGATGGTTTATCCTGGGGGAATGCAGGCAGCTGTTCCAGCAGGCCTCCACAGGAAGGTGTCCTGGGTGGAGTACTTTTAGTAAAACTTCCCTGTCTGATAAGCAGGTACTAACTGTCTATAAGCGCCCTGCTCAGCTGCAGGGGAACTAGCCCCACTGGACGGGATGGCACAGGCTCTCCTGCTGTTTAAAGAGGTGACAAGTGTGTGGTCCAGGCAGGGCTATGTTGCATGGTTTCATGGCTGGACCCGGAATCCCAGAGCAGTGCAAGTATGGTCAGTGGTTGTAAGGCCATGGGGACCACACTGCATGATGAAGATGCGAGGCTGTTAGCCCAGTGGAATAGAGAGGTGGCCAAAGGAGGAAGAGATATTTCTGCTGTGTTTCAGAGATGTCCATGAGCCAATTGGAAACCGAGTATAGAAATGGACTTCAGGGCAAAGAAGAAAACTACTCTTATAGAAGCTTAATGTGAAAAATACAGGTTTGGAGAATTAAAGGGTAAAATGTGCATGTAAATGAAGTTCTTATCCAGAGAAAGACTGAGAAGTGGGCCATGAGGCCTCCGCCCAGGATCTCAATCTATGAGAGACACTAAAATGTGATAGAGGAGATGAAAACCTTACCAGACATGAACTGAGATGGAGAAAGGGGTACTTATCAGTATACATCTCAGAGGATGCTCCATGTGATGAGGAAGAAGACTTTGAGCAGCTGCTGTTGATGGGGTGAAGCCCAGAAGACAAGGCCCAGAAACCACCTTCTTAGGAGGGAGGATGTGGTGACCTGCACAGTTTCTCTAGTGATGTGGGTTACACGACTTTGGGACCAAATCTGAGGTGCTTGAAGGAATCGTGAGGAAACTGAGCATAGACGCCATGTCCTTCCTTCTTTCCCTTCACAGCATTTAGACTCTCCTCTTTATCCATGTTGGAAAATATTTAAAGAATTTTTGTTTGAAAGAGTGCCAGACACTGTAATTCTGCCTGTAGTAGCCACATCTCCATCTAGCTCTGACTTCTAGTAGCTTAAAATGGCATTTTTAAGTTCATTAAGGGCTACTCCAAATACTGAGCTGGGCAAACTCTGGAGAGTGTACATCTTCCCTGGCCCTTTACAGTCTGAAACAGAGATCATCAATGCACTGCATTCACAGGAGGGAAAAATCACTCTTTTGAGGAAATGTGCATAACAGATTGGGGAAGCAAATATCACAGAGGCAAAGGCCACTGATAACTTTTTAAATTATGCCTGCCTCATCCAAGAACAGATTCTGATGATGAACAGTCCAGTGTTCTCCAAAACTGAGTAGCTCAGAGAGCAAGTAAATAATCCCTGATCCACTTACAACGGGATATTCACCTGGTTGATCTAAATTACAGTGCTGTTATGACTAATCTCATCAGAGGGATCCTAGGCTGAACTAAAGAAAGGAGATAGAATCATATCACTGAAAAATAATGCTCTAGGAGAACTGAGACTGATTAACCATTAATTTAGGGCAGGTTTCATCACCTGTCATCCTCTATATCTAAATAAAGATGTTTATGCTCCAGAGCAAGAATTTTGAGATAATGAGCATATTTTTTAATAGCATATGATAATTAGGTTATGCAAATTGTTAAATGCAAACAAAGACCAATTTAGTAAAACCAAGTTGACCACCACCATCACCAGCTACAGAGAGCCAGAAGTTTCAGCTGCCCACCTACAGCATCTACACAGCAGGCGACAAGATAAATGTAGAGAAATAAAACATATGGGAATAATCAGCTGTAATTTTCCCCCTAGTATGGGCATTTATAGATATATCTATATCTCTATAGAACCTCTATGGGTGTTTTTCTTTGTTATTAGCTTAAAATAATTCAATGATAAGTGTTCTAGATTCTGGGGATATAAACAAGAATAAATAAAAAGTTGTCCTTGCCCTCAAGGAGCAGAGAGAACAGTAGGGGAGAGAGATATGTGAACACATCATTGCAATATCGAAGGTTAATTACAAGTACAGGGGAGACCTGAAGAAGTTAGGGCAGTTTCTCAGGGGAGAACACATTTGACATTGGTTTAGTTGAATGGACTGAATCTGTGAAACATGAACAAGCACAGAACTTCCAAGCAAGTGCTTTGTGAAGAATTGAGTGAAGACCTCAAATTACAGCTCTTGATAAATGTGGAATATATGACATAGTCAGAGACTCCAGGAAAAAATAATCATCTTGGCACTCAGAGGATAGAGAAGGAGTGATTCCTTGAGCCAAGCCAGACCTTGACTATTAAGTAAAACCATCAGAATTAAAACCCGAACATCATCTCAGAGATTTACTTTAGTTTCGCCCACCATCCAACTAATACATCTATTTATGGTTTGTTTCCTCCATCAGGACACAAGGTATGTAAGGGCAGAGATCACTGAGGTGTCCCCCAAAGCTAGACCATAGCATGGCATTTAAGAGGTCCTCAGTAAATATTGTTGAATGAATGAGTAAAAACTCAAGCGAATAAGACACTGAGTTTTTAAATGTCTTTACCTGTAAGATACCTCAGAAACGAGGCTAGTGAAGACACTGAGATGACTCATATAAAACCAATTCTGTCTAGCACTGTGACTACTGCATAGAAATCACTCAACATTAGCTATTATTTTCAAGAATACAGTCTTCATGAATAGTCTCATCTACAACAAGCCAGGCACTGAGTGAAGTACTTTGCAGTCATTATAGCTTATTCTATCCCTAATCGTCTGAAAAAGTAAGTAGGTAGTGTTATTTTCATTTTACAGATCAGAAATTGAGATTTAGAGAGATTGACTAATTTGCTCAAGGTCGTGGAGAGAGTTGATGAACCATATCTCCAAGGTGACCATATCTCCAGGATTGTGACCATACCTCCAACGCCCACTGTCTCATTCAGTGTAGTATGCTGCCTCCCAGGGTCTACCTTACTGCTATTACAGCAACTATCACATTGTGTGACAGTTAGTTGTGTGTTAAGCACATAACTTTCCTCCGCTCAACTTGAGCTCCCAAAGGGAAGGGGCTGCAGTCTATTCATCTTCGTGGGTTTCCAACCGAACTCTTCAAGCCCAAGAGTTTGTCTGGGAGTCCCCAAGTGACACCCACAGGGAAGGAGAGCGGTTGAGTGCTCTGAGCCCCTTTCTCCCATCTCAGTTACTTGTTTTCCCTGTTGGGTTTCTATACCATTTCCATTGAAGAAAGAATTCTGCTGCTTAAAAAAAAATCAAGCTCGAGCCAGCCCTGATGGCCTAGTGGTTAAAGTTCAGCGCTCTCACCGCTTCAGCAACCCAGGTTCGTTTCCCGGGTGCAGGACCACACCACCACCCTCTGCCAGTAGCCACGCTGTGGTGGCAGCTCACAAAGAAGAACTAGAATGACTTACAACTAGGATATACAACCATGCACGGGGGCTTTGGGGAGGAAGAAAAAAATCAAGCTCTAGAATCTGTCAATGCCCAAGCACTCAGTGCTGGTAAATAAAGACTAGTTAGGAGCAGAGGACAGTCTCTAGAAGTGAGGAGTGTAGAAGGAACCAGCAATCACACATTGGTCATTTCTGTGTTACTTGTGTGAATAAATCTAAAAGTTGAGTTATCTTTGCACATAAAAGGCAGCAGAATACATGCAACATGGATGGATGCAAGAGAGAAGTGAGGTCCCCTATGTCAGCCACTGATGTGAGGCCACCTATAACCCTGGATAAGAAAAGGGAGACCTGAAAACTGATAAAAATCAAGCCCAAAAAGCACACTTCTGTGTGCTTATATAATTGAGAGACAATAGTTCCAAAGGGGTGTGCAAATTTAGTGTCACCCTCAGATTTTAGACTGGGAACATGCCCAAATATAATAGAACAACGAGAAAAAGCACTTTCTCCATAGCAACAACCTGAAAACTCAGTTCCATTCTCTTTACCAGAGAACATTCAACAGAGACCCTGAGAGGCAGTTTTCCCCCAGGGATTTATCAGGTGGCAGAAAGGGAATGTGGAGGAAAAAATTGAAGAAGAGCAGCCCCAGGATATGGAGTTACCAAGGTGCAGGAGGTGCTAAATGGGAGAGAAGTGGAGAGGAATCCACAAAAATTATTTCAAAAATTCAAGAACATTGATGCCATATAGAACGGTTGATGAACCAAGTGCTGAATCACTCACACACAAACCCAAAATCCCTCTGTACCAAAGCAGGGAAGTTGAAAAGCAAATTACTCACTCTCCACAAGGAGGCAACAGCCTGTCCCTCAAAAAGAGTCAGTGACATTGGACTAATTTGTCCCCTGGTATAGGCCAAACATTGATTCCTCCAGATGGGCCCTTGCCAAGGAGGATACAACCCACAGAGCTACTTGAGGCACCATGCTGAGATGCATTACATTTCCAGAAGCACCTCCAGCACAAGAAAGGACACTCAAATGCCCAGGTGGCCACTTTTTATGCCAGTCTGAGCAACTCAGTCAAAGCTGGGGTTAAAATTCATTCATTCATTCAATTCGTTCAAGAAGCATTTATTGAGCTGTTAGGCACTGAGATGGATATTCCAGTAGCAAAGATGAATAACAAGGTCTGGGTGCTCAAGGACCCCATTTGGGAAGGCATTTGGTTGGTACGATGATGGACCGTTGAGCAGAGGGGCAATGGGTCCCTGCAGTCAGAGAGACCTGGGTTCGAGTTCTAGGTCTGCCACTTCCCAACTGTATGCACATTGCTTTAATCTCGCCTGGCCCCAGTGTGGAAAGAGATCATTCTTCCTGGGCAGGGCTGTTTTCAGGCCTTTTGTGCTGGTGTACAGAAGGTTCTCAGCACTGACCTGAAAGCATTGTAATTGCTAAAAAAAAAAAAAGAGGATGAGATTTTGTTCTTTACTATCACGTACAGCGCATTAAGAACACAGAAAATGGCAACGTAACTTGTTTCTCTCTCTACGCTTGGAGATTCTGTTCTCAGACAGCAGTTAGCAGCTGCCACGACACACATAGTAAAAAGGATTAAACTACCTCCCTAGATTTGAACAGCAAATACACAGTGGCCATCGCTAGCGATAGCGCCACGGCATAAAACAACACGCCATCCAGGGTAATGCCAAAATAATTGGCCAACCCTCGCTGCTTGTGTTCTTTCTAACAAGTCTCCGATGTGCGTTAGCGTGTCTTTTGCCACATTGTCCAATTGTATCCTAACTCTAAGGCTTAAGGAGCCCACAATTGAATTCTGCTTAAATTAAGGCTATTCGCTTCCTTTGTCACATCAAAGTGTGAAGGAAACTTCCCAGAGGGAAAGTTTCAAAAACACCCTCATTGCAAATCACTCCAGTCGAAGGCAAGAGAGGGTCTCAATAAGCAACTGTAATGAACAGCAGCCTCTGGACATGCTGTCAAAAATGTCATCTTCTGATGACATCTACCCCTGTTCACTCTCAGTTCATTATTTCTCAGTCTCCAACAGTGACAGAACTGAATTTCAAGAGATCTCCGAACGAGTAATGTGGGCAGAGAATAAGTAATGAGATCCCAAGGCACCAGCTCTCTCAGGAGGTGCTGACCCTACTCAGAAGAGAGTGAAGGGACCCCGGGGCAGAGAGTCAGAGAAGCAGGCTCTGATTCAGCCGGCCACGCTCTGTTGCGTGCCTTGGGCAAGCCCCCACTTTGCTTTCTGCCTTAGTTGTGCCACTTACAAAATGGAACCACTTCCAACTGCCTTCTCGCTTCCTCACAGGGGAATTTGTATCTGCTGGCTGGTTGGTTCCAGCTAGCTAACTTAAACTAAACAGGGCAAGTAGTTGGTAATATTCACGGGTAGCAAATCTGAGCTTCACAAGAGAATAAAATGTAGAACCGGAAAGTGAGGAGCCCGTATGATTTTTCTCCATCTCTCTAGGCTGCTCACCTCTGCCGCTCTCTTCATCTCTACCCCATTCCGTCCTCCCTCTAAAGACCCACTTTCTTTGCTCCCGCGCACACAAGCCAAGGTTGATTTATCACGAAGTTAATGAAGCTTAAGTTTCAGGATCTCTTGCAGGGCCTCTTCCAAATAAGTATTCTTTTTCACACTACATTTTGTGTGTTTTGTTTTTGTTTTTCCTGAAGAGGACCCCTACATTGTACCTGCCTCAGAAACTGGAATCTGCTCCTGCCCACGAACCGTGTGTTGCCATACCTTACAGATTTCACGCTTCACATACCTTTCATTTATGTTACCTAGCCCCCAATTTAAGTGGCTCCCATACCTACAGCCTAAAAGAAGGTGGCTAGACAGTGTTTTTTGCTTTTTAAATGAATGGATTTTATTTTTTCCAGCAGTCTTAGGCTTACAGAGAAATTGAACAGAAAGTACAGAGAGTTCCCATGTATCTCCTCTCCTCCCACATGTGGTCTCCCTTGTTAATATCTTGCATTGGCTTGGTACATTTGTTACAATTGATGAACCAATATTGATACCTTATTATTAACTAAAGTTCATAGTTTATGCTAGGGCACACTCTATGTGTTGGATAGACAGTTTTTGAGTCTCAATTCCAAGTTCCTAAATGAGAAAATCCAATGGGCTTCACTGAGTAGGTGTGTACCACAGCCAGGGGGTGAGACCGTGGGGTCTGCTGCCCCCTCAGCTGGGCTGAGAACAGGTTCTGAGAGGCGGGGGTGTGGCCATGGCTGTGTAAGTGATAGGCAGGGTGTGTGGTGGGCCAGCGTTTGTACAGGGGATCTACCACAGAAAGATAAACCAAACTATGTATAAGAAAATGATTGGCCAGCTCCATAAAAAGAGCATTACGTAGAGAGAGGATGTTATCGTCACACTGCTTTCTCTTGCAATGCATTTGAAAGAACTTTTCTTCCATTCTCCATTGCTGTCTGAATGAGTCAAAACTATTTCTAAGAATCAGCTTTCTGCTTGATGTCCTTCTTAATATCTTTAGCTTTGGTATTTAAGATCAAAGATTGACCAGCTAAAGGAAAAGACTACAATTCCATGCTCAGATTTAGGGGGGATGGTAAAAAATAATAAGACAAAAACAAGGCACAGTTTGAGAATTTGAGTTGCCTCTCACTCCGCCCAGTGCCAGAAAGACTCAGTAAATTGTATTTACTAAGCAGGACAATTCTGGACAAAGCCTCCTACCTTTTCGATCTAAAGAGGACACATAACTGACCCTTGGCAAATATTTGCTCCTTGTGGTAGGCTGAGGAATGGTCCTCCAAAGATGTCCATGCCCCAATCCCCAGAACCTGTGGGTATGTTACGTTAAGTGGCAAGGAGGAGTTAAGGTTGCAGATGGAATTAAGGTTGCTAATCAGCTGGCCTTAAAATGAGATTACCCTGGGTTACCTGGGTGGGTCCAGTGAAATCACAAGAGTCATTAAAAATGGAGGAGGAGGGAGAAGTCAGTGTCAGGCTGAGGAGACATGAGAAAGACTGGATCAGACATTGCTGGCTTTGAAGATGGAAGGGGGACGTGAACCAAGTAATGTGGGCAGTCTCTAGAACCTGGAAAAGGCAAGAAAACGGACTCCTCTTCTAAAGCCCTCCAGAAAGAATCTAGCCATGCCAACACTCTGATTTAAGCCCAATGAGACCTGCATCAGACTTCGCACCTCCAGAACTGTAAGATAATAAATCTGTGTTGTTTGAATCTACTAAATTTATGGTACTTTGTTACAGCAGCAAAAGGAAACTAACACACTCCAGAACATTCTGCTATTCCTACAACTGGCTTATTCTTGTGAGTCCAGGCAATAAGATCCCTGAGGACAGGGATTCTTCAGAGCCTAGATCCTCTGTCACATCACAGCCTTGCTCTGCACTCACCAAGCCTTCAGAAAACAGGGACTGAGTCCTAACTTCCATCTACATGCATATCAACATGAAATGAGAATGTGGAAAGCACTAATTCCATTACTTACCAATTTTGTCTGCTTCCCAAAATGTTTTAATGGGAATTTTGAACACTGATATAAAGGGAAAAGATTGATAATGAAAATTCTTTTTTCAAGGAACTGCTCACCCATTCTGCCAATGTGTTAGAATTTAGTAGACTGAATTACTTGTGACAGCTGGTATGATGAAAATTATTAGTCCTAGCCAGCTCCAAAACATGCGAGTCCCTAGTGAGAGAAATTCAGTTCAGGAGAGTGTTCTGTTTTCTGTGACATCTTTGAGCCCAAGGGAAATAATAGCATAGATGCACAATAATACAAGAATTTTTAAAATTATAAAATGAAATGAAGCCAAAGGTAATGCATAACTAATGTAATGCATAACTCTGAAAGCCAAGTCATTCTAATTATAAGAAAAGAAGAAATATTTGGTTTATTTTGAAAGACCTTATTACTCAGAATACTCTTCATCATGTAAGTCACACAAATACAAAAGGCTAGGTCTGGCAAATTTCCTAAAATAAGCTAAAAAATTCTGAAGAGTTCCAGGTACCATGGGCGGCATCAGGAAAATGACTTTGTAGCCTCAACACACATACAAGAGCAGTCTGAGAGTGGGATATTCAGATTAAAGAGATGCTACTCTCCCAAGGAACAGTGTATTGAAAATGAGTACAATTTTTACTAATTTTAAGTAGTTTGTAGAATTTTAAGAGTGCTTTCCATTGGGCTTTCCGGTTTCCAGGCCAGACTTGCCCAGTTTGAAGAGAGGGGCTATGCTTTTGGTGCTAGACAGAGTGGGCTGATGTGTTCTCCACTAGCAAAAATTTCAGGATATAAGAAATCTATGGGATTTTTAATTTCCCAGAGAAAGCCCAGCTTTGACCAAAGTTTGAATATCCAAAAGTCATAATTTGTTACTCACTATACCAAATTCATGCCTTGCATGCTATATGTGGACTCTTCTGCTGAGCTCATCTAAATACCTATTTCCCAATAGCCTTCTGTTATTGGTTGATTTGAATCCCTCAAAAAGATATGTTGAAGTTCTAACCTCTGGTACAAGTGGATGCAAATCTATTTGGAAATAGGGTACATTGGCAGATGTAATCAAGTTAAGATGAGGTCATACTAGATTAGGGTGGCTCTAATTCCAGTGACTAGTGTCTTTATTAGAAGGCCTTGTGAAGACACAAGGACACAGAGACACATGGGGAGGACACCAAGAGGTGATGGAGGCAGAGACTGGAATGATCCAGTTGTAAGCCAAGGAATGCCAAGGATTGTTGGCAACCATCAGAAGCTAGAAGAGAGACAGATTCTCCTTCAGAGCCTCCAGAAAGAACTAACCTTGCTGACACTTTGATTTTGGACTTCTGGCCTCCATAAACTGTAAGAGACTACATTTCTGCTGTTTTAAGCCACGCAGTTTGTGGTAACTTGTTAAGGCCTTCCTTAGGAAACTAATACACCTTCTACTAGAGATTGCTTCAAAATTAGATCTCTGTTTTTTGCTTTAAGTTGGTTTTCATTTCCAGCAAAATCCTCAGAAGGAATTATTATTGTTATTGCTCTCAGGAAAAGTCAAGCCCTCTTATATAATTGCTCACAAACCAGTAAGATCATGCATACACAATCTCTGTTCTTATGCCAACACACACATAGGGTGTGGATGCCAGAGCCCAAAGAAGAAAGTGTGGGCCAACCACTCAGACTGATTTCATACTACACTTACAAGTCCTCCTGCCTCGGATCACCAATGCATAATACATTTTATAGAGACATTTCTCACCACCACAGATCTGTGCAATTATTATATACTCATGGTGTACTATGTATCAATGTATATCATCAATATTCACAAAAAAAAGGCTAAGACAGCTACCGAGGTTCAAATTGGCAAAACAAAGTTCACTCCTTTAAAATTTTTTATTAACCTCCACTCTGTTCATTATTAGAACTTGGTTTGCATATTTATCTTGGGGACTCGAGGATATACCAATCTGTCGGTTCCAAGGATCTTATTTGAATATGTGGCCTGGAGCTTGTAGGGAGGACATAAAAAGAGGAATATATGAGTCTTTGCAAGTTCTTTAGATACCAGACCTGCAAAATTGGAGAAGGGGACAGACTCCACCCAGCAATAACGGGTTCGAGGTTCAGCTCTGCCTTGGAGAACAGCAGGAAGGTCCAAAGGTGGTTTGAACATGTGTCTCAAAAGAATGCTTCCTCAAAAGGCTCTTCCTGTCATCACTGGTGCCAAAGACTCAGCAAAGACACCTCTGTGGACCCAGATTTCCTCAATGAGGAGTCTGGAAATGGTCCCCATGTAGAGTGCAGACACCTTCCAAGTGGGCCCTGAACTCTGCCCTCAGTGACAGTTGCTCATTTCCAGTGCCATGTGGCATGTCCACATATCTCTCGTCTTTTAAAAAAGAAATTTTCTTTTGGCCCAATCTCTCTTTTAATCAGGAAATCTCTCTCCTCCTTTCAAAGAGATTCTTCTTGAAAGAGAAGTCCATACTCCCCCATCTCTTGTTACTTCTCAAACCATGGCAATCTGGCTTTCCAAAACACTCTCATTCCATCATCCCACAAAAGCTCTCACCAGCATTGACAAAGCATCTCTAGTTACCAAACCAAAAGGGCAGTTTTAGTTGGGATCACTCTGGACCTCGCCGAGGTATTTCATCAATTTTCCCTGGACAATTTCTCCTCTCATGGCTTTTGAAGCACCACTTCCCTGCATTCTGATGCTCATTCGTAATCTCCTTGCAAAGCCCCTCTTGTATCTCTCTTTGATATTTGTGGCTGTGTAATTTCATCCTGACTCTCCTCTCTTTCTATAAACTCTTTCCAAGTGTTTCCATCTAAACCTACAACTTTAATCAAATCTAATTCAACTAACGACATCTCTCCCACTAGCTCCAGACTCACATGTCCCTAGCTGTCAGCTGGGCAAGTCCACAAGCATATCCAGCGTGCAACTCGAAAATCATCGTGCTCAAAACTGGTATCATCTCCCTCCACTTCCCACCTGATCCTTCTCCTGTGATTCCCATCTCAGGAACTGTTCCAGGTAATGGGGCTAAGGAAGTGAATGAAATAGCCAAGGCTCCTACCCTTATGGAGTTTTATTCTAGTTGGGGGAAATGAATAATAAATAAACTACTAAGCATGAAAAACATCAGGTGGGAGGAGGTGCTCAGAAAAAATGGAGCAGAGTGAGCAGATCGAGAGTGATAGAGAGGTGTGTTTTATATGGGTGCTGAGGGAAGTCCTCACTGATAAGATGATATCTGAGTGGAGAGCTGAAGCAAGTGAGGGATGGAACCAGGTGAGCATCAAGGAGAAGACACCTCCAGGCAGAAGAAGAAGCCAGTGCAGAGATCCTGAGGGCAGAGCATCTCAGGCTGGTTTCACTGGAAGACTAAGGAGTTCGGGGTGGCATGAATGGTCAGAGACACAGCACAAAGCCACGTGATGTGAGACCTCATAAGCTAGAGCAGGGACTTTGAATTTTATTTTTATTGACACCAGAAGACACTGTAGATATGATCTGACTTGTTTTAAAACTATAACTCTGCCTGCCATGTGGAGAAGAGACTCAGGGAGTTTACATAGGGTCCAATCAGAGGATAGAAATCACCCTAGGTATTTCAGGATGACCCCGATCGGAGCAAAAAAGGAAAAAGAGAGTCTTTCCTTCTTCCTCTTACTTTCCAGTGTCTCTCTGCTGTGCCCCCATTGTGAGAACCAGCAGGAAGCCAGGAGGCAAAGGAGAAGGGCAGTTTGTGCAAAGAACAGTCCAGAGAGCAGCTTGTATCACTTACGGATGAAATAAAATGCAAGTCCAAGAGACATCCACTAACAGTGGCTTAAATAAGTGAGCATTGGGTTTTTTTCAATAGAAAGAAATGTGGGGGTGAGTGGCTGTGCACACTGATTCAGTTATTTAATGGAGTCAGAGCATGCGTCTTAGAGATTCCCTGGGCTGCTACAGTTCCAGGCATCATATTCAGAGCACCTAGAAGGAAGAAGGGAAGGCATCAGCTCCCAGAGACCGTTAATCATAATTCTTCTAACTTCTCATTGACCACAACAATGTCAAATGGCCACCCCCAGCTGCAAAGAAGACTGGGGAAGCGAGTACTGGTTTTCTTGCTTCTCTAGTGGATGTTGGCAAGGAAACAAGGTGTGAGACACCAGTGTTGAGATAGACAGTAGTGACCACCATATGGTCTAAGGGGAGTAAGCTTTTGAATCTAAGAGTAGAGAATGCTGTGAATGACTCAATGAACAAGGTTACTGAAAGATACTTCTTGAGTAAAGGAAGCTTCTACGTGGCTCTGTCCAGTGCAGTAGACTCTAGCAGCCACATGTGGCTAGTGAGCACTTGAAATGTAGCTAGTTTGAATTGAGGTGTGCTGTAAGTGTAAAGTACACACCAGCTCCCAAATTTGTAATACAAAAAAAAAAAATTTTAATATCTCATCAGTAATTTCTTCTGTTGATTACATGTTGAAATGATATTTTGCATATATTATAAAAATTGATTTCACTTGTTTCTTTTTACTTTGTTTAATGTGACTGCTAAAGAATTGTAAATTAGGGGCCGGCCCCGTGGCTTGGCGGTTAAGTGCACGCGCTCCGCTGCTGGCGGCCCGGGTTCCGATCCCGGGCGCGCACCGACACACCGCTTCTCCGGCTATGTTGAGGCCGCGTCCCACATACAGCAACTAGAAGGATGTGCAGCTATGACATACAACTATCTACTGGGGCTTTGGGGGAAAAAATAAAAAAAATAAAAAAATAAAAGAATTGTAAATTACGTATATGCTCACATTATATCTCTATTGGGTAGCGTTGCTCCAGATTATTGAATGACCCTTTCTTTCTCTAAGGAGAGACCCCAATTTCTTGCCTCTAAGCCAATTTCTCCTCTCTTGAGGATGCTGGTTGACATGGTTTTCTAAACTGGGGAGATCTCACCAGAAGTGCATCTCCCGTGATCTTTGTTGGTCCAACAGCTCAAAAAGCTATTTTCTAGTGATGGCTTTAAAAAAACCCAAATTCTTTTCATAAGAAACTAGCCACAACCACTGTATATATTTCATGCTGAAGTAAATAAGAACAATTATAAAAATGATTAATTTAAGGAAAAAATTAATACCCTGAGGCTGTCAAACGAGATGATTTGAATAAGTATTGGGAGAGGGATTCCAATTTAACTTAGTCCTTTACTTAATCCTTAACTTTTTTTTCATTGGATACAAGGAATCATGAAATTCTAATTTGCTACAAGCTTCTCCATGACTGTGCATTAAAAAATTTCCTCAGTGACTCTGGTGAGAAAATGGATGAGTTGGAACATTAAATCTATAGTCAACCTGTGGTAGGCAGAATAACGGCCCCCATCCCCAAAGATGTCCATGTCTTAATCCCCAGAACCTGTTAATATGTTACCTTATATGGCAAAGGAACTTTACAGGTATGATTAAATTCATGACTTTGAGATGAGGAGATTATCCTGGATTATTTGGGTAAACCCAATCTAATCTCGTAGGTCCTTAAAGCAGAGACTTTTCCCAATTGGAATCAGAGGGAGATGTGATTACAGAAAAAGGGACCAAGTGATGCAACATTGATGGCTTTGAAGATGGAGGAAGGGGCCATCAGCCAAGGAATGTGTGTGGCCTCTTGAATCTGGAAAATGGGTTCTCCAGGAGAGCCTCCAGAGATAAACACAGCCCTGTGACACCTTTATTTTAGCCCAGTATGACCCATGTCACACTTCTAACCTCCAGAACTGTAAAATAATAGATTTGTGTTGTTTTAAGACACTAAGTTTGTCTTAGTAATTTGTTCTAGCAGCTATAGGAAACTAATATACAACCCAAAGAAGATCAACATTAAAACAATAATGAAAACATTGATTTCTGAGAATATCGTTACCCATAAAACTTTTTACCCTCATGAAATTCTCACCAGCCTCCCTGCCAGCTATCAGAAGCTAGAAGTAATAGAGCAACCAGTTTATGAGAAATTATTCTAATGTGATGCTCTTCTTGTCTATTATAACCTCCCCCCACGAACACACAAACACACACAAAAAGCCTCATTAACATTTCCCAGAGGATTAAAAGCAAATTTCCCTCTCATGTTGTTCACTCTTTTCAAATAATATATAGCACTAAGGTTAGGGAGAAAAGTATCTTTTTATTCTCTTGTTTATATCTTATTTTTACTAGCTTATAATTGGCTTCTTTTGCCTTGTAATTTTTCTTAGTTACTTACTTTTCAGCAGTCGTTCTATCCATCCCCCTCAATTGTAGTGTACTTAAACTACCATGCCTTGCTCAACATCTTTTGTCTGTGTAAGAAAATACGTCTGTGCAAGAGAATTCTGCTGTCAGCCAAAAGAAAAAAAAAAAACCTTCTATCCACTTTGTATTTAGACTAAATGAAGTTGAACAAAGTCATAAATGATGAAATACTACCCGCTTCATAAGCAAGAGTTTATTTGAAAATTCAGCTATGTGCTGACAATAAGAATACACAGAACTGGGAAAACATCATCAGGGGAAAAATGGTAAGGAGATATCCATCTGTTATCAAAGTTTCCTTCAGGATTCCGCTTTCAGATCTGTAGGAAGACATGAGAAGGCTATCTCTTACTAATGTCCCTGAACGTCCTTAAGTCTTCCAGTCATTAAATGGGTCCAGATCGAACAAATTAAAGCCCATGCATATAACTGTGGGGATTCCAGCACACTCTCCTACAATTCCGAGGAGTCCCAGAACAACTCCTGCTACTATTTGCCCCTCCATCATGTCTGACACTCTGAATCTATCTCCTGATGCTGCTTTAGGTCTCTTTGATCTGCCTTGTTTCTGTCACAAAACATGACCCACTAACACAAGGCTATAGTGTATGAGGGATTAGGATTGTTAATAACAAGACAAAAGGCCCAAAATGGAGTCTCTTATGCTAAGCCCCCACATCACCAAATTGAGACTTAATTACAGTTTCGGCTCTCCCAGAAATGGACTACATTTAAACCAGTCAGTCAGAAAGCACCTGATCAGGGGCTGGCCCATTGGCCTAGTGGTTAAGTTCATGTGCTCTGCATCCGAGGACCAGGGTTCGTGGGTTCGGTCGCAGGCGCCGACCTCCGCACTGCTCATGCTGCTGCGGCGTCCCATATATAAAGTGGAGGAAGACTGGCACAGATGTTAGCTCAGTGACAATCTTCCTCAAGCAAAAAGAGGAAGATTGGCAACAGATGTTAGCTCAGGGCCAATCTTCCTCACACACACACAAAAAAAGTAAGCACTTGATCAGCACTAGTTAGGTAATCTGCCTGATAGACCCTTGCCATCCCCTAAAGGAAAGGAACCCTGCATTAACCAACCCACTTTTTTGTCTAATATAACCTTTGTGTTCCCGCTCCCTTCTGCCTATAAAAGTCTCTCATTTTATCCAGCTCCTAGGAGCTCCTTTCTATCTGCTAGATTGGAAGCTGCTCGATTTGAATCGATTTTTGCTCAAATAACTCTTAAAATTTTTAATACGCCTCAGTTTATCTTTCATCAGTTCTAAAGCAAATAATTTGAACAGGCAGAATCAGACAGCACTGATCCTGAAGTTGATCCACCACTCCCTGCCCCAGGGACTCTCTCGCCGACTGTCTCTCCTCTAGCCTCCCATTCTTCCCTCACATCACTTCAGCCCATTGCCTCCCTGTCTTCCCTAAGTTCCAGGGATCTCAAACCCGCTCCTTCTGGAGCCCGGTCAAAGGAAGCCCACATAGCAGTTGTCATCTTAGGTCATTCTCTCCGTCGCCGGGAACGACACTATTTCAGTTGGTCATGAAGAGTAGTTTAGTTTGCTTAGTCACTTCCAGACTGGTCCAGGCCTTTTCATTTTATAACCAAAGGGCCCTCTAGTAGTTTATCTAAGCAAAAGCATAAAATTTTCCACGAGGTGAATTCTGCTCTCCCTACAGAATAAAAATGTGGCTAGTCAGTTGAGGTTTTTCTTTAATAATAATATTTTTCTCCCCACTGCAATCTAGGATATATTTTTTCATCTATTTTTGTTGTATAAGCCCACAGATAGTTGCACTACCATGGGATATTGGTTTTAACAAAATGCTATTGCAGCACGTTGGAAAGTGGCCCTGCCCATTAGGCAGGGTACGAAAGGGCTTTTAAGAGGGAGAAAGCATTGGGTTAGATACTAATTGCATGTTACGCCCTGGGATGATGCCAAAAAGGGAAATTCAAAATGAAATTTTCCTCTGCTCCAGCAAAACATAAATGGAAATGGCAACTTCCGAGTGTATCCATAATTTCTTAATTTCCCTTTACGGTTCAGGTCTGTTTTCTCAAAATGTATGCAGTCTAGAGACCAATGGATTAGAATAACCTGTGTTTGTTAAAAATATACATTCCTATCCAGGGTCTTCCTGTCTAAATAAATCAGAATATTCAGCGGGGAGACCAAGGAATGTGCATTTTTAAAGCTGCAATGTGATTTTTATGGTCGGCTAGGCTTAAGAACCATATCCAGAGTAAAATAGCTTCAACACATAGATTAAACCATTGAGCATTCCAGTAAGCATAGGGTATTCTGGAATCCCTTGCATTAATAGTTTCCAGAATAAAAAATAGGGGTCAAAATAAAGAGTAACTTGAGGCTGGCCTGGTGGCCTAGTCGTTGAGTTTGTGTGCTCCACTTCGGTGGTCCGTGGTTCACAAGTTTGGATCCCAGGCGCGGACCTAGATACTGCTTGTCAAGCCATGCTGTGGTGGCATCCCACATACAAAATGGAGGAAGATCAGCTAGATGTTAGCTCAGGGCCAATCTTCCTCACAGAAAGCAAGCAAGCAAGCAAGAAAGAAAGAAAGAGTAACTTTACAGTGGAGACACTTGACAAATACTTCCTCAGCCAGGTGATCAAGGGTAACATCAACAGTGATAAATTATATTGATATTATGTACCTTGATATGATATGATATGATGAAAACAGCACTTTACCTCCGTAGTCTTCCCCCCAAACCCATAACCTCAGTCTAATCATGAGAAAAACAGCAGACAAATCTCAATTGAGAACAGTCTACAAAATCCTGACCAGTTCTCCTCCAAACTGTTAAGGTCATAAAAAACAAGAAAAACTTGAGAACTGTCCCAGCCAAGAGGAGCCTCAGTAATCACACTACTGAATGTAATGTGATTTCCTGGATGGGATCTTGGAACAGAAAAAAGACATTAGGGAAAAACTAAAGAAAGTATGGACTTTAGTTAATAAATTCTATTTAATTTTATATATAATATATTATATAAATAATTTTATATTTAAGTTTATATTTAATATATTAACATTGGTTCACTAACTGTGACAAATGTATCATATTAATGTAAAATGCTAATAACAGGGGAAGTTGGGTGTGGAATTATGGAAACTCTCTGTACTATCTTCACAGCTTTCCTATAAATCTAAACCAGTTCTAAAATTAACAGTTCATTTAAAACATTTTTTATAATTTTATTTATTTATTTATTTTTCCCCCAAAGCCCCAGCAGATAGTTGTATGTCATAGCTGCACATTCTTCTAGTTGCTGTATGTGGGACGCGGCCTCAGAATGGCCAGAGAAGCAGTGCGTCCGTGCGCGCCCGGGATCCAAACCCGGGCTGCCAGCAGCGGAGCGCGTGCACTTAACCGCTAAGCCATGTGGCCAGCCCTAAAACATTTTTTAAAATGCGAGTCAAAGCAAAGAAGATTGATCTATGCTGGTGTTCTTCCCATTGTCTCTAAAAAGCAACTACCTAGCCCCTCAATCAAAACTCCATTCCACACAGGTTAATATCATTAAGATGAGACAATTGGTTAAATGAGTGACATCAAAGTGTGTATAACCAATACGTTTAATTCTTCTATATTGTTTACTCCCATGTTGTATAATTCTAGAAGGTTCTATTCACACAAAGTTGGAGTAAGGGAAAATCATTCCTATAGAACTGTGGGGGAGGAAAGACTTTCCCTCTACCGTCGTAGGTCCAATAGCTGGGTCGCTGAAATTAACTGACAACAGGTAGATTAACAGGAGAAAAGGTTTACAAATTTATTAACTTTTAGTTTTACATGTATGGAGGCATCACGGGAAAAAAAATACTCAAAAAAATGGTGATATTTGAGAGTTTATATACTATCTTAATGGGGGAGAGGGGTGATGTAGGACACTTAAAGGAGAGTAAATGATTTTTAGGAAAGTTAATGGGCCCTTAGAAGAATAGATGGGAGATATGACAGTTTGTGACAAAGCTTGTAAGAGTGCGGTGTCCACTTCTAGCCTCCTCTCCTGTCATAAGAGCTAATCTTCCCTGGTTGATGAAACTCGTGGAGAGAGCATTTATGACAAGTGAATTCCTTTTGGAGGATCTGTCTTTAGGCAGATAAGAGGAGTTCAGAGAAAGCCTCTCCCTGCATTTGCTGTTTTTTAAGTGCCTTTAGTTCAAAATAATCAACATACCAAAGCAAAATATTTTGGGGTGGCATGTCCTGAACTCCTTCAGAACACAATGTGAATATCTCTGGAATTGTTCTAACTATTGGCCTGTTCTACACATTACAAGTAGAAATTATCAACTCAATTGAGCCTCTAGTGGGTAAAATGTACAGATAGGATAGATGCATTTATGTAGGTAGCCAGTGGTGCCCCATATTTATTCTTCAAGTGACTCTACCAAGAGTAAAATAAAGAGCCAGCCCCCAATGTATCTGATCCCTACACCACTAATCTTTACTTATGAATGAAAACTCTATTCACCTTCTCAAGTGAGAAGACACTGCTTCTCTCCATCAGTGGTTATCCACTGCTCTCTTTCCTCCTCACTGCCTTTTAGATAACTCACTCTCCTCCAACTGAGATCCCACTTCTCACCACTCAGATCAATTTTTTTCAATTTTTTTGTGTGTGTGTGGTGAGGAAGATCAGCCCTGAGCTAACATCCATACTAATCCTCCTCTTTTTGCTGAGGAAGACCGGCCCTGAGCTAACATCTATTGCCAATCCTCCTCCTTTTTTTTTTTTTTTTCCCCATAAGCCCCCAGCAGATAGTTGTATGTCATAGCTGCACATCCTTCTAGTTGCTGTATGTGGGATGCGGCCTCAGCATGGCCGGAGAAGCGGTGCGTCAGTGCGCGCCGGGGATCCGAACCCAGGCCGCCAGTAGCGGAGCGGGCGCGCTTAACTGCTAAGCCATGGGGCCGGCCCTCACCACTCAGATCAAAATGGGAAGAGGAGAGAGGGAAGGGAGAAAAGCCCTTGAAGATCTTGTTCCTCCCAATCCCCTGTCCATCTGTGGTACCAAGCACTTATTGGCTTGCTTGCAAGAACCTGTTGTGAAATTTACAGAAGTTTTTAAACTGGTTGTTAAACTGTTAGTAGCTTTAAATCATCATGGTGGGAGTACTTATACTTGAAAATCAGAAAACACTACAAATCGGGACTTGTTGTTTTCCAGCATTACCCACTATGCCTTATTTCATAAATGTATCTACAGGCCTCAGAGCCCTGCTCCTCCTCAGTTTCTGTAAAGCCCTGTGGGGGTTTTCCTCTTAAATAGAGAAGACAGGTTTTTTTGATCCTTAAAGACCCATTGTCTTGGGAAACAACCCTAGCTCCATTGTCTTGGTCAAGGTATTTTGGTCTCAAGAAACCGAGTCCCAGTCATAATAACTCAAATAAAGAGATAAGAGCTGGGACAGTCACTGAAAAGACAGAAGAATCTCAGATAAACCAAGGCGAGAAGTACACAGTCTGACATTAGCATACACTGGAAACCCAACAGGTCTCCACCACTGGGAGTCACCTGATTGGCTGGTCTATGGCATAATCAGCCACGGGCTGGGAAATCTCTTGGTAAATACAGCTGCCAGTACAGGGCCAAGGTTCACACAGGCTGGCGCAGTGAAACATGGCCAGCACATCTTCCTGTAAGATTTACGGCTTGCTGTCTTTCCCTACTGGGTCTGGATGGAAATAGACTCTCTATTTTCATTTAACTGTTTGCAATGACATTCACAAGATGCATCAAAAAGCTGAGTTCTTACTTAAGAGGTAGGAGAGAAACTATCAAAGTATACAATTCTCCTTAACAGATCAGGAAAGATTAGAAACTGGAGAGATTTCATTTCAACGATTATGTGGCCCCTGGTATGTGACAATGCGGTTAGACGGTCATGATAAAGGGTTAATCAAGGATCAGTCTTCCAGGAACTCATCATTTAATGGGAAGCTCATGATCTAATTGGACATAAAGGATAATAACAGTTGAGTTTGTAGCATGCTGTAGATCAAGCCCTGGGAGCCTCAGAAACGCCAGGCTAAGTTCAGAGGTTACCCTGCAGATGGCTCTTGTCTTTCAGGGCTCCTTGTTGTCCCCTGACTTCTCATTCTCATTCTCTCTCTGGTCCAGAGGAGCCACTTTCTACTTCAGTAGAGACTGTAAGCATCATAACTTTCAAAGACAGCCAGTGGAGGGTGGAGAGAAGTGTGGTCCCCAATTTCACTTTTAAGAAAAATGCATTTCTGGCTCCCTAAATGGAGGGTCTAAAAACATCCCAGACAAAGATCATTACAAATGGTGGCTGGATATTCTAGTACTATTCAAATCGAATTACCTTTCATGGATAGTAAGATTAATAAGACTCCTTGGGCTGCTTGTGGAACCTAATACCTAACATTGTTACTCTGGGAAAAAACACTTCAAGTTAAACCATCCAATATGAGCTGGGCTTTTGGAACTAAATGCATCCATCCCAGATGGCAGAACTAGGACAGTTGATCAGAGTTCAAGTTCAACTCCACTGACTTCCCTTCCTCACCTTGGAAGTACACCTGCAATTTAAGAGAAACAAGAAGTTAACTCTGAGCAGGGGATCATAAGTTATTGTGGCAAATTGATTGAATTCTTGACTGGAGACTTCTCAAATGTAGAGGGCTTCCTCTACACATATGGATATATTTCTGTTTTTATTTTCACTCTTCAGTTGTAAGAGTAAAGGAAATCTTGAAGAGCATGGCTGTGAAAATTATGGATTTACAGTCAATCTTTTCAGTGTCTAACACTCCAAGAATAATGTTCTAAGCACTTTTCATTGATGAAAGCAGCTCTGTGGAAACAAACTTCCATCGTCGAAGTTGTGATTACACCACATTGCTGTCTCCCTCTAGAACCTGCTGAGCTCTTTTTATGTTTGGGTTATGAACACAAGCAACCAGCTGCTCCTAATCCCTAAATTACAGAGTGTAGGGAAAATAAGAAATAATGGAGTGACTCCATGTATTCATTCAATTGCTATTGTCACTCACAAACATTTATCGAGCACCACTATTTGCTAGGCACCGTAGTTTGGCCCTGGGGATATACTGGTATGCAAAAAAGATATGTTCCCTGCTAACAGTCCTAAAGAAGTAACAACTAACATTTATATAGTGCTACTAGTTTCAGGGTTGTTCTAAGCATTTTCTTATATTAAACTCATTTAATTAACCTTATGAAGTAGGTACTGTTATTATTTCCAATTTAGAGAGGAGGAAACTGAGGCATACAGAGTTAAAAATGGTAATCACATTATCTCACTAGTGAATACATAATTTCAAACCAATCATCTAAGGTCTCTGAAGGAAAGTAACACTGATGATTCATTTCAAGCAGTGGATCCTGCGATGATAGATGATTCCTTGAACAGGTCTGTGGTGAAGGGCAGATCCAAAAGATGTGTTATTATGCAGGTAGCTTGAGTGCTCAAAAAAGAGCAGTCTTAAAGATAGGGGCATTGTCTCTCAGATTTAGAATGTTAAAACTCCATTCTGTATCTCTGTCATCACCCTATGATGTAATGTCATGAGTCTTGGTCTTCTTGGAAAAACATCTCCTACAAGATTGATGTCTGAATGAAATTTCAGTCATTTTCAGATACTGTTGTAGAGCTAATTAGTAGTTTTGTCTCATCAGCACTGTGCTCTCATCAACCAAACTTACTGGACAAGCTCAAATGCTATTAGTTTCAATGGCAGAGTCTACCTCTCTGAAGAGATGTGGATAGCATTAGCTTACAATTAACATCACTTTGCTGTGTTTTTATGATTTCAAAAGATGGAAACAACATAAGTGTTCAAAATAGGGAAATGGCTAAGTAATTAGGACACAATCGTTTGAAATGTATGCATTCATTAAAAATGATAATAGACTACATAAAAATGTTACCATTAAAGTGCTAATATAAAGATTTTGTAGAAACATAATTTGTGATTTGAACTAATTGGGAAAAAATAGGGTTTAAAACTGTGTGAACTACATTTATAACTAAATGAAGGAACGAAGTACCAAAGACTAGAAAGTCACAAAAAATAAAAAGAGGTCAAGATTGTATCAGAGTGAAGAAATTATGACATTTCCTACATCTTTCTAGCTTTCTGCAATGGCTTTTGTCTTTTTAAATTGAAAGGAAAAAATGTAATGTTTATTTGCTATTTTAAAATGTCAAAGGCCTTGGTTTACTGCTAACTGCTCTTGTCAAAGTTCAGAAACGCAAACCATACCACGTCTAGAGGTATAAATCCACAGAGTCGGCATGTCCTCCCTTATCAAAATGGAAATCCAAAAAAAAAACTCCATACGCATAGCTCCAGAGCACAGAAAATCACATGGTGAATTTGCTTAGTAAGACATACACAGCCATTTTTCAGTTGGGTTCTGGAATAATGCATATTTGTCTCCAGTCTTAAACACGTCTGATGCTTCTCTTGTTAAAGAAGATAAGATCTTGTCAGGATGTTTCTGTCCTCCCAGGCTGCTTCTACCCCCGAAGCCCTGCAATTCAGGGCTATCTGTGTTAGAGAGAGCGCGGATATGGGTGCTACCCCTCAGGCTCGTCCCCAGTCAATATCTCACCTCCCTGGGGAAGGGTATGAAGGAACTAGCAATTCTGAGTCTCTGTTACACCCATATTTATACACTTGATGCAGATAGTTAATGCTATTCAGTGGTTCTCGAAGTGTGGTTCCCTGACCATCAGCATCATCTGGAATCTTGTTAGAAATGCACATTTCTCAAGCTCCGCCCCAGATCTACTGAATCAGAACCTCTGGATAACACCTAGTAATCCAGTAATGTTTAAACGAGACCTCCAGGTGATTCTGATGCACACTATTGAGAACCACAGTGCTGTTCTATAAGCCTAATCATAATACATTTCTACTTAGATACAAACACAGCAGCAAGAATATATTACTTCTAATTTCTAATTTGCTATCATAATCACATATTTTCCTAACATTTAACTTTTGAAATAATTATAGAACTGTGGAAGAATTGTAAAAAAGTAGTGCAAAGGCTTTCCATATACCTTCTACCTAGCTTCCCCTAACGCCAATATCTCACGTAATGATGGGACGTGAATCACAACCAGGAAATTACCTTTGGTATAACACTTTTAACTAAAGCACAGTCTTCATTTGGATTTCACCAGTTTTTCCACCAATGTGCCTTTACTCTTCCAGGATCCAATCCAGGATTCCACATCGCATTTAATTGTCATGTCTCGTTGGTCTCCTCCAATCTGTGACAGTTTCTCGGTCTTCCTTTGCTTTTCATGACCTTGACATTTTTGAAGAGTACTAGTCAGTTCTTTGTAGAATATCCCTCAATTTCAGTTCGTCTGATATTTTCTCATGATGAGACTGAGGTTACACATTTTAGGGAAGCATACCACGGTGGTGACCTGCCTTTCTCATTGCATCATATCAGGTGGTATAATATGTTGAAAATCTTATTGCTGGTGATGTTACCTTGATCACTTGGTTAAGGTGGTATCTGCCAGGTCTCTCTACTATAAAGTTACTATTTTTCTTATTATAATTAATAAATATTTGGAAGGAGACACTTTGAGACTATGCAAATATCTAGTTTCTCTTTAAATTTTCACTCACTAATTTTGGTAGTCATTGGATAATCATATATTTTTAAAATATTTGCCTAAATCTACATCACTAGAGTTTAGGTGGCTCTGGCTAAGACTGGCTGAGAGGGGCACACAGGCCTGGTCTGTGACAATGATGTTTGGGGCATAGTCGCTTGGATCAAAGACAGAAGCCCTGAGGAGACAGAAATAAGAGGATCACAGTTCTCCATGCCAGTCCCGGGAATATGTCTGATCCCCTGTAGAACTGCTACTGAAGTGAGTGATTTCCAGCAGGTATTTTAAGAGATGTGCACTATAGGCCACACTGCTCTGGGGCTCAGACGATAAAATGGAGCCCTGAAGTGGGAAGAGAGGCATACTCACTTCTGTGTGGAAGACCAGAGAAAGAGCAATGACTGAAAAGAAAACACAAGGAACTTTCTGGCAAGACAGCCATGTTCTTCCTCAGGGCAGGTGTGAGGTAGCATCCTCTGGGGACTGGGCATCCACCTTCAGCCAGGATGCCAGAGCCAAGGAAAAGAGTGGTCTTGGTCCAGAGCTGGAGGAGATTGTGTGAGGAAGGTGGAGGCAGGAGGGTGAGGCAGTGAGTAGCCAGGTGAGTGAATAAGCCAGAAAGTTAGGGTAATTAACGTGATGTCACTCCATCTGTGCCAAAGACTATGATGGAGGCACAGAGGAAGGGTCTGGGCATATGACTATGCAATCATACATTCATCACATGACCCAATGCTACTCTATTTTGAGAAAAGCCGATTATATTATCATGGGCCTGGCTGGTCATCTCAGTTACAGTGAATTACCGAAACATAATCTTGAGGTTTATGTGAATTCTATCTTATTATTGGCCTTGAGAGGAAGTGTGAGTTCTGTTCCCATCCCCATCACATCACAAGGAAGTTCTCAAAGTGCATTTTCTTGGTTTTACCCTCTCATCACTGACAGCTGTTGTGCTGATACCCATGTCCTAGTCCTTTACTTTAGATCCTTCCATAGCATCTTCTAAAGTCTGTTGCTTCTGAACCTTTCCAAATGCCATTCACTACAAATGACACTAGAATGATCTTAGATGTTGAGACCGCATGAGCCAACAAGATCATGAGGGAATATCCAGTATCCAATTAGATATCATTTTAGTATCTAGTAGGAGTTGTGACCATACAAGATAAAAAAATATGAAGAGGATGCAGAATGCTCTCAAGTTCAAAGCGTTTAGACCTATCTGTGAAAATGTTTAAATATGTTAAACACCAAAGAAATGTAAAATCCAATCAAGTGAAATAGTATCCTGAGTACAGGTAGCAATTTTTTATTAGCAGATGGAAAAAGGAAGTAATGATGTCAGGCAAACTCAGGTATGATGGTTAACCTTTTGTGTCAACTCGCCTGGATCACAGATGCTCAGATAGTTGGTTAAACAGTATTTCTGGATGTGTCTATGAGAGTGTTTCCTGATGAGATTAGAATTTGAATCAGTCGACTCAGTAAAGCAGATTGTCTTCCCCAGTGTGGGTGGGCATCCTCCAATTCGTTGAGGGCCTGGATAGACAAAAGGCAGAGGAAGGGGGAATTTGCCCCTTTTCTGCGTGACTGTTTAAGCTGAGACATTGGTCTTCTCCGCCCTTGGACTGAGACCTACTCTATCAGCTCCCTTGGTACTCAAGCCTTCAGACTCACAATCAGCTACAGCACCTGCTTCCCTGGGTCTCCAGCTTGCAGATACCAGGTCGTGAGACTTCTCAGCCTCCATAATCGTGTGAGCCAGTTCTTCACAATAAGTTTCTCTGGAAATCCCGCCTAATACACCAGGGAAATGACAACCTCCTTCTCTAACTTTGGAAACGTGATCTAGTGACTGTAAAAAAGCTTGGCCTAGCAATTAGGATTGCGAAAGAATCAAACCAGTCAGCATCCTGGCCAATATTTCTGCTTGTTATGCCATCTCAACCAGTTATTTTCTGGAAAATTTTAGAATTAAGTCCAGAAATGTTTAAAAGATTCAAGCCCATAGTATTACTATTTTTTTGTATTGTGCTGAAGAAAAATATATATAGCATTTGGTACTTACAAACTTGTCATGCTTAAGAGAATTTGGCCTATTACAGAAAGAGTTCAGACTTGTGATTTCAACTTAAATCATATAATTGATGAATTGATCTGAACTCATGATTTTAATGGAAAAGAATGAGAAAAATTCTTACTAAGCTTATGACATTGAAGTTATGAGAGGATCTAGGATATATCATATTAACAAATTTTATATATTAGAGTTATAAGAATTTAAGCACCTTGGAGGTTTTGTTTGTCAGATAATTGAAGTATTTAAAAAGATAATCAAATATTTAAACTGTAGTTTAAATTGTTAAAAGGAGTTTATGTTTGTAAATGAAACGAAGGATTAAACCCCCCTATTAGAGTCTAGGGCTCTTGTAACAAATTAGCACAAACTGGGTGGCTTAAAATAACAAAACTTTAGGGCTAGCCCCGTGGCCTAGTGGTTAAGCTCGGCGCACTCTGCTTTGGCGGCCCTGGGTTCAGTTCCCGGGCGTGGACCTACACCACTCGGCGGCGGCTGTGCTGTGGTGGCAACCCACATACAAAATAGAGGAAGACTGGCAACAGATGTGAGCTCAGGGCAAATCTTCCTCAGCAAAAAAAGGAAAAAAAAAAACAGAAATGTATTGTCTCCCAATTCTGGAGGCTAGAAGCCTGAAATAAAGCTTTCAACAGGGCCACATTCCCTCTGAAGTTTCTAGGAGAGAATCCTTCCCCGCCTCTTCCAGCTTCTGATGACTCCTGGCTTTCCTGGGCTTGTGGCAGCATCACTGTAATCTCTGCCTCCGTCTTCACACGGGCCTCTCTCTGTGCATTCTTTTCTGTCTCTGTACAGGCACTTGCACTGTATTTAGGGCCTGCCCTAGTCCAGTATGATCTCATCTTTATCCTTTCATAAATTTCACCTGTGAAGATCCCATTTCCAATTAAGGTCACATTCTGAGGTTCCAGATGGACATGAATTTTGGGGGGAGGGACACTATTCTACCCATTACCCCCCCTTAAGAGTGATTGTTTAAATTCGCTAGACCTGTGAGTAGAATGATAAGATTTGTAATGTAGAGATTACTAAGAACTAGGCCTTTGGATGTGCTTCCTTAACAAACTGATTATTAATTTGAAAACCAAGGTAACCTCTGAATAATCTATGCTGCACTCATGTCACCCTCAAGGTCACCAAACTCACATTAACATAAAAGAATCCTTTTATTAAAAAGGACCTGGCGAGATGACTTGCCTCATTCTTATTCTACTCCAACGTTTCTCTTTGGTGAGAGCAGAGTTTCTGCCTGACATTCACGTCACCTAAGTTCTGGGTGAAATGAACACCTGTCATGATAAAGCAGCTTAAGAATCAGATTCCCTATCAAAGGCCAGAAGAATACCCAAAACACCGAGATGAAACGGCACTGAAGGACACAGCTGCAAAGATACAGTCTCCTGGGGAGCCAAAAATATTCTTTAGCCGATTAAAGGAAAGCAGACCACAACAAAAACATAATTTGTCAGTTTTTGCTATTTTTAGAGTCTTCAGGAAGCAGAATTATAAGACAGAAATGATTTTCAGATAAAAACATCTTGGCTAACTCCAGTAAATCTTCCAAAAGTCAATGATCCTGAGTAGAAATGAACTCCTTCCAGACTTCTTGGATAATGGCTTTTCCTCCACTGCCAGCTGCTGAGGGCTCAAGGCAGGGGGCTGCAGGTCTGAGGCCTGCCCACTGAGAACAGTCTAGATTTTCATTACTTCCTAGAGATAACCTATAGCAGGACTCTAGAGAAATGGTGTATAACACGGCTGTCTCCAGGCACTGGTCTGCAACAGGGCCAGGTAGGTAATGAGGAAGCTTTTGTCAGAAAGAGATTAGACACCACACAGATGCCACTCAACTTAGCTTTACAAATGGAAAGAGAAGCAAAGGTACCAACAGCAACAATTCTTGAAGGCTGATTTCCCAAAGGAAGTCTACATAGAACTGTAAGAATACATAAAATTGTAAGAAGCAGGCTTCTTTTTTAACATTCACTATATGTAGCTTTTCAAATGTACATCTTTTTCAGACGATTATGGTACTTTTCTAGTAATATCCTCATTCTTTAAGGAGACTGGATGACAAACCCTTTGATTTACAGGTGTAGTTCAAGTTATCTCTTTAGAAAGATTACTGTTATGAGGGCCGGCCCCGTTGCTTAGCGGTTAGGTGCACGCGCTCTGCTGCTGGCGGCCCTGGTTCGAATCCCGGGCATGCACAGACGCACCGCTTCTCTGGCCATGCTGAGGCCACATCCCACATACAGCAACTAGAAGGATGTGCAACTATGACATACAACTATCTACTGGGGCTTTGGGGGAAAAAATAAATAAATAAATAAATAAAAATTAAAAAAAAAAAAAGAAACATTACTGTTATTTATTAAACAGCTCCCAAAATGAATAACAAGCTTCCCTGAGACTGGTACTCTCCTCCAAAGAGCTCAAAGCACTTTATATTAGTTGAAAAAATAGATTTCAGATTGGGGGTGAGGAGAAGAAGAAAACATAGAAAATAAAAAACTTTGATATAATAATGGGGAAGAATTTTCTAGGCATAGAAGAAAAAAAAGATATAAGATGCTATAAACAAATTGAAAGACAAATAACAGACTAAAAAGATGTTTTCAAATAATAAAATGAAGAATAATAGAAACAGTTAACAGCCTTAGTTCATCAAGAGCTCTAAAATCAATGAGAAAATATTAATGGGCCATGGCAATTTGGCAAAAGACTTGAACTAGCATTTCCCAAAAGAAAAAAATTGACCTAAAACATATGAATAAATATTTTACATTATTAGTTGTCAAAGACACCCACAACAGAAACCATTATCACCTATCAACAGGCACAGATTTAATGTGTATATTGCAATTATTAAGCACCATTATATATTATCGTATACAACATAGCATTATATTACATATTACATACTATTATATAGCACTATTCTAAGCGTTTTACATCTGCCAGTCACTTCATCCTCGCAACAACTCAACATTAGTAGGTACTATTATTATCCCCGTTTTACAGATGAGAAAACTGAGACACAGAAATATAAGTAATTTAACCAAGGTCATGTGGCTAGTAATTGGCTGGGCCAGGCTCCAAACCCAATAGTCTGGCTCCCTGCCCATGCTCTTAACCACTATGCTTTATTGCATTTCTGAGCACTTGCAATGGACTGAATGTTTGTGTTCCCTCAAAATTCATATGTTGAAATCCTTACCCCCAACGTGATGGTATTAGGAGATGGGTTGTTTGGGAGGTGATTAGGTCATGACGGTGGATTCTTTGCAAATGGGATCTGTGCCCTTATAAAAGGGACCCCAGAGAGCTCTCTCACCTCTTTTCCAATATGTGAAGACACAATGAAAAGTTGGCAGTCTGCAACCCAGAAGAGGGTCCTCACCAGAACCCAACCATGCAGGAACCCTGACCACGGACTTCCAGCCTCCAGAACCGTGAGACATAAATTTCTGTTGTTTATAAGCTACCCAGTCTATGGGATTCTGTTGTAGCAGCCTGAACTGACGAATACAGCAGTGTTGGGTGCAGTGAAACTCCCTCTCACATGTTGTTGGTGGGCAGGCAAATCGGTACAATTGTCATAATAGGTACAATTGGTAAATGGAGCAGTGGCTTTGTGTAAAAGTTCTGAAATATCTTTGTATGGAGTAAGATTTTTTTTTAAAGGGGATGAAAGCCTTGATGACAATGACTGGCGTATATATGGAATGGCCCCCACTGTAACTGTGGCACCGGGAGTGAACACAGAGAAAGGGGTCTCTACCCAGAGTTAGGCTGCTGGCAAAGCTGGAACTGCAGAAACATAAAAAAGTGAAGGATTGAACTAGTGTAAATGAGGAAGTCACATTTCACGGCCTCATCTTCTCAGTAACAAAAAGTCACTGCCAGAAAGATGAGTTGTGGGACGGGTGAGAGAGAGGATGCCTGGCAAGACCACCACATGGATCGAGGTGGGAATCAGAGAAGATGAATTAAAATTTTTTCTGAGATGCAGAAAGATGAACTTTAAGCCAGGCAATGGGAATTTTCAATGGACTCGGATTTGGTGGTGAGTTATGTCAGCCTCTGTGTTACTCTGGCCTCAGACATTGGATTGAAGACAGAGACAGGGATCCAAGGATTGGAGCTGATGGGAAGTCAAGGGATAACAGACATGAGGATTACTGAGAACGTCAGCATCATGCTGGACCATTACACATGATTCAGGGTCAGTGTCAGTACATAGTACCCAGGAAGACCACACACAAACCCTGCAGTTTCACATTTGTGAATCGCTTCAGTGGAAGTTCTTCAAAGTACCTAACTGAAAATGTCAGGGAACAAATCAATATTCTTACAGAAAACCAAGCATTTAGGAGAAGAAAATGGAAGCAAAGTTCTTACTGTCTCTCATGGGCTCTATCAGAATCTGGGAATCCAGGTTTCACATACTTGTCGGAGAAAGAGCATTGCTTGCTTCCTCCAACACTAAATGCAGATATGGCCACCAACACAATTCAGATAACGAACATTTCCATCACCCTCAGCAGTGTCCTCATGCCCTTTGCAGTCAATTTTCTGTCCTACTCTTCTGGCCTGATCTGCTTTCCACCATTTTAGATTAGTTTTGCTGGTCTAGAAATTCGTATAAATGGAATCATATAGTAAATACTCTTTTGTTCTGACTTCCTTCATTCAGCATGATGTTTTAAAAATTCATCCATGTTTTGTGTATCAATAGTTCACATTCCTTTTTATTGCTAAAAAGTATTTCATTGTGTGAGTATCACAAGTGGTTGATCCATTTACTTGTTGATGGATACCTGGGCCTTTTCTACTTTGGGGCTATTAATCAGGCTGGTGTGAACATTCATGTACAACTAATCTTGAAGAAATGTTTTCATTTCTCTTGGGTAAAAGTGTAGCAGTGGCATTTCCAGGTCTTATGTCAAGTGTACGTTTAACTTTATAGGAAAGTTCCAAATTGTTTTCCAAAGTGGTTATACCATACTATTTTTAACATTTTTTCTTTATTTTTAATTGTGGTAAAATACACATAACATACAATTTACCATATTAACCATTTTTAAGTGCACCGTTCAGTAGTAGTAGTACATTCACATTGTCGTGCAACTAATCTCCAGAACTTTCATTTTGCAAAACTGAAACTCTTTATCCATTAAACAACTGTTTACTTCCCCTCCCCACCCCAGCCCTTGGCAACCACCATTCTACTTTCTGTCTCCACAAATTTGACTACTCCATGTACCTCATATAAGTTGCATGTGGCTTATTTCACTTAGCATAAAGTCCTCAAGTTTCATCCATGTTTTCTTCATTTTTAAGACTGAATAATATTCCATTGTATGTATATATCACATTTTGTTTATATATCCATCTGTTGATGGACACTTAGGTAGCTTCTACTTTTTGGTTATTGTAAATAATGCTGCTAAGAACATGGGTGTACAAATATCTCTTCAAGACCTTGATTTCAATTCTTTTGACTATATGCCCAGAAGTGGAATTGCTAGATCATACAGTAACAATATTTTTAATTTTTTGAAGAACCACCATACCGTTTTCCATAGTGGCTGTACCATTTTACATTCCCACCAACAGTGCTCAAGAGTTTCAATTTCTCCACATCTTCCTCAAGATGTTATTTCCACTGGTTTTTTTTTTTTTTTTTTTTAAAGATTTTATTTATTTTATTTTTTCCCCCCAAAGCCCCAGTGGATAGTTGTATGTCATAGCTGCACATCCTTCTAGTTGCTGTATGTGGGACTCGGCCTCAGGATGAACGGAGAAGTGGTGCCTCGATGCGCACTCGGGATCCGAACCCGGGCCACCAGCATCGCAGCGCACGCACTTAACCACCAAGCCACAGGGCCGGCCGTCCCCTGGTTTTTTAATAGTAGCCATCCTAATGGGTATGAGGTGGTATCTCATTGTGGTTTTGATTTGTATTTCCCTAATGATTACTGATGTTGAGTATCTTTTCATGGGTTTTTTGGCCATTTGTATATCTTCTTTGGAGGAATGTCTATTCAACTCCTTCATTCATCTTTTAGTTGGGTTATTTTTGTTGTTGTTGCTGAGTCGAAAGAGTTCTTTATATATTCTGGATATTAGCCCCTTATTAGATATACGACTTGCAAATGTTTTCCTCCATCCTGTAGGTTGTTTTTTCACTTATTTTAATGAGACATTCAGATTATTTATATGCAAATTTCAGTTTGAGAAGTGCTAGTCTAGATCTTGTTTCTAGGCTAATTGGAACTCATGGTCAATCTTCTTTTATCATTGGAAGCAAATCCAGACACCACATCTTTATATCTGTAAATATATAAGAACACACCCATAAAAAATAAGGACTCTTTTTAAAAATATATCCATGCTGTGTTATCACATTTAAAACAACTAACAATAGCTACATAATATCATCAAATATCTGATGAGTCATGTTGATAGTTGAAGTTGCTGGTCATTATGACAGGAATTGATGTGGTGATAAATGTTGACAGCCAGGAGTTGATTTCCAAGGCATGAGGAGGAAAGACAGATATGTAACCAGATGACCTCATAAAGAGGAGGAAGGTTTTCAGGTAGCCTAAACCTCATATGTGAAACCCATCCACATGCCCGCACCCCCTCCAAGAAAAGTAGAGAAATGGTTTGGAAATGTCAATGAGAAGCAAAGAGGAAACTTGTGAGTCTCATATTCTCACCTTGAGATACAAGGAGTAAAAACAACAAAAACAGCTACCACTTGAGAGATTTGAAGGGAGAAGAGTATTCACAGGGAGAGCCAGGTTTCAGGTGAGTTCAGGAAGTGAAAGAAACATTCATCAAAGAGACTGAATGTATGAGGATCTGCTGATTGCAGACCAAGAGGGCACAATGAAAACTCTGGATACGGGTGAGGATGAGGGGTGTAGAGGATCAAGTTAAATTTATGGGGGGGGGATGTTCTGGACAGTGTGGGTCACGATTAGGGCGATGATCTATCCCTAGTTTTCCCAAGACTGTCCCGGTTTATACCTGTCGTCCTGACATGCAATTTAGTATATGTCCAGGTTCAGACAATAAACTATGTGACCTGCCTAGACGTAAAGGTGACTGAAGAAGATCGTTCTCCAGGCAGTGACTGAGGGAGCAAAGATGTGCAGCATGGCAGGATTGGTCCTGAGAGCCAACCCGTTCTCGCTCCATGTAACCTTGGGGTCACTACCTCTGTGTAGTGCTGGGAGCTGATGTCTGGGATGGTCTTTTCTGCACCAGTGAGTCCATTCGGGTGAAGAATGCTAAACTTTTGACCCAGAAATTCCACAGCTGAGGGTCTCTCCCTAAGGAGGTAATCAGTACTGCAGACAAAGATTATTTACCAAAAAATGCTTGTTCCAGTATTATTTATAACAAGCTGGACTCCCCAGGATAAATTAGAGATTAACCATCTTTAAACAAACTATCTCTACTTCTCCCCTGGGGAACAAACTACACAGAATTACCCATGCCTGAAATGTCTGAGTCTCGAATGACTACCTGCAACTCTCAGCATCTGCCATTGTGACCTTTGACTTGAGACTCATATTTGACATCATTTAAATACCTACCAGGGGAGGCTTTGATAGTATCAGGGAACTTAAAATGCTTACCAATTTTTGAGTTTTTCTATTTTTCTTGAGCTAATTTTAATGCATGTTTTTTCTAGATAATTACAAATGTTGCTTAATTTTTCAAATTTATTGGTATAAAATTACCCACTCATGATTTCTAAATTCCTTATATTTTTATTTGTTCTCTCTCTCTTTTAACTTGATCCAGCTCTAGTTTTTTGACTCAATCATTTCTCATTTTATAGCTCATTCATTTCTCTTTTTTGTGTGTGTGAGGAGATCAGCCCTATGCTAACATCTGCCAATTCTCCTCTTTTTTTTTTGCTGAGGAAGACTGGCCCTGGGCTAACATCCGTGCCCATCTTCCTCCACTTTATATGGGACACCACCACAGCATGGCTTGCCAAGCAGTGCGTCGGTGCACGCCAGGGATCCGAACCAGGGAACCCCTGGCCACTGCAGCGGTGCACGTGCACTTAACCACTTGCACCACTGGGCCGGCCCCAATATAGCTCATTCATTTCTATTCCTGCCTTTATTTCTTTACTTATACTTACCTTATTTATTTATCCAGCTCTTGAGATAACAATTCATTTCTTTTCAATATTTCTTGTTTTTTTTTTAAATGAATGCATTTAAAGTTATAAATTTACTTCTAAATGTGGATAATTGAATTCCACATATTTTGATATACCATACTTTATCATTCAGTTTTAAGTATTTTATAATCCCCTTTTGGGAATTCTTTTGGAGTAAATTTTTAGGATTGTAGCCATATGGATATTTTAAAAAGTTATTTTATTGCTGATTTCTCATTTAATTGAATTATGATGAGAGCACATGGTCTGTATCATGTTGATTCTTTGACAATTGCTGAAATTTCTTAGTGATCTAGTGTGTGGTTAATTTTTGAAATGTCCTGCATACATTTTGTAATGTACCCTTAAAGTGTATAATGTCTATTTGTTGGAGGCAGAGTTCTAGATATCTATTAGATAAAGGTGGTTTATTTTGTAAATCTTCTGATCCTTACTAATTTTTGGTCTAATTTATTACATTCTGATAGAGATATATTAAAATCTATCATTATGATTGTGATTCATCCATCTCTCCTGGTAATTCTATCAGACTTTCCTTCACACAGTTCTGGGTTTTGTCATACGTATTATATTATGATATATAGATATATTATATGTAGTATATTATATATTATCATAAATATTATATTTTCTCAGTGGATTGTTCTTTCAATCATTAGGAATTGATCTCCTTATCCCTATTAATTTTTTTGGTCTTATTTTTAATTTTTTTTGCTACACCCCTTGCTTTTAGTTGATATTTGAATAGTATATCTTTCTTCTATTCTTTTTTTTTTTTCATATAACTTTTTACTTTGAAATAACTACATATTCACAGAAATTTGCAACAACACAAAAAATGTACAGGGAGGTCCTGTGCCTGCTTCACTCAGCCTCCCTCAATGTTCCCATCTTGCATAACTATACTTCCCTTTGTTTTAAATTTCTAAAGTATGCTTCTTGCAAGCAGAATACAGCTAGATTTTGTTTCTTTAGCCAATCTGATAATTTCAGTCATTTAAAAAGGTGAGTTTAATCAGTTTATCTTTAGAGTTGCTATTTATATAGCTGGAATTGTTTCTACTTTCTTATTTTCTTTCTTTCTTTGCTTTTTGTCCCCTGCTCACCACTCTTTTTATTTGTTTCCTTATTTCTTCTTTCCTGCCCTTTCATTTTCTTGTTGCTTAGAGGTATAATTTTATTTTTATAGTCAGTATTACTCTCACCAAACTATTATATCGGTTTCCATCCTTACAGTTATTTCTTGTATCCCAATGCCTTTTCTATGTGTTCAATTTTCTTCCTGCTGTAGTACATCCTTTAATAGTTTTCTTTTTTAATTGATAAGACGTATGTGGTAAATTCTTAGTCTTAGTATATTCATCATTTTCTGAATATAAAACTCTAGGTTGATCATTATTTGCCTTTAGGACATTTAAGATACTATTCCACTGTCTCTATGCATCTATCTTGAGAGAATAACTCTTCAGTCACCAATATATGGTAATCTATCTTTCTCCCTGGTAGCTTTTAAACTTTCTGAGAGAATTTTACTATAATATATCTTGTTTGGCTTTATTTTTATTCATCTTCCTCAGTACTTAGACTACCCTTTTAATGTAAAAACTTATGTTTGGAATCAATTCTGGGAAAGCCTCCACTAATCTTTAAATACAATTTCTTCCCCTTTCCCTCTGTTTTCTTTCTCTTTCTTTATCCAACAGGGATATGGGGAAGGCTTTCAATCTAATCACTATTTCTGGGTAAATATTTTTATTAACTAATTTTTTTCTTCCATTATGTCTAATAGTTTATCTCATTTCTTAAGGTATATTTATGACTACATTGTTCATTTCTAATATTTGTAATTAGTTATATTTCATATCCACCCATTCTTGGCTCCTTTATGCCTATTTTGTTTCCTAATATTTTCTCTCTCTTTTACTTTTTTTTTTCCTGAGGAAGATATTTCCCTGTATTTTATCTTTGTATCTTAAAATATTTATTTTACAGTCTTCTTTTCAGATAGTCTTTTTATGTTTAATTTATCTGAACCGCATTTACTTCATGATTTTGCCAGTTGTCGTTCTTGGCATTATATTTCTAGATGCATTCTAAATATTTGGTTTGCAGGCTCTTTGGGTGTTGTTTTTGTTTCTGTTTTTCACCCTCTTGGCGTGCTCACCCCACACTGTCCGGTGGTTTGGTCATTGCTTCCACTCACTCTCCAGAGCCCCAGTGCAGAACGAATCCACTGCGGGGATCTGCCACTGGAAACACTGCAGTTCAGTCGCTGAGCCGCTAGGCGGCTCCCGCTCATGAGTCTGTGTCCTCGCTCTTCAGGTCTGCAGTGTCACAGAAGCCCTAGTGTCAAGCAGCTGTCAGCAGCAGAAATTCTGAATTATATTTCAGAGGCAGAGGATCCACACAAGCCTCTGCTCCAACAGTGAGCTAACACTGGCCTCTGTCTTTCGTGGAGCAATTTACCTTATCAGAGCCAAACTCCCAGCTCTCTCTGCCGGGTTCCAGAACCACAGTCCTGGGTCTTCAGCTCACTCACCTCCTGCTGGTTCCTAGTCTATGTGGATTTTTATTTTGTTTTTGAGCATAACTGTCTTTTTATTTTTCCATTTGATACTATATCTACCACTGCTCTGTGTTCGGAACAGAAGGAATGTTCCAAAGAGTGAAGTTAACTCTCACTTGAGTGGAGATTCTGTGTTAATTTGGGATCAAAAGACTTAAAAGGAAAAATGTGGTTTTAATGGTTGGAATATTTTATTGTAGTTTTTCAAAAGTGATGCAAAGCATAGTAACCATGTGCTCTGATAAATAAGAGTTTGTAACAACCCTGTGTTCAGTGCCTAATAGGTGGTATTTTAAAAGATTCTATATAGAATCTTTTCTACAGAAACAGCCCACTAAGCATTTTATTAAGTATCTTGTGATTTTTTTCTTTGTGAAAACTGGGACTTTTCCCAAATTTATGTCACACTCATAGTCTTTTCACTTTCTCCAGGATTGCAACAACCGATAAGGAAAATTAAAACCTCAAAGGGCAAATATTTTGCCAAACTAGTAATGGCAGGTATAGAAACCAGCAGAAAAATAGAACATCAGAAGTCAAAGAGTGCCTTTTTCTTTCCTAATTCCATCCTTGTTGGAAGGATGATCTTATTCCTTGGGGGTTACTAGGAGAACGGAGGGGAATCTAATTTCCGTATAGCAATTGGTTATGGGGAGAAAAAAATCTATGCCACAGGGAATAATTTTTTTCTAAAAACATATTTTTAGTTTTAGCTTCATGCTGTTTTAATTCTCTGTGGGTATGATGCCCCTGACATTTACTTCAACAAAATTCATGCTGAAGTGGAAGCTTTTCAAGTGTGCGTTTCTTAACATTAAATTTAGAAATGTTAAGATTCTAAATTTTAAAACATTAATAAAATAGAAATGGCTTGCACATAACTCAGAGCCTTATCTTTAAGGAATTTTCAGGCTGGAGATCATTATACTGATTTCCATGTTATTAGCGTATCAATGATGGTGATGGTGTGAGAGTTTAGTTTAAACATATTAGACAATTTGTCACTGACTAGGTGCCTCTAGAAACTCAAGGGTGGGTTTGGAAGCAATTAACTGTTTTTCCAAGTTGTTTCTTTTCCTTTTGTATGTCAAGGAGATGTAACCACCAGTCATCCTGAAACTGACCAAGCCTCACTGCAAGAGCTACGCCCATGACCTTTGCCTTAATTTTAATGGAAAGATCTCTCCAGGAGGAGCTTAGCCCTCATTATGTGGAAGCATGTTTTCCAACTGAGCCTGTGCAAGCAAATACCCACCTCTCTCTTTTGAATATTCATTCCCCAACCAAATAAAAGTTCCTGCTTCCTTTTTCGGCGACGCCGTGACTTTGGAAATGATTCCTCGTGGCGTCCTATTTGCTGCAAATATGCTTTACTTTGTGAGACAACTTCCGCTGGTGTAGAGTCTTATTTAACTTACCAGGAGGTGAGCCCACTTGGTTTGGTAACAAAGTTACTACTCAAGTAACGGAAGACGTGGAATGGTGAATAAAATCATTGCATGGCTATTGATCCCAATTATCAAAAAGGTGATATAATCTTAAACTCTTTCATTTTCCTGTATGGGTTTAAGAGTTTTATTACTTTTATAAGCAATAAGCTGTATGTTTCTATATGTTGCCAATTAAAAAGAACTTTGGTACTTTTTTTGAAAGAGAGTTTTGTGGATATTGTGTGTGTGCATATGAGTCTATATATACACACAAACACATACATACAACATACATACTGTCTGAGAGAGCTTTGTAAATGAACATCCTAAGCTCCATTCTCTTAGGAGAGCCTTTATAGATTTTTTTTAGCATCCCTGTTTTTAACTATAGAATTGCTAGTTGTGTCAAGAATGCTATAAAATTGCTTGCTGAACATAAAGAGGAATGGTGAAACTCATAAACCTCTTATATTGAAAGCCAAAATATAGCAAGGAGGAAGGATGGGAAGGAAGTATGTTGTGAGAGAGAAAGCACTGGGTTTGGAGCCAGGCAGACTCTGTCTCTGCCACTGATTCACAGTGTAAACTTGTGAACTTCTTTCCATGCATTTCCTTACCTGTAAAGTGAAGACGATTTCTGGCCTACACTTGTGTGACGTCAATGCTCTTTGACCAATAACACATCAGAAACTAAGACAGGGATGCTATCAGAATAAGAAAATATGAAGATGTGTGCATATGAAAATAACATTTCAAAGCAAGTGGTATATGCAATGTAAACCAGGTATCTGAAAACACATGGGCTGTTATCTTCCTGCCTAAGAAAAGCAGTCCTATCTGATGTAACTTAGCTTTAGCTGGTGGATACTGGTCATGAATTTTGTTTCCTGAACTCATCTGTTGTTTCCCACTTCTCAAGACCCCTTGGATGTTACCTACTAAAACTCCTACAGATTATTCTCTATTCAAATGCTCTCTGACTTGGCATCAAGGGAGGGGCACTTATCCCAATGTTCATTAGACAGAAGATTAAGAAACATAGACAGCATATCAACAAATTTTACAGTGTTAGGAGCCCTTTAGTAGCTATAGCAAGGCATCCTTTTAGAAGTTTTAGAAATGAACTTCAAATTGAAACGGCCATCTGGAGAGCAATTCTTAATGCAGCCACAGCAAAACTTTGCTTTAAAAATCTCTGACAATGGTGAAAACTCATAATACACTGAAAACCAAGACTGATATACATCCAGTTGCCTGACGAATCTCAAAGATATACCACAAATTGTAAGAAAGATGAAGCTGAAATAGGAAAATTAATCAGTAGTCTGCCCTCTGCACTAGCCCCAGGGGGCACTTGTGGTAACTTCTAGAATCACCTCCCAAACTATATTGCTCTCAACCCTTAACCAGTATCCCAGGACACAGAACAGGGATATAAACCCAGTCCCACTCAGAGTTAAGTTCTGTCCCCAGACATGAAACTTGCTTTTGTCCCTCACATTTATGCCCAATCCATTCCCCATGCAAAGTCTGAATAACAGTTAAAATGATGAGGAGGATAATCTCAACAGCCCATGAATCAGGTACTGCTGTCATCGATTTTACAGATGAGGAAACCAAGCTCTGGTCAATCTGCCTCCAAATTTGATATGAGAATGAAATAAGCTTTCTTTCTTGTTTAAGCCACTGTTAATTGGGGTGTTTCTGTTTCTAGAAGCCCAAACAGGAAGATATATCAATACAATATCTCATCTTTTCTAAAGCCGATTTTATGTGGTCCATGTTTCTCTTATCCTTCTTTCAAGATTACTTTTTTAAAAAACCAGCTCTTGTTAACCTAAGCAGTTTTTGCAAGTGTCTGGTCATGCTGAACGTACACTTTTTAAATGCTATTTCCAGAGATAACCTTTCCATCTTTTCTCTGTGTCCTTGCCTTTGTGTGCCTTTACATGTGATCTTTTAAAAGCTATAGATTTATTTATATCTTGCCCCATTTGGAAAGGGATGGGAGGTAAGTGATTAGAGATCTTAGATGATTTTGTACTCACGGAACCCAAAATATGCCTTGCCTGAGCCTTCACCAGGTCTGATCTGAGCCATCCCAAATATATATATAATTTAGTGTCATTGTCACACTTCTTTAAAAAAGCAGGTTCTGCCAACTTGCTTAGTAATGAGGTCACCTTCTCAAGCCAGATATTTAATTTCTTTTAAAAAATAAACTTCATTTTTATAACAGTTTTGGATTTACAGAAAATTGGAAAGACATTACAGAGTATTCAAAGAGTTCCAGATACCCCACACCCAAAGCCTATTATTAACATCTTACATTAATTAGTATAGCACATTTGTCACAACTGTTGAACCAGTAGTGACACAATGTTATTAACTAAAGTTCAACTTTTCATTCAAATAGCTTCATTCATTTTCCCTGTTGATTTCCTACTTTCAATTTCAATGATTTCTGCTGTACATTTTATTTTTCTGCTTGCTTTAGCCTTAAATAGCTCTTCTTTATCTAGTTTCCTAAGGTAGGAGTTTAGACTATTGACTTTAGATCTTTCTTCTTTTCTAATATATGGACTTAATGCTATAAATTTTCCTCTAACTGCTTTCACTGCACTCCATGAATTTTGATAAGTTGTGTTTTCATTTTCATTTAGTTCAAAACATTTTAGTATGTCTTGAGACTTCATCTTTGACCCACGGGTTATTTAGGAATGTGTTGCTTAATTTCCAAACATTTGGGGATTTTCCAACTATCTTTCTGTTGTTTATTTCTAACTTAACTCCATTATGATCTGAGAATATGTTTTGTATGATTTCTACTTTTTTGACATTTGTTCAGGTGTGTTCCATGGTCTATCTTGGTATATATTTCATGTAAGCTTGAGAAGAATGTGTATTCTGCTGTTTTGGATGAAGAGTTCTGTAACTGTCAATTAGATTCACCGATTAGATGGGTCCATCGATTAGATCCATCATTAGATCCATCAATTGATGATGCTGTTCAGATCAACTATATCCTTACTGATTTTCTGCCTGCTTAAACTATCAATTACTCAAAGAAGGGAGTGTTGAAGTCTCCAATTACAATAGTGGATTTGTCTATTTCTCCTTGCAGGTCTGTTTTCTCACATGTATTTTGATGCTCTGTTGCTAGGTGCATAAATGTTAAAGATTATTTTGTCTTCTTGGACAGTCAACTCCTTTATGTTTATGTAATGCCCCTCTCTGTCTCTGATAATTTTCCTTCCTCTGAGGTCTGTTTTGTCTGAAATTAACATAGCTACTCCATCTTTTCAAAAAATTAATGTTATAATGTTACCATGGTATATTCTTCTCCATCCCTTTACTTTTAATCTGAGTCTTTATATTTAAAATGAGTTTCTTGTGGACAACATATAACTGAGTCTTGTTTTTTAATACACTTTGACAATGTTTGTCTTTTAATTCATGCATTTAGACCATTCCCATTTAAAGTAACGATTGATATACTTGGATTAATATCTACCATGTTTGTAACTATTTTCTATTTGTTGCTTTTGTTCTTTCTTTTTCCATCTTTTTCTGCCTTCTTTGGTTTTAATTGGGTATTTTATATGATTCCATTTTGCCTCCTTTCTTAGCATATCAATTATACTTCTATTGTTTTGTGGTTGCTCTAGAGTTCGCAATATATATTTTTAACTGATCCAAGTTGATCTTCAGATAACACTATACTACCTCACATATAGTGCAGATACTTTATAACAGAGTATTCCCAATTCCTCCCTCTCATCCCTTATGACATTTCTGTCATTCATTTCACTTATCCATATAATCGCCCAAAACATCATTATTATTACTACTTATAAGACTTTCTTTTAGCTTAAGAATAAGAAAAATAAAATATTTTATTTCATTTATTTCTTCTCCAAGACTCTTCCTTTCTTCATGTGAATCTGACCTATATCATTTTCCTTCTCCTTGAAGAACTTCTTTAAACATTTCTTGTAGTGCTTGTCCGCCGGCATTGAATCCCCTCAATTTTTATTTGTCTGAGAAAGTCTTTATTCCTCCTTTATTTTTAAAGGATAACTTTGTAGGATAAAGAATTCTAGGTTAGTGAAGGGTTTTCTCTCAACACTTCAAATACTTCACTCCGTTCTCTTCTTGCTTGCATGTTTTCTTTTTCCACTGTAATTCTTATCTTTGTTCCTCCATAGGTTAGGAATTTTTTTTTTTATCATGTTTCTTTCAAGATTTTCTCTTTGTCTTTGGTTTTCTGTAGTTTGAATATAATATCTTTATGTGTAGATGTTCTGGTATTTATCTAGCTGAGGTTCTCTAAGCTTCCTAGATCTGTGGTTTTGTGTCTGTCATTAATTTTGGGAAATTCTCAGCTATAATTACTTCAAATATTTCTCCTGCCTCATTCTCTTTCTTCTCCTTCTGGTATTTTAATTATGGGATTATGGGTAACTTCTACCTTTTGAAATTGTTCCACACTTGTTGGATGTTCTGTTCCATTGTGTTCATACTTTTTTCTCTCTGCATTTCATTTTGGAAAGTTTCTCTTGAATCTTCAAGCTCACTGATTCTTTTCTCTGGCAAATGCAATCCATTGATAAGGCCATCATTCTGCATTTCTGTTACACTGTTTTTAATTTCTAGCATTTACTTTTGATTTTTTCTTAGAGTTTTCATCTTTTTGCTTACATTTTCCACCTGTCATTGCATGCTGTCTACTTTTTCCACTAGAGTCCTTGATATATTAATCATAGTTATCTTAGATTTCCTGTCTGATAGTTCCAAAACTTGTGTCATATCTGAGTCTGGTTCTGATGCTTGCTTTGTCTTTCAGGCTTTATGTTTTTCTTCTTTTTTCTTTTCTTTTGTTCCTTGCAGCATGTCTGGAAATTTTTTTGCTGAAAGCTATGCATGATGTATCAGGTAATAGGAGCTGAGGTTATAGGGCTTTAGAGGGAGTTTTTATGTCAATCTGATAAGACATTGAGCTGTGTTTAAAATTTACTGTAACTGTAGGTGTCAAAATCTTCAGATTTCTCTAGTATCCTTGTTTTTGTCTCCCCTGTTGACTTTGGGCTTTCTTAAGAACTCCTCAGATAGAGTCTGCAGCTTGCAGCTCTTTATTTTCTAAGAAAGAAATCAAAAGGAAGCCCTAGGGATACAAAAACATTATGACAGCAATCCGCTGTTACATCGGAGCACTGTTGGTATGGCGGGAAGGTGTGGGGGAAGAGAAGCATTCTGTAATCTTATGATTAAATCCCCGTATTTCTGCGGGCCTGTGTCCCTGGGCTATGACTTTCACAAGGGTTTCTTACCTTGCCCTCCTTAAGTAAGAAGGCTAGAGGGGGCTGGAGTGGGAGAAATGCCTTTCCTCAGTTGAGACAAGGCTCTGGTAAAGTCTTTTCCACCGAAGAGTTCTCCTTTGTCATGGAGATCACTCTGGACATGTTTCATAAGGGCTACTCTTACTCTGTCTCTACCAGAGCCAGGAGGGGATCTTTCTTTTTTTTTTTTTTTGTGAGGAAGATCAGCCCTGAGCTAACATCCATGCTAATCCTCCTCGTTTTGCTGAAGAAGACCAGCTCTGAGCTAACATCTATTGCCAATCCTCCTCCTTTTTTTCCCCCCCCAAAGCTCCAGTAGATAGTTGTGTGTCATAGTTGTACATCCTTCTAGTTGCTGTATGTGGGACGCGGCCTCAGCATGGCCGGAGAAGCGGTGCGTCGGTGCGCACCCGGGATCGGAACCCAGGTCGCTAGTAGCGGAGCACGCGCACTTAACTGCTAAGCCACGGGGCCAGCCCGATCTTTCTTGACTCTTCATCAGGAGAATCTGATGGGATTCCTGGAGATAAAACCGATGACAGAGTGGAAGTCCCCCTTAGACTGGGTCCCAAGAGTTTTTAACTCTTAAGCTAGTCCACAGCAGCCTTAAATTACTAGTTAAGTGTTTCTACCAGTTTATAGCTCTACCGTCTTCTGTTGCAGTTGAGTGGATATTGGCTATGACTCTTCGATTTCACTTGTCTCTCCAGATTTCAGGCAGTACTTCATCCTGTAACTTCAACTGTCTGATGGGTCCAAGAAAAGTCATATATTTTCCGTTTGTTCAGCTTTTTCTTACTGTGAGGACAGGAGTAACAAATTTCAAGCTCTTTACACATCAGAGCTGGAACCAGAAGTCCTCTAGATATTTAATTTTAATTCTTATATTCTTCTAAACTCAAGAAGATGCTGTGAATGTGACATAATATTGCCACAGTAATGATTTATCCCAAGTGTGGGTCGAAATATTTTCAACTTGCCCTAGTACTGTATCCAAAAATAAGCATAAATACATCATATCAAAAAGCACAGTTTTAAGCCAAGAATTTCATGCTGCCAGTGATTTGTTGACGTGGTTGTCACATTTAGACTGCCGTCGCCACTCCAAAGGCTGTAGCTTTTCCTTTCTTCTCTCTTCTTTCTTCCACACCCAATGTTGAATATCATTTACTGAGAAAGTTTTTATATATATTCTGACAGCTCTTAGAGGCATGAAATACCTTTATGTGTTTTGTTAAGCTTTTTCCTACTGTGATATAAAAATCTTATTGTTACATCTCTTCTTTCATTTTCTGTGGACTTGGAAACTTAAAAGTCCCTGTCTCCTCATAAAACAGACCTTGGAATTTTAGAGTTGAAAGAATCAGAATTGATACTAAGGTGCAAAATTTACAGAGGCACCAAAAAAAAACACAAAAATTGAGGTAAATAATATTTCAATGCAATATTTTTTAAATGAATGCAAAAAATCCATGATAAACAAAATATAAATGTTTTAAATGACATCAGGATCGGTATATTATCTTGTCTAAAGATTACAAATACTTCACACGTGGGCCCAGCATGGAAGCAACTCTTTAATTGCTCATAGCACATAGTCTTTAATAAGTCTTTACTCAAGTTCAGGGGTTACAGAAAGTAATTTCAATACAATAGACAAGAAGTTTTATTTTCGCTATCAATGGATACTGCTGCTGTCAGAGCTCTTCAGACAAGAGTCCTCCTTACTGGGTGCCTTGGCCCAACCTGCCTGAAAATAGAGGCTATCTTACCATCTGCTGACCATATCCGTGAGCTTGTCTCCCGTCGTCAGTGTTGCATCCTGCCAGCAAAAGATCTACACAACAGAACCAGGTTCCATCCACTTCCTCCCTAAACCTTCCTCTAGATGGCTTAGATTCCAAGTCAATCTAAGGGCTGGATTATCAATCCTAATTTCCTCCTTTAGTGTGCACTTCCTCTTGGGATGATTGATGTTAAGAACATCCCCTTTGTTCAACAAAAACCTTCCCTACGGGGTTTTGGATTTGAGGTAGGACCTCAGTAGGAAATTATATTAGAATGCTTGAGCACAACATCAGAACATTTCTCCAAATACGGATGATTTTGTTTTAATAGCCTCACAAGCAGCAGATCAACAGCAGAGGCTGAATTCCATCCGGGCAGTTCGGTTCCCTCTTCATGTGAGATGAAGATCAGGCTTCATATGGTTTCCACCAACATCCAGATCTCAGCTCCTGATCATATGAACAACTTCCCAAACAACAGAAGCGACAACAAGAACAACAAGACACACACACACACACACACACACACACACACGCTCTCTCTCTCTCCAGAAAAAAGAGTAGCAGATCACGGGCATAGGGCAGTTTAAATTCAAACAGAGAAATATGATACACTCTCTACAAATGCTACCCTGCCTAAACTCCTCCCTCTCTCTGTCTCTCTCTCCTGAGTATTATTACACAGACTCCCCTACCTCTTTAGGAGCTCCTCTTCTGGTGTAAGGTATCTGCTTCATGTATGCATAGCCAAATAATCCCTTCTGACTGTTTCCCCAGAACAGAGGCCTCAAGATCTATTCAGGTCTTCCCTTCCTGCAAGGTTTCCACCCAGTGTGATTAAGGTGTTGAAAATATCGGAACCAAATTTTAGTTAGGGCACCACGTTACAATAACTTTGTCCTCTATTTTGACAGATCAACACCAGTCATTAATAAAGATTTCAAGATTTCACTGGTCCTAAAAATAAGGACAAATCTATGAGACGTTTATAAAGTTAAATGTATTTAAAGAATACTGCTTTGTTCTTTGATTATGTCCTTATTTCTTCTTTTTTTCTGTTAATAAAGTATTTCTTTTATTAAATTATGATAGTTTCATATGTTGGTTTTTTGTTTTGTTTTGTTTTGTTTTTTGCTGAGGAAGATTCGCCCTGAGCTAACATCTGTGCCAATCTTCCTCTATTTTGTATGTGGGTCGCTGCCGTAGCATGACTGATGAGTGGTGTAGGTCCACGCCCAGGAGCCAAACCCAGGCTGCTAAAGCAGAGTGTGCCAAACTTAACCACTAGGCCATGAGGCCAGCCCAATGCTGGTTTTTTAAAAATTCCTGATTTGGCAAAGTAAGAAGTTTGAAGCCATGTGTCACCCACCTAAGGTTGTTGGTTTATGGGTTTGTTGCTGGCTATGGGCTGAATTGTGTCTCCCCAAAATTCATGTGTTGACATCCTAACCCCCAGTACCTCAGAATGTGATTGTATTTGGACATAGGGTCTTTAAATGGGTAATTAAGTTAAAATGAGGTCATTAGGGTGGACCCTAACCCAATATGACTGGTGTCCTTATAAGAAGAGGCAATTAGGGCACAGACACACCAGAGGGAAGACCATGTGAGAACACATGGAGAAGATAGCCAAGGAGAGAGGCCTCAGAATGAACCAACCTTGCTGACACATTGATCTTGGACTGCTAGCCTACAGAAATGTGACGAAATAAATTTCTGTTGTTTAAGTCACCCAGTGTGTGGTAATTTGTTATATATAGCAGCCCTAGCAAAAAATATGTTGTTGTTTGCATTGTTTTTGTAATTTTATCCTTCCATAAAATCCCAAAATATTAGGAATCTCATCTCGGTTTATTATGGGCCAGTTTTGTCTTGCAAATGCTTCCTTTGTATCTGCTAGCACAGAGTAGACATTTAATCAATATTTGTTGAAACTTCAGGATACAGAAAAAATTCCCAGAAAGATCACTGGGGAAATGCTAGATTAAGAAAATGCTTCAACATACTCCCAGCAGACAAACTGGCAACTGTCTTACTGTCAATACTAAATCCCAATTTTATAAAACAAGATTCGTTTTGACAGAATTTGCTTTACAAGGACCATTTTCCTGTATAGATTTTATTCTGTGAACAGGAATCATCATTTCCTCTTTCTCTTTTTTCTGTACTCCATTTCACCCTTGTCATTATTATTGTCCCACTCCAGGGGATTTTTTTCTCTGCTCCTGCCAAGGGATGAAGTTACCTCACGGATACTTTCTAGGAACCAGCTGTGTCTTCGTCGTTACCTAGTCAAGGAATCTCATTTAAGGCCCATTTGCAATCAAAGTCCTGGTCAAGGCCATGGAAACCCAGGTCCTCTCTATGCCTTTAAAACCCATTTCATTGTTTCAGTGCCTGTTTTTGAAATGCCTATGAGAGCATTGCAAGACTGGTTTTCCCCATTTCTCCATCTCAGACCTGCATGCCTTCCCTGTAAAACCCTACCTTAGGCCTCTCTCTGGGTACCATGACCCTCTCCAACAGAGTACTTCAGCATCCAGAGCTATTGATGGCGATAAAGGGCTGCACAGTCCTGATTTTCTCCAGCAGAATTCCAAATATATGTTGTCCTCCATGCTCGTCATTACTGGTTCATAGGTTTAAAACAGACACAGCAATTCTTAGCTGACGCATTTAGTTACAGCTTGAGTACCAATCACATCTCACAGTCCTGCCTTGAATTTCCTTCAACTTTGCAAAAACCTTTCTTCACTGGGGGCATCCAGTATCTTGATATGGAAAATTGAATTTTAAACAGGTTAGGTTTCCCACTTTTAGGTAGAACAAGCACAGCAAAAAAACCCAGAATAGTTGTTCCTTAAAACAAGGTAAAACGCAACTTATTATTATCTTAGTTAGGAAAGTCACCTTTCGTATCAAGTGCAACAACAGGAAACGGTCTAAATGAGATTCTTCTTGAAAATCCTGGTCCGGTGGAGGCAGGTTTCATAACACAAAACATGTGTGTAACCTCAGCCCGAGCACTTTCCACTTGTGAATATCACAGTCTGTTCTGTGGGGAGTGTTAATGAATACATCTGTTTGCCTCCCTGCACAGCTGAATATCTGAAAACAGATCTGTTTTCCCATTTCAGAAAAATACGCAGTAAATGCTTGTTGATGGACAGTGTTCAGTTTCATAAGTTCCTTTACCTTGCCATTTAAACTAACACTACAAGATACAGGAGTCCCTAAACAGCTGCTAAAATGCAAAGACATATTATTTACTTTGGAGCCTTAATGTGCTCAGGCAGACATTTTTATCCCAACTTCTGTTACTTTTCAGACACTGAACCATTACCACTCCTTTTAATAAACAATGTTGTCCTGGCTTTGGACTTCCTCTGTTATCTGTCCTGACTTCCTGCAGGGAGAGAGACAGTACATCAGCCCATTGCCAGACATTTAGCCTGATGAGGTCCATTTACCACTTTTTAAAGAGCTTGGAAGTCAGCCTAAAAGCTGTGATCGGCTACCTCAATGCATCACGGTAGTTTAGAGTGTGGAAAGATTTATCTGCTATGTCACTGCAAAGAGCAGTCATTTCAGCAGCTTCTAAACTCATTATACATTTGTTTGTTTGTTTGTTTGCTGACTCATGTAAGATTAGATAAATGCATTCACTCAGCCACTCTGATTCCAAGAATTGCATTCTGATGTTTGCCCTGTTCCCCATCCCCATTTTAGCTGCATCCCCCCAAATATGTTTCTTCTTGATTCAGCCACGGTATTAGCTTTGTATCCTCTACTGCTTTATGCCAGACGTTTGAGATACCTTTGCCATAGTGACATCAACTGGAAAAAGTTGGAACTGGAAACTTAAAGCATCATAGAAACCCCCAAATTCATGTTTCTACATTACTTAGAAGTATTACTCAAATAGTCCCTATATAAGTACCACAAAAATAATCCCAGCTAGGGGGCCGGCCCCGTGGCTCAAGCGGTTAAGTGTGCATGCTCCACGGCGGTGGCCAGGGTTCGCCTGTTCGGATCCCCGGCGCACACCGATGCACCACTTGTCAAGCCATGCTGTGGCGGCGTCTCGTATAAAGCGGAGGAAGATGGGCATGGATGTTAGCCCAGGGCCAGTCTTCCTTAGCAAAAAAAAAAGAGGAGGATTGGCAGATGTTAGCTCAGGGCCGATCTTCCTCACACACACACAAAAAAATAATCCCAGCTGGATTTGAAAAAGGACTTTTCAAATTCCAATATTAATAATAAAAATAACTTTTTATTATGAAAATGACCATGAGAACTAACTAGTGCATATTTTTTGACTCATATTTTGGAAAATATACTGGCAATCATGATATGAGTGATTCTTAAGCTGGCCTTCAGATTCTTAAAAAGTAGATTTCTCACATTTATCATGCAAATTCATAGGCAATTAATACTTAATACTTTTGGATAGACTTTATTGGAATAGTCATTCATTTATTTTGAAATCAGATTTGATATTTTGAAATCAGATTATACGTAAGGCATCAACAATGCAAGAGAACTACGAATATGCATAAATCGCTGGTGTTCTGTCTCCTGGGAATTTACAATACAAGTACCTAAAACCTGTTTACAATACAACTGGATAAAACCCACAGAATACAGGCTGTGTTAATTGCCATAAAAGAATGCTACAAGAATTTAAAGGAAGAAAATCAGTTAGCATTTTAGTTGGAATTTGAAGAATGAGTAAGATTTTTTTAATAATGCAAATAAACAATACTTTATTACTTTTTATTCCTATAAGTAGAGTCTTAAGCTTTGTTCTGAAACTAGGCTTGCTTTTTAAGCTTTGTTAGCTGGGACCAAGGCAGCTTACAGTCACTAGTCTTCTGAGATCTCTACTCGATGCCTCGTGAATTATAAGGTTTTCCACTATGGCTGGAGGAAGCACATCTATTCCTGGCCCTGCATGAGCTCTGAGCACTGTTTCCTGTGCTCCTTGTCACATAGTTCTTTCCTTAGCCTTGGGTAGTATCCTCATGTACTTGTACAGATCAGCACTCAGCTGAAGACTCTCAGGGAACCCTCTGCAGTTCTCCCAGGCTCTGTCTCTGTGCAGCCCTCTTCTCTCTGCAAACTCTAGCTGTCTTGGCTTCCCAATCTGTCTCTTCCTGAGTTCCCTCACCATGTAATGCATGCTGGAATCTCAGTCCAGGCAGTGAGCTGGGGCAATCGTAGGCTTACTTCATTCGTTTCCCCCTCTTAGGATCCCTGTCCTATGCTGCCTGGCGTCCAACATCTGAAAAATGTTGTTTCATATTTCTTTATGATTTTACATTTGTTTACGGAGGGAGGGTAAGTCCAGTCCCTGTGTCTTAGCCTGTTCAGGCTGATGTAACAAAATACCATAGACTGAGTGGTTTATAAACAACAGAAATTTATTCTCCCAGTTCTGGAGTTTGGAAGTCTGCGATCAGGGTGCCAGCATGGCTGAGCGATGGCCCTCTTCTGAGCTGCAGACTTCTTGTACCTCACGTGGTGGAAGGGGCACAGGAGCTCTCTCAGGCCTCTTTTACAAGAGCATTACTCTCATTCAGGAGGGCTCTGCCCTCATGACTTACTCACCTCCCAAAGGCTCCACCTCCTAACACCAACGTATTGGGCATTAGGATTTCAACGTATGAATTTTGGGAGGGACACAAATATTCAGACCATAGCATCCTGTTACTCCATCTTGATCATAAGTGGAAGTGTGACTACAGTCATATATTTTTATTGTAGAAAATTTGAAATATACAATTTTTTTTAAAAACCCCCAAATCATAATTCTATCACATGGAGATAACAAATGTTTATATTTTAGCAAATTACCTTCCACTTCTTTAAAAGTCGCACACAGATATCCTCTAATGTACACACACACAAACACAATGTCAGCTGGGAGACTTTCTACTCCTTAAAATGCGGTTGTGTTTCTCAGTTAATTGCCTCCAAATCCACCTATTCAATGCATTGTATGTGAGGCAGAGACCGTGCAGGTGCAGGTAGGGGATAGAGAGGGATATATACTATAGCCATGCCAACATCTTAAATTCCACATTTGGTATGAATCTTGTCAGGATTCTGTAACTCAGGCTTTATAGACACATTACTCAACTCTCCTCTTCTTCTTCCTTATTTTCTGGTTTTACAACAACAGCAAAATTTTATTTTCTTCTACAGAACAACTCAGGTCTCTTCAAACCCTACCTGTAAACACAGTTCTAGGCTTTTCTTCATATACCCAAAGTGATGAAGATTCTGAAGAGAATAAAAAAGTCTGTTAAGGAACAGCATCCACATTTCTTAAAAGTTAGCTGTGGTGTAAATACCACATATACATAAATATGTGCAATTTACATGTGTAGATATAGATGTACATATGCCTCAAAGAGAAATATTTGAATACTGTGCCATAACTTGTTTTCTCCTTAATAAAATGTTGTTTATATGTTCCATCATTTAATATGCAATATCATTTTTAATAGGTTGAATTTTTATGCACTTCCATAATAAATTCAAACAATACCCTTTTGTGAGAAATTTGTGTTATTTCTAACTTTTTGCAATTAAAAAAATCACTGTGATTAATATTTGAAATTAAACAACATATTTTGAAATAATTCAAGGGTGCAAAAGAGAAAATTATAGGAAAACTTAGAATATATTTGAACTGAATTATGGTCATGCGCCACATAACATTTTAGTCAATGACAGACTGTATATAGAACAGTGGTTCCATAAGATCACTACCATATAGCCTAGGCGTGTAGTAGGCTGTACCATCTAGGTTTGTGTGAGTGCATTCGATGATGTTTGCACAACGACAAAATTGCCTAAGGACTCATTTCTCAGAATGTATCCCTGTTGTTAAACAATGCATGACTGTATAATTTTATTTATTTATTTATTTTTCCCCCAAAGCCCCAGTAGATATTTGCATGTCACAGTTGCACATCCTTCTAGTTGCAGTTTGTGGGATGCGGCCTCAGCATGGCCGGAGAAGCGGTGCGTGGGTGCGCGCCCGGGATCCGAACCTGGGCCGCCATCGTCGGAGTGCCAGCACTCAACCGCTAAGCCACGGGGCCGGCCCCCGCGTGACTGTATAATGAGAATACAACATTCTAAAATTTGTGTGATGATGCTGAAGCTATGTTTCAGAGAAACGTACAGCTTTATGTATTTATAGTAAAAAATAATAAATGTGTAAAATCAATGATGTTTCCACCTTAAGAAGCCAGAAAAATATGATTAAACTCAAACAAGAAAGAAGGCAATAAAGAGCATAAATCAGTAAAGTAGAAAACAAATAGTAGAAAAAATTATCCCAGCCAAAAACTGATTCTTTGAAAAGATTAATAAAATTGATAGATTCCTAGCAAGAAAAAAGAAACAAACCCACATTATCTAAATCAAGAATGAAAGCAAGTTATCACTATAGATTCTATAGACATTCAAAGGATAATAGCAACTTTATGCCAACAAATTTGACAATTTCTTGGGGGAAAAAAAATCAACTTATCCAAACTGACTCAAAATGATATAGAAAATCTTAATTTTCCTGTATTTATTTAAGAAAATTGAATTTATTATCAAGAAAAGTCTTCTCACAAAGAAAACTCCAGAGCTAGATGGTTTCAGTGGTGAAATCCACCAAATATTTAAGGAAGAAATAATATCAATATTATCCAGAAATTAGAGAAGGAGGAAACACTTCCAACTTATTTTATGGGGTCAGCATAAACCTGATATCAAAGCCTGACAAGAAAAGAATGTTATAGGACAATATCCCTATGAACATAGACAAAAAAAATAAAATCCTTAATGAAACACTAGTAAACCAAATACAGCAATATACCAAAACAGTAATACACCAGGACCAAGTGGGGTTAATATCAGGAAAGCAAGGTTGGTTTAACATTCAAAATTAATCAGTGTAAATCACCACATAAAAAGAGACTCTTCCAGAAATCCATATAAGTACTTTTGACTTGGACAATGGGGTTAGTAATGGTGAAAATGGAGGAGAGGGGATGGATTTGTGATAGAGATTAGTGATAGAATATTTTCTGATAGCTTAGATGTAAGGATGAGGAAAATAGGGGAATCAAGGAAAATTATAAGGTTTTTTTTTTGAGCAGTTGGGTGGATAGGGGTGCTATTTACTGAGAAGGGAAAACTGGAACGGGTAGAAATGAGCTGGAAAATTAAAAGTACCATTTTACACATATTTAGGTTAAAATATCCTATTATGCATCCTTGTAAGCAGTTGGAGATATTATTCTTGGATTCTGGGAAAGGTCAAGGCTAGGTATTAAGATTTGCAATGGCATAGATGGTTTGTAAAGTTAAAGTCACTTAATGTTAACGTCACTTAATGTGAAGTCAGAGGAAGGAAGGAAGACAGTACTGAGCCCAGAAAACAGGGACCATTGAGGTAGGAAGATCAGGTGTGTGTAATTTCAAAGAAACTGTGTTCCAGAAGAAGGGGAGGGTCAATTCCACACAATAAAGAAAGATAAGATTTTTGACAGGCAGAGAAGTGGGAGGAAAAGGAAGAATAAAGAGAAAAAGTGTTTCAATCAGAGGGGACAGAATGAAGAAATACAGTCCCTATTCACGTTCACCCCAAATGAGACAGTAAATTGATCTTCTACCTATCAACTTTTGGGGAACAGAGAAAATATAGAAAGATTTACTCCAGAAAACTGGTATCCTGTGTCTGGAGTAAAGATTTCCAAGGCACAGCATTAACTCCTTCAGATTTCTAGGACACTGTTTAGTAAACTGAGATCATCATTGACTTTCAGAAGTACATTCAGCTTCTACAATGTATCTAATTTATTCTCAACAGGCCCCACAGGGTGATACAAGTTCAATTATTTGTCAAGTGAGAGAGAACACTCAGGACCATTCTCTTTCAAAGATTGTTTGAAAGAGACTTGAAAATCAAATAGCCACAGGAAATTCTGGTATCTTCACTGAGAAAGTGAATATGTAGAAAACAATCTTACTTTGATTTATCTCTGCAAAGATATGTGGAATTTTATATTTCTCAACAGGGATGAGATGAGCTAATTGTTACACAGGAAATAACTATAAGGGAGAATTTTTTTCCAGCAGTAGGAAAGTTTATCAAATAAATATGGAATATTTCAGCCCTAAATCCACCCAGGTGAATGATTTCAGCTCTGAAATCTTTCTGACTCCCTGTTTGCTGAATTCTTCTGAAGCTACTGCTCACAAATAGTTCATTGCTTTGCTTCATTACTGAGAATCTGACAAGAACTTGTCATAAGAATTCTGCTTGGCAGCTGCTTTGTTCAGCTTATGGAACAAGAAAGGTTAGTATGAATTTTCAGTCCCTGTAATATCTTAGCTGGAGGGTAATCCTGCCATTTCTAGAACTCTGCACCAAAATCTTGATGCAAGAAATAAGACACCACAGATGGTCTGATCCCCTTCGCTTTTTCAAACTTAAACCACTGATCTCAGTCAATATGTTTTCATAATGAGATGTCAGATCAATCAATGCAACAATCTAAAATTTCTATTTAGGAGAGAGTACTTGAATGCAAAATAGTTTCTACAAAGTTACTTCTCAGATTGATTTTAAAAGGCATATAAAAATCAAAAATAATATGGAAAAGAATAAGTATTAAAGTGGTGAAAGGCTTTTTTCCCTTGTGACTTCTGTTACCCAATACGAATCCCTCCACTGAGCATGTTCTACACTACCACAGCATGCCTCTAAAAAAAAAAAAAAATTCCACACAAATTTTATTGTTTTATGTCAGAAAGATAAAATATTTTAATACAAATGTATTTTTAAAATTGACAAATGGACATGATTTCCCTCTCAATTGGATAAACATACATGATCAATAGGATTGTTTCTAATATTTTCAATCAATTTCTTTTTTATCTATTTCCTTATGCTATGCTGATGCTGCCAATAATGTGTTCCAGCAGATCCAAGTTTCAATGGAATTATATCCTAAATAACCACACGAAAGAAGCAGTTCTCTAGTCCAATAATTTTTCTTTATCTAGAAAATAAGTGATGTAAGATGCCATTCACCATGTATTTTGAGGACCAATGCTGCAAATAAAGCATTTCTTATACATTGAGGTCCATTTCATTCTTGTTCTTCCTTCATTTATGCCTAAACTTATACCCTAATTTTCTGTTTATTGAAAGATGATCCTCCTTCATATTTATTGCCTATAACCTTCAATCGCCTTGCTCTCCACCAGCACCCTCCTCCCCAACATACAAACACCAGAAGAACAAGACCCAAAACCATTTACATCAAATGGTCCTAGATTAGGAGTCAAGAGATGGACTCTACAGATTGGTGGTTACCAGAGGGGAAGGGGGTGGGGGGAGGACAAAAGGGGTAAAGGGGCACATTTGTATGGTGATGGATGGAAACTAGACTTTTGGTGGTGAACACGATGTAGTTTATACAGAAGTTGAAATATAATGATATACATCTGAAATTTATACAATGTTATAAACCAATGTGACCTCAATTGAAACAAAGAGAGATGGGTTCTAGCCCTAGCTCTGTCCCTTGCCTTCACTGTAACCCTCATTAAATCACTTAACCTCTTTCTACATCGTTTCTCCCTTTTAGAGAAATGGAAATCAAAATAATGAAATAGAATTTGTGACCTATTATGTTGTAAGAATTTAAGTGTTTCATAATATGCAGTGTTGGAGAGCATGTTTAGAACCAGACATCCTCGTCCCTTGTTTGTGGGAGTATAAATAAATTCAACCCTTAGGTGGGCAATTTGGCAACACGTGGGTAGGGGAGGGAGGCAGGAGGGGGCTGGAGTGGAACATTCGTGTAAGAGGAGTGTATTATTTGTTTTGTATTGCTGTGTAACAAATCACCACAAACGCAGGGGCTCAAAACAACACATATTTATTAGCTCCCATCATTACCTGGGTCCTCCACTACGGGTCTCATGAGGCTGAAAATAAGGTGTTGACCAGCTGTGTCTTCATCTGGAGGCTCAATTAGGGAAAAATCTGCTTCCAAGCTCTCTCAGGTTGTTGGCCAAACTCATCTCCCTCTGATTGTAGGACTGAGGTCGCCTTGTCTTGCTAGTTGTCAGCTGGGGACACCTCCTATCTCCCAGAGGCCGGTCCTTGCCATGTGGCCTTCTCTATAGCCTCTGCCACACTTCCAATCTCTCTGACTTCAGTAAAGGCCCTGTGCCTTTTAAGAGCTCACCTGATTATATCAGGCTCACCTGGATAATCTTCCGTTTCTTTAGCTCAAAATCAGCTGATGAGTAATCTCGGGAGTGCTATCCCGTCATACTCACAGATGTGACTGGCCCTCAAAGCGAGGGGATTGTACAAGGCATGGACGCCAGGGATGGGAATCTTGGGGCCGTCTTAGAATTCTACCTACCACAGGGAGGCAGGAAGACAAGTCCTTGAGGTTGACAGAAGAAAGGGAGATTGGGAAAGCCAGCCAGGATGGAGAAGTGTTTCACCAGGGAGAATGATACCTGTGGATCTTTCCTCACAATTCCTTCCCACCACCCTCCACTTTCTTCCTCCCCTTCCCCCCAAATAAATATCATCAGAACCCGTGCTCCACCCAAATAACCCTTGCCTCTTCTCTTCATGGCAGAATATCTACCTCCCTTTGTTACTGGTCTCTACCAGTTGGGTTAACAATCAAAATATGTTTTGATATAGGTCATGAGGACATTAAATCTATTGCTGACTGCTTCCCTCAGTGGCCATCCTGCAGAACTCCACCTCCCCCCAGCCCAGGACATCAGAGCCACCACCAGGAGCTTGAACTACCTGGCAGTCTCTTCTCCCAATATCCACCTACCTGGGAATCAGAGAGGAGAGAAATGTCTTGCCTAGAATACTGACCAAAATTAAACAGGTTTTACTCAATATTTAAGGGGAGAAGTTGATAAAAATTTAGAAACTGCTAAGGAAAAAGAAAGGCATAATTAATAAAATATAATACTCTAAGATATAGCCTAATAATTTCAAAAACTTTGTGAAAGAGTAAAGTGCTAAATTTTGTAGAACTTGGCATTTTGTTTACGAAGTCAAATTCAAACTAGATGTATTCCTGATATGATAGGATTAACACTACTGTTCATAATAAATCAAAAGGGATATAATCACAGATAAAAGCTCCTTCTTGACACAAATTGGCAAGGGATATGTCACAAAATAAGTACAAGACAATATTCGAAGAAACAACTCTGCCAGTCTGCCATGTTTCTAAGGGACTTCCTGGGCCAGAGTGTTAGTAGATTTTTCTTGCTCTTTTCTCAGCTGTTTGCTAATCATCTTCAGAGCTGAAGTTTTAAAATGCACTGGTAGGGGCCGGCCCGGTGGCACAGCAGTTAAGTGCACGTGCTCTGCTTCGGCGGCCGGAGGGTTCGCAGGTTCGGATCCCGGGCGCACACTGACACACTGCTTGTCAAGCTATGCTGTGGCAGTGTCCCGTATAAAATAGAGGAAGATGGGCACAGATGTTAGCCCAGGGCCGGTCTTCCTCGGCAAAAAGAGGAGGATGGGCACGGATGTTAGCTCAGGGCTGATCTTCCTCACACACACAAAAAAAATAATAAGATCTGTTAGTAAAATGCACTGGTAAACAAGAGAGAATCAAGTCCTGAACTCACGAACCCACTCCATGCTGTGGGTTTGTTCGTAATTTGAATTTGCTAGGCAAAATAGTACTGATGATGTGAGGCCGTGGGCAACTATTAGGGCTGTGGCTCCTATATAACTTCATGGTGTTTGGATAAGGACAGCTACGATTACTAAAGCTATGTGGCTGATGGAGGAGTATGCGATGAGTGATTTCAGGTCTGTCTGGCGTAGACAGATTGAACTAGTTATAATTATTCCTCATAGGGATAGCATAAGAAATGGGTAGGCTACATAACTTGTTAAGGGGTTAAGAATTGTTGTGATTCGTAGTATTCCGTAACCCCCTAGTTTTAGTAGAATGGCTGCTAGTACTATAGAGCCGGCGATGGGGGCTTCAACGTGTGCTTTAGGTAATCAGAGGTGGAGGCCATAAAGAGGCATTTTTACTATAAATGCTATTATGCATGCTAGTCATAGGAAGGTGTTGGATCAAGAATTGGATAGTGTTTGGGCTGAGTATTGAATTAGTAAGAGATTTAGTGAGCCTGTGAGGTTTTGGATATGGATTAATGCGATTAGGAGTGGCAGTGATCCTGTCAGTGTATAGAATAAAAAGTAAAGGCCCGCGTTTAGTCGTTCTGTTTGGTTGCCTCATCGGGTGATAATAATTAGTATTGGAATTAGTGTTGCTTCGAATAAAATGTAGAAGGAGATTAATTCTACGGCGGTAAAGGTTAGGATTAGGAATGCTTGGAGTATAATTAGTATTGTAATATAGAGCTGTTTTCGGGCTAGAGGTTCTTTGGATAGATGATGGCTGGCTATAATTATGAGTGGAAGCAGGCATGTGGTTAGTACTAGTAAAGGTGCTGATAAGGGGTCGGAAAAGAATGTCAGGGAGATATTAAGGCTGTTTTCATAAAATTGGTTTAGGAATGATAGGCTGATAAGGCTAATTAATAGGCTGTAAGTTGTGGTGTTAATTCAGATTATGTTGTTTTTTGATAGTCATGTTAGTGGGATTAATATTAGGGTAGGGATAATGATTTTTAACATTGAAGGAGATTAAGGTTTTGTACATAGTCTATACCGTAAGTGTTGGAGATCGTAACTAGTAGGGATAATCCTAGTGCAGCTTCACAGGCTGTGAATACCAGAAGAATGATGGGTATTATGCCAGCTAGTGTGAAATGGGAGTTTAGAACTATTGTAGTTGCTATGATAAATAGTGATAATATTATACCCTCCAGGCATAAGAGTGAGGATATTAGATGGGATCGATACATTAGTAGTCCTATGAGAGATACTGTGAATGCTAGAAAGATATTAATGTGGATTAGGGACATTTGATAATTATGAAATAAATCATAATCTAATGAGTCGAAATCATTTATTTTGGTTTAAACTAATTATCATATTCAGTTCTTTCCAGTCCTTTTTGAGTTCATTCATAGGCTAGGCTGGCAGCTAGTAATGAGATTAGGATTAGTGCCGTGGTGAGTATGGTTTTTAGGTTAGTTGTTTGAGATGCCCATGGTAGGGGTAGGAGGAGTGCAATTTCCAGGTCGAAGAGCAGAAATGTGATGGCTACCAAGAAAAATTTTATGGAGAAAGGTAGGCGTGCTGATCCTATTGGGTCAAATCCACATGCGTAGGGACTGGATTTTTCTGTGTAAATATTTAATTGGGGTAGTCAGAATGCAATAAGTACTAGTACTGAGGCTAGTAACATGTTGATAAATAATGTTACTATGAGGTTAATTATTCTTTTTCGGGTTTGACCAAAGCTGATTGATTGGAACTCAATTGTACTGCTTGATACTAAAAGAATAGGAACCTCATCAATAGATGGATACGTACAGGAATAGTCACACTACCTCTACGAAGTGTCAGTATCAAACAGCTGCTTCCAATCCAAAATGGTGGCTGGATGTGAAGTGGAATTTTAGTTGGCGTGGGAAGCAGAGAATAAGGAAAGTGGAGCCAATGATTACATGTAATCCGTGGAAGCCTGTAGCGATGAACAATGTCGATCCATAGACGCCGTCTGAACTTGTGAATGGTGCTTCATAGTATTCTGAGGCTTGAAGTAGTGTGAAGTCGATGCCTAGTGAGATTGTGATGAATAAGGCTTGAAGTGTGTGTTTGCGATTGCCTTCCATCAGGCCATGATGGGCTCAGGTAATGGAGACTCCGGATGCTAGGAGAACTGAAGTGTTAAGGAAGGGGCACTTCTATGGGGTTTAAAGGGTGGATGCCTGTGGGTGGTCAACAACCTCCGAGTTCAGGTGTTGGGGCCAAGCTTGAGTGGTAGAAGGCTCAGAAAAAGCCGGAGAAGAAGAATACCTCTGAGACGATAAACAAGATTATGCCGTATCGGAGTCCTTTTTGTACGGTGGGTGTGTGGTGACCTTGGAATGTGCTTTCTCGAATAATGTCTCGTCATTATTGATATATAGTTAGTAAGTTGGTTGTTAGCCCCAGGGTTAGTAGAAAAGCTGAGTTGTAATGGAATCATGTTACTAGCCCCGATGTTATGAGGAGGGCTGATAGGGCTCCTGTTAGAGGTCAAGGACTGGGGTTGACTATATGATATGCAAAGAGAGAGAGAGAGAGAGAGAGAGAGAGAGAGAGAGCAAAGTAACCAAATCATTATAATGCACAAACCTGAACCCCAGGCTAAGGTTTGATAAGCAGTGCTTCCTGGAGGAAGGGGCATAGAAACTGAAACCTGCTTAAATATAGACGCCAACTCTAGCAGGAGGTCCTTGTACACCATGCTAAGGAGATTGGACTTTTTTTCCAAGGGCAATAGGAAGCAGTGAAAGAATTTTAGAAATTGGTGTGAATGGGATCCAATTTCCAGGTTAGTAAAATGTGTTACCTTGTGGTAATTCCTGTCTATTGTTTTTCGTGAAATAGTTGCAAGTGTGTAGAAATACTTATTATAGTTGCAGTTTCCACGTACTAAATGTTTTTCAGGTCACTTCTCTGTAATTGAGGTTTAAGTATAAACCTCTTTTCTTCTCTTATTTAAGAACTATGAATGCACCTTTTTTTGAGCAAAGTATATAAAATACTGTGCAACTTTTTTGAGGAAACAGTGTCTAAAATACTGCAATTACATTTATAACATTTTATTTATTCTCATGTTTCCAGAAACCCATTTGTTGCATAGAGTATCTCCCATTTGATGAAGAGAAATTAGTATTCTTCATATAGTGACCCAGTTTTTAAAACGTGATGTTAGGGGGCTGGCCCTGTGGCATAGTGGTTAAGTTCACGCACTCTGCTCTGGTGGCCTGCAGTGTGCAGGTTCAGATCCCAGGCACGGGCCTACACATTGCTCATCAAACCATGCTGTGGTGGTGTCCCACATACAAAATAGAGGAAGATTGGCACAGATGTTAGCTCAGGGGCAATCTTCTTCAAGCAAAAAGAGGAGGATTGGCAACGGATGTTAGCTCAGGGCTAATCTTCCTTACCAAAAAAAAAAAAGTGATGTGGTTTTGTAGATGACATTACTACACTTGAGATATTTGTTTTGAGAAAGCTTCTTATGATAGTGTTTTTTAAAAGTTCTTTATATTATGGAAAGTTTCACATATATACAATAGAGAGAATAGTATAGATAATGAGCCTGCATGTATCCATTACTTAGCTTCAATAGGTTTCAACACATGGCGTTTTTTTTCAGCTATAGTCTACCCACTGAAATATGTTGAAGCAAATACTAAACATCACATTGTTTCATCTCTAACTACTTCAGTATACATTTCTAAAAGATAAAGATCCCTTCTTTTCGCTTTCCTTTCTTCCTTCCTTCCTCCCTCCCTCCCTCCCTCTCTCCCTTCCTTCCTTCCTTTCCTCCCTATAACCACAAGACTATTCGCATACCTAAAAAAATTAACAGCAATTCTTTAATATTTTAAAATATCCAGTGTTCAAATTTCCGATTGCCTCAGTGTCTTTTATAGTTTATTTGTCGAAATCAGGATCCAAACAACACCACACATCTCATTTGGTTGATTAAAAAAGACTCTTAAGGGCCGGCCCCGTGGCTTAGCGGTTAAGTGGGCGCACTCTGCTGCTGGCGGCCCAGGTTCGGATCCCGGGCGCGCACCGACGCACCGCTTCTCCGGCCATGCTGAGGCCGTGTCCCACATACAGCAACTAGAAGGATGTGCAGCTGTGACATACAACTATCTACTGGGGCTTTGGGGCGGAGACTTAATATATGTCAATTATACCTCAATTTTAAAAAAGACTCTTAAATGTCTAGTAATCTATATATTCTCCTTCCTCCTTTTTTTCTTGAAATTGATTTTTTTATTCTAATTATTTTTTCTCATACTTGTTTTTGTCTTCATTTGTATTTTGCTGCTTGCATCCATGTAACAACAGTTTTTCTGTCTCTGATATTTCGATTGCCTAGATCCAGGATCTTACTAAGGGTTGGTTGGGTGATAGTATTTTATAAAACTTCATTGACATATACAATTAGAAATGCACGAGCTTAAAGAAAAAATTCGTGTAAGCTTCTCACTTTGGATATGACAAATAAAAGCCAGGAGAAATGAGAAAGGTACCCAGTGTTTGCAATTCTTCTTTGTTACGAGCGTTGAACACATCCCCCTTTCATTGACTATAGGTGTTACAGCAATCTTCTATGGAGACAGAGCTACTCAATGAAAAGCACCAGCACTGGCCTCAAGTCTAGCTTGGCCTTATACAAGTGACCTTGATTGACTTGTCTGACCACCATATGCCTTAGTTTCTTCATCTGTAAAATGGATAAAACTCATATCTACTTCAGAGTTGAGAGAAATAAATGAGAATACAGATAAAGTGCTTGACACAATGTAAATGATCAGAATTAGCATTATTCATTTAGTCACTCATTCAGCCATTCAACAATATTTCATCATTTTTATAATACTTTATCATTTTACAATATTTTATCATTAAATGAGATGAGCACCAAGAGAACTGGATTCTTTGGAGGGTAGTTTTTCATTTCCAGACCCTTTCCTTATGTAGTGTTACGTATTTGTAAGATGCTTTCACATACATGGTTTCATTTAGTCCTCTCAATAGACCTGCACTGTAGCCAAGTGTATCAACTATCCTGGCTTAGGAAGGAGAAAATAGAGAAGAGAGGCTAAATGACTTGCCCTGTTTCATATCTAGTTAGTGGTAAAGCTGGGACTATAATCTATTTCTTCTGGCTCTTTCCTTGACACAGTGCTTTACATTTCCTCCACAATTAGGTATTCAGTATTTGTTTAAACAACTAATCAATACATTTCAGGCCAACAGAGCAGATTTTAGCACTTAAAGAATTTTCTTTAAAATAAAATATCCTCTCCATTTTATAATCTGAGAGCTGAAGATAGGAATCCTATGATGGGGTTCTTAATACACAGCTTTTTTTTTTTTTTTGTGAGGAAGATCAGCCCTGAGCTAACATCCGTGCTAATCCTCCTCTTTTTGCTGAGGAAGACCGGCTCTGAGCTAACATCTATTGCCAATCTTCCTCCTTTTTTTTCCCCAAAGCCCCAGTAGATAGTTGTATGTCATAGTTGCACATTCTTCTAGTCGCTGTATGTGGGACGAGGCCTCAGCATGGCCAGAGAAGCAGTGTGTCGGTGCATGCCCGGGGGTCTGAACCCAGGCCACCAGTAGCGGAGCGCTTGCACTTAACCGCTAAGCCACGGGCCGGCCTAATACACGGCTTTTTTATTTAACCACTAAGTCAAGTGAACATTCTGGTTCAACTTCACAATGACATTAAGTTGATCAATGTACTAAAGAAAGGCGTATCATACCCTTTCATTCATAAAGTCAAACCAACATTAGAGATGAGAGATTTTACTTTTCCTTTTAGTATGGAAAGTATTAGAACAAATTTTTTGCATAAATAGAGTTCTAAGCAAGTGAATTAAAGAGTTGCTCATACATCTGATCAATAATTTATCTTTGTGTTGTTCTGTTTCATTCATATCTAGTTACTGTTATGTCACCTATAGAAATAGCATAGGTATTAATTGGATGTTATTTGTGTCATAAAGACCCCCAAAACGATTACCTTGTTAGCAGATATGAGAAAGTGCTTTTCCCAGATTACAGAGAAATTTTCATATACCATTGACATTGCCATAATCATTCAGTTAAAATTGATGCTCATCATTTAATGACAAAATATTCTACAGCAGTGTGATCTGCAGATGGGTGTCAATCTCTGAACTGTTTATCAGTCCACAAGGAGATAAGGACAGACATCAAAACAATTACAGCAGTTTGACAGAGTAATCTTATGTCTGTGGAACCTAATAATTTTTATAAAATGGCTATGTATTTTTATCTTTTTAATTTTTCTAGTAATTCAATTTTTAACTTTATTGAGGTGTAATCTATATAGCCTCATGCCGCCATTTTAAGTGTACATTTAAGTGAGTTTTGGCAAATCTGACCACCCATGTAATCATCAACAAAATATAGGATATGCTCATCACCCCCCAAAATTTCATTGTGCCCAATCCAGAAAGTCATTTCCCACCCCCAGCCCTGGGTGACCACTGATCTTCCTTCTGTCCTTACAGATTAGATGTGCTTGCTCTAGAGCTGTTGGTGTCGCAATTGCTTACTCCTTTTCCATTGCATGGGTATCCCACAATTTGTTTATTCAGTCACTTGTTGATGGACATTTGGATTGTTTACAGTTTGGGACCATTATGAATAAGATGTTATAAACATTTCAGTGTTTTATTTCTCTTAGGTAAATGCGTAGGATTGGAATTACTGGGTTGTAACAAAAATGTGTTTAACTTTTCCAAAGTAGTGTGCTATTTTACATTTTCACCAGCAATGTGCATGATTACCATCTAGTCCATGTCATCACCAACACCTGGTGTGAGACTTTCAATTTTTAGCAGTTATAATGGGTATTTAGTAGTACTGAATTGTGATTTTGTATTTCCCGATGACTAGTAGTGCGGAACATCTTTGCCTATGCTTATTGGCTATTCGTGTATCTTTTGTGAAGTGTCTGTTCAAATCCTTGGCCATATGTTATTGGATTGTCTTATTAAGAGTTCTATATATATTTTTGAAATAAGAACTTTGTAAGATATGTGTATTACAAGTATTTTTTCCCAATCTGTGTTTGCCTTTTTATTTTAACTGTGTATTTCAAAGAACAGTGGTTTTAAAAAAATGTTGAAGTCGTCTTTTACTGATTTTATGATTTTGCTTTTTTGTCTTATCTAAGAAATCTTTGGCCGGCCCTGTGGCTTAGCGGTTAAGTGCGCGCGCTCCGGTGCTGGCAGCCCCGGTTCGGATCCCGGGCTCGCACCTACGCACCGCTTCTCCGGCCATGCTGAGGCCGCGTCCCACGTACAGCAACTGGAAGGATGTGCAGCTATGACATACAACTATCTACTGGGGGCTTTGGGGTGAAAATAAATAAATAAATAAAATCTTTAAAAAAAAAAAAAGAAATCTTTGTCTACCTCAAGGTCACGCCAATTTTCTTCTGTTGTGTAAGTTTTAGAGTTTTACCTTTTGTGTTTAGATCAATGATCCATTTTTTACCCATCCAATTTCTATGCATGATATGAGGTAAGGACTGAGTTTCATTTTTCTTCATAAAGATATCCAGTTGTTAGAAACATTTGTTGAAAAGACTATCCTTTCCATATTGAATTACCTTGATACCTTTGTCAAAAATCAATTAGCCATCTATGTGTGAGCCTATTTCTGGACTCTACTCTGTTCATTTGTCCATGTCTATCCTTACCTCAATGCCACATCTTGATTACTGTAGCTTTAAACAGCAAAGCTTTATATAGATAGCGCAAGCTCCCTAATATTTTCTTTCTCAAATTGTTTTGGCTGTTCTGGGTCATTTGCATTCACATATAAATTTTATAATCAGCTTGTTTTCAAAAAAGACTGCCAGAATTTTGGCTTAAATTGCATTATTTATAGATCAATTTTGAGGTAATATTTATAAAATCAAGTCTTCCAATTTACAATTACGGCATCTCTCTCTCTGTTCACTTAGATTTTTTTCATTTCTTAGCAATTTCTGTGGTTTTCATTGGACAAATCTTGCACAAATTTTGTTATATTTTCCATTTCATGATTTTAAATACTATTGTAAATGGTAGCTTTTAAATTTAAATTGCCAATTTTTTGTTGCTAGCATGTAGAAATAAAATTTTGTATATTGACCTTATACCTTACCTTACTAAATTCACTTATTAATTCTAATAGTTTTTAAAAATTTGTTCTTTAGGATTTTCGATGTTTGGTCATGTCTTCTGGAAAGTTTTATTTTTTATAATATGTATGCTTTTTCTCTTTCTTATTTCACAGGCTAGGATTTTCAGTAGTGTTGAATAGAATGGTGACAGCATCTCTCTTTGCCTTTCCCCAAATCTTAGGAGGAAAAAAACCATTATGTATGATGTTAACGTAAGTTTTTCATAGATATTCTTCAAGTTAAGAAGTTCCCTCCTAACTGTAGTTTGCTCAGAGTTTTTATCATGAATGGATGTTTAATTTTATTGTACACTTTTCCTACATCTATTAAGATGGTCATGTATTCTCCTATATTTTGTTAATTTGGTAAATTACACTGAATTCTTAAATTATCCTAGTAATTCATTTTTTAAAAAATTTTTAATTGTGGTAAAATACACATGAAATTTATCATCTTAACCATATTTAAGTGTACAGTTCAGTATTGTTAAATATATTCACTGTTGTGCAACCAATCCCAAGAACTTTTTCTTCTTGCAAAACTGAAACTCTATACCCATTAAACTCCCTATTTTCCTCCTCCCCCATTAACTCATTTTTTATAAACATCTGTGACAAATTGGAAATAACAAGTGGTCCTTTACCACAGAAAGTTTTAACAGCAGTGTTCTAAATCAGTCAGTTTACTAGTAGTAAAAAGCCTTTTAAACAAGTGCTTAGCTTGCAAATTAAGCTTTAAAGTCGTACACAAAAAATATCAGTGCCTCGGGAGAACAAATATACCTCACTAATTTCCTAACTGATGATTTTCATCAATCAAACTAGATAAAATTAGATTGTTTTTAAAACAATTTATTTCACTCAAACCATAATTTCTTATTAAGCGTGTCAGCCAAAGTTTGATCATTGTTTGGCCATGAACAAAAGCAGAAGTCCCATTTTTTCTTGCCGCCTTCCACTCCTCTATACTCAGGTCCTGGCTGAAGCACCCTGTTGTTCCTCAGCCAACATGGACAGGTAATTTTTTCTAATTAAAAAAAAAAAGGCTTTACTAAGAATCTTTAGTTTAACAGTCATCAGCTTGCCTTTTGACAGGTACTCAGTGTTACCATTTCTTCTCCTGCTCTTCTGAAAACAGTTCGGCTTTGTGGATAGAATTTCATTTATTTTCTTAAAAAGACTAACCTCTAACACCTAATTCTAGTTCAGTGGAATCTGTTCTTCTCAAATTGATAATTTTTAAGTAATTATATGTATTGTATGTACAATACATCAGTTGTGGACTATCATATTTTTATCCAACCTAATATCCCAGGAATTTGAGACTATTTGTATGCAGGAAAAAAACTTCTAAAAACACAACAATATACTGTATAATAGTTTTATTTTTCTCATTTTACTATTTTTACATTTTATGCACAAATATTTTTATCTGAGTAAAAATAGAAAATAACTGTCTTATGTAAAATTACCAAAAAAATAAAAACCACAAAGAAATACATAATTGTTATTATGACAGTATAAGTGTCTTTATTTAAAGAGTAAAAATGTATGCAAAAATCCTCCTCCCTTTTACAAAAGATTGAGAATATTTTTTTCTGGCAGCAAGTGAAATATCACTGAATATCAATATTTTTACATCCTCTAGATATGAAGACATTAAGTTAGTCACAGGTTGTTTTGCAATTATGAATTTTAAAACATTTCTGTGCTATTTCAAAGATACACTAGTTCTTTTTTAAAGGCAGTAGCATAAAATGATGAATACGGAAAACAGCAGTCCTCACCAAAAACATTTGGAGGCACAACTCTTTAAAGAAATATCATACTTGAGTTTCGTCAGGGGAGAAAAACAACTAAACAATTTTTCCTAATTGACATGGATTGATAAAAATATGAATATGATGTCAATTCATGTGAAGATCAACCACATGTAGGAATTTTGCCTACTGTTTGATTTTCCGATGCCAACACAAATTTCCAAACTCCAGGCTAGCAAGATGCGCACGCAAGTTGGCTCAATGAGAACCTCGTGTGGAAAACAAGTTTTAAAAGGAAAATGAGCATTTCGTTATTTTTGTAATTATACGGCACGAAAGATGACCAATAATTTTATCTTTCTTCCTTTGAATATACTGTAAATTCTCCTATGGAAAATCCATTCATAAAAACAGAGCAAAGAATGCATAGCATGAACTATATTTTCTTGCACAACACTAGTTATCTTTCAATAAAAGAAAAGACTACCTGGCTTTCTGATGACTGTAACCTCAATAAGGACAATGGAAATGGTTTATATGCAAGTTGAGGCAAAGTAACGGAAGTTTCTCGAATCTATTGGGGAACTCAGTCTCACTACTTTACCTATGTTATGGGCCGGCCCCGTGGCTTAGTGGTTAAGTGCGCGCTCTCCGCTGCTGGCGGCCCGGGTTCGATGCCGGCCGCGCACTGACGCACCGCTTCTCTAGCCATGCTGAGGCCACGTCCCACATACAGCAACTAGATGGATGTGCAGCTATGACATACAACTATCTGCTGTGGCTTTGGGGGGAAATTAAAAAAAAAAAAAAAAAATAGTACTTTACCTATGTTACGGTGCTTAAAATGGTGAGAGGTGAAGAAGATAAAAGAAACAGCACCTGATCATGTACAAGAACTGTCTCTGTTCAAATTATAATGAGGAATAAAATAAAAACTGCCAAAGGAAGAAAATGGATAGAATGGTTTTTTTTAAAAAAAGCATCTGAAGAACGGTTTAAGGAGAAAAGAAGTAACAGTTTGATTTTAGGGATCTAAAGGAAATGCTGGTGTTCCTTGCCTTAAAATATATATATACATAAAATTGAGACACAAAGGAAGTCTGTCAATCTTGCCTAAAAGTGTAACATAATGTCTCCCCAAAAACATTTTAAATCTAAAAGTCAAGAATTTTAAGCTTTTGATAATATACCAGAAGACTAAACTTTATAATTTTTTAAAGCCATAAGCAACTTGTCAACTCCCCAGGCCATGGTGCAAAACCTTCTTTTTAGCTATCTGTTATCTGAAACTAGAGCTTCTATATATTATTTCATATTGCTATCCTACTCAGATATTCTTGTGATCACAGCAACCAAATTAAACAAATAATTTGTCAGTCTGTTCTGTATGTAGTTATAAACAGGTAAAAATGAAAGTTACAAATTTTATTCTTTTTATGTATCTACTACATGGTTTTAAAGGACTTAATACAATATAAATAAACTGACATCACACACTGTAGTCCACTAACACGGCACTTAGAATTAAGATCTGAGGTTACCAGAAAACGAGATCACAGCTCCCTCCTCTCCTTGCTCCTGAGATCCCTGCCTCCCGTGGTTCATTCTAAACCACTATTTAGTATTGGGAGCATGACTGCTAACCTCGCTGCCTTGCCTGTATTACCAGGGCCCTTTCCTCCTTGTTAGTCAAAAGCCTTAACTGAGGTCTTAGAGGGCTGTTTTGGGGGATGAATTTAGAGGAAATGATGAGGGAGAAGGTGCATAAAGTAATATTTGAGAATCAATCTTCTGCTATAAGAGAATTAAAAGCTATTTGCCAGTATCTCATATCATGATTCGTGCACAATACCTTAAAACAAATGAAAAAAAAGCAAGCAAGCAAGCAAAAAAGACACTTCCAGCCATTTCTGTTTAGTGTTAGCTTGTGGTTAAGCAGAGTTTCATATATATAAGAATTATTTAATTTTTAAAGAATTTTTCAAATAAGTTACCTTTCGAAGTATGTTTCCTTTTGAATATCATTATGCCTCATACGTGTGTATATATAAAATGGTCAATTAAACTTGTATATAGATATTTATATATTCACACATATATAACATTCAAAAAGAAGAGATTAAATAAATGGGGAATTTTGTTTTAAGAGAAGACTGCCTATACCAGAGGTCAAAATTTCCTTTTAAAACTATTTGCAAGTAATTTACTAATCTTGAAAGGTAAAGTACTGCTGACTGATTTAAAGTCTTCATATCATCAGAAACATAATGACTATATAAGCTGCTTTGCATAATAAACCAACACTATAGGGTAATTAAAAAAAAAAAAGAAGGCAAGCCATCTCAAACCACACTACACCAACCTTTTATTTTCTGGCTGAGGTAAACCTTTTCAGTTTTTTAAATCTCTGACAGGAAAAACAGAGATCATTTCAGAATTTTTTCAATAGTTGGTTTATTAGAATTAAATGCCTCTCAAAATAATTTAAATTCTTGTCCTGACATTATGAATAATCTATACAGAAAATCCTTAAAATTGGCTTGAGTTAAGCCTGATTTAAACCTGGATCTCCTTCTTCAGCAATGTTCTTCTCCCAGTCGACTTATTGTCCTTTGATTGCAAATATATAAATTATTTTAATAACTCGATATTCTTAGTTTAGTAATTTATTAATATTATAATTTTATTTGATATGAATATTTTAGCTCTGCTTGATTAGATGAAACAGGCACTCATGCTTTAGCAGTGAAAAATTCCATTTTCTGGTTCTATATAAAGCAACATCTAATGCAGCAGAGAGGGGAACCAGTTATATTTTCAAAAATACAGTATTCCCCCCTTATCCGCAGTTCAGTTGCCAGTGGTCAACCGTGGTCTGAAAATATTACATGAAAAATTTCAGAAATAATTCATAAATTTTAAATTGTGTGCTGTTCTAAGCAGCGTGATGAACTCTCTCGCCATCACTCTGTCTCACCCAGGATGTGAATCATCCCTGTGTCCAGAGTATCCATGCTGTACATGTGTCCTGCCAGTGATCAGTAGCATCTCGACTGTCACAGTATGGCAGTGCTTGTTTTCAAGTCACCCTTTCTTTATCTAATAATGGCCCCAAAGCACAACAGCAGTGATGCTGGCAATTCGGATACGCCAAAGAGAAGCTGTCATTGTGAATCTCTTACTGTGCCTAATTTATAAATTAAACTTTATCATGGGTATGTATGTAGAGCAAAAAACATAGTATATATAGGGTTTGGTACTATCCTTGGTTTCAAGCATCCACTGGGGGGCGTGGAACGCATCCCCTGCGGATAAGGAGGGACTACTGTAGTTAAGCCAGACTGTTTCCTAGAGAGACTTCATTTATTTTTCATCCTCAGATGCTACTGGCTATATTTGGTAGGGCTAGACATTAATACTGACCAGTTTAGCTTTCCTGACTGTTAATAAACTATCCCACAATGAATCTGCCTTCACACTGAAGACATTGTGGTGATCCTTTAATATATACATATTCTAAAATATATGCTCAAAGTAAAAAGATCCAAATTCACAAGAGTATGAAATATTTATAAAAAAAATCATGCATCAGATTGTACAGTCTAGAAATAAAAGAAGATTCAAATTCAGTAATAAAGGTAAGAGCAATACTTGCTCTAATATTTAAGAAAGACCTCGCATTCCCAGAAGGTCCTGGACTCAATTGTCCTTTTCTGTTTGCAGAGAGGCAGTAGCCAGGGCTACCGCTGTGACTGGCTGAGCAATTCCATGGAGCTGCATCTTTGCAAGTTTCTTCTGTTCACATTCTGTGACCAAACGGTTCAACTCTGCTGCACTGTAGCCAATAAGAGTCTTCAAGTCACAGACAAACTTGTATACAAATCTCTTGCCTTGAACTTTACAAATCATGTCCCCATCATAGTAATACCTTTAAAAAGAGAAAAACACATTAGGACTATATAAAAAATCACAAATTTGGACTTCCTACAATATTTCAGACTCTTCCATAAGCAGAAGCCTAGTAGAGTATTGCATGTTCTATGACAGCAATTAACACTGGAGTTATATAGAAATATTTAATGTTACTATCCAAGGAAACTTCAAAATATTATTTACTAAAATTTCAATGCTCAGTACTCTAAAACTCTACATACTAAATTTTCAAAGCATATTTTCAACTATGATAAAACACGGACTTAAAAATAAGCATTATTAAAATAAAACAAAAAAAAAACCTTGGGAGCAGTAATAGAACCTAAGAACAAGAGCTTGGCGTCAGAATGCCAAGATTCAAAATCTAGCATCTTGACTTATTATCTGTGTGACCACAGGAAAGCCACCTTTTCTCCAGCTTCTATTCCTCATCTATAAAATGAAGTTAAAAAAGTACTTACCCTGATAGAACTGTTAAGGATTAAAAGGGTTATCTTTGCAAACAGCATGTAGCACAAAATGATTGGCACATAGCCCTCTATAAAATATAAGCTACGTTAATAAAGAACTCATATAGCATGAAGAAGTTTTTATATATATATTCTATGGACTGAAGTTGGAATGTCCACTTCTGTCTTGTACAAAATCCTTTATTATGCCTTCACTTGCATCATTCTAATATGTAAGTCTTTCCTTTCAGAGAAATTCTCCAAACTCAATAAGTATAAGTAAAAGGGCAAGAAGGAAGAGAGGGTACAGAAAAACAGGAAAGAGGACATTATAAAGAAACAATGTTTCCAAACCTACATAGGCACATTTGGGGAAATCACTTCAAAAGTCTAGTTTACTGCTGCTTTCTATGGAGATGGAAATAGAGTTGGATTTATATTTACTTTGGAAAACAGACTTTATTTACCGCTATACATTGCCAATTCCAATAACAGGAAAAAAGGTAAGTCAAGACTTTTCTGGGCTGGCAGATTGTGAAGCCTTTATTTTAAAACCGCACCACCCATTTGCATCCATTTGACAATGAGCAGATAAAAAAGGAACAACTATTTGCAAAAGCACAAGTGGTGTAAACTACCACATTTAGCAGGATTTCATTATACAAGTCACTCAGGCGAATCAAGAGTCTATTAATGAAAAGACTGACCTATATGCAGGAAATTGTCATCTTTCCCTAATACCACAACAGCAAAAGTACAATAGTTATGTTCACTTCCCAGTAAGGGATATAACACAGTAAGCATAGTCTTGTGTTTCTTTTTGTGCCAATTATGTTCATATAGAATTTAGATCTCAGCCCACAAGACACCAATTGCTTGTCATTCAGTTTAAAATGCTACTGGAATTTCAATTTCTTAAGAAAATTTCCATATAACATGTAAAGCTGTAACAAATAGACACTTGAGAAAAAAGCAAAATGAAGAAGGAAAGTTGTTCTATATTTTAAGGAGGAAAATGAAGTTGGTATAATCTTATGTTTCTTGCTGAGAGGTGATAAAAAATACACACACTAAGTTTTAATCTTACTCAATACTTTCTTCAATCTAGTAGATGCATCCGCACAACCAGATACAACAGCATTCACTGCATTTGTTCCCTCCCTAAAATGAAGCAGCAGAACGGTCCACAATACCTGTATTTTCATGGATATGATTTCTTCCCTCTTTTATGTGAAACTTTTTTTTTAACCTTTTATTGTGAAATATATTACACAAACAGAAAGGACACAAAAGTGAACAGCTTAGTGATTTATTACAAAGGGAACATTCACCTGTTAACTATGCCTCAGGTCAGGAAACAGAACCGCCAGCACCCCAGAATCCCTCCATAGCCAACTCCCAATCATCACCCCTCCCTTGCTCTAAAGGCTAAACACAAACTTGTTTCAGGATAGTAATTGCATTGCTTTTACGTATATTCTCATCACCCAAACATGCTTCGTTAAAAGCTGTAATTTAGTTTTCCCGTTTTTTGAACTTTACTGTATAAACGCATTCATACAGTATATATTCTTTTGCGTCTGGATTCTTTCACTGAACATTATGTTTGTGAGGTTCATCCCTATCAGTGTATTTTCATGGATACACAGCGTACTCTTGTACACAATTTATTTCTTCACTTTACTTTTGATAGATATTTGGGTGGTTTCTGGTTTTAGGATGTTATGCTGCTTATGAGCATGTGTGTGGACATATGCATACGTTTTTGTTTGGTAAACATTTAGAGAGAAACTGCTGGGTTACAGGTTACAGTTTACATTTCTACCAAAAGAGCAGAAGCATTCCCACCGCTCCATATCCTCACCAACATTTGGTACTGCCAATCATTTTAATTTTAGCCATTCTGGGGTATATGTTGCACCATTTTATTGTGGTTTTATGCAGTTCCCTGGTTACTAATAAGGTTGTGTACTTTTGCATATATTCATTGGCCATTTGGATAATCTCTAGTCTGAAGTGTGTATTTAAGTCTCCTGCCCGTTTTTTCTGTATTTCCTATTGATTTGTAAGAGTTCTTTAGATATGCCAAATATGAGTCTTATATCAGATATGCTGGCTTGCCTTTTACTCTCTTGATGATGGCTCCTGATGATCAGAAGTTCTTAATTTAAATGTAGTCCAATTTATTGATTTTTTCCATTAGAGTTAGGGCTTTTGATTCTGTTGAATACTTTTCCTCACCTACCAAAGTAATGCAGATATTCCTAGATGCTTCCCTATTTTACTTCTCACATTTAGAGCTATAAGTTACATGGAACTGATTTTTAATAGTCTATGAGAAGAGGGTAAACTTTCACTTTTTCCTATACAGATAGTCAACTGTCTCAGCACCACTGAGTGAAAAGTAGGTCTTTTCCTCCTATGTCTTCTCACCATTGCCTTCTTTAAATCAAATGCTCCTACATTCTTGGTTCTACTTGGGCTACCTATTCTAATCCATGGTCTATCTGTCTATCCTAAGCAAAGAGCACACTGTCTTACTGTTGTACTTTACAGTGAGTCTCAATATCCCAGAAAGCAAGTCTTTCCACTTTGTTAATCTTCTTCAGGTGTCCTGGTTATCATGGTACTTTATATTCCCATATAAATCTTACAATTATCTTGTCAAGTTCTACGAAAAAACTTATTCAGACAGTTACTGCTTTGAACTTACATCAATCTGGGGAGAACCAACATCTTAATTATTAATTCTAATAATTCACCTGTAATTTTGAAGGGACTTGTATGTATACAATCATATCAACTGTCAAAAATGACAGTTTTAATTCTGATTATATGAAAAGGATCTTTATCTTTAGATAGTTGGCAAAGTGCTTGAGATTGATAAAGTGATAACCACATTGAAAATAAAGTATTTTAGTTACATATGAACGCTAAGGAAAACAAAACGTCACTGTGGAAAAGAAAAGTAATCATAGTAAACCATGTAATAGTACTTACATGGCCACGACCCTGTAACAATGCATACTGATCTAACCAAAATTTCCATCTAATTACACTGGGATGAGGGGATGGGAAGGGTGTGTGTGTGTATGTATGTCTGTGTGTGTGTGCAGTGATGAGAGGTAAATCATCATCTCGGTGTGAAATTCATAGACAATGTCCACGTGAAACATGAAGTAGCAGTAAAAGTATGTTCTTTAGAAATACAGAAGTAAACTGCAGAACTATTTTACTATAACCACTCTTCCAAAAAACCAGACATAATTCCATGATATTCCTCTATGTCCTACTTCTTGATACGTAAATGCACAAACTCAATTTCCATCACCGTAGCAAGCAGAATTTCTGATAGTAATTATTTCAAAAAATTTCATGCTACTTATGGGAAATTACAAATAATTTTATTCTATTCCAATTCTGTCATGTAAAGGTTGGATATTCAGATTTATGCAGATTGTAGAGGAAGAAAAAACAGAATGGGTCAACATTTTGCATCTAATTATAAAAACAGATAATCTCTGCATATTTATTAAAATTTACATTCACACAATTCACCTATGCAAATGACAGCACCTTTATGTTATGTAAATGACAGAAACCTCAAAGATTAAACATGTTGGTTTTAGAGTGGTATATGCTTTTAAATCAGATAAAACCAAATAACCTTAGCATAATCTTTAAAAAGAAATCTATGTACCACAAAATTATTACTAAAGGTCTTTTTAAAAAGTTATTTTTAACTTTTTAACATAAGTGTGAAAATGTTTTATGTATAAAAAAAGCTAAAAATGTCTTATGAACAAGTATTTTAACATCATTATATAATAATGCTTACACCCAGAAGAAGTCATTTTAAAGAAAGACTTGATGTTAAAAAAAAATAATAATAATAAAGCCTTACCTTAATGCACGACTGAGTTTCTCATAGTTCATTGTAGGTTTATTTTTACGCTGTCCCCATTTCTGTGCAACCAGTTCAGGCTGATTTAGCTTAAACTCGCCTTCATCACCAACCCAAGAAATGCAGTCTCGAGCATCTTTGTCAGTAAGAAGTTCTAGCAAAAACTGCCATAGTTGGATTTGGCCATTGTTTCCTAAATTGACAAGAACAAACGACAAGCATTGACCACAGTGCTATGGATTAACAGAGGGCAAAAGGCAACAAACAGGTTCTCTGGTTCATGTCTCAGCCATGCTGAAAACACAAATTTTTTTTACAAGTGCTATCTAAGCACTGCTAGAGAAATAGTCCATATTCACATTTTCATACAGTGAAATGAAACAAAATATATATAATTTGACAAATTTTATAAATACCAGATGATAATGCAAAAATACCTGTTCTGTTCCCAGGTGAACTTCTATCTTCTCCTGAAATCCTTGGAGCTCTTTGTATTTTAGCTGCCTTTGCACTACTATTTATAACTTTAAGGGTAGTTGGTGTAGCAGACTGCACTGAGGCTGGAATAATTTGCACAGCTGCAAAGAAAGACACGGGAAAAAATTTTTTTTTCTTTCCAATATAAGCAGTGAAAACATACTGAAAGACATAAAATGCAATTAGTTTAACTAATGCCCCTCTAATTACCTCAACAAAAGGCCTCATTTCAAAAAAGCCTTAATCCACAACAAAAAATGTTCAGAGGATAAGGTATAATATTTGCATTACGGTTTTTGAATCTTAACCTAGTGCATAAAAGTTACTGTATTTTGAAATAACTTGGTGGTGAATACACATTGACAAAGTTATAAAAACATTTACTTTTAAAATATTTGTTCATAAAAAGTGGTTTATCAAATGTTGGAGAAAATGTGGACAAATGAGGACTCTCATTCCACTACTGATGAGAGTACAAACTCCTATCAACACTTTGAGAAAAGCTTTGATAACACCTAGTAAGGTTGGAAGGGCAGAAACCCTGATATTACAACCAGAAAATTTCACAAACTTTCTTACAAACGTTCATTCAATAGTGTTCACAAAATTTTAAAAATAACATACAGCAGTGAAAATAAATGAAATCGAGCTGCAAGTACCAACATGGGTAAGGTCTCCTAATTGTTATACAAAAAAATTGTTAAACAAAAATTGTTAAATTGTTCAACAAAAATTATTAAACATTTATCCAAAAAGTTTAAACGTGTGCAAAACAATGCTATAAAGTGTTTATGGTTACACAGTTGGTAAAAATATAAAATATGCATAGAATAATGAACATCAAATTCAGGATACTCATTTAAAATGGGATCTACAACAGGTAACCATGATACACAAAGTTTTAATTCTTATGGTGTACACAGATGTTGGGTACACTTTATTTCACTGTGTATTTAAAATACTTCATAAAAAATTTAAAAATTAGTCTTCCTTGCAGTACCTTGCAGTACTAAATAAAGAAAATATTTCTTATTGATAAAAGTGCCATATTTCATGGCTATGAATACTCACGTTGATCAATTGTAACTATCTCATTCATCTGTTGTTCTTGGCTTGCCAATACATCTGAAGAACACACATAAAAATTTTTGTTTTCATTTAAAACCAGAAATACAAACCCAAATCCAGTAAAACTCAATAAACATGATTATTTTAAAAGAACCTTCACAATTAAAACCAAACCAACCAACCAACCAACCAAAATCAAAACATTAAACAATTGAAACTTAGGGGCATAATAACCTAAAAAAATACCTGATAGTTACTTTATAAGGAAAAGATATTTTTAAGAGAAGAAACAGAGGGAAAGCTCCAGTTTCTTTTCGTGTTCAGAAAAGTTATTCAGAGAACCATGGTTTTCTAAATATAAATATCTGTACCTAAATCTATCTGTTTATCTCTATATAAAACCATGTAATACATGGAAATCTTCAAGATCAGATCAAAGATGAGAATATATACCACACTGGAATTATTTAAATATACATTCTTCACCAAAAAGGCTCCCTCAAGATGATTTGGGAGATCTCCATAATTTACTAATCTGTTTTAATATCTAACTTTTGAATAAAACTCCTTTAACTTTTTAATGCTCCTTCTTAAAGAGAGGTAAATTTTCAATCAACTGTAGCTGTTTTGTCACAACTGAACTAAATAATTGAACATGTCTACAAATACAGCTTTCAACCTAAGAGCTACATTGTAAAAGGTCCTACAATAATCTTACAGAGAAGCATTCATTACTCACCTGCTGCTATTCCCTACTCAAATGCCCTTCTTTACCTCTTAAACAAGAGTTACACTTCCCAGGCTATATATTATATCAGCCTATTTAGTGCCCATCATAGACCAGATGCTTCTCTCTTGAGAAGCACTCATCTGTGTTCTGAGTGAGTCCTGGGCCTGGGCTCCCAACATAGTTTTACTTAGGGTGCCATGCCAAGATCCAGTTTCAGACACACAGAGCTGGAAAGGGCTGGAAAACTAAAAAGAGGTCTGAATCCTACCCATCAGATGGAGCTTTTTTGGGGGGTTCCAAGTTTGGGGGCTTAAACAATTATATGGGACTAGACTCAGATCCGGATTCTGATCTTAGCATTCACCTACTGGCTGTGTGACTTTGGTAAATTATTCAACCAACTTGAACATTAATTTCCTCATGGTTAAATGAAATATCCTCATCTACCACACCTCATAAGGTTGTTGTGAGGATTAAAGGAAAATGTTTTAAAGTAGCACAATGCCGGAAACACAGTTCAACTTTCCTGTAAACTGAAGTTGCCACTGTTTTATCCAGATTCCTAGTTCTGAGCATTCTCCCCCTCAAATTGCTGTTTCTCTTGAAGAAAAATCCATGCTTTTTGTTTGTGCTAGACTTTTCCAAAAATTTTATAGACGTACCTTGAAGAGGCAAAGTGCTATTGAAAATGAAATTGTTTCATTCGTGACTATAAATGAATGCAAGTGCCCTAGCCCAAAAAAAGGCAAAAGAGAGTCACCATCACACAGCACAGGTGTTACCAACCTGTAGGATCAGCTTTTCAACCCTTACCCTCAGAATGGAGTTTGGTCAGTTTCCTGGGAACTCTCAAGATAGACCACAGGACACCAAAAGAGAGGAGTTTTTGAAAGCTTGGTGCAAGACCATACAGGCACTCTAAATATAATATTCCTCTGTAGCCTTCAAATCCTGGCCATGCATGAGGGAAGCAGAGTTCTGAGAGGCAAAGCTCGGGGGGATATGGAGACATTTTATGTAAAAAACTTTAGACACTAAAGATATAAGGCAATTCTTTTTCCTAAAGAAAATCCTCAACAAACTGAAAGCTTTGCTCCTTTGGTAACAGAAGACATGTTCACACTAAGAAGAACATCATAGAGCTGGTAGTACAGGAACATTGCCTAATTATCCTCCCCAAGTACTGGAGCACTTGGATGAAGCTTCAACATAAGAGGAACTGCAGGAAGGTGGTGGTTCAAGTGGGTAATCTAAGACAAATATCTAAAGAAGGAGCTCTACCTGTTCACTACTGCTTCTCCTTGAAAGATCATTGAGGAAGAATAGGTAATAGATGCTGGGTTAATAAGTGCCTTTCAGAGACATGCTGTAGACTTCACTCTACAGGAAGGGCCAGAGAACTGGACTGTGCTCAAAGGAGCCTGTTCTGAGAAGTGAAGCTCATGAATTATAGAAAGTCTGCCAGAAATAGCTTCGTACTTCATCCTACCCATCCCCAAATTCTGAACTGAGCATTAGATTCCCACACCACATGGGATTTCCTTGCTAGGGCAGCGCAAAGAACCACCGCCGAAGAAGCAAGGAATTCACTGAGACACTGATCTAACGCTGCAGGGCATTGCTATTTTTGAAAACAAAACAATTCCAGAGCAGAGCTTTTCTGAAGAAGACCCATTCTACTGCAAGGACATGCAAAGATACATAAGATTCCTCTGCCCCTATACTAGGAAAAGTCTCTCAATGAGCTTTCAAGTTTGAGAAGCACTAGGAGAACCAGAAAGAGAGAACTACAACAAAGTGCTGACCTGGGAGAGACAGCGAAAAGCACAAATTTGAGAAAAACTAAACCGTAGTCTAAGCACTGTCCTTGTTCTATTCTTAAGAGTTCCTACAAGAAAATGTTTCCCTAAACATGACTCACATGTTAAGAGCCTGAAACAATTCAGAATTTACCTTACTCATCTGAAAAGCTCTGCCAAGAAGAAAGCCTGTGAAACCAAGGACAAATCTTCAACCAGAATATTCAACTTATTCATCTAATAACTGAAACTGGAAATAAACCCTGTAAATGTAATGAATGCAATAAGTCTTTTAGTGTCATACTTTTTTCCCCCTAATATTTAAGAGAACCAATATAAGAGAGAAACTACAGATATAAACAACGAAGGAAAGCCACTCTCCAGAGCTCATCTCTTATTCAATAGCAGAGAATGCATCCTGGATGAAAACCCTAAGCATTATTTGACTGTGGAAAATCTCTCCACCAGAGCTGTCCCCTGATTGGGCACACAGTAGAATGAAATGCTACCAGTTACATTTTCATCCATAACCATTACAAAAACAAAGTCAGAGCGTCCTATTCACAAATTCTGAAAAATATGTGAGCTTGGCTAGCATTTCTGTTCAGTAAAACAGTGTTAGGGAATGGGTTGCTGCTAAGATATTTTATCAGATAGTCACTGAAAATGTAAGATGGATTAAAATTCAAAAATAATTTACATTTATTTGAGCTCTTTTTGTTGGAGAGCCAAGGAGTTTCTAATTTCTGTGCAGTCACTTAATCATAACAATAATGTCTACGGAGCAACACGGAAACAACCAGCAGCTTCCAATTCAAGATGGTGGGTTGCACACTTACATTTCTCCTTTCTCCTTAAGACTCCATTCAATTAAAAGAGATTTAGTTTCACTAATAATGAAGAGAATGAAAGGGAAGCCATTTATGAACAATCTCTAATTTCTAGATGAGCAGTAAATGGAAGAACTGACTGATGAAAGAGAAGTCAACAACTAGAATATATGAAGACAACTAAGTGTAGGACATAGCATCTTACTTAAGAACTTAAGAACTGTTAGCCTGTGCTTGGATCCTGGCCCTGCCACTCCCTAGCTCTGTGACCTTGTGGGGCTCTCTAAGCCTCAGTTTCCTACCTAAAAAATAAGGGAAGTATTTGTGGCATTAGTACAGAGATTAAATGAAATAATACATATAATGCTCTCAAGAGATTAAATAATACATATAATGCTCTCAACACAGTCTTATACAGTTGATAGTTGTTAATTATTATTGCTATTATCAATGAATAATTAAGATGAAAACAAAGCTATAAAGAAATAAACTTAAGTTACAATGTAAATAGATAAAAACTTCAATGTTATACATTTTCGAAGAAGCTCCAGATGACTCCAGAGAATTTCTCCCCGAGGTACCCGCTGAAAAAAATCTTCTTGGTTGAGACTACATAACTCTCTTCCCGAAATGTTGAGTGTGCTGAGGTCGATATCAGTCATGCTGAATTCCTTCATTACCCAAACCACCCAATGCAGCACTTGATCTGTGGACCACTGTACAGGATCTAAAAAGAAAAATATTACCATTAGCCTGGTTCCATCTTAGATATTATATAAATTTACAGTTAAAGGGTCAGCGCCATGGCTTAGCGGTTAAGTGCGCGCACTCTGCTGCTGGCGGCCCGGGGTTCGGATCCCTGGCGCGCACCGACACACTGCTTCTCCGGCCATGCTAAGGCCGCGTCCCACATACAGCAACTAGAAGGATGTGCAGCTATGACGTACAACTATCTACTGGGGCTTTGGGGGAAAAAATAAATAAATAAATAAAATTATAAATTTACAGTTAACATAATACACACACGTAGATAAGATTCAGACAGCCGCCCCCACAAATGAAGTAAAAAAACTCATTATATGAGGTAAAAAGATTTTTATGCTATATTTTATCCTCAGCTCCTTTTCAATTTCTTAGTCTAAATTTTTTTTTTTTTTTTTTTTTTTTTTTTTGTGAGGAGATCAGCCCTGAGCTAACATCCGCCAATCCTCCTCTTTTTTTTTTTTGCTGAGGAAGACGGCCCTGGGCTAACATCGGTGCCCATCTTCCTCCACTTTATATGGGACGCCGCCACAGCATGGCTTACCAAGCAGTACTTCGGTGCGCGCCCGGGATCCGAACCAGCGAACCCCGGGCCGCCGCAGCGGAGCGCGCGCACTTAACCGCTTGCGCCACCAGGCCGGCCCCTCTTAGTCTAAATTTTTGATGGATTCACTTGGTTCTGTATCAGTTCGTCTGGAATTTTATCAAGAAAAACAAAATGCAAAATTGCTCTGCAGTGCGCCAAATGGAAAATATGTGATTACCCTGAAGAGGACAAAGTAAATTATCCAAGTTTAAAAAGTTATTTTGTAGCAGTGTTACGATTTGTTGCATTGAAAAAAAAATATAAGGGGTTTCTGGGTTGCTAAACTCATTTTCCAAAATGTGAAAAATATACTCTCTCCTCCTTTTTGCTTCTTGTAAAAAGCTGGTTGCTCCTGCATTTACCCTCACGGTGGCACTTACAACACAACATGCTAACTGCCTATTTACTTAGCTCATAAAACATTAAGCTCCTAAAGCTGGGGAATGACAGAAACGGATGGGAAATTTCAACTAACTTTTGAAGACAATAGTAGAGTGAATATCAAGTAGCACAGGAGAAGCTATGACCTAAAATGTTTACCAAGGAGGATACCAATAAGAAGTGAGTGTGTCCCTGCCTGCAGACCCTCCTTAGTGGCTCAGGTGGTGGTGGTTCCAGGTAGCAGGAGAGGCTTAAGTGGAAAATGATGTGACTGATTTCAAGTATACGGTATGGTTAGAACCTCCAGGCTCCAGGGCCTCTCCCTCATCCTCAGGAGCCAAGTGAATAGAAGCATCCCTACGCCTTAGGGGACACCAAGAACACTTCAGATCAGGGAGAGACACGAAGTAGATATTGGGAGAACAGAGCCCAGTAATAAAAGTCTACAAACTGAAGAGTGAGACCCTCTCCACCTCCTCCCCCTCCACGTCCCTGTCCACCTCCAGAACGCAGCATTCACATACACATCAACCCTGAATCCTCACCCCAACCTTCTACTCCTGACAGGTGTTTGGTCAATTCTTCAGAGAAGTTGAAGAGTCTCAGGAAAAAGATCTATATACAATAACACTTGAACATCTTTTAATGAATTGACCAATACCCCATTTCACCAGTGTATAGTCAACAAACTCCTTCCAGAACGTCAAACTAATTATAATTAGCTTTAAAGTTATTTGCTCTTAAATATGGACAGACGGTCAAGAATAATCAGATATTTGAGAAAACTAAAAACAAACCATTAAACAAACAAAAATAAACAGGAAAACAAAACCTGGAGGAAGAAAAATAATGTAATAACAAATTGATAATCAACGTACTCGGAGAAGAGAAAACATGATATCCATAATATAAGATCAGAATGCCATGGAAAAGAAACAACCAAAAATAAAGAACCGCTGTAAATTGAAAATAAAAATCAGACAGGTTGTAATATAAAGACAAGAAAATTTGGCAAAAGTAGCACAAACAGATACAGAGACGAAAAACAGGAAAGAAAGGAAAAAAGACGTAGGGAATCAACCGAGGAGATTCAACAGGAGTTCCAGAAGAAGAGAGAAACACAGAAGTAATTAACAAAACAATAACAAGAAAATTTCCCAGAACTGAAGGCTACAACTGTCTAGATCAGCACTGTCCAAAAGAAATATAATACAGGCCAATATGTAATTTTTAAAGTTTCTAATAGCTACATTAAAAAAGTAAACAGAGATGAAATTCATTTTAATAATAATTTCATTTAACTTAATACATTGAATGTTATCATGTCAACATGTAATCAATATAAAACACTGAAAGATTTTACATTTTTCTCTTTATGAACTGGGTATTTTACACTTACAGCACATCTCAATCCAAACCACGCACATTTCAAGTGCTCACACGGGACTCCTGCCTACTGCATTGGGCATGCAGGGCTAGACTGAAATGCTACACAAGAAAACATAAATCCAGAGCAAAGGAAAAAGATCCACACTGCCACTAAACCAAGATAAAGACCAGAGATAAAAAGAAGATCCTAACAGCTTCCAGAAAGAGAAAAATAGGATATACAAAGGAACCAGAATCAGAATGTCCCCTGAACTTCTCACACTATAACAAAATGGAACAGGGTCATCAAAATTTTGAGGAAATTGTTAAAGTTAATTTTTATACCCAAACTACCAATCAGAGAGAGCAGAATAAAGATAATTTCAGATATGTAAAGTGTCCCTCCTACCGGAAAAGAGAAAAAAAAAATTTATTTCCTAGCTGCCCTTTCTCAAGAAACCTATAAGACAGAATGAGAGAACAATGAGTAAATGACAATAAAACTGAGAAAAAAGAAACTACGAGATCCAGGAAAACAGCGGATCCAGCACTGTAGGGAAAGTCAAGGATGCCCTAGGATGACAGCTCTGCAGCAGATCTAGAAAAGATGCATTCCAGAGATATTTGAGAATTTGGGAAAAACTAACAACAGGCACAAAACAGACTGATGGAAACAGGAGAAAGTAAGTCTCAGTATACACTGAAATCTACACAACTAAAAAACAAGTCAAGAACTTCAGGAAAACTAAAAGTTGTATAAATGAAAGCTTGGTCATATAAGACATAAATTCTCATAATGTACACAATGACTAATGATTTAAATAAAAGTTACATAACAATATTAACAAAATGGGGGGAGATAAGGTTTTATTTTGTTTTCTAAGGGAGAGAAGTATAAGGGAACTAAACCTCATTACTGTAATAGGAAGTCAATAATGATTAAAAGCAGTAAAGCAAAAAGTGGCTGCAACTGGGGAACAGGACAGAAGAAAGGAAAATCATGTTAGATAACCACTGTTTTCCCTAAGACTTTCTTTAAACCAAACTTGAAAGATAAATAATAAATGACAGACCTTACCTATGGGGATGGGGAGAGCTATGGAACTGGATAGCTAGTTAGATAAAAATCAACTGTATCTGTAATACTTTATTTTTTGAGTATATAGTATTTCATTTTTTTGTGTGTGTGTGAACAAGTTCAGTGCTGAGCTAATATCTGTTGCCAATCTTCCTCTTTTTTTGCTGAGGAAGACTGGCCCTGGGCTAACATCCGTGCCCATCTTCCCCTACTTTATATGGGACGCTGCCACAGCATGGCCTGACAAGTGGTGCATCGGTCTGTGCCTGGGATCCGAACCCATGAATTCCGTGCCCCCAAAGCAGAGCGCACAAATTTAACCAGTATGACACTGGGCCAGCCCCGAGTATATAGTATTTCTAAACGTTGATATCTGACAACTCTGGGAGCCAAAAATATGAGTATGTGTTTCTTTTTGATTATTCAAACAACTGGAAGAAAAAATAAAAACAAACAATCTCAATATATCCATCTTTTCAATATTATTATTTAATAAAAGACAGGAATAAATATTTTTACTTTAATTTTACTTTTCTCCAGTTTTAACATTTCCTATAACACATCTCTTTGACCAGATTTCTAACTACTAGAAATTCATTAATTTGAGTTTCGTCTACAGTTGTTTAATGTGAAATAGTAAGGAAAAAAATCTAAAACTGAAGGGATTATATACGTAATGTATAGTACATATGATGTATACATACTATATATGTATATGTAATGTATAGTATATATGATGTATATATACTATACATACTATATATACATGAAGAGCTGGCTCTAAGCAGTCAAGATATAAACTGATGTGTATAAAGTGAACTTGAAGGAATTTCCCAATGTGGATCAATATTCCAAAGAGATTTAAAGTAGCTATGACCAGTTAACCATATTTCAAAATTTTGCACAGAATTAAGCAATTAGCAAAATAATTACCTTAGGTGCAGAAACAGAAACCTGAAACGATAGTTTCCTAAGAAAACACTAATCGTTTCTAAAATTTTCTATTAGGTAACAACTTCATAACAAGAAATCACCAATGATTTTTAAAAAGCCTTCCTATACCTAAATAAATCTCAAATGTCCTGAAAGAGCTTCATTTTAAGTAAATAATATTCTTGGCAGGAACTCTAGTGAGAGTTCATAATCTTGCTATCTACAATTCATCTTTATATACTACTTTCCATAAAAGATTCTACTACTGAAGAGTTCTTGTTGAAAGCATAGCAAACTCTATAAAACATTATGTCAAACATTTTTATGCTTCCTTCTTTCCTTCTCAGCATTTCTCCTCTCAAGAGATGACTCCCAACTTGCTAACAGTAAGGTCAAGTATACCATCCATACTAGCTCCCACACGTCAAAAATAAATAACTCAATATTTTCAACCATCTTATCTCTGAGAAATGGCTAGATCTCATCCTTTGAACTGGGCTATTTTATCTTGTTATGCTCCAATTCACAACCCCTCTCCTTGCTTCTTGCATCTCTCCTTCCTCTACTAGTTCCAGACCATTTATCTATAAATACACTTAGGTCACCACCAACTCTTGAAACGTCAATATTATTTTTTTTTAATTTTTATTTTTTTACTATCTTTTTTCTTTTTGTGAGGAAGATCAGCCCTGAGCTAACATCTGTTGCCAACCCTCCTCTTTTTGCTGAGGAAGACTGGCCCTGGGCTAACATCCGTGCCCATCTTCCTCCACTTTATACGGGACGCTGCCACAGCATGGCTTGACAAGCACTGTGTCGGTGCCCGCCTGGGATCCGAGCCCTGGGCCGCCGAAGCGGAGCGAGCGCACTTAACCGCTACGCCACCGGGCCGGCCCAAAACGTCAACATTATTTACTTATTCCCCCAGCCTCTTCCCACTTGCCCCTCAAAAAAGTTAAGACTAAATCTTTTCCATTTCTATAATGTCTATTTCTTTTTTTTTTTTAATTAATTAATTTATTTTTCCCCCAAAGCCCCAGTAGATAGTTGTATGTCATAGTTGCACATCCTTCTAGTTGCTGTATGTGGGACGCGGCCTCAGCATGGCCGGAGAAGCAGTGCGTCGGTGCGCGCCCGGGATCCAAACCTGGGCCTCCAGCAGCAGAGCGCGCGCACTTAACCGCTAAGCCACGGGGCCAGCCCTATTTATTTCTTATAATTCAGCTTTGTCTCTCCAATTCTACACTTACCTTTATCTAAATCTACCAACGAGCCTCTGATCACCAAATTTAATAGACACTACTCAGTCGGCATTCTCTGACTTTCTCAGAAGCATCAAGACTTTTAACTATCTAAAGCTCTCTCTCAATTTCAGTGATAACTATACACAATTCTTATTTTCCTTTTATCCAGCTATTCCACGTCTTCCTTCCTTTTCCTCAACCCTAAATGTTGACAAGGTCCAGGAACCAGTCTTTAATGCCGTATTCTTTTCCATTTTCTCTCTCTCCACCTTTATAGCTTCAATATAAATTCAACGTGACTGAGGCCCAGATAACATCTTTATCTCCAGTCCAAATCTTGTGCACCTGAAACTACTTTCTGGTTACCTCCAGATAAATATGTACTATTACTTCAAAATCAAGTACTATCAATACCTTCCCTTGAAAAATCTTCCCAGTACCAGACCTTCCTACCTCCCCCACTAAGCTGAGGAAGGCACCCTGTGCACCATCGAAAGCCCAGCATTTAACATGGTGCCTGGCATCTGAAGTTCACGAAATATGTAATGAAGATGTAATTAATTCTCATCAATATTATTCTTGCTCTAGTCACCCAAGCTTGAGACATTAGATCAATACTTGAATCTCCCCTCTCTACCCTCACACAATCCGTCAATCAGTTGCTCAGTCCTATCACTGCTTTGATCCATCTCCTTTCTACTCCCACAGAAATCACCCAGTTGACTAACCTAGACATTATCTCCTCGTCACACCTAAACTACTATAATATGCTCGTTTTCCCTTCACTCAATCTGTAGCCGCTCCAACTTATGCCATACACCACTGCCATGTTCATTTTCAATTATCACTTCCATCAACCCAACGCTACAGAATGACTCCTTACCCGCTAAATCTTCTCACTACTCATGCATACTCCCACTTCTCGGCTTTGCACGTACATTTCCTGTCTGGAATGTGCTTCTCTGCCCAGCAGTTTCTTTGTCTACAACAAACCCTTTTCCAATTTTCCCCCAAGCCACCATGATCCCTTTGAGATTCTAATAGCATATTTCCTGTATACCAGTTACCGACAACTTAAAAACATGTTACCTTTATGGCAATTATCTCTTTTCATCTCTCTTCTCTCTCTCCAACTACACTGTGAACACCCTAAGGTCATAAATTTTTTTTTTCTTTGTATTCCCAGCACCTAGGACAGTGTTTGTCCATCATGTGTTAAAAGTCCAAAAGAAAAAAAAGAAAAATTCAGAAAATCAACATCCTTCCTAACAATTTTACGTTTAAAATAGACTACACTTACTTACCCTAGTTTCTTCTATGTCATGCTTAATTCTTATTATTCTACCTAACATGTAATTATGTATTTTATTACCATAGGGTATCCCAAGGCGTTCTTGCTCTTTCCTATAACCTTCCAGTGCAGCAGCCCATCTTGTCACTTGTTCTGAGGTTTCATCTGAAATCGTTGTAATGTGTTTTGTGCCATCAAGAGTTATCACTTGAGCTTCCTCAACAAGATGTGCCTCTGCTTCAGCATGGTGGGCATCTGGATCAATAACTACTTCAACTGTTTCCGCAGGTTTAACAATTTCAAGGATGTTTAGCTTTGGTTCAATTCCTTAACAGCGAAAAAAAAAAGTAAATCTAAACGAAAACATGAAAGTCACTAACAAATAAAATTTAGCTTAGTTTCTGTTCTCAAATGCAAGAGCAAAACTCCGTTTTAAATATTTTTAGCAATATGTCTAGAGAATTTAAGACATTCCCACTAAATGATACAAACAACAATCCAATAGAACTTTGGCAGATGAGATAATAGTATTGTACCAATATTAATTTCCTGATTTTGATAATTGTACTGTGGTCATGTAGAAGAATTCTTGGTTTTAGAAAACACAAACACTGATATCTTTAGGGATAGAAGGGGATCATGTCTGCAACTTATTCTTAAACAGGTCAAAAAAAATAATATGGGGGTAAGGGAGAGAGGGATTAAAGCAAATGTAACAAAAGTTAACATTTGGGGAATCCGGGTAAAGGATATCCAGAAATTCTTTTACTATTCTTGCAACTTTTCTATTAAGTCTAAAATAATTTAAAAACAATACCCCCTCCCCCACACACCCCCACCTACAAACATTAGGGGAAAAAAGTACCAGTATGGAGAGTATGAGTAGCTACCCACCTTGAGAATTTTAAAAAGTCCTTCTAAGCAAATTAAAATTATTTACTGACTGCTTTTCTTCTTAAAGGACAAAGTACATGTTTTAAAAATAAATAGACACTGAGTTCGTTAAATTAAATTCACATCATTAAATTCTAATTTTCATTTTTAATTGAATGAACAAAAATCCAAATCCTCAAGATATTCAAAATAGAATAAGCTAACCCTTTATGAAATAATCTCAGATACTTCTGTTAAAATGACAGCAAGAAACTATCATACCACTTAACAGCTACTGTTTGCTCACTGATTCTATTACAATCTATATCAAAATTTTATCAAAGTCCATTTGAAAGAAAAAACAAAAGTCAACTTCAATCTCCCATGAAAAGCAGTATTAAAAGAAAATGTACTGCTATCATTCATTAGGTGGTGTAAACAGAAGTCACTTTTTTCAAATACACATGAGAAAAAAAATTAGTATTTTTGAAAAAAATATTTTCCTAAGATATATTCCCTAATCCCCCATTGAAATTTCATCAAGTCATTTCTTCTTAAACACACTTGCATTGAGAGGTCAGTAGGCTTTTAAAGATAAAAACAAAGATTTTCTTTCTTATTCCCAACAATAGCCAATCCTGGGGAAATTAAGGATCAAAAGTAGATAACTACCATTTTCATAGTCTGAAGAAAACTTCAGTTTGTGAAACATAATTGTAAGTGATATAATACATTTAGAGATTAAAATTAGTCTAACTCTGGTTAGAAAGTCCAACAAGCCACATTGAAAAAAACTAAAATTCAAACACCAAAAATGGTTTCCTAATTTTCTTTCTAACTTGTATACCTACATAAGACTAGTAAAATACCGTGATGGATACGGCTGACTGGGTCATTCAACATCCTTTGCAAATTCCTTTCTCTGTGCTAAACTGTAGACTAGAATTCCTTGCAGCTAGGGTTCCAGATATGGTTTAGGCTCTAGAATCACTGGCATGAGCCTTTTATTTGGAAATGAATTAAGAGGGGACAAGCAGGCACATGGCATTCATTTTTTGGCTACTGTGGATCACTGAAAAGGTAACATGGTTCCAAGCTGACAGCTACAGTGGTGGCTTTCAGATTAGGCAGTTACCAGATCATGGCAGGGAAGCAGCTTCCTTGGCAATCCAGTTCCGAAGTGTGGCCGAGGCATTCTTAGAAAGTCAACTAGAATCTGTTCTTCCAGCCCTCTCTGTGATCCTGTTATTTACTACCCTGTAGTATACTCCCTTCCTGATTAAACTACATACAATGTGTTATACTATCCACTTCACCCTTGCAGATAAAATAATTAAATCAAAAGTATATTGGGCTGGCCTGGTGGTGCAAGCGGTTGGGTGCGTGAGCTCTGCTGCAGCAGCCCGGGCTTTGCCGATTTGGATCCCGGGCATGCACCAAGGCACTGCTTGGCAAGCCATGCTGTGGCTGCGTCCCATATAAAGTGGAGGAAGATGGGCACGGATGTTAGCCCAGGGCCAGTCTTTCTCAGCAAAAACAAAAAAAAAAAAAAAAAGAGGAGGATTGGCAGATGTTAGCACAGGGCTGATCTCCTCACAAAAAAAAAAAGTATAAATATTTGGGTATAACATCACATTCAGTAATTTAGACAACCATCTAAAACTTATAAAATTGAATTCCCATATTATAAAAACATGAGCTAAACTTTTAAATAACTACACTAAAAGTAACTTACCTTGGTAAGAAATTACCTGTACGCTAAGCTGTACAGTTCCATCTGTCTTTACTCCTTGATCAAATAAACTTCGTTCTGGATCCAGCTAAACATGCATAAAATGAATAAGATTATTTTAGCTCAATCATCTGATTTAATAAAAATGGATGTACCAAACACGACTTAATTATGGAGGCATACTAATTAAATTATAAGAACACATTTAATCACCCAAGTTGTCATATCATTTAATTCTTTGCCAAAACTGAAAATATTTTAACCACTGTGGTAGTAATTAAGGACAACATATACAACAGAATTTTTTTAAGTGGTGGTTTTCCCTAGCTCTGGAGTCTAATTTAGGATTTTAAATAATACCAAAAGGCAATTGTTTATTCTGTAAAGTATTTAAAGCAGAAGATAATGCAATTTATCTGTCACGAATAAGCAAGGGTGTTTAATTAGTGAAGACAATTTATATAAATTTATTACCGTAATTCTTGACATATCTCCCTTGTAATCAATGATACACATTGAAGATCAGGGTTAACTTTAACTCTCTGATCACAAAGTTAATAAAGTTAAGGGACTTATGACCTTACTACCTGACCTAACTATGAATATCTTTAATCATAATTCTATACCCTTTCCATATCAGGGCTTTACTCCTTCATGTCTCCTTGCAGTGAATGCATTTCACACAACGGCAAATGGATGACAAAAAGTAATTCTGATTTCCAGACATTTTCTGTCACCAGTTTAAAGATAGGCTTCCATTGCAATTATCTTGAATAATGTATCTCTCTCTGTGTCTGCCTATCATACAGCTGGAGGTACAAAGCTCCTCCCACTCTCATTCCCAAGAATTTAGTCAGTACTGTAGTCATGGTACAAACACATTTTCTATTACTAAAAATGTCATACTTATAAAGCCTAAAATCTTAAGTGACCATGCATCTAACTTAAACAGGGACAAGACAAACTGTGTAACCCTGCAGACAGACAGGTCAAACACGGCACTTTCACTCATTAATATAAGTCTCTGCCTGACACGTTGTTAAAAATTCTCCTACTATCAAGATTTCTCCTCTCTAGTAGACACTGGTTTTATCCACCAGAAGCTACGGTAGGCATATTTCTGAAAGTGAGCTCTCAGGTACTGAGTACACCAGCTAGTTCAGTAAGAGCCAGCACAAGGACAAAAGTCAAGCATGGTATTTGATCCTGCGTCATAATCCTCAAAGAACTGCACTCAGTTGTTGTTCCATCAGCTTTCAAGTCTGCATTCATCTGAAAATGCAACAGCATTACCACAAGAAGCAAGCATTCTGACTCCAAATGTATATTTGCATTAACTGACATGGAGAACAGAAGTTGCTAGCCTTATATCCTTTTTGAGGAGAGGAAGGCAGACAGGGAGGAATGCAAAATGCCTTAGATACAAGACTAGCTCTGAATTCCATGCTATGAATTATGCATAATTCCATTTATTCAACTAATGTTTACTGAGAACCTAAGATAGGTCGGGTACTTTGCAGGTCATCTTTCATTTTGGCTTTCATTTGTATTACAAAAGAAGCAACAAATGTTACCGCTGAAAGATAAGTAACACATCAAGTCCAGATTCCCCTTTATTTTACATATGAGAAAAATCAGGTCAAGTCCAGGGACACTCAGTTATTGAATACCGTACAAACTTTCTTACAAGTCTGCCTCAAACAAGTGAAGAGTTTTGGAGTTACACAGGCCTGGGTTCAAATTCCAATGCACCCTTTTGTAGCTATGCATTGGGCAAATTAAAATCTTTAAATCTCAGTTTCTACATCTGCAGAAAGTGATCAGAATATGTTTACTCAAAGACTGATGTGAAGATTAAATGAGATAATTTGGGAGTGTTCAGCAATTGTTTTTTCATTCAATGTAAACTGCCCATATAGTTCTAGTTTACCAATTTTTAATGGTGCCTTGAATTTCAATCTATAGAATTTATTTAATTCCCTGTTTTTGGAACATTTGAGTTATTTTCAGTTTCTGCACAATCATGCAACGAACATCTGAGAGGTACACCTTTGCTCACCCAGGAGACCATTTCTGTAAGAATAATTCATTGAGGTGGAACTGATGGGTATTTCACATTCAACATTAACAGATACTACATGCTCGATTACCTTCCAAAAGGACTGTGCTTAATTTATCCTCTCACTGTTGAGAGAAGAAAAACCTCAGATCCTAAAACGATAATAGTACTAGACCTACCTACATTCTCTAGTTTTAGAAGAGCAATTCCCTCCCAGCCCCAACATTTACTAGACTTATTGAAAGGAAAAGACAAAAGTATGGTAAATGGCAGCTAAAATGCACAAATTTCATTAAAACATTTCAACTTATTCTGCATCAAAATCTTATTTAAAAATAGTTGACATGATGATTTGAATTTTTAAAAAACTAAGGCAAAAGTTCTATAATATATGGAATAGCTATCATAAGGCAGGGAGGGGGAGAAGTAAAGAATAAAACAAGCCAAACAATTCAAAAGATGACATAATACACATTAGTATAAGTTAGTATTAAAAAACAGTATAAAACTCTAGTACCCAACTCAGATGTTCAAGGAAGGTCAGGAGAACTATTTGAGTAATCCTATCTAGGCTACTACCCTATAGACATAAAAATACTACCTTTCTTGAAAGAATACCATAAAACATGACTATAAACATGCTGCAAACATAATATATTGTTATAATATTATCACAGGTAAAATCCTATTGCAATAAACTCCAAGAAATATATACATTGGTATTTAAATTCTTATCCAAAATTTACTGTTGGAGCGAATAAAAATGGAAAGGAATATAAAAATCATTTGGTCAAATTATCTCTTTTTAAAGATGAGGAAACTGATGCACAAAGAAGTTAAAAACCAGTTAGAAACGGTGCGAGGACACACTTCTTCAGCTTCCAAGGTCAACGTGCTTCCCACTACTCTGTGTCTAAGCTCTGACTCAAATTTATTTAAACTTCTCATTTTATATTTGTGAAAGTAAAAAGATCAATGTTTGATTTAATATTCAATCTTTTAAATATAATTTTAAATAGAGAAAATTTTGCTGAAAGAATTCTTTTTATTTCTAAATGCCTAAATTTTATAATAAAACAGGTCAAATCTAGTTATTGAGATAAAGGCTATAGCTATAGAGACAAAGGCCAACAAAAAAATCTTTTTAACGTAGACTTAAATGCTGAAATAAGCTAAAAAAAAATTACCTGAATATCTTGCAGGCAAATTTCATGAGCATCCAAAGAACACTGCAGTCTTGGTTCTAGTAGTTTCTTTAAATTGCCTATTGGCTCATTGATGTCTATGGCCTGGCTTACACATTCAGCTGGGGCGTAGGTTTGTTCTACAATGCTAAATGTTAAAGGACATAATGGTTAACAATTACATTTTTACCCTGTACATTAAAGTTAACAATATGCTCAAAACAAAATTCAATACTAAAACACATTTCTGGTCTTTGAAATTCCTTTTCTGCAGAGATACCGCTCATAGTGGTAGTCTCCTCACCAACTAGTGTTGCCAAACTGAATACTGAATTGCACAGGGAAATGCTAGCCTGAAATTTAAAGAACCCTTGCAAATATACCTCATTATCTATATATGTATGTACGTGTGTATGTACATATAAATACTGCATATAAAATACTTAAGGAGAAATGTTTGCATTTATGTTATATTTTCAAGCTACTTTTAAGAATTTTAGGCCCAGAAGGAAAGATAAAAAGTCTCCTCAAAATTTGTATGCCATCTCTACTAGTCAATTCCCGTTCTCAACATAAATACAATTTAATAAATGTAAATTATAAGATATCAAAATATAAGTTATACAAAATACTTCCCATTTAATTTAATCTGAAAACTACTGGTTAAAACCAACATAGCTCCACATCAAAAAAAAATTATAATCTTCCTTTAAAACTCTCCTAGTGCTCTTTTGCATTGTTATTTCCTACTCTGAATTCTACGGAACCACAAGTTCCTTGAAGGTAAAATCTTTGGTAAGTAATTCTACATATCTTTTAAAAAGTCCTTTTTTGGGGCCAAATAGAAGACAGACACCAAGTAACATCTGCTGAATTGGTAAATCTGGGACTCAACTAAGTTTCACTACATGTTTAATTTAAATATGATTTAAATCTCACCTGCAGTTGTCGAAAACAGTATGCATTTAAAAATTTGTCAAGTTCCATTTTCACTTAAATTCCAAGTATAAGGCAATATATACATGATATTCAATAATGTAGTAGTCTAAATTCTTCCTGAAACTTTTAAAATTTATAAGATAAACCACTCATGATTAAAAACACAAGATTATTTTAAAATAATAGTAAACTATTATTATTAGTAGTAGTAGTAAAGGTAAAATAATTGGGTCTTTTGGCTAAGTAAGCATTTTTACCAAATCGTCAGCTATAGCACAGTGGGCTATATTTTTCTTTTTTTCTAACAATGATTCTTTAAAAGTCAGATGCCATTTAAGACAGATTTTTAAAGATCTATTTTACATGACCTCAACATTTAAAACATTTTTTTTTTTTTTTTTTTGGTGAGGAATATTAGCCCATAGGTAACATCTGTTGCCAATCTTCCCTTCTGCTGAGGAAGACTGGCCCTGGGCTAACATCCGTGCCCACCTTCCTCCACTTTATATGGGGACGCCGCACCGCAGCACGGCTTGACAAGCAGTGCGTCTGTGCGCGCCCGGGATCCGAACCTGCAAACCCCGGGCCGCTGAAGTGGAGTGCCCGACCCTAACCACTACACCACCAGGCCTGCCCCTTAAAACATTTTTTTATATTTGGTCGCCACCATTTAAACCTTGGGAGACTGCATACAAAAATCAGAATTACCAGGGGCCAGCCTGGTGGCGCAAGTGGTTAAGTGCGTGCGCTCCGCTGCGGCAGCCCGGGTTTCACTGGTTCAGATCCGGGGCGTGCACTGACGCACCGCTTGTCAAGCCATGCTGTGGTGGTGTCCCACATAAAGTGCAGGAAGATGGGCACGGGTGTTAGCCCAGGGCTAGTCTTTCTCAGTAAAATGAGGAGGATTGGCAGATGTTAGCTCAGGGCTGATCTTCCTCACCAAAAAAAAAAAAAATCAATCAGAATTACCAATTTCTCTTGAAAAAATGTGGATGATCTCACATCACTGGACCTAAATTCCTACACAGCGACAATCTGTTACAGCTGGACAGCAATACCTGCTCCCTTTACACAGCTACTCTCCAGGTCAACAGGGTAACTACCAATCTCTTACACGAGACATATCAGCAAAGGTTTTCTGTAAGGGGCCAAACAGTAAAAACTTTAGGCTTTGCGGACCATTTGTGTGTATGTGTGTACATAAAAATAAACATATGCATGTCAGGTTCCAAGATGGCCTAAATGATCCTCACCTCCTAATATTTACACCCTTTTATAGTTTCCTCCCAAATTGTACCAAGGTTGGATTGTGTGACCAAAAGACTAAGGCACCGAAGAGATAACATCACTTCTTAGATTAGGTTATTTAAAGACACTGTGGCTTCCATTATGGTGAGCACTCTCTCTCAGGCCATTTGCTTTAGGGGAAGGCAGCTGTCATGCCATGAGCGGCCTACAGAGAAGCCTACGTGGTGAGGAAGTGAGTGGTCCTGCCTCCAGTCTCATGAGTGATATTGGAAGCTGATATGCAACCCCCAGTCAACTCTTCCGATGACAGCAACCCAGACTGACAGCTTAACTGCAAGCTCATGAATACCCTGAGCTGGAACCATCCAGCTAAACTACTTCCAGGTTCCTGACTCTCAGAAACTCTGTGCGATAACAAGTGTTGGATGTTTTAAACTGCTAAGTTTTGGGGTAATTTGTTATATACATACATACATAATGTATACACACACACATACATATATATATATGAAAATTAAGAGAGGCATGTAGTCTCTCTATTGTTTCTTCTGCTGGAGAAAAAAGCATAACCAAACACGTTGAAACGCTCCATTAAAAATTTAAGGCCTCTCAGGCAGTCACGTCAAGACATTTTAGACCTTTTCTGTCAGGAAAATGTTCCTGTGCCAGGGCATGGTGGCGGAGGACAGGACCGAGGACAACTAAATGGGGTTTGTCTTTTGAGCTAGAGCCAGACCGCTCCTCTGAGCAGAAGAGAAGGTGGCAGGAGTAACCACAGCACGAGGGCAGATCATCAACTGGCATAAAATCTCCATTATGCAAGACGAGTCAGTTCTAGAGATCTGTTGTACAACATTGTGTTAACACTATTGCATTGTACACTTACAAATTTTGCTGACGGTAGACCTCATGTTGTGTTCTTACCACAATACAATTAAGGTCTTAAATCTCAGCTGCACTCTCAACACTCAGCATCTTGTTTAACCTTAGTAATCTTGTCCACTCCCACCACAGTTCTTCTAAACCTTTGTTACTCTACAGAAATTCTCTACAACTCTTTAGTCCCTTTTATTTTCAGCATATTATCTCATTTCCTGCTTTAGAGTAAAGGAGGACCATTGGCCATGACCTTCCTTAACCTTCTTCTTGATTCCCAAATCTCTACTTTTACCCACATCCTCTCCTTGGATTCTGAACTCATTACCACTGCCCTCCTTCCTTAATGGAGTAAGTAATATTCTATTACTATTCCAAGAACTAACACCTTTCACTACTCTATATGCTGAGTACAGTGCACATAATTACTCATATACCTGTTTGTCTCTTCAAATACAGTGTGGCCTCTACAAGGCCAGGTTACTGTCTCATTTATTCATATACTCCTGACAGTTACTAGTTCATAGTAGTTACTTATAAATATTTGTTAAATTAGTTCAGGTTGTAAACTAAACTCTTTCTGAAATAAAAGTAACCAGCATTGACAAAAGGAAAAAAGAATCCAACAGGGAGGAGGGTGAACGAGGTAATACGGCAGATGTGTACGGTGAAGGGTGGTAATTAGTCTTTGGGTGGTGAACATGACGTAGTCTACACAGACACTGAAATATAATGATGTACGCTTGAAATTTATATAATGTTATAAACCAATGTTACCTCAATTAAAAAAAAGAATATTATGTTGGTGAAACAATTGGGGTTTACTAAATTATGGTAAAGATACCTTATGGAATATTTTATATAACCAATAATATGATTATAAAACTAAAAAAAAAAAATAAATAAAGTAAAATAAAATATCCAGCCAAAAAAGAATCCAACAGTGTCTTGGGGAAAAAAACATCACAATCAACTGCTTAATCATGATCAGCTATATTATCACTATCTTTAGTTTAAAACTATCTTTCCCTCCCAGCTACAAACCCATTACAAGTCAAAGGAAAAAATGAATACATTGTCCCCCAAAATGCTGAGATCAGTTGAATAAGAAAGGCCCCAAAAGAAGTTGGGCTTGATTCTTAATTTTAATTAGATGTGTTGATAATATAAAAAGCAGTAAATTCAGAAAACACCAACCTTTCTTCTGTGCACTCTGGTTTCTCTGTTCCATCAATCTCAATTTCTATCAGCTCCTCTGCTTCTCTTTTAGTCATGGTTGAAGTATTTCAAAAGCTCAGCCCTGCAAGAGTTAAATTTCAAGACATTTTGAAATTATCTGCATAAACAGAAACGCTACACAAGAAGTAGAGACCCAATTCAAATAAAAACAGAGGGTAAGTAGAAGAGAAGTCATCTTCACATATAAAAGAAAATCCACAAATGATATTTATAAATGAGTTTTTATTTAAATGGTGTTTATCAGTCTGACATGACGACTTCATCATTCCATTGGATTTACTGGGATGTTTTTTGGCCCAATCTCAAGTCAATAATTAACTCAAGTTACTTCAAAGTCAAGTGAAAGGTATGTCAACTATATTACAGAAACTGTCTTAACAACAGATTTAAACCTGCAACTTAAAAATCAACATAAAGATGAACTACAACTGCTCAGCTAAAAGCTGCAGTTTATTAGCAGAATTTACTGCAAACCATTGTAGTGATAGTGATATAAATTAAAGTTAATCCTAGCTGCAATTTGTTACAAATCACATTATGTTATAAATGCTATATAATATTCTAAAACAGCAAATTAAAGTAACAAAATTATTATAGATATGCACATTATTGCCCTGATTACACACTAGAATTTTTTATGATTTATTCAGACATAGTTTTATACATTTTAAACAAACCATTACTTCAGTTAATTCTCTGATGTAAAGTCATTACCTTCTATATTTAACTACCACTGATTTTTGTACCACTGATACACTTTGTAGCATTTGTACAAAAATATTATAATTTAAAAAATGCTAAGTAATCCATAAAATCACTGCATATATTGGTATTTCTTTGTGGCCATTTCCAAGGTGTTAATGCTTTAAGTTCCGGGTTGTTACAGCCTCACTGTAGGTCAGTGAATTTGTCTTTGGACTCCATATATAGTCTCAGTCCAGAGTAGAATTTTGTAAGTTTACTGCCACTTCTAAAAAAGCACTTATAAGTGCCTTTGACTCTGATTTATAAGGAATGGTCCTCTAAATTTGGTATTCTAATTCTTGCAAAGGAGTCTGTGCTCCCACTTACAAGATTTCACAAAATGAAGAAATTCATTCCTACTAATAATAACCATTATTTACTGAGTGCCAGGCAATGCATTCAAATGCTTTACACAAAACAACCTTATTTTGAGTCCACTCTCACATGAAAACTATCCAGAGGTTAGTGAGGCGAACTGCCTTTGGCTCCATGTAACACTTTAGGTGTGTCAATCGAAGAACACATTATTCCAGCTGAGGCTGAACCATGCCAGACAGGCTCTATGCATACGCTAGTACAACAGCCACCGCCATCACTTACCTGGAATACTGCAACAGCCTCCTCCTAAAACCTTTCCCTGTGTATGTGCCCTTGCCCCCCTACAGTCTATTCTCAGTCAATACAACAGCCAGTGTGATCCTTTCTGAAACTGAAGTTACATGACAGCCCTCATTTAAGAGATAACCAATCACAGCAAAATCTAAAGACTTCACAACAGCCAAGAGGCCCTACATGATCTTACTCCCTATCTCCGCCTCATTATTGCTCTCACTCGCTCTTCCACACCAGCCTCCTTGCTCATCCTTGCATCTTCCTGCCCTGTGGCCTTTTCTCTTGCTGTTCAGTCTGCCTGGCACCTCCTTCCCTGATGTCCTCTTGGCTGAATCCCTCACCTCTCTGAAGTCTCTGCTCAAGTCTCATTTTCTCGATGAAGTATACCTTGACCACCCCATTTAATTCCGCAATCTGCCTCCTCTTTACCCCTTTCTTTCTTCTTGTCTATAGCACTTGTCCTCTAACATACTATATCAGTAATTTACTATATTTATTGTCTTTCTTCCTCTGTTGGATCATCACCAAAGTACGAAGACCAAAATTATTCAAAAGTGACCCCAGGAACTTAAGTTGGTTTGTCTGGACTAGGAACTTCCCTTAATCTTGAAGTGGAAGGGGTTTTACCATGTCTCAACTTCTCAAAGGACCAAAGTCTCTGTGACAGGCACCACAGTGATGCAGAACCTGTGAATACGCAAATTATACAGCAAAGGGGAATTAAGATTACTATTCAGTTGATCTTAAAATACAGAGTTTATCTTGGATTATCTAGGTGGGTCCAATAAAAATCACAAGGGTCCTTAAAAGTGGAAGAAGAAATCCGAAGAGATCTAGAGTGATTCAAAGGGAGAAGGACTTGACTGGCCAGCTAGGACTGGTTTTGAAGATGAAGGAAAGGAGCCACAAGCCAAGGAATGCAGGAAGCCCCTAGAAGCTAGAAAAAGAAGGGAAACAGATTCTCTCCTAGAGCCTCCAGAAGAAACACAGCTCTGCCAACATCTGATTTTAGCTCAGAAAGACCCATTTCAGACTTTCAGCTTCAAAAACTGTATAATACTAAATTGGTGTTTTTAAGCCACTAAGTTGGTAGTAATTTGCTACAGTAGCACAAGGAAACGAATACAGGCTTCTTTCCCACTTTATAAAGTGGGAAATGCTGGGACTCTCCTCAGGTCCCAGCATCTCCATCTGCTGGGGAGCTGGTATTCTGACAACCTAGTCTATAAATAGCTAGCATCCAAAATCTAGACTGCCTGGTACAAAAATGGTCTGATTTTTCCCACATTATTAAGCTTGCTCTCACACCTCCCCTATAAGAAAATCATAAATCACTCAAAATCATAAAAACTGTTCTGTACAGAAAAAAGTGAGAAACAGTATAAGGTTTCTCAGCACTCAGAATAAGGTTTTAACAGCACTTAAAAAGATCATTTAAGTTTTATTTTCAGGGCCTCCAAGGGGTTCTACTCCCATCTCCATAACCAATTTTTTAAAAATGATTAGGAAACAAGTGAATTTTCTGAGAACTTTGGAAAAATAGAAAAGCATGTGAGGAAGTAACCAGAGGCTGAGAAATGGCCCTAAAGGCTTATCAGCAGGGATATCTGTAGCTCTCTCAACATAAGCACTAAAACAGGGAGTTATTTAAAAGAAATTTAGGGGCCAGCAGTGGTTAAGGTCACACGTTCCGCTTCGGCGGCCTGGATCCCGGGCACAGACCTACAGACTGCTTGTCAAGCCATGCTGTGGCGGTGACCCACATACTAAATAGAGGAAGACTGGCACAGATGCTAGCTCAGGGACAATCTTCCTCATCAAAAAAAAAAAAGAAAGAAAGAAATTTATCCTGCGATCTTCCCAAAGTCATAGATTAGTCCCTAGAATATGCTAAATAAAGAAAAAAATGAACCCTACATACTTTTGGAAAAAACCACATCACTCAGCTTCTGAGTTGATCTTTCTCTTTCTCTCTGTTCTCTAAATTTAGCCTAGAGAAGCAATGAAGAGATTTGGGAAATTGTCCAAATCTTTGATATCACTGCTCGAGTGGGTCTTAACTCTTCTTCTGGAATGAATTCCCCAGGATTCTACGTCAATACTTAAGAAAATGGAGAGAAGAACACTACCTGGAGCCTTTCTACCCAAGGGCTGCCCCCTGACATCCTGATTTCTCCCAGATTAAGTCTAACCTGGGGTCAGAATGCTTAGCAAAACGAATACAAACTAAACTTGAACTTAACTAAAAATTCCAGGCAAGGCTAGTAGTCTTTAAAATACAGTTATGTTTAACATTCTCTTTTGGAGCTACAGATAAATCTGAGGATTCTTCTTCTTCATTTAACACATTATTAGTTTACAGTTTAGGATAATTTTTCCCAATAAAGCACATTAAATGAATAAACGATAAATAAATATAAGTGTAATCTGGGAGTACCTGCCTGATCAACCACACATTTTTTCAAGCTAAAAGATACTTTTAAACACTTGAGAAAATTAAAAGACCTGTTTTTTAGATAAAGTCAATAGCTAAGAAAAAGTAAAGCACATGAATCTGTATGCATGTGCATGTACACGTATAGGGAGAGAAAGCAAGTAAAAAGAAAGGTTGGTGACTCCACTGGGTGAATAATTTCATTGTACTTTTTTTTCCAATTTTCTTGTAGACTTGAAGTTTTATAAATAAAAGTTGGAGGAAGGAGATTAAAGTCAACAGCTTTAATTTAGTATTCAGCCTCCACACGCTCTCATGACTCGCCTCAATTTAACACCTACCTCATCATTTTTTTTCTTCTCATTACAAATGGTCTTGTATATGCAATCCAGGTAAAAGTGACTTAAGTCCACCTACTGTCAGAATATGTCTAAAAAGAAATAAGCTTGGAAAGCCTGGATCAAACCCTGAGAGAGAGAGGTTATCCCTTAAAGTAGCTATGAAATAGCTGACCAGTTTCTTCCCAAGTTTAAGGAAGACATAGCACCTAAGAAAGCTATCACTGCCCAACTCTTCACTTTGCTCAAGTGAACCCTTCTAAATCTCTGCTCCTCCCACGAGTCAGACCTCCTGCATTTCTAAATTACTCCTCATCATCTTGCAACGCAGTATTAGGCGTTGTCCTCCCTGCCGTTAACCTAATCAAGCTGGGATCCCTAAATACAAGCACGCACAAACGGCTTATCTTCTAGTACACAAAAACCTAAAAAAGCTGACAAGCTACATTAACTCATCGTTTCCCCCTTGTCTTACTTTCTTTTTTTTAAAAAGAAACCCAATGGACACCACAGACGCTAATAAATGGCTTTGATGCAACCGTGGGATAATTCTAGAAAGACAACTGAACTGGAAGTGAGAGCGATCGCTGAGTTGGCAAGGCGACTGGTTTTGCATCCTCCTCGGAAACCCCGGGGGTGTCAGGATCACATCCCGACCGCGGAGACTGCGGACCACGCGGTGGGTCGAGGAGGGGACAGTGAGCGAAGGGCGCGGCGGGAGGCGACACGAGCAGCCCGCCCCCGGGGGCGCGCGGCTTCCAGCGCCCCGCGCCCCGCGCCCCTCCCCTCCGCTCCCCGCACTGCCTCCCCCGCCCCTCCCCACCCGGCTCCCTCAAGTCTCCACGAACGGAAATGGGAGTCACAGCGCCGGGGACCAGCGGAAACAAAACACAGAGGCGGCCGCGGGGGGGCCGCTGTGGGGCAGAAGGCCCCGGAACGAAGCCGGCCCGCGCGGGCCCGCGCTCCCCTCCTCCTCCGCGGCCGCACTCACCCGCTCCGGAATCGGCCCTGTTACCCCGCCCGCGCTCCAGAAACGGCTGGGAAAAGCGGCGGCGCGGGCTCCACGTGCAGCGCCTCTCCCGGTAAGACCCGCAGCTCCCGCGACTCGAAGTGTTGAGGCCCCTGGGCCCTTCCCGCGGAATCGGCGCTGAAAAACTCCAACCCCCCTCCCGCCTCCCAGGCACCCCTGGGTCCGGGACTACAACTCCCAGCAGGTTGCGCGAAACGAACGCCCGAGACAACGGAGGCTCGCGAGGCACAAGGGAGCACAACGCCCCAATCCGCTTTGTTTTACACTCTTGTCACTTTGCCTGCACCACCATACGCCTCAACAATCCCGAAGAACAGGACGCTGACTCGGGGCGGGGTGGAGGTTTGAACCAGGGGAAAGGCCAGTCCCAGCGCGCATGCGTTCACAACAAAGTCTCCCAGAGGAAAAAAGAGAGCAGGTCAAGTTAGGCGAAAGGAAGATGGCGGAGGCGTCACCAGGAGACCCGGAAGCACTTACCCTCCACTTCCTCCTCCTGTTTGGTTTCTGTCTCACCTAGAGCCGTCCGGTCGCAGACTGCCTCCGAGACGCTTCCTGTCCGGTGAGTGTCGAAAGACTGAAACGGCGGCCCATAATGCTTTGCGATGGCGGGTAGGCGGGTGGGGGCGGAGCCAGGGCCGGAAGTAGAACGGCGGCGGCGGCGGCGGCGGTGGCTCTTGCAGCTCGGGACTGAGTGCAAGGTGACTGGGAGGGTAACTGGGCTAGGTTGGTTGGCCTCTTGGGACTTCGATTCTGGGTTTCTTCGCGGGGCCTGGCTGCTCAGCCCTTCAGGAGCAGAGAGCAGCCGTATGTCCCGGGCACCTTCACGGCCTGGCCGGGGATCGCTGCTGACCTCGGCGCTTCCAGGCCTTGAAGGTTGCCGTGGACTCAGTATAGAGCCCTGATAATACCGCTCTGAGGGCACAGCGGGGCGGCGCGGGAGGCGGGGAGGCCGGCGGATCGCGGACCCGCAGCCCAAGGTCATGCCCGCGGGGAGGTCTGCCGCCAGGCCTGCGCTACCGGGGCGCGCGGGAGAGTGTTCTGAACTAGTTAAAGTAGAGCGTGCGCCGAAAAAAGGAAAAGGGTGATAGTCATCTTAAAAGTTTGCAACCTTCGTAAAAGTGTCGATATTTCTAAAACTTGGTTACGCAGCTTCGTTTTACACTCTCACTTTCCTTGCACAGTCACACACCTCAACAACCCCAAGGAACAGGATGCCGACTGAGGGGAGGAGCAGGGTGGGGGTTGCTTGAACCAGCGAGAGGCCGGAGGGCGCTTGCGAACACAGCGTTTCCAGGAGGGAAAAAGAGAGCGGGTCAAGTTGGCCAAATTGTGGGTTAACTTTAGGAATGTGCACTGAAGAGGCAGCGAAAGGACAGTCGTCACTGCAAACCGGAGAGCCATGCTCCCTTTTCTGCACTGGCTGTACCTTTTCTTACTGTTGTGTTCCCGGTCTTTCTATGTCACATCCCTATCGTAGGCTCTCGTGGCGCACCCCACAGTGTCACTCGAATAGAGAGCTTACCAGAGTTGGTGTTTTACATCTGTTTGTTTAATAACGTGTGTCTTCTGCCGGCCAATGGACAGTCTGCACTCCCTAGATATTTAATCATTGGAAAAAAATGAAAGAGAATAAAAGAAAACAAGTTTTGGTAGGTTGTGTGTGCGTTTTTTAGACAAGTTGAATTTGAGGGCCCTGCAGGCCTTAATGGAGGGATGAGAGCTGTTGAATGTATAGATTTAGAGTTCAGGAAAAAGACCCAAATTAGAGATGTGATTTGGAAATCGTTAATATTTAGATGATAGAAATCAAAAAAATGAAGATGGATTTTACTCATGTTACAGTAGGAATAACATGATTTTTGCAATCCGTTAGACTTAGAGTAAATGAACTGTGGGAATATGGGCAATTTAATAACCTTTTGTAGACACAGTTTTATTATCTGTAATGGAGGAATAAGAACACCTTTCTCTACTTCTTAATGGTATTGCCATAAGGATACAAGGAGAGAATATATATGGAAGTACTTTGCAAAATACCTAGGGCTGAACAAATGTTAGATGACTCTATTGCTGAGTGTTGTGTGTCCTTTCAATTGCCAGAAGAGAAAATATACATCAAGTTGCACAATTTTAAAAATATATTTGTGTGCGGTCAAATTCTGCTACGTAACCTTGGACCAGGTACTTACCTCTAAGCTTCAGTTTCTGTAAATGTAAAATGAGAATGATGATAAGTAGCACCCTAAGGTCATTTGTTGTTTGCTTCGAGTCTGTCCTCAGGTATTTTCCTCTGATGGGGTATAAGTGATATATGATGACTTCTTTAATTTCCTCAGATAGTTTTGTGTTCATTCTGGCAGGTGGAGGATATTTTGTTGATTGTAGGATTTATTCTGGTAATTTTTATGTGCTATTCCAGGGCTTCTCAACCTTGGCACTATTGACATTTTGGGCCAGCTTTTCTTGTTGTGGGAAAGCTGTTATTTTTGTTATTGTTACGGTAGGATGTTTGGCAGTATCCCTGGCCTTGACCTACTAGAGGTCAGTAACACCCCAGTCAGGACAACCAAAAATGTTTTCAGACATTGCTAAATATCTGCTGGGGAATACCCCCACCCCATTTGAGAATCTCTGTGCTACTCTACTGTCTTCTAGCTTAGTGCTTCTCAGTGGTAAAGGGCCACTTTTCCCCCCAATCCTTGTGGATACTCCTGAAGAATACAATAAAAATGAAGTACCGGAAAAATCAGATGAAAGACACACAAAATACAAAGTCTAATTTCTTATTATTAATTTCAACAGATAAAAATTACTCTGTGAAATTGCTCTAGTTTAATTTAAGACTTAAAATTTAATCTAAATGCTTATTCCCAATTTTGTATTACTATAGACCAGTAACACAATTTATATACTACCGCTGGCCCACAGACCACACTTGGAGCAGTAGTGTTATAACTTAATAGAAGTCCAGTGTCAGTGTAATGATGCTTATTGTTGTTGTTATTGAGTAATTTGTGGGAGGGCCGTGAGCATCATGTTGGCATATCCGATTTTTCACCTTATCTTTAAGGTTCAGGGGGTTCAGCAGGCTTTATTGAGGTGTAAATCTTGTGTCACCATTTCAACATAGGGTTTGGTACCTTTCTGTTTAATAGACTGGGTCTTGCTTAACCTGAGGGAAATTTCTTCTGATTATTTATGGCCTCCTTATCTATTCCTTCTCTTTTGGAGTTCCTGTTTCCATATATCTGTGTTGTAATTTGGAATTTTTTTGCATTCCATCTTTCAAGACACTAAATGAGGTCTCAACTGAGATCATCCTCTACTTTATCTACTGAAATTTTTTAGTTAGAAAAAATATATTTTAGCTTCAGAAAGTCTAAGGACTTGGAATCTTTACTGTGTTTAAAATTCAGACTTTAATCTCCACAAATTTTATTTCACTGACTAGATGGTACTGCTTGATTTTCCATCTCTTGTTGGTGGACTCCCTTGGCTGGTTGCTATTATTCCTTGTGGGTTCTTTTGGACTTAGATTTGGTTGTTACTTCTTGAATGCCTGGAATCCTGCAGTTGTAACAGGCAAAGCAGTTTCTCCCGCTGTGGGCCTGTGAAGTAGAAACTTGCAGGCTATCAGTCCTGGCCGAGGCAACTGTTTCCAGTCTCCTTGCCCAGCTCCCTTCTGACTTTTTGAAGAGGTCAGGGAAACCTGGGACATTAATTTGGGGGCCAGTGTTGTTGTTTTCCTGCTGGGGATGGGCAATTTTCTAACATCCTAGCTCGACCATTTCCTCTGGTCCAAGACTAAGTTCATGGAGAAGAAACACCCTCTTCCAGATTTTGTGCTTTCTTGCTAAGTCTAACCCTAGTGGAGCTGCACAGGGCCCTGAGTTGTTCCTAACTGCTCCTAGATCCCAGGCCTTTTGGTGAAGAAACCAACTTGCAGTGGGGAGTGAAGGGAAGGGAGCTATGGTCAGGTGACTCTTCTTAGCATTCCCTGAGCTCTGGCATGATTTAAGCTCTGTAGCAATTAGTAGAATTCGATTCCCACTAGATGATATATGTAGAAGTGTTTTACAATTATATGTATTTTAAAGTATATTAACATTCTGCTGCTTGTTTTCAGTAACAGAATCACCATGATTCTTCAGAGGCTCTTGAGGTTGTCCTCTGTCGTTCAGTCTGCAATCTCAGTCCATTTGAGGAGGAACATTGGTGTTACGGCAGTGGCATTTAAGGAACTTGATCCTATACAGAAACTCTTCGTGGATAAGATTAGAGAATACAGAACTAAGAGACAGTAAGTGGATCGATAATCAACCATGGTGTAAATATAAATATTCAAAGTATGTAAGTTTTGAAATGGTAATAAAAAATTACTTGGTATTTGAAAGTAAGACCTTCACTGAGCTAATCCCTGACATAAAGGTTCATCAGGTACTCCAAAAGAAGATAAGGATCTTGATTTTCTTTTTTTAAGTCCTAGATTTTTATCTTCCTTATATGGGTTCCAAGGGAGAATCCCATTAAATCTCTTGTCATTTTAGATATATCCTAATTATTATGTCATTTATTATAAACTACAGTCAGTTCATAGAAGGACATAGGATCTTGGAAATCATTTAGGAACTATGTTTGAGAAAACTAAGTCCCTTAGACATTGATTAGCCTAGGGTCATAGAACTAATTGGGGGAAAATCATATAATCAGAATATTCTAACTCTCAATTTAGTGCCCTTTCTGTGACATCATGATTTGGGGAAACATATAAACACAGCATTTTTTTCTTTAATGCTATATCTGTAGTTAGATATTTCTGAGAGTATCCAAGGACAAAAGACTCTGAAATGGCATAGAACAAGTCCAGGAAAAACATGATTACAGAACCACAGAGTTGTGGAGATGAATGATGATCTTAGCCATCATCAAGTTCAACATTCAAATCTTTGAGAAGGTAGTATACATCAATTCCCAGTTCTGTTTTCTCTTGTTTAGTTGTCTACCATGTGCACAGCGCTGGGCTGTTAACCAGTGGGCCACAAAGAAAGAAGCCACACTGCGTTTCTACAATACTCTTAAAATCTTAAGGGGGTAGAAAGCTTGTAAGCAAGTAAATATAATGTAAGGTAAAATGGGTTAGATGCTAATGAAATAGTGACATACTCAGTGTTTGGGGAATTCATAGGAAGGAATGTTCCTTTATAGCTGGAGGCATTTTGGAAGGCAGCTTGCAAGAGTGAATGTTTTGTCTTGGCTTTGAAGGCATTGTTTGAGGTCATTCATCCCTCTTGAGAATCTCATGGATAGCTGTGTATCATTATCCCAGTTTAAAAAAAACTGAAGAATTTACTCACGATTTTGCTTATAGCTTGAAAGGGTTCTCAAACCCACAGAAGGCCATCAGTAGACACCCACATCCAGGGGTTTACCCCAGGTTATGAACAATTGGAGTGAAGGTTAGACAGAAAAATGGGGATGGGAGGAGGATATCTTTTAGGAGGAAAGAAGGTGTGAGCTAAGGCATGAAAAAAGAAGACACAAAGTATATTTGGGAAATTGTGTAGTGCTGTTTCCCAGGACTGTAGGGTATATGAGGAGTGTAGGGAGCAGTAAGGATAGAGTGGGTTTAGAATGCGGGATTATGGAAGGCCTTGATTATAGACTGGGCAATTAAGATATTATGTGCTAGGCATTTATGAGAAATTAAAGTGGTGGTGGAGTAGAACAAGATTATATGAGGATGGTAATTTTAATCACGGTATGTTGGGAAAATTGGAATCAGAAGAGAGGGAGGACAGACATGTTAGGGAAAAAATCCAAGCATTGGTTGATGAGAAGCTTATCTTTATAGCAGTAGGAATGTAAAAGTGACAAGAGTCAAGACATTGAGAGACTGAGAACTAGTCTTGGTTAACTGGTGGAGAGGCAGAGGAAAGGGAACAGTTAAAGAACACTGAGACTTTTGAGACTGGGCAACTAACAACCAGGTGTTGTCATTACTAAAACTAAGGAAGGAGAGAGTGAAGGGTTTACAATGAAGACATTGTTATGAAACTCTCACAACAGCCTTATAAATGTTCTCTCCATTTTCTATATGAGAAAATCAAGGCTAAAAGGTCAGAATTTGCCTAAAATCACACTATTCAGTAAGCAGGTGTGTAGGACTTGTTGGGGAATTTGAGTGTCTTCTGTCTGGAGGTGGGGTGGCATAATAGCATTGATAGTATTGTTGGCACTTTAACTGTCCTTAAAAGCCTGTGCAGTGAGAAGTCAGTCCTTAGGTGTACCCTGAGTCCGAGGAGTCTGATCCATTCATTTGTGCACACAACAGCATGGAGAAGGGGTCTGGGCATGGACTCTTGACTGGAATCCAGCTCTGCCACTTACTAGCTCTATGATCTTGGGCAGGTTACTTAACCTCCGTACCTCAGTTTCCTCGTATGTAAAGGGGATGATAATAACTACCTATTTCATAGGATGTTATAAAGATGAAGTGATTCAGTAAATTAGCATGCCTAGTATTTTTTAAGTGAAATAAACAAGTATACCTTGAGTGTCTACTTTGTCCCAGTCACCGTGCTAGAGCTTAGGGATATAATAATAAAAAAGATGGGCTGGGAGACTTATATTCAGTTAAAGAGGTAGATGGTTTCTGACCCCTTTTTATCATAAGAATACATTTTAAAGTTGTAACAGCCGTCATCTATCAGTAACCAGTATATTGTTGAGACTGTCTGGATCTTCTCAAAGCACTTTCCAAAGCTTATGGATCCCAGAGCGGGAAGACAATCATTAAAGTATCTGGTTGAAGGCTCTCCCTAGAGCTGTACTGTATATTTTAGTAGCTAGTATCCACTTGTGACTATTCAAATTCTAATTAATTACAATTAACTATAAATAAAAATTAGTCACCTTAGTCACATTTCTAGTGCTCAATAGGCAGACATGGCTAGTGGCTACGGTATTAACTAGCACAGATACAGGGCATTTCTGTCATCACAAAAAGTTCTGTTGCACATGCTGATCTAGAAGAAAATTGGGTCCATGACAAGAAACATAAACAAGTTCTTAAGTTAGAGCTGTCTCTGTATTTTTTGTGGACATTCTTCAAAATAAGTAAGACCCTGTGCTTTTATCATAGGCACGTGTGAAAATATTATTATCCTTGATGGAATTTTCGCTTGTAAATTTTTTGTTTATTTGTTGATAGGTGGGCAGTAACATGACAAACACGGAAGAGTTTATGCAAAGAATTAATTACATCTAATTGGCCCTGCTGCTGGTCCATGGTGCTCTTTTTCTTCCCAAAGCACAACTCTGATTTTGTCATTTATTGCTTAGTAAATAAAATACAAACTCCCAGGCTTAACATTCCAGGCCTCTCATGATCTGGGTCCTGCTGGCCCTTCCATCTAGACTGTTTAGTATTCCCCACATACAGCCAGCCAATCCTTTCCCACCTCCACATCTCTCCTTTTCAGTCTTAGAATGTCTCAAATTAAAATCTGACCCAAATGTATGATTTGTCACAAATGCTATCTTTTTAAAATAAATTTTTCCTAATTAGCTCAGCAAAAGTTCTCTCTCCTCAGCTTGAGTAGCTTTTTGTTAAACATGTCTTTGAAGCTTATCACATAACTCCTACAGCATAAATGTTTTTATAAACATGTTAGGCCCCCGTATAGAAACTTAAAGTTGCTAAGATCTTTTAAAAGCCATTTAGTGGTGGCTGATTTAAATCAGATAATGATAATAGATAACACTTATTGAGTGCTCACTGTGTACCAGGCACGATGCTAAGTGGTACATGTGCATTGTTTCTGTAATTCTCTTAACACCACCATTAGGTAGGACCTTCAGTTTTAGATGTGGAGACTAAAGTTTAGAGGGCTTCATGCTTTGTTCTGGTTTATGCAGTTACTGAATTGTAGAGCTGACATTCAAACAGAAGCAGTTATCGACTCCAGAGCCCACAGATTTAACCATTGTGCTTTATTGCTACTTGGATGCTGAGAGATTCTTTTTTTTTTTTTTTATAATTTTAATTAATTTATTTTTTCCCCCAAAGCCCCAGTAGATAGTTGTATGTCATAGTTGCACATCCTTCTAGTTGCTGTATGTGGGACGCCGCCTCAGCATGGCGGGAGAAGTGGTGCGTCGGTGCGCGCCCGGGATCTGAACCCAGGCCACCAGTAGCGGAGCGCACACACTTAACTGCTAAGCCAGGGGGCTGGCCCTGATCCTGAGAGACTCTGACTTAATAAGTATCTGTGATACTAACAAACCTTGAATGTTAGAGGTTTGTTTGAAGTTGCCTCATTTATGTGAAACCTCATCATATAAAAATAGTTTGAATTGAAATTCAAGTGGAAATACTTGTTTTCTTTCAGAAGTCTATTTTTCCTACATGCATACCTTTAAAAGCTATTGAAACTTGATGGTGAAAAGTAATTTTGTTTTTGTAAACTAGTGCATGAAATGAGTTTTTACTTGCTTGTTTATCAACAGGACATCTGGAGGACCTGTTGATATTGGCCCAGAGTATCAGCAAGATCTGGAGAGGGAGCTTTTTAAGCTTAAGCAAATGTACGGTAAAGCAGACATGAATACGTTCCCTAACTTCAAATTTGAAGGTAAGTCTCTAATTACAGATTCATTCTTGTGGGAGATCATTTTAAGTGGAGAATATTTATATTTATTTATACTTACTTGGATTGTTTAGAGGATTAAATGACAATTACATGAGAATTTATTAGGACAGTGGTGTGTGCATGGGAAGCTCTGGGATCAATGTTTGCCCTTGGTATAGGAGATCACATAACATAGAGGTGAAATGGTGGGAATCTGAAATCAAACTCCTTGATCTTGAATCCTGACAGTATCACTTATGAGCTGTGTGATATTGTATTGTATAGTTAACTGGGTACATCTGACATTTGGGGAGAATTACAGTATCTTCCTCATATGGTTGTTACAGTTAAATGACATAATATATGTAAAGTCAATTAATAGAGAGCCTGGCTTATAGTAAGTGCTGTGTAAATCTGTAGCAATTGTTATTTTACATGTAAGTGTTTAAAAATAGTAGATATTCATTAGAAGAAAATCAGGAGATTGATGAGTTAAATATTGAAGCCTTCTGGATAATGCATTTTATTGCAGTATGGCTAAGCTTGAACCTCTTTTTCCTTTTCTTAGATCCCAAATTTGAAGTCTTGGAAAAACCCCAGTCCTGAAGAAATAATGTAAAATTTATCTGGTAATTTGCCGTGGATAGTTGTACCACTGATCAGAAGTATTAGAATAAACACAGATTTCACAACTGTCAAATGTTCTTTTAATTCTGATTCCAAATAAATTATTTGCTGATGTTGAGTGTACACTTGAGTGTATTGAATTCTGTGGGTTAGCATTATTTTTAAAGCCTCCCATTTGGTTGTAGTGAAGCAGGTGGAGACCTTGGATAAATTGGGTACAGCTTGTCCATAACCTGCCAGACTCCTCTCATTGTGCAGGGGTGCCCTTTTCATTATGGAGACTTACTGCCTGAGGGGAGCCATCCTGACCTAAGGAGTGTTTGCTGAGGAGGGATGTTACACCTGCTCCCAGAACTTGAAGAAGTCGTTTATAAATTCTTTATCATAGCTTTTTCAGGAAATTCAAGTGTAATTTTGAATGTGTATAGAAACATCCGTTGTATTTTAACTTCTATCTCCTCAAAAGTTAAATGCTTTTATCCCCGTAACCCAGGTCCCTCCTCTTCCCTTGCCGTTCGCGATCAGAGTCTATTGCAGTGCTGTACAGATAGAGGAGGGTTCTGCAGAGGAACTTCCTGTCCAAGAGTAAGCTGTATGCTGTTGTTTTGCCCAAGTGATGAAAGATGCAGCAGATAAGCGCCGGAGAAGCGGAATAGCAGGAACTGTAGATGGCTCTCCAGGAAATTATTTTTTTAAAAAAATGGAAAACAGCTGTGCCTTTTTATATCTGACAGTCTCTGACTTGTGTCAGTAAGTACAGGTCTTAAACCTTTAAAGATTATCTTTATAAATGTGAAGTCAAAAAACAGCCAACTTGATGGCTTTAGCTCGCTTCAGAAGAGGAGTAGATTTTTACTACGGCATGCCATACTAGCTGACGACAAACCTGCCGAGGAGTACCTTTTGCAAGAGAGCCACAGATATTTCCTAATGGTGCAGGTGTGCTTAAACTAGTAAGATGGGTGGAGATGGGCTTGGGGAAGGTAGAGTAGTACGAAGAAACAGCCCAGTCCTCTTCAAACGAAGCTAAGCTAAGTGGAACTCCTTGTATTTAAATAATTGTAGGTGTTGAAACAGAGAATTTGATTTAATGATGGCACTATTTAACGGTAATGGAGGAAGTCTAGTGCTCAGGTGGTTTCTCTGACCTCCCCTGAAGCAGCTGTACTCCAGCCACCTGTGGCAGGCAGCAGCCTGGGGTCACCAGTGCGATTGCCTGTCTAAGGAGGGAAGGGACTGACCCTTTCAGCACATGCTTCATCTCCCTTTCTGTTTCCCTCCCGCCTCCACTCAGAGTTTAGTTGAATTTTACCTTTCATGATCTCACACCTATTTTCTCATACACTTTATCTGTCTTGCAACTCTTTGGAGTTTGCTTGAGCATTCGAGTCTCTTCATTCATTATGTAAACAAAAGGATTCTGTTTGTGACTGCACTGCAACAATACTGCATTAAGCAGCCTACTCCCGTGCTGTACATGGTGGGGTTGTGCACTTGTGGCTAAATTTTGGCCAGGGAAGTGCTCGCTTTTTTTCCAGCTGAACCCTATAGTGGTCATGGATGTTGACCAACGCCTCACCTTCCTCTTTCTGGTGCGACTGCCCCACCTCTGCCAACTCCAGCCTTTACCCATCACTTTGGCCTGCCAGTGCACTCCGCCTCCTGCGCTGACCATTTGGGCCACCTTATGTGTTTATTACAAGTGACCGCAACCTTCTAGGCTTTTAGCTGTTTAAAATGCCTTTTCTCTCTCTTGCGTGGTGTTATGGGCTGAATTGTGTTGAAGCCCTAACCCCCAGAACCTCACCATGTGATTGTATTTGGAGATAGGACCTTTCAAAGGGGTTAAAAGTTAAAATGAGGCTGTTAAGGTGGGCCAGAATCCAATGTGACTGGGGTCTTTATAAGAAGAAATTGGAGTTGAAGGAGTTGAAGAAAGTACAAAAAACTGGAAAGGGACATGTGTCGGTTACTTATTTAATGCTACCTTTAATAATAATAATAACCAGAGATGGCTTCTGGTCTAGGCAATTTTTACTTATTTAAATCCATTTAGTGTAGGGTTTTTGGCTGTTACTGTTTCTCTGCCCTTGGTGTAGCAGAACTATAAATGCTTCTCTGGTTAGGTGCTGCATGTGTGAGTTTTGGGGGAGGGGGGCGTTCTGTGGGCTAGGAGGTCTCTGCATTGTACACCTGACCTTAAATGGGAGGTCCAGTCCAACTCCATCTCTTCTAGACTCCCCTCAGCTCCCACCTCAGTGGTATATCCACAGTCTCTCATTTCTAATGTTTGCTCTCGGGAGACACTGGCCAGAGGGCTCAACGCCGACCACTGTCAACCATGCCTACTTGACCACAGGAAACTCACAAATCCTTGCCCTAAGAAATGGGAAAATAGGTGCTTCACCATTTCCCCTGCTGTATTCCTTGATATCTTTTTCCAACTCTCACCGTGCTCAAATAGCTAGTTCCTTCTTCGCAGATGCCTTCAATTTTTGCAAGTGAGTCTCTAAAATTCTCTTGGTTTGAGGTGAGCTGGGGAATAGAACTCACAACTTTGACAAACTCATTCTCTCACACAATTTGGACATTTCATTCTCTCCATTTCTCCCATCCGCAATCCATCCATACACACTTCAGTTTATATGGACTTTGTGTGGTGAGGTAAAGGGGAGAGGACTGGGGTAATGATTCAGGGTAGCACCACCGTCTCTTCATGAACACTGAAGGGGGTATTTGAACCCAAATTATTAATGGTTTTTTTAAGAAAGCGGGGTACTTATCTTCAGCCTTGAGGCCACAAAAAGTCCTAGTCAATATTTTGTTACATGAATATATCATTATGTATAAAACTTTTCCTTATTTTCTCTGTTATATGTTATCCTAAAATTTAGAAAAATAAGTCTCTTGACCTACAGCAACTTAAGTATAATTCACAGTAGTTAAATATTTGGAAGGAAAGTGACTTGGAGAATGAAAAGTTAAATGGCAGGGGCAACTTTAGGAATCCAACTACAGATCTTAGAAAATCTCAATTTTTACACCATCTTGAAGAAACACTTACAATAGCACATTCAATGTTGCAGACCTCATAAGGTGGAGCTTTAAACCAGTCTTCTCTCAGTCTTAGAGGAGTTAAACAGGTCCTTTGTTGACACAACTATTCACTTGTTTTGAGAGCCTTTTCTTAGTGGAAAGTATAAAGACATTTTATACTCTAGCATGTCTTAATTAGTACTTTTTTTTCAAACTTGGTCAAAATAAAAATATGGCATGTATTAAAGTAATAAGATTAAATAGAAAGTATCAACAAATAAAAGTTTATAGTTTACCTTTAATTTCCTGACCAGTTATTGCTATTAAAAGTGTCACAAACCCTTATAGAACAAGAAATGAAGGATGGAAAATTAAATTTTAAAACTCGAAAGTTGGAAAAATATCTTAAGGTCTTTTTGAGAACTATGTGGAAATGGACACCTAATAACTAAAAGGAGTAGCATAAGAGAAAAATAATTTCTGTCCAGCCTTAATTCATGGAGCACTCATCGTGTAACTTTGTATAATAAATGAACTAGATTATGATAACATTGCAGAATACAATATTCTATAAATATTTTTAAATCTATGGAGAAATCTTATCAATAAATATTCCTTTAAATTGTCCTTTGGCAGTTTGATTTTTGCTATTTGAAATCTTTTAATTTTTAAAAATTCATTCAGCATTTATTAGACACCGACTACACATTAGGTACTGTTAAATGCTTTGGAGCGTATAAAGATGTATAAAATATAAAACATGGTTCTTTTCTCAAAGTCTTCCAGATTGGTGGTGACACCAGATAATGTACATACATAACTGTATGATAGAATAAAACCCACCAAGTGCCATAAGACAATCCAGTGCTATGGAAATTCAGAGAGGAAAGAAACTTCTTCCTGCAGGAGGAATGAGAGAAGGCTTCATAGAGAAGGTCGGATTTGAGCTGTCCCTTAAAGAGTAAATAGGATTTACATATCTTGTGATTAGGAGAATCAGCATTCCAGTGGAGGAAGCATTGAAAGTAAATGTATAGAGAAAAATTGTGTGGTTCAGTTAGTTCAGTTTGATGGATGCATAAGGCAACCAAGGAGGAATAGTGGAACATGTGGCTGGACAGGTAGGTGGTGACAGTATGACAAGATGTGTATGTGTTGGGGGTTGTGGGGAGGCCTTGATTCCAGGCTAAGGAGTTTTAGACTATGTAAAGGAAAAGAGTGAAAAGTTTTTAGCAAAGAGAAGGAGAGAAAGGAGTTGACGTTTAAGCGGGTTATCTGGCAGTAACTGACTGATGGGGTGGGGGAAAGGACAGTCTAGAGGGCAAAGGAGCCTTTAGAAAAGGAGATTGAAATTGTGACAGAGAGAGTACTTGAGGGAGGAAGGTCCCAGAAGACAAAAGGTGAGATAGTAACAAAAACCTAAGATGAAAGGATTAAGGTAGTGACAGTCATCAAATGTGCCAGTGAATGATGGAGTTAATGAATAAATGGGAGGTTAAAGATGGAGAGATTTAGAGAGAGAGAGAGTGGTAGTGGTAGGGATAGAATTTAAACATATTCATCGTGGTTAGTTTCGATCTTTTCAAAAATAAGATTAGAGATTTGGGCATCTGTGATGAGGGGAAAGTGGATGAGAATGAAATGGCCCACCATGGCGTTTAGACTGGGTGGGGGGTGAGGAGTGGGGGATGGGCCAGGGATTACTGAAGCTGAAGGCATGGTGTGGTAGGAGAGAGGAATTTGAGAATTTAAAAGGAAGGAATGTTGAAGGCAGAGAAAAAAACATCTTGTGTGAAACATCCTGGCTCAGAGGGCTCTGGGTCACGTGGACCCCGATTCCTCACTTAGCTCTGTGAACTTGGCAGTCACTGACCCTTGGAGTCTCAGTTTCCTCCTCTGTAAAATGATGACACTTCCCACTTTATAATATCTTTGAGTGAGATTTTATATACCCTCACCTCATCCAGCCCCACCTCTGACATACGTAAAGTGTTCAATAAACAGTTTTGACTTTTTTCAGAGCATTTTTTTCAGCTTTTGAGAGGTTGGCAGGCATCCAGGCTGAGAGATGATGAGATTCTAATCTTCCACCGCTAAAGAGCCAGCCTTGTGGCTACAGATGGTAAGGGTGTAGTTTCCTGGGTTTTATTAACCATAGGTGGATGACTCTTCCTCTGCACCATTAAGTGGGGCTAAAAACTTGAACCAGTTCAGCTATTTTTATTAATGTAGACTTTAATCAAATAAAACCACTTGTGAGATGAAGGAAGTTCTTTGCAAAGTTGTTTTGAAAGACAATCGATTGTTCCAGATTTAGTTAGGTTAAACCCCCAACTAAAAATAAATTAAATCTAGTTACAATAGCAACAAGAATATGAAAACAAAACTTGCTATTAAAGATTCTAGAGCCCTAATCATTACACAACACAATTTCACTGCAGGAAAATAAAGTCAAAATGCTCCATAAATTACAGTGGGATTTTACCAATTGTTAGTGTTCAAGTCCCTCAAATAAAAGGTAAGTAGAAACACATGTCCAGACACAGGTGGATATACTTTTAATAAGTAAGTGGAAAATGAGTGCTCAATACCATATCCTTTCTGTAGGAGAAAGCATTCACACAATGATTTTTATTTTGTTGTATACAATATTTTAAGGTAATGTATAAAATATATTTGACACAAAGAAAGTGTTAGATGTTAACACTGCATAAGATGAATCTTGATATGCCTATATGATGGCTTAGAAGCTTTTCACCTATTAGTAAAGCTAAGGCACTACATATTTTCCCCACAATATGGATTTGCATAATTTCAGTTGAAGTAGTTGATCTTGTGTGCTGTGATGCCTGAAAAGGCATCTTGAAGACTCACATATCCCCTTGGCACTTGGCAATGCAAGAGGAAAGTATTCTTCAAACCAAAGCAAATCAAAGCATGGGCAACATTTAGCCTAATTTCTAACAAAAGTTATAGACAGGTGTTTTTTTCAAGCTTTACCACCAGGAGTTGGGAAACTATGCGTGTGGGCCAAATCCTGTCTGTGCCTGCTGTTTTTGTAAATAAAATTCTTTTGGAACACAAACATGCCATTTGTTTATTACTGTCTATAGCTGCTTTTGTGCTACAATGGCAGAGTTGAGTGGTTCTAACAGGGACTGTCTCGCCTGTATGGCTTAAGGTATCTACTCTGGCCCTTTACAGAAAATGTTTGAAGGGGTGTGGTGAGAAGCATTGAATGCCACAGACAAGTCGGGGGCAGGGAGGCACTCTGACACTGGGCATCTTCCTAGTGACCTGGTGTCCAGGCACACGGGTAGACACTCGGTGAGTGTTTAATCCATTTGTTTATCCAGGGAATCCTGGGACTTGTTTTGCCTATTTGGGCAAAAAAGAGCTGGCTCCTTTGGCTCCTTTAAAAGCAGCTTAACCAAGCTCAAAGTTGTCAAAGGTAGTGAGTGACCTTTTCATCCAGATTTGCCCAGAACTGGAAATGCCGTATGCATATTTTGTTTTAATATGAAGTGAATAATCAAAATAAGTTATAGATGATTATGCTTTTAACACGGCCTAACTGCTCTTCCTATTAAGTGGGTCATTGGAATCTTCACTTTATAACACTAGCCAGAGGGTTTTGTGATTAATCAATCAGTTGAGAAACCAGATGATTAGACCCATGTTTCATTTCAGTCACTATTTCTCCTGTGCCCTCTGTGTCAAGTGGGGCGCCAGGTGCAGGGAGCCCCCATGAGCTTTTTTTTTTTTAATCTCATTTTACTTGTCAGATAACCACTTCTCCCCTCCATATTCCCGGCTTTATGATAAGCAGGATTGGCCAACCACTGGCCATAACAGCAGGAGACTCAGCACAATCCTTAGAGACATAGATGTGAAGTCACCATCACACAGGGAAAGGTATCTGCAGGGTTACGTGTGTAGGCTCCAGTGGTGAGTTCTGACGTCAAGGTCACTGATCTTCAAAGGAGTCTTAGGGGAAGAAAATAGCAACAAGCAGCTCTGGGGGTGAAATAAGACACTTGGGTTTGTGTTTGACTCTCAAAATTATGTTTAATGAAGAAATCAGTGAGACACACCAGGTAAGTGAGCTCTGGTTGTTAGATGTTTTTCTTCATGTTGCTTTTGGTTCTCAGAAATGAAAGTAAACGCAAATTACAAATCTTGGGTATGAGACCCAGTCCTGCTACTTCCCTTCTGTGGATATATTAGTGATAAATGAGCAGCAGAATAAGGGTTATATTAGGGGAGAAAAAAGGATTCTGGTGGAAATGAGACCAGAGGTTCCTTTTGCATCTGTCAGGAGTATTTTCTGAACCCTCCAAACCAGACTCCTGCACAGAGGGTACATGCAGTTTACATTTTCGTGCTCTGTGGATTAATTTCACAATCAGTTTCATATATTTTAGTAATTTTCTCTAGAAGTTAGAATATTTAACATTTCACAAACCCCAGAATATTACAAAGTATTTTGATTCTTTTAACTTAGTCCAGACGCAAGAAGCCAGACTGCATTTTAGGTGGTGACAGAACTGTTTGTTTAAAATAACAATTTCAAGTGATTTTGTGGTCATAAAATTTATAACGAAATACCAATTTCATCTCCTCATGTACCTCTTTGCAAATGTAAGACAAAGCAGAGTTTTATAATCTTTTAATAATTTGTGCAACAACTGTGGTTTTGGTGTATCTCAAAGGTGGGATTCTTTTAAATTATGAAGGATTTTGTGTGCTTGAAATCCTGGGAAAAGAAAGAAAAATCAAGTTTAAATAGAATGTATTAATTCATAATTAAAGAAATATATATAAATCTTATGAGTATAAAGCTACATCCACTATGAGAATCTTACAGGTATAAACCAGCATATATTACATCTATTTTATGGGGAATTAAATAATTAAATGCTAGGAGACAAGGTCTTTGAAACTTTGCCTAAAGAGTAAAGAAGCAGGAGTGGGAATCAGCAGAAGAAATCTTGTTTGCGAGGGGTTTGCTCCTGGCGTCTAGTGCGTAGAGGTCAGGGGTGCTGCTAAGCATTCTACAACGCACAGGACAGCCCACCACAGCAAAGAATTATGTGAAATTGTAAGAATTCATTACGTAAGAATGATAAGAAATTGCCATTTCTTACATAAATTCTTATATAAGAAAATGTCAGTAGTACCAAGGTTAAGAAACCCTGGTCTAGGGCAAAACTAGAATTGGAGACTAGCTCCCAGCTGATGAGGGCAACTGAGAGGAAGACAAAGAAAAAGTAAAAGGCTTCTATTCTTCCAACTCAGCCACAAAGCGTCTGTTACTGTTTGGTGGGATGAGATTATTTCATTCCACACTCAAGGAGTATTTTCCACAAATTGTAGGAACAAATATGGAGTTACATATTGCTTGTCTGCTAATTAAAGAATAGTATGATTTCAGTGTAGTAAACTACAAAATAAAGTGACTCCTGTGATAGAATCTAGAGTAGACAATGGAAAAAAATAAAATTTTGACAGAAAATACTCTATGGAGCATTAAGTGAGTCTTAAATGTAGTGTTCTTTAGAATCACTTACGTGTTTAAAATACTGATGTCTAACCCCCAACCCCAAGCCCTACTGAAAGGAAATCTAAGAGAATCCCTGCCATAGAGTACTAAGAAATTCAGGAAACCAGCACTCCATTTCTTAAGAAAGGGCTGAGGCCTCTAAAAACATTGGAAACCTCCCTCCCCACCTCCCCCCCATATTCCTGAAAAAGAATCCAGGTTAAATATCTATCCAAAGAGCTACAAAATCTGAGACGATGGCATTTACTGCTTCACTGTAGTGCTTACAAATACAAAAGTACACAAGGTCTAAATTATGTTCCCTAAACCATCTGAGACAGATAATTATTGCATCACTTCAAGGATTTCTGAAATGCTCCTTTCAACAATAGAAGAGGATATTCCATATCCCTAAAATTCTCCAAGTGATTTGAATAACCAAAGGAGAGTGCAGGAACCACGGATCTGCTTAAAAGTGATCTTAGCTGACAAGAATCAAGGTCCCTCAGTCCCAGCTCGGCCACTGTAATCCTGTGAGAACTTGTGTCTTAATTTCCTCATCTATAAAATGGAGCTGATAATACCAGACCTAAGGATGCTAGGGAGGCTGACTAACAATAGAAAACCCCAGGAGAGAAAACAATGGTATGGTAAAGCCCCACTGCTCCGCGTATGCTGGGCAACTTGATCATGCCATCCCAGACAGGGGATGGAAGCTAGCTCTTTCTAAAGACCAGCGGTAGACATGAGTACAAAGTGTATTAAAAGTGAAAATTCATCCCTTCCACACAGTTACTTCGCTTTCCTGCCCTATTCCCTCAACACATCCGTTCTATAAATATGCTTTAAACATACTCACATTTTCACTCATTGCAGTGGCTTTTGATGCAGAACTGCTCCTCCTGGTTATAGAATATAAAAGACAATATTTACTACATGATCACCTCCAATTCTGGAACACACACCATCTATTAGTTAATGCTACCTCCATACATTTTCGCAGCAGGAAGAGGAACATTTATCTTAGCCAGGTAGAAAAAAAGCCAGCAATCTCAACTGAATTTCTTATACACAATATTCACTGAGAAAGCCATGCAACAAAGTATCAGTGTGTGTGAAGCCCTGCCTATTTAATTGTAGCCTAGGGCAGGTATACTAAAGATTTTTGTGGAATGGGGACACCAGAGACTTAACTAACTTTTAACTTATCAATGATCAATGAAGTATGATCATTATAATCTCACAATTCACTTTTTCCATGGAAAGAAAGTTTTACATGGTGACTAGGGTTCCAGTCATCTGTTATGGGCTGAATTGTGTCTCCCTCAAACATTCATATCTCGAAGTCCCAATCACCAGTACCTTAGAATGTGACTGTATTTGGAGATAGGGTCTTTAAAAAGGTAATTAAATAAAAATGAGGTCATTAGGATGGGCCCTACCTAATCCAGTATGACTGGTGTCCTCATAAGAAGAGGAAATCTGGGCACAAACATAGAGGGAAGACGATATGAAGACAGGGAGAAGGCAGCCATCTATAAGCCAAGGAGAGAGGCCTGGAATAGATCCTTCCCTGACAGCCCTCAGAAGGAACCAACCCTGCTGTCACCTTGATCCTGGACTTCCAGCCTCCAGAACTGTGAGAAAATAAATTTCTGTTGTTTAAGCCACCCAGTCTGTGGCACTTTGTTACAGCAACCCTAGCAAACTAATACAACATCCAATTTATTATCCAACAAATTTTAAAGGCCATGAATTTGACAAATGGGAGATTTGTCTAGGAATAAAGATATTGCCTCCCAGATCTGCCTGGGTTAACAGAGACACTGTGACTGAAGGGAAGAATAACCTCCCTTACCACAGTAACGCCAACGTTTCCCCATATGTAAGATGATGTCTCTTTTCTGCTCCAAACCCTCCAATTACTTTCCATTTTACTCAATAAAAGTGGAAATCCTCACACTTGCCTAGGGTATGACAGGAGGTAGCTATATCCTCAGGCTACCTGCTTTTCTGAACTCACCCCTTTTGCTACTGCTAGTCCTGATAACTCAGACCTCATCCTGGACATGTACTGGGATATTATGAGGGTCAGAAACCAGCGCTGAGCAGCAAGTCTGGGAAAAGGAAATCAATGGCAGCTAAGTTTTCAAAAGACTTAGGAGATGACAAAGTATACGAAGCCATGGCAGCTGAGAGTAGAGGGGAATATCCATAGACTCAAAGCTGGGTTTGCCATTTCCAGATGTACAAGAAGGACAGTCACAAATCAAGTGCACATAAACTGAGGACTTTGGTGATCTCATGCCCTTAAATTTCCTAATGACTCCAAAATTTCTAACTCTAGTTAAGACATTTCCCCAAACTCCAGATTCATATACCGTTACTTACTGATTATCTCTACTTGAAAGTCTAATAGGCATCTCAAATATTAAAATTCCAAACACTCCAGACCGCTCTACCTACCCCACCACCACTCCCAAACCTGCTCCTCCTGAAATCTTTCACACTTCTGTAAATGGTAACTCCATCCTTCTCAGAGCCTTGGAGCCATCTTTGATTTCTCTCTTTTTCTCACAACCCACATCCAATCAATCAGCAAATTGTTAAAAACATATCCAGAATCCTATCACTTCTCAACATGTCCAACACTACCGCTTTGGAACCAGCTGCCATTTGCTCTTACCTAGATTATTGAATAGTTGCCTAACTGGTCTTCTGCTTCCTCCACCCTTTGTCACCCTATAGTTTATTCTCAACAGAGCAGTATGTATGAGCTTTAAAGAATTAAGAAAGATATGCTACTTTTCCTCTCAAAGTCCCCCAATGACCCCATCTTACTCAGAACCAAAGCCCAACTCCTCACAACTGCCTACAAGGGGCTCTATATGATCTGGCCCCCGATATTTCTGTGCACTCATCTCTTCCCTCCGTGTCCTCACTCTGTTCAGCCACACTGGTCCCCCTGATGTTCTTCAGATACTCCAGGCATGCCCAGCCTTGAGATCTTTCCACTTGTTCTCCCCCTTTGGCTTGAACACTCTTCTCATGGATATCTTCATGACTTGCTCCCTCAGCTCCTTCAGGTCTTTCTCAAACATTACCTCATCAGTGAGGCCCTCCCTAACCACCCTATTTAAAAGGACAGTCACCACTCCTACCCTGTGCATTCTCTATTCTCTCCTGCTCAATTTTTTTCCATAATACCTATCACAATCTGACATACTGTAGAGTTTATGTATGTGGTTACTGCCCACCTTTCTCTACTAGAATGTAAACTCCATGAGGCAGAGGGCTTTTTGTCCTGTTTTGTCCACTGCTACATCGCCAGTCCCTAGGACTGTGGAGGGCACAGAATTGGTATTCAATTAAATGTAAAAATGATGGTTAAGTAAAATTTTATTTGAAAATTTTCAATTTAGCAAAATACAACAAATATTTTTTTTAAGTAATATTATGGAAATGCCTATGAAGTCAGATTAGTAACTATATTTCTTCTCTGGGTAATTAAACATCATTGACAAGGCAGGAGGTGCAATATATTTCTCGATAAACTTGAGTAACTTCCCATAGGATTAAACCTTCACAAATAACCCAACTTCCCACTTTTGACTTTAAACAGATAATTAACAGAAAATTAGCTGATATTGGGGGAAATATGAGGGAAAGACATGCATTTTAAGAAAATATACTTACTGAAAGGAGGTTTCTTCTACAAAAGAATAAGTACATGTCATTAATGCAAGAGTTAATATGGTATGATACAGATTCATATAAAAGTGAATTTTGGCTTAATTTGTGTTTCTCAATTTGATTCTCACTTGCTGACATTTGTACCTTCTAAATCAAGGGTTGACAAACTTTTTCTGTAAAAGGTCACATGCCAAATATTTTAGGCTTTGTGGGCCAAGACGTAAAATCAAGGATATTATGTATATACTTATATAACAAGAGAGAAAACAAATTTCCAAAAACTTTTATTGATAAAATTCAAAATATAATAACAATCAAAGTCTTGTAGTACAGGTCTACTAATTAGAAGCAGGGAATTCTTTTGCGGGGATAACATTTCTCTTAATTGGAGTTTGAAGTTACTATTCCCTATTATCAAATAGATTGCAAATGTTCATCTGTAACAACCATTCTGAGCTTGTAGCCCATAGAAAAACAGGCAGCAGCCCAGATTTGGTCCACAGGTCATAGTTTGCCAACCCCTGTCCAAAATGCAAGTTCAAGAAAATGGTTCTCTTGGATAAATTTTCTGCCAGATGAAAATGGGAGTGACATTCTTAACTAATGAACTACAAATATTCAAGTCAAAGCTTTAATTAATTCAGTATTAAAAAAAATTTGTTTACCAAGTCTTCATTAAAAATACTCAGGTATTCTTTGCAAGCATAGATAAACATGACAAGCATTTTGAATGAGTGGTCTTATCTGTCTGTGCTGTCACTGGTGACCAGCAGGGGGACTCAGCCCAATTCCATTCATAAAGTTATTGTACACTGGACTAGATTGGGGCACCATACAAAAGAACTGCTATTAACTTACAGAGCAGTTATTCTTAATTACCACAGGGAACATCCTTGAAACCATGTTCAGGGAAACATTTTATGACACTAGGTATTACTAGAAACGCCTTTTAAATTTGTTTTCTTTTGGTATAAAATATCTTTTAAACCTAAATTCCAAATGTTCACTGTAAAACAAAGGGTCTAAAACCTGTTCATACTGTAAATTTATTTACTATTCTATTAAAAAATTCTACTTTATACACTATTCCCAACAGACTTGATAGAGTTCTGCAGCTTTTGAGCTCTCAAATAATTTTAAAAACTGAGAGTGAAGAAATGCATTAAGAGACTAAAACAGCTTATTTTTTAATTTCATCCATTTACATCAAACCTATTGCATCACCAAATGAGGGTCTGGAGTTACAGGAGGTCTAAATTTGAAGAACTAAAAACCTTGCCTAGAAGTAACTCTAATACAATAGGTTTCTAGTTTTTACTGAACAATTCTCTTCTGAATACAGTTGTGCCAAATTTGACATTCAACATTCCACTGTTCCATAGTGATAAAACATTTTGCACATTTATTTCAATAAAATTTCTTATCACAAATCTAGGAATCAATTTACATCTTGAGATACACAATTCCTAACTTAAAAGGATCTTAAATATATGTCAATACTACCGATATCTGTCCACATTGACTATCGCTCAGGATCGCTGCACTATGCCACTCCAGGGTGCCTCTCGCTTGTTCTGTGGTGCTTCCGGGAATGCTGCAAAGAGGCAGCTCTGCCTTTCCTCCCTATGTTTGCAGGTGCTTCATGACTCACCTGCATGTCCTCTTGGACATTTTCTACTGCAGAAAAATCAATGAAAAATATTCTCCAGTTTCTTAGAACTTCTTTGGAGAAACAGTGTCTCGTAAGAAAACTCTATATCCACAGGGAGTTGTCTAGCAAGGAAGGGTGAAACTCACTTACTTGAAAAGTAGCCTTTCCTCTGAGCATAGCACACGCCAAGGCCACAGACGGAAATCACTAAGGCCACAACTACTACAGCTGCTATGATGCCACTTATGTTGAGATCATCTGGAATGCAAAATAAAGCATGCATGAATTTGTGTTAGTAGATGGACAGATGCAGTCATTAAATTGAGAAAGTTCAAAAATCTCCCCTTTGCTGCTATATCCATGTTTACCCATGCTTTTGAAGCCTGTTCAGCTAACGCACTTCTGGGACACGTTTCAAAATTGATTGAAAATATTAACAGAACTAAGTTTTGCAAGAATCTTAAATTTACAAAAGTCCTCTGATCCAGAAATAAAATGTACAGTACTCTCTTGCATTCATTTGGAGATGTGATAATTCAAACAACTAAATAGGTTGAAAATGACCTTTGAAGTTCAGTGAGTTCAAGTACTACTACCACATCCCCCCAAATTCTACTTAAAATTCTTCTATATCATCATCTGTGTCAATTTCACAAATATGGAAAACTCATTCAGCTGCAAAGAAAGCTCATGCTACTGTTGTTCTATAAAACTACGTGTCAGAAACTTCTTTCTGGAATTTAAATGGGCTTGTATGTATGTGTACACACACACATATACAAACCCACACACATATATGCCATTAAACTGTCATCCCATTAAGTTAAAAATGAATTAAACTCCTCAAGGCTTTTTCCTGCTGCTGTTGAGTCATCTCCCCTCTAACCTAATACAACTGGACTTTATGGACCCAAGTTTGAAATCACTACGATGTTACCAACTTGTGAAGTTTGTTCAGCTATAGAGTCTGTTGCCCAAAAATTAGATGATTAACCTTCCAAGGTTCATATTTCTGCAGTTGGGAACTGCATCAAAAATAGTCTCATTCAAGTCATTAATAAAATGAGGAACATGACTTTGTTAGGGAAAGAACTATGTAACCGGCTGTTAGACGCCTCTCTTCACATGAAGCAATTTATTAGCATCTCTGGGTGACAGATCAATCTACATGTGAATCTCTCTAAACATTTAATTTGTGTTACATTCCTCCATCTTGCCCATAAGGATTTCATGAGCCACACTCTTCTGTCATTTAGATACTTCCTATGTATTGATTAACATGTAAATTACCTGTACTTTTTTTTTCTTTCTTTTCCGTGAGGAAGATTCGCCCTGAGCTAACATCTGTTGACAATCTTGCTTTTTTTTGTTTTTGTTTTGGCTTGAGGAAGATTAGCCCTGAGCTAACATCTGTGCCAGTCTTCCTCTATTTTGTATGTGGGTTGCCACCTTAGCATGGCTGACGAGTGGTGTAGGTCCACGCCTAGGATCTGAACCTGCAAACCCGGGCCACTGAAGCAGAGCACGCTGAACTCAACCACTACACCACTGGGCCAGCCCCTACTTCCACTTTTTAAAGGAGCCATTCCTCAAAGGGTTCTTTTTTAATTTTATTTATTTATTTATTTTTCCCCTAAAGCCCCAGTAGATAGTTGTATGTCATAGCTGCACATCCTTCCAGTTGCTGTATGTGGGACGGGGCCTCAGCACGGCCGGAGGAGCGGTGTGTCGGTGCGCGCCCGGGATCCGAACCCGGGCCGCCAGCAGTGCAGCACGCGCACTTAACCGCTAAGCTATGGAGCCGGCCCCTCAAAGGGCTCTTTTTAAAAGCAAGTATTAATTATCGTAAGATTAAACAACTTGGAGAAAATATTAGGTGGCATTTTCTAAACAGTAATTTTAGATATTTTAAAGCAGTATGCATTTTAAGATTTTTAAAGAAATATTATTTGAGTCTGCTTATCATAAAACTTTCTGGTCTTAGGATTCTTTCCTAATGCCAAATGTTGTTAATTTTCTCAGGTACCTCTGAAATATTAACTAGTTTTTTAAAAAGGAAACTTGATAAATCTTTTGAGAGGCTGAGTAATTTGACCAGAGTAGGCAACATTAATTATTGCTTGGTATAAACTTAGTTCATATTTGCTTGGGCACTGAGAGGTCAGTGAGATTTAGCTTTTTTTTTTTTTTTACTGGGATAAAAAATAGCAGAGAGGGAAAAAAATCCACAATAATCAAATCTAAGGCAAAATTAAATTAGTAACTAATGAAACTCCTGAGAACTGACTGTGCCTACTATTTTCTTTGTAGTAGTCAATGAATTTGACAGCTACAAAGGGTTCAACCTAAGAGCTATTATCTGACAAAAAACTGTCCTGTGGTTTGTCAATGAACTTGACATCTATGAAGGAATCAACCTAATGGCAAATTTTGACAAAAAACTGTCTTATCTGGTAAGTGCTAAGTCATGGTATAAATTTTATTTTATTTTCTTCAATGAAATGGAAGATAGAAGACTTGTAAGTTAGAGGTAAGTTGTTTTCATCCCATTTGGGATTTATTGTGAGATACTGAGCAAGTCATATAACACCTTATGCCTCACTAAAGAGAAAAATGTAACAACACACAGGAAAATATTTTGTGTTCTTTCTTTGGGGAAAAAAAACGGCCACCATAGAAGGAAGTTATCATTATTCTAATTGAGGGAAAGGAACCAAACAGCTAAAATGCTAAGTGTGAGTGGGGTCTTCTGGAGTTGTGCAACGAGGCAGCCTGGGAACAATTAGCAAATCCATGATTTACTTTCTATACTTCAAAAAGGACTTCTTAGAACAGTTAACAGATTCTGCTTTTGGTTATAAGTCATTAGTGATAATTCACAAAAAAAATTGGACATGAGATTTCATGAATTCTTATGTATTTCAAAAGATGTAAATTCCAAACCAAGGGTGTGAACCACCTAGGATCAATGGATGAGCATTAAACAAATTTTAATTTTGAAGCTGACTTATACCAGAAAGAGTAGATATGTGGAAATCATGTTCAAATTGAACTAGTACTACCAGCAAAACACAATCTAGTAAATTTTATTTGTTATATATTTATTTACTGCATGCTAGGAAAAATGTAACTAGTATGTCGAAACCATGACATCACAGATATTATTTCCTAAGATGAGGATAAATTAGGCATTGAAATTAAGCATGACCGCTTAAAAAAATGGTAACAGTGCAGGTGGTACAAGGTTACAGCAAAAACCATGAGACTAGTGTGTGAATGAATGAAGTCAGGAAAACACTGGGTTAATGCATTCATTTCTAAACTTGTTCTGATGAATTTTTCTAATGATAACTGCAAAGCAGCATTGAGAGGGATACTTTCTGCTATTTTAAGCAATACTTATATTTGACTATAAATGGTAACACTTGAGTGAAATTAGTGGATGATATGTATCCCTGAATTTAAAAAAGACCTGAAATTCCAACTTACTTGTGGAAATTGGAATATACTATTGAATATCCTATACTTCAGGACACCCTGAAGTCTAATAAGATTATATTTTCTTAAAAAATAATGCTAAGAGTTCAACTGTACATAGACAATACAAATTAGTACGCACATATCTGCATATCTCCAAGTCCAATGAAAAATTTCTGACCCTACAAAGCTGAGGGCAAGCTTCTGAACCAAGGGGAACCCTCAGTATTCTACTTTAGGGTACAGTCCTCTTGAGTGACCTTTAATGCCTCTGGTACCATCTCCAGCTATGCCTCTCTTTCACACAACCATTTTCAAAACACATGGCTCTCACGCAAGGAAGAATTAAACCAAATTATTAAAAATAAAATGAAAAAGGAAATTTGCTCTGAAACTTATATAACCTGAAAAGATTCTTAAGCACTAATTTTATTGGATTCTAAGAAGCTTATTTTGTGAAATATAATATACGGCAGCTATGTTCTACAGCAAACTAGATCCGTAACTATATACAACGTGTCTTTTTTGAGAGCCTACTCTGAGATAAGTGTAAGCATAGTATTTCAGGGATTGAAAAAATTATCCACAACTGATAACCACAACTAAAATAGCTACCACTTATATAGTGCTCACAATATGCCAGTGCCATTCTAACACTTTCAAATATTGATTATTTTAATCTTCATAACAACCCTATGAAGACGGCATATTATTACTTCCATTTTGGGGAGACTGAGGCACAGAGGTTAAATAATTTGCCCAAGAGTATGTAGCCAGTAGAGGCAGAGCCAGAATTTGAATCCCCATACCAAATCCTTGACCCTGAGCAACTTATAGGACTCTTACCATTTGTTTGAAAGATTGCTATGAGCATATTTTATAAACAATTATGTGAAAAATTCAAAAATTTATAAAATACAATGCTAAATAGTCTCGGCTTGTTTGGGACATGGATTAAAAACAGCATCTTTACTCTTTGCAATACATTATGTCAAGCTAATTTTAAACATTCCCTCCCATTTATCCTTCAAATCACTCAGCCCTTTCCTACCCCTTGGTTCCTTCCATCCCCAAATATTTGCATGCTCTAATTGCAAACCATTCCTCCCAATATTTCATGCTTACCTACTTGCATTCGTTTCCCAGGACACCTGCGATGTCCAACAGAATTACGGGCTTCGCAGTAGTATTCTCCGCTGTCTAGTTTTGAAACAGTGTTAAATTGCTATTTGTGGAAGAAAAATATATACACTTTTAAGCATTAAATCTACAAGTAGACTCCTAAAAGAATCTTGTCCCTTGTGTTTTAGCATTAAGTTGGTCTTTCCTTTTTAATGACTTAGGACTTTATATCTTTACTGTGAATTCAAAAATCTGCCACACCTTCGAGGAGTACGTAGCTAAGCCTCCTATTTAATTTGACAGAGAAAAACTTAAATATATATGGAGAAGTGTCTTTTTTTGTGTGATACTGAGAAAGTAGTACAGTTAGGCAGGCCATGGGCATTTAGTATTACGTATTCTAGGTATGTCTAATTCCTAGGAGACGCCACTTGTAATGAAGGCCTCCTTGGCCTAAAAGGGCTAATGCAGTTTTCTAAGTCACAGCGAGTTCACCGCGGCAGCCAAAAACTAACACTTCCTCTAAAGAGCCAGAGTTACTACCAGGAAGTAGCTTAGGGCCTAGGAAAATCTCACTCAATGTAGTTTATAGAATTATAAATTCTATCAGTTACAAAATATTTGAAAATTCTGAAAAGATAAAGTCTAACCCTTGCTCCTTCCACTCCCTGCGAAAGCAACTGAAAGGTAAGACTTTGATATAACAGGCTTCATAATTGTTAATAGTAGTTTTATCCCCTTGGAGAATTTGTGGAGGGAATAAGGAAGGAAGGAGGATGGACAGAAGGAAGGAAGGAGGGAAGGAAGGATGGAGGATGGAAGGAAGAAACGAACGAACAAAGGAAGGAGAGAAGGAGGGATGGATGGAAGGATGGAGGATGGAAGGAACGAACGAACGAACTAATGAAGGAAGTGAGTTAGGAGGGAGGGAGGGAGGGAGGGAATGCAATGGGTCATGGACACGTTAAAGGATCCTGCAAGGACCAGTACAGAGGGGGAGGGGGTGCTCAGAATCATTCTTTCAGTAGTCGCCTGTCACATCCCCAGTACCACAGTGGTCCCTGCCAACAGCATCCATGAGAGCCATGAACCTCTAAGGAGCACCTCCTCACTGTGACAGATCCTCAGGTTATATCTGATCCTGAAAACAGCCAGGATTTCGACCTATTAGCTCCTTTTCTTCCCTCACTTTTCATTACTCACTACCTACATCCCCCCTGTTTCTGTATACTTCATTGTGGGATAGAAAGCTTTTCCGTGTGTATTTTTCACTTTATGGAATCATCTCTCACTGTCCCCAGAGCCAGACTACTTTAAAAATATTCCCCACGAACTCAAGGCCAAGGTTATGTGTAAACAATAAGTTAGACTAAAACCAAAAATGATCTTTTGGCACGTTATAACCGGTAATTAAAAGGAAGTCATTGTCATCTATACACTGGGGTCTTTGTCTGTTGCTCATTTCTCAGAAAATAACCCCTCCTAGTTCTGCCCTGGTGCATCCCTTTGACATCAAAAGATATTTCAAGGGTTGAGGCTAACTGAGGAAAGTGAGTATCCATCATTTCAGACTTGCCTTGGGGCTTTTATCACCTTATCACCTTTTTTAAGAAAAAATAAATTTGAAAAGTAAATATAGACAAGTGTGACAGCAGGTTTTCTGCCCAATTTCTCAGTGTAAAATCACTCGGGCCTGCTGACTGAGCCTGCTGACGCTGAAGGGGCCAGAGCCTGGCCTTCCTCAAGGAGCAGCCACACCTATCCATATGCTATATTATTTACCAGAGGATCTAGTTTTTAAATGTTATTGTGTGCTTGTAGATTGAAGGAATGAAAAGAAACACTATACCTTCCTTTTAAAATTTCTAAAAATTATTATTATTACCAAGCCTTTAAGATTTTTTGATAATAGCTATGGTAGTGATTCTGCATTATTGGAAATCAGATATTTTTTTATTTTATTTTGTTGTTGTTTTTGCTGAGGAAGATTTACCCTGAGCTAACACCTGCGCCAGTCTTTCTCTATTTGGTATGTGGGTTGCTGCCACAGCATGGCTGCCGACGAGTGGTGTAAGTCTGCACCCAGGAGCCGAACCCGGGCCACCAAAGCGGAGCATGCCAAACTTAACCACTAGGCCATGGGGCTGGCCCCGGAAATCAGATATTTTTAAACTGACAACTTGTAGTACTCTGGTCGAAAAAAAAAAGCTTAATGATCTTCCTTTATACTCCTACCTCTACCCTGAAAAGTCACAGATGAAAAAGTAAAAATACTTTTATTTTTAAATATCATTAACTTTTTTTTTTTAATTTTTATTTATTTACTTATTTATCCCCCAAAGCCCCAGTAGATACTTGTATGTCATAGTTGCACATTCTTCTAGTTTCTGTATGTAGGACGCGGCCTCAGCGTGGCCAGAGAAGCAGTGCGTTGGTGCATGCCCGGGATCCGAACCCGGGCCGCCAGCATCGAAGCGCACGCACTTAACCGCTAAGCCACGGGGCCAGCCCTAAATATCATTAACTTTAAAGAGCTTATTGATACGTTCCCTTCAGTATTCCCAGACAGGCTTTTCAATCAGGCTACTTTAAGAGGAAAACAATCAGAAAATCTGGACTAAATCTAAAGTAACAGATACGCAAGTCACAGAGCTAATTGTTGATGATCTAGTCATGGAAGAGTTTAATGACACAGACATCCTGTCACAGGCTGGTGACAGTGACTATTCTGACATGGCTGGCACTGGGGTCAGGGCATCCGCAAGCGAGCTTTTGTGCATTTCCCTGATATTGTAAATATGAAGGTTTGGAGTTTTTTTTAAATTTCAATTTATTTAAACAAAACAAAATAAGAAACAACAACAACAACAACAACAAAAAAAACAGTTCACCCATTTCTCCCACCTCTAACCCCCTCATATTATAAATATGAGACTCCACTTAGCACCTTTCCAGGCCAGGAAGGCAGCCGTAGTGAACTGCCTGATCATCATCATGTATCAAACTTGGTCTGCTTCAAGTCACTGTGCAAACCTTTGTGTGCTCAGGCCCCTGGTTCTCTGCATTGTCTTCCCAGCTCCTAGAGCAGCCCTTTCCATCACTTCTCTGTGCATGTGCCGCCATCTTTCCTGTTGCCCCCTTCTCTCTCCACTTAACAAGCAATGGTATCAGTCCTCTCTTCTCCATCATTTTAGTTCTAATAAGTTTTTTTTCTCCAAATGCAGGACAGTCATTAGGCCAGTGCTTGAAATGACCTTACCAGAGTTCCAGATTTTGTATTCATTGTGTATGAGCTGTTGCTGCTTTGGGAGCCAACTTTTGGATTCCCTAGCAAACGGATGCCATTCTTAAACCATGCGTATTCAGGAGCTGGATTCCCTTCTTTATCTTGACATCGTAGCTCTACCACGGTTCCACTCAGAGCAGAATTGGGTACTTCACACGATGGAACTGCTGGAGCCACTGAAGGATGGAAGTCAAATGGGATTGGTTATTTATACGTTAAACAAGGATTTTAACAACCAGGTAAAGATGGACTTATCGGACACCTGTGAGAGAGATTGGCTGCTTGTTCAGACCTATTTCCTTTCTTCAGGAGCACACTTCTAGACCACATTTGTCAGGCCCCTTGTAGCCAGATGGGGTCATATGCATAAGTTCTAGTCAATGAAAAGTGGGGAAAAGTGACATATGCCATTTCCAGGCCTGACCCGTAAAAGCCTCCTGCATGATTCTCATTCATTCACACCCTTTGCCCCTTCCTACTACCAAGTAGGTGTCAACACCCATGGTGACCTCAGAAAGCCATGTATTGAAGATGCCAAACTTACATTAGGTTGGATTTCTAATGATTTTGTGAAGTAAAGCAATACTGTTCCACTACTATCTCTGCCCCAACTATTTAGAATTCACTTATATAAGAAAGAATTTTCTATCATGTTCAGCCACTCACTGAGAGTTCAGAGCTTTATTGCAAGCATTACGTTAGCTTCTACAACAGCTATTATTTTTTAGATAAACAGTCTACTTTTTTCCTCACCAATGGTTTTAATGCTTCATTACCAACTATATTCAAAAGAAGTCAAATCTGAATATATTTTTCAGGCCTGGTATTCAAACTAAAATCCCATTCTGCCTAGAACTGGCCAAGTTAGAAAATACCTGAGTTAGGGTTATTCTGATCCCAGGAATTTGTAAAGTAAATCAGACATTACTAGGTGACTTAAATTCAGGAAAACCCAGAACTCCAAGTTGTAGGCAGAATTCCAAGATGGTCTCCCAAGTTCCCCCGTCCTGGTGTATACACACTTTCTCTCAGTTATTCAATCAAACATTAATGTAGGTACTACTCTGAAGGGATTTTGGAGATGTAATTAAGGTCCCAAATCCATTATCTTTAAGATAGATTATGTAGATGAGTCTGACCTAATCACATGACCCCTTTAAAAGCAGTTTTCTCTGGTTGGTCACAGAAGGGAAAGTCAGAGATTCAAAGCACAAGGATTCGACATACTTTCATTGGACTGTAGATGGCGGGGGCGCCACGTGGCAAGGAATGTGGTGGCTCTAGGAGTTGAAATGTGGCCCCCAGCTCATAGCCAGCATTGAATGAGGACCCCGGTTCTACAACCACAAGGAACTGACATCTTCGAACAACTTGGCAGCCGATTTTCCCCAGAGCCTCCAGACAAGAACTCTGCCCAGCTGATACCTTGGTTTCAGCCTTTTGATACCCCCGGTGGAGAACCCAGCCATGTCAGACTGGACTTCTGATCTACAGAACTGTGAGCTAATAAATGGGTGGTGTTTTAAGCTGCTAAGTTTGTGATCATTTGTTATGTAGCAAAAGAATAATAATACAACAGGTGAATCTCCTGCAATATTTTCTGAATTAAATTTCTTCTATTTTAGTGCATCACTAGTATTTTAGGAAGAGCCTGGACTATATAGAAAGATGAAGAGGAGTTACTTTATTCTCTTTGCTTGGTAGTTTAACATCTATGGAGAAGCAAAGATCATGTTCCTCCACTCATTGTCATCATGAGCTGTTAACATCTATCAGGGATTCTTACAGTAACTAAATATATTGGTTTTTGAGTTAACCCCATCAGGATCCAAATCCTGGTCCAGACACCTCCCAGCTCTGTAGCCTTGGGAAAATCATTTAGCTTCTATTTCCTCATCTGGAAAAAATCAAGTTGTCAGTGAAGATTAAGTAAAATTAGATATGTGAAAGAGCCTAACACATACTAGCTGCACAATAAATGCTAATTTCCTTTCTTTACTGAATAACTTCTAATATTTCCCCTGGCCTACTCTTTTGTTTTATTGCTTTTCTATCATCTGATGTGATACTATTTTATTTGGCAGGAGAAATAATACATATACTGAAAGCTATTGAAAAATAAACTCTTGGGGAAAATGCTCCTATGCACAGTGTAGGACTGTTAAGATTTGCCTCAACCTTAAATGAAGAGATTTCATCATAATGAATTAGTAACAGTAAAATGTCAGCAGCGTATGAGATGAAGGCGAGAAATAGCCGAGACCTTGCAGGAAAGGTGGTGCTGGTGGTCTCTGTAACTGCGGCCCTGAGTTGCCTCACTGCCCCAGGGCTGGGTGATGGGGATGACGGTGGGGAACAGTTATCACACGGATACAAACACATCACCTAGTACTTCTAGAGTGACCGTATCCTCTTCCAGGTTCTGGCCTTGCTCGGATGGGGCACTAACTTCACAACGATATTTCCCGGCATCGTTTCTTGTAACATTTTTGATCCGTATACTGAAATCTATCATCTCAGCTCGATGTTTAAAATCACCTTTTAGAAAAAGAAGACAATGATGTTAATCATACTGCAAATAACTTTCCATATACTGCCTTCCTCAAGTCACTTCATTTAGTAACCAATGGATTTATTTTCCTATTAATAAACTCAATTTAAATACTTAAAAATTGCACTTGGGTGCTACTATTTCAAATTTCTTTCTTTCTTTTTTTTTTTTTTTTTAGAACATACTGTTCACAAAAGAACATTCAGTTCCATATTCTCATATTTTATATTCTCATATTTTATTTTAAAGAATTCAACCATCGTTCTTGCCTCACCCCCTCTCTAGTATGCTTATAAAAATATTCCCATCTTTGGGCCCGTCGCTGGCATAGCGGTTAAGTTCTCATGCTATGCTTTGGCAGCCTGGGGTTCAAAGGCAGATCGTGGGCGTGGACTGATGCACCACGCATCAAGCCATTCTCTGGAAGCATCCCATGTACAAAATGGAGGAAGAGAGCACAGATGTTAGCTCAGGGCCAATCTTCCTCAGCAAAAAGAGGAACATTGACAATGGACATTAGCTCATAGCCAAGCTTCCTCACAAAAAAAAAAAAAAGAAAATTCCCATCTTCAAAAGATACTGGAGGGCCGGCCCGGTGGCGCAAGTGGTTAAGTGCGCGTGCTCCGCTTCGGTGGCCCGGGGTTTGCAGGTTCGGATCTGGGGCGCGCACCGACGCACCGCTTGGTAAGCCATGCTGTGGCGGCATCCCACATAAAGTAGAGGAAGATGGGCATGGATGTTAACTCAGGGCCACTCTTCCTCAAGAAAAAAGAGGAGGATTGGCATCAGATGTTAGCTCAGGGCTAGTCCTCCTCACAAAAAAAAAAAAAAAAAGATACTGGAAAACCTAGGTTAATTAGCTAGAACAGTAACTTTACATGTTACATGTAAGTGGCCCAAATGATCCCGCCACAAAAGAAAAGATGAAGGGGGTCTTAAAAACATTCTTTTGCTTAGTTTTTGCTAGTAATGTGCATGGAATTAAAATAGTGTTTTGCATAACGTTCAGGTGCCAGAATGGCAATTGTAGGAAATTCAAGTAAAGACAGCTGTGCAGAGGGATATTTTACATTTTCTATTAACTTTAAATATTTGTTCACTTGTTTAATTATTTAAAATTAAAACAATACATAGCATTAAAAATGTTTATTATACTTCTTAAATTATATTTCCAACTTTTAAAATGTTTATAATGTAAAATTTCAAGCATACACAAATTAGAGAGTAGAGTAAATGAACCTCAATGTACCCACCACCCAGCTATAACAGTAATCAATGTATGGCCCATCGTACATCATCTGTACCTCTAACCACTGGATTATTTTAAAGCAAATCTCAGACATCATAGCCTTTCATCCATCATTATCAACACTTTACATTAAAAGCTCATTAGCTATTCAACAGGAAGAGTAGGGAGTAGAGAGAAATGTATAACAAATAAAAAATAAAATAAGAAAGCTCTAGGTACAGGTAGTCATATTTTCTGTCCCATAAGTCTTAACTCCCTAGGCTTCTCAGTGATGGCCCAGCTTTCCCAATGGAGATACTGAAATAGGGTGAAATTATTACAACTGAGAACTGACCCTCCATCCCAACCCCGCACCATCTTTTCTTCCTTTCTCTCAAGAGTTTAATTTTACTGGGACAGCAAAAACAATTACATTTTACATCCTTTAAGACTGAGCTGAGAAATGAAGGGTCCAGGGCCTCAACAGAGTTCACCTACTTCCATTCTCTGTCTTCTGTTTCTGTGGTTATTGTGTTCTAGGTCTCAGTCACTGTTGGTTTCATCTCATGCTTCCAGAAACACATTTTCAGTAATCAGCCCTGCCCTGTTCTCATTTGTAAATTAAAGTATCCAGGCTGTACTTGTGTTCTCTTGCTCTCACCTCCTCAAGTATACAGCTTCTTACCTTGAAGAGCCTGTTGATAGTAGACAAAGGAGACACTCCGCCCCAGTTTCTTCCACTCTAATCTGGAGGAAATGGTCTTCTTTGGATATTTACAGGCTAAAATAACCTCTAGGAACAGTGACAAAAATACTTGTTTTCTAATTGTCCTTATAAATTTATATTTTACTTAACAAATTTTAAACATCATTAAGTTGTTTCTTTATATTGCCATTCATGCATTCGTTCATAAATTACCACGTTGGCTTAACCCAAAGATGAATTAAAAGCATTGTAACTCTTCCACATAATAATTGTGTGACACTGTGCTAATTTCCCTAGTTCTTAAGCCTCAGTTACCGTCTGTAAAAGAAGATAGTATCTCACAGATTTGTTGTGAGCCTTCAAATACAATAATATATGCAAAGCACACACGCCTGGACATAGTAAGTACTTTAAAAATGGCAGCAATGATTAATTATTTATCTTATTCTTCCCAGTCTCAGTGTTCAAGGAGTTCATAGTCTGGTAGAAGAGGCAAATAAGATAATGTAATTTCAGTCCAACGTGATGAGTGTGATAGGATGGAGGTGAGCAGAGAGTGCTTCACACCTAGTGCCTAAGAAAGGCACTTAGACCAGCCCTGGCCGTCGTGCTGTGGAACCCACAAACGTTCCCTCAACATGCTACATTCTCACTCAGATCCCTTCTTTGCTAACCCTCCCTATGAATACATTAATACAAACCCAATATGGTCTTCAACTACATCATTGATTCCTACCCCTTAACTCTATCCAGATAAATTATTAAAAGATTTAACCTTGGCATCAAGTTTAACTGCCTCACTGGAGCTCACTAATGTTGCTTTATTACAGGAAATTTACTGCTGTTATGTCATTAAAGAATTCCTGGAACCTCTGAAGGAACCCCTCTTGTAACTGTCCAAACAAGATGACTTAGGAGGGAAAAATCCAGTGTCTGTCTGCCAGCTGCTTCAAGTTGCCAAAAGGAAACCCCCAGTTCTAAATATTTTTAAAGTATGTTTCAGCCAGGCTCTCGAGTGTCAACTTCATATTTCTGAGACTATTCTTCCCCCACAATGCATATAGTTTGACCTAAAAAGCACAGTATCTTCGACTAGAAGACAAATTATGTTAAAATCCTTTCCATACCTCTTATTTTGATGTTAAGCAGATTTAAGGTCATTTTTAAAAAGAATTCAGGATATTACATGGTATGGTAGATCAGAGAGCAACACCTATAATATTATCCTAGGTTTTATTAAAAATATACACACAGATATAGACAAAAAGAGTATATGAATATGTACTCTTTTTGAATATGAAAATATTAACCCAGTGATGCTTTCTGTGTGACAGAATTATGATTTTTCTTTTTGTTATATGTAGTTTCTAATTTTCTTTTTAGTTCCACACATATTGCTGGAAATACAGAAATAGAATAAAAGGTAATGGAAAACAGAAAGTAAGACAGAAAAAAGAAAGGCAAGGAAAAAAACAAACAAACAAAAGTTGTTTTCAAGGATGTCTAAAGTTTTTAAAGCAGGTTTTAGATTCAAAGAGGCATCATTTTATAGTCGTGTTTACAATTATGCTCCAAAGACAAATGCGTGCTGAGGGACTTGTCTGAGGAAACACGGTTCTGTTCTGTTGATTAAGGAGAATGGGTGGTGACCTTCCGGAGTCTTGAGTTTTAGATAGGTTTCCTTCCCGTATTTTGTTGAGTTTCCAACAATTAAACACACACCCACACTCATATTTAGCTCACACTCCTAGGTCTTCAGAATAAATTTATATTCAAATAATCACATTGTTTCATGTATTTAACTAGAGACACACACACACGCCCCTTTTGGTAAATTCTTCCTGATTTCTGTACTCATTGCTCTATGGAAAATCTCTGGAGAAATTATATTTGAAAATGCCACCAATGGTTTTCCTAAGTGCAGTGACTCCACTCCAGCCTAACTCTCACTGACTATGTAAAATGTGGAAAAATAGTCTATCCAATTCGTCCAAAATATGTTGAGTACCGACTGTGTGTTCAGCATTGTTCTAGAGCTGTATCAGTGAGCAAAAGAAAGATCCTTGCCCTTTCGGATCTTACAGTTTGCAGAGGGAGTCACGCACACAAGGAACATCGTGAAGTGAATTATATAGAATGCCGAGAGGCAATGAGCACTATGGAACGAGAGTAGGCACAGTATAGGAGGGTCGGGAGTGCTGTGGAATGGGGTGCCATTTTAAAAAACAGTCACAGTTCATCTCATTTAGAAGGTAACATTTAACCAAGACTTAAAAGAGGGAATTAGAATTCCCTAGAATTCAAATTTAGAATTCGCCATGTGGTTCTTTGGGAGTGTTCCAATCAAGGGAATAGCCAGTGCCCAGATCCTAAGGCGCCAACACCTTGACTTCCAGAACTGTGTGGAACAGTAGATCCACTGGACTCATGGGGTCAACTCTGAGGATAAAGAACCAAGTAAACTTAGAAGCTAACTACCATGGATTCTGCTTTCTCTTTTCAGCCGACATTCATCACCCATGGCCAGCGTGATTCTGCATCTAGCGCTCAGGATTATTTGCGATAATATAGTGGTTTAAAGCACAGGCTTTGGAGCCAGACCTCTGCCACACACGAGGTGTGTGATATTGGGTAAATTACTTAACTTTTTTTGAAAATTATATTCACATCTGTAAAATGAAAAAAAAAATAACAATACTCATCTCACAAAGTTGTTGTAAAGATTAAATGAGATAATGTATTTACATACTTGGGTGCACATGGTGCTTTGTATGTGCTCCATAAATGGTCATTATTACTTTCACCCATGAGGAACTTCTCTGAGTTGTAGCTGTAAGCTTGCCTTGACATGATAGAAATCCACACTTTAAACATCATAAATTTACCTAAAAATCACTCAAATTTGAACTAAAATGTTACCTCTGTTTAGACAGCAAAGAATATAATATAGACATAAATGATATTTTCTCAAAACAAGGCATATTAAAACAGAAAAATACACCAACTTTTTCTATTAATATGATTATTTCATTGCCAAAAGTATGTTTCCTTTGGATTGAGAAAAGATAATTCTTTGTTTAGAAAAAGCATTAGCAATGACTATTTTTGCATGTAGCAAAATAGCCCCTTTTAGGAATCACATAGATAAAATCATTGTGAATTTGGATTTTTCTAGGATTCTGTACTGCTGACTATCTTCTGATTTTATTCCCTGTGCTCAAGGCAAAAATCATCAAAATCTTACATAACACAAAAAGAGAACTGATACTATCACCTAGTTCTGAAGAATTATCAGAAATTATTTCTGTGAGGAAAAGCATGCTATCAAGCTCTGATTTATAGCTCTCAGGGTTGGATACTCTCTGTCCAACGCTGCTCACATAATTTATAAGCCTGGCAGAGCCACCCTCATTTCACCCTCATTCTGCTTTTGGCACTGATATGCGAAGTGATACAGAACAGAAGTACTGCAAAGAAGGAATTAATTCACGATTTGTTAACATCAGAGAGACAAGAGACAAAAAATGGAATGAATTGGGTGGAACACACATACACAAATATACAAATCATAAAATATTTTAGACTTTAACTAAAATTAAGTTACTGCATTAAATATCCCAAAACTAAAATGTGGACGAAGATAGAAATTTATTTTTGCTTTATGGAGAGCCAAGTTGGAATGACTGGGGCACATACAAAATGGAATCAAAATGTAATTCTTAATTAAAGGAGCAGAGGTGAAACAAAAAAATAGAAAATACTTATTTGGGAGTAAGTAAGATTAACAGTTGATTGCAATAAATTATAGAAGGATTTTCTACATTAAAAATAAAACATACATTAAAAAGTCATGTAAATGGTATAGGGTTTTAGTTTGGAGTGACGGAAATGTTTTGGAACTAGACAGAGGTGGTGGTTGTACAATATCGTGAATGTACAAGATGCCACTGAATTGTTCACTTTAACATGGTGGATTTTGTTATGTGAATTTCACCTCAATAAATTTTTTTTTAAGTAACGTAAGACTAAAGAATATAACATTGGCATCCTAATTCAGATATCACGGCATAGGGCCTGGGGGTAGGGATGTGTTTCCATGGAAACCAGTTGGACCCAACAGTAAGAACCACCAGGAAAGTAAAAAGTAGGAGAAATTAACTTCACCTCCTTTGTCCTTCAGGGACATCCTGACCCTTCTTTTCTCACTGTGCTCACTCTTTGGGCCTTTCCGTCTCCTTATTGGCATCTTGTTCAGCCTGTCCATCCTCTCTCTAAGAGCTCCATAGTCCCAAATTGCTCCCAATCATTAATTTCCTCTTCCTACCTATCCCCATTTAAAACTAATTCATTATAAAGAGTGTTTTCTTTGCTTAATCATGTAGAATATTAGGACTTAAAAGAAGATTAACCTAAACAGTTACTTAAGTGATTTGTTTTTTTTGAATGATGGGCTGATTCCTATTACAGCATATTTTTACTGAGCGAGTGCATATAACGCTATGTGCCAGGTACTATTGAAAGAACTGGTTAAACACTAATTCATTTAATTCCTCCCCACCCCAGTCCTCTTCTTTACTCTTTCTTTTCTTCAAACCCATCTCTCTTCAACTCCAGAACTTAAGACATACCTGAAGAAGAGGGATCAGACATTTGGGACTTGTCTTAAATGTTTACAATCTCTGGCCTAAACAAGCATCACATTTAAGAAATTGTAATTCTTCTGGTTGCCTAGTAATATTAATTATGTTCTGTAGAAACACAGTAGAAAAGTAGTAGATGGCCAATATGTGAAGTAAACTTACAAAAGCCCTTATGAATTTTTTTTTTGATTATTGATCCTTTTCAAAAAATTTTAATTGTAGCAAAATACACATAACTTAAAATTTATCTTAATAATTTTTAACTGTACAGTTCACTAGTGTTAAGTATATTCACATTGTTGTGCAACTAATCTCTTGAACTTTTTCATCGTGTAAAACTGAAACTTTACACCCATTAAACACCAAATCCTCCTTACGAATATTTTTAAGAAGCTAAAATAAATAACAAAGTGGCACTCCAAAACAGGCTATATTAATGTCATCTTAAATACGTAGAGTGGGGTTTGCAGTGTTAATTTCCATTTACCATATCTAGCTGGCTGGAAACTGCAAGATCTCCATCTCCCAGTTTCACAAATTAGATTTGCTTTGTTGCAGATAATTTATGTAATGAAAGACCTTCTTTGTACATCAGGTCTTTCATTGCATGTCCCCAAATTTCCACCGAGGAGGTGGAGAAAGAGTTCTCAAGGTGGAAACAGCAGGGAAACAGCATTTCAGCCTGAGGAACTAGTATGAGGCAGAGGCTCTAGACAGACAGGAAGATAACATAACATGTCATCCTCGTGAGTCATTTAAATAATATAATCCATGAAAATGAGTAAGGTACTCTACCTTGATACTCTATTGCTGTGACTACTTGATGGTCTTTGGGGGCAGAGAATCCATAGGCCTTATGATCTGAAAGATTAAAACAGATAGGACAATTAAAATAGTACAAAAGGTCTCTTTTTAAATGTTTGAATGGGATGCAAAATTAAAGAAAATTGGCCTAAAGTTTGGTGACAGTTTTACACAATTCATAACAAATAAGTTTTTTGTTTGTTTTTTGTGTGGAAGATCAGCCCTGAGCTAACATCCAATGCCAATCCTCCTCTTTTTGCTGAGGAAGACTGGCCCTGGACTAACATCCGTGCCCATCTTCCTCTACTTTATATGGGATGCCGCCACAGCATGGCTTGACAAGTGGTACAACGGTGCGCGCCCGGGATCCAAACCTGCCAACCCCGGGCTGCCGAGAAGGAGCGCGCGCACTTAACCGCTGCGCCACCAGCCAGCCCCACAAATAAGTTTTAAAGTACCAAAATGAAAAAACCAAGTCACACCACATACGTCTCTTTCATTTTCTGTACTGTGGTTTTGGCCTTTAAGCATTTCCTAAAGAAGAACCCCTGGATCTATTAGGGCCCCACAACAGACAACACTCTTTCACAAGGCTAATTGTGAATAAGAGCTTAAATCCTTAATTCAGCTTAATATGCAATCTAGTGTCACAGGGTACTATGCTCCAAATAAAAGCTAATTATTTTTAGTGCCTTATTCAAGGGTATAAATTGCTTTAAGAAATCCATGACTATACCTATATCATAAAGAAATGAGTCATTATGACTATTGTGGCTAATGTGATCTGATAGTTATACAGTGATGATGATGATAATGATGGTGACATCATCACCACTCCCATAAACTTATACAGAAATTTTCATTTAAAAAAGTGCTTATACACACTTTTTAAAAATTCGATAAAATTCAATATTCAAAACAACCTGGTGTGGTAGGCATTATTAAAACTTAAACAACAAAGTAACAGAATCAGGAATTAAAACTTTCTAATCCAATCTTTGATATGTATCACTCTGTATTATTTCATTTTACGGAGGTCATTCTTATAGTTCAGTTTAATGACCATGTTTAAAAATAATTTAAATCACTTCCTATAAGTATACATCTCTGAAATATAAATGCTACAAGGGCAAGATTTTTGCCTGCTGTATTCTCTGATATAGCTTGAACACCTAGAACAAGTGCCTGGCATAAATCAAGGTACAATAAATATTTGTTGAACAAATGAATGAGACCACTCCTTACCGTATACTAATGAGAAGAATCCAGTAAACGGAGTCAGATCAAACTGATACTAATGAAGAGTTCCTGAAGGCAAGCAATTCTTTTGGGAGGGTGTTATAAATATATAATATTGGATTGGTGTTGCTTATTTCAAAATCAGAATAATGCAAAGCATTCTTGCTGGTTATCTTGAGTAAATAATTTAGGCCAAACAATCCAAGTGCTGTCCTCCATTATTCATCTCAAAAATCATATATGAAATAACCTAAGACCAAGTTACACTGATCATAAAAATCTAAAGGTTATTTCTTGAAGATATATTTCCACAGTTTACTAAAATGCTATTTCTCTGCTCACGCTATCATCTGTCTTCATACGATTTAATGACTCAGTTTACACCAAAAGAAAAATGACCTCTCTGTTCCCATATTCAATGGACACTTTTCAGTCTTTATCTTATTCGATCTCTCTGACATCGGGCTCTGTTGACTCCTTTGAATTCTAGACTCTCTCCTAGTCTTCGTTCTGTGTCCCTAAGGGTTCTTCTTCCTCCTTGTTCTGTCCGTCCATCCATCCATCCATTCATCCATCCATCCATCCATCCATCCACTGCTTTTCTGACTCAACTAACTCTTTTCTATATAATCCTTTATACTCTCATTGAGTCAACTGTCATTTATTTGCTAACAAGTCCTAAATCTGTACCTCCAGCCCTAATCTCTCTCCTGAGATTAAATCCATAGACTCCTCTTTCTGCTGCATATCTATATCTCCATTTCCTATAAGCACCACAAACTCATGGCCAAAACTGAACTCTGCTTGCCCCCAAACTTTGTTTCCTTTCTACAGTTCCTATCATAGCGAAAGGTACCACAATCCACATGTTCACTCTTACCAGAAAATCAGGCATTGTCCAAGATGTATCCGTCCTCTCATCTATTTAACTCATCAGTTTCCGTCTATAGACAGAATTGTGTGCCATCCATGACAATGTTTTGAAATATTTGCCTTTTCCCCTCCTTGCCCTCCCCTACGTTCATGCAGCCAAGTGTTTGCCTCAGGGAGGCCATGTGGGAAGCCAAAATCAGACAGAGAAAAGCAGAGGACCTCCTGCCTCTCCATATTTAGAAACCCTGGCCATGAGGGAAATGGAAACGACTCATAGCTTAGGCAAACATTTGAGAGAAACCATCATGAGTAAAGTATGTCTTCCCCCCAGACTCAGGGTAGAGAAGAGGAAGTGAGTTGGATAACATGGACCTTAGGGGGCTCTTAAGAAAGAACAACAATAGCCAACACTTATCAATGTTTTTAAGCACAATTTATTAAGCACTTAGGTGTCAGGCAATAGTCCAAGTGCTTTACAAGTATTAACTCATTTAACTCTCATAACAATTATCTGTGGTAGGGTACCATTTTTATCTACATTTTTCAGTTGGTGAAATTGAGGCACAGAGAAAGTAAGAAACTAGGACAAGGTTATACAAGTAGTAAGTGGTGGAGTTGGGATTTGAACTCATCTAGTCTACACCCAAAGCCCACATTGTTTATTACTCTACTGTACTGGGCCCCACGTCACATTCCCACCAAGCTGAACTATGAGGAAGGACTGTAGATTAACAAAGATGTTAAGTTCCATTGGTCTAATGAAGATGGGATAGGTTGAGAAATTGGTGGTTATAATGAAGGCAAAAGACTGGCTCTGAAGCATAACAAGAAGGTAGAAGCTAAGAGGCTGTGACTGGAGAGTAGGATACCCAGGTAATCTCAGAGGGAAGGCTCCAGCCAAGGGTTTCTCAGTGTGGACAATACTGACATTTGGGACTGGATCATTCTTTTTCGTGGGAGGCTGTCCTGTGCATTGTAGGATGCTTTGCAGTATCCTTGGCTTCTACCCACTAGATGCCAGTAGCATCCCTGCCCCGCCCCCCCATTCCAAGTCGTGACAACCAAAAATGTTTCTAGACACTGCCAAATGTCCCCTGAGAGTAAGGGTGGGGAAATCATACCTGGCTGAGAACCACTGCTCTAGACTTACAGCTAGGCTGGTTTTAAGAACCAGAAATAGAAATAAACAAATAAACTAAAGGTGGGCAAAGAACCATGTGTTCAAGGATTTTGAAAATTCCTATGAGATCAGAATTTCTTAACTCTGAAATAATTTATTATACTTTGGGAAAGGAGAGACAAATCTTTCAAAAGCCGTGGCATTTTTAAAAATTTATTCATCTATATGTACATTGATGTGTAAATTAGTCTTCCATTGTGCTAGACTTTATCACTCCTAAGGAATACATACTATTCCAGATAATTTTATTTTTCTCTTCTCTCTCCCTTAGAAGCCTGGACAGCAAATCTAACTGTGAAATTAAAAATCTCAAAAACCTACAGGCCTCAAATGGCTAACATTGTTAGCTCTTCTGTCTAACATTGTTCAACCATTTAGGTTGTATATCTTTAAATTGCAAACATCTTCATTTGGGAAATTACCAAACCTGGTGTCTATGTGAAGAACGTAAGACTGAACTGATCCTTTTTTTTAATTGACAGCTGTAAATATATTTGTATAATACAGTGAGCCACGTGGTTCAGTCTTAGAGAGGTGTCAAGGCCACCAAAGAATAATTTTGAAATAACTCTTTTGTTTGTGTATTTCAAAAACCATGAAGCGGTCCAAGCAATCTTTTATTTTTCTTGTGTGTGAGGAAGATCAGCCCAGAGCTAACATCCGATGCCAATCTTTCTCTTTTTTTGCTGATGAAGATTGGCCCTGGGCTAACATCCATGCCCATCTTCCTCTACTTTATATGGGACGACACCACAGCATGGCTTGACAAGTGGTGCGTCGGTGCATGCTTGGGATCCGAACCTGCAAACCCCGGCCACCGCAGCGGAGTGTGCGCTTAACTGCTGCACCACCTGGCCGGCCTCCCCAGGCTATCTTTTTTTTTTTTTTTTTTTTTTTTTGTGAGGAGATCAGCCCTGTGCTAACATCCGCCAATCCTCCTCTTTTTTTGCTGAGGAAGACGGCCCTGGGCTAACATCTGTGCCCATCTTCCTCCACTTTATATGGGACGCCGCCACAGCATGGCTTGCCAAGCAGTGCGTCGGTGCGCGCCCGGGATCCGAACCAGCGAACCCCGGGCCGCCGCAGCGGAGCGCGCGCACTTAACCGCTTGCGCCACTGGACCGGCCCCTCCCCAGGCTATCTTTTTAAATATCCATTTTCCCTTTTCCATACACTTTTGTCACATACTTGAATATGTCCCATATTCCTCTGAACCCCACCTCTACCCGTCATGCCTTTCTTTTCCAGCTCCTCCTCATCTTCCCCAGTTTTATTCTGTGGAGTCCAAAGGTAGGGCCTGGCTCTTCAGAGAGCAGGGGGAGGGAAGAGACTAAGCTGACTAAGCCAGAATCCTCTTACGTGAGCTGGAGAAAAGACAGGCCCTTATATGTACTTGCTGCATCACACCTACATTTAAATAACATGATAGCCGAATGTTTTGCCAATGATTCTGATTCCAAACCATTATTCTGTGAAACTTTCAAATTGCACTTTGAAAAAGTCTCTTTTCTCCTCTAGCAATGTGTAAATTAGTGCCCGCAGAGAAGTCCTGATTATGACTGGCGTTTCTTGCGATTTTTGAACTATTTTAGTACACTTTTAAGACAAAACAATGAAGACACATATTCCCTAGAAACAGTGGAGGGAAAAATCTGGGCAAAATAGGAAAAGATAATCTTTGTTCCCACCACATTATCATATCTTTGAACTTTTCAAACACCAAACTGCCTACTGAGAATGTTTATTTTCTTCAGGAGGCTTGGGCCTTCCTTTCAATTGAGGCACATGCAGTCCAATCTGAGACTGGAAAATTTAGGACTGGGTTGAATCATTTCCCTCCTTTCTCAATTTCAGTTTTGTACTTGCTAAAACTTTTTTGGGTAAGGATTTCTTAAGTTTTCAAAAATCACTTTAAACATTCTATGGAAAATAGCCATTAACTTCAGGAATTTTATTATTTTCCTCGTAACTTTTATATGTATATATCTGAATAGAAAAAAAAGTCAATTCAAAAAATATGATTTGGCAACACTATGAAGGCAAAAAAATTATAAATAGAATTAATTGAAAGGTAGTATTTCTTGGTAGCTGAATATGTCTTTTTGTGATTTTAAGCGTCTTCTCCTTCTAGCTATGTTGTTTCCTCTAATTCTATTTACTTCAAGGTTTGCTCTTGATTAAGCAAAAATATTTAAAATGCATGGTGACCTATGATGAACGTATTTAAACAGAAAGTTCTGAATCTTAAAAAAAGTTATTTATTATAAGATTTATACCTTGTTTTAGCCTTTCCAGTCTTGGAATTCAGTTTTATTTTTTTTTAACTTGCACCCAATAACTCTTTTTATGAAAACAAAATGTTGGGTTTGTATCAACATTTCCTTAACAGATGTTAGGAATAGTCTCTGTTGGCTGCTTTCTTGAACTGATTTTTATTTTTTCTTCACTTTTCCAGAATAAGTTAAATAGAAAAATAAAGAAAAAATTGTGGTGGAGGTCCACTGGTTGAGGTCAACAATTGTTTTAAAGTTAGCTACAAAACATCTTTAATAGTTATGGATGTGTTCCAAAATTGCTGGCAGAAGTTCACAAAATGAGGTTAAGAGATAATTATTTCCACAACTGCAAGCAACTCCAAGTCAAGTAATTCCTAGTCAAATGAAATCTTTTGTGTTTCTTTTCTCCCCAACTGTAAGAATAAAAGTTCTCATATCGTCTTTCATTCTTCTAAAATAATCTGGTTTGACTAAGAATAAATACTCTCTTTATACTACCACAATTTTTAAATTTACTATAAAAATGTTTGTTTAAATTAGCCCTTTTAATTGAAAACAGGCTTAGGAAAACTGACATGTTATAGAGGTTTTCTGTTTGTTTTAAAAGTACTTTACAGAGAGTACCATGCATAAAAGTAAGTTATAAAATCTGTAGATATAAATTATTTCAAAAGTTTTCAAGAATAAAAATTAATAGCCATGTGGTTTTGATAATCACTGATATACAATTATTACACTAACAAATATTAAAAAGATGCACAGGGCTAGCAGTAACAAATAAAATAATACCATCCAATATTTATTATGGATAAATATTTGTATGGATAGAAAGTAACCCAATGAGGTAGGAATTAGCAGTTGGATAATATACTCATCTATCTCACTATCATTCAACCATAGCAGGTCTAGAGAGTTGGGGAGGGGGGACAGGGAAGGGGAAGGGAAGAGGAAGAAAGAGAGAGGGAGCAAGAGACAGACATACAGACATACAAACAGACAGATATGTCCTTCTAGTTTTTCAAACTGGACATTCTGGCCCTTCCTGTTCATGAGATATTGATGTCCTATTTTCAGAGAAAGAGAAGCCACATCAAAATGCAAGGGGAAATAAAAAATGTGCTTGACTTAGAGCTACCCATGGCTGATGTCCTGGTGAGTTAACGATGACCTAAAGAATTTAAGGATGATTTTGACTATGAATAAACTTTCCCCTTAAGAACCTAGCATCTAAGCAAGATGTGACTCCATTGTGTTAATATCCTCATTTGACAGATGTGGCGATTGAGAGAGGTTAAGTAGCTTGCTCAAAGTCACAATGCTAGAAAGCAGGGAAACCAAGATGTGCAGCTATATCTAGTTAGTCCAACTCCCCAGACACCCCCGCCCTCCACCTCCCCTTCTCAAACCAGCATAAGGCTTTGTGAGAAAGTAGTACCAAACACAATACTGTCAGACACTCTGTGGACAGCTTCATATCCATTTTCAATCTTTAAGCTTGTAAAAATATCATTCAGAGAGTATATAACAAATTGGCATTTTTAACAGAGAAAGCGTTAATGGGCAAATGTTTATGGTGAATGAACTAATCTGAATAAACCTTGTATAATTATTATAGACTTCACAAAAGTTTTATGCCCCCTCCCCTTTAGTCATTTGTGTACAAGGATGATTAGCGTTTCAGAACCCAGTATAAAGTTGTTTTCATATAAGTTATATGCATTAGTAAATTTAAGGAAACTTTCAGGGCATTCTGTTACCCAAACAACTGCACAATTAAGTTTTTAAGGTGATATTAGATAAAGTTAATAAATTTTCTTACAGTAAAATAAATTCTCAAAATTTTCAAAGAAATGTCCTTCATCACATCTTCAAATGTTTAATGGTGGCCAATGGCATCAAAAAGTCATCAATGGCTGAATTTCTCACCAGGTACTCCCCACTAGGCCATGAAAGAAACCATTTTAGGGTTCTGAGATCTTTCTTTAACATACCCCAAGTGACAATTTCAACCAAACACAATTTTTTCACCAGTGGCATTAACCATAGATTTTAGATAGATGACAATAGTCAACTCAAATCCAGTAAACTCTCAAAACAAGATGAAGAAATGTCATCTTCCAAAATTGATGCCAATAAGAATCACATACTTAATGGAAGGCATGGTTCTTGACGATTCTATGCTCTAATTGGCTCTCCCTAAGATTAAGGTACCAGGAAACAATGGCCCTAAAACTTTATTAGTGTAAAATAAGAAATCATTACTAAAGATGTCAGATATCAAAATAGATACATGGTGTAATGATGAAGAGCATTAAAATGGGAGAGGTGAAGAATAACAAACCTGAGTGTCTCTCTTCACTAACTGACTAGTGTGGTCTGGGTTATGTCTCAGGTATATCCTTACGGTAGAGACGGTGCATCAGGCTTTGAGAGCTTGATGATATTTTAATTTATGATATTCATTGCCCTTTAATCTAAAATTGTAGTTACTAACTCCTAAACTGCAATATGGTTTTTCAAGATTAAAAGTCCAGAACCACCAAAAGTATTTGAATCACATTTCTCAGCAGAAAAGAGCACACTAACATAATTGTCAAATCAATAATTTTTGAGAGCAGGTATTGTAAATCGTTTCTCCAGAGTTTAGGTCAGCTCTGGGCAAATAGCTAAACCCAAGTTTCTGAATCTGGGTTCTGAAGTCTGGTTCTGAATCACCAAGGTATGCAAATCTGGGAATCCCTGCACGATATGTCCTAACAGCTGATACACGCACAGATTACTCAGCGGCTGTTTGGGTCAGGGCATAGCGCAATGGTTATTCTGCAGTCATTTGATACTTATAAATCCACTTAAGCAACATATGTGAGAAGATAGCACTCTACTATGTACTAAGCTCTCTCTACCCCCAACTCTAGTTTTTTATATCTTCAGAGTTTATTTCTCTGCCTTGCTGAATCAATTTCAGAAATCACTACAACAGTTTAATGCGTCAGATGTTTCCATTTTTTAAAAGCACAAAAATGCAGTTATAAATATAGATTGTGTTTTACAGGGATTAACACAAAAAGTACCAAAGATATTCTCTAATATAACCAATCTGTTAAATTCATAATCTGCAAATGAAGTTATCCTTGCATTTCTCAAATGAAGACAGAGCACTACTGTTTTCAATCTTTTTCTGAATTAGAAGATTTGTAAAATATAATGAGTAGGCACATAAAGGGAGGCAGACTAACCATGACTTTAATGAGTCTCAAGCTTTGGGGCCCTCACTTGCATGGCATCTCCCAAGGCTCTGGAGGTAAGGTGGGGAGGGCCTAGGAATGTGTGCGCATTTTGTAAAATTTGCAAGAATAAGATTTTTTTGTATAATTTTCTTAATGAGGGCTCTAGTAACCAATCCTTGCACAAAATTATGGGCTTCTCCTTATTAATGAGTTTATTTAGCCTTCTGGATTTGACCACCCACAATAAAGAAAGTGGTCTCTAGAGTCCATCTTCTGATGTCAACCTTTTTTTTTTTTAAAATAATTTTATTTATTTATTTTTTCCCCCAAAGCCCCAGTGGATAGGTGTATATCATAGTTGCACATCCTTCCAGTTGCTGTACGTGGGACGCGGCCTCAGCATGGCCAGAGAAGCGGTGCATTGCCGCGCGCCTGGGATCCGAACCTGGGCCACCAGCAGCGGAGTGCGCGCACTCAACCACCAAGCCACGGGGCTGGCCCTGATATCAACCTTTAAAATACTTAAGATTTTATACGACCAATAACTTAGCACACACCCTCTCTCAAACTCCAATTCTTAAAATACGAGAGTTGTATGAATTTTATTTTTCAATTCTCCTGCTAGATGGTGATTCATAAAAACTTTAGCCCTAACATTTCATACATGTGTTATTAATTAAATTCTATTACCATAAATGCTTCCAGAAGAGATTTGAAAACTAATCCTGCTTATTGTTGCTTCATATTTCCTTCGATTGGTCTTCAGGAAGCCAAAGGAACCAGAACCATTTATTTTGAAGGGTAGAGCATGGAAACAATAGTTTGGCATTGCTTAACTGTCATATTTTACAACTGTCAGGCAAGATTGCTCAGAATTAGTTACCCTGATTTCTCAGGTACTCTACATCCATGGACAATAATTTCTCTTTTCTTTTGGTAAAGACAGCTCTCTGACTCACTCTTTTATTCCAAAACTGGTCCTACACAGCCAACTGTGAGCTAACACCAAAATGCACTTTTTAGGGTCAATCAACTAGACCAGTAAAAGAAATGGTTTAATGAACATCTGCGTTACGGACTGAATGTTTGTGTCCCCCCAAGAGTCATATATTGAAATCCCAACTCTCAATGTGATGGTTTTAGAAGGTCTGGCCTTTGAGAGGTGATTAGGTCATGAAGATAGGGCTCTCAGGAAGGGGATTAATGGATTCATGCCCTTATAAAATTTAGAGACTCCAAAGAGCTCCCTCGCCCTCTCCACCACGTGAGGACACAGTGAGAAATTGGCAGTCTGCAACCAGGAAGCAGGCTCTCACTAGACATAGAAAGTGCCTTGATCTCAGACTTTCAACCATCAGAACTGTGAGAAATACATATCTTCTGTTTGAGCCACCCAGTCTACGGTATTTTTGTTACAGCAGCCTGAACTCACTAAGACAAACTACATACATTCAAATTAGTGGGGCTCTCGGAGCTGCATCCTGGAATGGTCAAGAAATGAACATATGCTATGAGACACCCAATTTTTGAAACTTATTCAGATCAAGTATCAAAAAGATAGACAAAGGTATTTGTGTCCAAATATGGTATGCAAAAGTCTAATTGTCATAATATAATTCAGGTAAAATGCCTGTTTGATATACTGTACAGCATGAGGATGCTGGATTTGTGACAGAATCTACCAGATATTTTGAAATCATGTAGAGTCAGTCTTAGCACTTCAGTTTCTGATGAGATGGTATCAGAACTGATATCTCACCCATTGGGATAAAGAAATAAACAGTACTGCACCACCACCACCACTATTTTCAACAGCGTGGCTTTTTGACTATTATCTAAAGTCAAACAAAAAGCCACATTAAAGTCCAGATGGGTAAGGGAAAGGGTAGTTTGTTATAAAGGTGACCTAAGTCTTTATTATAGATGGAAATCGAATCATTCTTTGTCTTCAGGAAGTCGTAACTGAAAGAGAGGAAATGAATCCTAGCTGGGTTTGAAACCTAGTGTTATGAATTACTAGTCACATCACCTTGGGCAAGCTACAGCCTTAACCTTCTAAACCTTCATTTCCATTTAAGTAAAATGAAGTGAATAATGCCTGCCTTATTGCTTGTAAAGATTAAATTAAATAAAGTACATAACTGCTTAGCTTAGTTCCTGGCACATGGTAGATTCTCTATAATATTTGTTTCTTGTCTCCCTTTCCTCACTGCACATTGCTTTTTATCCAACGTGGTAATGCAAATTTAGTGTTTCACAAATGATTCCACAAGAATCATGTATTAGGATGGACTACAAAAATAGAGAATGAATTGTTAGGGTTATATCTTTTTCCTCCTTTTTAAAATGATTAGCATGATTTCATTACAGTGGCTGCTTCGAGTAGGAAGCTCTGGGTGTAAATTCTATCTCCTCTTTCGTTCTTGCTATGACACTTTTGGGACAGTTACAGACTCCCTGGGCTGTGTTTCATCATCTGTAAAACATAATTTAGGATGATGAAGCCTTCCCTAACTACCCTTAATTTGACACAATTCATCATACCCTTCTCCTTGACACCCTTTCTGCACTTAGCGTCCAGAACACGCTTTTCTAGTTTTCTTTCTCATGGATCTTATCCTTGGTCATCTCCTCTTCTCTATACTTCTTTCCTTAATGATGTGATCCAGACTCACGGTATTAAACACTCCAAGACGCTAACAACTCCCAAATATATATCTCCAGTCTAGATGTCTCCGCTCTAGACTTGAGAACTTTAGACTCAGATCCAAATGCCTATACAACTTCGCCACTTGAAGGTTTAACAGACATTTCAAACACTTTGTCCAAACCTCCTCTTTCTTTCTAAACCTGCTCTACTTTCCCCACCTCAAATGATTATTCCAGTTGCTCTGGCCAAAACCCTTCTAGTTATCCTTAATGATTCCACTTATCATAGCCCGTATCCAATTCATTAGCAAATCCTACTAGCTCCACCTTCAAAATGCATCCAGAGTCTGACCACTTCTTACTACTTCCATTGCTACCATCTGTTATGAGCACCATCCTCTCTTGCCTGGATCACTGCAATAGACTGGCCTTCTACTCTATCCCGTCCCTCTAAAATCTAATCTCAACACATTCACTAGAGTGATTCTTTAAAATGCTAAATTAGATCATAGCACTCGTTTGCTCAAAAACTTGGACTAGTTCTCCATTTCCCCAAAAGTCAAGGTAAAAGCCGTTCCGTTGGCCTAGTAAGACCCTACACAATTTGGCCTCATTGCCTTTCAGACCTCTTTTCCTCAACTCTTCCCTCTCTCTGCTCCAGAGACACTGGCCTCCATGTTCATCCTCAAAACAGGCCAGGATCTGGCTATTTTCTCTGCCTGAAAGCCTCTTCCTTCAGAGGTCTATTAACTCCCTCACTTCTTCAAGTTGTTGCTCAAAAGACACCTCCTTCATGAAGTCTACTCTGATCACCCTATTTAATATCGCAACCCCACCTTCATCTGATGTTTTCCCTTCCAAATTCCTGATTCTCTTAATCTTACACGGATTTTTCTTTTTTCCATAGTACCTATCCACCTTCTAACCCACTATATAAAGCATTTACGCATTGAGGGCAGGGGCCTTTATTTTCTTTACCTACAACCCAAGGGCCAGGAGTAATGCTTAACATGTAGTAGATACTCAATAAATATTCGCTAAATGAATGGAAATTATGTTATTTATGAAGAAAATGAAAATGGAATATAAAGAGCTATGCTTAATTTTTTAAATGAAGGGATGAGCTGCACAAGATTAAACAACAAAAGATTTTGAAGCAGCCAATTTGAAACTAAAAACATTTAGTTTACCACAACATCACTGTGCAGAATCAATTTTCATATTGTGCTGCATCAAAAAATTAAATATATGAATATACTTGATGCTAAAAATGATAGGAGTCAACTCCTGAAATATCTTTCTGAGTAGTTACCTAAAATGTGATTTTAAATGCCATAAATCACTGTTCTTATTTTAAAAATATCTTTGTCATTTAAGAGTAAAAATAAATTTAATAAAAATACTAATTTTAATAACACAAGGTAAGAAGTTTTATTTTTTAAAATAAAATTACTTGCTTTTAAAAGTTTTGATATAAGACTTAAAATAGCATTGTGGTAGTTAATTCTGTGTCAACTTGGCTGGGCCACATTGCCCAGATATGTGGTCAAACATTACTCTGGATGTTTCTCTGAGTGTGTTTTCAGATGAGATTAACATTCAAGCTGGTAGAATTTGAATAAAGCAGATTGCCCTCCTTAATGTGGGTGGGCTTCATCCAGTCAGTACATCTCCTGAGCAAGAGGGAATTCTGCCAGCAGACAGCCTTCTAACTTAAATTACAGCATTGGCTCTTCCTGAGTCTTCGTCCTACTGGCCCACTCTGCAGATTTTGGACTTGCCTGCCTCCTTAATGGCATGAGCCAATTTCTTAAAATAAATCTTTTTATAAATATATATACATGTCCTATTGATTTTGTTTCCCTGGAGAACTCTGACTAATATAAGCATCATAATGAATTGCAGTAATAAATTAATTTGGGGTGTCTACTTTAATACAAATGTGCTTTGTATCTTAGGAGTTTCTTTCAGAGGTTCAGCAAACACTGTGATTTTAATTTTATTTATTTATTTATTTTTTCCCCCAAAGCCCCAGTAGATAGTTGTATGTCATAGCTGCACATCCTTCTAGTTGCTGTATGTGGGACGCGGCCTCAGCATGGCCGGAGAAGCGGTGCGTCGGTGCGCGCCCGGGATCCGAACCCGGGCCGCAAGCAGTGGAGCGCGCGCACTTAACCGCTAAGCCAGGGGGCCGGCCCAAACACTGTGATTTTAAAAACTGTTCCATAGTCAACTATGTTCCAAGAAAGCTGATCTAGAACAACCTTACATAGTCAATCACATCCCTTTAAACCTTAACAAACACCCTTCTCAGAGCCATGTCTATATCCTGAGGGACAAGGACATGTTTATTTAGTCTTCCTTATCCTTTTTCACACAGTCTTCACTTGGAGAGGAGGTGTGGGCAGGAGTGGGAGCTCTGTCTCCTTTCCATTAAAATTCTTTCCAATCTTCCAGACCCCTCCTTAATCTCACCACTTCTAGGAAGTTCTCCTATGAAAGATCTAAGTAACATTTGACTACTCATGGAACTTTCCTTTCCAATCCACTTTGATAAAATAGCATTTTATGATTTGTCACATTTGGAGGCTCTTGTGACACCATTCCCTACTGGTTCTCTTCTCTGATGCTCCTTTCCTGTCTCCTCTCCTTCAGACCGGCCATTGACTTTCAGCATTTTATAGGACAATGAGGGTTCCATGGTCATAGAGATTTGAGAAACACTGGATTAACAAGTTAAACCAAGTACTCTCTTGTAGGAATTATGAGAGCCTTTAACATGCTAAGGAAATTGTGACTCTCCAAGAGGGAAAATGCATTTAGAGCATGAAACACTAGAGCAGAATAAAAGAGAAAAAGTCCAAGAGGAAATCATGTAGAAGACTGACAAGAGGCAATCAGAGAAATGAGAGAAACTAGGACAGAGTGATGTTATGGAAGTTAAGGATGGGCAGACTTTCAAGGAGGGAGTATCAACAACGTCTGATGTTCTAGAGAGGTCAAGCAAGGTTTTGACTGAAAGTGAGCCATGAATTTAGGAAGTAGTAAATTACTGCTGATACAACGATAGCAATTTCAATGGCAGGAGAAAGGGACAGTTTGCATCAGGCTGACTGGTCAGTAAAAAATTGGAGAAAATGCAAACCACCAATTTGAGATGTTTGGCTCTAGGATCATGGTGGGTTTTTTCCCTCTCAAAATTGTAGAGACTTGAACGTGTGGATAGCCTGTGAAGAGAGAGCTCACAATGAAGGTAAGTTGAAGAAATATGAGATACGGGATGACTGCTGAAGCAAAGGACCCAAGGAGACTAAAGAATAGCATCGTGAGCACAGGTCAGGAATTAGCTTTCGACAGGAGAGACTCTTCTTCCCTTGATTCAGGAGGGAAATTGCTAAGGATGAATACAGATGTGGATAAGTTTGTAATTCATCTGCCTCACTCCTACACGAGTTAGCTTCTTAAAACACAATCTGATCATATTTAGCTTCCTTCAGAGCTTCCCCTTGCCTTTAGGATGAATTTGAAATTCCTTCGAATGGCCTCTCAGAACTGGATCCAGTCTCCCCCTCAGTCACTGCCCCCCATAAATCCTGTGTTCAAGTCACCCACCATAGGGCTTCCACTCCCATGGGCTCTTTGCACTCTATAAGCCTTTGTAATCTCCATTCTCTGCCTGGAATCCCCTCCCTCCACTACTCCTCTGACAAATGGTGAACTTCTATGTATACTTCAACACCCCACTCAAATGTCAGAAAAGGTAAAGCCTTTTTCGTCCTCTTCTGTCCTTCTATCCATAGTCATCCCTTCCTCTAACACAGCTCTTTTTATTAGCCTTTATTTTTTTTATTACAAACTATCTTTTACATATCTGATTCTTCCACTGGATAGTGTGAGGAACATGATCATGTTAGGAACTGTTTGACACATGTTTGTATCTACATCGTGCTTAACACACAGTAGGAGATAAGTAAATGTCTGTTGTAAACGAGATTGAACCTTTTCTCTTCAAATCAGATTATAAACTTCTTTTTCTGTATTTTATGTATAATATAAACTATATTTATCTCTAATATAAAATGTATTTTCAATATAGTATAAATTGTATATGTTTTTAATCAAGCACAACACCTGGCATACTAGACCCACAAATAATACTAGTTGAACTAAAATAGAGTATTAAGCTTTAGTTATATTTTAACATTTCTTTGATAATATTAAAGGTTTATAGCCTCTTTGCACAAAAATCTAAAAGTAATTTTGACACTGCATAACTCTAAACTATCCTCACCTTACTACTTATAAAAGGAAAAAACTACTTAAACATATTTTAATGAAACATGCATACACACACATACAGTTATTCTGCTGTGCATTCTGTAGAGTCATTATATTTTAACGTTTTTCTCCCATTTAACTTTTTTATCTCACATTAGCTAAAAATGGATCTTAGAAAGGAAAAAACTGCTTCCCTAAAAATAAAATATATAATTAAACCTCCTCTCTTCCATTGCCACAAACTGAAGAATTTAGTGAAATAATGAAGTACATGTAATTGGCATTCATTTATTTTAATTCATTGGTTCTCAATACTATCAGAATCTCTTTTTATAATAAATTTTTTATGCCTCCTTTACTATCCTGAAACAAAATTTATAGATAATATGATATTTTATATATTTATATGTATGTAGAATTTGGAAAACTAAATATAATGTGCCTTTAATATTAAAGAGAAATAAAAGGGAAACAATTTATGGTAAAATAATATATATTTCAATTTATAAATACTTGTACATAAGTACACTAGAAGACACAGTAATCAGATATTAATCTACACTTATAACATTAACAACATTATTTATAATAGCCAAGATATGGAAACAACCTAAGTGCCTAACAATAGACAAATGGATAAAGAAACTGTGGTATATATATACAGTGGAATGGTATTCAGCCATAAAAAAGAATGAAATCTTGCCATTTGTGACAACACGGATGGACCTGGAAGGTATTATGCTAAGAGAAATAAGTCAAAGACAAATACCGTACGATCTCTCTTATATGTGGAACCTAAAAAAAATTTTAAAAAACCAAGCTCATAAAAAAAAATATATTAAATTGGATTTCATAGAAGTAAGACTAGACAGCATCCCAAATGGTACAGGGAAATAAAGAACAGGGTTACTGCGGACATTAGAATAGAAACATATATTTAGTTATATATTAAAGCTGTGCACCAAAAAAAGTATTTGTGCTTATAGGTAAAATAGTGTAAATTACAGGCTCAGAGAGTTATAAAGTTCACATTTATATGAACAGGCAATCAGACTTAGGAAAGTCATGAAGGATGAAAGGTGAGGGACACAGGGAAATTCTTTATTCTGCAACATTGTCTGGCACACAGATATTTATCAGCCTGGTCCCTGCCCAGCAATGATAGCACTGCCCATCATTGTGACAGACAATCAAATAGGTCGCACAGAACTCAGTAATATCCCTCCTGCTGGGAGTTCCCAATTGAATTCCTTGAACACACTCTCAGCTAACAAACTTGAAAGCTTTGTTTTATAAACTCAGAGTGTTCTCCACGTGGACAGCTGATGTAACATTACTATATAGTTAATTTTTTAAGAGGGAAAACTATGATCTATATTACGTTCCACTGGTGGTACTTGTTCTCACAAAAAAAACTACAAAAGAGGTATTGGAGAGGACACAGGATTTATTCAAGACCTTTTTTGTTCGGAAGCTTTTCAATTCTGTTATTTTCTATTTTACTTCTTTTGACTTTGAATTAGTCACTGCTCCAAATCAAAGCCCAATATAATTCTTCCTACTCACAATATGCTGTATTTCAAAGGATAACATTTGCTATGAAAAATTTAACTAATTTTGATAAGTTTAACTGAGATAATTATTATCCCTTAAGTCTCCTTATCCGTCAAGAATAGTATGCCTAAAGATATTTCATTTTTTCAGGCACGTACTACCACACTTTTAAATGATCTTAAAGGTCTCTGATATAAATCTTTAATAAAAATCCTTGAAAAGGTAAACATATCATGAAATCATAACTCAGTTTTCTCCAGCTTCAAAGATATAACACAGAGACTCAAACTAATTAAGCTATAAGTGCCTGAAACCTAATTAACAATCCTGGACTCAACATTTTGAAAGAGTCCCAGATACTTTCTGACTGATCCTGTTCCCATGGAAACTAAAGTTGGGAAGCAGTAAAAGACAAAAGAAATTACAAAATGGTACCAAACAAATTAGCTAAAAGAGTTATTCTTTATTTCAAAATAAAGGAAAAAGCATCCTTGTGTCTACTATCCAGATAACACATAGCAATTGAAAAAAAAAATACATATACAAAATTTAGGAAATGCGTGATATATCAAAATATTTATCTTTGCTTAAGGTAACACTTAGGCAAATATTCTTCTAATATTTGCTTATTTCTTAATAATTAAGAAAATATTCTTTACAAAATTTCTTTTAATATTAACTTTCAGAAAAAAGGCCAGAAAATTATGGGGACTTTTTCTATTTTTCTTTTAAATGATCTGTGATGCTGTCAGGGTGACTAAATTCAATAATAAATCCCTGATAATGTTGGATGTGCTCGTGTTTAGATACTTTTCCCATGTAGTTAAACAGTATTTTCAGATCATGAAATATTTATTACAGGCTTATGGCTTACCCTTCAGGTTAATATTGCTCTGAATTCAATTTGAGTTGTGAATGTGGGAGACATTCATATATGTTGAGACAACCACACTGCAAATACACTATAAATGTCAAAATGTATTTTAATAACACATTAAGATATTTAAACTGTTAACCACATTCTAAACAGAACATTCAAATTATTTGCTTATTATGACAGAAAAAATTAGTCATCCTCGCAGTGCCCCTGCAGGATACTGTGTGCTGATTCTAAATCTATACATAACAAGACAGAGGCTCCCTCTAGTCTCTCCTCGTGCCTTTATATTGCTGAAGTGAACACCAGAACAAATTCATTTCCCCTAAAATCTCAGCCTTCTACATTTTCTTCCACTTTCCAGTAAGAATACTGTCTCCAATATAGGGGAAAAAACGGGATTGGGAGTCAGCAGTTCCACTTCTTCAAGTCCTCCCTCTGTGTATTCCTAAAAATATTCTACTCCTGTAGTTCTCATTCATAAAACTGTGATAAAAATAGTTCTAGGTACCTTGAGGGATGTTAACAGGAGAATTAAGCAATATAATTCCCGTGAAAGTACTCTGTCCATCGTAAAGTTCCATTCAAATGCTAATTTTGTTTTTCTTTACTATTTAATCCCTCAGGTTGGCCCTTAGTTCACTCTGATCTTTTCCCTTCATGGTTCCTGGCCTCCAAATAACAACCGATTTGGCAAAATTCCTCCCCACTCCCAGGGCACTGGTTCTATTGGCTGTCTATTATTTCCCTGGGCGCTTTATCTTCATTGTCTCTGCTCTTTTATATTCTTTAACTGGGCACATTCTCCATAGTTCAATCCTTTGCCCCCCACTAATCTACCTCCACGTATCCTCCCAGAGAGAGAGTGTTTTCTCTGGAGTGAATCTACTTTTCTATTTTTAGAACACCCACTTAAGCACAGGGGATAGATACAGATGATTTACATTTCTCATCCTCTTTCCAATGGTCTGTAGAGACATTTTTACACGGATATTTTGTTGCCTCCTGAAATGTAGAAAATAATCATTTCTTTTCAATGTAAATACTATGATTTCTCTGGTTCTTCAAGTTTACAACACTTGGAAGTATTGTTTTGATTTCTTTGATGTCCCCCATATTTAATCAACCACCAAATCTTACCAACTTCTATTTTCAATGTCTTTTGGATTTAACTCTTCCTAAACAATTTTGACAGCTGCCACCTAAATCCTGGACCCTATTACCCAATACCTGGACTATCCTCACCTCTCCTCCTAAGTCTATCCTATATGTAGGGGTCAAAATTATTATTTATCTCAAATACCATTTTTTGGCATATTGCTTCACTCTTCAAAACTTCCAGCAACTTTCTGTTGCCTACTGCATCAAACAGAAACTTTAAACATAACATACAATCAACACCATGAATACCAAGCCATTTTTGGAGCCAATTTTTTATTCCTTTTCAAAACAAACTCTGTGTTCTAACTAATAACAACTCTGAAAGAGGCAGTTTAGAATTAAAACATGTTCACACTCCATGTAAAATAATTTTATCATCACAGGCTAAGTATGGTACACTTTTTTCCCATTCGAAAACATGAAACGTTAAATTATAAAGAACACTAATCATCATTAAATCAAACCCCCTCATTTTACAAATAAGGAAAATAAGATCTGAATAAAATAAGTAGTTTTCTAAAGCCATATCATTACTAAGAGCTAAACTGATACAATCTTAGTTCTTTGGCTCCCAAGCTCCGTCTTATTTTATATCATACTTGATGCTTCTTTGTGAACAAACTTGACACTTACGGTTTAAAGTATAAGGAAGTCCTCTGAACACCTAGTAGGGGCATTTCACATGGACGTTTAACCTATGAATTCAATAATGTGTGACTGTCAAATATACATCACAAATATAATTTATAAAATTAATCAATTAAAAAAGTGGAGGTGATTCTGCTCACCATCCCAGTCAGTGTGAACAAGCCCCTGAGTCACCCTGTCAGGGAAGATGTAACTGATATTCTTTCAGGTAAAAGATGGGACTCCATTGTCCTCTGAAAAGAAACATTTATATTTTAACACACTCATTGGTGAAATAACTTTGCTCTATAAAAGAAGTATTTCTGTATCCCACTTCCAAAATTATTTGTCCTTTTATTTTCTAATAATTAGGAATAAATTTCCCCAGACATTCTAGACCACATAATGAAAAAGGCTGGTCTTGACTGGTCTCATCATTATTCAGATTTTAGGATCTCACCGCTAGAGATAAATAATTGAACGTGTAAAATGGTAAAAGCGAGAGAGAGACGACTTGTTTGTTCAAATAATTAGGACTCTAAATATAAATTTTATGAGAGAGCTGTGACGCAATCTTGCTTCCCTTCTTGGAATGGGAGGTGAAGGGAAACTCCTTCTTCTATTAACATCTACATTCTCTTGCTCATGAATTCATAGCGTATTTGGGGCAAGTGTTATCCGGCATAGAAATAGCTTCTGACATAAATGACTACATTGGTACTATGCATAAGCTGCTGACACAGGCTCTAGGCTCCTTCTAAATGCCTTCATTTCTTCCATTCTTTCCCCACAACCGGAGACTTCTCTAGAGAATTCTTAGCGCTTTCGAGTCTTCAGGGTTAAAGGAACTATGAGAAATTAAATCATATAAAGAACTCATTTGGAAGCTGATATTAAGTTATTAATGATTTGGTTTTAACATTAAATGAATATTTTAGAAAGTATGAGTAATCTTGAAGTGTGCTTGAGTTGATATGTCAAAATCTGGATACGCCCTAACTCCGGAATAAGGCTGCAAGTGTTCTCTTTGGTTGTTTAGAAGAGCCAGAGGGTTGACAAGAAAGGCTTGATTGAACGAGCCTCCATTCAATAATTTCAAGAGAAAAATTGTAAATTTTTAGGAATTTAATCAACTCTTTTTTACATTCATCTTTTCTTGCTATCAGTCTATGAATGTGACATGCACTTATCTAATGGGTACTTTTACATTTCAGGGAATAAAATATTAAAGTCCCTTTCAAAAGAAATGTACTGAAAGGTCCATGCTACATCATGAAGAAAAATGAAACTGTTATGCAGTGGATTTACTAATGGACTGTGCTGTATAACCCAGGATCTTGGAGTTCCAGTTAATGACAGGGTGTTTGTGTGTTTGTTTTAAGGCGTTTTATTTTTCTATTAGTGTGAAATAGACTAAACAGATTAAAAGGGGGGCTATTCAAACAGAATTTGGGTTTCATATACTGAAGGTGTAGAGTTTGAAAACAGATATTTCAAATAGACTCACTTTGGTCTATATATTTTCTCTTTAAACCAGCAGACTCTAAGGAGGAGTGTACAAGAAAACCCAGAGGGATGAAGAAAAGAATGTTAGAATTACTATGTATTTATCACATTCTTCTCTTTTTTGTTTTTATGGGTTTAAATAGTTTTTTATGAAAAAATTTTCAAATATACACAAACATAGAGAGAACAGAACAACAAACCCCACACATTCATTATCTGGATTCAACAGCTATAAAGATTTTGCCACATTTACTTCGTCTATCCTTTTTGTTGTTGAGGAGTTTTAAGCAAATCATATACATCAAACAATTTTGTTTATTTTTTCAGTAGGTATCAATACAAAGTAAAGACATATATCTACAACATTAGGACAACTAATAAAATTACAAATAATTCCTTAGTATAATCTAATATCCAGCATAGTCAAAGTCTCCTAATGTCTTATTTGAATCAGGATCCATGTCTCAGCATTACATTTGCTTCTTAGGCTTTTTGTTTTTGTTTTTGTTTTTTTTCTGTGAGGAAGATTGGCCCTGAGCTAACATCCATGCCCATCTTCCTCTACTTTTTATATGTGGGACGCCTGCTTGAAAAGCAGTATGTAGGTACAAGTCCAGGATCTGAACCCAGGAATCCCCGGCCTCTGAAGCGGAGCGTGTGAACTCAACTGCTACGCCACCAGGCCGGCCCCAGTCTTTGTTTTTAATCCAGAGCTAACCTGCCCTTTCCTCCCTTCCCGTTTTATTTTTCCCTTCATGGCATTGACTCGTTGCAGAAACCTGGTCAGTTATTCGGTAGAATAACCCACTTTCTGAGTTTGTCTGGGTGCAGCCTTGTGGTGTCATTTAATCTGTGCATCTACATCCTGTGAAAAGAAGTTAGCTTGCCAAGAGGCTTGACTCGAAGTAAAGGTCAATGTTTTTTTCTTTTTTTTTTGGAGAGATGGGCAAGAATACTACATAGGGAATGCTATGTGCTTCCTATTGTCTCACACAAAGTTTGGTTGTCCTACTTTTAATGATGCTCAGATTAATTAGTGGTTTCAGGTGACAACAGACTAATCCTTCCATTGTAAAGTCCCCCATCAACATTTTGTCTAATGTTTTTACCTATTAATAATCATATCCTGAACCAATTACATGTTGCAAGATGATGATTATTAGACTCTATTATTTTTTCTATTATCTATTATCTATGCACATTTATTTGCTTGAATTCTATAAAGAACTTTTCCTTATCAAAAAGGCTATGTGGTTATATATACAAACATAAAGGAAAGCAGGGTAAAGGCCTAATTCTTCATTTTGATTGCCAAATATCAGAGTAAGAGCAACTGACCTAGCCAGTTCTAATGGGGACCAAAGAGTGGTGACTGTTTTTTTTGTTGTTGTTTTATTGACTTTCTCTCTCTTTTTAGTATCTGTATAATTAATATATTTTTAAAAATATGTTCAACATCTTTAAATCGATTGCATCTAATATTTTTTTCATTTTTGATTCTCAAATTGCCTCCAATTTAGCCAAAAGGACCATTTTTATACTGATTCCTGTGTCATTTAGACAACATCATTAGCTTTGAGAGGTAACTTGCTTTCTGGTGCAGTAAAATGTCCCAAGCTCATCTTATATATGCCCAAGCCTAAGCACGGAATCAGATAGTCCTCTAAAGATCCCTTGTCACCGCTAGTGTGGAATGGTATTTAAAGATCACACTCTGTGTGCTCAATTTTATGGGGCTGTAGGATAGATTATATTATTCCCAACTACAGTCATGCACTGCATAACGACATTTCAGTCAATGACGGACCATATATACGACGGTGGTACTAATAAGATTAGTAGCATATAGCCTAGGTATATAGTAGGCTATACCATCTAGGTTTGTGTAAGTACACACTATGATGTTCGAACAGTGATGAAATCGCCTAATGACGGATTTCTCAGAAAGTATCGCCGTCATTAAGCCACGCATGACTGTATTCATTCCCTTCCCACTTATTAGCACATGATTTCCAGGGCCGCCTGGCAGGCAGAATACACTTCTGCACCCCAGGTCCAGGTTTGGCCACAAGATGTGCTTTGACCAACGGCCATATACCATGCTGAGTGGGAGCTTCAAGAGCCAGTTACACAGTTTAGTTCTGCCTCTTGCTTTTCCCTTGGCCACAAAGACCGTCTGTCTCAAACAGGGCCAGCTCCTTCAGCTGGGGCCTGGAATGAGAAGACACGCAGAGCAGAGATTCTGCAGCTGACCTGGAGTCACCAAAATGGAACGCAAGCAAAAAATGTGTATGGTGGCAGACTACTGGGATTTTTTCGGCTGTTACTTCACTGATACAAGTTGTGATTTCATCTAGGCCTTTTTAGTGGACAGAGATAGGAAATACGTAGTTTGTAAAGAAAAACGCATCATGAGTTCATACTGATATTTCCAATTCAAATATAACATTATAGCACTTTTACTTAACTTTTTAAAAACATTATGCATGTATCTTTTTTTCTATGCTGAAAATCTTGATATCTAGCTATATAAACATAATTACTGATTTGCATTATCCTGTAGTATAAAGTAGTTTCAAAATGACAAAACCACTATTTTATTTATTTTTTTTGTGAGGAAGACTGGCCCTGGGCTAACATCCATGCCCATCTTCCTCCACTTTATATGAGCCGCCACCACAGCATGGCTTGCCAAGCGGTGCGTCAGTGCGTGCCCAGGATCCGAACCGGTGAACCCCGGGGCCGCTGCAGTGGAGCGAGCGCACTTAACTGCTTGTGCCACTGGGCCTGCCCTGACAAAAACCACTATTTTAAACTACTTTAGTTTAAAATATATTTGCAGCTTTATTTATCCTTAAAATATATTCCACTATTTAGTGAAATGTTATGTTCTAAGCTCAGACTGGAATAATTTTTTTCCTGTGTGGTTACATTACTGATTTGATATATGGTAAGATCATTTTTTTCCATTTGTTTTCAATTTTTAGAGATGGCTGTTTTAGTGAATTTTATCTGTCAAATAGAACACTTAGGTTTTCAAAATCAAATCTATGTAATAAGTTATTAAGATAAATCTGTTCCATTACTGTCCCTTCTATCCATTGTGAATAGTTTCATTTAATCTCCCAGTGTTTGTTTCTCACACAAAATGTGGCAGCTACATTATACTATTCTGCACCATGCTTTTTTCACTTGATATATCCATACATAGAGATCACCCTCATTCCTTTTCATGGCTACATTGCATACCATTCTGTTATTTATTCAGGCAATCCTCTACTGATGGGTATTTGATTATTTTCAATCTTTTTTATAATATACAATTTTGAAATAAATAGTACCATGCATAAATCACGTCCTGTTTTCACAAGGTCAGCTTTGGAACAGACTCCCAGGAGTGGAGTTGATGAGTCAAAGGGCAGAGATGTAATTTTTCTACATAGTGCTGAATTCCCCTCCATAGCAGATATATCATTACACAGCCCATCAGCAGTGTCTGCGCATGCCCGTTCCCATACAGCTTCAGGAACAGAGCACGCAGATGAGTTTACATGTTTTTGCTAATCCGGTAGAGAAGAGATGTTATCTTTGTGACGGTTTAATTTGCATTTCAAGTTATGTTGAACAGAGCTTCATATAAGAAGAACCATTTAAATTTTTCTTCAGAAAACTCTCTGGGGTTTTTATGCATGTGTGTGCATCATTTTTCTATTTTGTTCTTTCTTTCTTTCTTTATTTTTCCCCCCAAAGCCCCAGTAGATAGTTGTATGTCATAGCTGCACATCCTTCTAGTTGCTGCACGTGGGACGCGGCCTCAGCATGGCGGGAGAAGCGGTGCGTCGGTGCGCACCCGGGTCCGAACCCGGGCCACCAGCAGCGGAGCCCGCGCACTTAACCGCTAAGCCACGAGGTCGGCCCTATTTTGTTCTTCATATTTTTATTTTCTTTCCATTTTTAGGGGCTCTTTGTATATCGGCGACAATACTCTTTGGGTGAGACCTAAATTGCAAATATCTTTTCCCAATCAGTCATTTATCTTTTGATTTGTTTATGGTGTTTTATTTTTCCCATGCAGATGCTCTTTTGATATACAGTTCAGTTTAGAGAAGAATGCACTCATGCTTTCTTTTTTGTTGTTGTTGGGTGTGGAGGGGTATGGTTTTATTTACTTACTTACATTTAGATCTCTGATCCATTTGGAATTTATCCTCATGTACACTGTCAGGTTCAGATCCATTTTCCCTCAAATGGCTACCCAATTGTTGTAACAATATTTATTAAGCATTCTCTATGGTTTGAGATGCTACCATTTTATAGATAGATCTATCTATTTTATAGAGATTATATATCTATCTATCTATCTATCTATCTATCTATCTATCTATCTATCTTATATCTATTTATATGTCTATCTATACTAAATTTCCAAATGAACTTGGGCCAATATCTGGACTTTGTATTCTGTTCTTTTGGTCTGTTGGTCTATTCATTTACCAATCCCACAGTGTTTTAATTACAGAGGCTTCATCAGATGCTGGAATATAGGGCTACCACCACCTCACTTCTGCCCAAGGGTATTATTGCGTATTTATTTTTCCGTTATCTCATTTGTTTGATATTTATTTTATGTATGGTTCATAATTAATGTAATATATTGACACAGAAATACATGTATATAATTATAACCAAAAGCTTATGTTGGGGCATATGTTCTTTTTAAAAGAAGCAGGATATGTAATCAAAATGTTTAAAGACCAGTGCTCTGGACAGTGATTTTTGAACATTCCAGCATTCTCAGACAGCTTTCCTGGGGTAGTAGCAGAAGAGAGCTGAGATTCTTAGGATGTGTCTAATCTTGGCTTTTGCCTAATGCTGAACTTTGAGATGACACCCTTGGACCGGGATGACGAGTCAGCTGGATTCTGAGGAAATTTTTTCAGTGCTGATGAGCAGGTGTCAAGATCCCATAAGAAGATGTTATGATTACTGGACAGGAATGCCTAGGAAAATCATCTTTGATATGGAAATAAAGATCACTTTACCAGGCGCTGTCCTCTCCTCTCTCTTAATAAACTTTGGCCTATTGTGGGACATGGATTGCTAGGATATCAATCGAGTGGCAAAAAGGTTGAACCGTGAGAGGGAAGTCTGGAATCTCCTGCTCCAGGGAGTCCTCTTATAACTCTCTAACATCTTATGTTGCCTTTTATCTCAGGCAAATTTGAGGAGGTATTGTTTGATTCTTTTGAGTTTTTAATCCATGCTTACTCATTCATGAGGAGCTCATGTGTGTTTACAATACAAGGAAGCATCAGGCAATCAGCAAAATTTCTTAAAATTCTAAGAGGCTGACCAGTCTCTATATTTCCTCATAACTCTAAACTCTAGGGAGGCCATGGGCCAGCCCCGTGGCTTAGTGGTTAAGTGCGCACGCTCTGTTGCTGGCGGCCCGGGTTCGGATCCCTGGTGCGCACTGACACATCACTTCTCCAGCCATGCTGAGGCCGCGTCCCACATACAGCAACTAAAAGGATGTGCAACTATGACATACAACTATCTACTGGGGCTTTGGGGGAAAAATAAATAAATAAATAAAATTATTAAATTCTAGGGAGGCCATAGTTAAAAGAGGAGAGAATTCTAGGAGCAGTGAAATTATGCATTCATTAGGGACTATTAATTTTACATGTGTCCTGGGACATTTATTATTAAAAAGTTATGTAATTTTATGAAGCTAAGAAACAAACAAACATTAAACTCCATTACTTATTCTATTTAACTAATTATTAAAGAACCACTATGTGCTAGGCACTATGCTAGGTGCTAGGGACAGAAGGATGTGTTGTTTCTGCCCTCAACAAACTCCCCATCCAGAGAGATGCACGTGGGAAAATGAAAACAGTACAGCCCAGTCAACGCCGTAAAAGACCCAGGAACATACCAAGAACACCAGGATTATAACATGTGGTAGACTTCAGCTTTGAGAAATGGACGAATTGGAAAGGCTTAGGAGAAGAGGGAAGGGATTGTGTGTTAGACCTTCAGGGAGGAATTGCATTTGGCCACATGGAGAACATTTCGACAATGAGGACAATAACAACAGAAAAGATGGAGGCTGGGAAGGAGAAACATTGTATCTAGGTTAGATGGCAGAGATGTTCACTCCTTTATAGATACACACACACACACACACACACACACACGCTTACGACACAGAAGAACCTGACTTGTTCTGGGTCCAAAAGCATGAGACCAAAGTACGATGATCCTGTGGCTCCAATCAGCTTATGTAGATTTTTATCATATTTTTATGACATAGCTGGCTGCATGTTTAGATCATTGGACAAAGAGACACTTGAGATATTGTTTACTCCATTGTGGCCTCTCTACTTCTGATTAGAATCCATTCCTATTTTAGAGCATGTTTCAGACATGAACACAATTCTCCCTTTTAAAATTTAGCACTTTCCCAGTAGTTCAACATGTTCCCTTTTTATTTGTGGTCATTACTTCTTCTTTGGTCTCCTTTAAAAATAGACCAGCTTGCACTTGTCTGTAAATCTTAGCTGGTACTAATGTCTCTGTCTTTTCTGGTGTTGGCTCTTATGCTCTTCTTTGGACTTTTTCAATGAGTCTGAGTTGGGATTTTCCCCTTTCTAGATTTGCTCACTGGTTTGGAAGTTTATTTCCCTCTATTTTGTTATATCGCTTTGCTTCACTACTAACTGTTGGTGGTTTTAACTAGAAAGTAGCCTCTACTGCATTTTGGCAAGATGTTATCATGAGTCCTATTTGTGAGATCCAGCTTTGAGTTGTGGCTTAATTACTAGTAAAAATAAATGTTTGTAGGGAGGCACAGAATACTATATATAATATGATCTGATTTATTGGAAGGGGTAGAATAGTAAGCATAGGAAATTCTGTTTATTCTTAAAGAAACTATACACGTATGCTCATATACGCTGGAACTATATTTTTCCCTCAATTTTTCTAGAACTATATGCAAGAAACTTAAGAGTGAGAGGGCAAAAGGGGTTAAGGGCACATATGTATGGTGATGGATGGAAACTAGACTTGGTGGTGAACACGATACAGTCTATACAGAAGCCAAAATATAATGATGTACGTCTGAAATTTATACGATGTTATAAACCAACGTGACCTCAGTGAAATAATTTAAAAAAAAGGAGTGAGTTGCCTGTGAGGAGTGGAATAGAAGTCAGGAGGGCTGAAAAGGAGACATTTTTTCATTTTATAATCTTTCTGTGCAGTTTGAATTTATCATCTACATACATTATTTTTAAACATGTAAGTAAAGGCATTTAACAATGATCTATTTCTGCCTTTGATCATGTCCATAATAAAGTATTTACCAAGTTTTTACAGTTTGAGCAAAGCTAAAATTAAAAACAGCAGGTGACTGTTTTGACAAAATGAGAGCGAGCACACTAGAAACGCCTCGCATAGCGGAGAAAGACCAGGCTAGGCTTTTACACTCTTCACAGATATAAAGACAAATTTGTCCCAAACTGCCCCTGTGAGAAATTTCTAAAACTAAAACAAAACAAAATATCCCACAAAACAAACAAAAACTTGATGCCAGTGACCCAAGAAATAAGAAAGGAAAGATTCTTCAATTAAGAACGAAAACTCCCGTGTGTTAAGCTCACAAGGATTCTTGCTCAGGACTTTTTGAGCCGAGATAGTGGAGAGCTAAGAATGTAGCTCTTGAAATAGTTTCACGGAACAAGGTCCAGCTCAGTTCTTTGTTTCTCTGCTCAAAAAATGCAGGAATAATTCAAACTGCACAGCATTTCCCACCCACTTACCGGCCTGAAGATCCCGAGAGGAGGGCTTTGTGGTCCTGTCAGCAGGCATTCATTTGAGCACACACATTCTCTCATTCTCTCTCTCTCTCACACACACATACACTCACACACTTAGTAACATAAGAAGGCCACTCTTCTTCCCATCAAATCAAACTGAATTACCCTCCTCAGAGTGGCAACACAAGGAAACTCTGGAAACACTTAAAACAATACTGAAGGAAGACAAACCCAGGGGTGGGAAAGGAAAGTAATACTGAAAGAAGATAAATAGTAACTAAAAGAGCTATTGTTTTATGTTTACAGGTGGGGAGCTGAACAGAAAATTGGAAACACTTGCAGCATACATGAGTTAAAAAAAATCCGTAAGGGGCTGGCCCCATGGCCTAGTGGCTCAAGTTCTGCGCGCTCTGCTTCAGCGTCACGGGTTCACCGGTTCGGATCCCAGGCACAGACATACTTCACTCATCAGCCGTGCTGTGGGGGCATCCCACATACAAAATAGAGGAAGACTGGCATGGATGTTACCTCAGGGCTAATATTCCTCACACACACACAAATCCTTAAAAACCAAAGAGCAATTTTTCTCAAATCCCTGATTAAATTTAATTAACTATATTTCAAATATAAAATAATTTTCTGTAGGTGAATGTATATGTTTAAATATATGTGTGTATGTATATATTTCAATAAACGATATAAAAGAAATACTAATGAAGTAATTGCCTGGACCACTCCAATTGCATCTAACTGGTCTCCCCACTTCAACTTCCCACCCACCCATTCTGCCTAGTCTCCATTCTCTATCCACTGTGTTCTCTTTTTGAAATGCAAATCTGATTGACATTCAGTGTTTAAAAGCCTTCGATGACTTCTCTTTGCCTTTAAAATAAATTCAAAATTTATATGTCCTACAAGGCCCTCCACGACCTGGCTGCTGCCCTTTGCCCTCCCCTATCTTCCCTGCTCTGGCCACAGGAACTTCATTCATCCCTTCATGCTCTTTCTGCTTGTTCTTGCCCAAGGACATCTGTGCATGCTGTTCCCTTCATCTGAAATGGTCTCCTCCATCCTCTTTACCTGGCTACTAGCATATTCTTTTCATAGATAGATAGATAGATGTATGTGTATGTTTATTTTGTAATAAAACTTTAAAAAGCACATTTTAAAATAAATTCTTAATATAATAAAAGTAAATAAAACAGGCTATTTAAACTACTATAATACTTATACAACAATCTATATTTGTCTTTGGATATGATTCTTATAAATGGAGGAAATCCATTTTAAATGAGCATGTGAATGTTTAACTCCACTGCCCCAAAATTTTAACAATAAAAACGTACCAGTTTTCTAAGTGTGCTATACATGTGAACACATTTAATTCTCTTTAAACATCTATGAGGTAAGTACAATTATTGGGATTATCACCATAACAGATGGGTAGACTGACACACACAGAAGTGAAGGTCATACAGCTAGTAAGTGAGCACAGAGTTCAGCACCAGAGTACATGTTCTCTACCACTACACTGTGTAATCTGAAATACAACTCATAAAAAGTACAGTTCTATATCACCATGAATTATCATTTAAAGGTAAAAGTTATGGTTGGCCCATGGGATCTAGAATGTTCTTGCCCACAACACTGATTACACTGCTGCTGTGCACATACTACTTTTGGTTGGTGTGGGAGGCAGAATAATGGCCCTCAAAGATGTCCACAAATTAACCCCAGGAACCTATAAACATGTTACTTTACATGGTAAACAGGGATTAAGGTTGTAGATGGAATTAAAGTTGCTAACTAGCTGATCTTGAGATGGGTAGATTATCCTGGATTACCGAGGTGGGCCCAGTATAATTACAAGGGTCCTAATAAGCAGAAGAGTCAGAAGAGAGAGAACCAGAGATGTGGCAGCCTGGCATTGTTGACTTTGAATCTGGAGGAATGGGGCCACGGCTGGCCTCTAGAAACTGGAAAAGACACGGAAACAGATTCTCCCCTAGAACTTCTAGAAGGAACGCTGATCTTCCCATATCTTGATTTTAGCCTAGTGAGACCCATTTCACTTTCACCCATAGAACTTTAAGATAATAAATCTATGTTATATTAAATTTGTGGTAATTGGTTACTGCAGCAATAGAGAACTAATACAGCTGGGTTGTTTTTCTAAGTTCTGGCCTTGTTAAAAGTTAACACCTTCCAAGAAACAGTGCCCAGTTTTAAGGTTTCTTTTTTCTGCTTTTGCCAAAGAAAGCACTAGACTCAGATTCTGAGTCCCCTTTCTCATTCTCACCCTCATCTTTCTCAAAACATCGATCTGGCAATACATCAATCAGGTATACTGGAATATTGACTCAGGGCTGCCATTACATTGCTATGGGATGAAAAGAAATGTTATTTTAAATAATGTCCTTTACAGATTTCTGCTGGTCTGACATCAAAAAACAGCTCTTGCCTCTATAGTCCAAAACATCTTCTCCACCAAAAAGGCCCACAAGAGGAAACCAATGTGATGGCAACCATGGGTAGAGCAATCATATAAATTCACATGGGCTCTTCTCGTTAAACTGCTCATGTGGAAGGACAAATGAGTGTTCTCAGTCACAGGGAACTCACTGTTCTCTTTATGCTGATGTTTTTGTTTTTGACTTCTTCCTATTTATTGTAGTTTCTGTTACAGTCTTGAAATGGTTATCAGATCTACCAGCAAGCCCAATTTGACCTTTCTGTTCATCAGATAATTGAGACCATACCAAGATGGAAACAGTTCTTTTCAGCAAATTGATTATGATGCTTTGTTCTTAACAATGTTTACACAGGGTAGAATTTTCCCGGCACTGGTTACCTGGAATGCTGTTTTGGGTCAGTTCCACCAGAGAGGCAGAACCTTGGGACTTTGCAGAAGACCTAGAACTCCTCCACAGTCCTTATCAGTTAATGAGAGATTACAGACTCAGGCCAAGTTGCCTGGCTTGGGTTCCAGTCCAGATCTGAGGACCAGCTGCTACCAGCCACGTGGTGTCAAGAACATCACACTGCTCTCATTCACATTCAACTCCTTGTCTTAAATGTCACCTCAGAGAAATCTGACACTCCATTTACTTACAAAAGTTAGGGCTTCGTGATTTATATTACAATCATTAAATCTATCCAAACATTTTTTCCACCCACTACACCTCATCCCTTTCCCACCTAATTAATAGGTAAATATTTACACCTACTGTTACCAGGTACTTTACTCAGCACTGGACATCCAATGGTGAACAAATATCAATTTTAGTGAGGGAGAAAAATATAATTCAACTAAAAACACACATAAATGTCTACATAGCAACAGGTATGCTGAAATCATAGTTTTAAGTAACAGCAAACAACAACAAAAGGCAATCCTCCAGACTATTAAGAAAGAAATAAAGAATGCTGACAAACAGAAATAAAAGGAAAGAATGAAATAAGCATGACATTATATATAATAGAATTGGAACAAAACAGTGGTACAGTTATATTTGGGATGAACATTAAGAAGATGAGTACGTAAATAGAGCATAAGAAATCCACCAAGTCTTTTCTTGAATGAACACAGCAAAGAGGGTTAAGTGCTCAATTAGAAAAACAAGGAGAGGAGTGAAGGCCAGTTATCTATGGAGCAAACTCTCAGATCTTCAAATCCCAGTTATATCTCTTTCCAGCCTAGGTAAGTGAGCTTAGACAAGTAACTTAGCTTTCCCGAGCCTTGGGGTCACTATCTACAAGCTGAAGATATGCTCTGTCTTATGCATTTGTTGAGAACTTAAAAAGAGAGAATATACAAGAAAGTCCTTAGAACAGTGTCTGATATATACATAATCCTTCAATATACTGATTTCAGATCTAGACATGAAACCGGAGGTAAGAAATCACAAACAGGATGGTGGAGTGAAACTGAGCCTTAAAGAACATTCTTGTTTTTCAACAACACCCTAATAGCAATGAGCACACCTAGTGTCCAGATCTTGGTTTCCAACACCATTCTCCAATAAAAGGAACTAGGGCTCCTTGGAGATATGGCTGATTCTAGGACTAGAGCAGGAAATATGCAAGATCCGTTGGGAGCATTTTATAGTGCCAAAAAGTAAGGAAGTGCTAAAAACAAACAAAAACTAAAATGCATATATACATGATGGGGATATGTCACGGGAACATAGGAACCACTGAAAGAACTCCCAATGGTCAAAGCTGGAACAATCTGTGCAATAAACTAAATAAAATAGTATTGGACTATAATCCAAAGTATAAAATAAATATTCATGAGCCCATACTGATATAAAAATGAATGGCTGAATGAATGAATGATTGGGGAAGGAGGGAAAGACACATCTCCCAAGCAGAAGAAGTCCAAATAATTATAGAGATACTACACCTTCAAGGAGGTGGAGCATAACTCTTCTTCCTTAAGTGTGGGTTGTACATAGTGACTTCCTTCCAAAAATTACAGCATGAAAAGAGGAAAGAAAGGGCGACCTATGGATAAACCTGACATAAGTTACCTCAGCCAGGTGATGAAGGTTAACATCAACAGTGATAGGTCATGTTCATAGTATGTACCCTTAATATGAGGTGATGAAAATAGCTCTTTACACTTCTGTGGTCTTCCTCCTAAAAAACCCATAAACCCAATCTAGTCATGAGAAAAGCATCAGAGAAATACCAACTAAGGGTATTCTACAAAATACTTCACCAGTACTCCTCAAACCCATCAAGGTAATAAAAGACAAGAGAAGTCTGAGACACTGTCACAGCTAAGAGGAGGCTAAGGGGACATGATGACTAAGTGTAATGTGGTGTCCTGGATGGGATCCAAAACAAAAAAGGACATTAGGTAAGAATGAAGGAAATCTGAATAAAGTGTGGACTTTACTTAATAATAATGTATCAATATTGGTTCATTAATTGTGACAAACATATCATACTAATGTAAAATATTAACAATGGGGGAAGTGGGTGTGGTGTATATAGGAACTCGCCATAATATCTTCACAATTTTTCTTTAAACTATTCTAAAATTTAAAAATTTATTTTAAAAACGAAAAGAAAACATTCTTGCAATGCTAGACCTTTTGGCATACCAAGAACAATATAGAAAATATCCACACACACTTCCAAATTAATCCCCTAGAGGAGTGAGAGTTAGAAGAGCCAATGCCTTGGATTTACCCAAAGCTTGAAGAAGAGGTTATTCTGCCCATTCATCTAAACCTTAGTTTACCTCTTGGTTGTTTCTTGGCTACAATTTCAAATTTAGGGTGTATTGTTTCTGTTTTGATTACTAAATAGGGATAGCAGAGTAAGACCATTTTCTGTTTTTAACCAGTGACAATTCTACACTAAAGTCAGTCTTTTTTATTTGAAACGTAAGATTGTCAGTGGAATACATAACTTTCCCAGTAGTTTTGTTACAATTCCTTCAGCCTGCGTCTTTGTTGCCTTTCAGCATTAGTGCATTTTTTCCCCTGTGTGTCCATCATGATACCAACTGATAATTCAAAACTGCATAATGGTTTTATTGTGAAACCTTGCCTTTCTAGTTTGATTTTCTCTAATACAGGTCAGCACACGCCCCTTCACTGAGACAACTGGCACCTTCCTCCCCCACTGAGGGACAATGCCCACATCACCTTGAGCTGAGCAATACTCACTTCGGCAATGAGAGCGTGAGAAAAAGTCACTGGATTATAGTATTAGACACTCATCTGGCTATTTTAAGTATTTTATTACCAGAACTTGAATAGCAACAATAATCCATACTATTAAAAAAAAAAAAAAAGGAAAGAAAAAGAAAAGGAAAACCGAAAGAAAAAAGGAGGGCTTCATTGCTTAAGTGCTTAAATTCTATTGTAATTTCTTCCATTTTCCTAAAAAGTTAACGCGAAGAAAACACAATAATAGGAAACGTTCCCAGGATTTTAAATCTCTTAAGTCCAGAATCCGTGAAAATCTTGTTTAGAACCATCCCGTGAAATTGGCTTTGGGACGTCCGCCTGCTCCTCGATCATTCAGCTTCTGCATCTTTCTAACAATCATCCCGTCGGACGTCCCCTGAGGACACAGCAGCTGGCTGGAGTCCCCAGACCAGACTTTTCTAACTGAATGTGGATGCGCAGGTGGAGAGGATAAAAGTAATTCTGGCACAGCAGCCACGAATTCCCCCACCCCCCGCCCCACAAGTGCACTGCGTATTGCCGGCACAACTGGGGCCCTCGGAAGCCCAGAAAACTCGAACACTGCCCCCTCCTCTGGTACTTAGAGTGTGGCCGGCGCCTGCCTCCGAGCGATGCCATCTTGGGATCTTAGCATCTTATAACGCGTTAGTGAGTTTTGCATTCTGTTCACGTCCCTGTGTCTTTGAAAACTTAACCCAACTTTGCACGAAGACGAGAACCTACTGGTGTGCACCGTTAATTTTCTCTAACTAGAAATGACAAAATCAGATGCTATTTACAATAAACCGAAGACACCAGCCTCCCGCCCTCGAGCCTGCCCGCTCGCTGGGCGCCAAGTCAGATGCCCCGCGGCAGACCCTCAGCCCAGAGCCCCGGAGACAGCTCTCCACGAGCGCCGCGTGCAGGCGCTGGAGGTTTCGGGGAGCTGGTCCCAGCAGGAGAGAGCGGGAGGGTGGAGGGACCCCAGCAACTTACAGCCCAGGGCGACCACCAGGTAGCGCAGCAGCAGCAGGAGGAGGCGGTGGCGGCTCCTCCTCGCCATCTTCCCGGGGTCTCGAGGGTCCCGGTGGCCGGAGCGCGGGAGGCCGGGCGGAGGGACCCTCAACTTCTGGGGTGGGAGAGGAGAGTCTCGTGCAGCGGAGGGGAGGGGAAGGGCGGACCCTGATAGGGTGTCAGTTTCCCCTTCCAGGGGCGCCTTCTCAGCCGGCTGCCTACGAGGCAGGTCTGGCCTGGCTGGGGGCTGGGGGGTCTGGGGCGTTCTTTTTTGGGGGTTGCGGGTGAGAGGGGGGCGGGTCGTGGAAGCCGGACGAGGTGTCAGCTGGGTCCTCATGAGCAGGCAGAAGGCGAACAGCGGAAGGAAAGCCCTGGCTGGGCGTCCCCCCGCCCCCGCGCCGCTCGGATTGAGCCGCTTTGTGTCTGGTCGGCGGGGGGGCTGCCAGCTGTCCCCAGGGCGAGGAGCCCCGGGCAGGAGGCGCGGGCTGCTGGGCGGGGTGGGGGGGCACGGTGGAGCGGGGAACTCCGCTTGCCTTGCTCCAACTCCTCTCCTCCCCTCCTTGGCACAAAACTTGTTTCTGGATTTTCAGCCTAGGGGTGGAGATTTTTGGAAAATTTCTGGCCAACGGGCGAAGCTGCGGGGGAGGCGCTCTGGGGGGGATGGGGTTCGCCGGCCGCGCCTTGGACGCGAGGGGGTAAAAACAGCAATCAAGACTCGTGCTGGAAGGCAAGTCTCAGAATTTAGCAATCGCCTTGGCCCCTTCTCAGTGTAAGCTTTTTGCTCCTTGGAGAGAGTTAAGGTGTGTTTTGTGTTCTTTGCTTTTCACGTGTCAGAGTTGGAAGTTCATCTAACGGTGTGAAATATTTATCGTGTTTCTTTCCAGTTACATAACTGCCGCCTGTGGAGTTTTCCACATGTTAAAACTCTACAGCTGACCTTCGTCAGATTTATTTTTGGTCTACTGTGCTTTTAAAAGGGAAACCCATTATGAATGCTCTGTTGCGTGCTTTAAAATTGACCCGCACTTGTACTGCACACACTACAAAGGCTGAACAGGCCATTTTTATATTTGCTCCTAGGGACCAAAAATGTCTGGTGCATTCAAGAGTATTGACAGGTTTAGAAAAAGGCCATTCCCAAGAGAAGAACTTGTTATACATCTTTTTGTTGTTGTTGTTGTTAGAGGTAGAATAATGGATAAAGTTCTGTATAGAAGACAGTAGATTTAGTGGCAAGCGAGGGAACAATTTAGCTAGCTCAGTGGACAAAGGCGACCAGAGTTTAAATATGCAGAGCTGTGAGGAATGAGGCATCCCCGCTGTTTCCTTGGTGACAGTGATGGAAGCTTAATACCCATGGTGGGGAGAGGGGCAGAGGAACCAGGGAGCCCAGAAAGGAAAGTCAAAATGGCAAAAATGTTAGAGTTCATACTCCAGTCAAGTAAGGAGAAGGGACACAGATTTAACAGGCTTATATGCCAGTTTTTCTGGGCAGTAACAAGAAAGATTTAATGCTCCACAAGAAAAGTTGTTGGCATCCTCTTTTCTCATTCTTGCCACATCTGCATGTCTTTTTTTGGTGCTCCCTAAAGATACACACAAAAAAGGCATACTTTAAAAAAATTATTGTTCTTTGAGACCTACGTGAATAATTGATTCACTCAGTTGCTTATTTGTCACCCAGTCAAGGCATTTGTCAAATAGCTACACTGTGCCGGATGCTGGCGGACAATGGTGAACAAGATCAAGTCTTTGCTGTTAATGAGCTCACAGTCTTGAGGAGAGAGGGAGTCCCATCTGGAAAGACCTCTGATACCATGTGGTAAGTGTTCCGGGAGGACAGAAAATAGTAACAACAGTTTTTTATTGAGTGCTTCCTCAGTGGTAGAGTCTGAATTGTGCAATATCTAACCCCCCAACAACTCTGTGAGGGAGAAAGTTTATCATTCCCACTTGAAAGATGAGAAAACTAGGCTGAGAGATGCTAAATAGCTTGTTTGAGGTCAAGGATAAGGGGATGTTCCTCTGTTGGGGATGGGTGCAGGGCTTTCTTTATTAGGCATTGAAAATGGAGTCAAATTTTGAAAGGAAGGAAATAAGGGAAGGGCATTCTAGGTAGAGCAAAGAGCAGGATCAAAAGCTGGGAGATGTAAAAATTATGGCTTGTTTAGGAAAAGTAAGTTTCAATAGCTCTAGGGTACACATGGAATTAAGGGCAGAGAGGTGACAGAAACTGAAAAGAGGGTTGGACTATGAGGGTCATTCAGTATTACACTACAGACTCTAGACTTTATCCTGTAGGTAAAGAGCTTTTTGAAAGCACTAAGGTAGGATATGAAAAAACCCATATTTTAAAACTGTGCTGTCCAATATGGTGGCCTCTAGATCCATGTGGCTATATAAATTTGAATTCAATTAAATTTATAATTCTGTTCTCCAGTCACACTAGCCACGTTTGAAGTTCTCAGTAGCCACATGGGGGTAGTGGCTACCCTACTGGACAACGCAGATGTAGAGCATTTCCATCATCACAGAAAGTTCTATGAGACATTGCCACCTTAGGATGATGATGCAAATGGAAATGTAGAGAATGGACTCGAGATAAGAGAATCAGAATATTAGACAAGTCTGAAAACTGTTGTGATGTCCTGAGACAGAGATGAGGCATGAAGTAAATGGTCACAGTGGGATAAATGAAGAAGCAGGTAGAGTCAAATGATATTTCCCAAACCTGGTCAGCAGGATGATGTCATCAATTAGATATGTGAGAAAAGGGAGAAGTTGTAGGTAACTGAGATTTCTAGCCTAGGTGGATGTATGGGGTGGTTATACAGAGCATCATTAACTGAATAAGAAACATAGGGAGCACACATAGTTCCGGCAGGTTTGGGATGAGTTGACTGAGGGTTATCAGCTTAGATGACCAGCAAACTGTTAGAAAGATTGGGCTAGAGCTTAGGAAACCCTCAGCATTGACTCAAGAAATAAATGTAGATATCATCAACATCTCCTAGAACAGTGATTACCAAGATTCTGCTCCTCAGAATCCCCTAGAGATCCTCAAATGTGATTCTCTGCTTAAAATTATGCCAAAATTCTGAGTCCCAGAAGTTTCCATCTCAGGGGCACCTGGGAAGCTGTATTTCTGACAAGCACCCTGGTTGATTCTGATGCACATAGTTTATGGACTATTTGAGGACCTTTCTAGAAGACAAGAGAAGCCATGAGAGTGAATGAAGGAGATCAATCAGAAAAAGAAGTGAATATTTATGTGGAGATAAATCCAAGGAAATAAATCCAATAAGAGGTAGGAAGAAGACCAATGCAAAAAGAGTGAATCTAGACACAGATCTTACACTTTTCACAAAAATTAACTCAAAATGAATCATAGACCGAAATGTAAAATGCAAAACTATAAACTCCTAGAAGATAACGTAGGAGAAAATCTAGATGATCTTGGGTTTGGTGATGACTTTTTAGATACCACACCAAAGGCATGATCCATGAAAGAAAGAATTGGTAAACTGGACTTCATTAAAATTAAAAACTTCTGCTCTGTGAAGGACAATTTCAAGAGAATTAGAAGACAAGCCACAGACTGGGAGAAAATATTTGCAAAAAAAAAAAAAATATATATATATATGATAAAAGACTGTTATCCAAAATATACAAAAAACCCTTAAAACTCAACAATAAGAAAATAAATCTGATTAAAAAATTGGCTAAAGACCTTAACAGACACCTCACCAAAGAAGATATATAGATGGCAAGTAAGCACATGAAAAGAGGCTCCACATTATATGTCTTCAAGGAAATGCAAATTAAAACGACAATGAGATACCACTATATACCTATTAGAATGACCAAAACACAGAACACTGACAACACCAACACCACCAAATGCTGGCAAGGGTGTGGAGCAAAAGGAACTGTGAGAATACAAAATGGCACAGCTGCTTTGGAAGACAGTTTGGCAGTTTCTTACAAAACTGAACATACTCCTAGCATATATGATCTGTTTCTACCGTCAGCACTTCTGACACTAAATGTATGGGTTTTTTTCCCCCTCACTCCAAACAATTCTTCCACTTTCCAAACACCATGTAGGTGTTTTATAATTCAGTTCAATTCTGATGCTAACTACCCAGAATTAGTGCATACCCAGTAGGTTAAGGGCTTAGTCCCACAACTCTACCTTCATTTCAGACTCCAATTGCAAGTATTGGGTACCCAAGGTACCCACACGTCTGTCTGACTTGCCTACAAAGTTGGAGGTTCCCACAACTCCATCCTTAGGTTTGATAATTTGCTAGAATGGCTCACAGAATTCAGAGAAACACTTTACTTACTGTTACTTGTTTATTATAAAGGATATAACTAACACCAGATGAAGAGGTACATAGGGTGAGGTCTGGAAGGGTCCTGAGCACAGGAGCTTCTGTCCCCATGGAGTTGGGGTGTGCCATGGTCCCAGCATATGGATACATCCACCAACCTGGAAGGTCTCTGAACCCTGTAGGTTAGGGGTTTTTATGGAGGTTTCATTAAGTAGGCATGATGGATAAAATCATTGGTCATTGGTGATTGATTCAATCTCTAGCCTCTCTCCCCTCCCTGAAGGGGGGTGGAGGGGTTGAGGGTTAGGGCTGAAAATTTCAATCCTGTAATCATACCTTGGTCTTCCTGGTGACCAGCCCCCAACCTGAAGCTGTCTAGGGCCCCCCAGCCACCAGTCATCTCATTAGCATACAAAAGACATTCATCACTCTGGAGATTCCAAGGGTCTTAGAAGCTCTTGTGTCATGAACCTGGGACTAAGACCAAATATTATAACAAAACATGCTCCTATCATCCCATCAGTAAGGAAATTACAAGGATTTTAGGAGCTCTGTGCATGGACCCAGGCACAAAGACCAAATATATATTTCTTGTGATACCACAATATCACACCATATAATCCAGCAATCATGCTTCTTGATATTTACCCAAAGGAGTCAAAAACTTATGTGCACACAAAAACCTGCTCACAGATGTTTATAACAGCTTTATTCATAATTGCCAAAACTTGGAACCAACCAAGATGTCCTTCACTGGGTGAATGGATAAATAGATTGTGGTACATCCTGACAATGGATATTCAGAACTAAAAAGAAATGAAGCCGTGAAAAGACTTGGAGGAAACTTAAATGCATATTACTAAGTGAAAGAAGCCAATCTGAAAAGGCTATGTACTGTATCATTCCAACTATATGACATTCTGGGGAAGTCAACATTATGGCGGCAGTAAAAAGGTCAGTGGTAACCAGGGATTAGGGGAGAGGGAGGGAAGAATAGGCAGAGCACAGAGGATTTTTAGGGCAGTGAAACTACTCTCTACGATACTACAGTGGTAGAGACGTGTCATTACACATTTGTCCAAACTCATAGAATGTACAACACGAAGAGTGAACTCTAAGGTCAGCTATGGACTCTGGGTGGTGATGTGTCCATGTAGGTTCATCAGTTGTAACAAATGTACCACTCTGGGGGCGGAGGTTGATAATAGGGAGGACCATGTGTTTGTTGGGGGAGGGAGACTGTGGGAAATCTCTGTACCTTCTGCTTAATTTTGCTGTGAACTTAAAACTGCTCTAAAAAATAAAGTCTCACAACTAAATTAAAACAAACAAACAAAAAAGAAGAGAAAAAACACAAGAAAGAGCCGTTTAAAAAGCATGAGAGGAACTGGGAGAGAATCAGGAGTCAAAGGCGAAAGTGTTTCAGTGTCAAATGCTAAAAAGAGGATTGAGAATCATCTCCTGCATTTCGTAATTATGAGGGCATTGACCACTTGGAAAATAGAGAAAGCAAGCCTCCCAAAGACTTGTAGAAAAAATTTGCAGACTTGTGTTCTATGCTTAATAAAGTATAAAACTAATGCACAAGGTAAGAACGAATAATGAACTGATTACAAACATCAGGAGCAGGATGCTGAAAGGAATAGCAATAGTTAATACTGCTTCGTTGATGAGTGGTTGGGAGTATGTTTCATTATTGTTCTGCTTGTAAGAATCCCTACCCCAGGAAGCATGGGGCAACTTGTAGGGAGGAATGGGGAGGAAATACCACGGGAGGCCCTCTAAACTCTGCTCCATTCTCCATGATCATATGGCCCCTCCCCTAGCCCCACGTGTTATAACCACTTTCACTGACACTGTAAGCAGTTTTGTCAGGTAAACATAAATGGGGACTTGGTGTTTTCGGACATTTTGCCATTTTTTTATTCTTTCCACTTACTCTAATTCTGAGTTCAAGGTAATGTTGAGAAGGTGTTGAGGCACATTTCCTAAAACAAGCAATGAAGAGAAGGGCTGAGTTTAAATTGAGTGACTTCTCACAACATCTCAGATTTGGTATTTTTGTGTTGGATGGGTTATTTTTCCTCATGGGTGTGGAGAAGGTGCTGGAAAATGTGCCCACACTCCGCAATTTAGAGAAAAGAGAAAAAAAAAAGTCTTGCATTTCCAAAACCACATAAATTCTCAAGTATCTCTCATATAAATTTTAAACTCCTTGGATAGAATTTAAGGTCTTTAACTAATGGGATCCTCATGACTTATCCCTCATCATTGCCTCCTCAGATCATTTTCTGGAATAAGCCTGATTTCAACATTCCATTCGGATACACCCACAAGCACACTCGTGGCTTGTGCTCAAACCACAGCCCTTTCCAGCTAAATAGACGTATTTGGAGAAGCCCACAGTATCTCCTGCACATAGCCTTTGTTACTCTCTCAAAGTGACATCTTTCTTCAGGTACCTTATACCAATACAGTGCTCAAAACTTTCTTCCTAGAAGAAAACAAGAACAGAAACTCACTAGCCTCACCTGGTTCTAACTGCTACAACCAGGAACGTTCTTTCTTTCATATTCTTTGCTCCTAAATGACTTAACGTCACTAAGGTGGTACTGCCTGCCATTTAAGTCAAGTTCACCAGCCATCAGTAAATTAGTTATTAATGCTTTCTTTCTTTTTTTAAAGCACATCTATTATCAACTCAATGGTTGGTTTCTTTGTTGAATGATGATTAGCAATTTCACAGGGAATTAGGTAATATGAAAATGATTTTTTAAATGGAATTTCCTTGGAGGAGGAGCTAGCATTTAACAAACATTTTCCAGAGTCAAACAAAGGATGGACAGGCATTAATTAGTCTATAAGCGTGGAATCATAAGAACTAAAACTTGGGGAGAACTTAGAGATAATTTCTAACGCCGTCCCCTCCCTACATTCCCCCCTCTCTCATTTCACAGTTAAGAATGATGAGGCCCAAAGTGGTAGTGATTTACTCAAGATCACACAGCAAGATAAGAAAAGAGCCAGGCCTGGAATGAACACTAGTTAGGTCTTTCCTGTGCAGTCCCCCAAACAGCATTGTGCCCTCTGCGTTGGCTGGGAACAGATTTGCTTTTCAGATGTCACTTGACCCAAGTTGTACATTATTTTCCCCCAGAGATCCCTTGCCTAGGACAACTACACTTAATATACATCCTTAATTAAAAAGTGAGTGGGGAGATGAAGAACTCTCCATTGGGTTGCAGGGAGCTCTGCAGTCTAACTCAACGTCTTGGATATGGGGTGAGACAGCCCAAATAAGAGAATAATGAAAGGATTTGGGAAAGATTCAGTGATTCTTCCATTTGATCGCTGCTCTCTAGAACACTCCTACAGATAGTGATTATATTAACTATTAACATTTATTAAGTACTATATGTCTGGCACTGTGCAAAGCACTTTATAGGCATCATCTAACAATCAACTATGTGAGGAGGTACTATTATTATCTTATAAATAAGAGCAAAGGCTTAGAAAAGTTAAGTCTGTGACCCGGGACTAGGGAACTAGGAAATAATTGAGCCAGAGTTAAGCCCAGGTTCGTCTGACTTCCAGGACCCTTAACCACTAAGGTATCTGAAAAGATGGACTCCAATGGAATGCATTTCTCTCTTCTCATAAGAAGAAGAAAAAGCCATCTTGAATGTTGTCACTTGAACTCTGTAATCATAATGTCATCTTCATTTGTTTGATACTTGATATTTGAAAGTCCTTTCATATGCATTTTCTCTTTGGTTTTCTGCAACAACCCAATGAGGGAGCTGGGAAAGATATGATTACGCATATTTTAACATCCGTATCTATAACTGATTGATATCAGTAAGTACCTGGAAAACTCCAGATGACAAACCAATCAAGAGTCTCATTTCTGTAGGATCAACATTCAGGTTCTCTGAGTGAGCACTCCAGGTATGAAGCAGCCTAAGGATATGGGAAGCATGCTATCGGGAGTCCGGCTGGCTGTAATAGGGTCCTATCTCTCTCTGGTTCTTAAAGGAGACTTAGAGACTTAATAACATCCTCTCTTTCACACAGTTAGTGACCCCAAACCATCTGTCTATAAAGACCCTGCTATTCCCCAGCCCCTTGCTTCAATTATCTCCCATGTTCTGTGACTCCTTAGTCTTTCTATATCTCTCTAGCTCAGCTCTTTCTCTCAAACTCCAAATCAGTATTCCCTGTTTTTAGAACATCTGTGCCTACGTGTATCACTCAAAATCAGTTAAAATTGATTTTAAAATTTTAAATTAAAATCAAGTCTAAAATTGAACTGATCTCATCACCTCTCCACCAAATCTCGTTTTTCTCCACTTTTTTGCCTCCCACCTTCGTGTCCCTCGTTTCTGTCTTCCATTACCCAATATGCAGTAAGCACCTACTAGAGGGCAACCACTGTGCTAACGGTTGGGGACACAATTATGTGCCATAACAGACAGTGTCTCATCTTGTGCAGATGTAGGTGGGGGAGATAGACGTTAACCATCAAAGCAAGCATGTATGCTAGGGGAGCTAATTAATAAAAGGGTTTGCCCAATTGGGAGGTCAGAGAAGGCTTCTCTGAGGGAGTGACACTGAGTGTAAAATCTGAAGGAAGCTGGAGAAGACAGGTGGAAAGAGCAGTCTGTGAAAACAGAAACTCACGTGCAAAGACCTTGTCACAAGTACTAGAGAGTAAGAGTTGGCAGGTGGGGCTGTAGCACTAAGATTGAGAGGGAGAATGATGGAGACCATGGAGTGCCCCATGTTCAATGGCTTCTAGCAACTTTTAGAATAAAAGCAGAATATACACCAGGGCTTTATTCCCTTTTCTCATCATGCTCCCACAGGGCCTTTGCATACACTCTTCCCTCTTTGCACTTGGATCTTCTTTCTTTTTTTTCCTTAGTATTATCTAGCATTCATTGAATATTTTCATATTAGGCATTATGCTGAGCCCTTTGCGTCTTATCTAATTTAATCCTCATAACTGCCATATGAAATAAAGCAAACTATTATTTCCACTTTATAAGCGAGGTCATTGACACAGAGAGATTGAGTGAGTGATAGGCCCAGTAACACAACAGCTTGTGGGCGGTAGAGTGAGGTTTGGAACAGCATCTGGCTGACTCAGACTCAATGTGCTTAACTGTTATGTGTGCTGCTCCCCGTTGACCTCCATCTCATCTGGTCAATGCTGACTCATCCTTCTGTCTCCGCTCAACTGCCGCTTCCTTAGGAAACTTCCCTGCCCTTCCTGACTGGATCACATTCTGCTATTGCAAGCTCTTGTTACCCCTTTCCTTTCTGGCATCACAGCTGGGATTTTACCCTCAATTGATCACAATCAGTAGACTGTGGATTCCATGAATGCAGGGTCCATCTAATTTTTGGCTCATTATTTTATTCTCTTTGCCTAACAAAGTGCTTATCAATTAGTAAATGCTCAATAAGTATTTGGCTAGTGGATGAACATATAGATCCATACATCTTTGACAAGAGTGTGATTGTTCTGTAAGTTTTTCTAACCTAACGTCTTAGTCAGTGCAGGCTGCTCTAACAAAGTACCATAGACTGGGTGACGTATAAACAACAGAAATTTGTTTCTCACAGTTCTGGAGGCTAGAAATCTGAGATCGGGGTGCCAGCATGATTGGGCTCCAGTGAGGGCCCTCTTCCGGGTTGCAGTCAGCCAACTTCTCATTGTATCCTCACGTGGTGGAAAGAAAGCTAGCTAGCTCTCTGGCCTCTTCTTATAAGGACAGTAGTCCCATTCATGAGGGCTTCACCCTCAAGACCTAATCACCTCTCAAATGTCCCACCTCCAAATATCATCACATTGGGGATTAGAGTTTCAATATATGAATTTTGAGGGGACACAAACATTCAGTCCATAATACCAACATTGTCTTTTTTAAGTTAATAGTACTTTTTTTTTGTTTTTTTTTGTGAGGAGATCAACCCTGTGCTAACATCTGCCAATCCTCCTCTTTTTTTTGCCAAGGAAGACTGGCCCTGGGCTAACCTCCATGGCCATCTTCCTCCACTTTATATGGGACGCCACCACAGCACGGCCTTGCCAAGTGGTGCGTCAGTGTGTGTGCGGGATCCGAACTGGCGAACCCCGGGCCGCTGCACTGGGCCAGCCCCTTAAGTTAATAGTACTTTTAAGCTTCAGTATCTCTATATGGCAATCTCATTGCTAAGTGCTCTATTTTCATTATCTCCTTTGATTCTACATATGAAGGAATTGAGGGTAGGAGTGAGGTCTAATAAATTGCCCCAGAACACCCAGCTGGTCAATTGCAGAACAAGACATGGTTCCAGAACTGTCTATATCTAAAGTCTTTGCTATACAACACGGCCCTGTTACCTCTACTCTTATAACCGTCTTTCCAAGTCAATCAATCTACTGTGATATCAGTCATTGTGTTTACTCTAGGGGTATAATAACTTATTTAACATATCAATATTTTACTTTTAGGTTGTTTCGATTTTTTACCGTTATAAAGAAAGCTGTGGTGCACATCCTTATATATTTGTAGTCTTGTCTGATTATTTCCTCAGAGTAGTTAGTGAGTATAAAAATCAGACAACTTTTGCGGCTGGCACAGTGGTGCAGGGGTTAAGTTCATGTGCTCCACTTCAGTGGCCCGGGGTTCGCAGGTTCAGATCCCGGACGCAGACCTACACACTGCTCGTCAAGCCATGCTATGGCAGCCTCCCACATACAAAATAGAGGAAGACTGGCACAGATGTTAGCTCAGGGACAATTTTCCTCATCACAAAAAAAAAAAAAAAATTAGGGAACTTTTGAAGTTTTTGATTTGTATAGCCAATTGGCAACAGCTGGCTATATGAATTTAAGCAAAAATTACTTAAATTTTTATTAGTGGATTCTAATACGCACCTATTTGCCAAGGAGTATTTCTGCCATTGTGCCAACAAAGAAAAACATGACTTAAAAATATTTTTTGCGTTTTGGTTAATTTGTTTTGGAGTACAGAAAAAAAGATAGAATCCACTGTAGCCCTTTTTCCTTGGGCCCCATCCTCAAGGCATTCTTTGAAAGTACGGAATTTAGTTTGTACTCCAACTTAAGGTGGTTAAATAGGAGTACGTGTAGCAAAAACAGGTTGCTTATGATTTATTTGGTGTTTACTGTGTATCCTGAACACATTTTTCTCTAATATATCTGTATAAACTTTTAATTTTTTTGCATAAACAAATTCTTAATGCTGATGAAATTTTATACCTACAATAACTTCTTACCAGCATCTCAGCTGCGTTCTTTCATCTTTAAGATCTTTGGGAAGGCGTTAGAGACCGTGAATAAACTTGATCTACCTTGCTCCAGCGAAAATTGGATGGGATGGACAAGGAACAGGATGATGTCTTTTCACTCCCGAAGATTTAGGAATTCCACTGTGTTCTTGTATCCGTCCCCTTTAAGCCAGGTGGATAGTTTTAGTCTTTCCGGAATGTTCTTTTTGGCCCTGATGAAAAGTTGCTGAGTGGAAGAGCTGCGGAAGATTAATATTTAGTTTCACAACTGATAACGCTGTACATGACAATATTCTGTCCACCACACAAACCAAGATTTATGTTTCTCTGGAGAAGTCAAGAAAAGGCATATTATCTCATATGATCATCTTTAAAACCCTCCCATTGTTTCACTGAATTTTAAGTCTTGCCTTGTTCCTTATAGACATGAGTGCTCCTAGTAATTGGAACAGTTTTCAAAAATATTTTTTTCCTGAAAGTGTAATGTTATGAAGAAAGCCAGGCTGCTGATTCCCTGAAGTGCCAGGAATCGTCGCAGGGACAGAAGTTCAAATGCTGGCCTGCTGGCGTGGAGCCAGTGAACACAATGGCAGGGAACAGTGGAGACTTTGAAAATGCCCTGTGGGGTGGATGCTGTTGAACAAGCAGGATGCAGGGGTTAGAGCCCATGGTGGAAATGGCCATCCTTGTCATTCCTTCCTAGGACAGGGCCTAAACATCCTGGAGTTCTGAAAATCTGAAGTGGAGATATATTGGCCGTTCCAGAAATAACATTTTTTTTTTCCTCGAGACACTCTTAGATAAGCCATCTAACACCTCTGGCACTTCTGTTCCTCATATGTAGAAAATGGAACTGAGGTGTGTGATTTTAAAGGCATCTTCAACTATAAAACTAGACTACTTTTGTGTTTGAGTCTTCAAATTCAGAAATGAAGAATAAGCAAGTCTTCTGATAACAATACCATATCATGTTGCTGCTGGAAAGTTGTCGATATAATAAGCAACCTCGACTCAACAGATTTTTTCCTTATCCTGCCCCGAGTCACTGAACGCATTCGTGCGCGTGCGCGCACGCGCGCGCACACACACACACACACACACACACACACGCAGAGTCTCCTTCACTAACTGTTTAAAGTACAGTCATGTGCCACAGCATAACGACATTTCAGTTAATGACAGACCGCATATATGTTGGTGGTCCCATAAGATGAGTACCATATAGCCTAGGTGTGTAGTAGGCTATACCATCTAGATTTGTGTAAGTACATTCTATGATGTTTGCACAATGACAAAATCACCTAAGGATGCATTTCTCAGAATGTATCCCCATCGTTAAGTGACACTTGACTGTATACTTAATTTTATCCTGGTGAGTCAAGAATGTTAGACTAGAGGATATGGGGGATAGAAGAAAGAGATGCTTTGGTTGTGGCATTTGAGTTGGAGTTTATAAGACCATCTTTCTCTTCTGATCTTCCTCTTATCACCACTTTTCTCTTTTCTACACTCCCTTCCCTTCTTCATTCAAAAGTTCCAATATGTTGACTGAGATTCTTAATTAAGAAAAAGCTACTGGTATTTAGCCAAATCTTTCCACAGCATTTTTCAATGTGGAGAGCTTTGGCTTTTGGCCTAACTTGACCACAGTCTGTCAATAGTTTAGAGTCAAAGAGAACTTTGCTTCCTGCCGTCAGGGCCCCTCTTGAAACACCAAAAAATAAAGTCTCAGCTAGTACTTGGACCAATTCTAACAGATCCAAGTTTTTTTCCCTCATCTCCTGCTAGTAAAGGAAAAAGTGATGGGAATAATAATGGAAGCTTTGTGGTACTGGAAATATCTCCAGTTTTAACCTCAAAAGTTTTAGCTAAGTGTAACCCATCTTTTATGTAAGAAAATGTCATTTTTAAAATGATACGCACTGAAAAATTAGGGGTGAAATGTCTTAATATCTGTAATTTATATCAAAGAACTTCAGAAAAACACGGAAGAAGCAGAATGTGGCAAATTGTTAACCTAAGTGGTGGGTATATGGCATTTGTTATACTATTTTTTCTTCTTTTCTGTATGACTGAAACGTTTCACATACATTTCAAAATTTCATACGTATAACAAAAGTTCATAAAAAATTAACGTCATCTTCGTAAATAAGGAACCAAAGTGTATTGAATTAATTCAGTATCCTCTCCCTCCATGCTAACTTGCTGGCTCTTCAAAATACTAGTAAAATACATAAAATCTCTTTGCTATGTTACTGCATCCAGCTAGTTTGGGGCAGTTTTGGATGGTCAAGACCCAGCTTGTGTCTTCTCTCCTGGGCATGTCAAATTTGATGGGAAGAGGCAGGCAAGTGTTATGACCGAGGGATGAAGAATAAGGCATCCTTTCAAAAGGCCAGCCAGACTGGTCAGGAATTTTTTAAAAATTTGGGTTGTTTCCACTTTTTGGCTATTATGAATAATGCTGCTATGAGCATTCATGTACAATTTTTTGTGTGGATGTATGTTTTCATTTCTCTTGGTATATGCCTGAAATTGAATTGCTAGGTTATGTTGGGGTGGGGGAAAATCCCTTTCTACGCTTCTTGCATTCTTATGAATGGACTAATAATAAAATTGACAAAAGACCAGATTAACAGGAGAAAAACCCAGTTTAATGCATACGTATTGGAGATCATAGAGAAATGATGCTCTGAGAGTGAACAAAGCAGGCAGTATATATATATCTGTTACACGAAGAAACAATAAATTTGTGAGGAATGACAGGACGAAGAAACTTAGATTCGAGGTACATAAATAGTGAGGAATTTAAGCAGAGTTTAGGCTTGAGGTAGTAAATTAGCAAGGTTTGTTTATGCAGGCTTCTTGGCCCTGAATTCCCTAGCTCTGGTGATAAGGATGCAGGGAGAGCACCTTTCACTTGGGAGATTTATTTCCTGTTTTCAGGGGGAACAGAGTCAGAAGGGTCAGAATGCCCTTTTTCCTTCTCCAGTAACTTTAATTCAAAATAATCAATATGCTATTGTGGGATATTTTGGGGTGGCCTGCCCTGGGCCCCAGGTGATAACTTTATGTTCATCATCATTTTGAGTAACTATCAGCCTGTTTTTCAAAGCTGCTGTATTACTTTATATTCCCACCAGCAGCATTTGAGGGTTCCAATACCTCCACATCCTCACCAACACTTGTTAATGTCTGCCTTTTTAGTTATAGCCAACCTACTGGATGTGAAGTAATATCTCATTTGGTTTGGATGCACGTTTCCCTGATGGTTAATGACATTGAGCATCTTCTCATTGCTTTTCTTGCTTGTTGTCCATTTATAGATCTTCTTTGGAGAAATGGCTATTCAAATCCTTTGCTTGTTTTAAAATTGGGTTAGTTGTCTTTTTTTGTTATTGTGTTTTTTATATATTCTGGATGCAAGTCTCATGGCAGATATTTGATTTGCAAATTTTTTTCACCATTTTGTGGGTGTCTTTCCACTTTCTTGTCTTGAGCACAAAGTTTTTTTGTTTTGATGTAGTCCAATTTATCTAGTTTTTCTTTCATTACTTGTGCTTTGGTGTCTTATCTAAGAAACTACTGTCTAACTCAAGGTCAAAAAGGTTTACTCCTATATTTTCTTTTAAAAGTTTTATTGTTTTAGCTCTTACATTTAGGTGTCTAATCCATTTTGAGTTAATTTTTGATCTGTTGCGAGGTTGAGGTATAACTTTTCTGCATGCTGTCCGGTATGGGAATTATATCTCAGTAAATAACTCCATCTTATGCATGTGAATATCCAGTTGTCCTAGCACCATTCATTGAAAAAATTATTCTTTCCCTGTTGTGGCTTGGCACATTTTTCAAAAATCAATTCATCATAAATATAGGGGTTATTTCTGACTCTTAATTTATTCTGTTATTCCATATGTGTATCCCTATGCCAGTGACATGTTGTCTTGATTACTGTAGCTTTGTAGTAAGTTTTCAAATCAGGAAGTATGAGTCCTCCAACTTTGTTCTTCTTTTTCAAGATTGTTTTGTTATTCTGGGTTCCTTGCAATTCTTATGAATTTTAGAATCAGCTTGTCAATTTCCTCAAAAGCTAGCTGGGATTTTTATAGGGATTACATTGCATCTGTGAATCACTTTGGAGTGTCTTGTCCTCTTAACAATATTAAGTCTTCCGATCCATGAACATGGGATGTCTTTCCATTTATTTAGGTCTTTAATTTCTTTCAATGTTTTGTAGTTTTCAGTGTACAAATCTTGTACTTTTTTTGCTAAATTTATACTTAAATAATTTATTCTTCTTGATTGTAAATAGAATTGTTTTCTTAACTTTATTTTCATTGCTAGTCAGTAGAAGTACAATTGATTTTTGTATGTTGATCTTGTATCCTGTAACCTTTTTGTACTCTTTTATTAGTTCTAATACTTTTTTAGTGGATTCCTTAGGATTTTCTATATATAAGATCATGTTATCTACAAATAGAGATAGTTGTACTTCTTTCTTTCCAATCTAGATGCTTTTCTTTCTTTTTCTTGCCTAATTGCCCTGGATGTTACCTCCAGTACAATGTCAAATAGAGGTGGAAAGGGTGGGCATCCTTTTCTTTCTTGTTCCTGATTTAAGGGAAAGTACTCAGTCTTTCACCATCATGTATAATAGTAGCTGCAGATGAAAGGGTGTTGGATTTTGTCAAATGTCTTTTCTGCATCTATTGAGATTATCATGTGGTTTTTTTGTCCCTTATTCTATTATATAGTGTATTACATTGATTAATATTCATATATTAAACTACCCTTGAGTTCCTGGGATAAATTCCATTTGGTCATGGTATATAATCTTTTTACATATTGCTGGATTCAGTTTGCTAGTATTTTGTTGAGGATTTTTTGCATCTATATTCATAGGGGATATTGGTCTGTAGTTTTTTTCTTGTGATATCTCTTTCTGGTTTCGGTGTCAGAGTAATTCTGGCCTCATAAAAGAAATTGGAAAGTGTTCCTACCTCTTCTATCTTTTGGAAGAGTTTGTACAGAATTAGTATTAATTCTCATTCAAATTTTTGGCAGACTTTACCAGTAAAATCATCAGAACCTGGTCTTTTATTGGTGGGAAGTTTTTTGAGTCCATTTTGGTAGTTTGTGTCTTTCTCGGAATTTGTCCATTTCATCTAAGTTATCTAATTTGTTGGCATACAGTTGTTCATAGCTTTCCTTATACTCTATTTCATTACTATCAGGTTGGTAGTAATGTGCTCTCTTTCATTCTCAATGTTAGTAATTTGTGTTTTTTCTCTTTTTTCTTGGTCAGTCTAGCTAAAGGTTTGTCAATTTTGTTTATCTTTTCAAAAAACCAACTTCTGGTTTCATTGATTTTCTCTATGGTTTTTCTGTTCTCCGTTTCAGTGATCTCTGCTCTAATCTTTATTATTTCCTTCCTTCTGCTAGCTTTAGGTTTAGTTTGCTCTTCTTATTTTAGTTCCCTAAGGTATAAAGTTACCTATTGATTTGAAATATTTTTTAATTTAAGCATTTACTGCTATAAATTTAGGAAAGAATGTGGACTATTTTTGGCCTGAAGAAGATTTAATACTTTGATAGACACCTACTAGTAAGACTGAATTATAATTTTACTTGGATGCCTTTGCTTAGCCTCTGATTCTATGGCAGAGAAGCATCGAAAATGCATAAGTTAAATCCCTAAACTCCAGTGAGCTTTTGTTTCAGTAGTGACAATTATTCGAGTTCATATAATTTTTAATTTTCAAAGGTGACTTATTTGATGACAATTGTGAAACATTCTCAAACCTGTCACATGGAGTAATTCCGAAGTCTGAGAAATTGTTACTGGCATTTGCAAGCATGGCAGAAATTTAATAAACTGTCGCCAAACCATTTGCTTGTTTGAATGCCAAGGTTTCCTTCCCCACGTCACATGCAGTGTCCTGCTGCCAACAGTTATCAAAATACTCCCACAGTTGTCACAGAGAGAATTGTTTAGGAAGTTGCTATTTCTTTATTCTCGTTGTGCCCTATATTTCCTTGCCTTTGCCACTTCTACTTGGAGATTTATTTGAATAACCTGAATAATTTCAGGATGGAGCAGTTAGATATTAAATAATGGATTGAAAAATATGAGTATCTGAGATACAGCTATAGATGTATAGATATAGAATGTAGCAAGATTGGGAAGGATGACTTTCATGCTTCACTCTCTATATATTCCTCATGTTTGAATTTAAAGACTATGTCGTTTTTGTAATGTAAAACAACAATAATAATGTTAAAACGGTTGAGAGTGAATCCAGAAGAAAACACTAAGAAAAGTCTAGTTATGTCAACTCATTCTATTCAAAGATATGCAATTGTGTGGAATAAGCCTTCATAATAGGATTTAGAGATAAAATCCAGCCCTTTGAACCAAAGATTGACAAGAAGTTAAAATTATTGGCTCTGGGTTTGCATTTTCTTCAATCACTCCAACAGATAAATGCCAGACTCAAACAGGTAAATGCCAGGCCAGGTTAAAAAAGCTCTTGCATATGAAACAGGAAAGGGAAGATTAGAGGGTGTGACCCTGGACCTCAGTCACAAATTCAAAAATTTGTGAAAGTGTTGCCTTTTACCACTATGATAATATTCATAACTATCATCTGGAATAAACATGTCTCTGCTTTGTCTTGTGTGTCAATGGCTTTGATGGACACTTTGGTAGCACCTACCAGTATTTCAAATGCATATATCCCTGATCAAGCAATTCCACTGCTAGGAACCTCTTCTGAAGAAATACTTACACCAGTGCACAGATGTGAGATAGACTGATGCTCACTGCAGCAAAACATTTCAAATATCCTAAGTGTACCTCAAAGACAGTATGGTTAAGTAAATTATGGTCCAACTTGCCCAAGGTCACAGGGCTGAGCAGTGGAGATCTGGGGTCTAACTCGGGCTGTGATTCCTTCACGATCCTACACGTCATGAGTTAGTCACCGGGTGTAGGTGGCTTTTGGGTGATCAGGACTCAGCTTGTGTGTTCTCCCCAGGGCAGCTCAAGATTGGATGGTGGGGAGAGGAGGGAGGACAGGCAAGTGTCATAGCCAAGGGATAAAGAATAAGATGGGGGAAGTCAAGAGTTTAAAACAACAATAAAAAGTGGATAAAAGGTTATGTATCCTTAAGGAAGAGGGATTCTGGAGGAAAGTATTTTGTTTCACCAAAAGAGCATTACTTTAGCCCCTTTGCCCCTCCAGCTAGGAGCCATGAACCCCCTTTCTAAAAAACTCTAAGTGAGCTTCCAGGTAGTCTAACAGGTTTTCTTACTCTGAAATAGGATGGAGGGGCTGAAGGAGGAGCTTGCTTCCGGAGAATATCTCTGTCCCTTTTCATCAAAGAAAGTCCATATTAACATGTGTTTGAGGGATTAGTACATCTTTGAAATCCTAAACAAATGGGAGGAGAATTCTTGCAGTGTTCACAAATCTATGAAATGAAGGATCTGGTGTGGCTGCTGCAGGGTGGGATGATCAGAGCATTTTAAGGAGTGCATGCCAATGTCAGGAGTCTTGGCGTTTTCTGCATGCCCTGTTGTTTCCAATTATCTCAGATGCTACCCTAGCATTTGTATGACCTTGAGCCAAATACCAGCCTTTCTGTAACTCATCTTCTCTATCTATTAAAGGGGGGAGGTGGAATAAAGGATCCTTACTATCCCTTCAACTTGTGATTTAATTATAGTTTTCAAGACGTACTGAATCTTTAGTATTTTAAATAAATATTATTCAGTATTTATTAATGGGGGTTAGAAACAAAAAACTTACTTTCTTAACACAATTCATACACGCACACGTATATCTATATATCTCTCTATATAGTGAAATGAAACAGAAACTATTACCAAGAAACTATATACCTTGGTAATCTGTATCCTTGGTTCTCTACTATTAGGAAAGAACTGATAAGATTTTTTTGTGCTGTAAGGAAAAAAAGGATGTTTTAAGGAGGGGTGGTGGCAGAAGGAGTGGCCTATGTGTACATTATTATATTCAAGCGCATTTCATTTCTCCAGAAACCCACCACACACACACACGCACGCACACACACTCCACTGCCACCTCAGCCCATTAAGGAGCTGGTAAGGAACGATATTGAAGTGAAGGTCCCATTTGGCCCCATGGTATCACACTAATAGAAAGAAAAGCCATGGGGCTGGCCCGGTGGCGTAGCGGTTAGGTTCGCACTCTGCTTCGTCTGTGTGGGGTTTGTGGGTTCGGATCCTGGGCCGGTTTGGATCCTGGGTGCAGGCCTGTGCACCGCTCATCAAACCATGCTGATACGGTGTCCCACATAGAGCAACTAAAAGGATGTACAACTATGACGTACAACTATCTATTGGGGCTTTGGGGAGAAAAAAGAAAAAATGGAGGAAGATTGGCAACAGATGTTAGCTCAGGGCCAATCTTCCTCAAAAAAAAAAAGTAGATAACAAAAATTTATCATCTGGGTTAGCTCAGAGCCGGTCTTCCTCAGCAAAAAGAGGAGGATTAGCATGGATGTTAGCTCAGGGCTGATCTTCCTCACAGAAAAAAAAAAAAATTTATCATCTAGAAAAAAAAAATCAACAAAGAAAAGCCATAGGTTCACCTACTTCTTCCTCTCTTCTTATTAGCACATAGCATGTCTGTCCTCACCTATTAGGCCAGGTGGAAGTGGAGGGTGTTGAGGCCTGATGTGAGCTAATTGATAGAGATGTATATGTGTGTTTATTCTGTAGGAAATGTAAAATACATAGCAAGTGCTTCTTTAATTATTCGATTTCTTAAATACCACTTCTTTCATGTGTGTCTCTTTCCACTCCAATTACAGGGAGCGTCATTGACAGAGAGCCCCAGCCGCTGAGCTCTGATGGATTTCTACGGCCATGTTTGCTCTGAGGCCACACCTCCCGGTTCCTACCCGATGCTTCCAGCCAAAGACTGGAAGGGGATGCTAAGGCAGCCGGCTTCTGGGAGACTGGGGACCCTCTGATGGTGGACTTTGGCTCAAGGACCTCCCTCTCCCCGTGGCCTTGATGAAGCTTCTTAAGCTTGCATGGCAATCGAGAATGCCTCCACTCTCTCTCCTTTCCTTCTCTGCTTCATGTGGGGTCAGCCTTATCTGGCTCCTTCCCCTTTTCTCTCACAGGGATTTTCCCTAATAAAATCCTTGCATATTTAACTCTATCTTGGCGTCTGTTCCTCAGGGGACCCAGACTAACACAAACTGATTAAAAGCACAACTTTTCAAGGTAATGAACCATGTGTTTGGTATATTGCATTTTGGGTCAAAAAGGGGAGAAAATAAGGATATATATTTGGATTGGCTGATAGAGGCATCAAGAACTCTCAAGGATACACAAGAAATTAATAACAATGGTATCCCATGTGTGGTTTTGGTAAGAACTTGTAAATGGGGAAAAGAGCTGGGAGGGAAACTTTTCACCGTGTACCTCGTAATATTTTTTTTCTGATTTTCTAAGCAAGGAAATGTATAATAATTTGAAAATGTAAAATCAAGTATTTAGATTAAAAAAATATGAGTTTGGGAAAAAAGAAAGCATAGGCTTTGGAGATCTATCTGAGTCTGAGTCCCAGCTCATCTGTGTGATCATGGGAAGGTTACTGTACTATCGGATTCTTGATTTCCTCCTTGCAAGGGAATTCTACACCCTCATGCACTGGCTCCCTGTAGAAGGCATACACCTTCCACCGGCTGTGGGACTTGCTGGAATCAGCGGCCTGTGAGGCTGGGAACTAGGTGAGTCTGACCAGAAGCATTAAAGAGCCAGTGCAAGGCTTTCCCTCCTCCACAGAAGCACAAGTCCCAAGTAGGGGCCACTTCTACAGCTTGGATTCTAGAATAAAGTTGCAGAGCCACAGCTGGCCTGTAACTGCCGCCACTGACATGCTATGTGAGCAACACAAACTTTTGTGATTGAAAACTACTGTGATGAATCCCCCAACTTTTTATTTTGAAAAATTTCAGAGTGAAGTTGAAAGGGGAGTATGATCAACCCCACACTTAGCTTCACCACTTGTGAAGTTTTGCCACGTTTGGTTAATTTCTCTTGCTCCCTCTCTGGCTATAGAGCCCTATTTTTATTGAACTATTTGAGAGTGAGTTATAGGCATAACGATACTGCAGCCCTACATATTTCAACATTATATCCTTAGAACAAGGACTTTTGCTTATATGACCACAACACTATTATCATATCCAGGAACTATAACACTGGTGCCATAATATTATTTAGTATACAGTTCATATTCAAAATTCTCTGTCATAATAATATCCTTTGTAAATTTTTTTTTCTTCCTCATCCAAGAGCCGAGAACCACACACAGCTGTTAGTTGTATGTCTCTTTAGTCGCCTTTAATTTAGAACAGTTCCCTAATCTTTTTTTGGTCCATCTTTCATGAAACTGCTATATTAGAAGAGTTCAGGCCAGTTGTTGTGCCGAATGTATCATTTTCTGGATACATCTGATTTCTCTTCCTCATAATTCTTTAGATTTGGGTTAAGCATTTATGGTAGGAATACTACACGGGTGATGTTATTTCTATTACAACCAGGAGGCACAGATAAAGTCAGATTGTCCCATATTGGGTGATGGTAAGTTTGATCACTGTGTTAGGTGTATCCACCAGATTTTCCCATTGAGAGGTTTCCTTTATCCCTTTGTGTTTTGGCAGTAATTTGTGGGGTGTTACTTAGGTACTACGTGAATATCTTGATCCCCAACAAACTTTCACCATTGGTTTTGGCATTTATGGATGATCCCTTCCAGAATCAATTATTACATTGGTAGTTGCAGAATGGTGATTTCCCCCTGTCTATTATTTCTACTGTATGTATTATTTGGCATTCTTTTGTAAAGAAAACTTCCTCTCCACTCCATTTTCATTTGAGTACCACTATCGACTCACGGATTTTTAACATATATAATGTTATAATCCCTTGTCATTAGTCTTTTTGTTATTTAAACTGTCCTAAATTTGTACAACGGGAGCCCCTTTCAAGCTGGATCCTGTGTCTTTTAACACGTTTCTGTCTGTCTATAATTTTCTTGCTTTCTGGCACAATAATATGTTCCAGGCTCACCTTAGACATTTACCGCCGCAGACCTGATTCCTTTTATTTGGGAGAGAGATTGAAACAGTGTGAGACTAAGATTTGGAAAGAAGGTTGATAAAGAAGGAGGCAAGAAAGGAGATTTAGAGTAGGGAAATATTTTGGAGAATTCTTGGCCAAACAGCTACCTTGCGTAGGTCTCTCAAGTTCTTCAAACCTGAATTTCCTCTCCTGGAAAATGATGATTATGCCTATTGCACAAGTAGATTGTGAGAATTAATAAGCCTGATTGATTGGCATATGTTCAATATGACTGGCATATGTCCAATATTGCTTGGACATTATCATTACTAACAACCAAGTTAATTTCTGTGATACTTGCGACTTTCAATTACTGCTCCCAATGTGATTTATGATTAAACACCCTTAAATTTATGTTCTGAGGTTTTCTTTAAATATTGCTCTAAAATGTTCTGAAGGCAACTAGATGGGGTTAAATGGGGACAGACTCTAAAAGACTGGTGAAACAAAGAGCTTTCAAGGGAATAATTGCATGCTAATTTAAGGAGGAAGCAAAAGATATATATACACACCATACATACACATCACACATATATATGTATGTATATTTCGTAGTTTGAATTAGGATCTTAAATGTGAGGTGGCGTAGTAAAATGTAGACTGGGTTTAAATCCAAGCCAGGAGACTTACATTTCTTATTTTAAAAGTGAAGATAATTACACTTTTCCTGTGCAGTTGTGAAAGTAAAATTTGGGACAAGGAGACAGTAGTCTTATCTTAGCACTTGTTCCTTAGCGGGTACTTCCACCTGGTGGTATTCCGATTGCAAGTCAAAGAGCAGAGGGGGAAAGGCAGGGGGTGACTGTAAATTTACACGACCTAAGTAAAGCCACAGCATTAAACGACTTTGAATAAAAGCATTTCCATGCTTCACCTATGGAATGCTTACTTCAATAGCAATAATATTCTCGTGCGACAAAGGAATTAGACACCACTCTGGAATTTTTTGCAAGGACATTCATTCATTCAACAAGTACCTATTTAGCGCCTACTGTGTGCCATGAACTGTTCTGGGCCCTTAACATACATCAGCGAACAAGAGACAAAAATTCAGCCCCAGGATGCCTTTTAATAGGCTCTCTCTACTATATAAAGGAATCTGGATAATTGGTAAAGAGCTCTACGGATCACAAAGTTCCCTCCAAGGTCAACAGGATGTGTTTCCAGGTCCACATTAATAGAGCCAATTAAACGGAGAACCCGGGCGCAGACCCCCTCCAGCCGACCTAAGAACCCACCCTTGCAAAACCGAGACTGAAGCCAAGACCCAGAATATGTCGTCAGAGTGGTGACCACGAAAGCAGGAGTAAACAGAAGCCGTCGTCTTCTCCCAGTTTTTCTCCCCAGAGATGCTCTTTGGGGGAAGCAAGAGCTTCGCCCCGCCGGCTGAACTCGAACCCGCGGAGGCGGCTGGCGTGTGTCGCACTCCGCCCCTCCAGAGAAGACGCTTGTTCCCTGCAGAGCCCGCGAGGTGGCATCGCCGCCGCCCGGGCGCCCAGCATCTCTGGGTCACCCTCCGCGTCCCTGGCAGCGCGGCTGCTCGGGGACGCCCCGCCTCCGGCGACTGACCCTCAGCGAGGCGCGAACGCGCCCCCTAGTGGCGGCGCGCAGCCCGAGCGCCGGGTCCGGAACGGAACTGTCCTCCGGAACCCAGCGTGCGCGCTCAGTTTCCGGGAAGGAAGACGGAGAAGGACCTGCGCGCCGCGGTTCCTACGGCCGCGAAGGAGGCAATGGCCACGGGGGCCTGGGGCCTGCGGCTCTGGCGGGCCGCCCCCCGCGGCGGCGGGGTCGGCTGGAGTGAGTTTCAGTGGCCGTGGGGACGGGGAGCGAGGCTTGGAGGATGGTGTCTGTCCAGAGGGGGCCCGAGGCGGGTGCTGGGAGGAAGGCCCCCCAGTCCCCCGGGGCGGCCGCCCCTCCCCGGCCTGGGCTCCCGATCTGGGGGCGCGGGGGGTCGGGGCGGGCCGCGGGAGGAGCCCCCGTCCCGGTGCAGGCGTGTTCTCCTCTTCCCATTGGGATCCCTGTACTCGCCCAGTCCGCTGATTTGGGGTTTGAAATAAGCTGCATTTGTCGCCCCGGACGGCGACAGTCTTGACCCGGGACCTCCAGGCTCCTGGAGCTGGCTGGTCCTCCCCAAGACATCTCACAGCCACAGCTTTGCTCGCCTTCCCCGTGACTCTTCTAGTTTTGACTCCTCTTCCTAGTTGCTTTTTGCCCCTCGTTGTAAAGCACAGATTGCAACGTGACAGAGGAAATTGGTGGGAAATGGTGATCTGATGGGGAAAGAGCAAAGTTCAAGACAAGACACGGGATCTGGGCTCGCCGCAGTTTTCTTCTGTTGGCGATTGAAGTTCTTTTGCCTCCTCTTCTTTCTTTGTTGGGGGATGGAGATGTGGGAGTGGAACAGGGTGGGGTTGGCAGTATTTTTATTCATTTTGTCAGTCTTATTTATTTATTTACTATATATAGAAATGTATTTATTTATTATATTATTTATTATAACTTCTACACAGGATTCATAGCAACATCGCCAGCTTCTCAGCTGTCGCCGACCGAACTGATAGCAATGCAGAATGATCTCTTTAATATAGAGAAAAACAGGCAGTTATCATTAACTCCCCGAACTGAGAAGATTGAAGTTAAACACGTCGGGAAAACCGACCCTGGTGCTATCTTTGTGATGAATAAAAACGTTTCAACTCCTTATAGCTGTGCCATGCGTAAGTAACAATCAGGCTGGAGTTTGACTGTTTGATGTGAGCTGTGCAGAAGTGGTGCAGAGGAGACAGGATGCTGTAATTGCTTCCTGAACTTCCCAGAAGTTCTCCTGTATCTGGCATCTTACTGTCTGTTCACTGTCGCTTTAGCTCTTGAAGGTACTGTGGGTCTTGCAAGGTTGGCTCTGTAATGCTCAGGTTGTCCTGGGACCTGCCTGAATCTGGCTAAGTTAGGGTGCTCTAATTGTTTCTGGTAGAAGAAGGCAGACCTGAAAGCATTGTTACCAGTGCACTTGCCCCTTTTAGGCAGCACTCCGGTGCAATGGGAGCAGTCACCATGCAGGATGTAAAGGATTTTGGGATAAAGGGACTGCCCTGGCCTCAGATGCCGAGCTTTCTTGGACCTCCTTTCCTTTCTAGCTCTTTATAGCCTAACTTGAATCGTTTATCTGCTTGCCACTTGCGTCTCTGTGTGTGTGTTGTGTTTTTGTTTGCATTTACATGTACTTGTGGTAAATGTGTGAGTGGACATGTGCAATAGGGTGAATGTGATTTGGGGGGTAAAAATATTTGTTTTGTTCATATCTTAAGGGAGGTAACTGTGCCCTGCGTGTGATTTGGTGTGGAAATTAAGGGAACAGGGCCTCTCTATATTATTTTTGATCAAAGTGCTTTTATAGTAGCTTTGATAGAACTGGTAATATTTAAATTTAGGAAGCCCCCCCAATAGATATATATACCCGAGTGCTCATTCATATATATAACTAGCGGCACTGTGTAAACTTTTGGAAAACTGAGTAATGATTCCGTTTAAGTAATTAACAACTTTGGTCATCAGCTTAAGTGGGCCTGTAGAGTGTACTCTCTCAATCTTCCTTTACTGTGGTACTTGAATTAGTACTTAAAATCATTATTTATTTATTTGTTCAGTGTGCGTTTATTGACCCTCTGCGATATGATAGATGTTAGGATTACAGAGAAGGATAAGACAAAGCTCAGGCCCTTAAGGAGCCTTATACACGTCACAGGTAGAGATGAAGCTTCTGAACCACCCTCAGCGTGACACCGGCCTGAGACTCGCTCATCATTCATACCTTCAGTCATGCAGTCAACTTTTATTGAGTATCTGCTGTATTTCAGGCTTGGTACTCGGCTCTGGATATGCTGATGAGTGAGCAAAAATAGACCTGATCCCTGCCTTTCTGGAACTTCTGTAGTGGCTGATAATTTAGACCCTGTAGTTTGACCATGTCCGTGAGTAGCTGTGTACTTGAAAAACAGCTGATCAGGGTTGGAATTGCATTCTGGGGTCATAGAACAGACCAGAGCTGATTGGCTTTTATGTAACTTCATACTAATAATTAAAAACTGGTGACTGCAGTACTTAACTTGAAGAGTCCACGTAAGGGAAGCAAGAGATGGTTTGGGAGGAAGACTTCAAACCCATCTAGAACAGATTTACTGTGGATGTGTGTTTATATATTTTCCCTTTTCTTCTAAGTTGTGTGTGTATATACCCAAATATATCTATGATGCTGCTCTCTGAATATTTAAGTGTAGCTCTTGGAAATTGTTTTATTACTTAGTAATGGACTAATTTCAAAGTAGACTTAGCCTTAATGATTTTTGTAAATGGTTTGGGTAATTTGGTTAATAATCAACAATACATTGGGTGTGTGGGGTATTATTTTTTTATTGATTACAGAGGTAATGTGTAATAATACTTTTTTTCCCAAAAAAGGGCTTGCAGAATCTTGTCTTTCTGTTGTTTTATTTCTTAACATATCACTTAAAAATGTAACTTTTCACTTTGAGTTTTGTTAGATTTAGACCTTCAATCTATTTTAAATTCCTAGATTTGAGTGAGTGGTACTGCAGGAAGTCCATCCTGGCTCTTGTGGACGGACAGCCTTGGGACATGTATAAGCCTTTGACCAAGTCCTGTGAGATTAAATTTCTTACTTTCAAAGATCGTGATCCAGGAGAAGTGAATAAGGTATTTCTGTCTCTACTTTCTCCTCCCCCCGTCACAGTTTTTTTTTTCTTCTCCTTTTTATTAAAGTCTGTTTTCTATGGACTGTGAGATGTGCTAATATGGCCAAGGTCACTTGTTGTACTGTACTAGATAGTCTGTGTTTTACTTGTTAGGTTAGGCATTTTCACAGTTCAAAAAATACCAGTGGCGTCCATTTCTCTGTATTTTGAGAAAGTTACATGATACGTCTTTACATTCATATCTTTGTTCGACTTATATTTATTGATCATCCTCTATATTGTGGGTGATTTCATTCGCACTGCTTCTGGTGGAATTCAGCCTTTGTCCATCGTCTCTGGATTATTTCAATAACCTTTTAACTCTTCCTCCCCTCCCCCGTTTTGTAACATACTGAAGTCTTCCTTGCTAGTCCTATAGGAGTTTTATTGAGTGACATGGCTAAGGATCATGTCACCCCTCAAGAGCTTGCCTACCCGATAAACTGTCCACATAACCTTCCAGGCCCTGGGTGATCTCACGCCGGGCTGCCTTTCGAGCTTCACATTCCACTGCGTCTTTCCACTTCCTCTTCGCTCCGGCCACACTAGAGGACTTGGTCACTAATGGTTTATGCTGTGTTATCCTCCTTGCTTTTGCTGATGCTCTTCCTTCAACTCTGAGCATTTTCTTTCCTCCCTATTAAAATCCTGTTTATCTTCCGTACTTCAATTAAGATGCCATCTGCTCTGTGGAACCTTCTCATTTTCGTCTGGTCAGAATGGATCCCTGTTTTCTTTAGGGCCTCACAACACTTGGCTAGTGTCTCTAGATATAATATTTTAGTTTTGTCTTGTAATATGCACTGTTGAATGCATTGGATTCTTGGCTCTGTGAAGACAGGGATCGTGTCCCGTATTGAACCTAGTCCTTGACTTACATATAGTAGGTGTTTAATAAATATTTGTTGAAGTGAAATAAGCAAGAAAATGATAGACGTGATACAGTAATAGCTACCATTGAATATTTATTATGTATCTAGGCACTGTCTCTCGTGATTTGCAGGTATTAACTCAGTTAATCCTCATAAAAATCCCATAAAATAGGAGCTATTATCCCCATTTTCCAGATAAATAAACTGAAGCAAAGAGCGATTGAGTAGCTTGACTGAACCAGCTAGTTTAGGAAGAGGTGGAGCCTGGATTTGAACCTAGGCATTCTGACTCTGGAGTTCAGTAGACACTAAACACATTTAAGTAGGATAGATGAGGAAGTACATTTTGCTACTCGTCTTCAAAGTCTGGTTTGTTCTTATTTTTAGTGTGTGTTATGTGGTTTTGTAGAATACATTCTGGAGCAGTCTCTGCCACACACAACCAAGTGGGTCCATTCTTGTAGTCCTGAGGTGTGGAGAAGAGCTCACGCACGTCAAGTGCCCAGTTATAGTAGGGCCAGGACAGGGCATAAGATGGGCAGGTGTGGTGCAGGACGCGTGTTTCTCTTTATGACTCTGGTAAGGTCGTTGCATGGATACTCACGGTAGGTAGGTGCCTGGTGAAAAACGTGCCAATAAATGGAAAGCCCAGTTAGTGAAGTTGCGTTGCTATGAATATGAGTAACTTGAGTGATGTGTGTGATGTTAGGTACGGGATAGGCCTCATAAATCTTGAAAGTTGAGTTTTCCGTCCATATTTATATCTGGCATAAATAGGTATAAATTAATATGTTTATTTTACTTTAGCACAAGTTTGTTAACAAGTTAACTTTGTCCTGGGTTAAAAATAAAGTTACTAGGGGCCCGCCCCGTGGCGTAGCGGTTAAGTGCACGCTCCGCTGCTGGCGGCCCAGGTTTGGATCCCGGGCGCGCACCGACGCACCCGTTGTCAGGCCATGCTGTGGCGGTATCCCATATCAAGTGGAGGAAGATGGGCACAGATGTTAGCCCAGGGCCAGTCTTCCTCAGCAAAAAAAGAGGAAGATTGGCATGGATAGTTAGCTCAGGGCTGATCTTCCTCACACACACACACACACACACACACACACACACAAAAATAAATAAAAATAAAATTACTACCAGATAGTAAAACTGTCTCTTGGTCATAAACATTATGGTGTCTGATGCCGTGCACAGAAACTTGGCTAACAACACGAAGTTGGTACTTCATTCTTTCATGGCTTTTGCTTGGTAGAGGGAATTTCATGGCCTGGTGGTATCTGTTGCTACATGCTGAGAATGGACACATATTTGAGAAATATTTCCTGAGTCAAAAGTCAACCTAAATTTTAATGTTGAAGAAACTTTAGTGAATCTTAGTGTGTATTATGTTTGTGTGCATTTTATTTTTGTAGGCTTATTGGCGTTCTTGTGCCATGATGATGGGCTGTGTGATAGAGAGGGCATTCAAAGATGAATATGTGGTCAGTTTGGTCAGAGCTCCAGAAATTCCTGGTAATGTATACATATAAATATATGTATATATACACACACACATACTTTTTAAATATACATAGATACCTTTTGTAATCCTTGAATATTTTGGTACCTGTTTTTGGTGTTGTATAGAGTTCATTTCTAATCTAATATCAAGTATCATCATACATATATTCCATTTATTATGGGTAACAGGATCCATTCTGTTACTGTCATACATAACGTTCCATTTATTATAGGTAACAAAATCCATCCTATTTAACTATTGGAGGTCAATACTTAATAGAATTAGAGGAGAATGTTTCTCTTGAATGTGAGTTTCAAGTAATTACATTGTCTCAGTGTTTATTTCTTACCACTTTAAGCGTTTATTTCTAAATTGAGTGTGTGGAGGAGGAGATGGGAGTATAAATAGACTTCTGGAGAAAGCTATACTTAGGTGGTACCATTTCACCATAAATGACCGTGACTCTGGAAGGGACACCATTTTGAGGCGATAGAAGAGTTCATACTTTTTGTAATTTTGCTAAAACTAGGATTTTGCAACAGTATGTGTAGTGGGATCACATATTTTTTAAAAAAAGGTGGAAGTATATACCCCAAAAATATTTGTAAAGCTTAATAAATGATTCTAAGAAGAACAAAACAACAAAAATAAGGATATGTAGGAGATATTAAAAAAGAAATTCAACATTTCATGTCCATTTAGTCATTCATCTCCTTATTAAGTATTTTGTTCTTTTGGAATTTTTATATGTAGTAACTATTTGAAATTTCTATAGTGGTAATATTCCTGAAGAAATTTTGACATTTCAGAAATCCTGGTGATTTTGGGTTAACAAAAAGTGAGTTAATTTTTTGGATGAGGGAAAGTTGGTGGAGCTCTGGCAAGCAGCTGGGATAATGGCAACAGTTGCGTAATTTGTGGGGTTAGGACAGATTGCTAACCCTTCATTTTATTGTCAAAATTTTCAGTTGTTGCAAATTAGTAATTTTCTACCCTAACAGATTTGACTTGGCCTTTATTTTGATTGGATTTACAGTAATAGCTGGAGCCTTCTGCTATGATGTAGTTTTGGATAAGAGACTTGATGAATGGGTGCCAACAAAAGTAAGTATGCTCTTTGGAGTATTAATTTTAGTCTGTGTCTTTCTTTGTTAGAATGATTCCTGTTAGTATTGTTGAATGGCGCTGCATGTTGAGGATATTTAAAAGAAAATATCTCTGTCTGTCTATCTGTCTGTCTGTCTGTCTGTCTTTGTTGTCACTTTTTCAGCGTATGTAAGACCGAGGCACGTGAATGCGGGTATTTACAACAGCGTGGTCAGTTGTGTGGAAGCTTTATGTCCTGCTTGACCTTTTCTTGAAGCACTTTCTTCCTTGTACTGCTCCTTCTCTTCCTTAAGATAGTGCTTTTCAAGATGCCCAGAATATGGCGTGCAGAGGCTTACCTGTCTCGGTTGATGTGGTGGGGGGGCCCTGGAGCCTTACCTCCTTGCATCCCCAGAGCACAATGTGAAAACGACTGCCCTAAACCATTTCAGCCTGTTGCGTACCGTGACATCTCCCTGTGTACAAGGGTTACATCGGGAGCGGGGGCGGGGTGGGGTGGAGGGGAGGGGAGTCGTGAATTAAAGAATCAGACTTGGACAAAGCTAACCCAGATAGCACCACACTAGAGAGCAACAGACTGGACTCTTTGTGAATGGTCAGCCTTCATAATGAGGGGCTCCTTGTTGGTCTGGGGCTTGAGTAGCAATAGGGGCCTCGCTTACAGGGACGATCTAGATCAGGTGCTCTCTAGGTAGGGGTGCTGACAGCTTTCCAAAGTCAGGCCTAGAGACTTAGCTATGATTGGGGAGAATAGGCAAATGCCTAATTCTTAATTAAGCAAAACTGTGTGTCTTACAGACTGGCGGTCTGGAGATCAGAAATGGGGAGGTGGTGTAGCATACCATTTAATCAATTCCACCCTGTACATTTTTTCACATTTTAATATCTGAAAACAAATGTTTTACAGTAGATAGCATCTTATGATTATAATTGGTAGTGTTTTTTCCTTCGTGGTACATCTTTTGTTGTTAGTGCCATCGAGTTGATTCTGACCCGTAGTGACCCTGTGTACAGTGGATTGAAACCCTGCCCGGTCTTTTTTGTGCCATCCTCTCACCTTTCCCTGCTATATCAGACAGTTCTCTGCTGCTATTCACAGGGTTTCATGGCGAATTTTTTTGGAAGTAGGTGGCCAAGTCCTTCTTCCTAGTCTGTCTGAAAACTTCACTGAAACCTGTCCACCATGGGTGACCCTGCTGGCATTTGAAATACTGGTGGCATAGCTTTTAGCGTCATAGCAACATGCAGCCACCACACTATGACAGCCGACAGATGGGTAGTGTGGTTCCCTGACCAGGAAACTAACCCAGGTCGCAGAATGAGAGCACCGAATCTTAACCACTAGACCACCAGGGCTTTGCTAGTGGTGGTACATCTTAGGTTTAGTAAAATAAAGAAGCAAAGATTTTTGAGTCAGGGAGACCCTGGTTTAAATTCTGGCTTTGGAAGTCATTTCTTATATAATCCTGCCCATATTGCTTAATATCAAGAGGGAGAGAGGAGGGAAACAGGAAGGAAGAGAGAGAGAAGGTGTGAGAGGGAAGAGAGGTGGAGAGAGAGATGAGGAGGGGGACCAGGGAAGGGATCAGAACTGTTCTTCATGATCTCTGGACTCGTGTCAAGCTAATTTCTTCTTTTTCAAGTATGTCCCCACATTTAAGAAGAGATTCTTATCTGATTGGGGGAGTTAGGTAAACACTAATGAGATCAGGATTCAGCTCTCATTATCTATGAAACTTGCTGCCTCTTTTTGTTTTTTTTAAAGATGAACCTTTAAAAAAGAAATGTCCTAGCTAATTGAAGGCACCATGGGGTTGGGTGGACAACTTAGAGAAAGTAGGGGAGAGTCACATTCAGGTAACAGCTATGTTAAAGCATGAGTGTGGATTTGTTATACAGTAAATTATCCCTTTAAGAATGGAGAAATGTGAGGGCCAGCCCAGTGGCGTAGTGGTTAAGGTCACACGCTCCACTTCGGTGGCCTGGGGTTTGCAGGTTCGGATCCTGGGTTGCAGACCTATGCACTGCTTATCAAGCCATGCTGTGGCGGCATCCCACATATAAAGTAGAGGAAGATGGGCACGGATGTTAGCCCAGGACCAATCTTCCAGAGCAAAACAAGGAGGATTGGCAACAGATGTTAGCTCAGGGCCAATCTTCCTCACCAAAAAAAAAAAAAAAAGAAAGAAAGAGGAGAAGTGCCATTTAATACAAAACAGTCTAACAGGATGTTTATGGAAAGAATTTTATTACAGAATTGTTTGTGTAATAGTGCTTAATCTTTTCTGTATTAGTAATGATTTGTAGTTTGAAAACTCAATTATAGTTTTTATTAAAAATCTCATAAACATTGTTAATGTGTATTATTAATTCTTTTCATTGTGTAAAATTGACATTTTCATTAAATACAAAGTTATAATATTGGATCTATGCTATATTTTGGACAGGACCAATAATGACATTACATTTCCTAGTGAAACTTTCTGAATCACATAAACAGTAATTTTTTCCCCTTGCATTTGAAAAGCTTAATTATACTCAAAGTGTAAACAAATTTTTGTATTTTACTATTTATTTAGTAGTGTTTCTACTTGTTGCATCATCATTTTAATAAAGTTGTATAATTTGAATGAAATGTTTATTAAAATTTCTTTGTAGGATTATCTTTAATAATTATTATTAATACAGGCTATCTTAATTACAAGTAAATTACAAGATTTATATTTTATGGAGTTGGGAGAAATTGCTAATCCTACATTTTATGGTCCAAATATTTAATTGTTGTAAATTAATAACTTGCTTTGCTAACAAATTTGCTCTTGCTTTTTGTCTTAGTTGTATTTATAATATTAAGCATACAATTTTATCTTATCTGCCTTATAGAGAAATGCTTTTAAGTAAATTGTAACAAAAGGTTAATACTTCCATTTTTAAGGAGAACCTGCGTTCCTTCACAAAAGATGCTCGTGCTTTAATTTATAAAGATCTTCCATTTGAAACTCTGGAAGTTGAAGCAAAAGTGGCATTAGAAATATTTCAACACAACAAGTAAGTGTCAGCCTTTTTTAAAGCAAGATTAAACTTCGCAAAGTTGTATGTAATGAAAAAAATTCAACTCCTAGGAATTTTTATACATATTTGTATATAGGACACTGTTTTACTTTTAGCTCTAAGATCTCTTTTTCTGGACCAGCCTATTTACTTTTGTTAATCTCATTATTTATTTCACTGACAAGAAGCACCCCCCATGATAATTTTCTCACTTTATTTTACTTCTCTGAGTCTTTGGCCAGTCCTTCTCTTTATATCAACATAGCGGTGTGTTTTTCCTTTTTCCTTCCACTGTGAAATGATAGGATATATTAAGAAACTATTATTTTGTGCATTTGGCAGCCTTTCCTGTCAGTCCTTCCCCTCTTTAAATAAAAAGGGTAAGAGAGAAAATGCCAGAGGTTGGGAGGGAGCTAACAGCTAAGTAGAACGTTTACACAGCCAAGTCTTAGTCTTCTACACGAGAATTATCCATTTGATGGATTTCCTTTGCGAACATTTTAAATTCTGCCTGGCTTCTCAGTTCCCTTTGTCACTCAGAAAACTTCCAGTTTACCTTATTTTACAAACTGTAAGAACATAAACTAAAGTTTAATACTAATGTAATTGAAATTAGAGCTAATTAGAAAGGGAAATCTGCATTGCCAAAAAAACCCCATAACATAGACAGTAGATTCTGAAGCCAAAATATGCAACTGCAAGTTGTTAAAGATTATAGATTGGGATTTCTTTAGGTATTTATAAATCGAGACACAAATTCTCATGGGGATAGTTTATAATATTTAGTATATGCTGGGACCAGTATACTTAGAAAGTGGTAGGAAAATACTACTTTAACTGAACTAGAGTACAAATAGTTCTATAGAACCAGACCACCATTGATTCTATAAGAAAATTTCTTGGATTATCAGAACATATCAAGTCACCTCCCATGCCAAAATTCTAGGGTCGTGCTGTTGAGTAGAAATATAATATGAGCTATAGTATAGCTAAATTTTCTAGTAGCTACATTAAAAAAAAGTCAAAAGAAAAGGTCAATTTTTTTGTGTGTGTGTGAGGAAGATTAGCCCTGAGCTAACATCTGTTGCCAATCCTCCTCTTTTTGCTGAGGAAGATTGGCTCTGGGCTAACATCTGTGCTCATCTTCCTCTACTTTGTATGTAGGATGCCTGCCACAGCATGGCTTGATGAGTGGTGTGTAGGTCTGCACCCAGGATCTGAACCTGTGAACCCCAGGCCACTGACGCAGAGCACGCGAACTTAACCACTCTGCCACCGGCCAGCCCCAAGTTAATTTTAATAATACATTTTGTTTAAACAATATATCTAAAATGTTACTTCAACACGTGATCTATGTTAAAAAAAGTAATGATATTTTACATTCTCTTTTTCATACTAAGTCTTCAGAATCTGTGTGTATTTTACACTTAAGGCACATTTCAGTTAGGACTAATTATATTTAAGTGCTCCATAGCTGCCATACTGGACAGCATACTCCAGACTTTCATTCCACATACACTGAGATTTTCCTTTCCCCACTCAAATGTCAAAGTCTAGTAGAGGCTTGTAGGACTTTGGTAACTTAGTTGAATATGTGGAGGGAGGTAGGGGATGGTTTGGGGGAAAGTGTGAGGGTCCAGAGTTTTTGGATGGTTGAAGGTGGCACAGTGATTGGCCTTTCCTCTGCAGGGGGAGCTTTCAGTGTCTTTGGCTCCCAGGGGACAGGAGCATCTCTTAGAGCTGGGTCAAGAGGGACAAGTATTCAAATGAATCGGCTCCCTCAGTGATGCATGGGGGCCTCTGGAGAAGGGGTGTGGCAGTAAGTGGATGTTTTTGCATAAACGAATGCTCCCCAGTCTTGCCCCACGTACAGGTAATATATGTTTAGCACTCTGGGGTAAATAGACAAGGCTCATACTAGTATGTGGTAAAGTCATGATTTGAACCTGGGCTGTGCAGTTTCATCTGTGTATTAGCTATACTAACAGAATTGGGTAGATTTGAGAGACATTTAGGCTGTAGAATTGACATGACTTGGTGATGAATTAGATGGAGAGAGTGTGGTGGGAAAGCAGGAATCAAGGAAATCTGTGAAGTTTTTTCTTGGACATGTAGGTGGTTGGTGGTGTCATTCATTAAGGAAGGAAATTCAGAAATAAGAACAAATTTGGTGGGAAAAGAGGGAGTAAGTTTTTGTTGGGTTTGAGAATTTGGGAGTGTGTGTTGCTTCAGGAACACCCTAGTGGATGTGCAGAAGGTTCTTGGATATACAGTTTGGGGCTCAGAAGAGGTATGGGGATTAGAAGCAGAGATGTGGAAAATATAGACACATAAGTGGTAATTAAAGCTGTGCAAATCAAGGAGCTAGCCCAGGGAGGATGCTTACAGTGAAAGAGAGTCTAGGACAGAGCTCTCGAAGAGAGGAGAAAGAGAATAGTGACTAGAGAGTTAAAATAACATGCAGTAGAGAATGCCACAGAAGCCGGTGGAAAAGAGCACTTGGAGAAGTGGAGGTGAGCAGTGGAAATAAGGACCAAAAAGTGTCCATTAGGTTGGTACTGAGGAGGCACCTGTGGCTTTGGTGAGAACAGTTTGGTGGAGTTGTGAGGCTGTGGCCAGATTGAAGGAGGTGAGGTGTGAGTGGGAGGTGAGGAAGGGGAACCTGCAAGTGCAAACCCCTCTTTCAAAAACTGCAGCTGAAGAGGAAGAGAAAGGGACGGTGTCTTTAAACACCTTTTTGTATACTTAGAATTAAAAAAATTTTTTCCTTGCTGCTTTTTAGGTATAAAATAAATTTCATAGAAGAGAAGGCATCTCAGAACCCTGAGAGAATAGTCAAGCTACACAGGTAAGTAAAAATGAAAACATTGGCTGCTATGCTAATTTATAGGAAGGCTTAGCTTTATTGTTACCTGAATGGAGTGTCTGACTGAAAAAGATGAATTTGTACCTTAATTTTTTATTCTTATTACCTTATTTTCTGTTACTCTGTTCATTGTTTTGATAATGGTGTTAATTGGAAGCTTTAAATTATCTTTAGAAACAGTTGTGGTTTCTGTTCCTTGTTTTACTGTTTGTTATTTTTATTTCTGTATTTCAAGAGTTGAAAACCAGTGTTTAAAAATGTAATTTTTAAAAGTTAATTTTGAAATTGGGCAAAATATTCATTATTATGAATTGAATATAATTCATGTATACAGAAGTATGAATACTAACTAATTAGTTACTACTTATGTTACATATAAGTAAGTTATATCTGAATGTGCTTTCCTTTTTTTTTTTTTTTTTTTTGTGGGGAAGATCAGCCCTGAGCTAACATCCATGCTAATCCTCCTCTTTTTGCTGAGGAAGACTGGCTCTGAGCTAACATCTATTGCCAATCTTCCTCCTTTTTTTTTTCCCCCAAAGCCCGAGTAGATTGTTGTATGTCGTAGTTGCACATCCTTCTAGTTGCTGTATGTGGGACACGGCCTCAGCATGGCCGGACAAGCGGTGCATCAGTGCGCACCCAGGATCCGAATGCGGGCCGCCAGTAGCGGAGTGCGCGCACTTAACTGCTAAGCCATGGGGCCGGCCCTGAATGTGCTTTCTGACGCAGGGATGAGAGGTTGGACAATGCGTTATGCAAAAATGACATCATGGCCTGTGTCTGTTTTCTCAACTTCATGTTTTCTTGACTCAGACTTAGCTTTTTTCCTCTGGAAAGCTGCTCTTTGGACACAATCTGTCCTACATGCTGAATTCTAAACTCTGTTGCAGTGAGTTATTATAAGGTTGTAGATTATCAGTTTTAGGCGTTGGATCCACTTGATAGCATGATGTGTTCAGTGATCTTAAAAATTTTTAAAGTTATATCAATGCTAATTAAGAAAAAGGTTCCCTTGATTTTAATTTTCAAAGTTTTAGCCTTTTCACTTGAGATTGTTATGACAGGGGCTATTAGAGACTGAATTGATCCACATAGGGATCTAGTTTAGGGACTACATAGGGACATGGGTTAGGGACGTGGCAGCAAAACAGAATGAATACTTTTTTTTCAAACTATTGTAAATGATTTGATTTTGAGGTTTTATTTGTTTATTTTTAAAATCAAATTAGATTTGGTGACTTCATTGATGTGAGTGAGGGTCCTCTTATTCCAAGAACAAGTATTTGTGTCCAGTATGAAGTATCAGCAGTTCACAATCTTCAAGCCACCCAGTCGAGTCTTGTACGAAGATTCCAGGGTCTCTCTTTACCTGTTCACTTAAGAGTAAGTAAAGCTTAAAGTTTCAGGTCATCCAGTTTGGGTGTGGGTATGATTCTGGTCTTGATTGTATACCAATTTGAAGGATATATATTTTAATTTTCATTAAATTGCATGACACTAATATTTTGTAAACTCAGGTTTATGATTAAAAACAATTTTTCCCAGGATGTAAACAGATAATTCACAAAAGAAACATTAATTGGAAAAATTAAATCGAATTGAGATAGTATTTTTAATTTTTCGAATTAGTATAGGGGAGAGTGCCTTGAGGAGTGTTGGAGTGCGTGTTGATAAGACCTTCTGGAATGCCTTTTGGCCTTACACTTGGCATGTTTTTCTCCCTAATTTTGATAATTTATTCATGACCCAAAGCCTATCATTTTCCCTGTTGCTGCAGCGCTTGCTAATCCTTTCTTCTTTTATTAAACTTTTGATTTTGAGATAGTTGTAGATTTACATGCACTTATAAGAAATAATACAGAGAGATCCCAAGTACCTTTACCCAGTTTCCCCAATGGTAACATCTTTCGAATTATAGTACAGTATCACAGCCAGAGTATGGACGTGGACACAGAAGATACAGAACAGTCCCTTCACAGGGTTCCCTCATGTTGGCCTTTTATAGCCACACCCACTCACACCCACTCCCCTCTGCCCTGCCCCCACCTCCTTACCCCTGCCAGCTACTAATTTGTTTTCCATTTCTATAATTTTGTTATTTCGAGAATGTCATATGAATGAGATCATATGCTATGTAATCTTTTGGGATTGGTTTTTTTCACTCAGCACAATTCTCTGGAGATTCATCCAAGTTGTTGCACGTATTAATATATCAATAGTTCCTTCCTTTTTATTGCTGAGTAGTGTTCCTTGGTGTGGATGTACTATGGTTCATTTAACCATTCACTCGTTAAAGGATATTTGGGTTGTTTCTGGTTTTTTTGCTATTATGAGTAAAGCTGCTATGAATGTTTGTGTACAGGTTTTTGTGAATATGTGTTTTCATTTCTCTGGGATAAATGCCAAAGAGTGCAAATTGCTGGATCAAATAGTAAGCGCATGTTTAGTTTTTTAAGAAACTATGAAACTGAGTTCTGTTTTACATTCCCACCATCAATGTGTGAATAATCAGTTTTTCTAATCCTTGTCAGCATTTGTTGTCACTGTTTTTTCTTTTAGCCATTCTGATAGGTTGGTAGTGATTTCTCATTGTAGTTTTTTGTTTGTTTGTTTTTTGTTTTTGTTTTTGTTTTTTTGTGAGGAAGATCAGCCCTGAGCTAACATCCATGCTAATCCTCCTCTTTTTGCTGAGGAAGACCGGCTCTGAGCTAACATCTATTGGCATTCCTCCTTTTTTTTCCCCAAAGCCCCAGTACATAGTTGTATGTCGTAGTTGCACATCCTTCTAGTTGCTGTATGTGGGACGCCGCCTCAGCATGGCCGGAGAATCGGTGCGTCGGTGTGCACCCGGATCCGAACCCGGGGCCGCCAATGGCGGAGTGCGCGCACTTAACCGCTAAGCCACGGGGCTGGCCCTCATTGTAGTTTTAATTTGCGTTTCCCTATTGGCCAATTGTGTTGAACATCTTTTCTTATTTGCCACCTTTGTATCTTTTTTGGTGAAATGTCTGTTCATGTCTTCTGTCCATATTCTGATTGGATTGTTTACTTTTTTACTGTTGAGTCTTGGGAGTTTTTTTATAGTCTAGATACTAGTCCTTCGTTAGATACATAGTTTGCAAATATTTTCTCTCTGTCTGTAGCTTGTCTTTTTATCCTCTTAACAGGCTTTTGCAGATCAGCAGTTTTTAATTTTGATGAAGTCCAGTTTATCAGTTTTTCCCTTTATAGATCATGCTTTTGGTGTCAATTCTAAGAATTCTTTGCCTAGCTCTAGAACCCAAAGATTTTATCTTGTTCTTTTTCCTTCAAGTTTAATAGTTTATATGTAAGTTTGTGGTCTATTTTGAGTTAAATTTTGTATGAACTGTGTGATTTAGGTTGAGGCTTACTTGTTCTTTTGCCTATACATGTCAAATTGCTCCAGTACCATTGTTGAAAAGGCTGTCCTTCCTCTTTTGAATTGCTTTTGCACCCTTATTAAAAATCAGTTGGTTATATTTGTGTGGGTCTATTTCTGGGTTTTCTTTTCTGTTCCATTGATTTATGTGTCTGTCCCTTTGCCAATATCACACAGTCTTGATTACTGTAGCTGTAAATAGGTCTTGAAATCAGGTAGAATAATTCCTCCCATGTTATTATTCTTTATAAAAATTGTTTTAGCTATTCTAGGTCCTTTGCCTTTCCGTTTAATTTTAGGGTAATCTTTTCTATATCAACAAATCTTGCTGGGATTTTTCTTTTGTTTTTTTGCAGGGGAGGATTCGCCCTAAGCTAACATCTATTGCCAATCTTCCTCCTTTTTTCTTCTCCTCCAACCCTGCAAAGTGCCAGTACATAGTTGTGTATAGTTGTAAGTTCTTCTGGTTCTTCTATTGTGAGCCCCCGCCACAGCATGGCTACTGACAGACGAGTGATGTGGTTCCATGCCCAGGAACCTAACCCAGGTCACCGAACTTTAACTGCTAGGCCATCAGGGCTGGCTCTTGATAGGAATTTTATTAAACCTGTATATCAATTTGGGGAGAATTGACATCTTTACTATATTGAGTCTTCCAATCTATGAACACAGTGTATCTTTTCATTTATTTTTAAATCTTCTTTCATCTCTTTCATCAGCATTTTGTAATTTTTAGCATATGTGTCCTTTACGTGTTTGATTTTTCTCAATATACCTGTTTCCTTTCTTAGCTTTCTCCATTTCAGTAAACAGCACCATCATCTGCCTTGCTGTTTGAGGTACTCCTTGATTCTGTTTCCCTCATAGCTATGCCCCATCCCAGCCATCAGCAGGTCCTTTCAACTCTTAACTCTAAAACATGTCCTGAATCCATCCGCTGCATAGCATCTCTTCTACTACTGTTTCCCTCTTTCACTCTCTTCCTTGCTTTCATTCTTGCCCGCTACAGCACCTTCTCCACTCCGTAGCCAAAATGATCTTTTTGATACACAGATCAGATCATGTAATTCCTCCGTCTCGAAATTTCCAATGGCTTGTCGTAGACAAATCCCAGCCCTTTACCCTTCTTCTCACAAAGCCCTCCATTATCTGGCCCCTGCCTGTCTCTCTGACTTCATCTCATACCACTTTCTCCATCACCCATTACATTCCAGCCACACCTTAAGATCTCTGCACCTGCTGTTCATTCTGCCTGAGTCAGGTATGGTTTTCCCTTTAAACACACCCTGCTGCTCTTTCTCCAGAAGGGTTTGCATGTGCATATTTAGTAACTTTACCTTTTATTATAGGTTTTACCAGCTCATTCAGTGTGAAATAGTCACTGGCCCACCCATATCCCTCAGTATCACCTTCAACTGACTTAATAAAATTGATATGGTCATTATGCGCTTTGCACAGTTTTCATTTATGCATTCTCATCATTCTCTGCTACATAAGATTGTGGATTTACGAAATTGGTTCTATCATTTTACTATTGTCTTCGTTAGTTTTTAGTTGTTCTTTAGGGTAATTTGCTAAATTTTCTAGATCTGTCATTTCAGTGTGAAGATGTCACAGTTGCTTCTTAATGAACCTCTTATGATTGCTTATAATTTGAAGAATGACCTCTAGCATATTGAAATTAGCTGTTTAAGGAAAGAACCGCAGTCTATGAGAAAGTGGGGCAGATTTTTGCTTCCCATTAGAAGGAATGCTTTCTAAGATGGTAATGATTAAGAAGGACAAAAGAGGAAGAAGGGCATATTCAGTCTTTTTTCCTTAAATACTAAGCAAAGCAGCTGTTCTATAAAGTACCTTTTTCTCCTACTTTAATCTGCTTTGCAACAACTTAGCCTTATCAGTACTAACTTTATGTATTTGTTTTCTTTAAAACCTATATAAAGACTCAAACCTTTTTATTTTAACTTTACTGTTTTATTTAATTCATAGTAAATCTTTTCTTTTCAAGGCACATTTTATGATTTGGGATAAGCTATTGGAGAGATCTCGGAAAATGGTAAGTGTTTTTGACAGCCAAGGAGTACTCTTTTATGAAATTTTCATTGAAATTAACCAACAACAACAATAAAAAAACAGAAAGAGAAAGAAAGAAAATAATTAGTTGTCTCAGTAGCTAACGCAGTGTTGTGGGTGTTGACTCCAGTACTATTTTGGCAAGAGAAAAGTTGTAATTTGGCAATTCTCTTGTTTTTTATTTGTTAATATCATGAAAATGATACTGTCATTTTCTTGTAGAGAAATAAGAATATTTCTATATAATAGTTATAGTTCTCAGTGGTTGTAGTGGTGTTAATTAGGTCTCATGATAATTTTTTTGTAAGTTTAATGAACATTTAAAGATTAAGATTTGTCACCTTTTAAAGCTGTCTCGATTCTTGACGTATTAAATGTGCAGATGTCCTGAAAAACCAAGTTTGAGTACTTGTGTTTTGTAGTTTATTCTGTGTCATTAGTGTTTAGGTTTCACAAATAGGAATGATTCCATTTCTTGACCACGACTATCCCTCTTCACTCTTTCATAGTCTGAGTGTTCATCTTTTACTTACATTATCTGATAGCGGTCCTGTGTAATCTGGCCTCATGAACCCTTCCTAGTCACCCTAATTTTCCACTCTAGTCAAGCTTGCAAGCATACATGATTCAGCTAACACAGACTTATTGAGTGTTTGTTATGTACCAGGAACTGTAGGTACAAAAATGAGCAAAGCCTACTTGCCGCCCTCAAGGAAGTCACTTTAATGGAATCGTTTGACTTATAGGCAGACAGTTCAGATGTGCATGTGGGGCTCTGGCTCGCAGAAGAGAAGGCCCAAACCAAGCTGGGAGATTGGTTAAGGAATGTTCCCAGGAGTTGTTGTTTCTTAAGTTGGTTTTAATAAAAGTGGGCCAGGTAGATAATTTGCTAGGGGATGAGTTTGGGGTTATCTCAGAGGAAGCTGCTTGCCTAGAGGTATGGAGGAGTGGAGAGCATGGTGAATGTAAGATGAATCTGAATGTACAGTCACCTGTAGTGTGGGTGATGAGTCACAATAAGTTTATCCTAAATAGAATATGAGGGGCTTGTCTTCCATAATGTGGAATTTGCATTCCCCTCCTGAAGGTGATTGGAGGTAACTGGAGAATTTGAACAAGCAAGTGCCCCATTGGTAAGCTGTTCCTGTTTAAAAGCTCATTCTGGGGGCAGCGTGGAAGATAGCTGCCACTGAAGCCAGCAGTCCTACTAGGGAGATAGACGATGATGAGATCCTAAACTTCAGGCATAGCACTGAGAATGGCTGTGAGAGTTACTTAGGTAGAATTAATATGACTGTTGATTGAATATACAGGTAAAGAATTGTGGATTCTCTAATGCTGAGTTTGCAGCTGGATAGAACCCTTCACTAAAATAGATAATGCAGGAGGTGGGGGAGGTTTTGGGGTGATGAAGAATACAGCTCAGCTCTGTTTGTTTGATGTGTTCTGAGTGACATAAAACAGAAATATGGACATACAGATAGCTGTTTCTAATAAACCTGTAATATGCTATATGTTCAAAATATAATTATATCTCCCAACAAAATAGACTGATTTAGAATACCTTGTTGTAGCACTGCTGGTATTTTTCTTGTCTTAATGATTTCATTTTATAGATGAAAAGTAAAATGACAAACTCAAGAAGCCTAGATATATGCCTCAGATTATATTTTTAATGGAATTATTGTCCTTTACTTGATAATTTATGTTGGGAACTTGGCCTTGTAAGTTTTCTTCTCTTTCTACTTAACTTTCTATACTAATTACTATTGAAGGAGAAGACAAAGGGTCATTATAAGAGAAGGACTGTGGAATGATTTTAAATGGTGGGTGAAGGGTAAAATCGAAAGTGTTTATTAGAAAAGTAAAGCTATTCATGTTTTTACAGGTAACTGAAGATCAAACCAAACCTGCAGAGGAAAGTACATCTTCCTAGTAACTTCCTAAAATTTAAATATGTATAGTGAATTAAAATAAAAGTTTCCTATGTAATGTTTGGGTGTGCTTATAAAGATTAATTATCATTTTCTCCCTAAGATTTATACTGAGGTTTACCTTTTCCTTTCTCTAAAGGATAAAACAACTTATGTTGTTCACAATAAAAATTTTACACAGAAACAGACCTCCCCCCGTCCTTCCTGGATGTAACACTTTGGTGTATTTTCTCCTTGCAGTCCTTTTTTCTATATGTATAAACTTATATGTACAAATACAAATGTAATCTTTTAAAAACAAATAGGATGGTACTAGTTGTTTCCATTTTTCACTATTTTAAACAGTGCGGTAAACATCCTTGTGCAAAATGGCAAGTGTTTACTGGATAGATAGATAGATAAACTGAGTATTTACTAAGTTAACTGAATATTTCCTACACACTGGCCATTGTGCTAAGCCTTTCACATGGAGCCTATTATTTAATTCTCACAACAACCTGTTGAGAAGGAGTTTCCATTTTGTAAACGAGGAAACTGAGAGCATAGAGCTGGCAAGCAGCAAAGCTGGAATTCGGACGCAGGTGGTTTCACTCACCTGCTCTTATGTACTCTACACTGCCTCACGTGTAGGAATTTTGTAGGAAGAGATATCTGGTAGTGGAATTACTGACAGATGCTACCAGATTCTAGCCTCCAAAAGGTTTTGCCAAATGACAGTCCCAGCAACAGTGTCTGAGAGTGCCTGTTCCCCTTGCCTTGGGCAAGTCTTGATGACCGCTCTTTTAAAAATGTGTTGCCAAAAAATTTCTTCCCATTCCAGTCTGAGCACTTTGCTTTCTGGGCTTGGTACACAGGTTTCATCTGAAGATCTTGTTTCTTCCTTGGGTAGGATCTACTTTTTCCTAGAGTCCAGATCTTCCTGTTCCATGATTAACTTGCTCGTTGTGCTGGAGTCCATAGTAAGTTCCATCCTAAGAAAAAGTGTCTGAGGTGAGCTCTGGAGTGCCTAAGTGGCTTTGTTTTGCAACAGACGTTTGGTCAACAGTTTTGCTAGATATAGAACTCTAGATTAAAAATAAGTCTTTGAAAGCAACTCAGTTATCTTCTAGCTTCTGATGTTGCTAATGAGAAATCTGATACCAATCTGATTTTGTTCCTTTTTATATATAACCTGTTCTCTGCAACCCTGCCTTTCTCCTCACCTCCCACCCTGCCACACACATGTGCGTGCGCACACACAGACACACACACAAGACACTTTTAGGGCTTTCTTATTCTTGGTGTTATAAAGTGCTAAAATTTCATATCTGTATCTAGATCTTTCATCAGTTATTCTCCTTGGTACTTTTAGTTTTGACATCCCTTTTGAGCTCTAGGAAATTTTTCTTTTTTTAAATTTTATTCATCTTTCCTTTCTCTGTTTCTCTAACACCTTTTAGTTGGATTTTGGATCTTCTGTATTGGTCTTCTGTATTTTTCTCCTCGCGTTTTTCTTGCATTTATATTCTAATCTTTTCAATTAAACTTCTTTTTATCTTAAGCACATTTTTTATTCAGTTGGGAGGATTGACCTTGAGCTAACATCTGTGCCAGTCTTCCTCTATGTTGTATGTGGGACGCCACCACAGCATGGCTTGACGAGCGGTGTGTAGGTTGGCACGCAGGATCCGAACTCGCAAACCCCGGGCTGTTGAAGCGGAGCACGCGAACTTAACCAGTACACCACCGGGCCGGCCCTGCATGTCAAGCATATTTTAATTTCTGAAAGCTCTTTCTTCTGCGTCTTGGTAGCATCCTGTTCATGTTTAACAGAGACAGTGTATCTCTGTGAATCTTTCTGAAGATACTAATAGAGTTATATTCATTCATTTGTTCATTTATTCATTTATTTCCTGGTACCTGAGTTATCTCTTTCCTCTAGTGACAGATTTTTTGCTTATATCAGTCTTTCATGTTTCAGACTTTTTCAAATTAGTGATTGAAAAACAGTGGTTGTTGGTTTTTATAGTTGAAGATGTGCCTGTCAGGAGATTGAGTGGCAGCTCTGTGGTACCGGTGAGGTTTGGCTTCTCTAAAAAAGAATAGGTGAGGCTGGCTGTTCTGATGGGGATTTTCTAAATGCTAGAAGGAAGAGATCTTCAGTCTTGGCAACTGATTTCTACACTCACTGCCCTTGTTATCCCCAGATAGTTCTTTCACTTATTTTGAGATCCCTCCAATATTTGGCCTGGGGGCAAATACCTGGATTCAGGCCCTTGTGTATTTGGAGATAGGGGATACAGGTAGAAGTCAACTGGTTTGTATCTGGACCTTTAATTAACCCCTTTCTTTTTTAGCCCCTCTCTGCTTCTGTCTTCTGCCATCTCTGAGCTTCTCCAGGTTCCAGCTGGGCAGGTGGGCTCCCTCCTCTGATGGACTCTCTCCACATGTATTCTAGGTGGTGACATCCTCTACTGTTGGATTAGTCGTTCACTTTCCATGTTTTAGAAATTGGTCAGAATTTCTTATCTGCTCCTGATTTCCTTTCCCATTCCTTTTTTTGTTTGTGAATTTATACTTTGAAATGTTTTTCTTTAAAAAAATTATGAAATATTTTGAGCATACAGAAAAGTACAGAAAATAATTTAGCAAACCCCTATTTGAGTGGACATGATTCATGCTTTTTGGGCACCTAATACTGCTTGAACACCCAATGTTGTGACTTCCCACCTCATGGATCTTATCTCACCAAGCAGAAGAGTGAAACAATTTCCTGACTTTCCTTGCAGCTAGGGCTCAGACAGGTATCCCAGGTGCACCAATTAGACACACCTGTGTGAAGTTTGGAAGCAACACTGAAGACAGAATGGCACATGGGATCCATTTTGTTGAGGGGAGCAGTGACGTGGCTTTCAAGGCAGCAGTAGCGGAGGTCCCATGTCCTGGTTTTTCAGCATTTTGTCCCAGCAGCTGCTCTGTGGTGTAATAATGGGCATTTTTTAGAGCCGTGCTGCCTGATCTCTGAGCCTGAGGCTTGCAAGCCATTCCTTTTTTGCTTAAACTAGCTAGAGCAGATCTTGTTGTTTGCAACCAAGAATGTTGACACATATAGCCACTACCCAAATTTAACGATTGTTAACCTTTTCCCTTATTTACTTCAGATCCTTTTGTTTTTAAATAAGAAAAAGGAACCAACAATGTTGACTTATAGCTACTACCCAAATTTAACCACTGTTAACCTTTTCCCTTAGTTACTTCAGATCCTTTTGTTTTTAAATAAAGAAAAAGCTACCTATCCATTGAAAGTCTTCCTTGTGTCATTTCCTTCCAAGAAGAACCACTATCCTGTTTGTGCATATCCTTACCCTTCATGATTTATAATGTATAGTATGCTGTATGTTTTAATACTAAACATAATTGGTTTTATGATACATATTCTTTTGCATTTTTCTTTTATTGTTCAGCATTATGTTTTCACATTTAGCGTGTTGATACATGTAGAGCCTAGTATCCATGCAGAGTTGGTTGATAAACGTAGGGCTCTATAGTATTCATACACCATGTACTGTATGATTAATCCCATGATTAATTTGTTCTCTCATTGATGACCAGTGAGGATGATCTTGACCTCTTAATATTACAGACACTACTGTGGAAAATATTCTTATGTGTGTGTTTTTGTGTACACATTTGACAGTATCTCTAGGGTATGCACCTAGAAGTGGAACACTGCGTCTTCAACTTTACTGAATATTGTTAGTCACCACAATAGTTGTACCAGTTTACTCCCTATCAGCAGTGGGATAGTTCCTGTTTCTCCACTCCCTCACGCTTATCATTGTCAGACATTCAAATATTTGGTCAGTTGGATATGCGTGATCCTATCTCATTTAATTTGTTTAATACCGAGCATATAGCCACAATGAGCATCTCTTCATTTGTTTATTATCCAATAAGGTTTCTTATGTGAGTTACCAGTTTACAACCTTTGTGCATTTTTTATTGGGTCTTTGGTCCTTTTATATTAATAGGAGTTATTTATATATTCAGAAAGTTAAACCGTTGTTACTGCAAGTATCTTCTCTGGTCTGGCTTTTTGACTTTGTTTATGCTGTCTTTAATTTTAATGTGGTGAAAATTATCCATCTTTTCCTTTATGATTTATATTTGTTTTAAGAAATTTAAGAAAGCCTTTCCTAACTTGAAGTTATAAGGTATACACACACACACACACACACACACACACACACACACACACACCTGATATTGCTTTTCATATCCAATTGTATAATTTATTCGAAGTTTAATTTGGGTTGTAGAGTGAAGGAAGGGATCTTATTTTAAACCATCCCCTCCCCCACATGGATAGTCAGTTATCTGGACCATTTATTGTCTCCCTACTCTTAGTGGTTATGCCACACTGTTATATATCAGAGTCCTTTAAATGCCGGGGTTGGCTTCACTGGTCCATTTGTTTCTTCCTGTACCACTGCCACAAAGTTTTAATTATTACAGCTTTATAACACGTTTTGATTTCTGGTCTGGTGAGTCCTTCCTTATAATTCTTTTTCAAAATTTGTCATGGTTATTGTAGGATCAGCTTGTCAACTTCTGACTGACTTGTCTTAGAATCTGTTCTTCTGATACTGATATTTCTACATGAGGTTTTTGGGTTAGTGGTGAATATTTTTCCATTCCTTTCAACTTTTCATGTCTTTATATTTTAGATGTTCTCTTTAAAAAAGCATATAGGAGTCTTTTTTTTGTGTGTGTGTGTGAGGAAGATTGGCCCTGAGCTAACATCTGCCAATCCTCCTCTTTTTGCTGAGGGAGACTGGCACTGACATCCATCTGTGCCCATCTTCCTCCACTCTACGTGGGACACCGCCACAGCATGGCCTGACAAGCGGCACGTTGGTGCGCATCCGGGATCCGAACCAGCGGACCCCGGGTTGCCGCAGCGGAGTGCGCCCAGTTAACCGCTTGCGCCACCAGGCTGGCCCCAGGAATCTTTTTTTTTCCTTAAATTCATTCTCTTAGAATGATTGTGGATTTGATAATTTTCCTTGTAATTAAATCAGTATTTGATAATTATATTTTGAGACTGTTTTGTTAGCGCTGTGTATTCTGGTTTGGGATTTTTATAACTTGCTGGTGAATTGTTTCTTTTTATCATTAAATACGGATCCTTTCCCTAAAAGTGATTTTTTCCATCTTAATCTGGTTTCCTTAATCTATTTTTTCTTTAATCTGGTTCTGTTATTACACTAAGTTTTTGTTAGTATTTACCTGGTATATATTTTTCTATCCCCTTACTTCCAACTTTTTTTTTTTTTTTTTTTTTTTTTGTGAGGAGATCAGCCCTGAGCTAACATCCGCCAATCCTCCTCTTTTTTTTTGCTGAGGAAGACGGCCCTGGGCTAACATCGGTGCCCATCTTCCTCCACTTTATATGGGACGCCGCCACAGCATGGCTTACCAAGCAGTGCATCGGTGCACGCCCGGGATCCGAACCAGCGAACCCCGGGCCGCCGCAGCGGAGCGCGCGCACTTAACCGCTTGCGCCACCGGGCCGGCCCCACTTCCAACTTTTTTATGTCGTTATGTTTTAAGTCTGTCTTTTGTAAACAGCATAAAACTGTTATTTTCTTTTTAATCCAGTCTTGGAACTATTCTTTTATGATAGGTAAGTTTTAATTCATATACACTTTACTGTGATTACCATTTCTTTGCATTTTTTTCTCCTTTCTTGCCGTATAGTGGATTGATCCAGTCTTCCTTATTTTCTCTTCCTTTTTACTTTCCATTTTAGAAGTTACACATTCTGTTTCTATTCCTTCAGTATATAATATTCGATTTATAGACATACCATTATTTAATCAGTCCTCTGTTGATGGTTGATTTTTAATTTTTGCTATTAAAATAATATATCAATTAGTCATGTACATATGATTCTACATGTGAGCTAGTAGATCTGTGATAAAAATTCTTATATGTGATCCCATACATCAAAGAGTATGTGTATTTTAAGTTTTCATAAATGTAGATAACATCTTTTTAAAGATAAATTTATCCACTAAGAAGATTTTAGATTTATACATGTTTAAATATATTGAAAGAAAGGAAAATATTTGAGGCTACTACTGCAAGTTTATTTCTAAGGATTTCAAAGTTGGGTATTATTATGTCAGCCTGCCTGTAGAGAGAAAAATACTGAGGACAAATTTTCATATATATATTTTTAATAATGGAATTTCTTCAAATGGATATGGAGACTGCCTTCTTGATCTGCAGAATTTAGGAAAAGCCAAATTGATGTTTGAGCTGTCTGTAATGAGTCCATGCAAGTCAACTTGAAAAACAGTCCCTCAAATCTAGACACACATATGCCAGGTACAGATAGTCTCCAATAGCAGAACAAGCTGTATTTCCAAAGTCAGTGGAGACTTGGATACATTTTCCCATTCCACTTAAGCAACTGTGAGCAAGACCTTAGCTCAGTGGAATACAGAAAAGTTTAAAATGATTCTTTCTTTCCTACAGGAGCTCATGATCTAGAAGAGGACAACATGTACACAAATAACAAATGTGGGGCACAATGTGAAGCACTTTTATAGGAGAGCTACAAACTGTACTTCGGGAGGACTGAGGAGAAAGATCACTTCTGGGTGAAACCCTTTTCAGAGTTCTTTTCTTATGTGCTGGGCATGGGCTAAGGGAACAGCAATTGTTGAGCTGTCAGCATTCGGGAAAGGGTAGGATTTTCCTAAGTGGAGACTGGGTATGATGATTGTTGAAGCCTTGGCAGCACAGGGGTGAAAGGGCAAGATAGGATGGCAGTGACATCTCGTGACTGTTTCACTAGTCAACCCAGTCTTTGCAAGGCAGGAACTGGCACCCAATCCTTTCTCACTGACCTTCCCTTACTACTGTTCCAAGCAGCAGCTGATAGTTTGGGCCTAGATAGGGCAAGGTCATTCGTTGGTTGCAGCTGGTGGTAGAACACAGGGCAACTGGGTTCAGTGGGTGACTTTAAAGTCAGGAGGATTTTATTGAGATGGCTAGGATGTTTTTGGTGGGGAGGGATGATGGGACTTGAAATTTAATTGCTGCTTATTTCCCAAAGATATCAATGACAGAGCATCTCATCACTCAGCCCATGTTGCAGAACCTCTCAATACACAGAGAGAATGGTGTGGAAACAGACAGTAGCTCTGTGTGTTGCAGGATTTCTGCTGAGCACCATTCGTCGTTGCCACATGAATAGTAGCACTGCGTATAAACCCGTTTCTCAGTTGGTTTATGAAGCACTTGCATCTGATCTCTTGGTTAGCCTGGTAAAAGGAAGTTTCCTTAGCTCCGTTACAGAATCAGAATCTCTGGAAGTGGGAGCCTGGGAACCTGCACCTTGACGTGTTTCCATGTTTCCCATGCTGCCCTAGCTCTTCAGTTACATGTAGAACTTTTCAGTCATTTGTTGGCTATCATGAAATTTTATTTACCAAAAATCACCTCTTTGAGCCTGTCGATATAGTTAAAGTGAAATATTCACTGTATTTAAATTTTTTTCTGTTCTTACAACTAGACTTGGAAGACTAATGGTGTGATTAAGTCAGTAAACATTTGAGTGGGATACGAGTATGCAAGATGGTGGATCGGCCCTCAAGAGAATCATGTCCTCTAGTGCAGTCATTCACACACCGAACTAATTATGATCCAGTGCATTAAGTGCTAGTGAACTGGGAGACCCCCGCATGCTGCAGAGAAGGGTGGAAAAGTGACTGAAGATAGAGAAGACACCATTGGGATGACATCGGGGAAATCCACCTCAAAAAAATCCATTACTTAACTGATTAGGAATATATGTGTTAGCCAGGTGAAGACTAATACTGGAACACTTAGATTTGTTAAAACACGATAGAAACAGAAAAAAAAAAAACCTTGATGTGAACATTAATTCTTTATCCTTATTGCTATGAGAGAATCTGAAATCCAAAGTGGGAAGCTGAACTCTTATCAGCAAGTTTTACCTGGTGGTTTCAGTGTTTTCTAGTCATTATTAGTGGAGAACCACATAATGGGTCAGCTTTCTTTAAGTCAGCTTCCCATTTATGGACTCTTTTTATTGATTTTCTTCAAGCTCCTTTTTCTCTTCAAGTTCTCCCGATTTCTTTGAGGTACTGGTCATCTGTTTTTGGAAAAATACTAATGTTCCATGTTTTCTATATATTCTTCAATCCCCAGACTTCACTTTTTTCCCCTTTACTCTGTTTTTTTTTTTCCCTTTATTTTTTAGCTGCTGGATCTTCCTAGCTGCTGACAGTGACTAGGAAAGGCCTGGTTTCTAACTCAGCAAGTTTCTGGGGAAGTGGGTCAGATCCCAGACAACCCTCTTGACCTTCAATTTTTTTTTAAAGAAACCATTTCCAGCATGATTTAGTGCTTCATTCAATTCAGTATTCTGCACACAAATTGGGTTCCTTTTACCTTCTCCATCTACCACAGAACCCACTTTCATTTCAACCACCCTTAGTTTGTCACTTCGAAACACACACACACACACATACACTTCCTTGCTACTTACCCCTTCCTCCAATCCAAACGCACACCCAGTCCTACTCATGTTCCAAGAAGTTTTGGAATGACTGAATATATTGGTCAGGAGGACTCCATCTAAGACCAAGGGACCAGGACCTAGAGCCTAGGAGGGTCGGGCATCAGAGAGACCCCAGCACCCGGGCAGTATCTAGGTTCTCCGGGTTGTTGTCATGGGATTGTGGTTAGATTGGAGCTAATGTGTCCGTGGGAAGATCTGCTATGGTAGATCATTTGATTTAGATGACTGAAATTTAAAAGTTTTCATGCTAGTGTTGTAACACTTAATACATAATAGCTTTTGTGCTCTTTAAATGCACTGTTTCATTTAAGCCTACTACCCTTATGAAATATATTCATTATTTTACTGATGAGGAAACTGAAGGTTAGAGAGATTAAGTAACTTGCCTAAGTGTCATGTAGTGTAGTCTAGTGCTCTTCAAATAAGGCATTTCACAGCACAGTTTTTCTTAAACTGCCTTTTTGATGATCATAGCTTTTCATTGTAACAGCAGGAAGATTAGTTTATTCCAGGCCTAACATTCTGGGACTTTGTGGCTGTAGGCAGCAAGCAGGGTTTGAAGAATTGGGACTCAAAACAAGGACTCCTTTTGTAGATAAACAGTGCAGATAAAATGAATAGTCTGAAGAAACACCCTTGAATGTGATGTACCTACATGGCGGCTCCATGGGGCCAAATGTTCATTCCAAGGGTTCAGAGGAGAAATTTATCTTGGCAGCACACACAACTGCCAAGAAATGGAGGTTAGGCCAAGGGGATGCCCTCAGATGAGAATACTGTGTCCTAGGAGTCAGGAATGCTCCCCTTAGTATTCTCATAATTTTTTCCCATTGTCTTTTTTTGTGTAAATAACTTCTGAAATTACAGTTTGTACTTTGCAAAAGAAAAAAATCTATAACAAAAAATTATTTTAAATCAACTAAAGACTCAAGAGATTTATTTGGTTACAGTGTATAACTATTCAACAAAATGTTGAAAAGAGTTGCTAATACAATTATACATTAAATATGCTAATAATTACAATTGGCTATTTATTTGTAAGTGATATAGTTAATTATGGAGAAAAACTGCATAGAAATCCAAACTTTAAAAATTCTGCAAATCAAATCATTAGCTTTTCTCTTCTCTAACAAAGTGGGGAGACTAGTTCCTGGCTTAATTTCACTATAACATTTATGTAGCACTTTATATTTTACAAAATAATTCTCTTATCTCATGAAGGCCTCACACCAACCTTGTAAAGCATTAGCCCCATTCTGTGGACTTAGAGACTCTCAGAGAGGAAAAGCGGATTCTCTGACCCCACGACATTATTATGTGGTTAAGCTATTGAACTTGAACGTAGATTTGGGACTTAAATTTCAAATATGAAAGTTTTGACTAAATCTTTGCATCTTGTAGGGAAAGGACAGGAGGTAGCTCTCAGACGTCATTTACCATGCAAGTAGTTAAAAATCTTTATTTTTAAAAAACAAATTCATTCCATATCCTTTCAATTTCCCCTTAATATTCAAATAAAAGTTTTAATTTTAGACTAAAGTTGTCTCAATAGAAAATTGTTACATGTGGGAAAATACCAATTTCTAAATCTTTTAAAAAATGTTGCCAGGCAATCCATGATGTAAGTGGAGGACAGTAGACCTTGTAATTTTTAACTACAAAGATATTCTAGAAATTTATTTCAGAATGTGTTTAGTCCATATTTCTTCATTATTAAAAGTGCTTATGAACAGTTATAATGAACAAACCATAACTTTGAATTAAAAATGACATGAATACATTTTCCATTAAAGATAAAAACAAAGATGTGGGCTTGAAGATTAAAGTAAAAATATTTGCATTCAGAATACTGCTGATAAATCTTTTAAGTGACCTTACACTTAAAACTTAATTTAAGGTGGAACATCCCAGTGACCAGATTATGATTAACAAATTAAAAAAATAATAAAGACTGAAGTCTAAGTTTATCCCACAGGGTGACTCATGCTTCTTTGTCATCCTCCCACTGCAGCAGTCTGTTCCATGTGAATGTTAGTAACAGGCATCATACCCTGTTAATGCTAACATGTAGGAGTCAGTGCGAGGTAAAAACCCCTATCACGATTAGCATTAACAGCATACAGCCTACAGCGAGCCTCCAGCATTCAGAGGATGAGGCATAAAGAATTTAACCACCGATTTCCCCTTCCTGGTTCGCGCCACCTGTAAGAGAGAGAGAAATGGTTGTGTATGCACAGGCAGTTATAAAGTTGGAGTGATAGAATGTAAATCTGAAGGCAAAAATCATCTTCATTCTCTTTTTAAAGGAAAGAGCTCATTAAATCCTAGGAAGGAATTGGTTGAAAAGAGTAGAGAAATTGGCAATTAAAAGATGATAATCTTTTCACCTTTACGTGTATTTGAAGACTATTTTTAAATTTATGCTTTAAATTCTATTCTGTAGTTCTGAATTATTTACACATATGTATCATCTTCTTTAAGACAAAAACAGAACCACGCTTCAGAGTCCCCAAATGCTAAAATGCAAAGGGGGGATCTTGAGTTCTGACACACTACTCTGTTTTCTGATTTATATCTCACCTGGGAATCAGACAATTTAAGTAAAAGGCCAAAATATTCAAAATAGTACTTTATGATTGATGAAAATTAAAACTGAAAGGTCGAGTTTGGGCTAGTTCTTCATTCTGTAATAAAAGTTGAGGTTTTACCTTAATTTTTTCAGGAGCTATGATACAGGCAACGGAGGTCTCACCCACAAATGAATCCGTCATGAAATGTCCCCGTCTCTGCTATTTAGAGATTCTCTGGGGAAAGCATTACCCAGTGGCTTTGGTTTTGATCTACGTAAGGGAAGTATGACTTAAAGAGTGCTGTGTCTCAAACTGCTTGTCTTAGCAAAGAGTGGATCAAAAAAAGCAAAAGATGAATTTGCTACTTCCTGTTAGAGTCTGATTTTACTCTCTCAGATAAAGTGACATTTCTCCCACAGCTTCTGGTTTCAGTGTTACTACAGCAGAACCTAGAAGTTAGAGTACCATTCAAGTGTGTGGTCTCCTCCAGTGCAAGAGGGGAATCACCTTCTCTTTTATTTAATCATGAAACCAGCTAGATGTAAAATTGTGATTAAGTTCAAAAGAAGTGTATAAAGTTAAAAATTCCCCAATGAATATGTTTTGACAGGGCAGAACATGGTGGTTTGGAAATTTCCAGACCAAGGAAATATATCATTCTTACTGATAGTAATTTTTTTTTTAACTTTGCTGTTTTCTGAGATGAATTAGTTCAATGATGAAGAGCTTTGAAGTAAATGATGTCAATTCAGGATTTTTTTCATTTTACAGATTTTCAGTCAATAAAGATGATAAAAATAAAGTTTTTTTTTTTTTCCCTTCCACAGTGCCTTGGACACAGTAAATGCTCAATAAATACACTTTAGTATCCTAATGTTAGTTCCTCCTCAACCAGAATAATTCAACCTTCTCTTAAAGAGCTATGTCTAATTCACATTTAAGGTGAATTGCTTGCATACAATTCTACCCATAAATTTTACTCCTATTCTTTAAAGGTGACATCTCAGCACAGGTATTAAAAGAAATGCATTTAATATAATAACTGGATTTTTTCTCTTTCATCTTTTTTCACAAATTGCCCAATTAGAGTGCTTAGAAAAGTGACGAATGTTCCTCACAGTATTATACTATATTAAAAATTCTAACAGCTTTTATTTTTTATTGGTTCAAACTCTAAAGGTATGCTGAAATAAAAAGCATCACACAGGTGCACATTCATTCTCAATGTTTTATCTAGACAAGACTTCTCAGGCACAAAGAATTCCATGATGAATTCCTAAAACTGCAGAGAAGAGCAGTTTGTCTAAATATACTACACAATCTTAAATCTCACTTAAAAACATAATGAGAGATGAACAACATAAACCCCAGTAAACAGAATAAAGGAGAAATATCCCAGAATAGTTTTTTAAGAAGTATATTCAGTAGACTATTAGACGTTAGAATGACTAGACGATCATTCTGCCGTTTGAGTGGCAGCTGTGCTCACTTGCAGTGGTTTTGACTGGGCTTTCAAGGAGCACCCAAGTTAACCAACAGAACTGCTGTGTGTCTGACTGGAAATTAGTGATCACAGACCACCCAATGCCTTGGGCACAGGAGGATGTCATGAGGTAATAAGAAATGAAATGGCTCTTTCTGGAATCAGTATAGCCACCCAGCTTGGCAGAGTGGCAGCAGAATTAGACACAAGTACAGACCTAGCCATCAACAGTGACAGCTGCTAACCATTTGATTAGAATGTAACAAGCATAATTTGCAATACAAGAGAAATTTATATGGATTATACAATATAAATTAGAGTGGGGGGTCTTGACTAGGGTACTTCTAAAGACATGCTTCAAACCCCCTCCACAATACTTTTAGGCCCACAACACGAAATAGCCATTGTCAATATAAGCTTTACTATAGCACAGTTTTTTTCAGTAGCTGAGGATAGGTTCCAAGGTAAATCTGGTACTTGAAGGAATTTGTTACTCAGTAATTGAGTGTCAAAACCATTCCTTCTCACCTTGGATAAAAATATACCAAGATGAAGCACTAGATATATACTAGATAAATAATAATACCAGCTATCTTTCATTATATGGCAGGCCTGTTCTTCCTCTGGTAGTGAGAACTGAAGGCAGCACTCTGGGAAAATTTTCCTTAACCTATGCTTTTCTGAAGGATGATTTTTTTTTTTGAGGGGGGCCATATAATTTAAATATATCCTTTTATTCTTACTTTATTGATTTGCCAAGAAAGATGATATCAGCTATATATTCAGAGCTTGTCCTAAGTTTGTCACTAAGGATCTCTTTTCATATATGAATCATAAGTTATATCCTTCTACAATTTTATATTTCTCTATATTTTCTTATTTTGCTGCTTATTCTCAGCACCAGCTCCTTAATATCTGCATACTAAAAGAACTGCATGCCATAAAGTTTTCTTTAAAAAAGAGTCACAATGGTTGAATTTCATAACCAAGCCATCATGAGATAGCCCTGACTTTATTCATCCTGAAATGTACAAATATTTGGAAACTATTAATTTGTTGTTACAAAGTGAACGTATACTTATTTCTGCTGAAAGTCATGATCCTGTATTGATATAGCAATAGAAATTCCTGCCCCAAAGCCATTTTAATAAGTGAAAAGTAATGTAATTATGCTTTTGAAAATGAAGATGATTAAATTTAGATAATTTCCTTTAAATGTTTCCCCATTTTTATTTAATCTTCTTGTGTACCAGTCAAAAACATAATCATTAAAATGGAATTCAATGTTGATTTCTATTTGGATCCATTCACTAAAAGCAACTAGTGTTAGTTGCATAAGAAAGCAGCATCTGGCTTTTCCACCAGAACTTATTCTGATTCCCTATATTCTGAAGTTGCTGTTTTGGTTTACGTCATGAGAGTAAGCAGTGAAGATGAACGCAGGGATGTACAAATCAAGATCCTGAGACAATTTGGACCTGTCATAGGTAATCTTTGGAATAACAATTCCTTGATTACTTTTTGACCTAAGATCAAAAGATGAAGGTGGCTGCAAACATGATGCCCCAAGGTCCTGCCCCTCTGAAAATTCTACATTTGTTATAATGCTTCCCTTCCCTTCCACTTAGTCTGAATTTCTTACCATTAGAACCATCTCCTTTCGGTGGGAGAACCAAGATGGCAGGTGAGGTTTCAGGTAAACTGTTCTTGAAACGCAAATAAGTTATTTGGAGAAGGAGGAAAAGGATGAGGTTGAAGCCTCTCTCACTGACACTTCAACTTAGGCTTGTTTATTAGGTAAGTTAGCTAGTCATCTCTGAAAGCAGAGATCAAGGACTGAGGAGAGAGGAGCCCCGGGGGGGTAAGTTTTAATGGGGATAACGAGTGATTTAGAGGAAAGATGAGGATGTACCCAAAATAGTTTGAGAACTCATCCATTTCATGTCCAGCATAGAACACCCACAAAATAAGTATTTAAAACAGCATCACCTGAGTTTTAGTTCGGTCCTCTGTGTTTGAACCTCTCTACATGCTATAAAACCTCATACGAAATGTTTAATTTCTCAGTAATTCTTCATAAAGACCTTTAATATTCTGTGCCAAAAAGAAATATTCAAGGGACTGGTTTTCTAAAGTGTGTTTATGCTCATGAAGTTTTTTATCACATGTTTTCTATAGAGTATTATTCTGTCACATCTCACAACTGATTTTAAAGGTAAGTCAACTCCTGAGCTGTCAGGAAATGGGGCAAAGAGGAATACGTTTCCTCTTGAATTCACATGAGTTCTGTCATCAAAAAGGGATTGACAGTGTGACCTGCTACTGACTGAGGTGGTAACTAACTGGGATCACATCTCCAAAAGCACACAAATGCATCTTCTACAAGTAAAATGGATTCTTCCATAGCAATAACCCATCTCCTGATCTCTTGGTGAAGAATAAGATTACTTTCCATATCATTAACTTTACATTTAAGAAAAACTCCCTGTATAAGCCATTGCTGGGAAAAAAATTAAGAACTCACCATGTCATGATATTTTCTTTCATTTACTTCCACAAAAATCTAATATCCCTTCTCTTGATCTAATTAAGAATTCTTTAATGAAAATACCTATTATTTCTAAATTAAGAGTTCCTTATTGAAAAGACTGGTTTGCACGTGGAACAGGTCTAATACAACATACCTTTCTGTATTCTGAAATTCAGAAAATGGGTGTTTTTAAAGATATATGCCAGGAATGATATTAACACAGAAAACTCAGCGTGACATACTTTTGAACTGTGTCAGAAGACAGCCAATGTGGACACCACAGGATCATTATGGAAACATTATATTGAGTGACCATTTAATTGTGAACGCACAAATGAGAAAGAATATTAGCCTTAGAGGATTATTCTGCTTTTCCCGATTTTAAAACCAGGAAGTTTTTACTGATACAACTTGTGGAACTTATTTACAAGCGAGTAACCTTCCCAATAGTTTTATTATGGACAGTGATTAATACCTTCACTTTTCAGATAAGGATGTGGAAAAAAAACAGGTTAGAAATATTTTCCCCCAGAGTCATTCTGTGGAGTAAGCAGAAGTGGGTGGAGAGCAGCCCGCGTCCAGCTGCCCCTCCTGGACCAGCGCGTGGCAGAAGGGGTGCTTCCTCAACACCCTGACCTCACACTGGCGCAGCTTCAGGCCCCAAATTTTGGGAAAATGTTATCAGACAAACGTGGATAAAAACAAAGGATGGGAAGGAGAGAGTTCCAGGGCAGCTGCATTCTACTGCTTTACATCATGGCCATTCGTTCTTATTTCATATTTACACAAAAGGTTTTCCGTACGCCTAACAACTTAAACTTTTTACTATTATACTTCCGTAAAAGAATTTTAATAGTTTTCTCTTTTTCATTTATAATTTATTTTTAATATTCTTTCTCCCCCCCTCCAACCCCCCGCCGCATCCCACCTTGGGAAAAAGGAAACGTGATGGCAGTTATCAACTCTGGGGGGCTTTGTTATCCTTTAAGGGTCACCTCTTCTAGGAGACCTCCTCTGTGCACTTGAGTTTACAGTGTTTATTCTCAACACTGAATTTCAATAAAATGCCTCCTTTGGAATTTACTATGTGTAACCTGCTTGTTAGCTATATGTGCAGGGTCCCATATGTCTGGCATCCTAGGAAAAAGTCCTCTTTTCTGTTTCTACAAGCCACAGTTCATTTTTTCCTACTTCTATAGACTGTGATGGTCCCAAGCAAGGAAGAATTTGTGTACTGAGAACTATGTTAGACAAACTAAGTAAGTTCTGGGAACAAAAGGTTTCATTTTGCCTCTTTAAAAGTGAGTTTTCTTATGATGCCACATGTGTGGGATACCCTGTGTTACAAGGCAAAGACCATACTGTTTACTCTGTACACCCCACAGCATTTTCCTCCCTGCCGTAACATACCAAATGAGGGTTATGTGTGGTGCTCCTCAAGGTGCCATCTCTAGACATAACCTCACACATACACTTAGGCCCTAGTAGACCTATTTCCAATTGCTCCTCAAATACGGACTTGCCCACCTTGCCTTCTCTCTCTCGCAGACAGCAAACTCCTGGAGGCTGGGTTCTCTTCAGTTCCTGGTGTGACCCTCCCTTCCCTGAAGGTGGTCGGTCCTCTCTCCATCCTCTCTCAGAGCACCACTCACAGTGCACAGTGATTACTTCACGTGTCTCTCCTCTAGTGCGGAGGTGTGCCTGAGGGCAGAGACCGGCCAGGTCTTACCTCAGTGCTCGATAATAGCCGACACTCAGTACACTCTCTGAATAAATGCTCGAGGTATTCCAAAGGCATTTCTATCTGCACAGTTGGCTTGGATTTGGCACTGGAGTGTTTCAGTAAGATTTAAATAATATGCAGATTCTTGGAGAATTAGTGTAGTAGCAGCTAGTAGATGTGGAAATATATTAATTTGGTTTGTTGGTATTCCAGATTAGTAATGGACAATTTACATTTAGAGGATCCCAGGCTTGGATCTGGGTCCACCAAGTATAATCATTATAGGATAAAGCTGGAGATTACGACTAGAAATAATCATCTGAAGCTGTGGGTAACAATTAGGTTCCATTCTTGTTTTTTAAAACCACATTTGGATGCCATAATCACGTGTTTCCATCGTGTAGGAGCATGTCCTTATGCTTAGGAGATACATGCCCAAGCATTTAGAGGTAAGATGCCAGGTCTGTGTATAGATATAGACAGAGAGACAGAGATGGATAGGGACAGAGAGAAATAAAGAAAATGTGGCCAATGTTAACAATCAGTGAATCTAGGTGAAACGTCCAGGGGTGTTATTGTTCTGTGGTTTTCAACTTGCCTGGGTTCCATTTGTGACTCCTGCAGTGTTACTGGTGTGTAATCCTTGGCAATTTAATTAAACTCTTGAAGTCTTAGTTGCTTCTCTAAAAATGGAGATAATGATACAACCTACTCAAAAGGTCATTGTGAAGATGAAGCGATACAATGACTGTAAAGCATTTAGTCAGGGGTGGGCTCATGACCAGGGCTCAGTGGATGTTAGCCAGGTAGTAATGACATCAGTCACAAATACCTGCCGAGTACCTGTGAGTACCTGTACATCTGTCACATGTTGCACTTTTTGTCATTTTAAAAGTACAAGTCCAGATGCATTTACTGCTGTATAATCGAATCATTGTATAAATTAGTGGTTATCGAAAAACAGTACAAACCAAGTCAAAATAATTCTAATCTGTAAGTCATAAGTAACTGCTAAAAAGTATGCCAAAATGTTTCCTTGGAAATATTTTTCTAACATGTTTTATTAGTTTTTCTTTGGGTTAAGGAGAAAAATGCATTCTGAAACTGGTAAAAACTCTTTAAAACCCAAACAACTTTTTACCTTGTCAAGAATTTTTAGAGACCATTTTATACATAGATACGTTACTTTCTCACAGTTTTTATATCTCACTTTCCAAATTAGTGTTCCTTGAAATATACAAAATCATAAGTGTATATGTAAATGGTTTCTTGAAATACACAAGATCGTAAATGTATACATTTAGATAAATGTATACATAGTGTAAACACTTGTACAGGGCACCCTCGGGCCGGGCACTAGTTTGACTGTTTGATGTACACTAACTCACTGATTCCTCATAACAACCTTAGGAATAAGTATTGTCATCCTCCCCATTTACACCCCGGGGCATGGGTTTCAGGCAGGTGAAGTAACTTGCTCAAGGTTATTCAACAGTGGGTAGGCACAAGCATCCATGCTCTGAACCACTATGCTGGCCTGCCTGGCGTGGACGAGCAACATGAAGGAGCATAGCATTTTAAGACAACCAGGAACCTACACTGTGTATAGAACATTCTCATTTACGGAGAAATGGCACAAACATCATTTACGTCGTTTCATCTTATCCAAACATCAGCTTCACAATTGCTTTAAATCAGCTGTGTGATATTCTTCACTCATCTTTCCTCCGGCCAGTGCCTTATCCCCATCTACCCGTACATGGGTACTGTTTTTCAGAATCAGCCCAGATATTCACAGTCTGGCTTGAACCACACCACTTGATGGATGTTAAGCCTCTTTTTCTGGCGAGTGTGACCTCGTGTGTAAGGGTGAGAACTGTGCCTTTTGTTCGAAGCATTCTTCCACTTTGCTGAGAGTCTAGGAGTTGTGAGTGAGGATGTCAAACTGCTCGGACACGTGATGTGCTAATCTGAGGATAAATGTGCTTTTGGGAGGTTTTACTCGAGGCCCTGAATATTCTAAGCCCAAAGACAAGATTGATGGACAGAGCTTAAGTGTTTCATGGCAGGTGCAAATTACACAGCAGTGATCAAATTAAAAGTGTTATATTTCCTTGAGAGTCTGAGATAAAAGGGAGATATATATATATATATATATATGTGAAAGATGTAGTCAGTGAAAAGGTGGGATAAAGAGAGGCTTTTAAAATTTTAATATTTTTCCTTGAGAAAAAGTGTTTCACAATTTCTTATTCTATCCAATTTCAGCAAACACGTGACAGTTTTGAAGCCATTAAGATTAGTGAAAGACAAACACACATTCTCCAGTCAATTACACCGGTACTTACTTACTCTGACTCCCTTTGGACATAGAGGATATGAATTCACTGAGTCCAGCCGTGTCTTAAAAGATACATGAAAGTGAAGTGAAGTGGTAGTCACGCTGGAATCATAGAATTTCATCAGTTTAAGGGACTTTACAAATGACTCAGTCCCAGCCACCCATTTTAGAGATGAGAAAAAATGAGGCACATTTGCACAGAGTTGGGACTAGAGACCTGCCATGGTTCTCAGGCTGATGCTCTTTCCACAATACTAGGCTTCTGCACTGTGGGCTGGAGGCCTAACATCAAAGCTATAAAGCTGTTAAAATCAATAGATTCAGTTATGATTCATAGCGAATGACTCACAAAAATGTGGAGATGCCAATTAGTCAAGGACAGAGGTGCTCAGTCTAGGTGCAAGGTAGAGTCCCCACACCACCCTCCACCATTCACGCTATTTAGTCCTACTAGGTTTAGAATAGGGATTATGAACGTCCACCCCGGGAGGGTCATGGCTGAGATTTAAGGAAGCCCAGAGCCCGCTAACATGAATGCAAAATTGTGTGTGAGGATGTACGTTTTTTCTTTTTTAAATTTCTGGGAAAAGCATACATAAGTTCCATTAGATTTAGGTAGGAAAAAAGAGGTCTAAGACCTTTTTTTTTTAAAGAATTTGAACTTAAGAGTTTTTAAGAGTTACTCTAAAATGAAAAACCTCTTTTAAAGTGAATGGTAGATCTTCGTCATGACATAAATAGCTGATGAAAAAACTTTTCAAAAGTTAAAATGTAGGGCTTTTTTGGGTGGATTTTTTGATTCACAGAAGGCTGATTTGATGAGATATGAAGAAAGAGGAAAGTTATTAATTTTCCATGTTTGCCATTGTAAAGAATGGCAAAAGTCACAGCATGTTCTAACTAGTTTAAGTATTTATGTTACTGCAACTGAAATATCAAATGCCTAGCAAGTTCTGTTAGCCTTTCCTCTCACTTTTAAGATTCATGAGGGCAGGGCTGTGCTGTCTTGCTCGCTTCTGCCTCCTCTCCAGCATCTAGCATAGTGTCTGGCGCAGACAATGTGATGATGGCCTTCCCATAAAGAGAACGTGGCACTTAGGGATTTTGTTTTTTAAAGACCAATAAGTCATACTTTTTACACATGATTACTCAGGTAAAAACAAGAGTAGAAGTTTGTGCAAATTCTACACTGTTCTGCCTTGAAACAGTGTAGGGCTCAGCCAGTGCTCAGGTTTCTCTTTCTTAATATGTGTGGTTAGGATGCTCACGGGACCGGGTCTGTGCCAGGGTGAGCTGACCCACGGCGTGAAGGAACTGGGTTATTACAGGCCGTTACAGAGTAGTCCATGCAGCAGAAGTAATTACCAAGTATGCTTTGGTCCTCTGAAAGAAATCAGGGAGGCAGCAAAGTATATTGGAAAGGAGCCTGAACTGAGTCAAAGGCCCCACGGTCTGCACCCCCCATTCCACATCCCACATCCCACATCCCACATCCGTGCCTAAAAGCAGGCTTTCCACTAAGGACCTAGTGACCTTACAAGAGAAAACACAAATTCTCTGAGCCACAAGTCCTCACAGGCAAATGGGGATAATGCCACCTACCCTGCCAATTTCCTATCGATTGTCACTATCAAATTAGACAATGCGCAGGAAATTGCCTTGACAACTTTATAGCTCATATTACTGTTCACACAGATAAGCAATTACATACTTTAAACATATGCATTTTTAAAAGATCAGTGCTAGGATTATTCAAAGTTCAGCTGCCCTGCTTCATTTAGATTATACATTATGTTAAAGCCACATATAAAAAAGGTGCTACTTCTTTAGAGAGATGAGTAGAGATAAGAAGGAGTAACTTTGGCTTTGAAATAGCTACACAAGGTCATGTAAAAAGTATATCTCCACTTGACCTCATCTATTTGACACAAAATATAAGTGAAATTATGAGCATCATTAGATACTACTGGCTTCTTCAAATCACACGGGATCCTGGATCTGCTGTGTGATGTTGGAGAAGTAACTTCACCTCTCTGGGCCTCAGTTTCCTCATTTTTAAGGACTGGATTTTCCCTTGTATCTTCGTCAACTGTCAACTTCAGTATCTCCAGCTTTAATTTTATACATAATCAGCCCAATCTGCCTGCTTTAGATGATACAAAATGTAGAAGACCTGGTCCACCCTTGGGAGCTGTAAAATGTGGAGGACAGACACCCACAGAGGTTTTGTGAGAATAAAGAGAAGCAACGTGCTCTGCCAGAACGCACCCTGGCACAATGGGCGCAAAGAAACAGCAGCTCACCGAACGGTCGCTCAGTCCTCACGTCTATTAAATGAAGACGTTGATATCTACTAAGTTATGATTCTAGCTTCTATACCATTAAGGTCTATCAGTAGTTATTTTTTCAAAAGAAAATAGAAAAGACACGTGTTGTGAAGGCAGCCCCTTGTGATCCACCGTGTCCCGCAAGTGTGTTCTGCACACTTCTCGGGCCGCTGCAATAGCTAAGCGCGTCCAGGGCCACGGCACAGGTAAGGACGCCGCGGCGAAGCCCGGCGCCAGGTCTTCCGCGCGCTCCCCGCCCCTCGCCCCTTCCCCGCAGGAATCCACCCCCAGCGCCCCCTGGTCCCGGAAGGTGGCGGAGGGCGCCCCCCGACGGGCGCTCGGTGGCCACGTGCGCGCGCCCCCGCGCCCTGGCCGGCGGGGGCCGGTGGCGGCGCCGCCGCGGCCCGGCTCGTGGCGGAGCGCGGCGGGCGGAGGCCGGGGCAGAGTCGGCGTACCTGCGGGGCCGGGCGGCCTGCGATCGCTCCCGGCGCTGGCGCGCTGCGGCGCGGCTCCGCCGTCTGCTGGCTCCCGGGGCTGCCGGCGGCCCGACGTGGCCGGCCGCGCACAGGAAGCCCGCGCCTGCGAGCGGGCGACCCTTTTATAACCCACTTGTGACTCATAACCGACCAGGCGCCTTTTCTGCAAAACCCCCCGCCTCGCCCCCCTCCCGCCTGTTCTTGGAACCTACGGCTTGAAAAACTTTTTTTCTTTTTAAAGGAAAAGTCGAAAAAGCCCAGCGCCCCGAGGATTGGTGTTTTCCCCTTTCCCTTTCTCGTGGGTCATTGTGTGTGTGTGTGTGTGTGTGTGTGTTTCGCTCGACACACGCCGTGTACTTTCCTGCCCCCGCGCTGCCAGGCTCGGGCTCCAACCTTTGTTCTTCATGAAAAGGAAACGCATTCAAATGACGGCGGCCCAGACGTGTCGCCCGAGCGTTCCGTCGGCCCGAGGGGAAGTTGCTACTTTTTGCAACTGGGTGGCGGGGGTGTCTTGACACAATCCCTGCAGATGAGAAAGAGGAGGGAGCCGGAGAGAAGCAAGGGGGAGACTTTTCCTCCCCCACGGAATCAGCTGGATGCCAGCGGGTCCCCAAGAGAGGAGGAAATGGTCAAGTGACTCCTCCACGTGACCCCTCCCCTCGGTGCCCTTCAGGAGTCAGCGTTTGGACTGGGATGTACACCTCGGATCTGAGTACATTCGTGCCTCGCCTGTTACTCACATCTATACTTGGCGATGCGAGGATATAGGGCTGGAATCTTCCTTAATTTTGGCCTAAAATTCCCTTCTCACCCCCATCCCACGCCCCAGGATGTATTCCTGGAGCATATAGGACTTCAGTCGTTTTAATTTTGGTTTTATCACTTCCCTCTTTACCCTCCCCCATCCCACCAAAAGGAGGGCGTTTTCCTGGAGCCGGTCGTTTGACACATTGGATGGAAATGAATAAAATAGATGTAATAGATGGCACGTGTATACTGCAAGCCTGGTTGAGTAACTCATTCTTGAACTTCAGTTCAATAAACTTTTAGACCTTGAGGAGGAAGAAAGAAATATGAGGGGGAGGGAGGAGGAAGAGGGAAGTCAGGAATGGACTTAGCCTCATCAGCATGTGACTCATGCCTTTTTGTAGATAAGACGGGGCCACTGCTGGTTTCCAGCACATTTGCTATACTTGGATCTCCATCCCAAGGGCAGAACACATTTTAGAATAGTTTGTATTAAGCCATTGTCAGAAAATTAGTTTCTAGAAACCCTGCCTGCGTGTCAGGGCACATTTTCCTTAACTTACAGATGGCCCAGATTGGTTAAAGAACTTGGGAGCATTTAAAAACTCTCTGTTCTTAAGGCTTATATTTTTCCTCTTCCTTATAATTCAAAAAAGAACGACCAAAATGATAACAAGTAACATTTATAAAGCATGTACTATGTGCCAGGCCCTGTTCTATTTTTTTTTTTTTTTTTTGCTGAGGAAGATTGGCCCTGAGCTAACATCTGTGCCCATCAGCCTCTATTTTGTATATGGGTCCCTGCCACAGCATGGCCTGATGAGCGGTACGTAGGTCTACACCTGGGATCCAGGCCTTCGAACCCCAGGCAGCCAAAGCAGAGCACGTGATCATAACCGCTGTGCCACCTCCACCGGGCTGGCCCCAAGGCCCTGTTCTAAAACTCCTTACATGTATTAACTCTTTCAGTCCTCACTATGATCCTATGAGGGAGGGACACTGAGGCACAGAGAGATGAAGCACTTTGCCTTAGGTCATAGTAAGAAGTCAAGCTGAGATTTAAAGCCAGTTCCGCCCCAGGCCTGTGGCTCCATAGTCCACTCTCCCTGCTTGCTGGATCTAGTTGCATCTGGGAGCTGAGGAGCAGTGCAGTGTGCAGGGGGGAAAGAATCATGATCCCTACCAGGCTACAGACACCTGCAAAGCCTTTCCAAATTTCCCTTTTCTCATGTTAGGTCCTAGTTTGGGCCACCCACTGATGGTAGACAGATAAATGGTTTTTGGGAGTCAAACTGATTTGCATTTTATACTAGTTCTAGCTTTGAGACCTGGGGGTTAAGCTCTCTGTGCCTCGGTTTCCTCATCTGTAAAATGAGGATAATAATGTCTTCTATTAGGGATGCTATGGAGTGAATTGTGTCCCCTCCAAATTTGTATGTTGAAACCCCAACCCCTAAAGTGACTGTATGAGGAAATAGGGCCTGTGAGGAGGTGGTAAATTTTTAATGAAGTCATAAGAGTGGGGCCCTAATCTGATAGTGCTGGTGCCCTTGTAAGAAGAGGAGGAGACTCCAGAGCTCTCTCTCTCCACACTTGCACGAAGAAGAGGTCACGTGAGCACACAGGGTGGCCTCCACGAACCAAGAAGAGGGTCCTTACCAGAAACCAAATCCTGCTTGACCCTGATCTTGGACTTTCCAACCTCCAGAACTGTGAGAAAATAAATTGTTTAAGCCAGCCGTCTATGGCATTTTGTTATGGCAGCCTTGTCAGACTAAGACAGGGATATCATGATTCAATAAGATGATGGATACAGAGTGCCTGCTCCACACGAAAGCTTGAGAAAGGAAGGGCCACTTGCTGGCCCAAGTATTGTCCCATGGATGTTGTTATGGGTTGAATTGCATCTCCCTCAAATTTACATGTTGAAGTCCTAACCCCCAGTCCCTTAGAATGTGACCTTATCTGGAAATGGGGTCACTGCAGATGTAATTAGTTAAGATGAGCTCATACTGGACACCTAATCCAATATGACTGGTGTCCTTATAAAAAAAAGCCATACGTGCAGAAAGAGACATGCATAGAGGGAAGCTGATGTGAAGAGACACAGAGAGAAGCTGGCCATCTATAAGCCAAGGGCAGAGGCCTGAAGCAGATCCTTCCCTCACAACCCTCAGAAGAAACCAGCCCTGCTCATACCTTGATTTTGGACTTGTAGCCTCCAGAACTGTGAGACAGTAAATTTCTGTTGCTTAAACCATCCAGTTGGTGGTACTTTGTTGCTGCAGCCCAAGCAAACTAATCCAGGTGTGTGTCCAGGGCTGATTTCACTAGTATCCTGTTTTTTTTTTTTTTGTTTGTTTTTTGGGAGAAAGATCAGCCCTGTGCTAACATCCATGCTAATCCTCCTCTTTTTGCTGAGGAAGACCGGCTCTGAGCTAACATCTATTGCCAATCCTCCTCCTTTTTTTTCCCCAAAGCCCCAGTAGATAGTTGTATGTCATAGTTGCACATCCTTCTGGTTGCTGTATGTGGGACGCAGCCTCAGCATGGCCGGAGAAGCAGTGCGTTGGTGCGCGCCCGGGATCCAAACCCGGGCCGCCAGCAGTGGAGCGCGTGCACTTAACCACTAAGCCACGGGGCCGGCCCTCCACTAGTATCCTTGTTCCTCCTCATGCCCACCTGAGGCTGAGCAGGTCAGACCAAAGACCTCCCAAATAAGAGTGACACTTCATGATATTACTTATTATAGAGAATGATGACTAGATCGTGGCAACAGCAGAACCGCATACCAATGAAGAAGTCTTGCTGTGAACACCAGATGTTCATGACGTGCCACAAAACCCACAATAATCACAGGGAATGATGAGGAACCAGCCTACCATCTCTCTCCTTAAAAAATTAATCCTGGAAAAAATTAAAAATAGTTCCTGGAGGTTTAGAACTAAGCTCGTCTTGAAGCTCGCCCCTTTGGAGGAATATAAGAGAGAGACACTTCTGAGTGGCTAATCCTTTTTAGATGGTGGCTGAAGCAAATCGGCTGACGTTTCAGGTTTGCACAGCTTCTTGAAGGTAGCCCAAGGTTTCGGTTCACTCTTTCCGCTGTGGGACAGTAGAATGGAGATAACTCATTACTCTGTGAACTTGTGGATGCTCTCTGTCCCTGGGGAAGAAGTGGTTGAATTGGCTTCCTCTAGACCCCGTCAGTGGCGTAACCATAATTAATGCCTGCGCCAAAAATTGTTGCTTCCATAAGACGTTAAACTTAATAAACGGCGTTTGTTTTTATTTCTCACACGCAAAGCATCAGAAGTTGGTTTTTTTTTTTTCCTGCCGTAATTTAATTTTTATTCCTTTCGCTGTCTATAACATCCTGGAAGCTCAAATCTGAAGTCTGTGTTTTTCTCATCCACATTTCCTCTGGAAATGGGTTACTGGTTTAGAATGTTATGCGACACTCGTAAATGCTGGGACACCTTTTCCTGGAGACGGTAAAGGAGTGACCTTTTTTTTTTTCCCTTCAAGTCTCTTTTTGCCAAAAAGATGAAATTTACAAATTGCAGAGAATTAGCCTTTCAACTTGATCTTTCCCGTTCACTCCCTCCCAAAGCACAGTGGACTGAAGGCAAACCTCTGAATGGGAGAGTAGTGTTTATTGCAACCAGTTATGGGTTCTGTTTATCTATGCTTAACTGTGTAATCATTTGTATGCACCAACTGTCTCATGAGAATCCTTTTGTCTATATATACACCCGCCTTCTATCTATAGATAACTTCTTTTATAACCCTAATAGTTAAACCTTTTGGTATTGAAGATTTTTTGCTTTTGGCCCACTTTTTCTTTTTTTATGTTTTGGGAAGCCAGGTTGTCATAGTCTGTTGGAGAATTTCATATAATGGAGGAAGAGTTAGGGTCTCGGGACTGAACTGAGATTCTGAAAATATTTCGGTTCATGAACAACGTGGGCAAGGAACCGTTCTGCTTCCCTGTCTACCGTCACCGCATATAGAGCAAATTCCTCCGTCACCCCCCCCCCGCCCCCGGCACTCACTTCGCTCAGTATCTGACCTCAGCCCTGTTCTTATCTCTGCTGGCCTGGCCCAGTGTTCTCAGCTTCAGTTGGTGAATTGATGAATCACTCGTAGTAAATCACTTTCCACCGTCTTTTCTTTTTTTTCTTGCTCCCTGAAATGAACAGGGAGACTTCTCTTAGCACCAGCACTGTCTGTTCTTGTGTTCTGTTTCTGCCTGAAGACCAATGTCTACAAACCAGGCACCTAGACCCCTGCAGACTCAGTGCCACTCAGATGTTGCTCACTGTCTTAGTCAGCTCTGGCTGCCATAATAATACTGTAGACTGGGTGGTTTAAACAGTACTCATTTATTTCTCATAGTTCTGGAGGCTGGGAAGTCCAAGTTCAGGGTGCTGGCCAATTTGGTTCCTGGTGAAGACTCGCTTCCTGGCTTGCAAATGGCTGCCTTTTCACTATGTCCTCACATGGCCTTTCCTTGGTGCATGTACGCAGAGAAAGAGCGAGATCTCTCTCTCTCTCTCTCTCCTCATAAAACCACCAGTCCTGTCGGATATGGATCCTACCCTTATGACCTCATTTAAGCTTAATTACTTCTTAAAAGCCCTATCTCCAAATACAATCACATTGGTGGTTCGGGCTTCAATATATGAATTTTGGGGAGATGCAATTCATTCCATAGTATTCCGTCTCTGACCCTCTAAAATTCATATCCTTCTCCCATGCAAAATATATCCATTCTATCCCAATAGCCCCCAAAGTCTTAATTCATTCCCACATCAACTCTAGAGTCTAAAGTCCAAAATCTCATCTAAATATCACTTGATTCGGGTATAGATGAGATGTAAGGTAAGATTCATCTTAAGGCAAAATTCCTCTCCAACTGTGAACCTGTGAAACAAGACAAGTTATGTGCCTCCAAAATACAGTGGTGGGACAGGCATAGGATAGACATTACCACTGCCAGAGGGAGAAATAGGAAAGAAGCAACGGCTTGCAAGCAAGTTCAGAACATAGCATGGCAAATTCCATTCGAGTTTAAGGCTTGAGAGTAATCCTCTTTGGTTCAATGCTCTGCCCTGCATGTCCACTGGGGTGGCATGTCACCCCTTTGGCTCTAGCTGGGGGTCCCACCCCTGAGGCTCTGTGGGGCAGAGGTCCTATCCCCAAGGCTCTGGGTGACCCTGCCTTCAAGGCTCTGTCAGCAGTTCAACTCCCAGAGCTCATGTCTCACAGTTCTGGAAGCTGGGAAGCCCAAGATCAAGGTGCCAGCGGATTCCGTTCCTGGTTCCTGGGTCTTTTTCTGGCTTACAGATGGTCACCTTCTTCCTATGTCATCACGTGGCCTTTCCTTGGTGTGTGCACATGGAGTGCTCTCTCTTTCTCTCTTTCTCTCTTTCTGTTCTTCTAAGGTCACTAATTCTATCAGATTAGGATCACACCCTTATGATCTCATTTAACCTTAATTACCTGCTAAAGGCCCCATCTCCAAATACAATCACATTGGAGGCTAGAGCTGCAACATGAATTTTGAGGGGACATAATTCATCCCATAGCACTCACTGACTATGATAATGGTGTTTGGTTTTCTCCTTGTATTCTTTCACATAAATAAAATAATCCCAGTTTTCTCTTTACAGAGATTTATTTTTAAATTATTTAAATATTCCCAGTGGCTCCTTTGCACCCTCTTCTGCAGTTGCAGGCCTGTTTGAAGAACAGTACTCTAATTCATTCTGTTGAGTATAATTTAAGAATGACCCCAGTGCTGGGCCTAGGGAATGGGAAAAAGTGGATCCAAGAGAGAAGCACAAGTAGTGACAGTGAACAGTGGAAATGAGAGCTAGTCTTGAGCTGCAAGGTTATCATTGGTGGAGACAAATGGGTAATAGACATAGTAGAGAAATACCCAGAAGATAACTTAGCATTCCTGTATTTAGTAGGAAACACACGCACACACATGACTCAATGTGTTCCAGGTTCAATTATCTCTGAAATAGCAACAAAATCCTTTTGGGTGATTTCTATTATTAAATAAATGTAATAGAAAGACCTTATTTTCCCACATACTATATTCACCCAAGCCTCAGAGGACTGTGTGGCTAAAATTTTCCCTTTCATAGAATTGACCAATATCCTTGATATTAGAAATGGAGCTTTAGTCATGCTGATTTCTATCTTACTTTTTGAACACAGCTTTTCATTAGAGTTCCATATATTTATTCTTCCAAAAAGTCTTCCCTGATTTCTCCAGCCTTCACAGTCTAAACTTTTTGTCCTAACTCTTATGGCACTGATGCCCAGATTTCTCTATTATTAGCTTTTGTATTTAATAGTGTATCACTTGATTTCATTATTTAGCTGCATTCTCAGTGTTTGTTTTTGTCTTGAGGATGAAAATGTAACATCTTCAAGAATTGGATGTATGTTTTAGTTACTAAATTACTATTTCTCATAATACTTAGCATAGTACTTAGTGTTAAGCACAGAGTAGTTAATTAATAAGTCCTGAATTAAATTAACTTTGCTAGGAGACAACAGGTCAACAGAAGGATAGCAAGTGTATATATTCGATGGTAATCTAAACAGGAGTACAATTTTGAGTCAACCAATTGAAGGTCTATGGATGCTGATAAAGCATTTAGAATACACTAAAGTATTTGGTATATTTTTGTAAATGTATATTAATAAAATTGCATTGATTCGTGAATGCCTTACTTGAAGAATAACAGAAATTAATTTTCAAGAATAGCAGAAATTAGTTTTCAGGTGAAAATGCTCAGAGCTTTTGATGTACATGGCCAAATTTATTGCTCTCTAGTCTTTTTCATCTCAGTAATTAGTGCCGCCATCCACATTATTGCTCAAGCATCCTTGCTTTCTTGCTTTCTCTTACTCCACATATCCAATTCATTAAAAGTTCTGTAGACTCTACCTCTAAACCATCATCTGACCCCACCTACTTCTGTCCATCTCTATTGCTACCACCCTAGTGCTAGCCACCATCCTCTTTTGCTTAGTCAACTGTCTTGCTTCCCCTTTTCCCCTCCTGTAATGCATACATAGCCAGGGTGGTCTTCTAAAAACCTAAGTCAGATGTCACATCCTTACTCTAAACTCGGCAATAGCTTGTCATTGCACTCAGAAGAAATTCCAAACTTCCAACCTAGTCTGCAAAGTTCTATTCCATCTAGGCTCCACTCAGCCCTTGGACCTCATCTCCCATGCATTTCCCATTCTTATTGTATTTCAGCCACAGTGGCCTTACTTTTATTCCTGGAATTCATTGACCCTGCCTCTATCTTAAGAATTTGCACTACCGTGACCACTGTGCTCTGTCCGACTTTACGTTCTCTAAGCAACAAGAGAGAAGTTTCTGAGAAGATAAGCAAACAAAACTGTGGGACGGACACTTTTGCTAACCCTGGTCCTCTAGGGGAATAAACTTCACTGTTCCTAGTAAAGTGGAATTTCTCCCCGTGGTTAAGCTGGGCGGGAGACCCACATGACTTCTCTGAAAAGGTAATGTAAACCTTTTCAGAGGTTTTAGTGCATCTTTACAAATAAGTTGGCTTCTTTGTGAGGACATAGTGATCCAAAGGAGGTCAAGGATGAGTAAAGAGAGAGATCTGAGGAATGTAGCTTGATAGAGATCAGAATCTTGTTCTACCACATATGCCTTCTACCTCAAAGCAGAGGAAGCAAATACCCCTGGTGCTGGATAGCCAGTTCCTAGGTCCCGGGTCATTGCTGTTCCCAGCACTTGTCTTCTGCTCTAAGAATTAACACATTTTACACAGTAGGAGTATATCTGAAGCCCCACAGAATCCTCGATGCTCAGAGATTAAATTTTCTTTCCCATAGGATAATCCAGTTTTCACGAAGTGACCATTTCCTCAGTTTCATGCCGAAAGTGTTCAGTGTCTTGAGTACTCATTTCCTGGGTATTGGCAAAATAGGACAGATCTTCCTCAACTTATGATGGGGCTACATCCCAATAAATCCATCATAAATTGAAAATATCGTTGTCGAAAATGCTTTTAATACACCTAACCTACCGAACAACATAGCTTAGCCTAGTCTACCTTAAATGTACTCAGAATACTTACATTAGCCTACAGTTGGGCAAAGTCATCTAATACAAAGCTTATTTTATAATAAAGTGTTGAATATCTCATGTACTTTAGTAAATACTGTACTGAAAGTAAAAAACAGAATGGTTGTATGGGTACAGGAGGGTTCTAAGTGTATCATTTGTTTATCCCATGATCACATTGCTGAATGGGAGCTGTGGCTCTCTGCTGCTGCTCACATCATGAGAAAGTATCGTACACATATTGCTAAGCCAGGAAAAGATGAAAATTGGAAATTTGAAGTATAATTTCTACTGAATGCATATCGCATTTGCACCATTGTAAAGTCGAAAAATTGTTAAGTTGAACCATTGTAAGTCGGGGCCCATCTGTAGATCTAATGCTAGCATTCTCTTAATGCAAATTTAAGCAGTGCATTAGTCAGGGTTCTCTAGAGAAACAGAACCAATAGGATATTTGTAAGTGCGTATGTATGTATGTGTATGTATTTGTATATGTATGAAAGATATATTTATTTTAAGGAATTGGCTCATATAATTGCAGATGCTGGCAAGTCTAAAATTTGCAGAGCAGGACAGCAGGCTGAATACCCAGGGAAGCGTTGATGTTGCAGTTCAAGTCCAAAGGCAGTCTGCTGGCAGAATTCCCATTTCCTCCGGGGGAGGTCAGTAAGGCCATCGACAGATTGTCTGAAGCCCAAGCACATTATGGAGGGTAACCTGCTTGACTCAAAGTCTACTGATTTAAATGTTAATTCATCTAAAAAAAAAAAAAAACCTTCACAGAAACATCTAGGATATTCTTTGACCAAATATCTGGGTACTATGGCCTAGCCAAGTTGACACATAGAATTAATCATCAAAAGTGGTTTGGGTTCAGACCACAGATATTCCTTCTCACCTCCCAATTCAAACACAGCGTCCCAAGGTGGTAATGGGAGAGTCCCCTAAGTGTGTTTGTGCTCACATGGAAGGTTACAGATTCTGGTGGGGAGGGCCTTTGTTGCTCCCTACACCATACGCCAACATCACAGGGCTAGAATGTCTTTAGAAGGCAATGTCACAAAAAGCCTAAAGTGAGGTAAATCCTCAGCAAGGTGGCTAATCAGAGAGGCACTGCTTCCCACAAGCTGCTCATTTCTAGGATGTCACTGTGCTGATGTGACCTTGTGAGGACACATCACAAGGTCACATCCTTGTGAGGACAGCTTATGGCAGGACTCGTATCCCCCACCAGGTACCTCTGAGGACTCAGGGAGCAACCTATCCATGGGCTGCCCCACAGAGGTCCACCCTTCCCACTCCCACCTGTAGTGAGTTGTTGTAGTTACATATTTTAAAACAAAAGTTTATTACTATATGTATATTTAATAGTGACAAATTACAGTTTCACTATTGAATGCCACATGTTGTACTTTGACTCTTATCATTTCCTCAGAGCTACCAGCAAAGGGTGGCATGACGTTCGGGAACTACACAAAATTTGGAATGCTCCACGAACTTGCGTGTCATCCTTGCACAGGGGCCATGCTAATGTTCTGTGTGTCATTCCAATTTTAGTGTATGTGCTACTGAGGTGAGCACAAGAGTCCTTTACTTATAAGTTATTTAACATTGTAATCTCTGTCTTTTTTTAATATATTATATGCATATTATATGCATAATATACACACACACAATCAGGCAAAATGCTATGTAGATAATAAACAAAAGATGCTTAAATATAATAGAAAAGAAAGGACTAATAACTACAAAATGATCTCAGTCTGCTCTCCATGTGAAGAAGTAATTGTTCTTTATCTTTTATATATTCTACTCAGATAGCAAAAATTTCATTCGGCTTTACCTTATGAATTCTTTCAACTTTCGAGCGCTTGTTAACTTTGTGCTTTTACGCTGCCCCTTATCATGCTCCTGGCTTGTTTTAAGTTAAACAACAAGGACTCTTTATTCAGGAAGTACTCAAGTTCTTAATGATTATAATTTATTGTCTGCTCTGTTTATTTTAAAATACTGCATCGTCACTTTGTTAAAGAAATAGCTAAGGCTATATTTATCTTTTGTTAGTAGGACCAATCTTCTCTAACAATAATTTTTGATATTGCCTTCCCAAGATCAGATGCTAAATTCAGAAAAATAAAAGTGTCAGGTGTCTTTGACACCCAATTCATCCTTGATGCTTCCCAGGTGGTTTCCAGGCAGCACTAAAGGTTTAGCCCCTCATTTTATAAAAGGAGAATGCTGTAAATATAGAAATGTATTTGGTATGCTCCATATTTTTAAATTATCTCAACAATATTATAAGAGCTATTCTATAGTTTAGAGATAAACACTGAAAGTTAGTGAATTAAAAAAGGTACATAGAAAATGTATATATAAACATGTTTCAGTGATGTATACCTTTTTTTTTAGGATGGGTAGAAATATACTCCTACTCACGTGCAAGAACTGACACAAAGATGCAACAGAGTTATAAGAAAATTTCATTTCTAAGTGAAAATAATTCCATTAGTGACCATTGTGGCTCATACTTTAGAGGTCAAATTGAAAAGTCCTCAAGATTTGTCAACGTGTTTGCAGTCTACAAAACATTTTCTAATATGTAATTATGCTTTACCATGATCTGAGTCCTTAAGAAATAATATAGGCCCACATACTTATATGTTACCCAAATAGAGGACTTCCCTCTTCTCCAGTCTGTATTTTTCAGTTACTGTAATCGGTTAACCCAAGCCATTCAGTGATGTGGCTTCTGCTTTCCCTTCACACTGCTAGAAGGCCTCTACCATAAGCTACAGGCTAGTGATTGTGTCTTCTGAAAGAGACACCCAAGAAAGGCTGACTTAGAACCATAGAGTAAAGGGCTGTACCAAGACTCTAAGTCTCAGGATTTATAGGAATATTTCGATCCGTGAACAAATGCCTTCCTGATAGAAAGTAGACTGCTAACCCCAGATCAACAGAACAGATGACTTCCAGAAGTAGACTGCCAACCTATGACCATTGGAAAAATTATTATTAACAGGAGGTAAATGAAACTGATGAGAAAAATCGCCTGTCTACTTTTTAAAATTTTGGCTACTTTTCTTGGTAATCTAAATTTGCAGTTTTAACTCTTAAAGTCCTTTGTTCTCTTTTTGTTGTTTCTCCAACCTTTAAATGATCACTCTTGCTGTATTTACATCTTGTCTTTACCACTATACTTGAAATCGTATTCACAAATTATCCTAATTGAGAAATGTATAAAAGAATTCAAGAAGTTCTATCCCATTGGGTCAATTTGTAGAAAACAGAAGATCCAACCTCATATGCAGAAAAGGTGTGTATAGATTAGTCTATAAACAACTTTGGCCCCCAGAAGAAATAAATTGTGTGTGAACACTAATATAATCTTTCAGGGAGTTAAATATTCTGGGACCATGTGTCTACTGGGCAAGCGTCCAAGGGTGAACAAGAGAATCCAGGACAAGTTACATATTCTTTTTTTTTTTTTAAGACTTTATTTTTTTAAAAGAAGCTTTAGGGTCACAGCAAAATTGAGAGGAAGGTACAGGGGTTTCACATATACCCCCTGCTTCCACACATGCATCTCCTTCTTCATTATCAACATCCCTCACCAGAGTGGTACATTTGTTACAATTGATGGATCTACAATAATACCTCACAGTCACCCCAAATCCATAGTTTACCTGAAGAGTTCACTGTTGGTATTGTACATTCTATGAGTTTGGACAAATGACAATGACATGTATCAATCATTATAGTATCATACAGAGTAGTTTCATTGTCCTAACAATTCTCTGTGTTCTGCCTATTCATCCCTACCCCCCACCCCAAGCCCTGGAAACCACTGATCTTTTTACTGCCTTCATAGTTTTGACTTTTCCAGAATGTCATATAGTTGGAATCATACAGTAAGAAGGCTTTTCAGATTGGCTTCTTTCACTTAGTAATACGCATTTAAGGTTCCTCCATGTCTTTTCATGGCTTGATAGCTCACTTCTTTTAAGTGCTGGATAATATTCCATTGTCTGGATGTACGACAGTTTATCTATTCCCCTGTTGAAGGACATCTTGGTTGCTTCCAAGTTTTGGCAATTCCAAAGAAAGTTGCTATAAACATCCATGTACAGGTTTTTGTGTGATATAAATTTTCAACTCCTTTGGGTAAATACCAAGGAGTATGATTGCTCGATTATATGGTAAGAATATGTTTGGTTTTGTAAGAAGCTGCCAAACTGTCTTCCAAAGTGGCTGTACGATTTTGCATTCCCACCAGCAATGAAAGAGAGTTCCTTTTGTTCCACATCCTTGTCCGCCTTTGGTGGTATTGATGTCAGTGTTCTGGATTTTGGTCATTCTAACTGGTGTGTAGTGGTATCTCATTGTTGTTTTTATTTGCATTTCCCTGAAGACATATGATATGGAGCATCTTTTCATATGCTTAGTTGCCATCTATATGTCTTCTTTGGTGAGGTGTCTGTTAAGATCTATGGCCCATTTTTTAATCAGTTTGTTTATTTTCTTATTGTTGAGTTTTAATAGTTCTTTGTATGCTTTGAATAACAGTCTTTCTTCAGATATGTCTTTTACAAATATTTTCTCTTGTGTTCTCATTCTCTTGACATTGTCTTTCACAGAGCAGAAGTGGTCTTTTTTTAAATTTTTTTTGTGAGGAAGACTGGCTCTGAGCTAACATCCATTGCCTATCCTCCTCTTTTTGCTGAGGAAGATTAGCCGTGAGCTAACATCTGTGCCCACCTTCCTCTATTTTGCATGTGGGATGCATGGCTTGATCAGTCTTGCATACGTCCGTGCCCGGGATCCAAACCCGCGAACCCCAGGCCATTGAAGCGGAGCGAGCAAACTTAACCACTACACCACCAGGCCGGACCCCTGAGCAGAAGTTTTTAATTTTAATAAAGTTCAGCTTGTCAATTATTTCTTTCATGGATCATGCTTTTGGCGTTGTATCTAAAAAGTCATTGCTATACCCAATATCATCTAGATTTTCTCTTATGTTATCTTCTAGAAGTTTTATATACATTATACATAATTATGCTTTACCATCATCTGAATCCTTATACAATTTTGCATTTTAAATTTAAGTCTAGGCTACATTTTGAGTTAACTTTTGTGCATGTTGCATACTCTGAAGTTTTAAAAAATCTGTTATGTAACAGGCAAATTTGGCTCTAGAAATGGCTGTGTAATTAGTTACGTGTGTACCTAATTATGAGATTTCTGGGGTTATAAGAAGCCCAGTACCGCGAGGGTACTAAGATCATTTTTTGTCTCATCCCAGTGAAAGAAGCTATAGCGCCCCCTTCTTGCTGCAGCTGATTACCCATTAGTTTTACCGCTCCTGTCTCTCTAGGTTATGTGAATATGGGATCTGAATGCAGTGTGGGTTTTTCTGTCATTGTTCTTATTCTCTTCTCCATTACTGCATTACTATCTTCTGTAATAAAACTTTTGCTTTAATTTGCTGGAGTGTTAAGTGCCTTCATTTGCTCTCATCAAAATTATCTAATGGAATAGGGTCCAAGCATTGTGGCTGACCATGACTGATTGTGTTATGCACTAGGCTGTGGTTGGTTTCCATGGAGCAAATAGTTTAATAGCACCAAACCTGTGGATTAGTGTTCACAGGGGAAAATTCATGGGAACATGGGCAGTAGCAGATGTAAGGGTTTCTTGTTGCCATTCACACAGGAACCTGATAGGGCAAGATGTTAGATTCTGGGAGAATGGCATTGACCTCTGGGCTCTGAGGCTTTAAGCATTGTGACTAGGGAAGCACTTGGCATTCTCTTGATGTGATCAGGGGTCAGAGTCCCATCCTTATGGTTGCAGCTATATGATATAACAAGCTAGTGACAGAATTCATCACATTAACCTTCATAGTCGGGGAAGCATAAACCTCTTTCCTTGCATGTTCTGGGTGGGGTGGCTTGGTAAGCAGATAATGGCCCCCTCAAAGATGTCCTCCTCCTACTGCTTGGAACCTGTGAATATGTTATGTCAAATGGCAAGTGAGAATTAAGATTGTAGATGGAATTAAGTTTGCTAATCAGCTGACCTTAAAACTAGGAGATTATTCTGGATTATTCAGGTGGGCCCAATGTGATCACAAGGGTCATTTAAATGTGGAAGAGGGAAGCAGAAAAGTTAATAGAGTAATGTGAAAAAGACATGACTGGCCATTATTGGCTTTGAATATGCAAGGGGACCATGAACCGAGGGATGTGGGCAGCTTCTAGAAGCTGGAAAAGGCAAGAAAACAGACTCTTCCCTAGAGCCTCCAAAAGGAATACAGCTCTGCTGACCCATTTTAGAATTTTGCCATCCAGAACTGTAAATTAATAAATCTATGTTGTTTTAGGCCATTAAGTTTGTGGGAATTTGTTACAGCAGCATAGGAAACCGAGACAGATGGAGTTGCTGAGGTATAAACCTCATGCTTGACCAGAATTGATTCCCTTAAGTGGCTGGGTTGTATCCAGTTGTCACAGAGCTTTGCAGAGGCCAGCTCCTTCCCCCTGCAGGTGACAATTCTTGGACAAGTCAACCCTTATCATTAACTCTTACCTCTCACTAATACTCCTAATTCAAATTTAGAACTACACAATATTACTTAACTTTGATGTTACACCTGCATTTCTTCTTTCTTATGTCAAATATCCTGGCTCCCAAAAGCGTCAACATTACCATGTCTGCTTTATCCTACTACACACGCAGACACACACAGAAACACACACACACGCACACACACACACACACACACACTCCAGAACGTATAACACCAATACTATTGCTGAATATTGCTACTGAAAACATTAAAATTATGTTTCAGTGCTCTTTGTCCTTAGAATATAGTTCATAGGGGATGTGTAGTCCAATTATTTTGTTTTGAAGTAATTTCTCCCTGTTTGCCATGTTGTATTAAGTTATTAATACACGATTAAGTTCACTTGTTTAATTTGCTTTCAATTTTTAATATCGCTTTTTTATTTTGAGTTATTTTGTTTTATGTATTTTCATAACTCATTTGCATGGTTTCAAACTCAGATTTATAAAACAAGATATGTTTTGAGCAGTCTTCTTTCTCTGTCTTCTCTCTGTTTTTTCTTGCCTTTCCTTAAAAGTGTATTTTTATAATTTATCTTTTGATTTTTTGAATATATGCATATATATCTCATCCTTCTTTTCTTAGATAAATGTCTGTATGCTGTCTAAATTTTTCTCCATCTTGTTTTTCTTTTTTTTGTGTGAGGAAGATTGGCCCTAAGCTGACATCCGTTGCCAATTCTCCTCTTTTTTTGCCAAGGAAGATTGGCCCTGAGCTAACATCTGTGCCCATCTTCCTCTATTTTGTAAATGGGATGCTGCCACAGCATGGCTTGATGAGTGTTGCGTCGGTCCACGCCCGGGATCCGAACCTGTGAACCCCAGGCCACTGCAGTGGATTGCGTGAACTTAATTACTATGCCACCAGACCAGCCCCTCCGTCTTGTTTTTCTTAATTTACAATATATCTTGGATATCACACCATAGCAGAAGATAAGAGTTAGTCTTTATTCCTTATTACAGATGCATAATTGTCTTAGTCAGTTTGGGCTGCTGTAACAAAATACCATAGACTGGGTGGGCAAACAACAGAAATTTATTTCTTCACAGTTCTGGAGGCTGGAAGTCCAAGATCAAGGTGCCAGGAGATCCAGTGTCTGATAAGGCCGTTTCCTGGTTTGCAGATAGCTGTCCCCTTATTGTGTCCTCATATGGTGGAGAGAGGAAGCAAGCTCTCTCCTGTCTCTTCTTACAGACGCTAATCTCATCATGAGGGTTCTGCCCTCATGACCTAATTACCTCCTAAAGGTCCCATCTCCAAATACCGTCACATTGGGGATTAGGGTTTCAACATATGAATTTTGTGGGGACACAAGCGTTTAGTCTGTAGCAATAGTCCTCCGTTGTAGTCCCCATATTGATGGACATTTGAGTGGATTTCAATTTTTTACAATTATAAACAGTGTTCTAATGAATACTCCTGTGTTATGTCATTTGGTATTTTTACTAATTTTATTAGGGTTCCACCAGAGAAACAGAGCCACTAGGATATTTATTGCAAGGAATTGGCTTGAGTGATTGTTGAGACTGGCTAGGTAAGTCCGAAATCCACAGGGCAGGCTGTCAGAAAGGGCAGGCTAGAAATCTTGGGCACAAGCTTAATCTGCTCTCCACAAGTGGAATTTCTTCTTCTTCGGGGAAACCTCTGCTCTTAAGGCCTTCCAAATGGATGATTTGGGCCCACTCAAATTATCTAGAGTAATCTTTCTTATTTAAAGTAAACTGATTATGGACTTTAATCACATCTACAGAATACCTTCACAGCAACACCTAGATTAGTGTGAAAAACTGGGGACAATAGTCCAGCCAAGTTGACACATAAAACTGACAGTCACACCAATGTGTCTTTTGGATAGATTTTTAGATGTGGAATTTCTGAGTCAAAGGATAAATACATTTATAATTTTTCTAGAGATTGCCAAATTCCTTTCCAGAGGGACTGGACAATTTTGCCCGTTAACTACCAATGTATGAGAATGCCTATATCCTCACAGCCTCACTAAGAAAATATATTTAGGATTTTTCTCAATTGGATAGGTCAGAAATGTTACCTCACTCTAGTTTTATTTTGCATATCTCTTATTATGTATGAAGTTGGGCTTTGTGGTAGGTTGGATTGCTGTTCTTAATCTGTTCCTACTTCCTTCTGGCACATAACCATGTTGTTCACTAGAGTGGGTGTGGTATATTTCTTGCCTGCTATCGACTGAATGTTTATGCCCCTAAATTCAATTTTATTTATTTATTTATTTTTCCACCAAAGCCCCAGTAGATAGTTGTATGTCATAGCTGCACATCCTTCTAGTTGCTGCATGTGGGACGCGGCCTCAGCATGGCCAGACAAGCAGTGCGTCGGTGCGCATCCGGGACCCGAACCCGGGCCGCCAGCAGCAGAGCGCATGCACCTAACCGCTAAGCCACGGGGCCGGCCCAATGCCCCTAAATTCATAAATTGAAGCTTTAATCCCCAATGTGATAGTATTTAGAGGGGGGCCCTTTGGGAGGTAATTAGGTCATGAGGGTGGAGCCCTCATGAATGGGATTAGTGTCATTATGAGAAGGGACACAAAAGAGACGCTCTTTCTCTTCACCATGTGAGGATATAGCAAGAAGGCAGCCATCTACAAGCTGGGAAGACGGCTCTTACCAGAACCTAACCATGCTGGCATCCTGATCTTAGACTTCCAGCTTCCGGAACTGTGAGAAATAAGTGTTTGTGGTTTAATACCAGTCTATGGTGTTCTGTTATAGCAGCCCGAACTGATTAAGACACTGCTCCAGTGTTTTCTTTTGGACAATGGAATGTTAGCGGATGGATGCTTGTAAAGGCCTTAAATGTGCTTGCGTGATTTGGCTTGGTGTCTTGTGCGTGTTGGTGATCTGTCATGAGAAGAGCATGCAATGAGTAGTCTTTGGTGCAAGGTGAAGATGGAGATAATGGACTAGAACTGAACCTAGCCTTTAGCCTTGAGCCTGGAACTTTGAGGCTGACCCCAAGGCTGGAACCCAACATAGTCCAGCAGATAAGCAGCCAACTTGCAGACCCACAAGTGAGAAACATGCGGTTATTATTTTAACGCATTGAGTTATTTGTTATGCAGCATTATGGCTACCATGACTGATTAATACAAGTGTATTTACATTAATTTAAGTTTGCTTTTGTGTCTTTGAGGAGTGTTTTATAAGATTTGTAGCATTGTCCTATAATGCTGTAAAAATTCTCTTTGGTATTTGTTCTGTACTCTTTTAAAAAATTAATTTTTTTCATTCTTTCTTTCATTTAACAAACATTTACAGAGTACCCATATGTACCAGGCAATTTTCTTGGTGCTGAGAATACAGTGGCAAACAAGCCTCTCATGGAGCTTAACTCTAGTGGTGTTTTCCTTCATTAGACTTGTTTGAAGTTTGTGTATTTCATTGATCTTTTCCAAAGAACCAGTTATTGTATTTATTTTCCAAGACTTGTTTTCTCTTCCATATTTCATTACTTTCTTCTTTTTACTTTATGCTTTTCTTCCTTCTATTTTATTTTGGTTTATTTTATCATTCTTTTTCTAATTCCTGATGTTGAATTTTAATCTTCCTTCCTTCCTTCCTTCCTTCCTTCCTTCCTTCCTTCCTTCCTTCCTTCCTTCCTTCCTTCCTTCCTTCTTCCTCCCTCCCTCCCTCCCTTCCTCCTTCTTTTCCTTCCTTTCTTCCCTATAAGTAAACTTAAAGCTAAAAATACTTCTTTGAGTACCACTTTGGCACAATGTCATTAGTTTTATGTTGTCCTGATTTTATTAATTTCTAATTAGTCCATAGTTAGATTTTAGATTTCTTCTAATTCAAGCACTTTATAAAAGACTTTTAAACATTTCTAGGTGGTTAGATTTTTTTTTTTTTGGTGCGGTTTGTTTTATAACAGTGTGTTCTTGTGTTTTTAGGTAGAATTTTTTCTCAAATATCTTTGAGGGAAGGTATTTTCAGTTATGGAGCTGTGAAGACGTTGGGCGCTAGAAATCAACCAAAGGCAGATAACAAATTGAGAAGCATTTATTCTTGAAAAATTGCTAGAACTTCAGGTAAGAACAGTAGGAGTGTGCCCTTTTGGACTGGGACTGCACTCATTCCTCTCCCCTACCCTCCACCCCAACTTGGTTGGCAAGAATGATAGTTTTATCAGCATGGGGATGATCATGAAAACTGACAGCTTTGCTGCATAGGAGGTGAATTCACTTTGAGTGGGGGTGAAAATACTTGGCTTTGTTGTTCAAAAGGGGTAGATGTGGTTGGGAACAAATTGGGAAAAGCTAGAACTTTGAAAGCCTGACAATGTGGTCCTGGTTGGAGTGAATGGTGGGCTAGTCAGAAATTTAATGGGGAGATCCTGGTAATTGGAAATCTACAGAAAGACTAAGATAATCTCTTCATACATTCTTGGCTGACTAGAAAACTACACATGCTTGAAGGAGACCTGAGAGACCCTGGTGAAAAGTGAAAGCCAAGGAAGACTTGAGAACTGGCTGTAACTTTGCATATATTTCCTAAGCAACACAAAAATCAATTGACAGAGGTGGAAGATGTATCAGAATGAAGTATTTGAGCTTAACCTCTCCCCAAATCAGTGGCTTATCTCTAAGCTATGCACATAAAAGGGAGACTTTCAGGAAATAGACTAAAAAACAAAAATAAGAATTAAAAACTGGGTAGAGACATCAGTGATTCCACACTTTAAGTCCAAGTAAGTTACTAAAAAAAGTTATTTAAAAAACTCCACTACTCTAAGGAAAATAAAACAGAATCAAGAATTGTTACAATTTTTATCTAAAAATGTTCATTTTTTAAAATAAAATTTAGTAGACATGAAAGAAATAGGAAAATATAACCTAGACTCAGTAAAAAAAAAAAAAAAAAAGGCAGTCAAAGTGAGCCCAGATGATGGGTTATAGATAAAATTTCAAAGCAGCTCTTGCAAATATTTAAAGAATTAAAGACAATTATGTTCAAATAATGAAAGGAAAATGTGATGAGGATGATTTAACATACAGGGACTATAAATAGAGAACTAGAAGGTATAAAAAAGGAACAAATGTAAATTCTAGAGTTGAAAAATCCAAAAACTGAAATAAAAAATTTATTAGACAGACCCAACAGTAGATTTCAAATGGCAGAGAAAAAAATAAGAAGCTTGAAAGGTCAATAGAAATAATTCAATCTGAAAAATGTAGAGAAAAAAGATTGAAGAAAAAGAAAACTTTATGACAACATATAGTGTACAACACACATGAGGTGGGAGTCTCAGAAGGAGAGGAGAGTGAGAAATGAATAGAAAAAAATATTTGAAGAGCTAATGGCCCTAATTTGATGAAAAACATTTACCTCCACATCTGAGAATCTTGATGAATCTAACTAGTCTAAACAGAAAGAGAACCACAGTTAGAGATATCATAGTTAGAAAGAGAACCACAGTTAGAGATATCATAGTCTAATTAGTGAAAGCCAAAAATGAAGAGAAATCTTGAAAGCAGCAAGAGAAAAACAACCCACCACACACAGAGTGTTAACAATACAGTAGTAAATAGCTGACTTCTCATCAGAAACAATGGAGACCCAAAGGCAGTAAAATGACATAATCAAAGTTCTGGGGAAAAACAAACCTGCCAATAGCCAACAAAACTATTGTTCATAAATGAAGGTGAGATAAAGACATTCTCAGATCACCAAAAACAGAGAGAATTCATTGCTAGCAGTCTTTCACTACAAGAAATGCTAACGGAAGTCCTCCAGAATGGGAGGAAATGACACCAGATATAACTCAGGTCCACAGGAAAGATGAAGACTATAGGAAATGTGAAATATATAGGTACATATAAAAGACCGCATATATATATTTTCTATTTTTTTCTTAATTTTCTTAAAAAATATAGGAATCTTTAAATCAATAATTAAATAATTATAACCCCATACTGTTGAGTAAATATTATATATGAAAATATATACATTTGAAGAAATATATATTTGACAATATATATTTGATAATTATAGTTCAGAAGCAATATTGGAGCAAATTTACTTTATTTACTCTAGAGGCAATTGTAGCAGCCAGCCGCCATAGGGGCCATAGGGTGGGAATTGTGAATCTATTTTGCATGCAGTTCTTTTTTCTTTTCTTTTCTTTTCTTTTTTTTTCTTTTCTCTTCTCTTCTCTTTCTTTTCTTTTTTAATTATCCAGAAGTCAATAACAACTTTGCTACTCATTTAAAATAAACATTTACCAAGCACATCATTTAAAAAATCAAATACAGAGAGACTTATACTTAGAGACATCAGTCCTCTAAGTCCGCTCCCACTTCTGCTTCCCAGAGAGCCATTTTAAATACTTTTGCAAGTTTTTCCAGGTGATTTCAACCATATTTCTAAATGATGTATTTATACCACTGTCACTTACTTGATTATATTTAGGCATTTTAGCTCACTTACACCATACACTCCCTCTTTCCTCACTTCTCGATGTGGTTCTGTCATCACTTTTGATTTCTGTATTAGTTACCGTCGTACCCCTTTATTACTTGTTACATCAGAATCATGCCTCACGTTGTAAGAAGAGATATTACAAAGAGAGAGAGCTTTCTTTTAAGTCTCCTCTCCCCTTAATCTTTCAACTTCTTTGATCTGTATTTTTACTTTTATGCTGTGATGATGGATGGCATTTACTTTCTGTTTTGTGACCATGATTAAATCTTTTGTGTCTGCTTACAGGTTGATGCTACAAGTTGAAACTCAATAGCCAGTATTTACATTATTAGTGTAAATTCTTAGAGATGATAGAGTTCTTTCCTTCAATAGTATTGTCTTCACCATAGCCTCATTTACCCCCTACCCCAATCTCTCCATCATATTGTCTATTCTGTCAAGCCCTATGTTTCCTAGAGACCTTTCCTCCATCGTCCCAATCCAGTACAGACTAGGTGCCCATGACTTGCCACACAGTTGTCATCCTGACACCTTTCTCATTACTCTCCCAGGTTAAAGCCATCATTTGTTGGCTCACATATCCTTTCCTTTCCTGTGTACGTCCCCACGTTGTGTATTCCATTCTCTAATAACCTCCTAAGAGCACACGATAGATTAATGTATTAGTTCTTAAATGTCTGTAAGTGCGTCTTACCCTCAAGCTTGCATGATGATTTGGGAAGTTGTAGGAATCTAGCATGAGAATCATTTTCCTTTAGAGCAGGGGTCAGCAAACTTCTGTAAAAGGCCAGATAGTAACTATTTTAGGCTTTGTGAGCCATGTGGTCTCTGTTGTAACTATTCAACTCTGCCCCTGTAGCATAAAAGAAGCTATAGACAAGAGGTAAGTGAATGAGCTTGGCTGTGTTCCAGTAAAACTTCATTTTCAAAAGAGGCAGCAGGCTGGGTATGGCCCCTGGGATGTAGTATGTGACTCCCTGCTTTAGAGCTTTGAAGACATGTTTCGTATTCTAGCATCTAGTGTTGCTAATGAGAAGTCTGATGCTGGACGGATCCTTGTTTCTTTGTATGTGGCTTCCTTTTTTTTCCCCCTAACTGAGAACATTTAGAATCTTCTCTTTATTTCTTGCATTCTAGAATTCCACAATAATGTGTACAGATGTGGCTGTTTATTTCTGAGCATGTGGAGGGATATTTTAGTCTGAGAATTTGAGTCTTTCTTCAGCTCAGGGAAATTCTCCACTTTTACTTTATACTTATCTCTGTTCTGTTGTCTCTTATCTTTTTTTCTGGAACCTTTGTTGGTTTGATGATGAGCCACTTGGATTAATCCTCTTTGTATCTAATCTTTTCTCTCATTTTTGGGAGGGGGATTTATCTTGTTTTTTGAGAGGTTTCCTCAACTATATCTCTCAAAACTTTTATTGATGTTTGTTTTTTGGCAGTAACATTTTAAAATACTGCTTTCTTGCTCTCTAACCTTCTCCCTCCCCTCTTTTTTGGCCAGAGTAGATTTGCCAAGAAGCTAGTGATGCGACACTTGAGTTCCAGAAGTTGCTGGGAGTTGTAGAGTGTTCCCAGTGGGAAGGTAAAACTAAGTTACAATCAGGAAGCAGTTCTATGAAAGCTTTTCTGGCTAAATAGATCTCAAAAGAGAGGGATTGGAATCTCTGATTCTATAATTTAAACTGTGACATATTTTTCATACATAAATATTCATTTTTGCACCTAATTTCTGTATTTCTAGTTTTTTATTTTATAGAAGACCCCCAGTATTGATTAAGCTTTAGGTTACATAAAACCTAGATTTTCATCTTATTTTAATTTCTCTGAGGGTGCTAATTAGCATCTTTCTAAGTTCTTTTCTATTTTTTGAGTTTTATCTGTTTCCTTGAGGTAATTTTTTGGTTAGTATATTAGGTTTTATCCCCACAAATGTCCAATGATCCTTGGTTTTCCATTCATATTTAAAAGTGAGAAAATAGAAAGGCTGACTATAAGGTCTGTGAACATGGGTGGGAACTGTGAGCTGCAAGTTTTCTTTCAGGGAATCTGAAGGCGGGGGTGTCTCTGAGGTGTTGACCCCCAGCTGCCTCAGTTCTCTGCAGAAAGTTCACTCAATTTTTAAAGAGAAGAATTACCCATTTTTTCTTTCTTAGGGAGAAACACCTCGTTGTCAGGAGAGGATTGACTGTTTCTTCTGTAGCCTCTTTTTTTTTTTTTTGTGAGGAAGATCAGCCCTGAGCTAACATCCATGCCAACCCTCCTCTTTTTGCTGAGGAAGACTGGCCCTGGGCTAACATCTGTGCCCATCTTCCTCCACTTTATTTGGGACGCCGCCACAGCATGGCCTGACAAGCGGTGCGTCAGTGCGCGCCTGGGATCCGAACTCGGGCCGCCAGCAGCCGAGCCCACGCACTTAACCGCTACGCCACGGGGCCAGCCCCATGTAGCCTCTTGTTTTGGGGCCTGCACCTCATGTATGCTATCTGACATACCAAGTACAGTATAGTAGTTTCAAGTCTTACCAGCGGACCAGGTAGGTTCCTTCTGTTGGTACAGCCTCTTTGTGTGTGTTTCTGGCTGCACCTTCCTCAGTTCTGCATCATCAATAGCTATTGATCCTCATTCTTTGTATCCTCCGGAAATTCATTGCAATTCTCTATTTACTGGTAGTTACCCTCCTATTCTCTCAGCCTTGGGTTTACTATGCTGGAACAGGGCCTTGGTGGATGGAGGAAATTAATGTGTACTCAACTGCACCTTGAACTTGGAGCCCTGTGATGCTTTAATCTCCTCACCCGCCAACTTATAGCTTAATAGATGGCTCAGCTTTTGCTGCCTATGCTTTTAGGGGTTTTCCAGGATTTCTTCTGAAAAAAACTCATTTTTGGAGTGAAACCCTCATTCATTTATATCTTGTTTTGGAGGACATTCAGCTCTTAAGTTTCAGCATCTGTTTTATCTTCTTTATATCTTCAAGAAATTCCTCATTGTTTCTATCCAAACCTTTCTGGCTTTCCTGTACCACTATATTTATTCATATTTTTATATTCTGTCATTTCAAAGGGATTGTGGAGGGGAGAAAAGAAAATGTGTATGCTTAGTCAACCATCTTCAACTGGAAGCTGGAACTTTCAAATTTTTAAATGACCTTTTCTCTTTTAATAAAATCCTCATAGTCCATAAATCAGAAAGCTTTCAGAAAAAGCAGTCGAAAAATATAATTATACATACACATTTACAGAAGCTTCTAATTAACTTCTTTTTAAACGTATTTGATCTGGAAGACATAATCTAAAACTTCTTATCAATTACATTCTACTTTTAACTTATTTTCTTCTCACAAGATATTCTTATCTATCTCCTCCTTTTTTGGTTGCATGTTTAACTCCTTAATACTGTATGATTCAAAACCTTCCCCTCTTTCTTTGAAATTTTACTGTACTTTTAATTCTTTTCTTACATGACTCTTCTGCCAAAGACCATTGATAATTTAGGTGAACCAGAATAGATGAAAAATTATAAGAAATATTCTGTATATTATGTTATTTAAACTGAAAGGAAAATATAGTGTTTTACTGAACACTCTTAGATCTGTATGCATCCATGAATTAATCCAATAAGAATTTTTTTTTTTTTTTGGTTCGGAAGATTGGCCCAGAGCTAACATCTGTTGCCAATCTTCCTCTTTTTGCTGAGGAAGATTGGCTCTGAGCTAACATCTGTGCCCATCTTCCTCTATTTTGTATGTGGGACACTGCCACAGCGTGGCTTGATGAGTGGTGCGTTAGTCCACACCCGGAGTTTAAACCTGTGGATCCCGGGCCGCTGAAGTGGAGCACGTGAACTTAACCACTACGTCACCAGGCCAGCCCCAAGAAATTTTTTGAATGCATGCAATGTGCTAGACATATTTTAGGCTCCAAAATTGACCAAGCGACCAGTGACAAAGACAGAAAAATCGCTGACCTCATGATGTTCACGTCTAGTGGGAGACAGGCAACAAACAAGATAAATAAGTAAAAGATATGTGTATTAGGGTTTTCCAGAGAAAAAAGAATCAATAGGATGTATGTGTATATATATATAAAAAGATTTATTGTGAAGAACTGGCTCATGTGATTATGGAGGCTGACAAATCCCAAGATCTGCAGGATGAGTCAGCAAGCTGGAGACCCAGGAGAACTGATGGGTTAGTTCTAGTCTAGGTCTTAAGGCCTGAGAACCAGAAGAGCCAAAGGTATAGTTCTGGCAGGCTTGAGACCCAGGAAGAGCCTAAGTTTCAGTTTGAGTCTGAAGGCAGGAAAAAGCCAATGTCCCAGCTCAAAGGTAGTCAGGCAGAAGGAGTTCCCTGTTGTGTGGGAGGATAGCCTTTTGTTTTATTTGGGTCTTCAACTGATTAGACGAGACTCATCCAGAATAGAGAAAACAATCTACTTTACTCAGTCTATTAAAATGTTAATCTTGATAGTGAAAACAAATTAGAGATGAAACTGACCGTGAGGCTTAGAACATATTCTACTCATGCAGTTGTAATGTATGCTCAAGGGACTAACTATAGCATCTTGGAGGTTCATAATGGAAGACTACAACACAAATTTGATTGTGGAAGTGGCTTTGGGATTGTCTCTGTTCAAAGCATTCAAGTCAATGATGGCCTGTGACATGCATTCTCTCTTTAGGTGAATGGAAACTATGCTAGATTTGTTCTAGACCAAGTTCACATTGCAACAGGCACAGCCCCAGGGACTTTGAAAACCCTAAACCTGGATAACCAGTCATATGATTTTTGGTGGCCATATCGGTCAGCAAGGCACAAGGCATGGAAGACGCCCCCAAGTTGGTAATGGTTTCAGGGGTTGTATAGACTCCATTTATTTGAATGGGCAGGAGCTCCCTTTAAATAGCAAACCAAGAAGCTATGCACACATTGGAGAATCAGTGCATGTGTCTCCTGGGTGCTCATTAACAGCTACAGAAGACTGCTCAAGTAACCCTTTCCAGAATGGAGGCGTTTGCAATCCATCACCTACTGGAGGTTATTACTGCAAATGCAATGCTTTAAACATGGGGACATATTGTGAAGTGAGTGTCAATCCGTAGTACATGCACTGTGGACAATGGAGACTTTGTTTGCTAATGTAGAGGATTATCTACTGGTCAGAGGTGCCAGCTTAGTCCGTGCTGCAAAAACGAACCCTGTAAAAATGGTGGAACATGTTTTGATAGTTTGGATGGTGCTTTTTGTCAGTGTGATTCAGGTTTTAGGGGAGAAAGTGTCAGAGAGACATTGATGAATGTGCTGGAAACCCTTGCTGTGACAGGGCCCTTTGTGAGACTACATATGGCCTCTATCACTGTCACTGCGGCTGTGAATACAAAGGAAAACACTGTGAGGATGCCACTCCCAATCAATATGTGTCAACGCCATGGAATATTGGATTGACTGAAGGAATAGGAATTACTGGTTTTATAATGGGAATATTTTTATTGGTGGTGGTGTTTGTCCTTTGTCTCAAGATGATTAGTTGAAAGAAGAAACACCAGGCTGAACCTGAAGACGAACATGTGGGACCAATAGAGTTTTCTTGCAGAGACCATATTTTGATTCAAAGCCAAATAAGAACATTTGCTCAGACATACCACCCCAGGTGTCTGTCCATCCTGTTTCCTAACCTCCAAGCATTCTAAGTGACTCTAGGAACAATCCTGTGCACAGACACTGAAAAGCAGTATCCATCTGTAGTGTATCCTTAAGCTTTACTTTTTCTCCTCCTTTAAACTCTCCTTCTGACAGTGGCTCAATACAGAAACCTAACTGGGACTTTGACTATGATACTAAGTATTGGATCTTAGTGCCCACCTCTCCAAAAAACCTCTAGAGGAAAGGCCTTCTCACCCTCACAGTGCTGGGAAAACCTGTCTGAAGTGCAATCCCTTAGCTCTTTTCAGTCTGAGTCATATGGCGACTGTGTGCATCCCTGGGATACGTCGGATTGGGTGCCAAGTGTCCTCTGCCAGATATACAAGAATTCCCCAATTATGAGGTTCTGGATGAGCAGACACCCCTGTACTCAGCAGATTGAAATGCCATCTATACAGACTATTGCCCTGGAGGTTACGACACTGAAAGTGATCTTCTACTACCACCAGAAGACTTTCCCAGACCTGACGAACTGCCACCATTATCTCCAGAATTCGGTAATCAGTTTGAATCCATAGACCCGCCAAGAGACATGCCTGCTGCAGGTAGTTTGGGTTCTTCACTGAGAAACCAGCAGAAGTTCAATTTGAATGAGTAGCTGACTACTTTCTATCCCTTTGCCCCTTGACCTCCAGGGTATCACAGAAACTTCAAAGCCCCCACTGTAGGAAACATGCCCATGTCTGTGTATGCTTTCACAGCTTCTTGCTCTGGTGTGTCAGCCTGCCGTGGAGTCTGCGTCATGATGAGTGACCATGAGAATGTAGGCGATGGCCACTTTGAAGAGGTGACGATTCCTCCACTGCATTTGCAACAACATACAAAAGTCTGATGCTCAAATTCCCCCCAAAGTGCCTGGACTTTAATGAACCTAGAGATTACGTAAATAATCTTCTACACTGTTCTTTGCAGCAGTGCTTAAGCACTTTATTTTTGGTGACCTAAAATGAGCATGGCTGCACTGAATCGTGTGCCTCTTGACATTTTCGCCATTTCCAGTTTCCTAACCTACTGTAATTGGATGAGATTCATGTTGGTGGTGCCATTTCTGAACTTCTTTTTGCATTTACATTTGTCTGTGTTAATATAATAAAATGAAAACCAGTTCTACCATTTTGTTAGCATGATTCATGTATTTATATAGATTTGATTATTTTAATTTTCCTGTCCTTCTTTTGGGTAAATTTTAGGTACAGATTTGATTTTTCATAGTTTTAACTAGATTTTCAAGATATTTTGTGCATTTGTTTTTGACTGAATTTTGGTGGTGTTGGTATCATTACCTAGCATTTGGATTTTTTAATATAACAAGGGTGTCACTATACATTCTTTTCCACTGAAGTATGACATTTTATTAATACATTTCAATATAGTCATTCATTTCTAGCTGAACATGGGATGAGGAAAAATCTGACATGGACATGTGGACAAGTGGACATGTCTTAAATGGGTTGCTGTATTTCAGAACTATAAACGTTTTTCATTATTGGAAGGTGTAATGGGGACCTTCTGCATACCCGTTTGGAATCAAAACCACCAGGACACAGTTTTTTATAGTGTCTGTATATTTGTGATTCAATGTTCTTATAAAGGTTTTTACTGAAAACTACCATTAGCCAGTCTTTCTTACTGATAATAAATCATTAATAAATTAAAAAAAATGTTAATCTCATCCAGAAACACCCTCACAGACACACTCAGAATAATATTTGACCAAATGTCTGGGCATCTCAAGGCCCAGCCAAGTTGATACCTAAAATTGATTATTACAATATGGTATATTAGATGGAGTGTGTCTGTCATGTTGAGGAACAGCAAGGAGGCTGGTGTGTCTGGAGTGGAGTGAACATGGGGGAGGGAAGGAGGAGATGAGGTCAGAGAGGTAATGGGGGCCAGATATACTTGAGCTTGGTAGGCCATTTGGCTGTTATTCAGGGCGGGAGCCAATAGAGGGATTTGTACAGAAAAGTGATTCAATGTAAGTTTTTAGCGTCCTGATGGCTGCAGTATTGAGAATTGCCTGAAGGAGGCAGTGGTGAAAACAGGAGTTCCGTTGGGATGCCTATAGTGGGTAGAATGGTTCCCCCCTAAAATATATCCACATCTTAATCCCCAGAACCTGTGACTGTTACCTTATTTGGAAAAAGTGTCTCTAGAGGTATAATTAAGTGTCTTGAGACCAGGAGATCATCCTGGATTATTCAAGTGGACCCAAAATCCAATGACAAGTGTTCTTATGAGGGAAAGACAGAGGGAGATTTGAGACAGACAGAAGAGGAGGAGGCAGTGTAACCATGGAGGCAGAGATTGGAGGGATGCGGCCACAAATGAAGGAATATTGACAGCCTCCAGAAGCTGGAAGAGGCAGGGAAGCCTTCTCCCCTAGAACCTCCAGAGGGAGTACAGCCCTGCCCATGCGTTGATTTCAGTCTCCTGGCCTTCAGAACTGTGAGAGAATAGATTTTTGTTGTTTTAAGCCACTTACTTTGTGGTAATTTGTTGCAGCAGTTACAGGAAACGAATACAAGGCCCTTGTGATAATCCTGGCACGAGAGGTCCCTGGCTCCGCTCTTTTCCATGAACCCCGGATCCTGAGTGGCTGTCACTGGATCACCCAACAAGCCACTCAATCTCAACTTCAAATAGAAAACATTATCCCTTCCTTCCTCAGATTCTGCTCCACTTCCTGAATTCCTTATGTCAGTTGATTATACTTCATTCTTCTTGGAATTTATTTGACTCTGAGTAGTTTTATGTACTACTTATTTTCAAGCAGAGTTAAGCATTTTCTTTTTTTCTCCCCATAGGACCTTGCCTATAGATCTATAATGACATTTATTACCTTCGATTGCATATCTCTTTCACTACACACTGTGGAGGGCAGGGTCTGTGTTTTATTTATTTATATTGTGGTCTTAGCACCTGGCACTCTCCATCCTCACTGCATCAACTTGGTTTTGATAACTTCACTCTTACCCTTTCAAAGCCTCTTGCTTCCTCCAGTTCTGTCCTTCTATGGTCTATTCACCACATGGCCATGAGGATGAGGTTTCAAACATGTACATTTGATCCTATCATTTCCTGTTAAAATAACTTTGATGACTTGCAAAGACCTTATCTGACCTACAAGCTTTTTCATGATCTGGCCATTTTCCTGTATGTCCTTATAATACATCTATGCTAAACTATTTGCTCTTCATTCATGTAAAAATATATATCTATATCTTGATTGCAGGGCACTGGCGATAGGCCCTCAAAACAGAGAGATTTATAAGACATGATTTCTGCCCTCTTGGAATTCCTAGTTGAATATTGGAGACAATAATTTTAAATGTTATAACTGTTACAATAAAATTGATTATAAGAGTGATATAAACACTTGAAAAAAACATATAACTCAGATTGGGAGATGGAATTTTCAGACACAGCCTCCTGGTAGAGAGGATAGGTGATAACATGTGAACTATCTGAAAGGATAAGTGGGAATTGGTCAGGTAAAGAAGGAAAGGTAGTTTTTTTTTCAGTTAGAGGGAACTACCTATGCAAAGTGAGAAAGTGCCTTTTTAGGGAAAATTGCTGTGTGAGCCTGTGTGTGAGTTGGGTAGTAATAAGACTGCAATTAATGGAAGGGGCTAGATCAGGAACTATCTTGTACACTAGGTTAAGGGACTTGAATTTTATGTTCAAAGCAGTTAAGAGTTACTGAAAGATGTAAGTGTATAAGTGACATGATCATTTTTATGGTTTAGGGAAACAATTTTGTGAGGAATCTAATTAAAGCATTGGAGTGGAGCAAGAATGGAGACAATGGAAGACCTTGACAATGATCCAATTGGTAAATTATAAGAACCTGAAAATTTATCATTCTTATTGTTATTTAATTATTTATTTTTAGCAGAGAGTCAGAGAAGAAGGTATAAATTTGAAAGGTATAAATAGTGGTAATTTATGCCTGACCATATGGGTCAGGGAGAAGGATGAGTCAAGGTTTCTGGTTTGGGAGAAGAGGAAATCCCAGGGAATTGTGAAAAGGGTGTAGGGAGGAAGATGATCACACTGAACTAAGATGCTTGTTGGACATCCAAGTGGAGAGGTGAGTGCACAATTAGATATAATGGTCTGGCGCCCAGAGCATTAATTTTGGTTTCAGATATATATGTTGGTGTCACTGGCGTATAGATGTTAGTTGGTGCCATGGAGATTATATAATATCAGTTAGGAAAAGTGTCAGTGTGAGAAGAGAAGAGATGAGAAGAGAGGCCTGTCAAAAGTCTGAGAACCCCAATACTTACGAGATGATTGAAGGAAGAGGAAAATGTAGAGGGTCAAGAAAGGAGGGAAACCACAGAAGAGTCTTAAAAACCACTGAGGAGGGAATTTTGTGACACAGGGAGATGTTCTACAGAGTTATGTGTGGCAGGAAAGTCAAGTAACATAAAAATTTAAAATTTTTCTTTGAATCTGGAAGCAAGAAGGTCTTTGGTGATGTTGGCGAGAGCAGTGTCAGGAGAGAGGTGAGGATCGAAACTGGCTTACAGCAGTGGTGTGAAGAGCAGATAGATGTTTACAAATTGGGGTAAGAGTAGACAGCTTTTTCATATAGGAAGTAGTCTGGCATTGAAGAGGATGATATAAGGTTGTGGCTACAAGAAACAAGAGGGTCAAGGAGCCAGACTTTTCAAACAGAAAAAATGATAAGAATATTTCTATGCTGAAGGAAAAGAGAGAGAGCGAGAGAGAGAGCTAGAGAGAGCTAGAGATACAGTCAAGAAGGAATAATTAATTTAGTAATATCTCTGAAGATGTGGAGGAAGAATTAGAATGAGAGCTCAGGGAAAAGTACTTAACCAGAAGTTCCCAGGGAAAATAATAACCAAAGAATAGGGAGATAGCCGCTTAAAAGGCCTAGATGTCAGCACTAAAGCTGGTTGAAATAAGGATACATCTAACTTATTTTGTTAAAATATGAGAAAAAATGTCAACATTTTCTCCTGAAAGTGAGAATATAAAATGCAAAAATGTTAAACTAATAGAAAATATCTAAATATAAAACATAAGACAATATTAATAACAACTGAGAAGTAGTGATGGTAGGAGTGAGGATTAAACATGTTCTAAGTTAAATAAGATAGCCTAAAAGATCTTGGCTGACTCATGCTCAGTCTTAAGGTCTTGATTTAGACGTCACTTTCTCCACAAAATGTTCTCCGAACATCGTAGTCAAGGTGGGGTCTCTTCTATGCTTCCACAGCATCTCTTGGTTTCTCATAATTGCTCTTAAAATACTGAGTTGTAAACACCTGTTCACTTACTTATATTTCAACTAGATTTTAAGCTATGTATGGACAAGGATTAGGCTTATCATTTTTTGCTGTTTGATTTTCAAATCCCATCACAGTAGTTGGCATAGAGTAAGGACTCATATGCATAGATCTTCCTCGACTTATGATGGATTTATGTCCTGATAAACCCATCGTAAGTTGAAACTATTGTAAATTGAAAATGCATTTAATATACTTAACCTACCAAACAGCATAGCTTAGCCTAGCCTACCTTAAATGTGCTCAGAACACTTACGTTAGGCTATAGTTGGGCAAAATCATCTAACACAAAGTCTATTTTATAATAAAGTGTTGAATATCTCATGTAATTTGTTGAATACTATACTGAAAGTAAAGAACAGAATGGTTGTCTGGGTACAGAATGGTTGTAAGTGTATCAGTTGTTCACTCTCATGATCATGTGGCTGTCTGGGAGCCGGTGCTTGCTGCCGCTGCCCAGCATAGGTACTGCATATCACTGGCCTAAGAAAAGATCAAAATTCAAAATTTGAAGTACGGTTTCTACTGAATGTGTATTGCTTTTGCACTATCATAAAATCGAAAAAACATAAGTTGAACCATTGTAAGTTGGGGACTGTCTGTATCTGTTGGCTGAGTATATGAGTTTCACTCTTGATTCTGAAGTTTGGATTTATAGATTAAAAAGTCATTTAAAAACATAAACATCACTCTAAATAGAATTTTAAAAAATAGGACATTTTTTCCTATATATTACAGACTACTATAGATAGCTGAATCACATGGTAAAGAGTAAACAAGAAATGATTAAAAACAGCATCAAAGGATAAAATTAATATGAAATATATAAATTATGACAATATTTATAAATGAGTTAAATTTTATTAAAAGAACAACACTTTCATGTAGGATTTTAAAAATTCAACAAGATAATATTAAAAAAAAGATAGCATTCAAATAAAATCACCTAAAAAGTTAAAAGTTAAAGAATGAGCAAAGGTTGATGCAAACACAAAGAAAGCTGGCATTCAAAGCAAAACCGTTACCAATGTATATTGAAAAGGGGTAAAATTCACATTTTGCCATCCTTTTTCATCTGTCTCTCTTTATGTATGTGTGTGTTTAGTTAGTGAGTCATCACTATTGTGTTTTACATCATATTCCAGACATCTTATTCTTTCACTAATAACCACTTAAATAATGTAGATATTATTATCAATTTTTGTATCCTATACACAGAGAAATAGTCATAGAACATTAAAACATGATCACATATTAGAAGACATAACTCAATGTGTTAAAAAAAACCTGAAAGGGGCCGGCCCGGTGGCGCAAGCGGTTAAGTGCGCACGCTCCGCTGCGGCGGCCCGGGGTTCGCTGGTTCGGATCCCGGGCGCGCACCGAAGTACTGCTTGGTAAGCTATGCTGTGGCGGCGTCCCATATAAAGTGGAGGAAGATAGGCACCGATGTTAGCCCAGGGCCGTCTTCCTCAGCAAAAAAAGAGGAGGATTGGCGGATGTTAGCTCAGGGCTGATCTCCTCACAAAAAAAAAAAAAAAAAAAAAAAAAAAAACCTGAAAGTTTGCAGAACACAGCCCCTGGACACAACGTAGGAAAAGAAATCAACAGCATAAGTTTGATTTAAAGACTCAATCACTTGGAAATAAAAAATTATCCTAAGTAACTTCAAGGTCTAGAGGAAAACAAAATTGCGACAACTAGATGTTTAGAATAGAGTGACAACCAGAATAGTAAGATTGTACTTAAGAATTTTTAATGTTATTTATTAAATTAGAAAAAATGAAGATTAAACAGGCTGAGCGTTAGTATGAGAAGTTAAAAGAGGGCAATGTAAGGAATCTAAGAACATCACTAGGATAGAACTAAAAAGATTAAAGCAGAAAATTATGAATTTGAAAACAAATTCTAGGGGCTGGACCCGTGGCTTAGCCGTTAGGTGCGCGTGCTCCGCTGCTGGCGGCCCGGGTTCGGATCCCGGGCGCGCACTGATGCACTGCTTGTCCGGCCATGCTGAGGTGGCGTCCCACATACAACAACTACAAGGATGTGCAACTATGACATACAACTATCTACTGGGGCTTTGGGGAGAAAAAGGGAAAAAAAAACGGAGGAGGATTGGCAATAGATGGTAGCTCAGGGCCGGTCTTTCTCAGCAAAAAGAGGAGGATTGGCATGGATGTTAGCTCAGGGCTGATCTTCCTCACAAAACAAAAACAAAAACAAATTCTAGTATATGCATTCAAAACACAGTTCATTAAAGGATCAATTATTAGGCAAACTTCAACCAAAACAACAAATACAATAACAGCAACAGGAAAGAGAGAGAGAGAGAGAGATACACATTATAAATGAAAATGGTCATAACCACTAATATATGATGTTTCATTATTATAGAGGTAGTAATTTTCCCCCACGTCATTTATAAATATAATGTGTTTCAATTAAAGTTGTAAAAATTTTTCGGGGGCAGATTTGACAAAATGATTTTAAAGGCATCTAGAAAACCAACGTTTTACAGAGTTAAAAAACAAATAAACAGTGTTTGATTAAATATGCTGATAGGTAAAAATTGTTTTAAAAAGTAAGGGAATCAGAAACACAAAGTTGAGGATAGTGATTACCTCCAGGTGTGTGTGTGGGAAGGTGAGGAAGGAGAATAGGATGAGGAAGACATAGGTAGATGGAAATTAACGTTAATGTTCTCCTTCTTGGGCTGGGTGATGGATTAATGGAAATCCATTTCATTATTAAAGAATAAATGCTAAATAAATAAATAAATGAAGTAAAATAGGTTATTCCAATAACTATTATTGACCAAAAATTATGATTAATCTAATTTCATGCACCTAAAACTCATTTTGAAAATTTAATTAGAATAGCTAAAGAAAATTTTAAATAGAAGAATAATACGTGTGTGTGTGTGTGTGTGTGTGTGTTTGTGTGTGTGTGTGTATGTGGAGAGGGGACCTTAAGGAATAGGACTTAAACTTCTTGGTATTAAAATATATTGTGAAGCTACAGTAATAAAAATAGTGCATTTCTGGCCCAGGACTATGCAGTCAATCTAAGGAAACAGAGTAGAAAGTCCAGAAATAGATGTGTGTGTGTTTGTGCATATTAATTATGATCAATGATGTATTGAAGAGAAGTCAGCATAATGAACCTGGCTCACCAAACTTCTCAATAGATATATATCTTTTGTTTTGTGAGGAAGATTAGCCCTGAGCTAACATCAGTTGCCAATCCTCCTCTTTTTGCTGAAGAAGATTAGCCCTGGGCTAACATCTGTGCCCATCTTCCTCTACTTTATACGGGACGCCACCACAGCATGGCTTGACAAGCGGTGCGTAGGTCTGCACCTGGGATCCAAACCTGTGAACCCAGGGCCACCAAAGCGGAGTATGAGAAATTAACTGCTATGCCACTGGGCCGGCCCCTGAATATTTTTAATATAAAATATTTTGTTGGATTTAGGAGGACCAGTGAATATCACCCATTTCTTTCCCTCCCAAGTTTGAAAGCAAGAAAGAAATAAAACCCAGGAGACAGACTGATGGAGTTGAATATGTTATCTTTATTATTGTAAGGCTTGAAATTATGACTTGAGAGCTGAAGCCAAGTGGATTTATGATATTCCTCCTGAATTAGACAGATTACTCGCCCTGTCTTGTGTCCCTCCGATGTCCCTCTAACTTGCTCTGAGATGGACAGCAGACTGTACGTGTCCACAAACAGACAGATCAGAAGCGAGAGCCAAAAGGCACAGTCCACCCGTTTCCGGCCCTTTATTCCAAATTCACCTGTCAGGTAAATCACTCTGTCCCTGGGGAAAATGGAATGAAAGGACAGAGTGAGATGAAATTGTTGTTCCGTATTGTTTCCTCTTGGGGAACTGAGTAGAGCTTCCCTCCTCTCCGTAGAGAGATGAGGCAAGGGGAAGTGAGGAGTGGCAAAGATTCTTTGCTTGACCAAAACTTAGGCTCATGAACCCTCTCCTAGGCTCATCTGTACCCTTCCTTGTAAGATTCAGTTTCAGCAAGAACCCTGACAGCTCAGTTTAACTAGAACCCCTCACTCTCAATATCTGATCGCCTTGGATATCTGATCAGGTTCCTCACTCCTTACCATCCCCCAGGATATTGATCACTCTGGCCTGTCTTCAGCAAAGAATCCTGTCAAGTTGGTTTAGCCAGAATCCCCCCGACCCCTGATGTTTCCTCTTAGTAATTTTTCACCCAGTGAACCCCCAACCTACTCCCTGGTTATAAATTCCCATCTGCCCATGCTGTATTTGGAGTTGAGCTCAATCTGTCTCCCCCACTGTAAAATCCCATTGCAGTGGTCCTGAACGGGTTCTGTCTTACCATGGTTAACAAGTGTCATTGAATGTTTTCTTCATTAATGGGGTTTCCCCGACATTATTTAGGATTTTTTTTTGCCTCAGACATCAATTATGCCAGACTGTCTTTACCTAGGTTCCATCATTTTTAGCTTCTCTCTTATTGCTTTAATCTCTATCTTTTTCATCTGTCTTCAGTGTGACTATCTCCATCTTTCCTCGATGTCAATTATTCAGTCTGTAGCCATGTATATTATGGTTCCTGTTTTTTTGGTTCACCCATTAGGCGTTTGAGAATATTCTTTAGGTCCTCAGATTGTTTCACTAAACCTGCAATCTTCTCGTGTCTTTCTCTTTCTTCCTTTCTGCCTTTCCTTTCCCTTCCCTTCCCTTCCCTCCCTTTCCCTTCCCTTCCTTTCCTTTCCTTTCCTTTCCCTTTGTTTCTTTCTCTCTTTCTTTTTCTCTCTTTCTTTCTTTCTTTCTTTCTTTCTTTCTTTCTTTCTTTCTTTCTTTCTTTCTTTCTTTCTTTCTTTCTCTCTTTCTCTCTTTCTCTCTTTCTCTCTCTCTCTCTCCCTCCCTCCCTCTCCCTCCCTCCCTCCCTTCCTCCCTCTCTCTCTCTTTCTTTCTTGTCTCTCTCTCTTTCTTGTCTCTCTCTCTTTCTTTCTTTCTTTTTTTATTGATGTTTTAATAGTTTATAACCTTGTGAAATTTTGGGTTGTATATTTTTGTTTGTCCATCACCATATATATGTCTCCCTTCACCCCTTGTGCCCACCCCCCACCCCCATTGCCCCTGGTAACCACCATACAGTTTTCTCTGTCCATGTGTTGGTTTATATTCCACATATGAGTGAGATCATACACTGTTTGTCTTTCTTTTTCTGGCTTATTTCACTTAACATAATACCCTCCAGGCCCATCCATATTGTTGCAAATGGGACAATTTTGTCTTTTCTTATGGCTGAGTAGTATTCCATTGTATATATATACCACATCTTCTTGATCCAATCATCAGTCGAGGGACACTTAGGTTGCTTCCACTTCTTGGCTATAGTGAATAATGCTGCAATGAACATAGGGGTGATGTCATTCTTTTTTAAAAAAAAATCTATGTTTGAGCATTTTTGTTAATATTCTGATTAATTTGAAACATTTGTAGGGAATTTTTGTGTGTGTGTGTGAGGAAGATTAGCCCTGAGCTAACATCCGATGCCAATCCTCCTCTTTTTGCTGAGGAAGATTGGCCCTGGGCTAACATCTGTGCCCATCTTCCTCTACTTTGTATGGGACGCCACCACAGCATGGCTTGACAAGCGGTGCGTCGGTGCGCGCCCGGGATCCAAACCTGCGAACCCTGGGCCGCCACAGCGGAGCGCACACACTTAACCACTACGCCATCGGGCCAGCCCCCACTTGTAGAGAATTTTTTCCCCTTAGGTTATATATATATTTTTTCTTGTTTTCTATATGTTAGTTTCTTCCCTCTCTCCCTCCATCCTTCCTTCCCTTCCTTCCTCCCTTCCCCTTTCCCCTTTTCCCCCTACTTCCCCCTTTCTACCTACTTCCCTCCTTTCCCCTACTTCCTTCCTTCCTTCCTTCCTTCCTTTTTATGTGTAGCTTACATGTTTGCCAGGCCATTCCTTTTTCTAGCTTACTCATGCTTGGGTGGCTCTGCTACTAGATTAAATTTTATTTAATCTGATAGAGTGTGGGAGGATTCTTACTTCCCTTTCTGCCATGCCTTTGACATATTTACTTCCTCCACTGCTCCACAGTTTGACTGTTGGATTTTTGGTGATCCATCTACTTTTTGTAGCAACAAAGCACAGTGGTGGCTGGTAGGAAGAGCTCAACTAAGGGAGTGTGCCTCCATTACTGGAAGACCTGAGCTCTGCTGTCACTTCCAAGATTGTGTCAACCCAGTGGAGCCACTCCAGGATCCACTCTACCTAGTTGGGGGTTGTGTTCCATTCCTGGGGAAGAATATCTTTGCATTTCAGGTGGGATCCCCAGTTTGATGTATGTAGCTCTGGATCTTCTCTCTTGACAATTTTTCACCAATTTCTCTCTAGAAATCATTTATAGTATTCCTGAGTCAGAAGAGGGGAAAGATGATACCTCCACTCCTCTGCTTTTAGCTCCTTTTAGATGTAGGGTGTGGTCAGCAGAATGTCTCCTTTCTCTCTCAAAGATGTGTATGCCCTAATCCCTGAAACCTGTGAATGTGTTGTGTTACAAGGCAAAGGAGATTTTGCAGATGTAATTAAGTTTACAGACCCAGAACAGGATTAGCCTAGATTGTCCTATCCAGGTGGGTCCAATCTAATCACATGAGCCCTTAAAAGCAGACAACTTTCTCCAACTGGAGGCAGAAGAGACGCAGCAGCAGGAGAATTCAGAGATTCATAGCGTGAAGAGGACTCAGGAAGTCGCTGGTTTGAAGATGGAAGGGGCAACATGATGAGGAATTCAGGCGGCCTTAAGGAGCTGAGAGAGGCTCGTGGCTGACAGCCAGCAAGAAAACAGGGACCTCCCCTCTGCAGCCCAAATAACTGAATTCTGTCAACAGTCTGAACGAGCCTGGAAACAGATTCTCCCTGAGAGCTTCCCGATTAGTCCAGCTTGCCAACAACTCGATCTCAGCCTGTGAAACCCAGGCCAGAGGAAGCAGCTGAGCTCACCAGACTCCTGACCTACAGAACTGTGAGATAATAAATTTGTGCTGCTTTAAGTGGCTAAATGTGTGGTAATTTATGGTAGCTATAGAAAGTAAATACATGGAGATGTTAGTTAGAAACGTCATGATTTCGATGACTGACTAGTCTGTGATCAGGCTGTGAGGGGGTGGGGGAGGACTCACCATGCTGTGGTACCTGATTCTGCTTCAGGCTCTTCTTCTTGGGCACCTTTTTTTGGAAATTGATATATTTAGTTTATACTCTTTTTTTTTGAGTACTATCGGCGAACTTATTTTGTTTGTTTTTGTGTTTTTTTGTTTATTGCGGTGACATTGGTTTATAACATTGTATAAATTTCAGGTGTACATAATTATACTTCTATTTCTGCGTGGATTACATGTTCTAATGGTCACCACCCAAATACTAATTGCAATCCATCACCACACACATGCGCCTAATTATCCCTTTTGTTAATTTTGAAGTATATGTGCTTTAATTCATGTGGTATTGAAGGGGAGAGAATCATTATAACTTCATTCAGCCATCTGAATCCTGAAATGTCTGGTTCACCAAATCACCAGAAATGAGAGTGAAAGAGCATTCCATGAGAATCAAAACACATCAGTAAAAATAAAGACTATTTGAAAATAAAATATTATATACATGTATGTGTGTGTGGTAATTAATTTTATGTGTCAACCTGACTAGGCCATGAGGCCCATATATTTGGTTAAACATTATTTCTGAGGGTATCTGTGGGGGTATTTCCAGAAGAGATTAGCATTGGAATCATAGATTGAGTAAAGCAGACTGCCCTTCCCAATTTGGGTGGGCATCTTCCAATCTGGTGAGGGCCTAAATAGGATAAAAGGTGGGGTAAGGGGTAATTTGCTCTCTCTGGCTGACTATGTGAGCTGGGACAACGGTCTTCTTCTGCTCTTGGACTGGGACTTACCCCATTGATTGTCTTGGTTCTCAGGTCTTTGTACTTGTAATGGAACTACACCACAGACTTTTCTGGGTCTCAAATGACAGACTGTGGGACTTAGCCTTCATAATCACATCAGCCAATTTTTTATGATAAATCTCTATCATCTATCTATCTATCTATCTATCTCCTATTGGTTCTTTCTCTGGAGAACCCTGACCAATACGTATGTATGTATGTATGTATATGTACACATGCATATGACATGATATACCTTCAGTTTATTCATATATTAAAGCTCAAAATATAGATTACAAAATATTTTTTAATATTCTTGCTGGAAAGGAAAAGTATAAAAAGCAATATCACTTTAACTTTGAAGAGAATATCAATGGTCACACCAAAGACTCATCTTGGTGACAAGAATGAAAATTAGAACACAAGAATGAATTTCTTGAAAAGACCCTAGATTTTATTGTTTTGGTCTTTGAGTTTTTTCATTCCACAAAAATTTGCCGGGCACCCATCTTGTGTCAGATGCAGTGCTAATGTTGAAAAGTCAATGATGAGCAAGGTAGACTTTATCCCTGCCTTTTTGGAGCATTTGTGATAGCCCAGGAAAGCAGAATTTGGTCCAATTAAATCAGCAAGGCTGGAAGTGTGTTGATATGAATACAGGCATTCTTCTGTACTATTGGGCTGTACCCGTGTTCCTGCTTTAGAGTATACTGGGAAATACCAGTTGCTAAACAAATGTCATGAAGTAGAGTATGTGAGCGTCTATGGAAATATGCAACAGGGGACTAAACCTAATCAGTAGACGAATGAAGATTTCTTCAAGGAAATCTGCAAGATAAATGGTGATTAAAAGTTAACCAGTAGCCAGAGGAGAGACCCAGAAAGCCTTCAGGCAGAGGCAGCAGCAAGCTTGAGACCTAGGAAATACAGAGAGCATGGTAAGGTGGTATGACTGACAGATGTTTTATATGGTGGGAGGAAGGGAGTGGAGTGAGGTTGGGCTAATTGCTGGACAAACAATCAGCAGCTATAAGGTTATAGCATTTTGTCAGTCTTGATAAACTGCCACAATAACTTAGGGAATTGGGAGATAAAACTGATTTTTATTTTTCCAGGTTTATTGAGATGTAATTGACATATAACGTTGTGTAAGTTTAAGGTGTACAACGTAGTAATTTTATATATATATATGTTACAAAACGATTACCACAAAAAGGTTAGTTAACAAATCCATCACTCACATAGTTATAATTTTTTGTGGTGAGAACTTTTAAAATCTACTCTCTTAGCAACTTTCAAATATTCAATCGAGTATTGTAAACTATAGTTAGCATGCTGCACATTACATCTCCAGAACTTATTCATCTTATAACTGGAAGTTTGTAGCCTTGGACTACCTTCACCCATTTTCCCTAGCCCCTACCCTCTGCCTCTGGCAGCCACTAATCTGTTCTCTGTTTCTATGAGTTTGGTTTTTTTAGACCACATGTGAGATCATACAGTGTTCGTTTTTCTCTGTTTGACTTATTTCACTTAGCCTAATGCCCTCAAGTTTCATCGATGTTACAAATGGCAGGATTTCTTTCTTTTTTATGGCTGAATAATATTCCTATATATATCACATTTTCTTTATCCATTCATCCATTGATAGACACTTAGGTTGTATCCATGATTGGCTGTTGTAAATAATGCTGCAGTGAATATGGGGGTGCAGATATCTCCCGAAAATAGTGGTTTCATTTCCTTCAGATATATACCCAGATGTGCTATTGCTGGATCATATGCTAGTTCTATTTTTAATTTTTTGAGGAACCTCTATACTGTTTTTCATAGTGACTGCACCAATTTGCATCCCCACCAACAGTGTGCAGGGGTTCCTTTTTCTCCACATCCTCGCTAGCACTTGTTATCTCTTGTTTTTTTTTGATAATAGCCATTTTAACAGATGTGAGGTGATATCTCATTGTGGTTTTGATATGCATTTCCTTGATGGTTAGTTATGTTGAGCACCTCTTCATGTAATTGTTTAGGCCTGATTTTTGACACACAATCTTCACTAGGCATGTTTTATCCACACTCAATAGAATGGGAAAGTTCAGGGAAAAGGATGCTAAGGTGAGTCTCTGGATCACTTGTTATCATCAAGTTTTGTGGTTTCTGAAGACTCTCTTATCTTTGATGGACCCCAGAGTGTGGTTGCTAACAGCCCCATATTCCTTTATTCACTCATTTCTCCATTCTTTCAACAAACATTTGTTGAACACCTTGTTTGTCCCCTTCAGTTTGTTCTCAATTCTTGGGCACAGACCTGTTGGTTTTCTATTACTGCCTGACAAATTGCCACACACTTAATGGCTTAAAACAATACATTTATTATCTCACCGTTCTATAGGTCAGAAGTCTGACCCCAATCTCACTGGGCTAAGAATCAGGGTGTTGGAGGGTTGCATTCCTTCCTTGAGGCTCTGGGGAAAATCTATTTCCTTGCTTTTTCCAGCTTCTAGAGACTGCCCATGTTCCTTGGTTTGGGGGTCCCCTTTCCATCTTCAAAGCCAACAACGTAGCATCTCTCTGACCCGGCTTCCCTTGTTACATCTTTTTCTCTGATTCCCTTCCTCTGTTTCCCACTTCTACTTTTAAGGACCCCTGTGATGGCATTGGGCTCACCCAGATAATCCAGGAAATCTTCCTGTTTTAAGGTCAGCTAAATAGCAACTTTAATTCCATCTACAACCTTAATTCCCTTTGCCGTGTAACGGAACACGTTCACAAGTTCTAGGGATTAGAACATGGACATCTTTGGGGAGTCATTATTCCATCTACTACATGATCCCTTGGAATCTGCTTCTTGTTTTTCTTATTGGGTGACATGAAACTCTGATTTCTTCTTTTTTTTTTTCTCTAGGCACTCCCCTCTCTAGAGGATTTGATCTCTTTCCTGTGGGCCCCTCCTCCCTTCTGTACCTCACGCACTCCCATTCCCATCAGTCTAGCTGATTCCCAGGCCTGACATTTTCTGGCCTGCCTTCCCCATCATCTACTATCAACCACAGTTTTGAATTCTGGGCACACATTTTATCCTTTGTCTTTGGGCAAGTCACCTTATTAACTTCTTCCTAATGTTGAGAGTTCCGTGGTTAAAATGTAGAGAGTTAATCATAGTGAGTGATTGCAATGAGCCCTCCTATAGTTTCCATTTGTGAGAAAGGACAGGTATTGTCCTTCTGCTTAGTGTTATGCAGTAATAGCTGCTGTTCTTAAAATTTCAATGCTGGCTGATTCATTGCTTTATTTTTCAATTAGCTTTACCACAGTGAGAACAATTTTAGAGATGGATTATGAAGAAGGATTTATAGAGCCAGGGAGGTGTGAGAAGCAGTGCACATTATCATTTTAAATTTTACAAGGTGTGCAAAGTACTTAGAATCAAGGAGACTATTTCTATTTGCACTTAGACGAAAGGATAGTAGAGAAAAAACATTAAGAGAAAATACCAGTCAAATAAACCATTAATTTTATGAAAACACTGAAGAAACTTTTAGCTTACACTTGCAAACATGAAAAATTAGATGAAAATTTCACACCAAATCACAAAAACCTACTGAGTTCATGGCTGAAAAAGTTTTCAGTGGTATGGGAATATTTTGTTATACAATTTAAGTATTTTATTTAATTCTATTAGTAATCTGGATTTACAATAGGTGGGAAAAATGACCTAAAGGCACACTGATGATACCAACTTTCTGAAATGGCAACCTGAACAATTTGGTTATATTCTATTTTAATTACAGGTAATACTCATTTTCCTTTAAGTTTTATTCAATAGGCAAAGCAATGTTCATTCCTATAAATTAAGTTTTTAAACCTTAAATTTGTTGTGGACAAAAATTAAACCTACCTAGAAATGTTTAAATTTTCTTACTACAATAAACCAATTTCAAAGTTCTCGGAAATATACAATAGTATTTCAATGAAAAGTGAGAAATGAGGAAAAATGATACTTTCAAGATATCAGCAACAGCAATGTATATACTGTAACAAGTACTAGATGAAAGAAGTAGACCTGATTTTATTTCTTTGATTACTCTCATGTGGAATTATCTACCTCTAAAACTAAGGCCAGGTTCCATAGCCAATAAACAGCAATTCAGAAAAGAGTTAAGTTAAACCTTGGAAGATGAAAAGAACTATCTCACTATGACCTCTCAGAAACCCACCCACTAACCCTTGTCTCTCCAATAAATGAATTCTGTTTGGTGGTGGGGGGTGTTTGATGTTAGTAAAAATTTGAAATCCTGAGGGCACTAGAGAAGAGTTGAAGCAATCCATTTAATTGATTTTGGTTTTTCCTTAAGGATCAAAACTGAACTACAGATCTACGAAGAGCTCTCTCGGGCATTCAGGTGAGTTTGGTTTTACTTGGCTGGTTCAGTTTACTGGATGGGACTGCAATGTGGTAATACAATACGGTTTAAAAGCATCTGAGTAAGTCAGTCACTTATTAACAATTATTAGCAATTTTTAGTGCTCCTGAAGTTCCAAATCAGCCATTTGTAAAGTAATTTGCTTGTAACATCGGCAACAAATTTGGTTAGTAAATACTTATTTGATAGATCTAATGTGCTTCTGCACAAGGGTAATATATGAGGAAGAGAAAGACTTATTCAGAGCCTTCTCTACTCAATTTGAAACAAGCTCAAACTTTCTGAGCCCTGGGCTGAAAAATGCTTAAAGTAGTCATTGAATGTATCACCTGGACTCATCTCCTAGGTCCTGGAGTTATCAGAAACATGAGAGCAGAGAACAAATAAGACATGATATGAAATCTACAAATTTTTTTTTTTAAAGAAAGGCAGTTCTTTAATTCTTAAAATATTGACAGAATTCTTAAAGAGCTGATATTTAAGAAAGAACATGAACAGGATGGAGAGGGGATTTTTTATGTGTTGTGTGTGTTATGTTGCAGTAATGAGAAGAATCTAAATCACATTTCCTGTAATGTCCCAAGATCGAATGTTATATATTTGACTTTAAAGAAAGCACATGTTGAGAAAAAGAAACCAACATGTATTCTATACTAAGGAATGGGAGGGTTGGGACTTAGAGACACGCTTCAGAGAACAATGTGGGTGGGGAGTTTTTACAATAAATTATCCACTTGCAACGTATTCAGAAAATTTTGATCAAGACAGTCCTTTGATTTTAGTAACACATGGGATTTCACACTTTCTCTGAGCAATTCAGGTTTCCTTCCCAGAATCTTTTAACTGCTTAGCTTAAATTGTCTCCTGTCATAAACTGACACATTTATGGCCTCAAATATAAAATGATTCTTAAAAATAAAGTAGAAAAATTATTTTAGTAATAAAAACTTTTGGTAAGATTTGAAAATTTTTATTGAATGTAGTACTCAATAGAAGAGAAAAGACTTCAGAGATATATAAAAACAGATTCCAGGGCCTCACCCTTCCATCCATACTTGGCTGGGAGTGTGAATTAAAGCCCTTGTATAGTAGAAGATGGATAATCATAGATTAAATTTTAAAATTAATTAGTCAAAATGCCTCCTATTTATGTAATTAAAAATTCAAGTATAACAATTTATAATCATTTTAGTAGGTATTTATTGAACAACATAAGACACAAAAGTAATTATCAGTGAAAAATGAATTATTTAATATCAATACAAAATCAAAATCATAGGTTTTAATGGATCTTATTCTGGGAAACTTATCATTGCTTGTCAATTTAAAGAATTTAAAGCATGGCATTATATATTGGTTCTCTTTGAATTAACATTTAGAAATGTACTTAGTATGAACCAAAGCTTCATTAGATAAAAACCCAGGTTAGTGTGGAACATTTTAGTTTAACTGAGATAATTGGATATTTTAGGTAACTTTGTTTCTTCATACCTCATTCTTCCTAAACTTCCACAGAAAAGAAAATACTTCTGTGAATAGTAGGCAATTATATTCTTAATTTAAATATTTACTTTAGAAAAGATAATTTGAATTTTAGTCATAAATATGTCTTGAAAGAGCTTGATCTTACAATAATTGGGCGTGAATCAACATGGATTTTTGACAAAGAAATCTCATCAAATAAATTGACTTTTTAAAAACCGAAATAATCGTGGTGGTAGATACACCCCCCTACTTCAAACAAAAAAAAACCTGTCTCGACACAGCTGCTTATATAGTTACTGTTTGATTTTAGAATTCCTGGAATATAGTAATAACACCTACCATTTGCTGGGCAACTACTTTATGCCAGACACTTTTCCAGAAACTTTTCATGGTTTCTCCTTAAATTCTCAAAAAGGCCTGGGGCAATTATCTTCATATTACAGATAAAGAAAGTGGAGCCTCAGAGGTTAAATGACTTGTCCCAGATTGTACTGGAAGTGGCAGAGGCTGAGTTGGAGTAGAAGCCTGTCTTTTTCTGAAGCCTCTGTTTTTTTGCCTCAACCTTTAGCTGCCTGGCCCAAGACCAAAGACAGCATTGGCTCTAGGGTGACCAATTATTCTGGTTTTCCCAGGAAAGAAGGATTCCTGCAATGTGAGACTTTTAGTTGTAAGCTTGAGAAAGACTTGGGCAAACCCAGGCGAGTGGGTCACTTTATCTGCAGGCATGCTCCTATGGCTACGGGGTAGTCAGCAAGGCCATACGGCTCTTCTAGAAGCTTCCTATTCCTGTTAAATTATCTGCACCGGTGAGGCCATTTCTCTAATCAGTAAGATAAAACTCAGAGAGCTGCCTCCTAGAATAGCCGGATAACTGCGCTGGCGAGCTCTTGACACATAGGGAGCTTCGAGACTGCTATTTGTGGATCAATCTCAATCTTCAGCATAACTTCAGAACTCTTAGATAAAATATTTACATATTAAAATATTTAAAACATTTTGTCATATTAATCAAAGATGTATTTGCATTCTTTATCTCTAATGCATGCAGAATCAGAGAGTTCTCCAATTAAAATGCTTCCCTTGTTATCATAGTGTGTCACTTACTAGTCTTTTTCTTTTTGGTTCAGTCTAATCCCTTACCTGGTGAGTATTCTCACATCTTTTTCATCTGAAATGTTTTTTTCAGGAGGATTGTAAGTTTCTTGATGGTGGAATATATACCTTTAGGTCAGCATGATAGATAGGACCACAGACTCTGAGGACAGACTGCTCATTTCTAGCTGTTGACTGTGAGCAAAATTACTTAACTTCCTTGTACCTAGTTCCTTCATCTTAAAAATAGAGACAGTAATAGTTCTTACCATACAGGGTTATAGTGGTGATTGAGTTATTTTATGTAAGGATTTATAATAATAGCTGGCACAAAGGAAGTGCTATGGAAGTGCCATCTATATTATCATGTTTACTTTCACTGGTCTTGAGGGATGGTATGCTGTTCTTGGTATAGGGGACACTTAATGTCACAGTTGACTACTTGGCTGTAGTCTTTGGCATCTTGCATGTGTGCTGAAAGTTTTACAGCCATTTTTTCCTAAGAGATATGAATTTGTAATTGTTGTCTGTTTTTGATGTACTAATCAATCCTATGGTGGAACCAAGAGTATAGTGATTCTTATCAGAATTCAGAGAGGTAGCCTTCTTGAATTTAAGGCTAGAATGTTCTTCCTCCTGTATAAGCAGAGGAAAATTTCTCTGGTTATTCATTTTTTTAAAAATTATTTTATTGAGGTCACATTGGTTTGTAACATTGTGTAAATTGCAGGTGTACATCATTATAGTTCAGCTTCTGTATGGACTGCATCATCTAGTTTCCAATAGTCTAGTTCCCATCCATCACCAGACACATGTGCCCCTTTACCCCTTTTGCCCTCCTCCCACCCCCTTCCCTTCTAGTAATCACTAATCTATTCTCCTTATCTATGTGTTCATTTATCTTCCAAATATGAGTGAAATCATACGGTGTTTGTCTTTCTCTGGTCATACTTATTACTCAATTTATTTTCCGTGTAAGTTACAAATGATTCATAAATATTGAAGCTATTTTTGTTAAAGAGAAAATGCTTCCTGATTATTTAAAATATACCACTAAGGCTTACCACTTACGGGCACCACTTTAATCTAGTGGACTAGGGTTTCTAAAACAGTAGGAAATTGCAAAGCAATGAGGCTTGGCAGTGGCCTAAGAAGATTCACCTAGTACTGTACAAAAGTGCTTCCATTAAAATGTAAATTTCGAGTGAGGGAAGCTACACTTTTGTAATGTTGCTGTCCAGAGACTGACACACACTGTAGGATCTATGCCTTTTAACTACAGTGTGATTTTTAAGTATGTTCCACTGCTGTCTGCCATGTCCACTACACTGCGATGTGATTCAGAACACTTATTGACGTAGTGAGTTATTCTACTCTTGGTTAATCAAGAGAAGTTGCAGTTGATTTAAGGAGAAATGACAGGGTAGTTTGTATAAAAAGCAGCTGGTTTTCAGTAGCAACTGAAGTGTGTAGACATGAGAATAGTAAATAGAGGCACAGATTTGAAGGAATATGTATGGATTCTGATAGCATGACTTCTTTCCTGTTTACCTGATAACTCAAAGTTACCTAACATAGCTATATTAACAATTATGTATCAAATTTTAATAAGTACCCAGCATTATGCTAAGTTGATTAATAATGTTGTTTGAATTCAAAGGTCGTGATCAAGTTTACGAAGTAAACTTGTAAAATTGTAAATATTTGTAAAAATTGTAAAATATTGACAGAAATTCTTAAATGTATTTATTTTGGCTGAATGTTTATTTAATATGTTCTGTTACCAGTAGAACAACACTTCTAGGAATCACCAAAGCAATTCTATGTGAAGGTGTCATAATGGGGAAGATCAACATATTTTTACTGAAATTAGAACATCACCTTTTCTAAGAGGCCTCTGATTCTCTAAGCTAATTTCCAGATATTTCCTAGGTCATTATTTTAAAAGTGATGCACTGGTCTTTGAAAATGCAGGAAGTCTTTCTGGAGCGTTGACCTCAGAATATTTGAGGCCAGAATTTCAGGCATCTAAGTGTTGGCGGTGCTCCTAAGAGAGGAATACGTAAGTAAGGCTGATATGTCTGGGAAGAGCACCACACACCGGAAGCTGATTCAGTGACAAGGTTTACCTTCTTTCCTTGCTTGACTTATATTCCTTTCTCCTGGCTACTGTTTTTTATGCCTGGTATTCCTTGATTCCTTGAGTGGTAGGGAGCAACTGCCCAAAGAGCTGATTATAAGGGTCACTAAACAGCCAGGAGAGTAAATTGGAAATTTGGTGCCAGTTAACACAGCTTTCTACAGAGCACACCCAAAATAACTATTAATATGTAATAGTTGGTAATGTATGAATTTGTATCTCTTTCTGGGAACTGGGGGAGTGCTTCTCCTGTGCTATAAAGCCTATCTGGAACGTAGATGTGATGCTTGGGGATCAGGCAGCCATTTTGTGACCATAATGATATTAGAAATTTTGAGAGAAAAAAATTACATATGTAATTTCTCTGTATAGAATTTTGGTGCTGTGCGAGTGCAAATTATACAATGTAACTACAGGCAGGGTTGCCAGCGTATGATCAGCCAGTTGATAGTTACCTGAAGCTGGCAGTTGTCAGCAGCTCAAATTCTGAAGTGAAATATGATGGCTTACACATTATTCATGTGTGAGTGTTTCCAGACTTTCATTTCCCTCTGCCTGCCAAGAGGATTCTGGTTTCTTTGGGTCCATCGTGTCCCTCTCTGCACCCTTTGAGGGGGGCTGCCTTGACAGAAGAATTCTTTTTGGCTCTTATGTTGCAGAACCAGAAGGCAAGGATGATGACAGAAAAAGGACAATAATTTTGCAGGTGGGGCAGGAGGAAAAGTTTCCTTTTTCCTGTTTTAGGAACTGTGTGTAAAAGAGATACGAGAGCAGCTGTGGCGTGTGAGGAAAGTGGATATGAGGTTCAAGAACCCTGTGTGTGCCAAGTACTGAGGGTTTAGCGATCTGACACTCTACTTTGCCCCTGTATCCCTTGCCTTTCTGTAGCAAAGAGACTGGAAAACAATGTGCTCAATCTCTTGAGTGCCCTCGCAGGGAGGAGAGGCCGTGGACGTGATTCTGACCAGTGTGATGTGGGCTGAAGTGTATGGGGGAAGCGAAAATTATATTTCCGAATAAAGCTTTGCTGGGAGAAAGCGCTTGATCCTTTTCTCTTTTATCCCTCTAGAACACGGAGGAACTTGGAAACATAGTGATGAAAGTCATTTGCCAAGGAAGGCAAGATAGGGAGAAAGAAGGAGCAACATGGTAGATCTCCTGCACTGAAACTAGATTGCCTACCTCTGGACATTGTGGAGTGAAAAAAAAAAAGAAAAACTTTATGTATCAGATAGAGTCCTGGCAGTGGTGGACCAAATGTCTTTAAAAAATAATTTAATGAAGAGACTATGTACAGAGATGCGAGTAAGGATAAGGGAACTGACTTAGGGGTCTCCAGAGAAGTAGAACTGATAAGCTCCCCCCCTCCCTCCCTCCCTCCTTGCCTTCTTCCCTTCTTCCTTCCTTCCTTCCTTCTTTCCTCCTTCCCTTCCTTTCTTCTTTTTCTCTCTCTCTCATTTTCTTTCTTGGAATTGGCTTATGTGATTACGGAGCCTGGCAAGTCTAAAATCTGCAAAGCCAATGTCCCAATTTGAGTCTGAAGGCTGGCAGGCTGCTGTAGAGCCGAGAAGAGCTATGTCCAGGTTCACAGGCCATCAGGCCAGAGAATTCTCTTTTATTTGGGGGACAGTCAGTCTTTTTGTTTTATTCAGCCCTTCAACTGATTGGATGAGGCCCACCCACATGAGGTAGTCTAGCCACATTAGGTAGACTGAGTAAATCTACTCAGTCTACCAATTTAAATGTTAATCTCATCCAAAAACACCTCAATAGACACACTCAGAATAATGTTTGACAAAATATCTGGGCACCTTATGGCCCAGTCAACTTGATATATAAAATTAACCATCATAGGAAATAACAAGAGATGGTGCAACAGCCAGGGACTAGAAATGGTGGGGATTCTGACAGGTTAATGGAGGGAACAATATTCACCGGTGCTAGCAAGAATTTGAGTCAGAGAAGAGGTGCTGTCTCATATGACCTGTGGCTACAAAGGAAAGTAACTCTGCCAGAACTATAACTACGCAAGTAAGGGGGTGGAGATTATGGGAAATAAATATGTAATCCTTTCTCTTCCCACCTAAGCCAGAGGGCAGAAGAGTTTGGGTGATGCTGTTCATGGAAGTCATCCTCCTGGGACACAGAACAGGGGAGAGATTGGTGAAGGTAAGTGAGGAGATTGAGATTAATCAGCACACTTTAATACTTTAAGCAATTCTGTAAATAACTACATTAAGTTAATTTTAAATTTTATTTAAATTTTAAAAAAATAATTAAAAAATAATTTAATTATTTTAAAACTATTTCACTAAGTTGATTTTAAAAAGCCAATGCAGCGAAATTAAGCTGCTCAATCAAATGTAATCCTAACTGATACAGAGAGTGACAAATGAGTTATTTTAGTTGCTAGACTTTGTTTCCTTGACTGAAACACTGTTCAGATTGGACCATATGGATGATGGCTTTATATACATTGTGCAATTAAGGCCCACTATGGTGCAATTTACCAGGAACATGCGATTTACTTTATTATTTACATATTAAATGGTTTCATATGTTTCTCAATAAATTTTCTCATTGTAATAATACAAATAGTAAATAAAAAAGTTGTATATGATTTTTGAGAATGAAAAGTTAGTGTCTCCATATTCCTGCTAAAGGAGTGTTGAAAAAATATTTAAACAATATTGATTTGAAGGGGAACCAAATTACCAGTCTCCCTTTTTTTTAAAATAATTTTATTTATTTATTTATTTTTCCCCCAAAGCCCCAGTAGATAGTTGTATGTCATAGTTGCACATCCTTCTGGTTGCTGTATGTGGGACGCGGCCTCAGCATGGCCGGAGAAGCAGTACGTCTGTGCGCGCCCGGGATCCGAACCCGGCCCGCCAGCAGCGGAGCACGCGCACTTAACCACTAAGCCACGAGGCCGGCCCATTACCAGTCTCCCTTGTTCTGGCACTGGGTCTAAGGTTCTAGCTCATTCCCACTTTATGGACTGAGGTGTTTCCAACATTGGAAGAGGTAGCTTGGGCTTGTGGTTGGATGACATGTGATCCAGCTATTGCTGTGTTTTCCTGGAGCTAAGGCAGGAACTCAGTGCGTTTCTGCAGGAATCGGCACATGGGGCAGTATCTGGATGGCCCAGGACTCCAGCTGATTCTTTTGGGCCTTGGAGTTTGGCTCAGGAAGCAGAAGGCATCTCTGGTTAAATGATACAGAACTACTGGTGTTGGGGATGCTGGCTGATCTGCTCATGGAGAAGAGAGACTGTGTTTTCAATGACCCCACCAAGTAGTTTATCTGATGGGTAGGCAAATACATAGAATCAGTCATGAACTCATGATTCTAACTTGAAAGCAGACACGGCTAAGTGCTTATCTGGCTCTGCTATGACTGAAGTCAAACGTCTTTAAACACGTGGGTGTGGCAGTCCCGGCTGCAAATAAGCCAAAGATCTGAATTACACAGAGAGAATAACAACTCCACTGATCCAAACTTGGCAGCACTGCACACTGTGGTTAAATAGCACTGACTCATAGCGGCTGTGGTCATTTCCAAATGGCCAAAAGAATTGGATGGAGGGACAGGAATCCCACAGTGTGTGATGGTCACCTAAATCGCAATGCCATAACTCCTTGAGTGCTTTAAACTTCTCTCAAATATACTCATGTGTGGTCCTTTGAGATATTGAGGCTCAGCAGCACATAGGGACCCATTCATTGAAGAGCCCAGATTTCGTTAACAGATCATAATATTGGCGTGGGTCTAGATGCTGAGGGCTAGGTGTTCTGTTAAGCATAGTATACCACGTGGGGGTCCATAGTTTCTACATCCTTTCCAGTGAAGTGGTTGGTGGGTAGTGTTCTCTGGAGAGGAATATGGGGAGAACCATGGAATTTTGACAATTTGCTGTTACTACAAATATTATGGCTCATTGGAGATTTTTTTGAAATTGCCTTTTCTTTTTTATCTTGTTGTATTATTTATTTATTTATCTATTCTGAGTTGTTAGCGTGAAAATCCAGTACTTTTTGCATGGGTATGAAAAGCATGATTTTTGTGATAATTATTCAGAGCTGCTGGTTGGCATTATATGTATAGTCCACACAAGGCATATATGTCTCCTTGCTCCATCTCAACATTAAGCTGACATCTAGAAATAACTGAAAAGCAAATGAATTCTTTTTAGTGCAATCTCTTGAGAACATACATCCATAACATCCAGTGAAATATCTTAAAAATCTTTTTTCCCTGTATTTTGGTTATCTATTGCTATATAGCAAACCACCCCAACTTTAGTGGCTTAACACCAATAACTGGCTTATCATCAACAACTGGATGATGAGATCGATTGGGCGTAGCTCTGTTCTTGTGCTGTTGGCTGGTGGTCCAGTCATTCGGAAGCTCATTCGGGCTGGAACACCCGAGATCGCTCGTTCACACGGCTGGCGCTTGGTGTGGCCGTCAGCTGGGAGCTCAGCTGAGGTTGTCAGCCAGAGTGTCTCAGTTCTCCCCACTGTGGCCACTCTACACTCTACACAGAGGCATGGACTTCTCCTGGCATGGCAGCCGGGTTCTCAGAGGGGGTGTTCCAAGTGTGTGTGAGAGGCTGCTGCAGATCTTTTGAGGCTCAGCCTTGGAAGTGACACAGTATCACTTCTGTCACATTCTATTGGCCAAAGCAAATCACAGAGTCAGAGGAATTGGAGAAGACTCTCCCTCTTGGTAGGTGTAGCGGCAACGTTTGTGGCCATCTTCAATCCACTACAGCTTGTTTTTCTCAACGTCTCATGCACGTGGTGGCTGCTCCTGAATCTTTCTCCTCTCCTACTCCCAGCTCTGCCCAGACCTGCCTCCCTCTAATTCTCAGATTGTTTCTCTCATATCCTTCCTGCTTCCTTTCCAATCCATACAATTCTTCTCTCTAGCTTATCTAGTATATCTTGCTCTTTCCAGTGTAAATCCAGCTAGTCTTTTTAGTTTATGCAGTATTTCTCCCTTTCTCGCTTCCTTGATTTTCATAATAAATTGTTAATTTTTTAGGATTGTTAAGAACATAATGCTTCTTAATGGGAGCAAGCAGGAGTGGAGAGTGGATGCGATTTTTAATTTTATTCCTGTTGTATGTATGTTTAAGTGACACGTAGCACAATGGGAACTGATTTTGGTTTTCATTATAAATGACACCAGTTGACTTTTAGAAAGTGACACAAGAGGAGGGTTAGCAGAGAAGGGGACTGATTCAGTCCTAGAGATTGCCTGAGGCACATCATGATGGGGTTGACAGGAATGGTGCTTATTGGGTACCATGTTATTTTGAAGACCAATGTTGCTGGTCCTAGGGAAATCCTAAAGAGTATAATTGTGACTTGAGACTTCTTAGTTGCAGAAGATAGTTTCTGAAGACAATGAACTTTAAGCAAATATACCTTTCAGCAGGTCTATCCCTAATATTGTCTCTAGAACAAGAGTGCAAATTGAGGCCCACAAACCGTATATCTAAATATTAAAAAATTATCCCTTAAATGAGAAATCTGTTAAATAAAATTTTTTTTGTCCTCCTCCCTTGACAAATGTACCTTATATTGACCTGGGAGGCCAGGTGTGAATTTATAATTTTCATACTTCTCAGAGTTCTATGCTAAAGTATGGCATTTTGGCATTTTTGAGAGCTGGCCCTGGCCCTACCTACTCCCCTTCTCTCCCCACCACCAGCATCCTCTCGTGCTGAGAGGGACCTCACCACACATATGTGGACACTTCAAAGCTGTGTCCATAGTCCTAAATCAGCAGCCCCTTAGCCATTCCTCTGGCCTGGGAGGAGCAAATGCCAGTGCCATCTGCTTTCAGGAGGCACACCAGATGACAAGTTCTAGTCTGGCCTTGGAAGCAGGCTCAATGATTTCTGGGTGGGGAATTCCAGGGTCCCAGATACTCAGAGCCTGGTCTACAAGGGAAGGCACAGGTTCCACATAAGCAAGTTTGGTTCCATAAGCTTCCTGACTTGGGAAGGGATGGCAGAAGTGGGGCCAGAGTGAGTCCTCTTGAGCACAGGGTGCAGGGCAGGGGCCTAATCCAGGTCAAGGGCACCCCCACTTTTAGCTGTGGGTGTGCAAAAATTCAATTTATTTTTTTTCCAAAGGTACAGAGCCAGAGTCCTACCCCACACACTTCTTCACATTTCAGAGGTCCATGAAAGAGTGGAACTGTTGGGGGTTGGATCAGAGTGCAAGCAGATGGAAAGCACTGAGGTTAATGAGAGAAGGAACGGGGCCGAGGCTGGCTGCGGACTTCTGCCGGGAGGGAATTAGGGGGCTTGAGTCAGTGTGGAGGCACTGAATGGGGCCACATGACCTTGATAGCACATGGCTCTTGTCCAGTGAGGCTACCTTAGGGTAGGTGGCCACACTGGGACTTTAGGATTCAGATTTTTGGAACAGCCTAGTGATTATAGATTACTCATGTTTAAGCTGTACCTACAAAATCCAAAATATTTAGGGAGTTTAAAAAGCATTTCAAACAGTCCTTTCTGTGCAGAGATTAAAGAAGGAGAAAGTTCTGTACTGGATGTCCTGAACCATCTTTCAGTCTTGACCTGATTCAGCTTCCTTGGAAGTGCTTTCCGTGCATGGGTAATTGTTTATAGCTGGTAGTTTCTGAGTCATTGGTTAGTGTGGATTTGCATCATCAGATACACCTTTTAAACCAATGTTCAGAATGTTTCTTAGTCATTTTTGTAATTATATTATGGCGAGAATTTACCTTCTTTCCCTGCCCCACGGTTGGTATCTGTGCTCTAGGGAAGGTTGGTGTTGGCTCTGTCTTGACGTATCAATGCTGGCTCTTTGGAGAGTATCCTGAGTGCCAGGAAAAGTCTGGAACATCCTGACCCATATAGAGATTTCAAACCCTGATGGGTTCCTGTTATAATCAATGCTTGGCAGGCCAGATTTCTATGGAGGAAGAGATGGGTCAGGGGTTTGGACCTCTGGGGTTAACTGCTACTCAATCATTTCCTAAAGTCACAGACTTCCTTCTGCCTACTGATAAGACTCTCAATGCCATTTTGGACTAAAGGATAAGTGAAGATTAAGTGAGCCACTTTGAAGGTTGCAACAGCATCCTATATGGGTGGCTGGCTTTCTGAACTGAGCGTGGGTTATCACTTTCTTTACTTCTGTGATACCTAAGCATTGTGTGGTCAATAAAACATGAGCTTCTGCAACTCAGGCTGGTCTTTGTTTGTTTTTTTGCTGAGGAAGATTCACCCTGTGCCAATATTCATCTACTTTGCATGTGGGTCGCCGCCACAGCATGGCTGCTGATGAGTGGTATAGGTTGGTGCCGGGGAGCTGAACCCAGGCCGCTGAAGTGGAGCGTGCCGAACTTAACCGCTATGCCACAGGGCTGGCCCCTGGTCTTTGTCTTTAACTAAATTCTTTTGTGATTCCAGGGTTACTGTTGAGGTCCAGATTGTGCATGTTGGGTCATCAGAATTAGTTTCTTTTCATTTGGGAAAATAAACTGTAGGGCTGTCATAAGGATGGCAATGCAGATCTATATGTATGTGACTTTATATGAGTGTGCACATGCGTGTGTACCAGCTTGTGTGCTATGTGGTTGCTCCTGGAATCAATCAGGGTAATTCAGGGTGGGGTTGAGGAAGGGACTATCTCCTAGGCTTCCAGAGTATTGGGAAATAGAGGGTTTTTCGACATGGGTGAGAACAGGTTGCACATAGCATCTTCCTGTTCATTCCCCTGGGAAATTAAAACTCAATAGAAGAATCAGAACATACTCCTTGTCTTAATTATCCACTTTTTTCTTTTATTTGGATATGAAAGGGTAGAAAAAAGAAAATTATTTTTATTTTGCAATTTATAGCTCCTAAATAATAAGGGTATAATAGGTAGTCATATATTTGTTGTGACCTAGAATGACAAGATTTTTCCGATTGAATATATCTCCCAGTTGGCAAGAAATGGTGCTGAAAGTTTGTACCCTTTGTGTCACTTCACTGGGTAATGAAGCAGATTTCAGAAAGCTCTGTTAAAATCAGAAATGTTATCTGAGGAAAATTCACCCATTATTATCTATTAGAAAGGATTACATTTTCTTTCAGATTGAGTGGAATGAAACATAAATAGCACAAGTAAATTTTATAAAAATACCAAGGAGAGGATCTGGGATGGGGAGGAGGCAGATCTGGGGGGTAGTATTTTTCAGGGAGGGCTTTGGGTTACAGAGGCTGGCCTGTGTGCATTGGGGGCCTGGAGGAGCAAGGTGGAAGCACTTCGAAGAAAATTGAGAAAGCATAGAAAACATTTTGACTTTGTAATTTTGCCCAGAGTAAACCTTGAACATTTGTTTATTGTCTTTCACAAAGAGTTATTAGTGCTTTCTATAGGGCAATGATTCCAAGTTATTTACAGATATGAACTGCTTTAAACCTCAAACTGTTGGGTGGGTACTATTAATAGCACCTATCACACAGGTGAGGGAGCTGAGGAGGGAGATGTTATTTGACCAGGTGCTCTGTCTCTGAGTCAGCAGTCTAACCACTACCCATACTGCCTGCCATGCGTGTACAATACAAAACTGCTACTAATGTTGGGATTCAGAGAGAAGCACAATCATACTTTCCTTTAATTTTTAAGTATAATTAATTAATTAAATACCTTTGCCTTAATTTTTCTTTTAGAAAATCTGATGATGTACCTTGATGGTTTTAAATTCGTCTGCTCCCATTCTTACCATTATCTAGTCACCATCTACCCATGCCAGGCTGGCATTTGTCTCTAGTTCATTCATTCTTCCTTACTTCCTTCACTCATTCATTCATTCTTGTGCAGAGCATGACATGCTGCTCTCTTATTTAATTTCTACTATCTGAGGGTGAAACTGTGGACTATCTCACCATGCTTCAGTTTACAAGAATGAGTATTTCTAGGCAAGATAAGCCAGAAACTATAATTTAGTAAGTATTTATCGAGCACGTACCACATGTTAGGCATTAAGAGGATTTGCTCATTTAATACTTACCACAAACCTATGAAGTAGCTACTATTATTACCTTCATTTTATGAATGAGAAAAACGAGGATCAAAGAAGTAAGAACAAAAGATGAAAAAGCAGCAAAAACAAAACGAAACACCTAGAAATTAGCAGAGCTGAGATTTAAACCAGCTCTCACACTATCTGCATTAGAATCCTGGATTGGGCTCCATTACTGTAGATGAAATGAGTTAGCACATAAAAATGACATAGATAAACATCAACTGGCACAAAAGCAAGTAATTAACAAAGGATATCAATTAGTTTTATTCTTTTCTTTTTCAATTTTTATGTCTTTTCTTTTTTGTTTAGTTTATTAAACTTTTTTTATTAAAGTCTAAAATATATACAGAAAGTGCACATATCCTAAAGTGTGGAACTCACTGAGTTTTTGCCACCTTGAACACTCCCCTGTAATCAGCACTCAGATCAAGAACAGAATGTGGCCAGTACCCAGAGACTCCTTTTACCCACTTCCAGGCACTATCCCCCAAGCCCTGGGGTAACCACTATCTTGACTTCCAATGGCCTTGGTTTACTCTCACCTGTTTTTGTTCTTTATGTAGATAGAAGCATATAGTTTTATTCTTTTGTGTTGGGCTTCTTTCACTCAAATTATGTTTGTGAGACTCATCCATATTGTTGCATGTAGTTAAGCTTGTTCATTCTTATTGTATTACACTGTGGAAATATACCACAATCTACTTACTCATTCTACTGTTGACAGGCATTTGGTTGGTTTCCAGTTTCAGGCACTTGTGAATAGTGCTGTTTTAAATGTCTTCTAGTATATGTCTTTTGGTGAGCATATGTTAGCTATTTTTATTAACCGTTATGCACACTAAAGACAACGCAGCATAATGGTTTAGTTAGTAGGAGGTCAAGAAGAAGATCCTGAATTATTAGCGTGTATCAAAAACTAATATCAAGAGTGAGAAAAGAAGTCAAACAAAAAGAAAAGAAAAGGCAATCAGAACTCAGTAGAGCTAGCCATCAGTTCCTTGGTTCATCCCATGTTGTATGAATCTATACCTGCAAAAAATATGATGTACTTTATAACTCACAGATAAAAAGAAGGACCAGTGGATACCAGACCATGGGAGGATTCTGTGACAGTTTCCAGGTGGACAGGAGGTGTGATGGCAGCTCTGAGTTGAGGGCCATGATGACCTAGAGCAGACTCAAGGGGGCCATTCAGGAGGTGTGCTTATTTTTCAGGGGCATTGTCTGAGTTGGGATGAAGAGTCTGCCAAGACTCATCAACTCACTCCCCATATCAAAAAGAGTTTAATGGGGAACAGGATGAGCAATTTTAAACAAGAGCAAATGGTGAGGAGCGTGTGACTATGGTTCCAAATAATAACAGTCAGATACAGTCAGCATGTATGTCACATGGAAACAAACAAAATAGAAAGTAAGGTGTAATATGCTTCGGGTGACTGTAAAGTCTGGGGTGGGAAATGAAGTGTGGAGTATTAATAAGTTCTTCCAGCTGAAGGTTACAACTTGGAGAGAAAGAGAATATGGAGAAAGAATAGTTGGAGATACAGACATTGCCAAAATATACAATATGATTTTTAGTCATCTGCTTCTGGCAAGAGACAGAGGTGAAATGATATATATTGGAAAAAAAATATGTAGGTCAGACTTGTTGACTTGATAAAATTAGCTTTATGTTCATTTTAAGGGGGAGTGGGAAAATATTCAGCTACAGTTGTCAAGCTAAATAGTGTGCTTTCCTCTAACTACTCACAGAAATAAATACCAGCATGAAAGAGATGCCTCATTTCCCATAAGAGAATGACAGAAAAATGGGGGTAATTTTGCCAAAATCAAAGCACTGAAGATGGACATTTCGTCTTTGAGAAGGCAGACGAGGCAATGGGAGTAAGTGTCAGAGAAATTTAAGGTTGAAAGACATGTTAGCGATTGTCTCATCCAACCCGCGGATTTTATAGGTGAGTAAAATGGAAACTTGCAGAGGCTGAGTCAGGCTCTCGAGTCAGGCTGTCTGGGTTCCAATTGCAGCTATCATACTTACTGTCTGTGCCCAATTTTTAGTTGTAAAATGGGGTATAATTGTATTGATCTCAGAATTGTTTTGAAGATTAAATGCCATAATCTATGTAGTGCTTAATGAGTGTCTGACATTGAGTAAGAGTTAGTTATTGGTTTTGAGTGACAGACCTAAAGTTTCACAGCTAGTTAGGAGTAGAGTTGCTACTGGATGCCAGGTCTAGCAGGTTCTCGAACTTTCAATTCAGTGTCATTCAGCCATATCACACTGTATCTTGCTGGGATTTCAGAAACCCTTTTTTTTTTTGCTCTGAATTCAGAATTGGTTTTGGGGTAGACGTGAGAGTCAGGCAAACGAAACCAAAATAATAAATTTTCTTACTCATAAAAGCTGGATTGGAGGTTATGACTTAGATTTAGGACAACAATCGAATTCCTGCCCAATTCACTTGCTCACTCGCTTGCCCCAATTTAAACTTGGGAAGAGCACACTCAAAGGGAAGTTTATCAGCAAATAAGACTGCAATCTTGCTGGGATAGGGGAGGGAGTATGAGAGGTGGGGAGAAAGGGCAGAAAGATCCCAAATCCCTCTTGTGGAGAAGGTTTGAAATATTAGCTCTATTTAGTCAATAAGTATGAACCAATGACTGTCATTCACAAACTAGATGATATATTCTACCTTCAGAGGTAGATTACTCAGTAGGTCTCTGGGAGATAACCAAGAGTTGATCAGAAAAAGAAGGAGAGCGGGCAGGCCCAGTGGTTTAGGGGTTAAGTCTGTGAGCTCTGCTTTGACAGCCTGGGCTTTGGCAGCCTGGGGTTCTGCAGCCTGGGGTTCTCCGGTTCAGATCCCAGGCACGGACCTACGTGCCGCTCATCAAGCCATGCTGTGGATGCATCCCACATACAAAATAGAGGAAGATTGGCAAAGATGTTGGCTCAGCGACAATCTTCCTCAAAGATTGGCAACAGATGTTAGCTCAGGGCGAGAGAAAGGACATTCTGGGCAGAGGGAACAGTGTGTGAATAAGCTATTCTCGGAGATCAAGACAATGAAGTGAGTGCAGACTCTGGGAGGAAGGATGCCAGCAAATCAGGAGTAGTGCATCAGCCTTCTTCTCCAACCTCTTCCAATACTGAAACAGCAATTCAAGATTTAAAAACTAACACAAAGAACTTGTGTTGATGATATAGAAATGAAGGGAACATTATTCAGTCATGAAACACATATGGAACAACTGTGGTTTTAAATGTAACCTACACTGTATCACTATTTTTAGAGCCCTCCAGTGGCTCGCAATTGCACTATAATAGAATCTATACTCCTTACCAGGGCTTTCAAGGTCTTACTTGATCCGTCCTCTGCCTACCTCTCTTTTTCTCCTACTTGAAGTGATCCATCCACTTAGGCCCCTTTCCGTTCCTTGGGCATGCCAAGTTTGCTTCTGCTGTAGGGTTTGTAGGCTCTATGTCCAGATCTTCTTCTTTTTTTTCTTGAATTTATTTCAGAATCTTTTTTTCCCCAGCTTTATTGAGATATTATTGACATATAACATATATAAGTTTAAGGTGTACAATATGATGATTTGATACACGTATATAGTACAAAATGATGACCATAATAAGGTGAGTTTAGACATCCATCCTCTCATGTAATTACCATTGTTTTGTGTGTTGATAACATTTAAGATTTACTCTCTTAACAACTTTCAAGTATATAATATGGTACTGTTAATTATAGTTACCATGCTCTACATTACATCCCCAGAACTTATTCATCTTATAGCTGCAAGTTTGTACGCTTTAACCAACATCTCCCATTTCCCCCACCCCTCAGACCCTGGCAACTACCATTTTACTCTCTATTTCTGTGACTTCACTTCTTTAGATTCCTCATATAAATAAGAACATAGAGTATTTGTCTTTCTCTGTCTGACTTATTTCACTTAGCTTAATGCCCTCAAGGTCCATCCGTGTTGTTGCAAAAAGTAGAATTGTATTCTCTTTTATGGCTGAATAATATTCCCTTCCATATATATATATATCCCAAATATATATATATTTTCTTATCCAGTCAGCCATTGATGGGCACGTAGGTTGTTTCCAGGTCTTGGCTATTGTGAATAGTGCTGCAATGAACATGAGGGTGCAGATATCTCTTCAAGATAGAGATTTCATTTCCTTTGGATATATACCCAGAAGTAGAATTGCTGGATTATATGGTAGATCTATTTTTAATTTTTTGAGGAACCTCCATACTGTTTTTCATAGTGGCTGTACCAGTTTACATTCCCACCAACAGTGCACAAGGGTTCCCTTTTCTCTGCATCATCGCCAACATTTGTCTCTTGTTTTTTTGATAATAGTCATTCTTACAGGTGTGAGGTGATGTCTCATTGTGGTTTTCATTTGCATTTTTTCATGCCGTTCAGATTGCAGCTTAAATATCACCACTGAAAGAGGTTTCGTCTCACCACCCTACCTATGGTATCATACCTTCCCATCACATTATTACTAGCTTGTTTAATATATTTTATTGATAGCAATTAACAACTGAAATTATCATATTTATTTGTTTATTCGCTCATTGGCAGACTTCCTCCTACTAAAATAAAAGCTTCTAGAAAACAGGGATCTTGTTTGTGTCATTCACTGCTGATCTTCGGAGACCAAAAGACTGCTGGTATATAGTAAGTGCTTGAAAAATATTTTTAAAAGACAGACTAAATGAGTAAATAAATGGATGAATGAATATAATGTAGAAACGCTGGGTCCTTGAAGGTCAAGAACCCACAGTCCCGATAATTAGTTTTAGTGAAACGTGCTAGGTATTAGAGGCACGTGTAAAATGCTGTGGAAGAACAGAGATGGAGGACTGGAAGGCTTCAGAGAAAAAGTGACTACTAAGAAGATCTTCTTAGGGGATGACAGAGAGTTGGCCAGAAAAAGAAGTGGAGGAAGGACATTCTGGGCAGAGGTAACAGTGCGTGAATAGACTGTTCTTGAAAATCAAAACGATGAAGGGAGTGCAACTCCAGGCACTCGGGAATGTCATTCTGGCCTTTTGTGAGACAAATTTCAAATACAACCAAGACAAAAATGTGGTGTAATTCTGTATCAAGGATCCAAGCGTGTAGGTAGCGTGGTTCAAGAGAGATTGGAAGACTCTTTCTGAACAATAGCTACAAATCCCTACCAACAAAGGAGGGGCATCTACGAGGCTCTAAGATATATTTAGATTTTAACAGAAAAATGAACAGAATATAGACGGAGGGAGGCCATGCTCTTGGAGAAGTAGAATGCGGGAGATGAACCTTAAAAATTGTCTGAGGCCAGATGGACCTGTGGCTTCGAAAAATTCTAACAGCCAAAAAGGACTTTCATCTGATTCTCAGTAGGAAAAAGAAACATAAACCAACAAGGAAGAGAGGCGGTCCCTCCACTTATGGAAATTAGCATAATATAATAGTCGATAGAAAGAAGGCAAATCTTTCAGACTGGAAATATTACAAGCAGCAGCAAATGCAGGGAATAAAAATCAAGATAGATGAATGTCATTTTGTATGAGTTTATGCTTCCAGACTAAAAATACGTTTAAATTAATGAAATAATTGAAAGTTTTAATAATGGAGAGATTTGCTAATTTCTCTGAAATATGGAGAATGAGAGAAGGCAGTATTTGAATAAATAATGGCAAATACAGAAGAAAAAGATTGTTGTTCCATCCAGGAATGACCTATACAGGATGTTTTAGTTAATTCTGAAGTTATTTTACTCCCCCAAAATACCCCTTTGGATTGTAGTAACTGTGTCTAAATCCAGACATATTCTGGCTTGGCTTAGTTATGAAGATTTGGGCTTAGTTTATTTTTAAATATATATATATTTTCCATTAAATTTACCTAGATCTCAGATATTGCTTCAAAAGGCGCCCTTTGGCTGAACCGTGTGACATAGAAAATCTCTCAGAACCACAATACTTTTTGGATTGGACATTGATCCCTTAATGAAAGTTAAGGAGTTATTGTGAAATATTGAGTTTTAAGAAACTTGTCCTCAACTCTATGAAAAAGCTATCATTTGGCTCACAAAGACCTGCTCTTCTACCCTAATTGTTTAGCAGGAAATATATCTTCTGAATGTCTCTGGTACCTATGTACATTTATGACACATAACTGGATTTTTTGAGGTCTTTACAGGGCAAAAGAGAGAAATGATTAAAGCATCCCTGGGGAAATATGAAGAACTCTTTGAGTCACAAAATTACCCCCAAAGAGAGCATGTTCAAAGGGACTTTTTGTCTGCAGAGTGAATAAAATTATTTTTTTTTCATGCAAACTACATATACTTTTGCAACTTAGAATTTAGCAACTCATCTAAACCACTGAACGTTAGGAAGTATTCCTGCCCAGTTTCTTAGAACTTTCACTGTTCCCTTTTCTTCTGAAGGCTGTTGTTATGAACATACATGTCAGAAATGATTTATGTGCTTCAGGGTAAGTCTTGGTCCACGTTGTTATTCAAAATCTTCCTGTGCTGATTCAAGACTGCATCAAAAGCAAATTTATGAGTTGACCTGGTTGAGCTGTAAAAAACTGACATTAAGGTTTTACTTTGTTTCAAATAAATTGTCTTGCTGAGTTCTACACCTCTTTCTGCTCAAATGATTTTAAATTTTAATTTTATATTGCATGAAGACTATACATATGAAGACATTTATCAGTGACGCTTACTAAATTTAAAATTACAAACCATGGGGAAGCATTTTTTTGCCCTCAAGACAATAGATACTGATTTAGCAATACTAATTATATTCCAGATGATTGATGTAATTTTTGCATCTCAAAGAATTTTCCCGATTGGTAGCCCCCCCCCTTTTTTTTTTTTGCTGAGGAAGACTGGTCCTGGGCTAACATCCATGCCCATCTTCCTCTACTTTATATGGGACGCCACCACAGCATGGCTTGACAAATGGTGCGTCAGTCTGCGCCCAGGATCTGAAACTGCCAACCCCGGGCCACAGAAGCGGAGCGCGTGAACCCAACCGCTACACCACCAGGCCAGCCCCTAATCAGTACAACTTTTCAGTTGTATTTTCTAAATACATACATTTCCAAGCCATAATCCATGCACTCAAGAGGTGTTGAAAACTAAGTATTTCTAAGTTCGAGAACTACTAAAGGAGAGTCTATACATACTGGAAGAATTTGTGAACATTCTTTAGCCTTTTCCTGTCAACCTTACAGTGAGAAGGGAAGACTTTTTAGGAGGGTGTCTGAAAGGACCTGTAATGCATGGAAGTGACCCTAGAAGTACTATCAATAAATATGAGCAAGCATGCTGAAATGTTCAAAGAAATAAAGATTATCTGAGGGCAACTATGAAATAGAGAGGGGAACTGTACTGAGGTTAGTTAAAAGTCAATAAATATAAGAGTTATGATATGAAAAAAGATATTTATATTTATCCCCCCCCCATATTGTTATCTAAGACCGATCTCTTGCTGTAGGGTAGATTGTGGTTGTTACTCAAAAGGAAAAGATTGCTTACAGTATAGAACGTGGGCAAAATAACTCTTCATTCTCTCCCTCCCTCCCTGTTTCTTTTCATTCTTCCTCCCTTCCTTCTTCCCTCTTCTTTGAACACTTACTATGTGCTCCCACTGTGGTAAGTACTGGTAATATTATGATTAGCGAGACAGAGGCTCTCTGTTCTTATGAAGACTGTCATATACAGATAGAAAAGTGGGGGCATGAAGGGGGATGTCCCTGTGCCTTTTCAGATTCTCCAAGTGCACATGGTTGATTTCCTCTCTTGGCTGTTTCTTTAAATGTTCTCTTGATATTGGAGCTTCTGAAATAGTATGACTATAATTATGATCAAGACTTTGAAATATTTAAAAAAAATCCATCCTCACTTTTTGGCTCCCTTTGCTTTTTTCTTTCTTTCTTCTTTTCTTTCACTTTTTTTTTTTAACAGATGGAGAAGGATGACATAGATCCTAGGCAAACAGATGGGGTTGGTCTATAATTCCTACCTGAAAGAATGAAAGCCATTCTGAACTGAGAGCAGTTGAGGCATGGAGCTGTGTCTGGAATCCCCGGGCGGTGGAGGGAAGATGAGGAGGAGATGAGGAAAGTAGGATGACAAGAGATCTTGTCCTACGCTCACTTAGTTCTCATCCTATAGCCCACTCCACTATCATCAGGGTCTGTGTTGCTCTAGATCTTGTCACCTAGAACAGATTGTTGTGAAAATAAGCCCACAAACTCAACATTTACTTAAAAATCTGCACACAGGAGAAATGAGGAGGATTGACCACCAGCCAAGGACTAATAGGGATTCTCTTTTTATATATGAATAAAACTCAAGATTCCTCTGATCTTTCTGGATATTGTTTTTGGACCCAAAGGTGAGGGAGGCCCTTGTACTCACATGTAGGTAAACTTATAAACTTAATATACATTTGAAAAGAGATTCAAGTATATATTTCGAGAAAAGTGTGGAGCAAGTGTAATGGAAGTCAAACATACATATGAAGAGATTCTAATTCACATTTTGAAAATAAGGGGAGTTGTAGTAAACCATACAAAATATACCTGTGAAAAGCGTTCAAGTTTAGTTTAAAAACAAAACAAAGCGAACAACGGAGCCACCGTATTTGTATTTGAACTAAGGGAATTATGACATTTAGGGAGTGAAGCATGTAGGATATTGTCTGTAGGTTGAGCTAACTTTTGAACACATGAAATAAAATTCTGTTGATTATAATTTTCCTCATCAGAGGAGATGGCATAAGCGTGGATCATGAGGAAGGATATAGCAAGCTTTATAATATTACAGACAATTTCTATAGGATAACAAAGGAGAGAGAGAATTTTAACTCAAGGGGTCAGGTGATAATTCACGGAGAATATGTCAAGGTATGCACCTTAAGGAAGAAGCAAAATTTGTAAAGGTAGAGATGGGGAAGGACAATAATCTGGGATGATGCTAGCCACCCTGAGGAAAGGTGCATACTCATTAGTCTATTCAGTAAGTCTTTATTGAGCCTCTACTGTGTATCAGGTAATGCGCTTGGTTTACTGAGAGCATTTTGTGATTGGAGATTAGGAAATATATGAGGAGTATAAGGGTAGATAAGGTTGGAAAAACTAGGTCGGGGTTTGGTAAAGTGTAATTGGTTTTAGATTTTAGGCAATTTTATATAACTTTGGTCAATACTTTTGGATCTCATTAAAATAAGAAAGGTGTCAAAGAAGGGGTTGAGGGTTGAGGGGTTGACTCTAGAGCTTACTTTCCTGCTGCACTTTTTTTTATAGCTTATGTTGGCCATATGTTCCAAACTCTAGAGAAAACTCAACTCCTCTGAAAAGGAACCTTTCTGCCATCCCCTGTCCATCTCCAGGGGAAGGATGTGTGACATAGGATGTGGGGCAGGGTCGTATAATTGGGCCTGGGTGATGAGGAAGCAAGTAACAGTAAAGGAATTAATGCTTACCTTCAGCATGGAGTTTTCTTTTAATTTAGATCTCTCTCTGTTTCTCTTCCCCACTTCCACTTTGGATCATTTCCCTTTTTGTTTTACATCACTTCTTTTACGGATTTTTCATTTTCAAGCAAGATGTCTGGCTTTTGACTACCTTCCACTTCAGAGGAATCCTGGGCCTTAGAAAGCCAGGGAGGCAACAGTCTGGAGTCCAGGGTAAAGGAATGAGCAGCTGGATGTCTTGGTATATCTTTATTACCCATGAGTCACAGGTGGTCCAAATTAGGTGGTTGTTTAGGTGATGCTAAGCAACATTTGGAGGTCAAAGTCCTAGCCAGTAATAGACGGTGTACCTGTGCCTCTCACGTTTTCTGAGATATATAGAAATCTTTTTGAGGATCTCTCTATGCAAGGAGCAGATGACTTAGACAATAAAGAATTCAGGGACTTGACTATCTTTTGATTAAAACTGGGCTAATTTCTCCTCTTATTCTATTGGTTTAGGAACTTTAGGGCAATTGAACATGGTTGCATACCATCTTTACATGCTTAGAAATCTCCCACATTCCAGCAATCTGAATATAATATTTTATTTTATTTCACTTTTTAAAATTGAAGTATAACATACGTGGAGTAAAGTGTGTAAAATAGTATCTTAAATGTAAAGCTTGCTGTTTTTAAATTATCCAGATCAAGATACAGAATATTTCAAAACATCCCACAAGTTTCCCTCCTGTATCTTCTCAGACGATAACCACCCCCTCTTTAGAAACATCCACTGTTTTGACCTCTATCACTACCTAGTAATTCTGTCTGTTATTGAACTTCATGTACATGGAACCATATCATATGTACACTTTTGTATCTGGCTTCCTTTACTCAACATATTGGCTGTGAGATTCATACGGCCCTGAGTGTGTATTTGTAGTTTCTATTCCAATGTAGTATTCCACTGTATTAGTATACCAAAATTTACTTATCCATTTTCCTTATTTGGGGCATTTGGATTGTTTGTCATTTTTGGTTATTTAAATAAAGCTGCTTTGAATATTCTAATTAGGATTGGTGTTGGAGTAGGATTGGTGGATAGGAATATGTCTAACTTTAGTAGATTCTACCAAAGGGTTTTCTCAAGCAGTTGTTCCAATTTACACTCCACCAGCAAATGTTTGAGAGTTCCATTTGCTCCGTGTCCTTGCCAACACTTTACATTGTAGTCTTTTTAATTTTAGATGGTCTGTGGGTATGTAGGGTTATCTCATATGGCTTCAATTTGTCTTCCTCTGATGATTAATGATACTGAGCATCTTTTCAAATTCTATTGCCCATTTGGATTCCTCTTTTGTAAATTATCTTTTCAAGTCTGTTGCCCGTCTTTCAAATTGGGTTGTCTGTCATTTTCTTATAGATTTGTGGGAGTTACCTTTATATTCTGAGTATAAGTCTATTGTGGCATATATGTATAATAAATATCTTCTCCCAGTCTGTGTCTTGCCTTTTCAATCTCTAATGGTCTTCTAATAAACAGATGTTCTTATTATTATTATTTTTTTTTTGCTGAGGAAGATTCACCGTGAGCTAACATCTGTGCTAGTCTTCCTCTTTTTTATACGTGGGTTGCCACCATAGCATGGCTGCTGATGAGCGGTGTGGGTCCGTGCCTGGGAAGCAAACCTGGGCTGCCAAAGTGGAGTGTGCTGAACTTAATCACTAGGCCTTGGAACTGGCCCCAGATGTTCTTAACGAAATCGTATGCATTTGTTTTCCACAGCTACTGTAACAAATTACCACAAATTTAGTGGCTTAAAACAACACACTTATCACACAGTTCTGTGCATCGGAAGTCTGACACAGGTCTCACTGGGCTAAAACCAAGGTGTCCGCAAGGCACTGTTCCTTTCTGGGGGCTCTAGAAGAGAATGAAATGAAGTGAAAGAAATTCATTTCCTTGCTTTTTCCAGATTCTAGGAATGTAGCTTCTGCATTCCTTGGCTTGTGTTCTCTTCCTCATCCTCAAACCCAGCAACCTTAATTCTATCTCAACCTTAATTCTCTTTTGCAATATCATCTAACATATACACACATTCTGAGGATTAGGGAGTGAATGCCTTTGGGGGCCTGTTATTCTTACTATCATGTCATATTTATCAATATTTTCTTTTTATGGTTAGTGTTTTCTGCATCCTTTTTAGGAAATATCTGACTATCCCAAGGTTATGAAGATATTCTCCTATATTCACATCCAGAAGCTTGATTACTTTAGCTTTCATGTTTAGATCTATGTGATGCATATCAAATGAATTTTGTGTATGGTGTGAGATGAGGGTCTTTTTTTCCCTCATGAATATTCAATTGACCCAAAACCATTTATTTAAAAGAAATTCTTTTCTCAACTGAATTGCGTTGCTGTGTTGTTGTTCAAGTTACTCTGTAAAGTAGGTCTGTGTTTGGAATCGCTTCTGTTTCTTGTTGTATTAGTTTCCTAGGGTGGCCCTAACAAATTACCACAAGTTGGGTGGCTTAACACAAGAGATGTGTATTCCCTCTCAGTCGTGGAGGCCGGAAGTCTGAAATCAAGATGTTGGCAGGACCGAGTTGCCTCTGAAGGCTCTAGGGGAGAATCTTCCCTTGCTTCTTCCAGCTTCTGGTGACTCAGATATTTCTTGGCTTGGAGCTGCGTGATCTAATCTCTGCCTTCTCCCCAGTGTGTCTGAGTCTCAAATCTCCCTCTGCTTTTCTCTTATAAGGATGCCTGTCATTGAATTTAGGGCCCACCTTAACTTAATTACATCTATGGTCTAATCACATCTCTTTTTCCAAATAAGATCATACTAGCAGGTTCTGGAGGTTAGAACACGGACATATCTTTTAGGGGCCACCACTTAACCCACTGTACTTTTGTTTCATTGGTCTACGTATTTATTCTCACATTAATACCCAATACTTAATGTCAATTATTGTAGCTTCATAGTAAGTTTTGAAATTGAATTATATAAATTTTTCAGCTTCATTCTTCTTCATTATTGTGTTGGCTATCCTAGGTCCTTTGATTATCTATATAAATCTTAGAGTTACCTATCTATTTCCGTGATAAAACCTATTGGGGGTGCCGGCCCCGTGGTGTGGTGGTTAAGTGCGTGCGCTCCGCTGCTGGCGGCCCGGGGTTCGGATCCCAGGCGTGCACCGACACACTGCTTTTCAGGCCATGCCATGGTGGCGTCCCACATAAAGTGGAGGAAGATGGGCACGGATGTTAGCTCAGGCCAGTCTTCCTCAGCAAAAAGAGGAGGATTGGCATGGATGTTAGCTCAGGGCTGATCTTCCTCACACACACACACACACAAAAAAACCTATTAGGATTTTGATTGAGATCACATTGAGTCTACAAGTTAGTTTGTGGCTAATTAACATTTTGATAATATTGAGTCTTCAAATTCATACATATGGGCTGTCCACTGATGTAGGTCTTTAAAAAAACCTCTCAGCAACATTTTATAGTTTTCATTTTAGAGGTCTCATTCAATTTGTGTTAGATTTATTCGTAGGTATTTTATTTATGATACTATTATAAATTTTTAAAAATTATATTTTCTAATTGTTGCTAGTGTATAGAAACATAATTTATTTTTATATGTTATTCTTATATCCAGAGGTTTGGCTAAATTCACTTAATAATTTTAATGGTTTGTAATACAGATTCTTTTGAATTTTCTATTTCTACTGCTGTGTCATGTGCAAATGATGACAGTTTTACTTCTTTTACTTCCAACTTTATACCCACCCCCTTGCTTTATTGCAGTTATTAGAATTTCTGTACAATTTTCAATGAAACTAATATAATGTAATTTGTAGATACAGTTTTATCAGATTATCAGATCAAGGGACTTCTATGTATCTGATTAAGGAATTTCCCTTTTGTTTCTTTTCTGCTGTCAGTTTTTGTCATGACCAAGTGTTTTTTTTATAAAATGCCTTTTCTGTATCCTTTGATATAATAATTTTTCCCCTTTATTCTGTTAATGTGTTAAATGGTATTGATTGGTGTTCAAATGTCAAAACAACCTTGTATTCCTGGGATAAATCCCACTTCCTCTTACTGTATTATCCTTTTTATATATTATTTGACTCTATTTGATAATTTTTTTTAAGGACTTTGTATCTGTGTTCATGAGAAATACTGACCTACACATTTCTTTTTTTTTTCGTGAGGAAGATCAGCCCTGAGCTAACATCCAATGCCAATCCTCCTCTTTTTTTTTTGCTGAGGAAGATTGGCCCTGGGCCAACATCCATGCCCATCTTCCTCCACTTTACATGGGATGCCACCACAGCATGGCCTGACAAGCGGTGCGTCGGTGTGCACCTGGGATCCGAACCAGCGAACCCTGGGCTGCCATAGCAGAGTGCGTGAACTTAACTGCTGCGCCACTGGGCTGGCCCCTACGTTTCTTTTTTTGAATGTATCATTATTATGCCAACTTCATAAAATGAGTCAGGAAACATTCCTTCTTTCCTTAATCTCTGAAAGACTTTGTGTGAGTTTGATATTATTTCTTCCTTAAATGTTTGCAAGAATTCTTCTGGGCCTAGAGTTTTCTTTGTGAGAAGGTTTTAAATTATGGATTAAGTCTAACCCAGCTCAATATTACAATTTTTTTTTAACAATCTCCTTTATGGTCACATAACATATATTTGCATTTTCACACTGTTTCCTTAAAGTTTTAATGCATCTTTATATATTCAAAACCCCACATTTATATTTGAACCAACTTCTATCATATATCTGAATGGCCTGCAAAGACCCAAAGTGATTGTGCTGATAAAAAGAAACATTTTCTCACAATATCTGAGTTGGTGAATTAACTAAACCAATGCTTATTGTATGCTTACTATGTGGTCAGGTAATATGATAGCCAGTGGTACTACTAGCTGCTCAAAATAGAGTGAAGCGCACAGATATTTAAATAAATAAATTACAGGACAATGTCACACACACACACACACACATACACATACACACACAAAGGAGACACCTAGTAACCCACCAGGGCTGGGAAGACATCACAGAGGAGTTAGTATTTGGGCTGGACCTTGAGGGACAAATAGGATTTCACCAGCCAGAGAAGAGAGGAAGGACTAGGCAGATGGAATGTTATATGCAAAGGCATAGAGGTGGAAAAAAGTAAGATGTGTGAAAAAGAGGGGAATAGAGTACTTGGGGGCAGTGGTGAGAGTTGTTGCTCTAAAGAAATATCAAGACCTTTGGAAAGGACCATTCTTTGCCATATAATGAGTTGAATTCTATCCATTAGACAGTCAAGAGCCACCAAAGGGTTTTAACCAATGGACTAAACTAATTAGATCTGTATTTTATAAAAGTTACTCTGGCAGTGGGGTGGAGGATGTATTTGAGTGGAGAGAGACTGGAGGAAGATAACAGATGGTGTACAACTAAACACAATGAAAATTACTTTGTACAAATATCAAGGAATAGTTTGTTTTACTAATGAGAACTAAAAATTCAGTACTCAAGTTCTTTTTCAGTTGACTACATGAACATTTTTTGTTTGTTAATTTAACTTCTATTGAGTTGATTCATTTTTATAATGGGCTTGGAAAGACCTCACTGTTGGGATTACGTTAGTCAGAGCTCAGTCAGGGAAGCAGAGCCAAGATGAGCACAATGAGATAAGGGATCTATTAAAGGAAGTAGATCTTACCAATTGTGGAAGAAGCCAAAAAAGTGAGGAGAAGGAGGAGATGGAGGATGAAAGTCACTGTCACTAACTAGCCTTCCTGAAATTCTGGTGCCAGTGAACAAGTAAGAACCTGAAGGAGGGAATCCTGAAAAGCCAAGCATGTCCAGCCACTGTGGGACCTTGAGAGAGAAGCCAAGGAGAAGTCTACAGGAAGCTTTTTCCTCTGTGTGGCTACCACCTGTGTGAGTTTCAGCAAAACATCAGTGGTGGCTCTGGGGCTGCTCTTGGCCAGCAGTTGGGAAGAAGATTCTGTGTGGAGCAGATGAGAGCAAGGTCAAGCTGAGATCTCCTGGGCAACCTTGTGTCTGACCACAAAAGCACCTTCAAAGAACAAGGTTTATTATTTTCACTTATGCTCCCAAATCTCCCGTAAATTCCACTTTTGACCAACTCTAACCTGGAACAAGACAAGAAAGATGATTTTGGGAAATGTAGTCCCTGCCCTAAGCAGGTTGACCATAGAACAAGTATTACATACAACACTTAAATATAGGATATATAAGATATATGATATATCAAGTCCTACATAACACTTGTTATCTAAGATAATGTATATTAAATGTTTAGTCTGGGACTTGATACATAGCAAGTGCTCAATGAATGCCATGATTATCCCAGAATCCTATCCCAATTTTTAAAATGTTCTGTACAAAGCAACAGAAAAGACATTATGGGGTCAATAATTGTGTTAGATTTGTCAAAAACATAAACTTGAGGAAAGAAATGGTCCAGAGGTAGCAGGTACTGTTTGTTGCCCACTGCATCATTCTTATCTTTTCTTTATTACCAACAGAACACACATTTGTTTGGGGTGGCATTGAACCCCGAAGGTCTGATTGTGGACCAGTGAGATGAAAGCCAAAGTCCCTGAGTAGGGTTTCCTGAGGAGCCTCTAAAAAGGCAGGCAGAATCAGGCTCTTTGATTTTCCACTTTTCTTTTGCCGGGGACCCAGACATGGAGTGGTGTTTTCTTCTTGTGACCACAAGGAGACACACACATGCTAGGGATTGCTAAGGATAAAGATGGAGTGAACTTGAGTTTCCGACGTCCTTATAGGTCTTCTCTATTAGCTCCATGCTGTTACTGCACAAAGGGCATGATCTGCTCACTGTGAGATGAAAGCCAATTGTCAAGAGACAAGATGGTGGCAGAGAAAGGGCATTTTATTACAGCTTGCTAGCAAGAGGGAAGAGGGCCGACTAATGTCCAAAAGAACCATTGTAAGGGGTGCACAAAATCTTGAAGCAGTTATATAGGCCCGTGGGTTATAGGGGATGTGGTTAGGAATGTTGACCCTCCGGTGTTACAGAATAGGAGTGGCCACACCAGATAGACTCTCTGTCCTGGGGTCATCACATTCCTAAGGAACTCGAACAAAGTTATTGTCTTATCATGGCTGGGAGGTACATGCACAAACGGGGGTCATAAAATCTACAGAGCAGTTAGATATCCAGGAGGGTGCAGATCCAGTTGGGTTAGTCAGAGGTCATTCAAAGTTACAATAGGGTTTCTTTTCTACAATATGGCTTCCTTTATGTCAACCTTGTGTTGAACTGGTATCAATGCTATTGACTTTTCATTGCATAAAAAAACCCCAAACCCCTGATTTGTTTGAGCCACTATGTTTGGAGACTGTTACTAGCAGCTGAATGTAATTCCTAACTGATGAGCCTGTTGAGAGGCACAGAGGTGTTGGGAAGGCTTCTTAAAGCAATAATAAAATTGTGTGAATGCCTAGGACAGTGCTTCTCAAATATTAATGTGCATACTAATCATGAGGAGTTCTTGTTAAAGTACAAATTCTGATTCAGTAGGTGTGGGGTGGCACCTGAAATTCTGCATTTCTAATAATTCTCAGGTGATGCTGTTGCTGCTGCTGGTTTGTCGACCCACTTGGAACAGCAAGGATCTAGAACACCATTACCAAGTCAGTTGTACCAACAAGTGGTATTGATGTCCTAACTACAAATTTCCACTAATTTCTTATACCTCAGCTACTTGAGCTTAGTGGCAATACCTGCTCTGTTTACTACATCATTCTAACACATTTAATCAGAAGATCACAAAACAAAGAGAACTGGAAGAGTAGCTCTATCTACCAAAATAAGGGCATTTCCAAAACCAACTACAAATCTCTAGGGGTCAATTTCAAAGCAAAAGCATAAGCAGCTTCCTGTCTGAGGTTAATGAAAAGGTTGCTTAAGTGCCTCTTTGTAATATGGTTCTTTGCACAGCCTCATTGTAACGGTTTTCTTGGGACATTAATAGAGTTCTTGGATGTAGAGATGTCACCTCTCTTCTGCCTTTGGATTATTGAGCTCTTCTTTGCTCAATTATATTTAGGACATGCTCTGGATGAGTAGCTAAAGTCATTTCCACTTTTATGATTGCTGGCTAGTTAGTTGAGTACTCCTGCTACTCTTCTAGAAATAGTGGGCATTTTGAGAGAAAGTAGAGGCCGATAACTGCCAGAGATGTTAGACTATTAGGAATAAAAAGGTGCCTAAGGAATTCCAGAGTTCTTCCAAATCTCATTCAGGTCCTCTTATATTTCCCTTCTCTCCCTAAAACAAATGTTATGTCCTAGCTTGTCTGAACTGCTTGCCATTCTCTGAGCACAAATGATCCATTCCTACCGCTATACCATATCTCACAGTGTTTCCTTGGTATCTTAGTCTACTCAGGCTGCTATAACAAAATACCATGAACTGCAGGCTTAAACAAAAGAAATTTATTTCTCACAGTTACGGAGGCTGGGAAGTCAAAGATCAAGGTGCTGGCAGATTCAGTGTCTGGTGAGAACTCTCTTCCTGGCTTGTAGACAGCTGCCTTCTAGCTGTGTGCTCACATGGCCTTTCCTTGATGAGTGCTAGTGGGGAGAGAAGAGAAGAGGAGAGGGAGACGGGGAGGGGAGAATGAGAGCTCTGGTGTCTCTTCTTAGTATAAGGGCATTAATCTTATCATGAGGACACTACCCTCATGATCTCATCTAAACCTAATTACCTCCCAAAGGCTCCATCTCCAAATATCATCACATTGGGTTTTAGGGCCTTAACATATGAATTTTGAGGGGACACAGACATTCGGTCCATAACATTGGCATACCCTCCCCTAGTAGTAATCATGGCTATCCAGTGCAGGGCACTTATCATATCAGGCTCTAGATTGTATGCATTACTCAGTTTAATTCTCAAAACAGGCTTACAAGAGAGGTATTGTCATTACCTTTACAAAAGGTAAAACTAAGTCTTGAGAGGTTGAGACTTTTCTTAAGATCAGCTAGCATGTTGTGAAGTCAGGTTTCATCCCATGTGCTGTAAAGCAGGTGCTTTAAATCACTGGCTCTCAGATTGTGGTTATTAGCCCAGCAGGATCAGCATCACCTGGGAACTCAAATGCTTGTGTCCTACCCCAGACCTACTAAACCAGAAGCATTGGCTGGGCCCCAGCACTTTGTGTCCCAACAAGCTTTCCAGGAGATTCTGGTGCATGCTGAAGTAGAGAATCACTGCTCCAAATAAGGTGTGAGAAAGGAAATTATAGACAATTGGCTACTTATTAGTGGAGTAGGTTTTTTCCATGTTAATATCGGATAATGTTGATGTGAACAATATTCATCAAATATAACGTTAAAACAGTCTGGCACTTGTGGCTCAAATACGCTGTATGGAAAACCTCCCCATCTTCCAAGGTCCAGTTCAAATCCCACCTGCTCCATAAAAGTGTTTTTTCGTTTTTTTGCCTTGATCACTGCTATTTTGCTTGTATCACTCATGGTTGATATAAAGTATCATCTATTCATCTCCTTCAGCATTGGGACTATCTTCCATCATTTTGATTCAGCAACAAGCAGTGTCTCATGTATACTATTCACTCAATAAACATTTGTTGGATCAATGAATGGGTTTCTATTTACAGAAAAACTTCACTTGGTTCTCTATGCTTGCAATTCTGCACCAGAATAATTTGTGGTTATTAAAAAAACTGCTTTTCTCCCTTTTCACTCTGGTATATATTTATTTTGAACTATTGCTAGTTCCCAATAGAGAGGAGCATCCCATTTATAATAAAATCCGTAGATAATTCCTAAATGTGATATTAAATTGAAGGATAATAAATAACAGTTTAAAATGTCCAAGCATTAGGGAGTAGAAGGCATAAAGAAGGAAACTGGGAAATCTAAGATATATATAATTATTTTTGGAATAATTGAGCATTGGCTACATGTTGAATTGGCTTACGATCAACTGAATAAAGGCATCCCTGACAATGATATTACTTTTTATTTGCCTCCTATTTTCCTGCTTTCCACTCTATCCATACACTGCTTCCAGTGTTATTTAATACGATAATATTAAGAATTTGGTCTCATTAACAATAAAGGTAGACAGACTCAGGTGTATCTAAATAACATTTTTGTCTGTACTAGTACTGAAGTATACTCCTGCATTTTTGTTCTGCACCACTGGTTTCTGTGGTTATGTGCTGCTCCATCCGCCTGACATATCTTTGCATCCTAAGCAGCATCTATGTAGGATAAAAGAAGTACTAGCCAAGGAGGGCTTGCTTTTGCAGCCTCCTTGGCACCACAGATTTGATGGGACGCAATGGATGTTGCTGACATCCATGAATCTCATCTGGCCAAGGCTACGATGGAGACTAAAAGCCAAGGGTCCATGTGACTACATAAGCTGTGTTGCTTGCAGAACTACTTCAAGTCTTCCTAATGGTTTGAGAGGGGTTGAAGCAGAGCTGTGCCTTAACCGGATCTCCAAGAAAAAAAGAAAGAAAAGTCCTGATTTGTAGCATTTGCTTATTTCAAGCCATCAACTTGAAAATGTGCACAATCAACTCTCCAGCATACTGGGCAAAACTAAACTACCGGGCTAAATGGAATGGATTTTTTGTTTTTTAAAGAATCAACCACAATTTTTGCTTCCTGTGCTTTAATAGCAATTCAGGACTTAGCAACAAGTAAATACACAACATATTTCAAATATAATCTTTTGATTTTAGTTAAAATGTCATCCTATGCTACTCAATACAAGAACTGAAGGTTGAAATTGAGAAAAATCTCTTTAAATGTGTCTTTCAGATTTGTCTCAGATACGTACTTATCTCCAAAATCTAATTTTTCACTTCCTTTCTCCCTTGAAGCCAAATTTTAGCACAATCTCCGATATGTTCAGAATCAATAGACTTGTATTTCATTCTCCAGCCAATGTTTGGACACAAAACTTTAAGATACGGTTTCTGTGGTAGTGCAGGAAGAAATGGGGATTGAGTGCAGGAGAGCAGTTCTTGTTTTACTTTAAGTTCAATCAAAGCTCTTAAACTGCATAACATTTAGGTTCAGATGAATGAATCTGACCAATGAAATTTGGCGCAAAATTTAAACAGAATGAAAGGATATAATGATGGCAGAGGGGTAGCAGGTATATTTTTGATGTGATAAAACTAGTGATAAAATCAAAAGATGCAGACTAGCCGAAAGGCGACATTTTGGTGCATATACTTTCAGACACTTTATTGTAATGCTATTTTGTTGCCTGATTTTTCCCCTTAAAATACTTGTACATGTCAGTAAGTACCTATCTACCACCTGATTTTAACTGGATTTACAGCATTTCATTATGTGGGTATATCTAACTTAACCAGTCCCTTTTGTTGGATATTTAGATTAACAATTTTGCTATTATATGCTGTGCTATCTTTATATCTTAATTTTTCTTCACATTTTAAGATTTATTTTCATATGAAATACATCTAAAATTATATTCTTAGCATATAGATGTTAAATTACTGGGTCAAAGGTAAGAAATACTACTGGAATTATTTCCTTAAAAAATAGATTTGGAATTTTAGGTCAAACATGATATCCTGACTTCTTATACATATCACCAACTACTCTCCTAAAACTTTGGACCAATTTATATGCCCATCAGGAGCTCATCACACATGATGTAATGCATTTCTCTACCACAATTTCTTTTTATATATTTTCCCAACATAACAAGTAAAACATTAAATTATAATTATTTCTCATCATCTTACCTTTTGTTTCGGGAATAAGCCTTTCAAAATGTTATTCAGCTATTGGGTCTTTTCTATGTTAAGTAGGATGTATTTGTTACTGATAGCTACCATAAATTACCACACATTTAGCCACTTAAAGCAGCACAAATTTATTATCTCACAGTTCTGTAGGTCAGGAGTCTGGTGAGCTCAGCTGCTTCCTCTGGCCTGGGTTTCACAGGCTGAGATCGAGTTGTTGGCAAGCTGGACTAATCGGGAAGCTCTCAGGGGGAATCTGTTTCCAGGCTCGTTCAGACTGTTGACAGAATTCAGTTATTTGGGCTGCAGAGGGGAGGTCCCTGTTTTCTTGCTGGCTGTCAGCCACGAGCCTCTCTCAGCTCCTTAAGGCCGCCTGAATTCCTCATCATGTTGCCCCTTCCGTCTTCAAACCAGCGACTTCCTGAGTCCTCTTCACGCTACGAATCTCTGAATTCTCCTGCTGCTGCGTCTCTTCTGCCTCCAGTTGGAGAAAGTTCTCTGCTTTTAAGGGCTCATGTGATTAGATCCGACGCATCTGGATAGGACAATCCAGGCTAATCTTCCTCTTTTAGGTCTGTAACCTTAATTACACCTGCACAGTCCCTTTCGCCACATCAGGTGTATTAGTCAGGATTCTCCAGAGAAAAAGCCAATGGGATATATATGTATATAGTTATAATTGTAATATATATAGTATTTATTTATTATGAGGAATTGGCTCATGCAATTATACAGTTATGGAGCCTGAGAAGTCCCACGATCTGCATCCGCGAGCTGGAGACCCAGAAAAGCTGGTGGTGTAGTTCCAGTCCAAGTCCAAAGGCCTGAGAGCCAGGGGAGCTGATGGTATAAATCCCAATCCTATGGCAGAAGAAAATAAAATGAGATGTTTCAATTTAGTGAGACAGAAAAAAGGAGCAAATTCCTCTTTTCTCCGCCTTTTGTTCCATTCAGGCCCTCAATGGATTAGATGATGCCCACCCACACTAGAGAGAGTAATCTACTTTACTGAGTCCATCCATTCAAATGCTAATCTCCTCTAGAAATACCCTCACAGACACACCTAGAAATGAAGTTTAATCTGGGCACCCCATGGCCAGTCAAGGTGACACACAAAATTAACCATCACATAAGGTAATACATTTATTGGTTCCAGGGGTCAGGGTGCAGATATATTTGGGGAGCCATTCTGCCTACTGTCATACCATACAAGGCCTCCACTATTGATTTGCCTACCATATTCCTCAATTCTAGAGCAGGAATATAAGGTTTTGTCTTTTGGAACTTAGGGAAAGTGTTCATAAACGTCTGTAATAAGAATTATTTACTACTTATTTATAAATGAAAATATTCAAGTATGCTCAAAAGTAGAGTGAAAGGTACAAAGAAGTCCATGTACCCATCACTCAACTTGAACAATTATCAATATTTTGCCAATCTTGGTACATCTATTTGTTCACACCTTGCTTATTTGTGTTGATGTGTCTTTTGATGGAAGAAAATATCTTTATTTGTGAAGACTAATTAAGCTTTATATTTTATTGGGAATTGTAATAGTTTCATATAATACATTTTAAAGAACAAAAGGATATTAACAAAGCAAAAAGAATACTAATGCTTTCCTCTTATTTAGAGGAAGGAAAATAACATTTGAGGTATTAAAATCTTGCCCGACTTCCATAATTGCCATTGTGATTCATTGACATTTTGTATTAACTGTCTCACAGTATAGAATTCTCTTATTTCGTTCTTATGCTGATATGTAAGTGAAAGCTGCGTGAAAGAGAATGGGAGAAGTAGTAAGCTTTTCTTAGAGAATTTAAGAAACAAAACTCAAATTGTGCAACATTTCTGCTTATTTTCTTTTTTTCCCTTGATGCCAAGCCTTGGGTATTTGCAGGGTAAGTTATAATAGAACTTACTTAAGAAGATATTTTACTATAATAACATGATTACTTGCCATCATTGGGCAGTATGGAGGTATAAATAGACCAAAATCCATGGATAATCCAAAAATAACATTTCCGTATTTGCGATGTGTTTTCATATCTTATTTAACTGAGCATGTGCTGGTGTTCTGGGAATTTAGTTTGAACAGAATAATAAAGTACACCATAAAAATCTGGCTTCAGTCTATGAACACCTGGCTCTGAGACTGGTGAAGGGTTCCTCTTTCCAAGTGTTCCCATGATTAGGAAAATTATGTTCAACTGTTTTATTTAAAAGAGCTCTTTTCTATATAAACATTTTTTTAGATTAAATTACATTTAAAATATTTAGTGTAGAGAATCATTCTCAAATTTGTAATTTATTGCCACGCTGCATTATCTCTTATTCTTTTTTTCCAGTTTTAGAGAATGATATATTCCTCTTCTGCAAAATTGAACATTTGTGCTTTTAATTTCAAACTTTCCATCTCCTCTGGAACCACGCTCCATTAAGTATCACTTCTTCTGCCTCTGTCCACCTTTCTTACATTTTCAATTACTCTCATTTAATTTCACAATCACTTACAAATATGCACAACTTCTCTCCTGAGAAACACAACTGCTCTATTTCATTTTTCCCTTTACCGATGAACTTTTAAAATATCCACTTCATTAACACCTATGTGTTTTCAAATTCATTCGAAGTTATTTTCTGTCCTCATCATGTTTACACTGCATTCTTCACAACCCCCAGCAACTTATTATTCACTGAATCCAATAGCCTTTCAAATTTTCTCAGTTGTCATATTCGTTAACCTCTTGTACCAATTGACACCATTAACCAACCAACCCTTTCTTTGCCAAAATCTCTCCTTTGTGTCTTTTTAGACACTTTCTTCTCTTCTTATTCTTATGCTACACCTCCAACTGCTCTCTTTTCTTCCTTCCTATATGATATCCATTTAGATGTCATTGTCCTAGGATCATCTGTCCCTGGCTACTTCCTTTTCTCTCTATTTTGAGCTCTCCTCCTGAACAATTTAATCCCATGACTTCAACTCTACTTTGCTTGTGAATGGCTTCTCAATCTATGTTTACACCCCTGAATTTCCCCCCAAAGTTCACTCTCAATTTTCCAATTTCTGGCCTGACATCTCTATCTGGATATTCTTCTAGCATATTCTATTTGACAGTTAGAAGAACTGAACTTCTCATCTTCGCTTTTAAATCTGCTTCTATCACTGTTTCCATTTTTGTTACAACCACTACCTTATTGCATAGGCTCAACATGTCAGGGTCATCTTTGATTCCTATCTTTCCTGTCCCTTGTCAAAACAACAAATACTCATAATGAGTGTCTCCCTCCATAAATAAATGTCACTTATTTCTTGTTTCCAATTCTATGACCCCTTTTATATTTCAGAATCTGATTATCTTTGAGTAGGAATATTGTGAAAGTATGTTAACTTTTCTCTCCCACCTCCTCTACCCAGTTAGCATGCGAAGTCTTGCCAGTTTAATCTTTCTTGGTTTTAGTGTTTATAATATCATCCTCTGCTTCAAATCTTCCATGACTCTCTTTCGTTAAAACAGTAGTTCTCAAGTGGGGGTCATTTTGCCTCCCAGGGGACTTTTGGCGATATCTACAGACATATTTGGTTGTCATAACTAGGGCAGGGGGGGTGCCTGGGATGCTGTTAAACATCCTACAATGCACAGGGCAGCTTCCTACAGCAAAAATTATCTGCCCCCCAATGTCAATAGTGCTAAGGTTGAAAAACCCTGGTCTAAAGAATAATCTACGAATAATTAATTTGGCATTCTCATCCTCATCTACACTTCAATCACAATCCCATGGGATTTTTATAATTGTTCTTTTTCTCCATTTCCTAATACTAGGTCTTTGCTTATACATTTTCCCCCTTGACTGGCATTTTCATTCTTGCCTCTCCCCTCATTAAAAAAAAAAAATTCCAATGCCATCCATCTCTCAGTGTTCAGCTCTATATCTTTCATAAGACCCCATAATAATCCCACTTGAAAGTGATGATCCTTTTTCTGAATCTTGATAAGGATTCTTTTTTGTATCTCCCTTACTATTTCTTGCCTTTTAATAGTTATTTATAGAAATGTCTTTTAAAGTTTACTAATCTTTATATTTCTTTAAGTAAAAGCTTTATCAAGATACAATTCACATGCCATAACATTCACCCTTGTAAGTATACAATTTAGTGGTTTTTGGTATAGTCACAGAATTGTGCAACCATCGCCACTGTCCAATTCCAGAAAGTTTTCATCACTCCCAAAAGAAATCTATACCCATTAGCAGTCACTCCCCATTTCCTGCTTCCTCTAGCCCCTGACAAACACTAATCTATTTTCTGTGTCTGTGTTTTAACTATTCTGGGTGTTTTGTATGAATGGAATCATATGATAGGTTGTTGTTTCTTTTGCTCAGCAAAATGTTTTCAGGGCTAAAGACTGTCTTGGAAAAACCATGATATAAGATGTTCTGTCCATATGATTGGCTTTTAGCTTTGCAGATACTGAGCAGTTTATTCAAGACTTTCCTGGTTTGTTTTATTCATCAACCCAGTTCCATTCATTTTTGATCTTTCAGGAATGTGTTCATATTTCTTGTTTTTTGTAAAATATCACCCAGCCCCAATCATTTCCCTACCACATTATCTTCTCTGTAATGACTTTATTCTTTTTTTATACTTTTTTATCAGCAGAGTTTTGTGAGGTATTAGATAAAAATATGCATGCAAAGTCTGCCATCTTGACAGAATTTTTTTTTAAATTTTTAACCTTTTTTTAATTGATGTTTTAATAGTTTATAACATTGTGAAATTTTGGGTTGTACATTTTTGTTTGTCCATCACCATATATATTTGACAGAATTTTAAAGAGAAGAAAATTATCCTTTCTTGTTCAACTTTTCAAGTTCAACTTTGGCATTTGTGGAATAATTGATGCTACTAGTCAGGCTGTATTAACTATGATTTATGTTAAACTTTGATTTATGTTAAAATTGGATCTGACAACAATGAATGTCAAGTATATCGTGTTGATATTTAGAATTAAAATTCTCTGAGTAGAGAAAAAGGCTTAAAGCAAGACTTAAAACATCTGTAAAGTATTTGTGTATAGAGAATCTTGCTAATATAACCAAATTGGTCATGAGGTCAGTACAAAATCATGACTAGTCTGAGTTCTAAAACATTTTAAAACAAATGCAAATTTTAAACTTTTAAGTGTGTACTCCACTACTTTCTGAAATCATTCGGATTATTAGGGGAAAGAACATTTCAGGCAGAGGGAATATTAAGTGCAAAGCTCTGGGCAAGGGGCTTGCCTGTTCTCTTCAAAGAACAGTGATGAGGTCAGTTTAGTTATGGTGAAATGAAAAAGGGGGAAGTAGGAGGAGACGTGGTCAGAGATGTAATAGGGACTAGATCACATAGGTCCCCACATACCATGGTAAGGGCTTTTGGCTTTTTTTCTGAGTGAACTGGGGAGCCGGTGAAAGGTTGTGAGTAGAAGAATGAGATTATGTTTTAATAGAATCTCTGTTTCTGCACTTTAGAGAATATACTGAAACTGGACAAATACATAGAACAGGGAGGACAGGCAGGAGGTGATTGCAGGAAAACAGGCAAAAATAATTGTGTCTTGGGCTGGGTTGATGTGTTATAAAGAGCCAAATTCTGGACATGTTCTGAAGATAGAGTAAATAGAATTTACTGACAAATTTTGTGTAGAGTGTAAAAGAAGGAAAGATACCAAAGATGACACTTGCAGTTTTTGGTTGATAACTGAAAGGATGGAATTGCCATTATTTTTGATGGGGAAGACTGGAGAGGGCCAGGTCTGGAGCTTGGGGGACGGGGCAGATAACTGGTTATCAAGAGTTCAGTTTTAGTCATCTTGTGTGAAATGCCTTCCAAGTGGATTTGTTGGGCCGGCATTCGGAATTCAGAGGAGAGGTTCCCATGGGAGATATAAATTTAGGAGTCATTTGTGTGTGGATAGTACTTACAGCCATGAGACTGGATGAGATCAACTAGAAGAAGTGTGTAGATAAAAGAGAGAAGCAGCTCAGGGACTGAGCTCTGAGGCTATCCAGAATCTAGAGGTCAGGAGATAAGGAAGAACCAGCAAAGGAGGCAGAAAAGGAGAGAAGGCAGGTGAGTGCGGAATCTATCTCCACTAGATGGCAAGCTGTTTGAGGACAGGAATCATATGTGCTTGTTCAGTGTTGTGTCCTTTTCTTAGTATCTCATTCACAGGAAGCAGTAAGTACTGACCGAATGAATAAAACAATAAAGGACACTATATCGATAGCTTGTATATAAAGCAGAGAGTTCCTTTTCTCCATGCCACCAAATTCTTGATCTTTTAAGTCCTTTTGCTCAGGCACAATGACTGAAGATGTATGGATTCTTCTTTCTCAGATCACAGGTGTCTCTTCCAAGTGTCCTCCTGTCCTTGTCACACTGTTGGCTCTAGCCCTGTAGGGCAGCAATTGGTTATTCTTTTACCCTTCTAGATCACACAGGACAAGGTGTTGAGTGTGAACCAGCTTCCTTTGCTTCCTCGAAGACTCGTGGATGATAATCAGGCTGCATGTGCATTCTTGGAGAGGAAGAGGACCCTTAGGTCTTTTCTCTTATGCTTTCCATATTTTCTTTTCTCTCGGTCCAACACATTCTCCTATTTGATGCTTTTGTGTTTTGGAAGAGAGTCCTATGACCTCTCAAAGAGACTTCCACAACTGCATCAGTTGTCTGAGCCCTCAATTTAGCATCACTTGTGGTACCAAGCTCTCCAACCAAGGACCCAATGAGTCATTCTAGTCCTGTTACTCTGGTAATATTCGAATACGGGTATAACAAAATGATTTCCTTGTTGGTGCCTAGAAACAGTGTTTTTTGACCTAGTTACAGATGTTTTCTACATGGTGCAATACTACACAATATGGAAAATCTATTTGAGCATATATTTTTGAGTAAAATGTTATAATAAAGAATAAAGCTCAGAATTTTACTTTCCAAGTTTTTGCCAGGGGAAAAAGTAACAAATTCAATTCATGAGGCCCGTAATTATCAATAAAAAGGCATAGAAAGCAAAAGAGAATACATTTTTGAGTTTCAGTTTTCAAAAGTTCATGTATTACTGTGACAATTCTTGAAGTTTTTGGAGAGATGATGATGACAAATATGTCAGAATGCCCTAGAAATTAGCGATATCTTCAGGCTAGCAACTGAGTGAGGTAAATCCAAATTTTGAAGAAAAAAATAAAAAGAAAAGAAAAAATCATTATCTTCAGAAGAACCAAACCACTGTCCTTCTTAAGTTGCTTGCATTGTTATGAAAATGTCAAGCCTTCTGGTGCTAATGGCTTAGAACAGCCTTCTATTCATTGCTTTAAAAGTTGGTAGAGGTGAGAAAGTAAGTCCAGATCTAGAGATCTGGACTTCTAAATCTACACTTGTATGTTCATTTTGGGCAGCATAGTGGTAAATGTGTAAAGCATGTGTCAGATTTCTCAGTTAATCCCTTTACCCCATAAAGGCAACTTTCATTCAAGGAATCTATAGTGAGGGTGAAGCGGCAAACTGTTATATTGCTAGTTTTGGTTTGCAAATTTCTGATGACCAGCTTTACGTAGAAATATATTATAGCATGAGACAGTTATGAGAAATAAATGAGCTTTCTTTGTTTTGTGGGATCCTATAAGGAACACTTGAAGGGTTTCCTTTCTCTCCAATTTAGAAAATGCATTGGGACTATATTTTAAATGTAACATTTATGTAATTTGTTACCAGTCTTCGACGAACTCTAAGAATAGAATGGGCTGTTTGCATTAAGTTGAAATGGTTCTTAAGCTTTATCATAGTTAATCAAACTTAATCAGAGTCGTCTGTCAAATGTGATGTAGGCTGAATAAAAGTTTCTACATGGAACACAATCCTTTTATATTAAAAGTAATTTACAACTCGTATTTTAATTTTTCCCCTCTTCTTTACTTTGTTACATACTATTCTCAATCTTTCAGGCCACTCTTAAATTCATACGTATCAAATACAGTGCTAAAATTCATTCTTGGATGATCGTTATAACGACATAAAAAAGTCATTTTTCTTTGATCTTGTTCATTGTCATGAAACCAATGAAAAGCCTCAGAATTGTTGCGGGGTTGTTGATTGCCTTAGTCTGCTTGGGCTGCCATAAGAAAAACAATAGACTGGGTGGCTTAAACAACAGAAACATTTTCTCACAGTTTGGAGACTGGAAGTCCAAGATCAAGGTGCGGTTAATTCTGTTCCTGGCAACAGGGCTCTTCTCCTGGCTTATAGATGGCTATTTCTCCATGTGTGCTCACATAGCTTTCCTTGGTGTATTAGTGTGGAGAGAAATCTCTCTCTGTCTCTTCTTATAAGGCCACCAATCCTATCGGATCAGGACTCTACTCATGACCTCATTTAACCTTTACCTCCTAAAGCCATGTCTCCAAATACAATCACACTGGGAGTTAGGGTTTCAACATATAAATTTTGGGGGGACACAATTCAGTCCACACCCCTGAGATATCAACAGATCTAACTATATCAATATTTTTGGTGGTTTAGCATCCTGCATGATGTTTCAATTTCTACAGTCAACATTTACAGAGCACGTACTCTGTACCTGACACTATGCTAGATTTGGGGCATCATAAAGATGAATGAAATCGTCTCCTGCCTGTAGGCTTATAGGCTAATGGGTGAGATTGACGTGTACACCCACAAACATCATAATACCATGTGACAAGAAAATAGAAATGTGCACATGCTATTCCAGCAAGAATGTCTCTCTGCACTGTATTTCCCATCAATATATCTTAATTTGTGATCTTTTTTACATAGTGGTGGTCCATTATTTTCTGCTCTGATCTCCGACATAGCAGATACTGTCTAGTGAGCCACAAAAAGCTATGTTATGTTTTAGGTAGAACATTTTATTCCTGAGCTGCCTTAGGATCTTGTGCCGGAATTTCTGCTTGTTTCAGTGACTATGGCAAAAGCTTTTCCTGAGGCATCATTTTTCTTCGGTCTTGGCTCTCTTTCAGTGTACCATCAATGTGATTCAGAAAGTTTAGACGATTTTCACATCCTCTAAAAGTCAATTTATTGCCCTTATCAACTAGTAGGGCTGTTTTTAATTGGAGTTAAATCACTTGCCACTTATGAAGAATATTTTCTCACAGACTTTGAATTAAAATTAAGCAAGCGTTAAAAGTTTACAATTGCATCAATTTCTGGTTTGATGTAAAATGAAATTAGGTGTCCATACATCAGTGTGTTATGTAATTTATGCTTGGTCACCTTTTCATTAGTCACGAATAGTTCTGAAATCATTGGTGTCAGCTGGGGCCAAAAGGAGACAACAGTTAATACACTTTTGAAACCCTTTTTCATGTCATGCCACTAACAGACCTTTTCAAGATTGTCCTATGGTTAATTTCCTGAAGTAGGCTGTAAAAGTTCAGGAGACACCCTGAGTTTACAAGCGTTGAGCATGGCTTTTCCCCACCAGCTTCCTCAGTGCTATTGTAACTGTTGGTTTTAAAGCTGTTTCTATGTGTTTTGCCTTTTATTATTTTAGCCAGTGGGCACACCTTTTCCTTTTTAAACTGGTATGTTGATGGCCTTTCCTTGTAATAACAGTTGACATAATCCCGTTGAGCTGAAAGAAAACACTACTAAGGAAATGCTGGCTACTTCTCACTTTCTCAGACCTCTGCAAGGAGGAATGGTGGAGAAAGACATACCGATGGGTACAACTAAGAATGTCAGGTTCTCAGGAAGACTTCTCTTTGCTTGAGATTTACATCTTTGTCCCTACCCTAGGATACTGATTGGAACAGTAATGAGATATCATTTTTTTCACCTATCGTATTGGCAAATGTTTTCAGCAAGCAATAACAACCATTGCTGGCAAATACTCAGGGAGATGAACATTCCTTTGCTTTGGTGGTAGGAGTGTGAATTCCTCAACTGTTTTGGCAGATAAATCTGGCAGCAATTACGTGAATTAAAACTACTCTATGTTATACAGAAATTCCAGTTCTTGAATCCTAACTTACGTTAAAAAAATCACATTTAATAAAGGACATATATAGACATATATATATATAGACATAGTGTTATTTTGTAGTATTGTTTGTAGTATCAATAAGCCATAAACAATCTGAATGCCCATGAATAAAGAATGGAATAAATCATGGCGCATGTGCACACACACACCCACACACAATGGAAAATGATGTATTGGGATATATAAATGTTCCAAAGGGGAGGGATGTTCACAATAAATAGTGAGATGAAAAAAAGCAAATGCAGAGGAAAGTGAATAATATCAACCTGTTAAAAAAATCAAAACCTAAAAACAAGTTATGTGGTCCTCTTTTCCAGCTGGAACCATGGAGGATGCAGAAGAGAAGACTGTTCCTGCTGTGCCAGAGGCCTTAAGAAAAAGCAAAGGAACTTCACAAAGCTGAAGATCAAGCGCCTGAGAAAGAATTTTGCCCAAAATATGTTTTGAAAGGCAAGGAAGAAGCTTCTCTATGAAAAAGGTAAGCACTGTCGCAAGGAATATGGGCAGATGTACAGAACTGAGACAAGAATGGCTAGGATGTCAAGGAAAGCTGGCAACTTCAATGTACCTGCAGAACCCAAATTGGCATTTGTCATCAGGATCAGTATTAATGGTGTGACCCCAAAGGTCTGAAAGGCGTTGCGGCTTCTTCACTTTCGCCAGCTCTTCAATGGTACCTTTGTTAAGCTCAACAAGGCTGCAGTTGCCATGCTGAGGATTGTGGAACTATATATTACACGGGACTATCTGAACCTGAAGTCAGTAAATGAATTGATCTGCAAGCGTGGTTATGGCAAAATCAACAAGAAGCAAATTGCCCAGAGAGATAACACATTGGTTGCTGGATCTCTTGGTAAATATGGCATCATCTGTGTGGAGGATCTGACTCATGAGATCTATACTGTTGGAAAATGCTTCAAAGAAGCAGACAACTTCTGCTGGCCCTTCAAATGATCTCCGCGAGATGGAATGAAGAAAAACACCATCAAGAAGGCGGAGTTGCTGGCAAAAGGGAAGACTAAATCAACAGGCTTATTAGAAAGATGGATGAAGGTGTCTATCATGATTATTTTTGTAATCTGGTCAGTTAATAAACAGTGACTGCTTTCCGATTGAAATGTAAAACAAAAACAGAAACAACCCCTACTCCCTCCCAAAAAAACAGGTTATGTGATTGATCAAAGAGAAAATGGGACAAGTATACACCCGCTTCTTCACACTTTTTGCCTAAAGGAGGTATGAGGGGATTTTTCATTCATTCATTCATTCATTCATTTATTATATCAGAAAAGAGAAGACACAGACAGGAGCAAAGAAAAGATGGAACACCATCTTGGTGATGGATGCTGGGTGAGAGGAGGGCTGGACGTCAATATGGCAGCCAGCCTCATTATCTCCCGCCTAAATGGGAGCAAGGGGCTGCCTCTGAGTTTTTGAGCACAGAGATTTGGAGAAGGATGTTGACTGAAGAGAAAGAGAATGGCTGGATCACCCAAGTTGCCTACAGTTACTGACAGCCCCTCTCCCCTGTATAGTTGTCTTTAGGTTGCCCAGGGCAACTCTCTTCCCAGTTATGTGCAACTGTGCATAATATCCTGCCTCAGGAGAAGTTCTTCCCTTCCCTGTGCCAAGCTGAAGCTCCTAGAATGGGGAGGATGAGGGCAGCAGAAGGTTATTTATGGATGAAGGTGCATCTACTCCACGTATGAGTAGAAACATCCAGATGAGTCAAGAAATTCACCTGACATCCGTGCTTACTTCCTTAGCCCACCCACAGAGGTAGGCACCAATTTGCATGTGGATGTCACTGTCCAAAGATTTGCTCGGAGAAGAGTATGGTAGGATAACATTTGAAATTATTAATATATGCTTTTTCTTCTCCCTATATATATTTTTCTCTCTCTGTTTCCCCTCATTCAAACAGATAGTTGGCCCTGGGGAAGTGTGAGGCAGGATAAGGTTTCTGGCTATTAATATTCAATAACCCAAGTCTGAAGGAGAAGTCAGGTAAGATTGCCAGAGAAGGCAAAATGAAGGAGGATTTGTGGGCATCGACCAAGTGTCTGCGTCAGAGACATGATGGGAGGTAAATTTTCCATGCTAGAAAGAGATTCCCATGAGGGTAGAGGAGTGTAAGGAGGAGGATAGAGGAGGAGGCTGTGGGAGCAAGGAGATAGGGTCAGTGCCCAATTTCCAACTACATAAATACGGGATTGGTAAGACCCCATGGAGGAAACGGATGCTTGGTATTGACACTGATGAAACAAAGAGGTTCCATGCCCCCAATGGCAGATATTTTGGAATTATAAAAAACGCTGCACTGAATATCTTTGTATCCCTGTGCAAGAATTTTTCTGAGATTTATACTTTAGAAGTTGACTTGCTGGGTCCTAAGTTTCAGACTTTGCTAGATATTGCCAAAATGCTTTCCAAATTATACCAGCTTGCTCTCTCAACCTCTTATATTTTTCTTCTCAAATGTAAACTACGTACTTTATAGTAAAACTTTGAGGTTCATTAATCATCAGCAATTAACATTAAGAATTTGAAAGTCCCTGTTTCCCCTAGTTCCTCACCACTACTTGTCATTGTCAGACTTCTGAATTTTTCCAGTCTGACCGACATCAGAGGATATCTTGTTTTAATTTGCATGTTTCTATTACCAGCAAGTTACAGCTTTTTTTTTCATTCCTTTATTGGTCATATAGAGCTTTTCTTCTGTGAACTGAAGGTTTATATTTATTTCTTCACTGGGCTTTTGGTCTTTTTCTTATAGGATATTTTTATATATTCTAGATTGCAATTATTCCTCAAATGTCTGAGTATTTTCTCTGTCTCTAGCTTGCCTTTTAACTTTATTTATGATGTCTAATGTATAGAAATCTAAAATGGTAGTGTCATCAAATATATTCATCTTTTAGTTTTTCCTTAATGGTTTGGTCTTTTTTTCTTAATAGACTTTATTTTTTAGAGCGGTTTCGAGTTCATGGCAAAATTGAGCAGAAGGTACATAGATTTCCCATAAACCCTCTGCTCCCACATATGCATGGCCTCCCTCTCTATCAACATCCCCACCAGAGTGGTACATTTGTTACAATTGATGAATCTTTTCATAGTTTAAGAAATATTTTCTTACTTCAATGTTCTGAGATAGTCTCCTACATCTTCTAAAACTTTTAAGGGTTGCTTTTAGCCTTTAAGCCTTTAATCCATATGGACTTCCTATTTGTGTGTGGAATGAGGAGGAATTTAATTTTCAGATACATTTTAAAATTTGTTCCTCAATCACGTGGGGTCAGGCCATCCTATTGCCAGATTCACCTGTAGCCCGCTGAAAGATCCAGGATAGCAGAGCAGTTCATAGCAGGCATCAGGACTGGACATTGCGGGTAAACACTGGGCTCACGGATAAGCCTCAGAAACCAAAGAGCAGACTAGTGATGTTAGTGGATTAGTGAGTGGGGTGACTGCTGTGGGTCCCTCATGTTGGGGACATTGGCTGATGGGGCACCAGGGACATTCACTGAATGAAAAAGGATATAACTGCCCTGGCCTTACAACTGGATATCAGGATCTGGGTCAAAACAACCAACCAACCAACAAACACAGCAGCAAATATGGCAGAACTAACATAGCCAAAGTATTCTCCAAGCAAATATAGACGACCCAGAGGAAAGTATTTTCTGGGTAATGTTTCCTCTCTGTAATGTCACTAATTTATTTAATATATACTATAACCTTCTTTAAGTTCTTAAAAAATTGAACATAATGGGGAGAAGGAAAAAATCCTATTTTAATTGTTTAGTTGGAAAAAATAAGATTTATATTGATTTCTCCCCTGCAAAAAAAATAAAATAAAATCAATTTTAATAATTTGAGGAGAGATTACAAGTTTTTTCCTATAAAATTTCTTTTTTTAAGTAAAACAACTACATAGAATTTCATGGTAATTTTAAGTATTTGTACCGCTTTTTAAAGAAAAGAAAAGAAACCCTTGAGTTATACAAAGCACTTATAGTGGCATTATGCTTTCTAAAGTAAAATCTCTGTGTACCTCATCTCAGTTATCAGAATTAAAAAGTATAACTCAGAATTCAGTGTGTAATTTCTAAGATGAGTGTCAAATTAACATTTGAACTATAGATTGATCTTTGTAATAAAATTTTTAAAATATAAAAATAATTAGCTGGGAATATCCCACATGCATTCTAAATCCCCCAGTTGACCTAGGTAATTTTTCTTATTCCTCCACGACACATGGCATTCTTTCTATGAATGACATCAGTTTGGAAATACCCCGTGGTTATCTGAGTTATAAATGGATATTTCACTATGAACTCCTGATTATATTATGATTCATACTTTCACTTCTGTTTTTTTACTATCATTTTGAAAAAGTGAAAATGAAACTGTTTCATTGGCTGAAAGTTCACAAGGGAGAGGGAAAAATAAGGTTGAATGTAATTATTTGCAAAATATTTTAGGATTATTGTCTGAAAGTATTGTGAAAACCATTTCTTAAGGAAAAACAGTGTAGTTGGGGCAAAAAAAATCTGCTCTTAGAGAGTTAATCTTGGACTTAATGTATAGTGTCTATAATAACGTCTATTGTCAGAGTTCTGCTTTACATAGGAGCATTGCTTCTGATTTCTTCTGGCATCTATTTATCTATCTATCATCTATCATCTATCTATCTATCAATCATCTATCCATCTAATCTACCTATCTATCACTTTTAAAAACTGTTTTTCTTTGTGGAACTGGGTTAGGAACCCTAGCCTTCTACCTGTAGAATTTGTTCTCTTAATCATTACACTATTGTAGACAGATGATGATAGCTAGAGAGTTAGATTTAAGAAATGAAGGAAGGAAGGGAAGAAGGAAGGAAGGAAGGAAGAAAGAAAGAGAAAGAAAAAGAGAGAAAGAAGAAAGAGTGATGTGGAACATTCCAGTATGATTCCAGGTTCGAGAGCCTTTATTCACACTTAAGTTTCCTTAGAACAGGGGTCATGCCTGCTCATTGCTGTGTCTCCTGCACCTTTGTCCGTTCCTGGTGCATAGCAACATTCAACAAATATTTGTTGAATAAATCAACACAGTAGCTTAAAAACAAACTCTTGTACTTCATGGTTTTCTGTGGAAAACCACAAGAAAAAAATATCTTCTGAGCTCTCAGAATTCTAGTAACCATGAAGTATCAGGAATCTAATAAATTCCTCTCATGAGATCTTTAAAATATGTATCATGAGGTATGAGGTCCAAGGCTAGATGCCTCAATGCCCTTAATTTTTTATTTAACGTTATCTGTAGAATGGGAATTATAAACCCTTTAGAAAGATTGATGTGATTAAAAAAATCTTTCTAGGGGCCGGCCGGGCGGTGCAAGCGGTTAAGTGCGAGCGCTCTGCTGCGGCGGCCCAGGGTTCCCTGGTTCGGATCCTGGGCGCGCACCGATGCACTGCTTGGCAGGCCATGCTCTGGCGGCGTCCCATATAAAGTGGAGGAAGATGGGCACGGTTGTTAGCTCAGGGCCAGTCTCCCTCAGCAAAAAAAGAGGAGGATTGGCAGATGTTAGCACAGGGCTAATCTCCTCAAAAAAAAAAAAAAAAATACTAGAACATCTCATGTCAGTTACACCAATAGCCTGAACTGAAAATAACATTGAGGATGTGCTGAGAATAGCAGTGATATTAATAGGATGGTTGTTGTTTTAAGCTACTATAATTTGTGATAGTTAATCAGCAATAGATTACTAGAACAGAATTGCTGTAAAGATCAAATGGATATTAATGAAAAGAAAGTCAAACAATGAGATTCTCTTTGAAAACCTGAGGAAATTAAGAGCAGAAATATGGACGTCATTTTACTGAAACAGAATAGCTTATAAACCGGGAAGACTTGACTTGTAACCTGCTAAATATTTTTAAAAGAAATAATGTGTTAAACAGAAAAGGAGTTGGTCAGACTGGCATATGAAAGAAGAAAACAAAGAATCTGTGAAGTACATTTTGGCAGAGAATTCTAGAGAAATTTGTTCCCAAGATTTGTTCTTTCTGGTGCTGATTGTTGACACTGTAGCATTAGTTATTCTTTGCTTGATGCCATTGAACATCTTGTTTAAATCAACCTCCACTTACTCTGAATTCGTATTCACTAAGCGTTGTTTTGATTATAATTTGATTTCTGATATAACTTTACAAGGAAGGAATGCTTTGGCCAGAGGAACCCTTGGCAGTTGTATCTCTCATTATAATTAATGAATTTTTTTTCTGGTTTGTACAGAAGTCTCCAGAATTCAGTTTGTATAAGTTACAATTCCCAAGTTTAACCAAGTCTGGGACATTGACGAGGTTGAGTTTTCAAATAGACAAGACTGAGTTTGGGTCGCGATGGTTTTCCCAAGGCTGTTGCCACTTTGATGAGTGCTCCTGGCCTTCCCACTTGTTGTGGGGACAGGGTGAAGGAGTCCCTGCTAAAATGTGTGGCATAGAGTGGCATACCACAAATGTTGGTTTCCATCCCAAAGTGTTTCCTCTGACAGCTTGTATGAGGAAGAGGGAAAATAAATACTGTATTGAGAAGTGGAGCAAGGAGGAAAAAGAGAACAGTTTGCTGAAGGCAATGTTTTATTGACGTATTAAGCTCTGATGGAAATCTCTCTTGTGATGTCACATTGTACTTTTTCAGATGTGATGGCTAATTTTATGTCTCAACTTAACTGCACCATGGGTGCCCAGACATCTGGTCAGATACTATTCTGGGTGTGTCTGTGAGGGTGTTTCTGGATGAGATTAACATTTGAAATGGTAGACTGAGTAAAGCAGATTGCCCTCTCCAATGTGGGTGGGCCTCATCCGAGTAGGTGAAGGTCTGAACAAAAGCCTGACCTTCCTGCACAGGAGGGAACTCTTTTTGCCTAATTGCCTTTGAGCTGGGACATAAGTTTTTTCTTGCTTTCAGATTCTAACCAAATCTCCTGGGTCTCCAGCTTGCCTACTGAATATCTAGGAATTTGTCAGTCTTCATAATTGCCTGAGCCACTTCCTTATAATAAATCTCTTTCTCTTTCCTGTACATCCTATTGGCTCTGTTTCTCTGGAGAACCCTGACTAATAATACATCAGGTGTCTTCACAATATGGCGTATTACCAGAAAATTTTACTTTTGCAAATAAATTAGGTCTTTAATGTAGTCACTGGCAGGGGAAAAATATTTTTATCTAAATTAGATTTTCTGTGACTCATTGTGAATGTTTTCCTGTTTTTTTCTTTAACATTCTATCTCATTAACATTTGTCAAATTTATCCTCAGGAATGGAAAATTATACACAGTAATGAACTTAAAAATTTGGTGTACTCTTATGTCAGAGATGTCTGTGGTACTTGCCTGGTTGGTTTTGTGATGCTGTCACATTTCCTTTAGTTTAACAGGCTCTTGCCTCAAATCCCCAAACTCAGACCTTTACTCATCTCTCCGCTGGACCCCCCAGTGGGACAATGTCAACAGCTCTACAACTTGCAAGTGCTGATAAAGTGTTTGTAAGAATGATTTATTAAAGGAAAATATAAGTCAACAAGTGGATGTACTCCATCACAGGAATATAAGACCATTCACTAATTCCACAAACATTTATGGAGCACCTACCCATATACCAGGCTGGAGGAACAAAGATGAAACAAACACAGACCGTTTTCTTAGAGAGGGAAGATAGAAAATGGACATGGAGGCTCAGAGGAAGAGGAAAGTGCCTGATGTTTATTGAGCACCTACACTTTCCCAGGCACTCTGTTAGGGGCTTTACAATGAATCTTCACAAGAGCTCTCCAAGGTAGGTACTACTGTCCCTCATTTCCGTAGGAGGAAACCTAGGCTCAGAGAGCTCCTCCAGTTAGGAGAATAGAAACTACAGTAGCATTCACTGAGCCTCAGTGACAGAGTGGAGTCCAGACCCAGATCTGTGGTTTCACATCTGTTTCTCCTTCTACTCCACCTTGTTGCTTTGTTCTAGAACCATGCTGTCTGAGATGATAGTCACTAGGTGCGTGTGGCTGTTGAGCACTGGAGATGCAGACAGTCCAAATTGAGATGTGCTATCAGTGCAAGATACAAACCAGATTTCAAAGAGTTAGTATGAAAAAGAATGTAAAATATCTCATTAATAATTTTCATGATTACATGTAGAAGTGATAATATTTTGGATATACTGGTATATTTGTCAGGGTTCTCCAGAGAAACAGAACCAATAGTATCAAGTTGCCTATTTCTGTCTGTCTGTCTGTCTATCTATCTATCTATCTATCTATCTATCTATCTATCTATCTATCTATCATCTATCTATCAGCAGACAGAGACAGAGAGACAGAGACAAAGACAGAGACACAAGGGAGAGAGAGACAGGGGGATTTATTTTAAGGAATTGACTCATGCAATTGTAGCGACTGGCCAAGTCTGAAATTTGCACAGCAGGCTGGCAGGCTGGAGTTCAGGTAAGAGTTGGTACTGCAGTCTTGAGTCTGAAATCTGAAGGGTAGACTAGGCAGCCTGGGAACTCAGTCAGGGTAATGGACTGAATTAGTCCTGGATTAGTCCCCTCTGCCCCTCAATTCATATGTTGAAGCCCTAACCCCCAATGTGACCGTATTTGGAGATATAGCCTTTAAAGAAGTAATTAAGGTTAAATGAGATCATAAATGTGGGGGCTTAATCCAATATGACTGGTGTCCTTATAAGAGGGAGAGACTCCAAGGTTGCATGAGCACAGAGAAATGGCCAAGTGAGGACACAATGAGAAGGTGGCTGTCTGCAAGCCACCAAGAGAGGCCTCAGGAGAAACCAAACTGCCAATACCTTGATCTTGGATTTCCAGCCTCCAGAATTGTGAAAGAATAAATTTCTCTTGTTAATTCACTCAGTCTAGTATTTTGTTATCACAGCCCTAGGAAATGAATACAGCAGGGTTTCTATGTTTCAGTCTTGAGATTGAATTCCTTTTTCTTTGGGAAACCTCAGTCCTTGCTCTTAAGGCCTTCAACTGATTGGATGAGGCCCACCCACGTTATTGAGGGTAATCTGTTTTACTTAAGGTCTACTGATTTAAATGTTAATTACATCTAAAAAATATTTTTACAGCAACATCTAGATGTGATTGATCAAACAACTGGGCTCCATAGCCTAGCCACATTGACACATAAAATTTAACATCACAATTGAGGTCAATAAAATATACTATTAAAATTATTTCCACCTGTTACTTTTTACTTTTTAAAATGGGGGTACTAGAAAATTTAAAATTGTGTATGTGGCTTACATTTGTCACTCACATTAGACTTCTTTTGGATACAACTGCTCCGGACATTTATAAAAATAGATAGCAAGTTTCATAAAAGATAAATGCACAAGGTGCCATGGGAACATGGAAGAAAGACGTTGACATCTTCTGGGGCTGTTGAGGAAGGCTTTGCGGAGATGGTAAGATCTCTCAAAGCACAAACTGGAGCAGGAATGCTGCAGTTTGAGTCTCTGCTCTGCTGCTTCACCGGATGGGTGGCTCAGGGCAAGAAACTTAACCTCTCTGTGCCTTGTTTTTCCCATCTGTAAAATGGGGGTGGTTTTTAAACCTTCCACATGGGATTTTTGTGAGGGTTAAGTGATTTTATACATGTAAGCATTTAGAACAGTGCCTGAGACAATGAATTTCAGTCAGTATTAGTTGAAGAAGATCATGCTTGAGCAGAATCTGGACAGATGAGAGGTTGGACAGATCCTGAAGTGCTTATTGAAAAGGGATGAATTCTGGTGAAGGTGAAGGAAACGTTAAATGCTCTTCTTTGGGTTTCACTTTCTGTCTTAACACAGGAAAATTAGCAGCAGGGTCTCAATTAGTATGTTCTGTGCTAAGACTTCAGCCAACTTGCATTGACTTTTTGCATCATTTGGTGAATGACTGGTATGTGCTTGGCGTGATGCTCGGCATCCCTTTTGGTCCTCATTTTGCTTATCTCAGCAGCACTCAGCCATGCTGAAAAGGAGGCATGGCCTCCTTTTCAAAACACTGGATTTTTGGCATGATTGTCTCCTGGCTTTCTCCTATCTCCCTGGATGCCCCGACATTGACTCCTTTGCACAATCAGTCTTCTTCTAGATCAAGCTCAGTCCTTGTCTCTCACTTCTTCTTATTCTATGCTGTCTCCCTAGAACATCCCATACACTCAGGTAAGACCTTAGGTACCACAGATACCACACATGACCCACAAATTTGTATCTACCGTCCAGGCTTTTCCACTGAGCTCCAGATCTGAATAATCAGATGCTTACTTGATTTCCTCCCCTCTATGTCTCAGAGGCATGTCATATTCAACATATCCTAAAATGTATTCACCTGTCCCCCATCACATACACCTTACTCTTTTTCAGTGTTCCCAACTTGTATCTTACAAAGCCAGAAACTTATGTGTTATCCCCTATCCATCTCCTTTATTCTCCAAATCCAAGCCAACATCAGGACTTACTAGTTTTACCTCACTTCATCCAAGGCTGCCGTCGTTTCTCACCTGGATCGCTGGACTAGCTCCCTGCATCCTTTTTGACCCCCCGTTTAATTTCTTATCCACACTACAGCCAAGCTGGTATTTTTGAATTTGAAATCTCATCATATCATTACTCCTCTAAAAATATTCACTGGTTTCTCACGTTCATTGGATAAAGTTAAAAAAATCCTTGTTTTAGGAAATCTAAGACAAGCTTGTAATTTCTGGGCCCTAACTATCACTCCAGCCCCATTTCACATCAGGCTCCTCTCCGTTTAGCCATACAGGTCTTTTGTCATCTCTTTGTTCCAATCATGTTCCTTCTGGCCGTAGAACCTGTTCCCTCTGCCTGCACCCCCCCACCCCTATATTCTCAGAGCATTATTTTCTTTCAAAGAATTTACCATAATTCAGATTTATTCATGTGATCCTTTGATTATTGCCTGTATCCCTGACTAAGTGCCAAGAAGTCCGAAAGGGACTGTGTCTTTCCTTCCCTCCTGTTGGATCTCTGTCCTAGCAACTGCTGGCACATAACAGAAGCTTGACAAATCAATGCACAGTCTCAATCAGTGCTCACATCAGCTCTGCTCAGAGGTACTTTCATTCCTCAATTTACATGTGCAGCCAGAGAGGTTCAGTAGCTTTATTTACATGTCCAAGATTATAAAACCGGTAGGTGGAAGAACTTGGAACTGAAACCAGGTCATGCTGTTCTCACTCTTCCACACTATATTTTAGTTCTCCTTGTTTCTTAAGCTTGGAGAATGACAAGAACCATGTGACTGTGCTCATCTCTTTTTTTGTTACCAGATCATACCGAACACGTGAACTCTCAGTGATTGTACCTATTTCTGAACGTAAACTTTTGTTTTGGAAAAAATAAACTGAGTAGTTTTTAATGAAATGTGATTAAGAGAAAAATAGCCTCCCATGGTCCCGTAACCAGGAGCTCTGGATATTTTTCATTAAGTGGAAGAAAAATATAGACTCTCAGGAGATTGAGAAAAATCTTCATTAATGAATAAAAAGATTGTTCCAGATATGCTGTAAAATCAACAAATATATTGAGGTGAAAAGCAAGATGGTTTAATTCAAGTACATAAATAAACACATTCGCAAAATTTTAGCTACTCTATTAGTAATAATCAGAATGATTTGTCTGGTTATACTCTTTTTATTAAGTTGGATCATGTAAAATTGCTGATATTTGACCATTTTTGACCACGAAACAGCATTTTCTTATGGTTCAATTCCCTCATAAAGAAATATTTTCCTATCTCCCTTCTGTGTCCCAGGAAACATTTCCTTTCTTGTCAGCTCATTGAAAAGAGGCCCATTTTGATTGACTTTCTGACTAGAATGTCGATTCACCTTTCTTCCCTATTTCTATATGTGTGTCCATCTTCCATCTGGAAGCTGTGGGCTAGTTAGAGAGAATCCACTATTTGATCAAGGGTAATAAGGCCTCATGTAATAAACAGAATGGAGGAATTCATGAAGCTCCAAGGACCTACCACACTTATAACTCCCTTTTAGAGAAAATGGCCTGAAGCAGTATCTTCCCGCAAACTTCGATATGATTCATGGCATTTACTCACATTGAGTGAAAACAATGGTCACAATGGATTGGACCACAGATCAGAAGGTAAAGTCTATTAGACAGAGGGAGATGAGAAATCATGTAGACCAAGACAGATGATCTCAATTTCTGAATTTCCAGTTCCCCGACTGTGTTTAAGAGGCCCTACACTGCTTTATTTCTCATCTATGAATATTCATGAAATTTGCCTTATGTAGCCTTCTAATAAAATTATTTTTCTTTGCCCTTGTTAGAGAAAGCTCTTCTCCTTACCACCAAACAATCCCTCACCAAGACAAGTGTTAAACTGGATGATATATGTAAAGTTTTTTTTCCCTTTTCTTTTGTAAACTATAAAGACAAATATGAGGAGCGGCTATTAAAAAAAAATTCTTTCTCTTGTGAAACTTGGCTTTCAGAATGGAAATTTATTTCATGTTGGCCAATTAGATTTTCTGTAAAAAAACAGTAGCTAAGCAGAGGAGATGTTGCTTCAATGAGGTATGAAATGCATATTATTAGGTGGATTTTATCTTAGAATCAGCATAAATGCACAAGCAAATATCATTCATTTGCAATCCAGAGGCTTTTAGAAATCATTCAGTTGGATTTTTCTTTTTCCCTTCAGAAGGGATTAATCTGAGCTCCTGCTGTTTATGGGCAACCAAAGAGATCACATCTGGTTACACTTCAAAATTTAGTTGTACAGCTATAAAACCAATTGTCCTAGACCTTAAGTCTTGTTCCTTATGGAAAGGTTTCCTCCCTGTAGCCATAAGAACAAGTGTTTTTAGAAAAATTTTCTGCTGGGGCATAGAGAACACACTGGAGAATATTGCAAATACATTTATTTTATTTATTTCACAAACTGTTTCATTGGCCTTCCAAGGGGGTTATTCAAACAAAGGTTGAGCTGAACTTCAAGGGTAAAGATCTGAAATCAGAAGAATCGTCTTTCTTTTCTTTCTTTCTGGATAGCAGTTCTTCATAGCTCTCTACTGTCTTGCTTTTCCTTATGTAGGGATAAGGAGTTCTGGGGTTGGCCTACATTTCCTTTTGTAATGTTTGTTCACTTTATTTAAAGCAAATATCTTCATCTTTTTCATGTGTTATCTGATACCAGATGTCAATAGAATCTAGAGCTATTTTGGAACTTTCCCAAGGGTAAATAATGAGTGTAGAGATCACATCAAGAGTCTGTAAGAAGACAATATCTCTGGTTTAGAGCCCCAAGGACAGTATCTCTGAATTTGGAGCAGAGATTGTATTTGAGGGGTTGTGTTTCTTATCCTTGACAGGTAACATGTTGCATATAATGGGATGTGGATTTTTATGGTGATTAGAGAGGGACTGAGCTAGGAGGGAACAGTTTGTTATGGGATAAAAGCACAAACCTTCATGAAAGGGTTTTTCTTACAGCTGAGCTGGAGACTTTGCATAGCCTGTCACCAATACCTGCATTCATTCAGTGATTCTAGAGTCAGTAAAGTGTGTTAGGTTTCTGAAGGCTCCGCTCGTTCTCTGTCTGCTCGCCCTGGCTTCAAGACTTCACTGAGCACTGCTGTCAACAAGGGGGCACTAGTAGCAAATGTCTATACCCTTTAAATGTCTACTATGTACCAGTTACACGTTGGGCAAAATAGGGTGAAATGCTGTCATTTTTTCATATTTCAGGCACTATGTCAAAGGCTTACTATGTACAATTTCATTGTAATCACACACACACACACACACACGCACACACACACACACAAACTCCACAAACCGTGAAAAGGAGATACCATTGAATATATTTTACAGATACAGAGTCTGGAGTTTAAAGAGGTGAACCTGCCTGGCCCCCTTCACACACACACAGTTATTAAATAAGTGGAAGTTTTAGGATTCAAATCCAAGTTTATTTCATTCCAAATCTGGTGCTCTCAACTAATATAGTCTACCACTTCCAGCTACCGTTTTTTTTTTGTCTTCAAGGGATTAAAATTCTAGTCATACTGGCAAACCTGGTAGTAATCATAGTCATACTGGCAAACCTGGTAGTAATCAATCAAGCAGGTTATGGTGGAGGAAAGCATAGACATTAAGAAAGTATGGGGGTCACCTAAACTTGACTGATGGGATGAGACATGGCATCCTGGAGAAGGTGATTGTGCTGGGTGAGTAAGAGTCAGTCAGCGGTGATGGAAGAAAACCATATTTCAGGCATTGGGAAGGGCATGTGCACATACTGGAAATGACATGTTATTTCTTCCAATTTGGGACCCAGAGTGGAAATTTAGGAGTGATCTTGGTTGGGAGTAGAGAAGCAGGTAGGGACCTTGTATGAAACCATTCTGTAGCACCTTAAAGGATTGGATTTTATCCATAAATCAGTAGGAAGACTTTGCGAATTTCATGAATAAGAGTAACATGATCAGATTTGAATTTAAATAATATCACTTTGGAGGTTGCGTGGAGATTAGATTTGAAGTGACCGAGATTGGAGGCAGGAAAGCCAAATTTTGCCATTAAAAAGTAATCTATGCAAGAAGAGATGAGTCCTCAAATAAAATAGTGATAATGTGGATGAAGTGGAAGAGAACATTTGAGGGCTGTTTGGGAAAAGAATTTACTGAATTTTGTAATTGGATTGAATGTGAAGAGGAGATGAATAAAGAAGAGAAAAACCCTCAAAGATGATTGCTAATTTTCTGTCTTGGCTGATTGTTTTATCAAAGGAGTGGTGACACAGGATGAACAGGTTATTGGGAAAATGATGGGGTACCTCTACAGGACGTTCAGATGGGGAGGTTTAGAGTTGTACAAGTGGAACTGGAGCTCAGCAGGGAGGTCCAAGCTAAAGCTAAAGCCATGCTTCTGGAACTCATCGGCATAAAAGTGGTAGTTCAAGTCATTAGAGAGGATGAGATCTTTTAGGGACAATGAGAAGAAAGAGAAGGAAGAGGATGAGTATAGGAAGCTCCAACATTTAAAGGATGGATAGAGGAAGAGGAGCCTGAGTAAAGCAAAGAGAAGGGAAAACCACGTAGGTAGAAAGTAATCCAGGGCTGACTATAGTCAATAAAACAAAGGGAGATGAGAACTTGCAAAATGGGTATATGGAGAACAGCTTCAGATTCTACAGAGAAGTGAGAAAAGACTGAAACGCATCCTTTGAATTTAGCAAGAGGGTGATGATTGAGATAAAACTTCTCTTCACTTTAATGACAGCTTTTGTTCCTCACTCTCCTCCCTGGTATAGGGCTTATGTGATTAGAGATGCCTAGGGAGAGAGCTGTTAGTTTGGGGTTTACGTATTACTCCAATATCCACAAAGAGGTAGCATGGTAGAAAAGGATTTCTTTTGGCTCCTTGGAGTAAAATTACTGAAATTAACCTTATATAATTTCCCTATTTGTGCACCTCACTCATTAAAATCAAGAACTTCTCCTTAGAAGGATACTGCTATAGGAAAAAGGGTGTATCCTTTTCCACCTTCATGGCCCCTCTGAGTACAATCTAACAGCAGCAAACGTTGGATGAAGAATCTACATTTTCAGTATCAAAAGTTGTGGGGGTCCAAATTATGTGTTTGTAGATTAGTTTTAAGAACATTACTTCCACCAGTCAGATCAAGTGAGAATTGTGCTCTTATGCCTTGTGACACCCGGCAATTGATCAGAGATAAAATCTTTCAATGGTTGAGCTTGAAGTCAGATAAGTCTGTGTTTGGACACAGTCTCATACATTCTGGGTGATCTTGGGCAAGTTACTTAATTTCTTTTAGTTTCAATTTCCTCACAGGTGAAGTGGGAATGATCATATCTACCTTGTAAAGTTTTTATAAGTATTTAAGGAGATAATGTACATTAAGCATATAGAACAGTTTTTTGCATGTAACCATTGCTCAATAAATGTTAATCGCTATTATTTCTAGTCTAATCTTTAAAGTTAACTTTTATTCTCTGCTTTGGGCAGAGAAGATTGGCCTTTCCTTAGAGTGCTCAATCTTCTTTTCTTTCTTTCTTCCCTTCTTTTTTTCTTAGTTCCTTCCTTCCTTCCTTCCTTCCTCTCTCTCTTTTCTTTCCCTTCCTTCCCTCCCTCCCTTCTGCCCTCCCTTCCTCCTTTCTTTTCCTCCCTTCTTTCCTTCCTTCCTTCCTTTCTTTTTCTTCTTTTTCTTTCTTTCTTTCTTCCTTCCTTCCTTCCTTCCTTCCTTCCTTCCTTCCTTCCTTCCTCTCTCTCTCTCTCTCTTTCTTTCTTTCTCCCTCTCTCTTTTTCTTTCTTTCTTTTCTTTCCTCCTTTCCTTCCTTTCTTCTTTTTTTAAAAATTTTTATCTTGCCATCAGTCATGAGCGGAGATCAATTACTTTAAACAAATCAACTTTTTCCTTTGGATCTTGATGCATATTTAATGAACTTTGAATTTATTTCTTTCCTTTTCATGACCAACTCTTCCAATAAATAATCTACACTCACTCTCATTTTTCAATTATCTGTTCTGTTTGTAAACATGGAAATGTAAGATTAGCTCCTGAAACTGCTTATGGAAGGTCATTGGTGACCTTTTAAAATCCTCAACCTCTTGGGCTATTCAGCTGCATGTGATTCTGTTGAGAACCCCTTCCTTGAAAAATCTCTTACGCTTTTTTTTTTGTGTCACCACAACATCCTCACTTTTTTCCTCACTGGTACTTCTTTTCCCACTCACATCCCGGTCATTGGAGTTTCTCAAGGATTAGACATTAGCTTTATCTTCTCTTTTATACACTAATTTCTTCACAGAGTCCTATCTACTTAGATTTTTCTTCATAACCTTGATGATAAAAAGTATCACATCTACATCTGTGCTCTGAGTTTTCAACTTGTACTCAATCTCCATGTTTCCAAACACTAGAACCACTGCTATCTTCTCATTCTTCATCAGGTAAGCTCAACTTCCATCTCTTTCTTGGGCTTCATATTTTCCAGCCAACAAGACCTTTTTCCTTTCTACATTTCTTTTAAGCTGTACTATTCAGATTAGTATTTGCCTTAAACTGTGTGAAAATACTATTCTCCAGTAGCTTATATGTTCTTTGAGGATAGCACTCAGATTGATATTTCCTGTGTGAAACTTAAATACTTGATAATTAATTACTGTGTCCACTTTTTAAAAAAGTCAGTGTTGTAGATGAAAAGACCTAGGTAACCATCAGAGTTGAAATAGTTTTTACACCCTAGAGTGGTGTAATACTTATTTGAGAATTTGTGTTTATTATCAAGCAAAGTTTAGTTAATAAAATTAAGAGACATAATTAGAACATGAGACTTAAGTGCATTAAAAATTGAGGGTCATGTAAAACAAACATACTAAACAAATGTTTTTTCCTCTTATTTTTGTTAATTATTTGGCACTGGAGCTTAGTCTCATTTAATATGTTTCTCCATAACCCTGGTTAAGAAGTGAATAGAAAATTTTTTTCTGGAACATTAAAATGGAATATTTAGCAACATTTTATAACTCATAATTTGGAGAGTGCAATTAATTCTGAATGTAATTGCTTTCATTAAAATCCACTACAATCTGATTTGTGCAGTTAATTAGAAAAAAATCTGTGGGTGGCAAATTCTGTGTTGAAGAAATATTTTGTTTTGTGTGAGCAAAGCTTTCCTAAACTTTCATGTTTTTGATTTAAAAATCCAAAGTAAATCTTAAATTGTAGGTTCAGTAAAAAGATGAGAAAACCAAAAAAACCCAAAACAAACTCCTTGATACAAATCCACACAAAAAGGAAGCAATTTTTCATTGATTTGAACAAAAGGACTATTTCCTTTATTCCTACTTAGCATACCTAGATCAGTCTCAGAAAGGACATAGACTTGTTCGTGTATTGTCTGGTTGAGAAATGACTAAGATGCTATTCTGGACAGGGTCACTTGGGAAGCCTCCTGGTGGTGGCCAAATAATTATGATACTATTTGGGGCTATATGTCGGAATATTGAAAGCTCAATTTGAATTCTTTTTAACAGCCGAGTCACAACAATGCCCCTGCAAATGACTTATTTTTGCACCTCAATTTTTTCTATCACAATTCAAAGGGAAATTTCTATCAGAAAATATAATAACTTGTTCAACAATGAGAAAAAATTGAAGTCAGAAAAAGGAAAAAATAAAGTCTTGCAGGAATTTTGCCAGCTGAAAGATGAGGGCCAAGTGTGGGTGAATTACAACTGAGACAATTGGACAACATGGGTATTTTATTTTAGTCTATGCAAAAGAAATATGTCTCCAAGATGGCACATTTCAAGCCCCAGGTATCAGCTTTATCTGACGTGCTGCTATTGTGATTTCATTTATTCACTCTTTTATTCTGTCAAACAGGTATGTGTTAAATACTAACTACGTGATAAAGTACTAATGATTGGTGCCACCAGTAAAGCATGTGATGAAGTTACAGCCTTTACTCTTGCTAAGTTCTTCTCACTTATCCTCACCCAGGCCTTATTCCTAGATGGGAGCCATTTGCAGGAGTCACAAGATGTGGATTTCCTACCTTGTGGATTGCGGGATCCATGGAGGTTCTAGGATTGGGAAAATGTGTTTCTGGAGTTTGAACCCATTATATTTCCTTTGTTGCCTCTACTCTGCTGGAAATAGCAAGGAACTCAAGACTAAGAGGTAGAACTTGGAAAGTCTGAAACATTTTAAATAGCTCAAGTTCCCTTGGAGAAGGGGAAGATGACCACTGTGAGTTCCAGTTGTGTGGGTGTGGGGTCTGCTGCTAAGACTACGCTTATTTATCTTGTGATATGTGTTTTAATGGTAGGTGAGATTTAGAAGATGGGAGTCTCAAAAGAAAGTAGGCATAACCCTGTTTTAATATTTTCCCCCTACTCTAGTGAATCACCTGGGTTTGCCTCTTTCAATTCATGGGGTAATCTTTAAATAACTACAGAAGTGGGTTTATGGATAGGTCCATTCTTTTCAAGAAGAGATTTTTATTCAAATTGCTCTTTTCTCTGTATTCTGTTTCCTTTCTCTCTTTCTCCGTCCTTTTTATTGTTACACCCTGTGTACTTCAAAGATCTATTCCTTTTCCTTATAAAAATTTAAAAATGTTAAATGTTTATAAATAAGCACAAAAATAAACAACAGGATGGTTTCTCCTTTTATACTTAGTTTTATGAAAATATAGAGGAAAATGACTTGGTTGGAAAAAGATTGATTTTATGAAGCTAGAGATAGGAAGAACAGAGAAGAAGAGAATTTGCATGGCATTGTCATATGACATATAAAGTCCAGGTTATTCCCACAGGGACTTGTCAGTCCTGAAGGATATTTTCTGCATAGGGAGGAAACTCACTACTGTATAACTGGTAACATCCTAGGGGGAGTCTCTAGACCACGTCTACTCTTCTAGGCTTCTCTGAGCCAGTGTAAGTTACAATCAGAGGGGAATTTCCTTATCTGAAGTCTCGTCACTTCACTGAGTTTCTAAGTAGAAATGAGAGAACCCAGAAAAGTTTTGAAAAAAATTTTAGTTCTTCCTGGCAATTACATGTTTTTTTTTTTCTTTTTTCTTTTCTCTGTATGTCATTTGGACGTGGGGAACTCTTATTATCTTAGGAACAAATATTAAACAGTTCTCTGGAAAAATGAATTTGATTTTGGGTCAACAACTAGAGAATACTCCTTTTGTTTTCTAGCAGCTCCACAATCAAATGTATGTTCAATATAACTGAAGAGAAAGACTACAAGTGTTGGTTTTTATTCATGTGTGTTTCTTTGCATAAGTATAATGAAGGTAAAATTTGAGTAATTAAGAGAATAAAATTGACACTTCAATTTTCAATTTCCTTAACACTTCAATTTTCTTAATACTTAAAGAATAAGTGTATACTATGGACAGCCTTCTAGAAATTTACTTCAAATTTCCACTGATTTTCTTATGAAGAAACAGGTAGCATCATATTCCTTTTCTAAGAAGGGAAAAAGGGAAGTGACAAAGAATGAATGTTTCATGGGTCATTGATTATAGGACTCAAGAAGATTGTGCGTAGTATGTGTGTGGGTGGGTGTATAAGAATGAACGAGAGAGAGAGAGGGAGAAAAGAAGAGAGAGAGAGAGAGAGAGAAAGGGGTGTTTGAGGGAGAAGAAAGGAGAGTGTTTGGTAAATAAAAAGCACATATTTACATTTAAAACATAAACTAAAATAATGCAAAGTAGAAAAAATTGGCTTTAAGAGAATACTAAGGAGAAAGGATTTGGTGGGATAGGATATTTTCCATAGTAATTTAAAAATTCTGTAGCTATATTTTTATTTCTTAAGGTACATGAATAGATTCTAGTCACCAATTTTTAACTCCATTTACTATTTAGATTTGTTTTTTGTGTTTTTCTTCATCTGTCAAGATGATCACACTGTTGCTAAAAAGGATTCAGTAAAGTTAATATAACTATTTGTAATAATATTAGGTCAATGAACTAGAATGGAACCTTCCTCTAAAAAGTTTTAAAGCAGTGAAATTAAATCTATTCAAAAGTTTTGCCATAAAATGATTAAAAAAAAACAACAACAGCAGAGTAGCTAAAGAGACAGTGCCAAGATAGACACCTTTAAAATTTGAAACTATTGTCTTCATATTGAAATATCTGTTAATACTTTTGGTTTTAAGTAGGAAAATCAATTTCCCAGAATCAATTTTTTTTCTGATTTTTAAAGTGTTAACTATTAGGGCATGAAACTGACCTTATTTTCGATGCTCACGGATATGTAGCAGATGAATAAATTCAGGCATCACTTTTCTTCTTTCCTGGTTCAACTCTTGAATAAAAAATCTTGTTTCATATCAACTGATTGCTGATTGATCCCAGCATATTTACAGACCTAGCATGAGTTTTGAAATGTTTTCCAATGTAATTTAACATAAATAGAAAGTTTAACTGTGAGTCCCTTGATGTTTGGTATTGACATGTAGCACAATGTTTGGTCCATAGTAGATACTCAATAACTGTTTGTGGAAAGAATGAAATTTTCAAATTGACTATTCTAGATGGATTGGTTAGCTTTAATTTGCTCCATGAAAATAGACTGCTTTCCTAAACTAATACACTGTTTTGCAACTGTCTGCTATAAGTCATAGCTAAACCCAGGCCTCTTAAGTATAGGTGTACCTGAACCAATCCATCACCAATTCTGCAAAAATGATTTAAAAATTGTCCAAGTATTGTTCCTCTGGATAAATATACAATGTATTAATTAGTATTCAAATTAAGTGGTAATGAACACATAAAAATTAAACTTTACCAAGGTATACCAAGTTAAAGTTAAAACCACACACCTAATCTTACTACACATGACTGTCGTTGAATTGGGATCGTAGACAAGCTACGTCAACATACTTGCCAAGGTCAGGTTCAATTAACAGCCAACACCATGAGTGGTGCTCCTAGAGTGCTGATTAGATGGATATACCCACCACCCACCCTACAAAACACTAGTAGGCACCAGGAGCCCCAGACACACATTAGAGAAGAGGCTAATAACTTTCAGAGAAGCAACTGGACCCCCATATTTCCCCCTATTTCTATATAGAGATGAAGATTGTGATGAATAAAGACTTAATATTCACAAACATCTGAATAATTTCAATAATCCATTTAAAACTTATACTTTGTAGATTATGAAAATAAACAGCTTTTCCTGGAACATAAATTACCTACTGTTTCAGGGCAGGTAAATAATCAAATGTCTTAGAGATGCAGAATTAGACTTCTTGGGGTCTTTTTGCCCTTAATTGATGAGTCTTGGTCTTGACTACTATGGAATGCTCCTAATCTTCTTGTAGATTATAGAATTTAAAGAGATTATAAATGTCACTCATTCACTCATTCTTTAAGTCATTCACCAAATATTAAGAGCTTCACTAGGTTTGTCTTGGAAGCAGAGAAATAAAAAAGACAGAAGTAGCCAGTCTTCATGGGAAGAACAAGAAAAAGGAAAAACTTACGGCACTATTACTGGATGTAAAAATTGGAAGGAACAAAAAAGGGAAACAGAAGTACACAGCATGCTGTTTTTCCTTGGCTCCTTTTTAAGCTCCTCCATGGCCCTTTCAGAGGACATCAGTGACCACAGTCCCACCCCCAGGCTTGGCTAAGGACCCATCTCTGTCCTCTTCTAGTGCTCTGTGCCCCTTTTCGTATTTCTTTCATTGTCTTCATCATGTTATTAGAAATTATCTCTTCATGCGTTTGTTTCTGTTAGTGAGCGGTACACCTCACGAGGGCAGTGACAGATATTATTCATCTTTCAACCCCAATCACCAGCAGTTCAATTGAATAAGTAAGTAGGTTAATTGATTTGCCGGAGGTTGAATTTTTGGGATGAGGCATGATGAAGAGGAAAAGCTTCACTTTTGGGGGGTCAGGAATACTAAATTCTACACTTAGGCCGCCACTAACAAGTTTGCTGTGGGAACTGAAAAGAAAGACATGACTTGAACTTGAGCGGCTGCTTTGGGCACTGAGTGGTGGCAGATGCTTTGGGTACCCTGCAGCGCTTGCTCTTAGCCCACCTCTTATTTCAGCCACAGCTGCGGTGGACAGTCCCCGGGGAGTTCAGACTCATCTCCTGTGGGCAGCTTGTCCTGTTTTCCTGAGAATTGGCTCAGGAAAGTGCAGACGGGGAGTGGCAGAGACTTCTGTCCCTGGGGGCAATCCTTCACCAAGGGTGATGGGAAGCTGTTGGAGAAATGATTCAGCTTCTTGTCCTATAGGGGGCCTGGCAGAACTAAACCCTCCTTTATGATAACACAGCCTGATATTTCCTTTCCTCTTTCTCTTCTCATTCTCTCGCTTCCTCATTCCTGCTTCCTGGGATCTCATCCCAAATACACCACCTGTACCCAAGTCCAGGTCCCTGTCTTAGGCTCTGCTATCAGGGGGACTCAAACCAAGACACCAGCATAAGTGGCAGAGGTCTTAGTAACCTCATGTGGCCGGTACTTTTCTGCTCCAGGTTTCCATGTAACGCCCAATACGATTTCCCTAACAGCCTGCATGCACTTCCTTACTTATGGTTAGGTCCAGCCAAGGACAACTTGATTGATATTTTTTGTCTTAGAATATCTTTCCTCTATTTGCTATACGAGATTTATGTAATTTTGGTATTTGTCTCATTTGTTGACAGGGAACCCTGAACCGGAAACATGTACAAACCCATGTAATAGCCTAAGAAACAAACTCACCCAGCTCTACTTGGAAACCTTTATAATGCTCAGTGGCAGGGACTATAAGTTGCAAGATTTCAAGAATCCTCAAGAAGAAGAAGTGTGAGCTGAGTAGTCCCAAGAGCATCAGGCTTCTGGAGTTACCCTGTGCTTTCAAATACAAATTCAATAAGTGTGCCCCTCCTGCACAAATTCAATACATGATGCAGTCAGTCTCATACCCTCTCCCTGATTTCCCCAGGTAGGGGAGTGATGGAGAATGGGTACAAGATGCTCATATAGTCTCCCATTTTCCATGCCTCCCAATATCCATGTCCTGTTTCACTTTCATTAGCTCTGGACCGATCCTCCTGCTGTACCTGTCTCCTGCCCACCCAGTCCATTCAAAGCTACCAACAGTCACCTCTCCTCTATGCTTTTGTGTATCACCAGCCCAGAGCTGCTACAGAGAACTTAACTCTATCTGAAGGCTTGCTGACAGTGCCAATGAATTACAGCACAAATCAGGAAACAGTCTAAATTCGGATAAATGAATCACCTTTCCTCAAATTCATCAGCCATTCCTGCTCTAGTGGACTCTTACCTTTTTATGCTTCTTTTTTGGCTCCTGGCTTGCCGCCATTTTTGTGGGTCTGCTCTCTTACTCCAGAGTCTTTTCGCCTTCTCCTGTTTACTCCAAATAGCCAAATTCACCTCCCACTCATTTCGAAGAAAACCTTTTTTTAAATGGACATTACCGCATGTGAAATTTTCCGACAATTTGTTAACTGGAACAATTTACCTTTCTTTTTTTTTCAATCTTCTCATTCCAGACTCTGCCCCAGACATTGCCTTTTGAAGTCCCAATAATACGTTCTCTCAAACAAAATGCCAGTTTGCAATGCACATATAGCAATCCAAGAATTGGTAGAAACTTTGAAAATCACAGTTTTTCTTTAACTGTTTTAAAGATAAAATTCTTAGGTGGTCTTAAGGTCGAAATATTGCTCATGGCTTCCCAACTAGAGGCTTTGGTGAAGGAAGCAAGACAACAGGATGGCAGCAGACTTCTTTACCCCTCCCCAAAATAGAAAATCCAAGGGTCCGATTTACCCCACCTTTCTGTCCTTCACAGCCAAGTATAGCTCAGACTGCCTAATTTGGCGTGTGGTCCCATGGACAGTTACTCTGTGTCTCTGGAGGATGTCTCAGGTTCATATCATGGGAAGGGACCAAAACTGAGGGTGAACTGGGAAAATATTAGGGTCAGAAAAAGAGTTTTGAATTCATACAACCTTTGCCAAAATATATATCTTTGAGGTGGGCTTGAGATGCTGCATTGACTGCTCTCCTGGTGCTGTATCGTGGAGCCAAAATAGTTTTCCTAAAATTTAGCAAGCCAGACTCTAGCTTCTAAGGATGAGTGGTGTGGGAAAAGCAGGGAGCTGATGGTGCTAATTTAACAGTGTTATTCGGGTCTTCAGATTCTTTCTCTGAATACTTTTCCAGCCGCATTTTCTTTCTTTCTGTCTCCTTTCTGGGATTCCAATGACACATAAGTTAGATATTTTGTTATAGTTCCACAGGTCCCAGAGATTCTGTTCATTTTTTCCCCCCAGTCAATTTGTTCTCTGTTTTCAGATTGGAAAAGTGTTCTGTCTGCAAGTTCACTAATTCTTTACTCTATCTTCTCCATTCTGCTGTTGAGACCATCCATTAATTTTTTTGCGTTTTCATTATTGTATTTTTTAATTCTAAAATTTCCATTTGATTTTTCTGTATATTTTCTAAGTCTTTGTTGAGATTTTTCTAATTTTTCACTTGTTTCAAGCATGTTCATAGTTGCTTGTTGAGGCATTTTTATGATTGCTGCTTTAAAATCATTGTCAGAGATTTCTAACCTCTGTGTCATCTTGGTGTTGGTGTTTATTGATTATTTTTTTCTCATTCATGTTGAGATTTTCCTGATTCCAGGTAGGATGAGTGATTTTTGATGGAAACCTGAAAATTTTGGGTATTATGTTTTGAGACTCTGAGTCTTATTTAAATCTTCTGTTATAGTAGCCCTTCTCTGACTTGGCTCTGGTGACTGAAGGGGGGGCACTGCCTCCTTAGTGCCAGGTGGCAGTGGGAGTCCAGGTTCCCCATTGATGCCTGGAGGGAGGTGTTCCTCGTTACTGCTGGGTAAGGGTGTGGGTGGGAGTTCAGGTTTTTACTAGGTTTCTGCTGATACTATCCCGGGTTGGAGGGGCAGGAGTGCCTCATTACTACTCCTCACGTAATCTCCATGGACACCAGGGGGACAGAAATGTCCTCCTTACCGTTAGGCAGTGATAAAAGTCCTGACTTTCTTCTAGGTCTCCTCTGACAGCACCCAGTGGGGAGAAGGAGGCATAGGGTTGGAAGTCCAGCCTCCTCCCTGACACCATGGGGATGGAGGCAGGGCCTGCCATAATGAAAACCCCTGCTCCCATCTGGGTCTTCTCTGATCCCACTCTGGTGGAAGGGTTGGGGCACCTCATTGCAGGCTTGCAAGTGTAAAAGTCTAGGTACCACACTCGGCCTTTGCTTGTGGGAGTAAGTTTGAGAGAGGGGTGCAGGTTTTCCCGTGATATTTAGCTAAAGCACAATAGTTATTTTCTAAAAGTTTTCTATCTTGCTGGAATACTCCTTTCGGATCATGGGAGCAGGTTTTACTTTGGGCTTTTTTTTTTTTTGGTGCCAATTGGTGTTTCTGGGTTGCTGCCTCCTCCATAAAGAAGTCTGGAATATATGAGGCAAAGAAAACACATAAAACAAAATCAGAAACCTACAGAGCTCACTGCTTTGTCTTTCCGTGGGTTCTTAGGTCCCTAGCCAGTCTTCTTTCTTCTATCCACCTTCCAGAGTCTTCTTATTTTTTTTTTTTTGAGGAAGATTGGCCCTGAGCTAACAACCATTGCCAATCTTCCTCTTTTTGCTTGAGGAAGATTGTCTCTGAGCTAACGTCTGTGCCAGTCTTCCTCTATGTTGTATATGGGATGCCACCACAGAATGGTTTGATGAGCGATGTGTAGGTTCAGGCCCGGGATCTGAATCCACAAACCCCGGACTGCTGAAGCGGAGTGTGTGAACTTAACTACTATGCCACCTGGTTGGGCCCTTCTTATGTTTGTTTTATGTATAATGTCCTGGGTTATTTTTAGCTGTAATTAGCAGGAGGAATAGGCAAAAGTAAGTCTACTCCATTTTTCCAGAAGTAGAATTCTCTCTGATGTCTTTTAAGATAGAGTAGCTTTGAGGCCTTGCCCAGCACCACCCTATCCAGACAACCTTTGAGGTTTTACAGACTCAGTGGACCCTCACCAGACTCTCACTGTCTGCTTCATGCATAACCATGAACCTCAGAGGAGTGTTTGCATGCATAACAGGTGTGCCTCATCCTCCCCAGGCTCCCCCACTCTGCCCTTATATTATTATGTACGTAACTTTTCATGTACTTCCTTTAGGTCCTTTCCAATGTCTCGTCTATCTCTGTGCTATGTTAAAAAATTGAATAAAAATTCTCTGTTGTCTGGAGAATGAGAACTAAAAGGGATAAAAATAATTTCAGTTATGCCATAATTTGACATGCTCTAATATTTGTTCAAGTTACACAAGTTTATCATTTAGTGATATGATTTTTAAATGAGTTTATTTGAATTTTACAGAACAACAATTTTCTCGAAAGAAAAAGTTTTGATTCTCCTTGTAAGAGAACTATTGTGTGTGTGCTATATTTCTGAGTAGCAGGGAAAGACTAAATAATGTTGGGAATAAGAGAATAAATGAAAAAATCGCAGCTTTCGTACTGTCTCTGTCTTGTTAGAAAACTGCTTATGTAATTATTTTTAATTCCAAATGCCTCAATATTCGCCATCATTACTGTTTTTTTTCCTGGCACTGAGAGTCAAGAAAGGCAAGACAGAAAGAATGTGAAATAGAATGGTTACTAATGGAGAAAATGTGTTTAACCCCTGAACCCTAATATCAATTAAACTAATTTTATGGCTTCATGATGTTCTTTCAAAAATAACCCCCCCCCCCCAAATTGTCCTTGACAAGCTACTTCTTGCTACCAGCCATGTCTCAAGGGATATGTACTGACTGGAAATTTTGAGCATCTATAAAAGTGTTCATTGAAATTTTGAATAATTAGATTAAACACCAACAATAAGCAATCATCATTTTCATGTTTGTTGAGCAATTGCTCCTAGTTGACCCACAAACTTGGGTTACAGTATTCAGAAGAAAGAGCAAAGTACAGTAAATTGTTTGCATGGATAACACATTCATAGATGCTAAAAAAGAAATAAACCAACCAATCAACCAAAAAACCGCAACTAAAAGCAAACTGAACGCAAAAATAACATTAGAACGAGTCCAATATACCTGGAGGGAAAAAACCATCATAACAACAATGTGTGGTAAACACTGTTCTTTTCTGAAATCTTGTGTCCACCTTTTTCTCTTCTTTATGAAACTTCTCCTCTGTAAACTTGGGGTGGCTCAAAGCCAAGAGGGATGATATATCAGTTTTTACTTTTCCTTCACGTACAAAGGAAACCTGCGAGTGTGGAAAGATCTTCAGGGTTCATATCCTCCAACCACCTGTCCAATGAGGAAGACCTTTCTCAAGTTCACATCTGTCTACACTAGGGTAGGGGCAGAGAACCGCTCCCACTTTGATGCGTACCACTTTTTTGTAAGCTTCGATTGTTGGAAAGTCTTTCACCATACGGAGCTGAATTGTTCCTCCACGTTCTAGTTTGGTCATAGGGAGCAATTCTAGGCTCTCTTCCATATGATGGACTTTACGTGCTTTTTTCTTTTGTGGGTGAAATATTCCCAGATTCTCCAACGAGTCCATATTGACAGCCCTTGTAGACATTTATCATTGTAATAACCCCCTTCCTTTAACGCTCCCTGTGTTACAAATGCACCCACTAAAATATGATGAGAAAGCTGATTTCAGACAATTTCAATTCAGGAAATAGTTATCAAACACTTATAATGTGCCAGACATTCTGTTGGGCCCTGGAGCTATGTCAGTGAACCCGACCATCTGTCCTCCTGAAGATCACAGCGAAGACAGACATTCGATGGGGAATTACAACTGTGATGAATGTTGTGGAAGCAGTTGTAAAGTTGTCTAAAGCAAGGGGGATTTGATTAATCTTGGAGAATCACAGAACACCTCTATGATAAGTCGATGTTTAAGTGAAGACTTGAAGCCTGAGTAGAAATTAGCCAGGAAAACAGAGGTTCAGGCAATGCAAGTGGTATGTGGGGAAGACATGAGGTTGAGAGGTGTCCCAAAGTCCAAAGGAAGAGGGTGTCTAAGAAGAGGATTCCAAGTTCTCATATCAGTGGAGAGAGTCCTGGGTGGCTGCCACCGTTGGGTAACGGGGAACTCAGCTGTTCACAAAGGAGCAAACCCTTGACTCTCTTCATCCTGTGTCTTGCTATCTAGCTTTTACACTGCTTCCTCTACTTATTTACACTATAATTTTAATACCTGTCCTGATTCTGTGAACATGTTATCTCAAAAATAAATGCTTTAAAGATTTCACTTTTGGAAAACACACTCAAGGCAAACAATCTCTCTTCTTCCTACGTAGCTATATTTTAGTGCGACAATGGCTATAAAGATGAAAGAATATTCACTGTATTTAGCAATAAGGAATTTATTGGTGACATTGCAAAGAGCCCTTAGTGGTTTAGTGAGAGAGGAAGCCAGATTGCAGTGGGTTGGGGAGTGTATAGGAGGTATTCTCTAGTGAATACAGGGAATATAGACACTCTGAAGAATCTTAGCTGTAGAGAGAAGAAGAGAGATAGGGTAAGTACCTAGAAGAAAAGGAGAATAGAAGAACGTCATTTTTTTTTTTTTGAGAGGAGGAACTATGGCAAGCTGAGATATTGCTGGAAGGGCGCTACTATTTAGGAACAAGTAAAAAATATAGGAAAAAGAGGTTCCCCAAAAGGATGCCGCATCTGTGACCTTTGGCTGTTTCCAATTTGATTTGGAGGGCAAATTTAACACATAAGTAATGACTAGGATAAGATATCTTATAATAAAGAACACAATTGTATGATGAAAAAGAAAAAAAAAAAAGAAAAAGAATATATTACCAGACAGATAATATATATTGAGGTGACAATACATTTAAAAGGAGGTAGATCGCCTAGAGATCAACTTGGGCTGGAGATTTAGAAGTAGAAAAGATTTTGAGGCTTGCCTCCTTTATTTTCAAACAATACGACTTTAGGTAAGTTACGTAGCTTTTCCAAACCTCTGCTTTCTGTCTGTAAAAAGGAGATCATAATGCTGAGCTCTACTTTTTTGTGTTTGTAAAGAAGAGATAGTTCTTGTAAAGCTCCTACTATGGTTAATGTACAATAAATGATAGATCATGTAAAAATGTAATAGAATATGGGCCTTAAAGGACAGAGAGAGCATTATTCTATCATGCTGTGCACATCATAGGTATTCTTCAAAAAAACTGGGGAGAAGGAAGAAAGAAGAAGTGGAATGCACACTGTGAGCAAATATGTAAAGCTAAAAGAACATATGTGATAGCAGATGATGACAAATTAGATAGGTCTACAGGTCTACAGCAAATTTCACTGTGTTCATGATATTGGGAAAATCTGAGAGATCAGGTACTTGGAAGCTAACTCATAAACTGTCATTCATGATATGTGTTAATTATATTATCTGTTGTAAGAGGTACAAATAATAATGATAAATAAATGGTAGGTCTTAGTTATTTGTTATAACAGGTACAAATCTCAGTCCACAATAAACCAGACGTGTAAGAAAGATAACTTTATTCTTCTACATACCATCTAAGTTTTTCTTTGAATCTTCCATTCCCCAAGACATCAGACACTAAAACTGTCTCCCTGTTTCCTGGCTTGTGCCTAAGTTCCAGGGAGATTTATGTAATTTCAAGGTGTTTTATGATCCATCTTGTCCCTGAGTCATCTGTCCACACAGATATTTGCTGACCAATTCGTGGTTCCATTTGGTCGTTGCTCACTGATCCATGTAGTAAACCACTGAGACAACTCTCTTTCTTGTCCACCTGGGCTTCAGGTCCACTGGGTCTCTCTGCTACTTTCATCCCAGTCTTGAGAGCTAGGGCATCATTCTATTGCTTCCATGCTGTTCCCTGGCAAGAGACTTTCCCTGGAACATATCTATGGCCCCATTTGCCTTGATGCCTAATCTATTACTTTATCACTTCTATGAATTTGTGATCTAAGAAGAGGGGCAAATAGTCACATTTGTTCTCTGTCTCTTAAACCACATCTGGGTCTTGCTCCGTCACTGAAGCTCTCATATGGAAAGCAGAGTCAACTCTGTCTTTCTCTAAGCCACTATACTTTGTCTTTCTTCTGCTGTCTCCCAGCCCAGGAGATTATTTTCATAGTCTTCAGGGAAAATCCCTCCCTGTATAAATCTTGATTGTTTCCCCCGGATTCATTTTTGCCCCTAGAATAACTCTTTTATGGGTTTAGGATTTTGGAAAATATAAACCAGAGACTTATAGGAAGTTTCTGTTTTCTACCACACCCTGTCACACCCACATCCTCAGGAAATAACTCAGAATACATTATTTGCCTCAACTGGGTGAGCAGGTGGGAAAGGGAAAGTGGGAACTTGAGGGAAAAATTCATTTATATTTCGACATCCTGTGATAATGACAATATATTGCATCACCTTACAATTTGTGTAGCAAATTGTAAGTTGCTCAAGACCCTACATTGGTTGTTTCAGTTTGCCAGCCTTCTCCAGCAATGCACTTCAGCACATTTTTATTCATCTGCATTTTTCATCCACATTGTTTGGAAAAAAATTCTGTATAAATTCCTTTAGCTCAACTGATGAAAATTCAAATTAGTTGGCAGAAATGTTAGTGTCTGGCAATCACAATTATGAGACCATAGCGGCAGCATTTTAAGATGGTTATATGGATTTTACAGCTCATTTTGCAAAGGAGATGACCACAATCCAGACTTTCTTCTCTTGGAAGAGTCCTGAAAAGTCAATATTGATTTTTGCCCAAGGTTTCTTGGTCACTTCCCAAGGGCATAAAATTACTCTTGGCAGTTTTGTGCTAAGTAGTATAGCATATACTATTTTTACTTAAATTTTATTCAATATAAAAATCAATTAACAGGTTGGTAGAATTTCACTTTTAGTTAATGCCTTCATGGAAATAAATCCCTGAGTTCCATTTGAAAGCAGATTTTCTAATCTAAGGAGTGTTATATGGGGTTGTAACTACTTTTATTCCCTAGGCAATTTCTCTGCTAGATATCCTCTCCACATAGAGCTTAAGATAGTTTAGCATCCCCCAGAGATACCTGTAGGGTATGATGTTCTAGCATCCACATTTTCAATGACACAGCACAATGTAACTGGGGACTGGCAAGGCGATGTCTCATGGCATGAATATTCAATATTGCTTTTCTAGATTCAAAATAAATATTTGGTTCTAAGCTTTAGACATAGGGCTACATAGAGGAATTCATAGTTAAGAGTAGTACAATTCTTCCGGAAAGTTTCTAAAGAAGCTTGCCATCTATACTAGTTGTTAAAGCACGAGTGTGAAGGCAGCTGTAGACTTCTTGTTGTCCATGGTAGCAGCAGAGATGTTGTTAAAATATACTTCTCTTCAAAGTATGTATGATGTTATTCTTGAACAGTTGATGTCTCAGGGCCATCTGGCATTTCGTCGCTAGGCACTGCACCAGCACCATATGGTGACGTGCCAGGGGCAGGAAACTGTGGTTTATTTCATCGCACTTTGCTAACAAAGACTCAGAAGTCAGTAACTGCTTGACATTCCTGAAAGCGTCCTCCAGTTGGAGGGTCCACTTCGACAATGAAATAATGAAAGAGCTAAGCAATGAATGTATATGTACGCATGTGTGTAATATGTGGAGTCACCCCAGGGATACGTGAAGGTCTGGTTTTCTTCCTGAAGCAGATACATTACAGAGTGGTGTGACTGCCAGCAAACCACTGTTTGAACTGAGTAAAGTAATGCAAGCAGACAAACATTTTAAAAGGTTAGGATTTCATTTTTCTGTTTTCTTCCTGACTCAGACACAAGATGTGTAAAAATGAGGGAGGCCTCTTGAATTCTGCCTCTGAGTATGTATGATACTAGTCCTGCAATTGGGACAGATTCACTAGGAAAACACACCAGGAATACCGGATGTCAGGGCTTTCATCAGAAGTATTAGACAATTCCAAGAGACACAGACTTTTGAAACCACTTAACCTAGAATGTCTCTCGATAGGTGTTGTTTGAATGTCTGTAGTAGCATCTGTAATGATCAAAGTCATTGCTACATTTGGGCCAGAACTTCATAGAGTGGCCAACTACAGATTTCATCATATAATTATATTTAAAGTCAGAATCATAGAGTTGAAATTTCAGGAGTCAAAGAGACCGGGATGAATTTGGACCCTGACACCCAGTAAGTCTGCATGGGGGCAAATTACTAAACCCACTTGAATATCAGTTTCGTGATGAAGACAGTAAAACCTTTCTTAAAGCATTGTTTTAAATATTAGTTGAGAAAAGAAATATGAAATCACCTGACATAGATTTAGGGCTCAATAACTTTTAGGTGAATCTTTTTCGGTAATTTTTCAATTGGTTAGAAAATCCTCATTTCTAATCCTTTTAACCAATATAGACTCTTAACAGAGCTTACAGTAAAAGGGGTATGCCTTTCTATCTGATTTTTAGTTTTATTTTTTCAAGCAATGAATGTCATTTTTTTCCAGGTTTCTAGTATGATGGAAAGGATAAGTGTTTCAGATTTGTGAGTGTGTTTTCCATTTCTGTTTCAGCCTCTTAGATGGGTGTCTGTTACAGGAGAGGAGAGGCTGCAGGAAAACAGTAGGGTGAGTCAGCTCTATTCTCAGTAAAGTAGAGAGAGTGTGAATTGCCTGACAAGGTGCAGGCTTTGAATAATGTCACCTTTGAGACTCATTCATTTGTGGGAGCACATTGGCTGCTCTTACTTGGCACCAACAATCTGGAGGATAGTCTGTAATGGTCAGTTTTCAACCAGATCTTTGGTCCACGTGGACATAGACAGACTTCACTTCCCGGAAACCTCTCTGGGTCATTTGGCATTGCTTTGCTTTGTGCAGGAAAGAAGTTAGCCATCTGAGCACTTGCTTTTGAAAAACTCTCTAGATGATTAAGAATCACAAATTTTTATTCTTAGAAACCACCTTTTATTCTTAGAAGCCACCAAGACTCAATTTGTTTAGAATAAAAAATTAATTCCATGAAATCAGATATTAGATTAAAATCATTAAAATCAATCATTCCTTTACTCATGCATTCAGTTGTTTATTTATTTATGCATTCATATATCCATGCATTCAAGAAATAGGTTAAATGCTCAGCACAGGTAAGGAATTGGGCTAGATCGCCTGGTCTAAGCAGTTCACCTGGGCAAATGCTCAACATGTCTATCATGATTATAGGAATCCTAGTTTGTATTAGGGTTCTCCAGAGATAGAGAATCAATATATATATATCTATATATAAACATACATAAATAAATAAGGAGATTTATTATAAGAAACTGGCTCATGCAATTACAGAGTCTGAGAAGTCCCAAGATCTGCAGTTTGCAGGCTCAAGACCCAAGAAGGGCTGATGTTTCAGTTCGAGTCTGAAGGCAGGAAAAGACCGATGTTCTGGCTCAAGGCAGTCAGTCAGGAGGATTTCTCTCTTACTGGTAAGAGGGCAGCCTTTGTGTTCTATTTAGGCTTTCAGCTGATTGGATGAGGCCCACCCTCCTTAGAAGGGCAATCTGCTTTACTCAGTCTACCAATTCAAACGTTAATCTCATCCAGAAACACCCTCACAGACACACCTAGCATAATGTTTGACCAAATATCTGTGTACCCAGTGGCCCAGTTAAGTTGACATACAAAACTAATCACCATACAGTTTTATTATTGAAATAATACAACATGGAACTCAATGAAAAATCATATTATAAATTAAAACGTCTTTAAAATTTTTCTTTTACAGAGCTTAATAATTCCTCTTTGGAAAGTCTGTCATTTCCTCACAGCTCTAGGATTTATTTTAAATTTTCCTCAAAATTCCAAGTGCTCCTGCTTTAGAATTCTCCTAAAATTTGTCATTTGAATATAAATCCAGCCCTAGGAAAGAACAAATGTTATTTCAATCTTCTTAATTTATCAACATTTTTGATGACTATAATATATAAGAGAACATTGTTTTAAACAACAGACGGGCTCAGTAGATGTTTCAAACTTGCCTGTGTGTAGAATTTCCACTGGGATGGACATCTCTACTCAATTGCCCTAGCACAACTCCCACACTAAGAAAGCTGCCTTGGATTTTATCTATTCTTAAGCAGGTCCATAAAAAAGAGGTCCCTTGCCCTTTCGTAGAGATAAAAGAGCAGTAAATATATGTTTAACATCATACACAGATGTGTGAACATAAAGTGAACTTTATGCATTCTGATTCTAACTGAAAGTCGTTCTCACTGTTTTATGGTGGCATCACATATAATCGGGTTTAATCAGAGGTTACCATTAAAAGTGAATCTTTGGCTCAACCTACTTTCTCTCTCCAACTCTCTGTCTCCTATCCTCAGGCCCTCTGGGTTTTATGCTCTCTCTGTTAAATTCAAGGTCCCCACATGAGCTCTTGCAAGCCAGGGGTCTGTGGCTCTGCGGTTTGGAATCATTCATCCTTAGAATACAGTGATACCTCAAGATTGGATGAAGTAACTGTGACTTCAATTGAATCATGCCTTAAATGAGAATTTGTGCTAACTCATATGCTCTTTCATCTATCCTCTAAATGGCCTGCGCCCAATTAGCAGTGACAAATTTAAAGTAGGAAAAAAGAGATTGTTAAAAATTTGCTTTGTCTTTAGATAGGCAATGAACCATACTGAAATAAACAACCTTTTTTTTTAAATCCTTTGCTCCAAAGCTGGCCTTAAATATAGCTAGAACTTAGCTATAATGTATATGACGTCACTTAGAGTGATGTAAAATCCATGTGCTGCCTAATACATTCTTCTTATGTTTTGACCTGTTAATAAACTCTTATGTGGTACTCACTATGTGCCACGCACTGTTCTCCATTGCTCCTCTACCAGAAAACTCTGGTACCTTGGGATAAACCCTCAACTCTCACACCATCCACACCCTGCATTCTCCAGGTAGAAGTGTTTTCATTATCCTTTTTCCAAGGAACTCTTTTCCTCGATATGGTATCTACCATTCATAATCTCACCAGAAGGCACAAATTCTATTCTGGAAAAGTCTATTCTAGAGCAAGTCTTCTTCAGATCTCGTTCAAGGACACTATCTACCCTTATGCCTTAGTCCAGTTAACACTTAATGACTTTTTCATTTCGATTATTAGAAATCTTATACCCTCGTTCTAGGTCTCTAGGACTTGACCACTAGACTTCTTTCATCAATAATATTTCATTTTCCCACAAGCCAGACATCTAATGGCTTATAGATAGTTGAATTTTATTTTGAGGCCTGAATTACAGACAGATCCTTCTTAGTTAAGACTGAATTTGTTTAGAATAAAAAATTAATTCCATGAAATCAGATATTAGTTAAAATTTTTTTAGGGGCCAGCCCCAGACCTACACCACTTGTCTGTGGCCATGCTGTGGTGGCTACCCACATACAAAATAGAGGAAGATTGGCATAGGTCTTAGCTCAGAGTGAATCTTCCTCAGCAAAAAAAAAAAAAAAAGTTTTTTAGAACATTTTAATATGATTATAAGATGATTAAACTTAAATTCACAAACTGAAAGGAAAAGTTTTTTTATTTAAATGAAACACTTACTGTAAGTAAGACTATTAAAACATTACATTTCATAAACAATCAGAAATTTCAACCATAAGTAACAACATACATTGGAAATTCTTCCAGTGGAGATTTTTAGACACAATAATTTCCTGAAATAGGTATCTATTATAGAGGTGATTAATTAGTTACAGGTTTCTAAAGTTCTAAAAAGAATCCGTTTAATCTCTATTTCGTGTGTTATAAAGTAGAATGTATTCATATCCAGATTATCTCATTAAGTGGACTGCTTAATTAGAATGAGATAAAATATAACTGAGTAATTGCATTAACTGGAAAGGTGTAATATTTCTGACGTTTGAAATGGCATTGGGCTTGTACTTTTCACAACATTTATGATTTTCCTTTTGATTTTACAGCAATACTAGTGTAGGTTTAGTTTATTTCTCATATTAGCTCTCTGGAATTGAGAGATGAGACGAGGCCTGGAAAACTCCCCCAACACAGTCGAGTTCCTGTTGACTAATTCTGTGATCACCCAAGAACAGTCTCCGAGTCCTTGAGGCTGAGCACTGCAGCGGAGGCTCTGCCTGGAGCTGATGGTGTGGTTTCTAAGAGGCTTCATCTCAGTGGATGAGGAGAGAATCCAGCAGGCCTCTAGTCACACATTGACACGCCATTCTGATGGTGGGAGAGGATGGTGTGTGTGGAGGGTCTGTGGGTGTGATGAATGCCTGAATGACTCATGGGGGTGGGGAGCGTTAACGGGGCTCTCAATCAGATGCCCTAGCTGTAATCTTCATATGATACGATGGGAAAGCCCCCCGCATGGAGGAAAGATAGGTTGATGCTGTCTCTTTCAAAAGTGCTCCAGTACGGAAAGGCATTTTTGTTTTCAGAAATCCTGAGAATCACTGAAAGGATATCTATCTAACTGGTCAATGTACTGGAGTTCTCTCCCTCACCCCAAATATTGCTATTTGCTCTCCTTCTTGGAGACCTGCACTGCCTACTACTACAACTGGGATCACAGGGAGGCCTAAACCAGGGTCAGCCATTTAATTCCTTCTCTCAGCTCAGAGAAGTGTGTGTCTCAGCCACCCAAGGGTGACTCCACCCAGGTTCTTTAATATTTTAAATACTATTTTGAAAATTAAATGGGTTTGGGGGACTTGTTCCCCCCACTAATACCCCCGCAACGTGATAAAGGTAATAACTTCTCATTACAGGAAAGTTGCAGAAGTAAAAAGAAAACAAAATTATTTATGGTTCTGTTCAACCAAAGTAAACCATTGCTAAATGTTAGTTTTTTTTTCAATCCAACCTCCCTCAGCCCATACCCCTTGCCCCATATACTTGTCCCATCCCTTATAGTGTTGGGTTTTATCATATATTTATAACTCGTTTAAGAGTTATACATGTCCACTTTAGATAATTTGGTAAATGAAGAAACGTATATGGAAGCAGAAAAAATATCCATCACCAATGTGAACACTTTGGCGTATTTCTCTACCAATCATGGTTCATTGTCAGTTAGCATGAAAGAAGGTTTCCTTTATAACCAAAAATTTTTTATAAACATTACTTATGAAAGCTGAATAAGATAGAACACTTTGAGGATCTATCAACACTTTTTAAAAACAATGCCTTCAAAGTATTTCCAATATATTATTTGTTGAGGAAACAGAGCATATGGACCATCTTTGAGAGGCCGGCATCCCAGAGTGACTTCTCCTTGTGCACAGCCCTGTCTCCTCTCCCTTCCTGTCACAGGCTGTGGTCCCTAATGCACATCTTGTGCCCAAACCCCATCTCCAGGTCTGCTTCTAGACATCCTGTCTGTGACACTCAGAAGAAACTGGAAGACTTTGGTCTCATTTTGATTTTTCCTCCAAATATGGATTCCCTGAAAAAGTACAAAGATTTACAGAAAGGAATGGTAACTTGTATTCTTTTAGTCCTGTTATATACTTCTTCCTAGCTTTATTTTTGTTTTTATAGACTCTGCTGTATCTGTAGTTCACATGGAAGATTTGAAAACACAGACAGTGATTGTTTTCCACATAATAAAGAGTACTGATACCTTAGGGTGGACAAAGCATGTATTGTTTCAGATGCATTCTCTATTTTTGTTAAGAAATGCGACTGACTGAATGAGTTGTCTTTATGTTACATTAGCAAACAGATTGAAAACTCGAGACCCTCCTCTGGAGTACAGGGTTTAAATTCAGAATCCAGAGAACCTCACAACTGCATCCGGGTTCACATCTGGACTCAGGTTTGGGAACAAAGATCCCAATACCTGACAGTGTTTTGGGAGAATCACACATGTGATGAATTTCAAAATCCAGAACCTTTAGTTGGAAAGCTTTTATTGAACTTTCCAAATAACCCTGCATTTTCCCTAGATTTATTAACCAAAATTTACAGAAAGAATGGTTTTAGTAGCTTTTCACTGGCCATGATCAATGCAGACAAAATCATTTAGTATTTCAATTACACAAGAAAAGTCACTGGTGGTGATTAATGGATTTAATTTTTTTATATGATAAATAAAGCATTCCTTTTACTATTAGCATGTGATTAGAGATGTAATTTTTTTCTTCCCATCTCCCTCCTTTCCACCTTCTCTCACTTTTTCCTCCATCCTCTATTTTGTTTTATAGAATATTAAAGAAGACCTTCCAGGTATAATATTAATGTGTGCTATAAAAGAGATGTCATTATATTATTGAGATAATACATACTGAATTACCATTTCATCTATCATATTTATCTCAGATTTAAACGAGTATGTTTATTTGTTTTAAATAAATTTGTTTTAAAATAAATATATCCTTGTCTAATTATGAAATACTAGTTTTAAACTAATTCACAAGAGATTTTGTGTGGAAATCAGTGACCTCCCATTCATGCTATGAGCTCCCTGCATCCTTATCATTGAACCTGATGTGCTGGGAAGTGGTTTATTGACAAGGCCTAACTTCTGGCAGCTTTGGATATTTTCTCTCTGAGGAGGTGTGAGACTGAGCATTATTTCTCCCAGCACTGAGCTCTTTTTTCCAGGTAGTCATTTTGATGAATAACATGGGTGACTAAACACCCTCAGTACTCTCTCAGATCTGATTCTGGTTATGCCAGTGGGTAGTGATAAAAACATTAACCATGTCAGAGCAATTTGGACTCTGATTAGTGAGCAGTGTCGGGGAAAAATAAATCTAATGGTACTAGTTATAGTGCTGGTATAAAACATAGGATATTTTGCAGCTACCAGCTGAAGGGTTTGATCTCAGAGTCACCACCCCTTGCTTGAGGGACACATGGCAGAGGGTCACACCATCCCTTTGCCTGTGAGACACCAACATTCTCCAGGCAGCTTAAATCTTTGTAGAAATGAGAAGATGGCAGCATGTCAATATAGGAATTTGCATCAGGGCCAAAATAGTGTCTAGAGGACAATGTGGTCTCTTTTGTAGCCATCTGGGTGCATTTTTCAGTTTCAATGTCTGACATAAACAGTGGTGACGTGTCACCTGCCTGCTCAGGTTTGCATGGAGCGGGTAGGGGCTCTGATAAAGGGTGTCATGAATGAGTTTATGAATGTGAGTCAAGACTCCCATGGTCTGAGAAGTTCTGACAACTTAAGTACTTTAAATTATCTGTGACCAGTCTATTACCTTCATTAACGTGTATTGATCCGCCTATGTAGGAACTGTTTCAGGGTGCAGCAACTCTACCTAATGCCATTGATTATATGAAGCTTTGGAATTGTTCTTTTGAAAATATGAGGCAAATGACTAGGATAAGGATCAAAAGCTCTGATATCCTCCTTCTGGAGTGTCAGTTATGAGTAGAGAAATATGGAAGATAGGATCCAAAAGTGGTTTGGAAGGCAGATGCCAGAGAAGTCTTGAATTCAATACTAGGAAGTTTTGATTTCATTTCTTGGCTGAGGGGCACGCATAAGAATAATTAAGAAGGGGAGTGATGTATCTATAAAAGAGGGTGTTTAATCAGGCAGAGGTCTACAGGATGCAATGGAAAGAGAAACTCAGGGAAGGGATGGTCAGTTGTCAAGGCTTTAGCCCAAAGTCCAACTTCCAGAAAACTGTTACCACCCTGGAAAAGGCAGGGCCTGGGAGAAATCATTAGACTCTGGAAGAATCTCTGCGCAGACCTGGAGGACATGCCCTTAAACTACATCCCCAATCCAACCAGAGGATACCAGGAACCATCGTATGCAAATGAGAACAAATCTGTTGGCACAGGTGCAAGCAGAGCAAGAGGAGACCAGGACTGGCAGCCTGTCTGCTCTAGGTACCTGGGCAAGGAAGTGCTGAGGGTACCCAAAAAAGACCCCAGCCAGCCTCTTTTCAGAGCCCTGAGACCCACAATCTGGGAACCCAGTGGCATCTCAGATGCCATCTGATAGAGTCTGGCCACAGCACAAGTCACGGTCATCTTCCCACTGACTTGGTTTTGATTCCATTTTCTAATCATCTCGGCCTATCTGCTCCTGTCATGGGTGTTTGTGCGTGAGCCCCTGTCATGGGTCTTCATGTGTGATCAAGCTACAGCTGCCATCCTATGAGTGACAGATTGGCCCATGGGTCGCTGGCAGAGTCTCTTGCTTTCACAGATAATGCAATCCGAGAGATATGGGTATGATCTAAGTCAACGGTAGTGGGAAGAGAAAAGTAGGTTTGCATTAGAGAGGTCAGGAAGGTTGAATGGACAGGATTTGGTAATAAATTGGGTGTGGCCATTATAGAAGAGAGAAGAGGCACAACTGAGCCTAGGTTATGGTGTTTAAACTCTTTTACATTCTAAAGCTAAGGATATTCTCCCCAGAAAAGCTCATGTACACACCTTTTGCCTACAATCCCAGGAGGTCCAGAAATGTGGTAGCCAAAGGTTAAGAGTCTCTTTTATAGAAGAAAATCCTGGAGGTAGGACTGGATGACCTGAAAGATCTCTTCTGCTTTATCAATATTGTGGTAATTATAGAACTTAAGTATTGACATATTGTTGAGGTCATTGATAGCTACAAGGAAGTCGGGATGACGAGCTGGTGCTTTTGTGAGGTACTAGGGAATGTAGGGGAAAATGTATTTCCTTTATACCTGGTCAATCTCAAGTGCTGGTCGGGCAATTATAAGGAGATGTTGAGCAGATCATTAAAGGCTCACTTTGGTAAAGTGTTTATTGCATTAGGTCTGCACTGTCTAATATGGCTGCTATTGGCTCCACGTGGCCATTGAGGACTTTAAAGAAATGTGGCGAAACCTAACTGCGATGGACTGTAAGTGGAAAGCACACGTTCATTTCAAAGACAGTCCAAAAAACAAAAAAAAAAGAAGATAAATACCTCACTTTAAAAATATTGCTGCCGTGTTGAAATCATAATATTTTGGATATATAGTGTTAAATAATATATATTATTAAAGTTAACTTTGCTTCTTCTTTTTAAATGTGGCTACTAGAAAATTTAACATGACACATGTGGCTCATATTGGTGGCTTACATTATATTTCTATTGGCCAGCACTGTTCTAGATAGTGATTGTGGTAGTGACAACTTGGGAAGAGTTGAGGTCTCTGGGAAGAGCACATAGAAGGAGAAGTGTAGAGGGTTGAGGACATAACTGGGGAGAATGTCCACATTCATAGGTCTGAAGGGGGAGGAGCCTGGGAAGGAGCCAGAGAGTAAACAGAAGAGAAGGTGATGAAGAAGGTGCTATCACAGGATCGAGAGAAAGAGGAGGCTTTAGGGAAGAAGGTCTAGTGAAGAGAATCACGCTAAGTAATTTGGTCTTTATTGTGTTTTTTTGTTTTTTTGTAGGAAGATTGGCCCTGCGCTAACATCGGTTGACAATCTTGCTCTTTTTTCTGTTTCTCCCCAAAGCCTCAGGACGTAGTTATATATCACAGTCATAGAGTTGTAGCTCTTCTATGTGGGATTCCACCTCAGCATGGCTTGATGAGCAGTGAGCAAGTTGGCACCCAGGATCCAAACCAGTGAACCCCAGGCTGCCTAAGCGAAACGCCCGAACCCAACCGCTATGCCACCGGGCTGGCCCTGGTCTTTATTCTATTGTGGTTGGAGAGCATACGCAGGAAAGTGAAATGATCAAATTTAAATTTTAAGATGATTTTGGCAACAAAATAAGGAAAAGATTGAGTTGAGAGAGAAGCTGAAGTCCAGGTGGTAAGTTAGAAAATCAGGGAAAAATCACAATCCCGAAGCCTTTGCATCTATAAAGTTGAACAGAAAAGAATCATTTTTACTTTGAGAAAGAACTTTCTATTTTATTTTCTTACAAGGAAAAGTGAGGTGAGTGAGATTTTGGTAATGTAAAGCATACGTCTTCTGTTTACGGAATCCAGGAAAATAGGTTGCAATGAAAATCAGTGTCATAGATGATTAAAGATGATTTGTGTGGGAAAAATAGAAAGATGTAAAGAAACTAAGGGCACAAACAATATAGGATTTCTAGGGAACAAAGGTTGTCTTTTTGTATAATTGTCCAGTGTAGGAAAAAGATAAAAAAAAAACATTATTCCCCATCCTTGAGAATGTGACAATGGAAAAGAATGGTTTCTAAAAAGAGTTTTCCTTGAGGCTCTGGCTCCATAACTTATGACCATTTCAGGTACTTCTAAATGTTTACAAATTGAACACGCTGCATCCCAGGATATCCTTTAAGCCGAAATTTTGATACATACAATGATTTATTTGGAGCTCCATTTAGGGCAAAGAATAGATTGAAGTCTATGACAGTACAAAATTCAGGGTATCAATAAAGATGAGCTAAATGATTTGAAGGTATTTGAATTCCATTTACATTTGTGAATAAAATCTTTGCTAGTTTAAAGGAAAAGAGGAAAAAAATGATGGTAAAAGGAAATAATGGAAGTGGGGTCATATGAAAGGGCTAAACAAAAGGGAAGTGGCTGATCATTAAAGATATTTGGAAAATAGGTCTAGTTGAAGCACCATATGAGCCAGACACTCTGCTGGAGACTATACCATACAGAATTAAGATAAAACGCATGTCTGTTGCAGAATAATAGAGTAATAATAATAATAAGCAGTAACTAATATTTATTAAGCATATATTATATACCAGATAGTGTTAATGTGTTAATAAGTTTTCACTCATTTATTTTTCACAAGAACCTCATGAAATAGGTATTACCTCAATGTTATAGTAGACGAGGCACAGTGAGATTAGGTAATTTGCCCAAGGGCACACAGCTAGCCCATTATATCATTCTGCTTCCTCAAATGCTAGGAAGACGCAAGCTGTATCAGGCAGTGTTGGCTGGGTTATGCTGTGGTAACAAATGACTCCAAAAATCTTAGTGGTGTCTAGCAATAACATTTTTTATTTGTTTGTTCGTTTTTAAATTCCACTGCAGAGCACTTGCTCTGCTTTATTCCTGGACTTTGGCTGGAGAAGCAGCCCCCGTCTAGGATGTTGTTAGTTTTTTTGGCAGAGGAAACAAGGTAATGGAAGGAGTGTGTGCTGGCTCTTGCAGCTTCTATTAGAAGTGGAATATATCGCCTTGTCTCACATTTCTTTGGCCAAAGCTTGCCAGTGGTGTGAGAAGTGTAATGCTTCTTCAGGGAGGGCCCTCGGAGTAACAGGACCCATGAGGAGGGTTTTCTATTTTTTGGTTTTGGTCACATGAACCTTTGGCTTTACAAGAACAAGAATCAATGAATGGTTGATTTGACTTTGTTTCACACCAAGGAGTTAATGTCATGCCCCCCAAAAGTTAGTTCTTGGGCTGTCAGTGTAGAATGGGGAGTGACAGGGTAGCAGAGAATCATGCAAATGGGAGACTATGAAATTGAGAGCAGCGTCCCCTCACTGTGACCAGTGAGGGCGGGAGGAGCCACAGCCTACATCCTTGCTAAGCAAGGCACCTGGGGGAAGACTGAGACTCAACAGCACATCAGGTCACACGAGGCAGAAGGTAAGGACTGACCGGGTTGAGAGCTGGCAGAGAGAGGTAGATCAAGCGAGGAGGTAGGAATCCCAGGATCTGGTGATGGCTGAAGGTTTAGTTCAGTTATTGAGGGGGAAAAACTAATTTTTGATGGAATTTTAATTCCATGCCCTGAATTTCTTGGTTTGAAAACTCCTCTCCTCCATGAATTCCTGGGTAGTGTGCTATGAACTAATGGACATTAACATGTGTAAAAGAGGGACAACTATAGACAATCTTATTTATTAAAATGTGGCAGGATGATGGACACAACCATATCGATACAAACCAAGCAATTGGAAAGTGGACCCATACAAGCAGTTAGGTAGACACACGAGAAAACAGAAAGAGCACTTTAATTCTTGAATTAAGGTGAAATTCAGCCTGAATTTATTGGCTAAATTGCTCATTTTCATGCAAGTAAATCTGGTTTAAAGACTCTGACTAGAGACATTTTCACAGAGATGTAAATTGTTCTTGATGAATACAATAAAAGCAAGTAACGATCACTTTTTGGAACTTAGAATAAATTCACATCAGGCGAGGGTAAAACATTTAGAAATAAGACAATTTATTTTCCTTTCCAATAGTAAAGAGCTGTAAAAACTATGGCAATAAATCGAAACATTTGGGAAATGGTGACAAAAGTAAGATTTAATCTCATCTCCCATATATGCAAAAATTCTTCTAGTTTTTGTGTATTCCTTATAGTCTTTCCTCATATACACACAAAAACTATGTAATCACAGATTTTTAAATTTTATTATAATATGGCATTTTCCATAAACAATTTTCCATGTTGAAGCACAGTTCTTATGATTATAATGGCTGCAAAATAGTCCACTGCCTAGAAGTAACATAATTTAATTCATTGTTTTCTTATTATTAAACAGTTAGTGTCTTTCAGTTCATCATTATTAATAATTCTGCAGTAGATGGCTATGTAGAATATATGTATTTAACTTTTTTTTGGTGTTGTTGCAGCACAATTCCAAAACGGATTACTGGGTCAAAGGTAATTGATTTAAAACATAACGGCATCAATTTAACTAAAATGTGTATGAAATTTCCTATACCCTCACTGGTTTAGGAATTATATTTAAAGATCATGTAAATTAACTAATTAATAGAAAAATATGGTACTTTGTGTTAATTTGTATGTTCGAATACTTGTGAGGGTGAATATTGTCCCACGTGTTTGTTAAGCAACAGCGTGGATTATCATTCATTCATTCATCATTCATTCATTCACACCTTTTTTCCTTCAATTACTGAACAAATATTTTTTTGGGGCATCTGCAACGTGCCAGGTGCTGTTTTGGTTTCTGAGCACACAGCAGTGAAGAAAACAAAAGTCCCTGCCCATACGGATTTTATATTCCAGGCTAAAGAAGACAATAAACATAATAAGTTTAAAATTGTGTAGTATGTTGACTATTATAACTGCTAATAGTTATATTAGCATGGGAAAAAATAAAGCAAGATAAGAAGAATAAGCAGTTCAGTTTGTTGGGGGGAGGTTGCATTCCCAAACAGGGAGGGGCAGTGAGAGACAAATTCTTGAACAGAGACTTGAATGAGGCAGAGCAGCTCCCATGTGAGTATCTGAGGAAAGAGTGCTCCAGCCAGAAACACGAGGTTGTCTAATGCCCTGAGCTGGGGCCTGTCTGATGTGCTGGAGGAGAACCAGGAAGGCCAATTCCCCTAGAGCTCAGCGAGATCTTTGACTTTTCCTCTGATGATGTTCATTTGTTCAGTAGGAGAACAAGGAGAGAAAATCTAACTAACCCAACAGAAGAAAAAGTTTCAAGAAAGAGATTGTCACCAATGCCAAAACTGGCCCAGATATCCAGGTAGAAGGCAATGAAAACAAGACAACCACATTCAATAAGATGAAGGCTGCCAGATTCCATTGGCCAGACCCAGCCAAAGAGAGACACTAAATGCAGTTTAGCTGTCAGCCCAGAAAGAAGAGGATACCGGTTGTTTGTGAAAAGCTTGCAAGCTCTAACACGTCAGTCGAGAATCAACCGCATCGTTATCAACTGGAATACTTGTGAAACTAACCCAAGCCCTTCCCCAATACTATAAGATAAAAATATCAAGGGATGGGCCCCATGAATATGTTTTCTGGGTGACTGTCTTGGCCACCCACATTTGGAAACGAGCGAGTGAGTAATCTATCTTTTGGAAGTAAAAATATATCGAAACATTCTTCCAAAAAAAAAAAAAAAAAAATCTTGACTAATTTAAAGTAGCTCTGGTTATAACATAGAAGAGCCACCAGGTGGCAGAAGAGCTCCATTCTTGTAAACCTCTTGCTTGCTTCCTTATTTCACCTTCTCTATTCCTCCATCTAATTTTCTTTTTTTCCCCCTTGCTTTGTTGACTTGAAATATATAGAGATTAAGTTCCTTAAAAGGATTGATTCTAACATTCTTAATATTAAAAAAATTTTTAGAGAAGAAAAATACCTAGAGTATCATACTAAGTGAACTATTCAGAATTAATGCCATTAAATAAAACATTTTTTGTTTTAGATTGAAGCAAAATGTGTTAACTGAATAGGAGTAAGTATTAGGAGGACAAATAACCATAAAAAACTTTTTTTGGTGTTTAATAAGCAAGTTTCGAGGCACAGAGTTTATAGACATATTGTTAATATACATTGTATGTGAGAAATTTATTCTTAAGGAAAATGTAAATTTTTGATTTCATAAAGTAAAACTCTAATGGTAGTTTTATACACGGAATTCAATGAGAACTGTATCCTGGACTTTGAAGAGTCAAAGGCTATTGGATTCAAACAGATCTTGTATGAACCTGGGTTCCACCTCTTCAGAGATCGACCTGGAGCAAATTTCTTAGCACCTCTCAGCTTCTGCTGTAAAATGGGGTAATAATGCCTATTCCATAAGGTTGCTGTGAAGAGTCAGTGATGTCACAAGCAAGTCCTTTATACATACAAAATTAGGAAAATAAAGTAAATTTAAAAGATTCCTTCCTCTATTCCAAATTTTTCTAATGGTAACTGCTACTTGTGTGGTTTTTTTTTCTTTCTTTTTTCTTTTTTTTTGGTGAGGAAGATCAGCACTGAGCTAATATCTGATGCCAATCCTCCTCTTTTTTGCTGAGGAAGATTGGCCCTGAGCTAACATCTGTGCCCATCTTCCTCTACTTTACATGGGACGCTGCCACAGCATGGCTCTACAAGCAGTGCATTGGTGCGTGCCCAGGGTCCGAACCTGCGAATCCAGGGCTGCCGCAGCAGACTGCGCACACTTAACCGCTTGCGCCACCAGGCCGGCCCCTGTACTTGTGTTTTAATGTGCGACAGAAGGCTGCAATACACATGTAGCTGGCAGAATCACCATCTATTTCGTATGTTCAAAAGCACCATGCTGTTAAGAGATTTCAGAGTTGAAAATCTGTGTTCACTGTTCTGAAACATCTCTCCACTTCCTATTAGGAAACGTGATGTTCTTTGAGGCAGATTTTTTGGCTTTATGTATTGTAATTGTACATTTGTTATACAAAGTATATAATGACTTACGCTCTATGGTGTTATTCAGTACAGAAAAAGCAGAATAAAGAATGTGTTTTGTCAGCAGGCAAGGACCGTCCTTTTTATCCTTTATCCTGTTTGTCCTCGCACGTAATTTACTAAAGAGCTGACAGTCCCAGCACAGGCTGCTTCTCACCATCTCCCTCTGCAGACAACAAAGACCGACTCTGAGACTACGCTTTCTAACTTGGGTCCAAGCAGGATATCTGATGAAGTGATATAGATTTTTTCATCTCTATAGTGTGAAAGAATGAGATTGCTTATAAGAAGGAGGTGTAAAACCATGTGCTCTGGACAAGGCTACTGGCAAAGATGCTACGAGAAAGCTTGGCAGCTCAATATATGAACACAGAAAGGGGTTCTGATCCGTCTTTCATTTGGCCGCAAGGAAGAAAGACAGTGAAACAGTTTAAGAAATGGTCTGAAAAAAATGAGGCACTGGGAAAAAATATAGGGAGTTTGTGTTGCTGATGAAAAGGCTATCTCTATGAAATGCATGCTAGTAATACTTTGATATATATGATTTAATTGTAAGTATGTTTTGTAGTAACTATCTTTAATTCTAAAGATTGAAAACCTTAAGAGAATTTCAAATTTATAGTTAATTTTGTTCCAATAGCCTAATGGACTTGGAAATTATAGGTTTCTTAAGTTCATTTGATGAACCTGAGGAGCAGAGAGAAATATTTGCAGAAGAACCTGAATGGGAGTAGAGGAGACCCTGGATTTCATTGGGTACCTCTTTCTTCCTAAATGTGAAAGATTTCCTGTGGATGATGGCTTCTACTTCTTGGCTAGTTAACAATCATAAAAACGAAAATCACCTTAGCAGTGTATTCAAAGTTTGTCCTAAATGTAATTGAATAAAGATTTCAGTATTCCCAATGCAGAAGAGCCAATGTCTTGCCCCTGCAGTTGGAGGCCCGGAATAATCTCCTCCTCAATCTCCACCATGGAAATTCTTCCTGTCCTCAAGGACTCTAGCATGAGATGCCTCCAGGACGTTTCTCCTGACTCTCTGAGTTAAAATGCTTTTTTCCTTTCCTATACTCACATAGCCATTAGTTTATCAAGTGGTATCCCTAAACACAGCTGCTGGGCCAGATGTGGTCCTCACAACTTCTGACATTGGCATATGGTTATTGGTCTGGCATTTTTTTTCTCAACCTCAAGCATCAAGAAAAATCAAAAGTGATTTGTTTTTCTTTTTTTATATTGTGGTAAAATATGCATAAAATACAAAATATACATAGTGTGAAATTTACCATTTTAACCATTTTAAGTGTACAATTCATCAGCATTAAGTATATTCACATTGTTGTGCAGCCATCACCATTCTGCAGTTTTTTTGGTGGAATTTTTAAGGTTTTGTACATGTAAGATCATGTCATCTATGAACAGAGATAAATTTCCTTCTTCATTTCCAATTTGGGTGCCTTTTATTTCTTTTTCTTGCCTAATTGCTCTGGATAGAACTTTTCATACTATATTGAATAGAAGCCAGAAACAAAACGACAAATATTGTATGATTCCCCTTATGTAAGGACCTAGAATAGTCAAATTCATAGAAATGGAAAGTTGAAGAGTGTCTACCAGGGTCTTTGGGGATGGGTAATGAGGTATTATCTAAGGGGTTCAGAGTTTCAGTTTGGGATGGTGAAAAAGTTCTGGACATGGTATGTGAACTTTTATCTCAGGCTCTGCTTTCAGAGGAATACAGTCAATATATGATGCTCTTTTGCCAATGGCTAGAAAACAGAGATCTGGAAACCAAACGGTGGAAGTAGTATTGAGTCTTTTAACCATCACTCCCAGCAACTCACTTGAGGAGCGGATTTGTCCTCACACTCTTAGGCTCTTCCAGAATAAGAAAGTCTGGTTCTCATGCATATAATACATCTATGGGGGACACAGTAAGGGTTCCACTGAATGAAGCTATACTATCTTGTCACTCTTGTATCCTCGTGTCAGAGGACCAGCAGGCAAAGACAGAAGTTACTAAACCGGTGGGGGACTTGAGTCTGATTATCATGAGAAGGTAGGGCAGCTGCTACATAATAGGATCAAGGAGGAGTAGCTCTGTAATTTTGGAATTCATTGAGGTATCTTTTGATGCTTTTATGCTCAGTGACAGCTGTAAACAGGCAATTGAGTAACCTTGGCCCAACTAGAGCAAGAAAAATAAAGGCCCAGACTGCTAAAGGGTGCAAGTCTAGGTTATCCAACCAGAAAAGCAACCATGAGCTACCAAAATGCTGCCCATGGTTGAGGGAAATTGAAAACCAATGATGAAGGAGATTGATGAAGGATATCGGCTATGATTTCAGGCCTACTGTAGCAGCAGGGATTGCTCCATCCATCTGTCGTATTAGGTCATTGCAGACATTGTGGCTCTTCATAGCTTGAGGGAGAAGCTGTAACATTTGGACTTAAAGGAAAGCATGCCAGGAACTGTGTAATGCTAGAGGAGGACTGTATTGGACATAGTACCGCTTTTTACTCCATCTAATTCTGTGATCACCAGTTCTATGCAGGTCTTCACTAGCTCTTCACAGATGCCACCTGACAGAGTGTTCACCTTGTGCCTTCACTATGTTTCTCTAACTTCCTGTCAAGGGCTTCTCTGGTTCCTTGGCACTGGGTACCCTGGGGAACCTGCTAGGCTCTCATGTGTGTGCAACCTGGGTGTTGGAGGAGATAATGCCCTAGGGGACACTCTTGCCCAATGGGAGATGAGAACCAATTGATAAATACTTTCTTCCTCCAGGCAGATAGTTCTAAGACCTATCTCATAAGAGTCCTCAGAAGCTCCTGGGAGATCAAGCACCAAGCACCAATTTGATAAAGAATTCATTCTTCTATTGAATTTCCCTCCTTCCTTGTTTTACTTCCTTCATCCTTCATTCCTGCTCCCTAGGAGAATCACTTTCCAAATAAAGTACTGCACTCAAGATTTTGTCTCAGGATCTTCTTTCAGGGGAACACAGGCTAAGACAAAGCTGAAATATCCTATGAGCCAGTGTTGATGGAGGAAAGAAAACATTGGGGACAATGTGGCAGAGGTAATACCCATCACAGTGGGTTTAATTTAATTAAATGAAATATTGAAATTATAAGACTGTTCTCAGGACGTAGGTGAATTGACTTTTAATATTCCCCAGCAAACTCTCGTCACACATTGAGTTTCCTTCATTTTGGGATTTCATCATTAACAGTTGGCCCAGTGATTTATTGATTGAGTAGAATTAAGCGTAATAATTATGCTGAAGATTAGAGGAGTGATGTACATTTTGAAGGTGTTGGGGTCCCATGATGATTGAATACAACTCTGCCATCTAGAACTTCTCCCTGCTGGATGCCTGATGAGGGGAATGACAAACTCAAGGATTAGTAGCCCAAAGAGATGTAGAGTACCATTTCATTAATAGTGAAGTGTGAATTTACTAACCTCTCTCAATACAGGCTCATCAATCAAACCAAATGAAGGACTCCTTCTTTTCCCCTGAATCTAATACGATTCAATTGCATGTTCAGAAGAAGAGAAAGGAGAGAGAAATAGTCTGGAGAGTCAGGCCTTGTCTGGGTCTGCTTACTATGCAAATCCAGAGAGTAGGAGGCAAAAGCAGAGAGCTTTCATGGATACTCTTCAAGGACACTTTAATATTTAAGGCACTTAGTCCAATCTGCCCATAAACGTCTGCAGTTCTCGTGATTAGCTGCTCCTGTCTTGTGGAAGAGTTAATAAGGGGTGGAGGCGAGGGAGTGGGTGGGGAGCGAGGTTGGAAGAGAGAGGACCAGGAACAACACATCCTCCACTCTGGGCGTAGACCGTGGTGTGAGGAGAGGCAGAGGAATTGTTTCCTTCACTCTAAATATTAGCTGCATTTCCCATGGGTTTGGGGAGTTTCACTTTGATCCCCAAATGCTTGATCTCCTGCTCAAGCTCATAGTACCTGGCATGTTTAGCAACTTCTGGAGCCTGGAAAATGTATCTAAGGCAGTTAATCAAACGTTGAGTAAGGGATTCTCAGCTGAGGGCAGAGAAGCCTGTAGTTCACTGATATAAGGACCTTGCTGGACCACAATAAAGCAAGGTCAATAAGATCCTCTGAGATGGACATGAGAACGAAGAGCACGTAATCCTTCACCTGAACACGTTCCTATGTTAGTCACGGAAGTGCAGTTTACATGAACTGTAAGATAAAAATGAATCTATTTTAGCCTTTTTTGGGAGGAGGTAGGAGAGGGTTATGTTTGTGGGTATTTTATCTGCAGAATCCTTTGAACTGGAGATTATTCAAAATTTACTTAGAACAAATGCCATTATGTACTAAGTAAAATCTCGATTGTGTGCAACAACTCCATTGTGAAAATGATAGTTGCAAACTAATCAAGTTCAGAACACTCAGGTCCAAGGGAATTCAGCCAAATTGGAATAAGGATCGTTCCGGTCAATCCCAGTCCCGCAGCACTGTTTGCCTTGGAAGCTGCCAGATGTCTGTGGCTAAAGTAAAGAAAGGAGATAATGGTGATGATCTGAAAAAGTGCATCTCCTGTGGTTAGTGAATGCCAATAAATCAATAAGGTTACACCCACAAAATGTCTTTGAGCAGAATGATGAGGGGGGTTTATTTGAATTAGATTATGCAGGTTGACTCTGGAAAACTGCATTTCCTTGGATATGTCTCCCTTTCTTCTCTTTGAGGGACTCTGTTAACCCTAGAGTCTCATCTGAATATGGAGAAATATTGTCATTTTGGAAGGAATCTGGGATTTAGAGTTAGAAAAATGCTATGGTCTGAATGTTGGTGTCACCCCAAAATTCGTGTGTTGAAATCTTAATGCCCAATGTGAGGGAATTAGGAGGTGGGGCCTTGGGAGGTGCTTAGGTCCTGAGAATGGAGTCCTCAGGAATGGGATTAATGCCCTTATAATAGAGCCTCAAAGAGCTAACTCGTCTCTTCCACCATGTGAAGACACGGCAAGAAGGTGCCAGCTATGACCAGGAAGAAAGCCCTCACCAGAAAACAACCATGATGGTGCTTTGATATTGGACTTCTCAGCCTTCAGAACTGTGAAAAATAAATTTCTGCTGTTTATAAGCCACCCAGTCTATGGGATTTTGGTACAGCAGCCCAAACGGACTAAGAAAAAAAAAGTAATTTCCAGTCCCTGCCATGCAGCTTGCTAGCTGTGTGACTTTGGGGAATTTACATGACCCTGTTGTGCTTCCATTTCTTCATCTTTAAAATAAGGATTATAATAACACCTGTCATAGTATAGAATATCAAATGACGTGAACTTATCTATAAATAAAAAAGTGCCGTCCACCTCCAAGTCACACGGTTTCTTCTTTTCCTGGAGGAAGCTTGGGGATCTCCACAGGGTGAGACGAATGTCACTGATTGGAAAATTTACTTTTTCCTACATCCATCCTTTTATCTGTGTTTTTCTTCTTCATCCCATTTGGAGGGCACAATGCCATCAAACTGTGAGAGGTTCTACACCTCAATAACAACCCTACAGAAATTGAACTTAATGTATGCTGCAACACCTGACTAAAAATAAATGACCTGTGAGAAGGGAAAGGCCAGGTCTGCCTCGCTCCCGGTGAAATCTAGATGAGACAGCTGTGCCTATAAATGATGAGTCAACATGGAAGACAGCCCTGCATAATTGTGAATTTCTGTGGAACGACTCACAGACCATGCTCTAGAAATTAATGAGTACTGAAGAAGATGGAAAGGGTATACAAAATGAAAGCCAAATGAATGAATTAGTTTTCTTGTAAGGTTCAATAGCACCAGATCCAAAGACGGCTAGGCTCTGCTGGTCAATGGCTTAAACGGTATTTTGAATGATTTACACCAAGGCTCTGTAGGAAATCATAGCAAAACAGGATAAAAATAAAGAATTACCACACTTCTGTTTCTAGTGGGGAAAAAGACATTGGGAAAAGGAAATAAATAGGTAATTATAAATAAAGAATTCCATGTTTGTTGCTAATTTGACAGCTAACACATCATGTCTGTCAACATTTTCAGCATTCATTTAATTTCAATAGAGCCTCTCATCCACCCAAATGTTTTTGTTCATTCATCTATTCACCTAAAACAATTACAGAGTTTCTTCCAAGTACCAGATACCATGTTCAGACCTTGCATATGTTCCTTATTTAATTCTCATAACCATCATTCTCCATAGGTATTATTATTATTTCAAGTTTTTAGTTAAGGAAATTGAGATGCTGAGCTGTTAATAACAAGCCGATATGATAAATTTAACCAGAAATAGAACTGGGATTTGAATCCAGTTATTTTTCTTTTAGTATCCAGTATACTTTCCACTACAATACCTGTTATGCACTCGATTGGTATGTTAAAGTGAATTGAAATTTTTTGAATTAAAAAAGCGTAAAGGGTTTTTACCAATTTCTTAATGGCTTCTGAAAATTGGAGGTAACATAATTGGGCACTTACACTTAGCTGTAGTGTAGCCAGAGTGAGAGAGGGTGGGAACAGTACAATTCTGTCTTTCTGTTTGTGACATGTCATATTTTATTTGATTATATATACTGTGGTTCATTCTGCCAGGTAGAAGAGAATTTCTTTATCTTATTTGTTTCACAGTTAGTACCTAGACCATGGTTTCTCATCAGAAATCTACACCAGAATCACCCGGCAAGTTTTAAAAATGCAGATTTCTGAGTTCCATCCCTGCCTTATTGAATCAGAATCTCTAGAGTTGGACCAGGGACGCTGCATCTTTAATAAGCAGACCAGTTTATTCTGACACATGCTCAAGTTTGAGTATCACTGTTATAGAAGATCCTCTACACAAAGCCCACCCACGTTGGTTGGTGGCAGCACAGGTGACCTTCTCAGTGCCTGATTCAGCTAGCAACTTTCTGCCTACCTCTTCTGAGCCCACCAGTGAGCCAGGCATGCCCACCTACACTACATCATGTGAAATTGCATCACATCAAAGTCCATTTACCCCTTCGATATCCATCGCATCGAAGTCCAAATTCCATGACAACTCCTAGTTCACCCAAGTCCCTACTCTGAATTCTGAGTCAGCCTGCATGGACACTGGGAGCTCTGGCACATTTCCTATCATAACCTCAGTCAGGGCTGGGTCTCTGTCTCCTGCCTTCAAAATCCAGTCCTGTGCTACGATCCTGCTGTGATACCTGGATTCTTTCCTATTCAACATAGGCCTTTAGTTCTACAGAAGAAATCTCTCACCAGCGAGAAAACAAAATCATTTTTTCTGGTTGATTTAGGTATTGAAATTAAAGATGTAAAAATATTTAGTTACTCAGTTAATGATGAATTAGCACCTTGCAGGAGTCATGATTAATCACGCTCCATCTGGAAGCCGGTGCCAAAATGACTCTGCTAATAGAATCTATCAACTGCAGAAATAAGTGATTGCACTGAAGGACGCTTTATGGTAAGTTCCTTAATTTTATATTCTAGCTGCATATTGACATTCCCTAATAAAAATTGTTTGGATCCCTCTCTGAAACATTTAGGGGGAGTCTCGAGGAGGTAATTTGCATTAGCTAAACACTGAATCATAAAACTATTTCCATTATTCTGGCAAGGCAAAACATCTTTTATTCTATGAGTTTTAAACAATCATTTAAAATGAGCATTTCAGAACAACAGAAGTAATAATTGTTAAAAGCATGAGGACCATAACATTGTGCTAAAAGAGTACTCAATCATTAACCAAACTATTTCTTTGCTGCCTCCCGTACATGGGTAGGTCAACATTTAGTGTGAGCAATGGCATTTGGTGAATCTTCCAGAAGTCTTCACTATCAATGACTTTCTAGCTCAGAAAGTATTTTTGCTGCCAACTCAACTAGCTGTTAGGGGAGCTTCGGCTGTCAGAGGAGGCTTTCACAGCTCTCTTTGTGTTACTGTTGTCAGTTGTTTGCCTGGACTTTATTTTTTCCTGATGGGAACAACATGACAAAGGGAACACACCCTGGAGCATCAAAGTGGTGAGGGGTGGCTCTAGACATGCCTTTGAAAGAGGGAGAGGCAATTTTGTATCCACCTACTACCATTTTCAGTCCTGAACTTTGATGGAAGTGGACTAAACATGGCCTCTAGAGTCAAGGCGGAGTCTAAATCCTGGCTCTGCCTTGTGCAAGGAACCTGGGAGTTAACCTTTGGATTCTCCTCTCATTTGTGCAAGAAGCCCCTCAGCTTGAACTACCCAGGCCACATTTTTTCACGTGGCTAATCCCAGATGAAACTGGTCCTTGCGCTTCATGAATCAGCTCAGATGTTAATTCCTCTTGGAAACCTACTCTCAATTCTCAGGCCAGACAGGTGACCCTCTTCTCTACACGTCATATCACTCATCATATTCTACTTCAATTGCCTGTGTACATATCTGCGCCTCTGAAGACAGATAACTTCATGGTGCAGCATATGTCACTCAGGAGGGTGTGAATAAATATTTGTGAAAAATTTGATCTATAAAATATGGATACCTATTTCAAAAAACAATCATAAAGCCTGAATGATAAGAACATTTGTAAAGTGCTTGGCACATAATAGGCACTTGATAAATTCTAGTTTGCATTCCCCTCCTGTTACTGGCAACGACAGTAACACAATGGCGTGCCCTTTCTTCTAGGTCTCCACCAAAAGTTTTATGAGCCCACTGTGCATGGTCTTGTCTTAGCTTTATGTCATTGTCATAATCCCATCTGACACAACAGTGTCTGTAGCAGGTTGGGTTCTCCAGGAAGCAGAAGCTGAGGTAGAGTTTGAAGTACAAAAGGTTTATTGGGAGAAATGCCTGTGAAAGAAAAGGGAGGAAGAGGATTGAGCAGACCTAACAAATCTCTGCAGCCTGTCAGGGAGTCCCAGAACAAATATTGCCCCTCAGAGGAATCATGCCTTGGGTGGAAATGCTGAGGTCCTTCGTAGCCCTGCCGTGCTCCGTCATTGGCTGGGAGTGTCCTGAGAAAAGTATGACCGTGGCTACTGTCGCCTTGATGAGTGGCTACTGCCACCACATCCTGAGCAGTGTGACCTGGTCTTAAATGCTGAGGTGGATTGTGAAACAGTTAACAGCTGGAGATGGTCAGTCAACCACACTCCTCATAGCTGGGCAGTGAGTCGTTTTTTATTTTTTGTGCAGAAGATCAGCCCTGAGCTAACGTCCATGCCAATCCTCCTCTTTTTGCTGAGGAAGACTGGCCCTGGGCTAAAATCTGTGCCTATTTTCCTCCACTTTATATGGGACGCTGCCACAGCATGGCCTGACAAGCGGTGCATGGGTGTGTGCCAGGGATCCGAACCCGGGTCGCCAGCAGCGGAGCAAGCGGGCTTAACCACTACGCCACGGGGCCAGCCCCCGGTGAGTCCTTTCTTGATGGGGGATCTGAGTGGCTATTCAGATGTCATAAATGTGTGCAGTGTTTTGCAAAAATGTGTGCAATGTTTTGCTAAAATAATTTGGTTAAGAGAGAATTCTAAATATTTTAAAATGCAACTAATTTTCAGCAGCTAAGAATACAGTAAAATATGTGTCTGCCACAATGACAATGAAGGATTTAGAGTTTAGTGTAATGGTCTTCTGGGGAGAATTTTCCTACCTGTTTTAAACGGCAACTAATTTTCAGAGGATAAGAATACAGTATAATATGTATGACACATGAGTTGTATGGAATAGGTTTTTGTTCAAGATTTGGAAATGGATTAAGAATTTTGTAGTATCCCACAAATGTGTAGTTGAGGCAGATGGGGCTTATTATGAAGACATTGGCACACCAGACAATAGAAGTTGAGGACTCACAGTTCAGTCTAGACTCAGGGTCTAGTCTTAACTATGGAATGGAAGACAACCGTTGAGAGGGGAGATGCAGCAGATCCCTAGGAAAGGGTGGTACAGCACATAAGACCAAGATGTGAGTTGTTTACAAGTGAGCAGCGCTCCAACCAGGGCACCTGTGGTCCTCCTAAGTCAGCTCATGTCGTGGAAGGTCTGGAAATGATATGTTTGCTAGGACTCTTGTCTGGAGCGCTTGTTTGGGAATGCAGTGACCTCCACTCATGGTACCAGCTGACTGGGGCAATGAGTGGTACTACATCCTCCGGTTAACTCGGACCTTCTCTGGGGGTGACAGAAGGACGGGCTTGCTGGTTTCTCCTCTACTGGATTACATATTCACTTTTGACTTGGGGAGGTTTGGTAGCAGGGATTCCAAGTGGCCCAGAAAATCTCAATTAGCTCTTTTGAGAGCAAGAAAAGAATGATAGAAGTAACTAAAATAAGAAAATACTTTTCATACTTCATATTTTGTCAGATTAGTCATTGTGTTCTCATGAAAAATACAGACTAAGAGCAGCCTAGAACAGATTTATCTTTTATTTGTCTGTATAGTTTACAAAACACCTTTTTCTTTTGGTTTGTAATGCTCAAAGAATGGTTCCTAAAAGTAAAAGTATGAGGTGAAATGCAAAAGTGCTTGAGAAGAAGAGCTTGTTAAAAGATAATTTTCATTTTTTTGGTGGACATGAATTGCATCTTGATTTTCAGTTTTAAAAAAAAATTTGCTACATGTTTTAAATTACTAAAATTACTAAAATGCAACATCTGAAGTGTCCTTAAACTCCCGTGTCTAATTTATTCCTTTTTCCCCTTCTCCAAAGGACACCTTTATCATAAATTTAGTGTATGTTCTTGCGGTCTATTTTTTATTGTTTTACACAAATGTAGTATTCATGAACAGTATAAAATATTATTTTGGTATGATAAAATTTTATTTGGTATGGTAAAATTTTACACAAATGTAGCATATTTTAATATATTCTGAAATATGCTTTCTCCACATATTACATTTTTGGGCTACATTCATGTTGACATAGATCTTTTATTTCTTTACTTGCCCTGAAGAAATCTGTCATATGATATGCCACATTTTATTTATCCCTTTTCCACTAATGGGACTTTTTTTGTGTGTGTGTAAGGAAGATTGGCCCTGAACTAACATCTGTGCCAATCTTCCTCTATTTTGTATGTGAGTTGCCACCACAGCATGGCTTGATGAGTAGCGTAGGTCCGCGTCCAGGATCCGAACCCGTGAACCTGAACTGCTGGAGTGGAGCATGCCGAACTTAACCACTATGCCACTGGGCTGGCCCCGAGGGGACATTTTTTAAAAGTATGTCACTTAAAGACATCAACCTAACATTTATTTAAAAAGAATTTTCTGAGCTGGTACTACGTATAGAGTGTTTCAATAAAATGTTCTGGTTAGTGAAGAGCTTCTGCCTGTGCTATACATAGGAACTGCCAATTTTTAGAGAGTTTAAATACGAGACATAACTTGAAATGTTTTCTGAATATATTTCTCTTTTATTATGTTTCAAATGTTTCTTAAACATGTTGTCAAGTTTTGCGTACACATGTTGTTGTACTTGAGGAGAATACAACAAGAATGGGATTTGAGGGGTGCTAATTCTAGTAATCAACTAACATTTCCGTTTTCCTGTGATTCTAGCCTACTGGAGTAATAGAGACCAGAATGACATGGTGAGGAAGCATAGTATTAAGTTTTTTTTTTAACCTCAAAATACAATGTATTTTGTAAACATGTTGGAGACTACGGCTTGGTTCTGAGTCCAAAATGAAGCTTTCTACAAATTTCCCACTGGATCTTCACACCCACATGCCCCAAATAGAGTACTAGGGATGTTGTGTTTCTTTTCTTGCTCCAGTTATGAATTTCACTTACAGAAGCTATTAGAGATCAAGTTTGAAGAGCCACAGAGCACATCCGTAGTTAGTCCAGAATTGTGTTAGCAAAATACAGGGTAGAACCAGTTATATGATTATTTCAAGTTGAAATATTGCAAGTGTAAGTATTTTGTGGAATGGATTAGACATTTTATTCAATGATATATTTTTCCATCATGCCTTCCTGCTCTCTAAGTCATAAAGTCCATATACATACAATGTATCCAGTAAACTCAATGACTATTTCAAGCGAATCAGAATGTCTAGTATCTTAACAAAGCAAAATACAATAGATAGTAATATCTCCCCACATCTCTAATTTTATAAAATTTGTTGCAGTTACAAGTAGAGAGCCATTTTGAGTAATTATTTTAGTGTTTTAGAAATGTTCCCATTAGGAACTTATATAAAATAAAATGTTAATATGCTTTCAGTGCATAATGTGTGTGCGAAGTATGGAGGTGCTTTCCATTATTCTTATACACAGGAGACCTAGGTAATGACTTTATGTAGATAATTTTACCTCAATAGAAATAACAGAATCATAGACATTGATGAGAAGAAAGTCTCAAGAAGTACTTTAGTCCATTAGCATGAAAAATTGCTGCATATCTTAAACTTCCTGTGTCGATTCTAATTTGTATGACTTTAATGATATCACTTTTAACAATTTCTGAGGAAAAGTTTTTTGAATTTTTTAATTGAGATATTTCTCATTTTACCTATGGTAATAACTGGGAACTACGTGACAGAAATTAGAAGCAATACAATCTTTAGATAGGTGTTAGGTGGCTGGCTTCAAGCTTTTTGTATTTTTCTTTTAAACATTAGTCCTAATCTCATATTATCAAATCACAAGAATATAACACCAACTAGTTGACCGGGAGATGCTTTATGGATGCAGTTATATTCTCTGGTTAGTGTGGAAGAGGTGGAGACACACTGCTCGTGTGTCCGAAACTCTAAGGGGCACCTCTAGTCGCAATGGAAAGCAGATTTGGTTTCTATACACATATTTTAGCTGATGGTTTCATGGAAAGTCCCTAGCACTTGTTCCCTTTCCTTTTTTTGTTTAACTTTAAATTTTGAACTAATTATAAATTCACAGGAAGTTGCAAAGATAGTGTGTAGAGATGTCTCGTATACGCTTCAGCCAGTTTCCCCAAAAGTTACATATTACGTAACTAGAGTACCATATCAAACCGGGAATTTGACCTTGGTACAATATGTGCATGTGGTGTGATGCCATTTATCACATATGTAGATTCGTGTAAGAGCCATCACGACCAAGATACAGGACTATTCCATCACCACAAAGATCCGTTCACGCCATTCCTTTATAGCACTCATGTGCCGCCCCCCTCCCCATCTCTAACCCCTGGGAACCACTAATTTGTTTTCCATCTCTATAATTTTGTCATTTCGAGAATGTTGTATAAATGGAATCATATTCTCTGTGACCACCTTTATCTGATGGTTTCATGGAAAGTCCCTAGTTTCTGCACCCCCCTTTTTAAACTCCCTCTGGTTGCCTTCTATATTTCACCCATGTACAGTTATTTTTAGCTCTGACATTTTATAATGTTAGTCAAAGAATCAAGTGCAAAAATGTAAAGTGACTCAGTCACTTTGTTAATTGCTGTGAAAATTTGGAGTTCTTTTGGACAAAGAACCTATCATAAATGTATATATTACCGCTAGATTTCATTCGTATGGAGGGGTAGGATATGTCTTCTTTTCAAGAACATGCCTTGCTTATGATTATGTCTTCAACCCCTAGTATAGTGTTTGACTTGTGGCAGGTCTTTAATAAATTTTGTGAGGAGGATGAATGAATAAAGATCTTTTTATTTTTAGGGGTGGCAAGGTTGATGTCTTGGGAGGTTCTGTATCTGTGTGAATGGACAACTTGTGCTAAATGACCATTGGGAGGAAAACCAGATGATGAAAGTGCTTCTGATGACTATCACCTGTTTACTCTGTGAATGCTTCCTCCCCGTGCTGCAGGTGCATGCAAGTGTCACCCAGCCAGGTGGAGGCACAGACTCTCCTGTTTGTAGCTGAGGGGTTCCCACCTGGTGGAGCATGGGTTCCTTCCCCCAGTTTTGGTCTCTAAGTGAAAACTCAGAACGCTGTCCCGAGAGCATCATGCTGAGGCACTGTCTACCTCTATGAGACATGGGGTTTCTCCCTTAGTCCATGACCTCAGGGGGTCCTGGTGCTCACCTTTTCCTTCTTGCTGGTCATTGAGGTTAGTTCACCTTCATTGCCAAATACAAAGCATAACCTAATTACCCTAGCTTAGAAAGCTTTACAAGAGTATTTGTTAGGTTATATAATAAAAATATACCATGTGTGGTAGGAATAAGGAACTCTCACACAAGTGTGGCTTTGTTTTCCACTCTCTGATAATCTTTCATCAGATCCGCGGGACATCTTTCCAAGTTCTGCTCACTGGAAATGCAGCCAGCAAAAGATGAACAAAAGTCTTAAGAAAACGACCAGTTGTGAAATGAGTGTCCACAAGTCCCTCCCTGCTTAGCACTAATGATTGTCTCCACCCATGGCATCAATGTTTGTCAGCCTCGAAATACACATGAATGGGGCTGTGTTGTAGGGACCTGGGTGGATAGATTGAAGGACTTTTAACTCATGTTTTAGATCATGGAGCATCACTGAAAGCTTTTCGTTGGTGAATGATATGACCCAAGTAGTGCTCTAGGGATAGCTAATCAATGGGGAGAAACATCTAAGAGGAAAGATGAAAAGTGGGCAGGCAAGTGGTAACAAGAACTCAAAATAGCTAGTGAATGAACATGCAGATTGTTCACAAGAGGGGGGGGCCTTCTATTTGTATAATGCCCTTACTTTATAAAACGCTTATTGTGTTAATACATTAAATATTCATAATGACTGAGTCAGGGCAGATTTTAAAATTGGGAAAACAAGGGATAGGAGGACATGTGACTTGCTCAAGGCCACACGTCTAGTAAGAAAGTAGGGCAGGGGCTACAGGGCAGGTGGTAGCTAATCACTGTTGATTAGTTTTATCTCTCTTATTAAGCCTTGGCCAGTGAGCTAACCAGCGAAGGGCTCACAGTGTCGGTCAGTGTAGGAGAGGGACTGGGTGCCTTGGGCAAGGGCTAAATCATATAGAATTAGGAAATGCTTGAAAGGCAGAATAGAGGATTTTTATTCAGGGATATCTTTTTTTTTTTTTTTTGTGAGGAAGATCAGCCCTGTGCTAACATCTGCCCATCCTCCTCTTTTTTTGCTGAGGAAGACTGGCCCTGAACTAACATCCGCACCCATCTTCCTCCACTTTATATGGGACGCCACCACAGCATGGCTTGCCAAGCGGTGGGTCAGTGCGCGCCCGGGATCCAAACCAGCGAACCCCGGGCCGCCGCACCGGAGCGCGTACACGTAACCGCTTGCGCCACCAGGCCGGCCCCCTGGGATATCTTTGACCCAAAAGATGTAGAGAACATTTCAGATACTCAGGTAAAATAATATCAGATAGTATTTCTCCAGTTACCACAGGATTGTTCCTCTGTCTTATTATACACTGAGCCAGGTACACAGGCACAGCCTTAATACTGTGCAAATTGGCACATGGGTCTGTGGATACATGAATAAGGTATATTTTGAAAGCTCAGCTGCCTTCTACGCAGATTTGCCAATTGAAAATCCACTCAGAGCATGTAATGCATAAAAACCTCATTTCAATTTGTGCCCTAGCTCTGTTAATAACAGTATCTACTAAGACCCTCTTACAAAAGGCTATGACGTTAATTTAACAAAATTATTCCAATTGACCCATATGAGACATTTTTCTGTCTGTTCCGTGAATGCTGGCACCATAATAGATGTCTTAATTTAATGAGCATGTTATACTAATTGAAATAAAGACCTAGGGGTGTAAAGTAGCAGAGGAACACTTGCTAGTCATCACCAAAATATTAAATCCCTGACACAGAAGATCACCTTAACTATTATAGAATTAAAGGCAAGATATTCATTTAAAAAGGAAAAATAGCAATTTATGAGAAACCAATTACAAACAGAATTGATTAAAAAATAATTTTACAATTACGCAGAAATGAAAAGCTTAAAAAAATCAAATACCACTGAAACAAAAATAAAAACAAAAAGTTAAATAAAAGTGGATAAGTAAATTAATTTTAGAGAGAATGATGTAGACCCAAAGGCCTAAAACATTCAATAAATATAATAAACAACGTTCAAGTAAAAACCTATATCTCAGAATCCCCCATTTGATGGGAACAGAGGACTTTGGATGTCATCTGATTCTATCCTTTCTCGACAAATATCTGTTTAAAAAGTCTTTCTTGAGCACCTACTCCGTGCCAAGAACTCTACTAAAAAACTAGGGATAAATAATAAGAAAACAAGCATTGACTCTGCTTTCATGGAGCTTAGAGTTTAGCAAGCCTTAATAAAATCATCACACAATAATAAACATAAAATATTTAACAAAATATAAAATTTCAAAGTACGAAAAGGAAAGCATGTAATGAGGGGAGCTGATCTGGTTTAGGGCAGAGAAGGACTTCCAGAAGGAACAATATTTAGGCAGAAATCTGAAGGCTGAGGAGGGTCAACTAGATAAGGTAGGAGGAGAATATTGAGAGTATTCTAATCAGAGAGAACCAGATCTATGGCAAAAACGAGCTTGGTGTTCTTAGGGACTTGAAAGTAACCCACTGTACTGGAACCTAGAGAATGAGGAAGCATGATATGCACATGAACTTGGGCAATGGGAGGGGACCAGACAATGTGGAAGCTCCTAGAAGACACTGTCTGGGAAGACACCCAGCAAAGCAGCGATGGGTACACACCAAATGGTTTTGACATGGGTGTGACATTTTCAGACATGTTTTGAAAAGATTATGCTATCAGATGGAGAATAGATGGGAAAAGGGGCAAGAATGGGTGTCGTCAGAGCAGTTAGAAGACTGTTATTGAGTCTGGGTAAGGTGATGGTCACTTGGAGGTATTAGAGGAAATACAAAGAAGTGGACAGATCTGGAAAATCAAGGGAACTTGATAACTGGATTTTATGGGATGTGGGATAAGGAAATATAAATTTGATATTTAGGGTTCTGACTTATGCAAACTGGATGAACAATGGTAAGGAATGCTGAGACAGGGAACACAGGAAGATGAGTAGATTTCATGGGAACCAGGAGATTGGGGAGAAAGTGGAGATCTTGAGTTCAGTTTTGAATGTGTTGAATTTGAAGCACTTTTGCCAAGGCCACCATGTTGTGTAATTCCAGGAGGCACATTGATGTAGAATTCGAAACAAATATCGCCACCTAAAACGGTCATTGCAGTGCTGCTGTTTCAAGCATTCAAGTGGAAATGATGAGTAGATATATGGGTCTGGTTTTTCAAGGAAAGATCAGGGCTGAAAATACTTTATTTCATGGAATCTATGATGCCACCAATTCAAAAATATGCTATTATTTTATACACCACTATGAAAGAAAAAATTAAAGCCACTACTATGGCATGCCATTGACTGTAAGACCCAGCGTCATTTCAAAGATGTTAGAGTGTGGAAAAGTAAGCATCTTATAATTGATGAAATATGGTATAAATTTGCATGACATGGGCCTATGGTGGGTGATTTTAATTGTATGCATGGATGAAATGCCTAGGGATAGAGCGTTGAGGAAGAAGAGAAGATAGCCTAATAAGCAATCTGAATGAAATTCAATTATGGCCAGGATGGAGGAGGATGATTCAAGAAAGTCAAAGAAGAAAGATTACTGACCATGCACAGAAACCCAGGAAGAGAAAAAAGATATTTAAGAAGGAGATATATAAATAGTGTTAAATGCTACCAAAAATACCCATGGAATTTATCAAAATGGAAACATTGGTGACCTTGGAGCGTGCTATTTGGTTGAGTGGTGGGGATGGGAGTCATATTGGAGTGGGTGGAGAGTGAGAGGGAGGTGAGAAAATGAAATCAGTAGGTGAAGACAAATTTTTCCAGAAGATTGGCTATGGTGGGTAAGGGAGAGACACAGGAGTAGTTGGGGAAAGAGAGCTTGAGTGAAATGTTCTTTGTAAGATGAGAGAGATGTGGGCATGTTTAAAAGCCAAAGGGAGAGGTTGAATATACAAGAGGGAGAAAATATAGCTAAGAGTATAAATTAATGAGAAGATGGGAAAAGTCAGGATTCAAAGCACAGGTGGATGGATTGGTCTTTGATACTCTCCTATATTTAACATAGCCACAAAGAAAGAGAGAAAGCAGATGAGAACTGGGTTTTGCTAAATGGATACAAGAAAAGACAGAGAGAGAAATGATTTTACGGTACAGAAAAGAATGTTGTTAAAATTATGGCTCATGGAATCTAAGGTGAAGATCAAAATTATGAAAGGAAAGGTCTGATGGGCTGAGAGATATTAGAGGTGTTGATGGACAAAACTCTTACTCTATCAACTGTTACCTTTCTTCTCTTGCACATTCAGCCTGCTGCAAACAAATGGATCCTTCTCACCGGCTTTGAAACATACACACGTCTGTCCCATCTTAAAGTGATCTCATAAACATAGTATAGCAATGAGTCTAGAATGATACATCCTTGTGGAAAAAAGCAGGAGACTTGATTTACTGATTTTGCAGGCAGAGCAGCTATAGGTTGATAGAGAATGACCACAGTTGTAGGTGAGTCAGGTGGAAGAAAGAGAAAATATTTAGAGAAAAGGGAAAGTCTTCAAAGACAAGGAAGTTGAAGAGTTTGGGTGAAACAAACCCATTGATGTGAGCACTGATGTCACCAAGGATAAGGACATAACTGGGCACGAATGGCATGGCTATCAACAGGAAGTTGGTGGTGGATGTCAACAAGGAAAGGGACAGTGGGCATAGCTAAATAGCAGAAGTGCAAAGGGATGAGTTTTATTTTTATTTTAGGAAAATCATTTCAGTTTTAGAGTTTACCAATTTAGAAGATACAGTGTATGTGAAATAAATGACGTGGGGAGGGAGAGACAGGGGAGGAAAGAGATAAAGAAATATATAGGAGAATCTAAACATAAGAAATTCTTCTTCTTAGGGGACATTATCTCTTTCCTTCCCGCCTCATCTAATAGCAGAATTTGCCCGTAGCCAAAGAATGGAACCAGTTCCTGCAAAGATTTGTCTTGTTGCTTGAAAACAGATTAAGGTTAAGAATGCTTGAGCATTACCTGCGCACAAAGGCATTCTTTTTGAGGCAGTGCTTGAGCCCTAGCTGAGCCGCCAGACCTGTACGTGAGCTTTGAGGATCCCTTTGCTCTCCTCTGCTAAGGCTTCCCTTGAACTTGCAAGACAGTAGCACCGTTCTTGCACCCTCTTGGATCCTATTCAACCTTCAAGCTACATTGGGGGGAGGAAGAAGAAACAAAGTGGAGGAAGTGAATTTTGACTCTTATCGGTCTTCACAACCTACTGTAACAGACCTACTGTGAGCCCTTGACAGCTGTATTTTACTCTTGATGCAGATTTGATATTTTGTACTATGTAAGGATGGAGTGATGGTAGAGACCCAAATGGGTGTGCACAACCTTGAACTTCCCTGAAGAGGTAGAGGGTCACCAAAAAGGATTTGCCAATCGTATTTATGGTTATTATTTTGAGATTTTACAAGAGCCATTACTGTCAATTCCTTAGGACAAGATGCAAAATTATTTGTCTTAGACTTACTTTGGATGAATTATTTAGTTGGTTGATGATATTTAGTCAATTCTAGCTTCAGCAGCATAGCACTGGGGACACGCATAGCCCCTGTCTCTCCCCTCCCTGAAGTATAATGTCCCCCCACATATCATAAGTGGGCACATTGAGATTGATAGGCCAAACTTAATGTGAAAGTCATATATCTCTCCTTGAGATAATACCTATAGTTTATTTTGGTTTTATTTCCCATTAGGATGAAAACAATTTAATGTTTATACTGTCACAGCACAAATTCAAGTTTGACTGTCATTTTGTAATATAATTAGGCAGTTTCATGTATTATTGTTTTATGTTTCATCCTATTTCAAACAATTTTATTTTGGTTCTTTACAATGTCAGGTCTTTTGAGTTTGTGTATATGCATATATGCGTGAATGGTGGGGAGAAGGAGGTCGGAATGTACAGTCGATGTGCCCCCAACACCCATCCTTTTGTCCTGCCTAGCGGAACAGAACTGCAGTGGTGTGATTGCTGTAGGAAATGCATCTTGATGCTTTCTGCCCATGGACCAAATACATCCAGTGTCGCTTTACCAGTGAAAGAGCATGGGCTGTTCAGTGAGATACTCCACCCACAACTTACTAGCTATCTGACATTGACATGATGATGATTTGTCTGAACCTCATCTTTCTTCTCCATAAAATGAGAACAATTCGACCTTCATCCTACATTTCTTTTTTGGTGAGGAAGATTGGCCCTGAGCTAACATCTGGGCCCATCTCCCTCTATTTTGCATGTGGGACACCACTACAGCATGGCTTGATGAGTAGTGTGCAGGTCCACGCCTGGGATCCAAACCTGTGAAACCCAGGCCACTGAAGCAGAGTGCAGGAACTTAACTACTACTCTACCGGGCTGGCCCCATATATTTTTTTAAAGTTAAAGAGATATGTACCTTAGACATTTTGCACAGCATCCAACACATATTAGATGTGCAAAAGATGTTCTTTCTTTTTCCCATGTTGGAGTAATACATTTAAAAAGCTACCACAGATTACTTTTCACTTGTATAATACCCTGGAAAGAAGAAATACGTGTAAGTTTTTATCAATGTTATAGTAAGGAGAGGAGTTACTTAGTATTAATCTGATCATTCTATTCACTTTTGTTCTTGAAACTTGACATGATTTATTTCAGCAGGAATGTTTTTGGTACCTTTCATTATGATCTAACAATGGTGGATCTTCAGTGCTGCTAACATTTATTCAGCAAATAAAGCCAAGTATTTCTTTAGTAACTTTAAAAAGGAAGCATTTTGGGGAGTAGTTTTATTTTTAAAAATACGTTATTTTTTTTCAAGAAAAAAGTGCGTGTATATATGCATTTGTGTGTATAAGCTCCATAACATTTAAAAAGACCTCAGAGATGAATATATTACTAAAAATTCTTTTGGAAATGGCATGCATATTTATTATTTTAGAAAGAGATTTTTCTTTTGGCTAGTTTTCTCTCCCTTAGTAAAAGCTAAAATAATATATTTGGGATTTTATTAAAATGTCATATGAAAAGCTTTTGTTACGAAGAAATTTGGGATTGCAGAGTTATAAAGACACTCAGTTGATTGAGTGTTTATATTTTAACTATTTATACATAACATAACCTTGGATTATGATTTTTTTGAGGGTGAGGAAAAGATCAGAAATTTTCATTATGTTGCAAGACTCCGATAAGCACAGACTTTTATGCCATTGTCCTTTCCTTACACTCTTTACATTCTCGCCATTCTCATTGCTCCTATAACGTAAAACTGCCTTGTTAGTTGTTGTTCAGTTTATTTCCTAGTATTCTTGAGTAAACATTAGGAGTTCCTTTGGCAAAGTTGGCTATTTTTTAGCAAGCGCACTAAATTCGGAGTGAGAAGCAAGTAATTTGAGAATGCATATAAACACAGACTTATTTTGAATTTCTGTTTTGTTTTTACTATTCCGTGCAATACTTGGAAATTAATCTCTATTTTTCTTCTCCATTACAATTTCTAATCCCAATTTATACTAAAATATTTTGGAGTGCTTCTGAGGCAGTTAAGAAATTGGTAACTAGCTTGAGTTTAGGAGGAAACAATGATAAATTCTCTAAACATACTGGCATGTAGAGGATTGCTGGGGGCAGTTAACACTGGGTGTTACTGACCCCATTATCTTTTATAATGCTTTCAACACTACTGTCAGGACCAGGATTGTTATCATCACTGCATGGATAAAAACAAGATAGAACTATGTGACCAAGGAGGCTATAAACTCTTCTAGAGTCTTAGCTTTGCATTCTCCACTGCTATTGAACTTACCTAGTCTTAAGTAACTCTAGACAGCATGTGAAATCTTGCCTTTGGTCAGAACATTGTATAACACATGTCCAAAGGTCTAGGAAGTGGTAGCATGGAGCTACACGTCAAGAAAATATTGGTTAGGGTAAAATTATTAGTTATTTCTTTTCCTGCTCCTGATTATCTCTCTTCTTCAGGTTTATGTAATCAGATCTCAGACTGTAGATTTGTTCACTATAGGCCTGCCCAATGTATTTGTCATCTGTAATTAACCTTGTAAAGCAATGATATTCTAAGTTCTTGCAACTTAACATGAGGTCTATGGACCAACAGCATGGGCAGCACTTGAGAACTTGTTAGAAGTGCAGAATCTCAGCCCCTACCCCACATATAGGCAATCAGAAACTGCATTTTAAAAAGATCTCTAGGTAATTTGAATTCACTGTCCTCAGTCAGTATCTCAAAGTGAGAGTGAACACACCCAAAATGGTGCAAAATAATCCACTGTGGTGCACATTAAATTTTATTTATTTTCCTTTAGAATATGTAAGAAAGGAATTCAGCTTATGAATACTGACTGTACTCCATGGACTGACTCTGGCGCCCCCACGTGGTCTTGGACGAGGTAGCCAGGATCCCTGAGGGGTCTGAGAGGGCTCCACAGACTTGCTTCCATTGTTCGTTTGCTTTCAGTGTATTGCAGTCAAGTGTAATTTCTCTGTGCCTTTTTAAGTGGAAATATCTAGTTTTAACGTAATGAATCCTCCCCAAACGGACAAGTTTTAAAAGATTCTCCCAAACTGTAGACCAAAGGTCATATACTAAAATGCCAGTAAAGTGAACAATAACATTTTCAGGCCTGTTAAGCTTTGCTTAGGCCAAGCAGAACCTCTTTGTAAGCCCAGTTATGACACTGAGAAAGCAATATAAAACAAAGCAAACTCCCACGATGATCTAATCAGATCTTACAATAAAACAACAAAAATTAGAAATCATGATTATTAAAATATGAGTTTACATCATTACCGTTAGCAATAAATTGTCCCAAAGTACATTTTTGCATATTGTAGTTTTATGAAATGTCTTTTTCAGTTTTGACATATATTAAAACCACTATAAAAATAAACATAACTGAGAATACTTTTCAATAAGTGGATCTCAAAAAGTTAAAGCAAGCAAAATTAATCACATTACTCTCACTAAGACGTTATTGAATCAGTATGTATTCTTATATAATAAACTATTAAAATATTTTAAACAATTTTTACTAAAAACAAGACTTTTTCTATACCTTTAGTAAAATAAAATTTATTTAAAATGTATTTTTCATTTTTATGTTATCATCTAGATTTCAAGGTTTTATTTAAGTTTCGTGATGATACAACATATTAATTCAACAGCAAAAGTATATAAATTGTAAATTTTATATGTATAAAACAACCCCGCCCACAATCCTCCCCCTTCCGCCAGCCACACACACACACACACACACACACACACACACACTCTCACTCACATACAGGCAAACATATACTATAAGATTAGAAACTTTTTCAGCTAGAGGTGCAGTATAAAAAATTGAAAATTTCTGCTTTAACACCTGGACTAAAATCCAATATATTATTTCTCTTCCAAGGACCTAGAAAATAGTAAAATAAACAAGACAAATAGCAAGGTACTGTATTTCATTAGTAACCCTGAGAAAGAGTATAAATGGAGACATTCATTATGAGGCAAATTATTGTCAAAAAATTTTTGTTATAATTTTAAAAATTTAAATATTGAATTAATAGACCATACAATTCTACTTGTTTTTAGAGTTTCAAAAACTGTGGACAAGAAAAAAAATTGGCCTTATATGAATGTATATAGCCTTATATGAATGCCTTATGTGAATGCATATAGCTCTTCAACATTTCAAAGTACTTTCTCTATTTTATCTCATTTTAAGGGTGTTTATCACAGAAATCCTAAAAGTAGTTAGGAGGAAATCTGGTCAGCACCTCTTTAAAGAAGAGAAATTGGAATATGAGGAGGTTACCACTTAATCTCACTCTTTTAATAAAGGGACTAGCATTCAGTTCTTAAAAAATTCATTTTCTGTTCTCTATTTTCCATTAAGTCTCTGAATTATTTTAATTCACGTCGATGCCATTATTTGGGTGATGGTGCCTTGAGGTCACAAAATTAGCATCCTGAAATTTGTTATCACTCGTGTTTTCAAACTAATGGCTTATTTTGATGAGACAGCAAAATGATTGATTGCAATTATTTTTACACTTTTGTTACTTTGTATCATAATAAATCTAGCTTCCTTTTGATGTGTTAACATACTTTTCAACAATTAAATTTGTTAGCATGGTAATATCAGCGTGAATTTTTAGGTGGGTGATGAATATTGTACATACTCTGTTATTTCTGTAACTTATTGGGCACCAAATCCCTTCTCCTCTTCTGGGCACCAGGCAGGACTATGGTTCCCAGCCTTCCTTGCGGTCATTGTGGTCCTTTGATTGAGTTCTTAATGGAATGAGAGTGGCAAGACTGTGCTTCCAGGCTGGTGCCTTTATCCGAGAGGATGCGCCTGCTCCATGCTATCTTCTCTTTTCTGCCACTTAAGGTTGGACATGAATGGTGGCAGGGTCCTGGATGCAAGGATCCTGGAGCTCTGGATCCCTTTGCAGAGGAGAACCGCCTGCCAGCCAGGCACACCTGCGTGGGCTTTCATGAGAGCAAGAAATAGGGACCCTATATGAATTTATTTGTTGCTGAAGTTTATCTTATATTAACAATGTGCTTTAGTACAGTATGTTTAATACAGTATGCTTAATGCAGTATGTTTTAGTTTGAATTATTTTAAGTGAGTTTTTTTCAAATTTCATCATCTATTGTGTGTCTCTGTTGACCTTGCTTGGTGTTTTTTTTTTTTTTTTTTTTTTCTGGTTTCTGGGCTGTGATTTCTGGTTCATACACTGGTGGGCAAAATCTTATTTCCTGTCACATTTGCTAGGAAAGCCCCTTGCAGCTTTTCTGTCTGCCTGCTTATGGTTTTTCTGCTAGGCTTGCTTAATGTACTGATTTGCACAGTGGGATCGGCTAGAAAACAGATTTTAAATCTGAAAGTTTATATTCTGCTGAATATGACAAACATTGTGAAAAAGCACTAAAATGTGCAAAATCTGTCAATTCTCCACACCCCTGCATTGTAAAGGCTCTTGTTAAAACCTCCAAAATGGCCGAATGCATATAAGTGCTTATGAAAAGTTGTCTTCCTCTGTACCACACCTAATACATTTGATGCTTCTGCCTGAAGAAATTGTATGCTGAACGTTAGCCATTTTAGGGAATAGTCATACACACTTGACTGCATTCATAACTATTTTATACTCTGTTTTGCCACTTCCTGGTTATTATGGAGCCTTGAGAGTGACCATAACAGTTTGAAAACTATGTAAGAGCGCTGCATTCTGGGACACCTACTGTACTGCTGACTTCCTCAGCTCTTGGGAATGTAATTCAGAGCCCATTTCCAAGGTTCAGAGACTTTTCTTTTCATGAATCATAGAATTATTAGGCTGGGAAAGTCCTCAGGAGACTGTCTGATACTAATTCCTGCATTTACATATACCACAGTCTACGGCGCAAAGTAAATTCTTCAAAATCCCTTGAGGAATCATTTCCACACTTAAACTGATCCTTACACAAATTACCTGAGGATGTAGGTTGCAAGGTAACAGAAAAATAATGAGACTGTGAGAGGAAAAAATTAGCCCTAAAACAAATGTTTCAAACACGGGGATGTCGGGGGTAGAAGTCACTTACCTGGAGTAGGAATAAATACGGTACTAAAAACTTATGTTTTGTTGCATTTGACTCTTAAAACAAAGCCTGTATACTACAGTAATTTAAAGCTTAGAGAAATTTTGTAGCTTACTGTGAGAGAACAAAATAGGGATTCCTGGGGCTAAAATTCAGGTTTTTAAATTCTGCCCCAGTGTCATTTCCTCCTTGTGACAGATGACCCATGTCATTTCTTCCTCACAATATGGTCTTCTCCTTTTCCAGTTCTCTCTAATTAAGGGAACCAGAGCACAGCAGGGCAATTTCTGTCAGAGGTACTTCTCTAGTTGGGAATTTTAGAGATTTTGCAAGACCAACTACCTTGGGAACAATTATTAGATGGGTGGGAGGTCCCAGATGGATAGGATAGAGAAACCCAGAGTCTCGTAAAGTGGCTTTCTTAGCCTTTAACGGCCAAGTATGGATGTGCCACTCAATAAACCCACTTTAGAGAAAGTAATCTGAAAAACTATTCCTAAAATTATTCTCTTGATGCGGAGGAATGTGGTTCTTAATACAGTGAAAACCAAAAGTAGTGTCATATTTAACATTTAAGTAAACACATACTTTAATTTTGTTGACTAAAAGTTTTTGAATAATAGAGAAAGGTACAAAAAACAGTTTTTTAGTTTCCCCCTTTAATATACAAGTTAATTATATTAAGCTTTTTTCTTTTACTCATGGCTTTTTAAGATTGATTTTAGTTGTGTTTATCCCTGCTTAATTCTATTATTTAAAGGTGGTGTCACTAAAGTGGATTATTTTCCAGGATTTGCCATCCTGGAAGAGAATGTTCTGATGTGTATATTGCTAAGGGTCTTGGGATGTTATAGAGTCTTGATGGCATTCCCAGATTATATAGCTAGGAAATTGTCATATATCCTAAAGCTTGAAGGCTAAGCAAATTTTAAATCATTACCAATGGCATCCACTTGACAAACGCACATTGCTTTACCCACTGGAGCACAAGACTGATGAAAACAATGTTGATTGAATCCGACATAATCAGGAGTTTCTTAACACCTAAAAAGCATTTGAATTTCAGACTTTAAAAAGGCAACAAAAGCAGTTTGTATCAATTAGGATGTGTTCAGGAACGATTAAAAGATACTCATTTCAAAGTGGCTCAAAGGTTGAGAAAGTTTATTGGCTCATATAACTAGAAGTCCAGAACGTTAGCAATCCAGTGGCTCTGGCCTCCTTCTCGTGCCTTTTCCTTGGCTCTGTTTATCTACTGTTGCCATTACTGAAAAGGATTTTGCAGTTTGGGGACATTGCCTGACAGCATTCAGAGGAAGTGTTGAGCACAGTTTTTCACTATTTCATGCATGAGTCCTTCAACCTACTCTGAATTGACCATTTAGGAGTATTAGCTGTGGTTGGGGGAATGGAGTGAACTATTTAGCTTAAACTAAAAAGGATCCATTCCTGCAGCTGGGCTGGGGGTGCAGGTGGTCAGCTTCTTCCAAACCACAGGTGCTGTGTGGGAATAAAGGAATGAATGTTAGTGGACAGCCAACATTGACCGCGAGAAGTCTATTGAGATTTACTAAACCAACA